>NW_028274809.1:152815988-155315988 GCF_037043125.1 Eumetopias jubatus | reverse complement strand
AGCCACATGCAATGATAAAGCCATTTATGGGTGCTGGTTTTTTTTTTTTTTTTTTTTTTTTTAGGGGAAATTCAGTATGTTGGTTTATGGTGCTTTTCTAGGAAAATAAGGTTTGGAAAGTAAAATAATATTTGGAAATATAATAATGTAATTCAGGTACTGCTATTGCCATGACAGTTTTATTCAGATGATTATATGTAGATAATAAATAAATGAAGTCCTACAAAGAATTAATTATAATTAAATTATCATATCCAGAGGCAAAGATTTATTTTAAGAATTATCACGGAAAATTGTTAGGAAAAATATTTTTATGCTATTATCTATTTATTTTACACGTATTATTATAATACATTTGTATGCTATAAAGTAGTTGACAAAGGGAATATAAATAATTTTAAATGCATCCAAATATGCCATTAACAAAAGAGGCATTGAAGATGTAGAAAGAATAGTAAGAGAATGTACAGATAGACTCAATAAGGTTAAATCAACAGACAACAAGTGATGACTATATAATTGTGTCGAACTCAAACTTAGAAATAAACAGGGAATTGAAGTTAAAGACTGTTGTTCAGGGAAAAACAAACTTTTAGATTTGGTGTGACTTAGTTAAATCTGTGCATTGTGGCCCTTCCATGTAAGACTCCAAAAGGAGCACATACAGATTTCTCAAAATATTAAATGATGTATTAGGGAAAACATTTTATGAGGTGCATATTAGAGATTTGGTACAGAGACACACATGTAAATTGAAGGCTTTTAGGACCTTGAACATGGAAAGTGAGTTATTTTCACCATTGGAAGAAATTTTTTATTTTAAAATGAAATGGCTTATGTGGGGACCCCTGGGTGGCTCAGTCAGTTAAGTGCCAGACTCTTGATGTCAGCTCAGGTCTTAATCTCAGGGTTGTGAGTTGAAGCCCTGCATTGGGATTCATGTTGCGCATGGAGCCTACTTAAAAAAAAATGGCTTGCAAAAGAATATTTAGAAATCATATTTTTAAATTTATGAATGAACAATTATCTATCATAACATATTTCTTAGTCCATTTTAAATTATTTGAGAATACAATTTGAGAGTTGAATCAAATTGACAAAGAATAGATTTAAAGTTTATTTGTAGGCCATTTATCCATTTTAGTTTTATGATTTATATACTTCCTATTTCCTATTTAACAACTTCAGGTCATTTGCTGAGATCTTTAATGTCTCTTACAAAAATTTATGTTTATATTTGTGCTATTCTTTTATATATTCATCCTACTTTGTGACTTTTAAAAAGCATCTAGGGTTTATATTGCTGTATCACAGCATGCCAATTTGTCCTGTGGGATGTGCATTCTACTAATCCCAATCCCTACAGATTTCAATAATAATTTAACTACACCAGCCAACTTGAAATTCTAAATACTCTGACTCTGAGCAGTGAAATGCTCTAATATTTATCAAACCTGTAGATATTTAAATTTTTTATATGTGCATATTTTATGTGTATGTATGCTCTTGTATGTACATTTCTCTATTCATATATGTATTAATAACATTATCTTCAAAATATTTATGAGACTGATTATACACATTTCCAGATTACATTTTTATTTGTTTTAATTAGTACATGATGAAATTACTTATGGATTTTCTTTAAATGAAGAGCTTCCCTAGTACAGAATCTCATTTGAAGTAGCATTACTAAGATCATCAAAACTCTTACCTTGTTTAGACCTAATTATAAACAGTAGTTGATTGAGAATATGTACAAAGTACAGATGCTATATTTTTTTACATTTTTGTTTTCACACAAAGCATGTGCTTACCTGTATAATATAATTAAAAATAATAACATGGTGGGGGAATGCACTGCAATGGGAATCTTGCTATATTCAAAGTGGTACTATCTGAAAGGGTAAATTTTTTTTTAAATCCATCCTGCACTGTCTGTCTTTGAGGACTGCCTGAAATAAGATATAAATATGTTTTAAATGTAACACTAACAATTTGATTTGATGAGAACTATAAAGAGTAGTTTTATAAATTACATGCGTTTTTAAATGATGCACTTTCTGTGAGCAGGAGGTGGCTACTTGTTCATGGATTGGCGGCCACAATTGAATTCTTACCCAAAGGAGTTTTCCGAAGGATTTTGAATAATACAAGTTGAAAAACAGTATTGAATAAGGGAGTAAATAAGCAGTGGTCAAATATGTTAAGAATAAAATAAAATTTAAGAATGGCTGTCTTTTAGGTTACAGGATTTAAGAGTAGTAGGTGGTGTCTTTATTTCTCTTACGTCACTTTTCTTTTCTTGGCCCTCCTACTTCCTGCTTTAATTCTGTGCCAGAATGACTGCATGCTTTTAGAACCTGACCTCGGGTTGAAAGCTCATTGCAGTGACTAGATGAAGCAGGAAGATCCTATATCTTTACACCTATTTGAAACATAAAATTATTAAATTGCATTGACGTGTTAAGTACTGTATTTAAACACCAAACAGACAACAGTTTCATGAAATAGGTAGCTAGAAAAAATGGAAAGAATTGTGGAGGTGCGTTAAAAACATTTTGTTGATGCTTAGACTCTACGTCACCCTCATTAATAAAGCTACAATAGAAGAGTGCAGTTGCCAACATTAAGGCCCTCTCATCATGGCAAAGAACTCACAAGTGGGCTAACTATTTCGCTTTGTGACATTGAGCAAAATACTTACGCTATGTTTAGGTTTCCTTATCTAATAAAGAGAGGATGTAGATTGCATACATTCTATTCAGTGATTATGAGGATTAAAATAAAATATAATACATTTGAATTACTTGGAACCATATCTGGCACATAGTAATGTTACCTGTAATTATAAGCTTTTGATTTTTTTTAATAAGCTTTTGACTTTAACCGGGATATTAAATTAACCCAAATCATATAGAACTAGATATGTTGATTATCTTGATTAAAATGGAATCTTTATTCAATTTATAAAGTTAGAATATTTGAATACAAAATTTTCGGAAATAACTGTTATGAAACAGAGTTTACATATAATTATGTACACAACTAAAAAATGTGCTGTGCTTTTCTCATTTCACTTAATTCTTCGTAGTCAAGATTTGGTACATATAATTAGCAATCACATGTGCCAGTTATACAAGTGCTTATTTGTATTAGCCAGGTGTATCATATCTTAAATATTAATTCTGTGAATCTGGAGAAATTATATGAATGATGCCATTTTCTGCTCTTTAGATAATGGGCATACAATAATGCATCCATTCACCAGTGATTCATTTCAGATTTGTGTGTATTTTTTTTTAGTTATCTGAATCATGATACATTAATATGTTATATTCTCAGTTTCTGAATCGAGCATAAATATTCTCCTCTCTTTCATACTCCAGTGGTGTCAGGAGAATATTAGATAAGATATAACTGAAAACTAATAAATATACACTTCTAGTTCTATTTATTTCTAAACATTTAGTAAAACAATGAGGTTTTTTTTTAATAAGGTGAAAGAATAAATGAGTTAGAAAAATATGACCATTACAATAATATTTAGTCTTGGAAGCATTTATCCTTTTCTCAAGGAGAATGGAAGGGGGATGTATTTTGATTGGCTGTATCACCTGAAGTAAGACTAAACTGTGAAACTGAGCAGGACTGTCAAGTTCTTCATACCTAATACAAGAGTGGCAAATTAGAGTTATCTGCAGCACTAGCAATAGGAACAGATTGCATTATAAATCATCATATCATTGACAGACAATTACATTCAGACCTTTCCAAACATGAGCAGTGACAATGTTTGTCCACCAACAAAGTTATTCAAGCCAAAAGCTCAGTGAGGATGTGAACATAAGGAAGTTACTTCTGGGTGAGTTGCTGGAATTAATTTCTCCTATTACCTACCTCCCACACATCTCTAATAGAATCATGAAAATTAAAGATAGAAAATGCCTATTAGTACTCATTGAGTCTGCTCTCCTGCCCATTTAGAACCAATTCGAATGTAGTGTCTTTCTTTCTTTCTTAGGTTGGGGGAAAGAAACATCTTTGTAAAAAGAAGGCAGAGAGGTAGTTCTCCTGGAATTGAAGAAGAAATAGCTCATCATTTTTTTTTAAAGATTTTCTTTATTCGTGAGAGAGGCAGAGGGAGAGGGAGAAGCAGGCTCCCCGCGGAGCAGGGAGCCTGATGTGGGGACTCAATCCCAGGACCCTGGGACCATGACCTGAGCTGAAGGCAGACGCTTAACCAACTGAGCCACCCAGATACTCTGATCATTTTTTTAAATTAGAAATGTGGCACTTGATATTTACAATTAGATATATATATATTTTATATATTTTAAAACATTTGTGTAATATTAAACCAATAATTTTTGATAAATTATACATTTGCATCACATTTAATTTCTGCACAATCATCTTATCAGAGCATAGTAAATCACATGATTGAGTAAAGTGAAGAGATGGCATGGTTTCTCTATATGAAAGGCAAACAAATATTGGTATCACTTATACATGAGACCAGTTAACCCAACTAAGCAAGTTATTTCATTACATAGTTGACAAAGTTGACCTAAACTTTTTTTATTTTCTCAACAATGATGTTCCTCTGGCAACATTTTTAAATTAATGGTCTTAACTGTTCTACAAATGGATTAATTTATTAAAGCTGCTACCAATAACATGAATAAATTTTAGAACAGTTTAAATAACTGTTAGAACTATTACTATTAGGATAGTTTTGAATATTTCCCTGGAAATTTTGCTAATCACCCAACTCAACTCCACTGTACTCATTTAGGAAGCAAGTAACAGTCCACCTCATTTTAAATCACTTTTTGTATTTGTGATTTTTCCTTGAGGTCTAAGATTCTGAAAGAGAGATGCTATGTTTTAGTCTTTTCAATTCTTCCAGTAGGTTTGAATATGTGCTTTTCTCCTGCTTTATGCAAAGCATATATTCATGCAATATGTGTGTGTTCATGTGGCAAATTTTAGCTCTGCCGGGTCTTCCACTAAAATTGGCTTTGTCTGTATATAACTTAAGTAAAATAAAGATTACTTACCTACTATGAGAGGACCAGATGCAATAAATATAATGCTTCACCTTAGTTTTATCAATTGGATTAGCCAATAGAACCTCTTCAAGGTGATTTAGTTGTCTGCCTTATAAAGGGAACTAGTCTGAATCTAATTCTGGTTTTTAGTCTTTTAAAAAAATTCTGTTTCTTATGTAAATACAATTTCTGCTTCCATAGTTACAATAATTAAATGTAGTTAAGAATATCAAATTTTAAAATGCTTATCCAATATTCCTAATTTATTCACTTTGGAAATATCCCAATCACCTGAAGCCTTTTAACTAATGTTTCCTGTTTATCAGAGAATTCTCAGACATAACTCTACTGTCTGCTCTAGATTATGTTTTTCAGGCAGAGATCTTTGTAAGCTGAAGTAAGAACTAACTTGTTTGTTGAGTATATACTTTATGGTTTTTCTACATAATGAAATTCATTACAAACATTCATCAGTCTTAGTCAAAGAGGAAGCCTCCATTACTGAACTCTGAGATTCACTCTTAGATAGTTTTATGTAAATGGTAGTCTTGCAGATTACAAGAATAACCCTTTAATCTGGGTTCACCATAATTGCTGAGGCATTCATTTGAAGGGGCATTTTTAAAATACTGATTGAAAATATGCAAACATTCAGGAGGTTATTGTTTTAGGATACCTTTGATTTTGGAAAGGGGTTATTTTTTGTTCTGAAAATTGTGGCTCACTAGAAACAAGAATTCACTCAATAGAATTGATTTGGAACACAGAATGCTACATAATTTTCAATATATCCATGTTACATAAGTGCAGAAGCCTGCATAATTTTACATTACATGGGTTGAGGATTGGGGATATGTGTTTTGTTTCTGCTTCAACAATTGCCTGTAAAAAAGATGATGAATTGCAAGGTGGTTACAGGCTTTAATTTTTTGATTGAATGAAGGGATTGTGTTTATAGAAGGTCATTCAGCTCCTGAGGGGAAGGTTATTAATATAAGAAATTATGTGCTGAGGTAAACCACCTCAGTCAGACAGTGAAATTCATCATTCACGACTTGTTTAGGGACATGCAAAATACACTGTAAATTGAGTGTCTCCCTTTCAAGGAGATTAATGCTGCAGCTCAGGAATTTTCAGGAAGTTGTGATGAAAGTCCTGAGGATTAGTGATAATCAGCATATAGTTAATTTTCCTTACTTTATCTGGAAACCAAATCCATTTGGTTTCCCTGTATTTTCATATCTTGCTTGAAAATACAGGGGGAAAACTGTTTATTCATATCATTTTTGAGTAAAAGTTAAAAGCACACGTCTTAAAATATGTGGGTTCATTAAGTCAAGTCTCTTCCAAGGCAAAGAGTATATAAAGAAATGCAAACAGTGTTTAGATATCAAGCATATGTCCTTCTGAACAATAGCATGCCAATGTTTATTCTTGGAACAGCATCATAAGGGTCACAAACAGCATATTATTTAGATTTTTCTAGGAAGCTGACATATTTATCAATTATATGAATATACTTAAGAAGGGAAAGAATGTTAAAAACATTGCCCTAATCTGTTATTTTGAGAAATGAACATCATGCTAGCTTTAAAACTTAATAAGGAAGAGTAGGAACATGTATATAATTTTAAATGTTAATGTTAATTGACAGAACCTGATTTGTATAGCCCCTCATACTTTTCAAATTCTTTCACATCTAATTATCTCATTTAAGCGTCTTAGCCACCTTCCTTGACAGGCAGGAAAAGGGTCATTATCCCCGTAGGGACATAACTATTTGATCATGGTGTTAAAGTGAATAGAAAGCTTTTTCCACTAGAACACTCTGAAGACTTTGCCTGCATGCAACCAACCTGTCTGAATGAAACAATCCCAAATATTCAATCCTTCCAATTAGCTGTAGCAAACCTATGGGGTTCTGTGAATGCCAATGTATTTTGTGGTTCCAAAGTAGAATTTGAAATTGAAAATACTGAATATTTGAATTGAAAAACAGTTTTAAGAATATATTACCTGCTAGACACTGTGAACAGCACTGGAACATCACGGGGAAAATAAGCACAAAGCCACATGATTATTATGCAGAGAAATTAATGTTCAAAAAGTTATATTTACTATGGATGCAAAAGGAAAAGAGTAAGCCTGTAACTTGGACTTTGGGTGCGTTGGTTTTAAGATGAATGAAGGAATCTTAAATGGAGTACTTAGCCGACATTTAAAAATGTACAATGATACATAGGAAAATAGTTGGTTCTGAAGCAGTGAATTTGGCTGTCATCACTTAAAGGTATATAGGAGATAATTAAAGGTGTGGAATTACATGAAGTTTCCCAGAGAAATAAGAACTAATGAGAAGATAAGCTAACCAAGAAAGTAGACTTGCACCACACCAATATAGAAGGTACTTCTGGTGGGAAAGGAACAGTCAAGGATAGTGAAATGAAGAGAATTATTGAGGAACAGAGAGATTAGCGTTATGGAAGAAAAGGGAAAGAAAGAAGCATGATGGCTTTCTAAGAGTAACTTGTCAAATGTTAAGGAAGCTGAGGAATAATTGAGGAATAAGGAAGTTGAAAATAGAAGGTGCAGAATACTCTTTCCAAAGCACACAACAAGAGAAGTATGTGGAAAACCGAGGGTTGAAAATACCAGTGAGAGTTAGATTAATTACAAGTAAATTATGTGACAAAGTTATATTATTATTTAGATTTAAATCCGTTTGGCATGTCAGGAGTACTCAGTCGTCTTATCATGATGATATAGAATAGCGGGTCATCCATCTGATACGTGGGCACATACCTTACTTCTCTGCTTATTTTTTTTTTAAGAGGGGAAATTTAGTGAAAATTATTACTATAGTGATTGTAAAAAACTGTTAAAATGGTAAATTAAGACATTCTTTTTTCTTTTTGCCTTAGTAAAACTGAGTCTGAAAATCTGTTTCCCTTTACTTGTCTTACCCTTTCCTGCAAAAGAAGAGTAATAAAGTGATATAAAGCAAGTTTGAAAAAAGTCTTAAAATAGTATAATATATACAATTATAGAAGTTGATGATGAAGACTCTTATGGTTATAAAAAAGAGAAATTCATTTATACCAGCTAGATTAAAATATAGATCCCTGGAATCCAGAGAGAGAAAATGAAGAACACTTGGGTTCTTATCTAAAGTGGAAAAGAGAGTGATAAATGAAATACTATCTCTATGTATCTCTAAGTCTCTCACTATCTATGTCCCTCTCTCTTCCTTTACACTTGGTGCCTATGTGTTTCTAGAAACATCTGTTTACTTTCTCTGTACCGTTTTGTCACCCTTATACATGGCTGCTGCTGGGACCTTGTATACTCGAATCCTTCAGTTTCAACTTCAGTCACCAACTGAGACTTTTCTTCGTCTTGATATCCATTTCCACGAAAGCATTGGGGAAGAGGAACTCATCATTTTTTGAACATAGCATATACAGCAGTTTCGGCATAAGACATGGTCATCTTAGATTTTGCTTGTCTGGCTGTCTGAGGCACACCACTTTGCTGCTAGTGTGCCAGGTTGTGGGAGGGGAGGGATAGGAGAGAGGTGATTGTGTCCCGTTTGTTGGGGTGTCTCTTCAGGGGATTTGGGTATAGCAGAGGGAGATGTCTTAAGTAGTTTGTAATATACATAGCTTAAAGTGAAAACACGGCACTTTATATTTACAGAATTGTTCATATAAATAAAGAGAATTATTACCCTGGGAACATTTTAGTAAGGGGATATTTATGTATTTATTTAACCTTGTAATGAAGTTAAAAGGGATCTTCTTCTAGATTCTCCCTTATAAACTTTTTGTTTGTACTGGATTCTCACACCAAGTATTTGTCACTTCTTTTCCATAAACTTATTTTACACTGAATCACAATGAATAACTATCACAAAAACAAATAGCATGTCAACACATTTATTGGACCAGAGCCCTCTTGAGATAATGTTTGAATTTTCATCAAGACTGTAGTGATTAGTGTTTCTGATTATGATAATCAAATAACTCATTAGTGGTTAGTTTCAAAAAGGATTTAAAATATAAACTGTGTCTAGAAAATGGTGAGTCATTTGACTCAGGCTATTGGAAGATGGGGAAAGCTGAAAAATATTTTTGGCCCTTAATATTAGGCACTTAATACCATGTGGGTGCCCCAGTTTTATAAATAATACCTTCCCAGAGGCCTGGTTTCATGGCAGTTCATCTTAAATTATACTCTTGTTTGTGAAAGTGTACTCTTTGTTTATGAAGAATAAATTGAGCAAAAGTTGTCTTGTCCAACTTGACATGAACATAAAGCATCCAATGATGGGATAAAGTTTTCAACCAGTGAAGTTTATGTTTTATAACTTGATGCTCAATATATGTAGTAGGCAACTGAAGTAAGGGAAAGTAGCTTGTTACTTTATTTTTCAAAGAAAACTTCACTTACGAGTAGTTTCAGTTTAATGAGCAGCAGAAAATAAGGTTTTGTTTTCTTTCATATGTACTTTCTATAGCTTATTTAAAAGTTTGTAAATATTTGCTGAATGTGTCCTTTATTGGGTGTGTTTGTATGTGAATGAGTTTTCCTTCCTTAGGCAAACTTTCCTTGTGTTTAGCTATTTATTTTAATAAGACTGTGGACAAATTTTCATACTTCTCCATGCTTTAGAAAGCTCACTAGGGAATAAGATTGGAAAGAATATCCTGTATTTGGAGAAGATATGTACAATGCCATTTAGCTTAAAAGCACAAAATACAAGTTGGTAAGGTTCAGTCAAGCCTTGCTCACAATCAGCCATTAACACAAAAGGGTCTAAGCTATATGGATAAATTACAAATACAGTTACAATACTTAGACCTACAATTCTGGCCATATTCAAACACGTAATTTTCATAGTATTTGGTTTTAAACTCCTGAGACTCTCCTTTTTAGCTGATGTTTCAGAATATCTGATTGGCCCTATTAACTCCCCAAATTTGAGCATGGGATATTTCAAGTTAAACTGAGAAAGATGTGTTTTATGAATACATTTGAATATTGAGTCAAGGAGATGGTTTCTTGAGATTTGGTTAGAAGTCCCTTCCAGGGAGAACTTTTTTTTTCCTATTAAATTGAATGGCCATCTGGAGTGAATGAACTAGACGCTCTAAATTCAGTCTATTGATGGGTCTTTGTTATTAGTCTTTTTCATGAGAGTGATCTGGGCAATTTGTGAGAATATTAATGAACTGGGTTCAGAGGTCCCTTTAAACTCTGTAAACCTATAATTTAAAATATGGGATTGAAAATATGGCTGAATTTCTTTTTGCTTCAATTATATTAAAAGGAATTAAGATAATTTCTACTCTATGTCATACGTCATCCAGAACAAATTATGTCACCCTTTGGCCTCTGAATATTTGACTTGGCTCAGTCAATCTCTGTGCCTTAATTTCCTCATTGATAGTAGAGTTTAAGAAAAGAATCTTTAACATCCCTTTCAGCTCTAAGATTCAGTGAGCCAATCAGATATTGAAGTCACCCAAAGGAAGGCAATTGCTACAAATCCTTACTTAGAAGCACAATTTTCAAGCCCAGATTCCAACTCTTAAAAGAGTTTCAGTGCCACTGAAGGGAATAAAAAAGAGACCTAATAGAACTTCAAAAGAGCAAAGGCTAAAAGAAAGGCAAACAGGGATTCAGAACTACTGAGCTCAGTGTCAGGAGTATGAATCATATTTACTCTGATTTCCTGTTTCTTTTCATGTCAAGTCTCAAATGAAACCAGCTACCTTATCTGGTTGCTTCCTTCTGCTTCTCTACAGACACACAAACATGCAGATTCACACACACACACACACACATGCACACACACACACAAACACACACATATTATGCAAGCTGCTACCTCTTAGAAGCTGAAAAAAAGTTATATTTTGTTTTTTTAAAGTGTCCCATAGCTATTTGGATTATTGCATGACATTATGGATTACAAGATTAATTTAAATAATGTCTTGCCACAGTGAGGTAAGAAAATCAACACAAATTAGTGTTGGTGGTCTCATTCTCTATTTTAGGTCTCTTGGTAATCAAAACAGTAAGAAAAAGATATTGTGTAGTCTAACAGAATCTTCTCTGTTATTTCACTGAAGGAGAGGGAAAAAGTCTACTCATTCTTGTCAGATCCATATCATCTAAAGTTGAATAAAAAAAATCTTTGTAAAAGAGCTTGAATTTGGGATAGAGTGCTAATTCAAGATCACAAAGTGCTATGCTTCAGTGGTATTGAATTTAAGAGGCAATAATTAGGGGTGTGTGTGTGTGTGTGTGTGTGTGTGTGTGTGTGTGTGTGTGTGTGTATTCTCTTTTCCTAAAATTTTATTTTTATTCATGCATTATCTTGGTTTGGAAGTGTATTTCTGTTACCGGTATTATTTTTTAAAGATTTAATTTATGTGAGAGAGAGAGAGAGAGAGAGCAATCATGAGAAGGGAGGGGGCAGAGGTACAAGCAGACTCCCTACTAAGCATAGAGCCTGCCTTGGGGCTCCATCCCAGGACCCTGATATCATGACCTGAGCCAAAACCAAGAGTCAGACACTTAACCAACTGAGCCAGTCAGGTGCCCCTCTGTTATCAGTAATATTAATATGAAGAGAAGTGTTTTATAAAATGTTCTGTATTTATTGTTTAGTCACCTTTAAATATTGCCCCTCCTCCAACTCATAAAAACTATCATGAACTTAAACATTAATCCTCATTTAGTTGGAGTATATTTATTGTAATATCATTGTAGGACAAAAGTATGTTATTGTCTAACAAGGGCCTGTCTTTCTGTATTCTTCTAAAAAACACATATAAGGAAGAAAACCTGTAAAAATGATACCATCTACTCCTATTTTCAGGTTTTATTCTCTTTTATTCTCTTTTCCCTTCTATTTTGAGATATGTATATATATGTTGCTGAATGAATTTAGGAATATAGAGAGTTCATAAAAATGAGTTCATAAAAATGACCGCATTGAAAATACTGTCAACTCTTAGAGGGCAAGAATTATTTCTTAATTGTATTCTTTTAACCAAATCATTAAAAAGTATTTGACACATAGAGGTTATTAAGAAATGTTTGTTAAATGGATGTATTTATTTGGAAGAATTTATAAAATCATAAAATTTATAGCATTTAACGTGCTTCTTGAAGATAATATTCAATCATATGTTTTATCATTTTCTTCCTCAGAAAACAAATGTTTCCCAGTTATGCTTGATATTTATTACTATAAATTTTCAAAATAGATTTTCATGTTTCTGGAATCTACATCTGTTCATTTTCATACCTCGCTTTACCAAGGGAACAACTTCATAAGGAGAAATCAAAGAAGTGGTAGTATTTTAGAGAGTCATCTAAGTGTTAGAGTTCTGTGACCTGAGGATTAAAGATAAACAGTAAAGTGGTTTTGCTGAAGTTATATTAGTTTGGAGCTTGGAGATAAAGTAATTCAAAAGACGGACTCTATTAGCAGTGACTACATCTACAGATATTTCCTTATGTGTTAAAATGCATTCTTTCGGGGATTCTCAGCCCAAATCTGTAAACGAACCATTTTTAAGACCTTGAAAGTGAGCATGTTTCTCATGTGACTTGGTTTTGTTCTTTAAAATACATAGAACTTTAATTTTAAAAATAGTTTTAAAAAATGCTCTAGCCTTTTAAACATTCACAGCTTGATAGATTCCAGACTTGCTAAAGAGTTTCCATCCAAGAGCACTCTGATTAGTTTCTTTAATTTGGCCCTAAATACTCTATAAACTATTTCAGAAATTACTCAATGCACCATTTTTTTTTCTAGAAAGAAAGTAGAAGTGTAGTCCATAAATATCAGCCCACTGATAGTGTTTTTTTTTTTTTTTTTTTTCTCTTCATGAATAAAAAGATGTCTATGGAGCCTGAGAGTTAAAGTTTTACTTTGGTTTTAGTACAGCCACACACATTTTCAAAGCTCTCAGCAAGATGAGAGCAAACGCTTATAACAGAATCAGTGGTAAGGTTTCCACTTTCCTGCAGTTTCCTTAATCAATTGAATTATTTACACTGTCTTATGAAGATCTAAATTTAGAAATTTATATTTAGGAAAAAAAACCTTCTTTAAGTTTTGGGTAACATATCTAATAATGCCTCACATATATACTGCATTTTTTACTTGGAGAGGTAGAAGAGATCAAAGCCCTAAACTTCCCATTTTACAGACAAAAACACTGAGGCAAAAACACATGGTCAGATGGTGGGGGGGCTGTGGGTCAAATCCAAGACCCCAAGAGCCAGTTGGAACTTTCCAGTGTATTATGGAACATCCTTTTTACTCTAAATCATTAATTAAAGAGTTAGGAATTTTCACTCAACTTTAGATACTGTACAATTTGCATAAGTGAATTAAAATCAAAATATGAAACACTCATCTTACAAAAACACATCTTAAAATCACATATTCAGGTGTTTTCGCTCTCTTTTTCTCTCCCTATAGGCTATTAATACTATAGGTTCCAGCTTCAAGGTCTGTTTTAGACAACTTTCCAGGAAGAGAAGTATAATAAACCACTGAACTTATTCAAGAATTTGCCTACAAAAGATAATGTTCAAATAACCGGCACAGCCTTGAATTTTGAATTCACTTTATAAAGCACTCTGGATATGAATCTCTAAATTTATTACCCGAACTCTTTGACTGAAGGTTGACTTGAAGGCTATTGTTAAAGACTGGCATGCAGATAGTGAAGGCTAATATTATGTTAAATATTTATTTTTGGAAAGCATTTTTCATGATATAAGGACATAGTCTTACTAATGGAAATTATATTCAGTCCAGATTTTTAAAAATTTCTCTTTATCACAGAAATTTCAAAATATAATTCTTGATAAAATTATTTTTCAGAAATATTTCACCCTAAACTCAGATGCATTTGTGTTAGACATTATATACGTTAACTTAGTATAGTATAATATGTGGTTTATTTATAGCATATTTAAAATTTTATAAATAGGGGCACCTGGGTGGCTCAATGGCTTAGTTGGTTAAGCGTCTGTTTTTGGCTCAGGTCATGACCCCAGGGTCCTGGGATGGAGCCCCATGGCAGGCTCCTAGCTCAGCGGGAGTCTGCTTCTCCCTCTCCCTCTGCCTGCTGCCCTCCCTTCTTGTGCTCTCTCTTTCTCTCTGTCAAGTAAGTAAATAAAGTCTTTTAAAAATTTTATTAATAAATAAACACACACACACACACACAAACACACACATACTTTATATAGTTAAGGGTGAAACCCTTTAGAAAAATGTAGTACTTGTACTATTAATTAAAGTAATCCTGTGTAATAAATACTCCTTCATACATAAATATATGCAATCATCTCTATGAAAAAATATATGAATCACTCACACGAAACATGTATTTACAACCATGGTGTGTGTATGTGCACACATGTAAATGCAGTTCACAAATGGTCACCTCTGCAGGGATGGGAAGCCTATCACTGTATCCCTGGACTCTGCCACATCACAGGCTCATATAACTTTTCTGTGCATTTTGATGACTAATAATGTTGTTTTCTAATAAGTTGGTTTTAGCACTATGTATTTGGTACTCTTTCAGAACTCCTGTCTCAGGGATTTTTGTATAACAAATAATGGAATAAACTTAAGTGAACTACAGAAAACCCCAAAACAATTGCCTTGAATAAAAACAGAGCATGAATAATCCTGATCAACCCCAGTGCTGTAAACGTCTGTTATTGTATTACTTGAAATATGTTTGGCCGGAAGTTAACATCTTTCTTAAGTGTATGTGGAGTGGCAAAGGCCTATATTGCCTGCATCATTTATTTAAATGCACAATTAAATAGTTATAATGTGTAGTGTTGACTTGCATTAATAGGCCTTTGCTCAAGCAATATAACATGTAATTGTTTTGTAATTTGAAACCTTTCAATGTATTACTGCTCTTGTGAAATGGCTTTACAGTAAGGTAATAATACCAGGAGGGGACCAATGGAGAAATTTTAAAGTAGAGAACATTAGTGTTTGAAGTATACTTTCTGAGGAATTTTATTTCTATGCATACCCATAGCAACTGGGTCAAAAGAGGTACATAAAACTCTAATATAACATCCAGGAAGCATTTAAAGAAAAGTGTCGCAATGTACACAGAGTAGCTACAATTTGTGGTCCTCATAAAGGTGGTTTTGCATTGCTCCTCCTTCCTGAGTAATGACTTGAAATTTTATCTAGTTTATCTATATTAAGTTAGAGAGCTTGGTAGTAATTGCTCATGAAAGAATTTATAGCAAGATGTGGGAAAATATATGGGTTTATTTATGTATTTATTTACTTAGAAAAATTTTGTTCATTCCATGTACCCAGCACCCTAGCACCTTGAGAAATCTTTGGCGCATTGAATGTTCAGTTCAAGGAGCTCTGCTCTGCTATTGCACATTTAAAGGGAACCCGCTAAGGAACTTTGACATAGGGAGCTGTTAACTCTTAATTGAATTATCAAAAAATTCTATGAGTCTTCAAAGTTATTTTTCCCTTTCTCCCCACTCTCATTATATATTTTATTGAGAAAAGAAGACAAAATTCAGCCTAATGCAGCCTTTTTGTAAACCAAATGATTATTTTTGGAATATATCTCTCTCTGTCTTATCTCTATTTCTGCATTTATGAATAATCCCTTAGGAAAAGGCTTGCAAGTCATTGCAAAAAAGGAAAATCAACTGAAAAAGCATGCTCAGGAAATGGACAATATACAGAGTTGCTAAAACTTTATAGTAACCAAAGTTATTTATGGCAATAGGTTGCTCTCAAATATCACTTAACAATAACACATTGAAAGAAAGCTATTTCTTGGTTAAGGGACTTGGCACCTATACATTTTATTAAATTGTTAGAATTATTTGAAAAATATCAGCCAGCCGGTGATAGAAACCATTAAATTTTGGAATAGCATATGAGACAGAGATTCCTAAACAAAGAAAAAAAATAAAATGTCTCATCTGGTGCTTGGGCTTGTATCTCTTATTGAATTTCCTCAGACTTTAATTTCACATTTTTAAGATTTTTTTTGTCCAATTTTTTTTTTTTTACTTAGTTTGTTAAGATTTTTTTTTTTTTTTTTTTTTTTTGATGATAAAGTATCCCTTGTATCTTGACTGTTTTGGAACAAGTGGGTTTCATTTAGTGTATAAATATATACACTATATATACTATATACACTATAAAGTTGTAATTTGAAGTAAAGTTTCTACTAATGCTTTAAACATGACCTACTTGCAACAACAAAATGCACAATAAGAAATACTTTTTTTTAAAGATTCTATTTATTTATTTGTAAGAGAGAGAGGGGGAGAACACACAAGAAGGCAGAGGGAGAAGCAGGCTCCCTGCTGAACAGGGAGCCCAATGCAGGACTCAGTCCCAGGACCCTGGGATCATGACCTCATGACCTGTGCCGAAAACAGATGCTTAACCGACTAGAGCCACCCAGTTTTCCCATGAAATACTTTTTAAAATTTTAATTTCACTTGATCACAAGGAACTATAATTGAAGAAACCCAACTGGTCTATTTAATGGCCTGTGCCAAAAGACTAAAAAATCATCTTTTGTTTTCTAAAAAATCCCACATGGGATAGTCAACTTTTTGCTGTTTTTTGAACAGTAGTGACCACCTCTATCTGGCTAGTCACTGTGCAAACCTGGATCACAAATGAAAAGGCTTGTTGGGATAGGGAACAAAAAACTGCTATTGAGAAAGAGAGGAGAGGAATTACCTTTGAGACATCAAGAAGGAAGTAGAAATGGTGTCTCTAGACTGAAAGGAGGTCTGGAATGGTGATTGAGAGAAGGGTGGAGGAAAATTTATACAAATTGGTAAGGGTTATTGGTCGTTTCAGGGAGTTCTGAAGCAGATCCTAGTAAACTTGCTTACCAGGTGGTTTGCTGCCCTAGAAGAACCAAAGGTGAACCTGGTAAAGTCTCCTGGGTAGGGAAATGCTGCAGGACCTGGGCGTTGAACGGGAGCTGTTTGTTCATGTATATAGTAGGTAACTTCAAATCTATCCACTTAGGTAATATACTACTGTGAGGAAGTTACTTCTTTCCATGAGTTGCGAAGGGTCCAGTTGGAGAGACAAAGCATGAAGACTAAAACCACTGCTTTGTTTAATGTTTCTACCACAGGTACTCTCAATTTATGCTACTAGTGCACCTTATTTTTGTGATAGCATCTGTGATGCTAATTTGGGGATACGAATTTCCAATGAATTTGTCTGTTATGGAACAGCAGAAAACCAAACAAAACCAACCAACCAACCAAACAAACAAACAAAAAGAAAACAGCAACAAAGAAATTATCACCCAGAGCGTTAGAAGCCAAAACAATCTAGGCGAATATAAATCACTGTAAAGTCTTGCATTATTCATTTATTCCACTTAAAATTTTCACTTAAAATACTATAAAATACCTAGTAGTGCCAAAGGCATTGTATTATATACCTCTGATAAATTGTCAATAAGAGGATCATGTTCCCTTGTGAAGTGAAAAAAAGCAAAACTATATTTAAAGGAAGTAGAGAAAGACCTTTATGCTGTAGTACCAGAGAAGGAAACATTAGCATGTTTCTCACCTGGCTTTAGAGAAACACTTCCCTTTTCTTTTTTTTTCTTTTTTGTAAGATTTTATTTATTTGAGAGAAAGAGAGAGAGCAAGAGCAGGGGTTGGGGGGCAGAAGGAGAGAGACAAGCAGACTCTCGGCTGAGTGGGGAACCCGATGTGGGGCTCAATCCTAGGATCTGGAGATCAAGACCTGAGCCCAAGTCAGATGCTCAACCAACTGAGCCACCCAGGTGCCCTAGAGAAACATTTTCTACTGACAAGGGGAGAATTGACCCTGAGCCAAAAGAAGGTACCTAACATCCACATGGTATCTTTATTTCTGAATATGCCCAATTACAAGATTTTATGGCTTATAAAACTGTTTTACAACCATTATCAAGAATCTTGTTGAGGTTTTTAACAAAGCCACTCTAATCCTTTTTTCTATGTGCTTATTCATATTTAGGTATTTGAAAAATTTAGAAAAAGTAAAAAGAAATAAGGAAAATACCTATGTCCCTGTACCCAGAGTTAACATATGCTAATATTTTGTGATATTTCTGTCTCTGATTTTTAAAAAATAATATTTTTTTAAAGAGAGAGGCAAAACAAACAATTTAAAAAAATAAACACATTCCTGTTTACTAAAGGTATAGTTGACATTCCTTTTGAATCCTTTGATGGTCCACCTTTGTTTTTCATTTTACTTAAGGAATCTCTACCTTGAAATTGTTATAGATTCTGGCCATGTGTATTTCAATGATTTGAATAGTATTTATATGGCATTTGGTTTTAAAATTTATTATAATGCATTTTTATTTTAAATCAAAATACCTATTACCCAAGCTGAATAACTTTGTGTTCACCACGGTTTGATGAATATTTTAGCCTTGTTTTCAAATTATATTTATGACGAAAGGAAAATAAGCCAATGGAGAAGATATATAGAGAATGTTAGAAGGCTGCTGACACAGGCTCCGAGCTTCCTGATTTGAAAACACAGTAGGTTCCAGGACAGTAAGTGATTGGAACAGTTTCGGAAATGGTAAGGATCTGCACTACAGATCTCTTAAACTATACATTTTCATCAATTTCTAGACATACTCTTAAAATATGTTCTTTGAAGTAAGCATGGTTAGGAACATTCTAGGAGTTCTTCCCTTGTCTGCTTATAAATAAATTGTTGGGGCACCTGGGTGGCTCAGTCGGTTAAGCGTCTGCCTTCAGCTCAGGTCATGATCCTGGAGTCCTGGGATTGAGTCCCACATTGGGCTTCCTGCTCAGTGGGGAGCCTGCTTCTCCCTCTCCCTCTACACCTTCCCCGCCTGTCCTCACTCTCTCTCTTACTCACTCTCAGATAAATAAATAAAATCTTAAAAAAAATAAATAAATAAGAAATTGTTCATTTGTCTATTTTAGGAAGTATCTTAGAGTCAGGAACTAGTGGAGAACATTATCAGAAAACTTTCTGAGAAAGTACTGAGATTTCATTTTCTCTATGCTTTGCAGTTTGTTTTTTATTTTTTTAAATAACAACAATAACAACATGAACAGTTAAATGATTCCAGAAAGAGAACACAGGGGTAAAAAGAAAACTATGAGTGTGTGGTATCCTAGAAGGCTAGTGCCATAAATATGTCCAGAAGGAAAAGAATTATCAGTCGTGTCAAGTGAGATGAGAACTGAGAATTGTTCTTTGAGTTACTACTGTAGAAATCATTGGTGGTTATGACAGAGCAGTTCAGTGGAAAGGGGGTGGTGAAAACCTGACATGTGTGGGTCCTCCAAAAGAATGCATGGAGAGAAGTTCAAGACGCCAAGTACACACAATTCTTTAAATTCTTTTTTTGTAAATGTGAATTTCTTATTAACCTTAGAGCTCTTTTTAATCAAAAGTTTTAAGAATGTTTCATAGTTCTTCACAAAAAGAATTTCTTAAAAAGGGTAAGAATAACATTTTCAGTGGGAGTTTTTAACAAATGGAATTATTTAATGAAACCTATAGCACAAAAGTACAAGGCTACTCCCTCTATAATGATTGCACAAAATTTATAACAGTGCCATTGATTTTTCAGCAAACAATCTTGATTTTATAAAAAGGTAGAAGGAGTAGTAGAATGAAAGGACATGTTGTTGCTATAGAGTTTGATAGAAAATGTAAAGAACCCCCTTTTAGCAAAGAAAACAGCTGTGGCTTAGTTATGGTTATGTGATTTTTCATAAAACTTTTGTTGCTTTTGCCACTGTTGATACTTTTCTCTTGATATCATGGCTATGAACTCCCTTCTTAGAAATTTGTCAAAAATGAAAAAGCTAATATTCCTGACCATGAGGCAGATTTGAGTAGGTATTTCTTTTTCTTTCTTCCTTTCTTCCTTCCTTCCTTCCTTCCTTCCTCCCTTCCTTTCTTTCTTTCTTTCTTTCTTTCTTTCTTTTCTTTCTTTTTCTTTCTTTCTTTCTTTCTTTCTTTCTTTTTCTTTCTTTCTTTCTTTCTTTCTTTCTTTCTTTCTTTCTTTCTTTCTTTCTTTCTTTCTTCTTTCTTTCTTTCTTTCTTTCTTTCTTTCTTTCTTTCTTTCTCTCTCTCTCTCTCTCTCTCTCTTTCTTTCTTTTCTCTTTCTTTCTCTCTTTCTTTTCTTTCTTTTTTTTTTTTGTAGGTATTTCTGTAGGTAGTGAATGACAATTTCCCAAGAACTATAGTGGGTGTTTGGGGGAAGCATGTTATCCACATATTAAAATAGAGACTATTAATCATAGATAATGGAAAACATCAAATGGATTTTAAAGTATAAAACAAATGCATTTACAGTGATTTCCATTTAATATGATTGTTGTTATTGAGTTCTGGACCTCTCAAGTGATTTGTCTGCAGTATGAAATCTGATTTAGTAAATTCATCTTAACCATAATTCATTATATAGTTATTCATATCAAATTTGGCAAATAGAAGAAAAAATTTTAGTGGGTGAAATCTTGAGACATTTATAATAAATCTTCTTTCCATTTCAGGCTTCAGCTCTCCCTGAAATAGAAACTTGTTAGGAAGGATTCATCGTGATTAAATTGTTCTTCACTTAAGAACTTATTTCCTTAAAGTTTTGGCTATTTATAATATTTGATCTCAAAATACTGTTTATAGAGTTATTTTTAAATTCCCTTTTTTTTCTCAAGCTTATAGATTTATAATCCCCAGAGGCTATTTACATCATAATACTCAAAAATTTTAAAAAGTGAGGAAGGAAAAAGTGGGTTAAACTTTTCCTTTGGTGCCATTTGTTGCTTTATAAAAGAGGCTGCCCTAGAATTAGGCACAGGAGAGGCTTAGGGTTGAGATCTTGTTGGGATGGAGGGACTTACTCAGGTGTCACAGTCCTATTGCAAACACACCCAGTTTGCTTAAATTTCCTTATTGAACTTGGGAGAGAGGAAGGTGATCAGGCTCACCCTTGGCAGCACCACTGTGAAGCACTTATCCCATTATTTGGTAGTCCTCCCTTATGTGAAGCCCGATTCTGTAACTTCTCATCTTGGATCCACTGTTAAATTTTATGCTTTATGAACTTGTCCCTATCCTCAAATCAATCTTCACAGTGTTCATGGTTAAAGTACTGTCAAAATCATTGCAGCTCACAGACCAAGTCACAAGAATTCATGTCTTCTAGCCTTTGCACATGCGGTTTGTTCTGTTTTGAATGTGTGCCAACCATGATTCCCTCCATCTTTCCAGATTCTTCCCACATATCAAACCCAGGAATCTAGTCATTCTATCTTCTTTGTCCCTAAGCAAACTGTGCATACATTTTCATGTGGCATTTTCACATATCATGGTGGTCTTTTATTTCTATGTATGGTTTCACTGTTGGAATGAATATTACAGATATTAAATGCTATATCTTAATGAACCAATAAAATCCTGACACATAGCACACACTCAGTAAATATCTGATGATCAAACAAATGAACAAACAAGCAGAATAGAATATGTGAATGAATGAGCAAATGAACTAACTCATTTTTTTAAATTTTTTATTGATATGTTAATTGCCATACATTACATCATTAGTTTTTTTTTAAAGATTTTATTTATTTATTTGAGAGAGAGAGAATGAGAGATAGAGAGCACAAGAGGGAAGAGGGTCAGAGGGAAAAGCAGACTCCCTGCTGAGCAGGGAGCCCAATGTGGGACTCGATCCCGGGACTCCAGGATCATGACCTGAGCCGAAGGCAGTCGCTTAACCAACTGAGCCACCCAGGCGCCCACATCATTAGTTTTTAATGTAGTGTTCCATGATTCATGGTTTGTGCATAACACCCAGTGCTCTATGCACAACGTGCCCTCTTTAATACCCATCACCAGGCTAACCCCTCCCCTCACCCCCCTCCCCTCTAGAACCCTCAGTTTGTTTTTCAGAGTCCATCATCTCTCATGGTTTGTCTCCCCCTCTGATTTCCCCCCCTTCATTTTTCCCTTCCTGCTATCTTCTTTTTTTTTTTTCTTTACATATATTGCATTATTTGTTTCAGAGGTACAGATCTGTGATGCAACAGTCTTACACAATTCACAGCACTCACCATAGCACATACCCTCCCCAATGTTTATTACCCAGCCACCCCATCCCTCCCACCCTGCCCCCACTGCAGCAACCCTCAGTTTGTTTCCTGAGATTAAGAATTCCTCATATCAGTGAGGTCATATAATACATGTCTTTCTCTGATTGACTTATTTTGCTCAGCATAACACCCTCCAGTTCCATCCACGTCATTGCAAATGGCAAGATTGCATTCCTTTTGATGGCTGCAAATATTCCATTGTATGTATATACCACAGCTTCTTTATCCATTCATCTGTCGATGGACATCTTGGCTCTTTCCACAGTTTGGCTATTGTGGACATTGCTGCTATAAACATTGGGGTGCATGTACCCCCTCGGATCCCTACATTTGTATCTTTGGGGTAAATACCCAGTAGTGCAATTGCTAGGTCGTATGGTAGCTCTATTTTCAACTGTTTGAGGAACCTCCATACTGTTTTCCAGAGGGGTTGCACCAGCTTGCATTCCCACCAACAGTGTAGGAGTGTTCCCCTTTCTCCACATCCCCACCAACATCCCTCATTTCCTGACTTAATTTTAGCCATTCTGACTGGTGTGAGGTGGTATCTCATTGAGGTTTTGATTTGGATTTCCCTGATGCCGAGTGATGTTGAGCACTTTTTCATGTGTCTGTTGGCCTGAACTAACTCCTTAAGGGAGATGTGGCAGAGGAGAAATAGCCTGAGTTCTGTCCCTTAGGAATGCTTTTACTTGGCAAATTGTTGTGTGAGGGCACTGAATATATCTGAACCTCTGTCTTCTCCATCTGTTAAAGAAGGTTTATGTTTCTACCTCTCTGCAGAGGTTTCTGGTAGATAATACATAAAGTCCTGTATGTAAAGGTATAAAGTATTATACAAATATAGGATTTTTTTTCACATTCAAAGGCATTATGATATAATCCATGAAAAAAACAACTCCCAACAAATGACATTAAATAAGGAAAAGGAAGAACAAATGCTAAAGAGCAAGAGATCAGATCAAAAGAGGAGTGAGGCCAAAATTTGCTTTATTGCCCTGAGGACCAGACAAAGAAATGTTAACCTAGGGATTCTAAACTGTGGCTGCACATTAGAATTACCTGGGTATTTAAACCATGTTTTTGCCTGAGCTCTAATTCGTCTGGTGTGAGGTAGGGCTCAGTTGCTGGAATTTTTTTAAAGCTCCCCAGGTGATTCTAATCTACAGCCAGGTTGAGAGCCACTGCCAGGCCACAGGAATTAAAATGTTTCTAGGGAGAAACACTGCATAAGACATGAGATGCTTTAAAAAGATTAATCAACATGAGTAGATATGAGGAGAGGCAAGGGACAGGAATGATTACAGTGTCGAGGAAACATCATAGATGATAGTAACTGTTTTAAGGTTGAAGCTTTTTTCTTTAGAAAGCAAAGGAAACCACTGTGGAGAAATATGGAAGATAGTCCTTCATAATTAACAGTGATGTTGTTCAGACAAATCTAGGCACATCCCAAGAATTAAACTGGCACAGCAGCCTACACCTAGCAAACTACACCTAGAAGTTACTTAGGTTGGAAGCAGAGGATAAAATGGTTGCTGCTATTTGTTTACCCATGAAAAGTTCCTAGAGGAGGTAAGTTTTGAACATGGTTGAAATGATACTGTTTGTACAGAGGACAGGAACAAAAAAAATTTTTTTTATGCGGAAAGGTTTCTAATAGGGGTTTGGGTTTGAGAGTTATGCCTTCCTAGTCTGTCATATTGCTATTTCCCTTAAACTAACAATGAGATAATTGATTGATATATTTGAAATAGTAATAAAGGGAATCCTAGAATTCTTTTTTGGTGTTTTTACCCCTTTCTGTGTTTAAAATTATTTCAAAATAAGTCTAAAAGAATGTAATATGTTTAAAAACATTTAAATATATAAAATAGTGGTCTTGAGGTGAAAACATACTGAACTTAACACTAACCTAAAAAATTAATTTGGTTTTTAAAATGTCTTTGATAGTCATTTTCTAACAGATTATTCTTTGGCATGGGGAAAGTAAAACTTCATTAGTTAATTGAAAATTTGCCATACTAGTTTGAGAAAATATTATGTTCCCTACTTATGTCATACAACTATGTTCATATGTTAGTCTTATGAGAGAGGAAAGGTTATATACCAATGGTGAACCTTTTTTGGAAGCACAATATTTTTCATTAATGTAGAAGCCTTAGAAATTCCAATGTTATGCTTAATAAAAAACTGGCAATACTTATAAATATTCCTTGCCTTGAATCTAATAAGAGATTTAGGAAAGAAGGAAGCAAGGATAACAGGAAGTGAATAATATCTTATTTTCACATAAAAAATCTTGTGAGGAATGTGGAAAACAACCATTTTAATATTTTCATGGAGAAAGGTCAGGCCTGCACAATTCATTCTTTCCAAGTGAACCTGTTTCAAAAAATACTTGATATTTGGTACAGAAGAAAAGTGAAGTAGTATTTTAAGACATTAAACTTTTAGTTTTTCACTTTTGTTTGTTTCAAATATATCATTTATAAAGGCCACGCATGTAGTAGATAAAGTATGAGGCGTGCCCTCGGAAACCTGGGTAGGCAGACCAACCTTGGAAAGAATAGTTTGTATGCCCAATTTTCCTCACCTGTAAGTGGGGATAATAATAATATCTATGTTGAGATGTGTATGATATATATCAAGCTATACCTCACACAAATAGCAGCACCATGTAAGATTTAGCTACTAAAATCATAAGCATAATGGTATGGTTTAAAAAAAGACAGAGTAAAAATAAAATAACTACATTTGAGATTTCTTTAGTTTCACTTAAAACATTCTGACAATTTGTTTATCCTGGGGACACTTTTAATCTTTTTTTTTGGAAAAGGCTCCATGTTAATGCATGTTCCTATGAGTGTGGACCCTTGCTAGTTCAAATGGTACTCCTTTAATTAGACTCTTAGCAAACAACCATGTCGCTCGATAGACAGTCTAAATGTGGAGTAGTTTGTCACAATTATTTGGTAATCTCTTTCAGTGTAACTCACACAGCAAAAGTGACAATATTCCTGTCACTCCTCAGAAATGTCCCAGCTCTGCGGGTTTCCACATTCAGGAGAATGAAGAAAGCCATTACGAGGTATGCCGTGTCTCTATAGAGACCATTTTAGTACTGAGCAGTTTGTATTTTCCTAGTGATTTATATAGTCTGAGTTAACTGTTATAAATATTTTCTTGGCCATCCTCTTTTATGGTCATATTTTTATACTAGAACTTTTTTAAACAACCTAAATGAACAATTTTAGAATAAAAGGCAAATAACATTTTTCCTCTTTGGTAATAGTCCAGCTATTAAATATGATATTCTTGTCATTTAATGCAAAGTGTCGATTATTACCTGGTTTTGGAAAAAGTAATGAGCAACTTTCTTTTGGAGTTAAAGATTCTTAATTGATTCATTTTTATTAGTTGAGCTCAAAGATAGGAACATCCTCTTTGTTGAAAGACTGATTTGTTTAATCCCCTATACTTAAGGAAGATAAAGAAGACAGTGTTGCTCAGTATGAGCAGGTTAACTGGAATTTCCATTAATCATTTCCCTTTTTTCTACCTTTTCTCAGCTTGATCCTTTATTTCCTTGTATATTTGGATTTAAGATAAAAATTACTTTCCTTTTTTCTTAATGAGTCCATCATTGTAAAATGTAGAAGATCTACATTTTATTCTTTTTTTCTTTTTTTTTTCTTTTTTTTATATCAGGAGGGCTATTCCAGTACCAATTATTCTAACATGAATGGATGCAAAAATCTGTTATCTTTCTTTTAATATATTAAAATTGTGGTTTAAAACATATAACAAAATTTACCATCTTAATCATTTTAAAGTTACAGTTTAGTAGTGTTAAGTATGTTCACATTGTACAATAGAAGATCAATTTTTTAAGGAATTGTGTTTCAGTAGTTAACTCTAATATTAATGCATACATAGTTGTTTCGTGTATTTTTATAGTTTTAACATATAGATTATAGATAGATGATGGAGAGATAGGTAGATAATATGTATATGTATATATGTATGTGTGAGTGTTAGTGTTTCCTATGTATTCTGTTTTCTCATTGAAGGTAGGTTTTTTCCCCCCATTTCCTTAAAGGTATTGAAAATATTTTGATTTATTATTAATAGTATGGGATTTTTGCACTTGATTTTGCCAAATAAAGAAATCTATCATTCTCAAAACTCCGAGTAGTAATGTAGGTCAGAGAAACTACTTTGATTAATAGAAATTTGATTGAGTAAGCACTTTCTTTTCTAACAAGCTATTAATTGAGGTGGAAAAGGATAAAGTGATAATTTAGACAATTTTTATCCCCTAATACTTTCCTTCACATTTTTTCTTTTTCTTTGTGTTGATCTAACTATTCAGAAACATCCTTCTAACCTATAGTATATACTCTTCTTCCTATTTTGCTTTTATTTTCTCTCTTTCTCCAAAATCTCAATCACTTGATAGTTGAAAGAAGAACTATAATTTAACCCTTTGATTTTTCATCATTACTGTGTATATTTCAAGTGTGTAGAACATGAAAATTTCTCCCATGAGTCACCCTTATTTCATCCGATAATAACACAATAACACTCTATGGCAGAAATAAGTAAATTTTGTTCATATATAAAAACCTATGTAAATATTTACAAAGCCCACACAGAATGTTCTGAAAGACACTGAAATCCTGAATATTTCCTTATTTTTTTGTAGAGAATTTAAATGAGCTATAATTAAAATAAGTTTCTATGAACCACATTTTTATTCTTCGTTAGATATTTTATAAGGCACAAAGTACAAGAACACAGTTTGTACAGGGTTTATTTGCTAGAGAATGTGGATAAGAAAAAGATGATACTCAGAGTTATCGTGTTGACTTAGGAGTAATTATCAAAGAATGGTGAAAGAAATCTACTGTGTTATATTGATAAACAAAGGAAAACAAACAAATTATTTTAGAAAACTTTTGTCTCACAAATTCTCACTTTACCATCATATTCCAGGCCCATTACAGTCTGGTTTCAGATTAGGTCATCTGGAAGGTCCTATCTCTCTCTAGTGCTCGGTGATACTAAATAAAGATGATGCTATTGACAACTGACACTTTTGTAGTGCCTACTGTATGCCAGGGCCTATGTCAAGCATTTTGTGTGTATATTTGGCCATCATTTACATTTTGTCTTTGATGAGTTCAAATTGTATTTCATCATAATATACCTAATTTAGTAAGTATACATTTTTTTTTTTTTTTTAAATGGCAGAGAGAAAATCTTTGATGTTTCTTAGAAAATACAACTTGGAAACAGAAGTAAAGCATTCTGTGAGACAGGGTTTCTGCATAAATGCTTAATATCTGTAGACCAATAACAAAGGGGATAGTTGCAGTATCCTGTTCCTTAAAAGTTATTAATCTAGTATTAACCATTCTTGAGAATTAATGAGAGGTGATTATAACCTACAAAGTTGGTTCCTGTGCTATGCTGTTATTTTTTTCCTTTATATTGAATAATGTGGTAAGCCTGGTAAATATATTACACGTTTTTTAATTTTCTCACCATTTATACCTTCCCTCTTTAATCACCTTACTAAAGTAAAAAAAAAAGAACATGTTACATCTTTTAATCATAGAAAATATTTAATTAACTAAAACTATACTGTTCAAGTAGAAAGTCATACTTTATGTTAACTGATATTGATTAATCTGAATGTAGTTGTATTATGACTTTAGATACAAAATGGAATGAAGGCTGTATGACTAGCGAGCTTTTAATCATTCTGAAATCAGACTTTACCCATCATGCTTAACTTAGATATAACAATTATTGCTTACTTACAGAGAAGTGTTAGTATCAGCTATTGGGTAATTTTTGTACCAGACATTACCCCAAGCATTCCATAGGTATTACCAAACTTTGTCTAATCTAAGATGTTCGGATGTTACTGTATAACATCTTAGTATAACACATGCTATAATTTCATTTACCGTTGGGAGAAATGTCATTGATTAAACTCTGATAAGTGCTTATTTATAATTTATTTAATATGTATCCTGCTTTAAGGTATGTTAAAATATAAGAAAGCTTACATATTGAATCATTAAAATATAGCTCATTTAATTCTGACAACAACTGCCTATTATTATTCCCATTTTACAGATAGGGAAACTGAGACACACAGACGTTACATAAGTTGCTTGAATTCACACAGGTAGTAATTAATGGAGTTGGAATATTACCATAGCAAAACAGTTTCAGAAACTACAAGTTTACTGCTCTAAGATAGTATCTAAGTCAAAAAAAATTCACAGGCTATTTGGCTGTCAGGGACCATAGAGATTATATATTCATACTACTGAAGCATAACTTGAGGAGAAGAAAGATGGAGTAGCTTGCCGTAGGTCACAGAGCTAGCTAGTGATAGCACTAGAATGATATCCAGGTTTTCTGGATCCTGGAGTGATCTAATGATTACCTCCAAGCTGCATAAAAATTTTCCAAGCAAATGTTAGAGAAAATAGTTCATATTTGAAATTTTTCTTAAATTAGATTTTAAATAAGGTGTGGAATATAAAAGAACTCTCATATTTAAGTTTTCTCTTCCTGGCAGGCCTCTGTCATTGGATACACAAAGTGCATTAATGGTTAAAATAGAAGCATAGAAATGAATAAGTGCACATTGTTTTCATGCCATAAATGCATATTACCTTTACTAAGCATCTTTGATCTATGAATTTTATTGTCATTTCCCTTCTATCATGTTCAGTTCCCTTTACCCATGAAATAGCATAGAATGCAAGCAGATAGAGCTTTCAGTGTCTATATTCTGCAATCTGTAGGAAAATGTCTCATAGTTACTGGAATTCACACAAGACTGCATCTCAGTATGAGTAGCTGTTCCCTGTCACTGTTTTTGATGCTTGAGCTAAAGTATTTTTACAAAATGGCCTAGTGTTCAGTGTATGAATTCTTGAGATAAGGCTTTTCCCTTGTAGCAATGAAATCCGAAAATCAATGTCAGATGGAAATCTTAACTCTAAGAGTTAGGGAGATTGGGGGAAGAGTTTTAAAATAAGTATGAATTTTAGCTGCCAGACTTTGGAAATGTGGCAGTTATCGCAAGTGTGAAATTCATGGGTGGTGCAGATGGTTGATCAAGATATCCCAGGATGGACTACTACTATAAATCTCCCAACCAAAACTGGGAAAACAATTTTGATAAGAGAAATGTTTTTGACCTTTTACATAAATTTGTAACACAGGTTTTGCTGGATTAGGAGATACACAGAAGTTAAATTATCATTGGAATTTCATGAACATTCCAATTGTGTCATTTGATGGAAATATTTAATAGAATAAAAATGTGTCAAATGGAGAGTGAAAGGAGCAAGTGGGAAGAGAATAGAACTAAAATGTATTAGACTGTTACTATTATTGTGTGTGTTGCATTTCACGCTCATAACCTCATTTAGGACAGTAGTCTTCTAGGTAAGCATAATTTTCTCACCCTTAAAGATGAAGTTACAGGTACACCTTGAGCTTGAATTTCACTGAACCAAGGGCACACTGAGAGGGAGGAGAACAAGGGTTCTCCATATTTGTAACTGCAGCTTAGAACCCTCCTGTTTAAATTAATAATACCAAATGGAGTAACAGCAAAATGGTAACATTATCTGTTACTTTCTATTAAAAAGGGAAAGCTGTCTCTCTCTCTCTGTCAAATAAATAAAATCTTTAAAAAAAAAGGGAAAGATGAAAAGCCTTTTGCCTTTGTCTCACTTGATCTTGGTCTTTCCTTTCCTTTTTTCTTTTCTGTACCTGTCACAGATTAACCTTAACTAAATAGATCTAAATAAATAGAACTTAATATATGAATATTATACTACATACTTACATTTTCCTGTTTTTGGTGTTTTATACAGTTGTGTGACCCAAACACATTTAACTTCCAATAAAATAAACATGTTCAGTCCTTAGAATAGATATTACAGTTGATATCAGCTTTTAAGTTAAAATAATAGGCAAATCATTTAGCAATAAGTCTTTATGTGTTACAATATTTGGGAGTAATATAGGTAATTTAAATTAATAGATTTTCACTAATAATAATAAATTAATTCACAAGCCAGTTTATTTTCATTTTCTTTCTTCATAAGAACAACCTTTTCTAAAACCCCAAAAGTAAAAATATTTAAAATACACACACATGCACAAACACATATTATATACATGCATACATATATATTTTGGGAATAACTCCTAATATATCAAAATATTTAAGTTCTTAGTAACATATAGGATTACCCTCCAAAATGAAATGTTAACAAACATGATAAAAGATGTGTTACACCTCAGTCACTTACTGTGAAACTTTGCATATATTATAATCAGTAGAAAAAGTATGCTAGATGACAGACTGGCTCACTCACTAGATAATATTTATTCCTCTTTCATCCTTTATAGTAAAGGATCCAAATCTGCACTTTGGCAAAATAACAACAACAAAATACGTATCATGGGTTGCAGATTTGTTAGAGTTAAGTTCTCACATGTCCAGCTGGGAAAAGTCAAAGATCTTACAGGCCATTTTATGTAAGATTGGCCTTGCAAACAGTTTCTAACAAATCCCGGGACAATTGCTGACTACCATTATAAATAGTATTTAATGACTGGTTGAAAACTCTCCTTGATAGGTATTTGTTATATGTAACATATTATGTATGGATGAATTTTCCCTACATCTTTAAATTTTTTAACCACTTATTAGCTACCAAGTAAGTATATATAAATTTGAAACAAATTACTAAGAACTCATTTATAGTACAATAGTACATAGACACTACGTACATTCATGTCTAATGCCTGTGTATGATATTTTCATAGAAACATGAATATTGTTTTATTTCACACTATTAAACTTATGTTTGAAAATTGTAGGAGGTATTAGTAATGTGGGGAAATATAAAAATTTACACATTTGACCAACTCTGTACTATAATCTCTGCGTTCTGATGCAGTTTGATTTAATTTTTAAAATGGAACCGTTCCCTAAACCAGATAAAGAGATTGGGTGCTAGACATTCCTTTGTTTCTTGCCCATAAACATGATGTTGAGACTGTTCTTTGGAGGGGAAACAAATTATCCATCTTCCCCTTGTTGACCTTTTCCATAATTATGCAGAAACCAATCTATGAGTCTAAATTAACAATCTGGCCTACCTGCCTTCCACAAATATTCATTCAGCAAATATATCAGAGATGCTGTTATGTGATATGCTAAGTACATCAGGCTGGAGCAGGCACACATGCTTCTTTGTGTCTCAGATATTACAGGGGATACACTCTTAATAGTAAGTTACCATAAAGTGCAAAAGTGCTACAATATGTTCAAGATTCAAGAAGACACAACAGGAGCCAATTTAACCTAGTAGAGGAAAAACATAATAATGTTAATGTAAGTCTTGAAGAAGTCCACCAGGTGAATGGTCGGGAGTGGTGTGATCACTGTGGTTGTGGACAAATGAGAATGTTTCTCAAGAAGATTTCATGTGTGAAGGTTGGGTGTTGAAAGCAATCATCACAGGTTTAAGAAAAATTCCATGGTGATTTCTCTTCTCAATTCAGAGCTCTTTCCTGGCTCTAGTATCAAGACTTCATCCTGATTCAAAATGATAATACCTATCAAACTTGACATTCTCAGTTAATGTGATATCTACATACACTTTTAATTATTAAGAACAATGACTATATAATGTTTCTCAATTTGTGTTCAATATTGTTGGTTTAAAAACTTTTAAGCACTTAATTGTGAACTCAGATATGCATATTTATAGATGCATTCCTACAGATTTAGATTATACATATATAATGTAATAGATGTGATGTGAAGGTTGCATCTGTATGTGAATGTGCAAATCTGATTTTATTTATAATAATTGATAGCCCCCTATTATTAAAGAAAGTGCACATTAATGTTTTCCAGAGGCTAAATAAATATACTTGATCAATTGGGAATTGCTCCATTGGAGATTCATGGAGAAGTTTTCAGTTTGATTCCCTGTATTCCAGAAACAGCTATAAATCAGGTATTGGGTTTTCCACTAGCTTAAGATTTTTTTTCAATTACTTAACTCTGTATAAAGGATGGCCATCACCCTCTTTTATTTTTTTATTACACATGTTCTGCCAATTTCTTCTTTACCACAGAACAAGTGGCCTCGGGTTTATTCACAGGAAGAACCACATTTGACAGATTTTCTGATGGTGTCAGTGGTGGTTTCATGCTTGATGGGCAGCACCAAACCTTGCCGTGTCCCAGCTCCTTCTAATTAGTTGTTTGAAGCCACTCTGTGTGCCACAGGAATAGGCTTATCAGCCAGAGACATCTTTGCCATTCTGAATGACAGGTGTGGTGCAGCTGTTTGTGGAGAGAATGAAGTGTACAAAGAGAGAGGAGAAGGGCCTTTCAAACAAGTGACAACCATAGTACCTTTCACTGAAGGATCCTAAAAATATAACAACACAACCAAAAGGTAGAATACAAAAAGGTACAAATCAATATTTGTTACATCATCATGGAAACCACACATGGAATGACAATAATATCAGACTGTGAGAATGAGAGAAAAATATACGTGCCTCACAGTATTGTTTAATCAATTGAAGTTGCATGTTGTGATTAATACAGGCCAGCCATTTGCTAATGGAATTAACATAGGTGTGTGGAGTTTTCAGAAGGTTTTGCGTATATCCGTGGATACTAGTAGGGAAGCCTGCCAGGAAGTCTCATATTTAAAGTCCTATAGAGTACATGGTCACAAATAATTTATTGGGACACAAAATATATCAGGATATTGAAGACACATTGGGAGGAGTAAAGGTAATACAATTACATGTGAGAAGAGTATAGAAATGGAAAAGATAGAAAAATAGAAAATATTAACTTTTTTTAGAAAATTGAAATATTGAGATAATAAAATTTTCTTCTACTCTGTGATGATTGTGAACTATGAGACTTCTTTCTAACTACCATTGAAAGGATTTGGAAATCGAATAGAATGTCGAAAGATCTATTAGAAGTGCACATTGACAAATTAAATAAATATTTTTCACAAAAACATTTCATGTTGGGGCGCCTGGGTGGCTCAGTCGTTAAGCGTCTGCCTTCGGCTCAGGTCATGATCCCAGGTCCTGGGATCGAGCCCTGCATCGGGCTCCCTGCTCCGCGGGAAGCCTGCTTCTCCCTCTCCCACTCCCCCTGCTTGTGTTCCTGCGCTCGCTCTATCTCTCTGTCAAATAAATAAATAAAATCTTAAAAAAAAAAACAAAAACATTTCATGTTATAAAGTCCTCATTCTGATTTCCAAATATCCACCAAGAATCAATGTTTTATAGATGATATTTAATATTTTATAAAACAATTTTAATTATACATATACATTATAGGATTTATAAATATGTTCTAAATTATGTAAGCTGCAGAAATTCTGAAAATATTCAAACTTGAAATGGGTTTTTGGATGTTTGCACTGGTTTTATATATTTATATAACATAAATATTATTATTATACTGTATAGACATATATCATGATTACTCCAGGGGGTGTATGAGATGTCATTTGTTGTGTCACCAAATTCTGGGAAGAATGGAGGTAGAATTACAACTAGTTTCCTTATCTGTTCTATAGTACATAAAATTGTAGATATAGATATAAGAATGTTTTAAGTATTTAAAAAGGCTTGACACACATTTGTCTATGCCAATTAAGAATAGAAAAATTATACAGATAATATAAACTACATAATCCCAACTTTGACTTGATTTTAGCTTTTATTTTACTTTATATAATTTTGAGTTTAAAATGCTAAAGTTTCTAAAGCGGCATAGAATCACTCTAATTGTTGAGTAATTGTTACCTAGATTTATTTTTTTTTTCCTTTAGAAAGTTCCAACAAACAGTGTATGTTAGAATTTATGTGTCTGTGTTGCATGTATTAAATACAAATGAAATTTTTAAAAAGAATAGATTAAGTAGATACCTTCTCTTTAAATCCCATTTATTTCGTCAATTTTGGAATTATTAGAAACCTAGATTTTTTGGTATCTACAGCATGTTATGTGTGAGAGAGATTCTGGAGCCAAGACCACGAGGAGATCCAAATTAAGCAGGTCAGGAATGGAGTCTGAATATGGTTTTTTAAAAATTTTCAAATGTTATGATGTATCTAATAAGTTTGATGTGAAAGGTGGACTGAGGCAGAGTTTCATTAATGATCAGCATATAGGTTATATAGATAAATGAGTAAATCTTGCAATCTGAGGTTAGGGCTAGCTTTTTCCTAATGGAATGGAAAAGAATAGAATAGGATAAATTATATAGAATTTAATAAATAGGTTAGAATAGAATAGAATGAGGAAAAAAGAGGATAAGAATAGTAAATAGAAGAGAATAAATAATATTAGAGTGCATGGTATATGCAGTTAAGTATTATTTTGTTTTACTTCACATGTGTATTTTTGTGTATATTTGAGTGTTTATACTGTGTTTCTGTGTAAAATGAATTGCTTATTTGGGTCAGGATCAAAAGTTTGGCAGGCCATTGGTAAAAAATAGCTCACATTTACATAACCCTTACCATTTGTCAGCAACTCTTCAAAAACACTGATTATATTAACTGAATTGACTTCTTAGTCATCTCGTATGACTACGGTTGTAGTTCAATAAAGGAAGGTATAGGAACCAAGTGCCTTGTATGGTCCCACAGCAGATGAGGGGCTGTGGCAGGATTCAAATGCAGAAAGTCTAGGTCTGTGGCTGCTCTAAATCTGACAAAGATAGTGGCAGATCCAGGTTTTGAGACCAGCCTCCTGACTCACAGTATTGTACAAGTCTCTGTCCCTTAACAGTGACCTCTCCTGTTAGCCAAATTCTAACCTTAAGGCAGAATTTACAACTGTGTTTCTCATGGATAATTGGGCCTTGTAAAGAGGGTGTCTAAACAGAAAGATTTCAGACATTCTCCCCTCACTGATTTCTCTTTGTAATTTAGGTTATGGTTAAGATATAAATGCACTTAACTAATTTATTTATTTTTTATTTATTTATTTATTTTTAAAGATTTTATTTATTTAATTGAGAGAGAGAATGAGAGATAGCATGAGAGGGAAGAGGGTCAGAGGGAGAGGCAGACTCCCTGCTGAGCAGGGAGCCGGATGTGGGACTAGATCCCGGGACTCCAGGATCATGACCTGAGCCGAAGGCAGTCGCTTAACCAACTGAGCCACCCAGGCGCCCCTGCACTTAACTAATTTAAAGTAAATAATCTATTTACAATTGTTTAACCTACTCCCGGGTAAACTAATTTGACTATAAAATCATATTGAAAGAACACCTATTAATATATTTTCCATATAACTCATTTTTATAAATAATAGCCTAGACCAGGAATGATACTATATGCTAAAATTGATTTAATGATGTTAAAGTCAAGATTCTTGATATTTGAGTAAAACCTCCATTTATAAACAAGATGCACATCAAAAAATAAAAAGGGCAAATGAGCATTCATTAAAAAAGCAGAAGCCCAGAGTCTTCCTGATTAAGACCAAATTCTCAGTTTTTGACATTGTTTCCCATTTGAATGTGTCTTTTTTTTTTAAGACTTTTATGTCTTATCATAAATATATCTTCTTTTTTTCCAGTTTTACTAAGAATTTTTAAAAACTAAGATCAAAATACAATTAATTTTTCTAGTTTTATCTGCTTTACAAAATAGTAAATCTGAAACACAGTGATATGTTGTAATTATGGCACAAACACTGTTATACAGTGAAAAATGATGGAAATGGAGCTACATTTTGGGTGGCAGCCAACTCTAGCTTCTTTGTTGGATAATTTACAGAAGTTTGAATTTTGCATACAATGGACATTTTCTGAATTTGGACACATAAAAAATGGCAAAAAATTTTATATTGGTCAAGTACTGCTCATATATATGGAATGTAAGTTGTTTCAGATTGGCCATGAATATTAAAAAACTAGCCAATTAAATTTGTAGGGTAATATGAGAGTATAGGAAAAAGTCATTAATTACTACTTTTTTATATATTTTAATTTTTCAGTATATCACCCACATGTTTGCATCTTAAAATTGGAATGAAAGTGAGGAGACTGCCACTACATTCAAACATTTTTTAGGAATCTGTTCTTTAGCTACAGAAGATGGAAGTTCCTTGATGCCCAGGAGTCAGAATCTCCAACTAATTCCACTCACTGTCAGTTAAAGATGAAAAAGGCAGCCAAAACTAACTAACTAACTAACCAATAAAATCCCATAACATATGTAGGTTTGATAATGAACTTTAAGATAATGAAGTTCATATATTAAAAATATGTAAATATGTGAGTTTAGCCCACATTTAACAAGATGAATTTTCTTTAAAAATGTACTTTTAGGCAAGAGGTTTATACTCTTCAAATTGGATCTTATAACCTTCTACTATATGACATTCCTATTCTCTTGGTATATTATTATTCCCAATCTTTGGCCAGGAGGCCAAGCAGCTTTAAAATCTACTTTCTAGCTGAATTATCTCAGTTTTTACTTGAATGGATAATTAGGACATGATATCTGTTTAGAACAAATGAACAGTATAAAATGTTAACAAATTTCATGTTGATATTTAATTTTAAGCAGTTTGTAGATATGCATTTTACCAAAATTTTATAGAAGATTTGATATTGTTTTTATTTATTTATTTATTTATTTTTTTTTTTTTTAAAGATTTTATTTATTTATTTGAGAGAGAGAGAGAATGAGAGAAGAGAGCATGAGAGGGAAGAGGGTCAGAGGGAGAAGCAGACCCGCCTGCTGAGCAGGGAGCCTGATGTGGGACTCGATCCTGGGACTCCAGGATCATGACCTGAGCCGAAGGCAGTCGCTTGACCAACTGAGCCACCCAGGCGCCCTTGGTATTGTTTTTAAAGAGGTGGCTGGATTGTTTTTTCACATATTGGCATAGTTATTATATGAGAAATTTTCCAGTTGAAACCATGGAAAACCTCCACCCAACCTGGAAAGGAAAAGCAAGGACCTTTTGGGTGAATCCAATCTTGATTCAAAATATATCTGGAAAACACAATACTTATTAAGGAAGACAAATATCGTTACAGTAAGGAGAGTTGAATTTAAATTCAAAATATGGATTGAAGACAGGTCAGTTGTGGTAGTATACAATGTAACAGAATGCAGCAGTGAAAAGAAGAAACCACCGATACATGCAATAACATGGATGAATATCATGCCAAGTGAAAGAAAAAACAGATATAAAAGGTTACATATTGTATGATTTAATTTCTGTGACATTTTAGAAAAGGTAAAGCTTTAGAGACAGAACTTAGATCAGTGGTTGCCAGGAGTTGGGGCTTGAGGGGTTCAGAGGAAGTTCTTAGATTGATGAAGATGTTCTGTAATTTGACTGTAGTTGTATGTCAATGAAAAATTGCACTGCATGGAGTTAAATAGGCAAAGGAGTTTATTCAAGACTATAGTTAGGAGAGAAATGAACTCAACTCCTTTGAAATCAATGCAGGATTTCAATTTTTAAGCACTGGGATGAGCTAGTGGGAAAAGATTGGAGGTTGTTAAGAGGGAGGTTGGTCAATGTGAATAGGCTGGCTGTGCCTCCTGATTGGCAATTAGCAAAGTTAGGCTCCTCCCCTCCCACAGAGACTAGGAAATGGTAAGATATTTTTCTTGATGGGTGAATTTCAAAGGGTAACTACTAGGGGAAAGACATAGTCCTGAGATGTGAAACTGACAAGAGCTGGGAAGAGTTACATCTCAAACTGGCAGAGATAGAACTTATAATTGAAAGTTTTGTTTTTGTTTTTAAGTAAATGCTCTAAGAAAAGGGAGGCCAATGACCTAGAGTCAGGAAGAAGCCTGCCTCAATTGAGTCAAGCTGAGGGGAGCGTTAAGGGCATCTTAGGTTTCCAGATTGTGTGTGTCAGAACTCATAGAACTTTACTTCTAAGTGGGTGGCTTTCACTTTGTGCAAATTATTCCATGGTACACTAAAAAAACCTGGTCAAAAACAAATGTAACTGGGAAAAATATCCTCATTGGTATAGGTTGAGAGCAGTAGAATCATGATGCCATGGAGAAAGGAAAAAAAGTGAGATTATAACCCCACAGGGAATAAGTCCTTTTCTCTTCCATATATAGAGCATCTAACATCTTTCTTAGTGACATGATAATTCATAAAACCTGATATATACACCAGACAGCAGGTCTCTGCTGAGAAATACAAAATAGAGATCCTAGCTGCTATACATAAATTATGTTTGCTTATCTTTCTGTTTACTGGATTGTTAAAAGAAGCTGTTACCCAGGGGAGCATATTTGATTAAAATCAATACACTTATATATCCACATGGTATGCCACACTGACTATTCAGACTTCATAGAATTAAAGCAACTGTACTATTCTTTCCACAACAACTGATGTACACAGTGATGATGAAAAGCATTTCAGCAGGAGTGAACTTTGCTTTTTGTCGTGTGCCTCTTTCTCAGAATGCAGTAGTCTGGTGCCAGAAAAAGAAAAGAGAGTTTCTTTATGTTGACTCCTATACTGCTGAATGCTTTATTTTAATTCCAAACCAGAGTGTCTACTCTCCCTATAGTGGCAATTGGAGGGCAAAGTTCTTGTTTTCACATAGGTGACAAAGGGCTGGGGGCACAGGGGACCAGGGTCTCCAGAGGACAGCTTGTTAACAGGATCCACAAGCCCCTGTCCCTCCACCCTTTAGTCACTTCACTGAAAATACAAAAGGCTCATTTAGCCGCACCCTCAGGCATATGCATCACAGAACCAATCAACACAACTATTTCCTTTCTGAGGCTCCCTGGTGACCTTGAGAAGTGTGACAAAGGACTTAGAGGATGGAATGATAGAAGTTTCATGATAAACCAAAAAATTATGTTCTGCTGCATGATGAGAAATAAAAAGGAGAGAGCTAGATATATGTTTAGTTTAAATAAGGCTTGATAAATTCTGTAACACTTTGTGCAGCCTTGGCCTCAGATCAGAGGTACTCAGCCTGCACAGTAATCAGGACTTTCTCAATAAACCTCAGCCTGTTACAGTTCTTACCACATTTACTTTCTCAATATGATAGTACTTTACAGCTATCTACTCGATTATGGCCAGAGTTCCTAGCAGTTATTGATAACCATACCGTAGACTTTATATCTCATCAAGCACAGGCAGGAGGAAGGCAATCAGCACAGTGAATTTCCTAACCTGGATATATCTTCCTGAAACGCAAAGATGATGACTCAGTTCTACAGTTGAGCTTGTGAGTCTCACTGTGGTGAAACTTCTTATGTCATTTCTATTTTTAGCTCTTTGGCACAATTACAGAAAATTATTGTAGGAAAATCACAGCTTCCATAAGGAGGAGCCCTGACTGCTTTTAAGAGGTTCTAAATGTTGGGAAAACTCATAAACCCTGTGCAGTGCATTTCTTGGTGGGGGAATGCAGATAGAAATTTATTTACTAAAAGAATGAAGCAAGATTGCAAGACAGTTTCAGTTTATCTTTCCCATTCTCTACCGTCTCTTTCTGAACCCCTCCTTGTATTTCCTTTGCGGGAGTTGCTATCAGAAATCCACAGTCCTCTAAGCCTTACCTTTCTTCAAAAATCACCTCTCTAAGATTCAAGGGTCCATTTTCTGCATGTGCAGCAGAAACTAAGTTGCGTGAACGTGTAGTTGATGAGAATGACAATTTTGAGTAACACTTTCCCACCTCCCTCTCACTGAGATGCAAGTGAGTAAAATGAATTAGTTTAATATAAAGCCAGAGGTGTTTGCAAAAGCTGAATTCAGTAAGACCATGTCATAGTGATTTGATACGTCAGAGTGACTTCAGTACCACAAAATATGGGGTCAAAATTTTGGATCACCACGTATACAACTTAATGTATGGTTATTATCCATGTTATGTATGCATTCACTCCTTTACTAAAAGCAGTATTATGACTTTTAGGTCTGCAACAATATAATTTTTGATATTCTTGTTAGGTAGAAAAATGACATTTAGATTTTACAATTTGGGTTTTTAGTAATTTTAGCTTTATGAGTATGCTTTTACTTCTAAGCCAGTGTCTAGTACACTTCAAATACCAGACATGATGTGAAATAATGATATGGATGGGAGATCTAGGTAATATTTTATAACACAGCTGTTACTTAATGGCTACTTCTGATGGTTTGTTAGTAATTAGCATATTAATATTACTGTTACCAGTACTAAAGTAGAGAGATAGCTAGTACTAAAAGCACTCTTAATTTTATATTATTATGAATGCATGCTATTTATGAGGGCACTCTGCAGTTACAAATTAGTACATTCCTCATTTGAAAGTTTCAAATGCTTTTATTAACATCTCCCTTTTATACAAATATTCTCGTGCTTCCTTTTCTACTTTATGTTTGCTAAAAAGTGTCTGCTGTAGAAAATAGAATGTAGCATTTTTTTTTTTTCCCATGGCAGAATGCACATCTCTGTTTTTAATGCATGAGCAGGCGGTTTGGTTCATTAAGCTCAGTGGCACCGATAGTAAACTAAAGAGGAATGAAAGGAAGAGGAACTGAAATACCATCATCCCACTAATGATACTGAAACTGCTCAGCTTTATTGGGAGACTGCCCAGACATCCACTAATAGAAGGCATGGTCCAGGATGTGAACTTGGTGTTGGAGTGCCAAAATCACAAATCTAGAGGGAAAAAAAAAAAAGTGTTGCCTAGAAGAATGTCTGGAATAATTTAAGGAATTGTCCAAAATCATGGTGTCTGTGTGCGTGTGTGTGTTACTATATTTGTCGGTGGGTGGGTTAGAGGGAATGAGAGAGAGGGCGCACGCACAACAGGATAGAAGGAAGAAATGGAAGTGGGGAATATCCAGTTACCTCAAGACTATATTGAATAAGTTGTATCACAGGGATATATGTATCTCAGGATGCATGAATTGGAGAATATCCAGATAGCTTGGCATCACTTTTTGACTTAAAGAATATAGCTTCATTGTTAAATAATTTCTAGATAGATGTGCATTTTCTTAAGGAGGGACTAGAATGCATGGCTCTTCAGACATCCATCCACTTCCATATCACAGTATTTACTAACACTCAGTTATAATGATTAACACTATGATTTCTTTTATAAATGAATATTATTGTTCCCGGTTCACCCCTACACGTGAGGAAGTATTCAGAAATGTGCCCTTTGAAATGAGGGAAGAAAACAGATTCTCTGTTCAAATTGGGTTTATGCCCAGTTCGAACAGAGAATCACTCAGTTGGGGATGGCAGCTTTCGTGGCCTCTGGCTAACACAAATCCCTCAGTGGCTTTTCACAGCCACTTAGAATCAAGTCCCGGGAGGCTCCAAGTGGAAGCTGCAGCTGCGGACACTGGGGAATCACCTTTGTGGCCCTCAACACATGCTCACAGGTCCCTTTCTGATTTCAGTTCTGCTTATGTTTTGTGCAGAAGGTTGGAGGGCAGGTAGAGAAGGGACATTCCTCTCACCCAGTTTTCCCCTCCTCTTTGATAAGCCCTCAGAGAGAGAGAAACCTTTTGGAAATTGCTCAGGTATGCTCTGAAAAACACAGATCAGAGATTGGGCTCAATGACATCTTTGCCCTTCAAAAAACACAGAACTAAACACAGAAGTCCCTTTTTTAAATGTTCCACCAAAGGCAAATGAGTCAACAGAACAGAGACAGTAAGAAGGCCAGGTTTGAAAATTGTACCTGAGTTCATGCCAAACATTTAAACGTGATAGGGGAATTGATCCATAGTTAAAGCTTTTCCTGCTGGAGGACTTCACTGAGAAGCAAATGGTATGTTTTACAATACCAAGAGGGTCCCTCCTATAGGGGTAAGACATGGAACATATGGAAGAAATGGAAAAAGTCCAACAGGATATCCTTAAATAGAAATGAATTTTTAGATAAAGAAAAGACTTTCATGAAAAAGAAATATCAGCTCTTTCTGGGTCCTGGGTGTTCATAACCCAGCAGAACTCTCCATTTACTATCACAGTCTCTAACGGGTTATGTTACTACAATTCCTCCCATTTGTTTCAATTTTTATTCCTATACTCTTCGAAGTAACAAAAGAGAAATTAAGTGTTCTTACCAACCAGGGGACTAAAAGGCCTTGATAAAACTAAAAACATCTTAGGGTGCCTGGGTGGCTCAGTTGGTTAAGCGACTGCCTTCGGCTCGGGTCATGATCCTGGAGTCCCGGGATCGAGTCCCACATTGGGCTCCCTGCTCAGCAGGGAGTCAGCTTCTCCCTCTGACCCTCTTCCCTCTCGTGCTCTCTATCTCTCATTCTCTCTCTCAAATAAATAAATAAAATCTTAAAAAGAAAAAAAAAACTAAAAACATCTTAGAGTTCAGTAGCATCAACTGGTGAACTGGAATATTGGCTGGTTTGGCAGTATAAAAGCACAATCCTGATTTTTACTCGAACCCTCTCTCTCCCACCGGTGTCTCTCCATTAAATGTTGAGCCTAGGAACTTCATATTTTTAAAAGATATCTATAAAAGGAACATCTTAGACCTTAATGAAAGCAAATTCTTTAAGATATCATAAATTATTGTTAATAACATCATGGCTCAAAAGTGAGTAAATGCATTTAACTCAGAATAGCCTAATTAAGTACGTTCTTTTAACATTCAGTTTAATATACATATGTTAGTATATTGTTTATATATAATACTTAGATATTTTCCTAGGCACTTCAGGGATAAACATTTTAGTCAGTTCTTAAGTTCTATATCCATGTTTTCTAGAGTTGGGGACAGATCCTACACACACATTAATAGTGCAACCCTTGTTACAATATGCCGTGATGGGGCACATCAGCTGGAAGAAGGTTGGACAGTGAGAAAAGTTCAGGCTGACCTATCAAAGAATGCGTCATGGAAGAAGTAGGGTTTAGGAGAGTATCAGAGAACAGTAGGAGAGCTATCAGGAGATTAGAGTGCTAATCAGGAAAGAAAATGGTGAGAGTAGTGCAGTTTAGAGAGGTAGCAAAGTAAGGGGCAGAGAATGGGAAATTTTACGGTATATCATGGTACAGAGAGTACGCTATCAGGAGGAATACATTTTTACCCTTGATCCCAGCTGAGAGGCCAAGAAGTGGTAGAAGAGATACAGTTTAATCAAATTTATTGCTGATATGAATTTGTAAACAAGAACTAATGTTATGACACTCGAGACTTAGAGAAGCAGCAATAGTGTTCAAGATTATAAATGTTTTTTAAAATGTTTTTGAGAGAAACAGCACATAACCTTTTTTTTTTTTTTTTAATTCACAAAGCTTCTAGTAAAGGATTTTTTTCCTTTCAGGCAGTAATGTTTTGGGAGGTAGGAAAGAAGGGGAAACGGAGAAGAAAAAAAATTTTTTATTAATAACATTGTTGTGGCGTATACCCATACCCTTTATTTTCATCTCTTCTTCAAAGGCATCCCTTCTATTTGATGACCTAAAAGTATTGTAAACTTGATCAGTCTACAAAAGTATTTATTTTATAGATAGTCTGGTCAACTATCAACATGATGTTACCTAATAAAAATATTATAATGAGGCAAAAGCCAGTTTAGCTTTGGGATTCTTTTCTTATACTGTTTCTCCTTTTATGTTCTCCCCGCAAATGAGCATAAGCACCACCGACCCACTCTCCCAACACACATATCCGTAGAAAATCAGCCTAATTCCTGAGGTCCTTTCAGTATTACATTTTAGATTGCCTGGTGAGTACAGGGCATTACACCCACATAAATTAAGAATGAGGACAAGCATGAAATAAATAACAATGATGTGATATCTACTACATTGTAGGTGCTGTGAGAACACAAAGAAAGTAGCAATTAGATTCTGATAGAGGCCATGCGAAAGAACAGTTGTGTGTGATATTTAAGATCTACCTTCTGGACTGAAGTCTTTGTTGGTACAAGACTCTAGTGCTTTTCCTGCTGCAGTCATGAAAGCCCATATGAAAAAGGGACCAGAAACTCATAGTAGTTTGGAATGCTGAGCCCCCTACGTGGAGAGCAGCTGTTCTGGAGAGTCCCATGGTCCTCTGATGGATTTTATGGGAATGAAAAAATGAATTTTTGTTAAACCACTGAAAAAAAAAAGAAAAAGATTTATTTTGAGTGCTGGTTAGGAGTTCAGTAGGTGAGCAATTAGGAGCAAAAGCCTTCCAGGTGGAGAGGCAGCAGATGGGAAAGGGGAGACTATTGAGGTGTAAGGTGTAGTTATGTTACTGGAGGAGCTAGTCATCTGCAGAGGCTGGGCCAGTACTTCCCAAACTAGGTCCCAGGAGATGGGGAAAAGGAAGCAAACAAAAAAATATGGGATGAAAACAGCAAATATTTAAACCTCCAGATATCTTTCCTAGAGGACTTTACCTCTTTAATAAGCTCATATGTTTCATTACTCTTCCATAAGACACTTCCATTATTTCAGAAGGCATCTAATGTGACTAGTGTCTTATGGTCTATAACTTGGGAAAGGCTGACTCAGAAAACAAAATGTGCGTATTTTGTTAGAAGAAGGAAAATGAAGGTATTTAAGATTCACTGGGTGCTTGAAACTGGGACAAATTCTTTCAAACATACAAATACACCCCCCCGCCACACACACACACACACACACACGCACACACACGCACACACGCACAGTAGTACTGATTATACATCTGGCAGTATGTCTGTGGCTTCATAAGCATAAGAAAAAGATGAGTCAAACAGAGTGTAAGTCTCTAAGTAGCTGACAGTGTGTTCGAGTTTTACAAAGGAATGAAGATTATTTCCAACTGCTGGAATAGGTGAACGCTCTGGAAGCAGGTGACATTTCAGCAGTGCCTTACAGCAGATATGGATGTACATGAAGGGCATTCTATTTGGAGGGAACAGGAGGAACCAAAGTTCTGTCTTGAGCTCCGGGAAGAGTGAGGTACCCTGGCTCAACTAAAGATGTGCAGCATGTTTTGAAAAAAAAAAAAAAAAAAAGAAAAATGAGGAAAAGAGTTTAATCTTATCTAGATACTGAAGGACACTGAATGTCATGATTGAGGAGCTTGAGAGTCAATCTCTAGATTCTGTGAAGTTGTAAATTTGTGAACTGTGACATCATCATAAGAAAGAAACAGAACTTCATGAGGTCAGCATTATTTATTTTAATTAAGATTGTGTGGGCAGATAGAACTTATGCACTCATATCTTTTTGAAGACAGTTTTTTTTTTTCATGGGATTTATATATTTTTAAATTATGTCCTGTAACTGGAGAGCTTTCCCATTAATTAGTGTCATGGTGAAAGAGTAGTTGCCATTGCTTTGTATTTAAGCCAGTGAACAAATTACCACTGAGTAACTGCTTTCTGGATATGTTTTGAGGGCATACAAAATTGAACAAATATTTACCAAGTTCTTTTCTGATTGAGGGAAGCCATATATGCATATGTGACATTTTCTGAGGGCAATTATATTCTATGTAATATGGAACTGAACCGTAAATACAAGGGTTGAGAACACAAAAAGAGGAATGCAGGCTGCTCCTCTAGTAAAAGAAATGAAAAGGGGCGAGGCCTTGATGAAAGGAAAATTTGGAAAGGTAGAGAGGAAGCATGAGGTTAATGGGGGAGTAGAAAGCACATGCAAAACTGCACTGTCAAGTCTTGTTGCTGCATTTGCAGGAATGGGCAGGATTCTGAGATGACAAGTAAATATTGTTTGTGGAGTGGAAGTGTGCTAAGGAAATATAAGGCAAATTATGACAACCAAGAGCTTACTTTTAGATTTCTAAAAATGTTAACCAGAGTTTCTCTGTGGCACACGAGATAAATGTTAGTTTCAGAAATAATTATACTGCCACCAAGATAATTTCTTAGAAACCAATGTTCCATGGAGACAGAAAACTACTTGTTTTTTGAATTTGGTGACTTGGCTTTCTAGACCAAATAGGCAATACAGCAGGAAGTTATGTTTTAGAAAAGTGTAAATTTGCTTTTAAAAGCAGATTGTACTAAAAAAAGTGATTTATAGGGCGTGCAGATTTAATAGGTTATGCATAAAATACTACAAGTAAATTAAGAACAGGCCATGTATTTTTAAAGCATTGTTTTTTTTTAAATTATTTATTTATTTTGACAGAGAGAGAGACAGCGAGAGAGGGAACAAAAGCAGAGGGAGTGGGAGAGGGAGAAGCAGGCTTCCCGCTGAGCAGGGAGCCCAATGCAATGTGGGGCTTGATCCCAGGACCCTGGGATCATGACCTGAGCCAAAGGCAGACGCTTAACGACTGAGCCACCCAGGCGCCCCAAAAGCATTGTTTAAGATACCTTAGATAAACCTGTAAAGCTAGCTTGCTTTACCCAATTCTAACAATGGTGAACTTTGCTTTCCATATTTCACATATGCGATGATTTCTCTTCTTTTGCGTTATTTCAATGGTTATGAATTCATAAATATTTATAGAAGGCATTGGAAGTAATCCTAGAGTTTTAGGACTAGAATGCTTAAAAACTGATATCTTTTTAATACCTGTAATAGAATCCATTTTCAGATGTCTATCATTACTTTCTTTTGTAAAATATTTTCAAACAACATGCTTTGGAATTACATATTGTTATCCCTTACTAATATAAAATGCTTTCCTAACCACAAAATTGCAAATTATAATAATCTAATAGTTCAGTTAGTTGCAGATAGATATGTGTAGATGACCTTCTAACTACTGCTAGTTTACAAGTATTCTTGTCTAACATGTCTTTAAAGTACTTTACATGAATTATTTTATTTAAAACTCAAAATAATTACTATCTCCCATTTTTTAGAGGAGACTACTGAGTTGTAAAAAGATTTAGCAATTTGTCCAACATTCACAGTTAGTGTTAGAATTTGAATTGTGGCTCCAGAATCTACAATTTTTGCCACAATATGAAACTCAATATCATCAGGAATTTATAAGCAATAAGCAATTCATTGAGATAATATATTGAGATAATATATTTATTTTTTACCTAATATTAAGGGAAATAACCAAATATATGATATGAGCCCACTGCCTGTTACCTGCTTTATATATATTATGTCAAATAAATACCCTGTTAGTTAATTCTTCTTGTATTGTAGACGGAATCTTTTTTTCTTGTACAGAAAAGGGAGACCTTGAGATAGTTCAGACAATTAAGATTATTCATACCAGGACTGTGAAATACTAAATACAATAGAATTACAGAAAGATACCTGAATAAACTTATATTTTTTGCTTTAAGTTTTATATTATTTTCCTGCTCAGTAATAGAATTATTTGCTTTCCTACTATTTTTTTCATAGTACAATGGGGTTTCAAAATCTTTCTGTTCATGATTGCCAGCTTTCATTACTGAGAGTGGACCATCCCATTTGAGAGGCACATGTCTCATCCCTCATCAATTTTCCTTTATTTTGGAGTTGTTGCTGTCACAAGTGATGATGTCTGATGTTTGAACTTCATAGGATGATTGTACCCAGAGGCTTTTTAGGCAGCTGTGTTTGGCGTCTCATGGACATTAAAAGGAATGCCCTCACCATAGCTTCCTAACAAAGTACTAGTCATATAGTAAGTATGATGAATCCAACCAGTGTTTTATCATTATTCTATTTACTTTGATTTATTCTTTAGTACTTCAATAGCACAATATAACCAATCTCTTGTTTGTTCTATTCACTGCCACTATGCATTGAGCTGAGTGCTTTGTAGCTATTTTTTCCTTAAATAATAACATCTCTTTTTTCATCCTGTGTCCTGAAGCATTTTTTGGATTTGTCCTTTGGCTCCAGGATTTGTTTGCTTTCATTTGTACTAAACTACATTTAAAAAAAATTGTCTTCAAGCCAAGCCACTTAAATTATCTAAATGTGTCAGTAAGTTCTTAAGGGTGTCTTATTTCATTTCCTATTCTGCTTTTTAATTTTACAGTATTAGTAATTATGCAACCTATTGTAAATCTAATTTGAATTATTTTTTATTCAATTAGATGCTTGATGTGTTGTCACATAAATGCATTTTTGAGATTTCCTTTCATGTTCCTTTCCTATCTCTAGGTCTGGGCAAAATGAGTAGAGCTATCTTTTGTCAAAGATACCTTTTTAGTTGAGGTTATTTTTAAAATGAGCAAGGTGGGAAAATGGACTTCTTACATATCCATGTTATTTACACATATTTAATCCTAAATTGTCATTTGATATTGGCAAGTGCATTAGTTTATTTTACAAAGCTATCATGCCATCTGTAGGGTTATGTGTATGTGTATATCTCTCAAAGGAAAAAAAACAAGGATGGTAATTGGTAGCCAACCACTGTGACCAACCATGTTCATTCTGTTGGACTCCCTCAGTTTTAGCCATATTGATATTTAGCCATCTCTTTTCAATATAAGAATACATTTTAGAGTAAAGGCTGGTCTGTGACTGTTGCCAGCTATAAAATTAGCTTAAGATTTGTACTTGTTTTTCCACCACCCTAGAGAACATCTCCACTAGTGGTTTTGATAGTGGAAATTCCCACTATTCACATGATAAAATTCAAAGTAGGAGAAACATAATTTTTAATTGTGCATTAGGTATTTTTCCATTTGACTTGAGAAGAAGTCACTGTTCTCTACGCTTTTAAAATTAGCTCACAACAAATCTGCTAAGTGTCTGTTTTCCAAAGTGATGTCTTCTCCATGGGAGAGGCATAGCTTTTCACAAACAACAGCTTTACTCTTTCTATAGTGATGCCTCCCCGTCGCTACCCTGAATGTGTGTGCCATAGTCTTAGGTTATTCACACTCACACATGGACTCCTTGGTTTAATTGTCTTCTATGCACATGATGCCCTATCCAATTTGGAAGTGGGCATTTATTAGAAAAGAAAAGGGAAAAACACTGAACCCATCCTAATGTTCTTGCTTGTCATCTACTCTGTTCTTCACCTTCTGTTCTCTGGTGTATTATACTTTAAAACCACCAGAATTTCTTCTTAATTTCAAATACCCAATGATTCTCCTTCTTTGTAAATATCTTTATTTACAAATAGATTTTCCTTTTTATACTTTGTTTATTTTGTTTTCTGTTGTAAAATGGGTAACTTACCAACTATTCCTCATTTCACTTTCAGGATCACAGATGCTAAAACCTAGTTGTTTGTTTTACTTCTCCATCATGGTATCCAACATCACACCCCATGGAGATGAAGATAGGCTTTCAAGATCCATAGATGAAAATGTTTTCTTTCATTTCTGTTTAAATCAGTAGCCCTTCTCTTACATTTAGCCTCTTTGTGAGTTTGATTGCCCTTACTCATCTCCCTTTTTTCACCCTCTGCATCTCCTATTTTCTCTTTATGATCCAGTCCTTATTTTTTATCTGTCATTATCTGTGAAGCTATTTCTTTTTCTTTTCTTTTTTTTTAAAGATTTTATTCATTTATTTGTGAGAGAGGGGCGCCTGGGTAGCTCAGTCGGCGTGCTTGTGCACGCTCTCTCTCTCTCTGAAATAAATAAATAAATTAAATATTTTTAAAAATATGTATTTGAGAGAGAATGAGAGTGAACACGAGCAGGGGGAGGGACAGAGGGAGAGAGAAAGGGAGAAACAGGCTCCCCGCTGAGCAGGGAGCCTGACACTGGGCTCCATCCCAGGACCATAACCTGAGCTGAAGGCAGACGTGTGAATCTATTTCTGAGGTATTTAAAAATCTCTTGGGTTGGGCTCCTGGGTGGCTCAGTCATTAAGCATCTGCCTTGGGCTCAGGTCATGGTCCCAGGGTCCTGGGGTCGAGTCCCACGTCGGGCTCCCTGCTCCGCAGAGAGCCTCCTTCTCCCTCTCCCACTCCCCCTGCTTGTGTTCCCTCTCTCGCTGTGTCTCTCTCTGTCAAATAAATAAATAAAATCTTTAAAAATCTCTTGGGTTGAAGATTGGTGTCAAATACTAATGAAGGAAAAGGGAGTATTGGATTAAGAGTTTGTCTGTGATCAGCAGGCTAAATGTTAGGTGTCCATTTAGGTGAAAGGACTTGTGGGAGTCGATGAAATATGTTAGTGTTCCCTATTCCTACTGAGTTTAGACACGTACAGCTCCAGATAAGGTATATTTGAATTCACAGGAGCCACCTGCCAGAAAAAAAGAAAAATGTAGGTTCTAAGGCGTTGAAGAACAATCTTTTTTTCCTCTGTGAACATCAAACATTGTGTACTTGAAAGGTGCCATCCAATGAAGATGTTGTTTCGTGACTAAGGTGTTGGTTTAAACATAAAACTAACTGTATGATGCCTAGAGGGAGAAACTGGACTGAAAATGATCTAAGTGTTTTCACAAATATCTGAAGCCTGAAATGGGCAGAATGCAGATACATTTTCCCAGGGAAAAGCCCTGAAAACCTGTTAACTGAAACTGATGGCTTATAAGTTCATATTCTCTAGTTCGTTGACCACTTCTGATTTGGGATTCTCCTTGAATTTCAAACCACTTTGGGAAGATTGCAGAGGTTTAGGTGCAAAGCAAAAACTGACAGGAGAGAAACTAATCCAGTGGTACTCAGATTTATATTTCTTTGAATCTTGCTTCCTATTAATTCTAAGGATCTTGCTTCCTATTAATTCTAATACTATTATGTATTTATAGATTCATGAGGCATTCCATATTTTTCCCTTAGGTAAACTATGGACTTTGGGTGATTATTAAAGAATACAGTGTTGTTTTATTTATTTTTTTGAAGATTTTATTTATTCATTTGAGACACAGAGATACAGAAAGAGAAAGAGAGCAGGAGCAGGGAGAGAGGCAGAGGGAGAGGGAGAAGCAGGCCTCCCGCTGATCCAGGAGCCCGATGTGGGGGATCAGGACCCTGGGATCATGACCTGAGCCGAAGGTAGACGCTTAACCGACAGAGCCACCCAGGTGCCCCTACAGTGTTGTTTTAAACAGAAATCTATTTTTTATGGTCAAAGGACATGTTATCTGATTTTCTTGCCTTTCAACTAGTGCATTTCTTTTTTCTTTTTTTTTTTTTTTGTTTCAAGTTTTTATTTGAATTCTAGTTAGCTAACCTATAGTGTAAAATTGGTAAAATTGGTAGTGGGATTGAGTGATTCATCACTTAGATATAACACCCAATACTCATCACAAGTACCCTCCTTAACACCCATCACCCATTTAGCCCATTTAGTTTCAGTTTTCAATTTGGCTAAGATTAAATATCAAGCATTATTAGGAGCCTTCATACACATTGTCTTATTTAATCTTCTCAATTAAATCTGTGAAGTAGATATTATTATTTTAATATTTAGAATATAAAACTATTTCAGTATCAAAAAGGAATCCATACCAAGTGTAAAAGCAATCTGAATTGCAGGACAGTGTTCCCAAGATACATAACTTTAAGAAATCAAAATATCATATTAAATAAAATAGAATATGTGAAACTATCAAATTTTTCTTTTTCTTTAAAGTCATGTTTTGCCTGGTGACATTTAAAACATTTTGATCTTTAGAAGTCTCTTTTCTCTACTTATTTCAAAAATAATTTCTCTAACTTAGTTTGTAATAACCTCTTTTTATTCATTTTTGTTTCACCGCTAATTAGGCTACACACACCAGGACTTGAGATCATCAGTGATGCCCATGTCTATAAAACAAAAACAAATATCAAGTAATATCAAGCACTAGAGAAACTGAATTTCTCGTAATTCACTCCTTTAAAAATTAAGTTATTAGTTTCTTTGTTGACCTGCTGAAGAGCAGAGAAATGCATTTGAATTTAGAGAGAGGGAACCAGATTTGAATTAACAATACAAAACTTGATGTTTTGTAATTTTCTTTTTTTTTTTTACTTCACTCCTTCTAAGACGAGTTATTTTTTACTCTGAGCTTTCTTTTCTTTTTTTTTTTTTTTAACAAAGAGACACAGCGAGAGAGGGAACAGAGGCAGGGGGAGTGGGAGAGGGAGAAGCAGGCTTCCCACGGAGTTGGGAGCCTGATGTGGGGCTCAATGTGGGGCTCGATGTGGGGCTCGAACCCAGGCCCCTGGGATCATGACCTGAGCCGAAGGCAGACGCTTAACAACTGAGCTACCCAGGCGCCCCGAGTTTTCTTTCTTAATCAGCAGCATCTGAATATCTAATCTGTTGTCATGCTCTCATTTTTTACTAAGAAAGATCGATGCACAATTATTGAGTAATATACTTTTTATTTCCTTACTCTCTGATTCTTGATGCATAGTATTCACTTAATTCACAGCACAAAGTCTGATCAGTTCTTGTCATTGGTTTAAGTAAGTTCTGGCAATATTTTAGTGAATAACTTTATCAACTACTGAACACTGTAAGAATTCATACTCATATTATGAATTTACAGCTATGTTTACAAATTCTTAGGGGCCAGTGAGCCCTTTCATATTTGTTTACACTTGAATTTATAGATTATTAGAGTTAGTTATATAATGTGAGGAGGCTTGGAATATATACTTTCATTCTCCCTACATACTATAAACACATGTTATGTGTTAGGCAGCATTCCAGGTCCTGAAGTCATACTTTTCTTTTGAAAGACAACCAATTCTAATATAAGTCTATTTGTTATAAAGGCTGACTTTGGATTTTAAATATAGATACTGCTGACCACTAAGACAATTCATCAAGGCATTAAATTTTGTCATGTAAATTCTGCTTTCCTGTCTTCTCACCATATGAATGATAATGAATTGATTAATGCCTAGTAAAGTTTAGGAGTAAGCTATTAATTAATTGGGGACAGATTACTTTTTGGAATATAGATAACAAACATACAGGATTATGTAGAAAAGACAGGGTAAAATGTGATTTTTATGGTAAGTGGAAACTTTTCCCTGGTTGACATTTAAAAATACATAGTGCAGTTCTTTTCACTGAAATAGATGCTGAAATGGAAACTGCCCACACTCTCTCCTGTAGAAAAGTAGGAAAATGTTTCCAGCAGCCTCTCACCCCTTGCTTTGTATGCTCTGTGTATCTGGTATCATGTGCACTCAGTGAGAATCCAAATGTGTTGATGTTTACTAAACAGCATGGTGCACAAATTCCTACCACAGTGCATAGGAAGAAAAGCAGAACATATGCTTGAATCTTCCAAATAACTTGTTAGAAGATGCATGTGGATCTATATCTAATATGAAATTAATTTTTCACACATACATGGAGCTCTGTAACCAGATTTTTACACAGTGGGTTGTGATATTGTAATCCCTCATTCATGAGCTATGTGTTTGAATTACACTACTTGCATTATCAAAGTCATCTTGCTGTTTGAATGCCGCCGGCATCATATTTGAAAAAATTTTATAATCAAGTCTAGCTCCTTTAGGGGAGATGTTGATACTGCCCCTGTAGGTGGTACAATAGATGTTAGTTAGTGGCTTGAAGCTAATTTTTCTGTTTCATGTATTTATGAAACATTGTTTCTCCCAAAGATACCAGAGTTCTGATATACCCTTCCTTTTCCTCTCTCTCTCTCTTTCTCTCTCTCACACACACACAAACACATGTGCACACTTTTGCATACAGAATCCATTATCTTCCTCATCTATAAAACTCTTTTAAAAAGATAATTCAATGGACTTTTAAAAGTTTGAAAAATTTCAACAATTTTACAGAGGATTGGATACTTGTAGAAGTCTTCAAACCTCCAGATACCCAATTAAATGAGTCTGATTTAGTGTTTTGGCCTCAAAAGAATCATACCAAGTATATTTTACCGAACACCTATTCTAAGACAAATATTCCCCTAGGAATTCTCATTTATCTTTCTTCCTTGTGACAGCTTCATAATGTTATAATTATTTCCATGTGAGAGCTATGTAAAGCTGAAGGAGTTCCATATATTGTTATGCAACACAGTGCTGCTTCTAATCCTATTTTAGTCTGGCCTTACTTTATTACTGACTTTGATAAAGATCCAGAAAATATGTTCACCATATCTAGATGTTGTATGAAGTAAAATCTACAAGGTAGGTGACAGAATCAGGATGAAGAAAATTTCCAAGTGACTGGAATAACAAAGAAAAAAATTAACTGTTTTATGTGTGGTATTCTACATATGCATTAGAGCTGAGGAGGAATATAATTAGAAAATGCATTTGACCTAGCTTTGCAATGAGTCAAGTGATAAAATCTGGAATGTTAAATTCATCATAATTCATTGTAATCTAATAGGTTTACATTGTTTCTGAAAAATGGTAATATTTTCTTGGACTAGATTAAGAAATATTCTGGGTCTGTGTAATGAATTTGAATTTATATTGGGGTGGTCAAATCCTATCTAGTGTTTTACATTCAATTCTGGGTACCAAATTTTCAAAGATACATTGCTATATTGGAAAGTATACAAAGGAGGTAAACTTGGATAGGTGTGTTTGGGACTCCATTTCCTGTTTCAATGAGGGATGATACATCTGGAAAACCAGAAGACTTGGGGAGCTGGGACAGAAGTGGGAGAGAGAGCTGTGTATGTTCTATGTATCTTCACTTTTTAAAAAAGACTGTGTATATTTATTTATTTGAGAAAGAGAGAGAGTGTGCGTGTGCATGCACACACATGAGCAAGGGGAGAGGCATAGGGGGAGGGAGAAGGACAAGCCAACTCCAGCTCTGCATTGAGCAGAGCCCAATATGGGGCTCTATCTCACTACCCTGAAATCATGACCTGAGCCTAAACCAAGAGTCAGATGCTTAACCGACTGAGCCACTCAGGTGCCCCCTCTATGTTTCTTCAAATTTTAAAAAGATTATCTTGGAAAGTGGAATGAACTGAATCTATGGCATTCAGTGGACCAGTGCATGGAGATTAGGAGAAAAGCCTGCCACATTAAAAGGAAAATTACAGCAAGGAGAAATGTCTCACAATAGAACAGTTTGTAATGAGCTTCTTTTCGTTGGAAATGCATTTCTCATATTAAAAGGTAAATTGGACTGTTTGGCATTCACTGTTCCTTCCATTTTAAATGCTTAAGACTTTATACTTTTAAAATGTAGAATGAAGTAATAAGAGAAAATAGCTATGCATATTTTCAATATATAAAAATGGCATTCCTCCTACTTTAAAAATGTTTTTATAGATATTATGGTGACATTTCATAGCAGGCCATAATAACATAAAATGACATAAGTAGACTGACTCATGAAAGTTGTTTACCAAAAAAATCCTATTCAGACACAGGTTAAGTTGACTCGACTTTTTTTCTAATAAAGGTGATTTTTTTTTCAGAATAAATAGAAGAAAAAGAAATACTTTATATTATCTATATTTAATGGTAACTTAAAAATGTATCTGTATACACAAAAATACATTAGATGCTAATATTCAAGTTTTAGACTTTTAAATTTCAGAATGATAACTGTCTTCTTCCTGCAATCATCCATAGAAAATGGCATGATATATGTCTATATTTATTAAGTCTCTGTCATCCTCCTTTCAACCACTTTATACCCAGGTTTACAGATATTATTGCAAAAAATATTTTTGACTTCATAAGAGCACATTCTTAAAGTAGATTGTAACTCAAGAAAAGAGTAGAAGAAATACCATTGACTAATATATTTGAACATACCTGTTTAATTTTAAAGACTTGCAAGTTGAATCCCACAGAATTTGATCCATAAACATACTTAAATAACATATTGGCTTCATTCATGCTTTTCATTTGGCCTCACTGAAGAATGTAATAGAAAGAACATAAGAAATAGTATTTTTAAGGGGCGCCTGGGTGGCTCAGTCGTTAAGCGTATGCCTTTGGCTCGGGTCATGATCCCAGGGTCCTGGGATCGAGCCCAACATCAGGCTCCCAGCTCTGCAGGAAGCCTGCTTCTCCCTTCCCCACTCCCCCTGCTTGTGTTCCCTCTCTTGCTGTGTCTCTCTCTGTCAAATAAATAAAAAAAAATCTTAAAAAAAGAAATAGTATTTTTAAAAGTATTGATATAGATAAAATTTAATAAGTTTGATTTAAAAACTTACTAAACTCCTCCTCCCACTGTTGCCACACCCATCTTTTTTCTAGGACTACGTGATTTTATGACAAATTACTAGATAATTAAAGCTCTTCCAAACGACATAGCTAAGCTAGATGTATACTGGGGACATGGGTATAGCCAGATATGGTAAAATTATTTCACTTTTATTCAGCACAACTACAATTTAAAAGGGCAGGTCAATCTTCTAGGGAAACAAGGAAACAGAATCTTAACGTTTCTGAATGAATTGATTCACTAAAGAGATGAATATAACTATTAGTATTTTATTTGTCTGGATCTGATAAGAAAATAGTTGTGGCACAGATTGAAAGGTGTATTTCACCTTCTTGAAATCAAAGATTTACAATAGATCAGCAACATCATTAACTTTGATAGTTTCCCCAGATTTGGCTCGTACTTTTATCATATGTCCTTTATTGAGAATCTTCAGTATCTGGCACTTTTAAGATAATGTGATAAGAATTTGAAGTGTGGTAGTAGATAGGCATGTTAAAATAATCAAAACACTGTTTTACAAATATGCTAGACATATGTGTAGAAAGAATTGTCAATCATTTTGATTAGGAGGCTTGAAGAAGTCATTTAAGGGAGATAAAGTCTGACTTGTGTCTGGAAGGATGAGACATTTGCCGTGTAGTAATGGTAGGGCAGACTATTTCAGACACAGAGAGTAAGAAATGTAGGGGAAGAAAAAGAGAGATAAATAGCATTGACATTAAAAGCTTTGGTTTTGTATGAGTGCCAGGAATTAGGTCTTGAAAGTTGTACTAGGGCAGACCGACATATGACCAATATTAATAATCAACATAGATAATATGATAAATGTAAATAATAAGAAATTTAAGCTGATAGTGACTTGGGTATACAGATATGGCAAAAGACCACTCTGGACGCAGTATGGGCAGAGTATGTCTCATCCTGATTCAGAAAGATAAATTAGAAGACTATCCCAAGGGGCGCCTGGGTGGCTCAGTTGGTTAAGCATCTGCCTTGGCCTCAGGTCATGATTTTGGGGTCCTGGGATTGAGCCCCATGTCCCGTGTCAGGCTCCCTGTTCAACAGGGAGTCTGCTTCTCCCTCTTCCTCTGCCGTACCCCAACCCCTCCCCCTGCTGTCTGCTTGTGCTCTCTCTCAAATAAATCTGTTTTAAAAAAAAGACTGTCATGGGCGCCTGGGTGACTCAGATGGTTAAGCCTCTGCCTTCGGCTCGGGTCATGATCCAGGGTCCTGGGATCGAGTGCTGCGTCGGGCTCCCTGCTCCTTGGGAGCCTACTTCTCCCTCTGCCTCTCTCTCTCTCTCTCTGTCTTTCATGAATAAATAAATAAAATCTTTAAAAAAATAAAAAATAAAGACTCACAAAAATCCATTTCTGAAGTAAAGAGAAAGAGTGACAACCAGCAGTAGACCATGATGATCAGTTCATTTTTCTTACCCTCTGTGCTCACAGAAGAATTAAAGAGAATTGTATTTTAACTAGAGTTCACTTCCCCTCTATAGACCTAACCCTCCCTTCCCTTTTTTCCCTCCTTTCCATCCAAAAATGTTTTTGAGTCCATAGTCTATCTTCAGTCTTCTAGTTACTAGAGAAACAGTAGTGAACAAAGTAAGGAAAGAGTGATAGGGATGTGTTTAAGTTTGTGTGTGTGTGTGTGTGTGTGTGCATGCGTGCGTGTACGTGCATGCATGCATGTGTATGTTTTTGGGGCAGGGACTAACAAAGTTTTGCAAGTTCAAGTGGAATGAACAAATACTTGACCAACAGCAAAATCTCAATCAAGTATATAACATGTCTTCTATAAAAATGAAACATGGGGGTATGCAGAATAAATCCTCAGTTTCCTGCAACAGTATTATAATTGTTCAAAATATTTGTATTAGAGCATGGCATCTGAGCAAGATGGATGGGAAAGTAGACAGGATGGAAATGGAAAATTTAAGCCTTTACAGTCCAAGAAATCTGTGTTCAATCCCATCTCTATTGCTTTCTAGCAGTAAAACTTTAAGCAGTTTATTTGACCTCTCCAAGCTTCAGAATTTTTTTTCCCATGAAAGGTGGGAAAAACAAAACAAGTAATGTGTTCAGCATCTGGCTCATTGAAAGCCTTCAATAAATGTTAGTTTATTGAAAATGATAATGTTAGGATGAGAATACTATTAAAATTTCTCTTTATTGTTACTGTTCTAATTGTTAAACTCAGTATTAATTTTGTCATCTTCAAATCACTTCTTAAATGCTCCATCTCTTAAATGCTTAAGAGAACAGAAATTGTGATGAACAACATCTTATGGTGGGCAGCTTTGCTAAATGAAAATCTTCTGTGGCTTGACTGAATCTAAAATAAGTCAATCAGAGAAAGACATGTATCATATGACCTCACTGATATGAGGAATTCTTAATCTCAGGAACAAACTGAGGGTTGCTGGAGTGGTCGGGGGTGGGAGGGATGGGTGGCTGGGTGATGGACATTGGGGAAGATATGTGCTACAGTGAGCGCTGTGAATTGTGTAAGACTGTTGAATCACAGATCTGTACTTCTGAAACAAATAACGCAACATATTTTAAGAAAAAAGAAAAAGAAGAAGATAGCAGGAGAGGAAGAATGAAGGGGAGTAAGTCAGAGGGGCAGAGGAACCAGGAGAGATGATGGACTCTGAAAAACAAACTGAGGGTTCTGGAGGGGAGGAGGGTGGGGGGATGGGTTAGCCTGGTGATGGGTATTAAAGAGGGCACATTCTGCGTGGAGCACTGGGTGTTATGAACAAACAATGAATCATGGAACAGTACACCAAAACAAATTATGTAATATATGGTGATTAACATAACAATAAAAAATTAAAAATAAAACTTAGTGTGTAGTCAGTTGAGTTAGACCTATTTAATCACACAGTTCATAAGTTCTTTGAGAGAACCAGTTTTTTTTTTTTTTTCTGACGTTCTTAAACTCTGCACTTCTTAGCATGGTGCCTCGTGCATAGTAGGTATGTAATAAATAACTGTTCACTAAATCAGGCGGAAGCTTTATTTTTTTCCCAAATTCTCCTTGAAGTGAACAGAAGTTATCACCTGGAGTCAATCAACTTCTGACCTACTCTTATACCACATGACTTCTAATCATTGTATGTAACAGCAAGTTTATTTCATAAGCAGACTGCAAATGTCCAGTATACATATTTGGCCCTCATTCACTCTGGATTCATGTCTGTGATATTTCTTCCTCATACCATGACAGAAAGATAGTGCAAATACGATCTGTAGAACACTGAACACATTTTTGTTCCTACAGTTTTTAATTTTTTTTTTCTTGCTCATGGTTGATATTCCTCAAATATTTGTTAAAAAGATGTAAAAGGAAGGTATGTTCGTATTTTGGGGTATATTCTTCTATAAGAGAATATGAAAACCTCAACCAATAATTTTAAATGATTGTAGTATTTCATATAATTGTATATTATCTTCTATAAAAATTTTGATGATGAACTGAAAGCGAGTTAGGATTATTGAAATTCACCATGTAAATAAATGTAATTATAAAACTAATTATGGTATTTTGTCATGGTAAAATTACCTAATTTACCCAGTTGTACTGTTATCTTTATAGGCTAATATTGAATTTAGACATGCTAAATTTGTACTGCATATTACATTCTAGCAGCAGTTTCAGGAACCCAGTATTAACTGTCAGATGTCATATTATATCAGCGAAATTTGAATCACTCATTACATTTTGGCATTTATATTATGACAGTAATTCAGTCTAGGAAACCTATTTAGAGAGTGATTTTAACTTTAGCTAATTTATTATTTAAATAATACACATTTTAACTATCCATCAATTATACTTATTTGACTACATACTGTAAACTTTCAATTGATCAGAATCAAATTAATTGAAATCCACATTTATTAAGTAATTCACAAAAATAACTGCAGACTTCTAATATTTGATTTTAAAAGGGAAAATGAAAGAATAAAAACTAATATTTGATTTTTTTTCAAAAAGTTGCTGATACTTGGTAGAGTTAGAAAATATTAATCTCAATGATCTTTACTTCTACAGATTTACATTATCAGTGGTTTCGAAAGGCTTGCTTTTTGGCAATCGCAAGATCCAAGTCATCGAAGAAAGATGATAGCTTGATATACACTTATGATAATACATTATGGGTGGTTTTTGCATAGCATGGCTTAATAAATTATTTTTCCTGCAACTTTCAATTATTCAGCACATTTCATGTTTCTAAGCTTTTTAAAAATTGTAGCTCTTCTTATCCCACATCCATGCCTCTGTTTTGTCTTTTACATTTTATGATTCATATAAAAATATTAAATTATATACTATTCAGTAATTCAGCGTTGTACTCTGCAGGCTCTCTAAAGGGAGAAAATATTACTTAAAGATAGCAATTAGGTATTTTAAATATGTAGATACCTAAATATCATTCTATGGTGTTAGTCTCTCTTATTGAGACAAATTATTCCCTGGTTCTGCATTCATAAACATCACCAGAAAGAACATTAATAATCATTAGGTATGTGCCTCAATAGAAATTGGGAAAGAGTTTAATGGGATTTTAACTTAAATGAAGACCAACCATGAGTAACACTTACTTTATGATGGATCCTCAGGGTCTGAGAGATAACCACTAACAAGAAAATGATCACTTACCTTTTGGTTTGCTCTTTCTTCCTGCCTAAGTGCCAGAATAAAAGGCTTAAAAAGTAAAACCGGGATAACAATTCAGTTCTATAAAATGTTGAATATAAAAATGCAGCACAACAAACTGATTTGATCATTACCATAAACGGTTTGAGAACTATATAGATCTAGTTTTTGGATCTCTAATATTAATACCCATTGTTTTAGAATAACTGCGTTTTGCCTAAGGCTTGCTGGATTTCAAAAATGTCAGAAATTTATTATATCTCCCTACAGAGAAGTGATGGTATTCATATACATGTGGGCAAGTTTTTTCCCCAAGATTATTATTTCCCCCACATAGTGATACCTATAGAAATAATGAACTAGAAATGGATTCTCATAAACAAATATTCCAAATATTTCTCATGTAACATTTATTCTTGCCTTTTCTTCTTTCAGTGTTCTTGTTTCTCTTTCCTTCCATCATAACAAAGCAATCTACTCCATCCTTCTATCCTCAATATTTTTTTACTGAGTAATGGAAAGGAATAAAGGCCCACTTTTAAGTAAAAATTTGTAGTAAATGAATGAATTTGAAACAATACAATTTAGGGATAGTTTTTAATTCTTCACTAGGCCATATAAATTTCTAATTCAAATGATTTTCTGAAAACAGATGAGGTACACATTTAAAAGGATATATTTTTAAAGACTCAGCCAGTTAATATCGCTGCATATCACTCCTGGATATAACCGTCATAATTCAAGAGTTTGCTTTAGAAGACTTGAAAGAAGCATAATGTAAAAACAATCTCTGCCACATTGCAGAGCATTTATAATAATAGCATTCTGAAGAGGAAATGGACACTCCTAACTCATTCTGTGTTCTTCTCTGTAATGTTCATCAGGCATCCCTAAGCGATAGGGAAGATACTTTGTAGTGTGTCTTAGCAGAGACCCACTGAAAATGATCTAATCTGTATTGACTGATGCTTCTAGCCTATGAAAAAGTCAAAGAATTAAACTGTCCCTATAAAATAAAAGCTAATAAGGATTAAAAGACATCATTTTTTCAATAAGTTCTAATCACTCAAAACCATTGTGTCAATTTGGTAATAGAAATCATGCAATTTGTAATAGCACATACATGTTTAAAATTATAAAGAAAAAATTTGACTACATACAAAAATAGAGAATACATCATTCTGGGATTGAAAGCTCTATTAATATATTATTTGTATTCTTTTGTGAGGCAAATACACCCATATACCTGAAGTGATCATTAGCATAATGAACGGAGGATTATAATGTGCCTGTAACATGCTTAAGGGTAAATTATTTTAATTATATTTAAAAATTAACCTTAAAGTCCTTTACCATGTTCTGAAACTATTTAGACAATATTTTTTTAGGAAAAGAATAAAGGCAAAGGAATAAAAAATGTATGAAGATTCTGTTTTAGTGATACACAGTTTTCAAATTTAATGTATTTGTGAAACTCAATCGGAAGGAAGGATTTGCTTTTAAGATCTTGGCTCATTCCTTTCCCTTGTATTTGTTCTTGTTCTTGTCCTTTCTCCAACTTTCCACCATGACAAAGTGATTGAGAACGTTTTGGGTTTTCTTCCTTAGCACTTTTGTTCAGCAAGTGTTCTTTTTTGGTACTTTCCAGGCAGTTGGTCTGCTTTCAAGTTTATTTGCATTTTTAAGACAACACGCAAAATGAAACACTCTCAGATCTGATTAATGCTCACAGTTTAACTTCTGAAACACAAACAAATAAGCAGCGCAGGCCAGCCACCTGCAAAATACTAAAGGGGCCTCAGCATTATTGGGAGAAAGAATTGCGTGAGAAATTTTGCAGGCAGGAAAGAGTTTGCAGGGTTGGCTCTAGAGAAAATGAGTTTGCTCACCAGTTTTGGATAGGGTTAAATATAAGTAAAGGAAATATTTTAAATGTGCTTTGGTATTAATATAATGGGATATTGAGAGTAAATCATCTATAATCACTTTTTTTATTTAGTGGCTCCAACTATGACAACAATTAACAACAAAAGAAAACTGCATAGAATTTAGAATAAAGTTGATTTTGTTTCAAAGCACCTAATACCTGCTTTTCTGTCTTCCCAATCCCGCTTTTCGAGGGCGGGAGGTGCACCAAGTAAGCCTCAGAAATTGATAGCTCAATGACGAAAGAACTCTGGAAATGTTCCCATTGTTACCGTAAAAATGAGGAATAAAAATACAGAATGTCTGCACTGTAATTTCCCATAATACTATAAAGCACTTTCTGTATTATAATTTCCTATAATGTCCTATAGTAATAAGGTCCCCAGGAAATGTTACATGTCACATAGTTCATACAGTGACTTTATTGTTGTTGTTATTATAATTATTAGGTATTATCCCAATAAGTCAGTTTCAGAATGTGCTCAATCATATGTTTTGTTTTGGAAAAGCAACACTATGTAAATTGATTTCCTAGGATTTGTCCCAATGATCATTTATTTGCTCGTCAGTATGCTAAATGGTTTTCCCCTGAATTATCTCAGTTGATCTTCAAAACCCAAATTCTGAGGTGGTTATTATTTTACTACTATTTTACTGTTAAGCAAACTGATGCCTCGAGTGGTTAAGGAACTTTTCTAAGGGTTACGTGACCAGAGAGGACAGAGGCAGGATTGGAATCTCAGCAGTCTGTTTTCAGACCTTGTTTTCTGTTTGTTTTTTTAAACCTTACTCCAGCCCTATTAGACAACTAAATTAACCTCTGAGTAGGAGTATTTACATATTTGAGTGATACCAGCTACTTTTAAAGAAATAAGATATTGTGACTTTGAAAAATGTGACTTTCAACGTTCCATTGTTAAGACAGATCAATTATTGTAGAGATAAGAATTTTTTTTTTTGCTTATGGTGAGCTGCCAAAAAGTTTTGGGGAAGTTGTATCTTCCCAAATGTCTAAAAATATACAATTAATTTTCTTAATGTTTAGCTTTTATTTCATAATTATTTCTCAAAATGTTCTTGCTTGCCACTCTTTTTCTACTAGGGTGTGCTGGAGGATGACAAAATAGTGAATGGCAAATACATATTAATTGAGAACCTTTTACACAGCAATGATGCAAGTCATAGGGGATTCTTTCTTGAGGGAAATGTGTTAATTTCATGAATCTAGATTGCTTATGTCATATGATATAGTAATAATTTTTGTTGGCAAATTATTCCATCTTTTATATTAAAAATTACTGGCTTTAAGGGATTTACAGAGTAGTTTGGAAGAGAAAGTATGGGTAGATCATTATAATGCAGAATGACAAATGGAATGAAAACTATAGGCGGGGAGGCTATCCTGCATACAAATGACTCACCCCAGTCTGGAGGACTATCTTAAGAGATATTTTGAGAAGGAAAACCCTCAACTGAAACTTAATGGACTAGGGAAACAAAAGTGGACTTCATTTCCATAACAATTTACATTTCAGATAGTTTAAAACAAATAATGAAAAGAATAAACAACTAATTTTCTTCACAGTACTATAGTAAATACTAGCAAAAGCTAGAGACACCTCTCAATATTAACTTCCAGTAAAAGATCTATATTTAGCAGCCATTTGGGTGCAAGCTGTCCATACAGCAGAGGAATATGGGAGTTGCAAAGCAGGCAATAATGTAGAGAATTTAAGTCCTTTGTTTCTCTTTAACAGGAAAAGTTAACGGCAAAGGATTTTCTTCTCAAAATCACTAGACTTAGTATGCTTTACAATCCTACACCTACTCGCCAGAAGGACATATCGCTGAATAGATTTTTTTCTGGCTTAAAATCAACGTTTTTTCCAAGTGATTCTTTTTGCATGCACTCCCTTTTGAGTTAATAGAACACCTACAAAAAAATACTTAGACACACACTATCCCTTTCTCTAAAGATTGTTAGGTATCAGTAATTGAGGTTTGAGAACATACTATTTAAGTGGCTACAAATTCAGTGTAAAGGCAATAGAGCAATACTGTTAATACCATTTAGAGTAATACTGATATGACTAATGATGGTGTATTGCATTGAATGCAACACAAACAATAGTTGTGAAAATGGTAGAGTCTATGATTAGTTATGGAATTCATTTGTTTCACTTTTACAGTCCTCCTTTTATAAAATGAGAAGTTGCAATTGTTAAAAATCAATGACACTTGTTAATGATGCTAAGGCAGACTTTATTCAGGACCATTGCAATAGGCATAGGGACCACTGCAATGGCGTTTGTAGTGGGGAGAGAGATTGGACTCAACTCTGAATACAGCATGGGCAAGTGGGAATTTATAGCCAAGGAGTAGGGTGGGGGTCAGTGGATGGAAAATTACCCAGAGAAAACATCAGTAGTTAAGTGGGGTTCTGGTTAAAGCAACCTAACAATACTATTGCTGAAGACAGTCCTGGGTGATCAGATATCACCTAGGAATGGAGGAGGATGAGATACTCAGGATGATCAGATAACTTGGAATTTGCAGGAAAGGGAACAGATGAACCTAGAAGAAGGTTCGGTAGCCTGACTGAAGTTTGGTCAAGCAAAAAAGCTTTGTCCCAAGAGAGAAAGGAAAGGATATAAAAGTTTACAAGGATTATCTCCCCACGAGTGCTTTAAATCCTTCAAATCCCGTATAGATTTCAATTTCTTTCCTTGTTCTGTGATTTCATTAATGATAGTGTATAAAGTATAATGTCAGCACTATTTCATTTGTATAAAAGCAATGCCATTTTATTTATTTATAGATAAGTAAAGCTCTGGAAATATTAAAATATTTTTCATAGAGCTGAAGATAATGGGCGAATTGTATGTAATGGAAACAACATGGCTCACTGGAGGCATTTAGTGTCCAGAATGGAATAGCCTTTGACTGATTAAGTGGGCAGACTTTATTGACTACATTATTAAATATGAAATCTATTAAACTTAAGTACAACCTTTCCCCCCTTCAAATGTTAACATCAGTGCCAGTGGGAGAGTAAAACTCGTGACATTTAGAAAGGAGAGAGAATCAGATGAGATTTATCAGAAAGAGGATATATAAATAATTGAACAGGAATGTCTGTAACAACGCAGCTCTTTTAGATAATATGTGACAAAATATTTCTCTATTTTCTAATAGGGAAAAGTTTCTAATAGAGGACTCAATCAGTTGTTCCTAAGGCGCTGCAATCAGGGTAATTTTGGAGGCTTCCTTCCAAGTTCTGATTTATCACCCCGGAATCCCAAGGGCCCTCCATGTGATTGCCTTGGCACTGATATTTATTCTGGATGAACTCAAAGTGCTGCACTTAACTCGATATTATCCTTCTTTAGGTCACGAGAGTGCTATCTTTCAAGTACATTTGGGTGATTTTCACACCACCCCGTATCTCACCAACACTAGAGGTATCTCTCTTTGAAACTTAGAAGGAGTCCGCTAAACCTGTAAATAAAATTCAGCAAGTCTCAGTAAATACTTCTTTTCCCAGCTGGGATGCCAGTTCACAGAAGAGGAAAGTCGATGCCCTGAAGTGGGATAAATTAGTGCATTGGCTCCTCTTCCCAGCTTCGCAGCTGTGTCATGATTTCTTTTAGGGGTCTAGGAAAATGTAGCTTTTCATGCCTGGTATTCTTTCTATTATTGTTATCTATATCCTCTTCAGAGGTGTAAGGAAATGACCTTTCCCCTGGAAATGCCGAAATGATTCTTTCAGAGAGACTGCTGTTGCTTCTAAAGCAACAGGCCTCTGTTTTGCTCTTTTGAAGAATCTGCCACTGCAATCACACGTAAAGTACTTAGTAGGAAGAAGACAGTGCCAGGAGTCTCCAAGGTAGGCTTACTCTCACCACAGGGCATGGGGTTTACCATTGCCTCACTGCATTCAAGCTGCCAGAGTGCTTCTCGCATCCTGAAAACTGTAGATAGCAAGACTTTCACCGTCCTTGTTTACATTCTTAAAGTGAGGCTTTCTTCCTGCTCAAAGTTTGCAAGCTGACAGCTCTGGAATGTGTATTTTTCTGTGTCTTTTCAGATCAAGTAGCATTGACAGGATCTTCCCACACTGCCCCATGTTGGTTTTCTGCAAAACGTGGGTGGAGACTGGTGTCAACTCTGCTCGCCACCTAGCTGGAAGCTGGGCCAAAGGCAGTGAGCCTTCCCTAGCCCAACAAGGTGCCCAAGTGGCGTTGTACCACAATCTGCTGCTAATGCCCATATAATTTTTGATATGGTGAGGTCTTACAAAGAGTGGGTTCATTGGTGTAAGTCAGGGGTGAAAATGGTCTCCTTTTTGATCCTTTGCTAAAAATAGATGCCACTTAGGCTATATATCATTAGACTGGTTTAGACATTGACATTGTTAGGAAATGGAAATTCTTTACTCTGGGAACCTTGACATTATCACTCTCTTGTCATTTGCATAATGTTAACTGATTGGCCAACTCTTGATTTCCATATATACTTCTTTGTAATCCAGCCTATCTTTTACTGAAATAGACTGAGGACCTAAAATATATCAGGCCATAATAAAAACTACACTGTAGATGTTTGTAAATTTTTAAAATTTGAAGATTCATTAAATTCAAACGACCTTGTGCATCTTTATGTTACAAGAAAGGCAAATGTTTTATTAGTAGAATTGTGTTTCCATAAAGCCGAAGGTTTACAAAGCAATCAGCAATTATTTGACAATAACACCAGAATGTATCCCTCTATGTACTTTCTTCTTAGACTATATAGTTATTCTTATACTGTATTTTCTTAAAATAATTTTGAAATTTCTGTTTGAGAGATACCTTCACAACCAGCCTAGTAATTAACACAAGAAGAAATTACTTTATTTGATTGCTGTATATTATTTCACCAGAAACAGTATTACATACCAGTTTAATCACCAAATTTCTTCTCTAAACTTGCACTCAAATGATTTTTGTCCCTGAAAACAAACAGGCTTTCTGTTCCTGAGAAGCACTTAAAGACTAACTATAAAACTTAGTTTTTGTGAGATATTGCATAAAACAAATCTGCTTCATCTAAACTTTATCCTTTAGCTGCATTTTAAGCTGACATGTTGGTTAAATGTTGGGCCTAGAAAGGCTCTTTTCATTCAAATGCAGATATTAACAGGAATTATTATGAAGAAATGCCAACCAAAGAAACAATGAATGAGAGTCCCTATTTACACCCAAAAGGAAATGTTAAAGAAGGTGGAATAGAGCTCTGAGTGCCCTACAAATAGAAAGTTTTCTGAAAAATGAAATGTAATTAAAGTATGGATATCTATTTAGTAATTTGGCTAAAGAAAAGTGTTATGTGTAATTTCTACTTTAAACTAGTTAAACAGCCCTTTGTTGTTCTTTCTAAAAATCATGATTTAATAAGGTCATATATTCAGGAAGGTGATATTGATAGAACCATACACAAATGCTTTTGTTTTGAAAGATGTTTCCAAGTATTTGATATTCAGAGTACTGAATAGTAGACTCCCCAAAGTTCATTTTCACCAGTAATTGCTATAAAATATTAAATAATGCTGTGCAGTGATTATGTAGACATAATAAAATAGATATCAGAGGAACTAGGAGAGAGAATGGGAAGGGCATTAAGTGTCTAGGTCAGCCAGCCTCCTAAACACTGTGAAGCAAGAATCAGTGGAGGTGTGAGTTGTTACCTAATCAAGGAGGCAGACACACAAACAATTACCGCATATGAGAATTATTAAAATAGAAGACAACAGAGAGCTCTGAGAACATCCAGAAACACATGGGAAACTCTATCCTGTGGAAGATTGGTAATCTGAAGGTGGCAGGGCAGAGACAACTTCAAAAGTGTGTTGAAATCTGAGCTGATTCTTAAAATGTAGGAGTCAGGCCAGAAAGAGAAAAGGAAGAGAATTCCAGACAAAGGGAAAAGTATGCAGCTGTGGGTTTAATATAAATATATGTAAATCATTGTGGCAGGACCCAATGGTGTTGTGTGTGGACATGGCAAAGATGGATCTGGAAAGACAAGCTACAAGCCACACACAACTTTTCCTGTCATACTCAAACAGGTGCACCTTTTACCTGTAACAAAGGAATACAATGAAGTATTTTAAGCACATTTTATTAGGATCAAATTTGATTTCTAGAAAAAAAATCACTCTAGTAAGTGTTTGAAAGTAGCTATTGTATCATTCAGGTTAATGGAGCTGATTAAATTAATGGCATACCCTCCAAAATAGAATCTCCTTTAGGAACCAAAAGAGAAAACATATCAAATGAAAAATGAATAAATTTACCGCATTTAAACTTTACAGTGAGTCAGAGGTGATTTTAATAATTTAATTGTGTGAGGCTCTCTAGGTTTAGAGTCTGCCTTCCGGCTCAGGTCTTGATCTCCAGTCCTGGGATCAAATCCCCCATTGAGCCTGGCATCATCAGTCTCCCTGCTCCGGGGGCAGCCTGCTTCTCCCGCCCCCTCCCCCTGCCACTACCTCTGCTTGTGCTCTCTCCCCCTCTCAAGTGAGTAAATAAAATCTTTTAAAAAATCATTTTTTTTATTTTTTAAGTAAATAAAAATATTTTCCAAATATTTTTATTTCATTTTCAAATTTCTTTTTTTTGGTTTTATATTTTTTTAATTTTTTATTATGATGTTATTTTAATCACCATACATTACATCATTTGTTTTTGATGTAGTGTTCCATGATTCATCGTTGTGTATAACACCCGGTGCTCCATTCAGTACGTGCCCTCTTTAATACCCATCACCAGGCTAACCCATCCCCCCACTCCCTCCCCTCTAGAACCCTCAGTTTGTTTCTCAGAGTCCATAGTCTTTCATGGTTCGTCTCCCCCTCCAATTTCCCCCCTTTCCTTCTTCTATTCGTCCTAGTAAGAATATTATTTTAAAGAATCAATTAACTGAATTGAAAGAAAGATTCCATACATTTTTGTCAACCCACGACTTTGATAGCATGATGCTTCTTGGGTTATTAGGTGCAGGATAAATGACAAGCGCCTTTTTCACTGAGGGCCTATTTTTTTCTTTGGCATGCAGTTCGAGGTCTAGGACTATTGTTGTGGTCATGACAGATATTACCAGTCTGCCTATGAGTTTGGAGGAGGAGTTGCTCTGCCTTCAGTGTGTGGATCATATCTCCAAAGATATAACCATAGGAGAAAATGATCTGTTAAGCTTTAATATTTGCTACATTTATTGTCCCTATCAAATAATAATATGTAATCCGGAATCACTTTATCTAGTTGGAATTGGATGGGTATAATAAGTAAATGAAGGAGGAGGAGGAGAGGGAGAAGGAAAAGGAGAAATGAACATACAGACCAAAGTGAAGAAGAACTGTGTTTAAACTTCTGATGCATAATCTGTGTTTTGTATTAGGGTATAAATAAAACAATCTGAATAAAAGTCTATATTTGTTCCCTAGTTACCTCCAGAGTTGCTGCTTTTAACAGTACAGTTTTCTGCAATGTACACGTAGAGCAACAGCTCTTTCACAGACTGCTTTCTGGTTACTTAACATCCTTTTCCCTCATCTCTTCAACCCCCACCTCCATACATATCTCTTTGCTAATCAGTGAAACAAACAAACAAACAAACAAAATCTTGACTGCTCATTTATTTTCTAAAGGATTTCAGTAAACCACATATACCGATGGACTAACGCTCATTTACCCCAAAGCAAAGAATTCACTTGAACTTCAAAAATCAAACATAGATTGAATCTATGGTAAAGCACAAGACTCTTAATATCCTCTGACCTCTTCAAAGACTTTGCTATAAAATATTGTTAGCACTCTGATCTGTTAAATTAAATCAGAATTTAAGACAGATGTGCAGAATTTAGCATGTAGGCTAGATGAACTTAACTGGTATGATTAAATTCTTGAACAATAGTAGCTTAAAGTTAAAAAAAAATTAAAGACTAAATACTGTGGAATTATGTTAAAGGGAAGAGATTGAAAGTTTAAGAGATTGAATGTTATATGGGGACTGCTAAATTCTTTATATTCAATTATGTGAAGTTTGTAAAAGGAAAAGCCTTATTAGTTTTTTTATAAAAAAAGAAATAAATCTTCAAAATAAATTTACCTACTCCAAGGTAAATCTCTCCCCCACCAAGGTAAGAGTGCATGCACCCGGTTTTTAGGGAAAATTGTCATCGTAGAAATACCTTTTTGGTGAAAACATGGAGGTTTAGAGGAAAGCAGGTAATGAGTATCATATATCTGGCAAAAACATTGCTGATATGTGTGTTAAGATATTTACTGAATATCCATATTTACAGTGAACATTCTATTTCCATAATCTCATCTCTAGCTTCCATCACTTACTAATTTGGGTGCCTGTCGCAGCAGTCATGAATCAAAAAGATAGGATTGATAAACCTGTACTGAAAATTTTAAGGGAGATTCATGATGTTCCAGAGGAACTTATTATCCTCTCTCTAAAAACAACAACAAAACAAAACAAAACAAAACAAAAAACAAAAAAATTAAACAAAACAAAAAAACCCCACAGGGGAAAAATAATCTTTCTGTTGTTGTTGCTACAGGTTTCAGAAAATACTTTCCAGGCATAAAACTATTATTTTCAAAAGAAGCTATTTCTTGTGGTTGATAACCCATTCTCAGGTGATCAGAGAAACTAATTACTTCTCTGTTTCACATTTTTGCTCTAACACTAGATGTCTTAAATGCATTTGAGCTCTCATAAGTCAAAAAGAAACTTTCCCCCATTTCCCTTGATGTGCAGTGTATTTTACTATTCTTTTACAATCTCTAAAATGGTGATGAACATTTAGTTTAAACTAATCTATCATCTGTCAAACATGCTACAGTGTGCTAGAAAGTAGCAAAATAGTATCACATTTTATGATTCCATTTATACATGTTACTGAAGTTCGTAAATTATTTCTTTATTATTGTGGAAAGGACTAAAATAAGAAAATCCTTTATTTTTGTATTTGAAAGTAAAACTACATTTATGAAGCCAAATCCATATCTATCATGTATTCAAATGGTCCACCTTTTCCTATATATCTCTTTGTAGAAAGAACGGTGAACGATGATCATCACTATTTTGGGATTTATGATTTCATCTCTTTATTTTATTTCTAGAGTAAATTACAGAATTCCTAATGTTTCACCCTTTCAATAAGATCTTATCTGTGATAATATATGTCTCACTTTTTCTCAAGTAGATAAGTAAATATGTGTTTGTTTATGTTTATATATATATAAGTACACATAAAATTGCATTCCCTGTGAAGAGAACAGAAGAAACAGTAGACAAGTACATTAACCAAGGGTTTGAATTCCTAGCTCAACCACTCACTCAACTGCCTTGCACAAATTACTTAACTCTTTCCAAGTTTTGTTTTTTCTTTTGGTTTGGTTTGGTTTTTGTCAGTAAACTGGCACAGTAACAGTAATAGTAACACCTAATTCATAGAGTTGCTATATAGTTTAACATAGTTTCTGGTATAATAGCTCAGTTAATGTTAGCTATTAGTTTAGTCATATGTCAATTGAAAAGTTACATGTTTTGAGGAAAAGTCTAGCAAAATCAGTAAATAAATAAATGTTACAAAAGCATAATTCTATTCTAATAACAATGGTGCCATCCCAGTAGATTGGGAGATTTGTACCTTGTCAGCACTTAGCACATATTAAGGAAACAGTCAACCAAGATATTGTTACAACATGACAATCCTGATTCATTATTCATTTCTGAAATATTAGTTTGAAGGCAAAGGTCTGTATGTTAGAGCTGATTTCCCACCTTATCATGTGTGATCATTTTTTGGTGAATGAGAGAAGTGGCTTTTCTCTCATGGACCAAATCCATGCTATTGCTGAAGAAAATAGATTGAAAAGGACATGATCCCAGGGCAGAAACTAATCATCTTTTCATGAGCATTAGTAGCATGACACCAAACCCACTCTTACTTCTTTTATAATTACCTCATATTTGTCACCTGTGAAGTAGAAGAAAGAGGAATTTAGTGTGTACTGAATTTTGAAACTCCATGTTTATATTTCCATTTAGAAAGAAATGCATTCGGGTTCTCATTGATTATTCACAGTACTTATATTCTATAAGTTGCCTCAAACACTGAATTTGTGAATATTGAACCATTGCTCCTGGGGCAAACACAGGATTAGTTAGCTTCTATGAGCCTCTGTTCATAACATTTTAATATATTATCAGTACATAACTTTGTCTTATATGTGTTCTTATTTAAAGACATCCTATTTAATGCATATTTTTGATTCATTAGTATTGAACTTGTGGCCAACAACATTGTAACTCATGCTTGAACAAAGGTTATCTAACACTTATTTTCTCTGTAAGACACATCACAATCTTTTTGTGCTTAGGAACACTAGACAGCATTTTATCACTATATTTGGAGTCCATTTTAAACAGCAAAATCAACAACAAAATGCACAGAGATGCAAAAAACATGGCTCTAAATAGATTGAAAAAATGCTTGTTTACAAAATAAAAGCTGACAGGGAGGCAGAGTGTCACACTGTTTAGCTTCACCTAGGAATATGTGTGTTGGGCACCTCAATTTTTTTGGATCTCTGGGCATGTCCAGAGTGACCACAAAAGCACTGTGATTACTGGCTTTGGGATAACAAATAAGATTCAGCAAGTAGGCAAATTCACAAATATGAAATGTATGAATAATGAAGATTGACTATACCTGCATAATCTATATTTTTAAAAAGTTTTTTTCATTACACTAGGATAACAATGGTACAAAGATGATTTATAATGATAATAAACATTTATTGAGTAAATATCAGGTCAGGCTCTGAATTCTTTTAACCACCTTGACTATACTACTCTTTGTTACAGACAGGAAAATAAAGGCTTAAAGATATAATGTCACAGTCTCACAGCTAGAATTGAACTAGCCAGGATTCAAACCAATCTGCTTGAGTCTAGAGACTACAAGCTCTTAACCACAATGTTGTACTTCTCATTATAAGGAATGCAATATTCAGTTCATAGTAGAGCAGCATTAGTGACTAAAAGAACAGTGCATTCCATTTTAGTGCTTCTTTGATCTTTGAATCTCACGTTCAAGGCTTTACTTCTCACCTTTGAACATGGGATTCAAAAGTAAAATAATATTCCCCTCTTTGTATATATTGTGAAGCCATATTCTTATTCATATTTTGACTATCTAAGTAATTTCATGTTTTTATGTATTTGTATTCCATTAAAAATGATTCATGGGTGAGTCATGTTCCCAAAATTCATGAGTCATTCAGAGGCTTCATTATTTAAACATAGCGGGTAATACCCTGGATCAGCCTCTCTAAGCCCATTTATCTCATAGTGAAACTTGACTAGCAAAAGAATACCAGTAGTACATTTGGAATCACCTTTTATAAGAATATTTCCTTGGGACAACAGAGTTTCTTGGTAGACTGACAAAAATATATATCCCCAGTACAGTTGGTTAGATACTTATAGTCACTTGATGTATGGAGGGTATGGAGACTCCCCCGCCTCAAAGGCATTGCTGGCAGCCTGAGAAAGGAACTGGAAGGAACTTTAGACAGTTTGGATCTGGAGTGAGTGAGGGGAAGAAAACAGATGGAATCAGAAATCTGGGAAGAAAGAAATAGTTGAGAGTAAGGAATGAGGGGCCCAGAAGGACTTCTAGTCCTTCTAACACCCTTTTTACGAGGGGACTCTCTCAGGGCCAAGACATCTTCCTATCTAAATAGTGTCTTTTTTTTTTTTTTTTTTTTTACTGCTACTCCCTCAGATTTTGATTGGTAAGCTGACTTCTTCACATCTATGTTTGTTGCTTTTGATCCGTTTTTCTCATCCTCCTATTACTCTGAAGAAGATAATTCTATAGATTTTCACTTATACTTTTGTCCCTAAAGTTCAAAATTCACAAATAATTGAAACATTCTTAGAATATTTAGTGTTAATAATGAAAAAAAATAAGCTTATTGAAGAATTCTCTATTTTTCCTCTCTCTCTTTCTTGCTCCCTCTCCCCCTCCTCCCTCCTTCTGTAATTGTTCTGTCTTTCAAATTTTGGTATAAATAAAAATTATCTAAGGACTGTGCATTTTAAAAATATATAGATCCATGGATTTCACCTCCAGATAGTCTGATCAAATAGGTCGGCAATGGAGTTCAGGAATCTGCATTTCTAAAATGTGTCTAGGTGATTCTGATAGAGGTGTTAAGGGACCATCTTGAGTCACCAAAGGATCTTTGCATACCAATATGGAAAAGTAAATGGAATCAGCATTTCAGAGAGCCCAGAAAAGAGCTCTACACATTTGAGTACACAATTAGAAGCAAGAGGGTTGGCAATAATGTTGCCATCTTTTGGAAAGTGTTGAGAATTTGGCCTGGGCTAACGTACTCTTCTCAGCCACAACGATCAAGAGAAGAAAATGAAAAGATAATCCATAAAAATCTTTCCTGTTCATATCTTTTCCCTGTCTTTCATCAATGGTAATTTGGCCATTACCTGGACTGGATGTAAGTAGAAAGTGAAGACAGAAATTAAGATTGGAGGACAGTGATTGGCAGTGCTTATGTCCAGAGATTGAGAAGGAAAGGAAGATTAATTACTTTTTGACTGCCAAGTCATATTGTTGGGTAGCACATTCTGGAAAGATGTCCCTCTATTACTGGATGCGCAGCATTATCATCATCATTACCATATAATAGCCATCATCATGCATTGCTACCATTTATTAAGTCCTCAATTAAGGACTGAATGCTATGGACTGAATTTTGTTGCCCCAAATTTATATATTTACCCTAAGCCTCCAATGTGATTGTATTTGGAAATAGGGCCTATATAGAAGTAATTAAGGTTAAGTGAGGTTATAAGGCTAGGGCCCTGATCTGATAGGATTAGTCTTTATAAGAAGAGGAGGAGAGACCATAACAATCTCTTTCTCCACCCACCCCATGGACCTTGGAAAGGCCATGTAACAGACATAGAGAGATAGTGGCGATCTGCAAGCCAGGAGGAGAGCTCTCACCTTAAACTGCATCAGCCAGCACCTTGATCTTGGACTTCCCAGCCTGCAGAACTATGAGAAATAAATTTCTGTTGTTAAACTGCTCAGTCCATGGTATTTTTTTATGGAAGCCCAAGCAAACTTGTTTGTTCTTATTAAAGACAAGAACTTTAATACATTCTCATTTAGTTGTCTTAGGAATTTGAAAAGAATTAGGATGATCCATTTTAATCATAGAGCCCAAGTCTAGAGGTGAGGTAGCTTGTTCAAGGTCACACAACTAGTAAAAATTGTGTGTGTTTGGGGGTAGTAGTTGTAACTCAGTCTAACACCAGAACTTAATTAAAATCCTAGTGATAGATAAAACCATGCATATTTCTCATAGATGCATATAATTTGACTTTTATTTTTTTATTATGGGTTTATAATTTGAATATTATATTTCTCTGTTAAAATCATTTTTCATCTTTATTTGATAAGAGACAAAGCAATTCATCATTGTATAAACTTACTGGTATATATTGAATAGATTCTTTGTCAATAAATTTGTTATTATTTATGTTTTAAAGGATTTGGGATTCTATATGATACAGTCAGAAATTTTGCAATCTATTCAGAGGAGGGTTTTTTTTTCCCCAATAGGTGGAATATTTCTAGACACTAAAGCTTTTGTGGTAGACTTCAAAAGAAAGTTGTCTGAGGGCAACATGTATTTTAGAAGAGTTTCTCAAATGCTTTCCTGTTCTTTGTTACACTTTGTGTTTTTAAGTTCTTTGAAAGTAGGTATAGTGCCTCATATTCAAAAGATGTTAGAAGAACCTAAACTAGATTTATGTTGGTTTAATTCAACATTTCTTTGAAAACATGCAAGTTGGCAGAGACAGAAGTTCCTCAAGGAGGTCCAAAATTTCAGTTCAGAAAAGACTGGTTGTCCGTAGACACACTGTTTCAAAGCATTTAACACTGTGATGTAACTTGAGAAGAACACAGGGCCCCACACAGGATACCTGAAAGATCAGCTGGGTGTATTTTCAAACAGAAAAATTTTCTATTAAGGTTAACTCCCTTGTTTGAATTAAAAGTTTCTAATGTTTCAGCTTGATGTACAATGATCAAAGAGTTTGCAATTATTTTAAGGGAAAAAAACCAACAAATATGCTGGCTAACCATTGGGATATAATTTCACTTAAGGAGAAGGAATCATAGGTATTACTTTTAAGTTAAGTCTGGATAGATTTTAAAGTAATTCATTTTAATTTATTTTAAATAACTTCCTTAACAAAGGAAATAGGGGTACCTGGATGGCTCAGTCGGTCGAATGACCAACACTTGATTTCAGCTCAGGACGTGATCTCCGGGTCGTGGGATCCAGCTCCATGTCAGTCTCCGTGCTTAGTGTGGAATCTGCTTGAGATTCTCTCTCTCCCACTCTCCGTGCCCCTGCCCCCCACTCATGCATGTGCTCTCTCTCTCCTTCTCTCTTTCTAAAATCTTTTTGAAAAAGGACATAACTCTTGCTGTTTATGTTTTCTTCCTTTACTTTGCTGTTTTAACTTACATTCTATTAGTACCAAAGAGTAGAAACAAAACAAATCTAAGTTTCTTTGTGGTGTCACTCTAACATTCTGGGCAATCAGTCACAATTTCTGCACCTCCAGTTCTATTACCATGTTTAGTGGCACTAAATTATTGTTTTTCCTTGATCTGTGGTAGAATGGAAAGAATAGCGATTATTAGGAAGGAGGAACCCTGAGATATTAAGTGACCTGTCTCTTCCTGAAGAGTGACTCAATGCTGAAGGAGAACAGGTGCTCCCAGGTCTTACACAGCCTGGTCTGACATTCCGTTTATGCTAATGTGTTAGTACCATGGTCAGCGGCAGTTCCCAGCAGTTTCTGGTCCCCTTGTCTCTGGTAGCTCTTCCCAAAGACTTGCAGATACTAAAAGCAGCATCACCTGGCGGCTCCTTATGTTACCTGTGATAACATACCTATTACATAATAGCTATGTAATTATATTTTGGAATTTAAAAAGTATGTTAGGTAGATATAGATTCAGTGACTCTCTCAGAATCCATTACCTTAAAGTAGCACAGCTTCCCCATTCCACTCATGCCTAAAGGGCATTGCCAGAGAAGACTTGCAATCTCTGTCATCTCTCTCTATCATCATCTATCTGTCTAGATATGATATAATCCCTAAATATCACATAGGTCCCCTTGAAAAGTTACATGTATACTGACCAAGTGAAAAACCATTTATCAAATACAGTATACACAAAAGAAGGCTGTGTTGCAAGCAATATTTTAACAGAACCACTATCACGGGCACACATTGCCAATATTAAGTATACCGTCACAGTGAATTTAACAAATAAACGTCACTGTAATTTTACATCTTATTTAGTGGTAGTGGTGGTAGTAATATTGATCAAATCATAAAATATTAACAAAATATTACCATGGGAGGAAAAAATGGGTAATACTAAATCCTTATATATCCAATTATTATTACTTGAATAGTTGATGAAAGTGGTTACAAATGTATAATATACCAAAAATGCCAATGCGTTAGAACTTCCAACTTAAAGGGATCATAAGTAGAAGAATATTTGGTAATGAAGTTACTGGAAGTTCTTTAAAACAAATGAATGAAAATTAATTTTCTCTCCCCTTATATATTCTAGAAATTATGTCCCCAAAGCATGTAGAATCATCTAAACTGCATACTTATGAAAGGATTGCGCTATAGAGTACTGTTTATATTTAGCAGTTAGTGACAGAGTATGAACATTTATTAATACTCCCACATTAAACTAATTTAAATTATACATCCCGAGATCTGTGTTACTGCTTTTTAAGGGTAAATGTTTGATCAGTGATGTCCTAGCAAGTAAATTAAAATGGCATTATTTTGTCCTTTGGTCATGTAGGACAGCAATAAAATGTGATTGGCCACTTGAAGATCTCTTGCCAGATTTCAGCATAAGCAAAGCTGAAAAATTAAATTTTGGAATTTAAAAAGTATGTTAGCTATTTTCAAGTTATAAGTGTTCCATTATTCTAAATATAGTTTATTTTTAGTAAGCTTAGTAATTTTAAGATCAATTTAAAATATAACCAAAAAGGGGGAAACAGATTCTTTTTTTTTTTTTTTTTTGGAAAACAGATTCTTTTTTGAACACAGTAATACATTTTTTATTCAAATATGATTTGGTTTTTAGGCCCTAAATTTTATTGATTTGCCAAAATACTGACAGGAGATTTGAGTACCTGGAAAACCATGGATGGTAAGATATCAGAGATACTGGACAATCAAACAAAAGACACAACCATAATCACAAACGCATAAACACACAGAATAGTCAAGTTAAGTACTTACAAGTAGAAATATACTTCATGCAAATATGTAGACATGAAATAGTAAATTACTTTAAAAATGCCTATAATAATAGTTGAAAGAGAAAATGATGTATTATGAAATCAGTTCTATTATAAGAAAAAAATACTTGAATGCTTTAAAGGAATATTTAGGTGTATGAAAATAATTTTACATAAACCTTGTTTTGGAGACAACATCAATGCAAAGTTTTTCTAAAGGCAAGAACCACTTAATAGCTTTAATGGATCAAATTTAGAAAAATGTGTCATTTAGATTTATTTTTATTTTTGTATGTGTAGTTCCTTTTATTTCTTTATCAGTTCAAAAGAAATGGGAAAAACGATTCACTAGAATTTTAAGATCTGCTCTTAAAATATTGTCTTGTTTGTCAGGAAACAACTGCAGTGTGTGTGTGTGTGTGTGTGTGTGTGTGTAAGGGACAGAGATAGATATGGCTGGCATGCCTAGAGAAAGATCTTGTTCTTTCTCACATCTCTTACTATTGGAGTATTTACACAGAAAGTCAAGGAGAAGGAAAATGTACTTTAAACATTTTTGCTTATTTTACTCACTGCTTAAAAATTCTCCTCTATTGTCAGTAATAGTCATATATTTTTCACAGGTGGAAATTAATTTGATGTAAAGGGACTCTAGCCGAGTATAGTGCCCACTAATTTGATTTGTGAAAAGAAAAAGAGAGAAAAAAAAACCAAAGATCAATAAGATAGGAAAGAAGACAGAAAAGAAAGAAAAGGAATGTAACAACTCTCACAGGACTATAATAAGAATCATGTTTCTAAAAAATATAATTAAGAAAATATTCACAGAATTTTAGGTGATAGAATTATCTTCTGTTTCTAGTATTTTTGGCAGGTAATAAAACAGGTTTAATGCATTAGTGAAAAAAAAGCATGCATATATTCTCTCATTTAGCAAGATTGGAATCTGCTTAATTATTTAGCTAAATATGTTAATCAACAGTAACCAACATTTGAGATTTCCTTTTATATTTAGAGGACACAAAATTAAATTTTTCTATTGAAAAGATATTTACATATTTAGTGATACTTTTCCCAAGTTCTTTGCAAATCCTTTTTTATATATATACCCAGTGTCCTGTGTTTTGTTCCCAGGAAGCTTTTACACACTGCTCCTATACAAGCTGATTTTTGCTTCCCTCCTCAGCCCCCGCATTATCTATATGTGTTTACACGTTTCACTGTAATGGCCCCAGAGGAAGTATTATGGTCCATCTCGTCAATAATCCATGTTTTAAATTCTCTAAATACATGGATGGCATTATCAGCTATCATTGTTCTGCTTTCCATTTTAAGAAGTATCTAAATACATATTTACCAGCTTAATCTGTATCTTGAAAGGTCCCTAAGTGTGTATTTATATGATTAAGTGTACTGATACAATGCAAACTGACCTTTTATGCACTCTTATAATTGATTTTTAATTATTAAAATAAAACACAAAGCTATAGGGTACATTTAAAGCACACATTTAGTTGCACAACTTTTTTCTTTTAGAAGAATGGCAAAAGTATATTAATGGCTTTTGGACTCTTAACTTTTATTTTAAGTGTCCTAGAATCAAAAATTTTCAGCAAATTACCTGAGAGCCAATACAATATAAGAAATACTTAGGGGATTTTCTTTTTCTTCCCTTTTTTGGATTATTTTTTTTTTCCCAAAAGGGCAGGGACAAGGATCTATGTGGCAAGACAAAGTACCTGTTTCCAAAAATAGAAACATTCATTGATATCAAATGTGATTTTTATTTATTTATTTTTAAAAGATTTTATTTATTTATTTGACAGAGAGAGCACAAGTAGGCAGAGCGGCAGGCAGAGGGAGAGGGAGAAGCAGGCTTCCCGCTGAGCAGGGAGCCCGATGTGGGGCTCGATCCCAGGACCCTGGGATCGCGACCTGAGCTGAAGGCAGACGCTTAACTGACTGAGCCACCCAGGCGCCCCTAAAATAGGATTTTTAGATATGTTCCATTACCCAAAGAATTCCTACAGAAAGGATACTCTTGATTTGCATGTTACTTAGGTTATGTGATCTTTTAGGGACTTTTACTTGGTTTAGAGTGTTTGGAATACTTTCTTTAGTCTTATTTATTTAAAACTTTACTAATTCAAACTAGAAACCAAACTTGCATATAATGTTGGATATGAGGAATTCAGAAAACATACTTAAATACCTAATTAAATAGTAATATGTATATTTATGTGGGTTTTTTCCTAAATTAACTAGACTGAAATCTCTCATAAGGCAGTCACAGATCTTCACCCCCGCCATGACTCTCCTTGTCAGTTGTGTCTCAGAAATATGTTCTTGAAAACATGCATTGGAAAGTCTACTACCGCTGTATATTTGAGTAAGGTTTATTAGTTGCACAATGCATTGGGCACAGCTGAAGTAAATTTGGAGATTTAAGCCATAAATGCACATATATAAGATACCTTCACAAAAGAGCATTTATCAGGGCACTTACTGACTTGTACCTCGGTTGTACCTTCATTTAAAATCCAAGCAATGGTATTACCTTCCACCTCACAGTCCCATTGCTCTGCGCTGTTCCACTGACAGCTCCTATCTGTGACCCCAGCAGCAGGCCCAGCTCATGTGTTTCAGGCTTGTCCACGTGTTCCTACAATAGATTTGGTATTCTCCCGATTTCACCTAGGATACTGACCCATGCACCTGTCCCTGAACAAGTGTCTGTGTCTGGGAAGATAGAGGTGCTGTTTGGAATAGTCCTTGCCCCTGCCCTCAGACTCAGGGATTGAAAGTGAAGAAAAAGTCTTATAGAACAAATTTGGGATATGATTACCAAAAGAAAAGGAAGTGGATTATAGTCTGAAAACAAGGACAAATATCAATACATGTAATTATAAAATTTTAATAGGTCTAGACTCTAGTGTGTTCACCAGAGAATATTGGTGTGCGTGTACATGAGTGCATGCGTGCGTATATTTGTGAATGTGTCTCTAACAGACCTGGTGTTCTAGAAGTTCAGCTCAATCAGGCAGATATTTTTGTTGGTGTGGTTAGGTGGTTTCTAATATTTGAGTTTTTCCATCTGTCTCTGTCTACATTTAAAACACAACCACTTAAAATCTCAAAGCAGTGAATGCAATAGCACTTCTACTTAATGAAGGCTTAGTCAGATTTATCTTTGCTGAGGGCACACACCTGCGTGTAGCTGGCATCTCAAACCTGGGTCTACCTGAAGTTCACTGCCGATAACGATTGATTTCCTTCCTTCAGCCAACTTAACATAGATCAAGAGTGAAGTGGCACTTGGCTACATGCACAATCTCAGCAGCTGCAGTTTTGCTGTTGCCTGTCAAGAGTCTTTCTTTTACGGTTTCCATAGAGGCTGTGCATGTTACTGAATTTAATTTTGAAGCACTGACTGATTTGTCCCTATGCATCTGAGTTAGGAAGACATCCCACACCACCAGATCTGAAAAGAAAATCATCTCCTTTACCATCATTAAATCTGTACCTTTCTCTCTTTATTAAGTACTTACAACAGTTTTATAATATTTCATCCTTATTAGCCAAACATTGGCAGATGATATTTTATTCTTATGCCCCAAACATCAGAATTAATAAATGGGTAATACCAAAAACACGTATATACAAAATTGGTCCTCTATGTTGTTTTATGCTCAGAATGGAAGTAGTTTTATACCATCCTCAGTTTAGAAAAGAGATAACATTTCCTTATTTCTATAATTTGAAGAAAATAATGTACATTCTTGGGGGCTACAGCAGGTCAAAGCTTCAGTGGGACACTTACTGTTCCTTTTGGAGGCATCATTCAAAGCCTGAAAAAGGTAATGTAGAAAAGAGTAGGGAGGGGGGAAGGGACCATGAACTGCCCTTCCCTCTTCAATGCATGTGGCTTTAAAGAACTGGGATTTGAATCACATTAGAATTAATTTGCTATGCATACATTGGGAAAAGGAGTGAGAGAAATAAATTTTCTTTTTCTAAGATAATGTTTAAAATAAGACCCAGGTCACTGGTAAATTATTTTACAGCTGACACTGTTCTCATACATAATGGTAGCTATGTAAGGATTTATTGGTTTTCAAAAAACCTTATGTATAATTCCATATAGAAAAAAATAAAAGATAATTTTATTTATTTATTATTATTATTATTATTATGCTATGTTAATCACCATACATTACATCATTAGTTTTTGATGTAGTGTTCCATGATTCATTGTTTGTGCATAACACCCAGTGCTCCATGCAGTACGTGCCCTCTTTAATACCCATCACCAGGCTGACCCATCCCCCTACCCCCCTACCCCTCTAGAACCCTCAGTTTGTTTCTGAGTCCATAGTCTCTCATGGTTCATCTCCCCCTCTGATTTTCCCCCTTCATTCTTCCCTTCCTGCTATTATGCAGCCATCAAAAAGAATGAGATCTTGCCATTTAAAATGACGGGGATGGAATTGGAGGGTATTATGCTGAGTGAAATAAGTCAATCAGAGAAAGACATGTATCATATGACCTCAGTGATATGAGGAATTCTTAATCTCAGGAAACAAACTGAGGGTTGCTGGAGTGGTAGGGGGTGGGAGGGATGGGGTGGCTGGGTGATAGACACTGGGGAGGGTATGTGCTATGGTGAGCGCTGTGGATTGTGTAAGACTGTTGAATCACAGATTTGTACCTCTGAAACAAATAATACATTACATGTTAAAAAAAGAAGAAGATAAAAGATAATTTTAAACTATGAACTTAAATGAAGCTACATTTGATGTTAGTGAAGTATGGCATTATATGCCTAGAGGAATCCATAGCAATATTCCCATCTGATTTTCCTCCAACCTTCTTCACTCCTAGTTTCCTAAGCTGGGAATCAGAGTTAACCTATTCTGTCCTTTCCCTCACCTCTCTGATAGCTAATTCCTACCCTTAGAATGTCATATTTTTCCCACACTGTCCTAATTGAGCCCCTAATCATCTTTAATCTGAATTAATATAATGATTTTATTTCTTCCCATGTAAATTTCTAGTAAGAAAAATAAAGCAATAAAGAGATTTACCATGGGGGGACTCCTGATAAAAGTTCAGATCCATCTTTAGTCCTCCAACTTGAACAGCAGGGATGTGTGAGCTACAGGGTAAATCTTGGAGTATCTCCACTAATGTTTACAAAAAAATGGATAATGATTGTTGTTATTATTTTCCTAAACCCAGATATATGAATTTCCAAAGTGTTATAGATTGGGCAATTCAAATATGGTATGGTTCAGGGCGCCTGGGTGGCTCAGTCATTAAGCGTCTGCCTTTGGCTTAGGTCATGATCCCAGGGTTGTGGGATCGAGCCCCGCATTAGGCTCCCTGCTCCATGAAGCCTGCTTCTCCCTTTCCTACTCCCCCTGCTTCTGTTCCCTCTCTCACTGTGTCTGTCAAATAAATAAAATCTTAAAAAGATATATGGCATAGTTCTAAAGTCATTTTTATTGTTTTTTTCATTATTGTTATGAAATATGTTGATTATGAAAACTACAGAGAAAATGTGCTGTTCTATAGAGCTTTAACATTTTATAACCTGTGGCTAATTCTTAACTGTATTGCTAGATTCTAACTATGTTAAAAAAAATAATTTATTTTCAATAGCATATTATGCTGTTTTAATTTGCACTGCTTATAGCTCATTTAATTAAACATAAGAAAAACAGACATATGGGGGAAATCACATCATTGTCACGCAGTGTACATAGTAGAAGGATTCCTGATGTTTTCCTAAGACTAAGATGTTTGTCAAGAAGACTTTTATATATGCCTATATTTATGCAGTCCTTATTTAGGGAGCTGCAAGCTATTGTAAAACTCATTATCATAATATTCTTCATTTTTTTTCACTTTTCTACCTCTTAAAGATAGATATCCTTTTAAACATATTTGGATCTAATCTAAATGCCCAGATTTAATCACATTGAATTTTTTAAAAATAAGTTATCTTTAAAAAAGTAAGGTATTTTTATGCTAGAGTTTCCTTGTAAGCTACTCATGAGGCAACAATTACAGGAGAATTCAGACTGAGACAAGCCACTGAGGTGCTGTTTTCAGTACCCAAATGGTCGCCATGAAACAGAGCATCGAGGGGTATATTTTCTTTTAACTTGACTTCATTTCCCTCTAATTAGTAGTGTGCAATGTACCATTGTGATGCCTGCTTCACCCCCTTGGTTCTTGCACCTCCCCTTGGGGATTTCCCAGCTGTTTTGCTCTCCTGTTGTAATTGAAATCTTACTTGTTCCAGCCTGTAACTGATAGTGAACCCAACCATTTTATGTTTGTCATGCAACAGATGTACAACAGAAACTCTCAAAGTGGCATGTGGAAAAACTGCCCTACTAGAGTGAAATCAGATCCACTCCTATATCACAATTCCATTCTCTCAACACTTTGTGATTTTTCTCCTCCTTGAAAGTGCTTTATTGCTATGAAGTCAATATAAAATCATAATATTCATTGGCTATATGATGATTCTTCTTTAGCCTTATTACATGATTCTATATCTATAATAAGGGCTTCACAGAATAATGTAGATGATTTAACAAATATAATAGGGCTCTCTACACACTTTTGTCAAGTCTGATCACCGCAGTTAAGTAAAATAATTAAGCTTCCCTGAACATGTCTTGCTCACAAATAAATCTAGTGATATTTGAATTAGTTAACTATATTTCTTAAATAAAAAAATCTAAAAAATACAAAATAAATTAATTCCAATTGTAATTACATCTGTAATTCAAGAGTAATTCAAGAACCCTTTGCTTAAAAAGAAATACTCTTTCTGGGCGCCTGGGTGGCTCAGTTGGTTAAGTGTCTGCCTTCGGCTCAGGTCATGATTCCAGAGTCCTGGGATTGAGCTTTAGTGTCAGGTTCCCTGCTCAGTGGGGAGCCTGCTTCATCCTCTCCCTCTGCCACTCTCTGTGCTTATGCTCTCTCGTGCTCTCTCTGTCAAATAAATAATTTTAAAAAGAAATATTATCTTTCCAATAAAACATAAATGATCTTTGAGTAATTGATTCCATATCATAGGGTATATTATATTTTCAAAAAGTAGTGTTGGGTGCTTTGTAGATTTTTTAATAGGCTTTTCTGAGGCTATGTTAGGCCCTGAGTGGCTTAACCAGTGTTGAAAGAGACAGGGCAGGCACCTGGGTGGCTCAGTAGGTTAAGTGTCTGCCTTCAGCTCAGGTCATAATCCCAGGGTCCTGGAATGGAGTCCCGTATCAGGCTTCCTGCGCAGTGGGGAGTCTGCTTCTCCCTCTGCCCCCCACCTCATGCTATCATGTGTGCTCTCTCTCTCTCTCTCTCTCTCTCAAAAATAAATAAATAAAATCTTAAGAAGAAAGAAAGAAAGAAAGAAAGAAAGAAAGAAAGAAAGAAAGAGAAAGAAAGAAAGAAAAAGTAAGTATGTACGTACGTAGTAAGTAAGTGAATAAGTGACAGGGCCTGGACTGAGCAGGACAGTCTAGGGTAATTGGCCATTTCTTAGGACAGAAAACCCTCTGCAGGTGAAATGGGATATCCAGTTACAATGTCCATTGCACTAAGACTTTTTGAGTAAGTAACAAAGTTAGATCTAGAAGGAGAAATATGGAAGTAAAATGGGTAGTGGCGAATCAGGAAATAAAATGAATAGCAACTTCATTCTGCAAGTATTCTTTTTAATTTTTAGCAGAACCTCAGTCAATCTCTGAGAATGTGAGGACCAGGGTGGGAGGAAAAAATAATTGACAAGTGTTTAGGGTTGTTCTAGGGTACAATCAATGGTCTTAGAATCCAAGTCAAAGCTCTGAGCCCCAGTGGAGACCACAAGGGCTCATTAGCTGAGACAGAAGCCTGAATGACTGATAGTATCAGAGATGTATTTTTGAAAAAATGATTGATGATATTGTAGCCAGTGGGTTTGAGGATAGAGAAGTGGAGGCAGGGAGATGAGTTAAAGGGCTACTAAAATATCCAGCTAAGATACCAGAATTGAACAGAGGACCTGGGGAGTGCCTATGACACAGGGCATTTCAGATGTGTAAGTGGCATGGCACTCCGTGAAATGTGAAGCGAGGAAAATGTGGCAAGTGGCCCAGATATCTGTAGCCTGACTGACTGGAAACTGTTTTAATATTGGTAGAAGGTGGGAGCCGGTGAATACTGGAGGAAAAATAGATTTGGGAGATAAAGTAAAGAAATTAGGCTCCTAATATCTTGGAAATTCTTTTTAAATATCTAGACACGGTATACAGGAATTATTTAGAAGCAGGAATCTGGAGATAAGTCAGATTAGATAGGCATTAAAAAGTAATAATTGCATATTAACCAGTTACATAATATTTTAAATATGTTTCAGAATCTTCTATAAGAGGTCATTTTTGAACATAAATATATTGGGAAGTTAATATATTATTTTAAATAATTTTAATAGCGATCTTTCTTTGGAATAACTTATGTTTATACAAAATGTGTTAGATAGGAAGATGGTTAAAATCTCATTATTATATTTTGCAGTTTATGAAAGCAGATTGGATTATCATTAGAAGAGTTAGTTTTCTTGCACTGGTTCAAGATTTATTTGCAGTGCCTTTTTTTTTTGTTCTGAATTATTCAAATAGCTGACATTATTTTTAAAGTGATCACTTCTCCCTTTTGAATAAAAGCCTCATACATTATAAACAGAACAGAGAAATGAGCTGCTTTAAATAATTCTAGTATATCTTGTTTTCCTTTTAAGTGAAAAAAGAATAGGAACATGGCACTTATATTTAGCTATGTTTGTAATAAGACATGGCTATAAACTCATACATTTTATTTCAGTTATAATATTAAAATGCAAACATTCTCATGGGTTTTTATGTACTATAGTTTTTCATGCTAGCAAGAAAGATTGTGTTAATATTGGTTCAACTTTAATGAAGTAGAACAAAAGGTTGTAAAATATATCAAATATATTTTAGCTATTAATATCAGAACAATTTTCTCTGTTGAAAGCCTGGCTAAATTTTACATGATTCTTAAAGTATATATAAATATGTAAAAATTTATTTTATTTATGATAAATTCATAGTTTAAATTTTTTCCAATCATTAACACATCAACAATGTGCTTTTTTTTAAAAAAGTGAATATTTTTGAAGATTAAATTAAATAAAATACTTTTATAAACATAAAGTTTAAAGTCCATGGTACTGCTGAGCTGATTTTACTAGTCTCCATATCTCAGATGGCTAAAGTATACCTAGAGAAGGTCTTTGAAGGAGAAAAGGTAAATGGCTTTCTGGTTAGACTCTAGTGAGTTGTCGAGACTCACAGAAGACTGAAAGATGAGAAAAGATAATGTGGAATGAAATATATGTTCTGTAGCATGAATATATATTTAGAAACCTGGAAGTAGTGGTAATGAGTACAAAACTGGAAAATTTGGCATAGTGGATTAATCTCATTTTTAATTTTTTATGCTTTAATTTTAATTTTTGATGTTTCATTTTTTCTTTTATATTTCCGTGAAAAATCAAGATTTCAATTTCATTCATACCATCTTCCTATTGCTATTGCGTTTTCTGGCACTGATTAAAATGGGAGAGGAAGAAGCTCTTGGTGTTAACTCCCATGGGTGTGTGTTTGGCAGTCTTGTAGTATAACTCTATTTATTGCCTGGGGATTGCCTTTATCTTCTTGAAGCTTATTTGATGAAAATATTACCAAACCACATAGCTACACAAAGATGGCTTGGAAGATTGCAATTTATAGACAAAGTCATTTCAGTATAAAAATTTGAGACATACCATACTTTGGACACATTTCTTGTAGGCTTTGGAGCAGGGCAAAATTTGAAGCAGGGGACAGAAAAAAGAAATATTTCTTTTTTTTTCCTCCCTCTTTTTTTTTTATTATGTTATGTTAATCACCATACGTTACATCATTAGTTTTTGATGTAGTGTTCCATGATTCATTGTTTGCGTATAACCCCCAGTGCTCCATGCAGTGTGTGCCCTCTTTAATACCAATCACCAGGCTGACCCATGCCCCCATCGCCCTCCCCTCTAGAACCCTCAGTTTGTTTCTCAGAGTCCGTAGTCTCTCATGGTTTGTCTCCCCCTCTGATTCCCACCCCTTCATTTTTCCCTTCCTACTATCTTCTTTTTTCTTTAACATATAATGTGTTATTTGTTTCAGAGGTACAGGTCTGTGATTCAACAGTCTTACACAATTCACAGTGCTCACCATAGCACATACCTGAGGGTTGCTGGAGTGGTGGGAGGTGGGAGGGACGGGGTGGCTGGGTAAAAGAAAGATTTCTTTTCACTATGTAGTTTGTTGTCCTCCTTTCCTTCCCCACTACTTGATTTGGAAAAGGGATGCAGAACAGGAATCAGGACAAGAAACAAAGGAAAGGAGGCAGAAACAGGCTTAAAAACGGCAGGATATCCAAAGGGAGTCCAGCTTGGTGAGGGGCAGAAGGATGCAGTGGTTCTTCTGAGCATGATTTTTCAGCCACTTATTTTTGCCTCATTTTGTTCAGATCCGTCAAGTTCTCTATCCCTCACTTTCCTCCTCCATAAAATGAAGCCACTAACAGTATGTTAGTTCATGAGAACTAGGTGAGTTAATGCACATAAAGTATTTGAAAAGGACCTGGCATATTGAAAGTGCTGGGTGAGCATTTGTTAAATATAAAATAAAAGGAAACTCAAAAGAGTACTTGCTTTTGAGAGATTTTGCAATTAAGGCAGACAAAAAATTAAAACATGTCACTTAACAGTACCTCAGAAGTTGACCTTCATAATTTTGGTGTATTTTGTGACCTAGCAATTCCATCCATGGGTACTTACACCAAGGAAACCCTCACAGTTTCCATACAGGTGGCTCCATGCATCAATGAGGATGCTGATTGTTAGCACTTACTTGGATACTTAGTATGTGCTGAACTCATTGGTAAGCAGTTTTTGTACATTAACACATTTACCCCTCGGGCTAACTACATGAGTAGACTATTTTATAGGTGAAGCATTGAAGCCCAGACTAATGACATGCTGAAGGTTATACACCTAGTCCATCAGGGACCCAAAATTCAAGCCAAAACAATCTGACATGGAATCTTGCTTTTACCTCTCAGTCATAGCAAATGGAAAGTCAGACATAGGGAAAGCCACTGATAAATTGATTCATTCAGAAGCATTCCTCAACATCCACAAAGGGCCAGAAATTGTTTTAGATATGCCAATGAAGCAAAAGTGGGGGGTTGGGGAGGATGGTGTTCCCAGTCTCAAACAGTTTGGCTTTTCTTTAGTAAGACAGATATATCAGCAAGAATTATCATCTAGTGAAATAAGTGGTGAAGGTACACGGAAAATAGAGTTAACTTCTGTGCCTCTATGTGTGGGATTCAGGTGAAGACGTAGTAGAGAAAGGAAACTATGAAACTAAGAAGGTCAAGAAGTTTGATAGGTACCAGGATGCCTTTCCAAACAATAGGACATCTTTAAAAAATCATTTGGCAATGATATTTAAGTATGAAAGGAATGTGATAAAAGAAAGAAGGACAGTTTGTAAAATTTGCATAACATAAAAATTACTGATACTCCAGTCATCAACTTCAAGTAGGCTATTGGGAAGAAGATCTCATATCAGATTTTCATTCTTTTTTATTCCTAAGAAATGTAGAGCCAATAAATAGGGCCAAAGGTATAAGAGGAATGGCTTTCATTTTGAACTTCAGGGTTCATTAGTGTGGACAATATAAAATTCAAACAAATACAGTTTCTTTCAACTGTTTCCCCATGTGACTAAATGTACTGTCACTTTTATTCCTCTCTGTTCTGTACACAGCTGCTGTTTTCTGTTTCTGATGTTTCTCAACTTACTCAACCTCAGTTTTTCTTATACCTGGAAAAAGAAATGCTAGTTCTTTTATATTTCAAATTCATAGTACTTTTGATTTTCAACTTTTATCTCCAATTAGATGTCTAAGGTAACATTTAAGCTTTTTTTCTCCTTGCTTTTTATAAATTGAGTAAATACTTTTGTTGTCCTTAAAAATCTTTTAATAAGTATATATTAAATGAATTGGGGAGGATAATCCCTTTCAAATTTAAAATATATGACTTTCTTCTAATAGTTTCTGTTCAAAAGAAAGTCCACTGATTTCAAATTCATTATTTAAATGTGTATAGGCTAGAATTCTAATGCAAAAAATATTTGTCATGATGGCTGGGTGGTTAGGAGGAAAACAAGTTTTGTAGCACCATAACAAACCCTTAAAGAAAAGTGAACCCAGCATCTAACATGGATTTGGTGGGAAGGAAAGAACTGCAGATCATTCATCACTTTTGTGTCATGACCTCTGCTGAATCCACTAGCAGAGTCTGTGTTAACTGAATCACAATGACAGACCCAAATACAGATGTCACGACTTTGCTATGTTCCCTGGGTCTTGCCACATCACCATCACCATTTTCTATTCCCTTCCTGGGGACACTTTGGAAGATCTAAAGGCTTTCAACCTAATCTGACTGGCTCCACACAAACACCTGGAGCTTTGCCAAGAGCCGAGCCCGATTATGTCAACAAGATGGCTTCGTACACAGGGGAGCTCCTGACGGGTATGCAGGAGCTCTGGGAACTGCCATGAATTAGCTTTATTTGCTCCAAGAGGCAATTTCCTATAAAAACAAACTTTAAAAGCTGCCAGAGGAAATTGTTTCCCATTGGAACCAGGCCTAGCTAGCGATTGTCTTTAACAACTATGTCACTTCGGTAGCCAGTCCTCAGGACATACCATGCTTAGCACTTGGACTTCAGTTTCAAGACAGAACCAAAGCCCAGTTAACACTGCACATGTCAAAACACTTCTGTAAGAATTGTGGAGCTGCTGTTCAGCACTCAGTTATTTAAGTTATTGTTTTTAAGTTTAAAAGTTAGCTAGCTAAACAGATATTTTCTGATCTCAACTTAAAAAGGGTTACCCCTATAACTTCAAAGAGGTCATTCTATTAAACATAGCATCCCGATTAAGCAAAGCACAGAGCACTCTGCAGTTCATTAGCCTTTTGCTAAAGTGTTAAATGGAACAGTAGGAAGCTTCAATTACAGGTGTATTTAAATATTAGTGGCATTTAAATAAGCCTTATGCATTTTGACTAGCTCTTTGTTCTATTCTTTTCAAAGAGTGTTCCAGCTAAAAGACAACCAGGAAGGTTAACTCTTAGCTTCCCCAATGTACTATGAATTTGGTATCTTAAACAGCAATCAGTTGGTATACAATAGCTACATATATGAGCAGCACAATATATTGACTTTTTGTATGACCTATAAAGGAAACTCCTAAGTTTGTGATGATTCTAGTGTTCTTCTGGGCTTTTACAAAATTTAGAAATAATCTGTAAATTGTAATTTTGTGTATGGTTTTATAATATATATGCATCCAAAAGTGCATGAACATTTAGATCATTAGGCATATAGAAATATATTCAAAGTAGTAAATTGATAAATGTATGTTGAGGGGACACCAAAATATAAAGACTATGTATATAAAGAATGCCATATTAATGCAAAGGAATGGATTTGTAAAAGCTGAGTTTTTTTTTTTTTTTTCACTCTACCAGAGGGTAGATGTTCTTTTTTTTTTCCAATAGAAACAGATATTTTGGAAGTGGTTTCACTGAACTTAAGTATTTGTCAGTTAATTGTCAGCTATTTAAAAATACCAAGGGAAACTAGTCATGGTCAGAGCATTTCTGTTACTAATCACCTGCTATCCATATTTTCCTACACAACCAAGGAAGAATTTGTTCAAATTTCAAGTTTACAGAAAACAGTTTTCTTTATAAAGGCCTAATCTACACACATTATCTGATGTCAATTCCCTTACACAATTATAACCTCTTTTCTATACGAAATTGCTAACTTAAACTAAAAACTATATGTAGAAATAAGAAGTGTTATAACATTTATTCATTCACCTATTAAAAATCATTAATCAGGGCGCCTGGGTGGCTCAGATGGTTAAGCGTCTGCCTTCGGCTCAGATCATGATCCCAGGGTCCTGGGATTGAGTCCAGCATCTGGCTCTCTGCCTCTCTCTCTCTTTCTCTGTCTCTCATGAATAAATAAAAAATCTTAAAAAAAATCATTAATCATGTACCCTAGTTAAAATAATCTTCCTGGCAGGGTGCCTGGGTGGCTCATTTAGTTAAGCATAAGACTCTTGATTTCGGCTCAGTCTCTCCCTCTGCCCCTCCACGCCCTCTCTCTCTAAAAATAATAATGAATAATCTTCCTGGCTTTTTGAGGAATACAGAGATAAGAAACAGTGCCTGCCCTCCATATGGTTATATTCCCTAAATAGGAAGGACAGGTATACAGTAGGTAAAAAAAAACAAACACCAAGACAACAAAAAACAGAATCGGATGCTGGCCACAAGGAGTGTATAAGGAAGATGAGATTATGATTCCTCTGGCCTTGGGATGGAGAGAGGATCAGCTAGGATGTTAGGGAGGAGATGGCATCTCAGACAATGAATTTAAACCTATAGAAATATGAGTAAAGGAAGGAGAAAAGACAACAGGATTAGTATAACCTAGGCAAGACCTGGGCTCCAGGAAGGAGTTTCAGTTTAGTTTTGTTGGAAAGAAGGAAATAAGATGGGCACATCCCCTGAATGTTACTGCGAGGAATCAGTAAAGATGGTAGGGCAGGGAAGTGAGAGCATCACAGCTGTCTTTGGGGTCCATTTACAGGGTGTTGATGTGCAGGATTGTTGGGAAGGGAAAGATTGATTGGCTGGGAGACTACATGGTCAAGTGTTTGATTTAAAATAGGGGCAACGATGGGACGCCTGGGTGGCTCAGTCACTAAGCATCTGCCTTCAGCTCAGGATTTGATCCCAGGGTCCTGGGATAGAGGCCTGCATCGGACTCCTTGCTCAGCAGGGAGCCTGCTTTTCCTTCTGTCTGCCCATCCCCTTGCTTGTGCTCTCTCTCTCTCTCTCTCTCTGGCAAATAAATAAATAAAATCTTTTTTAAAAAAATAAATAAAATAGGAACAGTGAGAATGAAAAGAAAGGGACACTTAGAGATGCTAAAAGACTTGATAACTGATTCAAGTGTGAAGAGGCAGGGCTTAAGATCTTGAACCAGAGTGACTCTGAGCCTATTGGTTCCATCAACAAGCACAGGGAGCAAGGAAAGATACTGATGACCTTAGATATAAACTCAGTGCTGTGCGTGATTGGTGTAGCACTGATGTATTATCCAGTGGCTTAAAGACTTTGGGAAAGGCTCCAAGACCAGGGAAACATTGGGTAATCATCTGATTTGAGCTCATGTCTCTGAGATGATGTTATAGCTATTTTATAAGACAACAATCATGGGAAAAAAATACATTTTAAATTTTATTTGATTAAATATTTGGGAAAGGCATTTAGGCATTATAATCTAAATTTAACCAAATGGGTTCACCATAGAAAAATAGAGATGGAGAAATGGATAACCATTACTCATATCTATATATACTCATTCATATATGGTACATACTCAATATACACTTATATCAATATATGTGAAAAATATTTCTATAGATTTGATTTTGCATAAATATCCATGAAACATTAGTAATTGTAACTTATCATTAGAGGTAAAACTTAGGGGAAAAACATATGGTATTATAGTGAGTTAAAGTTTAAATTTCTGCAAGATGTTTTAAATACATTATTGAATCCAAGAATATTCTAATTCTGTTTTAATAATTAGTCACCTTTATACTAAATTCTATATAAATTTTATATGTTTTAAGTTTATTACAAGTTCTAGTTTTCTTGAATATGATCAGAAAATACAGTTTTTATTTATAATCTTTAAAAAATTATTTGTGTCTTGGGTTACATTGTATTCTTTTCAGCCAGCTGTGCTCCTATACCCTTTGTGTACTGTTATTATATTGAAAAGAATCTCTTTTGAGTTTGTTGATCAGTTACTATTATCCTTTTAACTCTGTGAAAATTAAGTGGCCTCCTCTGGTTTGGTCTGAATCCAATAGCATATTTAAGCAACTGTGTGAAGAGAAAACAAATGTATTTGAAATATTTTCCTATAATTTTATATCCTACAAAAAGGTAACATACAAGGAATTATGTGGCCTTTTTTGAGCTTTTGATTTTTCCACTGAAGTTTTCATTATATTACTCAATTGATAAGCATCTAACTCTATTACCAGTGTTATCCCAGAAGCTGAGAGTCATGTGCACACCTTGGTAAAATCTATTCTTAAATTTCCCCCACAAATTGTAACCCCAGTATACCAACAGTGACATACAAATCTGAAGCTGAAAGCCAGCCACTCATCATGACAACAATTAATTTGGAGACATCTTAATATACAGGCCCATTTCTCAGTCTCAGATTTAATTTGGAGCTTCAGATGAAATCCTATTTGTGAAAATCAAATAGAGGTTAACTGAAGATTAGGCTTTTCTCTTGCTTAAATGTCCTCAGCTTTGATGTGACACCAGTGTGACTTCTAGGTTTTATTTCCGTATCCCTGTTGGTTCTACCTCTCTGTCTCATAGATCATTTCCTCATGCCAGTTAACAAACACAAGTCGTGCACAAGAATTAGTATGCTTGTCACGGCTGCTATCATTTTGGAATTCCCTTGTAACAACTCAGAATATAAAAGGCAAGGAAAACATCGCCTGCTTAGTGCCGCTTAATCTCTAGGAAGACTGGTGTCTGGAAGCCACACCTCATACTTTACACTGTCAGTTTTAAAAAGCCTTTTAGACTTGAAACAAAAAGATGTCGAAGGTGTTTTTTAAAAAATGTACAAGGCCACACAACAGTCAATACAAACAATACTATATATTTTGGGTCAACAACCTCGTATGCACCCAAGATCTGTATGACAGAAAGAGATCCCACTGCTGAGGAAGAACCCCCTCATCTGTAGTGTGCATCCATCCACAGAGAGCCTGACTGTGTAACTTACGGTCCTCTTCAGTCTCATAGAGTCCATTTGTAACAAATCATGGTATAAACTCATATCCCCCCCGCCACGGGACCTTGCTTTTGTCATAGCTGCAGCTATTCCATTTAATGTGCTTTCTGTTAACGTTTTGTTTTAATATTTGTGCCCCAGGACCAAAGTTTATGAAAGATACAATCTGAAAAGTTGAAATTTAATAAAAAATATTATGTAGCTCTAATGTAAGTATGTGCTAATCTTCTTGAATTCATGCTCTTCTTCCTAGAAAAAAAGTATTTAAAAGTTGTTTATGCAATTGTGAAAACTAATCAATTCTTTATTTAAGATACTCTGGGTTGGTTTACACATTTATTGGAAAGGGTTAAATTAAAGTATCAAAAATGTATACATTTTGAATTTCATAGAAGTGATCTAATAATTTTACTGTATTGACTACAACTAGGGTATAGGACCTTAATTTAAATACCAGTGTCTTACAACTCAGCACTTAATCTCTTGAACTTTTTTCATAATATAATTATAAATAATACCTTTGATTATATATTATATATATGAATGTGCATATATTAATATTTTGTCCTTAGTTCATATTATATTAAATTAGAATATATTTATGTCCTAACTTTAGGAACCTGGAGATGTTCATTTATAGATATATATTAATATGACCTGCTGGCAAACCAGCCAAATTGCCTCAGATAAAGTAGCCATTAGCCTTTTAAAGAATCAAGTTGATTCAGCTCAGGTCATGATCTCGGGATCGGGGATCGAGCCCCACGTCAGACTCTCTGCTCAGCAGGGAGCCTGCTTCTCCCTCTCCCTCTGCCTGGTGCTCTCCCTGCTTGTGCTCTCTGACAAAGAGTCAAGTTGAAATTTGAGCAATCATAAAATCACTTTTTTAACCAGACAGTCTTCAGGTCCCTTCATATCTGTAGTCCCATCTCTACTTAAAAAATCATATCCTAAGTATACACTGTTAGTCATTGAGAAGCAAAGTACGTTTGCATATTTTGTCTCTAGTTCCAAGGAGTTGCTCTGGCTTTATTCACATTAAGGTTTCAATGATGTTTTTGTAATATTTGTAACTCAGCTTGGCCAATTTATTGCTGTTTTGTTTTCCTCTCAACAAACTCAAAACCAAAGTAATGAAAAGTTGAAGCAGTTTCTCTTTCTTTTATATAATTTTTATATGTTTTAGCCTTGGGGTTGTATGTAAATGAGTTTTTTTAATATAAACTTTAGATTTTTGAATAAAGATTTGATAATTTAAAAATGGGCTGCAAACTTGTGATTTTGAAATAAATTATAGAACCTGGAATTCTAGAACAAAATCTATAGCTTTTTAAAAAAAGATTATCTATCTATCTATCTATCTATCTATCTATCTATCTATCTATCTATCTGAGAGAGAGAGAGTGTGCACACACAAATGAGCAAAATGGCAAACTGGTGTGATGGAGCGGGGAAGGGGTAGAGGGGGAGGGGGAGGGACAAGTTGACTCCTCACTTAGCTTGGAGCCAAACATGGGTCTTGATCTCAGGACCCTGAGATCATGACCTGAGCCAAAATCAAGAGTCAGATGCTCAACTGACTGAGCCACCTAAGACCCCCCAAAATTTGTATTTTTTAAAGCAATTTCAAAGGGATATCTTTTTATTTCACTTTTTAAAGTAAGGTTAACTGAGGAATAATTTCACACAGTAAAACTTCCCCTTTCAGTGTACAGTTACTGTGTGTTTGATGGACACAGTTCTATAACTACCAACATAGTCAAGATATGGAACATTCTGTCATCACCAGTAATCCCCCCTGCCCCCTTATTGTAGACCCCTCCCCCAAACCCAGCTCTTGATAACCTCTAGAGTTTTGCCTTTTCCAGAATGTCACATAAATAGAATCTTACATTATGTAACCTTTTGAGTCTGTTTTTTTATTTGTCTTTCATTTTTATTTATTTTTTTATAGATTTTTAAAAATGTTTTATTTATTCATGAGAGTCAGAGAGAGAGAGAGAGAGAGGCAGAGGCAGAGGGAGAAGAAGGCTCCCCGCCCAGCAGGGAGCCCGATGCGGGACTCAATCCCAGGACCCTGGGATCATGACCTGCGCCGAAGGCAGACGCCTAACCATCTGAGCCACCCAGGCGCCCCTGTCTTTCATTTTTAATAATGCCATTATTAATTCCCTTTTAAGGCTGTTTATAACATCTAATAGAGGCAAACATCCTTATCAAATGTGGGTATGGTAGGAGTTATCATTTTTAACTCAACCTACATAAGTGACATACATATTTGTTCTCAAATTATTATCATAATTTTGATGTATAGCTTACCATAAAATTCAAAGAGCAATCACTGTGGATTTCCAGAAGACATTTAAGTTACTCAAATTTCTTTAAAAAATTCTTTTTTTATTCTATAACTTCTCCTTGATACCCTGCACTCTTTGTCACTTTTTCTTTTCTTTTTTTTTTAAGATTGTATTTCTTTATTTGAGAGAGAGAGAGCACAGAAGTGTGAGAGAGAACAGGGGCAGGGGGGAGGGGTAGAGGGAGAGAGAGAGAGAGGGAGAAGCAGACTCCCGCTGAGCGGGAAGCCAGATGCACTTCCAGATCCCAGAAGCCTGGGATCATGACCTGAGCCAAAGGCAGATGCTTAACCTATGAGCTAACCAAGTGCCTGTCACATTTTCTTAATATACTGTGTTAATATTTACAAAAACAAGGGAGTGATTTAAGGGCATTTAAATTATTTTTGCTTTTCCCTACTGTTCTGAAACACTGTGTACTATCTGATAGACTTTTATAAAACAATGATTTTCTTAGATGATTAATGATATGTGGTATTGTTTATAGATGTCCCTGGTTTTACCTCAAAAAGTCAATTAAATAACATAATGAAAAGAGAAATACATGTTGGAGGAAAAGTATGTACATTTAATAACTTGGGACAAACTTAGTATTTTGTTCTGTTTTCAGTAATGTCATTAATATTTTTAAAAGTTTAATTTTGGTGTGCTGTATTTATATTTCTCTTCCAAAATGGTTATGTCGGAGGAATTTAGGAATTATTTTGTGTTTAGGATAAAATTGACTATCACATAGGGCTTTGAAGTCCCAAACTGTGCCTTGATTTACCTCTAGATACTACAAGGTTACTGATTTTCATTTATGTTTTCATTTGTCCTTACATCAACCCTATAAATAAGTTGTTAGTACTTTCATGTTTTAAACTCAGTATTCTATGTTTTTTCTTATTTTTGTCTGCCAGTATTTTCCTCAGATGTTGTTCAACACTGGCTTGAATTTAATTAGAAAGTGGACTTGTTTGCAATTTTACCTGTAAGAAACTGGATAGAGAGAAGAGATGAGATCTGTTTTCATGTTCGGTTATAAAATTTTAAAAATGATGGTTGGTTTTGTTGTTTAATTACTAGTTATTGATAACATGTGGTCACTGGTGAAGTCGTGTGTGTGTGTGTGTGTGTGTGTGTGTGTGTGTCTTTTAATGATGTCCTCTAACTGTCCTGTTGGAGATGAGAGCAGAGGGGACTATCATCTTCATTGTCCCTCATCATTCTTTTTAGCTGAATGTCTTTGTTACCCATTAGTTAACATTTTAAAACAACTCCACTGCTTCAACTAGAATGTGAACAACAGAACTCTCATTTCCTTTTCCACCATTTTCTACCATCTATGTGTAGGCTTAGCCATCTCTTATACATAGTATACAATCACCCAGTTGCTCTTGGGTTTGGATGACTTCACTCCACTTGTCTTAACCATCGGCAAGTACTATCAATTCCACCTTCAAAATATAGCCCATACTTGAGCCTTTTCTCGATCTCAAAACCACCACTACCTAGGTCCAATTTACCATCATCTGATGCTTAGAGTATCCTTTTCTATTACTGTTGTACAAATGACAGCTTGTACAACAAGCTTGTAGTAGCTTAAAGCAACACAAAGTTACCTACAGAAATTCCAAATCAGTTTCACTGGTCTACAATCAAAATGGCAGTGGGCTTGTTCCTTTTGGAAACTCTAGGGGAGAATCTGTTTGCTTGGCTTTTCTTGCTTCCTGCTTCCTGACCTGTTCTTTCCATCACTCCAGCCTCTTGCTTCCCATCTCCTACCACTCCTCTATAGCCAGTTATCCTTTTGCCTCCATTTTATAAAAACATATGTAATTAGTGGTAATCCAGGATAATCATCCCACCTCAAGAATCTTCATCACATCTTCAAAGTCCCTTTCATCATATACGGTAGCATTCACAGTCTGGAGGGATGAGGACTTGCATATCTTTGAGAGTCATTACTCAACTTACCACACCCCTATATTGCTTTGCTGAAAATAAAGCTGCTTTCTTAAGTCAACTTTTTATGGCTGAGCTTTTATCTTCTTGTTCTTTCTGTTGAGAACATGGCCTCTTCTGATCATTTAGGTCCCTGCTCAAAAGCCATTTCCTCAAAGAGATCTTCTCTGACTGCGTATTTTAAAAATCATCCCTTCTTCACATTCACTCTTTAGTTCTGCATTATTTTCTTCACAGCCCATATAACTCTGCTATCATTTTATTTGTTTACTATCTAATTGACTCCACCACCATAAATCAGGGTTTTTGACTTGTTCATTGATGCATTCCCTGGATTAACTTTATTGGCAAAAACATAGTAGTCTCTTAAATACATATTGAGTAAACAGTGTATGGTTCTAATTATAAAGGAGCAAAAACTGAGACTCACAGGTGTTAATTGTTTAAGATCACAGATCTAGTAGTGGCAGAACTGAAATTTCATCTCAGATTTGTCTAACTTCAAAATCCACGTTCTTTATATTACCTCTTTGTCTTTAATGGAATTTAACTTTAATAATCATGACCTTTATTAGAATGCATCTACATTAGCCACAACAAGAGTAACCAAACCCAGAACAGACATCATTTGCATTTTTTTCAGGGAATCCTGGAGAGTAATATGCTAATAAGTGCTATTGTCAGTGCTTTCCTGACATTGTGCCATTTTGGAATCCATTCCATGACCATGTGGTGAATTCAAGCTCAGGGAATGATTTATGTAAGTCCTTGAATATGTTATACAATATGGTCTTTAACATGCAAGTTATCTTTCTATCATCCTAAAAATGATTCTGGAATGTTAAATGCACTTACTCTTTGAGTAGTTTTATTGAAATCCTTAAGGAGTCTCTAGGTTTCAATTCAATACTAGAAATGTAATTTTATATATGTAATGCTTTTTTTTTACTTACTATTTCTTTAAAGATAAATATTAATGCCTTACCAAGTCAATGATTATAGATAATATGCAACAACTTACTATTTTATTTTCAATAAATGAGAATAGTTTCCTTCTACAGTGCCACGTATTTTGTGATTTCTTTTGGCACCATTTATTTTATCAAGCTGGTTGTCTATTAGCCAAATTCTTGAATCACGGCATTCATGTGGAGTAGTTGCTTGGGTGTGTGAGAAAACAGGAATTTCATCATGTTGATTTTGTTTTGAAACCCATCAACTTTTATCACTACTTTGGCAATTTTGATTTAACTAAACCAATAACCTAACAAACTTGCATTAAGCTTTTTTAAAGCTTTTGAAACACTCTGCTTAATGTTACTCAGAGATAATACAATAAAGTTTAGTACAGCCTAAATGCTCCTCAAATATGGTATGAAAAAAATATAATGTGTCCAAAAGAAGGAAGTACATTTGCATTTGTTCCATGTGTCATTTAGTGACAGGCCAAATGGAATGAAAACATTCTAGAACCACCTTTCTCTTTCAGATGATTAGAAAATGCTAGTAAATTAAAATTAAAGAATGCCATGTTGTTGATTTTAACAGAATGAACATGAATATCTTAAACTTATGGAACTGTTCTATTCTTGAAGAGTTTAGCCTCTCTTCTTAATTCATTGACTATGCTGATAATGAGGCATCCTAACAGCTTGAGATATTTAGCAATGGGACATAAAGACAGCTACAAAACCTATCCTTTTATGTGGGTATAATCTTTTGGACAGATTTCAAACTTTCACTTGGGATATTTCTGGAATATGCTCCATTGTCTCACCTTGATCATTTTTTTAATTGGAAAATCAAATATAATAATCCTATATCTGATTGGACTTAACATTTTTTGAACATTTAGCTATATACATATTATTTAAAGCAAATGAAGGTGGAGTTAAGAATTTAGCCCAAGCTACCTTTGGCAGGTCAAAAATAAATTTGTTGGAAATATCTTAGTATGTTAAGACAAGTTTTTAAAAAAATAGATTTAAAATAATTAGATAGATTTAATAGATTCTAATTTTGTATTAAGTAAAACGTCTTTGGGGTGCTTGGGTGGCTCAGTCAATTAAGCGTCTGCCTTCAGCCCAGGTCATGATCCCAAGGTCCTGGAATTGAATCCTGCATCAGGTTCCTGCTCAGCAGGGAGTCTGTTTCTCCCTCTCCCTCTGCTGCTCTTCCTACTTGTGCTCTCTCTGCCAAATAAATAAATAAAATCTTTAAAAAAATAAGTAAAGCATTTTTAATGACCTAAACTGAACAAATTAATTTTGACAAATAATGGAGGGAATTTTTGGATACAAAACAACTAGGGCTCTGTAAAAAAGTTGCTCAGGTATCCTTCATCTTTGGAGTCCACATAGTGCCTTCTTAGGAGGATGCTTTATAAATATTACATGTTTTATAAATTTAGGTTGACAGAGTGAACACATTAGATGAGATAACTACATAGAAAAAGGAATCAGAAAACCTGACATTTTTGATAACTGATATAATATAGTGTTAGAGAATCCATTTTGTTCACTAAAACAACTTTTTTTTTAGAGTGTTTATTTAATTTATATATATAGAGAGAGAGACAGCAAGAGAGGGAACACAAGCGGGGGAGTGGGAGAGGGAGAAGCAGGTTTCCTGGGGAGCAGGGAGCCCAATGTGGGGCTCGATCCCAGGACCCCGGGATCATGACCTGAGCTGAAGGTAGTTGCTTAACCAACTGAGCCACCCAGGTGCCCTTAAAACAACTTTTTTGTGGTCTGAAACTAAAAATACCACAAATATCTTGAACCATTTTATGAATTTTGTCTAAAATTACTTAGAATGTTTAGTATTTAATATTAGTGCACAGCTGATGAGATGAACCAAAATGTACTTTGAAAATAGGGTGAGATTTTAAGCATACCCCAAAAACTAGTCTGAGTTCCTGAAAGATCAGTACTTTATCATTTGCAATTAAAATTATATGAGATGTCTTAAGAAGATTCATTATTAAAGGAAGTCTTTGCCTAACTCATTGATATAAAGAAGCAACTTGCAAAATTATTAACTTTCATTCTATATTGTAAAATCTCTACTTTTAATTATTTAATCTAGGATTTTTTTTTTTGCCTATAGATTTATGGCTTATTTATTAAAGTCTGCCTATACCTGATGAAATATTTTGTTTTTGCTTTTTTAAGACATTTGTTTATTTGAGAGAGAAAGTGTTGGGGAGAGGGGCAGAGAAAGAGAAAATCAAGCAGACACCATGCTGAGCACGGAGCCTTACAAGGGCTTCTATCTCACAACCCTGAGATCACGACATGAGTGAAACCAAGAGTTGGAAGCTTAACTGACTGGGCCAGCCAGGTGCCACCCCAATGAAATATTTTGAAGTTATTATCTTTATAAATTATTCTTTATACTTTTTTGCATAAAGTTGGGCATATGTGTATTTAATGTTCCTTTTTTAAATGGGGCATCACTCAATATGCTGCCTTTATTAGTTAGATACATTGTATGAAAATACTGCAATATAAAAATTACTTAAGTTTTATACTTTAATATTTATGGAAAACTAAAAACATATAAGCATATATTGAAAGTAGAGCCAGATTTTCTGTTTAGCATATAAAAATAATCTAAAATTCCTTGATATACATAATTTTTAATATTGTTAAATTTATAATCTAATGGAGAATATGAGATAAAATACATTTCTATTTCTCAATAATTTTATATGTTTTTAAATATTTTACATTGCCTTATTAAATGATTAGATAATTATGTATTACAGTCTCTAAAAACTCATTAACTATTTAAAATGCATGTCGAAATTTCACAATGCAGCTCTCTGTGTAAATATTTAATACCACTCATATGGTGCGTATGTACTAGCTTACATCCGTCCAGAATTTAGGGAAGTCACTTGTCTTTATTTAATACATATCTTTTTAAAGTAATAATGAAAACCAATAATAGGCCAAGGATTTAAAAAATCTAAAGTATCACAAATTCAGACTAATTTGTTGTCCAATATAGCTGTAGCACTGCATAATAAAAACTTCTATTCATAATTATGACTGAAACATATCAAGAATTGAAAGTAGGATATGCTTGATATGATGCAGGTTCTACATCTTTGAATGTTGGTCATCTACTAACCATATACATTTTAACTCTAACTAATTTAATCAGAGATGTCCATTCCTTAGCAGTTACGGATAAATTTGAAATTACTGAGCATGCTAAACACTCAAGATCTGCATGCCAAGACAAAAGTAAATACATGAAGTAAAAAATCTTATACATGTGGTTGTGTATGTAAACAGAAAAATTCTAATACTTATATGTATAATACTTATGTATACAGTATACATGTATGTTTATGTGTTAAATGAAACTCATTACACTTGACCCTTGAACAACATGGGTTTGAACTGAGTGGAATTTTTTTTAATAAATACAGTACAGTACTGTAAATGTATTTTCTCTCCCTTATAATTTTCTTATTAACATTTTCCTTTCTCTGGTTTATATTATTATAAGAATACAGTATATAATACATATATAAAATATGTGTTAATTCAACTGTTTATGTTATCAGTAAGGGTTCCAGTCAACAATACACTATTAGTATATTTTGGGGGGAGTCAAAAGTTATACAGAGATTTTCCACTGCATGGGGGTGATTAGCATCCCTCCCCCTTCTTCCCCCCATGTTGTTGTAGTTAGTATGGTCAACTGTATGTAGTTAGGATCTGGAGGGCATTATGCCAAGTGCAATAAAAAAGAAAGAGAAAGATAAATACTGTATGGTATCACATGTGGAACCAAAAAAAAAAAAAAAAGGCCAATTTCACATAAACAGAGAATAGAATGGTGGTTACCAGGGACTGAGAAGGGGAAAAAGTGATGTAGATCAATGGGTACACATTTTCATTTATAAGAATTATAAGTTCTAAGGATCTAATGAACAGCATGGACTATAGTTAGTAATATGGTACTGTGTACTTGAAAGTTACTGAGAGTGGATCTTAAGCATTCTCACCACACACAAAAGTTACTTATGCTAACTATGTGAAGTGATGAATGTATTCATTATCTTGATCTTGGTAATCATTCAACAATATATATGTATATCACATTATCACATTGTACACTTTTAATATACACAATTGTATTTGCCAATTATTCCTCAACAAAGTTAAAAAAAAAAGAATGAAAAGCCAAGGAACTAGTGAGCTGATTCATGCTGCTTTGTACTGACAAGTTCAAAATGTTGATATAGGTTGGGGCATAAAATTCAATAATAAAGAAAACAACTCTCAACATTTTCTAAAAGCAGTGTTCATATAGTCTGCAATTTTATGAGTAGTCAGTTGACATAAAATCATACAGACAAACTCAGTAAGAAATCTGTGAAAATAAATGTGCAGGATAAAAGAACTATCTCCAGGCCAAATTAACATGTTTCTTAGCTAAATCTTCTAGACATGTTGCTAATTATTTCCAGTTATGATATTAAGGCACATTGGGAATTGAATGCACCACAAAAATCCTCACATAAGGATAACAATTTCATACAGGAACAATTAACAGATGTTTTTGTTTTTAAGTTGGGGATTCTGGTCACAGAGTTTGTAGAACTGCTATGAAATTAGGATGACTTAATAAAAAAGTTCCTGCATCATTTACCACTCCAAATTTATTTCCTCCAGAAAATAAATGGTCTGGCTTACTCTCTTAAGGATGCCATTTAAAATACTGCCTTTTTCTGTGAAAACTGACTAAATACTTGGTAGAAGATATGTTGTGCCATTGCTAGTGAAGTATGACTCATGAGTTTGGCTTCCAGAAAGTCTCAGAGGGATATAAAATGGTCCGTTTAGCTTATGTTTATATAAACCCTATTACTCTGTAAGGTTCAAAAAGGAATAGCTACTATATTTCTGTGAATCAGTTTTCCTCTAGTTGCCTATTTCTTTTTGATCCTCTGAAATATCTTCATTTTTTTCCTAATCCAGAGGTCTAAGAAAGATCTGAGTAGGAAAACATGATTGTACTTATTTATCTAATGTAAAATACTGCTTTTGGCTGAACATAAAAATGGAGACAAACATTTCTACCTTTAACTTAAAATTGTACAACAAAGAATTCAAGGTCACTAGAGATATAAAAGGTTTAAAAATATAAATAACTTAAGACATAGAGTTCAATTTGAATTTACATTATAATCAGAACCTGGTAAGCATAGTTTATGAATAGAGTACTTTTATTAGAGAAGAAATCCTTTTAATACTTAATGAGTTGAATAGAGTCTAGTAAGTTAGAAGTATTGACAAAATAAAACAAACCTACTAGAAGTAGAACAGATAAGAAATTAAATATGTTAAAAATGGTTAAAGAAAGCAATTTAGGTGATATAAAATGAACTTAATTTAACATCTCATGAAATGAACAGTCTTATTTTGGAGAACTGAAAAATGGGCCAGAAGGCAGAAAGCTTTTATAGGATAAAGAATAAAGAACAGCAAAGAGGAAAATAGAAAAATCTCATTGCTGGGGCCACATAATCCACTTTGTTTGGGGTGAGAAGGAATAAGGAATGAGTATAAAGCCCATTGGCTTAGTATTTGGAGATTGGTTGCCTGGATGTATTCTGCTCTGGCCAAGCAGAGCATTTACAGGAGCTTATCTAAGTTTTGGTTTGCTGACATGTTACCCATCAGAAGTGGCTCCATCTTGGGTCTAGAAACTTATTTCAGCAGTCCCCCCTTTTGGTTATCCTCTTGATCATTTAAGAGGTTTGATTAAAAGTGTCAATCTTGGGGCGCCTGTGTGACTCAGTTAAGTGTCTGCATTTGGCTTAGGTCATGGTCTCAGGGTCCTGGGATCAAGCCCACATCGGGCTCCCGGCTCTGTAGGGAGTCTGCTTCTTCCCGCCCCCCCCCCAAACCTGTGCTCTCTCTCTTCTCTCAAATAAATAAATAAAATCTTAAAAAATATATCAATCTTAATGTGACTCTTAGTTACCATTGCCTCTTCAGGTGTCAGTGTAGGATATACAAGAGACCATGTTCAGAGCGTATTCTTACACATGGTTACATTCTTTTGTTCTTCTGTCATTCCAGTCAGAGAGAGGCCATATGTCAGCTGATGTATGGCTGCCCACGTGCATTTAAAACTTTCGAGAGAACATGGTATATCAGAGAGACAGTAATAATTATTAGCAACAAAACAATGTCTATGGTTTGAAGAGTGCTCCTGAGCCAGGGTCCCCATGACCCAAACCATCCAGAATCAAATAAGTCAAGAAATGATCCCAAAAAGAGGGATACTTCTATAAACCAGTTGCCCTCTTTATGCATTTCTTATGACTGTGTCTCTATTTCCCCAGAAGTGTTTATTCAGCAAGGTTGTTTGAGAGAAACTGAGATATTGGAAATCAGGGTCAGTGTTTTGGTTATGGGCCCCCAGGAGTGCATGGGGGAGGCCCAAGTGTCTTAGATCTCTGGTCTTGAAGGTGTTGCAATTGTAAGCCCACTAACTTGGTGAACTTTTGTTTATAGGCTTGTGGTCACTTCAGAGTAGAAAGGTAAGTCCGATAGAGGATAAGTAGACTGTGAGTATCCTCAGATAAAGGAGGATAGGGAAGAGTAGTAGAAATCATGTCAGTCTTATGTTTTTTTTTTTTGTTTGTTTTGTTTTTTGTTTAAAGTACCTGTGTCTTTAATTTTTCATTAGTTTGAGATGAATCATCCAGTGAAGCCACTTTGGAATTTTCAAGCCTTTTGAAGGCTTCTGCATGCCAGTTAAAATAGGTATTTCATTCTGTTGGATTTGGGAACTCTTTCTTTCAAGCACTCCTGTTGATGTAAATGATCTTATCTAATTGGAACATCCCTCATAATGGTCATTGTAATTCTAGGCTCTCCTAGTAGATTTTGCCATTTTTGTCAGTATCTACAGCTTCCAGGACCAGAGTTGCTAGACAGAAAATAAACAGGTGTGTCAAAAAGATGGTGTGCTCCATTCTTCGAAACTTGAGGATCCCATTTCTTTAGCTAAGCTCTGGGTCTCTCAGAGCCACTTTAATACCTAAGAAGGGTGTGCTGCTGGGTTGGGGATTTTGTGATATTTTACATTGTACCTCCCTGCACAGAAATTTTCTTGAGGTTGGCAGGATGATTTGGTGTCAACCTAACCCATTCCGTAACCAATTTATCCTAGCACAGGAGTCTTAGAGTCAGGGGGTGAGCTGTTTAACAGCTTTACAGCGCTCCATCCCATGTCCACCAATTTTGCGGCTTTGGCTTCTGAGATTGCCATTAGCAATTGATCTATTATTCCTTTCAAGGGAAAATTTCTTTACAGTGCTGTACACCCTAATGTCTTTTAATAGTCCCATTTGTGCCTGCTTAGATTTTGATTTTGATGAATTTCTTGTCTTAATTTATTTTCCTGTGTCCCCTATCAGTTTATACTGTGGATTTACCTTGAGGCTTTGTGAATCCCTAAGAGCTACCACCTGTTGTGGACTCCCAGGATAGCTCTCCTGGAAACTTTCTGGAGACCCAGAACCTCTCTGGGAATTTTAATAAATTCCACAGTCTTTTCAGGAGCCCAGAACCTTTCTGAGATCAATTGATCTATCTATCTAGCTAGCTAGCTACCCCACCCAAGTCTGCACCCAAAGGAGCAAAATTCAAATCCATTAGTGACATACTCACAGCCCTCATTCACTATGACAGAAACCGTGAACTCAAAGGGTTCAGGGGGCACCTGGCCTGTGAATCTCATCCTCCTGCAGGCTGTTAGTAGTAAGCTTCTGATCTCATTCCTCATCACCAAAAAACTGTTTAAAAATCATTAAAGAAAAACAGTTTAGGTGATGCAAACATCTATTTAACACTCCATGAAGTGGACAGCCTCCATTCAGAGAACCGTAAAATGTGTCAGAAGGCAGAAAACCTTTAAAGGATAAAGAATAGAGAACAAGGAAGAGAAAAATAGAAAAATATCTGATTGACTGGGGCCACATAATCCTTCTTGTTTGGGGTGAGAAGGCCGAGAATTGGATTGGCATTTGGGGATCAGCTGCTTGGAAATACTGTTGTTTCTGGTCAAGTGGAGAGTTTACAGGGACACAAAGGTTATTTAAGTGTTGGTTCGCTGATGTGGTACCTGGGTAGGAGTAGCTTCATCTTGGGCCTAGAAGTTTATTTCACCAAACATAAATCCTCTTTTTATCTTACAATAGTATCTAATGCCGTGAATAGCACATGTAGATTATGTTTTTGGTTTATATTTGAATGACTAAATTTATTGTCCCTGAAAAGCAGATAAGCATTTTAATGTAAACGTTTACAGAATACCTTATTGGAATAAGATAAATATTAAAATTTGCTCATTATTTATAATATTCCTACTTACCCTAAAAATTACTTACTTTGAATTACTCTGAATAAAGAGTAACAGTTAAGCATTATTTTTGTTCATTTTAAAGTACCCGTAATTCTCTTTTCTGTTGAAACTTATGTTTGTCCTTTAGAATGAATAAGAATGAGGAGAAATTGCAAAACATATTTTATAAAAGATACAACAGTTACTGTCTCCAGTGTATTCATTTTTAGGGATTCCATGAAAGCCTACCCAGAGTGTTGACTTTCAATCAAGTAGGTTCCAATAATAAAGGAATCTACATATTTCTTGTCATAGTAAATATTAACTTGAACCAATGTGGACTACAGAATGGGTAAATAACAGAATCCAAAGTCTTTCTCTACAGTCCTTTCAAGATTGTTCATTTTAATAACGAGCCAAGCAAAAATACCCTTTAAAAGGTATTTTTCTTCTCATCAACTACTTTGGGAGAAAGCAAATGGAAAGTTTTTTGATGGAAAAAATGAATATATAAATCAGTGCTTAAGTAGGAAGCTCTGTTAAGATTTGAAAATCCAAATTTGGCAAACCAGTGGTTCAGGTAGCTTTCTCTTTTATTTGTTTAAAATATGGACTGCAGAGCCAAGCACTTTATGTTTCTTATGCTCAGTTGAAGGGAGTGATGAGCTGGAATGCATCTGTTGGTTTTGGGTGCCCTGACAAGCCCCTTCTTTGTAGGGTTCTTTGCTGTAATCATGCGTATTGACACCCATTTTAAGCTTTACTTTAAACCCTTTGGCTTTTCATTTGAAATAAATTATCACACCTTTTTGAAAGAGAACATGGATTCTTTTTCCCACTGCTTGTTTCTGGCTTTGTCAGCCTTTGTAACATGGAAGGAGAGAGTACTATGAGTTATTAATTAGTCTATTGATTTGATATATTCCCAGTGTAGTCTTTTTTTTTTTTTTTTCATTTTCTTTTCTGCCGATACTGTGCCACAGCGTAAGAGTTTAGACATAGGCATTTTCTGTGCTTTTCGGTATAAATGAATTTTTATTTGAAAAATTATATACTGATTGAAATTGGAGTTGAAGTACATCCTCCTCTTCTGAGAAACATTATCAAATATTTTTTAAAATTATAACAGTAAGCAACAACAGAACTTAAACACCAATTAAGGGCAGCAATATAACTATAAAAGACAATTTAAGACTTGCTTTTTTGGGACACATTTTAATTAAAATGTATGTTTTGTCATTTGTTCAGCAAGTGAATCTGCTCATGGCTAGGAGAAAAGGACAACATCATACACCTGAATTTATGAAGACTGCTCCTTACCACAGCAATATTCTGAAGCCAGTCAAGATTTCAAATCTTGATAAAAGATATATATTCTCAAAATGTTATCAAAGAAGAAACTAGATGAGACTCTATCCTTTAAGAGGGAAAGCTCTTGTATATTTTATATTCAGCAGCAGTGATTTATTTGGATGTATTTATTTTGGTCCCTAGTGAAGTAGTTCTCTAGAGTGTTAAAAAATTTCTTGGGATCAATTATTTATCTCTGTAAAATGGCAGAACTAATTAAATGCATAATTTCATTGGTATGAAATTTCTTAAGTGCTTTAATCGAACATATCAATAGTAGTACAATATTATAATGGCATTCTGTTAAAATGAGAACTAAACTAAAAATGCTAAAATGTTTAACATTAAACATATAGCTTCTATTCATTAGGTAGTTTTTAAAAACACAATGTGAATTTTTGCAAATGGTCCAGTAATTGTTCAGTATAGTCAACAATATGTACCAATCACATAGATGTGAAAGAGATATATAGATGCGTATTTGTGTGTGAGAGAGAAACACATTTTATACAAATTAAAATTCCTAAAAAAAATGGTATCCTGTATGGTATTAGTCTTCTGCAGATTCCCTTTCCTAGCCCAAATTTAGAAAGAGGGAACTGGTATATGCAACATTCATCATTAAAAGAATTAATAAACCTGTACAACTTTGTGATAGCAAAACATTAATAATCCAAATGGTTATTATTATCCAGTCAGTTGAGTTCATACTCTAACCATACAATATCACCAACACACCAAGATTCACAAAACTATGGCTTGTTTTACAAAAAATGTTGTTTCTTTAATAACCCATTGAGATTGAAAATATTTATGAAAGTACACCTAACTTTTTGAAATTCCTGCAGAGAAATTTCTCCTCCTACTCTCTCCAGGCTGTCCACAAACCTGGAAAGGAGTATTAATGCTAACTTAGGTAAGGTCAAGGAAATCCAGTTTAAAAATATTGTGATTATGAGTGTGTGTGTGTGTGTGTGTGTGTGTGCGCGCGCGTGTGTGTGTGTTGGGGGGATTGATTGTGCACCTGCACCCTGCGCTTGGGTTCTAACTCCAGCTATATTGACACTTGATCACAATCCTACTGATCTAGAACTGGTTTGGTTTTAGTTTGTTGGTTTCTTAGACACATTTACCATCTTATCTAGGGCCAGACCAAATTGTCCTGGAAAGAGTGTGCAGTTGGTCCTCAGGTGTACATGCTGCATTCTACATGCCTAACATTTATGGAAAATTTGAGGTAGTTACTTTATTTCTTTACATCTTAGTTTTCCAGTTTGTGAGAAGGAATTATGACCTCCAACTTTTCGATTTGTTCCAGGAAGCATATAGGATATATGTAAAGCACCTGCCATAATAAATAGCAGTACTCAATAAACTTTTCCCCAAACTTTGAAATATCATGGAAAATTATTGCATTTATATTAGAACCATGTTATGTAATGAGGAAGACCAGCCCAATATAATATTTACTTTTAATTTAAAAGTTAAATTAATAGAACTAGTGCATTTGAAGCTGACTATTTCATTGGGAGCCCAATAATGGATGTTTGGATTTTTGTACGCAGACAGATAAATATATTTTTTTTTTCTGTGTATCAAACCAGGTTCACTCCAAGCATTGGTGACTAACAGGCTTGCATTATTATCTAATTTGATAAGTATTTATTTCTGTGTGAATGTAACACTTTAATAGCATAAACATTCAATAAATTGCATTTATATGAATATCTAAACAGACTTTGGGATTAGTGAGAAATTGTGCATCTTGTCTCATAGCCATCATTGATTAATAACAGTTTAATAAAAATATTCTAGGGACGCCTGGGTGGCTCAGTCGTTTAGCGTCTGCCTTCGGCTCAGGTCATGATCCAAGGGTCCTGGGATTGAGCCCCACATCAGGCTTTCTGCTCCGCGGGAAAGCCTGCTTCTCCTTCTCCCACTCCCCCTGCTTGTGTTCCCTCTCTCACTGTGTCTCTCTCTGTCAAATAAATAAATAAAATCTTTTAAAAAAATATTCTAGAGAAAGTTGTAGGTGAAAAAGAAGAAATGATTAAGCTACAAAGAAGTTACACTAGTTAAGTCTTAAATTTCCATGGTGATTATTTACAATTAGCCTGTGGTGTTATTAAATACATTCTGAACAAGCCTGTTTAGTTGGAGGGCACTAGTTTCTTAATTTTTTAAAATATTTGTTTATTTGTGGGGGGAAGAGGCGGGAAGGGGCAGAGGGAGAGGAGGAGGGAGAGTCTTAAGCAGGACTCCATCTCACAACCCTGAGATCATGACCTGAGCCAAAACCAAGTATCGGTTGCTCAACAGACTCCTCCACCCAGGCGTCCCTACTTTCTTAATGTTACAACATCTTTTATCTTCATAACTAAAAGGAATCCTAAATTCTTCCATTAAATGCTATATATATTTTTTAAGATTTTATTTATTTATTTTACAGAGGGAGAGACAGAGAGACAGCATAAGCAGGGGGAGCAGAAGAGGGAGAGGGAGAAGCAGGCTATATGTTGACTTTTAAAAGGTGATAGGCCTGAGGGAGGAAGAAAAGATGGCAGAGGAGTAGGGGACCCTATTCCAACTGGTCCCCGGAATTGAGCTGGATATCTACCAGACCACTCTGAGCACCCACGAAACCAGCCTGAGATGTAAGAAGATCTGGATCTCTACAAACAGAATATCGCAGGCGGTTGATTTCAAGGTATGAAGCGGGGAGCCGTGATTCTGCGGGCGGATATTGGAGGATAAACAGCAGTGGGAGGGTGCCTGGCCGTGGGGATCCTACACCGCCGGTGAGCGACAGCCTCGTGCGCTGGGGACCGGGCACAGACTCTCAACTGGTAGCGGGGGTGGGGGGGTGGGGGGGGGGAGGACTTTAGGGCAGCCCCCGGGGCGGAAACCCGGAGCGGCGGGGTCACGCATGTGAACTGGGGGCATCTGGCGGTTTTAGAAGCACAAAGGGCAGAGACGTGCTCCGACCTGGAGGCAGGATTGGGGCACTGCGGAGGGGCACACAACCCAGGCCGCTGCAGTTTATGGCAGCATGGACAGAAACAGAGATGGTGTGACCTGAGAGCTCACTGAAGAACAGACTGCGGTCTCTCTGCTCTGAGGCAGAGGGTTGGAAACGGTCTCTTCTGCTCTGACTCATGGAAGAAATGCAGAAGGCCGCCAGGGAAAGCCGCTAGGGAACAAAATCCCCCAAAACTGATCCCCGCTGAGCCCATCCGCCGCCACAGGGGGCAGGGCAACTCTGAACAAACAGGGTTGCCTGAGTAACAGCGTGGCAGACCCCTCCCCCAGAAGACAGGCTGGGAAAACAAGAGACCAGCAACCCTAAGGTCCCAAGAAAACAGGTGCATCTTGCTTGGGTTCTGGTCAATAATTGGACTCTATACATTCCCTCAAACACCCATCAACAGAATGACTAGGAGGAGGAGCCCCCAAAATAGAAAAGACTCAGAGATCATGACTTATGCTGCAGATTTACAAATGGATGCAGATATAACCAAGATGTCGGAGATGGAATTCAGGCTAGCAGTTGTGAAGACAATGGCTACAATGGAGAAATCCAATTAATGACAGCATAGAGTCTCTAAGGGCAGAAATGAAAGCTGAATTGGCAGAACTTAAAAATGCTATCAATGAGATCCAATTCAATCTAGATAATCTAACAGCTAGGGTAACTGAGGCAGAAGAACAAATATAAGCGACCTGGAAGACAATATAATGATAAAAAGGGGTAAGTGGAGGTCAGGGAAAAACAACTCAGAATCCATGAAAATAGAATCAGAGAAATAAGTGATACCATGAACGTTCCAATGTCAGGATAATTGGAATCCCAGAGGGAGTGGAGAGAGAGAGGACTAGAAGATGTATTTGAGCAAATCGTAGCTGAGAACTTCCCTAATCTGGGGAATGAAACAAACATTGGTGTCCTAGAGGCAGAGAGGACCCCTCCCAAGATCAAGGAAAACAGGTCAACACTCCGACATGTAATAGTAAAACCTGCAAACCTTAGAACCAAGGAAACCATCTTAAGGACAGTTAGGGGGAAGAGATTCCTTACGTACAGAGGGAGGAACATCAGAATAACATCAGACCTATCCACAGAGACCTGGCAAGCCAGAAAGGCCTGGCAAGACATATTCAGGGTACTAAATGAAAAGAACATGCAGCCAAGAATACTTTATCTGGCAAGGCTTTCATTTAGAATGGATGGAGAGATGCAGAGCTTCCACAGCCAGCAGAAACTGAAAGAATATGTGACCACTAAGCCGGCCCTGCAAGAAATATTAAGGGGGATTCTATAAAAGGAGAAAGACCCCAAGAGTGATATACAACAGACATTTACAGGGACAATCTATAAAAACAAGGTCTTCACAGGCAACATGATGACAATTAATTCATATCTTTCAGTAATCACTCTCAATGTGAATGGCCTAAATGCTCCCATAAAACGGCACAGGGTTGAAGATTGGATAAAAAGATAGGACCCATCCATATGCTGCCAACAAGAGACTCATTTTGAAACTTAAGATACATCCAGACTGAAAGTGAAGGGATGGAGATCCATCTTCCATGCCAGTGGACCTCAAAAGAAAGCTGGGGTAGCCATTCTTATATCAGACAAATTAGATTTTAAACTAAAGTCTGTAATTAGAGACACAGAAGGACACTATATCGTTCTTAAAGGGTCTATCCAACAAGAAGATCTAACAATTGTAAATATCTATGCCCCCATCATGGGAGCAGCCGTCTACATAAGCTAACTGTTAACCAAAATAAAGAGTCGTATTGATAACAATACGTTAATTGTAGGAGACCTCAGTACTCCACTCTCAGCAATGGACAGATCATCTAAGCAGAAAATCAACAAGGAAACAAGAGCTCTGAATGATACATTGGACCAGATGGACCTCATAGATATTTACAGAACATTCCACCCTAAAACAACAGAATACTCATTCTTCTCAGGGGCACATGGAACTTTCTCCAGAATAGACCACATACTGGGTCACAAATCCAGTCTCAACTGATACCAAAAGATTGAGATTATCCCTGCATATTCTCAGACCACAATGCTTTAAAACTGGAACTCAATCACAAGAAAAAATTTGGCAGAAATTCAAACACTTGGAAGCTAAAGACCACTCTGCTCAAGAATGTTTGGGTCAACCAGGAAATCAAAGAAGAACTTAAAAAAATCATGGAAATCAATGAGAATGAAAACACATTGGTCCAAAACCTATGGGATACTGCAAAGGCAGTCCTAAGGGGGAAATACATAGCCATCCAAGCCTCACTCAAAAAAATAGAAAAATCCCAAATTCATCAACTAACTCTACACCTTAAAGAACTAGAGAAAAAGCAACAAACGATGCCTAAGCCATGCATTAGAAGAGAAATAATTAAAATTAAAGCGGAGATCAATGAATTAGAAACCAGAAACACAGTAGATCAGATCCACGAAACTGGAAGTTGGTTCTTTGAAAGAATTAATAAGATCGATAAACCACTGGCCAGACTTATCCAAAAGAAAAGATAAAGGACCCAAATTAATAAAACTATGAATGAAAGGGGAGAGATCACGACTAACACCAAGGAAATAGAAACAATTATTAGAAATTATTATCAACAACTATATGCCAATAAACTGAGCCATCTGGAGGAAATGGAAGCCTTCCTGGAAACCTATAAGCTGCCAAGACTGAAACAGGAAGAAATTGATAACCTGAATAGGCCAATAACCAGTAACGAGATTGAAGCCATGATCAAAAACCTCCCAAAAAACAAGAGTCCAGGGCCTGATGGATTCCTGGGGAATTCTACCAAACATTCAAAGAAGAAATCATACCTATTCTACTGAAGCTGTTTCAAGAAATAGAAACAGAATGAAAACTTCCAAACTTATTCTATGAGGCCAGCATTACCTTAATTCCCAAACCAGGCAAAGACCCCATCAAAAAGGAGAATTTCAGACCGATATCCCTAATGAATATGGATTCCAAAATCCTTAACAAAATTCTAGTTAATAGGATCCAACAATACATGAAAGGGATCATCCACCACGACCAAGTGGGATTTATCCCTGGATGCAAGGGTGGTTCAACATTCACAAATCAATCAGTGTGATAGAACACATTAATAGGAGGGAGAAGAACCATACGGTCCTCTCAATTGATGCAGAAAAAGCATTTGACAAAATACAACATCCTTTCCTGATTAAAAATCTTCAGAGTATAGGGATAGAGGGAACATTCCTCAAGTTCATAAAATTCATCTATGAAAAACCCACAGTGAATATCATCCTCAATGGGGAAAAGCTGAGAGCCTTTCCCTTAAGATCAGGAACACGTCAAGGATGCCCACTCTCGCCACTATCGTTCAACATAGTACTAGAAGTCCTAGCAACAGCAATCAGACAACAAAAAGAAATCAAAGGTATTCAAATTGGCAAAGAAGAAGTCAAACTCTCTCTTTTCGCAGACGACATGATACTTTATGTGGAAAACCCAAAAGACTCCACCCCCAAATTACTAGAACTCATACAGCAATTCAGTAATGTGGCAGGATGCAAAATCAATGCACAGAAATCACTTGCTTTCTTATACACTAACAACGCAACTGTAGAATGAGAAATTAGAGAAACAATTCCATTTACAATAGCACCAAAAACCGTAAGATACCTCGGAATAAGCCTAACCAAAGAGGTAAAGGATCTATACTCTAGGAACTACAAAACGCTCATGAAAGAAATTGAAGAAGACACAAAAAGATGGAAAAATATTCCATTCTCATGGATCAGAAGAATAAACATTGTTAAAATGTCTATGCTACCCAGAGCAATCTATACCTTCAATGCCATCCCGATCAAAATTCCAATGACATTTTTCAAAGTGCTGGAACAAACAATCCTAAAATTTGTATGGAATCAGAAAAGACCCCAAATCGCCGAGGAAATGTTGAAAAAGAAAAACAAAACTGGGGGCATCACGTTGCCCGATTTCAAGCTATATTACAAAGCTGTGATCACCCAAGACAGCATGGTACTGGCACAAAAACAGACGTGTAGACCAATGGAACAGAATAGAGAAGCCAGATATGGACCCTCAACTCTATGGTCAAATAATCTTTGACAAAGCAGGGAAAAACATGCAATGGGAAAAGGACAGTCTCTTCAATAAATTGTGCTGGGAAAATTGGACAGCCACATGCGGAAGAATGAAACTCGACCATTTTCTAACGCCATTCACAAAGATAAACTCAAAGTGGATGAAAGACCTCAATGTGAGACAGGAATCCATCAAAATCCTAGAGGAGAACATAGGCAATAACCTCTTTGACATCGGCCACAGCAACTTCTTTCAAGATACATCTCCAAAAGCTAGTGAAACAAAAGCAAAAATGAACTTTTGCGACTTCATCAATATAAAAAGCTTCTGCACAGCAAAGGAAATGTCAATAAAACAAAGAGGCAACCCACAGAATGGGAGAAGATATTTGCAAATGACACTACAGATAAAGAGGTAGTATTCAAGATCTATAAAGAACTTCTCAAACTCAACACCCAAAAAACAAATAATCAAGTCAAAAAGTGGGCAGAAGATATGAAAAAACACTTCTCTGAAGAAGACATACAAATGGCTAATAGACACATGAAAAAATGTCCATCATCATTAGCCATCAGGGAAATTCAAATCAAAACCACATTGAGATACCACCTTACACCAGTTAGAATGGCAAAAACGGACAGGGAAAGAAACAACAAATGTTGGAGAGGTTGTGGAGAAAGGGGAACCCTCTTACACTGTTGGTGGGAATGCAAGTTGGTACAGCCACTTTGGAAAACAGTGTGGAGGTTCCTCAAAAATTTAAAAATAGAGCTACCCTATGACCCAGCAATTGCACTACTGGGTATTTACCCCAAAGACACATATGTAGTGAAAAGAAGGGCCATATGCACCTCGATGTTCATAGCAGCAATGTCCGCAAGAGCCAAACTGTGGAAAGAGCTGAGATGCCCTTCAACAGACAAATGGATAAAGAAGATGTGCTCCATATATACAATGGAATATTACTCAGCCATCAGAAAGGATGAATACCCAACTTTTACAACAACATGAATGGGACTGGAGGAGATGATGCTAAGTGAAATAAGTCAAGCAGAGAAACTCAATTATCATCTGATTTCACTTATTTGTGGAACATAAGGGATAGCATGGAAGACATTAGGAGAAGGAAGGGAAAAATGAGGGGGGTAGAATTGGAGGGAGAGATGAACCATGAGAGACTATGGACTCTGAGAAACAAACAGGGTTTTAGAGGGGAGGGGGGATTGGTTAGCCCAGTGATGGGTATTAGGGAGGGCACGTACTGCATGGAGCACTGGGTGTTATATGAAAACAATGGATCGTGGATCACCACATCAAAAACTAATGATGTAATGCATGGTGACTAACATAACATAATAAAATTTACAAAAAATAAATAAAAAATAAAAGGTGATGGACCTGTTGTCCATTTTTCCCTTTGACCACTGGGTAAACTAAGCATTTGTGTCTGTTTTATTTCAGTAGTAAATTTATACATCAATGCGACTATGTTTCACTAATTAGTACTAAACTGCTGATAACTTGTTTGTAACTGGCTCCAGTCCTTCCTGCTGGTATTTTAAAAAGCCTGGGTTTTGGTAGTAACAGTCACTGTTTTTCAGCTTTGACTCTTTTTTTTTTTTTTTTTTTAGATCATTTCTTTAAAGAGACTAGGCTATTTTTGAACCTGAATTTCACTATATTGTATATAATAAAGCATTTGTCCTTATTCTCTATTTAAGAACAATTGAAGGATAATTTGTCAGGTGGGATAGCATGGTTTACAAAAAAAAAATCTGCTATACTTAATAAAGAACAGAAATTAGGTAAATTATACTCATTACTATCTGAAAAACCACCATGAAATCAATACAATTTCCAAAGGTATCTTTGTTTTTGTCTTTAAGGTTTTTATTTATATATGTTAGGTAAATAATACTCATCTTTATTTTGGTATGTTTCTTTCTTTCTTCCTTTCTTTCTGCATTTCCTTCCATCCTTCCTCCCTTCTTTCCTTCCTTTTCCATTCATTTACACATTTCGGCAAATATTTAATGAGCATCAACTACGTACCAGGAGTTATTTATCAATAATCTTTGTTTTTCTTATATATTCTGCTTAAAGAATAGAATAAATCTACTTTAATGCATGCCTTCTTTGCTTACGATCAAATTAGATACTGTTTTTATTGCTTTAGGAATTGCTTTAGGAATTCTGAGAGTCAATGCCTTGAGGCGGTCATCTCTATTCTGTTAATTCCACGTGCATCAGCCCATGGTAGCGATCTTCTCATTTTTTGACAAGTGAGAAGGGTTGGTGCTTATGAAAAATCAATTTCCACAACCATCACTGACTCCATTCATCATGCTTCTGCCAGAAAAGGTGAAAGTGAACAGTTCCATGTGAACAATTTGCATTTATGCTTGTGAGGAATTATACTGATTGTCTATCGATTGCTTATCCTCATTTAGGCTGCTCCAGAGTGACTAGCAAGCATGAACACATATAACCACAGGATTGGGATAATGTTAGGACAAACTGGGGCTGTGATGGTTGCCATTGGAACTATAAATAGCATGAGTGATGTTACCACTTGACCTTTATAGAAACCAATGTTTAAGCCAAAGAAAAATAACAGAACTGATACACCTGTTCTTAATTGTTTCCTCAAATATTATTTTTAATCCTGTAACAACTAAACTGTGGTCACCTAGTCATAAGATTAATGCTTTTTTATGTGTTACTGCTTATGGAAATAACATTCCACAGTTAGATGTCGTGCTCTGCACTATTCTATTTTATGGTGCTCAGATGCTCTTTTTCTTCCACATACTTCTTTAAATCCCCCCAGGCTCCATCAGTGCCTTAGGCTGTGAAATCGGAATAGAAAATGAGTTGCTCCTAGACAAATCAAATGCATTTTATATGCAAATAATTTCCTTCTCAGTATCATCAGAGTACAATAATTTGGTATTTGACATAGTGATTTTTCAGTGTCTATCTAATATGTCTTTTAAATATTAGAGTTCTCCTGACCCAAAAGGATTTGATTGGAATGGTAGCTAAACTTTCTAAGTTTTTCTTTTCCTCTGTTCTACTTTTCCTTAGGTGTCTAGTTTAGAATTACCTAATTCTTAAAAGATTTTTTATATAATGATATTAGGGATTTTATATTTTATCAGCTTATATATTTTACACCTCCTCCCTTCAAACTTTTTAAAAAATCCTTATAGGTATTATTGAGTATCCTGAAAGTTCTACCCATAAGACAATATTGAAAGATGAGGCTCAATCCAGAAGCAATTTTATGAAAACTTTATGTGTCTTGATTTTCTACATATAGGCTTGTGAGGATATTTTTGGGCTGCAAACTTTATAACCAAGTTAAAGAAATAGAGAGAGAAAAAGAGGGAGGGAATGGGTCTGAAAAATATTGGAATTGATTGCCAGTGAGCAAAAATATTTCAAGTATGAGCTATTAATTTGATGAATTATTTTAAGCATAGGAAAAATAGCATTAATATGGAAGCTGAGCGTGAGCATTCCTTAAAATATCTTTATTAGTTATTCCCCTCATGATTACAAAGTCTTTGACAATCACACACCTGGTAGAGTAGAAGATGCTTAATGCAGGACCATAGGGGCCTCATTAGCAAATTCTTCAATTCAACTGTTTTGCCCCCTTTATCAATTAGAATTTCTTTGTAAAATAGCAAGAATACCTCTTTCCCTGGTGGACAAAAGACCCATGAGGCTCTAAACTAATAAATGAAATCACCATTCACAGTATCTAGATAGTTACTGTTTTAATAAGTTTTTGTTTCTTTACTGAACTAAAATACAATTTTATTTGTAAACAAATTTGAGGCAAAATTTGTAGTAGAATGATTTCTTTTTGACACAAGAATGCCTGTGCTAAAATAACATTCAGTGGCGTTGCAATCAAGTCTCAAAAAGTGCGATTAGAAGTTCCGTTTCATTATCAGTGTTAGTTAAGATGATCACCGATGATAAGTATGACAAAATAAAAAGTGTATTTATATTAGCTAACATGGAGTTATATATAGGTTGTTCACTCATCTATAAAAGAAGATAGCAATACATATTTTGTGGTTTTATTGGCAATACCATAGAAAAACTCTCAACCAGCTTCCATAATGATGTTTATTTTTCCTAAGCTTGAAATATTTTCACCAGAATAATATCTGCTACTTCCAAATGTTTTGCTCTCTGGCACTTAGCTACGAGATTCTTCAAATTTCTTTTGGTGTCTTTTAGATACAAGATTTAGAGCTTAATACAGCTCTCTTACTAGAAACAAAGTGTATTAGTTTAGAGGTTTAATTTAAGCTTGTGTCATAATGTACGTAAGTGCTCACTCTGGTTTATATGAGGTGGCATAAACAGCAACAGCTACTACTAATTGATCAACAACCTGCCCCAGTACCTTACATTCATTATATTCCCAGTAACATTGAAAACTATATAATTTTACCTACTTTTTAATGGATGAGGAATTTGGGACTCTGAGAAGTTAAATAATTTATCCACTGTCATATAACTAATAAATGACAAGACTAAACTTAAATTTGAGTGGATTTGTTGGGCTGTAAACTTCTAAATTTTCCATACTGATTAGTTTTGATTTATAAGTGATTAAAAATATGATGTAGCAGAAAGTCACTTAAAGAAAAGAAATCTATACTAATCCTTGGCTTCTAAAAGGGAATTTTAAGTCTATTTATTTTTTGGACTTTCAAACCCACGCTCAAAACCTTTTTGTAAATGTAACAAAATCCTCAATGATTTGTGTCTGCATGGTTTTATGATAGTAAAAACAGTAATAAAACATATTTGCATATCATACTGTCCTTTTTGGCTAGCATTTTCCACACATATTCTTCTTCATGCCTAATTTTCTTTCCCTTGGTATTTCATGCCTCTTTCTTACTGTTCTATCTTGTGTGTTCTTCAATAATAGATTTATTTTTATTTATGATAATTATTATTTTAATAACATTGCTTTCTCTAGTCACAACAGTCAAGGCCAAAATGTGGAATATTCTTATAAAATTTATGAAAGCTCTGATCATATTGACTTTATTGAATATATTTTCAGTGGTGTTCGGTAAATATTCATTAAACATCTGTTTTGTTTTGTTTTTTTTTTGCCAAGGACTATGGTAGATAACTAGAATTATAAAAGCTAATAAAACATGATCCCTACTTTCATGAGCCTGTCAATACTGCAAGACATAAGTATAAACAAAGAAATACACTGAAATTAGAAGGAAGTGAACTGGAAGTATATACAGATTGGTGCTAAATTGTAATCATGAACCTTTGCAGGAAACACACAAAAAAGTGTCATTTCAATAACAGTACTGACCCTTAGAGACAGAGAGACTTGTTACCATATTTAGTGCCTTTATAGAATTTACTGATTTCTTTTTTCTACTTTGGCTGCACATTTGGTAATAATTTAAACATTCTTGTTTATTGCAGAACAATTACCAAAAAAAACTAGATTCCAGAAAGATCTTGTGACCTTTATCATTTTCTTTTCTGTTATAGTGAAGCTAGACAAAATTTTCTATAAATCTTAAGATGTGTTCAGTATATTTTCTACTTTAGTACCCAGATTCCAGATGCTCTTCCTTTTTTTCTCTTTTTCTTTCTTTTTCTTTCTTTCCTTCCTTCCTTCTTTCTTTCTTTCTTTCTTTTTCTTTCTTTCTTTCTTTCTTTTTTTCTTCCTTCCTTCCTTCCTTCCTTCCTTTCTTTCTTTTTCTTTCTTTCTTTCTTTCTTTCTTTCTTTTTTTTTTTTTGGTAAGTGATTGTTTTAGTTTTTAAATCATAGGAATAGCTTTAGTGCGGTTTCTCAAAATGTAATGTGCATACAGTTCCCTTGGAGATCTTGTTAAAATGCAGATGTGCATTCAGTAATCCTGGGGTGAGGCCTGAGATTCTGTATTTCTAATAAGCTTTTAGGTTTTGTTGATGCAGCTGGTTTAGGGTCTGCACTTAAAGAAACAGGAGCAAGAGTAGTCATGACTAATCTGCATTCTGTAAGGCTGATGGCATATTTCACCTCTGTGGTCAATTAGCCTAGTAGTGCTTTATGGGGAAGCAGGAATAAAAATATTCTCAATGAACTTGAATTTAATCAGATTGGATTTGAAAGACCTACCAGGCAAATATCAGGAATTGGGTCACATTACCTGCTCTCAAGTCTGTTAACACTTAGTTAAATCTCTTTTTACTTTAGCATTAAATAATCTGAGGTTAAATTACTCTATTACTATATAATTATTTAAAAGATGCTTTTATAAATATAAAAACCATAGATCACATATTTGCCAGAAATAGTAAACACATATTGTCTATATTTACTAAAAATAGTAAACACAGGGCGCCTGGGTGGCTCAGTTGGTTAAGCAAATGCCTTCGGCTCAGGTCATGACCCTGGAGTCCCGGGATCGAGTCCTACATCAGGCTCCCTGCTCAGCAGGGAGTCTGCTTCTCCCTCTGACCCTCTTCCCTCTCGTGCTCTCTGTCTCTCATTCTCTCTCTCTCAAATAAATAAATAAAATCTTTAAAAAAAATAGTAAACACATATTGTCATATCTGGTCTGTGTTGTTCATGGCATGTTGATGATAGATCATTGCACCATGGAAACTTGATTAAAATCAAATTTAATCTACCCTGTTTTACTTCAGTCTCAGAAGGAAATTCACATTCCCAAATACAATCCATGTCCTTACATTTGCCAAGATTTGCTTTGTTTATTGGGATGGACTTGGGGGTTCTGCGTGTTCTAAATATTTTTATTATTTGATAGTAATGTCTAGCTTTTTCCTGCAGGTCTGGCCATTTGCATAACTTTGGTTGCAAATTTGAGAGGAAACTACCAACAATATTCTTAAATTAAGAAATCTTGTCCTCTGATCTGGTCTTTTATAGCAGTGGTTCCGAAATGTTCCTCCGTTCACCCCTACCACACCCACCTCTATTCCTCCATGTCCAGCCCTCCCAGGATATATCTAGAGAATGGAAACCAACTGGAAGGCTGTCCATCTGCCTCCCTTTATCTTTTACCATTAAAGAGTTCAGAAGATTTTACATACTTTTTATAATTATGAACACCTTTGAAGAGTAGAGAACCATTAAGATGTTTAATTAGTGTTTACTAAGACTTGTGTATTGCTTTGAATGATACAAAAGATTCAAAATTCTCAGGACCTGAAAATACCATATTATTTATTAAAAATAATATATTTCCTTGTCTAATAATTTATACTTTTGAAAGCATTTAAAATTATGTTAGTAATAATCACAAATATTTATTTCATGTTTTTATGCTATGCACTGTGTAAAGTTCTCAAATACGTGATCTCATTAAAGCTCATTAAAACACTAGTTATCATTCCCATTTCAGAGAAGGGAATTGATGCCTGAGAAGTAAATTAACTCACACATCTATTGAAGGACAGAAATGCTTAGAAAGTTTTCACATCCCAGCCCTAAGTTCTTTTATACGACCCTACAACAGTTGTTTATATTTAAACAATAAGTTAAACCAGAGTATAACAATTTTCTTAAATTTTTCAATTTGAAACATTTAAAAAATAGTGTTTAAGAGTGCTACCCAAATCCATATACAGCTATTTGGCAGTCATTTAAACTTTTAAATAATGCAATAATTTTTTTTTATTAGATTTTGAAATCTGTAGGCTGGAATGAAGCATGTTTTTGATGAAGAAAGGGAATGATAGGGAATGGTAAAACTATAACTTTTAAACTATAATATAAAATAATCCTGGAAGTTACTGTATATTTGCATTTGTCTTTCTCATTTGAGGACAAAGTGGTTGTAGATGGTCTGACTTCATACTGATAAAAATATTTCATAAATATGGGATTTAATTATGAACCAAACTTGAGGTTTGAGTATATTAGTGGGATTCATATTTATATTGTTAAGGGAATTGTAAAAGTAAAGTGCTGGCTATGAAAAAAAGGGAGGTGTGATAAAAGATAGAATTAAGATTAGATTGTTGTATTACAGGTGGGTACAAATGGCCCTGTTTTCCTTTTGCAAAATGCGTAGTAATTGCTACTATTATGCACGTGCTAGTTGCCAATATTTGAAAATTAAATGGATTGATGGATGAATGCTTGTGTGTAGACACGGTGTTAAGCACTATACTAATTTGTCTCACTGAATACAGCACGATATTATCCCAAGTTTATCCCAAGTTTATATTATTATTATCCCAACTTTATATATAGAATTTAGATGGAGTCCTTTACTTTAGGTTGCATAGCAAGAAATTATAACCAGCAGAGTCAGACCACAAATCCAGAAGCAGTCCTAGTTTTTATAGTAGTTATTTAATTATACTAATGAGTATATGTGGGTTGTGGAACTGTTTGTAGAATAGATGACTAGCTGTTTGCTTCCATAACAACGACAAAGGTAATCATACATAGACAAGATTACAATGGGCAAAAGTGTTCAGCAGATGGGCCTGTTCTACTATAGTAACTAATAGTCTGATTCATGTTGGATACTGGCTTGGAAACAAGTTTCCAGCAAGAGTTGGTTATATATTCTTCCAACATCTTCTAAGCTATGAGTTAGTCAACATTAGATCATACCACCTGGGGCTACTCTGAATTACCAGAGCTCCAAATAGCTGCTAGTCTGGTAACACTGAACTACCCATGGTACCAAGCCTCAAAAAGGAAAAATTAAATTGTATTTGGGATTTAAAATAAAATTTAACATAACTATTTTTAGCAGGAATGTTTATACATAGATGAATACACATCTGTTTGTGTGTGTGTGTGTGTGTGTGTGTGTGTGTGTGTAGATAGATATGCATCTATTTGCACCTACATACACAAGAGTCTAAAATATGACATTTTCCCCCTGGATTTGAACTATTAAAAATATATTTTGCATTCATAAAAGACATGCTGTCAGCAGCTAGAGCTTCATTGGCAACCCATTGAAAAAGTCATGTTTTTTTTCTAGAATTGATTGATGGTTTACTGAGGAAAAGAACATTGGGCTTTTGGAAAAAAATGTCATAAAACAGAAAATAAATATGAACTACTGTGGTATTTGGCAACCTTTTATCAACTCTGCTAAGCCAAAAGGGCAGTCTGCCAAATATTGTATTGTATCCAGAGTGGATAAAAATACTGTAGCAAAATAAATAAGGAAAAAGCCATAGTATCATCTTAATCTGAAGAAAATATAAGGGAATTAGAATATTGACTACTTTTTATATTAACAAACCTATTAATTCTTTTCTTTCATAAAATGTATAGTGGAGGGAAGGATAGCTTACAATCCCAGTGGGCAAGTGCCTGGTTGGTTGACTTTGTGCCTGTTATTTAACTTCAGTGATCTTGATGTCTGCCTGGGTAACATAAGGGAATTAAAATACATCACCCACTCATCTCCTTCCCTCAACAAAAATCCATGTTTCTAATTTTATGGATTAATATAAAATTTCATTTTTACTTATTTTAGTTAAAAGGTTGCTTCTTTCTTAAAATTCTCTGTGGATACAGACTTGTCACCCTTGGTTTCTCTTAAAATGTCTTCAGCCTTAAATTATTGTCTTTGGGCTAGTGCTATTGAGTATACTGAATAAGTTTGACTGTAGAATTAATTCCCTTGTTTGGCAATTAGAACATAAAAATATTCTCTAGAGATCTGCTGTATATCCTGTAGGATTTCTGCAGTATGTGTACTTTAGGGAACATGGCAAAATTGAATTTTTAAAACTTACAACTATTTACTTATCGTAAACTGAATAAAAATGGTGTTGAATGATACCATCAAATCAAGCATGTAAGCACCCACAGGAACATAAGTAAACAATGGCTCACAAAATATTTATTAGGTGTCTGTGAGACAAGGAAAATAATAGAATAGGATACATTCTGGCCAAGGTATCCCTTCCATGGAACCCCTATGGTCAGTAAGCTTAGTGAATGTCCTTAGAACCTCCAAAACATTTAGAGGTAAGTTGACCATATATCCCAATTTGTCCAGGATCATGTTGGTTGTCTTCATGCAATTATTCACAGCAATCTCTTTTACTCTCAAAAGTGTTTGAAATTGGGTAATTAAATAATTTATCATTCTATCTAGGAAGCCTAAGAAGTCACTACCAACTTTCTAGAGTTGAACTTTGGGTCTTCATAGCTCTTCCTTCTATACTCCTGCAGACACTTAGGATGTATCAAATATATCCCCAACTTTCCAGAAAAATACATAATTTTCATTTAGGAAAAGTATATGAGCTATGGCTAAGAACTAACTTGACTCTTAAAAGAATAATTCCAATTAGTTAACAGATCTTTTGAGCAGTAAGAGGACAAAGGAGGCTTTCTGTGTATTTAGTTTTATGTATTATTTTGTTTGTTAATACTGCTTCTTTTGCAACTCTAATGGGAAGAGCTAAAAGACAGCTGGCCATTGTCCTGCAGTGCTTGAGAAGACATGTTCCCTTTACAGGCCTCATCTTTAACCCACCCAGGACACTTTGCTGAAATAATTTAAATTTTACCAAAAGTTAAGCAATTTAGGAATCATGCTAAATGTCATAAAATGTATCTATGTGTTTTGGTTATACCAAGTACCAGCCTCTTCTGTTCTTTATATGTGTGGTATACATTCTTAGGATCTAAATATTTACTGATCTTTAGGAAAATGAAATGCTGACAAGGCTCTTAACCCAGAGATCAGTTTTACAGCTGACTTATTTGAGTAGTTTGTCCAAAATGAAATGTAGAAAAGCGTAACATCCCACGGGCGGGTGGGGGTGCAGAGAATTAGATGCAAATAGTAAATTAGATAGGAAGGCTTCTGATTGATAACAGTGGAGTCACATGCCCAAATGCTGCTATTATAGCAGGATTTCATTGATATCAAACAGGATAATGGCTTCCTGTATCAAATCATGTTGTGGTCACTCAGCAGTCTCTGTTGGGCTCAAGGCTGAGCTGTTCAAGTCACCCCTGGCACCCAGCGAGCCAGAGACAACTGGTTATTACACCAGGCTAATCACACAGATCACTTAACAGCATGTCTGTCTCAGTCAGTTGGAAAGCACCTGCATATTTTGTGGATTATTCCTCAAGCCAATACAGTTATGCCACACATATTTCCAGATACTATTTAAGATACTTTACTAAGCAAAAGAAGATAACTGACAGTTTCTTCTCATGGGTCAAGTTAACTGTAACATTATCCAACCATTTTTACAAAGAGCAGTCTCTAAACCTGTTTGCCATATGCATATGAAATGAATCATTCTTGTAATGAAATTCCAAACACCCTAGAGTACTGGAGAGGAAAGGGAAAATAAAATAAAAACCTGCTGCCCTAGTATTGAAGACTGTAAAAGAAAGGGAATTGCCTCAGTAAGCATGTGGTTTGTGATTTCAGAGAGTTGCTGCAGGAGTTCTGGTGTAGCTGGTAGTAGGGGGCAGGTGGTCCCTCCAGGATACTTGATAGTAGACATTAAATGTGTAGTGAGGGTCACTGAGGCTTTGCTGTCTAGAACATTATGAAATGGTAGTGTTTGAAATTAGAGGTGGTTGAAAGTGGGCACTTGTTTCATTTAGCTCTTAAATGTTACCTTTTGACCTTGTTACTACCATATAGGTTTCCTCAATAGCAATGCATTCTTCATTCCTGCATTTGATAGCTTTTTATTCCAGCCATTTATTGCATCGGGAATTGCATGTTTATAGAAAGCAAGAAGAAAAAAAGAGTGCTTGTTTTATGGCATAGGGCTGAGAACAACTCCTATTCTTTGCATACCTCAAGAGACAGGCTACCCCCTCTGGAAAGACTGACATCATAATTAATTACACCCATTTGTTTCGTAGGAATTCAGTCTTGACTCCACTGTGTACAGAGAGTTGATCCCATTTGTAAAATTGTATACCACACTTTAATAACTTGAACTCTAGAAATATATCATTAAATTAGTAACGTCTTCCATACTTCATGACTTGACTGCTAAGTTAAAGACTACTCAACACCTGGTTGAATTTGGAAGAAAAAAGATCCCTTATGATAATCTGTTAGTACTGTTAGAGTACTAGTGACTCCACTGTCTCTCTGTTTAATTAGCAAATCACTTCTTACTTTGAAAAAATTGAAAAATAATGAAATGAAAGGAAATAGTAAGAAATCAGTCTAAGATTTTTTGTTTGTCCCAGTTGTTTTGCAATACTACAGAAATAAATTACTTTTAAACCATATATTAATATTTTTTATTGTCTGGGTGGATTTTTAAACATTTAATGACTCTTGTGAGAGAAAACTTAAGTACTTTTAACTTTACAAGAACCCATGGTAGTGTAGATTCTTTATAACAGATAAAATAACAATGAAATGGATAGTACCTGCCATATTTTTCAGTTGAATGAGATTCTCCATTGTCTTTAAGAAGTAGGCCATACAAAATATGTTATTATAATGATAGTTATTACATCTCTGATTTCAAAATATTCCTAAGGTGAAATATGTGAGTAATCTCAATTTTTTACTTATTGAAAAAAATTATGCCTAATATTTATTAATTAACATTTTCATTGTTTTAAATATCCTATGAATAAATGGCCTTGTGTGTGCCGGACTCTGTTCATAGTATTTTATATTGCAGAGACAGTTTGTTAAAAAGGAATTCACCCTTCTAAGAAGTTTTCTCTTGAAAAGTCTCTTTACCTGACCATACTTAGGCTCCTGAACCTTCTCTAAGGCTCATCTGTGCACTTCCTTAAATAATTCAATTTTAGCAAGAATTGTGTTAAATCAATTTAACCAGAACCCCCACCCTTGATAACTGATCACCCTCAATATCTGTCCGGGTTCCTCATCCTCCACCATTTCCCAGGTGATGTCTCATTACTCTGGCCTGTCCCCTTAAATTGGTTTAGCCAGAATCCCCATTACTCCTGATGTTTCCGCTTGGTAATTTTCCATCCACTGACCCCTACCCTGCTCCTTGGCTAAAAATTCCCACTTGCACAAGCTGTATTTAGAATTGAGTCCAATCTCTCTCCCACACTGTAAAATCCCATCACAGTGGGCCCTGTGACTTTTGTGATGGTCTTGAATTAAGTCTGCCTTTGCATCTTTAACAAGTGTCACTGAGAATTTTTCTCTTTGACAGTATCAGTGATCATTTAAGACTAAATTGGTTATTAGAACTGTATTTTGGAAGCTTTGATAAATACTGACTAGAATTTTTAAGAGCAGACTAAAGCAAATAATAAATAGCTCCAAAGGAAAAAGAGAACTGATTAGTGAATTCTGTGCAACTAGTTTAGAAGTGTTATCACCATTTTGTTATATTTTCTCCCAGAAACTTAGAAAAAATTCCTGTAGTCCACACCACACATTATAAAAATTAAGAATTCAATGTATATGTAAATATAAATATTTTAAAATCCTGATTTGGGGTCTGATGAATTCTTTGGAAATAAGCTGTTTAAATTACTTTCTGAAGTTAGTATAATTAGTTTAAATAATTTGTAGAGAAATAGGATGTATGGATTTTTGTTTAAAAAAATGTTCAAAAGAATTTTAAAACCCACGAGACTACTCTCTGTTTGCTTAATAATATATCTTAACCTTTAAGCAATTTGAACTATATATGCGTTGAATTAATGTATGTTTAAAAAAACAAACAAACAAATAAATAAATAATAAAAATAACCTAAATCTGGCATGGCAATTTTGAACATTCAGGAATTATATAACATTTTCTTGCTTGAATTCGTATAATAGTTTGTAGAGATAGCTGCTTGATGTTTAAAAGCATTTTTTCCCCCTTAATCCTCAACTAAATAAAATGATAAATTCTGACACTCTGGTAAATTTGCATAACAATTGGACACAAAGAGTAATTCATTAATATTCAATGAAGTTCTAATTTGCACAATGCCTGCAGCAATATGTAAACTTCATTTTGCTTTAAGATGGAAATTTGTTACAGTGCAAATATCAGTAAGTATAATTTTATTAATCAGCCCCAATGAGCTCTTGATTCTGTGACCTTGACAATGTCCATACTTTTGTCCTAGAACACATATACAAATGGAAATTAAGTATTTTCTTCTGGTTGCTATTTAGTTACACATAGTTCTAGATAAACATACTATAGTGCCAGAAACCCTCATTATTCAAAGGAAAACTAATGTTATTGGTTAACCTTCTCCCCCCAAAAAAATCAGGCTTATTTTCAGTCACTTCATTTAGTTAAGTAGCATTTGTTGAATATCTGTTATTTTCCAGGCAACTTATGAGATGCTGGAGGAGATACAGACTTGCTTTGGTCTCCTAGAGCTTTCAGACTACACATTTTGAATTAAGAAGGATGCATTTGCTGTGAAATAGGAATGGAGATGCTGTAAATGCATTTTGAACTAAATAATAATAGTAATAATAAGAGTCAACATTTATTGAGTGCTTGTAAAGTAGCAACCACTATTCTAAGTGCTTGACATGTATGAGCTCGTTTAATTTTCACAACCTTGGGAAGTACATATAATTATTATCCCAATTTTAAATAAGAAAAATGGGGAATAGTGAGGTTGTTAATAAATATGTTTATACAAAGAGCAATTTGACCTGCATTGTGATTTAAAAATTTCTACCTAGATTTTCTGGTTAGATTTAAATGTACCAAGAAATTTAATCAAAATTAATATGCAGGTGATGCATCTTACCGACTGAAACCTTGTTCTCAAAATTTTTAGATCAGCAAAGTACTTTTCCTTTATTCATTTGAAATGTATCTCCAACCTGTCCTATCTAGGCACTGAAGATTTATTGGTCAGTAAAACAAACCAACCTTGTAGTTTAGGTGCTTATATGAGGGTGTTGGAGACAAATGATAAACAAGTAAATATATGCATAATATACACTCAGGAAGTGGTAAGAAAAACAAAGCAGGGGCCCCTTAGTGGCATAGTCAGTTAAGAATGCAGACTCTTGGTTTCAGCTCAGGTCATGATCTGTGGTCTTGAAATGGAGTGGCCCGGTTAGGCTCCACGCTCAGCAAGGAGTGTGCTGGAATTTCTCTCTCTCTCTCCCTTTTCCTGTCCCTGCACTCTCTCTCTCTAAAATAAATAAATCTTTAAAAAAATAGAAAAACAAAGGAGTACAAGGTGATTGACAGTGGGGGTTGGATAAGGTTAAGTTGTAGTTTGAGTAGTTAGGATTTGCTTAGTTAAACAAAGACTTGAATGACAGGTAAATGAGGATAAATTCAACAATAGGGAGGAAAGTACTTTAGGAAGAAGGAACAGACCCTAGGGAAACAAAAGAGATTGGTTTTATGGAGGAAAAGATCAAAGGGTTGAACTGAAAAAAGTCAGAGATTGCAACTGCTGGACAACATTGTAACTCAGTGACCATGGAAAATAGTTTGGGTTTTATTCTAAATATCATAAGAATCTAGTGGAGATTTTGAGGAAGGAAATCAAGTGCTATGGATTATGATTTTAAAAGATGCCTCCGACTTCTATATAGAAAACAAACTATAAGGCAGCTAGGAGGGAAGCAGCCAGATAAGTTAGACGTTCCTGCTCCCATCCAGGTGACTATGGCCAGGATGGTGAGACATGGTCAGAATCAAGGAAGATTTAAATGGCTGAACCAACAAAACTTTCTGATGGGCAGGAGTTTTAAAGCTGTCACCGAGATTGCTAAGTGTCCAAATTTCAGGCCGACTCATAAAATGTTCCATTTTTTATTGAGCACCGCAGCGGACTCCTTGCTCAGCGGGGGGCCTGCTTCTCTCTCTCCCACTCCCCCTGCTTGTGTTCCCTCTCCCACTGTATTTCTCTCTGTCAAATAAATAAATAAAACCTTTTAAAAAAAAGTCCCATATTTTGAGCTGGTTTCTGATATTGTGAAATGACATTTAAAAGAAGGTAGAGTTTTGGGGTGTCTGTGTGGTGCAGTTGATTAAGCAGCCGACTCTTGGTTTCAACTCAGGACATGATCTCAGAGTCGTGAGATCAAGCTCCATGTGGGGCTCCGCACTGAGTGAGGAGTCTGCTTGAGATTCTCATTCCCTCTCCCTCCGCCACTCCCGCTAGTGCTCTCTCTCAAAAATTAAATAAATAAATCTTTAAAAAAAATTTAAAAAATGAAAGAAGGTAGGTTTTTTTTTTATTATGTTCAGTTAGCCAACATAGAGAACATCATTAGTTTTTGATGTAGTGTTCAACAATTCATAGTGATGAACACCCAGTGCACATCACAACATGTGCCCTCCTTAATACCCATCACCTTGTTACCCCACCCCACCCCCTCTTTCTGTAACCCTCAATTTGTTTCCCGGAGTCCAGGATCTCTCATGGTTTGTCTCCCTCTCTGATTTCCTCCCCTTCGGTTTTCCCTCCCTTCCCCTGTGGTCCTCTGTGCTGTTCCTCATGTTCCACATACGAGTGAAACCATAGGATAATTGACTTTCTCTGCTTGACTTATCTCACTTAGCATGATCCCCTCCAGTCCCATCCATGTCGATGCAAATGGTGAGTATTCATCCTTTCTGATGGCTGGGTAATATTCCATTGTATATATGGACCACATCTTTATGCATTCACCTGTTGAAGGACACCTTGGCTCCTTCCACAGTTTATCTACCGTGGATATTACTGCTATGAACATTGGGGTGTATGTGCCCCTTCTGTTCACTACATCTGTATCTTTGGGATAAATACCTAGTAGTGCAATTGCTGGGTCATAGGGTAGCTCTATTTTTAATGTCTTGAGGAACCTCAATACTGTTTTTCAGAGTGGCTGCACCAGCTTGCATTCCCACTAACACTGTAAGGGGGTTCCCTCTTCTCCACATCCTCTCCAATACCTGTGGTTTCTTGTGTTGCTGATTTTAGCCATTCTAACTGGTGGGGTTTTATTGAAAGTTACGAGGAAAGGTAATTTAAAATCATTGATTGTTCCTTATCATAAGTCAGTGGTTGTATTAAAGGAGAAATAGACAATATATAGTCATTTCTTATTACCTGAGAATAAATTATAAATGAAATAAATACTGGTCTTTATATTTCTTAGGTGATAATTATTGAATATTGCTATATATTAAGGGAAAATAATTTTACTACATATTGAAAACTTTGCTAGTGAAGTCAATCATATGTTCATAGGTGACTCCTCAGTGTTATAAGTTAATGGTGATAATACTCCAGTGCAGCAAGATTCCACCCCCAGCTTTATTGAGGTATAATAGACAAATAAAATTGTAATATATTTAAAATGTATAATGTAATGTTATATATACATATACATTGTGAAATTTCCCACAATCATGTTAACACATCCATCGCCTCAAATATTACCTTTTGTTTTTTTTAGTGAGAACTCTTAAGACCCATTCTCTTAGCAAATTTTAATTAGATAATACAGTACTATCAATTAGAGTCATAATGTGTGCTATACATTAGATCCTTAGAACCTATTCATCTTATAATTGAAAATTTTTACCCTTTTACCAACCTCTCCTCATTTTCCCCACCTACTAGCCCCTGGCAACCACCAATCTACTCTGTTTCTATGATTTGGATTGTTTTAGATTCCACATATAAATAAGACCATATGTACAGTATTTGGCTTTCTCTGTCTGACTTATTTCATTTAACATAATGCCCTACAGGTTCATTCATGTTGTTGCAAATGGCCAAGATTTTCTTCATTTTAAGGCTGAACTATACACACACACACACACACACACACATCTCTCTTTCTATATAAAAATAATCACATTTTCTTTATTCATTCCTTTATTGAGAGATACTTAGGTATGTATTGGCTATTGTAAATAATGTTGCAGTGAACAGAGTGGTGCAGGTATCTCTTCAAAATCACGATTTCAACTTCTTTGGGTATACCCTGAGGGGATTACTAGATAATATAATAGCTCTGTTTTTAAATTTTTGAGGAACCTCCAGACTGCACCAATTTACATTCCCCCCAACAGTGTACAAGGGTTCCCTTTTCTTCACATCCTCACTAGCATTTGTTACCACATATCTTTTTTTGTGAATAGGTATTCTAACAGATATGAGGTGATATCTCATTGTAGTTTTGATTTGAAATGCAGTAAGATTTCTTAAGTGATTTTAGTAGTACACAGTCTCCACTTTGCCAACCATATGCCCTTGGCATGATGTGTGTGATTACAGGCCTTCACAGTAGGCTAACTGCTGCTTTTTATTCAGTCAATGTACTTAACCTTTTTGACCATTTGATTTTATAAACTATCTCTTTTACTTTCCACCTTAGAAAAGAGCAGTATGTGGATGTAGATCCAGGGATGCAAGTTAAGAAAGGAGTTTAAAGTAGGTAGTAAAATGTGGTTGTGAAATGTGTAAGAGAAAGCATGGTAAAATATTCTCTTTAAAAATAAAAAGGGGGTGCCTGGGTGGCTCAGTCAGTTAAGCATCTGCCTTTGGTTCACATCATGATGTTGGGGTCCTGGGATCCAGCCCCAAGTCGCTCCCTGCTCAGCAGGGGGGATCTGCTTCTCCTCTCCTTCCCTTCCCCCTCTCTCATACTCTCTCTCTCTCAAATAAAATCCAAACAAAAAATAAATTAAAAGTTACAGGAATAAAGATCATATAGTAAAATAATTCAAATAATTTGGAACCCCCTTTTTTGCATCTTTATGCAAATATCAGTCATTTCTGGTTGAAAGCACCTTCTTTGGAAAGAAAATATTATGGGTCAAAGATTATGTTTGCTCTTACGAAGTTGATTGAATGAATGAATGAAGCAGCCCTGGGGTCTGAGGTTCCTTTTGAGCCGCTGATCAGGACAGGTTTCCATTAGGCAAAACTCTCCTTCAGAATAACTGCCTCTATTGCCAAGAGATCATTTCAAATATATCCACCTTAATACAAACGCAGAGGAAACCAACCCTTCCCTTTCTAATTTTGATGGGGCAACAGTAGTCCTTTCTCTGTGACACTAGTCTTTTGTCTAGATTCAGTGTCTGTGAAAACTTACACCTGCTATTAGAAATGCTTACCACTCCAAAGGAGAAAGGAAGATGAAAGGAAGAGAAGATGGGTAGAGACTCTCCTAAAGGAGCATTTGGTTCTAGAGATTCACTGACTAGGAAAAAGTGATTGTTTTAAGTATTAAATCCTTTAGGATATTTGATTTTGAAAAGTAATAGAATATTGTGATTAAGTCATATTTAGAACATACTTTGAAGAGATGGTCATACATTTCTTAGAACTTAGAAATTCCTTTATGAAACCATATTATTCCATTGCTCTATGTCTTTGCACTTCTTATATTCTTTGTACATATTTTTTTTTCTTTACCTGCCTGCGTTTTAATGTCTTGCTCTGGCACAAAAATGAAACTTTTCCTCTCTTTATAGCTTTGGCTAACATTCTCCTACTTTTCCTACTGTGCCAATTTATTCTCTCTCTTTTTTTTAAGATTCATTTATTTATTTTAGACAAAGAGAAAGAGAGAGAGAGAGGTGGGGGAGGGGCTGAGGGAGAGAATCTTCAAGCAGACTCCCTGCTGAACATGGAGCCACATGCAGGGCTCAATCCCGGGACCCAAGAGATCAAGACCTGACCTGAAACCAAGAGCCGGATGCCCAACCGACCAAGCTGCCCAGGCTCTTCTTGAACCTTAATGTACTTTGACTGGCTTTTATTCTATCAATAATACAAATGTAGTATGATTATGTATCTATATGTCTGTCTCCCTAGACTTTGTGCTTCTTGAAGGCAAGAACTATTTTATTCATCATTTTTATAAAGTGTGTGGTAGAAGCTCAGTAAATATTTGTTGAATGAATTTTCCTTAGAACAAAATTATATTCTCAATAATACTATTTTTTTACATTTGCTCAGTTTATTATTTATGTCTACTTTCTATAAGGATCACCGAGTTATATTTGCCTTATATTATTGTCATGCAGAACTAAAAAATGGTTTTACTTTATTTTTCAAACTAGAGGAGAGTTGTTTGAGAAAGCTGTCACTATCTGCAGTAGACTGGGGTACTGCTTAAGTGATTGTCACTAATTGAAGAATGGAGACTAATGGTTACAAGCAATACCAATGCAATAATGAGAACATTACATTGACATTATGATGTTGTTCTTTGGTAGGCTCACATGTTTTGCATACGAGGGACTGCAACATTATTCTTCTCCAGCTTCTGTGCACATTAAAAAAATGCCACAATGCTATAGTAAATGAGGAGCTGGCTGAAGAAATGTTTCCTTCACACATATTCAAATGGATCAGGAGTAGTCATGACATGTTAAGTGCTTGCCAACTGCAAGTGAAAGCCAGAAGTTCCCCATAAGGCAATGGCTAGTGATAAGTGGTAGAAAATGTCCCAAAGGATCATGCTAATTGTCATAGAAATATCATATTGCAGTGAAAGCCTAAACTATTTGTTTTGTTGTATAAATCACTGATTAACCTGCTAACATTGCCTGTAAAATGGGGGAGAGAGTTTGCAGACAGTGATCCTAGACATTACTGGGCAACAGTTACTGCTTCCCAGAGGAGAGAAGATCTGAATCCTTCCAAAAGCAATGAGCAAGCACACAAACAAATCAGTGGGGAAAGCAAGAGGACACAGCAGACTTCACTGTTTGTAGTAACAAAGGGATGCTGTTTTATAGCCACAGTAAAAGTTCAGTTGTAGAACAAAATGAGCTCAAACGTTCCTCCTTGTAATGAACTGCTTTAAATTGATAGCATTATCATGTTTTACCATCTTTGCAAAACATTTTTATTAGCTTGATTGGTAATGGATAAACAGAGCCCACTTCCTTTACCCTATCATTTGAATGTGGAAGAATGCCTTATATAGAAATAATGACAACCATAAAAATACAGGGGACATAAAAATACCACTTCTAATGTGGAAACACTTCATATCATCAGTAAAGAAAGAGAACAAATTAAGAAAGAATGGAAAAATATCACATTGCAATATTTTCCTCCAGTCAATATTGACTAGAGTTGTTTGATTAAAGGTATTTGTAAATTATTTGTCAGGTGGCACTTCTCATGAAAGGGTAGGCAATAAGTATTTGTTAATCATGCTATATTTTATACACTCTTATTTATTTTAGACTACAAAGGAAAAATGATTGATATCACATTAAATAAGCCATTCAGAAACTTGATTATCATGTGTTGGTTAGTTTTTAACATAATACCATCCTTTTTTCTTATTTCAGTGTGTGTATTTGAGTTAATTCCATTTGTGAAACTACCTGATTAGTGTCCCTAGAACTGAAATCTAATTAGGATTCATTCACTTTAGATGTATTTATTAAAATACTATAGATGTGCCCTTGAGTGTTTTAGTAAAGTGGAAACAGAAAAAGGACCAAAAATGCTAATAACAGTGCAAAGGCTTTTATATGGTTTCATTGCTTAATCAAGAACTTTACAGTGCAATATACACACAGGATGAAAAAGCAAGTTAACAGGCTGCGGTACAGTATTGACAGCAGGAGAGTTAAGGTCAAGCAAAGTTGAATGGCAACATTACTGCTAGCCATTCTTCCTTGTAGATCTGAACTTGAATCCACAGAGATTGTTAAAGCCTCAGGTAGAGGCTGGGTGATAATGGTGGCTCTTATCCTAAGGAACAGATGGTAGAGTGAGTGACACCTATAAATGTGCAGGCTGTGTTGCTTCAGTGACAAGATGGTAAACCCTTCTGGCACTGAAGTAAAAAGACAGGTGTCTTGACACAAAAAGAAGTATTGAAACTATGCCTCTAGCCATGTGTAACTGGAGCCAATTCTTCAAGCCTAAGTAACTGAAAATCTAAATTGGGGTGTATTAGTATGGGAAGATTACTCTTGGATCTTCCCCATTAATGTTTCTTCCTTTTTTCTTTCCTTCTTCCCTCCTTCTTCCCTCCTTTCCTCCCTCCCTCCTTCCTTCCTTCCTTCCATTCATCTTTCCTTCCCAATGAGACTCATTACCTTTCATCCAATAGTAAGTTAGCAAGTAATAATTGCCATCTAAATTTCTGATTTTAATGGGTTCATGCATTTATGTGAATAACCTTTATTTCTTATTTGTAAGACAAATAAAATAACAAACACAGTTTTTCTTTTTTAGGATTATACATGACAGTGGAGTTCTTCAATTACCTCTGTGTCTGCTTTAAGTATAGTGTGAAGTTAATCACGTATACATACACCGTTTATTACAATTGCAATTAGCAATGTCAGGTTTAGAGATTCATGTGGCCAACAGGGAAACCACAATAGTGTAAAAACCAATTTAATGAATGTACTTACTTTAAATTCCATTATCACTTCAACAGATTACTTGTTTTAAAAGGTATTAAAGCTAATAACATTTAATCTACTTGCTTGAATGTAGCAGCATTTTTGGGGGAAGCCAATGAAAATAAAGCTTCAGTAATCAAGTACAACAGATGTTAAAGTTTTCAACACAATTCTTTCTTAAAGAAATTAGGTTCTAATAGCCAACTCATTATACCCTCTTTTTCCTCACTTGTATTTTAAATTATATAGTCAAAGAGAGATAAATCTGATGGAACAATAAATCATTTCATAATACCCCAATTAAGTGTTTTGGCATGAGTAATAAATAAATAAAGACATTACAAATGTTGAAAGACAACATGAGGATTGTTTAGATATATTTCAGTGAGGTACAATATGAATGAATGGTATCACTGGATTCAATGTAGTAGTGGTATTTAAAATTAATTACATCTTGGGCCCTACTTTTCCTCACCTGCAAAATCAATGATTCATCTAGAGTTGCATTAAATTATTTTCTAGCTCTATTATTCTAGACTGTATCTTCTTAAAAGAAATTTTCTTTTCATCTATCCACAGCAAAATTAATTCACTACACCCACTCTTGCAGTAAATCTAATATTTGATGAAAGATTATAGGTAAATGTATATCACTCTAGGCTTGAGGCATGCGTACAATCATGGTTAATTAACAGTAAATCAGTAGAGTCCAAGTTCTCTGAAGATGATTACCTGGCACATGATAGAAGTTCACAGACTAAATGTAGGGCCAGGTTCCAGGTCTTCTCACTGTCATACGATAATGTATTTTAAGGTACCATATTGCCTATTTTTTTCACATATTACATGTGTAGTATTTTAAAATTGTTAAATTGGTAGCAAAAGCCAGTTTTAATCTTTGTTGTTTATTTTTGTTTCACAAACGTAATAATGAAACCCACCACAATAATGAGATACAACCAACTAAGGGGAAAATATTACTCATTCTTTAATCACTGTTGAGATTGTTTTTAAATTATTTCAGTGATTCTTTTTAACATTTTAGATACCAGTATACTCTAGGTAACTATCTTAAGTATACTAATTTAGTGTTTGATTTTGTCATTCTGCCCTTAAGTGCAAAATCCACAAATGTATAATTGAAAAAAATTCTGATCACAAAATTAAGTTTATACATGTTCAAGAATATTATATGTAGCAAATATGTTTATATGATATATGTAACACATATATGACATGCGTATGGCACAGACATGTGACCTATATATTCACACACACACACACGTATATGCATGGCATATGTGTATTGTGTGTGTGTATATATATGTGTGTGTATATATATATACATAGAGTCAATTTAGTGGTTGTAAGTTTTCAAAGGTAACCTATTGTAATGCAACAAATTATCATAGTCTTTGGTTTTACGATGAGCCACATGAACATGGCCTGTTTCATCTTAACTGCATAGAACTAATTTGTATACATGTGTTATATATTTAATAAAAGCTTACTTTCACATAATTTTAACTGGCATGTCCTTGTAATAATGTATCCCCAGCTGTATATATTAATACAGTCAGTGTCCTACTACTGAGGAATTCTTCATGACCCTGGAATAAAACCTGAAGGTGATAGACTGACCAACCAGAAAAATATTTTCAATGACTGCATTATATGAAACCACACAAATATGCTTTTTATAGACTCTTGGAGTTTTATGAAGTGAAATTTGCAAAGTGCTCTGGTGTAGCAAAGTAAGCATTCTAAATAGGAAATTATTGATTTCCATTGTAAAATTCATAACCTGGGTCTTTAAGAGTCTTAGAATAAGTATCTATTGACTTTGGGTCAACAAAGATTTTGGGGGACATAATTTGATATATTTGGGTAGTAATTGATACCCTATAATATTTATATTGTAGGAAAGTCCACATGTTAGGGGAAGAGTAAAGATAGTGTGGTTTATATATGTTTAAAAAGCTGTTACAGCAAGATGTTATTGTATGTAGTGCATGTAAATCTCAAAATCTTTACAATCCTGCAGAGTTAGTCATTTTAACATTGCCAAGAGCCTAAATTTATTTCACTGAAGGGTTTACCAGCATAGCATTGTAATGAGCTCTCTTTTAAACATATACTTGATTATTTTTATAGAACAGTGCCCAAGTTATAATATATTGACTACTTCTTCACAAATTCAAAACATATAATAATTGTCAAACATTAAATTCTCTGTGTGTTATGACTCACCAACCTTGATTTTGCTGTACTTATTTAAAATGTTTTAATTTCCCAGTGTGTTTATGTGCAAAGCCTTGCTCTCGCATTATTGCAGATTAACAGAGCTACAATAGAAAGTGAAGTCATTCCACCTACTCTGGCAATAAATCCACTGCGTGGTGAAAGATGATAGCTAACCTTACAATAGGGTCTATCTTGCTACAGGCTCAGAGCTAAGAATTTGCATAGTGATAGTAAATTGCCTGTTTAGAAATTGTCTCACATTTAAGCATTAACTTTCCTACATTATATTTGATTGATTATTTATTGAAATGTAACTCCCACAGAGAACTTACATTGACTGGCTAAGATAAAATACAATTTTTAAAAACAGCTTAGGTGATTAGATTCCTGAAGGACATGAGATTTCTTCTTTAATCCTGTGTAAAGTTTCACAGATTAAAAATATGCTGAGGTTTTCTGGCCTAATGGAGGAATACTGTTTGAAGCCATATATGAGATTGGGCATTCATAAAGGAAATAGTGATATTTGATACATGAGAGAGGTTGCATTGCCTACCGTTGGTTTAAGGATAGAATTTTCAATAGATATTGATGGGAGAGTTGGTTATTCATTTGAATAAAAACATTAAATAGGCCCCTGCCTCACATCATACACAAAAATCAATCCCAGATGTATTAAAGAAACAAATATGGAAAAAACAGGTGAACTTTTAAAAGTCAATATAAAAATGTATCTCTGCATGCAAGAATCTCTTCTAAAACAGACAAAAGATTATATACCATGCAGAAAAAGGCTAATAAATTCAAGTACAATTAATAAGAAACTCTTTCTGAAGTTACCAAAAAATGAATGAAAAGTCAAACCATTAACTGGAACAGATTTTCCTCTAATCTGTGAAACCTATGAATTATTACTACGCAGAGTTTATAATGAACTCTTAATGAATCAATAAGAAAAAAAGCCAATAACCCATGGGGAAACAATTGGCAAAATAATTTTGCAGAAGAGAAGGAATTGAAACAATATGTGTATGAGACGATATCTCACCTTGTTAACTACCAGGGAAATGCTAATAAAACTATAGTGAAATAACATTTCATGCCTCTCAGATTGAAAAACATTAAAAGTCTCAAAATACCAAGTGGTCTGCATGTGGCTTCAGTGAAATTCCTATTCATTGTGGAAACAAAAATTGGAAGAGCCAATTTGATGACAGATTAGCATTACCTAGTATATATCCTGCAATCCAGTTATTCTGCTACAAAATAGGTTCCCTGGAAATAATCTTGGTGGATGAAGTATTCTAGACTTCAGCATTACTCAAAATTAACAGAATTCTTTACCAAAGAATAGACACATCTGTCCATTGTTCACTTTTATACTTATTAATTTAGCAAATACTTCTTAAACACATATGCTAGATGTTGTTCTAGATGTGGAGGATATAGCAGCAAACAACACCGACAAAAATTCTGTCCTCATGGAGCTTGCGTTTTATGAGGAAGGGCCAGATAAATAACAAAAGAAGCAAATAAATTAAATGGTATTCTGAAAGTTGGTAAATGTGAGCAAGACCAATAAAGCAGGAAAGAGAGAGTGCTGGCTGGAAGTTGCAATCTTTTTTTTATTTTTTTTAATTTACTTGAGAGAGAGAGAGGGCATGAACAGGGGGAGGGGCAGAGGGAGAGGGAGAAGCAGACTCCCCTTTGAGGAGGGAGCCAGACACAGGACTCAATCCCAGGACCCCAAATTCATGACTGGAGCCGAAGGCAGATGCTTAACCGACTGAGCCACCCAGGTGCCCCAGGAAGTTGTACTCTTAAGTTTTCCTTTACTAATAGAAAATATAGAGCTAGGAAAACATGTAATCCATTTTGGATTCTGGAAGTAGCTTCAGTTGGTATGTAAGTAGACACTAGGTTGGGAGCAAAGAACTTCCTAACTGAAAAAAAAATGACTGTGGATAAATTAATGCCTTACTATGTGGAAACTATTTTGAAAAGCTGAAGGTAAAAATTTAAGTTTACCCAATTGCCAAGGAAGAATCATTTCACTATGCCTCGAACAACAGGCACTGGTTGAAATAGAAATTCTTGTAATGTTAATGGCCTGGCTAATGGGAACCCTAAGCCACCTAGGAGATTGCCTTGAGTTGGAAGACTGCTGGTTAAAAGTCTGGGCTACTGAGTCAGACAGACATTTATAGACATCTCAGCTTTGCCAGATGTTACCCAGCTGAACATGAGCAAGTTCCTCAGTGTCTGAATTACCCATAATCCATAGGGACTTTATAAGGATTAAATTGGACAACATCTATAAATGTCTCACTTCACACCCTTGACACATGGAAAGCCCTTATAAATGGGAGGTGTTTGTTGTAATTGTTGCTTGAGTGTTTAGGATTCCTGAGTCTTCCTGGTGAAGGCCAGGAGAGGAAGAAGAGCAGAGCAATTTTTAAAGCCCAGTGGATTTGTAAAGAACCAAGGGAATTCTGGATGTGCTAGTCAGAGTGGAAGTCTTATCTCTAGAAAACTCTGCCTGTATCCTATGATGCCAGGAAAGAGAGAAGACCAAACAGAAGGACAGTAGGAGGGTAAGTTTAGTTTGCTGGGATTTTTTGCTTTATTTTGTTTTGATTTTTCCTTAGAACCTTTAAGATACTGACTTGAAGCCCAGGGAAAAACAAATAATATTTCTTTTTTTTTACCCTGGGAGATAATAGACTGAAATTTCAGCCTGAAATTCAGAGTGGGAAGTCCATGAGCCAGCAAACAATTCAAAAACTTAATATTAGAACACAGAGATGCTAAATGTGCCAGGCATTATTAAATGCCTTTACAAATGCTATTCAACTTAACAGTCACATTCTATGACATATATATTATTACTATTACCATATTACAGATGAGGAAGGCAAGAGTCAAACAAATCATATAATTTACCCAAGGTTGCCAAACAGTAACGTGGTAAACGGGTTTAAACCAAGCCTAGGTGTCTCGTGCCCATGCCCTCTCCCTGCCTTCTTCAAACAGGAGTCGAAATTAAAAACGAACAAACAAAAATCAAAACCAAAAATGACACAAAAACTCAAGATTGGATATTTCCAAGGTCTGTATCTTTAAATTTTGAAGAATCCCTCTTTTTAAAAGTGGGTTAATTTCTCCATCACACTTTCTTATCAAAGACTTTAATATGGTGCATTGGTAATATAGAAGGCATATGTTCCTCTTTTTTTTTTTTTAAAGATGTTATTTATTTGATAGAGAGAGACACAGCGAGAGAGGGAAAACAAGCAGGGGGAGTGGGAGAGGGAGAAGCAGGCTTCCCGCGGAGCAGGGAGCCTGATGTGGGACTCGATCCCAGGACCCTGGGATCATAACCTGAGCTGAAGGCAGACGCTTAACGACAGCCACCCAGGCGCCCCAAGAAGGCATATGTTCCTCTTGACAGTAAGGAGTTATAGCACTGGGTCCCTAAATGATTGGGGAAAAAGTTCTCACCAGGTGATTCTAAAGGCTAGCCAGGTGTGAGAAGCACTGGGTTACAGTTCAAAAGCATTATTTAAAATAAATGAAATAAAGCAGTAATTACAAAGTTAGCATTTTCTCAGTATTTACTTTTTAACAGACTTCAACTTGGAAAAATATTAGTAATACAGCACCACATATAAAATATTCTGTGTTCTTTACCTAGTGTCTGCCTCTCCAACCTTGTATGTAAGAGATACTAAAGAGACAAGAATTACACCAAACAACACTGAACGTAGTTGAGTCATGTGACTGACAACACACACACACACACACACACACACACACACACACACACACACAAAAGTGACAAACCTGATCACTTTGGTGGCAGAATATCATAGACTAGAAATCTATAATTTATTTTACTTCCCACCTAAATTTAGATTTTAACTAAGTCTTAGTGGTTTGAGGAAGCTTGGTTTAGAAAGTCAGATAAATATTATTATTTTGATTTGCTTTTGAGAGTCTGTTGCTATCATCTTTGTTGTCTTTGTCCTTTTTAATGCATTGCTTAGATATCTCATGTAACACACCATTGGTTGTGATTTTTTCTCTCTCCTTAATATACATGCCAAAGTATTTTGCTTACGTTTCATTTTTTCAAAATTTAATCCAGGTTAAATTTTCTCCACATGAAGAACTCTATTTGTTTACTGTCTTCATTGTCAAGGTTTCCAATTTGGATCATTAAACTATTTGCTACCTTTATTTTTTTTTAAAGATTTTATTTATTTATTTGACAGAGGGAGACACAGCGAGAGAGGGAACACAAGCAGTGGGAGTGGGAGAGGGAGAAGCAGGCTTCCCGCAGAGCAGGGAGCACTATATGGGGCTCGATCCTAGGACCCTAGGATCATGACCTGAGCCAAAGGCAGACGCTTAACGACTGAGCCACCCAAGTGCTCCAGTTTGCTACCTTTAAATCATATGTTTACCCAAATGGGATTTTTCCCTAAATAAAGCTAGCCCTACTTTCTGGAAAGATAGGGCAGTTGAAGGAGATTGTTGTCTCTGGTAGGCCACAGGAATAAACTGGATGATTTAAGCTGCAAGTAATCAAAATCCTGATTGAAACTGAACTTTTTTAAAAATAAGAAAATGTGTACTTCTCTTAAGTATCTTGATGTGATCAGATCAGTGACTCAATAATGTCATGGAGAAATCCAGAACGTCTTCTGTATTCTGCTGTCTAGCGTCAGGTTCATTCTAGCTCTCATGTTTATAAGATGATGCAAGTGACAATTTGGACAGTTTCCTTCACATGCAGGAGTCCATAAAAGCAAACCTCTTCCCCAAACGTGGAACCTTTTCCTTTGATCCTTCTGGACCAGCTTATATAATGGTTCTTATCCTTGATCAGGAGCGGTCACCAGGGCAGTACCACATGGCTTGTTCTCATGAGAATTTACTTTCTGGAGCTTGGCGTGTGTCCAGCTGTTCTTGATGCATGTGGCTATATGTAGCAGAGGTAGACATCTCAAATGATACCAAGGTTCTATAATTAAGTGGCGAGGAAGAAATGGATATTGACCATTCAGCCAACTTACCATTGGGGCTAATTAGCTGTGTGACCAGGAAAACATTGATTAAGCTCTCAGAGAGAGCTAATAGAGATTAAAACTACTTCATAAAAAGTAAGAAATTAAATGAGAAAACATGGCATGAAGTAATAATAAATACCTAGGCAATTCTCTATTATCAAAATTGTTATCGTTGTAACAGTATTATGTTCATATCACTAGTATTTCTAAAATGTGACAATTGATCATTGCTGTCTCTCCCTAGTCTCTATGAACTAGATAAATGACTTTCTCAAGTAGTTAATTATTTTATTTATTTATTTATTTATTTATTTATTTATTTATTTGGTAAGGAACTATGAAACCTCAACAGTAATCAGTGAGCTAAAGTCATGACACAGATGACCCACACGTGTGCTGTTCAGTGATGCTCCTCAATTGAGGAAAATAGTGAAATAGTGAATTAATAGTCACATTTTGTCAGAATCTTTCTATTGGATGACAGAATAAGAGGATGTAGATCAGAATGATAGACATACAGATATGTTACCTTAATGTTGCTGATGTTCTGTCAAGTATCAATAGAAAGTAATTTTCCTAAGCAGACGAAAACCAATGAGACTCTTCCTGCCTTGACAGATATATGTTTCCTGAGGTAAGTGGTTCTAGGAAAACTCTACCTCTCCCATATTAAAAATCAGTAGGAATGTATTAATCAAATAAATGCAAATTAAATCAGAAATATTGTTGGTAAGATAAAATAAAATAAGTGATCTATTTGGGCAAAGTCTCAGTGAAAGAGACTAAAATGATAGACTCTTCAAAAAGATCAATTTGAAAATATCCATTAATAGTATTAAAAATACTCATGCTTTTGGAGTCAAAATTATACTTACCAATTTTCCAAAGGCATAATTGATGCAGACATGGATTTATTAACTTGTTATCATGCTGTATTTTGGTAAAGCATTAAACAAACTTAACAATATCCAATGATAGATATTTAATGCCATAGCTAATAAAGTTGTTATCATGTTAAGTGAACAAAACAAATGTAAAAAAATGCAGTTAGTGTAATCCCATGTGTCATCTCTTTAAAGGAAAAGATACAATAGTTTTTAGTATTTTTAATATATTTTAGAATAGTAGTGGAATTACTAAAGCAGAGTTCCAATAGTGAGAGTAAAGGAAAAGATAGTTTTCAGCAGATCCCTTTAAAGTTTAGAAAAATTATTAAGATAGATGCTTATTACTTAGAGGTTACATATAGTTTATGGAAGTATAGGCATCCTAATTATGATTTTCTTTTTGGAAGTAGTATTAAGATGTATTGATATCAGAAATATGTTTCAACTGTCCTTTTTATATAAAGATGCTATTAGCAGTCTAAATGTTTTACATTATAGAGTATAGGCTCGACTTTTTTTTTTTTTTTTTTTAATACAACATTCGTAGAAATACCAATAGAAGTGTTTTATAAGTTTTGGGAAAAATGCCCAGGTAAGTTAAAATAAAAACATGACTTTTACGTTAGTAATACTTTGTCAATAAGGTTAGATTCAGTTACATGTCATAGAAAAAACACAAAATATATCAAGGTTTATTTATCTGCATATAAATTCGGTCTGGAGATGGGTGGTCCTAGGTTTCTAGATTGCTTGCTGGTGTGCTCAGAGACCTGCCACAACATCCTGGCGTCTGGCTTCCATTTTCAAGTTCATCACAGATCATAGAAGGTTATTAGAACTCTAGATTGCATTCCTTCATTCCAGGTAACTGGAAGGAAAAAGGGAAGAAAATGGGTGAATCTAATATCTTTTACAGAAGAGTTCCTACACGTCTCACACATTTCTGCTGATATCCCATTGGCTCAAACTTACATACTGGGTAGTATATGGATGCAAGGGCCACTGGCAGGTCTTTTTTTAATGTGTGGTGGCAATGTGCTAGCTAACCTTTCCAGTACCACTACTAAGGTGGAAGAGAAGAATAGCTGTTGGGGTAGGCAATCAGCAGCTCTTTCTGCATAATTAAATTTCTACTATCAATGCTTGTGATACCACTATTCTCTCCTTAATGAAATTTCTGTTTAATCTAAACTGTTTATGAAATTCTTCTCAATTATATAATCCCATTTTACCATCTTAAAATCAGAGATTCATTCTGTTATATGTCAGCCCTTAGATAAAATTAAATCATATTCCATGATACAGCAATCATTAAAAGTGAATTTAAAAGGAATAACTATGCCATCTTGCATGCAGTTTGATAATACTCAAGATATTTCAATTCTACTGTGTTGTACCTAAAGTAAGTCAGAAAATATATAGGGAAAAAGGAGTGATAATTTTTAGGGGAAAGGATGTAGAATGTCTAATGAAAACATTACACATTACTAAGAGATAAAGCACTATGATTATTGTCTCCTTCATTTTGTTTCTTCATTCAGTAATGTGTGTGGTATTTTTTGTGTATTTGTTTTCTATTTTTTTTAATATATTAGAATGAATTAAAATAGTAACTATTAAAAACTATGCATGTTTTTGGTAAACATACAAGTTTCTGTTTTGGTACTGGGCATTGTTCATTAGTTTCAGTTAGATTTATTCCATTTTTTTCACTGTGTATGACACTGTTCACGATATACCTGCCTCAGCATGGCACTTTTGAAAAAAACTGGGGAATGTGTATTATAAAATAAAGAGAGCACTGACTGAGATCACTGGGAACAAACTAAAAAAAAAAAAAAAATCACAATCAAAGAGAGGCTGGAGGACAGCCCTCTGGAATCAGGTAATGGCCAAAGCTGAGGGAGACAAGGAATAAAGTGAGGCAGGAGTCAAGAAGACATGGGCTAGAGAGAAAAGCCAGAATCAGCATGCAGAGAAAAGTAGAAACTCATGGAGTGATTAAGACCATGTGTGTGTCTCTTCAGAGAGTTAAATGGCCTTTGGAGCTGCTTTGATTCTAGTCCAGACCAGCCCTACTGCTTTAGAAAAAGTTTCTGTTCTTGCAATGGGAAGAACAAAGCCAAAACACATAAATGTGAAATTGTTTAGATTCGTTTACATTAAATGAGCCATAGCTGTATAGTGGGTCATTAATTTAAAAATATTAATAATATCCATTACGATTTGACAGAGAAGAAAGCTTATTTATCAGACTGAAGTTATGTGTAATTACCTCTTGCAGGACATACTCCCCTATTTAAGATATTCTCTCTAAATAAATTCTAGAGTACTGCTGTCTAATAGAAATATAATGTGAGCCACAAATACAAGACACACATGTAATTTAAAATTTCTAGTAGCTGTATTAGCAAACGTAAAAAGAAATGGGGGGAAATGAATTCTAATCCATTAACTAAATAATTAATATTGATAATGTTTCATTTAATCCCATATATCTAAAACATTCTTTTTTTTAAGATTTTTTATTTATTTATTTGACAGAGACAGAGATAGCGAGAGCAGGAACACAAGCAGGGGTGTGGGAGAGGGAGAAGCAGGCTTCCCACCGAGCAGGGAGCCCGATGGCGGGACTCGATCCCAGGACCCTGGGATCATGACCTCAGCCGAAGGCAGACACTTAACGACTGAGCCACCCAGGCGCCCCTATCTAAAACATTCTCACTTCAACATGAAATCAATGTGAAAATATCAATGCAATATATTATATTTCTTTTGAAATATAATGTATACTTTTCATTGCAAGCACATCTCAGTTTGAACTAATCACATTTCAACAGTTCAATAGCCACATGTGGTAGCTGGCTACTGTATTGGGCAGCCTGGTTCTAGAGATTACCATGACTGATTTCACTGGCCTCCAATCCCCTTTAAAATAAATGAATCAGCTAGCTGACAGCCATCTCTCCTAAACTCTTCTTTTTCTATTTCTTTTATTAGACTAGGAAATAATTTATGAAGTGTGCTTATGCCGATACAGTTATTTCTAGTTCCTAATTCATAGGAGATAGGAATTTTCCATTTCGTAAATAGAAGGAATATATAAGCATAAGAACATTTGCAGTAGATAGTGGTGGGGAGGGGGAATAGGAACGGGAGGGTGGAAGAGCCCCCAAAGCAAGATGTTGTAAGGTTAAGAATGTGAGATGTAATGATGAGACTGTGAGGTACAATGTAATGCAAGATGTTAATGCTTAGAAAATGGCAAAACATTAAAATACAAAATTCTGAATATAGGAAGTTTAATATACTGAGATTTACTTGAACAGAAGAATGAAAATATCTTATCTCTTTACTAGTTCTTTACCATGAAGGAAAGAAACTCCTAATAAAGAAGTACAGGTGTTTGGGGCAAATTATCAGATTGTGTGCAGATGCTATTTGTTGTTTGCAACCTAGATGCAGCCATTTCATCTGAAACTCATTATTAAATGGCTTATTTCATTGAAATAGCTTAATATATCCCTAAAATAAGTTCATAACTTATGTACTAGTTTCATGATTGAAGTATTGCTTTTATAATTATATTTCAGATAGGTTGGAATTTTAAAAATCCAAACCCCTGAAACACTCTTTAAAATACACGAATTCATATGTTCTTGCTGGTTTGGCATGTGACTGAAATGACTTAGTTCTTACTGGGCCAAAAAATACTTCATATGAAACCTGAGTATATATAAACCTAATGTGTACTTTTACATTTTTCTTCCCAAATATGTTTTCTTTTCCTGCCAAGGACAAAATATAAGTGCTGAGCTAATACAGTCTTCAGAGATCAAGCCCCTGCTAATTATAATTTCCTATGCTGATTTTTAATTCCTTTGTAATATCGGTAACAGTTTTAACACCTTGTCAGGCATTCAGGAACTTCCATCTGTGCAGTATAGTGTATTCATGAAATAAACCCATCTGTACAGCTGATTAAAGGTTGGATTAAATCCATGTTTTGACTTTGCCCTGGAAGAAGTGAATCCTAGTGCAGTTGTTGCTGTTAAGGGCAGAATGTGGGCTGACTGACATGTACAGAGGTAATAGAACCAAAAGTCATTTTCTGTTTGTTAGTTAATTTTAATATAACCCAAATCTAAATAAAAATCAAATAACAATTAAGGTAAGTGTGGTAATTTGACCCAATTAGAAATAAAAGATTTCTTGTCATGATTCCTTTGTAGTCAAAAACCTATCTATAGCAAGACCCACCCAATTTTATACTACTTAACATTGGCTGCATCATACGAGCTATTCGTGGGGAAATTATACTTAAAAATTATAATATAATATTGCTAATATTATATTATTATTATATGATATTTTAATAATAAATTATCTTGAAATGCCTAGCTCTCTGTTATTCTTTAGCATGGCCTGAAATTCCACAATTATGGCTTCATGCCACTACCTCAGTTAATGATTTATTGGTCTTTTTAACTGCATGTGTTATGATAAAAAGTAAAATAAATTTTTAATTTATTAAGTCAGTCAAAAAATATTTGAGTACTTACTATATGGTAGGTACTATTTTAGGCACTGGCAATAAAACACTGAGCTAAACAAAAATCATTTGTTTTTCTAGGACTTATATTCTCTTGTGAGGAGACCTAAAAAATAAATAATCTTTATATATAGTATATATTATATATGTAGTGTTATATACATTGACTAGTACATAGAGGGTGTGGGACAGTTTTAAATAGAATGGTCTTAAATATCACTGAGAAAAGAGCTCTTCAGTGAGGATCCTGAGAAAGAGAGCAAGCTGGCCATGTGGGTATCTAGTCAGAGGAAACATCGCAGTTCCTAAGTCAGGAGAGCACCTGGTGTGCTTGAGGAATAGCAGAAGGCATGCAGTCAGGATTTGAGCCTGGGGGTTGGCAACCAGAGTGTACTCTCTTCCATACTCTGCATGGCCTCACATGGTCATGTTTAAAGTAGAAAGACACAGATGCTGTTCCTACTGAAATATAAAACCATATATTTAGGAAATATAATTTTAAAAATAAAATTTAAAACAAAGGAGAGATTTGCTTTTATGCACAATCTTTCTAAATTGAAATATCACTCAAGGAGAAGGGAAATATAAGAACTGACAGAATTATACTGTACAATTATGAATAAACCCAGTGAGGAAGTGATCAGAATAGCTACCAAAATCAAGATGAGTGCACAGGGAACTCTCTAACAAACTAATACTTTGATACTATGAAATATTGATAGAATAAACTGGAAGTGAACCAAAGATAAATACAAAGGAGTAACATAATTTGTAAAAATGATGTTCTTAAAGCTCAACTCCGGAATGCACTACAATATGTGGAAATGTCAAGGAATTTAAAGGTGATTTATTTAGCCTATGTTGTAAATAAGATCAAGAAGGTGAGGTTTACCACTAGGGTTAATATTAACAGAAGGGAGTAGACAGGGAACCATAGAGTGTTGCTGGTCATATCACTGCATTAAAAACAAAACAAAACAAAAAAACAAACCCACCAAACACTGACTGGCCTGAGTTTGAATCCCACCTTGGTCAATTAGTAGCTCTATGACTCAAGACATAATATTTAAGTTTTTGAATCTCACTCAGCTTCCTCATTGGCATGTTAGGTATGTGTGATTTAGAATTATGTGAAATAATATTTCAGAGCACTTATCACAGTTCTGGGCACATAGACAATAACTGTAGGGTAATTCCTGTGAAATTACCTCTTCAGTAATCTCTTTAATCAACTCAGTAAACACTATGTAGAAGTCCACTGTGACAGGTATCAAGGCAAGTCAAACATAGAAGAGGCACCATTCCTGCCATTTTGGAGGAATGGCATGTAAATAATATCTGCAGTATTAAGGAACATACTTTAAAATTGGAGGCAAAATATACAGTCTAAACCTGGAAGCCAGAGTAAATACTTTCACAGGTGTTGCTATATGATACTGGAGAGAAAAGAAGATGCCTCAGTCTGGGCTGCTGTACCAAAACTACTGTAGACTGGGTGGCTTATAAACAACAAACTTTTATTTCTCAAAGTTCTAGAGTCTGGGAAGTCCAAGAACAAGGTGCTAGCCAATTCAGTGTCTGGTGAGAGCCAATCTCCTGGTTCATAGCAGTTTTTTTGCTGTGTCCTCACTTACTAGAAGGGACAAGGGAGCTCTCTGGTTCTCTTTTACAAGGGTACTAATACCATTCATGAGGGTTCCACCTCCAAATACAATCACATTGAGGCTTAGGTTTCAACACATGAATTTTGGGAGGACCGAAACATTCAATCTATAACCAAAGACTCATAGGAATAATTTTGAAATGGAATTTGGTAATGATATTTCAGAGAATGAGATAAACAGCAAAACCTTAAACAACATGAGTGTGCAACAAGACTTAAGATAAAAACGGGCCTTCAATAGGGTAGACTAATGAACCACCTTATAACAAAGGGGAACTCAGGCCTGACTTTAGGGAAGGCTTAGTTTATTATATTCCCAAGGATTCATCTCCACTGAAGGAGAATTCCTGTGAAATATTCAAGCATCCTTAAATCCAGAGTCACTGTGTCTTGGTTTACCTCATTTACAGCTGCTAGCTTAATTATTTACATAGCCTGATTTCACTCTCAAAAGTGTCCCATTCTGGGATGGTAAAATTATATGACACTCTACCCAAGTCTGAGAGCAACATTAGGCATATTGAAAAGGTGAAATGATTTAATTTTACCACATACATACCCTGCTTCCTGAGACACTGATCAATCTCTTTATTCTACTTCTTAGTCTTTAAAAAGTGATCCTTTGTAAAAAGCAAACAAATGTTAGATCATTTTTGAAAGAAACACTGCATTAGTTCATAATCCATAAATTAAAGCTTCTCAGGTAAAAGGCTCTTCCTTTTATAAAGCATTAGCAGTAATCAGCATAACAATAGTAATTTAATCATGTATATAGAATCTGATAATTATAAAAGATTTTAATGTCATATGCTTAGAAAATGATACCAAAATTAAATCAAGTGAGGAAAAATAACAAGCTAGTTGATGGTAAAATGGAAAATTTCCCAACACAATGGGCCAAGTGCCCAGACTTGAGTAGATAAAACAAAGCTGTCTGTTTGAAGGTGAGTGAATATGAACATTGGCTAAAAGTTAGGAAGACATGGGCAATTGTAATTATACACAATAGAATTGTTACCCACTGAGTACTGATTTTGCTTGAATGTAGGACACTTTAATGCTTAGGTGATAATAACAATACGTCATTTAGAGTATTGTAAATCACCTCAAGGGATCAATAGGAAAACTCTAGGGTGAACAATGCCCAAGTGTTGGTAACTTGATGAAGCATGATAAATACATTGGCTTCTTTTATAGAACAAGTAGGACAAAAATATAATAAAATATTATGTTTGGCATGACATCCTCAATCTGTCCATTTTATATGCCTTGGAAATATGTTACATATCTTTTAAAATTTGCTGATGAGTTCTCCCTAGAGTGGAAATCTAGTGGATGAGCAGGAAAAAAAAATGACTCCATCACTTTGCCCATCTTTCTGCACGGTGAATACCATCTGTTTGGGAGCCGCCTTCTTCCTCTCATCACAGAAGCAGACGGTGATTCACACAGGGACAGTGCAAGCACTTTAAGTTTGCAAGGTGGCTTTTTATTCCCCTAGGTAAAGATGGGGTGAGTCAGACATTGCCTCTCATAATAGCAAGTCTGTCTCTTGTGATCTTCAGTCCCTTATGAATATAACTAAGGAGACTCAGGAAGATTCATATTCTGCAATTTGAAGCAGATTATTATTAATATATTTGGACCTTATTTATCTTGTTTCTAGATGCCGATGTTAAAAAATTGCAGAAATAGATGCAGGGACACTAATTCAGACCATCCTGTGCTGTCCAATATGGTAGCCACCAGCTACATGTGGCTGTTGAGATTTAAATTAATTAAAATTCAATAAAATAAAAAATTCAGGCCTTTAGTCACAGTAGGCACATTTCAAGGGATCAATAGCCACATGTGGCTTGAGGCTACCATATTGGACAGCTCAGATATAGAACATTTCCATCACTGAAGAAAGTTCTATTGGAAAGCACTGACTAAGCATGTAAGTTCCTCTTTCTTTTGTACTTGATGTCATGGGAACAGTCGTAAATGGATGACACACCAGCTGTCTCACTTAGAATCAGTCATGTGGTTGAATGGATACTTCATTATTACCATAAGAAGTGAATCCACAACTTATACATTTAGTTTAATTTATGCAGTTCATGTCTAATCAACTAAACTTAAGAGAGTTGCTGGCATCCTTTGTAATCAACTAAATTTAAATGACTAAAACTATTTTTGTGAGAGCTTTTTTTTCCTGGTTTACTTTCCACCAAATGTGAATCTATGCAGAGAGAGCAGAGAAATAATAATGACTGATATGCTAGGCATAAATATTGATAGTCCTTTGACATTGGTATATGCTTTGTAATGCTATGCTAAACCGTTATATAATTTGTTATTTGACAATGAACAATAAAAAAATAGTATTTTTAAATTAGAGGGCAGACATCAAGTTTTTATGGTTTTATTTTTTATTATTCTTATTTTATTAAAATCTTCTTTTATACTACGTTGACACCCACTCTGACATTTAGAAATACTATCTAAACCAAGAGGAACAGCATGGCATGAAGTTATTTATATATAAGTTTACATGGTTTGAAATAAAATTAAAAGACAATAGTGTTTCTGATTGGCATAATTTTCTCAGAGACAATTCAAACAATTCAACAGAGTCTATAATAAAATACACAGCTTTAATTTGCTTATAATTTACCAAGTATAAAAAAACCTTCCAAAAGTAAGTTTATAAAAGGGGCAAGAATAAGCTAGAAATTGAACACTTGCATGTAAGCAAGGCTTGCCACTGATAAAGGGGTATGACTTCTAACTTTGGATTGCAAATGAATACTCATCAGAGGCCACAGAGGATGGGAGTTTTAAGAATGTATAGAAACATGATTTTTTCTGCTACTGCAGGTGTCTTGAGGCATGCAGGATGATTACTGGAGCAAACCTGATCAGATTTATGCATGAAACATACTGTATTAATAAAGCTGTTTTATTGCATTTGCCAGGTGGCTTCTTGTACATAAAGCTATATTTCTGAAGCTCATATAATGTGTTTTTTTTTTTCAAATTCCTTATGCCACAATGTTGGCTACCTTATGCTTTGTGCTTAAAATTCAATTGTTCCATTTTTTTGTGAAGTTTTAATTATGGCTAATTTAAATTGTAATAGCCTTCTAAAAATAGAAAAGATATAGATTGCTTTTGATTGTGTTGTTCCTTTTCTTACAAATTTATATACATAGACCAAGATAGCTTTGTTTTCCTAGAAATACTACCTTAATGCTACCTCTGTATGTCTATCAGATTCTCTTCTCAGGGATTTATATAACTTTTTCTTATTTGATGTTTACACTTAATTCCATAGGGATGATTTTCTAAGTCCTATTTATAATTAAGAAACTGAGAATTAGGGAGGTAAATCAATTTGCCTACTGTCCCCAGGTAAGAAAAGTCAGAGTCCAAAATTTGAAACCAATTAGAACTGAAAGCACCACCAATGTTCTTTATCAAAACTCTATACTGCGCCCTGGCCTTATGGCAGGTCTATTATCTGCCAGTTTCTGTTGGTTCTGATGTTAATGTAGTAAAGATGGTATATGACCTTGAACGTTGTCCTCCTAGCACTTATCATGATTATAATTAAATGATTAGTATTTCAGTTAATGGCTTAATATCTGCCTTTCCTGTTAAAATGTAATATCCAGGAGAGCAGGAACCATGGTGAGCTCTTGTTAAATATTTATGAAAAGAGCAAACTGAAAGAAAGACTGAATGATAAAGACTAAAGACATGAATGAAGGAAAGCAGGGAGAGAGGTGGGAGGAGGGAAGAAAGAAAGCAGTCCATATTCTCCTGTAAGTCAAAAGCTAATTAAACAAATCATTCACATTCAGATGACTGCTATGAGGAGTGCAGAAACACAATAGGGATATGAACCTAGTTAGACCGTGACATTTATGTTGAGTCCTGAAGGATAAACAGGAGATAATTCAGGTGAAACTGGGGTGTTAGGGAGCACCAGGACCTACTGTGTTTTGTAACTCAGGTTAATAATTTAGGATTTATCAATGACCATATTTAGATTTTTGAAAAGTTTCTTTGGCTTCAGTATTAAAACAGACTAAGGAAGCCAAATTTTGGGGGGGGGGTGTTTGTTTTTTGTCTGAAGGACCCAAAAAGGGAAGAATTTCCCAGGATAAGGGAGAAAATTGTTGTGTTATAGTAGGAGGAGCTCTTTGGCAAAAGCTGTGACTTCTCTTGGAGGACAAAGAACAGCCCTTGCTTAAGGGATCCCTGGGAATAATCACCCAGACTTGTATCTCTGCCCACCATCCAATCCCCTACTGATGTCACCTTGCCTGAACCCAACAAGAAGACAGAGGGCAGGAGGGTCTTGTTGTTGAGTGTCTAAAGGGGTCAGACTTCTGGGCTCAAAGGAGGTAGAAAAGGCAAAATATCGAGCACAGTTATAAATTAATTGTCTTGAGAGATATTAGTCTTCTTGAATGAATTGATCTAAGACTTGTGGGGCATACTATAACCGAACTAATGTGAGTTCACTCCTGGGTGAGCCACAGATAGACACTATACCAGATGGAGTTATTGTGCAAATAAACTTTATTTGCAACAAATAAATCACAAAAATAACTTCCATAGCCATGACTCCCTGAGCAAGAGTGAATGTTTGTGTTTTTATTTTATTTTATTTTATTTTATTTTATTTTATTTTATTTTATTATTTTTAGGGTTAGGATGAATATTTGGATAGGGAAGTTTTGTCATCCTTTGTAGAGACAGGTATAAGTTCATGTGAGCACTTGAAGAAAACATGCCTATACATACATTGTATGTTATGTAAATGAGGCTTGTACTCCTCCTTGGGCAGATACTTTAGTATTATGATGATGTAAAGATAACTGTTGGTTAGTCCGTGGGTTACTCCATGGTCCGTCGGTGCCAGTGTATGTCCGGAATTAAGCCCAAACTGGTCTGGTTGGTCTGGGCTAGCTGCAACTCTTTGAAGACTCTTTGTCATTATTGCTTGAGGACTAGTTCAGTTTCCATCACGGGATACTTTGTCCCTCCAGTCTTTTGCCATAGTTAAGAGACAAGCTGGAAGGAAGAGCTTAAGGAAAAGTATGGGACAAAGGTCAGTGGGGACAAGCAGGTGAGCAGTAAAGGTTAGGTCTTGGTGTCTAGCTGGTGACAATACTACTATAAAACCTACAGATGCTAGATCTTACTAAAACTATTTTTTAAGCTCACCTATTTGCTTATGTAGGCACTCTGCTCTTTCTGTTGTAAGACTTGAATATTGTTTCTGCCTTTTTACCTAACACACTGAATAACTTTTCATTATTAAATGGTCCAAGTAACTCCATTTCTCAGTGCAAATAGAGTGATTCTCTCTTTGCCACCTCTATATTTACCTTAATAGAGAGTTGTTTTTAAAATAGAATAACAAGGTATTGAGGTATATGCAAGTGACTACTTTTTTTCTCAGGGATTTATTTTCTAAAGGAAACAACCTCCCCTGACCAAATGAGCCCCCACACATCCTCGTCCCCAATAAAGGCCTAGATTTTTTTCTAGAACTTTCAATCATTTGTTTTCGTGCAGTCCCTTCAACTGTAAAAATAGGATATTTGACCAGGTAAATGATCAATGAGGTTCCCTAAGGCTCTACAATTTTGTGGTTCTGTTTCCTGGAAGATCATCTAATTGAAAGCCAGTGTTTGTTGCAGTGAATGTTTAAGGACATCATCTTCATAAAAGCAGCCCATTTTAACTTCAGTCACAGAGTGCTATGATCTTGTTGAATTTCTAATTGCAGAGCAACTACATGTGGTCTGTAGGTCAACTTTTAATAGCACAAGTATATTTTGGTTGATAGAATTGCAACCACACTGTTATCAAAGTGGCTCCAAGAAACCTAGAGAATTACATCTTTGAAAAAAAAATAGCTATTAATGATGCCAGAGAACTTCAGGAGATTGCCTTCCCAAATATTATTTTTTTCTATATTATTCCTACTTTTATTGTAGTGTTACACCCAATTAAAGCATCAAGCACTTAACATATACTTGTGAAAAAAGCAGTTTATGATGGGTGTAATCATATTCCCATAGGTCCAATTATCTCAGTTGGCTCCCAATTAATCCATGGAGTTGTTAGGGACTCCTTTTAATTAGATCGCTTCCTCTCAAAGAACAATCTTTTTTTCCATATTTCACTTTACTATTTCCTTTACTGGAACCCTGCAGCGTGGGGATACTACTTTGAAATGTAGTTGTTTGTTTGATAGCTAGTTGAGATTTAATAAAGATGATGGTTTTAACCAGAGTTTTTCTGAATAGAGATAGAAATGCAAGTCCTTCCCTATGAAAATTAAATGCAAATATGTACAAAGTGAGATGAGGCATTTCTTGTATATTTTAAGTTTAACATTTTTCTTATTAAATCCCATTGATCTTTTGCATTATCTCCCTGAATGTGAAAATTGGCATAGAATTAACTGCTTCTTTTTTTATACTATCTGATCTGCCTGTTAACTTTATTACCTTTAAGGACATTAATTTATGTTTTAAATTAAGATATAATAAAGTGAGCTCTAGAAGGAAGACATTTGATCTGCAGTGACATTTTGCTTGTTAAATCTCCTCTAGGCCATAGATAAAGTACGAAGGATAAAAGGTTGCTTTGTCAGCAAGGGGTTTCTTTTATATTTGCTTTCTAGTAGCTGGTATACTCTTGCTTTCTTTTTAGAGTTCCTCAAGAAAACTCTTTAAAATTGTAGATTAAAATCTAAAGTTGTGTAATTCTTATCCAACTTTCTAAGCTGTTAAAAATATTGTTTTATGTGTGAGTAAAACCTTCTCCTTAAATCCAGAATTGATACAACTTTATAGGAGTACAATTCCCTTTGTCTCATCCTGCATACCCTGTTCACTGGCACAAAGTGCATTTCTCTGATGGGAAAGAAAGCAATCCATTTCATCTTTAAATTTATTGACATTACAGGAATTTAGGAAGTTAGCCTTCATGAGGACTGAATTACCTCAAAAACTTTGTTGTATATACTCAGCCTAATATAAATAAGTATAAATTTAAACTTTTGTTTAGAAAATCTGGCTAACCACATGAGATATAAATTTAGTCCACTTTCCTTTGTTATTTATGCCTTAGATTGTATCTACTATGGCCATTGGGGAAAAATTGAAACATTTAATTGGGAGCTCATATTTATCTAGGATGTCAAAGAGCAATAAAAGCCATAAATATACAAAAACACTTAAAATATATAATATTTGTAGGGCGCCTGGGTGGCTCAGATGGTTAAGCATCTGCCTTCGGCTCAGGTCATGATCCCAGGGTCCTGGGATCGAGTCCCATGTCAGGCTCCCTGCTCCTTGGGAGCCTGCTTCTCCCTCTGCCTCTCTCTCTCTCTGTCTTTCATGAATAAATAAATAAATAAATAAAATCTTTAAAAAAATAAAATATATAATATTTGTAGTAAAATAGATCTTTATTGACTCAGAACTTTTAGAATGATAAACTAAGACCTTGACTCCAGAATTTTCTCAACTCTAGTCTTTTACACTGATGAGTTGATTTTTTTAACCCATATATTTCTTCCTGGTAGCAACTGTCACACTTTGTTGCTATTATTACTTTTCAAGTCTTTCCACTCTGCTAGATTGAGTAAATGTAGGACTCAGCCTTAGGAATCTCTTCAGTTGCAGAGATTTTTTTTTTTTTTTTATTGCCTGGGGTATTTACAAGGCTTTCAATAAATGTTTATGGAAGGAAGGGAGAAGAGAAAGAAGGATCACTTTTAATATCCATGTGGTGGGTTTGTTCTATAGACAAGATTGATTACTACACACATTCTTTTAGTACTTAAGGAATAAACATCTATATCGAACATAGTTCAACAGAATTCACTTCATTCTGCATCCCGCCTTTTGCTGTCAGGCTGGTCAACACAATTAACTCTTTCCCTGAAAGATACCTACTGTTAGTAGAAGTTCAAAAGGATCAATGGATATATTGCTATTAGGGTGGGTATCAATTTTAGTCTTGATCTGGCATGAACTAACAAAAATGTATGTAAACCAGAGTCTCCAGTTATTAAATGAAAATGAATACTTGAATAAACATTAAATCAGGAATAATTCAGATTGTCTTGACTCATAGTTTTTCTCGGATGGGAAATTGAAAGGGAAGTAAATTGCCAGAATATCATTTAGTGATCTAGGAGTTCCAACAGTGGGATCTGTTTAAAGGAATTAGGCTAAGATTGCCTTAAAGTTAATGCATCTGCACTTTTTAGATAAAGCCTCCCCTTTGGTCTTACGGGAGATCTTTTTCCTAGCACGGTGCCTCGAAGTTACTGCTAATATGTATTTTCAGTGACTCCTTTTCCTTGCCTGCTTTGTCAGCCATACCCCCTTCAGATGGGCACAATTTTTCTTTGTATATGTTTTTACTTCAGTTATGTTTTTAGACTCTAGATCAGACCTGGGACTCAGTTTATGTAAAGAGATTTTAAACATCTCCATTCAGACCATTAGGTGTTGATTACATGGTTTAACTTGTTTGAAATCAGTGTTACTTCACTTCTTTTGTATATAGAACCCTACTGTAGCTTCAAGTGACAAGTACATTAGATGTTCAAAAAGCTTATTGAATGAAACCACTATGTGATACCCTAATACTATGTTACAATAGCTGATATCAGTGGTGAGGCATATTTATTGAGGAAGCTAAAATCTCAACTTACATTTAGGCTTGCTGTTTTACGTAGTGATCTTCAGTCATCTAGCACCATTGATCACTGACTCATCCCAATAATTAACTTTCCCAAATACATGGGATTTAGAATGTTAGAATATTTAATGCTGTCAAGACTGACTAGAACTATTTTTAGTATTCTCCCTCTCCTCTTTCCCTTTCTTGTCTCCTTTTTGCCCTTCTTCTTTCCCTCTCCAGCTCTTTTTCTCCTCCTCTCCTCCATTGTCCCTTCCCCTCTGATTCCACCTCTTTCTTATTCGAATTCTTCCTTTTCTTTTTATTCTTTTCCTCTCTGAAATACAAAATACTTTCCTTGCTCAGATTTGTAGGTTGCTGCTCTGCTATTCCTCATTAGAATCATCTGCACAAACCCACAAATGTTTATAGGGATTGTGTTTTGATATATCTTGGGTTATGTTACTTTTCCTTTTAATGTTCAGTTATGTTTGGAAATGATTATGTCCTATATTAGTGCATCAGGTCTTTGAGAGAGCTCTTTGGCACCTCTCTTTCCCAAGCAATAGCCTCTTCTACCTTGACAGGGCCATGGGCTGGTGGATCCCTCTTTCTTACTGAATCTGAACAGTTGCCATACTAACTGATGCTATCTGGCCTTGTCACAATATCCAACGTCCCTTCTAGAGCTCCTGCCACTTGTACATCCCCATACTTTTCTTAACTCTGATTTTCTTCTTTTCTCTCTCTTCTCCCCTCTCTCTATGGTGGTCACTTATGTCTCATGTGCCATCACAACCTGAAAAGTAGCCCCAGTTTATGTCAAGCAAATAAAATCACTGTTATTTTATACTGTGAATGAGCTAGGCAAGTGCAGTACACGCACTGTGATCATTAGGGTCTTAATTCATTGTTGCTGCTCAGGGGCTAGACTTTTTCTGGATTTAACACCAAAGAATCCTGGCAGATCGGTCTCAAAGTAACAGAAATTAAATTATAATTGTTATTAGACAAGTTATACTACTATCATTACCTAATATTTGTGGGGGTGAATACTCTGTACTGGGCCCTGTTCTACGCAATTCACAGCCATGATATGTTATGAGAATTCTTGTCACTTTCTTCAAACTATTTAACCTTTAGCTTAATAGATGTGTAACGTCAGGATCTATGGTTGTTTCAAGGTCTGGAATTGGAACATCTCATATAATCTGTATAGAAAGTTTTACATGCAAATGTTAAGGGCTGTAACCCAAAGGAATTTAAATAAAATAAGTCCTTTCTGAGTCACAGGCTTCTTGTTGCCTGGGTCATATCTTTTAATTGACCTTGACTTTGTTTAATTTAAGTAAAATCTTCTCTAAAATAAAGACAATGAGATTCAAGGGTTTTTGTTTGTTTTGGCATGCCCAGGCATGTTTGTGTGTGTGTCCAATTGAATATTGTGTTTTTATTTTTACTATATTGACCTTCTCCATATTCTGCCTCTTGAGAAATATAATACAGAAGGCCCTACCTACAATTGCCTAGTTTTAACTATCAAAGAGAATACATTCCTCCTACCTACCATAAAATAAACAAGCTCTAGGCTAGACAAACTTGGCACGGGACTCGTTGGAAACAAAGACTGAGTCATCTGGTTGTCTTGCACATGGCATCCCTGTAGGCAGCTTTGACACTATCTCACCTCTCCTACTAAATACTACACTTGTAATAAGGATGACTTTTCATCCCTCTTTACTTTGTGTGACAATGTAATTTCTTCCTCTGTTTTGGAAGTTTCTTTGAGCATCTCTGGGAAAATGGAGTGGGAGAGCGTCACAGGTATAAAGTATTTGGCTTTAGCTATATTTTAAATCTGGAATTAAAGTTCTGTTAGCCTTAGTGGAATCCTCCTTATCTTAATCCAACCCCATTGTCCCTTCCCTTGTGCTTACATGCATTGGTGATTCAGTGGTAGAATTCTCGCCTGCCCTTGTGCTTTCATACTTCATATTCTTGCCACTAAATATTGCCTTTTATTTGGTTCTGATTTTATCTTTCAATACAACTGCTACTTAGCTAATTATAGTTTGTTTTTCTTTGCCTGTTGCCCTGTCTGAATTCTGTTTACTTTCTATTTTTACATGTGTTTATTGTTTTCCATTACTCATGTATATAGTTTATACAGAAAATATATGTGCTGTTTTATAAAATTTATATATACATATATAAAATATATACACTAAAAACTAAGTACTCTTGTAATTCTAGAAAATGATTTACTATACTTTTGTTTTAAATGCTGAACTCGGAATTTAAATGTGAACTGATTCATAGAGTTTATTTATTAAATTTCTTTTTCAGTTCTCAAGAGTTCTATGCTAATAAATTTGGATACTCATATGGTATGGACTGATCCAATGACTCACCATAGTTTATGTTTCATAACATCAAACAAATAAATTTTAAGATACATACCTTAGAAGCAATCTGTTTACTTTGAATATTCCTTATCTTTAGTGTCATGGCAATAACATGTAATAATGTTGGATGTACTTAAGAGATAATTATTGACATTTTAAATTTCAAATCCATTTAAGAATACATTAAGGAATTTTGACTAGGCCTTTGAGCTATTTCAGTTCCTTAAGAATAGAAAATTGGAAGATCTTTCTCTATTATTCATGTGATTAGAGTTTGGTAAAATCCTATTTTCTGTACTTTTATACTCTTTCATTTACACAAAAACATTTTAGTTTAATTGGTACTGAGATACTTGACACTAGCTGGTGCATATGAGGATGTTGAATAATTACTGTTGGATATTTTCTTTCCACAGTAGTTAGATATTTTCCGTTTTTTGGGTAGGGTGAGGTAATATCTTCCCTCATATGTGATATATAAGTTACACTCTGTAATTTACCTGTTATCCTTGAGTTCTACTCATATATCCTGAAAGGTAAACTCTGGTCTATTTTCCATCATATCCACATTCTAGGAATTTTTCATTTTTTTAATGAGGACACATAGAAATTAATTGAGTAAATAAATGAGTAAAACAACCAAATGATGATAATTTAAGTAAACCTGGGTTTGAACTTTCAGAACTATATTACTGTAGTAGCTAATTTGACTAAGCCTTTAGCAAGGGACCCAAAATATTTCAGTGACTTAAAGAATACAAAAAAAAAAAAATAAGCATAAAGTAAAACAAACAAATTAATCTTAATCGTCCAAATTAGCTGTTACAGGTCAATGAATGGTTGTATTGCATGAAGTCATTCAGAGACCCAAGGTAAGGGCAGCTGTGTCATCTTCAACTAGTGTTCTCCAAAGTCATTCTAGAAAAGGTGGAGGGAAAAAAGCATGGAGGATCTAACATGCAAGTTTGTCCAGAAATCAACCACATGACTATACCCAGCTACAGGGAGTGCTGGAAAATACAGTAACTCCTATCTACAACTCTATTATTATAAAATAGAGAACAGAATATATTCTGTTATTTCTGATATTTTATATATCCCCTTGACATATAAAAAATATTTTTTAAAAGAGTATAAAGTTCAGAAAGAAATCTCAGAAACATGGGAATTAGAATTGCTGTTCCCAGGATATTCAGCTTTAGGTTCATACTGGTCTTGCTTGCATCAAAGATTATTCTATGAAAGATGTTGTCAACCTCACGGATATCAATATCAGAGGTGATTGATCATTTTGCCAGTATCTCCTTGTTATCTTTGATAATGTACAATGGTGTATCATCTAATACAAGTCCTAAAAATATTTACATATTCACACTTTATAGTCTCATATGATAATCAATTTAATGAGCTAACTCGTGGTTTACAAAACATCCATTTATCTTAATCTTACTGAAGATTATTTGATTTTTCATTGTACTGATATGCTAGGATTTATAGTAAATATATTCATATTCATCTTATATTCCCCATAATTTTTAAAATATGTTTATTCTGAGTGTACAACTGTTTTTTTTTCCCCTTAAACACTAAAATATACTGTTTTATCCATCATAGCCATTTAGTATGAGTTTGGAGATCTAAAGCTCATTTTAGACTATTTTAAAGAGCAGCCATATCTTCCCTCCCCTGAGTAATGAATGTTTACTCTGGACCTTCTGCAGGTCCATGTTACCAAGATATGACCATACTCACCAGGCACTTATTATTAAGGCACCTAGTTGAGAGCTCTAAGGGTTGCAAAATACGTTGACATGCACATGGAGCCACTTAGGGACAGAGACCTCCTGGTCCATAGCCATCAGGACACATGATCTGGGATTCAAAAGCAAACTGGAGAAATTCTCTGTAGTTGTCAAATTCTTATTCACTGGAATTTTCTTCTTGTGATCTTCTACTGTTTTGTTCATCCTTATTTTCCTCGACAACATTTCAAAATCCAGGACATATATTTCTTATTTCCTCAATTTTATGGGATTCCTCTATCTCCATCCCCTAACACCTTAGACTCCCAATTTCAGTTAGTTTTATGTGTTTTTTTTGTGGGTTTTTTGGGGGGAATATAGTTACTATGTATTTCAGAAAACCAAAATTTCTTTTTTCACATTAAAGAAAGTTAAGCAAAAGGGATTTGCAATGTAGTGCACAATATTTTTTGACAAAAAATTCTCTATTCTACAGAATAAAGTGGAAAGATGATGAGTTTTAATGCTAAAAAAATACTCACTTTTATTCCCAGCTCCAATACTTTATTTCAACCGAACAGACATACACTGCATTCCTATGATATGTCATTCACTCTCCTAACTATACACTTGTAAGTTCAGAAAAGAATCAGACAGTTTCGGCCCTCAAAAGTATTTATAGTCTGCTAACTGTATGATATAGACAATTTAGTTCATATTTGTAGGTACCAGTTTCCTTCTCTGTGGAAAGGGAGTAAGATTTGCCTCATAAGAATATTATGAGAAATTAAATGATTTTATTTAATTCCCTTAATTATAATGAATATGAACTTGTATGTTTCTACTCTGGGGTCAGCAAATTTTTCCTTCTATGGATTAAAGTAATTTAAAAATGTTAACATTACAGTTTTAGAAATTGTTTAATATTGACTTTACATAGAGGAAGCAAAAAGTAAATATCCCTAAGTACATTTCAAGCTAGTGATAAACAGTTTATCACAAATTGTTTCCACATTGTTGTAATTCACTTTTCATTAATGGTTTCTTCATATAAAAATAAACCTTAGAGATATATTCATTTCATATGAACTTCAACTTGCCTTAGAATATTAATATTACATATATACGCACATATATATTTATAAATACGTATATGTAATTTCTTCCTTGGTTAATACTTCTCACAAATAAGAAGAATATATGAATTACTAGTATGATTTATAATCTTGATATAAGAAGAGCCAGACTTTTCATTTTAGTTTCTAATATAAATGTTTGCTGTATTTCCACTTACATCAATGTTTCATCTGGTTAATGTATTTATTACATAATTATGAAAATAGGCAGTCAGCAATTGGGCTTCTTTATGGAATTCTCAAGGAATCAGAATTCCTAAAGCCTGTATAGATTAAGTATAGCATGATATATTTTTAAAAATCTTTCACGCAATGTTTCTTCACAACTCTGGACTATAAGATTTGTCTTAGAAGTCAGTTTACCCCTTCCCTACCCCAGCATCACACACACACACACACACACACACACACACACACACAGCTCTTCCAACGAAGAGAATGAAGAAGAAGTTAGAAGCCATTTAGTTAAGAAAGATAGTTCAGGAAGAAATGGGTGACAACACTACCAGAAATTAGAAGAAAAAATAATGATTAAGTTTACTTATTGATAATCAGTGAATTTCTAAAACTAACAAAAATATGAAGATTTAATATTAACATTATTACAAGAAAGTTTATGTTCAGAGTATTTATTTGTCCCCATGCATGTTTTGATAGTTTTGGTTGTCTGGATGCCATGTTTAAACAAACTGTGGCGTATTTTGTGACTTTTCGCCATTCTGCTTAGAGTGGCGCTATGGTATCATTTATCTAGAATGATTAAGCAGTGTTGAGCTTTGAGACAATGCACTGAAACTTTTTATAGGTAGAGCCGATATGAGAGTGGGAGTATAGTCACAACAAAGGAAATAGGGATAGTAGAATAGACAGCCTACTCTGTTTACCTTACCGCCCCCCCCCCCCCCCCCCCCGCTTTCAGGATCCACTGAGCCAGTTTTCTTGATTGGATGATATTTCCCCATTCATTTTTTATTTGAAGTGGAAAATTCCTTTAACAAAAATTGTATGAACAACCTACTAAAAAGTTTTTGGGAATACAGATACGAATGTGTGTCATACTTTTCTTCCTATCTGTTCCTGTTTGAATCTCTTTGTTTATTCCTTTCTTTGTTCATTGTCACCAGCACTAACTCATAAAATCTAGTCCTGGTTTCACTCTTCACTGCACACCTGCCTACCGGATCCCCAACTGTAAGAGGACAGTGGAACTGTGGTGTCCAATATGGTAGCCGATAGACACATACGGCTTTTACAATTTAATGAATTAAAAATTAAATAAAATTAAGTTTAGTTCCTCAATGGTACCTGCCACATTTCAGTTGTTAAATAGGCACATGAGGCTAGTGGCTACCATATTAGACAGGGTAGGGAATATGTTCATGACTACTGAAAAAAGAATAGAGCTACTTTAGAATGATTAACAGTTTAGTGGCTTGCTTTTGGTAGATGGTTACATCATTTTTCTGAGACAATTGTTAACATAACACAGAATTGTAAAAATCATACATTATTGGTACATGGATTTAGTGAAATTTTATCTTCTATAATAAGGCAAGGGGATTTTAATGGTGGGACGTTTTTAAACTCGTTTACTTGTTTTGTTTTTGTTGCCCTCTTTTTTTTATTAGTTTTTAACTGAAGTGAATCATTGTTATTTAATGTCTTGAAATGAAAAAAAACTTCAGTTTATACATTACAAACCTTGCTCACTTCTTTCACAGAGAATTTTTCTTTGAAGTCATTGGGAGATCCAACCAGGAATAGGAGATAGAAGAATTGTGCCGGGGGCAAAATGCTATTCCTTTTCATGTATCTATAAAATGAAATAAAATATGTTTGATGAATTGCCAGTCTCTTTGCTCTGCTTCAAAACTTGCAAGGTACCTATGTTGTTATGAAATATAGATGCCAAGGAAAACTGGAGTGACTGAAGAGAGAGTGAAAATGTTAGAAGGGGTGGTGAGGAACTTTGTAAAAAATACAAAGTAGAAGAATTACAATGCCTGGGTCTATTGTTAGCTGTTTCTGTGAGCTAATGTTTCATACAGACTGAAAGTGCCCTCTGCATTTCTGATATTTCATGACTTAGGAATTCATTCTCATGAATGTATCTCACTAAGTCTTAAATGCTATGCATTATATTTGTAAGTATGAGTAAAACATGTCCTCCGGCCTCAGAAGGTTTAAATACTACTCTGGTGGGAATGTAGCTACGCCTGCTTCCCTTTTCTAATGCTTTATGGCTATAGCTAGGCTTATGTCATTTTTATATTTGTTCTGAAATTTTATTTTTAAGCCTCCTTATGTCTATTTTAGGCAAAATCTATTTAGACTAAAAAAATTCAACCCAAGATATATGTTTTATTTTAATGGATTAATTTAGTTGATTATATTTGTCATATTTTGTCACAGTAGTTAAATTTTCACTTGGCATTCTAATTTATGCTTTTATGATTTATGATTTTGTTTTTTTGGTACAAAAGTGGACGGGGCATGGCTTTGTTTTGTCACAAAAACCAAGGCGGTTTCAGTGACATGAGGGCGTAGAGAGACACAGAGCTGCACTTCAGGGTTTAGGCCTCTTTCACACAAGGAGATGCTGCTGCACCCTGCCACACCTTGAACTGGCAGTAACAGGGCAGTAGCCCTCTTCTGTTGCCCTAGTCCCATCTTGGGAATTGTATCCCATGTCAGGAAGTCCTCACTGTAACTGCAGGAACACAGGTGCTATGTTCCTATCCCCTTTGCTGCACGTGTGCACACCTACATCAATATAAAAGTGTGCCCTGTCTCTCTCTCTTTTCTCTCTTTCTCTCTGTCTCTCTCTAAGAGGACACAGGGACCTCACTTGATTGCGAAGGGAATGTGCTTTGGCCTGAGAAAAAGAAATATGCAGTGTTGTATCTCAGTGCCTGGCTGGTAAATGACACACTTAACTGCAAGCTGAGCAAGCCTCCCCACTTCTCTTCTATAACCTCTGTTAGGCAGATGTCAACCCCACTGACAGGACACAGAAGAGGCTACAGTGAGGATGATTGTAACTGGGGAATAGGGGTACAAGAGCACCTGGTTCCGGGGGGTCCCAAACAGACCAGGCTCTGCCACTCACAGCTGACAAAATCCAAAGGCAGAGAGAATGGTGGTGAGACAAGAAAGGCATTTATTTCGGTGAGGCCCACACTGGGAAAAGAGGGGACTAGTGTTTCAAAAGCTGTCTCCAAAGTGCTGAAAATACTTCCAGGTTTATATAAGGAAAATGTGGGACAAAGGCCGCCGGATACGTGCAGGTGGGCAGTAGAGGTCAGGTCTATCATTGTCTTGGGGTCAATCATATGAGGTCTTTATTGCTTGAGGTGGTAGTTTTGGCCCCATCACAGGATGCTTTGCCATCTGGGTCTTCTGCCTGAGTTAAAACTTAATCAGTTAGAAAGTACAGAAACAGAGGTAATTGAAGTCCCCTTTAATGATTGCTTTCACCCTGGCTCCAAGAGGCTAGGAGTTGGGGCCCACCCACAGGCAGTGCCATGCTTTAGGCAGTGTTGTGAGGAATAACATTTTAGCCCAACCAGGACACAGAAGGTATTGGGGAATGCAGGGCTGAAGAATAAGGCAGCACAGGACAGTGACGTCCTTCCACCTTCCTGTACACACACACACACACACACACACACACACACACACACACACACACACACAGGTTTTCTGTTGTTAAGGCACTGAGGGATCTCAGTGATGTGATGGGGCTCTGCTGCTCCCCAAGTGCCAACGCCTGAGGGGGTGTGTCTGTCCCCACCCTGGGGTAAGAAGCAGAGTTTGCTTGGAGAAGCAGAATAGCCACAGATGAAAGAATCCCAAACGGGGACAGAAGAGGAGGCCATGTAAGAGATTCATTCTTGTTCATCGTATTTTTCTAATATGGCATTTATTTAAAAAGTTGGCTGAGTAGTATTTCTGACTTATTTTCTTTTGCTTTCCTGATCGATGTTCTAGGAAATTGATGAATTAGTTCAGGACTGGCTCCATGGACTTTGGCCCACAGAAGGGTCCTGAGCTTGTTTTAATGTTCTACTGTTGCCATCTTGGAATTTTTTTTTTTTTTTTAAGATTTTATTTATGTATTTGACAGAGAGAGAAAGAGCACAAGTAGGGGGAGCAGCAAGAAGAGGGAGAGGGAGAAGCAGGCTCCCCGCTGAGCAAGGAGTCTGACTCAGGGCTCCATCCCAGGACCCTGGGATCATGACGTGAGCGGAAGGCAGATGCTTAATGACTGAGCAACCCAGGTGCCTCTTTTTTTTTTTTTTTTTTAAGATTTTTATTTATTTATTTATTTAACAGAGATAGAGAGAGAGAGCACCAGTGGGCAGAGCGACAGACAGAGGGAGAGGGAAAAGCAGGCTCTCCCCAGAGCAGGGAGCCTGATTCGGGGCTCGATCCCAATGACCTGGAGCGGAAAGCAGCCGCTTAACCGACTGAGCCACCCAAGTGCCCCTCCCTTGTTTTGTCTTTATAATTCAGCATTCATACGTCTGCAAGAGCTATCATCTTAAGGCAAAGATATCATCCAGATTGCCACTTACTTAGGAAATTGTTATTACGCACGACAAACCACTTTTTGTAAAATTATTTTTCTATCTACATATGTTTCCTGAGAGTATTTTGTATTTAGTGGTAATTTAGTGATTTGGTAATTTGACAATTTCTATTAAATTTCTTAAAGAATTTTCATTCTCTTCTTGTTGAACAGTAATGGTGTTTTTTCCTCTGTATCTAAGATTAGCTGATACTCATTTTTTTTAAAGATTTATTTATTTATTTTAGAGAGAGAGAGAGAGAGAGAGAGATCAGGGGGAGGAGGGGTGGAGGGAGAGAGAGAATCTTTGAACAGACTCCCCACTGAGCATGAAGCTTGACCCAGGGCTCAATTCCTGGACCCCGAGACCATGACCTGAGCCAAAATCAAGAGTCAGCCACTCAGGCACCCCATGATGATACCCACTTTTTAAGAGTCATTCAGTATCTTAACATCTGATATATGTGTGTGTGTGTGTTTGTTTGTGTGACACAGAGAGAGAGAGGTTGACAAAAACTTTCTCTTTGTATCTACACTGTTTTTGTGCTTATTCTTCATTTTTCCTTCTTGCAGAGGTTTTCTGTTATAGAATCTAGAGCTAGTATAAAAGAGATAGTCAATGTCAGGTTTCTAATTATGAAGTAGATTTTGTCTTCTAGTTCACTCTATTCCTGAAGCAAACCTTAAAACAGAGGGTTAAACCAGAGGGGTAGGTGTCCAACTTCTAGTACACAGATTTACCCTGATTTTAGGAACTGTGCATTTTCATTTTGAAATATTTTGGACTCCTTCTAAAATCTGGTTTTGAGCTAGTGGTAGGAATTGGAAAGCCAACATTCTATTGTGTTTAAGATAATGGATTTTGGAATTAAATTGAATTCCAGTCATACCAACCCTTCTTAATATGATTATATCTTCAGTTCCAAAACCACAGTTTTCTCATGTGAAAAATCAAATTGTAATGCTTATGTTATAGTATTGTTCTGAGGATAGAAAGAGATAATTGCCTGTCAACAATCACAAATGATTGTTGATTGTCATGTAATACTTGTTGTCATTGCTCCTGGGGTGGGTGTAAGAAGGTGCGGATGGATTTTGATCAGCCTGTCATCATAGCTCTTGATACTGGCAGAGTTTAAAATGGGTTCTGCCACTGTTACATATCACAGATATTGCTGGAATGCTTCCCCTACCCACATCATATTATTGGTGGGAATGACATTTAAAAAGGTAAAATTCCTTGTGCTGCTAAAGAGTCAATAATCTAGATGAGTGCTTCAGATATCTGTATTTGCATGTGTATGCTTCACTAATACTATGTTTTGATAATGGTGACTGTAAATGGGAGAATCTCACAAATAATCGTACAATCATTACTGTTGGTTTCTTCCTGCGTCACCATGAGCAACTTTCAAATGAGTTGCATATGGAGTGTGCTCTGCTGGCACACCGTATCTGTGTGATCCAGAAGAGACAGTGGCAAAAATGTAAAGTACAACTATGGAGAATGATCAGGATCAGAGCAAATCACATCAGTTTTTGAAAATAATGGCCACTTCTAGAGAATTATCTTAGTGATACTTGAATGGCCTGGAGCGTTTCCTAATGGGAAAAATTCCTGAAACTCCTTCTGTGATTTATTATGGTTTAACTATTATGTACTCATCCACTTTAGGAATGAATTTGACTTTTGACAACTGTATAAACCAGTCAAGATATATGTAAAATAATATATATCTCATTAAAGTTATCCAAACAATATATAACATAATTCTAAAAGAATCTACTTTATATTTATCCATTGCTATGTGTTTATGTCTGTATATTCATTTTTTTCATTTTTAAAAATTTTATTATGTTATGTTAATCACCATACATTACATCATTAGTTTTTTTCTTTAATTTTTTATTGTTATGTTAATCACCATACATTACATCATTAGTTTTGGATGTAGTGTTCCATGATTCATTGTTTGCGTATAACACCCAGTGCTCCATTCGATACATGCCCTCTTGAATACCCATCACCAGGCTAACCCATTCCCCCACTGCCCTCCCTTCTAGAACCCTCAGTTTGTTTCTCAGAGTCCATAGTCTCTCATGGTTCATCTCCCCCTCCGATTTCCCCCCCTTCATTTTTCCCTTCCTACTATCTTTTTTTTTTAACATATTATGTATTATTTGTTTCAGAGGTACAGGTCTGTGATTCAACAGTCTTACACAATTCACAGCGCTTACCATAGCACATACCCTCTCCAATGTCCATCACCCAGCCACCCCATCCCTCCCACCCCCCACCACTTCAGCAACCCTCAATTTGTTTCCTGAGATTAAGAATTCCTCATATCAGTGAGATCATATTGTATAGTCCTAACAACTATTTAGATCATTACAATAGCCTTGTCAATGTATAGTCAGTACTCTAAGGCTAACCTACCTTTCAGATGTACAATATGCTTTGGAATATATCAGCAATTCAAGTTTTTCTGCTTGAATGTGCATGTTCAGTAGCACTGAACCCAAAATATGAAGGTCTAATGAATTGGCTTTAATGGTTTCCTTGCCTCCTTAAATGTTTTTGTTTTAATTGGTTATAACACACTATATCCTGAACTACACTGAAAAGTTCACAGCATTGATGCTAATGGTCTCTTTCTAATTACTGCATAATGAACAAGGTCTGACAGTGCAGTTTTAGAGGTTAGACACCACACTTAGTGATTATCTTCATATTTTTATGAAGTAGAAATCTAAGCCTTCCATTATAATGTGGAAATTATATATGCATATATGAAATATATATGTATATATATGTGCTTCAGTGTATACGGATGTGTATGTGTACGTCTGTTTTAGGTAAATGCCTGGCAAAATGTACATTTAGGATATTTTATTTTTAGATGATCTGTATGAGTATATGAATATATATATGTATGTATATGTATGTAAACATGCACACATATATTGGAAAAAAAACTACATAATAATCAAATTCTCAATTTATTTACCAAAAGCTTTATTTCCAGTTTCATATATTCTTTCATAAATGTATCTAGTATTTATGGAACATCTCTCTCTCACTCGCTCTCTCCCTCTCTCTCTCTGGTCTGGAGTTTGAACAAAATAATTCATATTGGTCACAATTAAAATACTCTACTGGAAAGCATTAGGATCATGCCATATATTTAACAGATTTAGGCATCTTGTTTTCATTATAAATATATGCCTCTGCATAAAATCTTTATAAATTGTTACACTTTGATATTTAGGGGGAAATAAGAGCAAGAAATCAAACAAATTGTGAAAGTGGGGGAGGAAGAACAGCCACATTAGGAATCCAAGACACTCGTTACACAAAAAGTGCCAAATATTATTATACTTACCACTTCTAGCATTGGTACTCCAAAACATTAATTTTTTTTTCAAAGGCGGTGAGAAAAATTTAATCTGGTTTTGGTTATGCACATTTTAGTTTGATTTGCCTTGCCAGAGTGAAAATATTACTATTTAATTTGGGAGAAGTTTGATACCAAATTACCCATCAAAAGAACAATAGATGAGATGTTAACTTTTTAGAAGAAAGACCCCTAAATATCTTCTATACAAATTAAATTGTATGTACTTATATTGATTTTTATGAAAAAGAATTTCAACTGAATTTTTATGCATATTTGTTTTAGAGATTTTTACATGTAATGGCTTTCAATCCTCTTTTGATTCCTGTACCATTATTCCTTTCTTTATTCTATTTAATATTCTTTATTCTATTTATCATTATTCCTTAAATTAAGCTTAGTTAAAGCATGCTTTCATATCTGAAAATTCTATTTATTCCCCTTGTTAGCACTGCAACACTTTTAGGTGTGTAAGCAACATACACTACAGGGAAACATCCCCAGTATATTGTTTGCAATCTAAAGTTAAAATAATACGCAAATTAAAGGTATGTGACAACATACAGATAAGGCCAAATGAATGGAAAGAGAATGAAACGAGAAAAAATGATTTACATGAATATATCAGTGTGTTGCGGAAAATGAGCAGAAATAAAATCAGTTAGCAGCATTTCTGAGGTTTGTTCTCAATACAGAAGCAGAGGAAACATTTAAATTTTAAACAGGAGGCGATTTGGAGACAGTGAAGGGATCTAAGGGGGTAATAATATGTTTGAGCAAAGTAAAAATGTTCTCCATGTTGGCAAATCTTAATCATTTCTTGCTGTGATAATTAATCAGACAGCTAAGCACTAGCCACTCACCTGCTTCAAAACATAAATTTTACTTTATGTGCACAACAAATTACCCTTTCATGCATACATAGAAAACATACAAATTCTCCATGGAATGAAGGAGATGTTCGATATCTGCCTTTGGTGGAAATAATTATTATTAATTTAAGATTAGCATACTCTAGACAGACTGTTAGCATTCCCGTTTTATCTAAGCACAGCCATGTGAGGGGCACAAGGCTGTCAGTGTGTTGGTGGAAGCTCTCCCACTATTCCCAACAGCTGTTGAAATCACAAACACTTCAATCCTATTAATTGAACAGGAAAAAATCATTAGCATTGTACTGAGGTGTTGGCACCAGCTCATCCCTGCTTGGTTGATCTCTCGAGTCAAATTAGGAAACCTCCTGCTCAGGAGCAATTTACTTTTTGTTGAATAAAGCCTATTTTTCTGGTCACATTTTAAGATGGTGCTCCTTTTGCTTGTCTTATAAGCAATGAATTTAACTCAAGAAGGAAATTGAGTATTAGGAGTTTGAGGGGAAGTGCTTTTCTGTCTCTTATTAATCTCTTCAAGTCTAATACTTAGAAGGAAAAGCCATAAAATATTTAAATGAGTAAGACGTGGTCATCATCGTCATCAATGTCATCAGCAACAGTAACCATGAACATTTATTTAATCTTCATTAAATGTGGGACATGATTCTAATTGCTGAGGATGTGTTAACCTTTTTAATCCTCACAACATCTTCATGAGTCAGGTTCTGTTACTCTCATTTTCCAGATGAGGAAACTGAGATATAGAGAGAAAAAAGTAGATCATTCACAGTTCTACAGCTAGTAAGTTATGGAGCCTGAATTTGAGTCCAGACAGTCTGACCCTGGAATTTATGCTCATTGTGCACAGTTGAATGTAGAAATAAAAGTAAAACAGAGAAAGTGAAAGGAAATGAGAAACTTTTCTCTCTAAGTTATTTAGAGGCAGTCGCTTTATTTCAAGAGGTGAGGAAGTAGCTAGTAAATGCCAGAACTAATATAAATTTGAAATATCAGATTTATGAAAGTCAATATAACAGTGGTCCAGCTAAGACTAGAAGCCATATTTCCTTTCCATCTAAAACTCTGTCTATATGTAGCTTGGAAGAATAACACTGACCACAACGTGATTCTTTATATCTGGATTTCTTTCTTGTGTTTGTGTTGGGCATAATACGGGGTCTGGAGGGGACAATCTAATAAAGATTTGTTTTATTATATAACATTTGTTTACTATACAAAGTAAAATAATGGCACACTTGACTTTATGTGTAATTAACTAGGTTTGGGAAGTGTATTTTCTTTTTTAAGATTTTATTTATTTATTTTTGAGAGAGAGACAGCACAAGTGCACAGGCGCGCATGAGCGGGGGAGGGGGGCGGGCAGAGGGAGAAGCTGACTCCCCGCGGAGCAGGGAGCCCCATGCAGGACTCAATCCCAGGATCCTGGGATCATGACCTGAGCCAAAGGCAAATGCTTAATCGACTGAGCCACCCAGGTGCCCAGGAAGTGTATTTTCTTGTATGAACATCTATTGGGTATGATGGATATTGAAGGACTAACACAATTATAATGTTTAGTTAGGACAGAGGTTCTATGCCTCTTGCTTAGTTTTGGGATTCTCTAAAAACAATAATTCACTGATATTCCTGATTAACCTTTACTTCAAAGTCGTGCTTTAGATTCCATCGTCATAGTTATGGGCATTTGATCCAAGTAGATAAATTGCTTAGCTACTTCATAAATAGAATAAGAATTTTTGTCCTGTCAGACCCATTTAGCCTTCATAGTCATAAAGTATCTTTCTTTCAGGAAATAGAAGTAGATAACTATTAAAATTAAGATGACAATGTGTCCTAAGAATTGATAACTATTTAAAAAATGTTTCAGGCACAAGCATCAGAATTCCATTATCCAGAGTCGCAATGCTCTCTGCTTCCAGTCCCAGTACTGAGAAAGGGTTACAGATGAACAGGGGTAAAGCACTAACCTTGTTCGACACCTTTGGGTTCGCTCTTTGTGAACTTAGTACCTCATATGTCCTTTTTCTTTTGCATCTTTGCAGTGTTTTTTTGTTGTTGGTTTTGGTTTTGGTTTTGGTTTTGGTTTTGTGGCCATGTCTATTTTGCCAGGTAGACTTGAAGCTACTTTAAAAGCAGGTACTATGTCTTATACATGGTTAAGTTGTATTTGTGACTTCACTTGGTTTTTGTTTGTTGCCTTACAGAAGATTTTTAAAAAATAATTCAATAAAAGTAAGATAAAATAACATGTTTGGTTAAAGCAATGAAATGATATTTATTAGATTACTTAGTTGCAAGAGATGTCCTGTTGTGACTTTTGCAAATTTCTGGGTGCTCTTTCAAGTTAGTTCTACACCACCATGAAGGCTTCATATGCCTAGCACATAGGTCCTTCTTCATTAAGTGGAACCTTGACCATTCTCACATATCTCATTCCTACATGAAACTAGTGAACTCCATGACAATAGCCTATTAATCACTATAAGGTAAGTGTGTTTAAGATGGTGTTCACAGACATGAATTTTGGGCAGTCTGAGAACTTCTGACACTATTGCAAAAGTTGTGTGTGTGTGTGTGTGTGTGTGTGTATGTGTGTGTGTGTATCAGTTTTGGGTAAGGAAACCTATAGCTTTTGATCAGATTCTGAAAGAGATATCTGACAAATGAAGCTTCAAGAACCACTGATTTAAGGATAAGGACTGGGCAACTATGTGTAGGCTGAATTTATCCATCTTGAATCACTATGCTAATGGCATAACAGGAAAACAGACAAAACCAAAATGTGAGCAACTGTGTGTTTTTATATTGAAAAAGAAATAAGGAGAGAATGAGCAAAAATATTTTTTTAATTCGTTAGTGCAACCTGTATAAAATAGCTATTATTTGATGAATAAATACAAAATAAAATATTTTATAATAACTTTCACCTGTTAATGTTTTGTTAAAATTATCCATTAATTCAACATCTTTTTCATGCTTAATTTATGGAATGCACTATCCTGGGTCTTGTGTAAAATACCAAAAAACAAAATATAGGCTCCTGTGCTTTTTCCTCTCAGGTAATTACATTTTATATTGCTTTATAAGTAAGGCAAATGATCCAGAAAGGTTACCCGATAAAAAGGATACTAGTTAAGGGTGAATTCAGGGGAAAGATCTCTGGGGGACTAAATCATTAGTTATGTCTTTAGGGAGAGAGCTAGTTTCTGCATGACAGATTAGATCCAGATAGATGTAAAGGACGTTGTATGTTTCAGAAATGGGAACTCCATGAGTACACATAAAAGCGAGACTCTCATAAGTATCTTCAGGGTAAAGAGAGTAGAGCCACCTACTCGTATTATAGGATTCATGCTTGGGTGCACTGAAAACTATTGTAGTTGTGACCAGTTTTCAATGTCTGAATGAGCATTTGTACTGCCGACTAAATGTTACCCTTAAAACTTTTTTATTAGAAGGGTGTATTAGTTTGCTACGGCTGCCATAACAAAATCCCACCATAACAAAATACTAAACAAGGCTAGATGGCTTAAATAAGAGAAACTTATTTTCTCACAGTTCTGGAGGTTGGAAGGTCCAAAATCAAGGTGCCCCCTGGTTTGGTTTCCCCTGAAGCCTCTCTCCTTGGCTTGTAGGTCATTGCCTGCTTATGGTGTTTTCATATAGTCATTTCTCTGTGGGTGCACATCTCTGTCTCTCTGTCCAAATTTCCTTTTCTTATAAGGACCCCAGTCAAATTGGGTTAGAGCCCACCCTGTCAGCCTCATTTTAACATAATTATCTCTTAAAGACCCTACTTTCAAATACAGTGACATTCTGATGTACTGTGTATTAGGGCCCCAATGTATGAATTTGGGGGGGGATATAATTCATTCCATAACAAACCCCAAAGTTCTGGCTGTAAAAAATAAATATTATAAATATATTACACTAAACAATAGTATATTTAATTTATAATATAAGAGTGAATCAAAATTTTAATATCCTCAACTAAATTTTATTGAATAACTATAATGTTTCAACATATATAAGGAACATTTTCAAATATGTTGTTTCATTAAATTCTTATAATTACTGCATGAGAAGATGAGCAAAGTCATACAGTGACAAACCTCAGATTAAAATTCATGAAATTCTGACTCCAAATTTATTGATTTTTTTCTACCAGTTTCTGTCATGCCTATATAGTTCCCATATGTGCCTGGACTAGAAGCTTTGCAATTCTCTTTGGTTTAGTTTGCAAAAGGTCCACATGTTTCTATGCATATACAGTTCTATACATATCTAAATGTTTGTAAATGTATGTGGTACCAGATAGCCTTGTGTTGGTGCACAAAGTATACCCAATCTTTAGTTTATGAGACATTTTCTGGTATCTCATAAATCTCTCCCTATTTTAATAGTTAGAAGCTTCTCCAGCCTTAATAGAATGAGCTTTAGTTACATAAGATTTTGCAAGTGTTTGATAGTTAAACTTTACATTATATCTGGGAGCATCTTGGCAGTATGTTGTGTCAAATGAAAGTAGTAAAATCAGTCTGAGATTTCACAGCTGCCCTAATTAGCTGATAACTCTTGAAACTTTGAGAAGTCAGTAGCACAATCTGTTGTAGATATAATTTTGCAACGAACAACTATATATTTTGGGTTCACCAAAAGTGTCCAGCACTATATTTATGTCTCTAAACCAGCTATTCCTTGTATTTTGGCTAATCATGTTAATCAAAATTGCATATGCTTTTAGCCTTAAGATGTTTCAGACTTAATTAACTCAGCCTCGAAATAGGTTTGGGAGCTGTGTTAACAAGGAGAGGCTGCATTTGATAGTCATTCTGAGTGTGGGATTTGAAATGGAGCTGTTTTTGAATTCTGACTTTGCCACACATTAGGTATTGAATCTCAGACAAGTTATTTATTTCTTTTCCTCTCTGGAACCAGATGGAACAATATCTATTTCACAGACTGATAAGATAAACCAAGCATTTAATACATATACAGAACCTACCATATAATTAGCACTCAATGCATAAAGCTACTATTTATTTTACCAGATACATATTTTTAATTATTTTTTGAAAATTTGCAACTAAGCAGAGGTAGATATTAATTAATTGATGTCTAGTATGGACTAGTAGTATGCTAGAAGATTGAAAAAGTACCAAACTGCAAAGGCTGAAGGCACAGTCCCCAAGACTGCCTCCACTTCTGACACCACTTGCAAATTTGGGGGTTCACAAAACCACTCTTAGGTATAATAATTAATTGGAGAACTTACAGAACTCAGTGAAAGCTATTATACTCATGGTTACAGTTTATTATAAGAAAAGGATGAATATTAAATCAGTGAAAGAAAGAGACCCTTGGGCCAAGTCTGGGCAGGTTCCAAATGCAAAGCTTCCAATGTCCTCAGGATGTGTTATCTTCCTGTCATTAATGTACGACAATATTCGGGGCATACTGCCGACCTGGGAAGCTCACCTGAAAGCTCTGATGTTCAGAGTTTTTACTGAGGGCTCATTACATGGGTCTGATTGACTGATTGATTGCCCACAGTTGAACTCAGTCACCACGTTAACTGATACAGTGAGACTCACCCTAAATCACATGGTTGGTCTGTTGGTCTCTTCTAGCATGGCCAACCCACTCTGTAAGATAGTTGGGGTGTGGCCAGCATCACTGTAATATCTGATGTGGCCAATCTCTGCCCTAAACAAAGTCACTCATGTCAGGTATGACATGGATTACCTTCCAGAAGCTGAGGGAAAAGGCCAGGCCTCTCATTGGGCAAGGCCAAATTGTTGACTACACAGGTACATTGCCAGAATTATACAGGTAAGATGATTTGTTATGTTTGTTGAACTGTTATTTTATAAGAACCCAGTAAGGTGATTAGTGAAATAATATAGAATATGAACATAAATATAAAATGTTGCAATTGTAATGAACATTTTCAAAGTATAATATACAACAGTCAATATTATAATGATGTTTTTAATGTTATAAACATACCTACAAGATGAACTGACAGCTGTATGGCCTTCAGAGTATTAATGCTATTAAAAAAGTCCACTTTGATACCTTTTTCTATATATAAAAATGTCATTAATCTTAAATTAATATATATCTATAAAGATTAGAACACAATATACCTATAAATATTTTCCACAGGAATTTGTTGAGATCTGAATAGAAAATTGAACTATCTGCCTTGATTGTTAATTTGTAGTATATGAGCACATATTCAATAACTTATACCTGCTATTTGAGGAATGAATTCTTGGCATCAGTTTTGTAGTTTGGTAGTTTTCAGTTAGATTAATAAATATATCCATCAAAGTTGATTAGTGTGGAGGAAGGTGATCTAAATAATTAACTAAAGGTGACTGAGTAGCACTTTTTAAATTTAAAATGTGAAAGGAATAATTTGTGGTACACCTGATAGAACTGTAAGGAGGAGTTCTAAGTTTCTATCCTGTTGATGTCATAGTTAAAGGGACATTTTGAGGTATGAAATATCTTCAATAGGATAATTATGTAAATGAAAACACTCCCTGATGACTAAGTTTATAAAATTATATGCAGAGGATTTTCAAGGTTAGATTCAAAGCCATAGAGCCAGGTGTCAAATCTGTATAGCGATCATGGTCTACATCATGACCTATAAGGCTTTATTGATGGTGCAACCAACTCCTGTTTCTATTAAAATATTTAATTTAGTAAAGTATATGCATATATGCTTGAATTTTAAGTTTACATTTTAGTATCAGAAATAGTAAATATTACACATGTCCGTGTTGACATGAAGTGACTCGAAATGAGCTGAATTGAAGTGAGTTGAAGTGAGGTGATGTGAGTTACAAGAACTAAGGTAAAATATCAACAATTAATACTTATCACAAAGTTTCTCTCATAGATTACATTTCTTGGAAGATTTTGAAGTTGTGGGTTAATTAAAAATCTTAGGCTAATTTTCATATATTTATCCTTACACAAATAAAAATGCCAGTTTTCAAATGAACTTGTCTAAATTCAAGAACTCAATTAGTCTTATATTAACATAATTTGGAAATATAAGCAATTTAGCAGAAATAAAATAGCAGTCCATACTTAGGTCTAAACGGAAACAAAACAATGAAAGTATTTGGTAGGTATTTAGGATTTAGAAATTTGGCTTCAATGACTTTGGAAAATAAATTTTTAAAGAGTTTTTATTTGTTTAAGTAATCTCTACACCAACATGTGGCTCAAACTCATGACCCCAAGATCAAGAATCATTTGCTCCTCTGACTGAACCAGCTAGGTGCCCTGAAAAATAATTTTTTTAAAGGTTAAATTAGTTTTGCATCGGGGTGGTGAAATTTTGTCTCTTACCTCAAATAGAAGCTAATCATGGAATAATTTTAAATTATTTTCCAAAGTTGGCATATATGAACACATCTAAATATTATTTAAGCCAGATCAATGTAAACAGTAAATTTTATATTACATCACAGATGATAGTAGCAGGTTGACTTTTAAAAATACTATTACCTAAAAAGTTAAAGATTGCATTTTGTTTTCAAATCAAAAGAATATCTTGAATGTAAGAAAGAAAATGAAAAAAAAAATTTTGCAAATATTTTTTGACTTTTCAAGGGAAATGTACTAGTGTTCATAGCCTTCCACATATGGTGACGTTCTTATTGTTCACAAAAGATAAAGCAACATCAAAGTTTTAAGAAATATGGTAGTCTGTTTTTAATGATATAAAATATACACTTTTCTTGAATATTGATATAAAACATTTTAAATTGTTTTCAAGAAAGGTGTAGAAGAAAAATCTATTGATAACAGGGCATATAACTTAATATTATGATAATACTAGTGTGGATTTGGGCTATGGCATTTATAATATATCTCCTTTGACTTACTTTGGGTTTTACTGCTTGTGAATTATTGAAACCTGATTCACTTACGAGATATGTTGATCTCAATTGAGTTCAAAGTGAATTTCCTTTTCCTTTCCATTCAAGAACTCATATTGAATGTTCAGTGGGACTATAATCCATCATGTTGTGTCTTAGAAACACATTTATAAACTTAATATTATACAGATAATTTACATTTCTATTGCAAAGGAAACAGAGTTTTATTTTATTAGGCTAATGAAACAATACAGAATATTATCTGAGCATACGATTCAAGAATTTCATAATCATAAGTAAAATAAAGTGGATTCAAAATCTAAAGGCTAAATGGAACCCTAAAAAGCCATCCTCTCTGTTTTTGCTAGAACCATATTCAGACACAAATTGGATACAAACTGTCTGACTTCAACCGCAATCCTATATATAACTATGATGCTTGTACAGAAGAAATTCAATAAACTTCCCTAGAACGTTATTTCAATTTCTAAAGCTTTTCACTGGAAACAAATTAAAACCTCTAATGAAGGTTTATTCCTTTGATTACTACCATTTCCTCCAGCATAGATTTGAGGAATAACTGGCTATTCTCTCTTTCTTTTGTAAGATTTTATTTATTTTTGAGTGAGAGAGAGAGAGAGAAAGCACTAGCTGGGGGAGAGGCAGGGGGGGAAGCAGACTCCCCACTGAGGAGGGAGCCAGATGCAGCACTCCATCCGGGATCATGACTGGAACCAGAGGCAGATGTTTAACCAGCTGAGCCACCCAGGTGCCCTTGGCTATTCTCTTCGAAACTTCCTTTTCTAAGCCTAAGGTTTTTTATTGAAAAACTATCTCTCTTTGGAGTTATATTTATTCATTCTTCGTATGCATATGCACATTTGTGTGTGTGTGTGTGTGTGTGTGTGTATGTATGAATATATAAGATATTGTCAGTAGAATTAAATAGTTAAATGATCTGAATTTGTAGAATATACTGAATTTGTAGAATATACTACAGAAAATGCACAGTGGAACAACAGGTCCACTGTAGTTGGTGAAATGTGTTTAAAAATGAAACAAACACAAAACAATGGCAGACAATCATTCAGAAAAGTTTCTATAGTCTTTGAGGTTATAGGGACTAAGATGGAATAAGATGCTGTGTTTTGGGCTTATTAATAATCCATAGTCTACTTGTCAAATTAGACAAGCAGAAGGTCAGACTTACTTTTTAGCACATTGTGATTAAGTTCTAAAATCTTGGTTAGCACAAAGGACAATCGGTGCATAAAAAGTCAGGAAATCTCAAGGAAGTCTTCATGGAGGAGTTCAACACTGAAAAAAGAATAGGAATTAGCCAAGCAAAATTGGCCTAGGAGATGGTTGAAAGCAGTTTTCTCAAGCAGAAGGAGCAATGATAGCAATGTAAGTTGGTAACTAGAATAAATAGCAATTTATTCAGTGGCAGGAAGAAGAGTGTTCAGAGGTTGGAAGTAAAGGCAGTTGAAAATAAAGACTGAAACAATCATCAGTAGCATGGCATAATATTCTAAAAAGTTTGGACTTTCTAATGAAGCTGAAGGGAAGGTTTGAAGATTGTTAAACAGGTGTGTAACACAGATTGATTTGCATTTTATGAAAATGTTTCTGGAAGCAGAAGAATAGTGAATTTTTTAAAATGCATGCTTAGTAGCATACACACCCATGAATAAAAGCAAGGAGTGCACTTGATTGTCTATTGTACTAACACTAGAGTGAAATGGTTAAGAGCCTGATCCAAGGGGAATTTGTGATGAATTTTGAGCCATAGAGAAATGGAGGACTAAAGATATCCAGCATATCCCATTTGGGAATCACATGACTGGGAAGGGTGTGACACTATCTCATTTCACTCATCAAAGGAACACAAGAACAACAGTCGTGGGAATAAGATGTTGAGTCTACTTTTAGATATGTTGGTTATTAGAGATTTCTAGGACATTCAAGTTAAGTACTACATAGACACTCAATGCTATGAAAAGTCAAATTGATAGGTTGAAAGCTCAGAAAAAATATCTAGACTGATGATACAGCACAAATCATCAACAAAGAAGTGGTAATTGATGATGACATCATCTGTAAACAAAGATAGTTTTATTTCTTCCTTTCTAATTTATATACCTTTATTATCTTGTCTTGTTAGATTAGCAAGGACTTTCAGTATGACGTTGCAAAGGAGTGGTGAGAGGGACATTCTTATCTTGTACCTGATCATAGTGAGAAAGCTTTTGAGTTTCTCACCATTAAGTATGATGTTAACTGTAGGTTTTTTGTAAACAGTCTTTGTCAAGTTGAAGCCATTCCCCTCAAATGATACTTAGTCTAAAGTTTGATGATTTACATATTGGATAAAGAATCAAACTTAAAAGAAATATTAGCAAAATAAATGTAAAAGTACCAAATTTAAATCAAAGAATCAATTGCAAAAATTAAGAGAGGTCAAGATCTAGTTTGAAGAGTATTAAACCTGGATAATTAAATTAACTATTATCCTCTAAAGAATAGCAATATAACATGATGACAGAGACTGATGGAGACCGAAGGAGAAAATACCAAAATTAAAAGCAAACAAAAAATCCCTAATGAAGCTTCTAGGTTTTATTGGCATATCTACAAATTTTACAGGCCCCAAAGAAGTGAGAATATCGTTTAAGAACAAACAGTTATTTGTAAACTCCAGTGTACAAAAGAACTGAGCAGAATGACATTGTTGCCCTAAGTTAAAAGTAATGCTGAGAAAGTAGGGTTATCGAACAGTACAATTAAAATAGTGAATTGTATGTACATCATATAATATGAAGGATAGTTAACTGAACCGAGATGCTTTAGGAAGGGTATAATGATTCTTTTAAATTTAAAGATTTATCATGTGAAATAAATGGTTTCTTTTTTATTATTCTGAATGACGAAGTAGGAATTATAGGAAGCTCTATTTTGAATTAGTGTGCAAAAATAAATTTACTCAGTTGTTAGTACATGAAACGTCTGTCAAAATAATGAGTTTTTTGACACTGTGACGATTCTAGACTGGTTTAAAAAACTAACTACTATGGTTTTATAGTGTCCTAGATTATATAGGCCTTAAAATTCTTTAAATTATAAAGTGATGTTCCCAATATAGATACCCCATTGGAAAAATGAACCATAGGACTGCTTTTTCTTTTGTACCCAGTTTACATTAATTTTCTATATCAATCACATTTTTTGGAAGGAAAAGAAAAAAGATAAAATGAGGGAGAGGAGAAAGAGGAAGGGAATAATTTGGCTCGACCTGTCACGTCTATTCCTATCTGATTTCTATATCTATATCCTTAACATGCACACAAAGTTGAATATTACCTGCAAAAGTATAATCTATTTTTATTTGACTTTCCTTTATTCTTGGTTAAAGCTCAAAATTTTGTAGTACATTCTACTGGGAATCTTTTCCTCTGTTAGTGTAATAACTTCAGCAAATCTCTTCACGGTTTTATGAGAAATAGAGCATAGAGGAAAGATAGATAATGAACAACAGGCTTAAATTTCATTATTAGGCAGATGACTTAAGAAAAGCACTGAACTATCCTCTTTTACCATATTTGAAAGAGACGGTAAATTTAATGTGTCAATAATTATGTTATTGAACATTTTGGATTAAAAAAATAGCATATGTAAAGAGAGGTGAGAAATGAGGTGAGCAAGAGGTTGATAATGTGAGTAGACACTTTTTGCTCTTAGTGAATACACTTGAGATTCACAGTCTCTAAAAGCCAGCTTGGCTAACTTAGAGGAATTTGGCTACATTTGTTTAAGTTACTTTAGTTCTCTAAGTATTTATATGACATACACTACACCCCAGGAAGTGTGGTAGAAATCAAATACCAACATGAATAGTGCCGTATTTGGGGTCTTTGGTATGTGGGAGGGGGAAGAAAGGCTAATTCAAGCTACCTCAAGTGTTGCAAGATTATTTTGAGGTCATTTTGTGAATAAGTGGAGCAGGAATCCCACCAAAGCCCTGGAACAGCTGGACTTCCCAGAGTGGCAAGAATATTCTCATAAACATGAGAGACACAGTCCTCCGATGTACCTCTAGGGACTGGAGTGGCAAGCATTCTTGCATCTTCATCCTGATGTGCTTTAAAGAGATTCATTTATTTCTCCAGATCCTCCTGCCCTTCCCCTCCCTCCATCTCCCCCCTCCCTCACCTCCACTCTCTTCTCCCTCCACTCCTTCTTCCCTTTCCCCTCCCTCTCAATTTCTTTCTTTTGCTGAGAACAGTTTTAAGACATTTTTAAATTAAAAAAAAAAAGAAGGAAAGAAAAAAGAAAAGACTAAAAACTAAAAGGCTCAGTTCTGTCTAGCTCACTCATGTGAATTTCTTGTTGGACTGTTTTAAAACTCTAGAGGTTGTAGAAAAGTGATAATAATGGAAATGATCCTTATACATAGAAAACTAATTGCTCCTTTGGATAATTTCTGTCTGTATCTGTTTGTAAATTTATTTCAGAATTGCTATTCTCTGTATATGTGTCTGCTTTTTTGATTCTCCTTTAAACAAGTTGTAACATCTTACTGGTTCCCTCATTAATTAAGAAGGTAAATAAATTATTTGACACAGGTTCATGTTATACTTGTGTGCGATTTATGATTACAGTTTTTTTATTTTTTATTTTTTTAAAGATTTTATTTATTTCACAGAGAGAGAGAGGGAGAGAGCGCAAGAGGGGTGAGAGGGAGAGGGAGAAGCAGGCTCCCTGCTAAGCAGAAAGCCAGATGCATGACTCCACCCCAGGACCCCAGGATCATGACCTGAGCCAAGGCTTAGCTTAACCCGACTGAGTCACCCAGGCAGCCCCTCTTTTTAATTTTTTTAAGACTTATTTATTTGAGAGAGAGAGCCGACACTTAACCCACTGAGCCACCCAGGCAGCACCTCTTTTTATTTTTTTAAAGATTTATTTTAGAGAGAGAGTGCATACGTGTGAGCAGGTGAGTGCATGGTGGGGGGAGGGTTGGGGGCAGAGGGAGAGGGAGAGAGAGTTTCCAACAGACTCCCTGCTCAGCACAGAGCCTGAAGCAGGGCTCAGTCTCACAATCATGACTGGAACCTAAAGCAAGAATCAGCTGCTTAACCAACTGAGCCACCTAGAAGCCTCTATAATCTCTCTTTAAAATGTATCCTTTAACACTGTTTGTTTAAACCAGACTCTATCAAAGGTCATTGCTCAGCCTTTGGAGAGGTAACTATCACAGTGCAAACAGCTGTAGCTGGGAGGTAGCTGGGGATAAAAAAGATATTGGTAACTAGATTATGTAAGCCCTTGTAGAAAATTTTACAACTTTGACAATTATTCTGAGTGAGAGAGGGAGCAGAGAAGTGCCAAATTGATTGACACTTGAAAGGGACTACTGTGGATACGTTTTTGACAGGAAACAGGAGGTCAAGGGTAGCAGCAAAGAAATCAATTAAAAGGTTGCTACAGTTATCTGGATGAAGGGTGTTGATAGCTGGGACAAACAACTAAGTAAGCAATGGCAAGATGCTACAATTTAATCACATTGTGGAAATCTTTTGAGCGAACAGAATTTGCTATTGAATTAGATGCAAGGCAAATGAAAATGAGAGAAATCATGAGCTATGTCAAGACACTGGACTTAGGGAATTGGAATGGTGGAGCATTTAGGGAATGTGTACCATGTGGGTATTTTTGTACATGTTAAGTTTAACAAACTCATTAAATTTCCATGTATGGATGTTGTGGAGGGAGCCAGACATTCAGGAGAAGTCTGGGCTAGAAATATAATATTGGGAGTCATTAGCATCCATATGATATTTTAATCCCAAGCATTTGTGGAAAAATACAAAGAGCACCCAAACAAGAGCAGAGAGAGGCTGTTAATTCAGAGCTTATTATGTTAAGGGAGTCAGCCATCACTAATGTTTGGCATCTTCCAGGGCAGGCAGGGGAGTAGGAAAGCTTTACAATCGGGAAAAAAGAAAAGAAAATTTCAGATATGCTCTGATTGGAGTTTATTGGCATGAGGAAGCTGGAGGTGGGATAATGAAAAGTGGGGCTTTAGATGTGATTTGGCTTTCTGTTTGGTCTCACTTGAGTTGTAAAGGGAAAGGGGTGGTAGCAAAATAGCAAGCATGTGTTACAAAGTACTAATTGTTCTGAAATAGTTGCTGCAGAGATTGTGGTTTGGCTTAATGGACACCTTATGTAGGTCAGAGTTCTATTGTCATATTTGTCTGGTCATTGCATATTCAGTCTCTCACACCAGAAGTAAATTAGGTAAAAAAGATAAGAGTGGAAACAGGAAGATTTACATCCGTACCAACGTGTCTAGAATTTTGTTGCTACATTGGATGAGGCATGACTCCTAATGACAATTTTAAGCCCTGTGCTTTTACATATTTCCAATTGTGCTTCTGATCCAAGTTCAACTCATCTCTGCAAGGACAGAGCTAACTGAAATATTGTTGTTGCCTTGTTTAAATAACACCTATAGTAAAAAATAATCAAATGAATTGTGTGGAAATCCTAAGTATTAGATTGGTAAGTGGAGATACCTTAGCTATGAGTCAAGGTCATTTGGAAAGAATCAGGAGGTTTTCTAAAGGGAGAAAAAAATTCTGGGCACTGTCAACATCATAATTGATTAGCCCTGCCGTTATTGTAATTTTGCCCACTTTTGTCTTTCACCTCTTTTCTTCTTTCATTGCATTCTGTGTCAAGTTTTTCTTCCCTAAACCGGTGGCCTTCTTTCAAAGAATGACTTCCAATTAACAAATACATGTACTTTAAATTTTAAAGGACTCTCTGTGGGGTGAGGCTCACTACAAGCCCTCTGGCACAATGCTACGTTTAAAAACTGTCCAACTGTTGTGTGGCCTTTTACTGTTGCTCCTTAGCTCTATGCTCTCCAGTCCTGCAGCTTTTCATTAGAATTCTGGGCATGTTACATCATGTTGGCATCCCTATCCTTCCCTTTATTACTATGCCCTTCCTTTTACCCCCTTCTCTTTTGCTTCTGCTTGGATCTTTTGTTATCCAGCTTCTTTTACCCTCCTTGCCTTGCTTCCTTGTCCTTTGTCTTCTTCTGTTATGATTTATGATTATGCCCTTCTTCAGGCCATCTGCTTCCAAGCGAACTCCCTACCTTAAACCACAGTCAATACTTTGTATAACTACTTGACTATTTGCAACTGATTTTTTAAATAGAGCACTGAGATAACTTTCATTTACAGTTATATTAAACACACACAAATCCTTTAGTATAATTTTCTTATACCATTTCCCTGAATTTGTAAAACCTAATGCTATTCCCCTTTTCAACACTTTATTCTAAAAATTTCAATTAGAAATGATTGTGCATTTTTTCAAGGATGATTCCTTTTCTGAAAGATATATGTAGATCCTTCTCTTTTGTAGAGGTCCAGAAAGGAAGGGCCTACTTAACTAACTTTCTTTCTTTCTTTCTTTCTTTCTTTCTTTCTTTCTTTCTTTCTTTCTTTCTTTCTTTCTTTCTTTCTTTCTTCTTTCTTTCTTTCTTTCTTTCTTTCTTTCTTTCTTTCTTTCTTTCTTTCTTTCTTTTTCTTTCTTTCTTCTTTCTTCCTTCCTTCCTTCCTTCCTTCCTTCCTTTCTTCCTTTATTTCTCTCTTTCTCTCTCTCTCTTTCTTTCTTTCTTTCTTTCTTTCTTTCTTTCTTTCTTTCTTCCTTTTTTTTCTTTCCCTCTCTCTCTCTCTTCCATAAGGAGAAGGAGACCTAAAGGAAAGGCCACACAATAGGGCAAACAATCAGGCAGACTTAGAATATTAGAAATAGTGAGAAACTATTTGGATGCATATAATAGAAAGTAGTGCCAAATTATATAAGTCAGAAATGGAATTGTGTGGTGATTTATTATGCCTTGTAACATAAGAGCAGAAATCAGAAATTTGCAAGAGTAAGAAATAGGAGTCTTTCATTGTTTCTCATCACATTTGTTTTATTCTTCTCTCTTGCACTTGTCTTTCTCCATGAGGAAGAAAATGGCTGCCCCACGAATCATACATTGAAAAAATTAGCTGACACTGAGACAGGAATGTCTCCCACAGGAGAATTTCAGAGCGAAGGTACTATGCTTGGCCTCTCTACACCAACTGAGTCCAATTAATAATTGTTAGAATAGAAGAAGGGTGACACAGTACAATTAATCATGGCTTCCAGGGAAGTCTGTCTCCCACACTTCCTAATTGTTTAACTTGGAAAAATGTGCTCAATCTCTTTGAGATTTAGTGTTCTTATTTGTGAAATGGGGATAATAGTACCTACCACATTAAATAAGAACACCAATACATGCTAGCTGTTATTATTACCAAAAACAAAACATTAAGGGCATCATATTCTAACTATATAATTATTGTGGAGCACATTCTAATTTGGTATATTCACGCACCTGATACATAGCCTTAGTTTTAAGAAAATGCAAGCAGCACTTACCTCTTAATATCATGAGGCCATTTGCACATGGATGACAGTTCTGGCAAATGTCCATGATTATCTAGGTCACCCTAAGTACTGCAGAAAGTAAGGAGAGTATTAAGTCTTCCCTTGAGCAAGTATATTTAGACAATGGCTAAAGATAAATGACACCCAATAGAAGGAAACAGACTAGGAAATCCCTTGCGGGTCTGTGTTCATAAATTTATCCCCTCAGAAAATGATTAGAAACCATAGTAAGGTTATAAGGTGGAGGTTCATATTGTTGGAAGTTTACAGAGATAAGAGGAATTTCTAGTACTTGGGGTAGAATGAGGGCAGCACTATAGAAGACTGTGGCAGGCCAAAAGGAAAGATATGAACTTCAATGTTTTTAAAAAAAATATTGGAGGATTTACAGACTGACTAGGTGTGAGTGATACTGGCTATCAGAGATCTAGCTGTGGCGTGAGGGTTCCTAGTTTCACATCTGGGGTAGCTGCGAATGCTTCAGGAGAATTTGCCAGATGAGATGACAGTGAGTATTTTAAAAATATAAATCCCTCTATAAATTCCAGGTGTTTTCATTATCTGAATCAGGATATGGCTATAGGGAAACTGAGTTCTGTCTCATAGTTCTGTCTCTGTCTTCATAAGAAAAATCACAAAATATCCAACACCTAATATATTCAGAGAACTTTTAATTTAGATCAGCACTTCATAAAGCATATTGTACATTCCTTAAATATCAATAGGTGATAACAAAACACACTATATTAAGCAAAGATAAATAGGTATCTTTACTGCAGGACTTCACAGAAACTTTAGTATGCCAAATGTGCATTTTAGTCCAAGACAGGAATTGTAATACGCTGAATTTCCAAGGTATATTTGCTCTCAGTGCACTTTTGGTATTCTGAGGACCTGGCTTGAGGAAACATAACTGACACATTGTTTCTCCATATCGCATTATATTACTCCCAAATTAGTAAAATATAATCCGCACAGCCTACAGCAGGATGGGTTTTATACATACTTCATTAAAAGCACTTGCATTTCCTGTGAACAAATACATTGTATTAAATTAATAATAGTGGTTATGAACCCATAACACTTAGAAACTTTTGCATAAATGGATTTTTTATGTGTATGACAGTGACTCTTACACTGTGATAGAGTTGTATTCAGTGTAGGTGCACAGATATTATGAAGTCACTTAATGCTATTTACCATCATTCAACCATGCAAATTTTTTTACTGCATACACTGACTATTATATTCTCTGATTATTCTCATTATTATTATAACTTTCTCTTTTGTACTTTCTTCTGTGTCAGGAATGCTATCCTAATTTAACTTAATGTGTTGAGGGTTTTCTTGTTGCTGTAGTTTTGTATGATTGGCATCTAAATATTAAACATCATTCCATAGGATGTATTTAATATTTTGGCTTCCTGCCAGATATGGCTCCTAAACTTTCTTAATTTTGTATTTTGTAGCAGAATTGTGTGTGGTATATATGGCACTTAGAATTATAGTGGTTCTTGGAAGAAAAACGTTGTTTGGGTGTTCTCAATTTTTTAAAACAACTACTGGTGCTGTATCTCTATATAAATGTTTTTTTTTTCTTTGTGTTTATATCATCTAATGTAAATACTTTTTTTTAGAAGATTTTATGTGTTTATTTGAGAGAGCAAGACAGAGCAAGAGACAGCACAAATGGTGGGGAGGGGTAGAGAGAGAGAGAAGCAGATGCCCCGCTAAGCAGAGAGCCCTATGCAGAACTCAGTCACAGGACCCTGAGATCATGACCTGAGTTGAAGGCAGATGCTTAACCACTTAACTGACTGAGCAACCCAGAAGCCCCTAATGTAAATACTTCTTAATGAAATATAGGAATTGGTCCTAAATTGAAGATATTTAACAACATTTAATACTGATTCTGCCCATTCCTACCTTAGGCTACTTGTAAGAGCTCAGACAGATGGCTGGGCCATCAAGAATTACCTTGATAACTTGGGTCCGACCAAGGAGGGGGAGGATTCAGTTATAATTTTATGTCCACAGATGCTTCCTTCTTCTTTTGAACTGCCGTCTTATTTTAACTTAAGCCACTGGTGCTTTCATCAGTCTGTCACCTTATTTGTTATTAGTTATGTCCTGGCTGAATAGCTTCATCATAGTTGGCTTAGTAAAGATCTAAAATCATTTTCAAGTTATTATGTTGTTTGTATTTTGATGCCAAAGTACTTCACTATGGTTGTTTTGTAAAAGGTCTAGAATCTTCTTCACATTATTCATTTAAACAAAAGTAATACAAATGTTTAGCTATCTTCATCATTACTATTGTCACTTTATACTGAGCACTAATCATGTTTCATGTTCATATTTAATCCATAGTATTAGCACATTCATGGAAATGAGAGGGATTATTTTTAAGGAAATGAGATGTTAAAGACTTCTCTAAGACCTGTTAGCTACAGAGCAGCAGAGCTGGGATGGAAGCCCAGGCATAGCTACCTCCAAGACCAAATTCAGTCTATTAAATCATCCTTCCTTCTATAACATCTGAAAAATGTATTACTGAGATTTACATTAGGGATAATATGTTCCTGTCTGAAGACAAGAAATAAAAAGTTAAGCCATATTGGGGTGCCTGGGTTGCTCAGTCGGTTGAGCGTCTGCCTTTCACTCAGATCAGTATCCCTGACCCATGTCCAGCTCCCTACTTAGTGAGGAGTCTGCTTCTCCCCCTCTGTCTGCCCCTCCCTCCGACTTGTACTCTCTTTCATTATTTCTCTCTCAAATAAATAAATGAAATCTTAAAAAAAAGTAAAGCCATATTAACTAAGTTTTGTAAATTTAGATTAAAAACTAAATCTGTAGGCAAGAAATACTTGAACAAGCTTATTTTTCACCAACTCATAGGCTTCGAGTTTGTCTTAACTAATATCTAGGCTGGGCCCTGGAATAGTCCTGCACCCATGGTTCTAAGGCAGCTGTCCCAGGCTTCTAGCCAGGTACTAAGGCTTTGGGGAGTTGAAAATAAATCTGCTTAAGGAAATATTAGAATTCTTCTCTTATAGGCCATGCTTAAACGCAGAACTACCATGAGACATGCTTGAATCTGGTGTTTATTTGGGGAGCCAACACTTTTTTTAGGTGCTTTTGTCTCACTGTAAAGTTTGAATCATAAAAACCATTTGTTGTTTTTCCCTCTCCAATTGATTATAATTCTCATGACAACTTAATTATAAGCTTTCTAGAAATTACTGTCTGATAACTTTTGTGCCCTTTTTTTGCCTCTTAGTACTTAGCAATTTTAAGATGAATGACAGTAGAATATTTTATAACTTTTTAATTCTATTATTCATAGTTTGAAGGTATACACATAAACAGGAGCCATTTTTCTAGCAGCATATATAATATAGTAGATTATCAAATCAGATTCAAATACACCTGGAGTCCTTGATTGAAGTCCCTCCTGAATAAGCTATAGTAGGAGTATTTTTAAATGTCATTTAACCCCTCTGAACCTCAGTTTGTACACCTACAAAAAAAAATCTGACACAACAGAATTGTTGTGAAGTATAAATAACACAACATAAATGAAAACACTTTACAAAGTGTTATAATACCTTCTCTCTTAGTTTGAAGAGATCTTAAAGTGAATAAGCTAAATATGAATTCTAGCCCTCACACCTACCTTTTAATTTAGCTAAGTTTATGAGCCCCAATTTGCTCGTCTACAAAATGCAATTAAAAATAATTGTTTCCAGGGTATTTTGACCATGAGCATATTTTAAATAAGCACAGTGGTTAAAGGACAATTATTTTTCTTTCATCCCATCACTGTACAATCATCCAAATCTCCTTGATGTGCCCTTCTTCAGTTGGTGGTTTTCTTTTTCAATATGAAAGAAACATAGTTACTGAAGTTGCTACAATATGAAAAGACAACGGTTTATGTTATAATGATCTTGATTATTTTGATCATTATCGGTATTACCAACATGATCTCTATCTTGCTTTATTTGAAAAACATGGGACTATATAAACAGATTGCTTATAAATTACATAGGACATCTCAATAAGGAACACGTGAGGCATTTAGGAAGTTTTGCTCTGAGAATAGACAGTAACATTAGTACCTGCTTAGAAAATATCACACTAAAGAATATCTAAGAGGTTGGAGGTAGGAGAATGACACAAAGACCCAGTGCAAGCTGAGTATAATCTTTGCAGCACATGTTTGAAATAGTCTGCGAATATTAGGGCTATTTAAACAGCAGACACTAAATAAATTGAGACTGATAAAACTCTTAAGCAAAGAGTTTTATCATCTCATCTGTCAGACATATTCTTTACTGCTTAAATTTTGGCTTCATTTTATTTTAAAGTTGCCATGTGGTGTAAGTAGGTGGAAAACACCTTGAAGATTCCCTAAGATGTTAAAAACAAAGAAGATAAGATAGTTTTATGAAACTTACACTTATAAGATCAGAATATGCACATGAAAAATCACCATGATATGACAAAATGGCTCCCAGACTAGGACTACTGTATTTAACCATAACCAGGAATGAATTCAGGTTTTGTGGGGACTGAAGTTTATCTTGGAAGAACTTTTCAGACACAAATGCCTTCCTTGTGTAGATGTTATAAAAATATATTACCATGTGAACACTTTGTTCTGGCCTCTCTCTGGACTTGGAAGAGACTTGGTCAACTGAAGAGCTTAAGCTTCTTTAGCTTCAGGGTTAGTCTACCACTGAGTAGAGCTGATTAATGGATGAGCATATGTGAAGGAAGAACATGTCAATAAGAAAGAAGTATGTCAGCCAGGAAATGGTATAACCAAGAGTGTCCCTGAGATAAATATTGACATTGTCCATCCAAGCAATGCCAAGAAGAAGAATCAAATTTGTCAGCAAAATTGCTTGTATTGTGAGATGGGTCCATCTGTCCATTTTAGAATCCTACCAGCATCTGATTCCTTATTTATAAAGCCAAGGTTGGATCGGTCCTGACCTAAACCTTACCAGTGCTCTTCTCCCTCCACCCCAATATCTCTCCATTCTAATATCCCTAGAGAGGAAGAGAATGAAAAGGCAAAATGATTCCACCTCTCTGGTCTTTTCTGCACTTCTTATTATAAATTAATGAATAGGCCTACTGATTATACATATAAATCTATCCAAGCCTAAACACTACTTAATTATTTCTCTAAAGGTATTTGGTAGATAGCCCACATGTTGACTCAGTAACTCAGATTCTGCTTTCATGAAGCAAACATAACTAGCACTCTTTATATTAGCGGAGATTTTACTAATCTTCTAGACAAAAAGAAATTCTCAAATAAATTAAAAGCTCATCATCTGGAATTTGAAAAATAGAAGTTAGAAATCAGAGATATAAACCTATTCTCAATGCTTTGTAGCCACCCTTTTGGTTCCCTCTGATAAGATCAAGCATGAAATTTATTAGTCCTGTTTTATACAAAACAGTGGCTCTATTCTTAGAGCAGTTTCTATAACTATTGCAGATAGGAATAATCTATTATTTCTGTTTTTCTCTGTGAAATGTTTTGAAGATTCCAAGTGCTCCTTTATCCTAGTATATCTAGGAAAGTAGAAGATGTTGAAAGAAGGAAGAAGGCAAGGCATGCATGTGAAATAGAGCTTTTCTTTAAGTTAAACCACCTCTGAAATGCAGACACTAATGCACATTCATATTGATCTATTGGTTCTTAGTATCTGTTTATTGTTCTATCTTACTTTATTTGTCTCTGCATTATTTATTGACAACTTTATACTCAGAGGAATTAGATAAAGACTAGACTTTTTATTATGGGGAAGTAGAATGTTGTAGAAACATAGCACATTACGCACAAGGACGTGCACAATGATGAATTAGATATGTATATCATCTGTACTCTCACATCTTACAGTGCCATGTAAATAATTGAGTTAATTTATTGAGTTGAAACCCAATTATAAGTTATATATGGTTCAAGCATACTATAAATACGACATATTGACTGCTGTATTATGGATCCTCTTATTTTCAGGTAAACAAATGTCTCATTATTACATGTTCTTCTTATTAATCACCTCATTTTCAAGTCAAATCTCTGGAAGCCAAGCAAACCCATGATTAACATTAGTGAAATACCAACAAAACCTGTAACTTTGAGAAGGGAACTATTGATCACTTTGGTGAGGTAGTTTAACACCTCCGATTTGAAAGAAAAATATGTTCAAGATAGCAGAAAATGTAAACAGCAGATGCAGTTTGATAGGAAGTAATTTAGAATTTTGACCATATACATATTATAAAATTTGGAGTACTAGGGATCTCTGTCAGTTTAGAGAAACAAAAACATGCCAAAGGACTGATGATTTAGGGCTGAAGTTAGAAATGGCTTGCTATGACAGCTGTGTATATGCCGTTTTCTGCTCCAAAGATACTAACTTTTTTGTTCTTCTATCCAGGTAATTCTATAAGACCACAGATATCTTACTATTCTTGCTTTCTCCAATAGGGGCAATATGACCACTGCTTTTAGACAAATTCACAATCAGTTGCTGATATCTTAGTCATCCTCAGCCATAAATTATTGTGCTAATAACAATGAGTTAATAGAACTTATATAATTAAAATATTTGATTTTCTGATGTTTCCTTGGTCCTCAAGAAAATGTAATACTATTTTAAGTTTCAAGGGCAACTTACAAGGAAAATGGGAGGCTTTTATCCTAATTAATTCAAGCCACAAAAAATGGCAAAATCATACTTATAACATTCAGTATATAGCCATTAATATAACCTCAAGTTAAAAGGTGGTGTGATGGAAATGGAAACAATTTGCATGAATACCTAAGTAAACCAGATTAGATAGACAGAAATGTAGTCATATATCATTTATTGATTGATTCTATTAGTATTTTCATTTCCATTACTTATTGCATTGTTGGACTTTGAAATTGTTCCCCACACTTACAGAATAATATGTAATGTTTTCTTTAAAATGCCATTGATAAGCCATACCCTTTTTTTACATGCAAAATCTATACCCTAGTATAAATTTATGTATTTATTTAAATTACATAGCATTAGCATATATGTAGTTATCCACTTGCCTAGAAATATGAAGTCACCTTCAAAAATATATGAATTTTATCACCTTTAGAATGAATTATACAATGAGGAAACAATAATCAAACTAATGGTATTTTCATTTCCATTACTTATTGCATTGTTGGACTTTGAAATTGTTCCCCACACTTACAGAATAATATGTAATGTTTTCTTTAAAATGCCATTGATAAGCCATACCCTTTTTTTACATGCAAAATCTATACCCTAGTATAAATTTATGTATTTATTTAAATTACATAGCATTAGCATATATGTAGTTATCCACTTGCCTAGAAATATGAAGTCACCTTCAAAAATATATGAATTTTATCACCTTTAGAATGAATTATACAATGAGGAAACAATAATCAAACTAATGGATCAATCATTCACAAGCGGTAAGTAGAGATCAAATGATTAGGAACGAAAATCATACTTAGCAGAATTCATTCTCTATGACCTTACATTACAGGAGGTGTTGAGGGCTATAAGGGCTTCAAAAGGTTCCATGAACCTCTTACTTCTTAGAGATTTAATTTATTCCACTGCAGTTTGATTGACACTATTAATTGGTTATGGGTATCCAAACACAACTATGAACACAAATGAAAGGGAAAGAGTTAAGGATACAAAAAGTAAAATTCAGTTTTGTTTTGAATTCACACAGGTTCATTCAGGTAACTCTAAATCCACCCGTTCTTAAAAGCTCACAATGGTACCATCCCTTTGTTCACCAGATCTCAAAAATGTATTATGTAGCGGAGATACCAAGAGAGCATGCACAGTTTCCTTTCTTCTTCCCATTTATATAAAATTCGTATTTGTGTACTTATTTGACAATATGTTTAATTTCTGTATTTTTTTCCTAGGCAATAACTTAGAGCAGGATAAGATAATTTTTGAGAACAAGATAATGTAGGAACCAGAACAAAATATCAGGAGAGGGAGAGAATTCCTGTTAGAAAAGGATGATTGAATGGATTTGGAGATTGAATAGTTGTTAACTGGGTAAAAGGGAGAGGTATATATCCCTCCCCATGTGTTCCTTATTATTGAAGAGGAGCAGGCCTATGGTCTTAGAAAATGGGGGTAGATGGTACTCACTTATAGGTATGATTTGGCTATATTATGATAGATATATGTCAGAACTATACAAAACATATATAGTACATACATGTGTATGTCAGAAATATTTAAAAGAAAGGAGCCATTGCAAAGATAATCTGAAAGAAGAATAATTCATTCAAATATTCCAATATTGGAATTTACATGTGACTTATAATGGTAGCCCCTCATCATTACGTTTTTAAACTAATTTGGACAATGACTTTAAATTTCTTTCAAAGGTATTAAACAATGGTGACACCAGGAAAGGAACTATAAAAAAGATTGATGAAAAGAAGGAGATACATTCAAGAATAGTAAACATAACAAATAACAAAACTAAATTCAACTGAACCTTTTCCTGGTAATAACACAAAAATAATGTTATCTATTCTCAAGTTATTGAGCATCAGTGCTACAAAATTTGGATATTATCCTATTATCTTTGGTTGCACAACCAATAAGGGGATAAAAGGCAACAGATCATTGTCAACTCTTATTTTTGTAGAAAACATCATCATCATCTTTTGGAATATTTTATTTTTGGTCTTCATGTATTTCCTTAGATTTGCAGTAGTTATAAAAAACAAATAAAATAATTAATAGAAAATGCACTGGTTTATCTTAACATGAAACATTTTAAACATTTTCAGGTATCATTACACTCTTACTATGGCTTCCATAGGGTGATACATTGAAATATATTTGGCAGTTACAAATTGATCTTGTTTGGCTACTGTTTTTGACTATTTTAAGGTCAACTGGAACTTGGAATAGCCAGCAAGTGATGTTGGTGAAACTTAGTTTAATTAGAAAGTATAGTTTGACTTAAGTATATTTCAGCTTATGTTCCTTTGTAAGTCAGTTGTTTAGAACCCCCCAAAAATGTTCTTGTAGAATAAATGCATTGAATGGTCGAAAGCTTCCCAGGCCAGATTGTGAAACTCATTCATTCATTTACTCTTTTATTCATTTGAGTTTTTATTACATGTTACCTTAGTAAGACCTTCCCTTGGCACCCAATCTAAAATTTCAAACTTTGCACCAAATATTTCATATTTCTTTTTTTCTTTGCTTTATTTTCCATTCCACTTATCACTGTGTAGTAGTCACCTATTTTTACTTATTTATTATGTCTGTTGTCTCTCCTCCCCAGTAGAAGATAAGATTCACTTGTGCCAACTTCTTTTTTTTTTAACTACTCTTTTCCTACAGCTAGAATAAGGCACACAATTGATGCTCAAAAAATAAATAATAGCGGTGATTCTTTGTGTTCTTAAAGAAATGAAATGAAGTACAACTACAGAGTAGACCTCCCAGACTTAACCACAGTTCTGAGCATTTTATCTTTTATACTGAGGCAGAACCCATTGGTTAGAACATGGGGACATAACTACCATCATTAAAATGGGCGCGTTGAATAGGCAGCTAAAACATACTATCTCTCACCCTCCATAACGGCTCTGCCTAATGAGAAGGAAACTGAGGTTCAGAGATTTTATTTTATTTTATTTTATTTTATTTTATTTTATTTTATTTTATTTTATTTTATTTTATTTTATATTTTATTTTTTAAGGTTTTATTTATTCATTTGAGACAAAGAGAGAGAGAGAGAGCATGAGCAGGGGCAGAGGCAGAGGGAGAGGGAGAAGCCAACTCCCCGCTGAGCCAGGAGCCCAGACCTAGGGCTCAGTCCCAGGACTGAGATCATGACCTGAGCTGAGGGCAGATGCTTAACCATCTGAGCCACCCAGCACCCCAGGCTCAGAGATTTTAGGTAAAGAACTTGCATTCACACAGCTACAAGGATGGAGTGACAATTGAGTTACCTTTTTTTTTCCTCCAGATTTCACATTCTTACTCATGAACTAAAACAAATAAAACAGAAACCTTTCTTTTAATTCTCCTTTATTCCTGCTGTTATTCTTCCCTGGTAGTGCTAATGCTTTACTATAGCAAGGTAATCTAGATTATTGGGAGAGAGAGAGAGGAGCTCTAAGGGAGCACGGAATGGAAAGGACAAAAGGAATGAAATTCCAAGAGGAATAGCTGATAAGAGTTCTATCTTTGATCCCTAGTCTACATCTGACGTCTCTCTCTCTCTCTCTCTCTCTATATATATATATATATACACATACCTATATATATACACATATATATACATATATATATATTTCTTAATATATATACATATATATATTTCTTAATATATATATTCCTGAAGCAAGGAGAGTAGAGAAGTCAGGCTTATTTGAAAAGTTTACAATTGGCAGTTAATGTTTGTGATCTTCTTGATCTGTCACTCATTCCTGTTTGTAGCCTTATTAGACAGTGAAGTCTGAGTCCATTGATTTAATGTTTCTTTTTTATTTTATGAAATGCAGCATACAGATTATTTTTATCTCACCAATACAGCTCTGCATCAAGAAGCAATAGAATCCCCTTTACCTGACCTCCAATAGGAATGTAAGAAATACTATGATTGGTCCTGTTATTAATACATATTTCTATTTTGGATGCATTGAAGACTTTTATTATATGAAAATCCATGACTTATAAAACATAACCGTATGATGCGAAAAGTACCCTAGTGGAAGCACAAATGCCACTCATTCATTTATTCTTGACCTTTATTTTGTCCCTTTGAAGTTTGAATGATCCAAGTTTGTCTAGATTATTCATGCTAAAGAAACACATAATGTTTAGGGCAGCATAAAAATAAATTATCTGAGCATTTTTCTCCTAGGATTAACCCGCTGAAATTAAATCCAATTTTTTAAAGTTAATTTTTACTGCTCCTGAATATAAAACATTCCTCATGGACACAAAATGGTAGTCTAAGTTGTAATTTACCTAACCATGCATAAGTAGGGATTTATATTTGAAGCTCTTCATGGTAATAATTTTATTAACAGCCATCTTGCCTCACTTTTCTCTCACCCACTAGAAACATTATTCCAAAAAGAGGCTAAGATGTGTAATTTTAATATATTATTTAATTTATGTCTATTTAATTAAATTTTCATGCAACACATAGTTTTTGTTCTATCTGATTAAACAGAGGAGACTGATGCAGCCTTCAAAAATCTAGACGGGAACTCATATTTTCCCATAATATTTAATATGATTTTATTGTTTGCTGAATGAGGTATCTTCTACTTTACATGGGTTAACAAAACTCCTTTATATTTGCATTGGGAAATATCTTCAGAAAATATATTTTGGATGAATGTATTATCGAAATAACTTCTTGGAGAAGTGGCATGTGGGTTGTCTTTTTAACTCAGGAATGGCACCTGCCTTCCTGTATTAGAGAAAAGGTAAAAGAATCAAGTGGAAATTTCAATTCCCAGGAAGTCCCTGCTCATTGAAAAAAAAATAATGTATTCATATATCCCTCCTGAGATTGTGTAATAAGACTTTGTTAAGCAGCTAGATTGATATCCACTATTTGTGAATAGTTTATATGTTTTCCTTTAAAAGCTGGACTGGGGGCTCCTGGGTGGCTCAGTCAGTTAAGCGTATAACTTTGGCTCAGGTCATGATCTTGGGGTCCTGGAATGGAGCCCCACATTGGGCTTCCAGCTCAGTGGGGAGTCGGCTTGTCTCTAGGCCCCTCCCTCTTCCCATCCCCCTTCCCATTCTCTCTCTCTCTCTCAAATAAATATTATCTTAAAAAAAATAAAATAGAAGTCAGACTCTGTTATTTTGTACATTATTATGAGTGAGCTCAAAACAATATAAACCAAGTAGCAGTATCTGGTTTTCATTGACACACAAACATGCATATACACACACATAGAAACACACATACCTGGATACACTTCATGTTTTAGAACTTTCAGTTAGTTTTGACTTGAATAATTTTCTCAGAAGAATTTTTCTGCATCAAAAATAAATATGACTCAAATTTTCGGTGTGTCTGACTTCCTGTGTATTTGAGTTATTTAAATCTAGTTCATTTATTTTAAAGAATGACTTTATAGAAAACCAAATCTTGGGGAAAATGATATTCAGATTTAGTAAACACCATCAAGAAAAAAAAAAAAAAAAGAAAGAGCAGAGATGTTTATAGTATTAAAACAGCCAGAAAATTTCCAAAGAAATTTGGAAAAAGTATAATGACTTAGAGTTTAACTTTTATTTCTTTTTTTTTTCTAAGAGAGCCACTATTTTTATTCAGAACAATATGACAATGACATGAGGCACAAAACACAAACATTATTATAAGATATATAATTTAAAAATAAGCAAGGCCTGGGGTGCCTGGGTGGCTCAGTCATTAAGTGTCTGCCTTTGGCTCAGGTCATGATCCCAGGGTCCTGGGATCAAGCCCCGCATCGGGCTCTCTGCTCAGTGGGAAGCCTGCTTCTCTCTCTCCCACTCCTCCTACTTGTGTTACCTCTCTCTCTCTGTCAAGTAAATAAATAAAATCTTAAAAAAAAAATAAGCAAGGCCTTTTTTCTAGTATATTTTTGTATTTTGTTGTTTGTTTATTTCTATTTTTTTTTAGAACATTTGGTAAGGTTACAATATTTTAGGACTATTCTGTACCTTCCTTTCTGAACCCCCAAAAACTCTATGGTCATGTTTTGAAAAATGACGAGTTCATCCCCCACCCACCTCCAAAGAAAACAACAACAACAACAACAACAACAACAAAACTTAGCTCATACTGTCTAAAAAGTTGCTGTGCCATTTGGAAACATACTGATATTGGACTGCTAACACGTTCACTGGAATAAAATAAAGGTTAGAAGATTTTTTGGCAAACAAAATCAGAACTCAAGACTTGGGTAATCTAAGATGATATTTTAATTGTCCTCTTACTTTGCAAGTACTTTCTCAACTAAGCTGAATTTGATTGTTTAGAATTTGCCATTGAGGGCTGAATTTGACCATTTCCTCTATGCATATACTTGATGTATGCCTTTCTAGCTTATGTAGAAAAAGCCAATCCAAAAGCTTCAATTTTGTTGCAATGTACTAGAAAATATGTGATGTCTATGCAACATCAGTATCTCCACAATTCTACCTTCAAAATTAATAACAGAAAAAATAATTAGATAGTCATCTGAAGATAAGACTGCTAGTATAGAACAGACAAGCTTATCCAAATGACTTCTGCCTTCAGAGCTTGGCGGTGTCCATTTTCCTCTTAAAAGGAAATCTTATTTTAAAATTTTAATAGGAAATTCTTCTACATTCAAATGTATTAGCTTTTCATTTCCTTGTGCCCATTACAGTATTAATTCTCATTATTTAAATGAATGAAAATCATATTTGTGTGAAGCCTATTTTATGGAAAATCGGAACTCTAAATTCAGACTTGAGTTTTAACGAGCATTATTAACATGACCCTATCATATTGAAGTTGAATAGCAAATGAGTAAGTGCCTTTTTTGTTGTTGTTGTTTTGTTATGTTTTGCTTCATTCTATTTCTCTTGACTATCAGTTTTGTGGAATAATAACTCTTTTTTCGTTCACTGTAACCTAACAAATGCATTGTATCATGTAACTTTAACTACATGCACAATGTCTCTGATAAAATCAAAAGAAAAATATTCCTAGAAATACTAAAATATGAAAAAGAATACCTTGATTTATTTTAAAATTAATTCTGAATTTCAGCAAATGCAAATGAAATATTCCCTCTTTTAATTTTCCAAATATCTATGTAACTATTAAAAATTCAGATTCACAAGTAAGTAGTACTCTTGCTCTATAACCCATGAAGGAGGAACATAATGAAGGAGGGAGGGGGGAAAAAGAAAAAAAAAAAAACTTCATGAGCTGGAAAGAGATCATGCAATGTCATAAACCTGGGAATTGGGAAACAAGAGACATAAAATAAAAGTGAAGTTGCTGTTTGTGAGTTTGAATAAAATCTCAGCAGTATGTTGCTGTCCAGAGCAGAAGCCAACAAGGGCTAAAAAAATCAAGTGAAACTACTGCAGCAGATGTTCCTTGTAACATTGAGCATACAGCAGGTTCCAAAAAGCTCGAGGCTAAGAGTATAAATGATTCAGATAATGTGACCATGGATTATAAGAGTGATAAGTAATTTGTGGTAAAGAATGAACATATTTCAAATGTAATTTTAACTCCAGTTTTCATTATTTCCAAAATTACTGACATATTCCAGTGTCTACCAGTCTTGGATTTTATAATCTCATGTGTAAAACATGAAAATTAAATAACACTTCTTTTTAAGTAAAATACTACTGAATTTCTTCTTTATTTTTGGCACTGATAATGCTCAAGAATAAGGCTAAAATACACACACACACACACACACACACACACACACACACACTCTGAACATCACATTCTCCACGTGACCTTTAATAAAATCAACTATAATACACGGGTTGCTGCAACTCAGGTTAACTTGCTTTACAATTTTATTCTTCCTCAATACATATAGATTCCTTCCTATAAAAAGTCAATATACGGAGTAGGATCTGAACATGGTGGATCTGAATCAATTCAACATACTTGAGAACACCTTGCTTTTTGTATTTAATATATATTGTTATATTTCTATGCCACTATATGTGTGGCTGCCTTATTCTTTGAAACAGGTGTGTAATGTTGCATTGTATGTATGTATCAAAATTTTCTTAGTCAGTTCTCTGTTAATGGGTAGCTTCCAGGTTACTGTGAATTTAGATAACATTTTATATGTTTATTTGTACAGTAGACAATAATACCGCCTTCCCCCCAAACTCCATATCCTGGTCCCCAGATTCTGTGACTGTGTCACCTTACATGGCAAAATGAACTTCAACATGTAAATAAACTACGGAATTTGAGACAGGGAGATTTTTTTTTTATTATGTTATGTTAATCACCATACATTATATCATTAGTTTTTGATGTAGTGTTCCATGATTCATTGTTTGTGTATAACACCCAGTGCTCCATTCAGATTATTTTTTTAATTATTTTTAAAATATCTTATTTATTTATTTGCCAGAGAGAGAGCACATGCACAGACAGGGGAAGCAGCAGGCTCCCTGCTGAATAAGGAGTCCGATGTGGGACTCGGATCCCAGGACCCTGGGATCATGACCTGAGTTGAAGGCAGATGCTTATCAGACTGAGCCACCCAGGCGTCCCTGAGACAGGGAGATTATTTCAGATTAACAAGGCCATCCCAATGTAATCACAAGGTCTTTAAAAGTGGAAAAGAGGAGAATTAAGAGAGTTAGAGGGAGATGAGACCATGGATGAATAATCAGAGAGATGCAACATTGCTGGCTTTGAAAATGGAAAGAGTCGTGAGCCAAGAAATTCAAGTGGGCTTTGGAAAATGGAAAAGTCAAGGAAATGTAGCCTGAAGAGGAATGTAGCCCCACCATTGCTTTGATATTAGCCCGGTGAGAACTGAATCAGACTTTCGACCTACAGAAAAGTAAGATAATAAACCTGGATTGTTTTAGGCCACTAGATTTGTGGTAATTTATTTGTGTGTGGTAATTTGTTATAGCAGCAAGAGAAAACAGATACATTATGCTTGTATTAACATTTCTGTAGATAGCCATTTCTTGAAATAGAGTTACTAAAATACAGAAAATCCCATGCTTTAAGTGTTTCAAGAGAGGCGTAAAGGCTGCGAAGTCAAAAAACATGTATCTTTTACAGTAATATCAAATCTTATACCTAGCAAACGGTATTGCTGTCTTGTCATCATATATGCTTTTCTCTTTTAAAAGGTGAATGGTTAGGTATTATTGTTTATGGTACCAGGATAATGCAATGCATTCTGTGTTCTCCTAAAGCTCGAAGTGAAATCAAATTAAGTCAATTGCTACACCATAGCAATAAATAATAGAGGACATAAAACATTCTAGTAAAATGTGCAAAGAAAGTTATGTATTAATTTTCGGTAAGAAAAAAGTATTCTAGTTCCAGTTATATGTTGAATAGTACGGATTTCATTACACAAGTCTCATCCCAGACTATGTGTAGTAAATGCATATAATGCCAAATCAATTGGTGATTGCATTTGTTAAACTTGTCTCAATGGCTGACCATTGAGTAATTTTTAACCCACAGGTTTTAAAGATTTTATTTGTTTACTTTAGAGAGAGATAGAGAGAAAACAAGAGTGGGAGGATGGGCAGAGGGAGAGGGAAAGAATCTCAAGCAGCAGGGCTCGATCTCACGACCCCAAGATCATGACCTGAGCTGAAATCAAGAGTTGGACACTTAACCGACTGAGCCACCCAGGCGCCCCAAACCCACAGATTTTAAAAATGTAGAGAAATTCATTAATATTTTAAAATCACTGTGATAAACTTTATTTATTTTAAGTGAGAAGTTATTTTCTTTTCCAACAATATTTAAATTATTTGATACTTCATTTTCCGACAATATTTTAACATTTTACTTATTTCTATATGCAGGTATGCATGCATGTATTGAACGATTGATTGTCTTAACTCAAATCCTTGGTCAGAATTCGCCTTAGAAAATATAACGAAGACACTAATACTTTTCTTTGACATCCTGTTAACTTGTCTACTACAGCCTTCTTCTAAAATGCATTTGTCTCCTTAGATGAAGGGAGATCTCAAATTTGCATCTGCCCTGACTCTGTCAATAACATACTCCCTCTTCCACACCTTCTATCATCCCATCAAAATATGCACATTCTGTATCACAGCACTGGGGCTCTTCGCTAGAATACAAACTGAATTAGCCAAAACATAGTATTCTTATGTTGCAGACATATTCATTTTAACATCAATATTCAATGGCCAGTGTCTTGACTCAAAACAATATATTTTGCAGTAAGACGTTCAGGCACCAGAGAGGGAATTGATGTTTGTTTGCTTCTTTGTTTTGTTTTGTTTTGTTATTAAAGCAACCTATTGGTAGCTCACTAATCAAGCTCTGTTCTCTGATATCTGTTAACTCATATGCTTACTTAGAGAAGGGGACTTGAATTTGGCTTCAGAAAAAAAAAAATCATAGGATGATTTCAAAGGGCCATAGAGTGTACCGTGTAACCTGTTCTGGTTAAACTAAAACTGGAAACAGAAGCAAATAGGTGTTTCTGAACGCTAGGTAATTATTTTCTTTGATACAGTTGTATTTCGTTTTTGTTGGGACAAGGAAACATATTTTAAAACAGTGTAAATCATATTCATGAATATAGTTTATTTTTGGAGTAAAATAACCAGTTTCAATGTGTAGTCTCTTGCTGTCCTTCACAGTGCCATGATTCTCTAAGTCTGTAAATGTTAATAACAGCAGTATAGAAAATATTATGTTACTTTCCAGTGGATTGGAAAAACCTCCTTCCAGGAAGTTGTGCAGTAAATCAATTGTCAAGTCGTGTTTTCTACCAGCACATCTCGCTATATGCTACAAATGAAAAAGCCTGAAGACTATCTTATGGCTAAAGCTTTCAATCTCAATTCTGATCTTGTCCCTGAACCAAGGGCTTACTTAGAAATGGTATGTTTCCCAGAGATATATCAGAGCACACCATAACTACTATGACACTTTTGGGTGGTATAATCATCTGCCTAAAACCAAACCTCTGAAAATTTGGTTGGGGGCAGAATGAGTGATCTCCATCAAAACAGCAGCTGAATGTCATGGATTTTGCTCTTGGGTGTTATTTTTGAAGCCAGGGATTGTTTTATCAACACTCTCCTTTTGAGCTACAGGGTCTTGGGTTTAATTGAAAATTTGATTTTCCTATCACCGAAAGCAGTGTCCGTTATTTGGGTCACATACTTAGACTGAGGAAGACATGTTTTTTCAATATATCTGTGTGTTTTTGATGTGGAAAATGATTTTGTGATAGTGTACATTCACAGTCCTTTCTTATATTGCAAACTGGAATATTGATTCTACTTATTGTCACTAAGAGACAGCTGCGTATCAGGCTGTAGTTTTCCACAGCTATTTTCCTAAAAACGATATTATGCCTGAGGAAATAGTGTTTTATGGAGCACCTCCCAGAAATGCAGTTGTTGCCCAGCTGTTTCAAACTAGACCCAACACAAAGAAAAAGATCTATAACTAAATCACCACGTACAGTTCTAAGTTTAAAAGAAGAATGATGGGCACCTGGGTGGCTCAGCTTGTTAAGCATCTGACTCTTGATCTCAGCTCAGGTCTTGATCTGAGGGTCATGAGTTCAAGCCCCAAGTTGGGCTCCATGCTGGTTGTGGAACCTACTTAAAAAAAAAAAAAAAAGAGGAAGAAGAATTGAAAATAAAGGGATTTCCCTGTGTTTTATTTGAATATTCCTTGAAAATAAATGGGGAAACACAGAAGCAAAAAGATAAGAAAATTCTAGTGTGAATTGGTGTGAAGATTGGTGTCAAGAAATTGGTGTAACAACAAGAAATTGCTAAGTAGGCAGAATAATTTTCCAGGAAGAACAAGAGGTGCTTATCATGGCATATCAGGGAAAGCATATTAAATCTTACAAATATTTTAACTAGTAAATTGTTTTTACGTTGCTTGACAAGTCAATACAAAGTGAGATATTCATGAAGTATTCAATAAATGTTAATTGATGGTGATTAGATAAAATCCTGCCAAACACCCCCTTGCATACAATCAAATGAGTGACCTGAGCAAAGAGAGAAACATGTTGTTTTTCCATTGCTACTAATTTGTCATCCTTAAAATCTTGATAATCTCTATGGGTTATTTTCATTGATGAGTTAATTAATTAATGTTTATTATCTGAGTTTAGTTAAGAGAGCCTGTGTAATCTCATTTATCTCTATGCTGATCGGTACTAACAAATAAATGTGATGAGCATTTCCCTCCAAGTGTAGAGTGAATTAAGTGCTGCCTAAGCTAAGGTAAGTTCATTTTAAATTGCCAGTACGTGAAGGTTACTGTAGCTTACTAAATGACTTTACGTGCTGCTTTTTGGATTTATCTCTTATTTTTTCTAAATGCCTCATCATCATTGTATCTCCTTATTCAGGGCTGTGAATAAGTTAACAGCACAAATATTTAGAGTAAAAGACCCAGTCAAAGGTATTCTGTAGTGTTTGAAATGGCAAAAACAAGTTGAAATTATCAACCTAGCCTGTCTTAAATGGCAACTGCTTAGCTTCCTGCACCCTGTGCCAGCTACGTGTTTTTGTTGAAGGCCAAGTATTATCATGCTAAGTTCAGCTCTTTCACATCAATGCTATGTTCCATATCTGGGGTAGTGAGGAGGGTGACTAAAATTAAAATATTTTGGGGGGGGGGAGAACCTCAGCACATACTAGTTTGAAAGATTACTTATTCAAATTTGTGCTTACCTTGGACTCAAAGCTTTGACCCTAGCCCTGTGATCTTGCATCTGTCTTCTTACAGGCTTAGAATGCCGAGCCTGACATCCGGGCACTGATGCCCTCCTAACACCAAAATAGAAGATGCTCTATGACTGAGCTAGATGTCCCCCAATAACCCATTGTCTTGGCTTGATGGGCAGTCCCTGTGAGCCATTTGATAACCGACTGTTTTTTAGTACTGGCCCTGACAACTAAATTCCTTGCTTCTTAACTTTCTGTCTCAGTTCTGGTTTCCAAAGTTTTCATATGGTAAAGAATAAAAGTAATGACTGGCCTCTTATCTTTCATAGCCTTCCAGCCTTAACTTGTCAGTCACAACTTCTCATATTTTTACTGTCTAAAATGTAGTTTGGCACTTGGCATTTGCTTTATGCCTTGGCTATATAGATACATTTTTTTTGTTAATAACTAATAAATATTACTGACACTACCACTAAGGCAGTTACTAGTGTTTTAATGTTTGTTGGGCATGTAATATTTACCGCATATTTCCCTAATCACTTTATATATCTCCGTTGATGCAAACCTAACCAAAACAAAAAACCTAAAAACAAAAAACTGGGATCTAAGTGTTTCTTTACTCTGTATTATTAAAGAAATAGTTTCAAAGAGGTTAAGGAACTTGTCCAAATTTGTGCACCTCATAAGTGATAGAGTATGAATCTGAACCAACATTAGACTGTTGAAAGAACTTTGAAGAAAGGGTTTCTGAATCTAACCCAGTATCTTTGTATCTCTGTCACCCAACATAGCCTATTATACCTGAGGGTGCTCTTGAAGTTGGCGATGGTGATTCCAGAGTTTCCTGGTCTTGCTTTAACTCCCAGGTTTCTAAGCATTTTCAAGTTAAATTATTTCCTCTAAAGAGTATTTCTCCTGTTCAAATACATACTCTACTTTTCATGTTTTGGCTCAGCTATAATTAATAACTGTTCATTTATATAATGTTAGCTGTCTTTTGGCCCCAAGTGTGCTTTTTATTCTTCCCTAATCAAAGTATTTCATTACAGACACTTGGGTTGTGATCAATAGCTGATGAATAACTTCAAAGGAGATTGTCTAAAATCAGATGCTTATAGAGCCAAGGAAAAGTAGCCATGAGATGAAGGACTTTTAAATAATGATCAATCGAATATATTTATTACTTGTAGAATCAAGTTTTTTATAGTCCTCTTATGTTTATGATTATTTGTATGCTTTTTTGAAATAATTCCTCAGTTAAGTTTTAATTTATCATCCTGTCTTATGATGTATTTTTTCTCTGTCATTAGCATATGTACTTCTCATGTAGTTCTATATTTCTGTATGTGCATAGAGAAGAGTGAAAACTGCATATTAGTTTTTATTTCTTTGTATAATATATTTTCACATACAAAAGAGGTTTCTTTGTTTGCAAATTTTTAATATATATGGGATATGAATTTACTGATGAAAAATGCCATACATTACACCAATTCATAGGCACTTTCAAGCTTCTCCTTCTAAGATAGATGAGGTGAACTTTATTTAGGTGTGATGGGGGATTGGGCAATTTGTTGTTTTCCTCTAGCTTAACTGTATAATTTAAGAGGAAGTCAACATAAGCAACAAACATGTTGAATCAACATATAGTTAAGCTTGGAGAAATGTGCTGGCATCCAAATTTGATTAATGCCAGTATGGAGAACAATCTTTCCCATGTCTTCTATAAACATTATTACAATAGCAGCAGTTTATATGCTACATATTTTGCCTTTGTTCTTCATTTTAGAAGATGATGTCCTGGTATGCACATGTTTTGTGTATAATATTCCTATGATGTAAAATTATCCCAAGAAACCTTACATATATTCATGAATAGAAGGAACTGAGTTACCTATTCCATAAAATCTTTATTGTATAAACTATCACTATAAATTTAACCTTTTGTAAGCATTTCTAGAAAAACTGACTTTTGATTAGATAAAAGGTATGTATTTTATAGTTTCAGGTTTAATGGGATATTAAAAGTTATAAAATAAAATTTGGAAATTTAAATACATTTTAATATTTTAGCATTTGTGAACACAAATTGCTGTAAACTATAATATAATAGTTAAATGTTTAGCATTGACAGTAGGTTTCAGTGAACTAATATTTCAATACCAACATAATATTTGCCCAAATGAAGAAAAGTATATTTTAAGAAACTCTAAATAGAACACAAATGAACAGATTAGGTGCTTTATCTTTTTTTTTAAATATATATTTGTTGGGGCACCTGGGTGGCTCAGACGGTTGGGCATCTGACTCTTGATTAGATCAGGATTTCAGGGTCGTGGGATCCAGCCCCACATGGGGCTCCGTGCTTAGTGTGGAGTCTGCTTGTCCTTCTCCCTCTACTTCTCCCCCACTCTTTCTCTCTCAAATAAATAAATAAAATCTTTAAAAAATATACTTATTTATTTGAGAAAGAGAGAGAGAGGGAGAGCACAGGTGGAGGGAAGGAGAGAGAGAATCTCAAGCAGACTCCCCTCTGAGCACAGAGCCTGACCCGGGGCTGGATCTCAGCGTTGTGAGATCATGACCTGAGGCAAAAGCAAGAGTCAGATGCCCAACCAACTGAGCCAGCCAGGCACCCCAGATTAGGTGCTTTATATAACTTGCATTTTTTTTTTAAACCACACTGTTGAGGCATGACTGACATGCAAAAATCTGCGCATATTTTATGTATGCAACTTGATGAGCTTGAAGATAAGTATGTACCCATGAAACCATCACCATAATCTATACCATAAACACATCTGTCATCAGCCACTGCTGCATGATACAACTTATAGGAGGAACCTAAAATAGTCAAACTCACAGAAGCAGAGAGTAAAATGGTGGTTTCCAGGGACTGGGAGAAAGGGGGAATGGGGAGATATTAGTCAAAGTGTATAAAGTTTCAGTCATTCAAGATGAATAGGTCCTAGAGATCTACTGTACAGCATGGAGTCACTTGCATTTTCTAAATTAGCGTATAGAGAATTGTTTCTCTAGAACATGTTTTCATACAGTATCTATTATAATGGAAATGTGATTTTATTTTCCTTTGCTAAAAGTTATATTTACCAGTCTCTTTTTCATTCATGACATCATTCCCATTGTCATTGTTCTGCCTTTTTCTATTATAAGAATTTATTATAATTTATAAATGAATTGGAAATCTCCCCCCTCTTCCCAACTGCCTTTTTCACTTACTTTAGTTTTTGCAAATGCCAGAAGCTTGCTTTATTGTCATTTTTACATTTTACATTTAGGAAAGGATAGATCCAACTAAATTTGCTTTTATTTAGACTTTTTTAAATTTTATTTTATTATGTTATATTTAGACTCTTAATAAAACATGAATTATCTATGTGAGGCAGAAATGTTACAGAAAGAAAACAGCCCTAAGAAATGTCTAGTCTTGTGGCTTATATCTATCAGTTTAGCCTCAGGCAGCTAAACTGCCTGTCCACATATAAGACATCGTTTATGCTTTAACTATAGTGAAGGCATGTTACAATATTGAAGCTATCATTTTTTCCTAAATGTGTAGTAATTTTGTTTCATTCATAAATGAATATATCAAATTTCATTTCATGAACAAGCTTGGTGTTTTAATCAAAACTAAGCATCTACTCAAAGTTGTGTTTCTGTATGTCTTATGTACCTGAGTGTAAAAAATATTCTGAAAAAATGATTTTTGAACTGTGCACCTGAGTGTAATGAAGCATTTTTAGTGTTGTTAAAAAAAAATAATTAGGGCAGATATATTTCATCACTTTCTGTTCTTTGTGGACTGAATCAACATCAATGAATGAGAATGTATGGCTGTAAATATTTAACTAAATGGAAAATTCTTTAACTTTAATTAATGTATTTGTCCATCAAATGCATGTAGAATATCTTGAGAAAGCAAATGATTTCTTAATTTCTTAATTCATCTCTTCTGGATCCAAAGGTGAGCAATGCCAGGAGAGTTGAATATGATTGTTCGAGGTCTTTAACACAAAGCTTGATCTATCTTAGCATATAACTGTTGTTCATTAGGCCAATTATTCAAATCCTAGCACTCTGCTCAATTAATTATATAAACAAAGTAATATAATCCATTATATTAATTCAGAGTCAAAGCCAGAGAGTTATTTGTGGTATTGCTTATATGAACAAGAGAGGGAAGGGCAATTCCTAGAAGGAAGTAATTGGGTCAAGTGTAAGTGTTGAATAGAATTATATACACTTAACAAAAATATAATAATATAATGTATTGCATGATAGTAGTAAACTGAAATATTAAAATTCTCGGTGATCTATACTGGTATTTATTTTAGGACATTTTTCCTAGCAATAATAACTTCATTGTATTAATATTTATTCAATGTATAATTTCATTGCTTATTCCAAATTTATCTTGAAAAAACCACACTCACATATGTACATATATTTATATATACATGCATATATATGTACACATACATACACACTTACACATACATATTATATTTTGGCATTTTATTTTTCAAAATTGATTTCTTTTTCTATCCTGGGAATCTCATTCAATTATGGTGGTGCTGATATTGGGGGTTGAAACATTCAAATAAAATTCACATGACATATATTTCAAATTTATGTTTTTCCTTGGAACACTAGAAGCCTCATCATTATCAGTTTGAATGTTCTGATTCATATTTCTTATTAACAGTACATTAGTACACCTATTTTCTAAAACTTAAAATCTGTGTTCTAAAAGGCTTATTTTTTAGTTTCCTTTTAAATACCTTTAGAGATAGAAATGTTAGTGCTAAAATATTTAAATATCTTTAGTGCTTCATAATTTTCAAATGTTCTCTCTTACAAAGTTTTTTTTTTTAATATGAGTTCATTTCTTAAAGGAAGTACGTATTCAAGTAAATCAGGAAAATTAAACTTCATGTCATCAAACTCTGTATGAGTCAGTGTCCCTTATGTTGCTATTTGAAATGAAACATAATATAACTGAAACAAGAGTAGAAACAAGTTAAGCTCTCTGGAGAGCAAGTCTTTCCAGTTAAGAGCATGTGCTTCAGAATCAGATATCCATACCTATGGTTTTCCTAGACTCCTGACTTTAGGCAATTGTTAGACTTCAATTTCTTCACTCGAAAAAAAGCAAATAACAATGTCTGTATCACAGGAATGAACATTATCAGGATTAAATTAGAAAACATGCATGGTGTTGGGCATATAGTTAATCAGCACTAAATGAAAACTTTGCTATTTTCTTTACTATATTTTTAATTCTTATTGTGCCTTAACACAGAATATCAGATGAATTAAATTCAGCTTGCAAAAGCCTAAAAAATTATCTTGTTAGTAGTAGACTAAATAGATAAACGAAACCAACCAAACAACAATAGTAACAAGAGTAAACTCAGTTATTGATGAAGGCTTCTGAACCTGCCCTTTTAAAAAACGTGGTTTTATTCTACACATAAATATCAGGTCAAGCAAACGGACCGTCATGATAATTAGGAATTTTATGGTTTCTTAACTTTCTGTTGAATCGATCTCAAGCTTTGGGTAGCCTGAGCCTCAACAAAATGTAGCAACTCACACACATACGTATGTATATATGTATGCATATATAGAAATATGGGCATATATATATATAGAGAGAGAGAGAGATAGAGACAGACAGAGAGAGGGAGAGAGATTGACATAACAGTATTTTTGTTCACAGAGCCATGTTGCCGAAGTATGATCAGGGAAAACGCATGAGGCACAATTCTATCTGAAAAAGTCACACTGCCTGAGTCTGATGTTGGTCCTCATTTCAAGATATCTGAAGCCTTCACGTAAATGTGTCAGTCTGATGCAAGTTAGAGAATGCAACTGTCTCTGAGTTTTACTAATTAGTGTGTATGTTTGTTTATTCCAGACAAAAAACTAACAAGAATTAGGATTCAGTGAAAAGTTTAAAATATATAAGTAGAGGAAAAGGGGAGTCTAATTTAATTCCTTATGCCTAAGAAAAGGAAAAGAAATATGTACATAGTAGAATTTATAGAAAGAAGATTCCAAAGCATGAAGAGGATGGAAAATAATTTGTCAAAGTGTGGAAATTATTTCCATTGACATGTAATTTTAAATGACTGTATGTGAATCTTGCTGTATATAAGAAAACAGCTTATTGTTGGAGTAGGTCAGCACATTTTGCCAATTCAGCACATTTGACAGAACAAGTAAGTTTGCTTTTGAAAGTCTCATCCTGATTTATAAAGCACTTAATTTGTTTCCTTTTGTTGAACTTCAGATTAATCCACCCACTATTTTCAAGCTGGCCTTTGGATGTTCTTCCCAGGTTTTCCCTCAGCTGTAATTACTTACTGGGAATTCTTGTGTTCTTTTGAGAGCTTTGCAGTGAGATAACTCAGAAGTTGTGAATAATGGGTTCAGACTCCTACTGCATTCCAGCTCATCCTTTCATAACCTTTTGGGAAGCTTAGAATCACTTGTTTTATCAGTGGCTTATATTAGTTTTAATCTCAGCTATGTCTTGAGAAATCTTTGTAAAATTAAAGGAAGAAGGAAAAGGAATGACACTGTTGGTTTTTTTTTTTTTTTTTTTTTCTGCAGGACCTCTTGTAGGCTTCTGTCTCATTATGTTAACAATCTGCCAAGAGAATGGAGTCAGATCTCAAGAGCAGACTAGATTGATTTACTTTACAGGCCTTTCCACCCAGCCTAATTATTGCACTACAAATAGCGATTCTTTCACCCCATGAAGGAGCACTTTGATTAGTGCTTGCGATACAGGTGCCGGGGTCTGCTACAGTACGTGCATGTTAACTAGCTTCCTGTTTCACAGTCAAACGGCCCAAACAGCCCAGAATGGGGGCAGGCACCTTCTTTCACATATTTCTGACATCTCTAAATGAACATGTTGAAGACTGTTGGAGAAATGCAATATGATGCTTTTATCGTTGGGTCCGAATAGACACACTACATAGCAGCATCCCTTAAAGAACAAGAATAACCTAACACAGCCTCTCCTATCAACATTGTGCTTGAGATACGGTTACATATTTGAAATCTTGCTTTAAAGAAGAGTGAGGATAGTATTTCTAATTGCAAATCATAACTGCCTTTTGTATTAGCTTTCTGTGACTGCTCTCACAAATTACCAAAATTTGGGTGGCTTCAGTAACAAATCTATTCTCTCACAATTCCGAGATCAGAAGTCTAAATTCAAGGTGTTGGCAAGACCACATGCTCGCAGGAGGCTCTAGATGGTCATCCCTTCCGTGCCATTCTCTTGGTTTCTGGTGGCTAGGGCCACACTCGGTATTCCTTGGGTTGTGGTGGCATTCATTCCAGTCTCAGCCTCTGTCATCACATTGATGTGATGTGTGTCTGTGTGTCTCCTCTATGTGTCTCTTTTAAGGATACTTGTCACTGCATCGAGGGCCCCACCTGGATATTCCAAGATGATCTCCTCTAAAGATCTTTACCTTAGTTTTATGTGCAAAGACCCTTTTTTCTAAATTCACATTCACAGGTTCCAGGGATTAGGACATTGACATAGAGTTTTGGGGACCACTATTCAACCCACTACATATCAGACATGCCATTCAGCCAGGGTGTTCAGCGATGTGTCATATATTTGCTAGTCTTTAGACAATTATTTTCTGTTGTACTAATGAAAGACTCATTTAAAAATGGAGGTTGTTTCTAATCCAAAATGGGCTTGCGAGAAAAGTAGTATTAATCAGTTAAAACAGGAGAAAATGTTTTCCTTTTAAGAGAGGAGTTTGAAATGTGAAAGAGCACTAGCATTACGTGAAATAAAAATGATTGCTTAAAGATTAAAGAAATGTAAATGCAAATTATGTTGTAACGTGGTGGTACCCAAACATCAGTGATTTTGTCCCTGCTGCCCACCCCCTAGGGAACGTTTGATAATATCTAGACACATTTATTTTCATTGTGGCAAAACATACATAACATCAAGTTTACCATTTTAAGCATATAATTCAGTGACACAAACTATCTGCATTTCACCACCATAACTGCTATTATACCCAGCATTTATTCATCTTCCTGAGTGGAAGCTCTGTACCCATTTAACAATAACCTCCCATTCCTCCCTCCCACAGACCCTGGCAACCACCATTCTGTGTTCTGTTTCTATGAATTTGACTACTCTAGGTACCTCATATCAGTGCAACCACACTATTTGTCCTTCAGCATCTATACTCTTTCACTTAGCATAATGTTTTATGCTGAGGCTCATCCATGCTATAGTATGCATTAGAATTTCATTCCTTTTTGAGACTGAATACTATTCTGTTGCAGGTTTATACCGTATCTGGACATTTTTGTTGCTTCTGCCTTTTGGCTATTGTGAATGATGTTGCTATGTACATTGGTATATAAATATCTACTTGAGTCTCTGCTTTCAGTTATTTCAGGTATATACCCAGAAGTGGAATTGTTGGATCATATGATAATTCTATATTCAGTTTTTTGTTGAAAAACCATCGTACTATAGAAATGTTTCTTACTGTCTCCACCAGAGGTGATAGTGCTACTGGCATCTAGTGGATAGAAGCCAGGAATACTGCTAAACAGCCTACCATATACAAGACAGCACCCTTCCCCATCAGCAAAGCATTAACTGGTCCAGAATGTCAATAATACCCCTGTTGAGAAACCTTGTTTAAAAAAAAAAAATCTTAAATTAAGAATGATCTTCATTCTCTTACTTTAATTCTTCCAAATATTGTCAGAGAGATATGGAATATTGTGGTATATAGTTCTATAAATAATGCTCCAACCATGAAACTTTGTATACCACAATTTCTCTTTACCTATGTGAGAGGCTGTCCCCTCTCTCTTCTGTGGTGGCTCTGCTCTCTAATACTGGTTTACATGGCGGGCAGGGAAGAGGGTTGCTGTTTAACTACATTGCTTCCCCTCAGTTTGGGGTTTTTTGGGGGTAACTTTTTAAAAAAATAATTTATGAAATTATGCATGAGGACAACTAATAATAGTGTCTTCAGATTTTATTACATTGTGATTTCCAAGACAACAGCTTAAAAACTTATAATCTCCCCTTATTTAATGAACATATTTTTAAAAGATAAATACACTAGGGCCTTTTAAAAGCTTGTAGGATGAATTTAACAACCAATGATTAGAAGAGAAACTACTTCATAGAAAAGAAATAATTTAAAACCTCTAGTGGTTATAGAGTTTTAGAGCTAGAAGAAATTTCAGGTTGTAAAGGGCCTATATGTAAATGGAACTGTATAACTATTAGTACAGTGAATCCAAAATACCTGTTTCATTGATAAAGAAACTGACACTCAAGGAGATTAAAGAGGTTCCTCAAAACCACCCAGCTAATGAGTAGTAGATCTAAGAATAAATCTCTTCTCTGTTGGCTGTAAGGTTGCCACTCCAAATCCCTTGAGTCAATCTTCGTTTCACAAATGAAGAACCTGAGACCCGAAGAGTTTTGACTTGGCCAAAGTTGCCAAACAAATAAAGAACAAACCTGCCTTTCAAATTTGTGCATTGTCTTATTACAGCTTTTATTCCATCTGTGAATCTTTAGCCTCTTCCATCCACGGCTAGATCCTAGCTAACTGGCAGCTCTTAGCTGAGCAGGTTCCACCTGCATGGACAGCTAACAAAGTGTCTCCTTCAAAGTCAGAAATGGAGGATTCCAATAGATCGTTTGGTCCACATATTAGAGGTAAAAAAACAAAACAAAACAAAATGTGACTACAAACATTTGACTGCACAAAAGTAAAGTTACATAGCATACCATTAATCGAAACTTCTTCCCAGACCGATCCAATTTTGCTGTTCATAAGTCAATTACATTGCTCAACAAGAGTGGTGGTTTGTGTAGAAATAAACTAAGATATATATTGTAGAACACTTAGTGAATAGAATGAGGAATAGTTCTTTACAGAAAAGTTGAAGAATAGTTGTTTTGTCTGGCATGGCTATGAATAGGGAAATTATTGTAAGATATGTTACCTTATCTCTTTTCTAAAATAGGTGCTTGCACAAAGCAAAAGGACAGATTAATATTTCAGTTATCTTTCCTATAAAAGATTAAAAATTATCAGAAAAGCACATCAGTGATTACTGAAATATTGAATTGTTATAACAAGCAAAGTTTCAGCAATCATTAATTTAGAACAAGTGAAAATTATTTCTCCCTTTTATCAGTGTTACACAGTCACAGAAAAATAATTTTAAAAAGCCACCAGATTCACATATACCTGTAGCATAATTCTAATTACCAGTGAGTTTTAATCAGTGCATAATTCTCTGCTTTTTAATTATCATACAAACATAACTTGTGAGTTTATATAATTTTCAATATAATAAAGATTTTTAAAATCCAAGATGGATAACTAGCTAAATTTATTGTGTTTACTCATCATGTCCATATTCTCTGAATCATGATGAATGCAAGGATAATGCATGATAATGCAAAGAAAATTATGTTCTAATTGCCTTTTAATATATATTCACAGATGTAAATTTTAATATTATTTAACCACTTATTGAAATGAGATGGCCATACAATATAACAAATATAATCGCCTCATAATTAAACTAATATGTAAACTACATTCAATCTCATGTTCAAGCTCAGAGACATTAAAACTGACATGCATATTTTTGTGTTTACAATGCAATCAATTCATTAATAAAAGATTTTTATGGGACTAAGACTTAAAAATAAAATGTACTTTTGCAGTGCCTGGGTGGCTCAGTCAGTTGAGCATCTGACTCTTGGTTTTGGCTCAGGTCATGATCTCATGGGTCCTAGGATGTAGCCCCACATCCATCGGCTCCATGCTCCGTGTGGAGTCGGTTGGGATTCTCTCTTCCCTCTTCCTCTGCCCCTACCCCTGCTCTCTCTCCCTCACTCTCAAATAAATATTTTTTTTTTTTAAAGCAGTTGTATCAGGGCGCCTGGGTGGCTCAGTCGGTTAAGTGTCTGTCTTCGGCTCAGGCCATGATGATCGAGTCCCATATCGGGCTCCCTGCTCGGCGGGGAGCCTGGTTCTCCCTCTTCCTCTGCCGCTCCTCTTGCTTGTGCTTTCTCACTCACATTCTCTCTTAAATAAATAAATAAATAAAATCTTTAAAAAAAAAGAATATTTAAATAAATAAATAAATAAATAAATAAATAAATAAATACTTGTGTCAGCCAGGATGAAGTTAGGAAAACAGAAATTCTGTTGTTTATTTCAGTAGAGAGTTTTTAAGATAGGCAAAAGGTTAAAGAGTTATTGGAAGACTAAAATGACAAAGTGGGCACACTGAAGGGACATTGAAATAGTAACTGCTGGAAATAGCATCCACAGGACAGAGGAGCAAAGGGAACGGGGTGTTTGGAAACTAGGGACTTGGAGCAGATACCCTGTCTTACTGGGACTAGATCTTTGAGCAGAGGGGCCTACCTGGCTAGTGTCGATCTTTCAAGGGTTTATGAATCAAGGTCAAGTTCCATAGAGAGAGAATCCAAACCCCAGCCCCTCAGGTGATATGCCTTTGGAATTTGGATTCTAAAGAGGTGGCACTAGTGGTATATCTTCTGAGTCATGATGGGTCTGGAAGTATGGAAAGGAGCGAGAATCTGGAATGAACTGCAATTTGGAACCAACACCACAACCTGGATAATGTACCATTGCTTGGGTTGTGTTGTCAGGAACTGATAGGAACTGACTCTCCTAAAAGGTATGGGTTGTATATTCGAGGGGGCCCTACTGCATACACCAGCCTGGCAGCAGGTGCTCCTCCTGCCTTCCACTCAGCTAGTGTCCCCTCCTGCCTGAACCTCCCGGGGATCCAGCTGGCAGAAAAGTAATGCAGTTTGCAGAGTTCAGCTTCTGTCTCATAAAGTAGAGACTAGAGGAGTACATTTGGATTGAAAGACAATTGCTTAATAATCAGCACATTGTCCAAAGCTGGTTTCAAAACCTGTCTTATAGGGGTACCTGGGTGGCTCAGTCAGTTAAGCACCTGCCTTCGGCTCAGGTCATGATCCCAGGGTCCTGGAATCCAGCCCCGCATCGGGCTCCCTGCTCAGCGAGGAGTCTGCTTCTCCCTCTCCCTCTGCCTGCCACTTCCCCTGCTTGTGCTCCTCTCTCTGTTAGATAAATAAATAAAATCTTTAAAAAAAGTCTGTCTTATAGAATAATATATGTTACATTTATTTCTAGCATAGCAAATTACCATCAACCTACTAGTACTTACTAGTGTACCTAAAGTAATTACTGAAGGAGAAAGCATGATTTTGTTATATGTGCTCAAGGTAGTCATATCATGTGAATCGTGGTTATTGAGATTTATTTTTAAATATCCTCCTGACTTGGGGATATTAGACTCAGATTTCATTGAATTAATTGCTGGAAGAATCTCGATTAAAAATAGGTTATATTATAGGACTTAAGTCTCAGATTTAGTGACAGAACCAGAACCCACATATTTTGATCCTCAGTTTTAAACTGGTGCTAATATAACACAATTAGGGTTTAAAATACTTTCATAAATGATGAATGTATATTTTTAAGAAATGTTCATATATTTAATTCAGCAAATATTTATTGACCACCTGCAGTGTTCCTGATATTGTCTAAATTGCTAGATATGCAAAAATGAATGAAAAAAAGACCTTTAAATTAGAGAAATTTCTAAAATCTACGATATATATTACATCTGGCTATTTCCTTTCACTCTAATATCTTCTATAAAATGTGTTTAAAATAACCAGTTAACCAGTTAACAACAGCCACAAATTTTTACAATGACGTTTTTCCCTATATGGGCCATATTTTTTAACCTCCTGGTGCATTTGTGTGAGAGTGACCACAAATTAATGCCTGATATCACCTGAGGGGGTCCCTGATGCAATCAATATAAACCAAAATACTCTCCTGAGAAGTAAATGCAACTTTAGTTGTGTGATAATGTCTTTCCCTTAACTGACCTTATAAATTAACTTGCCTGAAACCCACACAGTTGTTTTCTGATATTTTGGTTTATGTTGATCGTCTGACAGCCCCTTAGGCCGATGCTGTGCACAGCCACTATTAGGTGTTTATGCTTTGGTAATGCATTTCTTGAAATCACATTATATACAAGCTTTTATTACAGATACCCATTATAGAAATTCAGATAAGATCCTTCCAGCTTTGGGTTACAATGTCACCCATAGATGACTCTTTGCATTTATAGAATATTTTCAACTGATGGTATAAAAACATTTTTAAAACAACAGGACTTTAACTGGATTTCTCAGCTGGGATGTCCCTATGGCAGTGTCCTATACTCTAAACCAGCAAGGCTGCTAAAAGCCACCTGCAAATTTCACCTTCATTTCCTTTTATTTCTTGTATATTTCACAATATTTGTGAGGTAACATGTGGCTGGAGACATGTCATTGTGTTTTACTCTCTCTAACAAAACTGTTAAGTGGAATACTGCCATTTGCCATGCAAAAACATCTCACAGAAAGAAGCTGAATATCTTATCTACCACTCCGCTTCATGCTACTGATATTCAGACTAATTAACTAGATCCACCTAATGTGGATGTCATTTTTCATGTGGATATATAACATATTTCTGTTTAGGAAGAGACAGTTTGGCCAATCTATATACAATTTGGAAAAATATAAAGCCTGCTAAAACAAATTTGTTATTGGAAAAACATCTGACAAATTCTAGGGCATTTGGATATGGAAATAATTGGCAAATTGTCCATAAAAAGTAATCTCAGGAAACATACTGATGTTTCTAATTTAAAAAATAATGGATTCAATAAAATCATGAATTATAAATAAATAATAGATAATTTTGTCACCAAGTATTTATTGGTGGTTACTATGCTCAAGTCCCAATGATATATGGCTCCTTATAAATCCCTTTTACTTTCTATTCTTGTCTGGGGATTCTGTAAGAATCTTAGACCAAACTATTTCTTTCTTAGTATAATAATTTTAAAGCTTACTGAAAAAGATAGCAGAATCTAAGAAATGATTTATAATCAATATGTATTTGAGACTTGACAATTTCGAACTATTCAAAGTTTATGAAAATAAGTATAATGCCACAACTCTGTGATACAAGAAAAAATGTTATTCCAATTACATATGAGGACATTAATGTTTACAAAAAGTAAAACATTTTGACAAGATGGCATGGTTAATGGTAGAACCTTAATTAGAATATATGTCGCCTGCTATCTAGATGAGTGCACATGATAACACACTATCCTAAATATTCTCTAAACCTTAGGTAATTCCACCACAGAGAGCTTGATTTTTTTGAATTCTCATAATAGGTGTTGTTAGTGTTCACTTATACTAAGTTCAGTGTTTTATATTTAGTTCCTTGTATTTAGGCATATTTTACAGTTCTCATCAAATAATTGATTACTTATTCATATCACCTACTGTGCCCAGTACAGTACCATGTTGATGACTCTTTAGTGATAGATTATTATACAAAATGCTACTCTTTTTGATTAAAAATTATGTATAATTATTTCACCAGTGTATCTCTAAACAATGTAATGATTGGATAATTTACAACAAAAATAAAGATAATTTTAAATGTAATTGAAATGTCTGTAATATCTAAGTTATATTGTTATACCATAACTAAAAGTATTTGTGTAAAATACTATATGATATCTTACACTGAATCAAAACATGTATAAATGGTTGGTTGGCTATGGATTAGGGTTTCTGTGGATGCTCTCACATAGCTTGCTGCCTTGGGATTGGAACTAAATATCTTAGAAAATAGAAATAAGAAATGCCTGGGTGGCTCAGTCGGTTAAGCATCTGCCTTTGGCTCAGGTCATGATCCCAGGATCCTGGGATGGAGCCCCACATTGGGCTCCTTGCTCAGTGGGGAGTCTGTTTCCCCCTTTGCTTCCTGCTCCCTCTGGCTGTGTGCTCACTCTCTCTGTCTCTCTAACAAATAGATATATAAAATCTTAAAAAAATAGAAATAAAATCTAAGAATATTATTTTTCTTAATGCCTGGTATATGGACTTTAATCAGTACTTGCAGAGTGAACATAATTATATTATTACATCTCAACATTTCTTTTTGTATATCTTATTGGAGATGAAGAACACTGAATTATGTAAAGGTCTTCACAGCTGAATATGATTCTTTCCATCCTCCAAAATTAAGAAGTTTTCCTTTACTTTTTAACAATTTATATATTATGATCAAGGAAATGTTTTCTATCCGAGATTCTAATATGTTAAACATTGGTGAGAAAGCTATAGTTTTTTTTGCTTTAAATTTTTTATTGTTATGTTAATCACCATTCATTACATCATTAGTTTTTGATGTAGTGATCCATGATTCATTGTTTGTGCATAACACCCAGTGCTCCACGCAGTACATGCCCTCTTTAATACCCATCACCAGGCTAACTCATCCCCCCACCCCCCTCCCCCACCCCCCTCCCCTCTAGAACCCTCAGTTTGTTTTTCAGAGTCCATAGTCTCTCATGGTTCGTCTCCCCCTCCGATTACCCCCCTTTATTCCTCCCCTCCTGCTATCTTCTTTTTTTTTCCTTAACATATATTGCATTTGTTTCAGAGGTACAGGTCTGTGATTCAACAGTCTTGCACAACTCACAGCGCTCACCACAGCACATACCTTTCCCAATGTCTATCACCCAGCCACCCCATCCCTCCCATCCCACCCCCACTCTGGCAACACTCAGTTTGTTTCCTGAGATTAAGAATTCCTCATATCAGTGAGGTCATATGATACATGTCTTTCTCTGATTGACTTATTTCACTCAGCATAACACACTCCAGTTCCATCCACGTCGTTGCAAATGACAAGATCGCATTCCTTTTGATGGCTGCATAATATTACACTGTGTGTGTGTGTGTGTGTGTGTGTGTATGTGTATGTGTATATATATATATATATATATATATATATATATATATATATATATCACTTCTTCTTTATCCATTCATCTGTCGATGGACATCTTGGCTCTTTCCACAGTTTGGCTATTGTGGACATTGCTGCTATAAACATCAGGATGCATTCAGATCCCTACATTTGTATCTTTGGGGTAAATACCCAGTAGTGCAAATGCTGGGTCGTATGGTAACTCTATTTTCAACTTTTTGAGGAGCCTCCATACTGTTTTCCAGAGCGGTTGCACCATGTTGCATTCCCACCAACAATGTAGGAGGGTTTCCCTTTCTCTCCATCCCCACCAACATCTGTCATTTCCTGACTTGTTAATTTTAGCCATTCTGACTGGTGTGAGGTGGTATTTATTGAGGTTTTGATTTGGATTTCCCTGATGCCGAGCGATGTTGAGCACTTTTTCATGTGTCTGTTGGCCATTTGGATGTCTTCTTTGGAAAAATGTCTGTTCCTGTCTTCTGCCCATTTCTTGATTGGATTATTTGTTCTTTGGGTGTTGCGTTTGATAAGTTCTTTATAGATTTTGGATACTAGCCCTTTATCTGATATGTCATTTGCAAATATATTCTCGCATTCTGTTGGTTGTCTTTTGGTTTTGTGGACTGTTTCTTTTGCTATGCAAAAGCTTTTTATCTTGATGAAATCCCAGTAGTTCATTTTTGCCCTTGCTTCCCTTGCCTTTGGCGATGTTCCTAGGAAGAAGTTGCTGTGGCTGAGGTCGAAGAGGTTGCTGCCTGTGTTCTCCTTTAGGATTTTGATGGAGTCCTGTCTCACATTTAGGTCTTTCAACCATTTGGAGTCTATTTTTGTGTGTGGTGTAAGGAAATGGTCCAGTTTCATTCTTCTGCATGTGGCTGTCCAATTTTCCACAGACCATTTGTTGAAGAGACTGTCTTTTTTCCATTGTACAGTCTTTCCTGCTTTGTCAAAGATTAGTTGACCATAGAGTTGAGGGTCCATTTCTGGGCTCTCTATTCTGTTCCATTGATCTATGTATCTGTTTTTGTGCCAGTACCATACTGTCTTGAAGATGACAGCTTTGTGATAGAGCTGGAAGTCAGGAATTGTGATGCCGCCAGCTTTGCTTTTCTTTTTCAACATTCCTCTGGCTATTCGGGGTCTTTTCTGGTTCCATACAAATTTTAGGATTATTTGTTCCATTTCTTTAAAAAAAGTGGGTGGTATTTTGATGGGGATTCTGTTGAATGTGTAGATTGCTCTAGGTAGCATTGGCATCTTCACAATGTTTGTTCTTCCAATCCATGAGCATGGAACCTTTTTCCATTTCTTTGTGTCTTCCTCAATTTCTTTCATGAGTATTTTATAGTTTTCTGAGTACAGATCCTTTGCCTCCTTGGTTAGATTACTTCATATGTATCTTATGGTTTTGGGTGCAATTTTAAATGGGATCAACTCCTTAATTTCTCTCTCTTCTGTCTTGCTGTTGGTGTATAGGAATGCCACTGTGCTTTGATTTTATATCCTGCCACTTTCCTGAATTCCTGTATGAGTTCTAGAAGTTTTGGGGTGGAGTCTTTTGGGTTTTCCATATAAAGTATCATATCATCTGCAAACAGTGAGAGTTTGACTTCTTCTTTGCCGATTTAGATGCCTTTGATTTCTTTTTGTTATCTGATTGCTGTGGCTAGGACGTCTAATACTGTGTTGAATAGCAGTGGTGATAGTGGACATCCCTGTCGTGTTCCTGACCTTAGGGGGAAAGCTCTCAGTTTTTCCCCATTGAGGATGATATTTGCTGTAGGTTTTTCATAGATGGATTTTATGATATTGAGGTATGTACCCTCTATCCCTATACTCTGAAGAGCTTTGATCAAGAAAGGATGCTGTACTTTGTCAAATGCTTTTTCTGCATCTATTGAGAGGATCATATGATTCTTGTTCTTTCTTTTGCTAATGTATTGTATCACGTTGATTGATTTGTGGATGTTGAACCAACCTTGCAGCCCAGGAATAAATCCCACTTGGTCGTGGTGAATAATCCTTTTAATGTACTGTTGGATCCTATTGGCTAGTATTTTGGTGAGAATTTTTCATTGGCTGCTCCCATGTTAGGGGCATAGATACTTACAATTGTTAGATCTTCTTTTTGGATAGACCCTTTAAGTTGGATATAGTGTCCTTCCTCATCTCTTATTACAGTCTTTCATTGAAAATCTAATTTGTCTGATATAAGGATTGCCACCCCAGCTTTCTTTGGGTGTCCATTAGCATGGTAAATAGTTTTCCACCCCCTCACGTTCAATCTGGGGGTGTCTTTGGGTCTAAAATGAGTCTCTTGCAGACAGCATATCAATGGGTCTTGTTTTTTAATCCAATCTGATAGCCTATGTCTTTTGATTGGGGCATTTAGCCCATTTACATTCAGGGTAACTATTGAAAGATATGAATTTAGTGCCATTGTATTGCCTGTAAGGTGACTGTTACTATATATTGTCTGTGTTCCTTTCTGATCTCTGCTGCTTTTAGGCTCTCTCTTTGCTTAGAGGACCCCTTTCAATATTTCTTGGAGTGCTGGTTATATGTTTGCAAATTCTTTTATTTTTTGTTTGTCCTGGAAGCTTTTTATCTCTCCTTCTATTTTCAATGACAGCCTAGCTGGATATAGTATTCTTGGCTGCATATGTTTTTTATTTAGTGCTCTGAATATATCATGCCAGTCCTTTCTGGCCTGCCAGGTCTCTCTGGCTAGGTCTGTTGCCAATCTAATGTTTCTACCATTGTAGGTTACAGACCTTTTGTCCCGAGCTGCTTTCAGGATTTTCTCTTTGTCCCTGAGACTCATAAGTTTTACTATTAGATGTCAGGGTGTTGACCTATTTTTACTGATTTTGAGAGGGTTTCTCTGTGCTTCCTGGATTTTTATGCCTGTTTCCTTCCCCAAATTAGGGAAGTTCTCTGTTATAATTTGTTCTAGTATACCTTCTGCCCCTCTCTCTCTTTCTTCTTCTTCTGGGATCCCAATTATTCTAATGTTGTTTCGTCTTATGGTATCACTTATCTCTCGAATTCTGGCCTCGTGATCCAGTAGTTATTTATCTCTCTTTTTCTCAGCTTCTTTATTTTCCATCATTTGGTCTTCTATATCGCTGATTCTCTCTTCTGCCTCATTTATCCTAGCAGTTAGTGCCCCCATTTTTGATTGCACCTCATCAATAGCCTTTTTGATTTCGACTTGGTTAGATTTTAGTTCTTTTATTTCTCCAGAAAGGGTTTCTTTAATAACTTCCATGCTTTTTTCAAGCCCAGCTAGTATCTTTAAAATCATGATTCTGAACTCTAGGTCCGATATCGTACTAATATCCGTGTTGAGTAGGTCCTTAAAAGATGGTACTACCTCTTGTTCTTTTTTTTGAGGTGATTTTTTCCGTCTTGTCATTTTGTCCAGAGAAGAATAGATGAATGAGAGAATAAAATGCTAACAGGGTAACAAAGACCCCAAAAAATATACTCTAAGCAAATCAGAAAAGACCTGAAACGAGGGGAAAAGAACGGGAAGGAAAGAAAAAAGAAAGAGAAAAAAAACGAAAAAGAAAAGATAAAAACAAACAAACAAGAAAAAACAGGATATGATCAAATATGATCAGGCTGGTGCATAGATCAGTGCCACACACTAAATTTTGGGTGCATTTTGGTCTGTTAGAAGAAAGTGCCTCCCAAAATTTTAAAGAAAGAAAGACTTATATATGTACAATAAGAGTTGATATGATGAAGGGTTGGAATATGATTGTAAAGATGAAAATTATAAAAAAATTTATAAAAGGAATTGATAAGTTCTTTGAAGAAAGAGGATTTTTTAAAAAAAAGAAAGAAAGAAAGAAAAAAATGGGGGGAGAGAATGTGATCAGGCAGGAGACTAGAACAAAGCCATACACTAGAGATTTAGGGTATATTTTGATCTGTTAGAAGAAACTGTATCTCAGAATTTTAAAGAGAGAACAACTTATATATATATATATATATTTATATATATACATATATATATATATGTATATGTATATGCCAAAAATAAGGGTAACTACTATGAAGGGATAGAATATGACTCTAAAAATGAAAAATAAATATGTTTTTTGTAAAAAAGGGATTGGTAAGATGTTGGTTGAAAAAGGGAAAAAGAAAAAAAAACAAAAAGGGAATAGGAAAAATTAAAAAAAAAAGCAGTTAAAAAAAAATTAACTTTGAAAGACTAAAGAATCATTGTAAAAAAAGCCATGAATTCTATGTGCAGTATTCCCCTAGCACTGAAGTTCTGCCGTTCTCATTGATCAGTAAACTTGGTCTTGGCTGGCTGTTCTTGCTGATCTTCTTGGGGAGGGGCCTGTTGCCGTGGCCCCTAAATGTCTTTGCCGGAGGCGGAATTGCCCCACCCTTCCCGAGTCTGGGTTTAGTAATCTGCTAGGGTTTGCTCTCGGGATCTTTTGTTCCCTGTAAGCTTTCAGTACAGCTTTGGAGGACGAGAGTGAAAATGGAGGCCTCCCAATCTCCACCCCGGAGGAGCCCAGAATTCAGGCCCCAGTCCTCAGTGTGCCCCCAGAGAAAAGCAGTCAATCACTCCCATCTCCCCGGTCTCTGGCCACACTCTGCTCACCTGGCCTGTGACCGAGACTTTCTATCTCTGGCACCTGACTCGGTGTGGGGTCTCCAAACCCAGCAGATCCCTGTGGTGCACTCCCGCGCCGCTCCTCCCAGGGAAGGAAGGGGAGTCTCCCCGTATCTGCCACTTGTTGGGTCCCTGCTGGAGGAGCAGTGGCCCAACTGGCCGCAGATCACAGTTTATGGCAACCCCAAGCTGAGATCCCACGCCTCGGCTCTGTCTCTGCAGCTGGCTTCCCCGCTCCGATACCTGGGAGCTCTGCCACACTCAGGCACCCCTGGTCTTTCTGTGACCCCGAGGGTCCTGAGACCACACTGTCCCGCGAGGGTTTCACCTCCCACTTAGCCACTGGAGCGACGTCCCTCAGTGGAGCCGACTTCTAAAAGTTCCGATTTTGTGCTCCGTGGCTCTATCACTTGCCAGAAGCAGCCGATGGAGGCCCCCTCCCCCGCCATCTATCCTCCCGAATATCGCCTCAGATTTACTTCTCCTCATGTCCTACCTTCCAGAAAGTGGTCGCTTTTCTGTTCAGAGAGTTATTGCTATTCTTTTCTTCGATCTCTTGTGAGTTCATAGGTGTTCAGAATGGTTTGATCCCTATACAGCTGAATTCCTGAGACCAGACGAAATCTAGGTCTCCTACTCATCTGCCATCTTGCTCCGCCAACCCCCCCAATTCGAGAAAGCTATAGTTTTAAGTTTCTTTCAAGACTTTCTCATTTGGAATTATAATTTAGAAGGTGAATTGAAGATTGACAAAATTACTCCATGCTATAAGGAGGCTTCTATCAAAGAAACTTTGATGTTGCATAGGCATTATCTAATCTATTGTCATTGATTTATACATTGATGGTAAGATTTTATTTTATTTTTTTCAAAATGGTATTTTATTTTTTAATTAATTTATGATGATGATGATGATGATGATGATGATGATGATGATGTCTAGTTAGTAAGGTTTTAAATAGAAATTCAAAAGCCCAATGCTCCAAGACTCAAGATGGCCTAGCTAGAGCTTTGGATGAATGATGGAATCTAGATTTATAAAAATGCATTTTCTATGTGCATCAAACATTGCCTGGTTTTAAGCAGGTGGCATAGCATCCTTCTTTCCCCTCCTTCACCAGTGAAAGTGCTTACTCTTATTTTAAAATATGCCAAGTTTTCAATGAAAGTAAAGATAACAAACATCTATTTGGCGGTAAGAAATAAAGATATTGACCATTATTTCAAATATTATGACTTTAATATGAAATTTGAAAACATACCATTATCATAATTTTAGCATTTTATGGCACAGAACACATTTTTACAAATATAATGTGTAATCTTTTTCTTACTCTTGTTCCTTTCTAAAGAACTCTAATTTAAATGAGTATAAAATATATGGATTTATTTTCCCAATGATGATTATAGTAATTAAGTTTATTTCTCCTCTGAGATAGCAAGACAGATATTATAGTAATTTTCAAATGCAAAAGCATCTATGTTTAAGTAAATTTATATTGTTTATCACATAAACAGTTAAAATAATCAGGAAACATCACATATAGTTTTGTTTTGTTTTTAGTCCTACAGCAACAAAACACAAGAGGACAGGTGTTTTGACAATACACTGGACCAGGTGTTAATTCTTAGCATGCTTTAAGCATCCCATAATGACAGGAATTCAGTATTCTGTTATTCTAATTAAGTCAATAATTACAGAGAAGTTGAAAAGTATTTAAATTTGGGTAAAATCAATTGTTTAAAACTTTAGAAAAGTGTTAATAATTTTAAAAAACCTTGGTGCAGTATGTCTCAGGACTAAATCCATGAGATTCCTGATATAGTTCATGAGGTTCATATTTGAGAGCAGATGTTTTGCTTGCATGCTAGCATCCATTATTAGACTATTATTCACTAGAACTCTTTAATTCCATTCTGAGCCGATACTAATACATACTTCACCTAGAAACATGTTTTGTTGTTGAAAGAATTTAGGAAGGAAAACAGGGAAAGTTCATTTCTGACCCTGATTTTGACACCTATCAGCCGTGATGTTTTGCCAAGTCAGTTTCCACTTCTGGAAAATAATGAAATTTTCCCAGGTGACCTTGAAACTTCAGCTTAACTGACTTTTTAAATTGCCTTTCTGATACTCCACAGTACTTACGGTTAGAGTTTTCCTCTCCATTTCCACAGCCCTTTACACTGTCCTAAAGCTTTTGCTGTGTCTGTTATATACTATAACTGTAAAATTCTCGAAAGCAGGAGATGGTTTAGATGATTCTTCAATCCTAATACCAACCAAATGTAACCATTCACATGAGTTACATTTGTTTGTTGAAAGAATAAATGAATGATTCCTAACATCTCTTCTAACTCTAAAAATCTATCAAATTTTGTCGGGATTATCACCAAAGTTCCTTCCAACTTTAAAATTAGACAGTTCTATATTCATCTATTCCATACTTAGATTTTCTTAAGTAACTATGTCACCTGCCTGCAATAATGTGATGATGGAGTATTTGATAAAAAGAAAAAAAATGTATTCCATCACAGAAAGTATCGTTTGAATACTAACTGTTAAATAACTTAGTGTGTTATGTTCTAAGTTACCATTAAGAAGGAAATGATACACAGAGTCTATTTCTGCACTATCATTTCTTATATTACATTGTCTCTCCATGTGCTTGAATCGCTTTTCACTGGCATGTATCTCTATTTTTATTTATGGAGTTTTTGTGTGTTCTTATTCTGTAACTAAGATAATGCTCATCAAATTTTGGAGCTGTTCTTAATTTTCAAAGGATAGATTTATTTTACTTGAAAATATAATACTTAGGATATGTCTTGAGGCATAATCCTTAAAACAAAATTAAAAAAAAAAGGAAAGAAACATTCAATAAAACTTGTCTGTGCCCTGCTTTTTCTCAAGTGGATAGTACTGTTTTGTCAATAGCTCCATCTGCAGACCAGGGACAGCTTGTGAATCTTGCTTAGTGATCAGGTTATAAAGAATGAGCTCTCAGCTCACAGTTGTCTATTAAAATTTGATTTGAAAGGCAACACCCGAAGACACCTTTTTGAGGTTAATTTTTTAGCGGTGTCAGGTTTTATATGATTTCTGAGAGGATAGCTGTAGGCTCCGTCGATGGGAGTTCACTGGGAGAGAGGGGGAGGAGGAAAAGGAAGTAATACCCCTTGCTGAAGGCCTGCAATCAAGCATAATAAACTCTTCAGTCAGCTGTTTAAATAAGTACACAGCAAATTAATTTTTTCCTTTTTTTTCCTACAGAAAATTGATTTATCTGAACATTTTCCCCCATGAAGGCAGTTTCTAAGCTGTCATGTACTCAGCGCTCTTTCCCTAGTGATGTGAGAACAGTTCAGTTCCCACTGCCAACGCTGTAATTTCAGTAGTTTAAATAATATGTGCTCCTAGCAGTGGTATTGTCAGCAGTGATCCTGCATTAAAGGAGGTGGGTGAGGGGAAGAGTTTGCCATGCTTGAATGTATTTTCTGCTGGGGGTCTCTAGCTTTGGAACACTAGAGGGCTGTATAAGTCTTTTCTTTAGTAACCTGTAATGGTCCTGGAATCCCTGAGAAGATGGGGTTCACATTATATGTTAAAATCAAATCTCAGTCTTTGAAAATGCAAAAGATATCAGCAGAATTCAAAAGGATAGTGTATGCCTGTGGCTAGATACATACCTGTGCACCTCCCTTCATATAGTGTATTTCGAAGCATAATTACTAGAATTGAGAACACCTGCTTACTGAACGTATTGGTCTTTAACGCAACTACCTTAATTTTTAAATGGCCATAGATTTTTCCCATAGAGGCATCAGAGGCAATATATTTTCTTACATAATTAATATGTTTGTAATGGAGCACATTAATGTAGGATGCGAAACCAATGCACGTAGTTACAATGAATTTGCTACTACGTGTGCCATATTCATAGCAGCAGGGTTGTTATGAGGCTGAGATGAGAGGCAATAGCTGAGAAAATGCTTTGAAAATAGGCAAGTGCTGTATAAATATAAGGTGGCAATACTTACTGTTGTTAGTAAGTTTCCATGGTGTAATGGTTTTCAGACAGTGGTTTCTGGAACATAACAGACTGACTTAGGGAAAGTTGCATTCTTGGTGAAGCAATTTATTCAAAGCCACATAACAAAGAAAGATAATTCTCTCATACTTTTGTTTTTGGTTTTTTTTTTGGCTTCAATGCTTATATATATATATCAACTTTTGGTTTCAAGCTAATATGATCCTTCTGCTTCTACTTTCATGCTGAATAGATAGCAACACTTTGCGCACGTCTGTTCTTAAATACTCATTTTGAAGAGTAGAAAAGCACCTTTATGCAAGACACCTGCACACATGGTCTCCATTCATCGGTTGAAAACTGAGGAAGAGTGGAGAGACAGATCAATCTACATAAACAAGTAGATGGAGTGCATGATCTAAATAGTTTATTACAAAGCTGAGGTAACAAAATGGATGTATGAAGTGTAACAAAGGTAGACGGTTAAAGGCAGTGTGCTTCAGGCACTTGTGACAGAAAAAAAATAAGGCAAATGTATTGAGTCAGGTGTATAAAGTAGGTTCACAAATAGTCATGGAAAAAAGGCAGACTATGATAAGTGTCTTAAAAGAGGAAAACATTACGATAAGAGAATAGTATATGTAGATACAAGTGTAGAAAATCCTTCATAAACAAGGCAGGCTTTAAAAGAGAGGCTTGGGATTTGGTAACATACTGAGAAGTACAAATGAAGAAAAGATTACTAAAGAGAAAGAAAAGCATGGACAAAGTTTCCCAGGCAGTAAAGAGCAAGACTTAATTCCACAACATAAACTGTCATTCAAACTAAAGAATTTTAAACTTTATCCTCTAGGACCTAGAGCGTAGGCAATGGGAATGGGAAAATGTCAAGATCCCTTAAAAAGAGTAATCTTATTGCACAAAGTGAAAACTATGAAAAGGGAATACTTGAGGGCACTTTGCAACCTCATTTCACAATTAAGTTTTGAAATAGATGAGGTCAGTAGATATGGGTAGGAATAAAGTGAACAAAATTAAGGAATAGAGGCAAAAATATGCATAACTTTGTATATCTCTTAATTCATTCAAAATAAGTGCCAGACACTGAAGTTCCAGAAGCCAATAGAACACATAGTTGTAAGTATCCAGTAAGTAACAAGAAATTCAAGTATAGAACTTGGGAAAAGAAGTCTAAGTGTGTGGAATTGGGAGAAATCTACACAGAGTGATGATCGAACTAGAGTAGATGCGAACCCCGAGAGCAGTAAAGACAAAATGAAGGAAGAAAGCCCCAGGGAATGCATTGTTGAGGATCTGGAAGAAAAAAATTAGTATGACACTGAGTAAAACAAAGGAGTAAGTGAAACAAAGTAGAAAAAAATAAGAAGAAATAGACATCAATAAGGCAGAATTTTAAAGAATGACTACTTAACAGTTTCAAATTCTGGAGAATGAAAATCCTCATCTCAAAAAAAGAGTAACTTGGGCATCTGGGTGGCTCAGCCAGTTAAGTGTCTGACTCTTGGTTTCAGCACAGGTCACAGTCTGGTAATGAGACTGAGTCCCACATTGGGCTCTGCGCTCAGTGCGGAGTCTGCTTCAGATTCTCTCTCCCAGCTCTCTCTCTCTCTCAAATAAATAAATAAAATACTTTAAAAAAGAGAGAGAGAGTAACTTGTGGATTTATTACCTGTTCCTTTCCTAGAAATTTTTGTGTTTGAATCAAGCATTTTCTTCAGTTTGGTCCTAGAAAAAACTCTCAGCTTTTTGGAGTTTTTGATCACCTCACAAGAATAACTTCTCCTCCCATAATCACCCTTTGTCTCATGGGTCACCTGCAGTTTCCTCTGCAGCTGCCCGAACTGTATCTGACCCTACTTTATGTGGGAAATTTGTCTTTGGGCATAATTAGGACCCAGACCTTTTGTTCTGAATAGTCTTTTTTAAAAGTTCCACTTGCCTATATTCAGTCTCCTCAGATATAACTTTAGAACTTATAATTTAAAATTTTAACAATCCGTACTTCTATTTTCTGAACTTAGTAATGCTCTTTTTGCTAGTCCTGTATTCTGCCTGGGAATGGCACCTCCGAAGGAAAGGATGAGGCCTTTGTTCAAACCCTTCCTGGTAAATTACTCACTTATTAGCAAAGGTTATAAAGTGGTAGCAAGTAAGAAATGGTTACACTACCACCTGCAACTGTTGTCACAGACATATAAGATCAACGCGTATTATCTAGAGAATAAATGTTTATTTTGTCCTATGTTTTTTTGTGTGTGGCATATGGAAAAATTGAGATTAATCTGTTCTTTTATTTTTTTAAGGTTTATTTATTTATTTTGGTGGGGGAGGAGCAGAGGGAGAGGAGAAAATATCAATCAGACTCCCCCCTGAGTGCAGAGCCCAATGTGGGACTCGATCACACGACCCATGAGATCATGACCTGAGCCAAACTAAGAGTCAGAGGCTTAATTGACTGAGTCACCCAGGTGCCCCTAATTTGTTCTTTTAATTGAGACTATGGGTTGACTATGTTGGTTGACCTCGCCAAGAGATTTGGAAGAGTCCTACATTGATCGTGTGCCCTTAAAGTATTGAATAATTTTGGCTATTGATTTAGAAGATTCTAATAAATTTCCCAGAAGTAAATGTAAAGAAATAAAATACATTTCTACTAATAAACAAAGTATACTTCAAGCTCTAATAATGAGTGCTATCACAACTAATATTTTATTTCTTAGATTTGAAATGCAAAACAATTACTTTTTTCATATATGCATAATCAACAATATCATTTTAAAGGGAGTATATTCACATAGAGTATATACTATTGTAACAGAGCATGAGAAAAATCCTTTTCTCTTCCTCTTATATTGCTTTTTAGTAAGGATCATGCTTATTCAAGCCAATATTTTATACTCAATCACAAAATATAATACCCATTTTATAAACAAAGCAGGAGTTCATAGACAAAGCTTATAACTCAATTCCTGTTTTAAATTTGTATACAGGGGCACCTGGGTGGCTCAGTCAGTTAAGTGTCTGACTCTTGATTTCAGCACAGGTCATGATCTTAGGGTCCTGATATCAAGCCCCTCACAGAGCTCTATGCTAAGTGTGGAGTCTGCTAAAGATTCTTTCTCTCCCTCTCCCCCGCTCCCCGCAACTTGTGCGGTTTCACATGTACCTGCGCATGTGCTCTCTCAAGAAATAAAAAAACAAATTTGTATAGAGATGCTGTAAACTTCCAACTTCAAGAATTTCCATTTGTAATAATTTAATTATAATTGTTTCCTCAAAATACCAATCAATGACAAGAGTAGCTAATGAAAAGATGTTTATTGCCAGGTTATACTTACTAATGACTATGAACATTTTAGGTGAATACTTTGTAGTGTTACATTTTATTTCCTTGCCATAATTTATCAAAACTACCTTGAAAAAAGTGGCAATGTGTAGTGATGATGATGATAATTGCAGTACTATTTCCTAAAACAATGATTAGGATTAGGATATAGTGTTCCTATAAACACTTAAGTGACATAGATCTAGGATGTATTTTAGCTGATTTACAAATGAGAAATTAAGAGTTGGGAAAATTAAATTATTTGTCAAGGGATACAACTACTTAGATGTAACCATATCTTCCAGTTTCAACTTGTGTTGTTTCTTATTATGGATCCTAGGTTGCCATAAAAGTTTTTTTATTAATTTTTTCATCTTTTAAAGGAATTTATTTACTTCTTTGAGAGAGAGAGGGAGGGACAGAGAGAGAGTGAGGGAGGGGCAGATGGAGGGTGGGACAGAGAGAGAGGGAGGGGCAGATGGAGAAGGAGAGAGAGAATCTCAAGCTGACTCCATGCTGAGCCCCGAACAGATCTCAGGACCTGAGACCATGACCTGAGCTGAAATCAAGAGTCAGTCACTTAACTGACTACGCCACCCAGGCGCCCCAACCATAAAAGTTTTTAAGGTCTAGTTTCCCACCATTACTATTAGATGGCCACTATTATTACTTCCTAAAGAGTCACAATTTTCATGCCACTGCTTTGGATCAAGATGTCACTGGCATCTTGATCTGATCTCTCTCTCTCTCTCTGTCTCTCTTTATATATATATATATATACACATATATATATGTATATATATATAAAATATACACATAATCATATATGTACATATATATATAATCATCCTGTATGTATGTGTACATATCTTTTTTTTTTCCCATTTGGAAAACAAGAAAGAAACCGATAGGCAAACTTCTGAGGAACAAATGCAGTGATAATTTTGTGTGCCCAGGAGCTAAAGACCACTTTTTTTTACTAGGTCAATAACTATTTGGTTGCTGCTGGAGACTCTTCTGCTGCTTTTCATACTCATATGTCTACTCTTCAGATTTGACTTACAATGGTTAGGAGCTTTCCAAGAGATTCTATAATTTGTGCAAAGAATTTCAAGTATTTATTTATGTATCAGTAAATTAGATTATAACAATAGGTAGGCTAAATTAGAGAAATGACCAATTATACAGAATAACCAAGGGGCACAATTATAATTAAAATACAAGACTCTTAATTGACTATTCCGTAGGCGTCAAGTAAAAGACTGGAGAAGCTGTCATTTGTTTCCTTGGACTATATGGTAACTCCAGACATTTCCCAGCTATTGCTAAATCAAAGGATTTTTTTTTTTTTTGCAATTTTATACTATGTATAAGGCATTGTTCTACTCATTATAAAAAAAATACTAGAAGTATCAGAAATAGTTCCTTCCCCTAAAACCTTCTGATCTATTTAGAAGTACTCTATTTAAGGCATAATCTTGAAAAGTTAAAACAGTAATACATACGATGATGTTCATAAGTAATTATTTTATAAATGGATTATATGAGTTCCTACACTTAAAATCTCACTAAGAACTACATTCCTTTAGAGAGACACGGGGTAGGAAAAGGGCTTGGATTTGGATTTGAAAGATGGCTAACATTTGGGTGCTTGTGATGAGGGGGAAACACAATTGGCTTGTTTTATAAGACTGAGCAAGGAGATGCAGTTCAGCATAAAGATGAAGCCTGTGGGTTCTGTCTGCATACCCTCAGATTTTAAACCCTATGACCTATTCTTTCCTGGCTGTTTCCTCATCTGTAAAAACAGAATGATAATAACAGCTCTCTCCTGTGGCTGGCCTGAGGATAAACGGAAGGGAACACTTCAGCACACAGCCTGCTGACAGAGTGAGAGCAAGCAGTGTTACCAAGGTATGGGCTGTGAATGCATCCCCTGGACCGCAGTAGAGGGTTCACGACAGAGGCAAAACGAGATATTATAATGCCCGTGGTTAGTGTGGGCAAGGGGAATTGGGAACATTTGGAAACTCCTCTAAATTTTGCTGTAACTAATGCCTGTTTGTTTTTGAAGCCAATGTGGTACTGGATGACTCCATTGAGGGCAGCCACTAATGATTTGTGACAAGCACGACTTGTCAGTTAAACCATGTAAATTGACAGTGTGTCTGGACTAACCTGGTGTTAGGCAGATAGTTTGGGAGTGCCTGCTGGGCAAAAGGGAACAACAACAACAACAACAAAAACAGGACAAATAGAAAGTGTCTTTTAGTTTTGGCATCATCACTGACGCTTCCTTGATTGTGGGCTTTTACCTGCCACCCACCTTCTGTGTCATAACAAGTTGTAACATTGTATTTAAATGACACCCGCCACTGTAAGTAGATTTAACAAGGTGGTGGTCTCTAGAGGCACTGTAAAATGTTCCCAGTAAACCCCTGCCATTTGTTTCTAACCACTCTGTGGACTAATAAAAGCCAGAGAAAGCAAGAAATAGGGCTGCAATCCCATTCTCTCTGCAGCTGCTCATGTAAGACCACGGTTTTCCCCACACCTGAGATATTTGCCTGTAGAGAGTTATTTTTCAAGCTGCCTGTGGAAACTGAACAGATCCTAATGCCACCAATAGCTTTTAAAGCTTCAACTCTGATACAGCTTTGAAAGTAATTAGATAACGAAAATTAATTCCAGTTGGGAACACATAAAACATTTCATTTGGAAACTGACATGAATAAAATTGTAACTATGGTAAATATAAAATATGAAAATCTAAAATTACAATACATTCTGACTTTAATATTTCCATACAAATTAATGTTTTGTTAACACTCAATAAAGTACATAGTAGCCAGGAGGCCAACACAACAGTCAGAGAGGACACTCTTTTTGTGCAAAGCCTCTGGGCAGACCCAAACTCTGAGACTGAGCTGGAAGCAGTAAAAGATTCTGCAAAGAGCAGCTGAAGCAATACATCAAAGAGTGATCAATTGGACATTTTCTCTCTCCTCTTTCTCCCTCTCTTTCTTCCTCCCTCTCTCTCCCTCCTTTTCTCTCTAGCTAAAACAAACAAAAAAACAAAAAAAGTGATAGGTATAAACAGAGACAGACAGACAGACATAGAAATAAAGACAGATGATACATTCTTAACAGGGACAATATTGCCCCAAGGGGTGAAAATTCATTTTGTGGAGCAAAAAAATCTTAAATGTTATAATGATTATAGACCCTCCAAAGAAGGAGCCACAGTACATGAAGAGTTATAGTGTGTGTGAGTGTGTGTGTGTGTGTGTGTGTGTGTGTGGTATTAAAACTTTACAGGGCATGGGTGATTAGGGACAAAGTGTCTAAGAATAGGAGTGAGATAATGTAAAAACACTGGGAAACACTACTGTAGTTATATATGGGCTTTGGGTGGTAGGTACCTTCGATCAGGCCCTCTAATCATATGGAGGAGGCTCACAGGACAGTAGCATCATGGAAACCAAAACCAAAACAAATAAATCCCCTAAATTGCTATGTGCATATATTTGTGCTGATATGTACAATATCCGATACACATATATGTAGCTTCAGCTGAGCTTCACGGACATTTATGAAGTGCCTACTATATACTAGGCATTGTACTTCTTCCGGAATAGAGCAGTGAATTTGGTCGTATGGGGAGTATGAGCTAGATGATGAATAGAAGGTGGGTGATAAATAGAAGGCAGCCGGGCAACGTTCACAAAAGTGTTCCAGGCAAAGTTACTAGCATAGTCAAAGGTTCGAGGTCAGAGATGGTGTGATGTGTTCAAGTACACAAGTGGGACCCAGAAGGCTGGGATTTGGAGGCAAGGAAGAGGCCGTGGAAGACAATGAGACTGAAGAAGCAGCTCAGGGGTGGATGGAGGCCACCTATGTCACGTTAAGCATTTTGGTATACATCCCAAGAGGAAAAGGACACTGTTGTATGATTTTAAGAAGGGGAGTGATTCATCAAGATTGTGTGACTAAAAAACTGGATTAGGTCAAGTTAAATTTCCAGTGTAAATAAATATCTAACAACAGATTTTCTTCCAAGTGCTAGTAAATACTCTTGCAACCATACCAGGCTCTTGTTTAACATAAAGACTTTGAAAATGGGCATCCTTGCTTGGCAAAATACTGTCTGGAAATTGGAGAAAAGAATGCAGGGGCTTGTTTAGCTAAATAGTGTATTCACAGTTTGGCTTTGCATGGTTTTGATTCCCTGCGGTCAACCCTGGTCTGGAAGCAGATGATCTTCCATCTGACCCACGTCAGAAGGCGAAGAGCAGCCAAATGCTAGGCCGCAGTGCCTACGTCCTTCATTCCTCTCACTTCGTCTTATCATGGAGGCATTTTATCATCTCCCATCATCACAAGGAGGGTTAGTGCAGCACAGCAAGATAGTTCGGGAGAGAGAGAGCACCTGCACTAATTTTTATTACCATGTATTGTTATAATTGTTATTATTAGTTATCCTTGTTCATCTTTTACTGTGTATGATGTGTAAATTAACTTTTATCATAGGTATGTATTTATAGGACAAAACATAGCATATGTAGGGTTGGGTACTGCCCGCAGTTTTGGACTGGGGTCTTGGAATGTATCCCCTGTGGAGAAGGGGGATTGTATATGGATAGTGTGCTTGTAGGGGGTAAAGGTATTGTGACAAGTATTTACAGGGCATGTGGGACAGTTTGAAATAAGATGCCTGTGACATTTGTCATGCGTTTGTGCAGTTAATAGGGCAGTCCATGTTGATGGAATGACCCAAGACAGAATCTGAATAACGTTAAGAGTGTAATCGAGCTGGTTTTCCTGACCTATGTGATGTCTACTTGCAAAATACAAATCATATATGATGCCTATGGATTGGTTGGGGCCAGTCTATTTGTGGTAATGGGAAGCCAAAGACCCTCTGTGAGCTGTAGTCAAAATGCCTTTTGGAACAATGGTTATTTTTTCCTAAAGTAAATTTTAAAAGTAGAAGATTTTAAGCCATTTCATTAATAAGGATACACGATCCATGAAATTATTCCACCAGCCTATCACTGCTTTTTATTTGTTCACAATATAAATTGTGAATATAAAGCAAAAGTTTACCTCAAAATATTTACTTTTTTTTTTTTTTAAAGATTATATTTATTTATTTGACAGAGAGAGACACAGTGAGAGAGGAAACACAAGCAGGGGGAGTGGGAGGAGAAGCAGGCTTCCCGCGGAGCGGGTAGCCTGATGCAGGGCTCGATCCCAGGACCCCGGGATCATGACCTGAGCCGAAGGCAGACGCTTAACGACTGAGCCACCCAGGCGCCCCCCTCAAAATATTTTCTATAAAAGCAGGTGACAAACTGTGAGAATTTAATAATCAAAGCGTTTGTAGGATGTAAATAGTTTACATATGAACATAAAAATACACAGCAGTGAAGGCATAAAAATAAAAAAAAAATCTATTGTCTATTTTGTTGTATATCAGTGCAGAGTTATTATGCATATACATATAATATTTATTTTTGGTATGTTCATTTTGTTGCTGTTTTCTCCTTTTTTTTAATTATATTTGGCTGCAAGAGTATTTATAAGACATTACATTTAAATTCAAACTTCCTTGAATTGGGTTACTTTTGTTGTTTTGTTTTGAGTTCTGTTTAGGGAAGTTTATTTTGGTACTGTGTATTGTGTACGAGTTCTCATTGGTCATAACTCCTGAGTTCACTTAGAAAACTACAGGGCTTTTGAAATGCCATTAGTCAAAATGGGAAATTATAAATGACAATGCAATTTTATTTTATGGCACTAACTTGTGGATAAAAGAAAGATCTGAAAAAGACCATAAGCTTGTCTAAAAACACTTTGTGAAATAACAACTCCTAGAAAGAATAATGTTAGAGTAAATGGATATGACCATTGTCTTTAAATTCGAAATACTAAAAAAAAAAAAAAAATATGAAAAGACTAATCCAAACAAAACTACCCAGGTTATATAGAGAATAAACTGTGCATTAAGCATAATGGGCTGCAAAATTAGTTGACTGATTGGCTGCATTCTAAACTGGCAAGATCCCACTAATCTCTGTCTCTTATCAGTGAAAAGAAACTTTGTAAATTACCTATAACTAAGATGGTCATTGTTAGAAAGCGAGGAAGCCTCGAATCAGTGTCTTATGTTTTTGTGTATTATTTCTGTTGCTGCTTGACGTAGATTAGCTTTACAAAAGTCCAGGATGATGCAGCATAAAACTGAAATGCTACTTGGTGACAGCACACATACATCATCCACGCTGTTGTCAGTTTCTAAAGTGCCTCAGACATAGTTGATCTTCCATAAGTATTTGCCAAAGAAATCTGGGAGTTGAATCTAAACTCTTAAACTAAATCTAAATCTAAACTCTTAAACACGTGCTGATTCTTACTAGAAGAAGTAACAAGAATGAAAAAGATGTGAAAACGCTAGCTAGATTATCAGAATTCTTTAGTAGCATTAAAGAACTTTAAAAAGCAATTTAATTGGATGGTTTATCCCATGAATCATCTACCTCTTTTTAAATAGAATTTTCAAAAGATCATCTAATTAAAGATGCATTCAGGACCTTGCCATGTATCAGGTGAGCTAATTTTCAAAAGCATTTGCTTATAAAAATTATATAAATTGTTCTTTTCGGCATTGGAAAGCTATGCATATTATATCACTGAAAGCAATTATGTCTCTATATTCTTAGATAACATATTTAAAAAATCTATTGGGGATTTGCTTTTCAAATTAAATTACTGTTACATTAACATTGCTATATTCTTACAAAAATGAAGGTTTCAGATACATTAATTCCAATTTAAACCTTTTCTTCACTTCATCTTTCAGAGCATTGCAATAATAATTTGGGACAAAAAAATTTAAACACACATGAAAAGGTTATGTTGAGTTGGGATCTTTAGTCTAAAATAGCTTCAAAAGGCCCACATTGGGTCTAGTGCTTTTTGCCTGTGGGGTTATGTGCTGGTGAATACATGTGTTACTACAATTTGTAAAATACAATTGAGTTCAATCTTTTCAAGGTTTCAATTCCACCACGCTGTCATTATAATTATGTTGATATTTCTGTTATTGTATAATGAGCGTTATTTGTTGAATTTTTATAATTAATAAGAAATTATTAAGGGACTGTACCCCCAGATTTTTAAAGATGCAGTTGCTTTTTCAGAATACCAATTGTGTGTACAAAATGTTCAAGAACTTGACAATCAATGCAGTTAAATGATTTGAGAAAAAAAATACTGGAAAAGGACAATTAGCTTAATTAAAGTTTCATTTGAACACATATATTATGTATTTGTACAATGTAATCGTGCATCCAAAGTGATCATGGTGAATAGGTTAAATATAATGAATATGTACCTTGAAAGACTTATTTTACCTCAGAACATGTAGAGGCCACGACCCTTCTTTGAATGTTGACTGGAACTCTGCCCCTTCTTTCTTGCAAAAACAAACAAAAAAAGTGCATTAACTGTGAATCCTAGGTTTGTTTTCAAGAGTCCGTGTGAGAATCATTAGACATTTTTTTGACTCTCTACTTTTTCTAAAATTGCTCTCATCCATCTAAACAGAACTTTTTAACAACTTCATCAGGTTTACCTAAGTACTCAACTCCTTTTCTTTTCTTACACTCATATTTCATTGAAGTTCATATTATTTGATCACATGTAATTAGTTTATATAGTACCAGTAAAATTATTAGTGAAGTCAACAGATTGGAAACAAAAACAACTTGATGTTGTAAAGACCTCGTCGTACTGTGGGTGTTAATGTGCACACACAAACGGACCGCAGAGTGTCCTGTTAGCTCTGAGTCTCCAGACTGCTCTGGGCATCAGTCAGTATGGTCATCAAGTACAGTGCAGTATGGTTTATCAACTATTCAAGGAATAGTAAACAGTAATCCATTAAGTGGGAGGCAGTTTGGAGAAATTATTTTACTATACTCAAATTGTGCCCTGGAAATTTTTTGATTCATAATCTGACCTCTTTGCAAAACCCACACAGATTCACATAATATACAGCTCCTAGAGAAATTTCTCTCTCCCTCTTCCTCCTTCTCTCTCTTTTCTTTCTCTCTACCCCCTTCCTGCCACATATGTATATATTTATATTTGTAATTATGTTTATTATTTTTTAAGATTTTATTTATTTATTTGGAGAGAGAGAGAGAGCACAAGCAGGGAGAGCGGCAGGCAGAGGGAGAAGCGGACTCCCCACTGAGCAGGGAGCCTGATGTGGGACTTCGATCCTAAGACTCCGGGATCATGACCTGAGCCGAGGGCAGATGCTTAACTGACTGAGCCACCCAGGCGTCCCAGGTTTATTATTTATATGTTTAAATATCAGATTCATGGCTAGCCCAAAGACCTCTGCACCTCAGTGATAAATATAGTTAAAGAAACCACATTTTCCATTTCCTAATCCAGTTTTATTTCCTACTTTTTTCTAAGAAAATTCTCCTTCTTTTATTAAATGTACCTTCTAATATAAAGGAAAAATCACCATGGTTGATAATATGCAGAACATATGCTTTGAATTGACAAACACTGTTTCCAGTCTTGGCTTTGTAATAACTATTTGGCTTTGTACGTGAATAAATTATTAGGTATATGATAAGTTTAGAATAGTGCCTGGCCTGCAGTGGGTGTTATGTATATTAACTATTACAGAGTTACTCAGTCACTCTGAGACTTGGTTTCTAAACCATTAAAATGGGTGTTTCATAAAATAATGTATATTAAGAACCTAAGTGACTCATTTCTGTAATATATACAAGGGTTTGTGTTCAATTGTGGTTCATTCATTTTAAATTAGCTACAAAATTTTGAGGCATTTTCCAGGCTTAGAGATAGGATCTAAATGCTATACTTCTGTGTATTCATTACTTCATTTATGCTAATTTATATATACATTTAAAAGCACATGACTTACCATGACAACAATTGACTGTAATATATGTTATAATTATTTATGAACTTCAGAAATAAATCTCTAGTGAAAAATAAAGTAAGGATAAAGGGAACCAAGACAGCAAGTTAAGGCCAGAGTTTGTACAGGAACATCAGAAGTAGGTGGGAGAGAAAATGAGAACCATAATGTATGAACTTTATGAAATAATCATAAATTTTCATAATTTACAGAATAATTTACAATGATATGATAAATGCTCTCTTTAGAATATTCTGTTAATGATTGCTTGATTACAGTTAAAAAATTATTGTTTCTAATTTTTAAGTAAAAGTGAAATTCTTTTTTATACAAATATTCAAATAAAAAGCAAGTATTTTAAAAGGAAGCAGAATATTAACTAATACATATTTTTAAGAAATTTCTTCAATACCATATATACTGTTTACTTTATAAAAAAACTTTTAAACATGTTTATATATATATCTCAGACCAGCTTATTTATTATTGTAGAGCTTAAAAGAATGGAATTCATATTTATACAACTTCAAAAAATAATAAAAACATTGTTGACAAGTGGCTTTTTATAAGTTCAAGGCACTTAAAATGAAATTTAACATTGATTAGATAGCATTTTAAAAAATTCTATTATCTTAAAACTGCTGCCTGGGCGTTGTGTTTATGGTTTTCTAAATTGCTTTATAAAGAAGTTAAGAGGACAGGTACCTTGATGGCTGTACACCCTTTAATGATTTTCTAACTATGGTCAATCCATTAACCTTTAAGACATTCATGTATCACTATCTTTATCTTCTTGAGTTTGAGGCTAAAAGAAGTTTTAATCCTCATACCTACTTTGAGTAGTTGGAAAATGAATCAATATTGACATGTAAATAGATCTTCATGTTTTAATAGTATAAGGGAAAACAAATATATAAATTACGTTAGGATTGCTAAGTGCAATGAACATTTTACAGAAAAAGATGCTTCTGTACACCCAAGGTTCTACAGTTTTATGATTTTAACAGTTAGGATATGCGTGATCATGCATGCCGATCAGTTATAGAATGAGACCCACCTGTGCAGAATTGCTTTCTTTTTCTTTTTTTTTTTTTTTTTTTGGTTAGATTTTAGATTCACCAAGAGATAGATGATAGTTACACATCATGAATCCTTAATTTCAATAACAATATGTTAGTTTTTAAAAGAATGACCTAATAAATGAAAACAGCCTTGATGTTTGGAGTAACAGATCTAGATAAAGATCTTAGCTTCACCAATAACTTGTCATGAGAACTTTAGGAAGTTTAATACCTATCCACAATTTTCCAAGTTTTAAGCATATATATTAGGTCACCTGAGGATATGGGCAAGTGTATTTAATTTTTCCTTTTATACCCTTGCAATGTTTCAGACAATTTTTTGTACTGATTAAAAATAACCAATGTTTAAGCTTGGTCTGATGGAATAGGATTTGATTACTAATATTATGTGATATGTTTCCATTGGACTGCAATGATTATAATGATCTATTTTGTAGAAGATTAATAATTCAGTGAATCATATTAAAATATTAAGCAAATAGTTTCTCATTATTTTTAAAGAGTAACAGTGCTGAAGTAAGAGTTTAACTTGGGATGCCAAAGCTAACTGGCATGAAATGAAGTTCCTGAAATTGTGGTTCTTCATGCTGTAAGGATTGAGATAAAACACATGAAGAAAAAAATAGCACATAAACTGACAAGCGATAGATGCCCTTAACAAAATCTAGACCTACCAAAACAACAACAACAACAACAACAACAACAACAACAAAACACCTATTCATGAATGTTAAAATTGTCTAGATGTAATATTATGTTATTATACAAGGTTGGGGGTTGGGTGGAGGGGAATTGAGCAATCTGCTTGTTTCAAATTACTTTGTGTAATTCTTGAATATAGACCAGAATAATAAAAGTGGGGATGAAAAGATATAAAAAGGAAAGGGAAAAGATCTAAGACGTTAAACGCCTCTTTCTGCAAACAAGAAAACTGACTCAGGGTGCTTAATTGACTGTACAAGAGCAGGACCTTCTTGGTGACGGACTATGACAGCCAATGATACGGGCACCTGTTCTTACTATTCTGTGAAAAGATGAAGGAAGGGTCAGGAAAGGAGGTAGTATTTGCTAGGTGCCAGTTAGAGATTCTGTTCTATGCACTTTAACACCATGTACTTAGTCCTCCCAATTGTAGATATCATTATGATCACTTTAAGGAGGACACCTGAAACTCAATTTCGTTAAGTTACTTGTTCCTTTCACAAGTGAGTAACTCCAAATAATGGATGAAAAGTTTAATCCTCTCTCTCAGCCTGGGTACTGACTGTAGTTCCTGTTTGAAAGTGAACATTTTTTACTACTTTGTAGAAGATAGCAGCATTTATAATCAGAAACATTCACAAAACAATTACCAGCACTATTCTCTGCAAAATCTATCAAAACTTTGAAACTGTGAAAGCCAGATATATTTGCATTTCTTTTGCCCATTTAAATATTATCCAAAATTGCAAGAAAATGATATTTATGATTTCAAAAAAGAGCACTTGGAGACAAATCAAACCATAGGTAAAGACACAAGCAACAGGCTTCTGAAAAGAACACACCGGCCTTTGTCATGTGTGTTTATTGAATTTTATTCTTTAGCTTCAGAACTGAAACGCTTCAAAAAATCTACAAAATGCAAATGTAGGATTTTATCTGAAAATCTTCAGTCTATTTTTACACATAAGGAATGTGAAGCATCAGGAGTTTAAATTTCTTTTTTCCACAAAATTCCTGTCCAGTTTTCTAGTGACATTAAACAAACATCACAAAAATTAAGATTGGAGTAGTAAGTGGAAATACGAATCATGACAAGAGTTAAATTCAAAGATTATCAGGATAGATATAAAATTAAATACACTATGGGGTGCCTGCATAGCTCAGTCTGTTAAGCGACCGACTTTGGTTCAGGTCATGATCTTGGGGTCCTGGAATCGAGCCCTGAATGGGGCTCCACACACCGGGGGGGGGGGGCGGGGAGTGTGCTTCAGGATTCTCTCTCTCCCCCTCTTCCTCTGTCCCTCCCCTCACTCACTCTTTCTTGCTCTCTCAAGTAAATAAATAAATCTTAAACAAAAAAAAGAAATATACTGTGAGATGTTTTTGGAATCATAATTTAATGGTAGTTCCCCTTACTCCATTGGAAGCATCAGTTAACTACACTCTTACATATGAACTCAAGGTAGGTTTTCATGTCTATAATAGGAAAATTTTTGTTGAATTTATTTTTTCTCTAAGGTTGAGAGCATTTTAGAGAAGTGAAATGAATAATTAAATTAAAGTGAATTACATTAAAGGCAGACATTTATTTTATAGATGATTGATTCAAACTCACATATCCACACAACTGGTGCAGTTTTTTTAATAGGCACAAAAGAAAAGCAGTTATTACTTTTTCTAATCCTTACTGTTAATTATATTCCTTCAATAACCCTAATATTTAGTGAAGAACTCCTATATTCAATTTTACAGTATATAGAAAGAAAACTAAAAATGGCAGTTTATTTGTAGGTTATACAATTCCAAAGTATAATACAAGTTAACATAATGGTTTGCCCACACAGCCCATTTATATTAATATTAAACTATACTACTGGTTTTCCATCTGTATTCAATCATTTTTATTTTTTTTATTTTTTTTTTGTTGTTAAGATTTTATTTATTTATTTGAGAGAGAGAGAGAATGGGAGACAGAGAGCACGAAAGGGAAGAGGGTCAGAGGGAGAAGCAGACTCCCGGCTGAGCAGGGAGCCCGATGTGGGACTCGATCCCAGGACTCCAGGATCATGACCTGAGCCGAAGGCAGTCGCCTAACCAACTGAGCCACCCAGGCCCCCCTGTATTCAATCATTTTTAATCAATAAGATATAAAATGGAAATCCTTTCTACATGCATAAGGGTTGTCAATACATTGTTGATAGTTCTTTTTAGTTTCTACTAAGAGTCAAGCAGAATGTGAATTTTTAGGGTTAAAAAAAATAACTGATAACTCCTTTGATAATTGTATCAGACAAGTTTTATTTTAGAATATTTATTTGCTGTGGATATAAATAAAGATTTGTAAATCACTCTCATAAAATTAACACCACAGATTTTAAAATGTTACATTAATTTTATTCCTAATATTAAGCATCTTGTTTGACAGTGGGAAAATCTCTTGTCTGATATTTGAAGAGGATAAAAAAATTATAAATTAACTCCCCATATGTTTATGTGAAAATTGTATTAATATTTAATTTTATACACTCTATAAATAAAATTCAAAATAATATCTCCTAATTTTAGGCCTTATGATAATTCCCTAAATGTGTTGATGGCAACAGAATGATACCATAAATGAATTTCATAGCAAGACAATAACACAAAGAAGACAAGTTAATTGAAAATATGTAATTATTTAAATAAATTATGAAATTAAATGATATTAAATAATATAAATTATTGAAATGAATGCCAGGGAGTCTAATAAGTTAATTGAGCCTGTATCTAGATATCTAAATATTGGGCCTATGTAGTGACATGAACCACTGAAGTTGAGAGATGGATTGTGTGTTAGTTTGCTGGGACTGCTGTAACGAAGTATCAAAACTGGGTGTCTTGAACAAAAGAAATTTATTTTCTCACAGTCCTGAAAGGTAGAAGTCTGAAATCAAGATGTTTGCAGATTTGGTTTCTTCCAAGAGCTTTGAGTGAGGATCTATTCCAGGCCCCTCTCCTAGCTTCTGGTAACTTCAGGATTTCCTTGGCTTGATGGCATTGTCCCTGTGCCTTCATCATCCTCCCTCCATGTGTGTCTCTCTATGTCAGTCACTGTTCAAATTCCTCTTTTTGATAAGGGTGCACCCTAGTGACCTTATTTTAACTTGATCATCTGCAGGGACTCTATTTCCAAATAAGGTCACAGTCACAGGTATTACAGATTAGGATTTCAACTTTTGGGGGACGTAATACAATTCACAACGTATGAACCTTGTATAAATTCCTTATATGACCAAGCTTTTCCAGAAATAGTGATTGTTGCATATGAATATAAGGCTATATATTTATTTCACTTAGTGTCACTCAATTTCTATCTGTCCTTACATATTCCTCACTTTTCCCACTTATCTGAGCACCTACTGTCTTCTGGTAGATACGTCAAAATACATTCATACCATCAGGTTGGTAAAGATTCAGTATTTTTAAAAGATGCTGCCCTAAATGTTTGGATCCTGAGCTAGAACTAAGACAATGTTTTTGTAGCCTTTATCTCAAATCTCCATTCTTTTCTTCTTTCCACATACGTTTATTGAATACCTACAATGTGCTGTATTTTTGTTAGGGATATCTCATTGTGAATTATTTCAATCAAATGAACAGATTACTTAAATTCCTTATTTTATTTCACAGCTCTATTTCAACAAATATTTATTAATACCTACCAAATTCTAACATTCTGTTAGAAGCGGGTGAAACAAGATGAATAAAGGCACTCCCCTTATGGAACTTAAATTCTCATAATGGAACTTAAATTCTAATAATATAACAGATAATTTAAAAACTCAAATGAATAACTTCAGATAGTGTTAATAGAAGGAAAATAACAGGATAATGGGAGAGTCATGTTAGGGAGACATTTATGTGTGGGGCTACTTTACATACAGACAAGGAAGTCTTCTTGGAGGAAGTACACTTTGGCTGTTTGTAAGAGAAACCAAGTAAAAACTTTTGAACAGATATGATTATCTATGTTTAGTGTTCTCATTTACACATTACATGTCTAAAGTAAAAATTTTGTGAGAGGGTTTTTTTTTTTTCAGTTTGTAGTTAAAAAGAGTGATCCTTGTAACACATACCTGATGGTTCAAAGGCCCTTCACTATCAGTTCATTTCATGTAGGTGTGTCAGCTCAGATAGCTACTAGTTAACTCCAAGTGTGTGTCTCCTTGTGCCTGGGTAGTCTTCTTGCTTTTCTCCTAACTTCCACTTTCTTATCCTCCATTTCTACTTGGTTTCCTGAGATATTAGAGGGAGGCTCTGGCTGCTTGTTAGGAAATACGGCTGCAACACCTCTGAGAACATTGGCTCCATTTCTGTCAGCCTGGCACAATTCACACATCTTCAATTCGCTTCATTATTTATTGTTTTGTAGAACAGTGACAGGATACTTGGCTTGGGGAAAAAAAAAAAAAGAAGATGGAAGGCTGCTCTCTGCCCCAAGGACATGCAATTTAAGTTAGACAATTCAGACATAAAACACAATGGCTGAGAAACTGTTTCGTTTTCAGAGTGAAAACAACCTGAGTTCCCATTCTTATTCGCGGAGGTAACAAATTTACTGTAGGTAATATTTTCTTAAAGAACAAATAGATATGGAGAAAGAGACAATGCTATCTTTACATTTTATTGTTTTTTTTTAAAGATTTTATTTATTTATTTGACAGAGAGACACAGCGAGAGAGGAAGCACAAGCAGGGGGAGTGGGAGGGGAGAAGCAGGCCCCCTGCTGAGCAGGGAGCCCAATGCGGGGCTCCATCCCAGGACCCCGGGATCATGACCTGAGCCGAAGGCAGACACTTAACGACTGAGCCACCCAGGCGCCCCTATTCGCTTTATGTTTCAGACCAAGTACTAGCCAAATTTTCACCCCTATAGTGAAATACTAGGAACAATTCCATGAGGTAGGCCTAGATGCATAAGCATGCATCTGGGTATTTCATTAGTTAATAGGACAAAAAACAAATGTGGTAGATTCAATGAGGTAAAATCAAATTCAAAACCAGTTGCAAAATGAGATTAGATTAATCAATTATTACCAAAAAATGTAGGTGAAATATTTCCCTAAAGAGTGTGAAAATGTTTTGTCTATCAAATCAGTGATCTGAAAGCAGTGGGAGAGAAATTATTGAAAACAAGTGTGAAATAATAATGCTACAATGAAACAGTAAAATCTGTTAAATACACTAGATTAAAAAAAATCTGAGCAAACAATACAAATTGTCTCTTCATTAACAGTGATCTAACTTATACATAGTGTGTGCTCAACAAACGTTCTTGGAAGGAAGAGGGCAAGAAAGATTCTTCAGAAAAAAAAGTGATTTACAAAAATAAGTTGCTTTTAAAATTTTGGTCTATGAAAGCCAGTTGTTCTAGAGATTTTTTAGAGGGCTCTCTCCATCACCACTCCATATTACCATCTACATTTCCCCCAAGAAATTCATATCTTACTATGAGTTGCTTAAATAAAACAAATGGGCTACTTAGGTTGTATATTTTTAAGAGAATGAATAAAGTTGGATGACATCAATCAACGAAATACTAGTATTTCTGAGTTCAGGTCCCTTCAGTATGGAGTAGTTTTGGGTAGGATGCCACCACATATGTGAGATTGATGTGCGAAAAGAAAACACTTAAGATTTAGGGTCCTGGAGGATAAAAGAGATGAGCGGAAAGGGAGGTGTTAGACAAACTCTTAGAAAAACAAATTACTACGTACCAATTGTGTTGAAGGCCAACCATAGCCATGTATACCACCAAAAAATGTTGTATTTTTAGTTATAAAAAATGGTTGACAGTGTTTTGTTTATATTTTTATGACTCACCTTTTCAAACTGTTCTAAAAGAAGAGGCAGAGAAAAATAATCACCCTAATCTGCCTTACTGAATATAGGCTGCTAGGAATTGTAACTATAGAATCTACAGAGACAGGGAAACAAATAAGTAATTTAATTCCCAATCTCCTGAAGCTCATATCTTTTCAAATCATTCAGTGGCTTTTATTCATTGTGCTTATTCCACTGTAAAATTAGATATACAAAGATATACATAATTCTTTTATTTGCTATTGGTTATAAATCTTTAGAACAAGCTTAGGCTACAGTTATTTAAAACTATGTATCATGACCACATTTGCAAAGTTTTTCCAATATTTAGTTAATACTATATAGAAAGATACTTATTGAGATTCATTTAGTTGTGAAGCTAAATATAGCTTGCTTTCAAATTATATTGGTGAGATGTAATAATATGTAATACAACACTGTGCATAGTACTAGATATGTACACTATTTGTCAGAAATAAATTATGTAGTTAGGGGAATATAATGGCGATTCTGTATGGCAAAAAGAATGAATTCAAACATGCCCATTTGTAGGTGTAGACAGACCCTAGATTTTTTTTTATTTAATTTTTTTATTGTTATGTTAATCACCATATATTACATCATTAGTTTTTGGTGCAGTGTTCCATGATTCATTGTTTGTTCATAACACCCAGTGCTCCATGCAGAACGTGCCCTCCTCAATACCCATCACCAGGCTAACCCATCCCCCTACCCCCCTCCCCTCTAGAAACCTCAGTTTGTTTTTCAGAGTCCATCATCTCTCATTGTTTGTCTCCCCCTCTGACATACTCCCCTTTTCTTCCTCTCCTGTTATCTTCTTCTTTTTCTTTTTTCTTAAAATATGTTGCGTTATTTGTTTCAGAAGTACAGATCTGTGATTCAACAGTCTTGCACAATTCACAGCGCTCACCATAGCACATACCCTCCCCAATGTCTATCACCCAGCCACCCCATCCCTCCCACCCCAAACACTCCAGTAACACTCAGTTTGTTTCCTGAGATTAAGAATTCCTCATATCAGTGAGGTCATGTGATACATGTCTTTCTCTGATTGACTTATTTCACTCAGCATAACACCCTCCAGTTCCATCCACGTCGTTGCAAATGGCAAGATCTCATTCCTTTTGATGGCTGCATAATATTCCATTGTGTATATATACCACCTCTTCTTTATCCATTCATCTGTCGATGGACATCTTGGCTCTTTCCACAGTTTGGCTATTGTGGACATTGCTGCTATAAACATTGGGGTACACGTACCCCTTCGGGTCCCTACATTTGTATCTTTGTGGTAAATACCCAGTAGTGCAATTGCTGGATCGAACGGTAGCTCTAATTTCAACTGTTTGAGGAACCTCCATACTGTTTTCCAGAGTGGTTGCACCAGCTTGCATTCCCACCAACAGTGTAGGAGGGTTACCCTTTCTGCACATCCCCGCCAACATCTGTCGTTCCCTGACTTGTTAATTTTAGCCATTCTGACGGGTGTGAGGTGGTATCTCATTGAGGTTTTGATTTGGATTTCCCTGATGCCGAGCGATGTTGAGCACTTTTTCATGTCTGTTGGCCATTTGGATGTCTTCTTTAGAAAAATGTCTGTTCATGTCTTCTGCCCATTTCTTGATTGGATTATTTGTTCTTTGGGTGTTGAGTTTGATAAGTTCTTTATAGATTTTGGATACTAGCCCTTTATCTGATCTGTCATTTGCAAATATTTTCTCCCATTCTGTCGGTTGTCTTTTGGTTTTGTGGACTGTTTCTTTTGCTGTGCAAAAGCTTTTTATCTTGATGAAATCCCAATAGTTCATTTTTGCCCTGGCTTCCCGTGCCTTTGGCGATGTTTCTAGGAAGAAGTTGCTGCGGCTAAGGTCGAAAAGGTTGCTACCTGTGTTCTCCTTTAGGATTTGGATGGACTCCTGTCTCACGTTTAGGTCTTTCAACCATTTGGAGTCTATTTTTGTGCGTGGTGTAAGGAAATGGTCCAGTTTCATTCTTCTGCATGTGGCTGTCCAATTTTCCCAACACCATTTGTTGAAGAGACTGTCTTTTTGCCATTGGACATTCTTTCCTGCTTTGTCAAAAATAAGTTGACCATAGAGTTGAGGGTCCATTTCTGGGCTCTCGATTCTGTTCCATTGATCTATGTGTCTGTTTTTGTGCCAGTACCATACTGTCTTGATGATGACAGCTTTGTAATAGAGCTGGAAGTCCGGAATTGTGATGCCGCCAGCTTTGCTTTTCTTTTTCAGTATTCCTCTGGCTATTCTGGGTCTCTTCTGGTTCCATACAAATTTTAGGATTATTTGTTCCATTTCTTTGAAAAAAGTGGATGGTATTTTGATGGGGATCGCATTGAATGTGTAGATTGCTCTAGGTAGCATTGACATCTTCACAATGTTGATTCTCCCAATCCATGAGCATGGATCATTTTTCCATTTCTTTGTGTCTTCTTCAATTTCTTTCATGAGTATTTTATAGTTTTCTGAGTACAGATCCTTTGTCTCTTTGGTTAGATTTATTCATAGGTATCTAATGGTTTTGGGTGCAATTGTAAATGGGATAGACTCCTTGATTTGTCTCTCTTCTGTGTTGTTGTTGGTGTATAGGAATGCCACTGATTTCTGTGCATTGATTTTATATCCTGCTACTTTACTGAATTCCTGTATGAGTTCTAGCAGTTTTGGGGTGGAGTCTTTTGGGTTTTCCACATACAGTATCATATCATCTGCAAAGAGTGAGAGTTTGACTTCCTCTTTGACGATTTGGATGCCTTTGATTTCTTTTTGTTGTCTGATTGCTGTGGCTAGGACTTCTAATACTATGTTGAAAAGCAGTGGTGAGAGTGGACATCCCTGCCGCGTTCCTGACCTTAGGGGAAAAGCTCTCAGCCTTTCCCCATTGAGAATGATATTCGCTGTAGGTTTTTCATAGATGGCTTTTATGATATTGAGGTATGTACCCTCTATCCCTATACTCTGAAGAGTTTTGATCAAGAAAGGATGTTGTACTTTGTCAAATGCTTTTTCTGCATCTATTGAGAGGATCATATGATTCTTGCTCTTTCTTTTGTTAATGTATTGTATCACGTTGATTGATTTGCGGATGTTGAACCAGCCTTGCAGCCCAGGAATAAATCCCACTTGGTCATGGTGAATAATCCTTTTAATGTACTGTTGGATCCTATTGGGTAGTATTTTGGTGAGAATTTTTGCGTCCATGTTCATCAAAGATATTGGTCTGTAATTCTCTTTTTTGATGGGGTCTTTGTCTGGTTTTGGGATCAAGATAATGCTGGCCTCATAAAATGAGTTTGGAAGTTTTCCTTCCATTTCTATTTTTTGGAACAGTTTCAGGAGAATAGGTATTAATTCTTCTTGAAATGTCTGATCTGGCCCTGGGCTTTTGTTTCTTGGGAGATTTTTGATGACTGTTTCAATTTCCTTAGTGGTTATAGGTCTGTTCAGGTTTTCTATTTCTTCCTGGTTCAATTTTGGTAGTTGATACATCTCTAGGAATGCACCCATTTCTTCCAGGTTATCTAATTTGCTAGCATAGAGTTGCTCATAATATGTTCTTATAATTGTTTGTATTTCCTTGGTGTTGGTTGTGATCTCTCCTCTTTCATTCATGATTTTGTTGATTTGGGTCATTTCTCTTTTCTTTTTGATCAGTCTGGCCAGGGGTTTATCAATCTTGTTAATTCTTTCAAAGAACCAGCTCCTAGTTTCGTTGATCTGTTCTACTGTTCTTTTGGTTTCTAGTTCATTGATTTCTGCTCTGATCTTTATGATTTCTCTTCTCCTGCTGGGTTTAGGCTTTATTTGCTGTTCTTTCTCCAGCTCCTTTAGGTGTAGGGTTAGGTTGTGTATTTGAGACCTTTCTTGTTTCTTGAGAAAGGCTTGTATTGCTATATACTTTCCTCTCAGGACTGCCTTTGCTGTATCCCAAAGATTTTGAACAGTTGTGTTTTCATTTTCATTGGTTTCCATGAATTTTTTTAATTCTTCTTTAATTTCCTAGTTGACCCATTCATTCTTTAGTAGGATGCTCTTTAGCCTCCATGTATTTGAGTTCTTTCCGACTTTCCTCTTGTGGTTGAGTTCTAGTTTCAAAGCATTGTGGTCTGAAAATATGCAGGGAATGATCCCAATCTTTTGGTACTGATTGAGACCTGATTTGTGACCTAGGATGTGATCAATTCTGGAGAACGTTCCATGGGCACTAGAGAAGAATGTGTATTCCGTTGCTTTGGGATGGAATGTTCTGAATATGTCTGTGAAGTCCGTTTGGTCCAGTATGTCATTTAAAGTCTTTATTTCCTTGTTGATCTTTTGCTTAGATGATCTGTCCATTTCAGTCAGGGGGGTGTTAAAGTCCCCCACTATTATTGTATTGTTGTCAATGTGTTTCTTTGCTTTTGTTATTAATTGCCTTATATAATTGGCTGCTTCCATGTTCGGGGCATAGATATTTGCAATTGTTAGATCTTCTTGTTGGATAGACCCTTTAAGTAGGATATAGTGTCCTTCCTCATCTCTTATTACAGTCTTTGTTTTAAAATCTAGTTTGTCTGATATAAGGATTGCCACCCCAGCTTTCTTTGGGTGTCCATTAGCATGGTAAATTGTTTTCCACCCCCTCACTTTCAATCTGGGGGTGTCTTTGGGTCTAAAATGAGTCTCTTGCAGACAGCATATTGATGGGTCTTGTTTTTTAATCCAATCTGATAGCCTGTGTCTTTTGATTGGGGCATTTAGCCCATTTACATTCAGGGTAACTATTGAAAGATATGAATTTAGTGCCATTGTATTACCTGTAAGGTGACTGTTAACTGTCTGTTGTCTGTGTTCGTTTCTGCTCTTTGCTGCTTTTAGGTTCTCTCTTTGCTTAGAGGACCCCTCTCAATATTTCTTGGAGGGCTGGTTTCGTGTTTGCAAATTCCTTTAGTTTTTGTTTGTTCTGGAAGCTTTTTATCTCTCCTTCTATTTTCAATGATAGCCTAGCTGGATATAGTATTCTTGGCTGCATATTTTTCTCGTTTAGTGCTCTGAAGATATCTTGCCAGTCCTTTCTGGCCTGCCAGGTCTCTGTGGATAGGTCTGTTGCCCATCTAATGTTTCTACCATTGTAGGTTACATATCTCTTCTCCCGAGCTGCTTTCAGGATTTTCTCTTTTTCTCTGAGACTCGTAAGTTTTACTATTAGATGTCGGGGTGTTGACCTATTATTATTGATTTTGAGAGGGGTTCTCTGTGCCTCCTGGATTTTAATGCCTGTTTCCTTCCTCACATTAGGGAAGTTCTCTGCTATAATTTGCTCCAATATACCTTCTGCCCCTCTCTCTCTCTCTTCTTCTTCTGGGATCCCAATTATTCTAATGTTGTTTCGTCGTATCATATCACTTATCTCTTGAATTCTGCCCTCGTGATCCTGTAGTTGTTTCTCTCTCTTTTTCTCAGCCTCTTTATTTTCCATCATTTGGTCTTCTATATCGCTGATTCTCTCTTCTGCCTCATTTATCCTAGCATTTAGTGCCCCCATTTTTGATTGCACCTCATCAATAGCCTTTTTGATTTCGATTTGGTTAGATTTTAGTTCTTTTATTTCTCCAGAAAGGGTTTCTCTAATAACTTCCACGCTTTTTTCAAGCCCAGCTAGTATCTTTAAAGTCATGATTCTGAACTCTAGGTCCGACATCGTACTAATGTCCGTATTGAGTAGGTCCCTGGCTGACGGTACTACCTCTTGTTCTTTTTGCTGAGGTGATTTCTTTCGTCTTGTCATTTTGTCCAGAGGAGAATAGATGAATGAGAGAACAAAATGCTAACAGGTTTACAACGTCCCCAGCAAATATACTGTATACAAATCAGAAAAGACCTGAAACGAGGGGAAAAGAAAGGGAAAGAATGAAAAAAGAAAGAGAAAAAGAAAAAAAAAAAAGAAAAAAAAGATAAAAACAAAAACAAAACAATACAAAAAAAGCAGAATATGATCAAATATGATCAGGCTAGTGCATAGATCAGTGCCACACACTAGATTTTGGGCGTATTTTGGTCTGTCAGGAAAAAGTGCCTCCTAAAATTTTAAAGGAAGAAAGACATATATATACAAAATAAGGGTTGATACAATGAAGGGTTGGAAGATGACTGTAAAGATGAAAATTATAAAAGACTTTATAAAAGGACTTGGTAAGATAAGTTGTTTGAAAAAAGAAAGAAGATTTAAGAAAAAAAAAAGGAAAAAGGGAGAGAATGTGATCAGGCAGGAGACTAGAACAAAGCCATACAGTAGTGATTTAGGGTATATTTTGATCTGTTAGAAGAAACTGTACCTCAAAATTTTAAAGAGAGAACAACTTATATATATATGCCAAAAATAAGGGTAACTACTATGAAGGGATAAAATATGACTCTAAAAATGAAAAATAAAAAATGTTTTTTTTTTAAAGGGATTGATAAAATGTTGGTTGAAAAAGGGAAAAAGAAAAATAAAAAAAAAACAGTCAACAAAAATTAACTTTGATGAAATAATGGATCATGGTAGAAAAAAAAAAAAAAAGCCATGAATCTATGTGCAGTATTCCCCTAGCGCTGGAGTTCTCCCATTCTCCTTGATCGATCAACTTGGTCTTGGCTTGCTGGCTGTTCGTGCTGATCTTCTGGGGGAGGGGCCTGTTGCTGTGGTTTCCAAATGTCTTTGCCGGAGGCGGAATTGCCCCGCCCTTGTCGGTCCGGGCTAAGGAAGCTGCTCCGGTTTGCTCTCAGGAGCTTTTGTTCCCTGCAAGCTCTCGGTACAGCTTTGGAGGACCAGGACGAAAATGGTGGCCTCCCAATCTCCACCCAGAGGAGCTGAGAACTCGGGGCCCCGCTCCTCAGTGCGCCCCCAGAGAAAAGCAGTCACTTCCGTGTCCCCGGTCTCCGGCCGCACTCCGTGCTCACCCGGCCTGTGATCGAGTGTTGCTATCTCTGGCACCCGACCCCGCACGGAGTCTCCAAACCCAGCAGATCCCTGCAGTGCGTTCCCGCACTGCTCCTCCCCGGGAAGGAAGGGGAGTCTCCCCAGATCTGCTGCTTGTTGGGTCCCTGCTGGGGGAGCCGTGCCCCGACTGGGCCGCAGATCACAGTTTATGGCAACCCCGAGCTGAGAGCCCGCGACTCTGCTCCGTCTCTGCAGCTGGCTTCCCCGCTCTGATACCTGGGAGCTCTGGCGCACTCAGGCACCCCCAGTCTCTCTGTGACCCCAAGGGTCCTGAGACCACACTGTCCCGGGAGGATTCCACCCCCCGCTTAGCCACTGCAGCGACGTCCCTCCGCCGAGCCAACTTCTAAAAGGTCCGATTTTGTGCTCCGCGGCTCTATCACTTGCCAGAAGCGGCCGGCGGAGGCCCCTCCCCCGCCGTCTATCCTCCCGAATATCGCCTCGGATTCACTTCTCCGCACGTCCTACCTTCCAGTAAGTGGTCGCTTCTCTGTTCAGAGAGTTGTTGCTACTCTCCTGTTCGATCTCCTGTTGAGTTTGTAGGTGTTCAGAATGGTTTGATCCCTATTCAGCTGAATTCCTGAGACCAGACGAAATCTAGGTCTCCTACTCCTCCGCCATCTTGCTCCGCCCCCCCAGACCCTAGATTTTTATAATTCAGAAGGACTTATTAAAGACATTAAGCAATAAAGTATTGTAAATTTGGAGTTCTTAACCTGTGATTCAAGAACTCCACTAGATCCATGGGCATAGGTTCAATACTTCAGGGTTCCTGCAAACCCCAATATGTATGGTATTTGCATTTGGCTGGAGAGATTCCATTCGATTTTCAAAAGGCCCTGAGAAAAACCAAAGAAACACACAAAATTTAAAATCAGAGTAAACAATTATTTTGTAAAATTCTGTTCTAGTATATTTATGTTTCCATTGCTATAGATGTTCTAAAAAACATACAAATGTCTGGGAATAACAAGGCTTATAAGTAATAAACCATGACATCTATGAGTGCTTTGTAGACCTTTGGCTTGGGTGTCACGCTCCCAAGTTCCCCCATCCCTCCCTGTCCTTCCTTCTTCCCCCTTCCCTTCTTCCTTATGTAGTCATCAAGTCATTAGGCACGGGCACCTTGTGCCCACTGTTGGATCCATTTTGACAGATTTTTTTTCTCTCCCTTTCTTTTCTCAGCTTACTCTGTTCACTTTTTGAGATAAAATGTGCTGACAGCAACCCTACTAGTTCTAAAGCTTGACGTCCTAAGTAGATGATTTATATTTTGGACCTAAGGCTGGCATTATAGCTTCCTTCCATAGATCATGGTTGCTCTTCTTATTTGGTTCACAAGTATATTGGAGTTTCAGTTTCCTTAACTATAAAAGAGGAGGAGAGTAATAATAGCCCATCTCATAGGTTTGCATGAAAAATAAAGCTGAGTATAAATTTTGTATATTCAAATATTTTTGCTAATACCTGGAATATAGCAAGCCAAAGCAAACACCAATAAATGCCAGCCTAGTAAGTAACAAATTAGTTACTAGGAAGTAACTGATGCAATGTGAAAATCTCTTGACTCTCACAATATAGTCTGTTGTGAATAGGAAACTCTTATCATGATTATTAATAACAATAAAGAAATAGGTGTTTTCCTGTGAAGAATCTGACACATTGTAGAACAGTTCTTCTGGAAGCTCATTCTGGAATCTGCCTGGCTAACATGGTGAAAATTCTTGAGCTGTTTCACTAGAGTACGGAAAGATATAGTGTATCTACCTTTCTAGGTAGTTAAAAAGAAAAACCTACCCTTTAATTTACTTCTGGCATTTTCTACAAATGGGGTCACCTTACGGAGCTTCTGGCAAAATAGCTTTACGAGGTTTCTTCGAGAGCAACCAAAAGATAGAAAACCATAGAATGTCAGAAGCCAGCTGGAAGAATCAGTGCCTGAGGAGCGAGTGGGACCTGGAGCCAGCTGGAGCCGAGAACAGACATCCAGCAGAATTCCATCTGGACCCGCACATGAACTACCCTTGCAGCCTGAGCGGCGTGGAGCATTGCCTGGCTTTGACCTAGTCTGGTTCGCTGGCCATCACCTCTCTGCTCTGACCAGCAGTTCCACATTTGATCCGCTCTGTTTTTCACCTCTGACTTCTGGATGGGCCCCTGTTGCCATGACGACCAGTCTGGGTTTTGACTCAGCCTGGCTTCTGGTCACAGCTTCTGCACTCACGGACAACTGGCTGCTCAGTTCTTAGCTTTGGATTAACTTGCAACCTTATTTGTACACTTGCTTCAGGCCTCTAATTCAACAGTAACCTCTTTGGTTTCACTCATTGGATTGAGGTCCAGACTCAAGGTCCCAAAACTGGGCCTGAAGGAGACAACTTCAGTTTGATTATTTGATGTTATTTGGGTCCTCTCCATGTCCCTCTTTAGTGGATGGCTTTGAAACAGCACTTCATTACTCAGCCTTAGTGGGGAATACTTCCCTACCCTAATCTAATCTCTCTTGAAGCTATAAGTAAATCAATCCTGCCAGCATGGGTTTACTCTCCTAAACCAAAAATGGTGCAAGTGTTAGCTTACATGAATTTATATCAATAATTCAATTTAAAATTATAGTGAGCATAGACAGAGGGAAAGCATGTGTAGAGGCCAATGCTGGGCAGGAAATCCCCACATAGATAACAAGCAGGCTGTGCCACATACCTCACAGGTGCATTAGGAAATAATAATGACAACAAGAAAAACAGAGCAAAGGGTGGCAGAAATGATGTATATTGGGGACAGCATGGAAGTCTTCCTTGTAGAGGTAAAATTTGATACGGATCTTAATGAGCGAGCAGGATTTGGGTGGAAGTTGCGCAATATATGTGGAACTAGCAGGATGAGAAAATAGTGAGGGAGAAAATGAGGAATTGGTAAAACATGGAACATCATATTTGGAAGAGGGTATAGCTTTCTACTTTGGCGAGAGGATGATGTTGGTACGAGAAAATAATCCAAGAACGAAGTTGACTGGTTGGCGAGCATTTTCCACGGAGAGCTTCAAAGCTTGTGTCGGGAGCCTACATTTTCTTGTATAGGTACCGGTGAGACATCATGTATTTTGCTTATATCTTAAGAAGATCATTTTCTAAGTTGTATGGGAGAAAGATTGGGGGTGGGGTGGCAGGGATAGGGAGAAGCCTCAGAAATCTTCCAGGCAAACGGGTGGAAGTGCTGAAACAAAGACAGTAAAAGAGAATATAGAAGAAACAGTGGATGGGAGATACATGGCTTAGAGTGGACACGAGAAGGCTACAATGTTTTTCACCATATCTGCACTTCTAAGTATATTATTTTCCATGGGGATTAAAGATCATAATTTAAATGAGAAATGAGTCACATTTCTCTTTCTAGAAAGAAAACTTTAAAAATGAATTTTTTCGTGAACTTCATAGAAGTTTTCAGGAGCCACAATAGCATCTAAGACAGTGGTCCCTAAACTTGGTGGTGTATCAGAATCACTTGAACAACTTGCTAATTTTTTAAAACTTAGTAGGTATTAGGTAAGATGTTTGAATCTTTAATTTGAAAAAACGCAAGTAACTATTTGGGAAGGGATCTGAAAATTGCTGATGGCAGGACACGAGTATCTTATGTTCAACCTCTAGCTTTCCCTGAAGTCATTACAAACTGCCACTAGGTGCTCTCTTGACCTGATGGCATCATTATAAGTTATTTTAATGGCAGCTCAATAAAATGAATTTCTTATTTGTCCTTATCCAACATAGATAAAATTATACAGACCGTAAATGGCATAATTATATATGCATGCAGACAAATTATTCAGAAGAGAATTTCAATAAAATAAATCTTGAAGCTGTTTAGAAACACTTTTCTCATTTTTTAATGGGAATGACTACTGGCCAATTAGACAAGATTGTATTTTTTACGTAGCTAAGGGGCTAGTGAATTTATCCATCCCTGGTCTGGTTGGATGGATTCGGTGTACCCTGCTAGCAGAATTACAGTTGAAAGTCTGTGGTTCTTTTTTTTATCTTGCTCCAAGCTCCATGGTGCTCAGCCAAGCAAGAAACTCCTATTGCCTTCAAAGATGGTTCTTCACTCGGATGAGCATTGTGGGGTGCAGAGCAAGAGGAGAGTCTGGCCTTGTGTAAGAGGCTTTAACATATGCCTCATTTTAGATCAGACTCTACCTAACGAGGACTTTATGGAAACTTCAAGGCATGTACACATCTGTATTTCACAATTGGAAATTATGAATTACAGAGTAAGCCAGATTAAACTATATATTTGAGAGAGATTTAGGATGTTAGGATAAAAAAGGTACGAATTAGTGAATTTTCATGTCTGGATTCTTTCCATGAATCTAGTTCATGTGTCAGGAGATATAGTAATAATTTATAGGTCAGTGGTACAGATAAGGTATATGTAGGTAGATGTATATGTATGTCCTTTTACTCTGTGAAAAAAAATTATATTTTGGGATATAGGCCACTTTTCTGTGTTAGTGAAGACCCTTGCATACTTATGAAAACTTTCATCTTTATTTCTCAAATCTCTTTTTGTCATAACTACCAAAATGATAATATATGCTCTGTTCCCCCAGGCCTTCTCAGACAGTGCTAGTTCAGCAGCATTTTTCTCTCATGCTATAAGGTTCTGGCCAGATTTTTTTTTACTGACATTTGGAAGGCAGGTGGTGCCTTCAGTGCTATGAAATAATAGTAATAGTTACAGAGTATCCCAGTTTTGTTTTCTTTGGATGAGTATACACCTTAAATATCCCAGGACAATAATTTCCTAGGTAATATAAATAAGAAATCTGCCAAAATATTTATGAAATATCATAAGCCAAAAATATCAGTAGGTGCTACAACCCAACCAGGAATAGGACAAATTTATCATGTGTCTGTTTACCTCCCTTCACATCACTTAAGCGATGGTTGTTAAGATTCTCCCACTGAGATCAGTTTGTCAAAAAGATGCACAGAAAAGAAGATATTGAATGGTGTCAATTAATAAAGTATATAACATTGTTATTTGTTTTGAAAACCGTAAGAGAACTCTTGATATTCCCTTGTCTTAGAAGATAATGACAGCTGAAATCTAAACTAGAATTGTTTATTTATAAATTAGTTATAAATTAGTTATAAGTCTTAGCCACTAATTTTCTCTCTCATAGTTTTCCTTGCTAATTTTTACATACTACATCACGTTGTGAAACAGAATTATTTAGGTCTTACTTTCTTTGTCTTCTCCTATTTGCCTTTGACTGATACTGAGCTGGAGAAGAACAGGCCAGAGCCCTTTGCCACCTCCTTCCTTTACGCACTGATTCTTTATCTCGCATTCATCCTTTCCCACTTACCTCTTCACACATGTCTGAGGGTTTCCTACATGCCGGTCCCTTTCTGGGTACTGAATATGCAATATCTTAGGCAATCCGTTTGACTTAGAAGAATTGTATGTTTTTTTTGACATTTAAGTTCTGTTTTCCACATTGTCTTTTTCTTTTATAAAGATTCTATTTATTTGAGAGAGAGAGAAAGAGGGAGAGCATGAGCGGGGGAAGGGCAGAGAGACAAGCAGACTCCCCACTGAATGTGGTGCCTGATAGCAAGGCTCCATACCAGGACCTTGAGATCATGACCTGAGCTGAAGTCAAACACTTAACCGACTGAGCCACCCAGGCACCCCTGTATTGTCTTTGAATCATTTATTTTACTAGTTCTTTTGGGTCTCATCTTTAATATACTTGAGAGTTTTTTCCCTCAAAGTTGTTAGCTGCACTGAAGGGATTAAAATTTTTAGAAGCCTTGCTATCCCTACTCCCAACACACACACACACACACACACACACACGCGCGCGCGCGCGCACGCGCGCGTTAGCGTGCATAAAGAAATACACACACTAATGGTAATTTTCCAGTATGTCATAGCATTGACCTACTGTGCGAAAGTAAGCCTGAGCTATTTTATTGGTTGGCTTTGAGTGATTATATCCTCAAGAGTATATGTGTTAATAATGCCAGAAGACTATGCTGTTAGAACTCCAGAACTATATGGTTAGAAGTATAAATCAACCAGAAAATGTAGTTTGTTCAAAGTCCACCCTTCCCCCTTGCACATTTGGAAGTTAGTCAGATAGCTCCACTGGTCCACAAATAGGGTTTGGCTTCCGGATTCAGTTTGTATACCTGTGCGTGCATTTATTTGGTTTATGATAAACCTAGTCGTATTTGTGTGTGGATAAAATTGTGAGTCAATTTTATCAATTTATTTTTAACTTCTTCATTTGAATTATGCGACAAATTATGGTCCCAGCATTGATTCAACCATGATTTCATGGTCTAACCCAGATAAATAAGGGTAAACCTCAGGGGACCTCTCAGTGGTAAAGCAATTTTAATTAGTAAAAGATCCTGAAACTGCACATTCAAACAGCCAATCTTGTTTGGTAGACAGTCTTGGTGCCATTAGTCAGACTTCTCATTCACCACTTGTGAAAAGCAGAGAGCTTTGGGGAAGAGCTGATAAGGGGTAATGAGAAGTGTCATTTAAAGTTACTCCCTGGTGGGGCCCCTGGGTGGCTCAGTCGTTAAGCGTTTGCCTTTGGCTCAGGTCATGATCCCAGGGTCCTGGGATCGAGCCCCGCATCGGACTCCCTGCTCTGCGGGAAGCCTGCTTCTCCCTCTCCTACTTCCCCTGCTTGTGTTCCCTCTGTGGCTGTCTCTCTCTCTGTCAAATAAATAAAATCTTAAAAAAAAAAAAGTTACTTCCTGGAAGTAAAGATCAAAGTGAAGGACACTCATCCTCCTGGCACTAGAATTCATATCAAAGTGTCAGGCTTCAGAGTTATCTCAATTCTGCAGTTACAGCCAGGAAAGGGAAATGCTCAGTTAACTTTCTATAAGAAATAAGGTTCTTCATCTTGAAATTCTTAGTTCTTAATTTTTATTTCCTTATTAAAGGAAGTAGGAAATGGTGGCATAATTATGGCTACAGCTAAACCAACATGTCACCAAATCAAAATCCTGACCTCAAAAAAGCAAGGGGGGAGTGTAAAAGATTCATACATGGGCTTGGTTTTTCACTATTTTGTATATAAATGCCAAATTGTTAAATTTTGCTTTTTCTTTTTTACTGATGTCCTCACTTGTATTTTCAAGAATTATTTTCTTTTAATACTCCTTATGAATTGTTTTAGATTTCAGTTATTCATACTAAATGGCTAATAATACACTGTGATTAATAAATTGCTAGATGTATTTCTAGAAAGCATCACTAAAATATTTGTACTGTGTAACCTTAAAACTATTGCTGCACTTTGAAATTGAGTTATTACAGAGAAAATTAAAAAAAAAAACAAGTTTGGTTTTTGCTTCAAAAAAAGCTTTTACGTGTAAATATATTGGCCACTGAAGTCAGATATATGAGTATATAGGTCATTAGTATAAGTTGGAAAAGTCAGTAATCAATATTGGAACACACCTCTTCTTTCATAATCTCAGGCCACCATGTCTAAACACAGCCTATTGCTCAGACAATGGAATGACTAATTAATAAGACCAATGAAGAGAAAAGAGGAAACTCAGTGTAGAAAAGGGTGAAGAAATGAAGACCTCAAGTCTGTAGTGCAAGTAGCCAGGAGAGCTCTTGCATCTCCAGGTGAATGAAACTGGTGCTACAGGCATCAGTGCTAATGTGCTAATCCCACTTTTCCAAGGAACACTTACCAGCCGGGAAAGTTGCTCTTCTTCCAGTATTCTTCCATATCTCAAGCCCCAGCAAGCTATGATTTGCTCAACTGTATGGTGGTTTGTTAACATTTTCAACTCACAAAATAAAGGAGAGAGAGAGCGAGAGAGAGAGAAGGAAAAAAAATGAGATTTTAGGCATTTTTATGGCTCTGAATGTTGTAAAGATTTAAATACCTATCCCTTCTCAGGCAGTGAGACCACATTTTTAATAGTTTCATGGGTGGACTTAAGATGAGAACAAGAGTAGAAATAGAGAAAGAAGAGACCAAAGCAGGGAAGGGAGGGAGTGGAGGGAAGAGGGGGAAAGAAGCAACAATGGGAAAGAAATGTTTAAAAAGACTCTCAGGGAAAATGCAGCAGGATGCATGTGCTTTAAAATTGGAGAACAAAATTAAAACCTGCTAAAGAATAAGCAAATACTCTTTTCTCTGCTTCTTCTGTCAAACCCACAAAACATATACCCTAAATGGAGGGATAAACCACATTAAACTGCATCTGGTTTCAAATGTCCCAAGGTCTGTTTCAGCATAGTTATTTTTCCATAAGTCATTTTGGAATTACTTGCAGCAGTGGTCCTCCCCAAGGATGTAAAACTTAGAGACACTTATAATTGAGTCTATGATTCTGATGGTGTTAGAACTCTTTTTGAATAAATAGGGAATGCACAAAATCAGCCTTCATTCGTGACTGAAATTCTATGACTCTGTCAATACTTATTGAACACTGCTGTAAGGCTAGGGATATATTTGACAGTAAAACAAACATGACTCTGTCTTCATCGTTCTTATAAACTAGTGGAAAAGCAAGCCAGTTTACCATTGCATTGATTATTTTCTCTATATATACTTTTTAAAGATTTTATTCATTTATTTGACAGAGAGAGCAGGCACAAGCACGGGGAGCTGCAGGCAGAGGGAGAGGGAGAAGCAGGCTCCCTGCTGAGCAGGGAGCCCAGTGCGGGGCTCTATCCCAGGACCCTGGGACCATGACCTGAGCTGAAGGCAGACACTTAGCTGACTGAGCCACCCAGGCACCCCTATTATTTTCTATATTTTTAGCATTCAAATATTTTAGTTACTTTCCCCATCATTGGGGATAATTTAGATTTTCCTTTTGCTTTTCTTGTGTTTATTTTGTTTGTACAAATGGAAAGAGTGCATGAAAATACCATGCAAGGGATTTGACTCTGACAATTGCACTTAAAACTATGACCTGGAGCGAGTTAGTTCCTAGACCTCTTTAAGTCTATTTCCTCCTTTGAAAAAAGAGGATACTAGTTCATAAGTCAGAGTTTGTTGAATATGATCATTAGTATAAAGCACCTAGTTTAATGACCAGAAAATAATAGATGCTAAAAAAAATGTTGGTTCCACTTTTTTTTTTTTTTCCTCTCCTGGCTATTAACATAGTATTTCATCAACTCTGAGAAACCAGAGATTGCAAAGTACAGAGTATCATTATTTTTTGTACCGTTAAGAAAATGATGCTGACAAATTACAGTATGATACCTTCTTAGCACATTGATTATATGACACATCCTGAATCTAGAATGCATGTATGCATTTTAAGAAATGGGTGTTTAAATGGTGCTCATGAGAGATAATGGTGGTGGTGTTTTAAATTTCAAGATAACTCATGTTAATGGATATAGAGAAAAGATAAAATTGATAACTCTATGTATACACATTCATGTGTGTATTGAGGAAGGACATGGAAATAAAAAGTAAATTAATCAGTAAAGGATCATGACTAAACATTACCCTTAAGAATCACTTATTCTGTAATTTAAGCAATGGACTGGAACATATGAATAAATAATCTTTAAAAACTATAGGTACCTCTTAAGCTAAAATAGATTTGTTTTATTTCTACTTGGGAAATTAGAATAGATATAAGAATACTCAAAAACTAAATACAATTTAACATAATAGTGTTTCTTACTGTATTCATTATTTTTTAAGATTTTATTTATTTGAGAGAGAGAGTGAGAGAGAGAGAGCATGAGAGGGGAGGGGGTCAGAGGGAGAAGCAGAGAGCTTCTCTGAGCTGGCTGAGCAGGGAGCCCGATGTGGGGACTCGAGACCAGGACTCCGGGATCATGACCTGAGCCAAAGGCAGTTGCTTAACCAACTGAGCCACCCAGGCACCCTGTATTCATTATTTTTTAAGTGGAAAAACTTTTATTTCTGAATATAATGAATGACATTGGCATTATTCAGCCAAGTTATCCAATAATGTTTTTTTTCCAAAACAAATTTGATTATTATAAATAACTTGAGAAAACTCAAACTATTCAATGGAAAGTATCAAAGTCTAGCAAAGACAAAGTTTTGCTGATAGATTTCGTTAATGTTGGAGACACTGGAAGACTAACATTAGGCTTATGATAGACATCATGACAGACAGCTGATCCATGTAAGTGATGGCACTTTGCACTCACAAATGAGCCCAGGGTTTGGGGATACTTTGCCATGCTCCACTGGCAGGAGGAGATATTACAGAATATCTTTCCATGAATTCTTGGAATGAAATACATAGACATACATGCACACATATACACACACACCATTCAGATCTACTGGATTTCAAAGGATCACTTCAGTACTGGATATCAGATTGCTATGAAATGCTGCACAGAGAATGAAAATTTTGCTTAAAGTCACATTTGGAGTTAGAAAGTGCATAGAAAGTTGTTAATCTGGCCAAAGCCATTTTCATGACCTAACCTGAGCCTCAAAGGGGCTCCTTGCCTGCTAGTCTCTTTGTTCTCCTCCGACTTCCTGAACTGCTCAAATTCATAGCCATGTGAGAGTCTCATATGATTAAGGAACTTTATGTGCAGGTGGACTGATGCCAGGTGCCTTTCTTTCATTTGTATTAGCCTTTCACCTAGAGACAGCAGATGCTACAGTGACTTAGTGAGAGCTGTTCACAGAAGAAGAGGATAAGGGAGAGCTCATGGGAAGTTAAGTGATCCACACAAATGAGCTGAGTCTTCTATAACTTGTGTGAAGCTGGAGTGGAAACTCATGTAAATGGCTATCATGTTTTAGATGCATTGACCTGTACATGCTGAGACATCCTAACAAATTCTAATGTAGATTGCCTGGTGGACCAGGCAAACACATGTAATTAAAATGCACATAGGAATTTACTTTAGGAAGCTCCTTTCTGCTGTTTTCTTTTTCTTATCCCCCTCCCCCCCCTACTCTCATTTGGTCTTCTGAGGCAAGAGGTAGTTTAGCCTTATAGTCTTCTTTAAATGTTCTTTTGGGGACTCAAGAAAGCAATAGCAAACGTCTGGGAATTCACCAGGTAAATGGCTAAGTGTGCCATGTGTTTTCCTCTCTCTGTAAAGGGAGATCTGCAGTGTACCTAACCATTATAAGAAATTTCAAACTTGGAATTTTATAAATATTTGTCTACTTCTTATCAGATTATTCTATTAGTGGAAAGCACAGGAGTGTTAGCTCTTAGAGGCTGCCCTTTCAAGGGACTACGAAAGAGGGATTTTTTTAAAATCCCCTACCCTGCAGTGTTCTTAAGCAAGGCATGCACCTTTAAATGTATGCGACATGCCCAAAAGGAGTCGCTTTCACAGTAGGAGAATGACACTTATTAAAGAAAGAAAAAGAAAAATGCCATTAGCTTTGGAGGAAAACTGTAGATTTTTTTGTGTGTTTTAAGAGAGAACAAAGTACCTAACCAAATTTGTTTTTCAAAGAGTAGCCTGGATGCAAAGAAGAGGGAACTTTTCTAATTAGAATGCAATTCCAGAAACCTCTGATGGTGTCTCAACTCTACTGAATATGGAAATTTCAGGCCTTCTCTGTTAATTAACTCAATTCACTAATATTGAGCCAAGTCTGAGCCAAGTAGAAGGCCTGCTGACAAGCATTTTGCTTTGGTTTTGCTTTTTTTTTTTCTTTTAAAATCTTTCATTTGTTTTGCCAACATGCCTGCTTTTCTGGCACACCTGCTTTCCTCCTTAGATAGTGTTAGTTCTCTCAAAATCAATCGCGAGCAGCTTGCAACCAAATGCCTGATTAAAAAGTTAGCAGACCTTGAGTGCAATTACTTCAGCTCTATAGCACTCAGGCATTAAACCCAGTGTTAATTGTTTCCCATTTTTGTAACGATCCTTATAATAGGATAAAAACAGAAGAGATTATTTCTTGTAGTTAAAACAGCAGAAAATAAAGTCATTCACTCTGATTAATCATCACAATATGAAATTAAACTCTATTGGGAGTAAATACATTGTAAGATCTTTTTTGACTCCAGCAAAGGTTAATTCTGCATCAAAATGTATCTGCCAATTGGCATTGAAACAAATTATTCACCTAAAAGATCTATATAATAAATAAATTTTAATGTGATTATTTGAGGATTTTATGTTGTTTCTGAGCATTATTTAATTATGTTTATCACAAATACAGATTTTTTTGATAAATCATTTTATGGGCATTGTGGCTTATATTTTCTTGCACTGTAATTTTTAAAACATTTAAACTAAATGTTTTTAAAGGATTGAATTTCCATAAAGAGAAGACACATTAAGAAGATTGCTTGAAAAAAATTCTAGCCAACATTTTCTTATTCCATCATTTCATAGCACTGAAAATATTCTTTAAAATTTAGAATTTTATTATTTAACACACCTAATATTTTAAATGTTTTCTGCATGGGAGAATAAGGAAATATTTGAAGGCTTCTATTTCTTACTCCGTGTACCTGTTTTGTGCTTTTATTTATTTATTTTTTTACCTCAGCTCAAGAAACTGAACATCATTTGTCAAGGGGGTACTCAATGGGTTTAAGTGATGGTTTTGATTGTTGAGATCCAAATTTGATTGTGTTTTCTTTCATGATGCAAGGGGCCATCCATGGCAGAGTCTCTTGTAGTTCCCAGAGAAGAAGACACTGTAGGCAGGAATACAAATTGCTGGATGGCCTTCAGAATTAAAATGGTGGAAAAATCCACTGAGACAATCAACACTCCTACAGAGGCTATTCACTTACATTTGTATATGCTTTTTAATTATTAAAAGAAATGCAGAGCTTAACTCCTCTTTTTTCCATCTGTCAACTCAGGTAATTTTTTAGTATTATTTTTTTGAACAGATAATTACTTTCTTTTGTGTTTAGAGAAAAAGTCAAGCTAGTTCTCTTTATTTTGACACTGTTAAGGAAAATAAATCTTCAGGATTATGTAGATTGTTATATATTTTCATTCAATACATATTTGGAGTGCCTATCAGATGTTAAGGGCTATACTGGCTGCTAGATATTTCTTTTCTTTTTAAGATTTTTTTATTTATTTGAGAGAGAGAGAAAGCAGGAGAGAGGGGAGGGTCAGAGGGAGAAGCAGCCTCCCAGCTGAGGACACTGGGATCATGACCTGAGCTGAAGGCAATCGCTTAACCAACTGAGCCACCCAGGCACTTGGTGCTAGATATTTCTAGTCAAAGAAGATATGGTTCCTTCCTTTCAGGAATTCCTACTTCTAGTTCTAATTGGTCATAATTTCTTCATGTATGATTTTGATCATAATTTTAGATAATAGGCTGATAATTTATTTCAATTGTCCAAAGCAATCCCAAAAAAAACATTGGAGGATGTTACAGAGCACCATTATTAAGTACCCAGCATTATTGGGACCTAATAATTTAATCTCAAAAAGATAAATGTTACTACATTCATGTATATGTTAATGTATTTAGGTGGAATCAGTAAAAAAAGAGATCCTCATACACATTGGGAAATGTGCTTCAGTAGCAACTAGAATTTTTAATGTTCTTTTTATTTAGGAGTTAGAGTTTGTATTCTACCAAGGAAAGCAAAAAAACAAAACAAAATGAGAAAAGATTAATCCTGGAGAGTTTTTATTTCCTTTTTTTTTTTTTTTTTGCATGGAATTATAAACTAGTAAAACTATGAATTGTAGCCTCCCAGTGTCTTACAAGAGGTGATGCATGAGCTGGACTATCCCTTATTGGAAGACTTCCCTGGGTGTGTTGGACCCTTCTCTTATATACATCTATTTAACCCTAATTTCTCCTTTATAATATCTAACACATTTGTAATTACTTATTCCAATCTATTTTACTTACTAGACTGTTAGTAAGCATTAGGAATGAAAAGATTGTGCCATTCTTGATTACCAAATTCCCCTCAGTATCTAAGAATACTTGATAGAAAGTAGGTGATTAACAGTGTTTGTTGAATAGCTAAGTACAACTCTCTTGGGAATTTCTTAAATCTTAAACCATTCTATCTTAGCATGTATTCTCCATGTTTACAAATTCTTCAAATAGTATAGTTTCAGAGGTGTCCATCTTATGAGGACCCATAATTTAGATAGTTTTCCTTTTACTCTATTTTGCTAGTATGTATATCTCTTGCATGAAGTTTGAAGCCTAGTAATGAAATTAGTGAATAGATTGAAATGGAAGATTTTTAACATATATTTCTATATAAATATATTTAGCATCTATTTAACATATATTGATATAATAAATTTAAATCTCAAATTGTTATTCTTTAATTCCTTCTTTCACCAGAAACATGATGATTGTACTTTTTAGTCTAATGATATTACCCGACAGACCTTAGGAGAGATTACATATGTATGGGAGTCAAATGATCATGCCCTTGCACTGAACTTTTTTCCAACAGAGGTTTCCAGAAACTGAAACTGGTTAGCTGCCTTGTTTGATCAGTTATCACCCAAACTGTACATCTGATGAAAATCTGCTAGATTTTCATATCTAGGAAAAGTTAGGGATCAAATAAGATATCTGAGCCGCATTCTGTATGCAGTTTGTCATTCTGTGAAATCTAAGATAAAATTCCTTCTATAGACATTAAACTCTATGATCTATTCAAGGATAGGTAATTCCTTAATTCCCAAAATAACATCATCTATCTTCTTTCATCTGTCAGGCTAGGACACAGACTAGATGAGAATTATTTTCTGACAGGAACATTTCATTTCATCCTCATGAAGTTAACGCTGAAATATATTCCTAGAAGTGTAAAGATTGGTTTATATCATTATAAAATAGGAATCAAAATGTCTATTTAATGGAGTACCTTTAAAAGTGTATACTGTTTCAAATATTTTTAAAGGAACAAGTATAGTTTTAGACAAAATTGTGTGCATATAAAATACTCTTTTTTAAATGTGGGTATCACATAATAGATAATATGTATAATTATATAAATTAGAGTATTTATTTATTTATGACTTAAAAACACCCAATAAGGGCTAAATATAAGGATACATGAGTATTTGTATCTCCAATACACACACACACTCAATAGAATTCATATTCAACATAATATAGAATAGTGCTATCATTTAAATTCCTTGAAAATGTCCTGATATCCCCTTCAATTTCACTACAGAAATCCTTGCCTACGTCCTCTCCCTGTCTAATTCTTATTTTTTTAAATAGACCATCTTTAGAGCAGTTTTGGGTTTTTCAAAATATTGTGCACAAAGAACACAGACTTACCATATATAGTCTCTTCCTGAACAGTTCCTCCTGTTAACGTCCTGCATTAGTTTTTTACACCTGTTACAATGGATGAACAATATTAATGTGTTATTAACTAAAGTCCATAGTTTATGTGTTAGCTCTTTGTGTTCAAATCTTTTTTTTTTTTCAAGATTTTATTTATTTATTTGACAGAGAGAGCGATAGCAAGAGAGGGAACACAAGCAGGGGAGTGGGAGAGGGAGAAGCAGGCTTCCCGCGGAGCAGGGAGCCCGATGCGGGGCTCAATCCCAGGACCCTGGGATCATGACCTGAGCTGAAGGCAGACGCTTAATAACTGAGCCGCCCAGGTGCCCCCAAATCTTTTTTAATATATCCTAGATATAGAAAGTTTTCTTTCAAATATTTAATTGTCCTTTTCCCCCATTTAATCACACATATAAATAATTGTTGACTATAATATGTCTTTGGAAAAAATGTATTCTAGACTAGCAATTTGTTCATCATTTTTAAAAATTTTGTAAATGGGGTAATATATTCCTGAATTTCAAGGTCCTAAATATAAACTTTAGGAGATACAATATTTTTGTTTTTTTCAAATTTCAAGCTGTCTTACTGTTCTCAAATTTTTGGCACACGGGCTAAATTGTACTACATAGTAAGTTACCCCTGGTGGGGAAATCTTGTAAAATTTCATTCTCAAACTGCCTTTCCCTCTTTGCCCCAGACAAAACTTAGAGGGCATTTCTGTGCACATGTGTTGGATCTTAGAGTCAAGTGGACTTACAAGTGTTTACTTTCTTCTCTTCAAAAAATATTCCTCAGATTTTTGGATCTTTACCTTCTGGATTTGTGTATTCACATTTGGAACATATTTGAGAGTTTTGTCTCTTCAAAAGTAGCCACTTTTTTCTGAGTACAGCACATTGTTTTATAGATGATACCTAAATCTACAGAAGCTTTTGACATACAGAGGTTCCTGACATATGTTTGAATTTTATATTTGTATTCAGAGAAAACAAATGATCCTCGGTGCACAAATAACTGAGGTTGGTGACTCAGTAATATTTCAAAAGAAAGACTAAGAGCTATAGGGCAAGTGCGAATATCAATGAGATGTAGGAGTGATTTTTGTTTCAAATATCAGGCTCAAAGTCACAGTGACTGTCTGCAATCATAGGTGGATATGTTTTTTAAATACAGTCCAGCAAATTTGACTTCAGAACAAAGGCTTCTCTACCCAGGAGAAAAGTGATATAAAATCTTGCTCATGTTTATTCCAACTGGGTTAGTTTCTTTATTTTCTTAAGATCATTGTAAGGCTCTGATTCTTGCAGAGTAGAGGAGGTAGTTACATATTACATTTTCCAAAGCAATAGAGGCGTAAAACATTTTCCTTCAGCTTATCAGGACATCAGTGTTTTACCCTCTACAGAATAATGCTTATTAATTCTTTTAAAAATATTTTGATATGATTTCCATATCCAAATGGGGCTGCTCTGTATGTAGCAAAATTATTATGAAAACATATTCTCAGATTTCTGTGATTCAAAGCCTCTATTGAAGTCCATCACATTCATCTCATTCTCTCATACTATACCACCTTCACTATATACTTTCTAAATTTATGATCCGAAAAGAACATTCCTGTACATTAAGCTGAGAATAAAGTCAAGACTGATCTTTATCCCGATGAACAAAAATTATGCATTTATTTTTTTTAAGATTTATTTATTTATTTTGAGAGAGTGAGAATGAGAGAGAGAGAGAGTACATGAGAGCAGGAGGGTTAGAGGGAGAAGCAGGCCCCTTGCCGAGCAGGGAGCCTGATGCGGGACTCGATCCCAGGACTTCAGGATCATGACCTGAGCCGAAGGCAGTCGTTTAACCAACTGAGCCACCCAGGCGCCCCAAAAATTATGCATTTAGATGAGGGTTGTCCTTCAAACTTGCCCTCTTTTTTACCTACTTCACTTAACATTAGCATTTCTCAACATATTTTGGAACTCCTCATTCCTCACAGGCCTCAAAGAGTTTTGAAGCCATTGAAGAAAATGTGCCTGTCGTTTTGCAGTCTCTCCTTCTTAAGATGCTATTGTGCACCATTACAGATGGTTTTTAGTTGTTCCAGAAAGTAAAATCAGATCATAAAAGGCAGGGCTAGTACCTTGAGACTGTACAGTATAATGCCATGCTCTCATAACAGTTCAAAACCACACACTCCAAAATATTTTAAAATATTGTGCTGTCACTGCAGTATTTTGATTAAGTAGCTCCTCCTTGAAAGCATTAAAAAGATGTTTTATACAATTATGTTTATTTAATAAATGTTTTTCCTCATCTTATAATCATAATCTTATATGATGAATTCTACCATAAATGAAGTACCATTGCTAAACAAGTAATTTTTTGTCACCAGGCAAGGCTGTATATTATATGGCACTAAATAATAACCACAAAGAGACTGTTTCTAGAATGTACTTTATGGTATCAGAATTTGTCTGATTAATTCAGGTTTTCTTAGATTCCATCAATAAAGTTTGGATTTCATTTTTAAAATTAACAAATAAAGTACAGATCTCAGATATAATTGACAATTTCCTTGTCTAAGAATAGGGAAATTTCATGTTCTAAGACATCTGTCTGTAGTGGAGTTGGTGCATAAATTTTGTATCATGTATGCATATATAAATACACAGACACAAATTTGTATCTATGTTGTATTATGTTCTTAAAAGTACCCTTATTTTCTTCCTAACTTACTCTGAAAAAAAATATGACTTGGATATCACACATTCCTAATCAAAATTTTTCAACTGCAAACAGTATTTTCATTGACATCCTTTGAGAGAACCAAAAGAAGGCAAAGTTAGAAAATGCTTGTCTTTCACAATGCAAGTGTTTTTCACAATACAATTACAAAGGATAAATGAGGTTCCTAACAATTTTTAGAAATTTGATAGTTAATACAGACAGTGTTTTAGAGGATAGTCACCTTAGATCAATATATCTATCAATGTATCCACCCGTTGGATGATTTACCAATGATTCCAAGATTTCAGTTGAAATTCCAAGGATGCTTGTTTCTTTTTTGTGTTCTCTATATGGCCAAAGACAGCCCCTTCCTTATTTGTACTGCTTTTGCCTTCCCCATTTTGGGGAAACACTTCTCAAATATATGTCATGTTTATAGGAAAGCCTAGAAGAGAGACCTTAATAGCTGGTCAAGAGCATCATCATCACGTTCTCTGCCTGTACACACATTTTCATATCTTATAAATGTCACATGGATATTTGCCTAAGTTTTGTGGACTATGTTCCACTATCCGTTTTCTCCATGCAAATCAGCCCTCGCCCATTAACTTTCTATGAGGATCATGTTCTTTATCATGACTGACTATTTTGGTGGCTCCTGTGCTAATTAATCCATATTTGAATCATATAAATCATAAACTAGAAAGAGGCTCCTCTTCCTGGAGTATTATTCCCTTTGCCACTTTCCTTTTTTGCTGAAGAAGATATGGTTGATGGCTCAATATTAATTATAGTGCAGGAGCTGCAAGTGATAGAAAGCCATTACATGTGTTAGGACTACTTCAAATATTTTTTTTTTTTTTTTGAGAGAGAGCGAGCAAGTATGTGTGTGCACACACATGTATGAGGGGGAGGGGGCAGAGGGAGAGATAGAGACAGACAGAATCTTAGTCAGGCTCCATACTCAACGCAGAGTCCGAGGGGGGCTTGATCTCACAACCCTGAGACCATTACCTAAGCCAAAATCAAAATTTGTCTGCTTAACTGACTGAGCCCACACAAATGCCCCTTCAAAGAACTTTTTACTCCTTCACTGCTTCTTCCTTATTATACTACAAAAATAAGACCAAAAAGTTAAATAAATAAAATCAAACTGTCATGTGTGACGCAAGATCAGTTGAAACAAATTATACCACATTTTAGGTGTGAATTAACAATCCTTCATGAGAACTTCTAAACAACCTTATTGTATAGTAATAGTATTTCTTGGAGTATTTACACAGATGGTTTCTTCCACCTCTCTATTTTGTCTAATAGAGAATAACATGATCTGTCCTCTAAAGCCTTGAATTACTAGTTTTTATTCTTACTAGGTAATTATGATCTTGTGCCTGTTCAGCAATACACAAGGGAATTTAGAGTGTGCGTATATGTGTTTATGTGTGTTTGGGGAGGGGGATATGGGCAGGGGTGCGTGCTTAAACTCTTTTCTGAGTCAAATGCCCATGGTCTGAGGTTAATTATAAAATTAGGGCTACCTCCTAAAAAGTTACTACTTACTTAAAGTAAATATGGCCTACTTTGGTTTACAAGTCTTATTTTGTATTGAGAATTATTAACAGAAATGCTAGGCAGATGCCCATTATCTCTTTTGTTAATTCTGCTAAAATTACCTGAAATAAATTCTTGAATTCTAGACACTAAATCAGACTCTATCTCTATTATAAATACATACAGATTTGACACATTATTTTTCAGTGATTTTTTTATTATTCCAGGAAAGACTCACTTTTTGTAAAAGACCAATGCTATGTCAATGGGTTCTATATTTTTACTTCATAACAGTGATAACTTCATGTAATTTCTAATTAAATTGCTGTAACTATTATGTATGCTGATTTTGTAAATATGATAAGGGCAACTTACTTTGTCACATGGATTTGTTTATACTAGAAAACTAAATTGGAAAGAACTCTTGCTGAGTCGTTTCTTCCCTATTTCTGTACATATAATTTATAGATACAAAAATTCTGCTTGCAGATTCAGGAGCAGCTGCTCCTGTTTAATGTAGTCATTTTATATTTTGTATGCTCAGATAAAGTGCTGCATTTCGTACTGGGCAACATTTAACTGTGAGAAATAGGTCGAGGTTGTTTGTGATAGCAGGAACTAAATAAGAGTGTAAGAAGCAAAGTAACCAACAACGCTGACAATTCTTAATCCTCCCTGGAACCCCAGAGGAAATTTAAGGGTGGGGTCATGTCACCAAACCAAAGAGGAAAGTTGATTCGAACCCCTTTGATGTAAGGAGGAGATTCCTGTTCTATGTTTTTTCCTAATATTTAAATTCAAGCACCAAGTCTACACCCAAAAAGAGTACAAAGAATTTAGTTTTATTCTTGAAGCTATCAGTTGTTTTTGCGCAGAAGAGAAATGTGACCTACCTTTCTCACAAATCATACTGAGATCAAAAGGAAATAAAAATAAAATTATATTAAAAATTTCACCACATGTTATATTAATATGAGTCTTTCAGCCATAGGCGCTTCTAAGAGGTATTCAAAGCACTTTATTTATAAAGCACAGAAAACATAGATCCTTACTCTGAGGGTCATTTCATAAGACTGCAAACTAAACAGGCTAAGTTTAAGTTAATGTGGGTTTCCCATGCACACTGAAACAAGTTTCCTCAACTAAATGTACAGTTGAGTAGGGAAGGTCAAACAGAAGTTGACAGATCTGTCCTGAAATTAAACAGTGATTTGGCTGCAGGTAACCGACTAGTTAGTGAGCAGTAGGGAGAGTATAGATGAACACACCGTTTCCCCTGAAAATGCTACTCAACTTTATATGGTCAGTAATCATCCACACCCTAGTCCTAACTATAGATAACGTAGATATCACTAAGAATAAAAAAAAAATCACTTTAAAGTTGCTGACACCTTTACATTCATCACCTATGGTCAGGGAAGTTGGTATACATCTTTCTCAAACACGAGCCAAACCTTCCCATTTGTCTCCAAATACTCTAAGATGTAAACGTTGAAAGTAGAAAGAAGGGAAACACTGACCGTTAATGCACTTTTCCCATGGGAAATCACTTTGGAGGATGGACCCCATGATACTTCATTTCTACTACATCCTCTTTAGATTTCCTGGTTCAATTCTGGGTAAACCATCTTCATCCCCTGTAAATATTCATTACAAGCTCATAAAACGTCAAGTGTATATGTTCCTCAGAAAAACTTGATTTCATCAATTCTTATTTGAGGTTGTTAACATTTCTCTACCTGGAGACTAAAAGGAATTGTTCAAGGATATGCAAAGTTAACAATGATTCTGTGTTTGAGCCAGGAATAGCCTTCTCTAACAGTCTCAGTTACTCTTTTAGCCTTTTTATTTTATATTTTCATAAATTGACAATGAATTCCAATCCAAGGATGGCAACAGATCTAGGGATTGTTTTGGCATAAACTCAGAAAGCACTCCCCTTCCTTCTTTTTTTCCTCCCTCGGCTATCGTTAATTAGTGAAGGTCTCCCATTCATGCACTGGCCTTGCTTAAGTGTGCAGAGTTTGCAAGAATTAGAAGGACATCATATTTTAAAAGCTGCTGGCCAAAAACATCATCAGAACTGATAGAAACTAGCTTAATGAAATTTGACTTTTTAGGAAGTTGTGGGATATAGTTTTTGTCTTGTTCACCATTTTATTCTTAGCAGTTAGAATGGTGTCTAGTGTATAGTGGGTGCTCAACAATTATTTATTAAGGAAGAATGAGCAGTGCTTCCTGTTGAAAGTCAGAAAATGAGGGTTCTGGTTTCTCCTGCAACCTACATAGACAGGTCACTTTACCTTATTTCCTCATCCAAAAAAAAAAGTAACATTAAAATAGATAGAAAGTCTCTAAGTAATTTGCAGCTAAGATAAATAAAGTCTACATTAGCAGAACCATTTTATCATATGTACTCCCAATAAAAAGGAGAGGAGACTGACTCAATTTGCCAGTTATATATCATAAAATGATTCATTATAAAATAATTCTGTACTCAAACCATTTCATTTATCACCAGTCAAAAAAGTTCCTTATGATTTTGTCCTTCAAAACTATTCCTTGTTTTTGATAATGGCTCATTTTAGTCATAATTACTAGTAATTTTCCTAAGTTGTAAATCCCAAAATCTTTTCTTGATTTACAACTTAGGACCTCATCTCTCAAACAAGAATGAAAAAGACACTAATATTAGCGTCCCTTAGTTGAGCCTACAAGTATTGAGCAATAGCAAATTAAACTTATCACGACAAGATTGCTTCTGGGGTCCCATTTACCTTACTTTCTAATCTACCAGGAGTCTCACTCAATTCTGGATTTTATTAAGAGCATAAAGGTGCAATGATTTTAGATGACAAGAAGCTGTTGAGGAACTTCCTATTGAATTGAATGAGTACTTTTTGTTGAAAATGTGTTCTTTTGTCATTGTGTAGCTGCACCCCAGCGGACTCTAAGTGAAGGGTGGGTGATGGTCTGGCAAGGCTGAAGAAAAGACCCAGAGACAGTAATCAAGACGTAGTTTTATTGGGAGGGCTTACACACAGAGAGTCTAGGAGCAGCAGACAGGACAAAGCATCCCCTGCTAAAATCTACATGCCGCAAGCTTTTATAATGTAGCAACTAGCCTAGCAAGTATCGGTACCCACTCCTTCCTTGCATGGCCAGAACATTCCAAAGATAGTGAGGCCTGCCATCTGGACATTCTTTGTTACAAAGGAGAAGCTCTAGGTTGGTGGCCCCCGGGCCCCCTGACCTTGAACACTGAACATATTTCTCTACATATTCTGCTTGGTGGGAATATAGAGGGAGGATGGGATCTGTACATTCTCAAGATAGTGATTAACGGGGGCATTCAGGGTATGTTTTCACAAACCAGTCATCCAGCATGTACCATACTGTCATTTAAAAATTCCTCTTCTCAGAGCTTGCAACCTAAGACTATCCTCATAACTGTCATTTTTAAAATCTCAATTAAAATATGTTCTCTTAAAAATAAGAAAGGTCAAAATGTTTCCAATTAATATTATTAGAAATGTTTGTATTAAACTGCAGTTTCCCATCTCCAGTTTTCTTTTAACCCTCTTTGGGGTGATTTCCTTTGCTACTTTGAGAGAAGATATATAAGAAAATATTATTTCAAGTAAATAAAAAGCATATATTCATTGGATTTAATGCTGAGGTAAAGCAAAAGCAAGTTCACATGCACCATTTTTTGTTTTTTACTTCATCATAAGTAATTTCTGGCAGTTTGTGTGCGTATGTATACTATTCAGGGATTAGATAGATGAATGATAATCATTTTTTCTTAACTGTGGTTAAAAGAACTAAATCAGAGTTAGGAATATTTCCTTGAAAAGATATTTAAGGAATTCTGCACAAATGAAACCACATTTAAATAATTCTAAAGGACTTATTTTCTACTTCCACAATATCAATGTATAATTTTAGAGAGAATAATTATTTTAAGTGTCAGTTATTAACTAGTAAATTTGCTTATTTGTCTTGTAATAATTGGCTTAGTATGCCAAATTCATGTTGTTATTTTGTGATTTGAGGAGAAGAGAAGAATTTTCAACTGCAATGATTAAAAATCTTAGGTAGAGAAAATAAAGAATAGAAGTTAGAATAGCAAAGCATGGATAGTAAAATTGTTTGGCATTCCTTAGCTCAAGAGAAAGCCCACCTCCTATCTACTAGGCTTTTTCTGTTCCCAATGAAGGGGAATACGCAAATATTAGGATGTGTTTTACTATTGCCAAGATAATCCAGACAAATTTTAGTGTGGTCAAAATAATGACATTTTTTAAAAATACCATATTCCGTGACCAGACAATACCACTTTAACAGATAGTAGTCAGATCTTAGCTTATACATATTCACACACAAAAACACATTAACAAAATGTAATTCAACTAAGTAAAATCTTTACTAACCTGATTTTTACACTTAACAATAGATTATATTTTCAATATCAGGAAACATTAATAAAAAGTTAAGTATTGTGATTTGTTCAATTGTGTGATGTATAATTTATTAATTAAATACCTGTTAGTGTTAAGCATGTCACTCATTTCTAACTTTTTGCTCTTTTATGCAAAGACCCAGTGAACTTGACCATGAAATCTTTGCACATGGTAATCCCTGGAGGTTAGTGGGACTGGGATTGTACACTTGAATGTGAGTCATCCACTGGTGAATAATATTCTGTACCAGTAAAAAACACACAAAAGAAGCATTCAAGCAATGGTTGAGATTTCTTGGGTGACTCAGAGTTCTTTTAGTGACTCCTGAAGAACAGCGCCCAATACAGGAACATGTGTATCTTCCCTGAGCTTCTTGAATTTTCCGTCTCTTTCCTTTCTACTAACCTGCAAGAAAAAATATTGTAAAAGTGTTTGGAGATGTTTCTTAAATTAAACCAGTGTGGCATCTCCCGACTTGCAGCATCCTGAACCTATATTTGTATGCATGGCCTTTTATGCTTGTGTAGAGTACAGAATTTCTGATGAAATTTTCGCATGGTTAGAATTCATATCAGCAGCCCTGAGATAAAATAACATGAAGCAGCCTTAGTAGTTACTAGTTCCCATCTTATTCCATCTCAGGGCAGCCAGGGACCTAGAGCTAACTTGTTAGTGATAAATCAGATAAACAAATGTGACAGTCAAACCGTTAACAAGGCATAGCCAATAATAATAATAATGTTTACCATGGGAGAAAATGGAATGGGTAAGAGAGAAATTTTAGGAAAACAAAAGTGCAAAGGCTTTGGAAAGTCTGAAGTAGTCTCATGATAACATATGTTGTCCCAATTCAGTCAGGCAGGGCTTGACTGTATTTATAAAACAAATTGGTTATATTTCCATGGGGATAACCCAGAAGCAACAGTCCCAGAGGCAGTAAGAAAGCTTATCCCTCTTTCTCTCTTCAAATATGCAAACAACTATAGGTTTCTTGAAAGGATAATGGGAAAACCTTCGCTTTCTCAGAGGAGAAATCATGTATTCTAAACTGTCCGTCTTCATATGCTGCTCCCACCAAAAACAGCTTCCCCTCAGAAGGGCTCTGAGCTGACATGATCTACAGGCACTTTGGGAGACATGCCAAGACTATGGGGGCCGGCAGTTCTCTTACAGAAGAACAATACTTTTTTCTCCCTGTTATGAAGGAATCACATCTTTTTTTTTTTTTTAACTTTATTTATTTGAGAGAGCGTGAGAGTGAGAGAGATCACAGAGGGAGAGGGAGAAAGCAGGCTCCCTATGGAGCAGGACCCTGAGATCATGACCTGAGCTGAACGCAGACGCTTAAAGACCTGAGCCACCCAGGCGCCCCAGGAATCACATCCTTAAAAGTAGCTAAACATTGATAGCCCCGGAGGATAAAAGAGGATATGTAGCTATAAATTTCGAGAATGATAACTACCTTTTATTGAGTACCTACTATATGTCAAATTTTATACACCAACAACGCTTACTTAATCTGCTTGAACCTTACAACACTTCTCTGGTGGAGGCACTATCCATTTCACAAAGCCAGGAACTCACTCAAAGAGATAAAGTCACTTGCCCTGGGCCAGTCTCTGCAGAGCAAGGGCTCCTAGCCAAGAGGTCTGGTTCGGGCTTCCTCACCTGGTATTCTTCCGTAACATCTGAACAAGTCTGTTGAATCCTTGCTGACACCTCCAACTTCTGTTTCTTAATACTTCATGGATCCTCATTTTCCTGCATTTCAATTTCTTCAAATTCTTTGCTTATATCTACCTTGATATTTCAGACTTGCATCAGCCTTTACAATGATAAATTAAAGATGGATTTGCTTGATCACTTTGCTTCATACCATAGTATCCGTATTCCAGATCTTAGTCCATATGCCCCACCACCCCAACCTCCCATTAGACTGATAAACTGTGTACAGTTTTGCCATTTAAAACTTAAACGTCTTTGAATCAAATTAATTAGGAAATAGTTCCATAAAGCACCATAGCTAAAGCATTGTACCACTCTAATTTATACTGTCCAACTGCAAATAAATTACATCAGATTTTTGTCTTTGCTTGTTCTCACTTATAAAGTGGTAAGGGAATATCATAGTATAATATGTGTGAGATTGAATCTAATTAGTTGCATTTGAAACAGTTTTGAAAAAAATAGTTGTCTTATTCTCAGTGAAATTGTAGTGCCAGGCTATATACCAGTAGGTGCTCAATGAATGCTAGTTCTAATGGCCGTTCTGTGAGAACTGCTGTGTTCAAGTGCTACAGGAGCTGCAGATTCACATTTCTTAGGAGAAAAAAAAAAATAGTAATTAAAGCAATATTAATTATGCTTAGAAGAATATCATAGATGCAAATTTTCCTTTTTTCTTCTATGTTTGGAACATATACTTTATAATGGCTTATGGGCATCTGGAAATGATTTATAAAGACTAAAGAGTAATCTGTCCCATTGTCTTTCTCTTGTAATTGACTTCTTTTTCACTCACCTGAGTTATAACTAAGAGGTATTCCTCCAGAGATAATACCAAAGATATTTTAATCACCGAAACTTCAGACTTTTTAAGTAGGCTAGTCACTTTAAAAGCTATGTTTGACTGTCATGTATAATGGGCAGCCTGGTCACCAATAATAATGCTGTGTTTATCACAAGAGGATACTGATGAAACAAGGGCATATTGAAACAGAAACAAAAAATAGTTATATTATTGGTTTTCTCTAATGGGTTGAATTCACATGGGAGAGGAAATGCTATAGTAAATAAAAATGGTAGCATTTTCCTTTCTATACAAGGAGAAGTACATTTCAGATATTAATGTTCAAGTTTGGCTTGCATATTGTGGAGCACTCACCTAGGCACGTTTCAAAATCTATTGAGGGGAGAATGAGATAGTTGTGCATGAAGGTGAAATGTGCTACAATAGACTCAATTAGCACCATTTATGATTATAGTTTATGTGATGTCGGCATCAGTTCATTAAAAATGTACTGAGCTATCAAGTCATTTCACACAGGTCATTGAACAGCAATAAAGTGGTATCAGCTCTTCTCCATTATGACTCTGAGCTGGATTTGAACCAGTGACTCATAGGAAATAGGCTATGTTCTATTGTTGTCTATAAAAATGCATTTATAGAATGGCAGTATATCTATCTATAGCATTTTGTGTCTAACTGCATTCTTTTTTCTTTGGAATGGATACAATCTATAAATTGCCTCTTGGCAAAACACACAAGTTTTAGGTATTATAAAGTGATTATATACCTTATTATTTATATATTCATAATTTTGTTAAATATGAGTAAAAGTGGTCACATGTGACATGATATTGAAAGGTCTTTTGACTGTTAAAGCCAAATGAAAAATTAGGTGCAGTCAGACATACAGCACAAATTTACTACTCTCATATAATTCCAGAAGTCATAAATCTCCACCCCACACAGCTGTAAATATTCTCATATCTCATGGATTACATCAGCTAAAAGAACATTTACCAAGAGTACTAAGCAGCAATTTGTGCTGAAATGCATACTTTTATTTTATTAAAACACTAAAATTTATTGAAGTACCCATACACATATTTTAGATCACTTCTAATAGTGACATTGTACAAATAGATGACAAAATAATACTCCAAACATCTTTCTGCTGGGATGTTCTATAATCAATGACTGGTAGTAATATCTGAGCCAGTTGGCAATAATGAGTTCTTTGAAAAAAGTACCTTAAAATCATTAAGTAAACAAAATGCCTGTTCATTCAAAAGAAATGGAATGTCACATCATCTATGTATTTATTCAGATCTATGGAACAAATATTTGCATATTTCTGCTTATTTCAAGTTTTTTTTTAAACCGCTGACAACTAGTATATTCTTATTTGCTTTTCTTGCTACAATTTTCAACGGTTTACCATTAGTGTCTTTTTTGTTCTTCAATTAAACAAGACTGAATTTCCTTCTTGTATTTTCCAAGTTAGACATGATATAGTAAATAGCAAATGATAGATTTCGTTCCTAGCTTTGTTCCAAGTTTTATCTGTTTTGCTCTTACATTGTATCACGTGTTGAAAGTTGTTTTGATGTTGCGTTCCACCATGCCCTTTTTATCTGGGAGGAGTGTTAATCACGTGTCCTGTGATCTTCTTTGTAGTCGCAGCGCCGCGTTACGTTTCACCTCCCCGATGGCTCCCAGGAAAGCTGCAGTGACAGTGGTCTAGGAGACCACGAGCCGGTGGGTAGTGGCACCCTGATCTCACACCCTCTTCCTCTGGTTCAGCCACAGGACGAATTCTACGACCAGGCCTCTCCGGACAAGAGGACTGAAGCAGATGGCAACTCTGACCCCAACTCTGGTGAGTCCCCTTAAGAACTGTGACCGCTGAGAATTCTGGTTTTTCTCTTGTGTGCATTTGAGTTCTAACAGTGATTTGGGGGAGCAAGTAAATGGACATTTGGTTGGTTTTTACTGGCTTTCTTGTTGCCGTATTCAAAATATCATCAAGTCTACTGTGCTTGTTGTTCTGTGGAATGATGTTTTCCAATGAAGACTTAAAAAAAAAAAAAAGATAAAGTAGTTGATTAAAACAAGTGTGAAGAGGGGTGATAGTGATTTTGGGGTTTTGCTTTCCTTGTTTCAGTTTTGGATATGTTTCTAACCAATGCATTGAACAAGTGGAATGAGTGAGAGAGAATTAGCAGAAAAGTCTTTATTCTACACAGATCCACACCCCTACCTTAGAAATCATTGCCCATTCAAAGTAAGCCCTGTGAGGGTACTTCTTTCTTTGCCTTTGGAGGAAATTTTGGGCAAGGACTATACCTTTTTTGGTGTTGCTGTTACTTTTTTTTTAAATCCCTGATGAGTTCACTAATATTAAAAAGTTAAAAATCTAATTCAATACTTATGTCCTGTCCAGAGTAATGACCATGATTTCTACTTGATTTAAATTAAAACTGTTTTCTAGCTCATCTTGAACCTGCATCAAACTGGTCACCTACAGTGAGAAATGGGGATAGGGTGAGTTTTCCCTAATTTTCTAAGCTACTTCTCTTCTACTGCTGTAGACATTAAGGTGCCTCTGACAATTCTGTGGTTGAAGTAAAAGACCAAGAGGAGGTAAAAAGCACAGAAAGGCTTTCTTAACTCATCCTGTTGTGAGAATCCAGAATTGGTGTTCTCTGACTTCCAGGATTTTAAGCTGCCTCTTTGTTTCCAGGGCTGTGGTTGGGGATCTTTTGAATGTATTATCCCTCCTCTCCCTGAAGCTGGCATCCATTTCTGCAGGTTTCTCTGATAAATGACTTTCTTCTCGTTGGCATGTCTAGTTATATTGGCATCTTCTTTCTGCTGAGGTTTCTCCCTACCCTAGCCAATCTTAGGAAGATTTAAGTAGATTGCACACCAGCTCTGCTTCTTGACCTTTCTTTCATGTTCTGTATCTTCGGCTCATAAGGAAAACATCTTTTAACTTCACATATCCAGAAGGGCAGGCCATATGCAAAGAGGAGACTTCTTATTACACAGCATTTGGGAGAGCAGGCCCATGGTCCTCCTTAGATTTCTTGGTTTTGATTAGTCTAAGCACCACTGAATGTAAGTGGTTCCATTGAATTATCCTTTCCTGGACTTGTGTGAAGAGGTCAGGTGAGTAGGAGAGCTTTTTTCTAAACTGATTTCCCGGTTTCCAACTTCCCCCTCTTCAGTTTTAAAACATCTCTTAACTGTCATTAAGCTGAGAGTACGAAACTGGTTCTTGGCCTCCTCTTCCCCATATGGGAATGGTTGGATTCTCTTGTCTTTGGGCTTCAGCTAAAACCAAGACAGAAAGACTCCCATTTTAAGAAAATAGTTTTAGGTCTTGTCTATATAGTTCACCAGAGTTGTTGTTGTTGTTTGTTTGTTTTTTACAGAAGTAAAAGGAAAATAGGGGGGAGAAAGTACACAGAAATATGGTTAACCTAATTTGCCTTAGGCCAGAACTTTACCCAAAATGTATAGCTACTCCCCCAATGCCTTCTTAGTCCAGGGCAGTAGCACTGAGTGAGCTGCCAAATGGGAGAAGTTAGAAGAGATTCTAAAGCCAAAAATAAAAGGCCCTTTCGAAATAGTTTCAAGAGGTCCCCAGAGTTTTTACCAATCTAGTCACACGGAAAAAGAGCCCCAAGGGATGACACACCCTTGCACACTCAACATTCAACCCAACACAGTGACCTCACCCACGAGAATCATGGTCAATAAAATGTGTTAAATTTCTCCTTGGTGGAGACAGCATCCTTATTCATCATTAAGAAAGAAGGAAAATAGGCAGGTAAGGAAAGGAGGTGCCCTGAGGGACCCTGGAGGCCAACTATATTTTTGACATTTAACAGGACTTAAAATTTTAACCTCCTCTGTAAATGTCTAGAGCAGAATTAATTAGAATAGCCTAGAAATATTAAGAGATTCATAGCTAAATGGCAATTCATATTAGAATAGTATTATGATATATTATCTTAAGATTCCACAGTCACATTTTTGTAATTAACTTTGAGGAATTTGTGAAGTGAGGTAAAGCATAATTGATGCAGTATTCTTCAATAGTAATAATCTTGCTATTCAGATCTAGACTGTATCCTTTGTCTTCATTGGGATTTTCTGTCTGTGGTGTGATAATTCTTGAAGAGCCAAGATTTTGTAGTAACCATGCTATATCCATATAAATCATGAATGTCTGTATTATCTGTACAATTATTAAGTATTGAATCTGTATGGATTCCTATTTTTTAAAATATTATGCCTCTCAATAAAAAATCTTTAAAGATTAGTAGTAATTCCATAGTAACATTTTCATTATACTTTTTAAAAAGAAATTAATAAAAAGAGTATCTTATGAGGGAGTTTTTGGAAACATTAGGCTTTATTATAGGGTCTTGCTTCTACACACACACACACACACACACACACACACACACACACACACAGTGGCATTGATCTACAATATTCTTCTTTACTTCCAACCTCCGGGTTGTTGGCATCATAACTTTTATATTCTATCAAACATACGAATTTTGAAAAAAAATTAGGAAAGTATGAAGGTTTTTACATGCAATTCCAAAAATAAAGTTTGTAAATTATGTTATAATTGATGGTTTTTATAAATAATATTATGTAAAATCTACAGTAGTCTTTATTGTATCAGATGTGACTCATGCCAACAATTTAGATGTGCTGGACATACAACTTTCTTTTTTCCTTTCATTTAAAAAAAAACAAAACTTGAATCCCCATTTCCCTAGTGTGACAGAAACTTCACTTTTCTCCCCTCTCAATTTCGTATGGTCTACATCATGCCAAAAAGAATTGAAATATTCTGGTCCCTTGGTCATCTGCCCACTTCCATGTCTACTGAGATGCCCCTTGTTTGATTGGGTCTACATGTGTCTCAAATGATACTGCCTTCAACCCAGCCTTCCTGGCCCTTTCATAACTACTATCATTGCCTTCACGCAAATGAACATGGGCAAAGGAGTTTGTGCAGGCTCACTCCGTGGTGCCTAGATGCATGGTGAGTTTATCACTTAGGATCTTCCTGCTTCTCTGAACTCTGCTATGGAATCTAGCCTCAGGACTCTGTAATCCCAATCCACTAGGTTTCTCTTGAGGTCTGCCCAATGAGCACCAAGTAGAGTCTCTCCCCTCATTTCTATTTCTTTCATCCCTTTCTTTCCCAGCAGGGCTGAGTAAATGTTTTTAGTGTCTGGAGTTGGAGATCCCCCACTGTATTTCCTGATAGTTTTTCACAAAGACACAATTCCTCCAACTTTCTTTTTTCTTTTCTTTTCTTTTTTTTTTTTTATTTTCTCTAGTAGCAATTGAAAAAATAATCAGCGTGGTAGGTTTAGAACTTCAAAAAATAACAGAATGCCTTTTACCATTCTCTACCCTGTCTCATCCTCATCTATGCAATGAATTTAAAGCCAATACCTGTTTGAAAAGGCTGGGGTAGGTAAAGGGATATATACAAGCAGAAAAAATATATATATATTAATACTTCAAAATTATTTTCATAAATAATTGTGAAAATTATATTGTGTTTATTGCTAAAATAATTGCAGAGCATGCTATTAAATTATATAGTGAGTGAATATAAAAGTGATAAACATAAGAAATTATTCCTTTTTAATGAAGAAAAAAACTTATGATGAAGAACTTCAACCCATTAGTCATTGATTACCACATGAAATCCAGTTCTCATAGGAAATCCAAGATATATACTTGCTTAGTATATTAATTTATAAAATGAACTTGTGCCCTAGAAACTTCTAGTGATGACCAGTAAGTTTGTTTCTTTTTTCAGTATCATAAAACTTTTTTAAGACAATTGTGGACATATGAGTATGTGTTGGGTTTTAAATGATAATTAAGAATTACTTATTTTGTGAGATGTGATAATGGTATTGTAGTTTTATTAAGAGAAAACCCTTTACTGGTAGTGATGGGTTTTGAAGAATTTATAGAAACGGCAATATAATGTCTGGAATTTGTTTTAATGATACTCCAGCAAAATACTAATAATGATAATAATGGTGATAGTAATGATGGGAATAAATTAAACAGTGAAATGTTAGTGGTTGTTGAGGTTGGATAATGGATATGTAGAGCCTTATTATACCGTTCTTCCTATTTTTTCATGTTTTAAAATTCTCAAAATGCAAAGTTTATTTTAAGTATATAGTGGGAGACTGATATAAAACTCAGAACCAATATATGAAATATCCAAGTTCTTCCTTTTTCTATTAATTGTTTTGAACCAAAGATGTGGTTTATTATATAAAAGTATAGCCAGATGGTTGTGTATATAGCAATCATATTTTATACATTGAAGTATATTTCAAATGGTGAAATTGCAATTAAACAGATTTTCAGTAATTACATTTGTATTTGGAAGACTAGAATGTAAATTGGCACTTGCCTCCATTAAAGACCTTTTGAGTAAAATAAAGTCTTTGAAAAGTTCTCTTTAGAATTTAGCAATAAAATCATTCAGCGGAAACCTCAGCCCTTCTCTGTTTTTATGACACCCGGGGGAAGTTTAAGGAGAGGGCATGACAAGTATCCTTTGGCAACCAAATAGATGGTGTCTCTATGTTCTAGCCACATCTGAGTCTTAGAGCAGACTTACTCAGCTACACTCACATGCAAAATGTCTTGTACCGAGTCTTGTCATCTTTTCCACATGTAGAGACTTAGACTATTCTCAAATAGCAGGGTAAATCATATTTCTTTAAGAAGTTAGCTCATTATTGTGATCATACACTCCATGTATAATTCAATAAAATCATTACTTCTAAGAAGATACTAAGGGGGATTTTCAGTAGAAGTTTGCTATTAACAACTGTAACTAGACCGATGAAAGAATTTCACTAACTTAAAAGCAAACAAAAACAATTATGTGATCAGATCAGGAACACCTTATTACCACTAATTCAGAATTAAGGCTTAATCTTGTACCACTGAGAATCATGAATAGAGTTATTTTTATATCTGGCATTTCATTTAAATGTCACTTTAAAGGATTTTCTGCTGTTTAATCATGTGCAAAATTGCAGATTATATTTACTTTATTAAGCCCTGTCTGTTCCTATGCTTCTGCCTCTACCTGGACTGTATGTGAATCAGTTTGTGAACTTCTCACTAAGGATAATTTTGATACCTGAGGATATGTATGGGTAATATTTGTTCAGGTCTACTTATGAGTCAGGAATGCTAATAAATGTTTTAATGTATTGTTTATGATTCCACACCAATATTACAAGTTAGATAGTATTATAAGTCAACTGAATTTCAGAAAATTTCAGTTATTTGTCTGAAACTACTTAAGAGATAGGTGAGATAGACTATGAACTTAGGAGTGCCTGACTCCACAGCTTTTGCTCTTACTATTCAGAGAAACCACCTTCACTGTACATATGTTTTACAGCATTGTCATCATTGGCATTGAGTTTGAAATTCTAGGGCACTAATTTATATATATACATATATATATACACACATATACATATATATACACATATACATATATATATATATATTACATGTACCGTATATATACATATATATGTGTATAATTATATAGGTATATATATCTTCCAGCTGCCCTAAGCACCTCCTTCTGGGGCACCTGGGTGGCTCAGTTGGTTAAGTGTCCGACTCTTGATTTCCCCTCAGGTCATGATCTCAGGGTCGTGAGATCGAGCCCCGCATCAGGCTCTGCTCTGGCTGTGGAGCCTACTTAAGATTCTCTCTCTCCCTCTGCCCCTCCCCTTCCCTGGAGGGGAAAAAAAAAAGCTCCTTCTCAGGCTGTTGGAGAAAACTCTCTATGCTTCTGGGCAGACTTTAGGGATCTGGATCACATGGAAGTGGGCTCACCTTTCAGCTCTCATAGCAGAGTTCTTTTCGACACTAATCTTATTTTTTAAGAGAAGATTTGGGAAATTGAATCTTAAGAAGATGAGTTGGTTGAATGGTCCACTAGTGAGGTGAACAACTTGTGAGAGATCTGTTCCTGCAGTTTTGTTTTTTTTGTTTTTTTTTGTTTTTTTTGGCTGTGGGTTACTGGCAATTTTGTCCTTAGTAGAACCCTGCAGACCATACAGTATAAAATATTTTTATACAGAGGCATTAAAAGGGAAGGCTTTGCCTATAGTTACATAGTTTGCGAGTCAAGAATAAAACTCACAAATTCCACCTCTTGCTTAGTGCTCTTTTCAGTGGAATAATTTTTCCTTTTCATGACACTTATACCTTTTCTTCTTTTTTTTTTTTCCTCACACCTTTTCCTCAAAGAAAACCTGTATGATTTTTTGGTTAACAATTGTCTCTCCCATTATCAGTAAGGACTATTTGCTCACCTTTCTATTCTCTGTGCATGACAGCACCTGGCATAGAGGAGGCCAGCAATGTGTATTTGTGACCAAATGAATAAATCAGTATTTCAAAAACTCATGAAACACAGACAGATTAAAAATGTTCTATGAAGATAAAAATGAACGAACAAACAAAAGCTACAGAGAAGTACACCATGTTAACTGTAGCTATCTTCAGTTTGGAACATTGACTTCTCTTTTTAATTGTCTATGTTTTCCACAATTTTAATAATGTATTCAAAATTATATTTTCATTTGGTGATGAGGTGACATAAATGGAAAGCACCTGATAGCTGAGAAAAAAATTCATTCTTAATACTACAAAATTTACGTTAAAATTCTCTTCCTGTCAGTTGTACATGCTAAGAAATATTGAGAATTTAAAATATCTGGGCATGAGATACAGACTGTCATTTTGGGAAGAAAAAAATAAACAAGTTAATTAAATAAAAAAGACTTTGAAAGATTCAGAAAAATTATATAAATCCAAATTTCAATCCTAAGAATTTGTGCTAATACTAACCTGCAGAAAAAAACAACCATTAACCATAATTTGCTTTGAGAATTAAACAGGAATTTGATTTTTTGGCACAGTATTGTATTAAATAATTTTATGAACTGTGCTTATAATTTTTCTAAGTAGCCTGGGTTGAGCTAATTATACAGAGTCAAAGAAAATTGCTCAGAAGTTTTATATTGTCACCTGCTGTGTTCATTTCCCCATGGAATTTTCATAATCAGTTCATGGTGATCCTACAATACTGGACCCTGAGTTAATGAATGTAGAGTTCCTAGAGAATAGTATAGAGAAAGAGAAATTAATCCTACTGTGATTTCAGTTTAAAGGGGGAAAAAGGTATACCAAAAACCCAGCAACTAAAATAATAATAATAATAATAATAATTTGATTACCCTTTTTTTCCTAGAAGACTTTAATTTTTTGCTTTATTAAATATATTTTTCTAAATCTAACTTCAAAACTTATCTATTGTTATCTATTTTCACCTCAGAATCAGAGAGGGCAGAAAGTTTTCTGGAATAGAATCTTCTAGATTATAAACCAAATATTTATCTCCCCATCTCCCCTCTATCTACCTACCATCTGTGTTCTGTTGCTAATAATAACACTTAATGCCTTATAGCAGCACCCATTCATAAACTCACAGTTATCTTTAAGAGTCTGAACATGATTTGGCTCTGTTCTCTGTGTAGGGTCTCAAAAGCCGGCAATCAAGATGTCAGCCAGGTTACATTCTCATCTGCAGGCAAACCGTGCAAGAATTTACTAAGATTTTTCATACCTTTAGCAGAATTTATTTCCTTGCATTTGTTGGACTGAGCACCCCAGCATCTTTCTGGGCATCAGCTGGTGACTGCTCCCAGCTCCTAGAGGCCACCTTCAGCTGCTAGCTACACATGCCTCCCAACATATCTACTCACTTCTGTACAGCCAGTTGTAGAGACAGAGTCTCTAGAATGAGTTTGTAGCAGCATAATGTCTTCTAGAACTTAACTTAATCATGGAAGTGACATTCTAGCACCATTGCCATATTCTATTGGTTAGAAGCACATCTCGGGTCCCGCCCACACTCCAGGGAAGGGGATACACATAGTTGTGAGTACGGACCATGAGGGGCCACCCTAAAGTATGTCTGCCACAATCTATATAAAGTCTTGGTCATCCTGATATACCTTCATGTTCAAAAGTTTTTGCTTAAGATCCTTTATTGACTTTTCCATGATTTACTTATTTATTAAATTATCTATTCATTCTGTAAATACTCATGTAGAGGCTGCTGTGGTGCCAAGTACAATGCTAGGTTCTAGGAATAGACATTAAAACCAAGACTTCCAAAGCTTACAAAAACCCTCTGATACCACCGTGGGAGAGCCAGAGTTCTTAATCTAGAGTTCCTTAGTCGGAGGAGGAGAAGCCTATGAGTTGGTTTTTGGGAATCTGTGAAGTTCCTGAAATTGTTTTGCAATTTTGTTTTCTATGAGGTATATGCTATGAGCATTTATAGACTGTAAGAAAAAGACCAAAAAAAAAAAAAAAAAAAGAAGAAAAAGGAAAAGAAACACTGATTTTTTAGAAGATCCTGGATACCAGTATCTTCTAAATACCAGTGAACTATAATAAATGCTAATAGTAACTGTATAAAAAAGTGGGTTTTAGCATATAATAAGTCTTAAATAAGTAATCAGTAAAGATTCTTTTGATAAAAGTGATACTTTTATTTTTTTAAATTTCTTTTTAGGTAACTTGTACATTTTTTTTATCTGAGAGAGAGAGAAAGAGCATGCACACGTGCAGGAGTGGGGGGGAGGGGCAGAGAGAGAGGGAGAGAGAATCTTAAGCAGACTCCATGCTGAGCATGGAGCTCGACGTGGGGCTCGATCCCCGGACCCTGAGATCACAACTGAGCCAAAACCAAAAGTTGGACACTCAACTAGCTCCACCACCCAGGTGCCCAGATAAAGGGATATGTTCAAGAATCGACATTGGATGAACAGAAATTGTCTAAGTAAATAAAATGTTTGTGCATGGGTGTGTGTGCATGTGTGCTAACACTCTCACGAGTGGGGGTTTCTTGGTGCTATGAAAGGTCATGGTGCTATAAAAGTGCATGCTTGTGCAAGCAATGAATAGTTTATTATCTTTGGAGCACATGCAAATATGTTTAGCTCCACTACTTGGGCTTAAATTCCTAACCTCCAAAATGGGACTATTAATAATCTATAAAACTTTGGTCATAAAAATTACAGTTATTTGATAGAGTTATTCACCTAGCACAGAATCTGAAACATAGTAGATACTCAATAAATGGTTGATACTAAATTATTCGAGTATGTGACAATAAATGAAACTGGATTGAGAAATAGGTTGGGACCAGATTTTGAATGATGGGAAGGTTAGGATATGGCGGATAAGGGAAAAGAAAAACTTACGGGGCTTTTCAAGATTTTAGTTTGTGAGACATTGGAGAATTATGCAATTAAATCAATTAGAAAATATAAGAGAGGGCGCCTGGGTGGCTCAGTTGGTTAAGCGACTGCCTTCGGCTCAGGTCATGATCCTGGAGTCCCAGGATTGAGTCCCACATCGGGCTCCCTGCTCGGCAGGGAGTCTGCTTCTCCCTCGGACCCTCTTCCCTCTCATATGCTCACTCTCTCTCTCTCTCTTCATTCTCTCTCTCAAATAAATAAATAAAATCTTTAAAAAAAAAGAAAATATAAGAGAAAAACTCAGATTAGGAATTAATAATTTTTTATTTAATTATAAAGTTTGAGCTGCTGGACAAGATAATCTAAGAGGTAGGAATACAATTCTGCATTGGAAATTGGAAACTAACAAAATAGAAGGTGAATGAAATTCTTTGAGCAAATATGATTATGAGGAAAGAGAAGAAACCCAAAAAGAAATCATGACAAACCTTAACATTTAAGGCAGACAAAGGTGAAGGTGGAGTGGAGTAAAGATATTCAAAAGCCTGGGGAGAAAGTACATAGGCAATGATATTTTTGGGGAATCAATGTGAAATTGTTATTAAGAACAAAGACTGTGGAATCAAAATAATCTATGACCTAATTCACTGACCTTGGGGCCACAGGGCTATTGGCATTTAACACAGGCTCAGTTTACAGGTATCATTATATTTTATTGTTATTATCAATAGACTGTGGAAAAGTATAGAACAAACTAAACATGTATCTGATTATTTAGCAAAGTTTCCTATCAAGTTTTAAAAATTACCATAGTCGGGGCGCCTGGGTGGCTCAGTTGGTTAAGCGACTGCCTTCGGCTCAGGTCATGATCCCGGAGTCCTGGGATCGAGTCCCGCATCAGGCTCCCGGCTCAGTGGGGAGCCTGCTTCTCCCTCTGACCCTCTCCCCTCTCATGCTGTTTCTCTCTCTCTCTCTCTCTCTCTCTCTCTCAAATAAATAAAAAAAAAAAATCTTTAAAAAAAATTACCATAGTGAATTCTGAAATGCAAAATTGTTACACATTTAAAGAAAGAAATAAAATTCTAAAAAAAAACAAAAATGTTTGTGTCAGATTCTAAAAACATTATGCTTTGAATTCTTTTCATGCGACTTTTTCCTATTTATCATATCTGATGGGTGATCTCAAAACATCACTATTTGCTAAAGATTGATTAAAAATTATATAGTAAAGCGTATTTATGCTCCAATATCTGCATTGTTTTACTTTAAAATGCTTATGTTCACTTTATTATTTAAAGTATTTATTACTAATTATTCACAATACATTTTCTGTTTTATTACCATTTTTTTTAAATAGGTACAATGAAATGACTTTTTAAAATATTACCTAATGTAGTTAAAAGATGGCTGTAAAACAGGGAAGGACATGAGCTTTCTCCGCTGGACAGTTTGAGATCTCATCAATTTAAAGTATGACTTTAATTCCCCAATATAATTAGCTTTGAGTAGTCATTTATTATAAATACTTAAAAGGTTTTAATAATATTCTCTTGCATTTGAGCTAGTAAACCAGGTCACAAAGTGTTTAGTATTATAATAGAAAAAATCTGTAGTAACAATATGCCTCCTAGTGTAAAGTAAGGGTAATGTCAACTTTCATTGGTGTAGGGATGGAATCACATCTCCATAGCTGTATGCTGTCACATGACTCATGCTTTAAGGACCCATAAGGAGAAATGGCAGTACTTAACCCTGGATGTGTGGTATGCCCTAGAGGTGAAATAACTGTTATTTGTATGTCTGTGTATATAATAATGTGAGAGTGGTAGAAGTGATAGATAGAGATAAGCAAATCAGTAGTTATATCTAAAAATAAGAAGCTTACTGATTTCATTAACTCTTAGAAGCATAAAATTGTTTTTATTTTTTAAGCTCAAAATAAAACCGTCTCAGAAAACATGGAAATAATTACTAACTATAAAGGTCATATACTCATAAAATCAAGCTAATATCTTATTTCATCTTTTTTTTTTACCCATCCAGAGATTTAATTTTTTTACATTTTTTTTATTTTGTTATGTTCTGTTAATCACCATACATTTCATCATTAGTTTTTGATGTAGTGTTCCATGATTCATTGTTTGCGTATAACACCCAGTCTCCATTCAGTACGTGCCCTCTTTAATACCCATCAAATCATACAAATAAATAAATAAAATAAAGAAGTTGTCCATGAAGTTCTAAAACAATTTGAAATTTTTGACAAAATTATAAATGTTTGTCTGGAATGTCCCCAATTTACCTTAACACTATTTTGACACACATATCTTCCAGTGAAATTATTCTGATTAGTGTGACTAACAAATACTTATATGCCCAGATTTTAATTACTCTAACCCTAGAGTAAGTTTGCCAAATAAAATATAAGATGACCAGTTAAATTTGAATTTCATATAAACAATGACACTGGGGGAGGATCTGTGTATGTCCCACATATAGCAATATTGCAATGTACCTTGTAATATTTAGGACTTAGGCTAAAAAATATTTATTTATCTGATATTTAAATTTAATTGTTTTTTTATTTTTTCTAAATCTGGTGACTTTACCCTAATGATACACTATTTTAGTAAAATGGCTTTAAATGAATTAAACCATATAATTCAAATATTATGAGGATATCCCTGCTGTATATTTAATTGTAAATAAATTTCAGAGCAGTGATTAATTGACCTTATATTAGAATTAGACATGTAACACTGCCCCATGTAAAAACATTTCTTTACTTAAAAGAAAAACACATCAGTTTCTGATATAGTTATTTCTATGTCCAGAAAATAATCATATGTCAACATTAGAAGTTCAGCTTGTACTTATATTCAACACTATAAATGCATTGTTTAGTCATTGAATGATGATTTCTATGTTGGTCTGTTACTGTTGTTGCAAACAGAAATTCTGGTTGAAGTTTTTAATTCATGATTGTTTTGTTTGTTATTTCTTTTGGTACATCATATTTTAGGATTCTTTATGTTTTCATTGGCTTTTACATGCTTTTTCTTTTCCTTTCAATATCTAATCTGTAGATTTTAGGATCTTAACCACTTTCAGGAGAGAACCTTTGTCAACATGGGAGGAGGTGGAGAGAGAGGGAGAAGGGGAGAGACAGTGTTTAATTTGTTTCTGGAATTTTAAGGCTTTGCTTACATATCCTAGAAAATATATCCATCTAGAAAACACAAAATACTTTTTAAAGACCTTAAAAGAAAGACAAGAGGAAATGTGTTGTACTGGTCAATAGCTGTGGAGCTAGACAGACTGAGCACAAACCAGGCCAGCCAAAACACCTTGGCAGGTTACTCTGCCCCAATGACACCTATCACATGGGATGAGCACCAGACTACTTCCCTGTAGACTTACTGTATAGATTGTAATGGGTTAACACATGTAATTCACTTAGAATAGTTCTAGCTTCATGGTAAGTTTTCAATTATGTCAGTCTCATGTAACAATTAAAGTCAAACTTAAATAGTTATGTAAGCAAACTCTTTGGCTTCAACTCTGTTCTCACAACTAATACACAAGGAAAGAACCATGAGACCCATCTTCCCTAAATTCCAATTTCTTGCTGACCAGTTGAGGAAAGATAGGTATTTTTTTAGTGTATCGTGAATCATCAATATAATGTCTTAGCTCTGCATTTTCACATATATAGAAAATTTCGTGTTTAAAAATTGTGATTTAACATGTTTGAAATGTTACATAGATTTAATAAAAAGAGAGAGAGAGCTTTTGAATAATAACATGGAAGAATTTGGCATTTCTATAAGATCAACCCAAGCATCTACAAATAGATTTAACTGGTAAACAGTTATATATGAGGAATATTAATGAAAATCTTATGATATTCCAGAATCCTTATCTTTACTTGAATTTGGGACCTTTACTAGATTTATTCCTAATTGGCCAGAAAACTATTTCTTTGCAATTAGTAATAACCTAACTCATAGATATGCAAACAGGCAATATACTGTACTTTGGGCAAATTTGCCATTTAATCTCTGCAAATCAACAGTGCAGTTAAAAATAACATAATAACAATTTCAATTTCAATGCTCATTGGAAGGAAGGAATTAAACCATAAACTTCCTAAAGTGCATGCACTGGTTTCATTGATTTTTTTTCATGTTTTTGTATTTTGATATGAACAGCTATTTTATCATTCCTCAGTATTCAGATGAAAAATGCTTTCACACTGGCATAAAATAAGAAAATCTGAACTGGTTTTTAAAATATGCCATGAAAGAAAAAAGAAATTGCTTTAGTTAAGGAAGGGTGTATATTATATTGTATTTTTTTAAGATGCTAAGCACTCTATGACAATTGTGAAGCTATATCTAGGGACCAAAAATAGATGTAGGGGCCCCACAAAACAATACACTGAGTCTTAAGGAAGGTGCCATCCTGTCATAGGAAGAGTGGTGCCTCATTGGAATATTTTCTCAAGGCCTCTCTTTATTCAGGAAATATATTTTTTAAAAGAAGTAAAAAAAGGGTTCTTCATTCAGAAGAGATGTTGAGTTCTGATTTAAGCTCCTTAAGAAATAGCTATAAGGTATCTAACAGTAACTCTTTAGTAATCTCTCCTAAGTCAGAACTATTGTGCAGTAGATTATGTTTTAAAAATCAGAAGTGCAGGTATTTTGAGCCAGAAATACCAATAGTCCACATACAGTAAAGTCTTGACATAAGTGACAAGCAACATAAGAGAGAAGAGAAATTGGTCTATAGTCTATCAATTTTACATGATGCTAGCACAGTCGGAAGGCTTTTTAGTGCTTTAGTTTGTTTGTTGTTCAAAAAAGGTATTGAGTAGGAAGGTATTTTATGATCTGCAGGGCCCCAGGAACATGTGCTTCGGAATAAGGGAAATTGAGGTTGACAGCCGCCCTGTACTTTCTAGTGATGCTTGAAGTCTCAGGGTCTGTCTCTTTCTCTCTGTCCCTGTTTCTCTATTTCTCAATCCCATCCTCTCTCCCTTTATCTCCCTTGTTCTTTCAGTCTTGCTCTCTTGCCTTCTGTCTCTTAAGATCATAATGTAACTGTTGAAGTATTAGAAATAATTTAAGCAAAGTGTCCTGAATAAAGTCTGGCAGATATAATCAGAGCTCAAAAATGTCAGTAATATTGTTATTAGTGAGAATTGCTCTCTCTCTCTCTCCACACCTAGTCCTAACAATATGACGTTTCTAATCAAATTTGAGTTAATAAACTGAAGAGATAATTTGAGTGAATAAATGAGGAAAAACCTGTGAGATATTTCCATGAATCATGTGCTATGTGCCGGCATTTTTATGAACACAGGGAACTGAATTTTGATTTTCAGACAACATTTTATCTACTTCATAGTTTTCAGAAAGAATTATAGTTTAATGAATTTTTTTTCAAATATAAAATCAGAGGAAAGGCAAGATGCATAATATGAATAGCTTAGGTGGTTACTGAGTAGTTTTAAAATTCTCAAGCGGTCAACTTTTCAAAATAATCTGCCAAATGTATATGGAAAGTATATATTTTCATAAAGAGTTTTTAAAACTGAAAACCCACTCTGTCTTCTGTTATGCTTATCTTCACACAATAAAAATATATAAATTATTGATTTAAGTCACTCTAATAGATATTTGAATTAGTAATAGTAACCCATAGTGAAATAAAATTACCGTAGAAGAGATAAGGACAAGATAAAACATGCACTTATGATATGTATTTTTATGTTAACAAAAATGATAAATTGGTAATAATTTGTATATTACACTAAAAATGCTATTGATACAGAAATCAAATTTTCTATTTCATTTGGAGTGTGTTTCTATTTTCCTTATATCTTCAGTTGCTTATTTATTTGGACCCCGAATGAATTGGGGGCAGACATTCTGATTCATTGTTAGAAAGCCTGATACATGGCATGGATTTTCTCATTTTCCCTGAATTGTATGAGCACCTGAGATAATGTCTCCTTTCTCCATAGCTAAGTATTCCTTTCCTCTTTGATATTAACTACAACGTGATCACATGCTTGCAACGTTACTGACACATACCCAGTGATCGCACTTAGTACGCACCACACCAAGTTGGAGGTCTCCATGGAGGGAAAAGGCAAAAGTAAAGGGAGACCTTGAGAGGAGACCTTGAGACCATTAGTAAATTCCTTTGTTACTATTCAAGGTTATAGTCTATCGAGATCATCTTCTTTCTGTTTTCCTTACTGACAGGTTATTTTTCCTCCTCTCGTAATTCAAGATGCTAATTTTGCCCTACAACATTTTAATCTATTTCCCCACTCTTTTAGGAACTGTTACTTCCTTTCTTGTCCTGTGGTGACGTGGAGGTCGAATGGGCCAGCATGCCTAAAGAGTCCCTCGGTTTGATTCTGGGCCTGAGTGTAGCTTAGGGTATCTCCTGCTTGGAGGAGTTTGACAGAACTTTCTTCTATTAGCCTTTAGGGTGAGGTTCAAACTCTGTCTATTCCCTTTGCCTCTTTCCTAGCACTATTAGTTTGGGGAATTGGAGGTTTGAATGAACAATGTGACTTGTCCTCTTATTGCAAGCGGCTGGAACAAAATGGTAACTATAATGCTGTCTCTCTGTACTAGTGAAGCAAAATGAAGGGTCTTTTTAAATATTGAAATTGTTTTTCCCTCTCCACTGTTTATTCAGAAGAAATGTGTGAGATTGTAAATATGTGAGACTTTGTAATTATTAAAAATCAGTATGGTGTCCTTAAAGTTTTAGACTTTAGCATGTTTTCCCCAGGCAGTAAGAGTAGCTTATGGAAATTACACAATAAATTAAAAGTTTAATCTTAAACTTAATGATACTCTGTAAACTCTATAATCAATTATCATAGATATCTAACTTATAGTTTTGCTGAAAATTTTTATTAGCTTTTATCTATCTGTTTATGTTTTGAAGGACAGATATACCACAAAATATGCAGTTATGAAATACCGTCTGATCCAGATTGTCCCCAAAGAAGCAAATTTCTTCCCTATACAACTTATTCATTGGTTCCTTCTTTCATTCAAATATTTTTCATTTATTCCAAAGTCTATTTATTGCAAAAATTTCCTTTTTTAATTGATTCACACAGTTGGCAAATTTTTACTGAATCCTTATTTCTGTTGCAGGATGTTGAAGAAACGCATTTTAAGAATGTGTTATTTTTCATGTGCTTTTGTCTACTTAAGTAATGCTCATTTTACTCACACTTTTTATGGAAAGGAGGATTTTGTATAAAATATGTAATCACGTAATAATAATTAAATAAGTTATGAAACAGTCTCAAAAATAATCAACTCCTTAACTGGAAGATTTCCTCAGTCATTTAAATTATGACTTAGGCGAATATTTATCAGGAAATTTTACAATCCAACATCTGGATCACCATTACAATGAAAGCAGAAAGACCTATTACTTCATCCTCCTTCTACGGGGGCAAGCAGATTTTACTCCAGAATTCCAGTGCCCTTGCCTTCAGCAAATTTGGCCGAGCACTTGTTGCCATCTAACTTATTTATGAGTTTATATTAGAATGGAAGCTCCATGAGACGTTTTGGTCAGTGCTGTATCCCCAGTGCCTAGAGCAATGCCTACCACACAGGGGGCACTTAATCAATGTGTTAAAAAAACAATGAATGAATACGAAAAGCACTCACTGCAGTCATATTGGGTGTTCAATATACAGTAGGGAGGGAAATCTGTACATTTTTCTTAACACAGATAGAAGCACAAAAAATGTTTCAGTGACCCTCTGTGCCAGAGGCAGTGAACCAGCCATTTGTTCTCCTAATTCTGATTATGTGTGGGAAAAATAAGTGAGTGGGTGAGCCTTGTTCCTCTGTAAACTCTAATCCGAAGAACCATTGATAGATGAAAGGGCTGCCTGCAGCTTAAAGAGCTGCATGAATGCTGAAGGCAGCCTTTTGATTTCCATTTCACTCCACCAAACTGCATTTTAGATCCTGCAAATCTTGGCAAACCCTCAAGAAGGTGGATGCCCCTGTTATCCAGAATAATGAATTGTACTTGAAAAAGTGAACTCAGCCAATGTTGCTACTGGAAAAAAAAAATGGCTCTAGCACATGATAAATGAATATTTCTGCCCCACACTGAGAATTATAGGAGAAAAAAAATGCAGTCATTTGAGACACACATGACATTGTATAATATTGTCTTTTTATCGTCAAGTCTATTAAGATAATGTATGGAAAACATGTTTATTCATCTGGCAAAACTGATAAATAAATAAAAACTGTTAAATAAGTAATCAGAGTGTCAGTTCTACTGAATAGTCTGTCATGTGGACACTTTATTTACTGTTTGGCTGAAGGCTGAACAGGACAGACCAGGAGCCAAGTAGACAATAACTTTTAAATATAGATGAGGCTTTATTATTGAGCCTGCAGTTCAATATTTGTAAGAGCTGCTTGTAAAAGTCACGTATCGTCCTTTGGTATTTTCTCCTTTGTTCCTTTATGTATTTTCTTTCAGAGCTTTTAATTTTTAACCTTTGTATTTAACAATGTAAAATATCATAGGAAGTACATACAAGGAGTCCTGGATACTACAAAGTTACACATGTATTACTTGTTGATTTTCGTTCCTACCAAAAGGCAGTTTCTGCATAAATCCAGTGATTTTTTCCTCAGGTAGCATAATTTGGGTCAGCTGTAGTACAAATATTATTTTGGTCAAGTATTTTATCCAATATGTAGGAAATATAGATGAATCTACAACTCCAATTTGTTTGTTTGTTTGTTTTTAAGATTTTATTTATTTATTTGACAGAGAGAGACACAGCCAGAGAGGGAACACAAGCAGGGGGAATGGGAGAGGGAGAAGCAGGCTTCCTGCCGAGCAGGGAGCCTGATGTGGGGCTCGATCCCAGGACCCTGGGATCATGACCTGAGCCTAAGGCAGACGCTTAATGACTGAGCCACCCAGGAGCCCCACAACTCCAGTTTATAGATATGTATGTATGCCAGTTGTAGTAAATTTGGATAGAAGATATATTTGATATGCCATAAATATTCTTGAAATTAATATTATTGCACTAATATGGGAAATTTCAGATGTAATAATATGCTAAAATATAAATCTAAAGGATTCGTATGCCTCCTTTATCATCCAACACCCAGAAACCTAGTAAATGTCACAGTTTGATCAGTATGTGATTGCCTCATCTAGTTGGAACTTTTCAGCCTTACTTAAAACCAAGTATTAAATCAGAAGGAGAGACTATAGAAAGTGATGCAGTTGTCGTTCCCCCAGCAGAGATATCTTTGGGGAAGACTGTGTAGAAATTACTTGCAAAACATTCATCTTAATTAAGAGAGATATGCTAATGTTGGATGGAATAAATGTATAATTAGTAATATATAATAACTTACCTGAAATAATAGAGATTTCTTTTTTATATTTAGGTCAGCAGAAAAAATTAGGTTGAATAAAAACTATTACTTGTCCCATTATCACAAAGAGTTGCTGAAAATAAATGTGTACATACATAACTTTTATCTATCTGTATACAAATTTAAATTCTTTTTAGAATATTCTATTCTGCAAAGAAAGACTAGAGTAAAAAATCATCTGTTGAGTCAGGTGCATTGGAAAAACATTGATTTCAAACTGAAAAAGAATCTCTTTCTTTGAAGCAAGCGGAAGAACTCTTGAGCTGCCGAGAGAGTTGCTGACAGTCAAAGAAAGCATAAAATAACAAAATACCAGAGACAGGGAAGTCAGAGAGTAAGGAAAAATGGGGCCAAGATTGAGTGCTCACTTTGAGGAACTACATTTTGGAATATAAATCTCACAACCCAAAATATAAATTATAAAAAGTAGTATTTATAAAGAGGAGTCAAAATATCTATCATAAATGAAAAGGAAATGCATTAGCCATGTTTAAAGAGAATCTTACTAGAGAAAATCAGTGAATGAAAAACTATACCAAAGTTCAATTGAACAGGCATATGCTATGATTTTGTGTTCTTGTACTGGTAATTTATTTGGTAATATCATGTATTTTTTCTTTTTTTTAATATAATGTATTATTTGTTTCAGAGGTACAGGTCTGTGATTCAACAGTCTTACACAATTCACAGTACTCACCATAGCCCATACTCTGGGTGGCTGGGTGACAGACTGTTTCTTTTGCTGTGCAAAAGCTTTTTATCTTGATGAAATCCCAGTAGTTCATTTTTGCCCTTGCTTCCCTTGCCTTTGGTAATGTTTCTAGGAAGAAGTTGCTGCAGCTGAGGTCGAAGAGGTTGCTGCCTGTGTTCTCCTTGAGGATTTTGATGGAGTCCTATCTCACATTTAGGTCTTTCAACCATTTTGAGTCTATTTTTGTGTGTGGTGTAAGGAAATGGTCCAGTTTCATTCTTCTGCATGTGGCTGTCCAATTTTCCCAACACCATTTGTTGAAGAGACTGTCTTTTTTCCATTGGACATTCTTTCCTGCTTTGTCAAAGATTAGTTGACCATAGAGTTGAGGGTCCATTTCTGGACTCTCTATTCTGTTCCATTGATCTATGTGTCTGTTTTTGTGCCAGTACCATACTGTCTTGATGATGACAGCTTTGTAATAGAGCTGGATGTGATGCCACCAGCTTTGCTTTTCTTTTTCAGCATTCCTCTGGCATTTCAGGGTCCTTTCTGTTCCATACAAATTTTAGGATTATCTGTTCCATTTCCTTGAAAAAAGTGGATGGTATTTTGATAGGGATTTCATTAAAAGTGTAGATTGCTCTAGGTAGCATTGACATCTTCACAATATTTGTTCTTTCAATCCATGAGCATGGAACGTTTTTCCATTTCTTTGTGTCTTCCTCCATTTCTTTAATGAATATTTTATGGTTTTCTGAGTACAGAATCTTTGCCTCTTTGGTTAGATTTATTCCTAGGTATCTTATAGTTTTGGGTGGAATTGTAAATGGGATTGACTCCTTAATTTCTCTTTCTTCTGTCTTGTTGTTGGTGTATAGGAATGCCACTGGTTTCTGTTCATTGATTTTATATCCTGCCACTGTACTGAATGCCTGTATGTGTTCTAGCAGTTTTGGGGTAGAGTCTTTTGGGTTTTCCACATAAAGTATCATATCATCTGCAAACAGTGAGAGTTTGACTTCTTCTTTGCCAATTTGGAGGCTTTTATTTTTTTGTTGTTGTTGTCTGATTGCTGTGGCTAGGACTTCTAGTACTATGTTGAATAGCAGTGGTGATAGTGGACATCCCTGCAGTGTTCCTGACCTTAGGGGGAAAGCTCTCAGTTTTTCCCCATTGAGAATGATATTCACTGTGGGTTTTTCATAGATGGCTTTTATGATATTGAGGTATGTACCCTCTATCCCTATACTCTGAAGAGTTTTGATCAAGAAAGGATGCTGTAGTTTTTCAAATTCTTTTTCTGCATCTATTGAGAGGATCATATGGTTCATGTTCTTTCTTTTATTAATGTATTGTATCACATTGATTGATTTGCGGATGTTGAACCAACCTTGCAGCCCAGGAATAAATCCCACTTGGTTGTGGTGAATAATCCTTTTAATGTACTGTTGGATCCTATCGGCTAGTATTTTGTTGAGAATTTTTGCATCCATGTTCATCAGGGATATCGGTCTGTAATTCTCCTTTTTGATGGGGTCTTTGTCTGGTTTTGGGATCAAGGTAATGGTAGCCTCAAAATGAGTTTGGAAGTTTTCCTTCCATTTCTATTTTTTGGAACAGTTTCAGAAGATTAGGTATTAATTCTTGAAATGTTTGGAAGAATTCCCCTGGGAAGCCATCTGGCCCTGGGCTTTTGTTTGTTGGGAGATTTTTGATGACTGCTTCAATTTCCTTAGTGGTTATATGTCTGTTCAGGTTTTCTATTTCTTCCTGGTTCAGTTTTGGTAGTTGATACATCTCTAGGAATGCATCCATTTCTTATAGATTATCTAGTTTGCTGGCATATAGTTGCTCATACTATGTTCTTACAATTGTTTGTATTTTTTTGGTGTTGGTTGTGATCTCTCTTGTTTCATTCATGATTTTATGTATTTGGGTCATTTCTCTTTTCTTTTGTCTGGCCAGGGGTTTATCGATCTTAGTCATTCTTTCAAAGAACCAGCTCCTAGTTTCATTGATCTGTTCTACTGTTCTTATGGTTTCTATTTCATTGATTTCTGCTCTGATCTTTATTATTACTCTTCTCCTGCCGGGTTTAGGCTTTATTTGCTGTTCTTTCTCCAGGTCCTTTAGGTGTAGGGTTAGGTTGTGTATTCAAGACCTTTCTTGTTTCTTGAGAAAGCCTTGTATTGCTCTATAGTATCCTCATAGGACCGCCTTTGCTGCATCCCAAAGATTTTGAACAGTTGTGTTTTCCTTTTCATTTGTTTCCATGATTTTTTTTTACTTCTTCTTTAATTTCCTGGTTGACCCATTCATTCTTTAGTAGGATGCTCTTTGGCCTCCGTGTATTTGAGTGCTTTCCAACTTCCCTCTTGTGCCTGATTTTTAGTTTCAGAGCACTGTGGTCAGAAAATATGCAGGGAATGATCCCAATCTTTTGGTACCAGTTGAGACCTGATTTGTGACCTAGGATGTGATCTCTTTTGGAGAATGTTCCACGGGCATTAGAGAAGAATGTGTATTCTGTTGCTTTGGGATGGAATGTTCTGAATAGATCTGTGAAGTCCATTTGTTCCAGTGTGTCATTTAAAGCCTTTATATCCTTGTTGATCTTTTGCTTAGATGATCTGTCCATTTCAGTGAGGGGGGTGTTAAAGTCCCCTACTATTATTGTATTGTTGTCGATGTGTTTCTTTGCATTTATATGCAAAGACACTTATATAGGCTTATATAATTGGCTGTTCCCATGTTAGGGGCATAGATATTTACAATTGTTAGATCTTCTTGTTAGTCCCTTTAAGTATGATATAGTGTCCTTCTTCATCTCTTATTACAGTCTTTCGTTTAAAATCTAATTTGTCTGACATAAGGATTGCCACCCCAGCTTTCTTTTGGTGTCCATTAGCATGGTAAATAGTTTTCCACCCCCTCACTTTCAATCTGGAGGTGTCTTTGGGTCTAAAATGAGTCTCTTGCAGACAGCATATCAATGGGTCTTCTTTTTTTATCCAATCTGATACCCTGTGTCTTTTGATTGGGGCATTGAGCCCATTTACATTCAGGGTAACTATTGAAAGATATGAATTTAGTGCCATTGTATGGCCTGTAAAGTGACTGTTACTGTATATTGTCTCTGTTCCTTTCTGGTCTATGTTACTTTTAGGCTCTCTCTTTGCTTAGAGGACCCCTTTCAATATTTCTTGTAGGGCTGGTTTCATATTTGCAAATTCCTTTAGTTTTTGTTTGTCCTGGCAGCTTTTTATCTCTCCTTCTATTTTCAATGACAGCTTAGCTGGATATAGTATTATTGCCTCCATATTTTTCTCATTTAGTGCTCTGAATATATCATGCCAGTTCTTTCTGTCTCTTGGATAGGTCTGTTGCCAATCTAATGTTTCTACCATTGTAGATTACAGACCTTTTGTCCCGAGCTGCTTTCAGGATTTTCTCTTTGTCTCCAAGACTCGTAAGTTTTATTATTAGATGTCGGGGTGTTGACTTATTTTGATTTTGTGTGGGGGTTCTCTGTGCCTCCTGGATTTTGATGCCTGTTTCCTTCCCCAAATTAGGGAAGTCTCAGCTATAATTTGCTCCAATATACCTTCTGCCCCTCTCTCTCTTTCTTTTTCTTCTGGCATCCCGATTATTCTAATATTGTTTTGTCTTATGGTATCACTTATCTCTCTAATTCTGCCCTTGTGATGCAGTAGTTGTTTATCTTTCTTTTTCTCAACTTCTTTATTTTCCATCATTTGGTCTTCTGTATCACTAATTATCTCTTCTGCCTCATTTGTTCTAGCATTTAGAGTCTCCATTTTTTATTGCACCTTATCAATAGCCTTTATGATTTTGACTTGGTTAGATTTTAGTTCTTTTATTTCTCCAGAAAGAGTTTCTCTAATATGTTCCATGCTTTTTTCAAGCCCAGCTAGTATCTTTAAAATCGTCATTCTGAACTCTAGTTCCAACATCTTACTAATGTCCATATTGATTAGGTCCCTGGCAGTTGGTACTGCCTCTTGTTCTTTTTGTTGAGGTAACTTTTTCCGTCTTGCCATTTTGCCCAGAGGAGAATAGATGAATGAGAGAACAAAATGCTAACAGGGTAACAACGACCCCAGAAAAATATATGCTAAACAAATCAGAAGAGACCTGAAACCAGGGGAAAAGAAAGGGAAAGAAAGACAAATAAAAAAAGAAAAAGATTAAAAAAAAAGAATATGATCAAATATGATCAGGCTGGTGAATAGATCAGTGACACACACTAGATTTTGAGTGTATTTTGGTCTGTTAGAAGAAACTGCCTCCCCAAATTTTAAAGAAACAAAAGCTTATATATGTACAAAAATAAGGGTAAATATGATGAAGGGATGGAATATGGCTGTAAAGATGAAAATTATAAAAGATTTTATAAAAGGAATTGATAAGAAGTTGGTTGAAAAAAGAAAGAAGAGAAATTAAAAAAAAAGGGGGGTAGAATGTGATCAGGCAGGAGACTAGAACAATGCCATGCACTAGAGATTTAGGGTATATTTTGTTCTGTTAGAAGAAACTATATCTCAAAATTTTAAAGAGAGAACAACTTTATATATATATATATATATATATATATATATATATATATATATATATATACCAAAAATAAGGTTAACCACTATGAAGGGATAGAATATGACTCTAAAAATGAAAAATAAAAAAAGATTTTTAAAAAAGAGATTGAAAAGATGTTGGTTGAAAAAGAGAAAAAGAAAAATTCAAAAAAAAAATTAACTTTGAAAGACTAAAGAATCAGGGGAAAAAAGCCATGAATTCTATGTGCAGTATTCCCCTAGCGCTGGAGTTCTGCCGTTCTCATTGATGGGTAAACTTGGTCTTGGCTGGCTATTCTTGCTGATCTTCTGGGGCAGGGCCTGTCTTTGCTGGAGGCAGAATTGCCCCGCCCTTGCCGGTCAGGCTAAGTAATCTGGTGGGTTTGCTCTCAGGAGCTTTTGTTCCCTGCAAGCTTTCCGTACAGCTTTGGAGGACGAGAGTGAAAATGGCGGCCTCCCAGTCTCCGCCCTGGAAGAGCCGAGACCTCAGGGCCCCACTCCTCAGTGAGCCCCAGAGAAAAGCAGTCAATCACTCCCATCTCCCTGTCTCCGGCTGCACTCTGTGCTCACCTGGCCTGTGACCGAGCATTTCTATCTCTGGCACATGACCCCGTGTGGAGTCTCCAAACCCAGCAGATCCCTGCGGTGTGCTCCCGCACCGCTCCTCCCCGGGGGAGGAAGGGGAGTCTCCCTGGATCTGCCGCTTGTTGGGTCCCTGCTGGAGGAGCAGTGGCCCCACTGTGCCACGGATTACGGTTTATGACAACCCCGAGCTGAGAGCCCACTCCTTGGCTCCGTCTCTGCAGCCAGCTTCCCCGCTCTAATACCTGGGAGCTCTGCCACACTCAGGCATCCCCGATCTTCCTGTGACCCCAAGGGTCCTGAGACCACACTGTCCCAGCAAGGGTTCCACCACCCACTTAGCCACTGGAGCGACGTCTCTCAGCGGAGCCGACTTCTAGAAGTTCCGATTTTGTGCTTCGCTGCTGTACCACTTGCCAGTAGTGGCTGATGGAGCCCCCCCATCTATATTCCCTAATATCGCCTCAGATTCACTTCTCTGCACGACACGTCCTACCTTCCAGAAAGTGGTCACTTTTCTGTTCAGAGAGTTGCTGCTAATCTTTTTTTCGATCTCCTTTTCAGTTCGTAGGTGTTCAGAATGGTTTGATCCCTATCTAGCTGAATTCCTGGGACCAGACAAAATTTAGGTCTCTTACTCCTCCGCCATCTTTCTCCTCCCCAATATCATGTATTTTTTCAATTGATTTTTAACTGCTTAATTAGATAACAAAGTTTTAAATAATAGGGGAGATTCTGTAGGCAACTAAAATGTGAAACTCTTCAAAAGATAGTTGGGACACCAGAAATATGTCATACTTTTTTTTTGTTTTTTAAACCCTACACCTACCTGAATAGGTGTCACAACCTAAACGTGGAATATAAAAGTGATAAAAAAAGTCATTTAAAATAAAGAAAACACATTGATTAAAGCTCAACTAGTTCTTAATGCTCTATGTATGAATTTCGGAGTATAACTTGTAAATGAAAAGTCATATATTTCTGTGAAGTTTCTGGGATGTAAATTAAATACATTGAACAATTTCTCAATGACTAATGTATCACTACTTTGTACACTGAAGACATCTCTTTGATAGTGTATGCAAGAATATTTAGAATTTTGGAAAAATTATGCTGAATAATGCAAGAAATTATACTTTCTTAAATTGAAATTAATTTTCAGTGAAAAAACCCATTGTTGTGTTTATTAGAGCCACATTTTCCTAGTTAAAAGGCAACTAATCTCTCTCTAAATGATCTATGCTCTATTGGATTTCTACATGTTTAGTAGTTAATCTTCATAGTCATTGATAGCATGTAAGTATTGGTCTTAAGAAAACTTTTTAACTCTACTTACCTTTCTGAACTCATATAATTTATTTTTTGAATATGCTCTTAGAATAATTTTGTTAGTACAACCTTTTGATAAAATGTCAATACAAAGAACATGTTTTATATATTGAGCTCTTTGACTTGATTTAATTGTGATACTGATGATGACAATCATGAGAGAGGATGTACTATCACAATTAAGTCAATTACAGTTTTAATAGGTTGGTGGCCTGATTATTTAACTCTTCCCTCTCACCAAATAAAATAAAGCCAATTTCACAGTTACCCAGTGAAACTAATATCTGTTTTTAATACCGCCTTAGTCAAATTAACTAACAAATTAATTGCACTTGTACTATATGTAAATGGCAATATCATTCTCTAGCCAAAATTCTCCTGAGTGGTGTGTGTGTTTATGTGCACCTGTGTGGGGGTATTCATGTTTTAAATAATAGACCAAAATACATTTTAAGATCTGTACAAGATACTGAGAAAAGTTACCTATTTTTTAAAGACAGACAAAAGGCGCGCATACCTTTTGCAAGGGATACCTTTCAAAACTCTTCTTAGTTGGAAATAAAATCCAGAATTTGTAAGACCTAGCCCAGAGTTATCAAATAAAGAGTATGATTCTTTATGTGACATATATGTTTTATGAACAAAATAGTGTAACTTGAGTTAAAAAGACACTTCAAATATAAAATGGTATTTTCTTACAATGTGAGTACACAGAAGTGTACAAATGAATCCCAGGTATGTCCCTGGGAAAGATTTGTTTAATTTTTTCATGAAAACCACTGGAAATGGAATTATATTCATTCTGTCTTTCTCTCCCTTTCTCTTTCTCTCTCCTTGGAATTTTATAGTAATTAGGAAAAGAAATATGAAAAAAATCTTAAGGCTGTTTTCAAGTAAATTAGAATGTTCCCTGGGACTTGTATATAATTTTAATCTTAATGCATAAATCTGGAGAGAGAGAAAAAAATTATAACGTGGTATAAAGTTAGCTCCTTTAAAGAAACACACACATTTTTAATTTGTTTGTCTAAAATAGTATACATGTGTTTTCTTGAAAAGATAGGGTGTTCAGACATAAACTCCAATGCTAATGTCTGTCCCAATATCCGTAATTAGTGTTCATAAAATGTAAAATACAATACACATGTGACAATATAATATTCTGCTTCTGCAGAATATGTAACAGGACTAACTGCTAATTGCTAGTATAGGGCAATTAACTATTTTATCATGCACTTACACAAAATGTTGAAAAATTTGTGATTACAGAATTGCTTGAAGTGCTTTTAGTTTGTATTTATCTTTTTTCAGCTTATTAGAAACATAAGAAAACCAGTCACGAGAAATATCAGCAGAACAAAATATGATTTTTTTGTTTTCTACAAAAAAACGTAATTGACAATCAATAATACCAGCTGCTAGACAGTTCCTCAGTAGACTCTGTGGTACTAAAATATTTCATCTTTGAATTGACTCAAATGATTCTAAAGCCATGGTTCTGATCATGCATTTTTATAGTTGATGTGCACATTCTGGAATTCAAATCACTTTGGAAACCTGAACGGTATATTTAATAGTTCTTTCTTGGGCTATTGGTCTAATAAACTCATTGAAAGTGCTTAGATGGAGGGGATCTAGTTTAATTCCATTTCTGGAATGCATATTCCAATCATTCACTTTTGCTTTCATTAATTTAAAATTTACTGGGGGTTTATGTGTAACTGGGAAAGTAAATATAAATGAGATATAGTCTCAATTTGAAAGCTGCTATAATTGAGGTAATGGGGCATTTGTAAGTATCACATCATATCGTCAAGAAGCTTATCATTGTTAAATATTGAAATTGAAAACTTTAATAAAATTTTGAGAAAATTATATTAAGAACAAAATTTATCACAGAAAAAATTGAAGTACTAAAGTTTGTCTCTGGCATTTTTTTCTCTTTTATATATGTAGAGCATTTGCATAATTAAATTGATAGCACTAAAATAATTAAAATGATTGTGCATGGGATGAAAATTGTTAATAATATATAGTATAATTTTTTTCAAGAAGTAAAAGCAGTTGCATACATAAATAAAATCTTAACATTTAATTTAATAACTTCTAATAGTTGGAAAACACTAGAAAAGTAACCCACTGAGTAATATACCTAAGACCTTACGTATTTTAAAAATTTTGAACAGGGATTTTAAATATCTGTGGCTTTTTAAAATTAAGAAAAACCCTCAAAACAAATACATATTGAATTCCCAGAAAAAACAAAAAGGTTTTGTTTTTAAAGGATTTCATAAATTTATCAAGTAGTAAAATATCGAGCCCAATTTATGTTATGGACAGTTAATGGAAATATTGCTAAATGAAAAAGTTAAAAATAGAACTACCCTATGATCCAGCAATAGCACTACTAGGTATTTATCCAAAGAATACAAAAATAGTCATTCAAAGGGATATATGCACCCTGATGTTTATAGCAGTGTTATATATAATAGCCAAATAATTTAAGCAGCCCAAATGTCCATCGACTGATGAATTATATATATATATATATACATACACACACACAATATTCCTATATACATGGGAATATTACTCAGCCATAAAAAAGAATGAAATCTTGCCATTTGCAATGACATGGATGAGCAGAGAATATTATGCTAGGTGAAGTAAGTCAGTCAGAGAAAGACAAATACCATATGATTTCACTTATATGTGGAATTTAAGAAACAAAACAAACAAGCAAAGGGGTAGAAAAGAGAGAGAGAGAGGCAAACCAAGGAACAGATTCTTAACTATAGAGAAAAACTAATGGTTATCAGAGGGGAGTTGGGTGGGGGAATGGGTGAAATAAGGGATGGGGATTAAGGGGTGCATTTGTGATGAGCACTGGGTGTTGTATGGAAGTGTTGAATCACTCTATTGTACACCTGAAATTAATATTACACTGTATTATAACTAACTGGAATTTAAATACAAAGTTAAAAAAAAAGGTGAAAAAAACAAATGAACAAAGAAAAAAGATACAGTGACTACCTTAATTGTCATTTCATCTTCTATTCCATACTTATCATTACATCTGAGAAAATTTTTTCTACCACTTACAGCAAAACAACAATATATATATATATATATATATATATATCACTACACATCAAAACAGCTTGAAATTAAAATGTTTTTAAATGATCAAAAAGATAGTTTTGCAAAAGAAACCATTTTAAGGTTCCAGATGTAACCAGAAAAATAAATTACATGATTTAAATTGTTCACTTGAAGTAATTGTTACAACAAGGAAGCTCTAAAGAAAGCTAGTATTCTAATTATATTCTACTTTGATTATCACTATCTTTCCTTTAGAGCAGTTTTATAGATACACTGTACTAATCAAAGCTGTTTCAGTTTAGCAATATAAGGTAAATAATTACAAGGCCAAATATATGAACTCATTCCCTCAAGTTCCTGATATGGTTTTTATGAGGCATTTATGTAAGATCTGGTAATTGTCCCTTTTCCCCTAAAACACTTTTAAAATTTATGAATACACCCTTAGTTTTTAATCTCTATTAATGTGTCATGTGCTAAACAAATTTAAGCAAGCACAAAATTTTGCATGTTTAGATTAATTAAATCATTAAGCCAGTAGTTGCTATGCTGCAAATATCCATTTGGCCCTGTTGAATTTATTATCTAATATCTGTGGGCACTGATTAGCAGTTTTGCTCATTATTAAACTGAACTTGTTGCATAAATCAAGGCCCTAAAACATTTACTTAGCATGGCTGTTCCCTGAGCCATTTTTAACCTTTCTGGCTCAAATACTTCATTAGTTTAAAAAAGATAAATATGTATTAATTTCTTGAGCATAATTTTGAATACAAATGATTACAACATTTGAAAATTTTTCTCTCAACCTGTATATTGTTTCCATATATCCTCTATATTTAATTTTTCATTTAATGTAAAGATAACTAGAGGAATAAAAAACAACAAAAAATTAGTTCATTTTGAATAGCTATGTTTTCTCTAGTACAAACTCCACCCTTACATTTTAAATTGCTCTTTTTTTTTTTTTGAGTTTTATAGAAGTGGTTACTTGGCAAAAAAAATGAATCAAAGCAAAATATTTTTTTCTCATAGAGTAATGAACCATATATTGGGGTTCTATCATATAGATTTCAAATATTTTTGTTGAGTTTTTAATCATTTGATAGGCTATAGTTAAGGCAAATCAATGAAACAGTGAGGGAGAACATTACTTCCACATTCTTATAGTCTTTGACTCATCCATTTATTTAACATGTCATGTGTAAAATTCCTAAATGGAAAATTGCAAATAGCAAATATCTATAGGTATTACATATAGAAGAAATGAAAATACAATGTATCTGTCTCACATTTACATATATGTGGATGTATACATATGTACCTATCTATAAACCTATATATTTGTGTGAATGTGCATTTATAAATCTAGGTATATACATAGATTATATGCCTAAAACCATCTTAAACTTTGCATTTTATTTTTCAGTTAAAGAATTTTTCTGGAAAAAAAATGGACAATGTTCATTTGTTAATGTATGCATTAAAGAATCATTTGTTGGGAAAGGGGACAGAGAATAGATAAATTTAATGAAGGCTTGGTATAACAGGTTTTCCCCAGCCTGGATAGGGGGTATGTAATACTAGTCATTTTTTCACGTGTGTGAAATAAAAAGAGTCTCTGCACCATGTGTAGTTAAAATTTGCATTTCTTAGATACCTTCAATTTTGGATCAAAACAATGTGACCTTCATTTGAATCATGGGAATACAATATCTATTTGTTTTGTTTGTAATGAATTATTGCATATCGTTGTTACATGATCTTATTGATTAAAAATAATTATTTTTTAATGTTTGTCAGCACAGCCTATGACCTTGTGCATTTAGTATGCTATCCAATCCACTGCATTTTTAAAATCCTATTCTGCTAGAGGATTATGCCAAATTTTACTTCTACCTTGTAAGGTCAGTTTTTCTTGTTTGCTTAATTAACAATGGTGTTCATGTGCTAAGAGAAGAGTCTCACACTCTTTAAAGAGTTTTTTCATCATTACTGAAAAAAGGAATAATTCCTAGATGTTAGTACATTGTATTTAGAAAATGCGCTTATCAATAACTATGCACAAACTTATTCTAATTTATGTCACTAATACTAAAATGTTGACATATATTTTCTCTGTGGTGTATATATCCTGAATTCTTTGTTTCTGACTAATTTTTGCCATTGTTGGGCAATTATAATTAAAAACAAAATTTTCTATAAACCTAGAAATCCTTTCTACAAATGTAGGAGAGAAAGAAATCATTTTCATTATTGAATAAGTGTTGAACCAGCATGTGATGAGCATCATAGGCAATCCTGAGAGATTGCAAAGACAGGAAGGAATCTCGCCCCCTTGTGTGGAGAAGCAGATACATCCCATTACAGACATGTTTTCAAGATAAACAATAATCAGTCAAGTAACAGGACTTCATAGCACTAATTGTCACGTATAGTGCAACCAACTTTACCTGGTTATAGGGGTGACCATCTGTATCTGCTCATTGGTGTCTCATATCTTTATGACTAGAGGTTATTTTGGAACCTGTAGCAAAGTGCCTACTGAAGTTAGGCTCCTACCCTTCCACAGAAGCTGGGAGATAGGGGTGCTGTCTACCTTGATGCACAAGATTCAAAGAATGGCTCCCAGGTTCTTGAGAAATATTCCTGGATTCTAAAATGTCAAAAGGCCCTTCTGGCTTTCAAAAAGATTTACATATATTTCAGACAGATGAGAGTACTTACAATTTTAAGTTTTATAAAGTAAATGCTTTAAGAAAAAAAGAAGGGATGGTAATCTCTTCATTTATTATCAAGCAAGAGAATTAAACCTTTTATTTTTAACTTCCCTTTGTACTTACACCATTAAAACTGTAATTGTTTAATCTAAACTAACCTGATGTTACCTTAATCTTGGCTATCTTAACTAGTTATGTGGTCTGTGTTCAACAATATTGTTCCTTCCAAGAATTTTATTTATTTTCCTTATAGCTGCACATTGTTTTCATATAAGTTATCACGTGGATGTTCTTCTCAGAGAACCAGGGTTGGAGGTTTTTTGTTCCTAGTCTTTGATTCAGAAGATTATACTCAGATATTGTGATATGCTAAGTAGAATACTGTTCATGAAAATGTAATGGGCATATTGTTTCTCTCTTCCCTCATACCACACATCTCTTAGTCATATTATTCTGACTTCAGAAAATATTTTGCCTTGATTCATTACTTCTAAATTAACTTAAATTTAGCAAAGCCCTGTTTCCAAGTGGATGTTTTGTGTAGTTCCACAGTATGTTACATTAATAAAACATAATTGCTTCAGTTATGTCATACCATCTGTTGCCCCAAACACTAATATCCTTGAAAAAAATTCATGCTTAAGAACTCTATAAAAATAGTTCATATATAATAATATTAATTCCACCATGTTCCAAACCCTGGTGAGCAGCGTACTGATGTATAGAATAATTTGATGTCATTTAAAATAAAATTACTTTCAAAGAGTGTAGGGGAGGAAAAATAATTTTCCCTCTACCCTTCTGAGTTTTTGGCTGAGACTCCTATAATAAAAGACGGATTATCATGAAAAAAACAAAACACAACAGAGGTTTATTAGCATTTTATATCTCATGTGTCCATGTGAGATAACCCAGGGAAGAATGAGTAACTTCCCAAGGTGCTATCCTTAAGAGGAGAACAATTTACAAATCTGTTTCATCCTTGGAAAGAGTATTCTTTTTTCTTTGTTTTCAAATCAAAACTTAGAGTTAAAAAAAAAAATTCTAGCTATGGTTATTTATAATTAGACTATTGACTAATGCTTTTAGGGTATTAGAAAAATCATTTTTCTGGTTCTGTAAGCACTGTCAAGTAAGAAAACCACCATGTATTTTAATGTTTTCTATGTTATAAATGATTTTTTATATACACAGAATAAAACAAATTTGGTCATAAAGCAATATCCCTCACAGATATAGTAACACTGTTGTTTATTGTTGTAGACCACTGGATCTACATTAGAACCACTTTCTAGGGGAGGAATGCATTTCCTAAGAATTCTATCCCATATCCTCTTTTCCTGAATTTGTTTTTTACAGCTTCATAAATTAATTTACTGGCATTCCATATCTTCCTGGGGTTTCATTAGAATTCCTTTCTACTACATCACGTGAAAATCTAACTCTGGTTAATACAACATCCTTAAAATTACCTTTTGCAATGACAAGAAGGAATGCTCTAAGATGATCTTTAATGCCAAGTCTACATGTACACATTGAGTCTAACAAGACACCAAAAATGCCCCATATAATTTTAATAGTCCTTGATAAATACTTCCAAATTTAGAAAAGATCTCAGAGCCAGTTTTTTAAAATTTTTTATTGTTATGTTAATCACCATACATTACATCATTAGTTTTTGATGTAGTGATCCATGATTCATTGTTTGTACATAACACCCCGTGCTCCATGCAGAAGGTGCCCTCTTTAATACCCATCACCAGGCTAACCAATTCTCCCACTCCCTCCCCTCTAGAACCCTCAGTTTGTTTTTCAGAGTCCATCATCTCTCATGGTTCGTAGCCCTCTCCGATTTCCCCCACTTCATTCTTCCTCTCCTCCTATCTTCTTTTTTTTAAAAAAACTTTATTGTATTATTTGTTTCAGAGGTGCAGGTCCATGATTCAACAGTCTTGCACAATTCACAGCGCTCACCGTAGCACATACCCTCCCCAATGTCTGTCACCCAGCCACCCCATCCCTCCCACCCCCACCACTCTAGCAACCCTCAGTTTGTTTCCTGAGATTAAGAATTCCTCATATCAGTGAGGTCGTATGATACATGTCTTTCTCTGATTGACTTATTTCGCTCAGCATAACACCTTCCAGTTCCCACATCGTTGCAAATGGCAAGATCTCATTCCTTTTGATGGCTGCATAATATCCCATTGTATATATATACCACATCTTCTTTATCCTTTCATCTGTTGATGGACATCTTGGCTCTTTCCACAGTTTGGCTATTGTGGACATTGCTGCTATAAACATCAGGGTGCACGTACCCCTTCAGATCCCTACATTTGTATCTTTGGGGTAAATACCCAGTAGTGCAATTGCTGGATCATATGGTAGCTCTATTTTCAACTTTTTGAGGAACCTCCATACTGTTTTCCAGAGTTCAGAGCCAGTTTTGAAGATTCACAGTCCATTGTATTCTTGAAATATTATCTTTCCTTGGGCCTTTGTTAATGTTGCCATAACCTTTAAACTTAAGGTACAGTGAGAAATAAATGTCCAAATAATTCTTATTTTTTAAGTAAAATAGGAAACTGACTACATTGAAATATTGTTTTTTTCTATCCTCATTTTTATTTTTCCTGTCTCTTACATTAATTATTATATCTATCCATGTGTTCATATAAAGTAGTCTTAACCCTTTAATAATCAACTATTATTGTAACATTATATTCTGGTCATTATCTCCTTGTTCTGTTTCTTTTGACATTTTTCTTAGTCATTCCCCTAAAATAACATTACAGAAGATTAAGCTATATTTGCCTTACAACAGACAAAATAAATAAAATGAGAAAAAATGTAAACAAACCAGTTATAGTAAAAATATGTATAACTGGAATAAAGCAATATAAAATCTTCAATTCACTGGAACTTTTTTTCTACATTTGACTTTAGGAGAAAGAGGAAAATCACAGAAAACAAAGGGAAATTACAGTGTTTTTGAAAAGCACTATATGTTCCTGGTATCAATGTAGATTTGGTTAGTTTCTTTTGCTTTTGATATCTTGGGCCACTGATATATCATATTTCAATAGCACTGCATTCCAAAAAGGTCTGAACTATGAAATAACTATTAAATATTGAGGCAGGAAAACATTACATAGGCTTTTTAAATTCTTCCTTCCCTTCTCTCTCTCTCTCTCTTCCCTCCCCTTTCTTATTAAAAGCTTAATACTGATCTCTGAGTTAACAAGGACATTAGATGCATCATGATTCATGCCCATCATTCTAGTTAACTGGGGTTGTGTTCTACTTTTTTGTTTTGAGGAACATACGGCACTGTTTGGTTGACTGAATCTTGCCTTTTCTTAGAGGTGAGTTTGGTCCAGTCACACTCAGGGTATAAATAAAGCCTCGTCCTTATTGTGCTTATTTATACTTTATGTATTGAGAGTCATTACTGCAAAGAGGCTCACACCAAATTGATACTCTCTGAAAGTCTCTCTGGATAATGCACAATTCATTAAATAGTTGACCTTCTCACAAGCTGCAGAATTTTTCAATTTTCTTTTTATTGTTATATTTTTAGTAGGTACTTTTCAATCAAGATTGTCATGAAAATACATTTTGTTTATTTGTAATGTTACTTTTTAATTTTTAAAATAGTACAGATATTTTCTTCAATATTTAAAATTATTTTATCATTTTATTTTTCTTCCAGTGTGTCTCTCCCCCCATTTCTTTGCATTAAGAAAACTAAATCATCAAAATTTTATTCTGTTTCAGTATTATAAAGCCTATAACCATTGCAGATCTTTTTTTCTGCCTTACTCAAAATTCATTGTTGTTAGATAATTACAAATTAAAATATGTTCTAAGCCTCTTGTAATTCTGTCTGAGTCAACTCTTTTTCCCTTGAAGCTTAAATCATAGCTGATCATTACTTGTTACATGCTAATTGATTTCTGTTTAATTTGGCTTCTTTCTTTATTGCAGTAGATCAAACTACTTGACAAGATTCCAAAAGTAGGATTTTGCTTTTAGTTTTTCTTTTAAGATAGTTACCATCTGTGGGTAAAAGTTTGGCTCATATTGGCTTAGTTTTCATATTACTGTTCATCTTAAGGTAAATGCAATATTAGCAAAATCTAGCTTTAAATGAGAAATATATTTTAGGCCAAATATATTATTTATAAAATATTGACATTAAAGAGCTGCATAAAGCATATGATATTCTGGAAAAACCAACATATCACAGTTGCTTTATTTTAGATGCAAAACAACAAACTAAATCTAATATAAAAATAAATAGGAAACAGAGAAATGGATGATGGATTGATGTCAGTGCTTTCTGTGGGACATTAACATAGAATTCCTATAGAATTTTTTGTATGAAATAAATATAGAAAACAAATTTTTGTTTATCATAGATTAACATTAACTTGTAACATTAAATAATAAAGAGTAACTGAGGTACTTATTACTTTTTAACAGCAAATAAAGATTACCTGTAGTAATTAATGTAATTTTGCATTTTTTAAAAAAATCATGGTTTCACAGAACCTGATACATATTTGGGGTTAACGTGGATACATACATTTTTAAAAATGCCCTTATGTTAAATTGTATATGTTATTGTATTTAGGTTATATATTAAGTGAAAAGCGATGATACAGCAATATAAGGAAAGAATTCAAAATATAGAACTATAGGGGCATCTCAGTGGCCTAGTTGGTTAAGCGGCTGCCTTCAGCTCAGGTCATGATCTCAGGGTCCTAGGATGGAGAGCCCTTTCTCTGGCTTCCTGCTCAGCAGGGAGTCTGCTTTTCCCTCTTCCTCTGCCCCTTACCCTTGCTCATGCACTCTCGCTCTCGCTTTCTCAAATAAATAAATAAAATCTTAAAAAAAATATAGAACTATATATAAAGAAAATATAACATTTTAATCTAGAGAGTTAAAGTATACTTCAACTTTTAGATTTATTTCTGGGATTTTTTTTTTTTTTAATGCAGGCTCCATCCCCAGTGTAGAACCCATGGAGGGCCTTGAACTCACAACCCTGAGATCAAGACTTGAGCTGAGATCAAGAATCTGATGCTAAGCCAACCAAGCCACCCAGGCGCCCCAAGCTTTGGGATTTCTGAGTATGAGTGGGAATAGTAAATTTTAAGAAAGTGTTTTTAACCTAAATTGCAGCTTTTCAACAAAAAACAAAAGCAAACACTGAGAACAGCTTTCACTGAATACCTGTATATTTCAGCTGACAACTTCTAATCATTTTCTGAAAATGGTAGATGCAGATTAGATGTTGATATCCTTAAGAGATTCTCATTCCCTGCTAAATAGTGTGTGCATTTCTTGTCCTCAGAGCTTTATTATCTCACACTCTTTTTTTTTTTAAAGATTTTATTTATTTATTTGAGAGAGAGAGAATGAGAGATAGAGAGCATGAGAGGGAAGAGGGTCAGAGGGAGAAGCAGACTCCCCGCCGAGCCGGGAGCCCGATGTGGGACTCGATCCCAGGACTCCAGGATCATGACCTGAGCCGAAGGCAGTCGCTTAACCAACTGAGCCACCCAGGCGCCCTATTATCTCACACTCTTAATCTATGTTTCCGCTTAGTCAAATAGTCAAGCAACTCATAATTTAACATAAATGTAGATAATTTTGAAAGACTTTGTCTCATATTTATTATATTAACTTTTTAAAAAGTAAGTTCAAGGAAATTTTTGTTTTCTCTTGCCAGCTACATAGATTTCTCAGCTGTTTTGAAAGCTGGATTACTGGTGTTCATGGTCTCCCTGGTGTCCAGTACAAGGATAAAAGACTTAAAATATCTGTGGAATTATTGTTAATTTTTGTATATTTAGAAGTTTTAGGGTTTACACAATGAGACACCACCTCACACCTGTCAGGATGGTTAAAATTAACAATACAGGAAACAACAGATGTTGGTGAGAATGCAGAGAAAGGGGAACCCTCTTGCACTGTTGGTGGGAATGCAAACTGGTGCAGCCACTATGGAACACAGTATGGAGGTTCCTCAGAAAGTTAAAAATAGAACTACCCTATGACCCAGAAATTGCACTACTACATATTTATCCAAAGGATACAAAAATGCTGATTCAGAGGCACTCACAAGCACTCTGATGTTTACAGCAGCATTATCAACAATAGCCAAATTATGGAAAGAGTCCGAATGTCCATCAACTGATGAACGGATAAAGAAAATGTGGTGTAGGGGCTTCTGGGTGGCTCACTCAGTTAAGCGGCTCTCTTTGGCTCAGGTCATGATCCCAGGGTCCTGGGATTGAGCCCAACATCTGGCTCCCTGCTCAGTGGAGAGCCTGCTTCTCCCTCTCCCTCTGCCTGCCACTCTGCCTACTTGTGCTCTCTCTCTGTATCTCTCTGTCAAATAAATAAATAAAATCTTTAAAAAATAAAAAAAATAAATAAAAAGAAAATGTGGTGTATATATGTATACAATGGAATATTACTCGGTGATCAAAAAGAATGAAATCTTGCCATTTGCAACAACCTGGATGGAACTAGAGTGTATTATGCTAAACAAAATAAGTCAGTCAGAGAAAGATAAAAATATCATCTGATTTCATTCATATGTGGAATTTAAGAAACAAAACAGATGAATATAAGGGAAGGGAAGGAAAAATAAAATAATATAAAAACAGAGAGGGAGGCAAACCGTTAAGAGACTCCTAAATATAGAGAACAAACTGAGGGTTAATGAAGGGGAAGTGAATGGGGGGATGAGCTAAATAGGTGATGGTTATTAAAGAGGGCACTTGTGATGAGCACTGGGTGTTATATGTAAGTGATGAATCACTGAATTCTAATCCTGAAACCAACATTACACTAAATGTTAACTAATTTGAATTTAAATTAAATAAATAAATACGAGAAATTTGAAAAAAGGAAGTTTTAGGGTTTAAAAAATTTGTGCTTAGGAGTTTTGGGATCAAGAGGTCTTTAAGAGTTCTAAATGCTTTTTCATTAATGTTTTCTTAAATATATCTTTAGAACATTAGTCAGAGATAACAATCATATTGATAACTTTTTTAAAATGCAAGAATTTCTTATCTAAGCCTCAGATTTGAAAATTGCCACGATAGTTAAATAATCACTGTGGATTACAAATGTAATCAATTTTGTTGGTTGGTTTGAGACTATAAGCTTATATAAATCTGTAAAAAATAGGAAACCTTCAGCAACACAAAACAGACTTGCGGGACATCTATCAAAAATTATCATTTATTTTTCTTTTGGAGTTCTTCCTATTTTTCCCATTTGATTAGGCATATCTATATGTACAAAAATCAATGAAGCTCTGCTTTTAACTGACCTGGAAAGCATGCCAATCATTTCTTGATATGACATAATATATTTGCTTCTCATTTCTTAAATAGCTCTGTGAAACTACTGCAGTCACATAATCTCCCCAGATGTAAGATTATTAAATTTGACTATAATAGGTATTCTCAAGCTGTTTTTCCTTCAATTATAAAACTTTTCAATCACATGCAGTATTATTTGTAATACAGCACGGAGCCCAGCCTGTTACCTTCCCAGGAACCACCCCAGCTTCCACAATGATGACCACCTCCCCAAGGGACCCTCAGGCACCTTTGAGCTTGTAGGGATCCATGGAGTACTTCTCTCAAATCATGCCATCCTACATGACTATCCCATAGAGTTTCTTTAAAATTAACCTTCCAGTATATTCATGATTCCACTCTACAGTTTCGTTATAATTGACAGAATTTATCAGAGTTTATTTCAAGTACACTGGCTCCATGTAATCTGAACATATCATTAAGATTGAAGACAGCTAGGCACAGACTAACTTTATTTACAAAATCATGCAGTAGTTATTCAATTAATTAGATTTAAAGAATAAAACATATTCATCCTTTTTTGGAACTAGGGAAGCAATAGCTAACCACTAACACAACATTTTTTTTTTTTTTTGGTTTAGACAAAAGAGAACATTTAATGTAATATCCATATTAAAAGAGAACAAAAGCAAAAAGGTATGGGAAACCTTTCAGATGTATTGATTATTAAGTAATTTAAAAGTCAAACTTTGTTCCTGTTCTTTATTTGTGAAACAGTGGAAAGTTTAAAAAAATGTTTTTATAAAAAAAGATTTGTAATTTCCCTGGAAAACTAGTGTTTTTTTTTTTTTCTGTTATATCTCCATTTCAACGTACTGTCTGCATTAGAACCCCAAACCATATAGTTACATAAAATGTATTCTTCTGTCAGCTTGTTGAGTTTCCATGAATTATATTCAAGAAAATAACTTGTTTCATCAGCTTTAAGTATGATCCTTAGTAATTTTATCCTGTATATCTTTCTCCTGTGGACCTAGAAATGAAGGACAAAGTATGACAGATTTTTAGGGCAAGAAATTTATTTAGAAATTTTCATGTGCATAGACTTTAATTTTCTTTAACTTTTCAACAGTTTAGTAAACATGAAACACATGAATACACACACACACACACACACAAACACACACATAAACACATACACATGTAATAAAGGTTTTCTCCTTTGAGTGAAAAATAAAATAAAAAGTAATAACAGTAAAAAGCCGATGGGCAAAAATTGATTCATAAATGAGATGGTGGCATTCATCTCAATGCTCTTATTGGAAACCTAAATCTCAGTAAATTTGTAGCCTAAGGATACAATGGGCTTAAAGGATTTCTGTCTCTGAAGAAAAATTAGAAGGCCTTTGAGGTAAGGTAAATGGAAAAGGTTGTTTGGGCAAATGTGGAGCTCTAGCACTATTAAATGTTAAGCACCATCAGGGGGTATCTCAGTCATTAACAAGAGTGGCATGTGGGAAATTGTTTCAAGCAGGAGAAAAATTATAGATGGCTATGTGAAGGTGGCCCAGTGCCATAGGGAAATTCTGTCAAGCAAGAAATGATTTTTTTTTACAAAGTTATTGTAGAGCAAAAGTGAAGAGGTTGTGACCATTTCTTCCCATTTTTTGCCCATTCTCCCAGGATATGGGAGAACAAGATAGTTGAAGAGAGGGGAGAGAGAAAGAGAGATGTGGGAGGTGAGTGGGTCACTCAGTGGCATTCGATGAAAAACGTGAAGGCACGTAAAGATGTAAAATTCAAGAATTATTATACTGTAGCTGTTTAGCATCCTTGATTGTTTTGGTGCTGTTTTATTTGATTTGAAAGTTAGTTTTATGGATGATTAAAAAAATCTCCAAGACTGTTTCTTTCTTAGTATCTGTTGTATTGCTGCAGCATGCTTTCCCTTGAGAAGGCGTTAAGAACTAATTCAGGAATTTTATCTCTGACCCTATTAGAAACCTGAGCACCATATACACACACAGAGGACTGTATTTTTTTTTTTTTAATTTAATTTACTTATTTGAGAGAGAGTACAAGCAGGAGGAGCAGCAGGGAGAGGGAGAAGCAGGCTCCCGCAGAGCAAAGAGCCGGACGCGGGGCTCGATCCCAGGACCCCGGGATCATGACCTGAGCTGAAGGCAGACACTTAACTGACTGAGCCACCGAGGCACCTCTAGAGGACTGTATTTTGAGACCACTACTTTCACACAGCACTAAGCCATCCACTTGCCAACTCTGAGAAATAGCCTCAGATTCAGAGTTCTGGGAGAAGATATCAATATACTCTCAGCTGGAAGTGTGTAGTGATGACAGTGGTTACATAAATTTCCCCAGTACTGAGGTGAGTTTACCTTTATAGAGTGCTAACTCAACAGTACTCTTAGATTTTCCTTAAATAGCCCAAATGTTGGTAGCCAATGCAGATGATATCTACACTTATTTTCTAGATTTAATATGGTGCTCATTTTGTTTGCATGTTTGTATTTTTTTTCATATGTTTGTAACTCATCTTGATTTATACTGTGTTCTAAGCGCTAGTACTTTGATTCTATTTCAGTTTTTCTTTAAACAAGTTATATTTATCCCATCAGGAAATTAATAATAATATAGCTCAATCAGTATGATCAGTTTACTTAAAAAACAGAAAGAAAAAATGTTGATGCCATGAGGAGATGACTTTTTTCTTTTAATCCATTTTTTGGGAATAGCAAATTATGCTAACCCAAAACTTTGAATTTGAGATTTGCCACTTAAAAGTTCTAGCCCTGAGCATATTGTGTATTAATTTTATGGTAGATTTTCTTTAAAAAGCCACGCTATTTTGGAACTCTTCCCATAAAGAGATGGGAAAGTGTAGGCTTGGAATTTGCTGTGTTTTGCTGCTGGGAACCCTGAGACTTCCAGACAAACACGCTTGGGCCAGCCTCCCAGCTGCGCCCAGACCCCAGCCGGTCTGCCAAGAGGACTTACGGCAAAGGCTAACAGCTACACATTTAGATCTGCTTTCCTCAGAAATGTTTACAATGTCATGGTGATCACTTTTTCCTAAAAGGCGTTGCTTGAATTGAAAATTAGAATCAGTTAAAAAAGAAATCTGAAATTTAATCTCTGAATTTTACCTAATGTGTTTCTTTTTTGTGCCTATGACATATTATTATTTTGGCTCTCTGGTGGTTTTCATTTTTTTAAATGTACCGGCATTGATCTCTCTAAAGTCCAATCTGTCATTCTGCTAGTACTTTAACTGCTTTTAGTTCACTTAAGTTTATTTCTTCCTGAATCTATTAGAGAATCTAAATAATCAGTGCATTATCTCCAGTATGTTTAATAAGTGTATGAGCTGACACTCAGATGGAAATGCTTTCTCTGGCTCCTTCCTATCCCGTAGATGGACTTTTATAATACGAGTTCTATGTGTGATGTGGTTTGAAATGGAGCAAGCTTGTATCACAAAGGTAGAGTGTGCTAACTTAGTAGAGTTGATCCAAACACATCACTCATTTCATAATCTCAGCTTGAAACGCAGAGTGTTGGCCACAAAAGAAACAGGAGACCTCTTTTAGTTTCCTTGTCTTAGGTCAAAATTGAAACTGAATTTTTTGGTCATATATTCATGTTATAGGATCATTGGCTCACCTCTATGCACTGCAATACAGTTCAAAGTAATTGTCAGTCCTTTAAAAGTAAAAAAAAAAAAAAAAAAAAAAGGCTGGTGGCATGACAGGCCGCTTTGGAGGGCCTCTGATAGAATGTATGAGGTCTTCAAGTCCCCTGACTAGTGCCAGTCACTAGCACTTTGTTTTCATGACACATGCAATTAATTTTTAAGAGAAAATAATGAATAATAGGGAGTATTTTTTTAAGATTTTTTTTTTATTTATTTGACAGAGAGAGAGAGACAGCAAGAGAGGGAACACAAGCAGGGGGAGAGGGAGAGGAAGAAGCAGACTTCCCGTGGAGCAGGGAGCCTGATGTGGGGCTCGATCCCAGAACCCTGGGATCATGACCCAAGCCAAAGGCAGACGCTTAATGACTGAGCCATCCAGGCGCCCCAGTAGGGAGTTTTTTTGTTTTATTTATTTAAAGGATTTGATTTCTGAAATATCTTTTAAGTTCTTAAATGAATGGATAAAATACTCTAGGTGACTTATTTTAGTTTAAAAAATTGATAAGAGAAAATGTAGCCTTACACAATCTCACTTAGGAAGGTCTATCAGGAATGCAGAGATAAGAATCTGTTAAATATATAGAAAGGAGATACACACTTAAATTATTTTTAATTGGTTGCACTTGATGTTTATGTAATGGTTAGTAAAAGTACTGGTCATACTAGAAAACTACCTGATTGGTTTCAACTTCTCACTGATAATCAAAATTATACACAGTACAAAGACAGTTTATCTGTGAGTGCTTTCTATTACACATTCTCCCAACATGCACACCCATATTCCAGTCTCCCCAAACTACTAATCCATGTGCTTTCCTAATTATATGCCTTCGTGTAAACCACTTCCCCTAATTGAAATGGCCTTACTACTTTTCATTACATAACAGAGTTTTACTTATCTTTAATTTAAATACTACCATCTCTTTGAAATGCTTTTAGCTTATTTCTAGTTGGAATTAAACAGTTTCCCTCATTTTCTTAAGATAAGTGTTACAACTTTTAGCATTTATAAAACTGTCTCATACTTAGTTACGAATCTCTAGAAGTCAAGGACAATATTTCATTCTTTCCTTTATCGGCTATCATGCCTTGTACATATTTGGAGTTGAATGAATGCTGTTTGAACTGAATTTAATATTTTCTTGGCAGCATTTAAAGAATGAAGATAATTAGGAAAAATATTTAGGATTGTTTTTGTGGAGTTAGAGATGGTATAATGATAAATGAAGTATAGAGGTTAAAATGAATATGATATTGGCATCATTTGAATCATGTGAGCCTGAAGTAAATAAAACTTTTATCACTCGTTTAAACATTGCATGGTCATAGTCACCAATGGTTCTGCGCTTTGGTCAATGATTTGGTAACTTGAATCTTGCAGTGATCAAATGGAAATGCCGAGGTTGTTTGGAGCAGTAATATTTGATTGCAATCTAGGATTTGTGGGCTTTCATTTGAGTCGAAATCATCATTAATTCTCCACTCAAAACAATCTTGTTGAGTCTACAGTTGACCCTTGAACAATGTGGAGGTTAGGAGCACTAATCCCTATGCAACAAAAATCTGTGTGTTCACTTTTGACTCCTGTTGACCTGAAGCCTTACCAATAACATAAACAATCAATCGACACATATTTTGTATGCTATGTGTATTATATACTGTATTCTTCACGAAAGTAATCTAGAAAAAAGATGTTACTAAGAAAATCATAAGGAAGAGAAAAATATTTATAGTACACACTGTAAAAAAATCTACCTCTAAGTAAACCTGCACAATTAAAACCAGCGTTGTTCAAGGATCAAGTGTATATTTTATTAGGATTTCTTTGTGAAGCAGCTTTCTTAGGCTTTTCCATGAAATAGCATAGTTTCTTTCTTGACATATAAAGTGATTAAATAGAGCACGGGATGATAAACTCTTTTGAAAAGTTTTAATTCTAAATATTGAGTAGGTAATCGGGTGGTAAGAAAGTACTCTCAAGTAAATAAAAATAATCCAGATATCATAGGCTGGTTACATATATGCATTTGTTTTTCTGGAGAGGATATCCATTTCTTTAATCAGACTGTCAAAGTGATTGGTGACACCAAAATGAACCACTAAAAGAAAAATACATATGCACATATACTCAATTTTGCGTATAATTTCAGGGGCAGTCTTAAACTCATGGATGGATCTTGTTAGCAGAGTATAAAAATGAGACTAAAGGAGAGAAAGTCAAATTTAAAAAAAGCAGTCTAACATAATAAAAATAAGGGCTTATAAAACACTAAACTTGGTGTTGGTGCCCAGATAAAAAGGATGGATAAAAAGTAGAGGAGAGATTATCACAGGTGTTTTGGTAGAGAGTAGAGGGAGAATTTGTTTAGAGCACGAAGAGAGTTTGAGAGATGTAAAGAAATATTAACAAGAATTGATGGTAGATCCCTGTCCTCAGAAGAGTATTAAGATGGAACCAAAATCTTGTTTCAGCCTTTGTAAATTTCTTGTGCTTACTGAGAAATAGATTTTATAATAAATCCCACTAGTGGTAAACCAGGGCTGAGAGAGCAAAATTTATGATTCCAAATCCGGTTGTCTGTCTATGCCTCTGTACTAGTTAGGTAGTTTTGATCACAGAGAAGTAGTTTTGCAGTTTATTGGACTTAATAGTATTATCAGCATTCAACATTTTTATGGAATACATTTTTAGGTAGTTGTACTAAATGTGAGAAATTATATAAGTCATGTCTGTTAGTGCATTAAGAAATGTTAAAAGAACAAGTCTTTCTAGAAGTAACAATTATCGATCAATTTAATATTTTATCCTAATATGAGATAGTTTCCTGAGATGAGTGAACTGTCAGGACGATTATTGAAATGACTTACCAGCATTTTAATTTATACAGATTGTTTTTAGAATAGGTGCCATCAAGATAAAGAAATCCTATCTTCTAATATGGGCTATAACAGTGTGAAGTTGCAAAGGTAAGCCATTTTTTTTTTAAAGAGAACAGAACCCAATATTTTGTACTTCTATTAAAAAATAAGAGTAGTTTTCTATCTCTCAATAGGTTAGGTGTGTAATGATATATTCTTTGGTCTCAACACATTACCCAGAATGACTCGATGAGTGTAAGATTCTCACTAGCTTTCAAGAGGAAGATTTAAGTTTGAGATTGACTGATAAAGGGCATGAGGAGAAATGGATTAGTTGATCATGTGCTGCATACTCATATGAATAGTTATTGTGCTGACGAGGTAAGGTACATTTTTTCAAGATCCAAATAGGATGACTGGTGGATGGTGTAAATTTTGTATTATTATGTAAATCTCTGAGGCAGAGCTTCAAGCAGTAGGCATTTGAAATCACAAAGAGACTGAAGCAAAAATGTGGGAAGGCCATTGAGTGGCTGCTTTTCATAGCAGCACCTGGCACTCTTCACTTCTTGGGCACACATGGACTATAATTCAATTTCTGTGGTTGAAATCTAAATCTTTTGAGGAAATGTTAGAGTAATTAAAAGATTCTGCTTCATGAAGAGAACTTTTTGTTTTAAAGTTTGTAGTAGTGTATTTCCTTTTAATAGTCTTATTTGCATGTTTCCTTCCTGTGTAAGTTTGTTGTCAAGAGGCATAGGAATAACAGCTACAATTAAAAGCATCTCTGATAACATTGTACTTCAGGGAATTCACTTTTGCTCTGCATCTTCTTTGAGACAGAAAACCCACAACAGATGGTGTATTTAATGATAATCTCCTTATTATTCACCACCCGGTATTGCAGGAAACCTTCACATAGGAAAATATAGCCTGGCTTAGTAATCATGCTATCTCAATGCTTATTTTATCCCATCCATGAAATGATACTGACTTGTCAGTGGCAATGAAGTCTTAAGACTTTGATTTGCGTTTTGAAATTTGTTCTAGAAAGCAAAACCATTTTCCAAACATAATCTATTTACAAATTTTCACTGTCTGGAATTCAAAAATTATGACTTCATGGTTTCTATTCGGAGCAAATGTGAGGTATTACATATTTTATGGTAAAGTTTTGTAACTCTCATAGCATTTTTAAAAATGGCAATAAAGGGATTTAATCTAAGAATTAGGGCTTCATAAATGTAGGAATATCTGTGGAACTGAAGATTGGCAAGGCTGCAGCCCAGAGACCCCACCTCATGACCACCTCTGCGTAGTGGGAACTCTGGCCACGTTCAGTACTAACTGGGCAAACTCCCACTTTCTATAATTCTTTCCCAGTTCCACTTAGGTCCTCTCATCCTGTTCTGACCTTTTCCGTTATGTTCGACATCAACTTGAGGATGTAGAAGAAAAATTGTCAAAATTGGCATGACAATTATTTTTTTTAAAGATTTCATTTATTTATTCATGAGAGACAGAGAGAGAGAGGCAGAGGGAGAAGCAGCCTCCCAAGGAGCAGGGAGCCCGATGCGGGACTCGATCCCAGGACCCTGGGATCATGACCTGAGCCGAAGGCAGACGCTTAACCATCTGAGCCACCCAGGTGCCCGACAATTATGGAGCTTATTGTATTTTTAACAGCTCTATTGAGATACCATCTGCATACTACAAAAGGCACTCATGTAAAGTGTACATTTCTGTGATTTTTAGTATATTCACGGAGTCGTGTGTATCATCAACACTCTCAATTATAGAATATTTTCAGCACCCCCCAAAAAAACTTATATCTATTAGCGGTCACTTCCACCATCACCACCCTGCACACCTTATTAGTACTTGACAATATTTAGCACTTCGTGCGAGGCTTAATGACCTTTTCCACACATGCATTATGGTGATATCAGAGATACACTTGTTTAACAAGCATTTTATTGAGTATCTCCCAGGTGTCAGAGAGCATGACAAGTAGGATGGGAGAATGAATATAACACTGGATCCAGGCCTCAAGTAGCCTGGTAAGAAAGTAATCTAGTAAGAAATAAAATCACCTATGCCCATATTTCTAGAAAAATGAGAGAGGTATTTCAACAAAGATGTTTTAAATTGATATGTAATCTCAGAGGAAGATTTGGTTACAATTTATCTGGGATGGGGAAAATATAAATTTTATACACATATACTGTGGGAAATTATTTACTCTTTTTTAATTAAAACATTCATTTCATATGATACCAACTGACATAGTTTATGACAAGCCTGAATCCATAGTCTTCTGAGATATATAGATTCTGTTGATACTGTCAACTTGAAAGTTCAAAGATACATTTTAAAGAAAGATATTTGAAAACCTTAATTTTTTTTATGGTTTAAACGTAATTTTGACTCTGGAGATAGTACCTGGGTATTTAATTATGTCCACAATCAACTCACTTAATGTGCTCCAATGAGGGCTTTTTGAAGATTATTTTTTTTTCTAAATTTATAGTTAAGAACAGATCTAAAATAAATTCTACCTTTATCACTGTTTTATTTTTTTCTTTCTACCTTCTTTTTCTCTTCAAATTTTTGAGATATTTCAGTATTTATGTGCCAGTACTATTTTGCTTTAATGTTTGACAGGCTACTTCAAACCGTTTTTGGAATCAAATGGGTAAAAACAAATAAGTCCAATCTAACTGATTGACATTCCCGTTTTTCATCAATTTTTTTTAAGGATTTATTTATTTATTTTAGAGAGAGAGTGAGCAGGGGGAGGTGTGGAGAAAGAGAGAGATAATCATCAAGCCGACTCCACACTGAGCATAGAGTCTGACAATGGGCTTGATCCCAGGACCAGGGAGATCATGACCTGAGCCAAAATCAAGAGTCAGCTGCTTAACCGACTGAGCCACCCAGGTGCCCCTCATCATACTTTTTATTGCAAAAACATTGTTGCTTGATAACTTTCTCTTACCTTCTGTCTCCGCATCACACCAAGACATCAGATGTCCAGGTTCATGGCAAAATTTTCTGTAAAGAGAATGTTTTTCCATCCCTGGTCTGTATATCTCATAACAGTCATTTTCTCACTCATGTTTTTGACCTTCAGTAAATGAATGTGGCAATATTTTGTTTGGTGGTGATTTAACATTGCTTGTCCCTGTTGCAATATTTTTCCGTTTCAAAGTTTAGCATTTTGGCTGCTGATATACTTCAGTATATTTATATGAAGCCATTTTATGTAGTAGATTTTATGATCTCCATTATGGAACACTTATTATGATTTATATATTTATATTTTAGTTGTGGTTAATGGCTACTGCAGAATGAAACTAATAAGAGCATCAATTTCAGAAGAAAGAGTTCCCTATTTATTATGCATGCCAGAACTACAGACAAAGCAATTAAGAGACCATGTACCTGTAGAACGGAGGGGCCTCTATTAAATATGCAGTTTCTGTGGTCATAAAAAATAGGAGGAAGTTTATTCTAGGGGCCCCAGCCCCTACTGGTTGATCACTAAGTCTCAGCCTGTACTGGCAGGAAGACAAAGGCCCATATTGAGTGTCTCCAGTGGGGATCAATGATAGAATTACAAATTGCCTTGCCTTGCAGAGATAGTTAAGCAGCACTCAGATCTGCAAAGATTAAAGAAGCTTAAAGACTAACTGAAAATTCAAGGGAGTAGGGGTTTGTGGCTAGTTGGCAGAGAACAATATGAACTCCATTGATATTCTCAATACTTATTGAATTTATTGTGTTAGCTCATATTATGTGTCATTATGATATTATCATTGCTGTGGTTTTTAGTATGATTTTTACAGATTAAATGTAGGAAATGGGTTTTCAATGGATCATTCAAACGCAGCTTTCCCTTACTTCTACTTAACTCATGGACTATTGGAAATTTCAATGGAGTTTCTAGTTCTGGACATTCAGTTTCTTCCTTGTGAAATGTGTTTGTCTAAGATTGAAACATTTGAGATCAGAATTTTAGAACTTGGATATTGTGGGGGTGTGTAGGTGGCTCAGTAGGTTGAGCATCTGCCTTCTGCTCAGGTCATGATCCTGGGGTCCTGGGCTCTCTGCTCAGCAGGGAGTCTGCTTCTCCCTCTCCCTCTGCCGCTCCCCAACACTCATGCTCTCTCACTCGCTCTCACTCTATCTCAAATAAATAAAGTCTTTAAAAAATTAAAAAGTTGGATATTGTGAGCAAGCTTTCTAGTTGTTCTGTCCCCATGAAGCAAACCTGTAACCACTCAGTAGAAGGACTGAGCACTTGTTCAGGCCCTATAGCATACTAACTACAAGCATTTTGTTCCTCATCACCCTGTAGAGTGAATAGTTCCTATCCTCACTTTAAAGATAAAAAATCCGTAGCTCATTAAACTTATGTAATTTGTTCAAAGTCAGACAACTAAAACCATTCAATTCAACGTCAGGTTGAGAAGCCTCACTACAGATACTCTTCCCTGAATAGAGAAACATCACATTCAGATAAGAAAATATGAGGCCAGGTTAGTGTGATGTTTTCTTTGAAGCTAAAAAATATTTTAACAAATTATCTCAAAGAGTACATGTTTGTATGGATTTTAATAATTGTTTCTGAACTTGCTTCCAGTGTCTTCATGGAGCCTATTGATAACACTAGGGAAATATTTAAGAAATATCAAACTTTTAGGTAATTTATATAATCTTCTAGATAGATATACAGTACACCTTTTACACAGAGACAAACATTAACTCTGATCTCAATCTAACTGCCAGTTGTGGTAAGAGGGAAGTACCGGAAATGAGTTTGTGATCACAGCTTTCCCACCTTTACCTTGGCATCAGCACTTTAAGAAATAGTAAACCGGTGGCAGAAGTTTATCAGCTGAGCTTACAGTTGTGTCCTATTTTTCAACTTTTCATGCATCTGTCATAGTCTAGGTTTTAGCCAGGGTTGCTGAGCATCAGAATCCTCAGTCAACAAAGTGCAAAATCCATGGCTCTAAAAACCCTCTTTTAACCAATAAGGAATGCTCTTCAACTCAAGTGGAACTGCAAAACTTAAGAAAATCTGAAAGCAATCCCCTATCAGTGAACCAGACTGCTTCTATTTCAATTTCTTTGAGGATACAAAAGTAGTAAAAATATAGATAGGAATGATACATCCTATGCAGTGTATTTCAGGGTTACTAACTAGGGAAAAGGACTAAATTCTGAAATAGGTGTCAGAGCATACCAAGTTTTCTGGTAGTATAAGTACTTTGCACTCCAAATGTAGAATTTGTGTAGTATTTTAATATACATATTATTCCATAATGTCATTAGTGAAACAAAATTCAGATTAGAAAAGTGCTTCTATTATCCATTTTTATTTCTGTTATTTGCCTGGTAATTCCTGTTACTAAAATCCAGGGTAGTTTGGACACGGCACATAATAATTCTACCCTTAATATGAATCAATTCTGAAAAGAAATTTTTTTTAAATTTAAAGATCTATCTTAATTTTGTATGCTACTGTCAAAGAGTGTACATGATAATATTTCTTTTTTTTTAAAGATTTTATTTATTTGAGAGAGAGAATGAGAGAGAGAGAGCACATGAGAGGGGGGAGGGTCAGAGGGAGAAGCGGACTCCCTGCTGAGCAGGGAGCCCGATGCGGGACTTGATCCTGGAACTCCAGGATCATGACCTGAGCCGAAGGCAGTTGCTTAACCAACTGAGCCACCCAGGTGCCCCATGATAATATTTCTAATTTTAATTGACTATATATATGTTTATTTTTTAGTAGACTGGTTCATAGAAGAAATCAATACCAATAATTCTGATCTTCTATAACAGTTGCAAAGACTTTAAAAATTAATTTAAATTATAAGGTTATTTCTCAGTGAGATAGCTTGTCAATTACTTGTTCCATGAAATTATGTGTTTTTTTTATTCAGGCACCTCTAAAGTCTTATATGTAATATTATATATAATTATATAATACATATTATTTCTCTTTAATGTAAATTTACATGGAAAAAATACACTGTACTGATAGAAATGTATGCTTCTGAATAAATTCACTGATGAGTTACATACTTTTTCTTATTTGAATTACCCATAGAAGCTATTTCTCAATCCCATGGCATAGTATTGCATCCAGTTTTTCTATAGCTTCTTTTCTCATGGGATTTCATTCCACGCAAGAATGGAAAATTGAAAAGGAATGAGATTGTGGCAAAATAATTGATGTCCCTTTAGGTTTTCCCCATGAGACTGCTCCCATAATAGCTTAAATTCCCCTGATTTAGGTCTCACAGTTTAACTTGTCAATATGTAATTATGATTCCAAAACAAAACAGATTACTTTGCAGTTATGGTGTGGATGCTGTCATGCTGAATAAAAAAGAAGCATTGGCTAGAAGAAGGGGATGTCTCATTAGTAGTTTCTTATTTCATGATCTACCAAGGTTAGGACTCTAACTGTGAATGCTATCGTTAACAATCTTAAGCAGTATTCCTCCAGAGGCTCTGTAATAGCTGTAAAGGTTTGAATCTACAACCTTAAATTTGACTGCTACGATTATGGCCATTATAAAAAGAAATATATGTACACATAGCAATATGCATGTATCTGTGTGTGTAAAGAAACTTACGTATTAACATATACCACCTAATGACATAGAACTACACACTTCATTTACAGTGAACATTTTTGGATTGTATATTAACTTTGAAATTCTAAAGGAATAAAACTATCAATGCAATAAAATATTTATATTTAAATAGTTGATTAGTTCTAACCTCCTGTTGATTATAAAAGTAAAGGTTACGTGTTTTGGACTGTTGAAGAATTTTCTTTTGTTTTTGTGTTTTTTTCCTCTGCTGTGATGTTTTATGCTAATTGCTGTTTTTATTTAGGTTAAAGTAATCCAAGGTGTTTAGCTTACATATTCCAATCTGATTATATTTTGTACTATACCCATGTGTTAATTTTAAGTACAAAAAGGTGTAATTAATGTATTTATTGAACAGCCACTATTTACAAGACCATGCTAAGTATTAGGTATTTTATATATATATAAATATATATATATATAAAATACCTATATTATATTATAATGTTATATCATATATTAATATATAATATACCTATATTATATTATTATATATCATATATATTATACCTATATTATCAGCTATTTTCTCTATCTGTATCTATGTATATGATTTCTTCTCTCATTAGACATGTCTTATGAGGAAATAACATATAATTAATTGAGGGCACCTGGGTGACTCAGTCTAAGTGGCCAACTCTTGATTCTGGTTCAGGTCATGATCTCAGGTGCCGGAAATGGCCAGCAATCCCTGTACCGATGGATGAAAGATGACTCCAAACTTTGCCGTGAAAGAGAGGAGAAGGCAAGGGGGTCAATGCTCAGAGACGAAGACCCTTTGCACTTCTTTGCTCCCGCTTTTATTGGTCCTTCAGGATAATCCCAAGTCCTTATCATTGGTTCTCAAGCACGTGATGTGTGACAAGGGGTCTTACTGAAACTAGGAGGATCTAGTTACGTATCTAGATCCGTATCTAGATACAGTGTGCTATCATAAGTTTGCTACAATATGCTAATATGCGTTCTCTATGAGTTCTGCTAATCATAGCCTAAGGGACAATGCCACATCTCTTAGATCACAGGGAGGCTGTTTGGGCTAAGAAAGCTTCAGGAAGGCAACTCCCTGCGGCATTCCAGCAGCAGAGTGGTCACGCAAGCCTCGGCATTCCAAAGGCCCACACCTTTCTCTGAAACCTTCCCTCGCCTCAGTGGCCTCTATTATATTTTAGCAAGCTGGGTGTTATGGCTGATTTCATGCTCTACATTAACCCCAACACTCAGGGTCCTGGGATCGAGCCCTGTGTCAGGCTCCACCCTCAGTGGGGAGTCAGCTTGAGGATTCTCTCTCTCCCTCTCCCTCTGCGTGTACCAAAAAAAATTAATTTGTAAAATCTGCAATAAATTAAGAAAAGTTACAGGGTGTTTTGCAAGTTAATTAAAGAAAAACTTGATATAATTGGGTGGAAATGGTCAAGGAATGTCTCCGAAGAAATGACATCTCAGCTAAGACCTAAAGAATGGAAAGGTGTTGTTGGATGAGGAGGATACCACGTAGCGAGAATAAGGAATGCTTGAGACCTGGAAGGAATTAAGAACAAGTCATATATCTTTAAGGAATGAAATGAAGGCACTGGTTTGGAGCATACTCATCACTGAAAAAGAGAGTGGTAGACTCTCTCATTGACAAAGAGAGGGAGATCATACAAGGGCTTGTGAACCATGTAAAGCTTTTCAACATTATTCCTAAAGCAGTGGAGAACCAATGCCAGATTCTAAGTCAGTGCTGCTGGGACTGGATGTGAGGAAGAGTTAAAGGAGGTATCAGTAAAGACACTCAGATTTCTGGCTCGAGCAACCAACTGGATTATGGTGCTATGTCCTGAAGTATGAGCCAACCAGTGGACGAGGAATGATAAATGCTTGTGAGAAATACAACTGGATATTTTTGTTAGGAACCAGGAAAGAACTAGGGCTGACTATGTAAACCTAGGTATTTTCAAACATAAATATCTGTGTTGCTCAACCACTCCTTATTTCTCCTCCTAAGGCATTTAGTCACAATGAAATCATCAGTAGATGGAGCAAGGCTGGCTTCTCTGAAACAGTCAAGGGCAGAAGCCCACTGGAGTTTGTTGAAGAGTGAAGAATCACAGGTTGGAGGGCACCTGGGTGGCTCAGTTGGTTCAGCGACTGCCTTAGGCTCAGGTCATGATCCTGGAGTCCCGGGATCGAGTCCCGCATAGGGCTCCCTGCTCGGCAGGGAGTCTGCTTCTCCCTCTGACCCTCTCCCCTCTCATGTGCTCTCTCTCTCTCTCTCTCTCAAATAAATAAATAAAGTCTTTAAATAAAAAAGAATCACAGGTTGGAAACAGTGAAGGATGTGACTTTTTCAGGAATCTTTGGTGGAAAGTAAGAAATCTAAAGTGGTGGCTGACACACTGGCTTGAGGAAATTATTTCTGAAGTTGAATATGACTTAATATATGTGAAAGACCCATAAGATAGTATGAGTTTGAAGATATAAAGAGATGGATTTAACAGCAGTAAGGTACTGAGGCTAGAGAGATTGGGATATAGAACCCAGAAGGAAAAATTAACTAACAGAGACTACATTTTAAAAGAAGCATGTGAAAAGAGGATCTGTTGGTATCGTGTGCATCATCAATTTAAGGTTATTCTCATATGAAGACTTGTATTTTCTCTCTATGTCAGTAGGTAGATCATTTGTATGGGGGTTAAGCCTGGTTCAGGAAAGAAAAGGAGAAAGAGAGAAGAGACTGGGAAAGGAGGAAGGCAGAATACAAGTTTGGGGAGATCAAAACTGACTAGAAAAAGTGGTTGTAAAGAGTACTACAGATCGACTAGAGAACTGATGCAGTTGTTGCAACGCAATGTTCAGCTTTCACCAAAGGCTGGTGATCACAAATATGTTGCTGAACCATCCTGGCTATGTGATGTGATTTTTCTACTGCAATGGTTAACAGCTGGGGTTTAGAGATGGAAGAAAGCAGAAATGAATTTACTGAGAAGTAGTGTTTTCCTCAGTGGTTTTGCCTGGAGCCACAGGGCAGGTAGGATATTGAGTAGAGGGATTTTATGAACAGACTATAGAATTTTAAAATGAAAAGCAGGGGAGAAAACTAAATCTGGATTAGACTAATTGAGAGAAGGAAAGCAAAGGAGGAAATTAAGTGGAGAGTAACTATAAAGTAAAAGGAACTCTAGTGGAATTGTTTAGGATGTCTGTGTCCTTATTCAAGTCATGTTGAATGATTAGTTGCATTGTATTTCAGTTGGTTTTGTACCACCCTACAAAAAATATCTCTCAACTAAATACCCTTAATTGTGTGGCTACCATTTAATAGCACTAATTATGAAGATGTAAGTCTGTAAATCACTTTTCAGTTCATAAAGCATTGAACATACATTATCTCAATCTGCTACCTCGAGGTAATATCTAGTCGGCTACTGTGCTAGAATTCAGTGATACAAGGTGAACAAGATGTGATCTTTGCCTTTAAGAAACTCACATAAGGCAATGGGGAATTCTACTTAGGAGAGTCATATAAAATTACAGAAAGAAGGTGATAGTTGAATTGGATCCTAATTGAGAACAGGCAAATTCAGAGGGTTTAAGAGATTTACCCAAATTTATATGATCAAAAAGTCAAAAGTTGAAGTAGAATCCAACTCTTCTGAATATAAATCCTATTACTTTGTTTTCCATATTTGGACATACTCTCTGCAAAATCACATGTGTTTAAAAGTTAATGTCACCACCAATTTCCTTCAAGAGCAACTAGAGTGAATTGTAGATTTTTAATATGTAATCAGATATTCATATTAATTCAGGCATATACAATGACATATTTGTTTCCAAGACCCAGCCAAGATAGCCAGGAACAAAGTGTCAGATTAAGAGACTAGAAAAAGGGGGAAAATTATTTTTATACTCAAACATTTGAGTATTCGATGACCTCAGTGGAATTACTTGCCCATTCACTGTTGAGCTTTCTGATTTGTAACTGCATATGCAATAGACTTATCAGTCTATTTCACAAGCTTTTTATGAAAAATTGCTAATAAGAATAATTATATAAAAACAGCAGTCTTTTAGCACTTGCACTGTCAAGTGATAATGAGGATGTTAGCTGGGAGTACAACTGGTATGTAGGGCAGAAGAGGACAATTATTTCTCATGGCAACAAGGTAATAAAGAACATCAATGCCATTTAATTGCTATTTTTAGCCCCTAAATAGAGCTTGCTAAGACTTTAATAATGACCTTCTATTTACCCATAACACTAGATCTCTGGCTATTATAATTTTTCATATACAGTTAGGTGAGCAAATCATTCTGCTAGATCTACAAATAGCAAGGCAAAGGTCAGTGTTTTTAAATTACATCTATTTATTGCTTATGAAGAGGCTCCCAAATGTATTGGAATATTGTTTGAATTAAGCCATCACAATTCACAGCAAGTGCCTGGGAGGACCAGAAGTAGAACAGAGTATCTGGTATTATATGTGAGTGTCCTATTTAGGTAGGATAACTTATCATATCGCACTGAACATACTCTCATAGGAAACATACTTCAAATTTTATTAGGCTTCATCTAATATTCTTTGATAAAGCAAAAGCTCTTGAAAAGTTACCTTGAACCTATCGTAAAATTTGATACTTTTGTGCTTGATAATGTTAAAAATATTATTTGTAATATAAAACATGATATGTTTCCATTATTAAAGAGTTTAATATAGCTGTTAATAAATCCTGGTCAAGTTCACCTTCTTTTTTTGATACATAATGTTCAATCATATAAGTACTGAAATTATTAAAATATATATTCGAGACTTACTAATTTTCCTCTATTTTTGATAGCCCTTTATTTAAATGTGTCTTTAATTAAATAATGAAATGAATTTCTTCTTATTTTATGTCTTATAACTGTCATATATGGATTCTGTAGTCTTCAACTTTACAATTCTGTATTTAAAATACATTGCCTAAATCTAACCACTTTGTGAAACTAACCATTTCCTTTTCTAAACTCTCATTTGTCCTTACTTCTTTCCACTATGAATCGTCTTCTCTAATTAATTTCTTATTAAAATGTTGATTGAGATAATTGATTCACTTGCAGCTTTAAGAAATAATACAGAGAGATCCGAGTCTGCTTTGCCCAGTTTATCAAATGGTAACATTTTGCAAAACTATAGTACAAAATCACCATCAGGGTATTGACATTTTTACAATCTACCCATCTTATCCAAATTTCACCAGTTTTACTGATACTCATTTGTGTGTGCATGTATGTGTGTGTGTGTTGTAATTACTTCTTTACAATTTTATCTACTGGGTAGGTTCATATATCCACCATAACAGTCAAGATATTGAATAGTTCCCACACTACAAATATCCCTCCTATTGCTCTTTTATAACCATACCTACCTCCTTCCCATCACCCTATCCTCTCCCCAACCCACCCCTAACGCCTGGTAACCACTAATCTGTCCTCCACCCTTTTTTTATTTTTAAGGTTTTATTTATTTATTTGAGAAAGAGAGAAAGGACGAGCCGGGGTGAGGGTGGGAGGGGCAGAGGGAGAGGGAGAAACAGTCTCCCTACTAAGCCGGGAACCGGACTCGGGGCTCCATCCCAGGACCCTGAGACCATGACCAGAGCAGAAGGCAGATGCTTAACCGATAAGCCACCCAGGTGCCCCTGACCCCCATGTCTTAAGTTTTGTCACTTCACAAATGTTATGTTAATGAAATCATACAGTATGTAACCTTTTGGTATCAGCGGGGTTTTTTCAACATAATTTCTTGGCGTTTTGTCCAAGTGGTTGCCTGTATCATTAATTAGATCCTTTTTTTTTTTTTTTTTTGCTGAGTAGTATTCCATGATAAAATCAGTGCAGTGAATTATTCATTAATTGAAGGATATCTGGGATATACAGATTTGTATAGGGCTCCAGATTAGCCTACTAAGAATATAGCTGCAAATGAAGGTATGCATACAGGTTTTTGTGTAAACATAAATTTCTATATCTATGTGATAAGTGACCAAAGAGCATGTCGTATAGTAATTACAGATTTGATTTCATAAGACTTGATAAGTTTTCCAGGAAGGCTGTACCATTTTACATTCTTACAACAATACATCCAGTTGTGAATCCAGTGTGATCCACTGTCTCCGCATCCTCACTGACATTTGGTGTTGTCTTCAATTAAGTCTTGGTCACTATATCTTTTGCCAAATAAACCTTAAAATTCTCTGAATGTTCTTCATAAATACAAGCATCCACCAACTATAAACAAACGAAGAGCCCATAGATGGTGATTTTACTGCAGAAACTTTTGAGTATGGAGTGGACTTTGTGGTAACCTTAAAATAATGTATTTATAGCGGCGCCTGGCGGGCTCAGTCAGTGGAGTGTGTGACTCTTGATCTGGAGGTTGTGAGTTCCAGCCCCACATTGGGTGTAGAGATTAATTAAAAATAAGATCTTTTGGGGCGCCTGGGTAGCTCAGTCGTTAAGTGTCTGCCTTTGGCTCCGGTCATAATCCCAGGGTCAATCCCAGGGATTGAGCCCTGCATCGGGCTCCCTGCTCCACGGGAAGCCTGCTTCTCCCTCTCCCACTCCCTCTGCTTGTGTCCCCTCTCTCACTGTGTCTCTCTCTGCAAATAAATAAATAAAATCTTTTAAGAAATAAATAAATAAAAATAAAATCTTTTAAAAAGATAATATGTCTTATAGAGTGACAATGATACATAATGACATTGAAAAACATGCATAACATTAAATGGAAAAAACTTAAATTATTGTATGTATTGTACATTATATATGGAGAAAATTAAAAGGTTTTAGTGTGTTTAACTGAGTAGTAGCATTATAGGTGACTCTGTAATTTATTTCTATTTATCTGCAACGTATAATTTTTTAAAATTACAATTTATAGAGAAAAGAAACAGTTAATAAAAACTCCAAACATACCAACGTTTCATGATACATATTACTTAGTATTTGCACATCAAGACCCATCTCTCATATCTAAGTGCTTTAAAGAAACCCTCTCCTTTTTCAGAACTTTCTTTAATTTTCGCCTTCCATTTGCAAACTTATTTCCCTCTTTCCCTTTAGAAGGTTGCTATGGATGTACCTGTGCAGTTTCATGAATATATTTTGCTGTTGTCCTCTTTGACTTCATTAATTGGTAAAGGGATTTCTTCTGTCACTTCTCCCTTAATATACTTTACATGTTCCTTATAAACCACCGTGTGTGTGTGTGTGTGTGTGTGTGTGTGTGTGTGTGTGTGTGTGTGTGTATGCATGTGTATAAATATCCCCAGGCCTTAACTGGGCAGTGTCTTAGTCGGCTTGGGCATCCATCACAAATTAACACAAACTGGGTAGCTGAAGCAACAGAAATTAATTTTCTCAGTTCTGGAGGCTGAGAAGTCCAAGATCAGGCTGCCAGCCAATTCAGTTCCTGGTGAGAACCCTCTTCCTGTCTTGTGGATGGCCACTTTCTCAATGTGTCCTCACATGGTGGAAGAGACACAAAGCTCCTGTGTCTTTCCTTCTTTTTATGAGAGCACCGGCCCTTTCATTTCAGGGCCCCACCCTTGATTGCGTCTAATCTTTATCACTTCCATATAGGCCCTATCTCTAAATACAGTCACACTGGGGGTTAGAGCTTCATTATATGAATTTTGGGGGAGAAGGGAAACAAATTCCATCCATAGCATAGAGAATAACACACAGTAGGCTTACTTCTTAAGCAATCCTTTAGGCTTTGGCTGCAAAACAACAGAAAAACATATTTTTCAACTAAAATGTAGTTCTAAATTAGTTTAGCATGGATGTGATCATATGTGCTTTACTTTTTTTTAAGATTTTATTTTATTTATTTATTTGACAGAGAGAGAGATAGCGAGAGAGGGAACATAAGCAGGGGGAGTGGGAGAGGGAGAAGCAGGCTTCCCGCAGAGCAGGGAGCCCGATGTGGGGCTCAATCCCACGACCCCGGGATCATGACCTGAGCCAAAGGCAGATGCATAAAAATAATGGATTAGCTGAAATATGGCAATATTAATGTAGCTCTTTCTCTGGTTGAATTCAGTGCTTGGAAATAAACAGGTAAAGAGTTGTGAGGAAAACAAAACAAAACAAAACAAAACAAAACAAAAAAACAGACACTTAACGACTGAGCCACCCGGATGCCTCCGTATGTACTTTATATAATAAGGATTAAAATTTCACAGCAGAAACTTGAAAAACACTACAGTTTTTCCTGAGTTTATAAGGATAATTTCTTACTGCTTACATAATTTGATAGTGCACTGACTGTAATATCAATTATATTTGCTTTTGTATTTTAAAATGGTACTTCTGACAGTTTTCAAGAAAACTTTCTGTTGAGTTGTTGATATTGGTGTTAAGTTGTGTTTCACTAAATGTTGATCCAAACATGTCCTCTTGACCTATTGTGCAAAAGAAAGAAGTGTGAGGGCTTAAGAGGTTTATGCATTTTTTTGTTAGGATCATGCATTTGCATTATAATATCATTTGTTGAGGTCAAGACTATGGATTTATTAGCTGACTGATGGATTTATTCAGTGTTGTAAAAATGAAATAAATCGAAATAGTAATTGAAGGTCAGTCAGTGATTGGCATTTTGGTGTAATGGATGTAATGGATGCAGAGGAAATATGAGCGCCAGATGTTAAAACAATGAATAGATTACCACTTTATTTTTGATAGACCAATGTTCTAGAAGGGATGCATTTAAATATACAGAATGCATGTGAATGTCTGTATATTTTCTTGTGTCCGGGGAAAGGGGAGGGGATTAAAAAACACCATGTAAAACAACCCTTAAAACTACATAACCCATGCCATGCATTTTTATTCAAATCTAGTTTGGTAATGTCATCTGTGTAAATGTTTCCTCCATAACTAGGAAGTGAGCTCCTTGAAAAAGAAGCAGAGATGTAGATTCCATCATATCCTGGGTATCACCGGCACAGCGCTCATCCCAGAGAAACACTTAATGCACTTTCTGAATGGAATTGACTTAAACTGAACACTGAATTGATCAGACTTTTCCCTTAGGACCGGCTGAAGGTCCAGGAAACAATTGAACCCTAAAGGTTTTTTGTGTTTTGGTTTTTTTTAAACGTAAGGATGGGCACTTTTCCCCTCCCTATTTTCTTCCAGTCATGTACCATTTTTATTTTACCTACATTTTCCACATAATCCCAGTGGATTTGCTGTGATCCTATCATCCGCTTCCACAGTTTACTAATTGTGGTTTGCTTGTGTAACTGTGGGATGTCAAAATAGCCTCCATTAACATTTAAGACACTATGCTTTACTCTTGATATATAATTAAGTGGATGCATCAAAAATTTGAGCATGATTTTTTTATAAGATGCTGTCTAACAAAATTATAACTAGATGTTAAAATTATGACCTAAATGACTATCTAGACTAGCCATTAATTTAGTTTCTAAGACATGAAAGGCAACTCTACTTCAGAACAACTAATAACAGACCAAATCACTTTGATATATCAACTATTAGATCCCTGACAAGCAATCCTACTGTTAATAAAATAAATGCATGTAATAGAGGACACTTTTGGTATAGTCGTTCTACTTTCTTTGAGTTTTATGTTATATACTCTCTTACCTTTTCACTGACTAGTTGTTTGGTATGAAGAAAGGAATAGGCAATCTATTCAGACCAATCTATTCAGAAGTTGCTACTTCTTTATTAGATAAGGCACATATATATGGAAAAGAGAAATCATCTAAAGACTCCCTGCTTCTTGATATGGAGGTAAAAATAGATCATTGTTAGCCCTGGTTCCCTTGTGGAAATCCAAAGCTTTCTTTATATTTTATGGATAACTACAGTGGGCTTGCTTTCTTATGGCTGGTTTACCTCCAGAAGTTTTCTTCTTTATCTGCATTCTGCTGCCCCAAAGATGAAGCATTATTATTATTATTATTATTATTATTATTATTACTATTATTACAAAACCACACACTCCTGGAAAGTATTTTTCAATGTAGTGGACATTTTTTTTTTCTTGATATTCTAGGATGAGGGGAAATCTGATGAGTTACATCAAAGGTCAAATAACTTCAAATTTAACATTAAGCTTTTATGTTTTTAAAAATCCTTTGAGGGACTCTGCCACCTTGAATGTCTCCCAAGCCCAGCTCCACTCTGAAGCCAGATTCTCATACTTTTTCCTTGTCTCTTCTCTAAATCCCCTCCTTCTCTGCTGTTCTCACTCCCTCCTCCCTCCTGGAACAAGACAACTAAGATAAAAACCAAGAATTTCTTTTTCCAAGCAAGCAGGGGAGGGATTCTCCATGTTTGCTTAGGCTTTTGCCACCATTTTTTTGCAGTCTTAGAGTCTCTCCCAAGCAGAGGAAATATGAGCGCCAGATGTTAAAACAATGAATAGATTACCACTTTATTTTTGATAGACCAATGTTCTAGAAGGGATGCATTTAAATATACAGAATGCATGTGAATGTCTGTATATTTTCTTGCTTTCATAAAATAACATTTTTAGCACAAAAAGAAATCTTATAATTTAGTATGAAAATGTTCAATGATAGAAAAGCCTGAAGATGAGATCACTAACCACATGAGAGGTGTAAAGCAGAGCATGAAATCTAAGATGGAGATAAATTTGAAGCCTTCTCTATACTAGCATTAGCAGCTGTTCTGTCAAAATCTGTCACTCTCCCCAGTTGTTATGAGCCCAGGACTGAGAAAGTTCATTTCAGGAATCTGTTTCACTACACTTTCTAGGCTTCCCATGTGGCTTTTCTTCATCAAATTCTGTGAATCTTGAGGGCATATCCATTCATGAAAATGAAAAAGCAATCTTTATCACAAAACTAGATAATTATTCTTCTACACTTCAGTTGTTATCACTATTTATTTGTATGCTGTTATGTTCTCGATACAAGAGTGAAAACTTTGTATATCAGCATTAGGATCAATTTGAGTTTACAATTTCAAGACATAGCAATTTACCAATGAAAATGATTTACGTAGCATTTTAGCACCGATCAAACATGAGTGAGTATATGGTATTCAAAATGTACATTTATTGATCTGAAACAGTTAGAAGAATATGTACAAATTTTATGATATTGTATTATACTTGTATAGCTTCCTAAGGGAAGAATATTCTCCGCATGATGTCTATCAGAGAGAAAAGAGGTTACATCTGTGTGGATGCATATAACCCTTCCATTGATTTATGAACAACGACAAAAAAATCCTCAGGGTATCAAAATTAAAAAAAAAAACAACAAACAAACCCTATGTTATGTGCATGATGTATCTGAGTGAGTTTAATTTTTATTTGCATTTCTGAGATGGATGAAAGATGTAGAAAAAAATCACTTGTGAGAGAGAACTCCCTACTGACTGTGCATCAGGAAAAAAGTAAAATGTGTTGGTATTTCAGCAACTGATGGAATATTTTTATGACTAGATACCAATTTCTGAGAGGAGAATTCAAATAAGAAGAAGAAGAAAGAAGAAAAAGAAGAAGTAGAAGAAACGACACATAGTTCTCCCTGTTTCAAAATGGTCTTGCATTTTCAGAAGATATTGTCATTTTAGTGACATTGCATGTAGTGATCCTTCCATTTCTCCTTCATCAATCTTTTTTGCCATATTTAAAAACCATTTTTAAAATCTTTGCCAAGCCATATATAAAAATTTCTCATAAAAATATTGAAACAGGATATCAATGTCAGTGTTCTTTTGGGGTCTACCTACCAGCTTTTAAGATTGCATCCTTCTGGTCTGTTGTCAGCAACAAAGCCATTTCATTCCTGTCCCACAGTTGTTTCTTAAGCGTGGACTGCTTGGCAGACACATTTTAGCCCCTGGGAATATAATGGGTAATGACAGTCAATGGCTTTTACAAAGGGCTGCGGTGAGGAAACTAATAAGTTAAATATATATACAATATTTCGGTTGCAAAAAGTGCTTTGATGAAAATAAAAGTGGAAAATGTGATTCAGAAACAGGGATGGGTGAGCTGTTAGGCTGCTAATCTAGCATGTCTAGACAAGGACTCACCATCTAAGAGGTAACGTTTAAACCTGAACTTGAAAACAGAAAGCTGTCAAGGGTGGGACAGTGGTTTTGGCAAAGAGGGCCATGTAAATGTCTTGAGGATTGAATGAGATTTTCTCTTGAAAAGCAGAAGAAAGACCACTGAAGGTGGAGCCTCGCAAGTGAGGTTGAGTGTGGTGGGTGATGACAGCAATGGGCAACAGTCAAGTCACACAACACCTTTATTCTAAAAATGAGTTCAGGTTTTATTTTAAGCACAAAGAGAAGACAGTGTGATGTTTAAAGCAGGGGAGTGAGGAGCTCTCATTTATAGTTCTGCTGGATTGCTCTGGCTTGAGTGTAGAGGTGGATTTTCAGGAGCACCCTAGGGAGACAAGGAGAATAGTTTGGAGTGTGCTGCAGGTGCCCAGGCAAGAGGTGGTGGTTTTGGCTAAAGTAGCAGGGGTCAAGAGATACAAGCCAAGGGCATGAGCAGATCTATTCTGAATTCGCAGCCCACAGGACTTGCTAATAGATTGGATTTATCTGTGGAAGGGAGAAGGAAGGATGGCTCATGGGTTTTCTCCATCATGATTGGGTAGGTAGTGGTACTGTTATAAGAATTGGGACGTGGAAATGGGGCAGGAACAGGTTTACACAGTAGGGGAAAAGGGGAAGGGAGGAATCACTGGAATTCTACTTAGAATAAGTGAAGATAGAGGAACATAGAAGACAACAAAGTCCACACATCAGTCTCTGATATCTAATTCCCCAAGCCTGAGTGATGTCCAGCCAAACCCATGAATGTTAAATAAACCCCCCAAAAGTCAATGAATTCAACCAGGGAAGAAAGTTGTTAAAGGACATGTTAAACTGAATGCCGTTTAGAGTATTACTATACACAATATATATACAAGCATACGTATAGGCAGCATATTTATACTTCAGATACACTGATCCGCAGACCTATATAACCGCAGTTTTAATATAAATGAGGAGCGTGACCATGATCTGCTAGTGGTGCTTTATTCCGCCTCATCTGGGTGGCTTTGGGAGTTCTTGTGACTCGGTTTCACAACTCTCTGTTGACTTACTCAGGGGAAATGCCTTTGCTCTGATCACTCATGCATTTAGTATATCTGCTTTATGAGATCTGTTTGTGTCCAAAAGTAGGAGCTTTCTAAAGGTTTAATGATGTGTAAAACACAGCAGCCTACATGCTGGGCGCAGAAAAAAATATATCAGGATGATGATGTCATCGATGATAATAGATTTACATTTTGCTGTGTTTGAATATTTTCTTTTAAATACATTTTTATGTGGAAGTTGTGCTTCATATAGTTGAAGAAATTCAACAACTGCACAGTCCCTGGCTTCTGGGCTGATATTGGATCACATTTCCGTCGGTAAGTGTAGAGGTGACTGGGCAGTGGCAGGACTATGGCAGAGGCCATGGGAGGATTCAGGCCAAGTACAAGTTAGATAAGGTAGCTTTAAATCAAAAAGATATTTTAAGTTATGGCCCAGAGACAAAAATGTCTCGAATTAAATCTTCCCTTTCAACTCTGCGATTCAAGAGTAGCTTGCAGCCAATTTTATTAATTGACCATTTATTTGAATTCACATAATTACCTACTAGGACATCCAGAGTTGAATGTTTTCACCATTCACTGGGAGGCCAGGCTGTGCAGTCAAGATTAAAAGGCAGATAAGTGCCACCCAGGGAAGAGACCAGATTATGATTCAGTGTTGCTAATAACAGAAAACATACCTCCAGGCTCAAGCGGTAAGACCTTTACTAATAGCAAGAAAGGGGAGAGTGCCCAAGACCCAGGCCCTTGCAATTGCATGGGTCCTCATGGCCAGCAGCTCCGCCTGGGCTGGCAATGGGGCTGCACACCCCCAGCCTCGCGCTGCAGTGGAGGGACCCCACCCCCTCTGCCATGGGGTCTGAATACAAAAAGCTGAGGGTGTGCCCGAGGACCGCTGACTCATATGCTTAAACAGAATAAGGGAGTACACGTCATGCCTAGAACAGAGAGGATATTCCCAAGTGAGGCCAGCACAGACTATGAGGGCTCTTTAGACTCCAGGCTTGTTCTTGTGTGGTCTAGTGAGGGTTGAAAGACTATGCATGAGACTACCTTTCCCCGCATTGAGAAACAATTATTTTGAGACTCAATAAACTCCATGTTTCTATTTTTTTAATTTCTGTTGCTCTCCTATGTGTAAAAGCACGATGCTCCTAGCCCTGCATGTTAAAGTACCTCAAGAGGCAGCATGGTGATGTGAGAAAGAGTGGGCTTTGCCTCAGGTTGACCTCCATTTGAATCCCAGTCCACCCTTTCAGTCAGTTACTTAACTTCTAGGAAGTCCACTTTCATAATACTAAAGTAGAGATACTGTCTCCTGCGAGAGATTTGTCAGGTTAAATGAAGCAATATATAATAAAATATTGCTCAGATAGCAAGCACACAGTGTCTTCTTAAAAAAAAAAAATGTCAGAAGGCAAACTTTCCTATTCCGTGGGAATAGAAAAGAAGGGGTTTAAGAAATATGTGTTCTTAGTAGCTGATTTGTTTGCACAAATCTGTTCAAGATCACCAAGATTACCGAGTACTAGGAAAGTGAACAATCAATAGTTTGAACAGGATGTAAGTAGTCAGAGGGTTAGATGTTTTACTTTACTCTCCTGACAGTTCCCTTCTGCTTGTGATCAAAGGTAAATCTTACTGACAACAAGCAACAGGTTTCAGATTCATTGCACAGAAGAAACTAAGTGCAAAGTTTCCACTCCTAGCCTTTTAATGATTCCTACTGACCCCACTTCTCAAGTCTTCAAAACTCTGTGCTTGTCAGCTTTGTCACTGAAGCACAAATTAAGAACTTTCCACTACCACCAGGTAATTATGTCTCACTTCATTGACAAAGTCTTCCATTTGGCTTACAGAATTTCAGTTCCCTTAATTACAACTACAAACAATCCTAGGAACAACTTATAGAATAAGCCATTTGAACCTTTGCCCTAAGGAGTCTTGAGAACCAAATTTCAGCTCCTGGCTGACTGCATCCAGAGTGGTCTGAAGGGAATCCAGCATTTTCCAGACTAAGCCCATACTTTGCATCACTGCGTTCTTTTACTGTTAGTGCCTGCCCTCTCTGCTTGAGCCGCTGACTCTGGCAATTGCTCCAGAGGAACTCACTGTGTACTGGGCACTTTCTTCAAGTTTCGGGGAGGGAAGAAAGGTTTTCTTTTCTTTTTTTTTTTTTTTTTTTTATTTCTGTCGGTGCCAAAGAGGGCTTTGGGGTATTTTCTTCCTCAGCAACTCTTTAACTCTTCCCTCGTGAAACATCTTTCTGTGTGTACTTTGCAGAGAATGGAATCTCACCAGAGGCCCTCTGAAATGCCTGCAGCAAAGCGTAGCCAGGAGACTAGCACAGTCGTAGACTCCTGTTGTCTCCCCCTAACCCCCCTCACAGGGCAGCGGCAGGATGGGACTTGCCACCTCTCTTTTGACTATGCTAAAATCCTCGTGGCATAAAAGGCTTTTTCCTAGTCCAGATTTGTGTGATGCTGTGTAAAACGACTTCCAAAAGCAGAGTCTTTTTACTTAAAACGGACTTGCGTGTGATAACGGCACTGTTTAGTAATAAGAGAAATCGTGGCATGGCTTATTATAATTCACTTCTGTTCTTTGTCAATAATCTGGTCAGACTTCTGATACTGACCTTTGTATAAAATTCTACGTATCTTAGTCCGGATGTGTAGTCGTCATCTCATCATATATCTTTATATATGTATATATATATATGTGTGTGTGTGTGTGTGTGTGTGTGTATTCCTACACACACACACACACACACACACACACACACACGATGCTTTTCTTTGAGTATCTCCTCTATCACATACTGATCATACTCTCAACTTAGAATGTGATAGGATTTTATAAACTTAGGAACATTTATCATATTGTAACAGACTAGAATTTTTTTGCTTTAGCTTTTCCCTCTATTTTTAAAAATGCTTATCAAATTTATCAGGAAGTTCTATTATAATTAGAGCAGATGGAAATGATGGTGTCTGTACAGTAAAGGGAAAACAATATAAATCATTATATAATCGTGTACATGGTGATATCTATATTTATTAGCAGATGAGAAGCATATTTTCTCTGAAGTTGTCTGAATTTCTGTGAAAAGAATCTCCTTAATAATAAAATAGTTCTAAAATCTATCTTTGTAAAATAGACTGCACTCAGTATTACATATTCGAAGGCTCCATGAATATATTGTTTGGTTTTTTAAGTGATAATTTTGTATGTTTAAAGAATTTGCAGTCACGTTTTTGGATTAACCAAGGAGATTCTTCTAAATTTCTAACCAAGTCCTTATGATAAATAATTATCAGCTTCTTTTATAATGTAATTATATCCATAAGATTTTTGCATGGTTTACCCACAAACAAAAAATACATTCCTTTTCCATTACTGCTGGCAATTTTTTTCCCTTTATGTTTTTCTCTAATCCATTTGAACTTGAAAGGATGGACTACTTCCTCAGCAGTATTTCGGTGTCTCTCGTCCATAATCTTATTGATGGGCTCCTTTGTAATTTGTAAAGCAAAATTAAAATCGACCTGTAATCTGTTAAAACAGTGCTAAGCATTCACATCAGCCATTAGCTCTGATAACTCCTTTATCTTTGTGAAGAAGGAAAGGCTCTTAAGTATTGATTTTAAATAACAAAACATAGCCGCTGATCTAGTTTTGCCTGTCACATACTCAGGTTCATGGGTTTTGTTCTTTCTACTTAATGGTTGCCCTTTTTGTTATGAAGTAATATCTTTTTCTATTTCAAAGGAGTATCTTTCCTAACAAACAACTGTAGTTTGAGTGTTTGCCACAATAGAGACCTAAATAAAACAATGTAAAACTATAACTGAGGATGTTTTCCTCAGTTTTACTACAAAATATTCATGATTAAATTATGTGCTTCAGACAAACATTATAAAAATAATTTACTAGTACAGTTTGATCAGCATATTACAGTACCATTTACAACATTTAGACTATTGATTATTGTGATAGAGTCACCCTCTCCAAAAATATTCTATCTGCTTCCCTGTACTTCCCAACTCCTTTGCAGCAAGGCAGATTCATCTCCCTTGTGTTGGCTGATGGGATGAAGTATATCACTTCCAGGCTAATGGAGAACCCAGTTCTCAAGTCTCTCTTTTTCAGCTGAGATGACCTAGAAGGCTGCATGTTCCTGATGAGAATGGAGTGTCCATTAGTCTGGTCTCTGAGTGGCTCTGTAAAGAAACACCAGCAAAGGTGATGTAAAATCAGCAAGAAATAAACTTTGGCTTTATGATAGCAGATATTCACAATTACTTTGTTATTACATCCTAATGCAGCCTATCCTGGATAATGGAGTTAATCAGGAGTAGAAATTATCATGTCATCACCTACCATGATATGTCCCATAAAAATATACTGCAAAACTTTCAGAAAAATCTTATTATAATAATATTCTCTATGTTAAATTGGGGAGTTTCTTATTATTACATTTAGCCTCTTACATGCCGAGGATAAGAGTGAGCGAAAAAAACAGAAAAAAAGTGAAATTGTTCTCTAACGGAATTGTGCTTGCTATAATTCATCTTACCAGAGAAGATTTAAGGGCAGAACATCTCTAGAGTTTCTGAAGACATTATAGGCCAGTTCCTCGAAGAAGACAGTTTTTAACTTACTTAAAAGTCCTACTAGATTATTTTTATGTTTCTTTCTCAGGTTCGGTTGTCAAATATCTTCAAAGGATGTTCAAAATGTGATTTGCTTTCACTGAATTATATGTAATTTGCATCTAACTCGTCTCAGGCTCAAATTTTATATTAAAAACCACCTTGGAATCTGGTGGAAGATTATATTATATACATATACAAAGTTGAAGTCTCCATTACCTACAAAATTTTAAAAAAAATTAACGATGTATTTTAAGATTATATCTCTTGTTAATTAAACTGCTACTATAGGACTCTGCACAATTTAGAATGGGTTTTATATTGAATTCAGAGTTTAGCATTGGTAGTCTATGCTCAGAATAAGAGTCTGAAACTAATTTTATTCCACTCATATACTGTTTTAGATGATAGAGGCTAAAGGTATGAGTATATCATGGACCTTTACCCTCTAGATTTACCAGTGTGATGGAGAACATTGATGTATAAATGGAAAACTTCAAATACAAGTTGATTATAATAACCGTTGTAATAGTACGACTAATTGAGTACTTTACGCACAAAGAACTTCAGATAGTTTCAGGAGAGAAGATTAAAAGAAATAATGTAAATTTGAAATAGGCAGTAACAATGGTAAGAAAAAATGAAAAGTATGTTTTGCAGATAATTTTTTTTTCTGAATTTGGCCAGCATTTGGATGATAAAAGGAACAAAGAAGTTTAAAATTGCTATCCAGGTTTCTAGTATAAATAACCCACTAATTCCATTAATTATATTGGAGAATCTATAAAAACAAATAAAAACCATTTGAGAGAAAGTACTTTTTGTTTCTGTGAAATAACTCTTATATCTCCCATGCAAGCATGTGGCCCAGCACAGAGTTGGAATGAAAGGGGCACTTATTTAAATGGACACACAGAACTACTTTATGTTGTACATTATTATACTCTTCAGTAGACGTTCTTCTAGGCCATCATTAATTTTAACCATTAATTTGCTAGCATGTTGTTTGTTTTTCCTCCAAATTTCTTGTTAATCTTTAGTAGCTCCTCTAGGTTTTCCTGATTTTGTATTAACCTTGCTAATGATGATGTCCTGCACCTATTCAATAAAATGTGACACACCTAAGCAATTTTTCTACAAGTCAACAAAAAATGTCCAACTGCCTATTTATTTGTCAGGCTTCACTGTTTGGATATAAACTACATGGGTTTTAGCTATTAGTTTATTTGAGTTCAGAAGAAATACTTCACAGTATGTTTATATATCTAGCTATCCATTTAATATCTATATGCCCTATTCAGTAAAATTTTGAGGTTGATTAGAAATGGTTTACTGCCTTACTCTTTCAAAAAATTTAACTTTTACAACAACCTTCTTGGAAAAGATCTTATTTCAGTTGCTGAAATGGTCCTACTATAAAGTTGCAACAGTAAACATTATAAACATCAAAACTCAAGTTATAGCTACATATTTAATGTCTAGAAAATAAATGGGTGGCATTCTAAAAACTTACTTCTGGGGGTTAAAGAGTACTTTATAGGTGGTTAGAAAAAAAGTAATTACTATTGATTAGCAATTGGCTCAGATTCTGTAGAAGGGTTATTAAGGTCTTAAAATACAGAACAGAGTGTTATAAACAATATTGTGTTCTCCCCAGTCTGTCTTGGACTAACCATTTCTTTGTCTGAAATGTCCTTTTGACATAGCTTATGCATCTCAGGAGCTTTGATATAGGGAGCACTTTAGAACTAAAGACTATTTCAGCATTTAAAAGGGAGATTGCTCGGAAACCCCCGTAGAAGCAGTATAAACTCTGAGTGAATGGAATGGAATAATTATAGCACCTATCAATAATTACCCATTGTATATGAAATTACTTTGTGAAACTAAGATTAATTCTTCTGGATTTATATGATTATAATGAAAATAGAAATGGCTCCAAAATGTGTAAAAATGGGGATATTATCAAATGGCAGAGGAAATAAAATGACTCTATTACATACGCATTTTTTAGGAGAAACTTTATATTATTAAGAGATACCTTTTGAAACCTTCGTTAATTTTCAAATGATTGGACACAGAATTGTTTGTGTAGGCACCTGGCATTTGCCCAAGTGACATTTCTGTTGTGAGTCAGGTCTTTTTTCCCTTGCATACCTTCTCAACACAAGTAACCAACTTAACTCTTCTGTCCTGATAGAAGTCATGTATAAAGCCACCTTACAAATCCGCTTTACGTGTTACAATTTAGTTCATATGGCATGCATATTTGAGTTACAGTTGACATCAGTGAGAATTTCACATTAATCTGTTTATTTTATACAAGTTTATTTTGCAGTAAGAATAATCATTTATTCATCCCATCAGTAAACCATTCAACAACTATTTAGTGCATTTTTACAATGTACTAGGCTATATTTTGGGCATTGGGGATAGAAGATACACAAGGAACATTCTGGTATTATGTTGGTCTTTTCTTTAATCTTCTTCCCAATTAGTTGAGTGATTTTGTTTTAGAACTAGACTTCCTTTTGATCAGTACAGATGCGCATCTTTCTTCTTCTAGCTATTTCATATTATTAAATCTCTTGGCCAATCATCAACATAGTGAGCACATTATGTTGATTTTTATATGTATGATTTTCCCAAAGATACAATCAATATCTTATTAATTTTAATCCAGTGCCTGGAACTCTGTAGGTTCTCAACATTGTTTGTAGAACTGAATTAGCCATAAGACTGACTATCTCAGTAACACAAAGGGAGCTGGGATAGGCATTAAGCTCTGGCACTAGACTCAGTTAATGTCAGAAGTTACTGGGATTATGCCCAGCTGATACCTGAGAGGGAATGACACCATCCAAATTTTGGTCTTACACACATCTGTACTAAAAGTCCAAGGTGGAATTTAATGATGCCCAAATAAAGAGGTGGCCTAGCATTAGAGAATGGAGGAAGGAAGTAAATTTTCAGACAAGCAAATATTGAGCCTAGAGGACACAGGAAGATAGTTCGGAGAATCTCTGGCCATGAAACTCTTCACAGAACTAGACACCAAGGCAATATAGACTGAGATGGGGGAATAATCTAGAATCTAGAAATCAGTATCAGGAAATTTCAACTAAGATCAGATGTTTGGGGTGATATGGATAATAATCTGCCTTGAATGAGATTAGGGTAGAAAGTGGGCAGGGCTAACTTGCATCGTAAACAAGGCACCCGTGGGCTCATCTTTTGTGGACTGGAGAAAGAACTTTATTGGGGACTGACAACTATAAGACAATTCGCATTAGTATTCTTTGTGTTTGGCCTGTTTATAAATGGGTTCATTTTATATTTAAAATTTAGTGATAGGTAATAGAAAAATCAGATATTTCCCTCATTAGGATAAAACCCCCACACAAAATGTATTTTTTTCCATAAAAACTGAATAAAGCTGCTGAAATTGCATGACACATGTTTCTGCTCCACGTTTTTGAAGTAGAGAATTGTTCCACACTATTTTCAGTGCAAAAAATGAAAAATGCACTTCAATAGTTAATCATAGCCTTGGAGTTTAAATTAACCAAACTTTGTTTCTACTCAACACCAAACTTTACTAAAGAACTTCATTCTTCTATATCATTAGGGTGTCATTGTTTATGTTACATTCTCAGGTAGGTACCAGAGTACATGGAGAATTTTTTAAAAAATGGTAGCTGTCACAATGAGTTTGCCTTAAATTTGACATGAGTTCTAGAACTCCTTCATTTCCTGTTACCTCCTCCCCCCCAGTTTTCTTCTGTGTTGCCACCATCTTTGTGATTCTTTCTAATTTAATTATTTCCAATAGAGAAAAAGCCAAGGAACAGTAGAAGGGCATGTGATTCCAGGTGCTTTTCCCAAAGTTGATGAGCTATGATGCTATGAATCATATTCTCTATCTTGTCTGCGGCGAGATGCATTGTGCTTCAAGTCTGTCACTATAAAAAACCTGTTAGTCTCCTTTTGGCAGAGAGGGCTTACATTGAATATTGTCCTTTAGGATCTTAGTTCCAGGGTCATTCTAGGGAGGTTTCACATCAAGTCAAGGAAAAGACACTGTTGGCCAACATAAAGGGAAGGATTTGTTACTAGAAAAGCCCTGCTTCTCTTAGAAAGTGAGAAATTAAAAAAAAAAAAAAAAAAATTTAACTGCCTAGTCACCCTGAGCTTGAAACCCCAGCTGACAAGCTTGTGAAAGTAGATTAGCAAAATTTCTGAAAATGTCATGAATTACTTTTGCTTTCCCTCAATTGAGAAGAGTGTCAAGGGGCTAATCAAACAAGTTGTAGTAGAGAAATCAGGGATATTAGTCTAGACTATCATTTGTAATGTCGTAAACATGGAGTATGGAATCTCTCTCTTGTGTGTTCGTGAATCACTTAAAAAGTAAAGAATGACTGTTCTTTGATAAAAATGCCAAGCTGTTTGGTCAGCATCATCCCTCCTCCCTCCAACAATTCTGTGTTAGTTAAGATGAAATTTAGCTGCAGGTGACACAAAATCCAAACTAGCATGTGACATTAACAAAATAGTAATTTACTTTTTGCTTCTATACAAGTTTCAGGCTGGTGTGGGGCTTTGAGCTGTCAGGGACACAGCTTCTCTGTACTGGTTGCTTTACCGTGTATTGCCTCTAACTTAAGACAGCAGCTCTAAAACCCAAGAAGGGGGGTGGGGATGGTGGAGGGGATGAAGAAGAGGCCAAAAACTATCCTCTAGGTACCTCTGTTTGTAATTCATTGCCCAGTACTTAGCCTCAAGGCAGGCTGGAAAAAATATTGTGGTGGCCTCATGCCCAACCAAAATGTACATTTCTATGGAACAAGGGAGGAATAGATGTTGAAAGAAAACCAGACGTCTCTGCACCTCATTTGTTTCAGAGAAGTCTTATAAAATATTAATATTCTTGTACTATAATTTTTTTGGAAACACCAATTAGATTTTAGATCCTGTGACTTACAAAGAATTTTGTAAACTTTACATGACGTTCTTTTACTTGAATGTATCCAAAAAACTTCAGTCATTCAACAATTACAAAACACGAATACAAAACAACAGCAAGCAGATGAGAATATGGGATTGTATGTATCAATAATTCAAAATTCATCTCTTTGCCTTACACTTAAAAATGTTTTGGAACTATAGATTTTCTTTCTTTTTTTTCCAATATGGCTGTTTTTTTGCTAAATAGAGAAGGCAAATTTTTATTTTTATTTTTTACTTATTTTTTTTAAGATTTTTATTTATTCATTTGCGGGAGAGACAGAGAGAGAACAAGCAGGGGGAGAGGCAGGCAGAGAGGGAGAAGCAGACTCCCTGCTGAGCAAGAAGCCTGATGCGGGACTCGATCCCAGGACCCTGGGATCATGACCTGAGCTGAAGGCAGGCGCTTAACCATCTGAGCCACCCAGGCGCCCCAAGAAGGCAAATTTTTAAATGACAATTTGTTTTTTCTTTCAATTAATGTTATTATAATTTGTTTTCTACTCAAGAATTTCAAGAAAAACATAATATTATTACATCCATGACTCTGAAGTGGCATTTCTCATAGACTCTCAATTATTTCCTTTAATTAGGACCATATAACCAAGGAAATTAGCTTTACAGTTGTCCCAAGATATACTTAAAATTTAGAATATATCTTTGATCATCAAACTTTTACAAAATTAATTTGCCTTGTCAACCGTCTTTAAAACCTTTCATGATAAATAGCTTTTGGACAATTGTTTCTGAGATACTAGATTCCTTATAAAACTAGTTTAGTATGTACATTTGTACACTCACCCACACAGAGCTATCTGTATGTATGTGTTGATTTATTTCACTGGTTTATAACAATGTATTTAATTCCACAATCATATATTTGAGTAAATTTGGAAATACTAGGTTTAACAGAATTCAGCAGAATTCTATAATGGAACATCTTGAAGACCTTCTAATATGTTATTCTTCACTGAACCTCTTCCATAGAGGAATGTGCTATGTAAACATATTTGACCACACATCCTCTATTCTAAAATCAATCAACCAATTATCATCATAGAACTAGTATTCTATGGAAAACATTTTAAGAAATGATGAAAATCATTCACTGATGTACAGATGGTTAGTTTGTGTATTTATTAAAATCTAATTATAAATTGAGCATACAACTTACTTTACCATAACCCTGGAGAAAGAGTCTTTGTAGGAAGAGGTTAGGTACCCATTGTGGGAATATCTTAAAAGGAAAATTCATTTTTATAAAAATTCTCTAATTTTGCTGAGCTAACATTTTTTTAAATCCAACTGTATTATGAATACTAATCCTAGAGAGTATAAAATATTTATTATTTTATTTCATTTATCTAGTCTGTATCTGTAACAAATTCTTTTGAATGACTTTGTTCACTGCTGTCCTTCACAGACCTCATTTATTTGCCACCTTTATTCCATCTCACTAGTAATTGAGTAAAAACAAAAATGAAAGGAGAACAATTATTTTTGAAAGCCTACCATGTAGCAGGAACGATACTTAGCACTGGAAATACAAAATTAAGTTAATCGTGGACTATAATAAATTTACATTTAAATATAGAAGAGAGACAAAAATTGATGCCTATCCAGACTTAAAATCATATAAAACGCTTTAGAATTGACTAGAACAATTGCCTAGGACAAAGAAAAATATCCATATTATCAAACTTCTAATCACCTTTAAGAATACCAACAGCATGTTTATTAGTTGTTACAAAGACCAAAAAGATATTTGCATATAAACCAAGTAATTTTAAATTAATTAATCTTGAGTGACAATAAATATATATAAATTCCAGAGAGCAGGAATTGTGAGTCCTGGTTTTCTGACTACAGTGCAGGACAATTAGTAGTACCAAGATTGAATAACCCCTACATGGAAGATGCACTGAAAACTAAAATGGTAGGCTATTTTGAAAATTAGAAAAATTTAAACTATATATATATAGTTTATAGAACGTATATATATATATATATATATATATTTATGTTATAAAAATATTTAAAAAATTCACAGGCCTCGATCCTTAAATTATTAAACTAATAAGTAAAAAAAAGAAAGTAACTGCTTATTCAACAAGAAAGAGTAATCAAATCCAAATAACTGAGGAAGAATAAATTAATAATAAATTAGAAGGGTTATGACATGGAAAACAGAAAAATGGTAGGATAGATAAATGTATATATAAGCTGGAAACTTTATCAGTAAGAAAGGGAAAAATCATAAAGGAGTAGGAATAAGAAATGGGATCTAAACAAAATAATGGAAAAATTTTTTTTAATTAATATAATTTAAGGATTTATCTTTTTGCCTGTTAATTAAGGTAATTTTTAAATTACCAAAAAACAAAAACTACCATAAGAAGGGTGAAAGCTTGAAGTTATCTGAAAGGTTATACATACTTGTGATCACAGCCTTGTGATCACAGCCTCTAGAATCAGAATATCTGATTCCAAAACCTAGCTCTGCTAATTATCTGTTGTGTGAACTTGGGCAAATATGGGAACTTCTAAGTGCATTATTTCTCTCTTCTGTTAAATGGTGATAATAAAACCTACTAAATAATATTGTTTTAAGAATGAGATAAGAGAATATATAAAGCACCTAGTATAATTTAAGCACTAAAACAATTATTTGCCAAATCTAAAATTGCACCTCTTTTCTATTTTAATCTCCATTATATAAATCACCCCTGCTTAAAACCAAAAGTGAACATACTGCCTTTTTTTTCCACATAATATTTTGCATTCTACTTGTCATTTAATTTTATCCTCATAAGCTAACTTAATGTCTAACATAATGAGAGGGCGTATATCAGTAACCAAAAACTTTTTAAAAATGCATCTACAAATATAAAAAGCATTCTAAAAATATTTTATTTTCATGTAGGACCAAAAAAAAGCCTCATTTGTAAGTGGAAAAATATTCCCATGCAAATATTTCATATACACATGTACACACACAGACATACACACACACACACACAAATATCAAAAGCTATTTAAGAAGTATATGTTGAGGGGCGCCTGGGTGGCTCAGTCAGTTAAGTGTCTGCCTTCGGCTCAGGTCATATCCCAGGGTCCTGGGATCCACCTTGGTCTCCCCGCTCTGTGGGGAGTGTGCCTCTCCCTCTGCCTGCTACTTCCCCTGCTAGTGTTCCCTCTCTCCCTCTCTTTCTCTCTCTCTCTCTCTCTCTCTCTCTCTCACACACACACACACACACACACACATAAATCAATCAATCAATCAATCAATCAATCAATCAATAAAATCTTAAAAAAAGAAGTACATGTTGGAAGAAAAAAATGTCTTGTAAATAGGATAGGACTAATTGTCGTGAGTTTAGGAAAATTTAACTCTTTTCTTACTTGTAGTGGTATATTTTTCCTTAAATTAACTATCCAAACCGAAGGACATTTTAAAATCTATTTCTGATTTTTATTTATTTTTTAATTTTAATTCTAGCATGGTTAACATACAGTGTTATATTAGCTCCAGTGCAATATAGTAACTCAACAATTTCGTGCATCAGCCAGTGCTCATCATAACAAGTGCACTCCTTAATCCCCATCACTTAATTTACCCATCCTCCACCAACCTTCCTTTTGGTAACCATCAGTTTGTTCTTTATAGTTAAGATTCTTTTTTAGTTTATCCCTCTCTTTTTTCCCCTTTGCTCATTTGTTTTGTTTCTTAAATTCCACATATGAGTGAAATCATATGGTATTTGTCTTTCTCTGACTGACTTATTTCACTTAGCATTGTACTCTCTAGCTCCATCCATGTCATTGCAAATGGCAAGATTTCATTCTTTTTTATGGCTGAGTAATATTCCATTGTATATATATACCCCATATCATCTTTATCCATTCATCTATTGATGGACACTTGGGCTGCTTCCATAATTTGGCTATTGTAAATAATGCTCCTATAAACTTAGGGTTACATGTATGCCTTTGAATTAGTGTTTTTGTATTTGGGGGGTAAATACCAAGTATTGTGATTACTGGGTTGTAGGATAGTTCTATATTTAACTATTTGAGGAACTTCCATACTGTTTTCCACAGTGGCTGCTCTGGTTTACATTCACACCAACAGTACAAGAAGGTTCCTTTTTCTCCACATCCTCACCAACACTTTCTTCTTGTGTTTTTGATTTTAACCACTCTGATAGGTGTTGATATCTCATCGTGGTTTTGATTTGCATTTTCCTGATGATGAGTGATACTGACCATCTTTTCATGTGTCTATTGGCTATTCTGCATGTCTTCTTTGGAGAAATGTCTTTCATGTCTTCTGCCATTTTTAATTGGATTATTTGGTTTTAAGGTGATGAGTTTATATAAATTCTTTATACATTTTGGATACTATTCTTTTATTGGATGTCTTATTTGGAAATTCCTTCTCCCATTCAGTAGATTTCCTTTTAGCTTCATCAGTTGTTTCCTTTGCTGTGCAGAAGCTTTTTATTTGGGTGTATCCCAATAGTTTATTTTTGCTTTTATTTCCCTGCCCTCAAAAGACATATCTAGAAAAATGTTGTTATGGCCAATGTCAGAAACATTACTGCCTATGCTCTATTCTAGGATTTTTATGGTTTTAAGGTCTCACATTCAGGTCTTTAATCTGTTTTGAGTTTATTTTTGTGTATGGTGTAAGAAAGTGGTCCAGTTTCATTCTTTTGCCTGTAGCTGTCCAGTTTTCCCAGCACCATTCTTTGAAGAGACTGTCTTTTTCTTATTGGATGTTCTGTCCTGCTATGTTGAAGATTAATTGACTATATAAGTGTGGGCTTATTTCTGGGTTTTATATTCTATTGATCTATGTATCTATTTTTGTGCCAGTACCATAATGTTTTGATGACTATAACTTTGTAATATAGCCTGAGGTTTGGAATTGTGATACCTTCAGCTTTTCTTTTTCAAAATTGCTTTGGCTTCTTGGGGTATTTTGTGGTTCCATATACATTTTAGGATTGTTTGTTCTAGTGCTATGAAAAATGCTACTGGTATTTTGATAGGGATTGCATTAAATCTGTAGATTGTTTTGGGTAGTATAGACATTTTAACAATATTTATTCTTCCAATCCATGAGCATGGAATTCTTTCCATTTCTTTGTGTCGTCTTCAATTTCTTTCATCAGTGGTCTATAGTTTCCAGAGTACAGGTCTTTCACCTCATTGGAAAGGTTTATTCCTAGGTATCTTATTTTTTTTTTTTGATGCAACTGTAAATGGGATTATTTTCTTAATTTCTCTTTCTGCTTTTTCATTATTAGTGTATAGAAATGCAACAGATTTCGGCACATTGATTTTGTGTCCTGTGACTTTACTGAATTCATTTATCAGTTCTAGTAGTTTTTTGGTAGAATCTTTAGTGTTTTCTATATATAGTATCATTTCATCTGCAAATAGTGAAACTTTTGCTTCTTCCTTACCAACTTAAATGCCTTTTATTTCCTTTGTTGGCTGATTGCTGTGGCTAGGACTTTCAGTATTATGTTGAATAAAAATGGTGAGAATAGACATTTCTTTCTTGTTCCTGACCTTAGGGGGAAGGTCTCAGTTTTTCCCCATTGAGTATGATTCCTGATTTTGAATCATAAAGTATTTTAATAGAAAGAAGTTATCAATGGCATTGCTGATAAAATTAAAGATCCTTTTCACTTTTTGGTTACTTTGGAAGATTGTTTCTGAAATATGAAAGGGGGACCTGTCCCTGTCATGAAAACTATTTGTAATCACCTTTGAAAAGCTCAAATAAATTCTATACCATTCAAATATAGACCATTTAGAGTGGATAAAAAGGATGATATCTTGCCATTTGTGAAAACATGGATAGACCTAGAGGGTATTATGTTAGGTGGAATAAGTCAGACTGAGAAAGACAAATACCATATGATTCCACTCATATGTGGAATCTAAAAAACAAAACAGATGCATAAACAAATAAGAGGTAGAATCAGACCTATAAATACAAAGAACAGACTTATAGATACTGGGGCGGGGGGGGAAGGGGATGAGAAATAGGTGAAAGGGAATGGTAGATACTGGCTTCCAGTTATGGAATGAATGAGGCATGGAAATAAAGGGCACAGCATAGGGAATATAGTTAATGATATCGTAATAGTGATGTTATGGTGATATAGACACTGTTATGGTAAGCGTAACATAACCTACAGAGAAATTGAATCATTGTGTTTTACACCTGAAACTAGTGTAATATTGTGTGTCAGCTGCACTCAAATAAAAATATATTATAAAAAATAAAGTGGATATTATTATAGTTATTGTGATCACAACAAAATAAATCCAAGGCAGGAGTTTCATAAATTATAGAAAATTACTAAAATAAAATTTGAAAAGAATAAAACTAGCATTAATAATTTTCACAAGAATAGATCTTTAAAAAATAGAATAATGTTTTAAATTATAAGGCTCTAATATTGCCAAGCTACATTACTGTTATGTTTTAGTATACCACATCTCATTACACAATAAGGAAGGTATAATTCTTCTCAACATGATGACAGTGGAAAAACAGGCACAAACAGAACACACACACACACACACACACACACACCATAAAGCTTCCTGCAAGTTATAGTGTCTTTAAGGTCACTATTTTATAATGAAATATTTAAATAGTTATACAAGTTAATTTATATATTGACATATCCTTTTTACTCTTTAGATTATTTAAAACTGTTCATTCTATGTTACAGGCTTAAGAATCTTGCCCTATTTGGAGGGGAACATAGGAATAACACTTTTTTATTTTTTTTATTTTTATTTATTTTTTTATTTTTTTTAAAGATTTTCTTTATTTATTTGACAGAGAGAGACACAGCGAGAGAGGGAACACAAGCAGGGGGAGTGGGAGAGGGAGAAGCAGGCTTCCCGCGGAATAGTGAGCCCGATGTGGGGCTCGATCCCAAGACCCCGGGATCATGACCTGAGCCGAAGGCAGACGCTTAACGACTGAGCCACCCAGGTGCCCCAGGAATACCACTTTTTTAAATGATACCTCTAAGAAAATTTCCTTCCACAGGTTATTAAAGATAAACAGCAATATGGTAATTCTTTGTTATCCTTCTGTAAAATTAGGGGAAAGATGTGCAGGGACACCTTTATGTTTATTAGGATTAGGAAAAAGATCACAACCCAAGCAAATATAGAGGGGTGTGGGAAGGTTTTTGCCAATATTGGAAGTAATGCAGAACGCAGTCAGTCACCTTTATGCCCATAAGAAAATGTACTGTATGGTTCAGTGGACAAGAATCGCAATGGTTACTAGAAAGTCAATTTAATTAACCTACTCTTCCAACAATAGCCTTCTATATTCTGTTGATTTGAACATTCAGTTATCAAATGGAGAATATAAGAATACTGTTGTTGTTTTTTTTCTTTTTCGACTAGGGCATATAGTGCCACCAAATTAAGAATAAATGCCCCTAAGGCACCCCTGGCTCTGCAAAGTCCTACAAAGAGTATACAAGTCGTAGCTTAATTTAAATAGTGGTTAAAATAAAATGCTTTTTAGCAATTGCTGCTTACATGGGAAATAATAATTGATTAATTTAAAAGTTATCAATGGAGTTTCATTTCTATAAAGTTGGTACTATGAGTAACTGAGATGAAGGCTGAAGTAATTATAGGATAATGAACCTATATAGTTTGTCAACTTGTAAAAGCCTAATTTTATCAAATACAGAAGTATGCCATCATCAAATTAAAACAAGCTTGATTTTTATTACATTTCTTGAAATCTTTTATTAACTAATTTTATATGTTTTTATCTTACATCTGTTTAACCCAGAGAATGAAAACCTAGGGATAAGTTAATCAATATCAGAATGTTCTGTTCTGGCTCACCAAGGGAAAAACAAATTTGAAGATTTCTCAGTGAAAATGACTATTGCTCTCTCTGTTGTGATTCTAAGTGACAATAAAACAAACATAATTAGACTGAGCATACAAATCAAGGAAAGGAAATTAAATATACTTTATATTTTTCTTATTCAATGTATTCATATAATCTTAGGATAACAAATGATGTGTCCCAATTCTATCTCACTCCCTGTGTAGCACATAGAGGGTAGTTTGGTCTAGATGATTTTTTATTAGAGACAAAATTCTTGTAGCAGGACACCACTATGTTTAATTTCTACATGTTATTTGGATTATTTGTTTATAATATATGTTGTTTGAAAGAAAAATTTTTTTAGAAGTGTCTTTTTTAAAATGTTTAGTTCAACTGACTTTTCTCCTTTCCCTCTTTAACTACTTTACAATACACTTAGTGAGTTTGTGGGACAAATATTCATTTCTCAGACTGAGAAGAATTATACCACCTGACCAGATTACATATACATGTTTGAGGTGCAAATTACATATACTGCTGATTATTTTATTCTACTTTCTAGTGATAGGAAAGAATAATGTGCCTGTGATTTTCACAGTCTAATGTGCAGTTGATTTAAAGTTATTTTATTCTCTTCTTCAAGAACACCATTATATTAATGAGTATGTAGAAAGAATGAAAAAGGAAAAAAATAAAATTATTGGAAAGTGAAGATATTCTGATCAACATTCAATTATAATAATTTTTATATATTTTTCTTCTAAGTTGAAGATATATTTTATGACCATATAACTTTCTATACATATATATTAATCTGAAAATTATAAATACTATAAATTTCTCTATAATGATGACTATGTAACTCTCTTTTTATTAGTAGGAGTTCTCCTGAGAAACAGAAGCAGGAGGATGAATATGTAAAATTTTAAATGTAAATGTAAAATACATATATGCATACAGGGATTTATGTTTAAGAAATTGGCTCCCATGTTCATGCAGGCTGGCAAGTCCAAACTTCATAGGGTGGGACAGGGTAGAAACAGGCAGGGGTCAGCGTTGCTGTCTTGAAGCAGAATTTCTTCTTGCCCAGGAAACCTCAATTTTTTCTCTTAAGGCCCTTAACTGGTTGAATGAAACTCATTCATATTATCTAGCGTAACATTCTTATATTCAAATGATTATAGATGTTAACCACAACATAAAATACCTTCACAACCAGACCAAGTTTAGAATTTGATTGCATAACTGTGTGCTATAGCTTAGCCTAGCTGATAATATAAAACATCATTAGTAAAATCTGCTGGTCAAATTTAATTTAGTTTTATAGCCCGGTGTCATTAATGGAAATAGTCTGTTTGATACTTCACATAGACCTTAATAAAGCAAGTAAAAATGAAATAATATATGGTGAAGGTGATTACTAGTTTAAACCCACCAAAAACTTTCACATCACTTCATTTGATGGCTTCTTATCTACTGCTTCCTACAGGAGATTTCTCAGTACTTCTTAACTCACTTTACCTCTATATGTTCAAGCCTTTAAAATGCAAAAAAAACGTTGCAAGAACTAAAACCTAGAAGGGCATATATAATTCAAGACCGTTAATATACACATAAGTAAAACTCCAGTGAACATCTTTGATTCTCTGGGTCAAGTAGATTCATGAACACATTTTTCTAGTTCTTTCTGTGTTTTGCCTATAATTGAATATAATGTGACCTTTTTTGGAAATAGTTTCTTTGCTGATATAATTGTTAAGAAGTCATACTGGATTAAGATCCTAAATCCAATGATTGGTGTACTTATGGAAAAAAAAGAGAGAGAAAAGGGGAAACAGGAAAATCATGTGAAGATACAGACACAGTAAGAGAAGATGGCCCTATAAAGATAGAGGCAGTTAGAGTCTAACTGGGAAGAAGCCAGGGAACACAAGAAACCACCAGAAATTGGAAGAGGCAAGAAACCAGTGCCTTCAGAGGGAGCATGGCCCTACTGACACCTTAATTTTGGACTCCAGCTTCAACTGTGAGAGAAAATTTTCTGTTGTTATAAGCCACCCAATTTGTGGTAATTTAGTATGACAGTCCTAAGACACGAATACACTCTCATTATAATTAACCGCTGGATCTTTCTCTACCTTCCTTACATTACTCTTGAAAGGAATAAAGAATCTTAAATCTTGCAGGACCTGTGTTAAATCTGAGAGATCCTTGCGACTTTGCATATAGAGGGAATGCCCCCTTTTGGCACTTCTCTTTAGAGTCTTACATGGTAGAAAAAGTAGTGAAATGAATTAGACTGCCATTTACACTGACAAGGAGGAAGGGTTTCTTCTTCAGTGAATATGTTTGAAAATACCTCATTAGTTGAATTGAATTGAGTTGAATTGAATTCTTTTGAATTTAGTCAAAATTCCTTTCCCCATCCAATTTATTCTTGCCCAGAGAATTAACTGACCTAATCTGCAGTGTGTAGAGGACAGTAAGTTACTTCCATGAGCATAAGAAGGAGCAGCCAAGGTTATCAAAGACATGGTCTTTGGAGGGGAGTTGCTGAGTTTAGAGCCACGCTGCAACCAAAGACTCATTAAACTCATCTAATTAAATAAAAACAATAACCCAAATAATTAAGGACAAAGTCATGACCTTTAATGATCCCTTAGCTTGTCACTGTTACAAAATGAATTTGAATTACCATTAATGGTCTATGTATAGCTAAGGTATGACACAGCAGTTATAATCTACTCAGAGCAAGTCCTCCATTCCTTTTGTACAAGAGGTCCCCATTTGTGAATGGGTATTAATTACTCATACACAGAAATAAATGTGCATTACGTTCTCAAGACATTTTCTGACAACTGTCATAAAATTTTAATTGTATCCTGGGTGGCTTCTAATATGAAATTATCCTTGAGAGCTTTTAGGAGAACTTTAAACTTTAGTTGTCATGAAAGAAAGCTTAATAACTAATTTTTTGATTATGTTCAGGCAGGATAAGTTACTTTTGGTTTACATGAGTAGAACTGACAGTTTGTTATGTGGTTCAGATCAAATTTAATTTCCTACTAAAATTACTAAATTTGCAAAACCAGCACTACAATGTACTGTGTTTATATGAACCTATAATTTGTTTTTCAATAGTTTCTTTATAAGTATGTGTGTATAAATAGCTTTTTCCTCCAAAATTCAATGTATTATTGCTCACTTTTATGTAGAAGGCTATTCAGCAATCAGTTGTTCATGTCCTGAATTGTGGGTCCCCTTTTGGGAATCTCTTAGAAATGAATTTTGGAAAGATAGTAAGCCAAAAAAAAGTAGTAAATGTTAAACTTTTAGTGTTTATAAGAAATCACCTAAGGATGTATATTAATTATCTATTACTGTGTAAAACCAATCTAAAGCAAGCAAACAAACAAAATATCCCTAAAACTGCATGATTTAATGTAATGACCATTTGTTTAGCTTAAATTCTGTGGGTCCGCAACTGAGGCTGAGCTCAGCTGGGTGTTTTCTCTCACCTCTGGCTGGGTCCTGTGACTGTATTGAGCTGCTGGTCGTATGGTGGATTGGGTAGGGGATACGTGGTCTAAGATGGCATCACTCACATCTCTGGTCGTTAATTCCCTGTTGGCCTAGGTGAAAGGGCAATTAGGCCCCATGTTTCCCATCATCCTGTAGGCTAGCATAGGCTTGTTCTCACGGGCAGCTTTGCAGTGGCTTGGTGGTGAAAGTGGTACTGGGAAAGATCTCCTGAGTCCTAAGCTCAGAACTGGCACAGTTCCATTTATTCTATCCTGTGTTGCTTAAAGTAAATCACAAAGCCCATCAAGATACAAGGCATACATAAATAGACGCCACATAATCAATGGGAGAAGCTGCCATGTCACAGTGCAAAAATAATGTGATTGTAGGGTAGAATGGGGAATTGTGATCCCTTTTGCAGCCTATCACAAGATGCTTGTCAAACATAATGGTTCCACACAAAGATTCTAATTTAGTTGGTCTAGAAACCTCTTCAGTAGTATTTATAGAGCAGAAACAGCCCATAGTGACACTCAAAGTACCTATGTTTCTCATAAAGTTGGGGTCAGTCATAATTTTGTTAAGTATCAATTTCTCCACCAATGAAATAACAAATTAGAGTTGATAATTCTAAGTGCCCACTCAAGTCTGCAAGTCTTGCCATCTAACTTATCTCAGAAAGCATTTCACATTCAGTACAGTATTATTAAGTATTGTGTTACACATAAATTTTAAAACAAGATTCCTATTTACATAATTTATACTAATGATTTTAAAATCTTATTTAAATATTTAAATTGTGCTTATTTCAATGTCGTATGCTTTATATGGAGTGTCTTACAATACAAAAAAGAGTACAAGTTCATGTTTGAGATATATCAGAATTTTTATTTCCTTATTTCATTCAACAAGAAGCAGAGTCATAAAATACCTGAGTGTGTGGTTCTTAGGAAGAATTTCTAGGGAGGTCCTATTTGAACTAAATCTTACTGATGAGAATGAGATGTCAAACCAATGGTCAGGGAGTGTGAAGCAAGAAAAGAAGGAAATGTCACGTGGTATTCAATGTGCGGTAAAGAAGCAGAAGAGAGGTGAGTCTGACTCTGTTCCACAGGGCCTGGGACACCATGTAAAGAGCTTGGATATAACCCAAAAGTTACCTGAGAGTCTCTGGGAGATAAAAATTAAATTTTCCCAAATTACATTCATTTCAAATCAGTCCAAGTGAATAATATTGAATTTGGAGTTTGTGTACAGGGAGAAGAGAATCTACAAAATCCTGGGATGATCAGGAAATAGAGAGCACATGAAGGAGATGAAGAAGATCGTAGACTTTTAGAAGGTAATGTTGAGTGTCAAGAAGAAAGAGGCTATACAATCAGTACAACTGAAAAGTGCCTGTTAGCCACGAAGAGGTCAATGGTGGCTTTAGTGAAAGCGGCTCCAGTAGACTATAGGAAGGTCTTGAGTGATGTTAAAGACACGGAGGTGGTGGATGTAAACTGTCCTTCTGAGCAGTTTGCAAGAAAAGGAAGAAAGACTTTAAAAAAATCTTACTATGATAAGACACAAAAATATTTAAATATCTTTATATATAATAAACGATACATATGTAGTTTATTTTAAAGCTTTACTTCCATTTCATTTAATGGCTTAGAATCACGAGATACTATGTTGAAAATTACACTTCTCACCGAAGAATAATCTTTTGCCAAAGATTTTGCTGAGATGAACCTTGCACACTCCCTAGAGAGAATCTTACTCCATGCCAAGCCTATAGTGGACTTCATCCCATACATGATGGTTAATTTATCTGTCAACTTATTTACATCACAATACTCAGATATTTGATCAAACATTATTCTACGTGTTATTGTAAAGTTATTTTTACAAGAGATTAACATTTAAATCAGTAGACTTTGAGTAAAGCAGATTATCCTCTGTAATTGTGGTGGACCTTATCCAATCATTTGAAGGCCTTAATAGGAAAAAAAAAAAAAAAGTGGCTTTCCCAGTGAAGAGGGCATTTGCCAGCAGACTTCCTTTGGACTCAAACTTCAACTCTTCCCTGGGTCTCCAGCCCACTAACAACATACTCTGTAGATTTTGTACCTGACAGATTCCACAATTGTGTAAGCCAATTCCTTAAACTTTATCTCATTCTTTCTCTCTCTCTCTCTCTCTCTCTCTCTCCACACACACACACAGACACACACAAACTTTGCCATTCCGGCAAAAATAATTTCTCTGAACTTTTTAATTGTGAATGGTGTTTGCTGAACATTTATATGTATGAAAGTATTAAATTATTACCTTCTAGTGATATATGCTTTTTGTAGATGTTTCCCCCACTCCTAATTGCTTTCCATATTCATATTTTAATTATTATCCCATTACCTTTCATTCTGTCTCTGTGAATAATAGGCAGAAACTAAGAGCACAAAGCACTAATTAATGAAAATATAAGTGAAACATTTATATTGTCTGAACATCATTAGCTTGAAAGACTTTTTAAGAGTATTCTTGTCACTGAATTAGACAACCAAGGTAACTCTAATGAGAAGTATAGAAAAAAATATTTTACCTTCTTGTATCCCTGTATTGCATTTTTGGTTTTCTAGTGGTCTTGTCAAAGAGAAAAGCACATTAGTTTTTGTACAGGGAGAATTCACAATGATTAACTTGGAGGGTCCTTTTAGTGTTCAGTGAAAATTTTACTGGGTAGCTTTTCACAGGAACTTGTGAAAAAAATGTTTACCTCACTTTGGTCACTGAATACCCAAAGCCTAGAGGACTTCCTGTTCAGTGACTAAGTTATTCAGTGACCACATGTGCCCTGGATAAAAGATTTATTTTAATTAGAATAACTGTTTGAATGACTTCTGTGTTAATCTTTACAGAGTAAACACTAAAGACTTTTCAATAGTCTGCAGGGCTCTACATAATCTGGCTGCTGGCTCTCTCCTTGACCTCATCTCTCCACACATCTCCCTTATTTCTGTCAGTGTCAGCACAACGGGCCTCCTTTCATTCTGCAGACATGCAAAGCTAATTCTGTCTGGAATGCTCTTCACCCAGGTATCTTCAAACTCCTTCAGTTCTGTGAGGTTTTCTATTTAAATGTCACATTCTTAGTAGGCCTTTTACACTATATAAAACGCCAACTGATCGTATCTTCTTACCTGTTTGTTATGTATACCAAAAAACTGCTAATTATATAGTTAATTAAATAGTTCATATGGACAATATAGATAGGCTTTGTGTTCACTCCAATCCAGACTCTGTATCTACCAAGAGTGATGCCAGTGCTCAGCACTTGCCGAACATAATGCATCATTAGCTGACTGATGAGCCGTGAAAACTCAAGGGTGCTCATAACCAGGGTGCTCATGATCACTGTGTGCAATGCAACTAGTGGTTCTCATCTAGGCAGAGAATTAGAAATACCTGAGCACACTCCCGGAAACACATGCTAGACAGCTATACATTATCTCCATCCTTTACCCCCCTACCCTCTCAAGTTGAGGTGTATTCTTCAGAACAATAGTGTTGAGAGCTAAAGAAGTTAATTCATTTAGAACTGTGATTTTAAAAATTTTATGTTATATCCCCCAAATGCCTCAAAAAGATGTGTGAGAGTTTTTAAGTACTAAAATTCAGCAGCAGAAGCCACATTAATAATAGGAAGATGAGGCTTCCTTTTGAGTCTTACCTTTCCATCACAGACAGGTGAGGATTGAATGTGACAATATATGGGAAGAATTTAGAAGACCATAAAACAAGAGCACAACAAAATTTTTCTAAAAACAAAACAAATAAATTTATTTTTATATTGAAAGAAATTGTGCTAAATGATTAAACTTATTCCTGGTATTAGTTAATATTTTGGTTCAGTTGCATCTTTCCTTATACAAAAGGAACAAAGGCACTAGGAACGGGAAGGCAAGGCAAGGCACAGAGGAAGGGACACTACGTGAGGAATCAGAAGACCTGTGTTGGAGCTTCAGCTACCTTACACCCTAAGGAGTATGAGCTTGAATAAGTCACTAATAAAATCAAATTGCTTATGATCTATAAAATGCCAAGAACACTCTTCCTAAAACTATATAGGACAGTGTTGATAATCAAGTGAAATAATACTTGAAAAATTGCTTTCTAAACTTAATGGGCCATAAAGATAGTATGTGTGTGCCCATGTGCATATACACATGTGGTTTGGAGGGGTGCCTGGGTGGCTCAGTTGGTTTGGCATCTGCCTTCGGCTCAGGTCATGATCTCTGGGTCCTGGGATAGAGCCCCAGGTCGGGCTCCCTGCTCAGTGGGGAGTCTGCTTCTCCCTCTGCCCCTCCCCCCACTCATGAGCTCTCTCTCTCTCTCCCTCTCACGCTCTCTCTCTCAAATATAATCTTAAAAAAAAAGAATATTTGATATCTGATTACCTCATCTCATTGATATTATTACAAATATATCTAGGATTCTTTACAAAAACACTTCAGGGTGGACATTTTGGAGTTAAACTTTCTTCTGGTAAGAAATCATATTCCTTAGAGGAACTGTTTGCTCATGCTATTATTCCGATGCTGTGGGTTATGATGGGCCTGCCAATGATGGTGTCATTGGCTCTTAGAAAATTGGAGAGAAGGTACCCAAGTAGTGTCCATCAGAGCCCTTCCTGAGCATGATTTTAATTAGAAAAAAGAGACTTTTCTAGAATCCACTGGTAATTATAGTATCTGCTTTCTAGATAGCCAAGTGTATCTTTTCACTGCTTATGTTCTGAATTAACCAAGTTTGGTATGAAATTCTGGCACATCATAACTTAAATTAAAATGATACTTTATAAACAAAGTGGCGTAAATTTTTGTATTTGAGATTATTCCAGCTATTGTTCTTCTCACATCTAGGTTATTTAGTTGAGGGCTGGGCAGAAAAAATGCTAGTATGTATAGCAAACCTAAGAGTTCTTTCTAAGAGTTTCAACAAAAATATTTGTGATAATAGTATGGTGTTTTGGACTTAAAGGGCTTGTAAAAATGTTCAGTGTGTGTGTGTGTGTGTGTGTGTGTGTGCGTGTGTGTGTGTGTGTGTCTAAAGGGAGCCTCTTACTCTATTTGTAGCTCAGGGCCTAGCGGTGAGTTGCTGCAGAGGGAACCAGATATATCAAGAAAATGTTTTCCGTCTAGCTAACAATTTTTTATGTGCCCTCCACACAGTTTATAATTTCTACTGTTACTAAATATTGAAGTGGCTCTATTCTGGTTTTCCAGTGTTGCATGTTCTGAAAACATGTCATTTAAATATTGTTCTGTTACCATATTTTACTAACCAGAATGCCAGAAAAATTTAGTGGGTCACATGCATACGTAAAGAAAGAGCTTTGGATCACAAAGCACTTCTTTATTACAGAGCCATTTTACACTTTGGGGGCCAGGTGTATTTTTATATAATAAGTTGAGGAAAACCAAAAGGTGAACCACTGTTTTATAATAAAATATGCCTGCCAGGTATTAATAACTGTAGCTTTTGTCACACTTGACAAGAGCTATTTTTGAATTTGTTACAAATTTCAGAATCTCTAACAACAGATTATGCTGCCAATATTCATAAGGGTACTAAAAAGACTGTCAGCCTTGATGTATGCTGCATTCATTAGACAGTTACACTGAGTGAAGAGTCACAAGTCAGTGTAACTCTTGTAGGAATGCACACAACTAAGGCCGATATAAAGTGAAAGGAAACACGCAATAAAATTTTAATTAAGTCATCCTTTAAAAAATCTATTCATCTTTATAAAACTAGAGTTTTCAGATTCTCCTGACTTTTCTCCAAAAATTGTTCTGACTCTTTTGAATTATACAGTTGTATCAAAATGACATCATAGAGTTGAGACCAGCTGAATTTTCAATTTTGAATTCATCTGGTTCATTCTTTGAAGTTAAAATATCAACATGCATTAATGAAAATAGCATTCCTAAAAGCAAGAGTAAGGAAAACAGTTGAATCAGAACAATGTGTATATGCTGCCATGATAACCACTTCATAGTGTTACTTTCAGCCATACTCTCAAATTGTCTAATTGGATGGATTTCCATCCTTATAAATGTGTGGCTCATTCAGAGCTCCGGAATTCAACCAATGATGCTAAAATTGGATTTGATTAAGGAAAATGAGTTTTGGTGGAGGTTTTTGTTTGTTTTGTGTTTGTTTTTTGTGTTTTTGGTTTTTCTTTCTGCAACTTCATATTTGGTTGCATTTTAATCAAAACATAGCCAAATCAAAATATAGTCTAATTAATAAATAGTTGGATAGTCATGAAAAATACTTGTTGACTTCTTTCTAAGCTAATGTCTCTTAAAACATTGACATTTAGTCTATTTAAATTCAGTGACATGAGGAAAAATGCCTAAAAGCAGATGTTTTCATCAGTGAGTGTGTAAAATTGGGATATGATACTTTTAAAGTGAAGTAGATTTTAGAAATATTTTGATTGTTAAATTTGCGGAAGACTGAAAGATAAATGCTTAAACTTTGAATAATTCACTGCTCTTTCTTAATTAGCATACATTGATACTTGCTATACATGGGAAAATACATGAATAAAGTTTAGAGGAAGTTTCAGGGAAAATCTTCTCTTTTGGTATATTCAGTATGGTATATTTTACTTGGCTTTATGATGATGTATTTGTTTTCTTAAAATTTCATGTTTTTAAAATAAGACTTTCTGCTTTAGTTTTACTTCTAATGGAAGCATATGGGACCTGTGTCATTAAAAGTTAAATACTGCCAATCAGACTGTTAGGATCAATAAGGACATTAAAACTAATTTTTCAAAAGCACATGGATCCTTTCAGTATAATGTGTTCTTTTCAATTTCTTAACCATCTTACAGAATATTGATCAAAAATAGTGTTTACTCATCAAAAGTGAAAGATACATACCTATACCCTCTTCTAGGAGATAAATTTTTTCCCATTTTTAGCAAGTGAAATCCAGAATTACTACATGATTATGTATTTTATAAACTTAATCTGTATGCTCAGTACTTTTACTGTTATTGTACTATTTCTCCCAGTATGTAAGGCCATGTACTTTTCATTACTTTCTTTTTTATATCTGTTCTTTTCATTTCTTTTTTAATTACTTAACTACTGGAACCTTTATGTAGAACTTAAAACTACATAGAACTTATAGACCTCTATATAAAACCATTTTAAAAGCATAATATAATTTATCATGGCTTAGAAAATAGTTTATAACTTAATTCAACTCAGTGTCTACCTTTTATTTCATGTTCAACTAAATAAGAAAACCACTGCAAATATTTCTTTTATTCTCATTGTCTTTATATACTCTTTAAAAGTAGTTTTACTATAAAAATCATAGTTTTTTGGAAAAAGAAAAAAGTTAAATACTATAGATATGTAAAAAAAAATACAGATAGTAAAAATTTCCATAAGCTCCTGTCTCCTGCTTTAGTCTTGTATATGTTTTCAAGATCTACAAATAGATGTAGGTATACATACAAAAGAAATCAAGCTCATCATGTTGTTGGTAAGTCTTTTTCTCTTTTTTTGAACAATATATTTCAGAAAACTTTCACATCCTCTCTATTCTTCTGACTTCTACCACTAAATTGATTATCTATCCCTGAAATTAACTGACTAATATTTCAGAATCTAGCTAAAAAAGGATCTTAGGATCCAGAGAACAATGATTTATTTAAAAAAAAAATAAAAAGCTCTTTTCTCAAGGTAATTATTATACTCAAAGGCAAAGGGAATTGGATGATTAATTTATGAGTATCTAAATAGTTTTGTACTTTGTTTATTTTTACATATTCTCAATATTTGACCTTAAGAAAAGTATATGCCTTGAGATGTAGAAAGGGGTTCAATGGTCATTATAAGAAAATAGAAAGTGAGTGAAAATTTTAAAAAGGAATAGATTAATAGTCTGGAACATATCCACAGTGATCTGGAAACAGCTGGTGCCCTTTCACCATTGCTTCAAGTAGAGTCTCTGGTTTTATGCCTCTCTGCCAGAAATAACATCAGTCCAGAAGCCCTGAATCCCAGCAGTGGGGAACTGCCAGAGTGCAAGTGTCCATGAGTGCACAAGTGGCTTCCCAGCCTGCATGAAGATGTGTTGCTAAGACCATGGGATAACCTTTTAACCTTTTAACTTTTTCATAGATGCTTTGAGTTATGCATATCTTTAAGCTGCTACATCTTACCCGTAGTTAAACCATTTTCTAAGAACTATAATTAGTTCTCATATCGTCACTTAGTTTGAAATAGTGTATTGCACTCTGCAAAATCGCTGTAATAGCCAAACTCTAGTAACAGGTAGAAAGAAAAGTGAAAGCCAAGGGGAATGGCTGTTATGGGAGTGAGCAGTAAAAGATAAAATCAATCAAATATTTGTATATTTGGAACAGAAAATATCACTAGAATTAATTGCTAAGAATGTTAAAAAAACATCTAAATTTGTTTCTCCATTTACAACTCATTTTCAGTGTCTTAAATATTAAAACTCACGGGTCTAATCGTAAATCTTTTCTCTTATTTGGACAACTGGTATGCTGACTTACAGGACATGTTTAAGCATAGAGATCTCCAACTTATGAAGTAGGCACAAATAAAATATCTGAAGATAGAAGAAATAGGGAAATTAGAGATGTATAGACATTTTCCTCATCTTATAGAGAAGGAAATTATAACCCAGTGGATTTAAGTTAATGGGAGTCTATAGCCTAAGTCTCTAAGTTCCTTTTTTGTTATTGATTAATAATCATATAATGGAAATCTAATTTAAAATTCTATAAACATGTTTGTTTTAATGCTTTAATGCTAAAAATATTTTTTTAAATGAATACTATTTTTATTTTTAAATGAATTTTTTTAAATGAATACTATTTAAAGCCTCAAAAGAAAATTTGTTCTCTTTGTTTGTCCAGGAGTCTTCTTACATTTTACAGGTGTAAGGAATGGACCACCACCCCAAATGAATCTCAAAACGTGATTGATATTTCTTAGAAGAGCTGCTAAAATTTAGGTGGGCTTTTCTTTCTTTAGTACAGATTCTTGATTGTAAAGAATCTCAAGTGAATGAAAAAGATTCATACCATAACAAGAAGATTGCTTCTTGAGATGCTTATGACATACTATCCTTTTATTTTAATCTTATGTCTTGTTGGTAACAGTGCTTTCCACTGCCAGGTTGAAAACAATGATTTTTAATCAGCTCTCCATATATAACTTTTAATGAGTACATCACAGGAATCCATTGAGATTAAATGGGGATAAAGACTGTTGTTTTCTTGTACTTGATAGGTATAAAGTACAGCATCCTCCCAGTCTGAAAATAAATGCAAAAGTGGAGCTATCTATTATCAGCAAGTTCTCATCTGTCTTTTGTTCCTTAGACCAGAGTTCTTATCACCCCCTGGGTCTGATAGAACCAATGTGACCAAGAAAGCAGGGGACAAAAGGGATCAAGGACCAAAAAGGAAAAAGGGTTTCAAAAACAAAACAGGGATTTTTGTTTTTACCTCCAACACTTTTTCATCATTTAAAGTTATTTTTAAAGTCCTTTTTCTTAAAGCACTCCAGTTCTATCATGATAATAAGCATGGGGAAAACAATGGAAGATTAAAACAACAACAACAACAACAACAACCCACAGATTTTTTAACATTAAGCATTGTGGCCTGGCCTGAGGAAATAGGAGAAAATAGTGGTAGAAGTCAGGGAGTTGCACGTAAAGGTAGATAAACACTTCAAAAGAGAAAGAGATTAGTAAAGTATTTCAGAAGTCAGTGTTCTCCCCAGAGTAAGTTCTCAGAGTGATAATGCAACTAACATCAGCAAAGGATTTAGTTGTGCTATAATTGGATAAAATCTCTTATTTCCTCACCATGAATTTATTTGCTGGTAAAAAGAGAGGGGAAACTCTGCTGGTGATATTAACCATATTTTTATGTTTCCATTGGATCAGCAGGCACATGGAAATAGGCATTACTAATTGTATACAGAGGATTCTGCTAATTTCTAAATAGCATTTCTTTTAGCATGTCTGTGATACTAGATTAACAATGGAGACTTTTTTCTTTTTCTTATTAATGTCATAGTTTACTTAAAAAAATAAAAAAAGATACCACAAAGACACTTGATAGATGGCACAGAGATTAGAATCTCCCAAATATCGATATGACTATGGAACCAATCTACCTCGGTTAATAGATAGCTAATACTCAAAGCTCTGCGGTGAAAGAGAAGTAAAATATTACTAAGTCAGCATTAAGTTTTCATCTCATTTGAGATGGTTTCAGGAGATAAGCCCCACACTGTCTAAAAATAATGAAGTCTGAAAAGTTGGCCCCTAGGAATCCTTGTCACAAACACGTCTTCTCATGCTCTGGCAGTATTAATAATTTCTTTTCCATAGACAAAAGACCTTCAAAACCATAGGCTATATCAGAAGAAAGTAGGAGAAGCTTAAAAAGAAGTTAAAATTAAAACCTGCACTTAAATTTGAAACTGTAAGCAGAAAAGTTATTGCTTATTAAATTCCACTAGTAATGATTGACAGTACAAAATATCAGCATAACTTAATTACAAATGCAGGGATGAGTGTGTGTATCTATGTGTTCATGGTGTATTGTGTAAATGTACTGTGTCTGTACTTATGACTCTTATAAAAGCTGTGGATCATCAAATTCCTGCAAAAGGAGAATTTTTTTTTTTTCTGAAACAAGTAAAGTCCGTTTCCCTTTTTCTCCCCACAGTATGCTAATATAATTTCTTTGTAGTATGCAGTACTATCTTATGTTTATGTGGTATTGATCTGTATGAGGAGGCTTTTGCTTTATATCTTTGTTCTGTAATGGTGGTGTATATCATGTTTTTATGTCACAGATATATTCTATCTACCCTGTAAGACAGATACTAGAAGAAAAAGACAAAACAAATCAGTTTGATCTCTCAGAAACTTTTGCAAACAAACAAACAAAAAAAAAAACTTTAAAACAGACTTCTAATAATAAAAAGAGATTGCATAATATTCAGTTCCAATGCAGTTTTATTGAGCATTTGAGAGACAGATTTCATTACATCTCAACAAACAGTGTAGTTATTAGTTTTTGGAACAAACTTGACTCTACTGATGTGCAAACAAAAAGAAAAAGACACAAACGTTTTTGTTGCTCAGAAAACTTCATACAAATGGTAATAAAAGGTAGTTACTTTTTCCCTGAAATAGTTCACTTTAGTGCAGGAGGTTCTATTTTCTCAGCTGTCGGTACTATTATTGGCGTAAAGACTGGGTGTATAGCTAGAATTTTCCAATTCCCTTAAGTGGGGTTTCTGTGTCTGAAGAAATGGTGCATTTCAAGTCCTTTTCAACCTGTCAGTATTTGAGAGTTATTAACTTCAACTTCCTTTCTGCCTTTTGAAATCTGACACTGATTTGTCCCATATTTCCCAGAGGCCTCTGTGTGCAATTAACCATTGGATTCACTGAATAATTACTTCATTTTTCATGTAAAATGCTCTTGATTTATTATATACTTGGGAAGCAATGGCAGAGATAGGTCAACAGCAGTTAGAGGAGATTAAAGTAGATATTCTGTTTAACTGTGGAAGCAATCAATCCCCATAAGCCTGTAAGCTAAGAGTTAAGAAGGGTGCCACTCAAAGTTTAACAGTGGTTTTCTAGATGAATTTGCCACTGCTTTGAAAATTCACTGAGTAATGGAAGGGCATTTTTTAAAATCCTACCTCACAAACTTATCCAAGTGAGTGGTGGAATCTCACATCACTTAAGACAAATTCAAGAAAAAATGTTTTTAATTCTCAGCAAGAGTTTTACAACTCTTATAAACTGTGTAAATCAGTGCAGTTGTACTGTTTAAAAGGAAAAAAGGAGGCCATCGTTAGACCCTTCCTGCCATCCTTTGAGGAGAATTCTGCGAACAATTGCTGTGCTAATGTAATACTTTTCTAAATGGATTTCCCCTGTCTATGGGTAGGTTAAATAAATGATACTTTGCAGGGTAATACAAAAGGTATGACTAGCTTAGAATGAAGAAAGATTGTTTCCTTTTGACTAGGTACTCACATTTTAAGTGTAGTTTAGTAGTTGATACTGTACAGCTGAAAATCACACTTCACTTGCTTGGGAAAACACATTTTAGCAAGATGCCAGTACTTTGTTTCTGTTTGTACAATTGCACTATCACTACTAGGAGCTTCCTCAGTAGAGTAGTTTCCTTCTGTGGGGCTGGCATCTGAAGAGAGGATAATTGAGTGACCTTGTATCGCTGAGGAGGAACGCCAAGTCAGAAATGGAACACTTCCCTGTGAAGGGAACTGCTGAGAGTTTTCATTGCACAAGATAACAAAGCAGGGGTGGATCTTTCAAAAAATTATAAAGGTAGCTCCAAAGGCACTAGACTGTCTCTTCCTCTGCCATTTCTGTGTTTATGTTTCTAATTCTAGTCATTGAGAGATGGGGAAATTGCAGGAGGGGAAAAAAGGCAAACGCTGTTTCTTCAGGGTTATCGCCATTTACTTTAACAATATATTAGTTATTGTTTGTGTCACTGAAGGTGTTTTGCTGTGATAACATCTTTACCCCTTTTACTTTGGAGACTATGGCATAATAACTCACCAATGGAGTTACTGTGATTTGATTCATTTTAGTATTTATTTAGGGACACAGATGGGTGTCTTTGGACATTTGACCAGTGTATGCATAATTGGTGTGTTTGATAATTTATCTCTAATAAATGATCCATTCTTTTCTATTTTCTTTTATCTTTGACTTTCTTACACATTTTGGGCCATTACATCAAGGCATGTTTAAAAATGTAAATGGGCAAACAGGTTTCCTTATGTAGTTCTAACCATGTGGAACCTCATCAGCACAAAGGGTACTGAGTCTATGAAATAAAAAGTCCAGAACACTAAACTTTCTTCTGTGGCGTATCAGCACCGTGTCCATGTACGCTTCTTAATACTATTACCTATTTTACAGAAATTAAAAGAGAGGGGGCAGAGATGAATGCAGAAAAAAGAGAAACCTGTAGGTCAAAGTAGTAGGGGAGATTTATATCTAACATACTAAGTGATGAATTCAGAGAGAGAATTCCTTTAATTAGAAAAAATGACATGACAATATTTGCTGGTTTGGAATTCTTCTTTTTAGCAGCTTGAATAAAACAAGGTCGCAGCTATATTTCACCCTGACACTTACAGTAATTTGGGAATGATCACAACATGGAAAAATGGACAAAACTAACAATCTAAGTTTTACCTAGTCAGATATTTTCGGCAAGGAGTGTCCTGTAAGAGTGAGAATGTGTTCTGAAAAGCTTGTGTAGAGGATTAGGTCTCCTTCCTTTTAGTGTCCCAAAACAAAGCTGGCCAAAGAATGAGGAAATCCCAGGAACATTCATATTCAAATCTCACAGTCCCTGCACAGCCTACCTGCTTAAATTTAGCTCAAGCAAGCGTGGAATGGCTTTTTTCTACCACTTTGGCAGTTGAGTGCATTCAGGGATAGTCTCACAGTACGTTGATGTGCTTTTGCTTGCAACAAAAGTAATCATGTAGGCTTATTATTTATAAGTAATCCAAAAGATAGACAGATTCTCTTATTCACAGAGATTTTGTTAAAAACAAAAGTAATCCTAACATTTCAAAAGTATGTGACTTTGAGATACTCTTGCTGGGGATGTGTTAAAGTCTGTTTCGAACTTCCATTCTTGTGAAATTTCACGTTACTGTGTTTCAGAAATTCATTTCAGATACCTGTTCCAGATATTAGGTTTCAGATATTCAGAGAAAAACCGTATCAAAAACATCTTGGATGTTAACTCCCAATGCAGTGAGAATTGATCTCTTTCTAAGAACTCATAAAATAAAAGGACAAATTATGCCAAATTAACAAATACTAGTGACTTTGGGAGAGGAGGAGGGAGGGAGAGAGAGAGAGAGAGATTTCAAAGCATTGCATAAGTTAAAAAAAAACATGGAATTTAAAACTATCATGATTTTTAGGCATTTTAGCTTGGCAACATTTCTGAACCTTGAGCCGTACAGACTTTCCTCTTCTGGGGGATCTTCATTCTGACAAAATTATTAATCAAAATATTTCTACAAGACACAGTACTCTTATTTTTATCTTTTATTAGCACCACAGGATCACAGTCACTTTACATAACATTTGTAACTCAAACCTCAGGTGTTCCTTCTTTATGCTTGTTCAGTTCATAATTAGAATAAATACCATTATTCCTTCTCTAAAGCGCTTACAATAGGGAAACTCCAGTTAGTGGAAGCTTTCTGCCCTTCTTGATAGGTGGCTTTACACTTATAGCTGTTATTTATTTTTATTGAGCACCAATTATGTCCCAGCCTGGTGCTCAGTCCTAAGAATATATAAGGAATAATGCTGCCATAGCCCCTTCTACTGGGGGAATCAGACCAATATCCAATTAAGTAGTGCACCTAAGTGCTTTGAAAGGGAAGAGTTGTGCAGTGGAGATATAAGTATATGGAAGGATTTAAATGCGTTGTAGGAGCTAACATCGAAGGGTTAGCTTGGGTTGACTGAGGAGAGGGCTAAGTCAAGAATAACTTCATAGCCCTAGCCTTGGAAATAAAGTGAAAGCTGTGGAGTTTGAAAGGGAAGATGAGAAAAGATGAGAAGCCTCATGTTGGACACGCTAATTTTGAAGTACCTTTGGGGGAGATGAACAGAAATGTCCGAGATGCAATTGAGTGTATGTTGTGGGCAGAGGCCAAATGACAGCACCTTGAAGCACAGACGGGTGGTAAAGAATCAGAGACATTCAATGTAGAGAAATGTGTTTAAAGAAATTTGGCTTAACGCAGCCAGAATGAGTCAGTGGACTAAAGAGAACTTTTTTTTTTTTTTGCTTTGAAGGAAAAGATTTGAACATATGTAAATGCTGAGTGCCAGAAAATAAGGAAACATTGAAGGCTAAATAAAGGAGTCATAATTGATAATATTTAGTTCCACGGATGGGAAGGAAGTTGGATGCAGAGTGCACATGGAGGGGCTGGGATGTGAGAGCGTATGAGCCAGTGTTAACTTTAAACACACGAAAGCAGAAAAGAGAAGTGAGGAAATAAGGGAGGATTGTAAAGAGATGGCAAACTGGGGGATTTTCCTACTGATGATAACCAATTCTAAGAATTGATATGGCCTTTTTTGAGGTGAAAGGAGATTGGTGGAAATGAGGGGTTACAGAGAGCAAGGGAGATTTAAAATGCTGTTGGAAAGGAGGGGAACGAGAGGGAAAGAGAGAACTAGAAGCAGTGCCTGGCAATATTAAGGAGTACATGGCTCAAGTTAGAACCACAAATGATAGTGACATGAACCTGTGAAATTCTGAGATTTTTCTCCTGAGGCATACTTGTGCACACATGCACGCAGACACACAGACACACACACACACACACACACACACACACTTCAGGTTTTTAATAGAGATTTCCCCTGAAAGTTGCCAGCTATATTAAAACAAGAGCAAAAGTTGGCAATTTTTCAAGATATCTGGGGTCTCTACATATTTTGGTTTAAGAATAATATTCTCTATTTTAACAATGAATATTCTCTACATTTTATTTCCCAATTTGTATCATTATGAACTGCCACAAACTGGCTTCTATTGGCTTTACTAGAAAGCTCATATAACCACTTTAGCCCTTTTGTATTTCTCAACAGAGGCTGAGTTAACATTTGGAGGGATGGGGTGGGATAACCAAACATTCTCACTTCCATTCCTCTCCCTTTGGGTTGCCCTTTTGTTAGCTCTGCATTTCCAGTTTTCTCCATGTCATTTTGCAAATCCAAATTATGTTACCATTAACACACCCCTTTTGCTGAAAAGAAGAGAGTTCTTTTTTTATAAAGATTTTTATTTATTGAGAGAGAGAGAGAATGATAGAGAGAGAGCACTAGAGGGGAAGAGGGTCAGAGGGAGAAGCAGACTCCCTGCTGAGCAGGGAGCCCGATGCAGGACTCGATCCCGGGACTCCAGGGTCATGACCTGAGCCAAAGGCAGTCACTTAACCAACTGAGCCACCCAGGTACCCAAGAAGAGAGTTCTTAACAGGTCTTAAAACTTGTCAAATTTGGGGCACCTGGGTGGCTCAGTTGTTAAGCGTCTGCCTTCGGCTGGGGTCATGATCACAGGGTCCAGGGATCGAGCCCAGCATCTGGCTCCCTGCTCCCTGGGAGCCTGCTTCTTCCTTCCCCACTCCCCCTGCTTGTGTTCCTGTTTTCACAATCTCTCTCAGTCAAATAAATAAATAAAATCTTGAAAAAAAATTGTCAAATTTTCCTGTACCCTCTTTAGAAATTCTTGAACAGAAAGGATGCTGATTATTTGTTCTGGAATTATATATAAAAATTCAAGACATACAAGATTCACGAAACTAAAATGCCAGTCTTCCATGGCAGAATAAAGATAGATGGAAAAGGAAGAGTAATAAGAAAAAAATCTGATACTTCTGATACAAATGGAATTCATATTCCAAAGGGAATTGATAACCATTTATATGATTATAAAACTGTGAAGATTTATCATACATAATAAGTTACTTTCAAAATATTTTTATAACTTTCAATTTGTTTGATTTTAACAGAATTATTCTTATAATTAAATTGTGATAAAGATTTTGATAGCTTATCTTGGCAAAAACATGAACTCATTAAAGCCCCTTCCCACTTCATTTTTTCCCCCTCACTTTTCCACCTGGGTCGCAGATGATTAAGCACATTAATCATTATTTAGCATCACTTCATAATGGGCTGACTGACCTTGATTATCTGCATATCAATGGAGGTTTCATTGGTGTACACTGAACCTACAGTATATGACTCAATTCAAAACTTTCTGACTGTTCTTTTAGGTAAATCATTTTCTATTTAAATCTCTTTCAAAAGTTGAGATTTCTTAAAACCATAGGAAGTTTTGCTTTTTTTTTTTTTTTTCCGTATGACACATGATTTTTTTCTTCTGTGCCAGTAGAAAAATCCAGGTTATGAGTGTGAGTCTACAGATGCTATCGCTTGATCCAATCATCTTAGTGATAATGATGATAATAATAATAATAATAAAAAGCGTCTTTAACTTCATCTCTTCTCACCCCTCACTGACCTCTTTCCTGAATCTAACTCCCGCACACTCCTGTGGAGCGCTGTGTATGTGCATCCTTCTCTTGAGTCACTGTGCATCTCTTCTTACTCTTACATGCAAGTTCAGTTCATCTGAACCGCAGTTTGGGGAATGAACCCTGCTCTTAGAAGGCACACATCATTTGTTACTTGAACAAATCAATTCTTGTCATTGCCTGTAACAGTGTTACCACTTGGCAGTTGCTTTTCCTCATGTCAACTCTTTTTCTTTACTTCACTTTTGGGCAATGACTCAAGCTCTGTTTTTCAGTTCTTCATCTGTAAAATCTTGCATAAAGCAAGTGCTATGTAATTGTAAGTGATGACAGTGATGGCAATGGGGAAGTTGATGACGGGGCATTTCACAGAAAGGCAATGGTGCAGGAAAGGCAAATGAGAGAGTGAGTTCACTTTCGAGAATACTGATGATTCTTCCCTGAACACATTGCTATGACTTCACCTCACGTCACCCTTGCTTTGAGGTCATTTTGAAGAAATGTCCTGCAAGTGAGAGGAACCCACAGTGCACTCTCTTCTGAGCTTATCATTTCAATCCAGTGAAGGAAATTGAGGTTAGTCTGCTATCTACCATTATGCTATCTACTGAGAGTTCAAATAAGAATAAGAGGTTTTAGTAGTGTCTTGTAGCTGTTGTAACAAATTACCACAGACTTGGTTACCTGAAAACCAGAAATTTCTTCTCTCCTATCTCTGGATGCCAGAGGTCAGAAATCAAGGCGCTGGTAGGACTGCACTCCCTCTACAGGTTTTAGACGAGATCTTATTCCTTCTGTCTTCAGTCGCTATTGGAGGTCACATGTTCCTTGGCTTGTGGCTATGTTTCGCTAGTCTCTGCCTCCATGGTCACATTGCTTCCTCTTTTTATTTCTATGTGTCTTTTGTCTGTGTGTCCATTCTAAGGACACTTATCATTGGATATAGGTCCCACCGGGAAAATCCAGGATGATCTCATGTCTAGATCCTTAATTACATTTACAGAGACCTTTTTTCCAATTGAGATCACATTCACAATTCTGAGATTTGGATATGAACATAACTTTTTGGAGCCACAATTCAACCTCCTACAGAAATACTTCGGTAATACAAAGCTGTGTTTCTAAATAACTGTGGAATTATCCTTCTTGATCAAAATTGAAGTTACTTAATCTTTTTCCTTAATTCTAAAAGCTACCCAATCCTCAGTTTGATGTCCTAGTCAGACCTCTTCCGGAAGATCTTCTCTGGCCGCTCACATGTACATCAGACTCCCATTATCCATATGTTAATAGCACATATTGTCTGTATTGCTTGTTTTGGTTCTTGCTCATGTATTATTTTAAATTATTTTTTCTCTTTTTTAAAGATTTTATTTATTTATTTGAGAGAAAGAATGAGAGAGAGAGAGCACATGAGAGGGGCGAGGGCCAGAGGGAGAAGCAGACTCCCTGCCGAGCATGGAGCCCGATGTGGGACTCGATCCCGGGACTCCAGGATCATGACCTGAGCTGAAGGCAGTCGCTTAACCAACTGAGCCACCCAGGCGCCCCGCTCATGTATTATTTTAAGAGCTGAGGCATTTAGAAAGATTTCCAGGCCTTGATATTTTGATTCAATTCAGCTTCAGAAAGGTTTCTGGTATGATATTTAAAAAACAAAACAAAACAAAACAAAAAAAAAAACAACTCCCTAGGTAATTTTTAAAGTGCAGCCAAGGTATAGGAGACCCTGCCTTATACGGTAATTCCTACAAGTTTGGAATTAAATTTTTCTTTCAAAATCTAATGCCAACTATTGTATGTACCCCAGAAAAACATATATGTGTGTGTACACAAACAAATACTGTACTAAGAAAGTATGTGTGTACACACATGTCCATGCAAGCCCTTTCACAAATGTCATACAGTTAAAGAGACCTATATTAAAACTCCCCAAATAATGAATGAATTTTGTGAATTGTTTCCTCTCTCAAGTTTTCCTAAAGCAAGTCCCACCAATTAAGCTAATTAATTTTGGACCACTTTTGCATCTTGAGGATTCAGTCACATTGTGGGATCTCACAATAGCATCCCATGAGCGTCCTGAGGCCTGAGCAATATAGTGGGCTCTTCCCTATTTTCACTCATGGTAACTATATCAGTGTTCCTGCTGGAAAGCTAGTTTCTTTTGACAGTTTTTATATAATTGAAATTCTATGTTAGCCACCTATGATAGGATCTGTGATGTTCATAAAAGGAGTTTTCTTATTCTGTCTTCAAAGAGGTGACTGTGTTTTGAGTGACTGACAGAGAGCAAGATTCTACATCATGGGGCAGAAACTACTGACCTCATCATGGCCCATTTCCTTTCAAATTGTGCAGGAAAATAAATGATGAAAAAATGTGAAGGAAATGTTTCAGAAACAATCTTTCATGTTTCTAACCACATTACACAACACATGGAAAGGGTAATATTGTATTTTATCTCAGTTAGTGTAATTCATAGTCATGCTTTCAACAGAGGAAAAAAAAGATTTAAATGCAGGTCTTGGTTTAATTTAGAACTGACTGCTCATTAATCTTTGGAATAGGTATGCAAGCTGTCTTCCAAATGAAGGGGAGGCTATTGGCTGAGTACCCTAAACCCCACTGTGCTGTTTTCAATTTGTTTTTCCATATGATATTTAGTCTTTCATTCAGTGTTTAATACTAAACATTAATGGGGAAAATATTGCTTAATGAGCTGTTGTATTGGGCAGAATGCAGTGAAACACGCCTCCTTTGTAAGAGCTCACCAGCTTGTGCCAGTGTTTGGATAGTGTCATTAATCATGAAGCATTTCATTCTCCTCTCTCCTGGAAGACAAGGGTTTCCTGATGTCATGGAAACAGGCCCTTTTAAAACTGGTTTTGAATTAAGACATAGGCTACCTAAATACAAGACATCACATGGTTAAATTACTGGGAGGCAAATACCCCATTTAGGATTCATAGGTGCTTCTGTTGTGGAATTTACTAGCTCTAAAAAGTAAAAAGTTCAGAGTTAAGAATCCATCCTGCCAATGCACAGGACTTGAAGATTCTGCTATCAGGAAAGATCTCCTAAATAATCAGACACCTGATAGATCAACTCTTAAGGCAATGAGCATTAAAATAAGCTTGTCTGATCCCAGGGAGACTGCTTTGCTTCATAGATTTCCGTGTGGCTTCGGAGGTGAAAGGTGACCCGCGAGACAACTGCAGGAACAGCGCAGTGGTCCGCAATACCCAGCCATTTCTGACCTGATATTATCTCCCACACAGAGTAATGACCGCCCCCCCCGCAAAAATCGATGTATTTAGTTCAGGTTCAGATTACTGATTTCCTTTATTCACAGAAAAGAAGGCCTAAGGAATTTCAGGACATTATAAATTCCAAATTAAATGGGAGAGAGAGAGGAATAAAGGGCATTTTATACACATTTAATACAAATTCAGGGAAGTCCATTATCACTGACATTTTGTTACATAGTATTTATCAGTTTAAGAAGTTAAAGGGACAAGATGCTAGCATGAATAATAGTCTTGAGGGTAAGGAAAGGGCATAAAGAGGACTGAAGCCACAAACACCCCCGTAGCCTGTGCCTGATGGGAGGCACGTTGCTCCTTCTCAGCATCACTAATAGTCAGGAGACGACAAGGCCTCCTCACTTTTTGGTCCTGAACCTATTTGGGTTGCTGCTTTGGCAGCAAAGGACGATCTGAGTAATAGGAATAAGTGTCAGTCAAAAAAGTTTTATTGAGTGTAATCCCTTGTCAGTAAAATGTGAAAGTGTAGACTCTGTTTTAATAGGACTGCCACTGTTCACTCCAAAACAGGAGCTCGGAAGCTGTGAATGCTGGTCATCTTGACTTTGCACAAGCTTTTCCAATGGCTTCAGGCTGCTTTGGTCTGCAAATCGGAAAAATACTTAAAGTTTATAATTGAGAATTTTATTGTGTTGTACAAATGTGGATTAAAAAGGGGCTCTTTAGTCATAGCAGGATTGGAACCTCTGGTAGGGAAGGGAACTGGCTTGTGTTTTGTCCTTTTCTTTCATAATGCCTAGCAAAGGTCTGAAAATGTGATACTCACTCATTAAGAGGATTCATAGACTAATAAAATCTTTGGGCCAAAAGGACCTTAGGGATTCTCTACACTAACTCATTTTTTATCTTTCAGCTATGGTAATTGAGACTCAGAGCTGTAAGTGGTTTACTCAAGGACATACTGCTAATTAGAAACAAGCCTGAGATTATGAAAAGTGTCCCTCTGACTCCTCCGTTGATGGTCAATTTGATCATCCCAAAGCTTTTGCCCATTTTCCTGTCACCAGTTACATATATAACCCAATTAATGGTGAATCCACCTTGACATATATGGCCAATTGGACTGACTGGCTATAATAATAAGCAATCTTTCATGTAGGACTTATTAGGTACCTGATTTTTTTAGGGGTTTTACATATATGAACTTATTTAATCCTTACAGAACCCTAAGAGGAAGACACTGTTATCTCCATCTTCTTTCAGAACAGGATATGGAAGCACTGACAGCAGAAACAACCCATCCAAGGTCACAGAGCTCAGGTGCTCACTCAGCTTTCCCAAAGCATAATGTTAAGTGGCAGGTGACTGGGTCCACAGAGGTTTTCCCAGCCTCAAACACAGACGATGCCCAGAAACAGGCATTTCTCCACAAACTCTGAGAAAAGTTTTTGTTAAGTCTGGGTCACCAGACAAAATTTCTTTCATTTAAAGCAGTTTTATTTCAGAGATTTTGTTGTCCTGTTTGCCTTAGGAATCTGTTGGGACTCCTGGGTTCTAATAAAGAAACTGGCCCTGATTTCAGTGGGTTAGGGTCCTGGTCCTTCCCACTCTAAAAGTTTTACAATTGTTTCTAAAAACGGATTGACCTTCCTTTGAATTCTCTTGCCCTCTTTCCCCCTTCCGACTAACCGAACAACACTATAGAGCAAGGATTCTGGAATATGGCAAGTCAAAAGTTTTATCTCCCTCCCCTCTAACCCACACATATTCAAAGTAAATGCATATTCCTCCTAAATTTACAACCTTCAGGTGTTTCCTCATAAAGCAAATGTCTGCTTTGATGTGACTAACTTGTCACCCCCCCATGTAAATAGACTAACATTAGTTTTGAATCCCCCGAAGTGTACCCTTTTAATCACCGCTCAATGGCCCCAATCTTGCACATACAGAGGTCTCTTTCCATAATAGTTAATTACTATTTAATGCTAGATTAGATAACATTTTAGATAGATTAGGTAATATTAGATTAGATTAATATTTAAATCTAATTTTCATTTGGGAGAGAAGTTTCCCTAACTTAGGGTCAGGAATCAGCTATTGCTTCTAAATTTCACTATTGATACTTTTTCAGTATTGCTCTATTGTGACTTGTTTTGATGAGATAGGGAAATAGGATTGGATAGAACATGCCAATTTATCTTGTTGAGAATAATGGATGCCATAACCTGGAATGTATTTATTCATTCCTTCCTTCATTTATTTATGTGTGCATTCATTCATCATTTTTTGTCATGCCTACTTCCAGAATGATTACATTGTACATAATTTTTCAAAAAAATTATAAAATCATTAAAAAGAAGAAAAACAAGTATTATGTATTAAATGAGTGGAGTGCAGAAGTGTGGAGAGCATGACAGGAAGGGAAATGTAAGATTAGCTACTAAAGTTGAGCTTTAATATTAGCTCTGGGTTTCCAGGCCAATTTTTAAAAGGGAAGGGCAGTGGATTGGGTAGCTGTCGTTGTAGAATAAAGGGAAACATAGCAGTTCATTAGGAAACGCACACTTTCCTTTAATGTTGAATTCTGGGAGGAATTTCAACGTGAGCTTTTAAAAGAAGCTTTAAGAACACAGTGGATGTTGTCCTTGATGGCAATTATTATTATTCCATTATTATTATTATTATTATTATTATTATTATTTTAAATTACAGTGAATTCTAAGAATGCCTGTTTCATTGGAAAAGCTAAAAGCATAATTATTGTCAAAGGTCCTCAAAGCTATCTTTAATCCTACAGTTATGCAGCCCCGTTATGTAGTACTCTGTGATCTCACTAGATAAAGGGATCAAGTTTAGAGGAAATGTGATTTATACCATAATTGGATTTCTTGCTCTACAATGATTTAATAAATCAATTAGGTATCAAGTGTCCAATATGTCCTCTGAGCTGCATGAGGTGCTTTGAGGTCATACTCAAAATATAAGTTTTAAAAAATGATTCTTAATCTCAAGTATATTACATTTTACATAGAAAAATAAGCTTACTTAAAGGATCCTGGAAATATTCAGTTAAAATTATATTTTTTATGTTCTATTCTGTATCAAACAATCTTCCAGGGGTTAGCAAACTTTCTGTTAAGGCCTAGACGGCAAATGTTTTAGGCTTTCCTGGTCATAAAAGGCTTCACTGGCAGCTACTCAGTCCTTCCACTGTAGCTGAAAGCCACCATAGAGAATACTAAACAGATGGCAAGGCTGGATGTGGTCTGCTGGCAGTGGTGTGCAAACCCCTGTTAGAGAAAATAGCATTTAACTTAATTCTAAAGCATGGGACACTGACTACAGATGCATTATGAATTTAAGGGAAGAGAGATCCTTCAGTAAGGAGATAGTTGCTACTGATGAGGAGGATGAATTAGAACATGTCCTGATAAAATGACCGGCATATGCACAGGGTGTATGTATGTGTTTCTTGAGGACCCGTAGTTTTAGGAGGGTGGCAGCTTATCACCTTTAGGTATGCAACCAAATGGCTAAAGACAAGGAGTCAGATAGTCTCTGAATAATAACTGGATCCATTAATCAAAATACTGAATCGCTCAGGGGCGCCTGGGTGGCTCAGTCAGTTGAACGACTGACTCTTGATTTTGACTCAGGTTATGACCTCAGGGTCCTGAGATCGAGTCCCAGGTCAGGCTCCCCACTCAGCACGGAGTCTGCTTGTCCCTCGCCCTCTGTTCCTCCCCTGACTCGTGCTCTTTCTCTCTGTCTTTTAAATGAATAAATAAAATATTTTTAAAAAAATACTGAATTGCTCACAAAATATATATGGAAAAATTATAAACCATGCTGTAATATCTTCCTACTCTACCTTCCTAAATATTTTTTCCAGAACTTTTCTAATTTAGAACATATGTTAGGGTATGATTTTAAAATTTAATTAATAAATATTAGAGAGCAAATATCAAAGGCTTAGAATATCATGTTGGCTTTTTTGCCTTTACAGAGCATTATAGAATAACAAAAGGAAAAGCATACCTTGTAGGATCATGATTGATAATATTGGAGGTATTCGGTAGTTCTCTTGCCTTTACTTGAAGGACTTGAAACCATGAAACCATCTTGAATTACTGTATACATATCTTTGAATATTTTTGCAAATCGTATCTATCGAACACCATATGTGTTTTGTAGACTCCTGCTTTATAAAGTTAGTGCATGTTGTATTATTGAATTGTACTTAGGAAAATTAAATTACATTGGGCTTTTATACTGTTTTCTTGTTGATGAGAGTTAACAAAGAAAGTAATGTTATATGGGCCAATATTTTCTTCTAAAACTGAAGTTATTTCAAATGATATTCAGAAAAATTCTTTAAAAAATATTTCATTTTCAAAAGGAGCAAAACCAAAAACCAGTGGTTATGGGAGGAAAATGTTACTTTGTGAACTTGGAAATGTAATAGTCATCCTCTTTTGTATGAAAACACAAAAAACAATGCAGATTCCTCAAATATGTAACTGATTTTAAGGCTAAATACATAATAGTAAGACACACTCTGTAGGTTGAATTTATATGAATTCATTCCTATAGACACAGAAAGGCAATCTCTTTTTGTATCCTATTTTGTATTCTCAAAGAAACTTTTGTTGTTTACAGATCTGAAATTTATTATAGGAGGGATTCTAAATTGGTTTTATGAAGAATTAGAGAAGATAACAAGAAACAAATTTGCTTTTGTGCAAAACTTGTATAGAATGCCTCTACATGATCCATAATCTTCTATCAATTTTACTACTCATTCCTGCTGTTGCTAAATAATATTTTAAATTTTTCCTTTTTTTTGATTATGAAAGATTTCCAATATAAAGAAAAAATGAAATGCTTATGTACTTTCTTTGATTCTGCTTGCTCAATTTTTTATGAAAAAATAAAACATTACGGAAACAACATTCTCTCTTTTTCTTTCTACCCAGGCATGTCTTCCCATGTATGTATGGTTTTATGGTTTTTCTAAATAGATGTATATTCCCCAAGCAATATATGATAATTATTTTCTTATCTTAAATTTTACCTAAATGATATCCTGTATTTATCCTTTCTCAATTTTTATTTTAAAAGTCAGATTATCTTAAGAACATTTTAGTGACAAGAAATTTGATTAGCTGAAGTTATTAAAATACAGTTACTAAACATATTAGTAACTCTTTCTAATTGGTTGAATAATAATAAACTTGAATTTGTTCAACTATCAATCATATTGTGATTTCTTATTCAAATATAATATATTGTGTTCCTGGTTAATATGAGTACCCTGGTAATACAAATAAATATATTTATTTATACAAAACTGGACATCATGCATTATCCAGTGGGAAACTCTCCGTAAATCCTTTCTGACTCTTCTGCCCTTTTTTCAGTGACTGTTATTCATTGTAGAGCAGGGATACTGAAAAACCAGGAATGAGATTGGTAACTCTTGCAGAACTTGCAGAATCCCAGGTATAATCAGGAAGCTAATATAGTTTTATGATGATGAAAACACTGTACTTATAAAACAGAATGGAAATAGTAGATATTTGGGCCCTGAATTTAAACTGAGACAAATGTCTCTGTATGAAATGGACTATTACAGGTTTATCTTCAATTCATTTCAGAAATACACTACAGTAGACCAGTGGACCAGATAATCACATAGAGTTGAAAGTGTGAACAATGCAGTGTAGCCATTCATTGCTTTTACATTATGTAGCAGGCAGAAAATTGGTAAGAATTCAAAATGCCTGTAAATAGCAACCTCTTCTGAATAGAGATTTTCAGAGTCCTTACTAAATAAGACAATGGAAGCTTGCTAAATCAACTTGTTTCCTTATGTCAGCCACAAAAGCGCACCTGAAGAATAAATTTTCAACATTGGCTTTCTGAATTCTATATAATATACTTAAGAAAACCTTAATGTAAACTGTTGCCTAAGGCATCTCCTTCCTACACTCAGCAACCCATTTTGCATGTCTCTCTTCTTTCTGTTTCTACTTCATTTTCCCATTCATTAATTTTTATACTCAATTTTTTCAGCACACTGCAATTCTCTGTCTATACATAAAGAAATGCCCCCGCACCATGTCTCTGTCCCACTACTGAATGAATTTTATATTACACCAACTGGGTCTAGATCTTTGAACAAGGTGAATGTCCCAATAAGTGTGGCTATTCAAGTACTAAAAATAGATTTTATTGAATCACATTTAAGGACTTGGGATATGCCAGGCAGCAATGTCTTAGCAAAATCAATTTGAGAACTTTGATTAAGTATACAGTACTGTGTATGCCTAATCAAACTTTATTTTACTCAGACCTATTTAACCAGGTTTGCAAATATAGAGTCCATATTTTTAAAGAGATAAATCTCCACTCAGTCCGAATCCACCTAGTGATTGCCAGCTGCTTATTTTACTTCCTAACATGTGGATGTGGGCTTGGGGTCACAGAACGGAATTTACCCAAGAGTTGTTGATTCAGCTAAAACAAAAATGCCATGTCAAACCTCCTTCTGCAGTTAGTGCTGGTTACTGCCAGAAAATAGCTTTCTGAAAAGGAGTTCTTAAATTTAATCTCCACTTGATTGAATTAAACACACATACCTGAAAAGAGAGTAAGAGAAGGAAAAAAAAAAAAGAGAGAAAAAAGAAAAACAGTCATCTCATTGCCAAACTGTTAAGAAAAGAATGGCTAGACCTTTTGAGGGAAAAATATCCCGACTTCAACTTATTTCAAGGGCATAGTCAGGGGCTTTTTTTTTTTTCTTTTTTTTTTAAGTTAAGAAAGATTACACATTTGTATTCTGTCAGCCATCCTATTGTTTTCATTAAAGACTGAAGAATGAGAGACCATGAGAATATTCAGCTGTACCTGATAAGATTTTTTTTTCTTTAAAGATGACCCCAACCTGTGGAAGATGATTTATGAAATCATGGTTTTCATTATTGGACTTGGTGCTGACTGTGTTGTTTTTGATTGATGGGCCTAGAGTTTTCGTCTTCTTTTGTCTTCAGCAGAGAACAAGGACGTAAGAACACTGCTGGTGGATGGATGAAATTATGGAATAGGTAGCACTATTTAGGGATGGATCGTTTTTAGGGAAATGTAGAGGAAAGCATTTTAATACTTTAGCACATAATAAAACATTATAGTTTTAAAACAGATTATTGTTTTTTAAAGAATATACATAAACCATGGCAGATAATTTGTAAAAGTTTTCATTTACTGTTGATGAAAATAATACTAAAATGCAAGAAAAGAGACATTTCATTCACCCTGGCATATAAAATGTTCTGATAGAGAAGAACAGCTGTTGTTTTATAGACAAACAGAAAATAGATGTGTCTGTGTTTATAGTATATATAGGAACGTGTGGGGATTTTTGTTTTTGTTTTGCTAAAGTTAATATTCCTACAGCTTAAATTTCAGGGGATTTCTCACATAAACCATATCCAATATGAAATAATATTTTTCTTATTTTTTAGTAAATGTAAAGGCCATGTGTGCATATGTGTGTTCTTTAAAACTTCTCAAAATCATACAGGCAAGCCTGTAAATTGATGGGGATAGACTTTGACTTCAAAGCCTGGCACAGCATTTGTGGATATTGTGGAGGGCCAGCTAGGATTACAGACTGTAAGAAACATCTTCATTCCCCTCCTTTGAAATACTTTCTCGTTATTCTCAGAGCTTATTCTCCCTTAATATTCTGTGCATTTTGATTTCTCAGTGAAAGGAACTTAGAGAAGTTGTTTAAATGCCACATATATGTTATCAAGTACAAGTCTTTATGTATGATTGATGTAATCCATTTATTAATGAATACTGCCTCTTTTCTATTAAGCATTCTCATTATATGCATCAAATTCTTAATTTATCCTTATATACATTTTTGTTGGATAAATTAAATTGTTTTCTCCGTTTCCCTAAAAGTTCAATAAAAAAGTAAGCAGGCATGGATCCAGGCTCAAATATTATAAAAGTTCTGGGAGCCTCTTTAAGAAAAGAATATAAAATTATAAGTGTGGACATTGCATTAGGAAGTAAACATATGAATAGGAAGAGATCTGTACAAGTGAGAATCCCTGAAATTTAAGCTTCATTAACTTCCTGGTAAACTTGTCTCTGCATTTCTTTTCAAAATGGATTGGATTTAAAAAGTCATCCAACATAGGTAAAACCCACCAGTTATGATGACTTGACTAATCTATACCCATTATGGCCACCACCACTGTCCCCGCTAATTGAGCAGTTACAACAGAGCAGGCACTGTGCAAGGACTTTGCATTAATTATCTCATTTAAGTCCCATAAGAAGGCTATGAGGCATGTGTGATCTTCTCTGCATTTTAGAGATGAGGCAGTTAATCCTCAAAGAGGTCAAATAATATGCCCCAGGGCAAGCAGCTAGTCCATAGAGGAATAAAAATTCCAATTCAAGTTTATAGGGATTTCAAGTTAATGAAATTAAATAGGACCCTCTATTGTATATATACAATGAAAAACAACATTTACGATGCAAAACTGATAAGGACATTTTTGTCTTTCTTCAGAACAGGACTCAAATTGACAGTGAGTGTATGTTTCATAAGTACTTCAGGAATTTTAATGCGACAGATTTAATATCAGAATCTTTCTGGATATTAATCCTGGAAGGAGCACTGGAACATTCAAAGCTCATCACAATGTCAGGCATCATTGACACCATTTATCCTGCATGTTTATTGGAAAGAGTGGTTTTCTTTAGTAAGCAAAGGAAGCGTCGCCACAACAAATTCCTTGGTTTCCAAATTTCACCTAGTTGTTTGTAGCTAACAAAAATTTAACAGCACTTTGATGAGAAATTTCAGGGGTCATCTAAAAGGTCTATTTTTGCATAAATCTTATCCTTGTAAAAATTCAAACGCAGCTACTCTGTAAGTAGAGAAGTAATGTAAAGAGGTTAAAAATATGCTTCTCAAATAAAATACAAGATTTAAGACTTGGCTGTTTTAAAAGTGGTAAACCAAAATAAAAATTATTAAATCCCTGAACAGCAAGGCAATGCATGTATTTTTGAAATGAGGTGCATTAAAATGCAGAACACTCAATAGTTTGATTAAGCAAAAATGCTTTTATTGAAGATATAGAAATAATATTTATTAATAACTTGTAGTTCAGTGTAGCTGTTGGGTCCTGGCTCCACCACTTATAAACCTGAAAGATACCGTGAGACAGAGCTTTTCACAGTTTTCTGCTGTAATTTTCTCAGGGGAACAGTGAACATCAGTAAACAAGGGGAACCTGTAAGTTCAGACCAAATTTATCAGTCTTTATTTGGAAATACACCTCATAAGTACATACGAATGTTGAATTCTCCATAACACACACATGTTGGTTTTCATAGAAAAATGTTTTAAGTGTCCAGGTAAGTTGCATTTTTCTTTGAAATCTTCATGTAAAATGTGAGTGCCTGGAAGATATCACTGGGTTCTGTGTGAACCGCCAAAGCAAACAGTGCACTAGCTAAAATTAAACAGGCAAGGAAGACTTTATTCAAGACTATTGCAACAGAAGGGAGAGAATGGACCACTAAAACAAAAGGTACTGAGGTGAGCCATGGAAAAGTTCTAGAGGACATTGTAGGCAGAGGTTGATCAGTGGGCTGTGTCAAGCTAATTTAGTTATTCCTGAGTCTGCAGATGTTTTTTTTTTTTTTTTCTCTGACTAGGCCATCCGTGTTTGCTAATTGCCACCCATCTAAGAAGTTAGGATCCTAAACTCCCACAGAGACTGGGAGATAGGGGTGTTCACTCCTTCAAAGTTACATTTTAAAGAGATGGTTCCCAGGTCCTTGAGAAAGACACTTCCTGGTTGTAAAACTGACAAGAGCCTGGGAGAAGATTTGTAAACATTTCATAGAGGCAGAAAAAGAATTCACAATTTCCAGTTTTCAAAAGTAAGTGCTCTAAGCAGGGAGTTCGTGGGGGGCCTAGCTTAGGAAGAAACACGTCTAAAGTTTAGTCAAGTGGAGGGGAACTGATTTGAGAGTCAACTGGTTTCTTTTTGTCTGCTACAACATGCCTCCACCTCTTTTACACCTAATATTATATAATAATATATAATATTTTACAACAGGCACATTTATAAATATTTCTTATATTCCAAGCAGAATTCAAACCCATTATGTTCATGATCTCCTTCAGTCCTCACAACATCCTGAGAAGTTTTTTTTTTTTTTTTCATTGTCAAAATTTACCTATGAGGGAAGAGAAGCTTTGGAAGGCCAATAAGTGAAGGGGTTGGGATTTGAATCAAGGCCTGACTCCCAATAGCAGCTATACAGTATACCTCCCCAAGAGTTTTTCAAAAGAAAGTAGCTCCCAGTTTCTTCATTACAAACATCAACATGTTTTCATACATTAGAGTGGGCATCACTATGTCTATTACTCAGTCTTGCCATACAGTGCACGATAGTGGGAATGAAGATGATTGGTTAATATGATGGATGGTACCAAGTAACAGTATTTCATGTGGGCTCTTCATGAATAGCTCTGGGGTGCCAAGGGCAGTGCTTGTTAAAAATGGATTAATTGAGAATAAGTTCTTACTGTCATTTGTACTTACTTGATATCTGTATTTCAAGGTACGTGTTCATTCTTCCATATTATGATTACTAGTGAGCAACACAAAAGTGAAGAATTCAGTGTCTGTTATCTGATTAGCACACTTTTCAGTGAATTGTTTGTTAGAGAAAAAGCACATGGAAAAGAGAAAACAGGAATATGCTCTAGAGAGGCATGCAAATCAGTACTTTGGAAATGTTGCATCCAGGCCCACAGCCCGCAGGTGGTATACAGAGCGATGATGTATTTCTCCTCTCAGCATGTGGCTGAGAGACCAGGATGGTGCGGGGTAACTCATTTGGTTCCCTGACAGTTACAGGTGAGATCTAGTTCTCTAAAAAGGTCTTCACTGCTTTATGATTTAAAACTTTTCTTTTTGAGAACAATAGCCTCAGTTTTCAGAAAGAAGGGTAAAGAAGCTACTTCTAGATATGCCTTAACTGAGATTACAATAGATTCTCACTCTGTACCAAAGATTCATGACTCGGTTTTAAAGTTATCTGAGAACCTTTTAAAGACACAGCTACGTAGGTGCCTCTCTAGAAATTCTTATTCATTTGGGCTGGGTGGTGTTTGGGCTTTAGTAACCCTTGAAATCTTCCCAGGTGATTCTAATATTAGGCAGAATTGAGATCCCTTAGCTCTGTATCCCTATAGTTTATGATAAAATGAACAAACACACCCAAACATTCACCTATCTATCTCAGGTCAGGAATGTAAGGATGTAGGTAGCAATTTGTCATTTCTGTGTGAAACTCATAGTCTTGTAGGCAGTCCAGGTTTTGTCAAAAGCAGCCATCTCTTCAATATCACATTCCTTCCTAGAAACAGAATAATTTGGGCAATATGTACTCCTTCTGGAAAGCTGTGTGGTATAAGGGAAAGAGCATTTGACTAGGTGTTTAAAGAAGAGTATTCTTATTCCAAATCTACGACAAAATGGCCTTGAGGACTTGTATCAGCCAGTTAACACTCTGAGCCTCAGTTTCTTCCCCTAAATATGATCTTCCCTTTTAGCTCTTTTACTAATGTTTTATACATCTAGTCTCTGTCTTGCAACAGTTCAAATTAAGTATTATTAACCACATTTTATAGATGACTAAATTACAATAAAAAATCATCTTGACACTGTACCCAGGTTCATATATTTCAGAATCAGAGATAAGAATTCCATCCAAGTCCTCTTGGCTTTAACAGTGAAGACATTAAGGTTCATTTGCAAACAAAACTCCTTTGACTTATTTCAACGGAAAGGTGACTTACAAATTCAGTGAATGAACTGGAGGGGCAGGCTCTCAACTCAGCTTCCAATAATGATTACCAGGCCTCAGAGATGCTCACCTCGTCCTGGACTGGGAAAACGCTTGATGACTTTGTAAGGAGCCACTGAATTACAAAGCTGTTAACAAAGAAAGACGCTGTTAGAATCTACACCCGCAAAATTGATTCATGGCACTTTGCCTGTCCTTCACTTAACTCAGTTCTGAATATAAACATAATGTAAGTTCATTTGATTGGTGAAAATCTAAATTTAATCAAGCCCCGGGTTGCAAAGCCATTTGGGAAATGTAGTTTTACCCTTTGACCTTCTGCCGTGCAGGGAGGTACAGAAGGAGAAGGTAGAATGATCTTGAACAGCCAATGTACAACATCTGCCACAAATTTATACACAAGTTTTACTGTTTCTGACTATTATTATGTGCTTGTTCTGATCATGAAATGAGATAATGTGTGAGAAGTCCCTAAAATATCAGGTCTTTTTAAAATGCAAATAGTTTTCCTCACGAAGGGTCCAAATAATAGGTAATACTCATTTAGAGCAACATTTATTTAGAAGGTACCATGTCCCAAGCACTATTTTAAATGCTTTATATCAAGTAATTTATTTGATCTTTTGGCAACCTTATAGACAAATTGAGGCGAAGTGGTTAAACAGCTATCATGGGTACCATGAAATAGAGCCAGGCTTGTATGCATTTAGTCTGCACACCTAGGACCGAGTAATCCTATGTGCCTGGGGAGACGTAGACACAACTATGCTTTCATTGAATCCTTGGTTGCTTTACAACTTGTTAATGCTAGAACATGACACATACAAAAAAAAAAAGGAAACAATAAACAATACCCACGAATACACACATGCAGCTTTTCTGACAAAGGAGATAAATGGGTTAGGCCAGGAACAGTAAGAGATTGCATAAGGAAGAGGGAAAGCCCAACCCTCTCCCCATGTAAAGTTCAAAATAAATTATTATTTTGCAATTTGTCCACCCATGATACCCATTCTGAATTTTTGCTGCATAAAAATGAAGAAAAAATGTGTTTCAACTTAAATACATTTTGCCTTAAGGAGCTTCAGACAGTTTGAACTTGAAATGCAGCCTGTGAATGAATATTTAATTTCACTTTCCTTATAAGTGAAGTTGAATCACTTTTGCAAGTCTGAGGGTGACAGTTTCAAATTTCAGCTCAGGCAGGCAATCAACAGAGAATAATATTACAGCAGGGTAAAAAGTTGGTGATTCAGTAATGACATTTTAATGTTACAGAACAGAGTATTGGTATAGAAATTTGCAATCCCTTGTGATAGCTTTCTGTTGACTTAACAATCAATACCATCATAACAATAAAAATATGCAAGTCCCTAGCTATAGGCAATGCCTGAGAATGAGAACTTGTCCATCATTTGTTACAGCCTTCCAGCTTTTCCTACACAACAAAGAATTTTCCTTGTATTTAATCTGGTGTTATAAAGCAAGGCATAGACATTTAAAGATATTGAAAAAGTATTTCTTCCTTTTGGCTATTATTTACTAAAGCATAGGTGGTTTTACGGAACACTTTTTAAGGTTAGCTTCTAAAACTCATTTGCATTTTTATTTTAAAATCAAATCGCTTGGAATGCAATAGATGGTATCTTATCCTCATTAAGCATTTACTAAGCTTCCTTGTTGTGTGGCGCCATAATCAGGATTTAAAACAGACATGGTCTCTGTCCATTAGAACAGAGCGGCCTCTAACCTACTATAACTGCAGAATGGACTTCAGCTCACTCCCTGTCTTTACTTACTGAGTTAAAGAATAATGACTGTAACAGTCTGGTCTTTTCTAGTAATGATGTTTATAAATTGATCTTCTTTCTTATTATGATGCACAAGCATTTTCTCATTTCGGACGTGTCTTTCTGTTTCCAGGGAACCTTGAAATAGACTGTTATTATGTCCATCTTCCAGGGTGGGAGAAAAAATGAGAAATAGCAAGAGTTTACAGCTTTTTAAGTTTTGAGTTAGGGAAACATGATCATAGAAATTTTCCAGCCTTGTTATGTGGGGTTGTTCAACTCTATCCATAAACAAAATATGTGTAAGCTTGCAGGCCCATGAAAGACAATGTGATATTGGATCACTCTCCCCCACCAAATACTTCTAGGCCTGATTTGTTCACTTCACAGCTATTTATAGTGAGTATCTATCTGCTAAAGATAGGGAAGACAGTGAGGTCTGATGTCTACCCTCAAGGAACATATAATCTTGAAAAAGAGAAAAGTCAGAAGGTTTTAAAATTTACTAAAAGAAATATACTCTACGTATGTGCAAGAACTATTTGGAGGTACAGATTACTCTCCTGCCTTAGTAAATGCATCTCATGCGACATGAAACTAGAAATAGGCTTTGAATGCTGAGTAGAAGTAGCCCAGGCTCAGAGAGGTGAAAAAGGTGCTCTAGAGAGATGGAATAGCATTAAGAGAGGTTCATCAACCTCAAAACTCAAAGTTTGTCTGGAAATGGTACATAATCTGATATGGAAAGAATGTAGGATGTGTAATGATGGAATTTCTGAAGATAAGTGTGGAACAGAATACAAGTGCCGGCTTTTGAAGGATCATGTTTACTCTGCTAAGGAGTTTGCATTTATCCTGATAAAATTAGCAGCTGTTGAAGGGGAGTGATTTGTTAAAAAACTATTTAAGGAAAGATAACCGAGGGAATAAATGTTGGAGAGTGTTTTACCTCCTAAGCATTACTTATCCTGTTTCGGATCCTGTGTGAAGTGTCCCTGATACGTTTCTAGCAGGCAAAAATTTATCAGTCCACTCTTTTATCCAGCCACCTTTTCCCACAGGCATTTACTAAACACCCATTATTCCAGCCATAGTTCTTAGTGGTATGGACACAGGGATAACCAATGCTGACAGTCTCTGGGCTCAAAGAAGTTCCATTTCTTGAGGGTGTATGAACTCATTACCTATAAACAAACCACCCAAACCATAACCATTTTCTTTCTCAAAATTCTGTGGGTTAACTTGGCAATGTGCTGTTGGTGTAATCTGGGCTTACTCTTGGGGCTGCATGTAGCGGAAGTTAGCTGGACTTGGTGGTCTATAATGGTCTTACTCACGTGTCCAGCCCAGATCAAAGGATAGATAAATAGACTCCATCCTTTGAAGGGAGAACCTGAAAAGGAGTTTGGGCATATGACCGTAGGGGGAGTTATAATTAAATAAATAAAAAAGAAAATGACAAATATCAAGACATACTTTGAAGGAAATAGACCTAATCATGAGACAGACATGAATCCAGCAGATCATTTTAGAAGAAAGGATCAGCCAAGGCCATTCTAAGAAGGTTGTATTAATCTGCAACCTGAAAAACACAATGAGTCAATAAGTACAATGGCTTGCAGAGGCAGGAAAGGGTATTTGAGGAGCAGAGAAGAGGTCAGTGTGTCTGAGGGATAGTGAGGTCTAAGGGTCAACTGGCTTGAAATGAAGTTGGACTTATAGTTAGGATTATTCTGCTTAATGAATTTTGTGGATGATGGTAAGAATTTTTAAACTTGTTTTGGCACGTCTCACATTATCTGGCTCTTTTGTTGACTTTACAGATTTATAGGGATGTGATGATATCATATATCCCTTCATTTTACAAGGTCCTACATAATTTTTGCATATAAAGGGTGGTCAGTAAATGTGATCTGAGTGAAAGAGGTAGGGGAATAGATAACAACAGTAATTTAGAAATGTTAAGATTTAAATCTGCCATCGAAAGATGTACATACTTTAAAGAGGAACATCACTTTATGATCTTTCGGATCTTAAAGTAAGATGGGATCGATATGATTATTATCCCTTTTGTAAAGATAAGAAAAATGAAGCTTGAATAAATCAGATTGCTTGTTCATATTCTCTCAGAAAGTATCAGTGGATCTAATTACCCTTATCCAATACACTATATCTCCTTTTATGCTTTCTTTTTCATAAAAGAATAAAAAAAGAATATATCAGTAAACAAAAAAAATTACACACTAGTATTTTCTTACAATAATTCTAAAGTACCATTTAGTTTACCATTAAAAAGAGAGTAATCCTTTGTGTTTGGTTAAATGTAGATTCTAACTAAATCAAACAGTCCCCATGGGGACTGGAGATACATATTTTTAATCTCTCTCCTGAAACACTGATATATCTACACTGTATTTTAGAAAACAGTGTCTTCATGTTTCTTCACAAGGTAAAGACATTTATTCTGAAAACTTTTGGCAAATGAGTTATTCCATTGCTTAAGAATTATGTGATAAAGGGATGCCTGGGTGGCTCAATCAGTTAAGCATCTGCCTTCGGCTCAAGTCATGATCCCAGGGTCCTGGGATCGAGCCCCACTTCGGGCTCCATGCTCAGCGGGGAGCCTGCTTCTCCCTCTGTCCCTCCCCCTGCTTGTGCTCTCTTTCTTTCTCTCAAATAAATAAATAAAATCTTTTAAAAAATTATGTGATGTTGGAGATTAAGCACACATTTATGAAGATAAATTGATAGTAAGATTTAGTGCAATTCCAAGTTGCAGATAATAAGCATTTTTTGTGGAAGGAATTGACTGTCTCTTAAGGGAACATTTTATAGTGGGATTTTTACTTTACAAATATTTCAACAAACTGCCTTGAGTGTTTACTTCTATTTTATTAAAAGTTTTATTCTTCACTGAGTTAACTTCTATTTAGATATCTAGACATTCCTCATATGCATGTACTTTTGTATTCTTTTCATCCTTTTGCAATACAAGGGGGAAAATTGTTTAAAAGTTTTGGTGGATTTCACCCCCTTCACAATTCACAGCGCTCACCATAGCACATACCCTCCCCAATGTCTATCACCCAGCCACCCCATCCCTCCCACCCCTCACCACTCCAGCAACCTCAGTTTGTAATGTATGGTGATTAACATAACATAATAAAATAAAATTAAAAAAAATAGAAAAGTTTTGGTGGATAAAATTGCTAACCTTGGAAGATCATTATTTTTCTTAATGTGTTCTTACATAGTTTTAATTTTTATAAAAGAATAAATCACTTTTGAATTTAAAAAACTAATAAACTTTAAGAAAAAATATTTTCATCATATGAAAGACCATAACTTTTCTAAGTGGTCTATTAGTAGAGCAGCCCTGTAGAATAGAAGTATGTGAGGCAAATATGAAATTCCAAACTTTCTAGTAGCTGTGTTAAAAATAAAGGTACAAAATATATGTGTACTACAATAATACCTTATACAAGTGACAGCTAACGTGAAATGAAGTTTTACTAGAACAATAGTCTGTTTAACAGAAAAATATTTTACTTCAGTTTGTAGAGTTAAAATTTAATTAATTAAATTTAGCCCCTAGGCACATTTCCAATGCTCAATAGCTACATGTGAGTAGTAGCCACCTTACTGGATAGCACACAGAAAGAATATCAAAGCTAGCCATCGGCAAAATTGCAAAAAACTGCTGTTTCTCACCTATATATTAATTAAGCTTTTATATCACTTTCTGGATGCGTAACACACAACTTCAGACCAGAAAGCACTGAAAGGTTCTCAGACTTTATGAATTGTTTTATAACTATACCTTCTGTTACATGACAGTGCTTTGTCAGAAGTTACTTTTGCTCTACTTGCTTTATGCTTTCTGGAGAGCTTAATGTCTTTAAGTAAAATGCACTACCTTATTTAAAGGTCCTTGAAAGTGAATGTGACTGATGGAGGGGAGATTTTTTGGGTCAGTTTGATTTTTCAGTTCTTCAGGATGCTATTACTACAATAATGAATACTTCTTGGGATTCTTATTTATCTTTATTGTTTAATATGCTTCCATATTTGAACTTGTTAGAATTTACTAGGATAATTATTTTGCTGAATATTGAGAAAGAGACTTTTTAATTCTAGGTACATTTTTCTTAAATATATAAATGGAATTTAGATGGGAATGTCCCCACAGGCTGGAGAGCCCTGGGATCCCACTGCCTGTTGTACTACATTCCTGATTCAGAATGTCAAGCACCAGCCCCCTTCTGGCCATGTGCTAGCAAGAAACACAGGGCCTCTGTGTGAGTCAGGTCTCCCAGGTGTCTCTCATCAGCAGATTCCCTGGTGACATAGGGATGGATAGGCAAGAATTCCTGTGAGATCCGTGTGTGTGTGTGTGTGTGTGTGTGTGTGTGTGTGTGTAAAATTCTCTTCAGATATATACCCAGTACTAGGACCGCTGCATCATATGGTAATTCTATTTTTCATTTTTTAAGGGAATCTTCATACTTTTTCCATAGTAGCTGTACCGATTTATATTCTTACCAGCTATGTACAAGAGATTTCTTATGTTTTTCATTAAATTTAAAAGTTTCTGATGATTCTTTTCCTACAGAAATATTTCCTGTGGAAATAACAACTAATCAGTTAACTCAGCTATTAGAAATATAATTAAACCTAACAATATTCTGGAAATGTGAATTATTGTATTTTAGGTATTAGCTTTTTCAAGTATTTTTTGTTATTGTTAATCTCAACCAAATGGAAAGTGCTATGCGGAAAGAAGAAAAAAAGAGCAAGTAATTTTCATGTCATACAAGGAATATATATCTCATTTATAATTAAAATGGTGACATTAGAATATTAGTTTAGGAATTAATGAAATGTAGTCTACAGAAAAAAAGTAGAAAATAAGAGTAGGAAACATATAGGAAAACCTGGACATCAAGAGTATAATGTAGTCTTTCAAATGGCTTAACATTTTTTTGGAAACTTAACAGTTTTATCAACAATAAAATATGCTAAAGTTGTAATTTTCATGATGTAAAAATCTCGACATTTCAGACTTTGCACAGTCCCAATAAAAATAACAATTGCCAGCTCTTCCTAAGAGCCAGTTACCCTGATAAATGTTTTATATGTACTCTCTCATTACAAATTTGCCCTGGTAGGAAATTTTATTTTTCCTGTCTTAAATATTAAAAGGAAAAAAAAAAAAAACCCTGAGACATACACTGGACTTACAAACTGGAATTACAATTATTGTAACAATGTAATTACTCTCTTTCATGTCATACACTTAATAATTTATTAATTCTACACAACAGAATCAGAAGAGATTGTTAGTAGGTTGCCCACTGCTTATGTGTCAGGATGGTATTCACATAGCATATTTCTATCAGTGCTATTGCACTCAATAAGTTTCAGAAGAAATGATTTGTAACTGTTCTGACTCAACACCCACCCCCATGGGCTATGTGGTTTGAACTGGATTTTGATATACAGCAACAACATTGCCTCCCTCACCACCAACTTGAGAATTAGGACTTCTAGCTGAGTCATGGAGATGTTCAGATCCTATAGCTAGTTAAATGGAACTACAGCATTCCTTACACCCTGCCATGATGTTTTGGACACATTTTTTTTTAAAAATGAATTACAGTGTATTATTATATTCTTTCATCATTATTCAAATATATACATCGCAGAAATTGATTTTTTCATATATGGGCATTTTTGAAATAAAAAATATCTATTTCGAAGATTTAGTGTGAGGGAAAGTAAGATAAATCGCTTACACATTACTCTTTCCTTTTTTCACTCAAATATTGCCTTTCTTTTCATTTCAAGTTGTAGAATTTTTATATTTTAAATATAATACTAGGATAAAATATATATGGTATAAATATTCTTCTAGCCCCAACTCTGTAAGCTTTTATTTTGTCTCTGTCTTCCACATTTGCCTTTGGGTGTTCAGGTCTAACATATGCATCAGAATATAGGTAAACAATGATGCAATGTAAAATATTTCTTTAATACTTCATTCTATTTGCTGTCCGTTAAGTGAACTATGGCCATGTGACATTTCAGAATGACATCCTCTATTTTTAGATCTAAACATTCCTCTGGTCTTGTATTTTGATTCTGTTGATGGAAATCAACTTTTGGTATAGCTGCCGATGGACCTAAGAGCCAAACTCAAGGCTCAACTGTAAGAACGAATTTATCCAAAGGCAAGATGAAAACTACTTTATTGTTTTAGCTTTTCTCTTTCCCCACATCATATGAATACAATATCTGCATTTTGCTTTATTCTTTTCTTTATGTTTTCAGGATTCAGGATCTTAGTTTTAGAACATCCATTTAATATTGCGGAGATATTTCTTTGATTTAAACTATAGCATGTTCTACTTGAAAATCATTGTATTTGTAGTGGTTGGGAATGAGATATGACAATTTATTATTATATATAGGGAACAAGTTCCAAAAGTTATGTTTCTTTTCAGGCCACAAGAATGTTTAGGAAGTGTGTAGTTTAGTAGTGTAGGTTCATAGTTAATGCAAAGAGTGTTCCCTACTGACACTTCCTGCCTGTGTTCTTCCAACATGAGAGAGGGGATGTTAGACTAGGAATGCTAGGTTGCAATTTAGGAAGAGGAGAGTGTCAAAAACAAAGAGTGTAAGGGGATGCCCAGGTGGCTCAGTCAGTTAAGCATCTGACTCTTGGTTTCAGCTCAGGTGATGATCTCAGGGCCTTGGATCAAGCCCCCTGTCAGCACCATGCTCAGCGGGGAATCTACTTGAGGATTTTCTCTCTCTCCCTCTGCCACTCCCCCTGCTCACCCATCCAGGATCTCTCTCTCTCTGAAATAAATAAATAAATCTTAAAAAACAAAACAAAACAAGGAGAGTGTCTATAGTGATTTTTCTTTGCACACTTTCCTAGCTTTTGGTCCATCATGGGGAGGGAATTGGTGCTATGTAAGCAACACCTGCTTATAAGTCTGGGAACCTGGATGATCAATTGCTCTTACTACCACCTAGCAATACTAAAAATGCTTCCTAACCTCTTTTGGTCTCAAATTTCTGTTAATATGTGGCATTTGAAATGTGATCTCTAACAGCCCTCTCAGTTATAAACATGACAGCTTGAGAAAGAAGGAAAGAGAGATGGCTGACTTTTGCGCATAAACTCAGATTTATATTGACTATTGGACTTTCAGACAAGTGAGGAATTCAGTTAAAGTTATAACAAACTGGGCATGGTAAATAAGTAAAACAAAGCCTAGCTTGTTAAGTATAAATGGTTTATGAGTAACACTCTTCTTTTTTATTTTTTATTTTTTTAGAGAGAGAGAGAGTGCACATGCAAATGACGGGGGGAGGGGACAAGGGAGAGGGAGAAAGAGAGAGAGAGAGAGAGAGAATATCTTAAGCACACTCCACACCTAACACGTAGCCTGACATGAGGCTCCATCTCACGACCCTGAGATCATGACCTGAGCTGAAACCAAGAGTCTGACACTTAACCAACTGAGCCACCCAGGTGCAATGCCAGGGATCAAACCCAGGGCCTCATACATGCAAAGTATGTGCTCTACCTCTGAGCTACATCCCCTGAGTACCACTCTTCTTGATATGCTTCTAATATTATTGAAAATAAGCAGAAACTTTAAAAAATTCTTTGCAAACGTCACAGTGTTGGAAAAAAAAATGATTTGTGGTTGCCAGGTGTCAAGAGGAGGAAAATCAAAGATAAAACATGAATTCTGTGTCCTTGTAAAAGCAGATAACTAATCACAGCCAGTAATGCAATGAATATAAGAGCCTTCGTAGAATATAGATAAATAATCCCACACGGCTTGGGATTTTAATAAGAAAAGAAAAGAAAACTTTTTTTTTTTTGCCTGCATTTTGTCTTACCACTAATTGCACTATTAAGAACTTAATTTCTTATGATATGAGGCCATGTTCACTATTAAATAAGGGACAAGTAGTTCATTGTTGATATAAGTATGTGATTGTATCTCATTGAGGAATTATTGACATTATGTTCCATGTTCCAAATCACCAACTTGTATAAACCTGTATAGGCTATATTAAGACAGATATTCACAATATCTAATTGACATAGAGAACATTTATTCATTATATATATATGTGTGTGTGTGTGTGTGTATATATCGGGGGGCTCAATGTTAGCAATCAGGGGAGGAAATGAATGTACCAGTGCAAGAAATACTTAAAGAATGGAAGAGTGGAAGAATGGAATAATAGGATAATTACTGTCTAGAAGAGAATGAACTTTGGGATTTGGAGAACAGAAAATAAAAAAAGACCCAGAATACATAACATAGAAGGCATGAAGATAGTTTGGCAGTAGTGGACAAGGATTAAAATTGATTAGAGTTAATGGATTCACTTAGTTTACTGGACAAATGTTGAGTTTTCAAAAATGTGATCTAGTTTTGTGTAGCAAAAGAGTACTGTTCTGAATATGGACCAACTCGCAGGGACCAACCAAATTAACAGTTTTCCTAGTCAGGGAAGAATGAATGAAGACAGTATTGAAGATAGATATTTGAGTGTTAATACTATGAGGAACAATAAGAACAGTAGTAAATATCCAATTTTTATTATTGTGGGTCGGGCACAATCTTAAGTACTTTAAGCATATAAACCATATAATTCCCTTAGCAAAACCATGTGTGTGGGTATCACTAGTACATCTGTTTTATAGAGAGGAAACTGAGTCCCAGAGAAGAGGAGTCAAGCAATTTGTTCAAGAACACTAAATAAGTGTAGTCAGGATTTGAATCCAGGTAGTCTGATTGCGGAGTGTATGCTCTCAGTTACTAGCAAGGAGCAGTGCCTAGTGGATGCTGCAGAGATCAGGGGCTGAACCTTGAGTGGCATACATATTCTGGGTTTAGGAGGTAGAAATGCAGCCAGTAGAGGAGGAAAAAAGAGTTGTCATTATGATCTCTAGATATTGCTAAATTCAACAACTCTGTCACTGTATAATGCTCTATTCCAAGAAGGAAGGTTTGCGGCTGATCGCCTATGGGCCCAGAGTTTTGCTCAGCAAGCAACCATTGATTGAATGCCAGCTCTTTCCAAAGCACTGTGTTAAATCAGAAGCATCACCTTGATGCTCAGCGGGAAAGAACTGGATCCTGACTGACCGGGGGTGACTCCCTTCCAATACCCCCCCCCGGCCATGAAGGGGTGCCTTTTAATAGAGTAACAGCTGAACATGCCTAGCAGTTCTTTATGTTTGATTTCCTGATTTATTCCAGAGAGAGCCAATCTAATTTTCTGTAGTGTTTCTCAAAGTGTCATCTGCTGACCACCTGAATTAAAAGTACCTGGTGTGTTTTTAAAATACAGATTTTTGCACCCAAACATGCATTAGAAATCAGATCTTGATGGGGAATACACAAGAATCTCCAGTTGTTTGTCAGAAATGTTTTCTTTGCTTCTTTTAATTATGAAAAATTTTAGCCATAGGTTTATTGAACCTCTATCTACCCATCTATTAAGCTCAACAATTAGAAAACTTGAAATTTTGCCCTATTTTTCCACTCCTCCCCTCCTCCCTGTCTTCTTTCTTTGTTTTCTTTCATTGAAGTACTTTAAAGCAAATCCTAGACGTCATGTCATTTCATCTCACATACTCTAATGTGCATAGTGAAAAATGTAGGTATCTTCTTATATAACCCAGTGACATTATCATATGTAATGAAATTTACAATACCTCTTTTCTATCATTCATATGGAAATATTCACAATTCTCTGAAGAATTGGTTGTTATGCCTTATAAGTATAACGTATAATAAGTCTCTTTAGATTTAAAGCAATCCCCCCACCCATTTTAAATCATTTTTTCATGTAATGAATATGTTGAAGAAATCATGTCAGTTCTCCTATGAAATCTTCCACGATCTGGATTTGGTTCCATGCTCTTAATTCTGAAAAATTATATAAATATTTTGAATGTATATATCCTTAAAGGCTGCCAACCCCAGAGTTTTTGTTTTCTGGTTTAATTGTTGGCAGAAGTAGAGAACGATGGAGAGGAATGGTCTATAGATAGAGGATAGGTGGATTGATGGATAGATAGATAGGCAGACATACATATACATGTTTAATATACTTAGGTAATTCTTAGGTATAGTCAGGGTATATTTATATTCTCAAACTCATGGCAAATTTGAGACAGCTGTTTCAATCGTACAACGGTTTATTTACAAAATCAAAAACCACCTCTGCTAGATTTGCCTTTCATTGTTTGTCAGGCTTGGTGGATTGTTGTCCATGTCAGCATCATCTAGTCCTAATATTTCATGCTATGATGGAATGTCTCAGTATCTTGACTGTTATCAGTTAGTACAATTTCATGGCTTGAAAGCTGAGAGCTTGCTGTTTACTGAATGTCTGCCATCCTAAAAGCATATAAGTCTTTGAATAGAAAATTCACTGGATAAGTAGCTCTGTTGACCTTGTTCTTTAGCCAACCAGATTCATTTTCTAGTAATGTTTCACATCTCTGCATTCTCATCGACAGAAAGTTTGCATTCCATTCCCTTTCACTTGCTACAATTTCTTTCCTTATCTATAAGCGAACAAAATTATGTTTAACTCCTAGGCCTTACAAATGAAATTCAACCAATTACTCGGTGACCATGGCTATCATTGCCATTGTTATTTATTAGTGACACATTATATCATCATAAATATTTACTGTTATATTGAAAAATGTTATTAAGCCTTTTCAAGCATTGCAATTATCATTAATAATTATAAGCTTCATCATGTGGTATACCATAATGTGAATTTTTATGAAAGGCGAGTGTATTGACAAAATCAGCCAATCTGTCAAATTCCTTCTTCAGTGGCTAGTAGAGTAAGAAATTAATAAATATTTGTTGAATGAGTGAGTGCATAGTTTTGATAATACAACAGTGTTTTAAATATAAGTTATGGCATTGTCCTTGGTGTGGCAATTTCTTGGTAACTGTGGATACCTAGGCATTAACGTTATTTGCATTTGAGAAATCTGGAATTAAGTTGCTCTTTTTGACCATTCATACTTAAGGATTTAAAATACTTTTCATGCTAATCAATTAAATTACCAAGGTTGTATGAAACATGAGCAGACAATGTTGCTTGCTTAAAAATGAAACTATTTGGATTATTGTTATTTGCTCAAGTATGTCGAATGATATATAGATGTGTGCTAAATTTACTAATAAAACTGCTGTTGTAACAGAAGACTTAATTATTAGAAGGGGGACAAAGAGACCAATCTGGAGTAGCTTTAGAAGCTCAAGTAAGGGGTATATTTTGTTGCTTTGTCTCACAAAGGAAGACTTGCTAGTATTCAGATTTCACAGGAATATATTTGCCAAACTTATAGAAAGTACAATTGAACTTTTTCTCTAAATACCAAATATGAGATTTACTACAAATCTGCAAGAAGATGTAAGTGTAAGAATTTTTGTACATGATTTTCCTCTGAATATTTTCCTTGTGTGCGGAATATGCTCTAACAAGTTTACAATCACTTAGGAAACCTATTATTTAATTTATTTATTGTACAGTATTCTAGTCCAGATTGGAGTTTAAGGTTATCCCATAGGTGGTAAGAAATCACTCTTAGGATATTTTTAATGAGGCAGGATTTTCACTTCATTAATAAAACATTCAGTAGGACTAAGTTCCAGGATCACACTTAGCTCTAGCCTGCTCACCTTTTCTTTGCAATAATGTCTCTAATTTGTTGTATTAATTTGTATATATTTCATGTATTTGCCAGAGAAATTCATTTAATTTGATCATGACCTTATTATTCAAAGATTAAATGTGAAACATAACCTTTTCTCCTCAAGTGGTGTCACAAAAGGTTGTGTCTTAGTCGTGCAGCAGATCGATGACTGTCACGCAGAATGAGGCTTCCACCAGCTCTGAGTGGCACCTGGTGGTTATTTATAGCATGACCAGCAAAGCCATCTATCTTTTCTGACAGCTTGCAGTGTTACTAACCCAGCATCACGTTTTCCTCTAATGCTACTTGCAAAACAGCCACCCATCTATTCATCGTTCATTTGTTCAACCCAGTTTTAAACAAATACATATTTAAGACTTAATGCCAAGGATAGAATGATCAACAAGATGCCTCCCTACCTTCAGGAAGCTTTAATTTTCTCTTTACTGATTAGAGTTTAAAATTAGTTGGTATACAGATAGAGGCATATACAAGACCAGGCTCCTAGACTCAAGGACTTTACTGTCTTATAAGGGAGTATAACCATGAGAGCAAATAACTACAAATCATGGAAGCTAAGAATAAATACCATAAGAAAGTGATAATATAATAGAGAAGACAGAAAATGTCTCCTCTATGTCTCCCTGCAGGATATTTCTCTTAAGGGAGCTTCTTCTTCTTTTTTTTTTCCAAAGATTTTGTTTATTTGTTTGACAGAGAGAGAGAGAGGCAGGCAGGGGTGGGGGGAGAAGCAGGCCCCCACTGAGCAGGGAACCCAACTCATGGATAATAAAACATGTCTTTAAAAAGGGGGAGAGGGAATCTAATCAACAATTGTCAAAAAATTACTGTAGTAAAAACTTACCTGGCCTTATGAGAAAAAATACCATTATAAAACAGATACATCATGTTACAATTATCTGAGCAGATGATATCGTGACAAAAGTAATTATATGATATATGGATTAAGCCCTCAAATATCCACACATTAAACGGAATAATTCAAAAACAATGCCAGTTCCCCGAGAGGAACCAGATTCTTTTTGGTATCTTACTTTATTGAAAGGGTAGCAACTAAAGAAGAAACAAACAACTTTCCAAGAATTGAACTTGGAAACAGACGTGTGATTTCACTCACTAATGTGGTTCATTTTGGGAGCCCTTAGGACTAGATCAAAAACTGTATTTCCTATTGAATCATAGTAGGTTCTCACTAAATATTTTCTGACTGAACACACACACCCACACACACCCACACCCACACTTGTTTGTCCAAAATCTGTTTAGTTCTAGGCAGCAAAATTTACCTGAAAATTTCAATAAAAGCTAGCTTCTCATTAAATTTCCCTATTTGCATTTTAAGCCAAATGATCCTTAACCATTGTCTAAAAAGAATAACTATGGACTAATTACACTCAATACGGGTAGCTGGGTCCTATCCAAGTGTGTTTTTATTAAACAAAGAAACAAAAAGGCAAAGGCAGTATCCGTGTTGTTAGGAGCAGTGGAAGTGTTTAGTGAGGTTTAGTTTCAGTTTAAAATAGATGTTGAGGTGAAGCTGAGAAGGAGGCTGTAAAACTAATACCCCAAAGTGAGAGGATATCTCATTTCTATAAACTGAGGGCTTAATTAGCTGAAAGAAAAGGTAGGCTCACTTCCAGACCAGCTGTGATTCTCTATAGGGTAGCCTGAAGCAGGGACAGGCATGCTGGGCAGAGAAAAGCCATGGAAAGTTCTGACCAAAGAAATAAATTTTATACATATTTAACTTTAATCTATAAGAGAAAAGCTTATTTGGATCAGGTGCCAGGAAAATAATTGCCCTAGCTTTGCTCAGAGTTCTTTGTGTCAGGAAATTATTTTGTGTTCTATGTCCTCTAATTTGTCTATTACAAAATAGTTTAAGCAAGTTATAGATTTACACAGTTGACAATTTTCTCACTTGAAACACTCTTGTAGTTAAACACCTCATCCATTAAAACAGTTTAACATCACAAGTTGACCAAAAAAATCCTCCCCAAACCAAAACAAAAGCATAAACCACAGAAATAGATATAATAGCTACAAAACAAACATACACACTTAAAACCTGTGCTAAATCTCTGAACGACACCCACAAAAGTTCTGTCCATATGCTTGCTTAACAGCTGCGTTAGCTGGATTTAAAGTGCACAGTGATTGAAGAAACAGGTTAGGGGGAGAAATGGTTAGCTGCAGCTGATATACTGAGCAGTACCAGGAAGGCCTCCCGCATGACAATGTGCAGGACCCAGCTCATCTCCAGAGAAAACACTCACACAAGCTTAAAAATACCAGTTAGGACTTTTTGGCAAAAAGTCAAAAACTGTGAAAAACTCATGAGGCCTCGATGGCATCGATGTCCTTCAGCAGAGGACAGGCATTTCTACTGCTAATGATAACATTGGGGTACGCATTATTTTCAACATAGTCTCCTTAAGAAGTCAGGAAAGCAGATGCAAGCTTTAGAAATATTTCAGCCCAGTGCTAATTTTTTGTGTTTAGACAGGAATCAGGAAATCACTAGCTTACTCCGTTGCTGAGAGTTCATAATTGAAATGCTTTCCCTGGTTGAGAACAATAAAACCTGAAATTTTTTTGACTGTAGCTCTGACTTCTGATCATAACAGAAACTGATTCTATTTTAAGCTAGTAATAATGTGTGTAATTGATGAGTATCCTTCACTCTGATTTTCTCTCTATGTGTGTGTTCCGTGGGATCAACAAAATTACACAAAGCACTGGGCATACAAAGATGGAGTTTTCCTGAAGGGATCTGCAGTGGGCTACACGGATATATATACAGAGTGTATATATAATTTTGTATTAATAAAAAATAGTGAGGGAATTTTAGAATAAGAAAAAGAAGCAGAACCCCCAGTCTGGGATGGGCTCCTTTGGAAGTAGACATTAAAATGTTTTTTCAATGCAATCACACAGTAATATGTTAATAAACAGCATCAGCTGTCAATCATGCCACACTCAGGAAGAAGCATCATGACTGATTCAAAAGAACAAAATATAAAATTAAAACCATTTATATTTAGTTTGAGTTTGAAAAGTATCTACCTATATGATGATTCTGCAGATTAAAAACTTTACAAGTTGTAAGATTCTAAAATCACTAACAAATACAAAGAATTTACAATGCAATGAAAATGCAACTGTGTCTGTGTATACACACACACAAACTTTATTTTTATATATTTTACATTTTGTATATTCTGGTATACTCACCTGTGGAAACTACTAAACCAATTAATAAACTGTTTTTATTGGTTAGGTGTATTTAGATGTCTAATTCATCTGAAATACATTTTTATGTAATGCAATATAGATTCAATTTTATTTTCCTCAAGATGGATTACCAGCACTTTTTATGCCAGCAACTTTTATTAAATAATTGATCCTGCTCACACAGAATTGAACTATCACCAGTATCATACATTAAACTCTCACAAATGTATAAATTCTCATATATATATATGTATATGTATATACTGTTTTATTTCTATAAATTATTCACCAACCAATACAACATTAATTTTATCATGGTGAGTCTATAGAATTTTATGGCATCTGTTAAAGCAACTCCATTCGTTTCTCTTCCTACTCATGGCTATTTTGGATGTTTAGTTTTCCATACAAACTGCTGAGTTTTTATATTTGTGCTACACAATTACTCCTAAAAGTCTCTTATCCTTTCATTATGATTTATCACTTTTTAAAAGTAATTTTTTAATCTCCACTTTATGGTATCTCTTGCACTTGTTCTCTAAGGCACTCATTTGGTCCTCGCCAGTGACCATCCTTTTGTCAGTTCACACACTCAGTTGTTAATTGGGAAATAAAGTTTGTTAGCACCAGAATTCTCCTTGGTATTGTATTTGAATCTCTACAGGCCCCCTTTCCCCCTCTGTGCAATTCTGTTTCACTGTGTCCGCTGGTGTTTCTCTGCGCTGATCTCCCTCCAGATAACTACGTTACCACATTAGCCTGATTTTCACTGCTCAGTGTTGGCTTCTTCTAGTTCAGAAGTGGTGATTGGAGTTCCCTAGTGTCCACAGTCTGGTTACACTTATAAAGCATGCTCACTGGTTTTAAAACAAATGTCAGGGCACCTGGGTGGCTCCGTTGGTTAAGTGACTGCCTTTGGCTCAGGTCATGATCCTGGAGTCCTGGGATCGAGTCCCACATCGGGCTCCCTGCTCAGCGGGGAGTCTGCTTCTCCCTCTGACCCTCTTCCCCCTCGTGCTCTCTGTCTCTCACTCTCTCTCTCTCAAATAAATAAAATCTTTAAAAAAAATAAAAATAAAACAAATAAAAAAAATAAAACAAATGTCAGCTCTCAGTCGTGGATCCCGTTGGACTGTGTGGTCGTGCTGCCAGGCAGCTGTGGCTATCCTTCACATGCCTCCTCCACTTGAGCACACAGCTCTGACACTGAGCTTCCTGCCACACAGGTTTCTGTCAGCCATGATCCTCTCAGGAAGTGACACTTTTGGTAATCACCAGTGGGTCTCCTGATCCTGGCCTAGAAGCTTGTCTAGTCAACTTCCCTCCATAGAGCCTTAGTCCTCGTCGATTCTGGCTGGCCTATTATCAGTTTGACTCAGGACAGGCAAAATTAGAGCTGGTAGTAGAGCGGAAAGGAGATTGTTGTCAGATATGTTCTTAGAATTCACCCAATTAAACTGTCTTTAATATAGATTTGAAATAGCTTATTTCTCGTAGAGACAGAATATTTTTGATTATTCACACAACAAGCCATTTCACTCTTTATATACATTCCTAAACAGTTTATGTTATGAATATCTAACAAAGTAAGTTTGGCAAAAGACGGGAAAACATGTTACCATATCAATACTATAAATCTGCAGGGTGTATTGACTTTACAGGTACAATTTCTTTAAAAATGAAACATCCATAAGGAGGAAATTTAGAGAGACACACACATATGTATTTTTGGTAACTCAATAACTATAAACTAAGCCTTTCTACGTAAATGGAAATTATCCTTTTTTTCTAGATAATATAAAACCAGATGTGTGCAGAATTAGACAATGCTTTGAGGAATTATTGCATGTCACAAACATATCTTTGTAAACTGTAGTTTATACAGTTATGTTGATCATGTACTTAGCTCATATATTGAAAGCCTAAAATTATGCTCTGAACATTCACAGTCCAACTTGAGTCACAAAGGAAATCTCTGGCACTGCATCCTGGCAAGACAAAGGAAAAGTTGTCAAAAGCTTTGCAAATGTGTATATTTAGTGTTAACATGATATAGTACAATTAAAAATATGATAATATGTTCAATGTTCCTTTTAAAAATACATATACCACAGGCACCTGGCTGGCACAGTCAGTAGAGCATGAGACCCTTGATCTTGGGGTTAAAATTTCAAACCCCATGGTGAGTATAGAGATTATTTAAAAAAATAAAACCTTTAAAAAATGCACATATCAGACAAATTAAGTTTAATCAATTTTTAAATCCATGAGTCTTGTGAAAAATTTTTATGTATATGTATATCATTAATGATTCCACAGAATTTTTTTAATAATGTGCAGTTAATGACATATATGTATTTTCTAGATCACTTCTGAAATTTCACTACTAGCTAATAATTCAGTGGTTTATTATGAGCTTTTTCTGGCCATACACACGTTGCCAGTGCCAACCTTAATTGATTGAAGTAAACCTCTAGCAAGCAAGGTTTTTAGGTTGATATATATATATATATATATATATGCACGCATATATATATATATATGCACGCATATATATGAAACCTATATATATACACACATATAACAAATATATACACATATTCACATATAATATATAAACATTATTCATTCACACATTGCTCCCTGTTTGTCTCTTGAATATAGGAACTCCTAAGTGCAAAGACCATGTCTTACTTAATATTGTTAAATCTGAATTCAGAACTCATATATGCTCATGGTAGATACACAGGAAATGTTTCCCAAATGAAGAATTTACTTTAAACCATCTAGCATATTATTTTGTAAATCTAATGGTTCATAATCTCAAATTAAGTCATTATTGCATAAGAATAATTATAAACATCAAGAATAAGTCTTTAAAAGTGAATTTTAGAGTGACTAGTACAAAAAGAAATTATGCAGAGAATTAGCCTTGACAAGGTTATTCCATCAGTTAGATACGTTTCCATGGCATGACATTTTACTTAAAACAAAACAAACAAAAAAAAAACAGAAAACAAAAGTAGTTTCAAATTTTCCCCAAGCTATACTTCAAGTTTTCAAGAATACTATTTCACTGTCAGAGCTGAACACCTTAGAATTTATCATCCACCTTTCTACTTCACTTTCTTGCAGAATGGGATAAAAAAGTGACAGATATCAGTGTTTTAAAATTGATTTTGTGAACGCATAAATAATCCAAATTGCAGGTACATTTTATTTTTTAATACTAGAACAGAACTTTAAAGGGTACATGTGTATGCCTACACATCCTTTATTCAATACATAACAAATGTTTTTAAAGCTCCTCTCATCTTACAAAGCACTAGTACATGTTTTATTCTACTTGATTTTTACAACAAGTGAATGAAATATTCACATAATTATTGTTGTAAAGTTAAGGGAAAAATGTCTCAGAGGAGTTAAATGATATTCCCATAGGTAGAATTTGAATCCAAATCCATGTCTGAATTCAGATCACACTTTTCCTGTAATGTGGTGCTAGTACTCTGTCACTGTACATGCATATCAGTGTGGTAGAAAGTTTCCTGGCAATGAATAACTATCCAAATAGTTTTCTACATGAGAGTTTTTCAATATCATTGGCAAGAAAGCTGGGGAATAATTGTAATGTAATCATAAACCTATTTAAATTACATGTATGTCACCAAAGACTGCCCAGAAATATACTCTTCTGGAATTTTCTCTTTCATTTTAATTTAGGGTACTTTATAAGGAGAATACTGGTTAAGAATAACACGCTATAATGCCATTTCTTGGTAGAAATGTAGATATCAAAGTACTTTTAGAAGAGGAATTTTTTCCATCTTTATTGAGATATAATTGACAAATGACCTTGTGTAAGTTTAAGGTCTATAATCTGGTGATTTTATTTTCTTCACTTGATGTATATATAAAATGATATTTTATATATACATCATATATATTTTATATTTTATTTTATATATACTATATATCATATATGTAAATGATTATATATATATATATATAAAATGATTACCACAATAGGGTTTCATTTTGTGTGTGTGTGTGTGTGTGTGTGTGTGTGTATGTGTGGTGAGAACATTAAAGATCTACCCTCTTAGCAACATTCAAGTTTACCATACAGTATTGTTCATTATAATTACCATGCTGTACATCAGATCCTCAGAACTTATTCATCTTATAAGTGGAAGTTTGTACACTTTGATCAACATCTGCTGTTTCCTCCACCTCCCAGCCCCTGACAACCTCCAATCTACATTCTGTTTCTTGAGTTTCACTATTTTAGATTCTACATACAAGTGAGACCCTACATTATTTGTCTTTTTTAACAGTTTTTACTTAGCATATCATGCCCTCAATGCTCATATATTTTGTCACAAATAGCAGGATTTCCTTATTTTATATGGCTGGATAATATTTCTATATATATGTATATTCAGGGCATGGAAACAGCCTACTAACAGGTGAATATTTATCACATTTTCCTTATCCATTCATCTGTCACTAGACACTAAGGTCGTTTCCATGTCTTGGCTATCGTGAATAATGCTGCAATGAATCTAGGAGTGCAGATAGCTCTTCCAGATAGTGATATCATTTCTTTTGGATATATACCCAGTAGTGGAATTGCTGGATCATATGCTTGTTCAATTTTTAAATGGATTTCTCAATGAGTTTTTCCTTGCTTTGGTATGTATATATGAACATATGTGCTGGTAATGATAGTTTTCTTATGTTGGAGGTGGTATAACAGGAGCTCTCTTCACTTTCTTCACTTTTCATGAGATTGTTATAGTGACAAAGTTATGGTAATGATAAATTTGACTTTTGGCCTGCCTACCTCAGTCGTCCCTTTAAATACAAAGATACTGACACAACTGTCTCCTTCTCTGGCCATAATATGTCAAATCTGTACTTCCTGTGGGGTATATATTTGTTTTCTAAAAGACAAAGGTATAAATAAGTCAGAAAGTGACAGTATGACATAGTTTTGAATGTGTTCTCTAATCAGAGCCTCATAATTACTTTCAAACAAGCATTAAAAATGTTTGAGGGCAAGCATTCAGATGTAACTGCACATCTCTCTTGCACATTTCAGATGAGTTATCAATTTCCAAATAGATTATATATTCTTTAGAACATGAGTCACAAAGAACAGTTTTTCTGTCTTCAATCATCTGGTTGGCATTCTTCTTCATAGCAGAAACTCTCTGCAGTGTCCATGAGTTTCAGAGTGAAACACAACGGGGCTTAGTTTGTGTGGGAGAGTACCAGTAGCCAGGCGAAGTGAGGGAGCCAGAAGGTCCTCACAATATTATCACAGAACCATTTATTCTGTTAACATCATAAAATTACATTTCAAGATTATTTCATATTGTTCACCTCAGCAATGCAGGTTGGATATTGAGATTGACTTTGTCATAAGTAAGATTAATTTTTTGCCCAAGAGTGTTGGAGAATTCTCAGAATTAACCAAATATTTGAAGAGGTCAAAGTGGAAAAAAATAAGAGGAAAATAAATCATGTCACAATAATGCAAATGCTACTGCTACGGTCATTGAAATAGCTACTTGCGGTAGATGCTTGGAGTTGTTCAACCAGTAGCCATCTCACTGGGTACCTTTCTTCCTTGCCTTCAGAGCAGGACTCTATTTGGGGTAGCAACATACCCAGAATTATGTCCTAAATCATGATTTGTATAAGCCTATCATGAAAATTTGATTCCATTTTGTCAGGCACTTCTCAGTCTTGCTATAGTTAGGGATAGTAGGGTGACCCACTTCTGATCAGTAAGGAAAGAGGGGAAGACTAGTGGGAATGAGCAGTAGTGACTGAGGCCACTTTCAGATGTTATTCCTGGAGGTGAAGTAGCTATATTGGGAGACTGAAATGACAAACATTGGGTCAAAAGACCAACTGCCAAAAATGGTAGAGAGAGAAAAGTAGAAAGGGAACTGACCCTTGCAGACATTGTTGAGCTGCTTCTCTGTCATTTGTCTTCTTACTACCAGCCATCTTGTTCTGTGGGGTATTGATGCCTTTATTGCTCAGGCCACAGTTCCAAACTTTGTTACTGTCGCTTGAAGCTGAGAACATTCCAATCTAATAATCTCCCCCTACTATCTGCAAGTAGATAAAAGGTTTACTTTAATAGAGTTTATAGATTTTGGTTTATACACTAAGTTGATTCATTTATGAAATTTGTATTTGTGTTTCATTTTGCATTTGTGTGTGTGTGTTTCTCTGAAATTTTCAGTATTTCCTGAAGCGTCTTTGTTTATGACTTTTGCTCTGGATATCTTTGAAGTCTCGAAAGGAGTAGAGATTCTGGATTTTGCTTAATTTAAGGCAGAGGGTAGGAGGAGACAAATTATAATTCTTGGTTACTTTTTCAAAGACAGACATTTGTAATTGGATCTACATTTAACTTTGAATAATTCAACGTTGCATTGTTCTCTTTAAATTGATTTAACAAAACAGATGGTATTTTTTTAAGATTTTATTTATTTGAGAGAGAGAATGAGAGAGAGAGAGAGCACATGAGAGGGGGAAGGGTCAGAGGCAGAAGCAGACTCTCTGCTGAGCAGGGAGGCCGATGCGGGACTCGATCCTGGGACTCCAGGATCATGACCTGAGCTGAAGGCAGTCGCTTAACCAACTGAGCCCCCCAGGCGCCCCATAAAACAGATGTTTTAACTGACAATAAATAGTTTCTCATAATAACCCCTTTTATAGTTTCATGGTCATGTTAGATCATGCTAAAAAGAATTATGAGTTTGTGTAAAATAAGCCACATTTTTATAACCTAAGAGGATGGATAGAGCATGATGTTTTTGTCATTTTTATCTTTTTTATGATAATTAGAGAAATATGTATGTATGTATGTGTGTATATATATGTATTTATACATTTATACATATATTTGTCTGGAGGAAAGTGATTCGTGTATGGTTTGCATTAGATTTGTATTTATATGACAGGTGCTGTAATAAATGTTTTACATGGTAATTCTTTTAATCTTCACAAACAGCCTCAGATAGGTACTATTATTATCCCTGCTTTTCAAATGAGGGAACCAAGGCACAGAGAGAAAAAGCTGTTTGCCTAATGCCTTACAGCCAGTACCAGTAGAGATAATCCAAACCCAGGATGTCTGTTGGATAGCTTTCTTCTGATGTCTGTAACTTGCCCACAATCCATCTCCAATCTCAGATATTTAGGTAAGCATCAAATCTCATTTAATTCAGTAAGCATAAATTCCCATAAATCAAATCATAATCATAACTAGTCATGTCATTGTCAGTTATGAAATATACACTGTGAAGTGCTCGAGTGTTATGATCGCATTTACTTCTCACACTAATCCTCTTAATTAGGTATTGTTATTATATAGTTTTATAGTTGAGAAAACAGGTTCAGAGAGTAAGTTATCTAAGCATATGGCTTGTAAGTAGGTGACATTGAGAGCTTTTAGATGTGTCTGACTAGAGTATATACTTCTTTTTTTATTATTTTATTTTGTTTAAAGATTTTATTTCAGAGAGAGAGAGCACGAAAGGGGGTAGGGTCAGAGGGAGAAGCAGACTCACTGCTGACCAGGGAGCCCAATGGAGACTCGATCTCAGGACCCCGGGATTATGACCTGAGCCGAAGGCAGACACTTAACCGACTGAGCCACCCAGGTGCCCTAGAATATATACTTCTTTTTTTTAAAAAAAGATTTTATTTACTTATTTGAGACAGAATGAGAGAGAGAGAGAGCACATGAGAGGGGGGAGGGTCAGAGGGAGAAGCAGACTCCCCGCCGAGCAGGGAGCCCGATGCGGGACTCGATCCCGGGACTCCCAAGATCATGACCTGAGCCGAAGGCAGTCGCTTAACCAACTGAGCCACCCAGGCGCCCCTAAAATATATACTTCTAACTAAACCTTTCCTAATAAGATGTATGGTATGATCATTTTGTTTTATTTCTCTCTCCCTCACACCCACACACTCACAGACATTGAGGACCCTCTCTGTTCATATCAAAATTCATACTTAATGACTGAAATAAGTGAATTCAGAGTTAATTGTTTAAGTAAAATGGTTATTGGATTATTCACACTATACTTCATATCACTGAATCATAATTTTTAAGAAAGGTAACAAGATTGAATTATCCATAATATTTCATCTGCTTATTTAAATGGGCATGGTTTCCGAATCTTTACATCCTAAGAAGTGTTTTAAGCAGAGGTATTTATTTGACAAACTGAGGGTTGAAGTAACATAAGTATCATCAAGTTAATGTTGTACCTTCCTTCCTGACAATATTTTCCAGTATTAGTGTCCAAAAGACACCTCTAGTTTCCTAGCTTGTGATAATAAAACAATGTTGTCAGTACTGAGTCAAACCAATCTTTTTGGATTTGCTAACAGATTTAGGTAGGAAGGACATTGAAGTTAATGAATGAAATCACGTTTTACGTTTTTGAAAAATGTCATCAACTTCTAAGAAAAAAATTATTTTCTTATGTGATATGGGAAAGAGGCAAGCACCCTATTTGCTGGGCTTCAATAGCCTTGACATATCAGAAATACTATATGTTGAATCCATATTCTACTGGATTGGATTGACTCCAATCCAATATGTTGAATGCAACAGAGATGTTGTTACTGCAATCTTTTAAAAATATTGGAAATGTAACCCATCTTCTCTATTAAAAAGGTATACTTATTTCATTTTTAAAATATTTATGATAATGTTTTTACTTAATCTGATAATAGTTTAATGTAGTTATAACTAATTAGGATTGCAGATCATCAAATATAATAACAAGATTGGAACATCTAACTGAATGCATGTAACAGTAATTCTATTGACAATTCTCTTTATAATAAAATAGTGTTTTATCTATCTTTATGTAACAAAGCCTAACAATTTGTGTAATATTAATGTTATGTAATATTTTATTGATTTTAAAAAATGTAACTCTCCTTTTGGGGAAGGAGATTTCAGGTAAATAGTGATAATATTTTGGATGTGTACCAGAGAGTGGACAGACACAAACAAATTCCCAGGCTCCATCAAGAATACTTGAGCAATGAACCAATTTACTGGCTTCATGAAGGTATGTGTGTGTTATAAGTCAGGTCACAGTAAAATGCTAGGGCATTTGTCTTAGGAAAAATTTTTGAGAATATTTCTAAAGAAAGACAAGCCAGTTCTCAGTAACTGAGGGGCTCAGTGAAGAAAGCTGTAGACTGAAATGGGAAAAAAAAAAATGACATTAAACATTAAAAGGGCAGAATACTTGAAGACTGAACTCAAAGAGAGTAAAAGGTAAAAGACAAGGGAAGAGTCAGGAGACAGGGCTCAGTTAGGGAAGAGAATTGGACGGGAACTGAGGCACTTGAATTTAGAGAGAGAGAGAGAAGAGACAGAGGAAGACCATCTGGTGCTAATGCTTTTTCGTAATCTTCACGTTGAACCAGTGTTTACAGTTCATTATGACTAAGTGAGCCTTAAAGCTCCCTTTCTGGGCATGTGGCTGTTAGGACTTCAGTGGTGACCTGAGAATTTTTCTCTCCTGACAGGAGACCATTTTGAGGGCACATTACTAAGAGCTCATATCAAATATGCATTTATTGTATTCTCTTTCGTCTACCTTGTGTGGATGTAGGAAGAATAAAGATAAGAACATATGAGTGAAAGGAAGGAGGGGAGAAGACAAGGGGAGAAAAGGAATATATTCATGCAGGAAAAATTGGGAAGCTGCAAAAAATAGTCTGCTAGCTCCAAATGGTTTCTCTCAGAATGGATGAATTTAGGCATCTATGAGAATATAGAAGTTTTAAAACTTATTGTTTAGGAATTGAATAGTATGTAGTAAAATATCATGATAAAAAGCCCTTATAAGGAAACATATTTTCTGCAAACCTATTTTCAAGTCTCAGTGACAGCAGGGGTGTAAGAAGGTGATTAACATATTCTGCGCATCTACTATGTGCCAACAAGTGTGCTTTATACATATGGTCTCTTTTAGCAAAACTGGCAGATATTTGCTAATCTTGTATCTAGATAGTCTCCACAACCAACAACAAATGTGTTTCTTTATGCTATAAGCATATAACACTTGTATAATGAAAAAAGCTTCTTGTTATGCTCAGCAGTCTCTTTTCCTTAGAAATTTTATAGAATTCATCTTTTTTACCAGTCTCGGAGTCTTCACACATCACCTAACTTGATAGGTTATATTTTCCATCTATCTGTTGTGACATAGTGTTGTTTCAGGATGATATTTATCCATAGGAAATAATTATAGATGTAGACATAGTTTCAGTTATTCTTTGGGATGGCAATGAAACTCATTCAAGGAGAATCTAGGTAACCTCCTCTGTTTTCCTTCAGAATTCATTAGTACTAAGAATAGAAACCAGAGGGACAAACTATTAAGAACTCTAGAATTTCAACTCTGGATAGAAAAGATAGAGGGCTCGTTTACTCTGGTAACTACCAGTCTAAGAATCACATTTTGATCATGCACAGTGATGAGCCAAGAAATTTAATCCCATTTCCCTTTCAACTCCAGTCATCTAAATAATTTTATTAAAGTAAAATTTCTGCATATTAAGCCGAAGTTTATGTTACATTTTAATCCTACATGGTAACCATTATTGGTATGTGTTGTATTTTGGTGATTTTATACCATAAGTTTTATGACTTTTAATTTACTTAGTATTTTCTTCTGTGACTAGTAAAGGCCCTTATAACCAAATATTGACTACATGTACCTTTCAGAATTTCAATTCAGCAAATATTTATTGGGTGCTTAATATAAATGATACTATTAGTTATGGTTCGGTCTATTGTATATAGTTTCATATTAGTACATCAGATGGTGGAAGTGAATCTCTCAAGTTTTTCTGTTTTTTTCATTTTATCTATTGAAATCGTGTCTTCAAAACAGCTGACATCTGTATGAACTCAGAGAAATAAGAGCTAGGGACTGTTTTTATGTTCTATGTGCCTTGGAGCTGTGTTCCCTGAGTCATACTATGGTTTGCCCATGCAGATGGATAAGCCAAAATGAGAAATGGATGCAGACTGTCGTTTTATTGAATTTGGTCATGATCATAGAAATATCCATGTTATCTATGCCTTGATCTATATTAATATATTGAATACATTGATTGTCATATTCAGTTTCCTTAAATGTTGATGTTAAATAAAGCTAAATACATGGTAATTTTATTTTGATCTTTTAAGATTTGATGGACATTAAAAGTTGTGATTGGTATATGCACATTGAGATTAAAGAGTTAAGGATTTTTATATCTTTTATTAAGACAGCTATGTATGGCACTGCTTGTTAATGGAAAACTTATGCAACATAGAGTCTATGTATCCATAGGAGATAAAGAGCCAGATCTGTTTCGTTTATGGATACTATATGAATGAAAATTCCCCTTTCTCTTTGCAGCATTATAGAAGAAGCTTTACTAGTCCTCAGGGAAAGTCAAAATCTGCATTTAAATAAAGATATTAATAACTTGAACTGGGTTCTCTTTAGCAAGCTAAGTGGTTTGAGATATTTTGTATAGGTAAGAACGTGAAGTGAATTGCTAATGACATATACAGAATGATTTTGAAGGGCTCATCTTTTGTCATTTATCACATTGTATGCGGTAAATTACTAGTTACATTATAACATGAATCCTAATAAATGTATTATTCAGGACTTATTGATAATATTTTAATAGAGATATACAAGTTCAGTTTCAGTATGCATTTAATAGTAGTATTCATTGTAATAATTCTAACTTGGGTTTCTAAGTGGCTTCTGTCTCCCTATATATGCCAATAGAAATTTTAAAAGAACATATAATACCTTCATTATTATTAGTTTATCATTCATATTTATATTAGGTTATTAAAAGTAAGACTGGCAAATATTAATACTTTAGTTATTTTTGCCTACTAATTTTTTTTCAGTTTATGCTATGCATCTCCTTTATCTTTTTGTTAAAATCCCTACCAACATAACCTTTAAAAATTGCCATATGGATAATAATCATAAAATATATAATTTCTTCTGTAAGACTTACATCTCTATAAAATCCAAAGGAAACTTAAGTAAGCTGCTGTGGTTTAAGATCTTAGACTATATATAAAACTACAATTGTCAATTGGAAGTTCCTCAAATGTATAAAATATACTAAGAAAATTTTGTAAGGTCATGGTCACATATTAGTATTTAAATGGAATAAATACAACTAGAAATCATAAAGTTTCAAATATAATAATTAACAATAACATGCTGATGTTTTACATTTTCAGAAACTGTTCAGTGTTATCAACCATCACAATAATTTTTTTTAAATATAGAATGCATAAATACTGGGCTCTCAAATTCTTTCTTCCCATCTAGTGCTTTCTGAGTTTGAGATGATTCTAATAAGACAGGCTTGGATGCTTAAACTCAAAAACTCAGAAGGTTCTTAACTAGAAAAAAAAGATTTTTAAAAGATGAGGGTTCTGGAATCATTTTCAGTATTGAGACGTGGCCACAGAGGTCCAAATTCAATAACTTCAAGTAGGAAAATCAACAAAGCCAAATTGTAGTATAGATTCATTTTTCTTTCTGACAAAGATGAACTATATTTCTATATTTCTATTTTAAATCAGTAAAAATATTATATTAAGAAATATAATTTTGAGGAACCACAAAATAAACCAGATCTTGCCCCAACACACATTCTCTTTTTATTGTTTTACATATTCTCCTGATAATAGCAGTATGGTTATGCGGATACACATGGAGCTAGATACCAGGGTTCAAATTCCAACTCTCATTTAGTTGCTATGTAAATTTGGGCAAGCTACTTAAACTCTGTTGCCTCAGTTTTCTCACCTGTGAAATGGACAATAATAGGATTTTCTTCATAGGGTTGTTATCAAGATTAAATGTGCTCATTATAAGTAAATTGCTTTACATTGTGTCTGGCAAATAGAATATGGCGTATGTGTTAGCTACTACCATGTTCAACTAAAAATGTGTCTGTGTTTCAGTCATATCAAATAATTACACATCCACAAGCTGATCGAGTTGAGATCCATTTTGATGGAATTAAAATTATTGCCAACTTTTATTTCTGCAATACCTTTAGTAAATGTATAGCAGTCATCTTTTTTTAACAGTATCTCTATAAGATCAATTAAGTGGAATTGACTCTTTTTAGCTAAACTTGTAGGAGCTGAGTAACTACTAAGAATGTCTTTTTGCTTATTTCACAATTGCTTCTTTTTGTTGTCACGGTAACAATTTAAAAATCACCTTTTCTCGCTGCCTCCCTCCTCCCTGAAAAAAGGCATGTACTAACTGATCAGTCCTTTTGAAACTGTAGCTAAAAATATGAAGTAGAAAACATGTAGATTTTATGAGCAAGTAGTAATTTCTTTTAAGTGCTAGGCAAGGGTTCTATGGTGGTCTGGTTGACTGGATAAGGAATCATTTCTCCTAGGATCTTCATATTTTTAGTATGAAGTAGTTTCTTCATACCAGATATTAACAGTTGAACGGCATTAATAAAGGCTGCCTTTTATTGAATACTTACTATTTACCATCCAGTGTGCTTTGTGCACTTCATCTGTATTTAAAAAAAAAAAATCCTTCTAAATCACCTAAGGGTCAGATATTATGTCTCCATGTTATAGCTGTGAAAGTTTAGATTTGGAGAGACAAAACCCTTGTCCAAGTTTGTACAGAGAGAAGTAGAACTGGTAGGATTTGAACCCAATCATGTGTCTACATAGTCTTTAATGTTAATTTCTACATGAGCTTCCAAAAGTATTTTTGGATTTCAAGGCTCGTGTCTGTACAAAGCCACATGATCCACCCCACTTGGCTTTTTCCTCTAGGTATTTATAAGATTTCACATTTTTAGTATTTTGTACCTCATAATAGAAGCTAGAGATGTGTTTGTACATGTTATTGAGTGTGGCCCTGCTGAGGTGAGCTTTTCTTCAGAGTTAAACTGACCCAGATCCCAGTTAAGTCACCAAGTACTCTTCAGGAATATTGCACTTTTCAAAGATGCATTAACACTTTCAGATTTCCAGATATTTTAGTGACGAGCAGTAATGTTCTTAGGGAATTGAGTTAATGCATCTTATATAAGTGCCTGAATTTTAGGGAGTAGGCACTGGATAAATATGGCAAGCCATGTGTTGGGCGTGCACATGTACAAAAAAATTCAACAGAAGGATATATATATAAATATATAGTTCTAAGTATAAAAGTGCCTTAAGTCACACTGCTTCTTTTTGGATTTTATTTTCTTGTTATCTCCTCATTCTCATCTATATGTATATATACATACCTACTGATGTCACAACTCAAACCAGCAAGGAAGGGCCTGTCATATTCTTTTAATTTTGGAAGCAATTATACTAACATAGAAGTGGCATTAATCAGGACTTGCCTGATCACTTAGAGAGAATGGAAACATTCCCATGAAACACCAAAACAGAGAGGCGAGGGAGGGAAAGGTGGAACCTGTATATCTCGGGGCTTCACCAGAGACCGCTGTAGAAAGTGGACAGCCTCCAGAAAGACTGGCACACGGTGGCATTCACAGGATCACCCCTTTGCCATCCTCTTTGAAGGACAATTAAAGTGCCCCTGTCCATGACGTGCTCTGGCTTTATCCATTACAGACATGACAGATAAAATGCCCATGATAGAAGGAGAAAAGTGAGAAGGGGTACAGATGAAGGGAGAGAGAGAGAGAGAAAGCAAACCACTAGCGAATGAGAAGCCTGCAGAACACCGTGATGAGAAAAGTAGCAGAGCTCCATGTACAAACAGGAAGCCCTCTGGGATACAACATTTTTCATATTTCCAGTGTACTATCACCATACCTTGAAGGAATATTTAATAATATTAAATGTAAAGTATAATAAAGATGCTCAGTGGCACAGAAAGAATTATATCAATATCTGCTTTGTTACAGAGAGTGTGTAAAATAATAGAGAAAATGGATCCAGTATGCAGTGTTTGGTTACAAGTTGAGCAGTTCTGTCTTCCTTTCTTTCCTTCCTTTCTTCCGTCCCTCCCTCTTCCCCTCCCTCTCTTCCTTCCTTCTGTTCTTTCTAGCTTTCTATAAGTGATAGAAATCAATTTTTGTCTTTTTTTTAAATCAATATTAATATACTATATATGTTTAAGTAGGTCTCTGAGAAGACAGCATAATGTGGTTTTGTCATAGCAAAATGTTTCTTTTTGTGTAAACAGGTATGTTACTATCCTCATTAAAACAAATTACACTGTCAGCTGTAACTGCATATCTAATTATTAAATTTATAAGCAGCTTTGGAGCAATAAGAAAAGAAGTAATAACTAGAATTTTATAAAAAGAAGCAATGTAGTCTCAAATTGATAAGGGACATAAGGAAGACATTGAATAGTCACTAATTAGGCAAGAGGGGAAGATATTTTTGACCCAATTTCTTTTTAGGTCCTATAAACATACACAAACACATATACTACACAGCACGAACACACACATACATGCACAGCACACTCATAAACATGCATAAATGAGTCCTTTAGAAACCATCCTTACTGGGGTGCCTGGGTGGCTCAGTTGGTTAAGCATCTGCCTTCGGCTCAGGTCACGATCCCGGGGTCCTGGGATGGAGCCCTACATCATGCTCCATGGGGAGTCTGCTTCTCCCTCTCACTCTCCCTCTCTCTCTCAAATAAATAAATAAAATATTAAAAAAATAGAAATCATCCTTACTTACATTATGTTTTCAGAATAATGCTTTTGCATATATTTTTCCCAATTTTATTCCTTAACCCTGTCTCTCCTTGAATGCAGAATTACCATATCAGGGTAATTGGTATGGAGGAGACAGTTGGACAAACAAATCAAGAGAGGACAGAGAGCAGTACAAATATCAATTTCAGAGAAGATAGGCAGAGGAGAAAGTGTGATAAGGACTGAGAATTTCTATGGGATTTAGTAACAGAAAGATCAGTGTTTACATAGATGAGAGAGGTTTCAGTGAAGAGAAATGAGCATGAAACCTATTGGAAGGGGCTCATGGGATAATCAAAAGATAAAGTAGGAAAACAAGTGTAATCAACTTGAGAATTTTTTGTTATAAATAAGAAAAGAAAAATGTAGTAACTGGAATGGGATGAGGGATCAGATAGATTTTTGGTTTGTTTTAGTTTTTGTTTCTTTTTCTTTTTCTAATTAATATGATCCATTCAGAAGAAAACATAAATGGTACTAGATAGAGAGATAATTGCTGGGATAATATTCTTGAATCAGCAAGAAGGGATAGTTATGTAGAACACAGGCAATGGTATCCAGAGCATTTCCTTAGGGGAATGGGCAAGTCAATCAGAATCATGAGGAAAGACTGAAGAAATGGATGCAGATGTAAGTTGACTGGTAGATGTGGGGTGCTTCTGCTTTCTCAGGGAAATAGATAGCAAAGTCATCATCTAAGAATGAGGTTGAGGAAGAAGGCATTGGAAGTTTAAGAAAAGAGAGGCTAAACAATTTCTAGTTAGTAGACTTGGGTAATCCATGGAGTATCTCTACAAGACTCGGTAAGAAGCCAGGAACAGTGGTTGTCTTTGTGGAAGAGACCTGATGAGGCTGAAGGTTGGGGTTGAGGAGAAACAGGGTTAGTAACAAATGGTGTTGGAGTGAGTGAGGGTGAGCCTTTGTGGATCTCAGTGCTTCTTTAGGTCATCTCAAAGACATTCAGATTTAAACAAAACTGAGTAATTTCAAGCGCTCTTATCCATATGTTGTACCTCTCAATCTAAAGCAGAGTGTGTTTCCCAAACACCTGTATTAGAATCATCTGAGATACATGTTAAAACACAGTTTGCTATCACTCCAAGTATGCTAACTCATCATCTCCTTGAACACAAAAGTTTGAAAATCACATTTCTACTTCATAGGAAGTCATTAAAGGAAAAGTAATGGTGTTCAGATATCATTTTAGAAAGATTGCCCTTGAAGTAACATGGAGAATAAACTCACTCTATGGAAGTGGGTTTCAGAAGCTGCACTGCCTGTCTTAGTGTGGGGTCTTGAACCAAGGCAATGGGAATAAAAAGCACAAATAAAATCTGAGACATACTTAAGAGGTCTTAGACTCTATAGAACATGGGGATCAGCAGATGTTTGGTGGGTGATGGAATGGAAGGCTCGGAAGAATCTCAGTTACTGCCTTTGAAGGAATGCTGATCCCATAAATGAAGATCAGGGTACATGATAAAAAGCAGAGTTATTGGTGAGATGGCGGAAGTGAGAGGTGTGGAAGGCATTAAAACTCAGGAATGAATTTGTTACACTAGAAGTAGTACATCAGTGGATAAAACAAGATAAATATTTCTAATATGAAGATTTCTTCTTCCTCTCTTGTCCATGGTTGGGGAGAGGGGTGGAAAGGAGAAAGAAGAGTGGGAAGGAAGGAGGGAGAAAAGTGAATTTTATAAGTTTGTATTGAATTAGAAATTCTGTGAAGAGATACAGTTTCCTTTCTGTGAGTAAAACAATTCACCAATATATGAAAAAAGTAATTCCAGAATCCAGGTTCTATATCTTTGATTGAGAGAGTTCTTTATTTCTCTTGGTGTACTTGGCACTTTCAAGAGAACATATTTAGGGCATTAATATTTGATTAAGGTGGCCTTTCTTTACTTACCAAATTATAAGGATTTTGCATAAAAGGCTAGTACTATTTCTTTTTTCCTTTAGCTTAGGTTGAATTTACCATATTAATACATGTTAATAAAACATTGTATTGGCTAACACAGAGGAGCTTTCCCTTAAAAAGTATACATTTACTTTATTAAAATAACTGTCGGCATTGAATTTCTGTGGGATTATTTAAAAAATAAAAGCAAATGCCATCCTTATAATAATTTAACAAATGAGCCAACTGAGGCACAATGATACGAAGTGGCATTTCGAGGATTAGCACAGGTGGAAGAGCCTCTTCAGTGTTCATTCTTCTATAATGCTTTGGTTGGTTTAAGCTCACCAAAGCATGAGAAAGATTTTTGATGTGAATAAAACTAGACGGTGTACTGCCTACCTTAATAGTATAATTATTTTGAAGTATATAAATCATACTAATTGAGCTGTCACATATACTTACATTTTACTAAAATTAATTTTATATGTGTTTAACTGGCAGTTTAGTTAAAATCCAAAGCTAAACTACTTAGTCTGAGTCATTATAAATACCGTTAGATTCAGGTTATGACAAGATTTAAATGATTTTGAATGCATTTTGGGGGTCATCAAAATTTCTGGACTTGTCCAAATATATTTTGGTCCCCTATAAAATGTTTTTTATCATTTGAATTCTGGTAACGTCAAGATTGTGTTAAGATCATCCAAGGTTACAATCCTGGTACATCGGTTTTCACAGGCTCTTGTTGTGTTGATGCTGCAGTATAAATCAGGGCTCCTTCTTGCTATTAAATCACTCAAGTCACATTTCCCCCAAGATGGTACAGATGTATAAATTGCTACTGCTGAAACTTCACTTTCCACCAGATGTTCAAGAAAGGCTAATACGCTTCCACCCTAAATACAGCTCAGTTGTTGCCTTTCTATAGAAAAGTATGTGTTAGAGTAAGATGAGATCCTTAATGAAGGTGAAATTTGGTGTGGCCAAGTAGAGAGGATGGGAAAGTAACTGCAATAAATTAAATAGAGCCTTTGTAGCTGTTTCGTATGAAATAGAAATTGGCGCCTTTGAACATAAGAATCAGATTTCCAAGAGACACACAAAGGTGAAGGTACTTAGACTTTCCCAAATCCTCTTTTTCCTAAGAGTGCCACCCAAGTCTGGGAAGCTGTGCCCAGGCACTTTCCTACAAATGGGCCACTATCAGTCCCCTCTCCAGACTAAATGGAGGAGTAACACATTTGTTCCGTTAAGCATGTCCAACCTTTGATTACTTCTATTACTGCACAGTCCCGATATCTGGCTATTAAATTGTGCAATTTTCCATCATCATAGAGTTGGGCTGCTTCAGTTTGAGCATACTGTACTCTGTCTTCTAATTCCAGTAAAGTCAATTATATAAAATCTTTTGCTTTTACAAAATGCTCTTCAGCACACTGGTTCCCTCAAAGCAGGCAGAGCCAAGCAAAAGAGAATTGTGGAACCTTTTCAGGTATAACTGTGTTCTGCTCAGCAGGTACATTTATTACTAATGGGTAAAATAGTCTCCCTTTTTAGCTACATAATGCTTCTGAAGCCTTCCGTTTTCTGGTTTTGATAGACATTCCAGTTACACTGAGAGAGGAAGGTGAATACCATTGATCACACTATGAAGCTGCCACAGGAGCACTTTTTTTTTTTTTTATTCGCTTTGCTTCATAAGTCAGTGACTGCACTTGTCTTAATGGGCTGATTTGCATTGTATCCCGGGGTCTTCCCTGGCTTAAACACTTGAATCTGCTTACTGGTATGCGCAAATACTTATAAGGGGAGGAGACCTCAAATATTTTGGTTTCATATTTTCAAAATAAATGTTTGAGCAGAAAGGATGCCATCGATCACTTTGGTACATGTAGTGTAAAACAGACATGCTCTGTAATTCTGGCATCAGTTAAATTTAAATTCTTAATGCTGGTAGATTGTTTTGCCTTTTTCTTTCCCCCCAGACATCTACTTTATATGTGAATAAATAATACAGAATCATATGTAGATTCATGGCTAGCTTTAGTCAATACTTGATACAACATCCTTTGCTAACAATGACTAATTGTACCTTTGAGGAAAACATGGCGATTTGGGCAGGGGGCTGGAGGAAGACCGTCTCTTCTACTGTGTATTATGATGTTCTACATCTGAGCACAGTATTTCCATGAACCCTATAGGGTGTAAAGGGAATGAATCTAATGGAGCTAACAAACTTTTTATTCTGGGCATCTACCATCTTGCTATTCCAAGTGAGGTGCGTGTACCAACAGACTCTACCAGCTTCAGCTTCCCCTGAGAACTTGGTGAAAAGGGAGACTCTCAGGTCCCAACCCTGGATTCTGAGTCAGAATCTGTGTTTCATGCACATGGAGTGCTGGAAATCTTTTCTTTGCAGACCTGTCTCTGCCCTCTCCCTGGCTTGTGGTTTGTTGCACTCTCTTGAATTCCAAGAGTAGAATCAAGCTGATTGTTTATAATCTTAATGAAGTCTCTGTCAGGAGAGCATATGCCTAAGGAGGCAGTTCTGTCTCTTATAAAGTGTCCTTTAGGAGGTCACTGAGCTACTTCTTCCACCACAGTTACAAAAAATATTTATGGTATTATATTTGGTGGGTTAGACATGTGTTATGCAAGGTATAAGACATTTTATTTTGGATAGCTTGTGCAAGTGGTGACATCACATTTCAGTTTATACCAAGAACAACTAACTCTTTTCTCACGATTCCCTGAACACCAACTGTTAAAGTGTGGGGGGAGTGGAAAGCCACTGAATTCATTTAACTGAACTCCTCTCATGTGGTTGAAAATAGGAGTGCTTTTTACCTTAGCTCTGAGTAATGGCAGTAACCAGCATGCTTTGAGGAGTGGGCCTGAAAGTCCCTAAAGCTTGTGATGTCTCCATTTCCCTCTGTGTTTCAGGAATTTAAGGCGTTAAAAGACTTCCACATGTTCCAATCATAGAGGAGTGTTTCCCAAGCATGTGAGCACATTAGAATCACTTGGCATCTTTAGAGCCTTCCAAAACTCAGACCATATTCCAGACCAGTTAAGCCACAGTCTCTGGGAGTGGTATACAGACATTAGTATTTTTGAGCTTCTCAGCTGATTTTAATTTTCAGGCAATTTGGGGAACTATTGGCATACCCAAAAATGTGATCATGGATGATTTGAACTCTCATATTTAGCTCCCCTCGTGTTTCCACTGAATTTCCTTCTTAGGCAGACAACTCAGGTCCCAAGCAAACTTCCCTAATGAATGTCCTTCCTGAATTCTGTATTTCTGATAATGGCACTTTCATTCTCCAAACCATAAATGTTTAAGCTGTCATAATTAGCTTTTTTCTCTTTTCAGTTTTAAGCTTCATCTCTCCAATTTTATCTCTTCAAATAAGTATGTTAAGAACTGGAGCTGGGGTTTAGGTATTATTTTTTGCCCTGGTAGCACTCCTGCACAGATTTTTTTTTCTTTTTAAGATTTTTTATTTATTTATTTGACAGAGAGAGACACAGTGAGAGAGGGAACACAAGCAGGGGGAGTGGGAGAGGGAGAAGCAGGCTTCCCGCCAAGCAGGGAGCCCAATGCGGGGCTCGATCCCGGCACCCTGGGATCATGACCTGAGCCGAAGGCAGATGCTTAACCAACTGAGCCACCCAGGTGCCCCCAGATTTTTTTTTTCTAAATAGTTTGTAGTGATGTATTAGTTAAGAGGCTAGTGAGAGGCGTAATTTATACTCTTTGCCAATTTCTGTAGGGTAAATTCTCACATCATGACAATGATGGCTTGCAAGAGTCATAATATTTAATAGTCAGCCCTCGCAAGCTGGCATGAGCTGGCTCCAGAACACCACTGCGTCAGGTACTTAAAAACAATAGAGGTGTTGAATAGGATCACCGAGTAAGGAATAGGAATACTAGGGCAAGGGCTCTGATTACACATGAATTTTGACATTAACATGTTCACTTGTATGTTAAATTGTTTAACTTTATGTTCTTTCTAATATACTCATTTATTTAATAATTAAAGAAAAATTAGCATTTGGTACTTTCACATTTTTCTTCACAATTTACCTCAGAATTGCATATTGTTTAATGCAATGGATGTATCTAAAGTTAAGTATTTATTAATTCTCAAGGCACTGTATGACATTTCTTTGAAACAAAAAGAACTATACATACACATAAAACAATAAACTAAAATTGTAGGCCTCACATTTTGTGCATATTGCTTTAATGTCATGTTGTCTCCTGGAAGGAGGACAAAATCACAATCCATGTTAAGCATAATATATTTTTTTTGCATAGCTGATTTTACAGACACTCAAGTTTTTTTTTAATGGATTAGAAGATGTATGCATTCAAATTGTAAGTCATTTAAACTAAAACCATTATTTTGCTGACTCATTTTTTTTCAAGATCAATATTACTTCTAAACATTCTCTTCCATTCAACACAAAACACTGATTTTAATTCAGCAAAGTCTGAGAATAGAAATGTACAGTTGGGATCCCAGAGGAACTTGAAGATTAAAAAGTATTTTTGGCTGAAGATGATTTATTTAGTTTTGATATAACTGAAAACTATGCAACAGGAATTTTCTAAAATGTAACAAATGTGATTTGTAGTCTTAAATTCCAAATGAATGAATAATCAAAGGAGGTTGTGAGTCAGGCATCATCTTTTAAGAAGGTTTAATATGGTAGTGATATCTTAGGAACTGACTCCCAATTAATTTATTTTAGCATTTTGAAGACAGTCTCTTGAGGCATTCCTCAGTGGGAGGTAGGCAGAGGATATGCAGTCTAAAATGTTGACCAGCATTAGCCTGCCTTGTTGTAGCATCTAATGATTTGTCTGAGCAGGTATGAAGTGTTAGCCTCTATAACTTATTGTTATAAGTGTTAGTCATCTAAACAATATTATTTTTAAAAATGAAGAAACGACCAGAGTGTAGGTAGAAGCTTCCAGTGTTGTTATATCTGCTGAGATTCTATCATGATTAGGATGGTGTCACCAGTGAAGGGCTTAAATGCTGGAGTAGTTTAGGTAATTTTGCAGGTGTTGAATGAGAGAAGAGTCTATAGTGCCTGTTGTCTCTGTCACTCAGCAGCTATACCTGTCTCTCCCACTGATTCATCCGTGTGACTTTGGAAGAAGTCACTTAAAACCCACTTAAAATATCTTTATTCCGATATCTTTAAAACAGAAAGTTGGTTTAAATTTCACCATCTCATAGTAGCATTGCAACAACATCCATTCAATGCTTCGCAGAAAGTGTGAGAAAAGGCCAAGTCTTTTTATAATTTTTTTGTTATCTGTTAGGTATGTTCTTACTTTTGAAATTTGAATTTCCCCTCACTTGGCAGAGTTTCTGAATATCCACCATTTCTCTCCACAATTATTGACATCCTCCTGTCACCTTAGATATAGAAAATTCCTGTTAAGTAATCCATATTGGGCCAGCATGGAGTTCATTCCCCCATGGTTTCCCATTTCTTGTTAAAGTAGCTTCAGGCTGATAAAGCTCTTCCAGTTAGGAGAGGTAGCAGTCCTACATTTAGCTATTTATATTACATTTCTAAATTATAAACTGCTTTCCTGTTTTTCTTAACTCTCATTATCTGAGTCTATAATTCAGTATATTTTACTTGATAGTGTCATTGATTTTCTGCCATGCTCATTTGAATTGTATATTTTAAACAATATAAACAGTATTTATATTTTATAACTCTGGATGTAAGTCATTGCCTGTCACAAATCTGAAAAAAATTAAATAGTATACAATAAAGATACTAAAATAGCACTATTGATTTGACAAATGAACCAGTACAAATGTTATGTTAGTCCTCTTGTTGATGCTGTTCCTCACTTCTTTTATCTAGAATACAAATGCTCTTTAACTAAACAAACTGTAGCTATAAACTGGAGGTGGGGTTTAGGTAATGTTATTCTGCATGAGCAAAACAGTTGCACACCTCCTCACCATATTTTCCAGTGCTGTGTATGATTTACATAATTTGTATAAATGTTAAAGGATTCAAAAGCAAGCCCAGAGCTAACTTTGAATCTAGAATCCAATTTGAAATGCAGATATTTATTAGATGCTATAACATTAAACATTAACACTTTAAGCGTGATAATACATTTTGTCTTCAAGTTCATTAGGAATTAGGGGTAAACTGGTGCCAAAGCAGTTGGATGCTGAGGTGGCAATCTTCTAACCACCTTTCTCCTACTCCTGTAAGAACAAACTATCTTTTTCTATTATTATTTTTTGTAGTTGTCATCTATTTTATGGCTTTATATTTTTAAACCCTCCAGAAATTTACATCAGTGAATATACCTGCAATATAGTAACTCAAACTCAAAAGCTATTAAAGTCCAAAAGGAGTTTTTTTCTTAATTCAAAAGTAGAACTTCATGTCATTTCAATCAATAGCATCCACATGGAAGGCAGAAATAAACATCTTCCTATTTTTCATTCCTACATGATACCAATGTCATAAATGCTATCAATTCTCTGTTCCTCTGTGCTGTTGCACTAGATGACAGTTGTGGTTGGGAACTGGACCCTCGAACACCGTAAACAACCCTGAAGCAGAGCCCCATAAAGACACATGCTTCTGTGACTCAGCTGGTTGGATTCTTTTCCTCTGGGTCAGCCTCCCCACAGGCGACAACTTACCGCAGGCTTAATATCTTCCACCTGAAATATCAGGCCCCTGAAAGTAGTATTTCCTACAGTTTCAACTGAAAACAGACAACAGTGAATCACAAGTTATTATTTTCAAGAGCCAGAAGCAGCATATTTGGGTCCTTTTGGAATTAAAGTACCCCTATCCCTACCCTCCAAAAAACACATTGCTTTGATTTCGTTTAAGAGTCTTAGTATATTTGTCACTAGCTTTGGATTTTCCTACCACATAAATATTACTGCCTCCTGCAGAATGTCATCTTAGTGGAGCAACATGCTCCACTAAATATCAACATAATTTAGTTGATATTTAAACTAAATGGCTAGGCCTGATGTATTATAATAGTCTTTTCTCATGGGAAAATTTGGGCATGTAGTGATTGTAATGCACAGTAAGTTTGTAGCCTTTGAATGTGATCATGTGTCCTCTCAGTAGATAATCCAAACTGTCTTTGATGAGATTTTGTATAGGATCAAGGCACTTTTCTGATTTTACTGGTGATGCATGTAACCTGATTACATTCTACCACACTTCCAATTACGTTGAGTGTAGATAAGTTAAAACGTTTATATTACCTTTGGAAGTGATGGAGAAAGCCAGAGAGAAATTGAGAAAGTGAGGAGAGCGATAGAAGTCAGCAAACTGTAGAACAGAAAAAGGTGTTCACTTTGTCCCTTAGCTTCAGCTGTGGGTGTGTGGCTTCCTACATTTAGGTTGAATTCAATACATAAATTCCTTTTTACTGAAGATAATTCTCTGTTAGAAAAATAGAATATTTTTGGAGCATACATTGTTGGTTCTAAATGTGAATACTATATAGTTTCTATTTAATTCATATGTGATTATATTTAAGTAAATCTGAATAAAGTTATGATCTGAAAGAAGCTATATAAAAACAATTGAAATGATTTAAACTATTTATAACTGCATATAATGGGTAAAGTTGAATAAAAACAAAATCTACAATAAAAAGGGCTCAGGTATTATGTATGATTTAAGAGACTTGGTACAAGACTTTGGAGTTATAATTTTTATTCTGTGCAAGATAATCATTATCAGAAAAGGCACAATTTATTTCTCTGCATGTACCAGTTTGTTAGGTAGTGTACAGAGCTAATTCAGTGACTTATTTCCAAATCCTTAGGACATTAAGATGTCCAGTTGCTAACAATATAAATATATGTAAAGGACTTAAAAACAACAGAGAGCAAAACTGAGAGCAGGATGAGCTAGGTCAATTTAAGGTATTTCATTCAGAGACTACAGCAGGTGGTTTTAGGGGTAACATGTGTAAAGAAATTGAACCAAAAAAAATCGACACTTTCTCAGGGAAAACTTCCTAGAGTAGAGGAAAGTGATGGGAGTTAGTCAGTGGGCTTGGGGCTATAAGGGAAGTATTGAAATCTCAATGCTTTAAATAAAAAAAAATGGCTCAGCATAACTCCATGGTTGCCAACTTTGCCGTATTTTGCAATTACCTGGGGATTTTTGAAAATACTAATGCTTGGCTTTCATTTCCAGACATTCTGATTTGATTATTATGGGGTGTGAGCTAGGCATTGGGATTTTCAAAAGGTCCCTAGTCTGTTTTAATGTACAGCAAAGTTTGGAGATCACTGGCATGAATGTGATACCCTTTAAGAAATAAAATATACCAGGAAAACTGTTTTTTATTTCTCTAATAGGCAATAACTTTTTGGATTTGTAGCTTTTCCTAATTGTATTTAAATGTGAATATACCTCTTATTTTAAAATTAGATAGGCTTTCTAACTGCTTGGATTCAAAAAGCAATGCCGATTATTTGGGTTGTCAAGTGCTGGCAGATGCATTTAATGAAATTCTATATAATATTAAAAATGAACATATTGAAGCCTTACATATTAATGAGGATAAATATCAAAATAACAAACCTTTTTGGAGACGGAAAACTCAAGAAGCATTCACACAGTATGATAACATTCATATAAAGTATAAAAAGATGTAAAATAATTGCTTTTGTTTATGAGTATGTAATAAACATAAAACACATGACTAGGCATAACATTCACTAAATTTAGGATAGTGATTACTTCTGGGAAATGTGGGAAAAATTCGAATGATGAAAGGGTACAGTTTTTATCTTTCATTTCTTTAAGTAATATCCCAATCAGATACAGCAAAATCATAAGATTTAGAAAGTTGATGGTAATACACATGTGTTTGTTAAAATATTTTTAACAGTTTTCTCTGTACTTAACACATTCCATAAGTTTAACAAATGATGTTGGGAAAACTGGCCAGACACATGCAAAAGAATGAAAGGGAACCTTATCTTGCATTGTATACAAAAATGAACTCAAAGGATTAAAGAGCGTGCCTGAGTGGCTTAGTCGGTTAAGCATCTGCCTTCGGCTCAGGTCATGATCCCAGGGTCCTGGGATTGAGCCCCATGTCAGCCCCACATCAGCAGGGATTCTGCTTCTCCCTCTTGTCTGCCTGCCACCCCCCCTACTTGTGCTCTCTCTCTCTGTCAAATAAATAAATAAAATCTTTTTTTAAAAAATGGATTAAAAACTTAAACATAAGACCTGAAACCAATGAAACTCCTAGAAAAAATGTAGGGGAAAAAACTTCTTGACATTGGCTTTGGCCAGGAGCTTTCGGGATTGACACGGAAAGCATAGGAAACAAAAGCAAAGGTAAATAAGCAGGGCTACATCAATCTAAAAAGCTTCTGCACAGCAAAGGAAACAATTGACAAAATGAAGAGGCAATCCACAGAATGTTAGGAAATATTTACAAACCACCTATCTGATAAAGGGTTAATATCTAAAATGTATAAGGAACTCATAAAGGTAAACAGTGAAAACCCCCAAATAATTCGATTAAAAAATGGGTAAAGGACCTAAACAGACATTTTTCCAAAGAAGATATACAAATGTCCAATAGGGATATGAAAATGTGCTCAACATTGCTCATCATCAAGGAAATGCAAATCAGAACCACAATGAAGTATCACCTCACACCTGTAGGAATGGGCATTATAAAAAAATCAAGAGATACCAGTTTTTGATATGAACTGTGAAGAAAAGGGAACCCTTGTGCACTGTTGGTGGGAATGTAAATTAGAACAGCTACTATGTAAAACAGTATGGAGGTTCCTCAAGAGATTAAAAATAGAACTACCATACCATCCAGTAATTCCATTTCTGGGTATATCCGCACTATCTCAAAAGAGATGTCTGTACCCCCATGTTCATTTGCAGCATTTTTCACAATGGCCAAGAAATGGAAATAGCCTAAGTATCTATCTACAGATGAATGATATAGATTGCATCTTCTTTATCCATTCATACACACGTAATAGAATATAATTGAGCCTAAAAAAGAGGGAAATATTGCTATTAATGACAGCATGGATGCTAAGTGAAACAAGTCAGATACACAAAGACAAATCACATGGTTTCACTTACATGTATAATTAAACAGAAATAACTCAAATTCCTAGTAACAGAGCAGAATGATGGTTACCAGAGTTTGGGGATGGAGGAAAGGGGAAGATATGATCAAAGGTTATAGTCCTTCGGTTTTAAAACGAGTTATAGCGATCTAATGTAAAGCATGGCAACTATAATTAATAAAATGTATAGTTGAAATTTGATAAGATCTGGAGCGCCTGGGTGGCTCAGTCGTTAACCGTCTGCCTTCGGCTCGGGTCATGATCCCAGAGTCCTGGGATCGAGCCCCGCATCGGGCTCCCTGCTCGGCCCGAATCCTGCTTCTCCCTCTCCCACTCCCCTCCTTGTGTTCCCTCTCTCACTGTGTCTCTCTCTGTCAAATAAATAAATAAAATATATTTAAAAAAAAAGAAATTTGATAAGATCTGAACTCTCCTCATCACACATGCACAAAGGATCACTATAGGAAGTGATAGATATGTTAATTAGTTTGTGGTAATTATTTCACAATGTATACATAAATCAAACTATCACAGTGTATACCTTAAATATATATACTTTGTCAAAATAAATAAATTTAAAAGAACATATTCCATAGTAAAAGTGAAAGATTCCTTCTAATTTTACTGTTATTCAAACTATACAAGAAGGAATTAGGTTATGATAGTTGGAAGGAAAAAAAGGAAAAAAATTCCAAACTGAATAGGTCATAACATATTTTCAACAATTTAGCAGGCTGAGAAAGTGCAATAATTGGATGCTGCAATCTTATCATAGAGTTGAGTTTTAATACCATAAAACCAAACCAAGCGGAAACTCAATAAAGGTCATTTGAGCTCTAGATTTATCCAGTTCTTTATTACCAAAATGTGAGTTTTTTAATTTTTGGCTTGAATTTTCTGGATAATTTTATTCAAGTATTGCTGTGTGTTTAAAAATATTTAACCATCAGATAGAAAGCATGTTATTTTTGTCTTCAGATTATTCAAATATATTAGAATGTGTTCATTATAAACTTTCCATAATATTTTCTAAAAGAGTTCTAAACTCTCTTTGTTAAGAGATTTCTATGAGATATTTGACGATCAATGGACCCTCAACACAAAAAAATGAATATAGATATATGTATGCAACATCCTTCATACAATTTTATAGCCTCTGTAGATTTCTCTGCAGTTTCTACATGGACTCCAAGCTAAGTGTCTTATCTTTAGACTAAAATAACAGTGAAAACAGTTTTCTTTTCTTTTCCTTTTTTTTAGCATATGAAAATTTAACATAGGGCATCATACTAACTGGATATTTTCACTTAAGATGAATAGTAGCAAGTAAAAAGGTAAAATATTACTTTCCAAGTTTGTGATATTCTATTTTTATAGTGAAACAATATAAGAAATTAAATATTATAAATGAAGAGAAACTATGAAACTATCCTTCAGCATCACATGCATAATTTTGCTCTAAAAATACAAATGTGGAGGGGCACCTGCGTGGCTCAGATGGTTAAGCGTCTGACTTCGGCTCAGGTCATGATCTCCAGGTCCTGGGATTGAGCCCCACATCTGGCTCCCTGCTGAGCAGGGAGCCTACTTCCCCCTCACCCTTTGCCTCTCCCCCTGCTTGTACTCTTTCTGTCTCTCTTTCTCTCAAATGAATAAATAAAATCTTAAAGAGAAAATACAAATGTGGTAAACATGAATGGCCACACTGAGCAATTTAAAATAGAAGAAGTCCAAATTGGAAGAACTGTCCATTGAAATTAACCAGAATTTATTCATTTATTTTTTAATATTCATTCTTAAAACATTTATTGGGAATCTAATAAGTGCCTCATCTAGGGCCAAGATAAAAGCATAATAGTTTGCCTTTGGATTCTGGCATATTATGGGAACAACAAAGAATATTTTTAATAGAATTTTGTGTTTTTATTCCAAAAAATATTAAAAACTATTGTGAAAATGTTATGAGTGGAAAAAAATGACCACTTCTATGTGAGGGGAGAATTTGTACAAAAAACAATTCTATGTTATGTTACATTTTAGTTTTTAAAGTATGGAAGATATGAGTGAGAAAGCAAGGGGTCAGTGTTGATCAGTGTCAACAGAAGAATAATACCTTAGACTGGGGTTATTAACAGAATTGAAATGAATAAATATAAACAGAAAAAAATATAATATTTTATAATTAAATCATTAAACCCAAAATTGAATTAGGTAGGTGATGATCTTACCTTGATCTTTTTGTATAACTACAGAAATATGTGAAAAGAAATTGGCAAACATTTCTAAAAGACATAAACATATCAGAGAAAATTAGCACAAATAGTTGCTATACTAAAATAGTTATCTAATTAGAAAAAAAATTCTCATTGTTCCTCAAATGGATTTACTCATATTAAGATTCAAACTTGGTAAATTTTACAGTCATACATTCAAGAGAATCAACTAATAAGCTCTTAGGACAAATTTATATCTCAGAATTCACTTTCCCTACATTTTGCCAAAAAATGATATGCAAAGACCATGTTTTCCAGAAAGAAAGAAAACTTTACCAGTAATCCTCTGGCATTTTTTTCACTACTTCTTCTGTAAGAGAAGAGATAGTCTGGGTCTCTTTTCTTCAAGTCCTCTGTGACTTTAGGTAATGCATCATTAGGGGATAAAGCCCAGCCTCCCATATGACTTTAATACACATTCCCGTTGAGCAGGGAGGAGAGAATGGTTTCTACCTCAGCACTGCTTCCTTTTGCCCGTCATACATCACTGGGGAGGTCAAATTTTATTTATGTTTAGGATAGACAAAGAAGAGAGAGGTCCCTATGACCTTTTTCGTTACTGTTCTATGATTCATATATTTAGTACCTCTATGAATGCTCTTAAATATTATAGGTGCTAAATAAAAATATGATAGTGAGGAAATTCAAGTTTGCTTTTTTTTCTCCTACATTGTAGCTCATTATATTTTATTTGCTCAGAAAGAAACTTTTATGTGGCTGTAAGAATATTTTTTTAAACTACTCCATAAACTGCATATTATTTTTAGAAAGAAAATGCATTCCTTTAAAGAAACAAGTCTTTGGAGACTTTTTCCCCAGACTTGTGGATATATTTTAGTTTGGATTGAAATTATGATATATGCTTATTAGAAAAGACAAAAAAAAAAAAAGAAGGTCTTGTAAAGTTTTTAGTTCCAGGACTATACATTTATATGTAAAAAAGTGATTGTGCTATAAAAAATAATAGTTATTATTCCAAAGACAAATATCATATTTTCCTCTAATTAAAAAAATGTTATGAATACTTTTTGGATTGATTATATTGACAATAAGGTGAGTTGGGATGGAAAGATTTATTTTGTTTTATTCTTGAATTATAACTAATGTGGTATGTGCATATATTAGTAATAATTCAAAAATAAAAAATTCAGAAATATTCTTAATAATTCAGAAAATAAAAAAAAATCTTTGACCAATGTAGAATCCCTTGATATCCTAATTTCAGATTCTCAAAAGAAATCTTATTTAGACCAGCTTGGGCCCTGTACCACACCAAAAGCATGGCTACTGGTTGCCTCCAAAATGACATTTCCACAGATGTCCTCATGGGTGTCCACAGTGGCTGGAGAATAACTGGAAAGAAGAGCTGATTTAATTAACTTCAAGAGTGTTTATGTTAGCACAGTTAAAAGTAATTCATCATTATAATAGCCACTGGAGGAACAAAGGAGAACCAGTCCGCCTTTGAGGAAGCTAGTGATTTCCTGGGGATAGATTATAGTTCTGGGACTTGCAAAAAGGAAATATTAGAGAACAATATGACATAGAATCTTACTATGTTGAAAGTGTGTTTGACAGCTAGTCTGAAGAGTAGCTTTCTAGGTCAGTTCACTTCGTTGAGGACAGCTTTATGTAGGACGTTAGACTTGAGATTTTTATTGAAAGAAATGGAGTCAGAATTCTTTTTTTTTAAGGCAGGGATTTTATACGGATAGAGATAAGAAGAAAGAAAATTCTAAGATTTAGTTTAGGTTTCACTTTCTTTCCTGATTCTTGCAAGCTGAGTTAAAAGTCCTTTCAAATTCTCCCATACTACGTGTCTTATTTGTGGTATACGCTTCCATGTAATTAGGAAGTTTTGATCTCCCAACTTGACTGGGAACATCCTGAGGACAGACCAATGTTTTAGTCTGTATTTCTAACATCTAGCACAGTGTGGGGACCTCTTCCTAAAAGGTGTGCTTTTTGACTGCCTGGCTGGCTGGACGGGCAGGCAGACAGATGGGATGGTATGTATGTATGGATGGATGGATGGGTGGATGGATTTATTTTAACTGAAAAGATTGGCTTGGTCAAAGTCATGTAAGAAGGGATCCCTAGGGAGTGATAATAATAGTGAGGGAAATATCTGTCTGAAACAGTGTATGTTTAGGTAAAGTAATATATTTGGTTGTATAGACAAGGTGAAATCTATGTATGGCGCTTCTCAGAGGCCATCAATGTGAGTCTGGACCTGACCACACTTTGAGAAAGTCATTCAGAACTCTTAGGAGAGTAGTATCATGAAAGTAGCAGTTTGAGCAGACTGAAAGACTAGAGACCAGGAGCCTATTGCCGTAATCTAGGCGTGGAGCAACGGGGTCATGGACCAGAAGAGTGGCGCCGAGAACGTAGCAGTTCAGGCAAGTCCTAGAACACTCCAAAGATAGGATCTCCAAGAAATGTGTATGTATTTTAAGCGAGGATGATGAAGAGGGAACAGTAAGAAATCCATCCAAAATTTTGAGTTTGGTTATTGGGAAAATGATAAAATATTGGCAGAATTGAAAACTTGGCAAAGGATAGTTCACTTGAGGTAGGTGGCTAATAAGCTATGCTTTGGACCTATCAAGCATAATATACAATTCATTTTACATAATATAATTTAATAGCAATTATAAAAAACAGTTATAGCCACATTATTAGAATAATTAAGATGCCATTTTCCCCTCCCCAGAAAGCATCATTTTCTCCCAGTGCAACCTATATGTAGCAACTTTGCACTCTTCCTGTCAGCTACAATATCAAGATATTTTCTCTTGGATATTAGCTGATAGAGTTGTCATTATAGTGATATGTTCACATCCTTCAGAGGATTATTGAAGACATAAGTATCATCAAGGCTCAAAAGAGTATTTGAGAGTTTAGGAGGCCCATGACAGCCAAGATCTTTGCTCAAGCTTAAAAACAAACAACCAAACAGAAACACTGAAGAAAATCTTGTCAACATTATCAAAATTATTGCAAAAGATAGTAATTGTCATTATTATCTTTGAACTCTAATAGTATGTAAATTTATCCTAAGTTCCTAAATAGTTTAGTGAAAAGAGAATATCACAGGATCTCCAATTTATAACTGTAGATGAATTTTCCACATATTAATAGCGTACTTTGGATTTTTATGTATTCATTTTTAATAGAGCACTTACTAGATAGCTAGATCCCAAGATGCTTGATTTTTAGTCGTGCATGTCTCACTTGCTAGCTTTGTGACTTCTGGGAATTGATGTGATCTTTCTAAATCTTAGATTCTTCATTTGTGAACAGTTTTGTGAATGTGGAGAAATATTGAATGTAAAATGCACTGAGTACAAACAATTGCTAGCATTATTTTCTATAAATATTACTTAAAAGTTTATTTTGTTAAACTAATAATAGCTTTGCAAATATTTACAGAATAATAATTTAGTAGATTAAGGTATGTTGAAATTCATCAAAGTTGTTCTAATGCTCAGGTTTATATTAAAATGTATAATTTGAAAGAATGGAGCCTACTTATTATTTTGCAAAGCCAGGTTAGGTAAACTTATCAAAACACATTCTGCAAAATAGAGGGAACTCTGTGAAATATGAAGAATAGACAGTTGTGATGAATTAGATTTATACATTTTCCAAATTTTATTCTATAAAAGTATTTCCCTTCATTTATTTGTCCAGAATAGACCTGGCTTCAGAAATACAGCTTTTTGAGTGAATTTTAATACCTATTACTTTGCTAAGCTATCAAAAATTTTGACATAAAAATTACATAAAATATAGATTATAATTTGATAACATTAGCAATGTCACAACTCTGCTTGGAAATGCTATCGGTCACTAGTATTATTCAAACATGCTCATGTATGTCCAGAAGCTTGCTTATTCTTCCTCTCTGCTGCTTCCCAGTATCTTCCAGTTCTTCCTATATCCTTCTAAATGCTCAGTCTTCTTTCAAAGCCCCTGCAGTTTCCAGCCAACAGGAAAGTGCTTTCCCTTCTCTGATTCCTCATTGCCCTTTAGTCAGAATTCTCTGGAAAATATCCTATCCTTATCATTGATTATCATTATTTAGTCTCCTGTTTTCTCATATTTGTAGGAATGAAAGCTTCTTGGAGGCAGGAACTCCTTGTTAATGATCTCTGAATCTTATAGCATATTGTAAAATAGCATATATTAAAAAGGGTTCATTGCCTACATTTTGTTAAATTGTTGCAAAATGACAATTTGTTTATGGTGCTATTAGTTTCACACAATCTAGATTTTGTATAATTTCGAAATAGTGTGAATAAAATCCTGAAATTTTCTTGGATCAGATTTGGTTGTCTCTGTTTTTCATTTTTGAAAATAACCAATTCCTTCGAAGTGAATGATTGGAAGTATTGGAGTCTAAGCCTTCTTTATATTTTATGTTGGCAATTTTCAAAGCAATATTCCTGCCTATTGTGTAGAGAAGGTAAGTCTCATAAAGGTGATGGAATATTCAACTGTTTTATATTTTAAAAGTTGCAAATATTGCTTATGTACAATTAATATAATTAGTACATGTAGGAAAACTTTTTCTAACCCTTAGAAAGAACCATGTATGAATGCATGGTAATCATTTTGTTAGAGCAATATTGTAAGTAATATGCCTACACTAAAGCAAAATTGGGGCATAGAAGTTTGATAAAATTCTAGAAAGTCGTCACGCATAAATTTAAATGTTTTGATATTTCATTTTGAAAACCCTGCCAAACAGGTCTTGGTATTTATTTATTAATAAAAGTTCTATTTAACTTTATACTTTATTTGTAAGATATGATTTTCTTAACACTCATGTGAGGTGTTCATGACACTATTAATGTCTCCTTTATACCCATAACACAGTGGAAAATGATAAAGATCAGGTGACAAGCCTGTAGTCCCAAAGCTAAGGGTGGCAGAACAAAATATCAAGTCCAGATCATTGCTTTCTCTCAAAAAAAAAAAAAAAAAATCTGCTTTCTAAACAAATACAGAAGAAACAGGAGGGAAGAAGGCAGACAGGAAGACTTAATAATGAGAAATAAAAAGATGAAATAATCACTTTGAAGTTATATCTTGTCATTACAAGGCATATTTAAGCATGAAGTGATATTAAATTTTACTCTTGTTAATTTTCCTGTTTGTCTGAAACATTCTGAAGGCCTTTTCCTAGTTATATGTTTAAATACTTGTGGCTAATTGGGTATTTAATAGTAAAGTACCTAAGATATAGGTTTTTTTTTTTCTTTTTTTCGTTCCAGTCAGTGTTTCATAGAAGATTGTATAAGCTCACTAGGAGGAGCAGATGATTTTATCCCTTTTTCTCATGCTGAGCTGCATTAAGAGGACTGTCTGCACTATTAAATTTCTTTATATTAAAGGCTTCTCACCTCTGCTGGGGGCTGAAAGGTTGATTGAAACTAAGAAAGAATTGGATGGCTGAAAGGGCCAAAAGCACCAAAATGTGGCTGATAAGCTTCCATAATAGATATATTTTCAGCTAGAATTATTTCATGTTTCAAAGAATATCTTGCAGCCTACCTAAGTTCCTTGAAACAAATCTACTTACTTGATGATATGGCTGAAAAAATTATTTGAAAGTCAACAATAGTGGGTAGCAAATGTCTTCGTTCTTTCTGTTATAAACCAATAGATGGTCCTCTCAGCTGTATTTCTAAGTACTTTCCTTTCATTATTATGGCACTTTTAACATACGGTCTAATTTACCTTTGTTAGCTCACAATTAAATCTCTGTCCCAGTCTCTTTGATGTAGTATTATCAAAACTGCATGTGCTCTTATACACACCACCAAGATAGGGCAGGACGTGGAATTTCAAAGATTTTCTTTTCACACTAAGATTTTTAACCTGTCCTTATAACTCAGTCTCTTTAATCCTAGGATTAACCTAGCTACAATTCTGGGAATCTTTTCTTTAAAGTGTTGCAATGTCTTTTTGCTATAGAGTGAAAAGAACAAACGCAGGACTCCAATTAGGGCCTGACCCTTACAATGTGAAATGCAGCTTTCGCTCAGTTTATCTCACACCTACACGTAGACTGTGCATACACATTCACTGCTCACAATGTCCACCTATGTCTCTGGGGATGTAATTGGAGTTCTGTAGGTCTGAGCCATCAAAAATATACTTCTATAGCTGCTTCTCACAAAACTATGTGAATTTTTGGCATTAGGTCGTCCGTAAATACTATATGACATAGATTTTCACATCTCAAATCCACCATATTCTTGGACTTGAATTTGTGTCTATTTTGGTCTGAGAAATTCCTTTCTAAAGAGCCAATAACTAAATTTCCCACTAGCTTTTGATCTTTTTTACTGGCTAACGAGAGAAAAGAAGGGAACCAATTCAGCCAAATATTAGGACCTAATTACAGTGTGATAACGAAATGATTAAGGCATTAATGACTATGGTGAAGTTCATATAATGAGGAAGAGGTACAATTTTTGTAGTTCTCTAACCTAATGGAAAATACTCAGATACAATGTCACTACATGGTATTTTTTCCGTACTTGAATGTTGAGCTGAATTAGTGTTTTGGTAAAGATGCAAGATCAGGATCTAATCATGTTTTACATTGTCCTTGCAACATCAAACGGAATTTGTTAAATACTCAGCTTTTAAAAATTATAAAACAGGGGCACCTGGGTGGCTCAGTCGTTAAGCGTCTGCCTTCGGCTCAGGTCATGGTCCCAGGGTGCTGGGATCGAGCCCCGCATCAGGCTCCTGCTCAGCAGGAAGACTGCTTCTCCCTCTCCCACTCCCCCTGCTTGTGTTCCCTCTCTCGCTGTCTCTCTCTGTCAAATAAAAAAAAAAAAAAATCTTAAAAAAAAAATTATACAACAACCATTACTCACTTTATTTCAATTATTACTTTTTTCAAGTAATTCTAATAACAAATTAGCTTGATTCCAGATAACCATACTTTCTGTTTTCATTTTATTATTAAGTTTTGTAATCTTTACATACCTGGCATTTTTTAAGGACAACAGTAAGTGCCAAACTGATAAAAAGGAACTGAATTCTGATTACCTCATAGAGATTTAATTGGGGACAGAATATTAAAACATTAAGTAGAAAGGAATGTGAAATGATTTTTCTTTTTGCAGGAAGAAAAATGTCACAAGTAAATTTCCTGGGAAAAGCTGCATTAGTATGGGCAGATTCCTCTGACATAGGCTCATAATATGTGGTAATTATTCCCAGTTACATTTCTTAAGCATTAGCGGTTTATTATGAACACAGTGCAATTTATAAGCCTAATATTAGACTCAAATCTCCCAGGCTATTAGTTATGTTAACTCTGAATACACATGTTTAAGCAGAAATGTGTTACAAATATCACAAAATGAAGGCTTAATTGATAAAGGAAATCTATTTTGCAACCTAAAAACTATTTTGTAGCCCTTTCAACAATTTTTATAGAACCCAGAAAAGTAACACCTCATAGATTCATTAAATATTTATGATTATAAATAGATGATGAATATAAAGTTTATATTCCTATATTTGTTGAAAAAATTTGCTATCAGAGTGAAGAAAAAGTGCTTTAAAAATTGCATGATCATTTTTATGTCGTAAACTTATGAACAAACTAAATGTTTAGAAGGAAAATGTTAACTTTATAATTTTACAACCCAAATCCCTAGTTACATTTTAGGGAATCTTTTGTTTTGTTTATCCCCACCTATTTATTTATAGAATATATTGTTTGTTTATAAATGCATTTTTATGTGTTTATTTAAAAAAATAATTATATGTCAGAAACACAATAAAAATTAAGGATTTCCATTTTCAGAGTCCACAATTTCACTTTTCACTAGATAAATGGGTCCTACATTTATGTTTTTATTTTTATTTTTTTAATTTTATTTATTTATTTGAGAGAGAGAGAATGGAACACAGAGAGCACGAGAGGGAAGAGGGTCAGAGGGAGAAGCAGACTCCCCGCCGAGCAGGGAGCCCGATGCGGGACTCGATCCCGGGACTCGAGGATCATGACCTGAGCCGAAGACAGTCGCTTAACCGACTGAGCCACCCAGGCGCCCTAAATGGGTCCTACATTTAACAGATTCTACAATTTTAAGATATCTGAATATGATAGACAACATAAACATCCATTCATTTAATACAACCATATTATTTCTTGATCTTTAGTCATTGCCCAAGGGAATCAAAATGAAATTTGCATTCACCTGCTTCATCTTAAATATAAAATGTGCTTTATCCTACAGAACAGGAAACTAACAATATTGTTTTCATATGTAGCATGGGTATTATAATATTCTATATAAGTCTTTATAGGAACTTTTGACAATTCTAGTTTCTTCCAGGTAAACCTCATTTTGGGTCTTCGTTTTCCTACCCACCCTTCAGAAATTCTAGTAACACTATTTTAACTGAGTCGCTATATATTGGAATAAACTTATAAATCCATAGTGTTTATTTGATGTCATAATCTCCAGCTGTCTTCTTTTACTCTTTTTTACTTCCAAGTGTTGATTTTGCTTTTTCTTAGCATTTTTATAAATGTCTCTTATATATAAGTCCATGTTCATAACATTAATTTTTAGCAACAGTATGGGTTAACAATATGAAAAGTTTGAAACATTCCCTGTAACAGTATAGTCATCACTTATATTTTAGCATTTTCTAATTGAGATAAAACTGATTATAATATTATGTCAGTTTCAGGTGTACAACATAGTGATTTGATATTTGTATACACTATGAATTGATCATTCATTACAAGAAGTCTAGTTTCTGTCCTCACCATATAAAGTTACATAATATGCAATATAATATTATTTACTGGAATCCCATGCTGTACATTAAATCCCATTGACCTCTTTATTTTATGACTAGAAGTTTGTGCCTTTTAACACCCTTCTCACATTTTCCACAATTCCCCCTGCTGCCTCTGATAACCACCAATTTGTTCTCTCCATCTATGAATTTCGTTTTGTTTGTTTTGTCTTTTAGATTGCACATAAAAGTGAAATCATGTGATTCTTTCTTTGTCTGAATTATCTCACTTAGCATAATACTGTCTATGCCCAGCAAATCATGTATCCAACAAGAGATTAATACACAAAATACATAAAGAACTCTTACAACTCAATACAACAAAAATCCAATTTAAAATGGGCACAGGACTTGAATAGACATTTTTCTAAGGACATACAGATGGTCAATAAGCACATGAAAAGATGCTCAACATCACTAATCATCAAGGAAATGCAAATCAAAACAACAAGATATCATCTCACACTTATCAGAATGGTTATTATAAAAAAATAAGAAACAAGTTTTGGCAATGATGTGGAGGAAAGGGAACCCTCCTGCACTGTTGGTGGAAATGTAAATGGGGGCAGCCACTATGGAAAACAGTGTGGATATTCCTCAAAAAAATAAAAATAGGCATACCATATGACCCAGCAATTCTACTTCTAAGTAGTAAATGAAGAAAATAACAACCCTAATTCAAAAAGATATATACACCCCTATATTCACTGCAGGGTTATTCACTTAACCAAGGTATAGAAACAACCAAAGTGCCTATCAATGAATAAATAGATAAAAAATAGATAAAGAAGACGTGGAATATATATATAATACTATATATACATATATATATACTATACTATCCTATATCATACACAAAATTAACTCAAAATGGATTAAAGATAAATATATTTCTTTTTCTTGCCTAGTTGTTTTGGCTTAGGATTTCCAATACTATGTTGAATAAAAGTGGTGAGAGTGGGCATCCTTGTCTTACACCTGATCTTAGAGGAAAAGCTTTCAGCTTTTCACCATTCATTATATTAGCTGTAGGCTTGTCATATATAGCCTTTATTATGTTGAGGAATAGTCCATCTATATCCACTTTGTTGAGTGTTTTTTTAATTTATTTTTATTTTTTCCTTTAAATTGTTATTGTTATGTTAATCACCATACATTACATCATTAGTTTTTGATGTAGTGTTCCATGATTCATTGTTTGCGCATAACACCCAGTGCTCCATGCAGAACGTGCCCTCTTTAATACCCATCACCAGGCTAACCCTTCTCCCCACTCCCCTCCCCTCTAGAACCCTCAGTTTGTTTCTCAGAGCCCATAGTCTCTTATGGTTCATCTCCCCCTCCAATTTAGCCCCCTTCATTCTCCGCCTCCATTTTGTTGAGTGTTTTTATTATAAATGGATGTTGGATTTCGTCAGTTGCTTTCTCTGCATCTATTGAGATGGTCATATGATTTTTATCCTTCAGTTTGTTAATGTGAGGTATCATGTTGATTGAAATTTGGAGATGTTGAACCATCCTTTCATCCCCGGAATAAATCTTACTTGATCATGGTGTATGATCCTTTCAATGTGTTGTTTAATTCAGTTTGCTCTTATTTTGTTGAGGATTTTTGCATCTATGTTCATCAGGGATATTGGCCTATAATTGTCATTTTTGACTGGTTCCAGTATCAGGGTAACACTGGTCTCATAAAATGAGTTTGGGAGCATTCCCTTCTCTTCATTTTTTTGGAAAAATTTGAGAAGGATAAGTACTAAATTTTCTTTGAATGTTTGCTAGAATTTACCAGTAAAGCCATCTTGTTTTGGACTTTTGTTTGCTGGAAGATTTTGGATTACTGATTCAATCTCCTTGCTAATAATCATTCTATTCATATTTTTCTATTTCTTCTTGATAAAGTCTTGGAAGACTGTATGTTTGTAGGAATTTATGCATTTCATCTAGGTTTTCCAACTTGTTGGCATATAATTAATCACACTTGTCCCTTGTGATCTTTTGTACTTCTTTGGTATCATTTGAAACTTCCCCTCTTTCATTTCCAATTTTATTTCTTTAAGACCTCTCTCTGTTGTTCTTAGTAAGTCTAGCAAAAAGTTTGTCATTTTGTTTATTTTTTCAAAGAACTCTTAGTGTCATTGATCTTTTCTATTGTCTTTTAAATCTTTATTTCATTTATTTCTGCTCTGATCCATGTTATTGGATGGACAAACTTCTAATTTAAGGGTTGGTTTGTTCCTCTTTTTTTGTTGCTTTAGGTGTAAAGTTAGATTTGTTTATTTGAGATTTTTCTTCTTTCTTGAGGTAGGTTTGTGTATCTATGCACTTCCCTCCTAGAACTGTTTTTGCTGTGTTCTTTAGATTTTGGTATGTGGCATTTTCATTTTCATTTGTTTCAAGGTATTTTTTGATTTCTCCTTTAACTTCTTCATTGACCCATTTGTTGTTTAGTAGCATGTTGTTTAATATCCACATATTTGTGATTTTTTTCTAGTTTTCTTTTTGTGATTTGTTTCCAGTTTCATACCATTATGGTCTGAAAAGATGCTTGATATACTTTCAGTCTTCTCAAATGTATTGAGACTTGTTTTGTGATCTTCCTGGAGAATATCCCATGCACACTTGAGAAGAATGTGTACTCTGCTACTTTTGTATGGAAGATTCTGTATATATCTATTAAGTCCATCTGGTATAATGTGTCATTTAAGGCCCATGTTTCCTTATTGATTTTCTGTCTGGATGATTTATCCATTGATGTAACTGGGATATTAAAGTTCCTTACTATTATCATATTGCTGTTGATATCTCCCTTTAGGTCTGCTAATATTTGCTTTGTATATCTAAGTACTACTATGTTGTATGCATAAATATTTACAAATGTTATATCTCCTTGCTGGATTGACCCCTTGATAACTCTATAATACTTGCCTTTGTCTTTCATTACAGTCTTTGTCTTAACGTCTATTTTGTCTGATGTAAGTGTAGCTACCTAGGATTTCTTTTGGTTTTCATTTGCATAAAACATCTTTTTCTATCACTTCACTTTCAGTCTGTATTTGTTCTTACATCTGAGGTGAGTTTCCTGTAGGCAGTGTATAGATGGGTATTATTTTGTTTTGTTTTGTTTTTATCCATTCAGCCAGCCACTCTTTGTCTTTATTGGAGAATTTAGTCCATTTACATTTAAAGTAATTATAGACATGTATGTAGTTATTGCTATTTTGTTTTATTCTGGCTGTTTTGTAGTTCTTTTTTGTCCTTCTCTTGGCCTCTTCTTTTGTGATTTAAATACTTAATTGTTATGTTTAGACTCCATTCTCAGTGTGTTTTGTGTATCTACTATAGGTTTTGTGTTGTAGTTACCTTGGGGCTTACATATATCAGCCTATATATATGCCACTCTATTTTAACTTGATAGCAAATTAAGTTTGAATGCATTCTAAAACTCTACACCTCCCCCCAACGTTTTATGTTTTTGATATCACATTTTACATCTTTTTATTTTTTGTTTCCTTATCTAATTATTGTATTTATAGTTATTTTTATTACTTTTGTCTTTTAACCTTCACACTAACTTTATAAGTAATTAGTTCACTACCTTTACTCTATATTTGCCTTTATCAGTGAGATTTTTACTTTCGTTTGCTTTCTGGTCACTAATTAGTGCCCTTTCTTTTCAGCTTAAAGAAGTCCCTTTAGCATTTTCTGTAAGACCAATTTAGTAGTGGTGAACTCCTTTAGTCTTTGCTTATTTGGAAAATTCTCTCTCTCCTTCAATTCTGAATGGTAGCCTTGGTAGATAGAGCATTCTTAGTTGGAAATTTTTTGCCATCAGCACTTTGAGTATGTCATGACACTTCTTTCTGGCCTCCAAAATTTTGGCTGAAAAATCTGCTCATAGTCTTATGGGAGTTCCCTTGTAGGTAACAAGTTGTTTTTCTCTTGCTCCTTTAAAGAATCTGTCTTTATCTTTAATTATAATGTGTCTTGGTGTAGATTTCCTTGGGTTTATCCTTTTGGGAACTTTTTGGGCTTACTGGATCTGGATGTCTGTTTCCTTTTCTAGGTTAGGGAAATTTTCAGCCATTATTTCTTCAAATAAGCTTTCTTTCCTTTCTCTCTCTTCTCCTTCTGGGACTCCTATTATGTGAATGTTGTTCTGCCTGATGTTTTCTCACAAGTCTCTTAAGCTACCTTCATTTTACAAATTATTATTATTATTTTATTTTAATTTATTTTTTCTTTTTGCTGCTGTGTTTGGGTGAGTTCTACTGCCCTGTCTTCCAGGTCACTGACCATTTCTTCTGCTTCATCTAGTTTGCCATTGAACCCCTATAGTGTATTTTTCAGTTCAATTATTGTATTCTTCAGCTCTGTGACTTCTGTTTGGTACTTGCTTATATTTCCTATCTCTCTATTGAAGTTCTTTCTGTGTTTATCCATTCTTCTCCTGAGATTGATAAATATCTTTATGACCATTACTTTGAACTCTTCCTCAGGTAAAGTATCTATCTGTTTCATTATCACTTTTTTTCCCTGGTGTTTTATCTTATTATTTCATTTGGTGCATATTCCTCTGTTTCCAAATTTTGCTTCACTCTCTGTGTTTGTTTTTCTGAATTAGGTGAAATAGCTATCCCTCCCAATCTTTACAGGAAGACTGGGGGTGTGTTTTAGTCTGCTGTCTGTGAAGTGCCCTGGAGGTGGTAGCCTGCCAAGAATTGTCTCTTCGATTATTTCAATTCTGTAGGACCCAGAAATATAAAGCCCCTACCACTAGAGCCAGGCATTTAAGGAGTGTCTCCTATGAGGAGTGTGTGCATTTACTTTCTTTGGTGGGACTATGGGGGAGCACCAGGCTGGGGTAAGTCCACCTGCCAGGTTTAGTGGGGCAGGGCCACAAGGGAGTGCTGCTTTTAGCATAGTGAGGCTGAGGGGGAGTGCCAGTCTAGGCAAGTCCACCTGCCAGGATTAATGGGGCCAGGCTGTGGGAGAGCACAGAGGCAGGGCAAACAGTGTTCTCAAGGTAGAATGATAAAGCAAAAATGGTGTCTGCCAGCACCCCTCTCCCCAGAGAGAATTTCAACAGACCCTTGCCCCTCAAGCAGAGGCTCTAAGATTAGCCAATGAATCTCATTCACATAGGGTCTAGGCACTCTACAACCTGCTTCTTTTGTGCTACATCCTTAAGAGAGTGAGTCTCAGTGTGAGCCCTTTAAGAACAGAGTCTCAGTTTCCTACTGCCCTTTTGTTCTCCTGGACACAAGCCCCTTTGGTTTTCAAAACCAGATGGTTTGGATGCTAATCTCTAGTGCAGATCTCAAGGGCTGGGGGTGCCTGATGTGGGCTCAGACCCTTTGCTCCTCAGGAATATGCTCCCTAGTTGTGAGATCCCTCCTGTTTGAAGGTCACTGCATATTGGGGAAAGTGGGTTTTGACTAGACTCCATCTCTGCCTCTCCTGCATATCTTGATGTGGCCTTTTTATTCTTTGATGTGGAGGAGCTGTTTGGCTAGTTTTCAGGTCTTTTTCAGAAAGAATTGTTTTATATGTAGTTGTAGATTTGGTGTACCTGTGGCAGAGGTGAGTTGAGGATCTTCCTACATTGCCCTTTTAAACTGTCCTCTTGATTTTTGCCATTAATATAAGAATTAAGTGCTGAGCTAGCAAGCTTATCAAATGTTTGCTACTCTTTTACTAGGGTTACCAGCTGAACACTGAAATAAAACCCTGCTAATGGGCTTCCTGCTCCAAACATGAAAGGATACAGATGTTTTAACCTGTAACAAACACAGAGAAACATATTTACATAACACACACACACACACACACACACACACACACACACACACACACACACACAAACTCTGAGGTTTTAAAATATCTATTAGTTTGGGGTATCATAATCCTTTCTAATGTGCTAACATTTTCTAAAATATAAACTAAGATTACAAATTATTACTATTATTTTTTAAAAGATTTTATTTATTTATTTGAGAGAGAGAGAATGAGAGATAGAGAGCATGAGAGGGAAGAGGGTCAGAGGGAGAAGCAGACTCCCCGCTGAGCGGGGAGCCCAATGCGGGACTCAATCCCAGGCTCCAGGATCATGACCTGAGCCGAAGGCAGTTGCTTAACCAACTGAGCCACCCAGGCGCCCACAGATTATTTTTTTATTAGCACAACAAACTTTCAGTGAAATTTTCATTATAGGTATTCCACTCTTGGCTCCATTTCTTATAAAAATTCTTTTCAAAATATCTTCTTTCTAATGCATAATATTCTGGGCTGGAGGGAAAAAAAAGTCTCATTAGGAGAAGGCAAAATAATATCTTTCCTTGTGGAAGCTTTCTAACAGTTAAAACTCATAACTTCATTTCCTCTGCCTCTAAGCTACACTATGTAGAAGTCACTCCTGGTAAGTTATAATTAGACATGTAGGATAATTCTAATGATGTCTTACAACTGATGAAATCAGTTTCAGCGTGTCTACCACCTGATTACCATGGAAACTATTGCTGGCCAACCAAGTAATTCTGATCAAAAGGAATTATTATTAATCCTCCTAGTATATGTTGGATAGGGATTTGCACAGCTTTTGTTAAAGTTTCTTGTGGAGGCTGAAAGGTCCAGTAAGGGTAAATATTAATTCTTAATGTGCTGGAGAGCAAGAATAGCTTAGTCTCTATGGGGTACAACTGGCTCTTGGTAAATCAGATATTAACAGATTATAGAATCAGTCTTGCACTACCCAGGGATTAGAGATAAACAGGTGAATTTATAGGGGAGGAAAATAATTTCTAAAGCTGAGTTAACCAAGTCATTGCCTTGTCAAATTGGAATTTAAACAAGAAAAACAGAATGAGCAAGAAATTAGAAATTTGTTAAATAATATTTATGGTAATTCCCAAGAAATTGGAAGATAACACTGAACAATTGTTCTCCTTCTTTTCATAAGTATAGGTATGAGATGATGTGGAGGATGATGACTAAATGTTTGTGATGAGAGGCACAGTGTTGCTTAGCTTCTTGCTTAGGGACCTTCTTTACATATCTTTATCTAGACATTTACCATACTATATTGTACACACAAAAAATGGTTAAAAGAAAAATTTCATGTTAAGGAAGTATTCTTAACTCATTAAAAATGCAAATCCAAAATGAAATAAAATTTAAAAATTGTGAAATCAGACTTGACATAGTAAATACTGCCAAGAACTGAAAACAAGCAATTAAAAGAATCATCATGCAAACTCATGTCATGTAAAGTTGTGACAAAACCATAAGTGTTTCCCAAACTTTCAGTTTATATTCTAAGACTAAAAAAAAAAATACATGAAAATCAGGACTATTAGTTATATTAGTATTTTGTCACTATTAATCATGAACATTTAAAAAGTCTTTTGTCTTGCTGGTTTGTTGGTATTCTAATGAGTATATAGAAGCTCAGGATTGATAGCAACACAGCAACTAACTCATTCAGACCAATGGAAACATAGCGCTGAAAAATGTCACAGTTTTCAAGATTATGTCAGAATTAGAAAACTATACATTCTTGGACTAATTAAAGTCCATTATCAATGCCAACTAAAAAATGTTTCAGCCTGTTGGCCAAGGAATGAATGAGTTTGTTTTGAAGGACTCATTAAGTATGTGGCTTTGTCTTAAATCCATTTGTTTTATGTAAGAAAAGATAAAACCAAGCCAGTATTTTCTGAATTATTTCTTGGCTACTCTGACCTTGCATGCTACTTTTTATGTTTCTTGTCTGTTTTAGTTTTCTGGTGTGTGTAGTTAGGGCCTTGCTTTGCTCTTGTTTTGGCATGCAGGAGTCAGAGGGTTGAACTGGCACTTGGGCCATGTATTTTTGGCATGCCCTGATGAAATGTGTTAATTTATGCAGCTGTGTAAACTGAAAAAGGAAATGCCATGTAGATGTGCCTGGAATTAGGCGCTACCATTTACACATTTTGCTAACTTAATAAGTTAATCATGAAGGTAAATTATGTATATTTTACATGTATTTTTTTTTGTCAGTGGTTAAATCTCAAAAACCTGAAAAAAATGATATAATGGTAGAGCAAAGATGCCACTATAGATATGGGAGTCTAAACAATTTTAAAACTGAATTAATCATTTATTACTAAACTAATATTTTATAATAATAATACCTCTAATGTTCATGACAAAATGATTTAGATCAGATAAGACTAATAGACAACAAATTAAAGGTGAATTTATTCTTTTAGGCAATTAGTCTGAAATCTAGAATTTCCTTATTTGAATAATTAAAGTATTTTATATATTTAATAATTTAATCCCATCCTTCAGAGGAGATCATCCCTTTGTTTGTCACCATAGATTTATTTCCTTATATCCTTTTTCAATGAGAAGAATGCTGGTCCATGACCTCATGATCAAGGAGGAAAAATCTTTTCAGACTTTTCTCCAACTAATTAATTAAAGACCTGACTTAACAGTAATCTTTGTCTAGGAACCTCTGTGCTTTTATATGTGGAAGAATTTGTATCCTTTCTTTGAAAGACTAGAGTATGCTCTTTTATCCCTACTTTTCTCTCATTTTCTTAAGAGAGAATTTAAATACTCTGGATATTCGCCAGGGACCTTTGTGGTGATCTCTCACCTTTTATGTATGTACTTTTTCAGGCAGCCATTGCAAGGTACTCACAGAAGAATCTACATCAATCGTTGTATGTAACAGCTAGTTTTGATACAGTCATGCTTTGTCACTAGACAAGAAAGCTTGTAGAAGTAGGAGGTAGAATCCTTCCCTATACCTTTGTGTGGTTGGAAAACATAACAGTAAATATATGCTGTAGATACAATCAGGTACATTTGTCTAACTTTCAGTTTGGATTAAGAACCTAACTAGATTATACTTCGGGAGTAATGTTTTCAAATTTGCTATTTGCATACATAACCTGGCAGCTATGTGTAATCTAAGGGTATATAAAGAAATGGTTTTAAGATTTATAATGTAGGAGGAACCTAAAAACTCTACAGTAGAAGAGAAATGTAGCACTCAGAAGTCATAAAACATATACTGCTTCTACCCTGATTTTTTAGATACATTTAGTGTTTTTCATTGTTCACCAGTGAATACTCTTTTCCTCTTTTAATTCATTAAAATAAAAGCCCTAATGAATTTAATAAAAATATAAAGTAATAAAATAGAAAAGAACTAGCCTAATGGTGGTTTTTGTTCTGAAGATCATTATTGTAAAGATAGTTTATTAGCTTTGGAAACTCTGTCCTTGCATTTAGGAATTTCAAAACAAACCCCTGAGGTTAAAACACTCTGTGCATGTATTTTTTTTTTTAGAATATCTTTTAACAATTATTTAAGAGAAACCAATTCTGTTAGAGTGGAAGAATTTATTTAATACTTATCTTGCTTTGCAAAGTACATCCTAAAATTAAAAAAAATTTTTGCTTCGATGTATTTTTAGATGGTTATCCTAACAATTTACCTCCCCCTCTTCATGACACGCACAAAAAATTAAAAACAAAAAACCCACCCTTACATTTTCATTGCTTCGAGAATACATTATCTCTAGCTTTGATGGATACTTGTGAAACATTGGTGATATTCAGACTTGTTAATGTAGCTTGGCCCACACCCGTACAGGAAGCACTCCATCCACCAGAGCTCGTACAAATAACACACTTCACTTGCTGGTGAAGTCACATCCAATGAGTGGTTTTAATGTTCTAGAGATGTAAATGGAGTGTATGGTAGAATGGCAATAAAAAAGCAATTTCGTTTAGGAAAACTCATTTCTTAGTGTATATCCTGTGAAGGGATATTGTTTGATTAAAATAAAAGACATTAAAATTCAATAAAGACAGAACGATCAGGCTGAAGAAAGTTGAGTCATTTTAAAGTTAATTATGCTTGCAGTTGATCTTGTGGCTGTGTGGCTGATATATGTGATGTGAAATCTGTATGTTTCCATGAAATCATATCATATCTCTATGTTGGACACATGCTGGCAAGGAGGGAAATAAGAAGAGGCACAGAAGAAGAATATGAGAGTTTCTTTACAAAAAACAAGGTTTGAAAATAATGTTCTGTTAGATACATTTGTCACACATTTGCTTTAGTGAAAGAAGAAATGCAACAGAGCTTGTTACCCAGGATGCAGAAGACCTTGTCTGAGCCCCTCCCTACTCCTTCTATTTTTTACCTATGTGACTTTAGACTTGACTTCACACCTTCCTAAATTTGTTTTTTTCATTAGCTCCATCGATAAATTGGAGCTAATGCTATCAGTTCTATATTACATATTGCAAAGAATACAAAAGCATTATATACATTGTAAAATCAACATATTTAAAAATATCCTTATTACTATAGTATTTATAAATGTAATATTCATTACAGAAACTGACTTAACTCTTGAATCTCCACCAAAATCTAACAATCATTTCTAGACATCAAACACAAGTTGATAATAAATTAAGCAATGGCCTAATTTCTTTCAGCAATGGTTTAGGTGGTTTCTCCTGTAAATCAAAGTGGCAAGTGACATCAGCATTGGCATACATGCCTCCTGGATCAAACAGTAGATAAATGCATGAGGGAAATTCTGAGCCTTTTTTTTGTATGATCAAACTGCAAAATTTGCCAATGCAATCATCACTGCATTGGCTTAAGTTGGCCTACTTACAGCGCATGGAAGTATACACATATACGAACTGTTTGATGGAATAACTCACATTATGTGGAGAGAAGTTCATTCAATATAAAGAACTACTCATCAGTTATGTCATATGTTTAAGAATCCTTACTGATTTTTGGTTTTTTTCTCAATATGATGAGGCATATTACCTTGTGTGATGTTTGTTTAGCTCAAGGTAAACTTTAATTTACTCAACAGATTAATACTTGAGAAATTAAGGATAAAGTATAAACTTATTTACAGACCAAAATGGGTTGTAGAATTGAATTCAAAAGTAAATTCTTCTAACCTTTTATTAGTTAGCTGTGGTATCTATTTGGGGGCAAAAAACCCACTTAAACCTCATGAAAACCATGAACAACTTCAGAGAATGTAGTGAGAAACTAAAAAGGGACGTATATACAAAATTTTGTATAACTTATAAAATGCACTGAGGCCTACCTCTATGAATAAATTGTGTGAATCAATAGCATGAACAACAGGCTCTATTTTTTCAAAGATTTATTTATTTTAGAGAAAGAGAGCACATGAGTGGGGGGAGGGGCAGAGGGAGAGAATCTTCAAGTAGACTCCCTGCTGAGCCAGGTGCAGGCCTCAGCACCCGGCCTGACCTCACAACCCATGAGGTCATGACCTATGCCATTACCAAGAGTTGGACACTTAACTGACTGGGCCACTTGGGTGCCCCAACAAGCTCTATTTTGAAGGATAAATCCTAACTAGGATCTCTCAAAAACAAAGAAGCAATAGTAATGGCTGTGGTAGCCACCATTTATTGACTGTCCACTGCATGAGAAGCAGCATGTCTTACATGTATTTATTATTTAATGAACTAAACAAAGATACTATTATATTATTATCATATTTCAATATAGATGATATCTATATTAGTCAATTCTAATGCAATTCAATTTCATCCAAGTTCGTGCAGATAAGAAGTGATTATTTTATATAAAACTCAGGTGAACTTTGGGAAATTAATTAAAGTAAGTCCTGTTTTGAAGATACAAGGTTGGGCCAGGAATGAACAACAGAGATGTTCCTAAGTAAGATGGCAACCACATACTCAAAATCTAAGGAAGAATGGGTGTTTCATCCTATGATGAATCACAATATTTGTTCAGAATTTTCTGTATAAGTGGTTCTCCTTGATCTTGGATTTCAACCAGACCCACTTACTTTTGTTTAGGTCTGATCCATGTTGGGGTATATTGGACCAAATGTTTCAATGTCGAGGAGAGCTATCCTTTCTCTGCCTCCGTGACTATTCCTAGCTACTTTTGCTTACTGAGTTGGTTTCAGTGCTAGTATTAGGGTATGCTTGCTGTTTTAATAACCCCAGATCTTAATGACTAAACACAATACCATTTATTTATTTTTATATCACTATCCAGACTAGGTCTGAGATGAGATTTTTGTTGTTACACAGTTGTTTAGGCCTTAGATTCCTCTTTCCATCTTCTGACTCTTTTAGACAAGTAGAGAGATATGGAAGAGGATTGTGTGGGGTTTTATGGGTTGGGCCTGCAGGTGATGAATAACACTCATGCACATATTGTATTGGTCATATCAGTCACATATCTGCTATCCACCAAGTGGAAAGGATGGAAAATATTTTCTTGATGAATGCCCGGGAGAAAAAGAGGAATAGTTTTTTAAATAATTAACCAGCCTGCCATTTTGCCCTAGAAATAAGCTATCAATAATTATTTAGCATGCCTTCCATTAGTAGTGCCTAAATGTATAGGATGCATGGTGGGAATGCCCTCTTTGTTCAGATAAAATAACTTGCTTCTGATGTCAAAGAGTGGCCAGGATGCTTTTTTTTAAATAAACTTTTTTGTTAAAGTATAATATAGTTAAATAAAGTATATATATATATATTGTTAAGTGTATTTGCACAAATTAAAAAAACAACTATATAAGTAGTGCCCCAATCAAGAAACAGAACATAACCTAAATCCAGAATTCCTTTTAGGGGTCCCTTCCAATTCCCTTTTAGTACGTGTCTTGTGGTGAACATATGTGTGGAATTATTTTAGGTATAGACATAGGAATGGAATTATGGGGCATAAGACATGTATTTTTTTCAGCGTTAGCACATACTGCCAAGTCAAGCAGTATTCCAAAGTTGTTATGCCAATTTACATTCCCACCCACAGTGCATGAGACTTCTGGATGTGCTGCATTATCTCCTAGTTGGTATTTTATGTCTCTTTCATTTTAGCCATTCTGTTGGCATATAGACTATTTCATTGCCGTTTTATTCATATGTCCTCAGTGGCTAATGTTATTAAGCATCTTTTCAGTCTCAGATTTTCTGATTTATGTGATGAGAATCCCACTCCTATATGTTATTTTTTTCTGTTTCATTTCAAATTATGACTTGAAAATTTAGAAATTGCCTTTGTTTTTCCCCCCTTGTTTTCAACAAGATAAGCATGTGGGAATTATCCATAGGGTGAGATCTGCATCCTAGATTGTAGTTTTCTCATCATGGAGTAAAGTGAGAACAGGGATGTGGTACATTTGAGCATAATTCCTTTACTGTACACCAAAAAGAGTCACCTATTGTCTATTCTCACCTGAACTTGGCAGGAAAATGCTTTATTATAACTGTTTTGCCATTCATAAAATTTTTAGTTTCTGAAAACAATGTTATTTTTGAATAAATTAGTAAGAAAAATCTAGTACACTCTTGAATGGAAATTGCTCATAAGCTTTCTCTCATAATTTTTCTTTGACTTCAAAAAATACTGCAATCGTATGTTATATATGAATTTAAGCAATATAAAGGTATGGAGCTTAGGCCTATATTATCTTTATGTCAAGAATTATAACAATTTAGGGGTTCCTGGGTGGCTCATTCACTTAAGTGTCAGACTCTTGGTTTCAGCTCAGGTCATGATGTCAGGGTCCTGAGATAGAGCCCTCCATTGGGCCCTGCGCTCAGCGGGGAGTTGGCTTCCTCTCTCCCTCTCTCTCTGCCTCCACCCTCCCACTCTCTTAAATAAATAAATCTTTAAAAAAAAGAATTATGATAATTGAATTGAAATTAAAGCACTGTTTAGGTTTACATATTCAACTTAATATGAAGAATGACCTCAGGGGTAAAGTTAGTATACCATAGTGTGTTTGAAAAGAGAGTTCAGGGGCGCCTGGGTGGCTCAGTTGGTTAAGTGACTGCCTTTGGCTCAGGTCATGATCCTGGAGTCCTGGGATCAAGTCCCACATTGGGCTCCCTGCTCGGCAGGGAGTCTGCTTCTCCCTCTGACCCTCTTCCCTCTCGTGCTCTCTATCTCTCATTCTCTCTCTCTCAAATAAATAAATAAAATCTTTAAAAAAAAAGAGAGATTTTGGGAAGTAGAAGTAGAACTGAACGATCCAGAAGCGATGCTGGGAGATCTAAAATTATTTTTGGAACCAAAGATGGATGCAGTTTCCAATACTACAGAGATTGTGGTAACTCTCCCCATACTTAATTTAAATTAAAATAATACTAAACCATAGAACAAATACAAGAAAATTTAGCAAAATGGGGCTTATTATTGTGGTTACAAGGCAATGATTTTTTGTGTACCAAATGATTTTGAAAAATAATGCCCTTGGTTTTCTGACAATCCCAATATTGCCAAATATGTGAACCATTAGAATGAAGAGTGAATCCCTGAAATCTAGGGCCCTACGATAATACTAAAAATTTAGAGCACTAGAGGAAACAACTTTCTCTCCTGGGACCTGAGTTCCATTAGAATCTTCCAGCCTGCATGTGCCTTCAACTGTGGGCTCCTAATACAGGATTTCTTTTCTTAGCCATTCAGCTTTTTGTGAGTATCTGTGGATGATTAAAACAGAAACATCTTGTAGTTCATCCATTATTCTCAGGCAGTATATAACATCTCTAGTCTCTGCTTTGTCTTAATGAATTCAATTTTAATGAATATTATGTGAAAGTACTTTGCTATATATAATATTAAAGACTTAGCGTGTGAGTGAACATGAAATGGGTTAATCTTAGTAAAGTTATTAATACATCTTAAAGTATTATCACTGCTTTAACATATTAATGACTTCCATACCCCAAATTAGCTCATGTGATAAGAAAGCAATTAGCATACTACCAATACAAATATTATGATAAGAGTTTTATATTGAATTACCAGCTTTGATAAAACTCTGGCAGTTTCCATTTAATAATTGATTTATATGCTCTAGATAATGTACTAATACCCACTATGAACATGATATTTAGGGAATCATATATCCTGTTTTTTCTTTTTTCCAAATGTATTTCCACTTAAAAGGAACTGAATATAGACACTTATCAAAGGCACGATAATTTACCATTTTACTTAATTCTTCAATCAGAAATAATGATCAATTTTACCAGCTATTTTTCTAGGCTTATTTGCTGTCACCCCCCCACACACACACAACATATCCTGGCAGGGGGGAACTTATTGAAAAAAAATGAGCATTTTTTCCAGCCCATATAATGAATCCCTTTACACTTTTGTCATCTTCCCAGAATGACCTTCTTGACTTGTCATTTCCACACTCCCGGTTTCTCCTTTCTGTCTTAAGTCAAACCTCACTTTCAGTGCAGCCTATACTGATTTCTAGGCAGTCAGACATTTCCTTTTTGGGGCTCTCCTAGCACGGTTTTTTTCATACTCTGTTATAGCATGTTTGCATTATTATTGAATTATTTTTACACATCATTCTCCTTTTAATAGACTCAGAATATGATTCATAGACTCCTAGTATTATGGCTGGCATATCATAGAAGCATTCACAAATGTTTTTATGAATGGATGGATGAATGAATGAATGAATGAATGAATGTGTATAGTTTAGCTTTAGAAGATAGCCTACAAATGAAATTAAAATGTTTGAACATTTTTTTTCAGTTTATATACATGCTATTTTAAAACCAACATATATTCTAAATTCATGGGATTTTTTTTAAAAATGATGGCAATTTTTACTACTGTATTTCAATTTTCTTGGCCTTATTCATCCTTTTATCTACTTGACAAACACCGATCACCCATTATGTGCTACACACTGAATTCTACTAATGAATCAACAGTGCACAAAACAGAGAAATTCTCCACTTTAATGTACCTTACTTCAGAGTCTGGGAAAGCAGAACACCAACAAATGAATATGTGACATATAATATCAAACCAAGAAATGCACAGTTCCTTTGACTACATTTAAAAGACAATCCGTTTGTACTTACCTTCTACATACTGAAATTCAACTGAGAATAAGAACAAGAATGATCTGATATATTGTGTTTTCTATGTAAAATTCAAACGCTAATAAATGTTAAAATGCCCCAGGTATTTGTCAGTTTAAAGAAATTGGATGGATTTACGTGAAGGCCATGTCATAAAAATGAATTGGTATCACATAGGATCAAAATGGCTTCATTACAGATTATGATACAGTTCTTGAAATTTCCAACCATTTTCACAGACTATCTTGATAATTTTGTATTTTATATATTTCTATTTTTCATATATACTTTAAAGTGGACACTGGATCCGACTCTATCAACAATACTGTATTTAACCCTTAGGTCTAAAAAATTAATAATTGCCTCTTGACCATGGATAATATCTATCTGATCATTATGTTGGCTTCAAACAAGATTATCCAAACAAAAAGTCAGTTAACATCATCGAATTAAAGATCCAGTTGTGAAAGTCTAATTAACACTCTTTCTTCAATTTTTACCTGGAAAAAAATGCTTATTTGATTAGCTCTATAGTTTAATATTACATTTACAAAAAAGACTTTTAATTCCAGAGTATATGAAAACAACAAAATACATTTTACCTAATTTAAATATGCGCAAATGTGAATGGAACCAATGTTTAAATGGTATTTTTAATACCTGACCTATTAATACATAAAGTATGATACTTTGTATCAGGTAATAAATATTATGATAAAACATTACAATCTATTGTAGCTCAGATTCTCAACTCCTATAAACCAATTAAGAGATACACTTTAATATGAATACAGACGTGTTTAAATGGATGTCAAGAAAAGAAGTCATTTATGTAGCATATGAATTGTTCATATTAGCATACATGCATTATTCTCCGATATCTAGATTTGTTTATGAAATAAATAGCTTGAAAAATAAGGTTTTCGTTAATTTTCAATTACATGTTAATTAAAATAATTTTTATGAGAGCATTTTTGTATGTTAAGTTAGGTTTAAAAAAACTGATGAAACTGAGAGAAGATTAATTGCTTAGTAATGATAAATATAAAAATGTGAAAACTCCAAAGGCACTAAAATTAAACTAATAGTTAACGCTTATTCTTTTAATTAACATTTGGCAAACTTGCTATTGCAAGTTAGTGTGATATAATTTAGTTGATTAAAATTATAATTGACATTTAATAAGTGTGTTGATTAAAATATATGTTGTTTTGTCTTCCATTCCAAATGACAATTACCTGCTTAAGCATCCCTTTCATTTCACAGATTAGTAAGAACAATAGAATTTTAATATTCCTCTGGCCCCAAGACTGTTATTTATATGATTTATACTACACAGGATTTTCCCAGGACAAAATTTACTACCTTGTAGTAAATTAGGCATCTTCCTAAGGGCATTGAGCCATATTTTCCTGGTGTGCACAATCTATGCCCTGGGAGTAATTGAAGTGCATTGGGAGCTCTGTGAACTCGTGCAGGCCAGTGGGGTGCTATTTAGTAAATAACTACTTAGACTAGACGGTATTCACCATTTCTTCCTCATTCTAAACCTATCATTTTTATTTTCTAATCGCTGTCAACAACTCTGCCTCCTTGCTTTCTCTCAGGTCTTCAGTCTCGTGGTCACCTGTGGCAGGAACACGCAGTGGGCCGGAAAGTGCTAGTAGTGAAGGTCCTGCCGGCTGAGAAGGGCACGATCCAGGCTAAGAATTTCTCCTCTATCTTTTCATCTCCTCCAACTTAACTTTCTTCTGTCCAGCATCTTGCCCTCTTCTCTGGTTTTCTGTAAGGACTGATGAAAAGTTAGTTTTCTTACCACATTCATTAGTTTTTGTTTTTTTTTCCTCTGATCATGGTCTGCATTTTTCTTCCTGCTGTACCCTGGTACTTAAAGAGGTCTCTGTCCAACTTACTCTGGGATGGAGCCCCGCAGCAGGCTCCCTGCTCAGCCAGGAGACTGCTTCTCCCTCTCCCTCTGCCTGCCGCTCCCCCTACTTGTGCGCTCTCTCACGTGCCCGTGCTCTCTCTCTCTCTGACAAATAAATAAATAAATAAATAATCTTTAAAAAACTTCTAAACAAAAGCTTTCATGAAAAGGGGGTATTCTTTAAGGATATCAAGGGTGTTACTATACTTACAGTAAAAAACTGTGGAGAATTGATGACTATTGCTTTAGAAGTTCCCATGCCATGCTCTACCTGCCTCAGGTCAGTTATCTCCAGCCTCAGATATGATGTTATCATAAATTCCCAGAGGCAGCTTGAAGCATCCTTCTCGTCCCATATTCTATTGGGCCTGTTAGCTTGTTATATACATCAGGCATTTTAGACTTGGCAATGCCATAATATTCCATCTGATTCAAGACCTCTCTGTAGTTAAGGTTTACCTAAATATAAACATTCTGGATAATAAATATTATCTACTTTATTTCCTAATGTTTTCTTATACTATAACAAGTAAGTAAAAAGAACTTGCTTAAAGAAATCATTTTTATTTATATATAAAAGAAATTTTATGCAGAAGAAAAATTTCTACCATCAATATCATTAAAAACACAACCAACAGAAAAAAATCTTGCCATTTGAAGCATATTCCCAGAAACTATTTTGGAAACACTAATTGAATAAAATGAGTAGTATTATTAATAATCGAAACTGACAATGTTAGAAATCTGCCTGTTGACTGAATTGGCTTATTATTCACTTGTCCTGTTTCCGTAGTCTATGAAACCATACCGGAGAGAATGATGAGACACAAACCCTAATAAATCTCAGAAGTCGTTAAAATGCAATCACCCATGTTTTTGCAAGGCTTTTCTTTTTAAAGCCTTTTTCCATATCACCAGTGCTTTTTAAATAATCAGTGTATTTGTGGGTATCTTGGTTTTAAAATACAAGACATTGAAATGAAATACTTTTAGTTCTACTTTGATTTTGATAAAGATTTAGTCAGCATGTGTTACTAAGCCCTTGTATGTCCATGTTATACAGGAGAAAACTAATCTTTGATTAGCAATATAGTATGATTCTTAAGAATATCTGTTAATATTCAATATGATGCACATCCTTTATGCACTTAACACTTCTAACAAACTATATTGTTGATAAATCAACATAAATACTGAACAGTTTGAATAAGACTGTGCAGCACAGTGGAATAAAAACAGATGCTTTGGGTTTGGGTTTCACCTCAATCATTTACTAGATTTGTGACTTGTTCAATCTGCTTAGCCTATTTGTATATTAGTTTCCTATTTTATGAAATTTAGATGTTAATACTTATCTCATAGCATTAATGTACTAATTAAGTTAATACAGAGAGAGTATTTTGTATTGTTCCTTACACACAGAGGGTACTAAATACATTTCAACTTTTCTTGTTAATTTGAATCAAAAATAAACTCAAATTTTGCTCCTCTGAATAAGAATGTGTAGTAGTAGGACTTGATAAACTACTATAGACACAGATTTGAGCCAAATGGAAAATTATTCTTCCCATTTCCTCAGACCTACACACACTATCACCAAATTTCTTGAGAAAGAGTCATTGTTAAGATGCAGTTTTATTTAAATATGGCGTTCAAGCTGTTATTCAAGTTTTTATGCCTTATAGCTAAACTATAGATTTGCAAATTTATTTGTGAATTTATGAATTGCTGCATCCAATCTCCTTATGATTTGGGAATTAACAGTTCAAATGTCTCCCCAACTTTGAGAGAAGTTTCTTTTATGCCTAGGCCCCCAGAACTTTTGTGCCTATGCACAAAAGTTGGCCCTTTGAGTTGGCCCCCATTGCAGTACTTACCACCCCACATTTTAAATGCCTGTTTAAATGCCTGGGTGGCTCAATTGGTTGGGCATCTGCCTACAGCTCGGGTCATGGTCCTGCTGTCCTGGGATCGAGTCCCACATTGGGCTTTCTGCTCAATGGGGAATCTGCTTTTCCCTCTCACTCTCCCTCTGGGTTCTCTCTCTCTCTCAAATAAATAAATAAAATATTTAAAAAAATAAATAAATGAATGTTTACATATATAGCTCCCTTCAGTTCATTTAGCAACATTCCAAGGCTCTACTATGTGTTAGCTATAAAATGAATCAAAGATGTTCGCTGCTCTCCCAGAGGCAATAGCAGGGTAAGGAATCAGGGAGAAACCCTTGATGGTACCATGTTGGTGTTGTCTAGCTGCTAACACATAGCCAATGTCTGGTTGCCACTCAGTACATGTTTGCAGAGTGAATAAATGAATATACTATGTTATTGCCTCACTGGAAGGATTGACAACATCTTTAAAAATGCATCCTCCACTCTCCCTTGAAGAGAAGACTATGTGGAGCCAAGATTTGCAGCTGTGAGGAAAATAGAGCACTAGTTTCTCTAATTCTTCCTCTACTTTTAGCTTAGCCTATTCTTATTCTGACCCACATTTGTTTTATTTATTGATGTGGAAATATGCCCTTGATATATTAAGTAAAAGAATTAGGTTAAAATGAGATGTGTAACACGATCCCATTTTTTAAAAAACGCATGAGTTTGTCTCTTATTAGTGTAGGTGAATATAAGCCAGAATATTTACAGTGGCTGTCATTGTGTGGTTGAATTAAGAGTAATCTTTAGTTCTCTGAATGTTTGTAAATAAGCATGCGTTACTTTTATAAGTAGGAAAAAAAATAAGCTATTTTAAAAACAGAGAAGTAAGTTGGACTAGAAAATGGCCAAAGGGTCTGGATTTGTGCCCATCTGCATACAAAGAGGGCCCTTTGGCTACTTAAAATGTGGTTTCTAGGAACTTTATTTACCTGCTTAGACATTTAACTCATGGTGAAGGGGATGAGTCGATGAAGGTGTATTTACTATGTCTCACTAGCATTTGCATCTCCCTTAATGAGCCCTGTAATGCTAAGGATGAAGTGGATTCTAACATGCTCCCTTCACCATTGGTGCCAACACCTTTGACAAAACGTCCTTGACCATCAACAGCAATCATTGCTGTGTACTTGTCTGCTAGTGATTCAAACCAGTTGATCTCAGTCTTAAGAACTTTTAAAATAACCAGCAAAAGTTTTTTTTTTTTTCCTTCTCTTTAGCTATAGGCCATTGTTCTGTGTCCTTCTATCTTTTGACATATGAATGATGTCCTTCCCTTAGTCACACGGTTACCTTGAAGATATTTATAGACCGAGTTCAGATCCCTCTGAGGGAGCTCTTCAGTTTGCAACCTTCAGGCTCAGTGTTTTGTACCCTCCAAACTTCCTCTGTAACATATTTATTCTGGCAAAAATGTTCCGTATTAGGAAACTTTTTTTTTTGGTTGTATATTTTTCTTACCCACTGTGGGTGCAAAACAAACAAACAAAAAAATGTAAAAAAGAAATGAAAAAAAAAATCAAGTCACACCAGGAGATTTGTGTGGTTCACATAGTCATCAATGCATATTACATAATCTCTCCCACCCCCACTCCTATTTTTATGTTTCTTCTTCAGGAAATGACATTGGCTTGTTTCTTCTATGCACTGAATTCTTCTGTGTACATTTTTATTAATCCCTTTTGCTTTTCTCAGACATGTCATCTTTTAAATGCTTTATTTATCTATACTCAGAGAGTAATCTTATATTTTGCTAAATTGCATTATATCAGAGTAAATTTTACTGTATAAACATATTTTGCCACAAAGCAAATAGGACACAGTGTGCATTCTTTCTTATTTCAGGTCACTGTTGTAAAACTGAATGTGCTAGAACTAATTTAATCATATGCATGCTACAATAAAAATAAAATTCTTTTCCCCCACTTCAACTCTTTATTTTAGACTAAGATTCTATTGTACACTATGAAAATATGGCTATTAATCCATCAAATATTTAGTTATTTGATTATGGATAGATTTATATTATTTTTAGCAAATTTATCTTTTTTAAATGTTGAGGCTTTTCTTAAAAAGATTGATCTGTTAATTTCTGTCAGGTCTGAGCTAATACTCCATTTTTATTGATTGAAATGATTGGCAAACCAAGAGCTGAATTTAATAATCCAATTTTTGAAAAGGAAGGAAGAATATCAGGGAAAGATACAACCCTAGATATCTCATACATTCATTCAATCACTCACCATCTACCCGGTTGAGATACACTCTACTGTCTTTTACATTTCTCTAGTTGCAGACTAATATTTGTCAATAAAATGATGACACAGTTCCAAGGCCTGTCCTGAGGGAGTTCAGCACTACAGTCTTACATGCATTCTGTACTGTCCCTTGCCAGGACCTTAATCTAGTTTCATGGGGCTGTAAGTCAAGCTTACAAAAAGAAATTTAGCACCCTTTGTATAAGGGCTGTGCAAGAACACATATTGTTTCTTTAGACCTTTGTTAATATATACAGTATAGTCTTTATTAATCAAAGATAAATTTTTCTGACATTTATGGATTCATTGATTGTGATTTTTTCCCCCTATCCTTTATGCCATTGGGTTATACCGAATGAAATCAGATATTAAAAAAAAAATTGTAGAGAAACACGATCCACCATCTAATAGGGAGATTGATGTGCAAAACTTCCTTGAACTTTTTCAAAATATCAGCAAAAACAGGATGGGCAAAATGCTACTACTTTTAGCCAAATATGTTTTTTTTTAAATAAAATGTTTTTATAATAAAGAAGAGAGAAAAATATCAAAGCTTTAGCTTTCAAGCTTACTTAATAATATTTACTTACCTCAAAATATATAATGCTAGTTCTCCAGTTCTGTTGTTATAAATATTGGCATTTTTATTGAGCTTGGTTAATTTTCTTTCATCATTATCAACATGAAACATTTACTGAAAGTGATCATCCTTGGTAATGTCTGAGCTTACTCTGATAAACGTATGTGAGGTAGAATACTTGATTCTAAAGACCCTCAAACTTGGTTGATGGGCTTCTTCATAAGACTAGTGGCTAGAAAAGTTATATTTTATGCCCTAAAAATTTTTAGTAGATAAAGGAAACCGTTCTATGAGGTTGCATTTCCAATGGAAATGGGGCAGTTGCCCAGGTTTTATTCCTGGGCTCCTGACTGCCAACTTACAACTATGACAAAAGCAAACTTTCATATCTGGAATTAATGCAAAACATGAATCTAAGTAAACCAGTGAGCTGCTCGATTCCCACACATGAGATTAAATGGATTTGAAACGACATTCATTCATAGAAGAATAAATGCAAACAATGGAAAAAATGGAGAGATAGCATATCTAATTAAGTCAAGTAACTGAACAGGCTTCATTTTGCCAGTGAATGTGCAGGCAAGTTGTACTATAGCTCATCAAGGATCATATAATTAGGACTTAACTGTTATGGTAGTAATATAGCTTTGTAATCAGAAGTATTTACCATGTATATTAAACAATTGTTTTTCACAGATTCATGACATTCATTAGTAATTTAGAAAATTGATACCTTTAGAGATTTTGAGTTTTATTTTATTCACATAAAAAGCATTTTGTTAATCTTTTCAAAGCAGCAGTGTCAAATTTCCTGAAGTTGGCACTGTCACTAAAACCTGTTTCCTTTTTCATTTTTCCCTATGTTTGTATGCCACAAAAATGGCAGCACATAGCTCACTGATTCAAAATTCAACATATAAAATCAGAATTTATAAAATAGATAAGCTAGAAAGTAATTATTCTGTGTAAGATTCTATCAAAATGCTCTAATTATAAGTCATGTTCAAGAATTGTTTTTAATGTGGAATTCCACTTGTATGTTTATTATACAAAAGGATATCCATTTTAATAACTTTTAAAGGAGTGATTAATAGTAAAATATACATGGTTTCTTTATTATTTTTTTGATGTAGTGTTCCATGATTCATTATTTGTGTATAACACCCAGTGTTCCATGCAGCACGTGCCCTCTTTAATAGCCATCACTAGGCTAACCCATCCTCCCAACTCCTCTCCCCTCTAGAACCTTCAGTTTGTTTCTCAGAGTCCATAGTCTCTCATGGTTCATCTCCCCCTCCGATTTCCCCCCGTTCATTTTACATGGTTTCTTTAAATGTGGCAAACTTTTTTTTAAAAGATTTTATTTATTTATTTGACAGAGAGAGAGAGAGCATGAGCGGGGGAGGAGTGAGGGGAGAGGGGAAAGCAGGCTCCCTGCTGAGCAGGGAGCTGGATGATGCAGGACTTGATCCCAGGACCCCAGGATTATGACCTGAGCTGAAGGCAGACGCTTAACTGACTGAGCCACCCAGACACCCTAAATGTGGTAAACCTTTATTAAGATGACGGTAAAAAAAAGGTAGAAAGTTACTCAGCAAGGCATTGGCCTTTAATAACTACCAGATAATTTCAGTTCAACAAATTAAAGATCTTTTTTTTAAGTCTCTGTCATAAATTTCCAAGGAACTAGAAACTCATTATGTTTAGTTTCCACATATTGTCTTAATAATAATAATAATAAATAGTGATTTCTGTGAATGAGCTTTTAACATTACATGGTATATTTTTCCCCATGTTTACAAATAGTATCAGAGGAAACCTAAATTTGTACTGTTCAAATGTTAGGCGGTAGTCTGGAAAATATAGTGTAGCAAAATAGATGCTCCGGTAAATTGAAGTACTATTTAAAATATTAACCAATTCAGTGGAGGTTTTCTCTTTAGATGTGCTTTAAATTCAGAGAATATACTAATGGTTCATATATTCTACTGAATATTCTGTGGTTGAGAAAAGATAAATAGAACTATGGTGTCTCCTGCTCTCATTAGACTTCATTAACATGCAAAATCCCAAATTCTGGTTCTGGCAGGGAATATTTTTCATTTTCATTAATACAATGAGTTGACTAGAAAGAAAAAATTATTGTCCTACTACTTACCAGATAGACTAAAGTGTCCATGTGGCCAATTTGATCACTTTCTTCTATAATCAGTATTTAGTACAAACCAAAATGTTTTATTCCTACCTCTCCATTTTCTGTCATGGCTATCAGTCCTGATCAGCTTCTGTCATTACAACATTACATTATGATGGACATGTTTATAATTAATTAGACTATAACTTAGCTTTCATTAATTACATTTTGGATGGATGTCTTCATTTCCTGATGCTGATGAGATTTAATGGGGATTAGAATTCTTAATGAACTTCGGAAGTCACCCTTGTCTGTTCAACCAAGAGCATGTTTACCAAACTTTTATTAGGATACTTTTTTCCTTTGGAATACCATTCACGGATGCCCAAATTCATCTAATTTATGACAAACACTAGTTTATCATCTAACCAGAAGGATTTTGTATAAAACTATTTCCCCACAAGTTTGGCCTGTACATACACAAGTGAAATGCTATGCTAGATAATCCTGGTGACCTGGACATACATATCCAGCTCCCTCCTCCCTTCCTAAGACATAGTTTATGCCTTTGGGGAATTTTTTAAGAGCACTCTTGTAAAACAAAGGCGCATTCACAGGCAAATCTTTTTTTTTTTTCTTTTTTCCTATTTCTGAAAACAGGATGAACTCTGCATCCATTGGGATGGATTGTCTTCCCAAATAAATGGACAAAAAGGTCTTTGATGAGATAGGAAAATTAAAAAGTAAACCTGTAATTTATTAGCTATGTTTTCCTTGGACTCTTACTTTTATTATTGACAAACCATGGGGAACTGAGTTATGCACTTAGTATGATAGGAAGTCACTAAATTGTATGTCTACTGCACCATTAAATTTTATAACTTCAGAAGGCATTGGAAATAAAAAGTTCACTGTGACCAAAATTGTCAAACTTTAATGGTCTTTATCTGTAATGTCTTTCACAAAGCTCTTTAGGCAGGAAGAGAGATGAAGTGTTATTGGTTTGATGGTGGAATATATTCAACCAAGATGCGTAGCGCAATAGTCATTATTCTTTTGTGTCTAACAGCAAATACCATAAAATGATGAATGCAATAGAACTTTAGATTTTGGATTTTTCATTCAAATTATGCAAAAGCACTTGTTGTGCACTAAAATATTAGCATTCCATTTGTTACAGTTTGACCATCCTGGTGTGAAAACATGATTTCTTTAGCAAATGGACTGTGATTGTATGTATTGCTTTTAGGTATAATTGCAGGTATCATTGATGAAGTTTTCAGGTAGCTATTTCTTTACTTTTCAATATAGTAATTAAGAGTAATTAAAGAGTGACTAGTATAATTCCAGGTATTGCTAAAATCTTTCAGAAGATTATACATAGATTTAGCCCAGTGCCTCTTAACCTGCAAACTCCAGACAACTTTACTCAAAGGAAAATTAAATAAATTGATGAATCTAATAATCTGATGACCTTTTCCTTTCTCTTTTTTTTTCTTTTTACTTTTTAAAATATAGATATGTATTTGTTTTGCTAGTATAAACTTATGGGCGGTGTACAAGGAATGTGTAATAGGACTTCTTCAGAATGATTGTGAACACTTGTATGCAAATTGAGAAATAAACAGCATTGCCATCCAGTGGTACTTAATTCATGTTAGGTTTACGTTTTCTGGTCTCTGGCCTTTATAAATGACCATCTCAGGATTGGAAGAAACTGTCTGTACACGTCACCTAAAGCTTAGATTCTTTCTATACTACTTCCAAATGGTCTTCCAACAATGTTTGTCTGTCTCCGGGGAAAGGAACTCATCCTTCCTCTGAGGAAACTCAATTTTCATAGGCTTACTCAGATTAAAAGTTTTGTTTTTTTCAAAAATGGAACAAAAATTCATCTTATCATCATCACATACTTATCCTACTTACAATCGTACAGAAAGAGGCTAATATTTCATCCACATTATAATACTTGAAATATTTGATGACATTTCCTTTCTTATGATGCACATCTTTGATGTTGGTCTAAGTTCCTACACCATTCAGATTGTTTTCCCAGAATATGTCTCCTGACACCTTCTCTGTTTTTCCCTTCTCACTCAGAGCAGAACACAATAATCCTAGTGTCCCTGACCAACGCAGAGAAGCCAGACTATCAACTTCATTGCTATAGATATAATTCCAAGGTTTAAGCCTTATAGCTTTGTTAACGTATGTTGCCTCTGCCATCTAGGCCACATTTCCATTGGGTTTCCTGCATGCCTGGACTGATACTAAATACGCACTCATGATAACTCCCTGCTGCCAAGTTCCGCTTGCCAAATTTGGTAAACTAATACAGATTTAGGGCAATGGGCATTGTAACTCTAACTTCTGTTAGGGCTTTGGTTACTCTAATTATAGGAAAGTACTAAATTAGATATTTGGAAGAAGGTAGGGATAAAATCACAGCTTGAGAATAGATTGCCCAATTGGTAGACTGTTGGAGTTTTGGATATGATCTGAAAAAGAGTTTTTAGAAATTCTTGTGATTTCTTTCTTTAGTTGTCTTTTTTTTTCCCCCATTTTTTAATCTTTTCTTCTTTGGGCTGGTAATATGCACTGTTGGCCAGGAGCACATAAACTGCCAACAGTACCCAGATGTTCTTTCCTTTCAACTTTGACTCACACCATTGAAAAAGAAGATGGTTTCAGAATTCTCAGGTCCTATTGCTTTCAGAGTGCTCAGAAAAACAGATAAACAAAAATATACAAAAAGTTGTATTCTGTATGCCATTGTCATTCATTAAAAAAAAAAAAAATTTCCTTCCTTCCACCCCAACAAAATAGCAATATCTATTAAAACAACTTGGAATTCACTGAGGCAACAACGCTTAGAATTTAGTAATGAGGCATTCCTCTGGCTTCACATCTGTTAACATTTTTGCTGTAGACTGAATTTCGAAGGGAAACTAATAAAAATTCCTGACAGTAATCAGGAAATATTCTGAAACAATTACATATTAGAAGTCCATTCTCATAATATTTATTTTTTTAAAGTGAAGTATTATGTGATCTCATATCAATTAACTTACAGCCTCCTTGTATATTAAGACAACAATAATAGTTATACTACATTTACATTATTTGTTTTTTGGAATCAAAAGGTAAGGTGTAAGACTGATGCTTCTGTCACTTCCCTTAGTTTTTCCTATTATCTTGTATCTCTTTTATTTTTCATGTGTCTATTTTTTTTTTTTTTTTTTTTTTTGCTTAGCATTCTTATCTCTCTCTTTTTAAGATGATAATGTCTTTCATTCTTTGACGTTGAATGAGGGAGAAGGGAACTGGGAAGTGGCTTCTGGAGACAGAGCAGGATAAGGGAATGCAAGATAGCAGCATTCAGCAAATGGTAGAGCACTCTGTAGCAAAACAATCTGACAGTTATACATTGTCTACTACCTGGCCAGTTACAGTAGAACTTATTTGTGGGTGGTGGAAAATGACATGCAGTGGATTCTACCCCTGAAGAGATGACATTTATCATAATGTGGACAGGATTGGAAGTGTGACAATGTACAGTAGGTGGTCAATGAATCTGGAATGTTTTCTGGAGCAGATGGATTTGGGGGAGGCATTCTGGCAGATACTGTTTCCATTATAAACACTCTCCTGAACTTTTGCTTCATAGCACAGTTATTTTCATTTAAATAAGAAAGACATAATAATGGGATAAGGGGTGAGAGGTGGAAGGTAAAAATAATATTGGAGGGGGAGCTAAGTTTTGCTTGATATTAAGGATGTCTTTAGTCACATTCTTTTTAAAAAAGTAATTTTTGGAATTTATTCAGCTTATTTATTTTAAAAACTTAGTCCCAGATACTACATTTGGCTCTACCCAATCTCATCGATTTCTCTCATTCACATTTTTAGCATCAAAATTTTCATCTATTAATACCATAGGGATGGCTGAGAAGTTCTGAGCATCTTCCTCTGAGCGATGCTAGTTCTTTGAGCAGTATAGTATTTTTATGCTTTCAGAAGTCATATTTGGCCCATTTTCATAAATCTATCCTTTCAAAAGGAAAGTGGGTATGATATGCATTTTGCTTTGTTTGTGCATCTATAACATTTTTACCATTTTGAAATTCAAATCCGTTTATTCTCTGGGGGGCAAACTAAAAAAGTATGACCTAGTGGCTTTCGTGTTGAAATAGTGAACTTCTAAAGCTGACAACAAATTATAGTGAGAGGGATTGTACTAGTACCTTGATCACATGGGCAATTCTGATCTCTCAGAAATAACATATGTTCCACATTTTCAGCAGTATTTAGTGGCATCCTGCAAAAACTGCAAGGCTGGAAATTTCTTTAACTCCTGGCCTTTATTAACCCCGTCATAGACCATTCAGAGCTCAAGTACACCAGGCAAATGTATTTATGCTTCCATAAAGTTAAAACAAAAAGATCTTCCTCAGGATCATGATAGAATCCATACCTGCTGGGAGCTATTGTCTTGCCAAATGGTCTCTATCCAGGAAGGGAACAGTTGTGGAGAACTACTCTCCTTTCTATCCAGAAGGGGTTTTATGGATGTAAGGAACCTGAGGCCAGCCTGAGTTTCATGGAAACTTTGCATAACCAAGGCCCTCCTTTATTTCGTAAGAGCCATACAATGTAACATATGCCAAAGTCATAACTGTTGTAGCTAAGTCAGCATCTCCACAAGTTTGTAGAAAACCAAGCCCATTTGTTTATTTTCATTGCAGTTGAAAAACACTGACACATGAAAGCAAGTTGATCAAATCTGTTCCAAATTGCCGAGTGAAATTTAAAGTGTTAGGAAAGAGATGAAAATAAATGAACTGCATAAAATACATGTTTAGTCTTTGATTTTTTAAATGTAGTCTTCTTTTTAATCTTTTAAGTTAAAAAATGTAATTTTTTCTTTCAATTTTTAAGTGCTCGAAGAAAGGACCCTTTTCTATTAATCTAAATGAGAATTTTATATGCAAAAAAAAAAAACAACAACACATTTAAACGTTAGATACCCATGGGACAAGTTCAAAACCTGAACCTCAGTATGTGAAGCTACATTAGGAGATACTTTGGTAATATTTTGAGGGACATTTGTCTTTTGCTAGTTTGCCCCATATCCCAGATCAATAGTCAACTTGCATATACAAATGACAGGGTTTTTCCCCCTCAACTTATTACAGCTCAATCTGAACAAAGATTCTTTTAGATAAAAAAATAGTCAAAAGTCTGAGAATTCTTGGAAAAGGTAATTTAATTTCAAAGGAATGTCTATATCCTTTCAGTTTCTTCTGTATTAAAATTGTGGCATATACGTATGTGGGTGTTCGTAGGAAGTATCACTAAATGATTATGAACCTATTAAGGTTGCAGTGATTTCTGAGTTTAAGTACAATTTAAATATTTAAAAGTCAAGAGCTATATCCTTGAGCCCATAAGTAAATGGGGATACAAAAAGATGGTAAGATATGCAGAGATGGGGAATGAATTATAAGCACTTACATTTTTTTCTCATAAGATTCTTTGTCTTGACAGTTTTACTCAAACATGTAGGTGTCAGTTTGCAGAACAATGTACTTGGAATTAGGCACATGATGCTTGTTAACATTAACAAGGCTTGTTAATCTAAATCTCTGCAGACTCCACTGAAAATATCCTTTCGTGCATTAAGTGTAACAAATAATGAACATATTCCCTGTGTGTGTTTGTTTAGCTCAAACAGTGCCTTTTACTTTCCCTATAAAACACTTTAGATATCTAGGGCGGCTTACCATATCCGGCCTCCAGTTCGCTCAACATCTTGCCAGATTATTTTTACTCAATTAACAGAAGGGGACAAAAATTGGGCAGGGGCCAAAGAGAAGCAACTGAAACACAAAATCTGTTTGGACACCAGGACTGGTATGGAAAGGTTGTTAGCCTGAGGGGAAAAAAGGAAACTTAATGGCATTGTTCAGTTATCTGATTGTGTCTTACATTCAGGATACCAAATTATCGATCTCTACTGAAGGGAAAAAATAATGCTTAGAATTGCAGAAGAGAAGATTTAACTTACACATAAATAAAGAATAACTATAGTAGTTGTATAATGAATGTAGTAACAAAATAAATGAAATCTTCTTTCCAAAGAATGGTGCATTAAAGAAAAATCCTTCTGCCTTGCCTGTCCTACATTGATAATAAGCAAAGGGCCTGTTAGTGATATCCCTCTGATTAGACTATAACTCTGAGTTTTGGATGTAATTTGAACAGGGTCCCATCCATTCATATCTGCTATCAAACTGGTCTTGAGAGTTCTCAAGTATTCTTAAGTTCTCCCAGGTAAAGTTAAAGAGCAGAAAATTATTAGATATATGATCTTGCAGTCCCTATGTAGATTATGGAATTTGTTTGTTGTTTTTAAATGAGACGTACTATTTGAAAATATCTGCAGGGTGATATTTCTATTTCTCTGCGAGCAGCCCTCCATTCTAGTGAATGATACTGGATTTTGGTGTCCATTGCTGCATGTAAATATCTGTCTAGATCGATATTGAAATAAGACCATTTGAAAAATGTTGACCTTACATGAGTAAAAACTACACATTTCAGAAGAGACTCTATTTCTTATATATGTACAATGTGAATTTCTCTTCCTCCCTGTCTCCAAGGTGTTTATTTTAGAATATCTATCTATATATCTGTGTGTCTGTCTCTCTATCATCTATCTACCTACCTACATATCTACCTACCTACCTATCTATCTTCACCGATCAAAGTCAAGCATGTAGCTAGCCAGATTTTCAAAATTGTAATAGCGTTTCAGGAATTTTTCTTTAACATTTTAGGCAAAGGTAAATGGTATTTCTTTAAATCACTGCACCAAGAAGTGATGATCCAGTTCTTCCAGTTTAAGGAAAGATTTCAACTGATACGGATGTCTTGTGTAGAAGAACTCTCTTGTCATCAAGAAGGGCAAAATATTTCTTCCCAGCGACATGACCAAAGAGTACCAGTCATATAAGTACTAATGTAAGTTTGGGACATTTAAAAAGCAAAATCAAAAGGGAAAGTAAAGTAAACTACGGATGAGTATTATTTCTTTTAAGTTTTACTTATTACCAGTGTGGGGACTAAGAGAGGCAGGTATTGAATTTGCTTGAAGAACTCTGTCACAAGTTACATATTTCATTGTTTGGGGGGCAAACTTGTGGCTTTTAGACCATCTTAGTATTCATACAGCCCATTACTTAGTCAAAAGTTTTTACAGATGTTTGGCAACAGAGAAGCAGGAAAAAAATTAAATTACTAAAATCTTTCATCTTGTTTAGTAAAAATTTTTTAAAAATTAGCATTTTGTCTTCCATTAAGGCAGCTGATACTGAGCTTGTGGGCCACAAGGAATTGTATGATTTGAAGTCATGATCTATTCAGAAGGCACCATGCAAGGAGTGATACTCAGCTTCTCCCTTCCCTTCTTACCTCCCCATGCTCAGCGATGTTTCTGTCCTAAGGAGCTACACTTCTTACCAAGAGGTGTAGGTACGACTGCAGTGGTTGGCAAGTTTCCAAATTTCCGGTTCGTCCACTTTTCTGGAACACCAGAAGTCATTCATTTTTGAACAGTAATATCTGGCCCTGAAAGTGGCCATAATAACTAAGCAGAATAATCAGAAAGTGACATTGGCACAATTTATAGTTTCCAGTGACCACTCAGGAATATTCAGCATTACTTATGGGATTATATCTAATTTCCTATTCTACACTGTTCCCAAAGGTATGAACATGCTATGGCTTGAGCATTGTAAAACTATGTTAAAATGCTAAACCTCCTGTGGAGAATGCATTTCTACATTATAGCCTTCCTCAAAATGTCATTCTTTTAATGCCATTGAGCTTTTTCCTTTTTTAAAAAAGAATGAATGATTTCAGAAATATAATTTTATTTTTCATACTTCCATTATTATCATTACAGATAAAAATAAATGCAGGGGCTACTTTTTTCATATTTGGCAGTTGTAGTTTATTACTTGATATCCAAGTGAAAAATCTAAAATTGATTTCCCATGTGAAGTGAGTTTTAGCCAACCATCTGCTTAGGAGAGGGGAAAGGCAGACAAAGCTCATTCTTTCCTGCTGCTTCTTCTCACTGCTGTTAGATGACTACTGGGAACCTTAAAATAGGATTGCCAGGTTTAACTTTTCAGAATATGGAGTAGGCATATGTGTCTACCAGGGATTTGGGGCAGGGTAGGTTGTACTTAGACCAGTGGGACTAACTCACTTACTGACTACTGATGTTGCTGAATGCAATTATGGAGGTCGTGTGAGATGGAAGCACAGATGTCACAGCCATGTCCTGTTTTCCATCTCACATTCATGATTCAGCAGTAAAAAATGGGATGATCTTGAATATATGGATCACCTGGGAACCTAGGTCTGGACTTCAGTGTTATTTCAATACCTGGATTGCTTAATCTAATGGATGACAATTTTCAGGATGTGTATATTAAAGAGCTTTGGTGCTGGCTGCATATTAAAGGAACATCTATGAAAAAACAGATATTCTGGAGCCAAAGAATTTGTCATGATGTTCAAATGTAGAACATGTTGGAAACTTTACTGTTCAGGGTACGCCCAACTGTGGAATAGAATTCCTGGCATTACAGAGTTTGCCATTGCAAAATATGCCTTAGTAGGGGAAAAAAAAAGGTGAAAATAATTAACACAATACCTAACTAAGTACTTAAATCTGATATATGAAGCTAGATTTTGAAATGCAGCAAATACTGAATCATATTTTAAAAGACCACGGAATTCAGAGGAAGGCAACATAATGTTAAGACGCTTTCTGTCGAAATGTATAAAAAATTGTTATAAGCCCTGTATTTATTTTCTCATATTTATGGTATTTTCTTGGGTTCCTGGCTTCTTTTCTTCATTTATCAAAGTCTGTGTGGTATTCAAGCATTAAGTCTCTCTGGTCCCACATGTGCTCATCCTCATTTTAATCTCTTTCCCTCTCTCCCTCGCCTCCCATCCTGTTCCTGTCTGCCTTTCTTCCATTATATTACCTAATCCTTACATATAAAGAATTTCTATACTGTCTGCTTTACTTCACAGAATCTCTTAAATGTGTTTCTATAAATTTCAAAGTAGGAAGATTTTCTTCCTCATGTGTCAGTACATATTTTTCCCCCAGAAAACCTCAGAGGCTAAAATTTATCAACTGAAACAGAAATAATCATGTTGAAGCAGGAAAATGTTTGCTACTTAATGCCATTTAACCTGAATCTATTCAGTGATTTAGTGTGCATGGCCTCCATAATTGGTCTCTGTAAAACAGAGAGAAGGAAAAAGAAAGGGAGGAAGGGAAAAAGAAGGGGGTGGGGAGGGAGGAGGGAAAGAAGAAGAAAAACGTATGCATTTGTATGTGGCTATTCAAAACTCAGAGCAAGCAGACATTCATAAGGCCAAATCCAAGTTTTTGAAGTAGGGTCTACTATTTAGCTAATGTAAAAGAAATTAAAACCAGGAGTCACAATTATGCTTTTCTCTTTCCAGAGTTTTAAAGAACATAAGCCTATGTATCCATGTGTTTTCCTGTTATTCTCTTACTTCTCCCGTGTATGCTAATGTATATCCAGAAAACAAATAATTATTTTTGTTATATTTACCAACGTTTTAAATTCTGTATTCCCTGTCAAGAAAATGGCAAATGCAGACAGTTCACAATTAGCCACACCCTGGTTCTTGCTGATTCTCTGCCCTTCAGAAGTGACCCTTGCCAATAAAGGATCCATTTCAGTTCTGGATATTTTCACTTGAACTTTGTTTAAAGTCTGAATTGTCTTTCTCAGTTATATAATCCACTGTGGTGTCGTGAACCTGACTTTATTTTATTTAACAATGTTTAATATACTGAAATAGGATAGACAACTTAGATAAAATTTCACTAAATAAGTATATCAAATTTAAGAACATGAAAGGGGCCATCTAAGGGACTTTTGTTACAATAGCTACAAATGGACGGTGTTTTATTTTAAACTGTCAAGAATCTCTGGAATACCAAAACGGATGGATTGTAGTTTGTCATGTTAAATGCTTACAACATAATAAGCTTTAATGTTAAAAATTGGTGTTGGCCATAGGTTGCATTTCTAATTTGGAGTGAGATCAAATGACAACAGTTTTCCCATAAATGTTGTGGGTGCTACAGTGAAATATTTAAGATGTGATTTGTTGAAATGTTCTAAATTATGTTTTATTACACAGAATGCCCACTTAAAGCAGCAGTGTTAAAAAAAATCCCCCCATGGTTGCAGTTAGATAAATGCTGCCCAAGAGCAGGCCACACAAGCAGCTCCCCTCTCTGTACAGTGTCCTAGAATACATCTGGAGTGATAAAGCCCGTCTCTCTATTAGTGAGTCCAAACCCGCGTCCTTTATTGAACACAGTGTTTAGCATGCGAAAGAGAACATAGATTAGAAGAAAGAGGTTTTGTCGGGCAGAATTCCTAAGCTGCTTCTCGCGTTGTTTTTCTCTCTCTCAGATATATTTATGCTCGAGCATATTTATTGCTGCTTTTTTCATTGCTTTGTTAGTATTACTAGCACTTTAAACTTTGAGAAGTTCCCCATCTCTGAGGAGAAATGATGAAAGTCGTTTAATGGGAGGACATTGCTCCAGTGGAAAGATTTACCCGCTAATGCTTTTTAAGTGGGTCTTTGGGGCTCTAAGTGAGATCTGTGCCTTATTTCTGAGAGTAGCATATAAACTCTGTTTTGGTAAGGCATGGCTTTTTCTTTAGTTGCCTCTTGGGTTCTTCTTTTTAAACCACTGTATATGGTTTTGCTGAATCATGGAAAATGGACATTTCTCTGTAGCTAAAAATCTCATATATATTTTAAACTGAAAATTGGTAATATTAGTTGAAAAGTGCAAGAATCTATAACTCTGTGGCATTTATAGATATTATATCCATGTATTTTACTCTCATTAATGCTAATGTGGTTGGTTTTTATTTGTTGGTTCTGTTTTCTTTTTATTTTTGCACCATGCCAGACACTGATGATACACAGTGGTGAATAAGACCATCTAGTCCTCCTGAAAGGATGTAAATTCTTTTCTTTTAAAGATTTTATTTATTTATTTATTTGACAGAGAGAGATAGCGAGAGCAGGAACACAAGCAGGGGGAGTGGGAGAGGGAGAAGGAGATTTCCTGCCGAGCAGGGAGCCCGATGTGGGACTCGATCCCAGGACCCTGGGATCATGACCTGAGCCGAAGGCAGACACTTAATGACTGAGCCACCCAGGCACCCGAAAGGATGTAAATTCTAAGTAATTCAAAGATTAAGGATATAACTTTGGATTTTAACAGACTTAAACTGTGATCCTAAATTTGCCAGTTATTAGTCCTGTGAAGATGGAAATGTGTTGGAAATTCTCTGAGTCACAATGTGCTCATGGGTAAATAACAGATAATCATCACTCTTTGGGGGTTTATATTATGTAATAAAGGGAAGAGCCTAAGACATGACTTAACTTCCAGGAAGTGTGTAATAAATATTAGTTACCAGCAGTTTTTGATGTGTGCTAATCACAATAGCAGTTTGTACATTGACTGTGTCGGTCACAGGTATCGTCTGCAAACTTTGCAACCATCCGGCAAGGGGTGTATAGTTATTCTGTTTCACAGCAGAAGAATCTGGGGCTTAAGGCAAAAGTCTAAGGAAAAGTCGCCCCAGTCTCATAGCTGCTGCTTTGAACAAAGACTTGAACCACGTTCATCTGATGCCAAAGCCCATGTGGTTTCTACTGCATTCATCTGATTCTTAATCCGAGGTTTGCACTGGTTGGAGCAGCCATTCTTCCTTTTTTTTTTTTTTTAAGATTTTATTTATTTATTTGACGGAGAGAGAGACAGTGAGAGCAGGAACACAAGCAGGGGGAGTGGGAGAGGGAGAAGCAGGCTTCCCGCGGAGCAGGGAGCCCGATGCGGGGCTTGATCCCAGGACTCCGGGATCATGACCTGAGCCGAAGGCAGTCGCTTAACCAACTGAGCCACCCAGGTGCCCCGCATTCTTCCCTTTTTTCCTGTTTGGGAGAGAAACAAATTATACCTTTCCCTATCCCCAAGCCTGTATTCTGAAAGCAGCAAAACAGTCAGCAAACGTCCTCATAAAAACAGCACTCTGGCTACAGAACCTTGGAGCAGATCTTGGGCATCCACCATTAAAATAATCTCTCTCTAGAATCACCTCTTTCCTAACTTATTCCATTCCAGATCTATGCCCTAAAACATATAAGGTCTCCATATAATTTATCTCCCAAAGTATTGTGGAGACTAAAGGGGCACTAGTGGTAATTATTCTGGGCTAACAGTTGTACACCAGCTCCATCCCGGAGAAACCAAGATGTACGGTCATTCTATTTACAAGAGTCCAAGGTTTAGATTTTCTGTCAGACTAGGAAAATACTGAGCATAAAAGGGAAAAATATTCTTTGTCCCGATAAGTGGACACGTGAACATTTCCCCCTTAAGGCCAGAGTAACGTCACTGCACTATTAACGCAGCTCAGCCGGTGCTCTGCCACCTGTTAGAGCTGTGTGATAGAAATTTCCACCTTTCTTGCTCCTTCAGACCAAAGGGAGAGGAGTAACTGGCACTTTCTTATAAGATTTAAATAATCGTTTTTCTGTTCAGGGGATATTGGATAAAAACACTTTATTTATTTATTTATTTAGTTAGTTGGTTAGTTAGTTATTTTTCCCCTGCAAGTCCTTTGGTCAGTGCCCAAATACACATTCCGTGCATTTGGGAGGAAATGTGCTGTGTAAGATGGTTTGTTGAATCATAGCTAAGTATCTCTGCAAAGGAAGAGGTGTTTGTAAGCTGTAATGCAAATTTTGCCATGACAGCAACCACCAGTTATTTGAGGCAGTTTCTTATTGCAACTGACATCTTGGAAATTGACTGCTAGGTTAAATCTTTTATAAAGCAATAATGAAGAGAAGTGAAGAGATAAGCAGAGTGTTCAGTAGGTGATTGAACCCAGGGGTGGGGGAGAAGGAAAGGAAAGAAGATAGAGCAAATAGAATGAAACATAATATAGTTATTATGATTTCCCTCAGATTTTACTGAGTTTTGGGATCCTTTTAGAATCAGTGAATTTGCTGAAATTGGTTGTCCATCTTTACCAAGTATCTGTGATACCGGTGATAGGTGATGTCTTTTAAAATAATATTTTTGTTATAGATACAGCATTTAAATAACAAGCAAGCTATAAATAAAAGGAAAGAGAGTAGGTTATAAATCTGGTTTTATAGTATTGTAGTTATGAGCAGGAATGTTTCAACAATTTACCTTAAAATTCACATGAAAGTCATCACTGATAGAAAATACATCTTAATCTGATAGGAACTTAAATCAAAGTAGAAAGGCAGGGAAAGGTCATTTACATGCAAATAAAAATATTTTAAAATTCTTTAATTCCCCCCCCAAAAAAATCCCTTATAAAAACAGCATAGGCCAATTATAAAGCTTACAATTACATTGTGAATTTCAATGATGTATTTAAGTTGAATGATTCTTGCCCTGACACATAATTCCGTTTACTCTCTTTTCCTTCCCTCGGTTCCTCTTTTTTTGCTTGTTTCATTCGTTCATTTCATTTATTCACAGTTCTGAGATAATCAATTTCTTTCTGAACCTAATTTCCTTAGAAGACTCTTACTCCTACTTCTTTATTAGCTTTCTATATAGTTATACTACTACATTTCCATTTTTAGGATCCCCCCGCCTTCTTGTTAGTCCTACTTTTCAGAAATTCTGGCAATAAAATCCTAAGTGTCTGTTCGTGGAAGTATTGGACTCTGCTCATCTAAAATTCCTGCCTGACTGTAGTTTCTTTTCTTTATTATTTAAAATATGAGCAGTTCATGTCTTCGGAGGATTCCTACCACTTACACATAAACAAGCACCAGTTTTTCCTTATTTATCCGAATTAAGCCAGGAGGAAGCAGTGCCTCTATTTATTTCTACTTTCCGTGAGATAAAATTGACTTCAAGGCAAGCCTTAAATTTTATCAGCTATTCTACTTTTAGATAGTGGAGCCGTCTAGCAGTTTTCATGATAGTTAATGTACCCATAAGCTCGGCCAGCTACAAACTGAAGTAGAAAAAGCATTTTCCATGTTGCAGGCTTTTTGGTAGACTACCTTCCTTTCTTTTTTCTTCCTTCAATCAATTGTTCTTTTTGAATACTTGCCTGAAGAACAACAGGGTACCTGCCAGCGGCTTTGGTCTATTCATTTTGCTCCAACTTTTCCTCCCATTACAGTAGGCCAGTGGTTGTCAGAGTAAGGGCTGGGGACTCCGGGTCTCTGAAAGATCAGGACTGTTCTGTCAATAATACTAAGACAGTCTGCCTTTTCCACCCTCGTTCTTGCGCATGGAGAGGAGGTTGCCAAAGACTATATATCATGTGTGATGGCTTTATTGCTCTGATCACTTAGCGGGGGTGCGTGCTTGGTATTCCTGTGTTCCGAATGTTTCTGTTTAATTTCTAATATGGTAAATATTGATAGCTATAACTCACATAAGCAGAAGCTCATTAGGGTCCTCAGTAGCTCCTGAGGCCAAATGATTTGAGAACCGCTGCTCAGTTCAGTCAGGGATAGTGATTTACCAAGCCACAATGATAACTGTAAAATATATATCATTTGTGTAAAGCTGCAAGTGTGTTTTGCTTACTTCTCATACTTGGTGAAATTGTGATTGTACACCTTAAGCTGAAGTGGTTTTATTTCTCTGATAGCTTCTCTTAACAGTTACCAGTTTTTCTCCAGCATTTTCCCTCGTTCTCTAATACACTTGCTCTATCTCTAAAAGCCTTTTAGCCTGAGGACAGTGTGCTTTATTTCCTAAATGATATTTAGAGAAAGAGACATTCATATTTTTTCATTAAGCGGTATTACTAGTAGTCTGATTTTAGTCGGCTGTCATCACCTTTTGATAAAAATAAATAACTGGCATTTGGGAAGATGATTTTAAACACACAAGGGCATAATGTAGATTAACTTTTGCTTATGATCTCTGACATTATCATATCCATGTGATAAATAACTTTTATTTTTCGTTGTTTACTATTATGTTGAGTACATTTTGCATGACTAAGTTAAGAGTCGACATTTTTTCAGTTTAAAATGCTGAGAAACAGAGGATTTTCAGCAGAGGTAAATTTAACATATTACACATTTAAATGGCATGCCAGCATTAATAAGAATTTGAATTTATAACAAAATTAATAGTGACATCTCTGCTGCATCCATTAGGATGATTTAATAAACCAAAGATCCAGGTCAATCAACAATCAGATTGTGATCATCATGGTTTCAAAGTCTTAAATTAGGAGGATGGATATAAATCTTTAACCTAAACTATGTTGGCATTTACTTTATGTAACCAGTAATAATATAATAATAATAACATAGATATTGGGTATGTTAATGAACAAGTTTTTATGTAAGTTTTTAAATTCATTGTTTCTCTGGGCGCCTGGGTGGCTCAGATGGTTAAGCGTCTGCCTTCGGCTCAGGTCATGATCCCAGGGTCCTGGGATCAAGTCCTGCATCAGGCTCCCTGCTCCTTGGGAGCCTGCTTCTCCCTCTGCCTCTCTCTCTCTCTCTGTCTCTGTCTCTCATGAATAAACAAATAAAAAGTTTTAAATAAAAAAATGAATAAATTCATTGTTTTCTCTTATTAAAGAAATATATGCAAATAAAATAAATCAGATTTCTCTGAAACATAAAGACGTTTCTTGTTACCTAATAAGACCTCTGGTTATACTATTTCAGAGTTGGCAGTTTAATGATGTCATCAAGAGCTGAGTGTTTTCTATTCTACTGTGTCACCTTTTTTTCCCTTTTGTTGGTTTCAATATGGTTGTACTAGATTCAAATTGCACATATTAACCCTGTCTTCTAAGGCAGAAAGCAGTCTGTGCTAAAAAGATGACTTATTTATTAATTAATTTTTAAAACAAGAAGGATAGATTTTCTCAGAAACCCTCCAAGAGACTTCTCTTAATGTGTTCGTGCCCAGGATAGGGTCAATATGGCCATCCCCTAGGGCAAGCAAATGTTGGAAAGTGAATATCAGGTGGAAACTAAGATTTGAGTAATTGGTTTATATCTCTCAGTCACTTTCTAGGCTGGGCACATTGACATTCTGAGAAATACACTAGTTCTATTAGGAATGGAGGAGGTCATTCCCTTTGAATAGGAAACTAACAGCTTTTGCCACAATTGATAAGTGATTAAAACAAGGATATGCACAGGATCTCAAAAACCCAGAGAGTCAGGAAGCCCTGTGTCAGTGGCTGGGGGGAGGCACACTGAAAGGGTGGATTAAGTGATCCAACTCTAGAAGGCATAGTAAGAGTTAGCCAGGTAAAGTCATGTGGAAAGGCAAATGAAAAGATATTATCCAAGGCTTAAGTGGTATGAAAAATCTGAAGTGATTTCTATTCTACAAGTTATATTTGTTAGAAGGCATTACTGTACATTTCTCCTCACCCTTGCATGGATATGTTCCAAGACACAAGCAGTGCTAGGATTAAACCTAAACTATGTCCACATAGTCATAGCATTGGATAGTCATAGCACTAGATCAATGAAGTGCTTTCACACACCTATGATTTCCCTACACATTTAAAGTGGTGTGAGGAAGCCATGTCTTTTTTTTTTTCCCCCTGTTAGTCCTCCAAGGAATTTCCTATTGCATTCAGTCCTCCACTGGAATTCCTTATTGCATTCTGTTAGATTACATTAACAGTCCCTTATGAGGTCTTAACTGCTAAAGCACAAAAGAATTGAAATCACTGAGCAAAGAGGCTTGGGACCCACTGGCTTGTTTTTTTTGTTTGTTTTTTTTTTTTTTTCCTCTAATACTATACTCTCAAGTTGAGCAGCTGAAATCAGACATCTACTTTTTAGGGTATTTGCTTTATAATGATTGTTAAGACTGTGCTTTTCCCACACAAATTTACTTGAGATTCAGTCAATTATTTGCCAAGTCCTTCAGCAACCTGATAGTCCCCTTTGATTATGGGTCTGCCTGGAGAATAGGAATTCCATGAGTTTGCTTCCAGGGCAAATGGAAACCTAGTAATTGTGACTGGGCTGTTTCTGTCACTCCTGCTAGTCATTATTGCAAATACAAACTTATAACTTGTCTGGATATAGTATGACTCTTTTCAATAAGGACAGCCATAACTAGAGAGCAACTACTATGAAGAAGTGATGGTCATACATTTTTGCCCTTAGGAATTTATTGTATAGAAATGATCTATTATTTACGCATTGCCTTTGATTAAGATTTACTTGTAAAGATTTTTTTTTAGAGATGTTATTTATTTATTTGTCAGAGAGAGAGAGTGAAAGAGAGAGAAAGAGTACAAGCAGGGGTAGTGGCAGGAAGAGGGAGAAGCAGGCTCCCCACTGAGCAAGGAGCCCGATGTGGGACTCAATCCCACGACCCTGGGATCATGACCTGAGCCAAAGGCAGATGCTTAACTGACTGAGCCACCCAGGCACCTCAGTTTACTTGTAAAGATTTAAATATGTATATTTCTTTACTCTTTGACTAAGAAATAGTGCCTCCTGGCCTAGGACCGATGCTCATTGTATATATCAAGACGTTTCATCCTGGCATTGGTAAGCAAAGCTGTACCTTGAGAGACATGTATTTTTAGCAGATTGTTAGAAATAAAGTGGATAGACTTCATGCCAAAACATGAAGATAGGATAATATTTTCTCTAAATCCAAGTTTTGTTTAGATGACCTATGACAGTGGGTACTTCTTCCAGTGATAGGGATAGACTGCATTGACCTGAATTGATTTCAGGGTGTGAGTAAGGAAATCCTTGAGCTGTTATAGGATTAACCATGATGTTGGACTGCTTAATGAACCCCAGCTTTTTTCTCTGAAATTGAACTAGAAACTCAGAAAATTAAAAAATATCTATAAAAGACGAAATTATAACCAAGGGTCTGATGCTCACTTTTTTTTCATTTAAACAAATTAATTTGTGTATATGATAATCAAATGTGTTTTCCTATTTACTTACTCTGACCCTCCCATCCTGATTCCAAAGAAATATCAGTAACATCAACAAATCTCTTTTCCCCACTTCCTATTTTAAGCATTACCCAAAGAAAAGGGGGGAAATCTTTACTCCTGTCTAAACCCCTTGAACATCAAAAATAAGGTGCTGACAAGAGAGAGAAAGATGCAGAGCTACCCCAGTGTAATACACACCTTTCAGAAGTTTCTTTCTAGCACCGAAAATGGCATAGTCTCATCTTGGGTGAGCTTACGGGTATGTCCAGGTCAGATCAATGGAAGACCATAGGCAGAAACCCAGGCTGATTATTCAGGAGAGAAAAAAATTGAACATGCGTGGTGTCAGGCTCTATTCTAGGAGCCTTCAAGTGCATGTTCATTTATACTCCACTATAGCTCTACGGGACAGAGATTATGATTCTCACTATTTATAAATGAAAAAAAAAAAAAAAGTGAAGCTCTGCATAGCCTAATAACTTGTCCAGGGTCCCTTATTTGCATGTGGTAGTACCAGGATTCAATTACAGATGTGCCTAATTCCAAGTTCTTCCCACTGCATAGCTCAGTAAAAAGCTATTGTCTTAGTGGGTGGTGAGATGAGTACTACTTATCCCTTGGCAGCATAATCAACAAATCTCACAGCATGCAATTAAAAATTATTTTGTCCAGGTGGATAGTATCTACAAACTACATGTCACTTTTACTACTTGTTTTTTTTTTCTTTTCTTTTTTTTTTGTAAGTTTGTTGTGTTTAGTGGATGAAAATCATACTCTCATTTGCAATAAAAATTATTCTCAAAGATTTCAATAAATACTATCTATGGTTTGGTGATTGACATAGATAATGCATCGGTCTTAGTTTAAACTTTCTTAGTAGGTACTAAAATGTTATTTTCTTATATATTTAAAATTTTATGTAACCACAATTCAATTTAAAATTCACTTAAATGATCTATAAACTTTTCTTTTTTCTTCTTTCACATTCAATGAGGATAGATACCTCAGTTTTACATACTTGTGAGAATCAATAAGAGAAAGGAAAATCTAATGCAGATACAGATTTTTTAAATAGACAAATGAAGTCCTAAATAAATCAAAATAACTTTAAGTGTCCAAGGTCTTTTGTGCTCTTCATTCTATAAACCTAAACCCAAGGATCTATTACTTATAAAATGAAGTCATAATCATTCCAACAGTAGAATTTGCAAGTGCATTTATTGAATAATAAATAATTCAAGAAATATCAACCAAAAACATTCTGTACTTTCTACTGGGAATTTATCCTTAACTTACACATTTCATCTGATCTTACAAAGTTACTTTCTTTTTTTTTTAAATTTTTTTATTGTTATGTTAATCACCATATATTACATCATTAGTTTTTGGTGCAGTGTTCCATGATTCATTGTTTGTTCATAACACCCAGTGCTCCATGCAGAACGTGCCCTCCTCAATGCCCATCACCAGGCTAACCCATCCCCCTGATCTTACAAAGTTACTTTCTTACTGCTCTACTCCTCACTCCAGATTTTGATTTAAAGCATGGGACATGGTATGGTGGCCTCATTTCTTCCAATCCTAATTCTGCCTATCATGTATTTTATAATGTTGGGAAAATTATATGACTTTATGGAATCTCAGTGTTATATTTTATAAAATGAGGCTCAGAGTATTTTGCAATTTTGGATAACTGGGATTGTATGATATTAAATATACGTTGCTATTATTCTATAAATTGAGTTTATCTCATTTTTCTTTTCTAAAAAAATTATTTCACAAATTTATTATTTAACTATACAAATTCTGCTGTAAGCTGTAACAGTCATTTCATACCAATAAATTTTGTTATGAGGCATTCATATTGAGAAGCTTGGTGTCACTACCTTCCTCATACATAGAAATAAAAGAAGATGCTTAAAGGAGGAAAATTAGTTCAATAATTAGTACAGAACTGTCCAGCTAGTCAGGGATAACAAGGAAGCATATAGAGCACAGTTTCACAAAGATATTTTTAAAAAATTAATAGCAATCTCTTTATGCTTTGCTATTACTGTGTTTAGAAACAGGACTGAATACTCCATTAATGTACTTCAATCAGTGATTACATGATATCAACCCCTGGTACCTTCTTGGAGTCGAAGCATTTCCTAAATTCAAAGTATGTTTATTTATTTACTTTTTTAAGATTTTATTTATTTATTTAACAGAGAGAGAGAGAGTGAGAGAGGGAACACAAGCAGTGGGGAGTTGGAGAGGGAGAAGCAGGCTCTCCGCTGAGCAGAGAGCCGGATGTGGGGCTTGATCCCAGGACCCTGGGATCACGACCTGAGCTGAAGGCAGACGCTTAATGACTGAGCCACCCAGGCGCCCCTCAAAGTATGTTTATGATTCAAGAGGTGTGAGCATACATTTTGCTTACATGCTGAAATCATTGAATCACCAGATGATTTTGTTTTTTTTTTTTAATAAAAGATTTTATTTATTTTAGAGAGAGAGTGAGCAAGAGAGAGAGCATGAGCAGGGTGGAGGAGCAGGGGGAGAGAGAGAAGCAGACTCCCCACTGAGCAGGGAGCCAGATGCAGAACTCGATCCCAGGACCCTGGGATCATGACCTGAGCCGAAGCAGACACTTAACCGACTGAGCCACCCAGGTGCCCTGATTTTGGTTTTATTATCAGGCAAATAGAAGATCCTCATGTACATGGCTCCCTGCTATCAGTAACATTTACCTTTTTAAGCAGAAATGGTAATGCTTATTCTAGAATGATACTAAAATATATTCTTCATGACTTGAGTCTGGAAGAATGCTTTTCACTTGGCAGAAAAATGTTTTTTAAATGTTTGATAGATAAATAGCTGATAGTGTAATGAGTTAACATAAATACACCATGGAAAAGATAACATAAGAGCATTTCTTTTAGTGTACAAATTTTTACCTCATATTTCCCCCCATAATTATCAAGTGCCTAATGACTTTTTGGTTTAAGGAGGAGAGTATTTTGCTAATACAGAATGGTTTTCTCATTGTATGAATATGTTCTCTGGGTATTGTATAATTTCAGTCCTAATTATTTCAAACTTTGTATAGATTTATTTTTTAGGAGAGTCACTCTATAGAGGGACATCAGATTCCTGAATATACTCACCAATAGCGCACAAGAATATCCATCAGTTGTGTACTGAATGGAAAGACTAATGAAGTATCCTTTACCTTTCCCCATCCTTTCAGCCCTAACACTGAAATTTAGAGTTTTATTGAATGTTTCATTAGCATTTGAAGTTTTTCTCATATATTAGAACTAATATCATGTTTCTCTCTTTTAAGATGCAAAACTGTACAAACAAATGCACAGAAAGAACATTGTATGTAACCAACATTGTTTTGCAAGGATATTCCCCTGAACCCTGACACTTTTGGAATTACCCTCTTATCAAGAGGCCAGCAGAGTTACTTAAATATATTTGCCCATGCTCTGATCATTGACATACCTTACAATAATTCAACTTTATTCAGTATATTTTTTTCAGTATAGAATAGTCTCCTTTTATCTTCTCGCTGTCAGACAGCTACATTTATTTAAAAGTAACTGTTCTATGTCCTCTACTATAAGTAATTGTTCCTTTTATTCATTTAAAAAGTAGTATGTGTTCATTAAAGAAACATCATCATCTGTTCCACTCCTTTTTCTGCTCCATTTCTCCAACTTGTATATTAATTAGAACATTTTGTATTTAAATCAAACATGAAAGTAGAAAGAGGGCAGTTGACATTGTAAAGATGAATGCCCCTTAATGTATTTTAAATGAGATAGAAGTTTAAAAATTCTCAGTCATTTTCCATAGTTTGCAAAAAAGATGTGAATTCAAATATGCCCAAGCTACCCATAAATAAGCATATTGAATTCTGCTATGGGCAAATGGTTGTAGGTTTTTATGTAGTTGATTATGGCTGACCATTAAGAAAAGACCACAAAACATGGAAGAATTTATTAGTCCCAATCTTCAAGGCAGGTTTTCTTCTCCTTCCCATCCCCAAGTAAATAGGTAGACTTATAAGTAAGTACCATACAAATAAACACTAACTTCTTTCTGGAAGCAATAGAAGGTGTAAATTCTAATGGAAGGAAATCTGGGTGCTGAGGTTTCTTTAAGTAAAGTAACTTCCTGTATACATCACCAAAAAAGATTTGTTTCACTGCAGTGCTATTGAAGGTAAACTTCACAGTTTATCATTTAGGCCAATGACCCATAAAAACCTAGGAAAGTTAGCCACTGCCATTGGTTATCAGATCTTCATCCTCCTGTCTGGATTATCACAATAGTTTCCTTACTAGACTCCCTTCCACCAAGTCCCAGCCCACGGAGCACCTTCCATCTTTCTACCAGATGAATACTGAAAGTATTTTATTCCTCAGCTTCATACCCATTTATTTCTCCTATCAGCCACAGGATAACATCAAATGCCTTAACATTGTACCGGTTATCCCCTAACAAACTCTAGATTTGTCTCTTGCCTCACCCTCTCCCTTTTCTCTTATCCATCTAATATTTCCTAACTGCCCAGTAGACATAGGGATAAATGAATCTAGTCCTGCCATCAATAACTTACAGTGTACTCATCATTTAAGAGGTAACTCAAGAGTCACTTCTGGAAACACATCTTACCTTCTGTTAACCTGGATCCTTCTCCACAACACCTACCCACAGTTTTGTAGTTCTAGAATAATTTATACATACTTCTTTCCTTATTTATTCGTGTGACATATGCACGATATACCTTTAAAGCTATTTATTCATTTAAAAAATATTTATTCAACATTAATTATGTGTAAATGGTCATTGCCAAAAGCCACTTTGGATTCCTGCTGGCCTTCCCCAGCAGCATGAATCTCTCATGTCTGTCAATGTGTCCATACTTTGCACTATTTTCAATGTTGCTGAGTTTCTGTTCCCCAGCCAGGCACCAGCTCCCTCTTCAACTGTGACAGCTCCTCTCCCTGCAGAGTTTTGAAGACTCTGTGCCAACTCAGCTCTTTGCACAAAAGGAGTTAGCAGTGGTACTGTGTCCATGGTTGTATTCACAAGTCGTCTTTTTTCCCCCATTCTTACAACATAAATCATTACTTGTCTGAGTGGACTTGTCACTATTTGCGAACATGAAGTGCCATCTACATTTTGACTTTTCTATTGGTGTACAGATATTTTTTAGAAGGAGAAAATTTTAGATTTAGGATTTTAAACATCAACAAATAAGAATTATATCATTTTAAGACCGGAAGGAAATTTACACTTGGCACAATCAAGCCCAAACTGTCCAAGAGCTCAGCTCAAGGTCGTGCAACAAGTCAGATGAAATATACAGAAAACAATAAAAGTGAAAGTATAGAGCAGTGTTTCAATTTGCATCTAAAAAAATCCAAGATTTAAATAACTTATCAGTGTTATAAATGATGTTTACACAAGAAATAAATCAATTACTCCTCATCCAGTGGGTTTTTAAAGTCCTACTTTAGGAAAGAAGCAATGCCCATATTTTCCCCCTATTCTGCTCCTTTGAAAAGAAGAGCAATTACATTGCCTGTTGAAATAGGAAGGCTTCTTCTAGCTCTGTCATGGTGGAGCAATTCAGAAACAGAGATGCAACCTTCAAAGCATGTTTTACACAGCTTAAGCTGAAGTAGTGTTGGCTAATTATATCTCCATAAGATATGAAAGGATGCAGTTCAAACCCAGGAGTGTAGACTGTCAAGTAAAATAATGTTTAACCCACTGACCCATCTCTGCTTCACTTTGTGCTTTGCAGACTTTAAAGTTTTCAATTCCAAAGGCAAACAACTGTTTTAAATGTAAAGAATAATAGAAAATTGCACTGCAAACAGACTGAGAGGAACAGCCTAAGGGATGAAGAATTTGTTGTGAGAGAAAACAATGCATGATATTATTATTACTTTTAATTTAGTGAGCGCTAAAATGTGTTTGGGATTTATTATAAAATATCTGACCTGAATTACATATCCAACCATATACAAATTTCTGAAATTAATTTAATAAATATTTTAAAAATGATGAGATACCTGAGTAATTTTTTAAAATACCATGAATTATAGTTCTTTTGTGTTGTAACTTTTTCATCTATCACTAAAATATATATATTTAATACTTTTATCTTACATATATATGTCTTAATTGACTTAGTAAATTATTTCCCCAAATTATTAACTGAAATAATTTTGTTAACCTTGGAAAAATATATGTTTTTTCCAGTGACTTCCTAATCTTAGTATTTCAATTCAGTTTCATTTGACAAATGTATTTATTTATTTATTTTTGTTTCCATGTGACAAATTTGTTTTTTTTATTTGACAAATTTGTATTTGATACCTACCATATGTCATGTAGTACTAGGTTATGCAAACTAGCAAGGCAAAATTCCCTGTTCTCAATGTTTCAAAATTTGTCTCTAATTCCTAGCTTTATGGAGCAGTAGGTTTTGAAAGGTTGCAAGTGTGTCACTTAATATATTGTTTTCCCCAACAGAAATTACCATGTAAACTAAAAAGAAAAAAAAACTCATATATGTGTATATATGTGTGAGTGTATGTGTGTGTGTATTATGTATATATAAAGAGTTTGAGGTGTATTTTTAGTATAAATTGTACATCAGATTTATTTTGAGCTACTTGATTCCATATCAGGATAGATTGGACATAGATCGTTTTCATGGCTGTCATAAAACTGAACCCTTTAAACTGAATATATGATAAATTCCTTCTCTGAGACTCCTACAATATGAGCTACCTTTGAGTTGTTCATTCATTTATGAAGGTTTAGGTTTGGTTCTCTGAATTGGGGGAAAAATTGGAATTCATGATACCAAGAAATGAGCATAGACTTCTTGCCATGCAACATTGAATTTGTGAATCTAACCTGAATATATAATGTGAGTTTCCTAAATTCGTTGGCAAGTTCCTCTTTTATGAAATCACTGAAGCTCAAGGCTCTATTAGATACACTTGTTGACACTTGGGTGCCTTAAAAATGTACCTGTTCACTGAAGAAAATGATAAAACAGAGCATTTGTAGAATTTAACAGTATTTGGAGCCTCCTAGTTACACTGTACAACTTTCATTAGGAACTTTCAAGACATTGACATGAAGAATATCTTTATAATTGCATAGCTTGTCAGCAGACAGTACATAGGCAGGACCTAAAATCTTAAATAGATTCTGATCACTGACTGTAGAACAATTCTAGCTCATAAAATTGTTGGTTGTTTTGGATGTTGTTTTTTTTGACATTTTACTGATGACAGTTTATTTTATATCACAACATTCTACTGAAATAAGATAAAAATAATTAATGAATTATGGATCAGTGTTAAAATAAGGATGATACTGGTAATTTTATGTATTATACACTGCTTTACAGTGACTTTGTTAGTAAAACATAAAGATGTCATTTGAGTTTATTTTCTCAAAGAACTACAAACCAAGGGGCGCCTGGGTGGCTCAGTTGGTTAAGCAGCTGCCTTCGGCTCAGGTCATGATCCTGGAGTCCCTGGATCGAGTCCCACGTTGGGCTCCCTGCTCAGTGGGGAGTCTGCTTCTCCCTCTGACCCTCCCCCCTCTCATGTGCTCTCTCTCTCATTCTCTCTCTCTCAAATGAATAAATAAAATCTTAAAAAAAAAAAAGAACTGCAAACCAAAACTATGGTTGTTTTCTCATTTGATCTTTTCCTCATAATAGTATGCTGGATTGGGATAGAAGGCATAGAGTTAGGAAAAATACCCTGGTGTTCTTTACTCTCCACTTAATTGAGATAAATACTAGTTAAGTAACAGTATGAGAAGCTTTGAAAGGAAAAGCAAAGAAAAGCAGCTCTAGATATAAGATCAGTGGAGATGTGAAAGATTGATGACCTTGGAAGCTAGTCCCATTTCTCCATGATAACAGTTTCTGTGCTCATGATATAGGTTCCGTTCATTTCCTAGCATGTGACAGTGAATGCTAGATGCTAGAAGATAAAAATCATAGTAGAGGAAGCAATGTTGTGCGTGGGATGGTCTTGCCTAGATTTTTTGACAACAACCTGGTCTCCCATTTTGTTTCTGGCTGTTCTCTCCCCAGGAATTATTATTCACTCAGGAGATCTGCTAGATGATGTAATCTAATCATAAGGTCACAGGATGACTTCTATTTTTGGATCAGGGTGAAAAAAAGATAAAGGGTCATAAGATACAACAATGGCCCCAACTGATTTCTCATATCAGAAATAACACAGATGTGGTATATCATGTTTGCCACTTGTCCACAGTTTAAGAGCAGAGGGGATTAACTCCTATCATTGGGGAAATATATTCTCTTTTGAATCAGCATTTTGAAACATAGATAAGTGCATTTTAGACATTGTTTATCAACCAAGTTTTTTTTTCCAATGGAAAAATTATCTAAACAATCATATTTAGATGTGTTCCATATGACTGGATGTTATCTCTCTGTCTCTTTGTCCCTGTTTATCTCTCTCTGTCTCTCTCTCTCTGATTATGAAAAATATGTGACTATGAAAAGAAAAATGTGTGTGTGGGGGGGCAGCATTTTCTTCCAGCAAAGACAACATTAAGATGAAAGCATTTTTAATTTTAATTTTAACATATATGTCTGTATAAAATGCTATGCAAGCCTTATAAAATACTTTTTATAGTTGAGGTAAAGATCGCTATCTGGAAAGAACTTCCCCGACTAAAGTCATTGACTACATTTTTGAGTCTGCATGAAACTGGAAGATTAGCTTCTAAGAGGCAAAAGCAAATCAATATGGCTCTGCTTATCTGATACTACATTTAGTCCCCTCTAACTAGTCAAGGGAATTGAAATCTCTTTACCAGCTAACTTTGAGCCACCTGAGAGCCCATACAAACATCAAACTTTTAAGCCTCTTTTGGACCCTGTTTTCACTGACAGAGGAGAAGCTGTTGAAATGGATTTATATGCCATTAGAATTTATGTTTAAATCTCAAAGCCTTTTGGTACAAATTCTATCTTTGAAGGTCCTAGAAAATTAAACAATTTTTTGAGAACTGTTACAGTTTCAAATGGTCATCCTTGATCTTTGACTCAGAACTTGATTTATGTGTAATGGCAGAACATAATTGGTTCGGGCGCCTGGGTGGCTCAGTTGGTTAAGTGACTGCCTTCGGCTCAGGTCATGATCCTGGAGTCCAGGGATCGAGTCCCGCATCGGGCTCCCTGCTCAGCAGGGAGTCTGCTTCTCCCTCTGACCCTCTTCCGTCTCGTGCTCTCTATCTCTCATTCTCTCTCAAATAAATAAATAAAATCTTTAAAAAAAAAAAAAGAACATAATTGGCTCATGTGTTTTTAGAAATCACTTGTCATGAACCAATTCCTATGTGCATCCAATATAGAGAAATAGGTCACATTTCTTTAATGATCTTTCACATTGGATTTAACCGTTTTGAAACAGAGTTTGAGAAATGGGAGGAAGCTGAATGTTGGGGAATTGAAGATGGTAAATGGGCCCTGGAATGGTACTTTAAAACACATTATATAGATAAAGTTTAGATGCTAATATTTGAAGTGGCTAACTTCTTAATCCAATGATTTTATTCATAAAATAAGGAGACTTTCCTTCTTGCCTGATTTTCTGTTACTATAGTGATTTTACAAACACATTGTAAGAGTGTGAAGAAACAGGATGAGAACACATGGACAGACAAAATGAGATTGCACATACAATTTAAAGGAAAATGGAACATTGTAATCTATTGTAGAATAATATAGAACATAATAAGACAATTCTAATTCAGAATAATTATATTGGTTGTTACTAATTCATTCCTTAGAAATGTGATCTAAATGTACATGTAGGCTTTACTCTCTGAGAAGCTACATCATTACATATTAAAGAAGATTGGCCATTTTTCCAAGACACTTGTGTGATCAGATGTTTGTGAAAGTATATATTGGTTAGCAAGATTTTGAAACAGGTGTTCGTGATATTCACCAGTATAAAGGTATCATATAAAATGGAATTGTCTGCCCACAATTTATAATGAACACTTAAAACTATTTTTTAATTTATTTTTGTAGATATTAAATCACGACACTTGGATAAAAGGCATGAACATTTTTCTTTTGATTCTTAAAAAAATTTGCCAACAGTAAACGATGTAAACTTCTCACAGTCAAAAATAAAAACCTTCAAATCTTTAAAACCACCACATATAACCAATTAAACATTACCATTACTGAAAAATCCTATAAAGTGGTTGTAGTAGGGAGTAGAAGGAAAAAAAATTGATAAAATCATAAATACTATAATGACTATCTTTGAACCTGTGAAATCTATTTTAATCCATTAATGAAAAAGTTTAAAATTGTTTCACTGAAGGTGAGATCATTATCCAGTATAGACTAATTCCATTTCCAGTGAGTAAGGAGTATAATTCTTATGAGTGTAAATATAGTCATACATCTCAGTTTCATAAATATAAATGATATATCTACCATTCCTTTTAGTCTTAGAAGAGTTCATTCTGTTGGCAAGCACAATTATTTAAAGGAAATATATCTTTACTTTGAGTGCTCAGGGATAAAAATTGAGACAACTATAAATTAATGATATTATCTGATAGAAGGCTCTTTGAAAATATGTTTACAATAATCACCCTCTCCTTAGATATGTATTCTAGGGGATTTGACTGGTATCGAGATAATAGCAAACTGACTTTTAAAAACTGCCCAATATCAGCTTGAGGGAAAGAACCCTGTTTAGATCTATTTAATTCACTCAGTTATTTATTCTTTATCAAATAATTGGTACAGCTATACACCATGCACATAGTAGGCTCTGGAGTCAGACATAAATGAAGCAGAAGGCTGCATTTGAGAAATTTTCAGGGAAAATCACAGAGTAATAATTGCAGAAAAGGAGGTTTTGTCAGTAAACCTACCCAGAGAGCTCAGGGGAGGAAGCAGCAAGCTCTTTGTAATGTTATGGGAAATTTCACACTAGAAATAACTTTGGAGATACATTTGAAGGATGAGTAGAAATCAATCAAAAGGTGGGGACTTTCATTGCTTAATTGGTTGAATGGAGAAGAAAGTCTTGTAATTGGTAATAGTTTATAGCCAGGAGGGGGAAAAAAAAAAAAAGGTAAAATAATGCTTTGTATCTGAGGGGTTTTTGCTTGTTTATTTTTTTAATATTTTTTTTAAGGAGTATGTCCATGAGGACCATTTCTCCAAAATATTGTGTTATCTTCGGAGTGTAGAATGATAAATCGTTATTTCAATACTGAGTATTAATTACAGAGTTGATTTTTGTGTCTCAGGGGAGCATTAAATTGACAAGTTATGATTTTCTTGGAGAACATAAAACATTCAAGAATTATTAAAACTGCAAATATAACTATCTTGCCATTACTGTATGAGATAAAGAACAGAGAAACTGTGACATCATGTAGCAAAGCTGATGTTCAGTGATAGAGCTTAATGACTTGGCCTATTTGACAGATCTCTGTCTGGGGTTTTGTTCCCAATAAATTAATGTTAATATGAATAGATAACATTGCCATGTAAGATGTGCATGCTGGTGTTGGAGACTACTCAGTTTTGTCATTAATTCAAAGTTAAGTAGCTCTCCACTTCTGCCAATCACCACTAGCATATTTCTGTGACACCATGATTTCTGGAACCCATTCGCAAAATAGAGGCTGTAGTCTAATTAATTTATAACAGATTAATCTGACTGATAAATAATCAAAAATAATTTTACTACTATTAGTAGGGCTTGCTGTGTGAGTATAATGAAACAAATCATCATGTTTTCAAGTTACATTTGGTAAGCCCTTCCTTTATTCTATGATGATATAAAACATTCATCCAACTAAAAATACATCACTTCACCCCAAAACACTAAGGCATATTTATTATATGTTCATCAGGGACTTCATGGGGTGGCGTGGAATGGGAATACAAAGAAGTTAAAGATACAATGTGGGACTTTCAAAAAACTAAGACCAAAAAAAAAAATAAAAACCTTTCATAATGGGGAGGGGAATACATTTCACAAGATTTGCTATTGAGAAGGAAGATTTTAATGTCAGTTTCATAAAATCGTAGTAAGTTATAATGTTAATTGAAAAACGTGTAATAGCATAGTATTATTCCTTGAACAGTGCAGACACAGTGCTGTTTTGGAGTAATAGATAATGTGTAACATGGTTGCAAAATATATATAATTTGTATATGTATAAGAGAAGAATGTTATGGGCCATTAAACTGATTTATTACCAACATTTTTGACTCTATTTAAAGATACCTTTTTCTTCCCTTTGTTTGTCAGACATGTTTCTTACAACAAAATAGAAAATATGGTTGTAACAGCCTTTCATTTGCTACATTAAACACATTTAAGTGCCTGTCCACCAAAGACTTTCACATCTCATGCTTTCTCTCAAGATTGACACATTATTCCCCAGAGTTCTGAACTGGATTTTTTTTCTATTAAACCCTACCGGACAGGTAATAACCTGAAACCGCTGTTCGAATTAAAATGTAATTGAACCCACTTAAGTCTTATTACAATGATATCTGACTGCCCTCTTATAATCTTACTGTTAGAATCCTCCAAAAATCCGTAACCATTTTACTCTAAATTTTATATTTAAATTATAAGTAAAGATAATGAAGAAGACAAAAGCTCTGAGAAGCTGTTGATCATATCATCTTAAGTCTGATTAATCACTTCCATGACATCATCAATACCTTATTTAGATAAGTTGAGACCCTTCTCGTTACTTTGTGGGACTGGAATGGGAGAAAAGGAGCATTCCTATGCCATGTCAATAGTTGGATTAGTGGTTTTGAAGCACTGTTATGGGGGGGGTGGGAGGTGATGGGGCAGGGTGGAGGTAGGCATGAGAAAAATTACATGGTGGATTCCATTTATATTTTATTTACTTTTTTTAAAAAAAAGATTTTATTTATTTTAGAGAGAGAGTGTGAGCGAGAGAGCATGAGCAGAGGGAGGGGCAGAGGGAGAAGCAGACTCCCCACTGAGTAGGGAGCCAGGTGTGGGGCTCTATCCCAGGACTCTGGGATCATGACCTGAGCCAAGGGTAGAGGCTTAACCGACTGAGCCACCCAGGCACCCCTAATTTATCGACTTTTTACCTTTCCTGGAATCTGATGTAAATATCCTTCATGGTTTCCTACCTAAAAATGTCTCAACTCTCTTTCTTTGCACTATCAACAGATGCACAAAGATAATGTTAGATTTTACAAACTTTAAGACAGGATACTTAACTAGTAATCAAAGTAAGAATATAAATATGTTAAAACCAAAGATTGAATATTCATAATACCTATTGCTGGAATGCACACATAGAAAATTGTTCATTTATATGTTAATTGTTCCTATAAGTTTCATGTTGTCAAAATTACCATGTATACTCTGATCAGAGGTTTTTTCCTGGAAAATAGTGATTTAGTTTAGATTCCGTGTTTGAAAGATAAGTCCTGAAAAACGTAAGGATAGTTAAGGGAAACAAAGTTGTTATATTTAGTAATGGTCACTAATCACCTGTAAAAAATTAATATAAATAAACAACACATTTCAGTAGAAATATTGTATCTTTGAACTGTTATTGCTCCTTTGTTAGAAGATCATCTTGCTAAGGAAACTTTTTTTCCTTTTTTATTTTTTATTTTTTATTTTTATTTTTTATTTTTTATTTTTAGTTAGAAACCTTTTACAGTGTTTGTATTGATCTTCATATAGTGTTGCAAATGGGGAAAATGAGAATTTGGAAAATCAGATCGGTTGTTGAAAATTCTCAGAAAGTTGAAAAGACCGACATTAGGTGCACAAGCAAGATGTATATATTAGCCTCTATATTGAAAATCGTGATGACACTCTATTTTTGTTATTTTTGCTGAAATCTGGATATCAGATGATCAGTCTCGCTTCCCTTCGAATTGCTGCTGGACTAACTAGGTAGCATTCGTGGTTCTTGGAGAACAGCTAAAACCAATTAGCAAATTGACTTTGATGTGTACCATCCTTGAAAATGGCATTGCATTTCCCCCGAGGAGACACGGTATTTCTGAGCATTTCAAATAAAACATGAACACCAAGAACTCACGTTTCTTTAGAAGAAAGGCAGTGGGATACAGTGCTTTTAAACCAACTTTACGGGTGTAGAAAATGCAATGAACTAAGAGTCAAAGAATCCTTCTCTTTATATTGTGATGAAATACTGATACAGAAGCAGGCCCCTTTTTTTGTGTTCTTTGTGTCTGGTTTGCCTCATCAGATAAAGGCTCATATTGTAATCTTCCTTCTTTTGTGACAGTCTTGTTGATCAGCAGAAATTAATGCCTAATAACCTTTAATGTGAACTATATTATGCTTTGTAAAGATAAGGTACATTTTCCCTCATATAGGAAATAATTAACGATATTTTATTATCCTTATATCGTAGTTGAAGAGTGTCTCTCAGTGATAGAAAAATCATAAATCCCATCCTTGGACAACAGCTTCTCATAAGTGTTCAATTCTTCTCCAGACAGTTTTACTCCTAAAACAAACAAAAAGCAGTTGATTAAATGACCAAGTGAGTAAATTCACAAGAAATTATTATAACATTGTTATAATTGAAACAGCAGAAATGTCATATATATTTGCTTGTATTTTAAATGTTTTAGGAGCTAGGGAAAGAGCAGTTGTCTCAAAGCATACAGTTTCCTGGTTTTTGTTTTTTTGCTTTTTTCACTCCCCCTAGCAACTGTATTGCATCTGCAGCTGCCAGTCCTGCCATTCTTGACATTAATATCAACCCCTTTTCTGGGTCTCATCAGGTAGCTTTTCTTGCCCATGGGCTAGTTGGCCTCTTCTTGCTAATTAGATTCATTTCAAAGAATTTGACCTGTCGGTATCCCTTGGATTTGAATTAGGGTCATTTTCAAGAGGTACATTTGTTTTCAGTGTATTTAGAAGATGAAAAGTCTAACAATTAATAGATTTCCTGGGTAAGAGTTCATTTTTAAGCATAGCTTTAAAGAAAAGGTTGTAATATTTTTCCTCTATTCACCTACCCTTTCTGATCCTCATATAATAACTTCTTTTTAGAAGAAATTATTGGAGCACCTAACCTGCACTCTTTCCACAGGCATCGATGCCAAGTCACAGGTTTTCTTTCTTTTTTCCTTTTTTTCCTTTTAATAATTCAACTCTTATGCACCCCTTATCACATTGAATTTGCCCTTGGTATAGATGGCAAAGCTCTAAGTGAGGGTTTAATTATAGCCATTTAGAGACATTTAAAAACTCCTCCTGTCTAATTTACTGCAGTTCTAAAGTAGACTCTGGATAAGAGTTTCAAAGTTTTAAAACTACTAAGAGATAACATGCTTACGGGGTGGTTTGTACAGTTTAAATTTTTTTCAAGGAGAAATGAAAGAATCAAGAGATTTTTTCATACTAAAAGTCACATGACCATATTGAGCTTAAAATTTTTACTCCTTTACTTGTGCCTTAGAATGTAATGGCTCCAATGACTAGTAAAACTAGTTATGTTATGTTCCCTAAGATGGCCCTCTAAGAATCTTTTGCTGTACTTCTGATTTTAGGACTGTTTTTTGATGTGTTTTGGTTTTTTCCAAGAAAACTGCTTTAAATCATAAAAACTTGGTAATTTGGTACTAAGACTTACAAGGTCTGACAAGAGGAAAATCATCTTGAGTTATTTTTAACTCACATAGAAGTTACTTCAGATATATGTGATAATTTTATATTCCCAAGTTTTCTCTTATTATTTCCTTTATCATACTTCAATCAAATATTTTGTCGCTGTAAAACAAAGAAATAGGTGCTCCAAACGCTTATCCTTTATGTTTTCTTTACTGTTGAATGCTAAATCTCTTCCCATAATGAATTTCCCAAATGAATTCTAATCCTTTAAAAATTATGAGATGTAAGTTTGTCTAATGAAGAATAGAAAGTGAAAGGAGTCCAGGAATGAAAACACTATCCCGAAGAGAGAGGCTATTGCCAAGGCAATCGTCTTCGGAAGGAGAAATATTTTAACTGCTATTTTAAAAATATAGTTTCAAGTTCCATTTTTCAAAGAAATAAGATTTTTTTTTACATGTATATAGTGTCACAAGTACTGTGTACACTGATAGAAACATGCTGTTGTGTTTCTCGTACTGACGGTTGACATGAATGTTTTTCCTCAACTTGAATCAGGGTTACACTTCTGGGTCCCAAAAAGGAAAACAGATAGTATCATATTTTACAGACCATGGAAGAAAATATGATTTTCTCCCTTAAAACAACCACAATCCCTTCGCCATCTTTTTTCCCCAGCAATATGTGTCATCCACCATACTTATTACAATGCCAATTCACTATGGAGGTTCGTATTGCTTATGTCTTATCACTTCCCAAGTTTCTCAGTTTGCTTACAGTTGTTTCAGTGTATGGTTTGATGAAATCCCTGAAATAAGAAAGTAATATGAAATATCTTCAGAGGATATCGGAATGGATAAGAGTGTTGAAGTTTTTGTCTTGAACTTCCAAAGATAGAACTATTATTTTATCTGGTGTGACTCTTATTATCTCAGTATTAGAAAGCTACTTCATATGGGTCCATTAATTCACAAAACCCAATATATTCCTCAGGATTAAACTCTTTATGGCTTCTTCTAAATTGTTTATGACTAAACAGCCAATTTAGAAAGAAGTTAGTACTTTCTTTCTATATGCTATGTATAAATAAATCCCTGATCTCAACTGTGTGTTTGGATGACTTTTAACTTCACTAGGTCCATATATATTCTAAGTGTAATCCTTCTTGCCTGATCTTTCTTTCTCTACCTGGGAAACAATAACCTAATCTTTGTGTTTGATTCATTGTTTGTTTTAAAGGCACAGGCCATGTTCCCAATTATTCTAAACCCCTTATCAAACAGCCAAGAGTAGTTTTTCCTTTTTTTTTTTAAGATTTTATTTATTTATTTGAGAGAGAAAGAGTGCGTGAGCAGGGGGAGGCAGCAGAGGGAGACGGAGAGGGAGAAGCAGGCTCCCTGCTGAGCAAGGAACCCAATGATGCTGGACTCAATCCCAGGACCCCGGGATCACGACCTGAGCCGAAGGCAGACGCGCAACCAACTGAGCCAAGCAGTCATCTCAGTTTTTACTTTTTAAGAAATAACTCTGGAAAGCCAATTGCCTTCATCAGCTTTATATATGCATGCACAAATATAATGCACAGAGATGATTTTAAACTTTTTGTGTTCTATTGCTCCAAGTAGGTTTTCCTCTCCCCCTCCTCCTCTTCCTCCTCTTTTCCCACGAGGTTACTCACAGCAGGACTGAGCTGTGCCCTGCACTTATATACAGCCCCTTCACCCCCAGGCATGAGTCTCAGGTGCACCAAGACCTGCGGCATCACACCCTTGGCACACCTGTCACCCTAAGCCTGCCTCTGCATGCTGCCTCCTGTACATCGGTGAAATGATTCTGTCCTGGTGGTCATTCAACAAATAGTTATTCATCCAGTTCTGTGTGCCAGGAGCAGAATCACTCTTACCCTACATTTAGGTTTTGAAAGTAAAGATTAGTTAATTTAACACCTGAACTGTGTTAAAATATTACACTGAGGGGTGCCTAGGTGGCCCAGTCGGTTAAGCGTCTGCCTTCAGCTCAGGTCATGATCTCGGGGTCCTGGGATCGAGCCCCACATCCACTCCCTGCTCAGCGGGGAGTCTGCTTCTCCCTCTCCCTCTCCCTCTCTGCTCTCTCTCCTTCTCTCGCTCTCTCTCAAATAAATAAATAAAATCTTTATATATTACACTGAGTTCTGACCTGCTGTCAACACTACTATCAGGGTAATCCAGCAGTGGAAATACCATACTTCTTTGGCTTGGAACTTCGTCAGCATTAACTTGGTCTGTGATAGCCTACAGCAGCCCCTCTCAACCTTTGTTTCACCCGTGTGGGTGTCATCCACGAGGAATTGCCACGTGCAATTCCTGCCTCGCAGCTCTAGGCAAGCATCTTTCCCTGCCACTTGAGAATGAACATCAGAATGCAGTGAAGAAGAAAGGATACCATGACACTAATTTTTTTTTAATATATAATACTTAAAGCCTTGGGTCCTTGAAGTAACATTAGCAGCACATCCCTTGCCAGGTTACTAAAAACTTATACTCTAGTGTCACCCTGCTGTTGGAAGCCATCATTTGCCGCTCTGGAAAACTTCTCTGTAAGTTGCGCTGGGCTGTCCACTCTCCTCACCTCCTCCTGTGATGCACAGCCCACGTGGTGGGACAGATGGCCAGAGAGAGGTGTGTTACCTGTGCTCAAGCAGCGGTCTCTCTGTGCGTCCTTACCATTAGCATAGGACTCTTTGGCCCTTATTTTCTTCATTGGGTAGAGTGAAGTGAGGTAGTCAACTCTGCTGTACAGATTGCTGGGATCCTCGCTGTGAAACAATTAGGTAGGGATTGCCTATACAGTGGAAAATTCTAAGTGTCTGTTTCTGCCTGGTTTGCCTTGAGAGGCAAAGGCCATCTATTGACAGCTTGAAGGTGACTTGCCTGGTGAACTTTTGTCATCTTCCTAATTCATCAGCAAACTGCATGTTCACACAACTGAATGACCTCAAAATCTTTTATTTGAAGACCTCTGAAATGCCTAACCTTATATATTAGTCTTGACTATGAGTGAGAGCATAAAACCTGCGACTAGTCCTCTTACGTGGAAACATTCAACTGGTTAATGAACAGGGAGTTGTATCAAGTTCTAAAAGCTACCAAAATAGTAGTCTTCTTAGATTTTTCCTCTTTAACAGTTAATAAATACATCGTTTGGAACAATAAATAAAAGAAGGATATAAAATACATTTCTTAACCTCAAGAGGTCTCAAGTCTAGTTGAAGACATGAAAACCCATAGTGTCTTTGAAGTGTGTACTGTGCTTGGGGGTGGATAAGGGGGAGTGGCTATGTTGTGACTTATCTGTGAAAGACAGAACTGTAATATTACACTTGTCAAATACGGTGCTTGAGGGTAATTCTGTGCATTTGGATATTTTTGTCCTTTGGATAGCATGGCATTCAAAATGAATTAGGTTTTAATGTCATACTGTATTTGCCTTCAGTGATCACATTAGAAATACATGGCATTTACATAATATTCTATTGAAAACTCAGTTTTAATTTATACTATTTTTTATTTAATAAATGTAATATCAAAATTTAGTTTTTTTACTGTGCCTGTTTGGAAGCCTAAAGCTGTGCTCATTCTCACTTACTTTCTGTATATACATAGAAGTAATATTCATATGCCCTCTTTGTTCCTGGAACATATAAAAGCAGCTCTGTATAAAAAGTGCACATCCCTTATTATAGCAAAAGATAGTTACATTCTAGTTCCTTAGTGCAGCCCCAGAAAGAGAGCCTCATATTATTTTCAGGTTTCTCCTTTAGCTTTGAAAAAATATGCCCCCCAACCTCATGACTTAATGACACTTTCTGATGGAGTCAGTGTGAAAACGGATAGTTTTAAACCCACCCCCCACCCCCCCACACACATACCCACACAATGGTTATTTATTGTCCCAATCTCAAAGTGCTATTTTACAGAGAGCATAACTTCAAATACAAGGCAAGCACTTACCCATCCACAGTTAAGGAGCTAACAACTGTAAAATGAACTCAGGATGGATTACTTCTCACAAAAACCAGGGCTCAGGCAAGGTTGTGTAAAAAAAATTATTACATCTTCGAAATGTTGAACGAAAATAATTCTGCCACAGTCCATGTGATTAAATCTATTCTCATTTAACCACACAGTTTGAACTTCTCTTCATCCTCAGGGCTTTTTAGCAAAGTTATTTCCCCTTTAAAGGGGAAAAAAAAAAATGTAACCCAGAGTCTCTCTTTGAATGAATTTTCCTTTCTCTCCACAATTTGAATTTCTTCGAAAAACATTTTCCCAATAGATTTTAATCTATTATACTGACAACCAGAATTGTATCTTTAGGATCACCTTGTGACACAGTCGGAGCTATTGCTGAAATATTGACTTTAAAAACCTCATTTGTGATAGTGACTACACCTGAGTGTACACCCAGTGACAAAGAAACATTAGAAAGAGAAACAAGAATATAGGGCAGAAAGGGAAAGATGAAGGAAGGACAGGGATATAGATGTGAGAAGAGAGAGTGTAAGCATCTTCTCAGTTCTCTCTAAATTTCATAGTCAAATTTTAAGAAAAAAGGACATATAATTTTATCAGCCTGCTTTCAAAATATTTCTTAGCGCATGCTAAGGCACATTTGTTTGTTCCTACAAGTACTCAATTACCCTTTCTTGGGAAAGAGATTTTCTGGCTAATTCCTTTAGAATCCTTTATATCATGAGCTCTAGCCAACTCTGAGATGCATCAGTGGACAACCAATTGGTTAACATATATTAAGCTGTGTATATGCCTTGCTTTTGCATGTGATTTCAGCTAATGTCAGATTTAGATTGCGAAATTTTTTTTAAAGTTTTTAATTCCAGTTAATTAACATCGTGTTACATCAGTTTCAGGTGTACAATATAGTGACTCAACCCTTCCATACATCACCCTGTGTTCATCAGGACAAGTGTTACAACATTTTCTAGAGTAAAACTATTTTGTTTGTTTTTTAACATCCTGAAATAGCTCCTATTTTGGAGCTATTTGGAAAATAGTTCCTTTTTTGGTTCCTAAAATGTGGTCTCTGGACCAGTGGGAGTAGTATCACCTGGGAAGTCCTTTGAAATGTAATCCTGGAGCCCCATCCCAGACCTCTTAAATCAGAAACTCAAGGGGTGGAGCTCAGCAGTCAGTTGTTGTTTGTAACAAGCCCCCCAGGTGATTTTGATCCTTCTAATTTGAGAACCAGTGCCCTAAAGCATGTGTTACACAGTGAGCTGAACAGACCAGGTGTCCAGTAAAAATAACATAACTGTTGGACCCACTTTAGTCCATGTGCATGGAAGACTAACAATTCAGGCTCAATTATATTTTGTTCATTGGTACCATGATTGCTTACAGATGACAGAATAACCATAGCAAAGCACAACATCCTTTAAAACTATTACATTCTGGGAAGGAACCTTGATTAAACTGGTTGCTCGTGTTGTTTTCAGCAGAACTATGTTTTAAATTATTTTTCTACTCTTCATAATTACATATATACGATACTGATGCTATTGGCCTAGGTAGATTGTTGATTACTTAAATGAGTTGATGAAAGTAGGAATAACAAAAACATTTTAATTTAAAACCTGTTAATGTATAACCATTTGCCAATTATATTTATGTAATGCCAGGGCTATTTTTTGGTTCGTCTCCTTAAGGAATTTGTAATTTTCTTTTGATTAACCTATACTGTAATTCATCCATTTTTGGATGAATTCTCTAGAATTTATTTTTTTATAAAGATTTTACTTATTTATTTGACAGAGAGAGAGAGAAAGTGAGAGAGCACAAGCAGGGGGAGTGGCAGAGGGAGAGGGAGAAGCAGGCTCCCCACTGAGCAGGGAGCCTGAGGCGGGGCTCCATCCCAGGCCCCTGGGATCATGACCTGAGCTGAAAACAGACGCTTAACTGACTGAGCCACTCAGGCACCCCTAAAATTCTCTAGAATTCAAAATACAAGTAAAGAGGGGTAGGTACCCCTGGGTGACTCAATCAGTTAAGTGACCAACTCCTGGTATCAGCTCAGGTCATGATCTCAGGGTCGTGAGATTGAGCCCTGAGCTGGGATCAGCACTTGGCATGGAGTCAGTTGGAGATTCTCTCCCTCTCCCTCTGTCCTTCCTTAACCCTCACTTGTACAGGCTCTCTCTCTCTGAAATATTTAAAAAAATAAAATACAAGAAAGACTTTTTGATACAGAACTTTTCCAGATTTTTATGACATTTCCCTCCTAACTTTCACACATTTTGCCCACATATAATTCAGAACTTTTTGTTTTGATTTTTTTTTTTTTGGATAACTCTTTTTCATTTTGCCCTTCAAGAGAGATCATGGTAGTTTTCATGACAAAAAAATATAATTTGACACTTAAATTATGATACATAAAATATTTAATTAAGCTACATATTCATAACAAGTGCAGTAAAAAGATCATGTTAATTAAATTTGATTATTAAAAAACAATTAAAATATTAAGATCAAATTTGAGAACAATCCACAGTAACTTTTGGAAAGCAGGCAGCCCAGTGGGTGAGAGGTGAGATACAGGAACCAGTGAACCAGAGCCGCCTGCTCAGCATTCAGTGCATTAGGGAGTCCCCATCTTTAGATTTTAGACCACAGAGGTCCTTTTAACAGGTGAGTTGGCTAGAGGCCTGATGGTAAGTGATCCTCTACTGTATTAGAATAAGGGATAATGTGCTATGTTCTCTTGACTCAACCTTGTTTTTTCTATTTCAGGTGATGGTAAATTTAAGGGCATTGACTTTTTTTTTTCCTGCTTTTGTGCGTGTGTGATTCTAATATTTAGGAAATTTTGAGCGGTCTGACTCCATGGGAAGTCAGTTATGAGGATGTTCTGACTTTGTTTTTTGGTAGTGTATAAACTGAACATCTGTTTCTCATTAGATGCACAGCACTCACAAAGGAGAACTGAAGCATGTTTGTTTTTTGTATTTTTTGTTTTGTTTTGTTTTGTTTTAAGTATCTCATGAAGGACTTTGACCCTGAAGAAGCCTCAGTTTATTCTATGGGATATTCGAGCAGTAGTTAGTGGTAGTGGTGGTGGGGTATACTCCTGGGTCTGAGGATAATGCTAATGTACTACATTTATTCAAATCATATTTCATCTTAAATAATAGTTAGCTCCACTATTATCAACTATTCTTTTTTTTAAGATTTTATTTATTTATTTAATTGACAGAGAGAGAGACAGCGAGAGAGGGAACACAAGCAGGGGGAGTGGGAGAGGGAGAAGCAGGCTTCCCGCCGAACAGGGAGCCCAATGCAGGGCTCGATCCCAGGACCCTGAGATCATGACCTGAGCTGAAGGCAGACGCTTAACCAACTGAGCCACCCAGGCGCCCCAATTATCAACGATTCTTAATTTTTGTTACCTGCATTTTCTTAATATTACATTGCAGCTTAGTGAGTGTTTTCTAGCATGGCTATTATTCACTTACAAGTCTGTAAGAAATAAAGCAAGATGAACTTTAAAGTCCTATAAGTCACACTAAGTATTGAAAAAGCATGGTTCTGTTTCTTGCCCTGATGTTTCTTATTAAAATCATATTAAAATATACAGGTTATTACCTGTAATGAAAGAGAATGAAAGGGCAAATATACTGCCTATTTTTTTTTTTCCTGTCGTGTAGATCAAAACAAAGCCACAGCCTAGTCTTAGGGACTAGGAAAAGGGGATGAAATTAATAGGGAGTAATGATAACAGGAAATTAAATGATAACAGGAACTAAAAAGTGCCTGCGTTGCTAGGCAAACCTACCTTTTACTGATTACAGGTAATAGTATTGAGTTACTTCCAAGACTTTTGGTGATCAAGAACGAAGATCACGGGGCGCCTGGGTGGCTCAGTTGGTTAAGCGACTGCCTTCGGCTCAGGTCATGATGCTGGAGTCCTGGGATCGAGTCCCACATCAGGCTTCCTGCTCAGCGGGGAGTCTGCCTCTCCCTCTGACCCTCTTTCCCTCTCGTGCTTTCTATCTCTCATTCTCTCTCCTCTCAAATAAATAAATAAAATCTTAAAGAAAAAGAAAGAAGATCACTTATTAGCAGGCACCTGTCATAATATGCAATTACAAAAAAGTAGCCTAACTCCATCTGGCAAATACTGACAACTTTTGATAAAGTAATTATGCCATTGGCAATGAAATTTCTGTTATCTTTTAGTAACAAGTTCAGTGTTTTTAATGGAGTTTATCACATATCAGACAGTACTCTATTAATCTCTGAATGGCTTTAGAATATTGATAAGTAATACTTAGCAACTTAAATCTGTGCCTAAATTTGGCAGTGTCTTTGAAGCGGCAGCATAATACAAGGGAAGAGTATCATCAGCTGGTCAAGTGCATTTGAACAAATTCTTTTCATTCTCTGGGTCTAATTGTCCTCAATGAGAACATTAGCTGTGGTGATCTCTGAGCATTCTTTCAGCTCTAAACTACTCTGACCTGTCTGTTCTCATGGAAGAAATACTTTTTGTTGTTCACCAAAGGAATATACTCTGTTTTATAGACATATGCCTTCCAGTTAGAGACGGTTCATATTTAGAAGATGGATGCCAGGGAGGCTGTGATCTTTCTGGCAAACCAACCGAGTGCATTTCGAGAAGAGGAAGTTTGGTCAAATGGTAGTATAGAAAATGCCTGTGCACAGGTGCTAGAGAGAATTGACTAGAAACTCACCTACCATTTACTACTTGTATGCTTTGGGGCAAAGTACTTACAGTGTCCCCATCTAAAAAACGAGGATAAAAGTCTATCTGCTAGAATTGTTGTGAAAATGGAATATAATGAAATGTGTAAAGTACTGAGCTCAGTGGTGGGAACTGCTGTTCCGTCTCTCCCCAGCTTCTGGTCTGTTGCAATCTAAATGAATGCGAATTCCCTAATCAAATTTCTACAAGTAGTATTATCCCATCACTTTTAGGTTCTCCTGGATGCTCATATTTCCTCTTGCCTTTTCATATTTTGTAAAATTCCTTTCCGACCCCTTCTTCTCTACTGCAAAGTAGAGAATTTACCTTAAAGAGCTACACTTATTAACAAAATACAGCAAGGAGGGAAAGAGTGGTGGATTTGATTAAGTAAATCCTGTTAATGCAAATATAAAGACCTGGTAAGTGAGTCCAAACTTTTGAGTCTAAATGATCTAGTTTGTTCTCAGCACTGACCTCAATGCCCTGGGTGATGTTCATAGCTAATAATGGTCTCGGCCTGCCCTTGACAGTGTGGCAATACTCTCTGCAGCAATTAACCTAGAAATTGCTATCATTGTTTATACAAAACCCATCAAGGAGGTCAGCAGATAATAATAACATTTGCCTTTCTTGTATACCAAGCACTAATAAATGCATTATTTGAATCTCATAATAATCCCATGAGATAAGCAGGTATTGTTATTTATGAATTGTTTGTTTTAATTGAGTCATTAAGTAACTTTTCCAAGGTCTTATAAATAGAAAGTGTCAGGAGCCAGGACTGGAGTTAGGCCTCCTGTTATATTATCCTCATACTTACACAGTGGGGACTCTTTGAAAACCTTTCTTTGACAGGTTCTGATAATTAATTTCATCCATCTGTTATAATGGCACCACCTACCCTTACATAGACCAAGTGTATCTGCCTTGTTCACGTTGCTCTTAAATAGATAACTGGTAAATTTTAAAGGCCATTTCTGTTTGACATTCTCTTTTCACTATGCACTGTATTGAAGAAATAATTTTGGTTAAGTATGTGTTATATACTTACACACATTATACACAGTATATACATTCTCTTTTCACCATGCACTGTATATATAGAAGTAATTTTGGCTATATAGATATATATAAATATATATACAAGTGTGTGTTTCTTTTCCCTTTTTTGGTCCTTTTTCCTCTTTTTTTTTCTTCTTTTTAAAATTTTTTAAAAAAATTAATTTTGATTAAGATTAAATGCATATGACACAAATTTTGTATCATAATAGTTTTACTTGTACAGTTCATTATTCACACTATTGTACAACCCATCTTAGAACTTTCTCATCTTGCAAAACTGAAACTCTACACCCATTAAACAACAACTCCCCATTTCTTTTTCCTCCAAGCATGTGGCAACTACCATTCAACTTTCAAACTTTTCAAGTTTGAACACTCTCAATACCTCATATAAGTGAAATCATATAGTATGTGTCTTTCTGTAACTAATTTATTTCACTTAGCATAGTAACTTTAAGGTCTATCCACATTCTATCATGTGTCAGAATTTCTTTCTTTTTTGTTACTGAATAATTGTCTTTTGTACATATATGACACATTTTGTTTCCACTCATCCACCAGTGGATATTCAGGTTGTTTCCACCTCTTGGCTATTGAACTAATATTGCTATGAATATGAGTGCACAGCTATCTGTGAGACCATTCTTTCACTCTTCGGGATACGCACTTCAAAGTAATATTGCTAGATTATATGACAATTCTAATTTTTATTTTTTGAAGAGCCACCATACTGTTTTCCATAGCATTGTGCTAGGCATCAATAGTACAGGACCTCCTAGGAACCAGGCTAAGTTAGAATTATCTAGGACTTTCTGTCTGCTCTGTGCTGCCTTTTTATTTTTTAAGATTTTATTTATTTATTTGACAGAGAGAGCGAGAGAGCACAAGCAGGGGGAACAGTAGAGGCAGAGGGAGAAGCAGGCTCCCCACCAAGCAGGGAGCCCGATGCGGGGCCCGATCCCAGGACCCTGGGATCATGACCTGAGCCGAAGGCAGATGCTTAACCATCTGAGCACCCAGGCGCCCCTCTGTGCATTATTCTTCACATCCAGTCAGTGGTCATGTTTTACAGAGTCTACTTCTTCAACATATCCTGATGCTTCCATGTTTACAGACCAAATTACCACATACCCAGATAATAATTATAATTATGTCCTTAGGGACTTGTCTTGCCAATGGTCATTTTTCTCCCTCCAATATGTTCTTAAACTCCTGCCAAATATGCTTTTTTTTAAAAGATTTTTTAAAATTAATTTATTTGACCGAGAGAGAGAGAGAGAGAGAGAGAGCGTGCAGGTGGGCAGAGCGGCAGGCAGAGGCAGGGGGAGAAGCAGGCTTCCCGCGGAGCAGGGAGCCCGATGTGGGGCTCGATCCCAGGACCCTGGGACCATGACCTGAGCCGAAGGCAGACACTTAACCAACTGAGCCACCCAAATACGCTTTTTATATTAGAGCTCTGATACTGTCCTTTCTTTGATATTTAAATTCTTCCACATTCATTGGCTACTATATAAAATCAAAACTGCTTAGTCTGGTGATCAAGATTTGCTATAATTTCAACCTCTTTTCCAGAATGGCTTCCACTATTTCCCAAGCCTTGGTTCTAGCCAAGTTGGATTACTTACAGACATGTTTTCTATACTTTTTATTTTTTGATCTTGCCTGTTTATATGTTGTTCACCATCTGGAATATTTTAAACATACTTACTCTGCTTCTCATCCAAATCCTCCATGTCCTTTAAAACCAGCTCAAATTCTGAAACCATTCCAGATTTTACAGGTTTATATAACCTCTCCAAACCCAGGCCCCGGATAACACTTTATTGATTGTTATTCTGTGACATTTATCAATTTCTTTCTTGTACAGTAGTCATTTATGTACCTTAAATTTCATACAAGATTTAGCTTCCAAACTGTAGCTTGAGGGCGGATATTTGTGTGTGTGTGTGTGTGTGTTTTCACCTTCTTACCTTCTCCAGTACATAAAGAGTACTTTCCACATAATTAACAATCAATGCATATGTTTTGAGGGAAGGAATCAACACATAAATTAAGTATTGTGAAATGGGACAGACATAATGTCTTTAGATTCTTAAAGTTGGTGAAAACTTTATATTTGCTGAGACGAAGCAAGGAGAAATGTATTCAAACAGGGCTGGCATGTGAGCCTGCATCCACAGATCTTTTAAGGCAAACTACTTATAACTTTTCTGAGCATTGAGGAGGTATTTGAGGAAACAAATAAAGCAAAAGGTTTGGCTTCAAAAATATGTGTTTGAGGAAAAATTGTAAGTAGTGGCAAGAGGATTTTGCTAGTCAATGAGGAGTATTTTATTTGGTAGTTAACATCCTGTTTTTAAAAATTATTATTTTTCCATATGTTAGCCTGAATGCTAAAAACTAGCTCAATTTAAAATTAAGAGTCACTTTAATGTGTTATGTGCTTCAAGTTCTATCTCTATTTTATCTTAAGTGTATTAAAACATTGAAGGAAAAACATATTTTAAAGAGTTTTATTGTAGCCAAATAGGTGCAGAAGGGTACATCATTTTGAACACACTTAATTTTGCCTGTGAAACACTGCAGAATACATCTTAGGACCCATCCCTCCTACAAAGGACAACACTTTAATTAAGAAACAAAAATATTTCTTTTGAGGGCGCCTGGGTGGCTCAGTTGGTTAAGCGACTGCCTTCGGCTCAGGTCATGATCCTGGAGTCCCAGGATCGAGTCCCACATCGGGCTCCCGGCTCAGCGGGGAGTCTGTTTCTCCCTCTGACCCTCTTCCCTCTTGTGCTATCTCTCATTCTCTCTCTCTCAAATAAATAAATAAAATCTTAAAAAATAAAAATAAAAATGTTAAAAAAAATATTTCTTTTGAAATATAGACAAACTTTTCTTCTACACGGGCAGAATATGTAGAAAGTCAAGTACTATTCTGGTAAATCATATGGACGTTTGAGTAATAATGTGTGATCCCCAAGTATCCAATAAAATCTCAATATAGTGTCAGAATGACAAGTTAACAGAAAAGTGAACTGAACTAATTTCCTCATGTTCCTCACATTGATTGACTTTGTGGGAAATGCTTCTTTATAATTAATAATTTGGGAAAAATTGGAAAAGTATGATCCATGAAAGACTTTCTCAAATATAGAGAACAATTTTGCCATCTTTGTAACATTTTTGAATTCATAATATTGTTTGAAAATTATCTTATATCATCAGGAGTGATGGTCTTATAATTAAAAGAGAACATTTATAATTTTCTCCAAACCTCATTAAGCTATAATCAACTAAGTCTGTATCATTGTCACTTCTATATATTTCTTATAAATTTGGCCAAATATTATTTTATTTATTTACCCATGCCCAGAAGTTTCAAAGATATAACTGGATAGTATGGTTCTAATTCACAAGTCCAAAGAAATATTGACGGTGGTAAAAGAAAAATTTTACCGGATACTTGTTAAAAATAGCGAGGGAGATTTTATTCAAGACTATTGCAATAGAGGGAGAAAATTGAACTCACTTTGCCGAAACAAAAGAGCTAATGGAGAAGTACTTTAAGGAAGTGGTTGGCCTAAATGATTAAGTCATTTGTGTTTCTTAGTTGTCCCCTTATCCAGATTCATCTCCTACCCTCCCACAAGGACTGGGAAGTAGGGGTCTGATTTTTTCTTGATGATTACATTTCAAGGGGTTGGCTTCTGATTCTTGGAGAAAGACATTCCTGGATTATAGAAGATTTCTATCTCAAAGGGGTAGAGAAAGAATTTATCATTTCAAGTTTTCTAGAGTAAATGCTTTAAGAAAAAGAAGTCAGGAAACTGGAGTCAGGAAGAAACCTTTCTAAAGTTGAGTTAAACTGAGGAAATAGTCTGGCCTTCTTAGTCACAGTAGGTATTTGCTTCATACGAGTGTTAGGTACTTCGTAAAATTTTTGAATTTTTTCTTTGTTACACTTTTCACTGGAGTGATTCTGACCCAGTATGTGACAGGAATTCTTCCCAAAGGAGGTAGTTCACTGCTCTCTGGGGGCAGTTAATTTTCAATACTTTTGACAAATAAAATGTCATACCCAGAGGAGTAGAAATAGACAATTTTTAGGCTTTTCTGTCAATAATATCCAAATACCAGTCTTTCTGTCAGAAGTATTTCCTACTGGATCATCCTCAATCCACCTCCACCATACACCATGATTCCTTACTTGATAATTCAGGGTGAACTGATGAACTATTATTTCTAAGTGCCTAAGTTCATATTCTGTGACTAAAGAGTTTCCCTATATACTTTCATCCATGTGGAATTATTTATATAATTTTAAAAAGTGAAATAAAATAACTTTCTTTTTCAAAAATAAGTGGCATTGTACTTTCCTTCATAGCATGTTATTTTAAAGCCAAAGTGATTATCAGAGTGGGAGAAAAAAGGGAACGCTGTTCTATACCTCACAAAACTAGCATTTTACTAAAGAAAAGGGAAATGGTGGAGATCTTAAGCTTTCTTCTCATCAACTCAAAATCCCAATTAAAAAAATTATCTGATTTGGGGTGCCTGGGTGACTCAGTTGGTTAAGCGACTGCCTTCAGCTCAGGTCATGATCCTGGAGTCCCGGGATCGAGTCCCACATCGGTCTCCCTGCTTGGCGGGGAGTCTGCTTCTCCCTCTGACCCTCTTCCCTCTCATGCTCTCTATCTCTCATTCTCTCTCTCTCAAATAAATAAAATCTTTAAAAAAATTATCTGATTCTAATTTTATCTTCTAAACTAATTATAGAAAACAGAACAGTTCTAAGTGTAAAGTGGTATGTCAAGGTTGTACACATAAACCTTTAAATATTCCTGATTTATACTAAATAAAGTGAATTAGCAAATAAGTACAGTGTACAAATTTAACCACTTATTCTTCTCAGATAACCATCAAAGTATCTATATAGTTGCAGAAAAGGGCACAGATGTTCACCCTAAAAAAACCTGTAATTAAGACACATTTATGCTCTGCAGATGCAGCCATTTCTAAAGACTACCAAGTACTCTTGTAAACACACCCAAACCAAAGAAAAATCATTTTGAACTTTCTTAGTTTCACTTTAACAAGAAAATCAAAATAAGAATCCTATTCATACAAATGTGGCAGCTTAATTAATGTAACATTTGCTCTCTAGCCATATATATTTTATGGGATGTGTTGAACTTAAATTCATAATATTTAATGTTTTTATCCCAGGCACTGTTTCTGAAACTTACCGGGAAGATTTATGTCATATGTTATGGGTAATATAAAATTAGAGGTATTTTAGTAAACCAAATGTAAATCATTATTTGAACACTATAAGGAACTAACAAACGCCTATTGAAGGAAAGAGATTATCTTAAAATTTTGTTTTGATAATATATTCAATATTTTGGGCACATAGTTTATTTAGTCTTGAAATACTAGAAAAAAATACTGGATACATCCATCCTTCAGTGAAAGGAAGAGAACAAACCTGCATGCTTTCAAATTCATTTTTACAGTAACATTTTAACTCTTTTAAGTGTTAACAAAGGTGTCAAAAGAGGGTTCACTACCTGTTCTGGCAATGTCCATTTAATTGTTCTCCTTACAATGGAGTCCATTGTTTTTTCTTTCCCTTTTTAAAACTAAATTTTGTATACTTAATCCATTTTTACTTCAGATATTTAATTTGTCACTTAAATTTCTTAATTTAAATATTCTGTGTTTCAAAATTATATTTGCATCTTGACAACTTGATTACACTTTAAGAGAGGTAGAGATTTAATATAATTTGTAAGGATTGCATTGAAGTTGTACAAAAATAGATTTCCTTTCTTGGGTTATATCCTGGAAGTGTTTTTTCCATCTTTTCTAGGCATTACAGAGTTCCTGGAGTTACCTTTCTAAAACAAATTTTATTGCACGTCTTCAAAAATATTTTAACTTTTTCTCTTCAGCATCATAATAAAGCTGAAATGCCTGAGCAAGGTATAAAAGCCCTTCATGGATAACCCTTTGTTTCACTTCCCCAGTTCTCTATATCCTCTCCACCACCCTCCAACATGCTGTGCAGTACCCCAGGCTCACCATTTTCTTTCTACAGGGTACATGAAGCTTCTTCCTTTTGCTGGTCACCTATGAACCCATCATTTTCTAATCTTGATGTTAAATTGCTATTAACTTGTTAAGAATACTTTTTTAAAATGCTTCCTTGAGGGGCACCTGAGTAGCTCCGTTGGTTAAGCCGCCAACTCTTGATTTCTGCTCAGATCATTCCCAGAGTCTTGGGATCAAGCCCTGTGTGGAGCTATATTGGGCTCCGGGCTCAGCAGGGAGTCTGCTCTAGGATTCTCTCTCTTTCTCTGGCCTTCTCCCCCCAACTCTCTCTCTGTCTCTCTCTCTCTCAAATAAATGAATAAATCTTAAAAAAAATAAATAAAATGGGTTCCATGGAAAGTGACATTTGAATTTTAAGAGTTTTAAGATTCAGGGGCGCCTGGGTGGCTCAGTCATTAAGCATCTGCCTTTGGCTCAGGTCATGATCCCAGAGTTCTGGGATCGAGCCCCGCGACGGGTTCCCTGCTCCGCGGGAAGCCTGCTTCTCCCTCTCCCTCTCCACCTGCTTGTGTTCCCTCTCTCGTGCTGTCTCTCTCTCTCTGTCAAAATGGATAAATAAAAAAATCTTAAAAAAAAAGTTTTAAGATTCAGTTTTAACATTCTATAATGGCAATATTGAGAATTGAAGCCATACTTGGTTGACAAGAAAAGCTTGTTAAATGTATATTTATTTTCAATTATGCTTTCTTTTTTTAAAAAAAATGTGTCTTTTATTTCACCTTCAGAAACTTTTTATTTTGAAACCATTATAGACTCGGATGAGGTTGCAAGAATAGTACAGAATGTCCTCTGTACTTTTCCCTAAACTTCTCCCAGTGGTGACATCTAATATAACTGCAGTACAATATCAAAACCAGGAAACTGACATTGGCACATTACTGTTACCTGGACTGCAAATCTCACTTAGTTTTCACAATTTTCTAACATGCATTCATCTGTGTTTGTATACTGTAACCTCTATTCCATACTGGTGTAGACATAGGCTCTATTTCATTTACCACTGTAACATGTTTGGTTTTTTCTTCACATATAATTTTTCTTAAAATGAATCTATTAGTTACTTGTGATTTTTTTTGAAATGAATGAATACACAACAGAAAAATATTATCATCGGTGGAAGCAAAATAAAATGGATGTTTGACCTACATACTATTTGTTTAATGTTGGTTTGGTTTGGGTATACATATGTATGATATTGAAAATATAAATATTGCTTATCAGCAGCACGAAAGAATGTGACAGTAAGTTCTGTTATACATTGTGTGTGATATTAAAAATACAAAATATCAAACATACATTATGTGTGATATCAAAAATTCAAAAATAAAATTATGATTATTGTTGAAACTTGTTAAGCATAACCACAGTTTATGAGATTTTAAAAGTGCATGTAGTAATTGAGGTCGATTATACTGATGGAGAGTTGTGAGTCATATTGTTTTTACAGTATACTTTATTTTTTTTAAAGATTTTTATTTATTTATTTGACAGAGACAGACACAGTGAGAAAGGGAACACAAGCAGGGAGTGTGGGAGAGGGAGAAGCAAGCTTCCCATGGAGCAGGGAGTCCAATGTGGGGCTCGATCCCAGGACCCTGGGATCATGACCTGAGCCAAAGGCAGATGCTTAACGTCTGAGCCACCAAGGCACCCCTACAGTATACTTTAAAAAGAACTTAGGCTGAACCAGGCCAATTTAATTATAATTACCTATACTATCCAGGTACATTGGATTATAATGAAATCAATTATTTACTGGGATCCTGCTATTTTTATCAGCTAATATTTCTTTAGATGCCTACTATGTATCTAGGAGTTTTGTACACATTAATCTAGGAACTATGCAATCTTCTGAGAAATTAAAAGTATCAAACCTTCACTTCCCTCTACGAACATGCAATTTAATTAGGTAAATAATATACTTACACATAAAAGTTTAAAAAATGGTCAAGACACTAATAGAAATCTCATAACTCATGACTAATTTTAAAAACAGTAAATGCAGGGGGTTCCTGGGTGGCTCAGATGGTTAAGCGTCTGCCTTCAGCTCACGTCATGATCCCGGGGTCCTGGGATCGAGCCCCACATCGGGCTCCCTGCTCAGTGGGGAGTCTGCTTCTCCCTCTCGCCCTGCTCATGCTCTTTCTTTTTCTCTCTGTATCTCTGTGTCTCAAATGAATAAATAAAATCTTTTAAAAATAAAAATAAAAATAGTAAATGCAATTATAAGGAGGTTTTAAAAGAGAGAAAAACCGATTTTAGTATAATTTCACAAAAAGGTCTGGGTTAGAGTGAATTGAAAGATATTGTAATGGTAGAGAAAAATACCAGTAGTTGTTGAGAAAAAATTATTTTAATCAATTAATTTAGATAACATGCTTATTTCATGGATATACTCTGTTGGCATTAGGTGATACATAAACAGAATTAAAGAATTATTATAATCAGGAAATAAACTTTCTAAATCTGTAGAGGTCCATTTCGTGATAACAAAAATATCATCTTGGGCGCCTGGGTGGCTCAGTCGGTTAAGCGTCTGCCTTCGGCTTGAGTCATGGTCCTCGGGTCCTGGGATCAAGTCCCTCATCAGGCTCCCTGCTCAGAGGGGAGTCTGCTTCTCCCTCTGACCCTCCCCATTCTCATGCTTTCTCTCCTTCTGTAATAAATAGATAAAATCTTTAAAAAATAGGAACTTCGGTAGGAGAAATATATTTTTAACATGAACTTACAGAATTTGAAAGGACCTTGTAAATCACCTACATTGAATCTAAAGTCCAAGAAAGAAACAATAGGTTCTCTTTGCTGTTATTTTATCTCCTCATTTTGATTTAGTGAATCTTAATATGAATATGCCTTGATAGAAAATTTTACTATGTGTACATTTTGAGTTATTTTGGAAGTTTTGTAATAAATTACAAAGTGATACTTTTTTCAAAAATAGTTTTATAAGCCTCCTATTACTTCTGTTTGAATTCTAGATATGAATTATATAATTTATTTTAAAATAACTAATTCTTTCACTCATTATTCAATAAACATTGGGCCCTTGTAATATATCAAGAGTTGTACTAGGCAATGGCTATTCAAAGATCAACAAAATTTGTTACTGCGAAGAGAAAAATCACAGGCTGGTTGAGATGGAATCTAAGTGATCTGTACATGTCATCCACATACCAAACAACAACCAAAAGTACCACTTCATCACTTTTCTCTATTTTGTAATTTAATAAGCCCCATTCTCTCTTTCATCTCTGCCAGGGTGCAAGAAAGACAAAGGAAATAAAAACATAAACCTAGCCCAATTATCAGTTAACACAATAATCACACCTTCAAAGGAATAAAAATAATGCCTCCTCTGAAGAGGTCTGTTTCTGTTTCTAGCACTCTAATTCTTCGTTGAGTTGGAAGTCACAGTTTTCACAGCTACTCAGATTTTTCCTGATTTCATGTAGCTGGTGACAATGTGCCAGTTAAAACATCATCTGCACATGTTGACAAGTGTCTAAGGAAGAGAACCAAGTGTTTCAAATACACCGAGATGACTCAGAAATAACTGTCAGACAGCCGTGTTCTCCAGAGGTGGCACATCACTTGGACTACAAGAGCCATTAGATGACATTTTTCCAAGAGAGAACCTTGTCGTTCTGCTCCCTGCCTGCTATCTGGGCTTCACTCTTGCAATGTGATGAGCCAGAAAATAGAGTAAAGGAAGATATGAAGCAACTGTAGGAGGGAGGTGTACTTTCACTCCAACTCTGTGTACCATCAAATGAAAGAAATCAAGTTCATCTGTGTTACTCCCTTTTAGGACAAAGGAAGGGCCGATCCTTCAAAAGGGCAGTCATGATAAAAACCATGTCTGAGGATGCATCCATCCTTTCTGAAATGTAGAGCTACAGAGTTAAAGGGTTGGAACAGTTTGTGAGAAATACCTCCTGAGCCTTTCCCTAGTTTTGAATTTGTTAGCATCAGAGCCTCTATTCAACTTGAGTCCTCAATTCACATTGGCAGTTGTACAATTATGTTCTCTCCTGTTTTCCGCATAATCTTTGCATCTACTTTGCAGAATGCAAGAAAATCAATCTCGGACTCACATATTTGAGGGATGTAGCAGTATCTAGCTATTTCCTCTCTCCAAGATTTTCTTTCTCATATAGAGATCATTTTTTCTTTCCTTAATCTGCATGGGGTTTCACTCTCTATTTCATTCCATTTTCTATGTACTCTGGTAATGTATTTCTAGCTGTCAGAAAATTAGGCAATTTAATGCAGTGGGTAGAAAGGAGATATTCCTAATCATTTCTCCATATATCCTAAGTATATTACTCTGCAAAGAAGACTTTAAAAAAATAAACTTACTGCTGGGTAAGATCATGCTTCAGACAGCTGTTGGAATGAAATCATCTTCTTTTCAGTATAAACATCTTAAATGTTTACCAATTTAAACCAATATTACACTTCCAGTGATGGAGGACCTGCTGAAGATTTAGACTGATCAAACCTTCACCCATGATGTAAAGATTTAGGGCCTCTACCTCCCTCCAGCTCCGTGGCTAAAGGTATCTCTGTATTTGTAGGCAGTCAAGTCAAGGAGAGTTTACCAAACCTGCTCCATTTGATGAATATGTGTTTAAATAAAATAAACACAAAGTAAAAAAGAAATGAGAAAATAAACGTCGTTTCTTTAGAAACTGCAAAAGTAGTAGGCCCAACATCATTATTCCAAGCCTCAATGTGTGTTCAAGGAAATATGTACACACTGACATGCGGAAAAGAATGCATAATGCATGAAGAGAATATGCTCACATGTACCAATATAGTTGCTCATATTTAAGTACATTTCCCCATGAAAGTCAGTAAAAATTGAACTCTGCCATCTGGATTTTACATATTTTGGTTATAGAATTTACTATGGAGTCTGTCTTGAATCTATAAAATAAGCAAGGAGGACTTGGAATGATCTTCATCATTTTCTCTCAGGATTTGAGGGTATCTTTTGGAGTGAACTCCCAAAGGCATTATTTCAATACCAAACTTCAATTTTATGATTTTCTTTATTCTAATTTCATGATTTATCTTTTTATTTACATCAAACCTGATATGTATACTTCTCAACTGATTTCTGGCTAATGCTTCAGCTGGATATTCTAGTAAACAGTCTTAATCATGATCCTTTTCTTTTTTGCAAAAGGACTTAAAGGAAACATGAAAATATATTGTATTTTTAATTTTACCAATGGAGAAAAATCAAAAGATCTGATAAGATGGTGATAAATAAAGTAAATCTAAAGGGCATTTGGATTGTTAGCATGGTAAATGGTTTTCCACCTCCTCACTTGATTGTTTAGTCGCACTAAGAATCGAAAAAATAAGGATCTTTACATAATCATCTCTTTTTATAAGTGAAGGGAGGGAGAAGCTAGATAAAACATACAAGTTGTTTGGATCCATACAATGTCGGGATCATCCTGTGATAATGACTTTGAGAATAGCTCCCTGATGGGAGGGACCAAAATTTTGCTAATGCCTAACTTTGGTATTCCTGAAATGTAGCTCTCATGCAGGAGTACTATATGAAACAATAATTTTGACTAATAGATTTCCATTATGTTTACATATCATTGGGAAATTACTTTTTTAAGTTGATAGACTGAGTTTTAACTTCTCATGAAAGATTTTAAATTACTGTTTAAACAAGTAGTTACTCTATCCATTTTAAAATGTTATTGATGGATTTTATTGAAAAATAACAGAGGAAATGCAGATCACATTTCAAGTGCATTCTAACGACAGTACTCCAGAGCAAGTCTAATGGAGATCAGTTCAAATTTCCAAAATGATGTGAGACTAAAGGTAAATCCAATATCTTGACCAGGGGTTTAAAATAGAACTCTAATTTAATAAAAATATTATCAATTTAAAAATCTGACATTACAAAATTGAGTTTTTTTCTTATAAATTTAAAAGTGTTAACTTTAACATAAGCCAATAAGTGGTATCACATTACACAGCTAAAGAAGGATTTTGAATAGCTGCTCAAACATTAATGGAGCCAGTGGTTAACACTGCACATAAGCCTACACATTTCTTAATAAGCTTGTCCTATGGCACATGCCTTAAAAAAAAAAAAAAAAAATCCAATACTTTGGGGCTCCTGAGTGGCTCAGTCGGTTAAGCATCTGACATCAGTTCAGGTCATGATCTTGGGGTCCTGGGATCGAGCCCCACATCATCGGGCTCCCTACTCAGTGGGGAGCCTGCTTCTCCCTCTCCCTCTGGCCCTTCCTCCCCACCCCTGCTAGTGCTCTGGCTGTCTCTCTAATTAAAAGAAAAAAAAATCCAATACCTTGAGCCATTTTAAGATCAAACTTTATTTTACCTTAAAATGTATATTCTGGTGATCAGATAAAACAAATTGAATTTATATGGCAGGTATTTGTTTTTTACTCCTTTTTTGTGCACAGCAAACATCTTTATATGTGTGCTTTAAACTTATGACTTAATATTATTTGCAGAACTCCATTTTGAAATCTCATTTTTACTATGATTTTGCTGACACTGGAGATACCAAATGAATGACGTCTTAAAAAGGAGAATGCTATTTCGACAAGTAAAACTAATGACATGAAAGACTAATGTATTTATTGCTTTCTAAATAACTCATACCTTCACCTATTTCTAACTACATATGAATACTACTGTGTATTATTTTTATATATTTGCATTCAAATTCATTAATTTGAATTAGTAATTATTTACACACATTTAGTCCACAGAGCATACACACAAATAATTAGAGCTATGCATTTTAACTCATTTAATTATAATTATACTTGGAATGATACTTATTTTACTGCCAACAGATGAAATGTGAACTGAGTGGAGGAGTAAAGAGGTGTAATTATGAGCTTAGCATACAGTTCTTCCTGTCAGAAGAGTAAAGGTGCTGTGAGTCTGTAGATCCAGTCCACTTACTAGATACCAGTGGCTCTTTGGTATATAGTTAATGCTTCATTGACTTCATAGAATCGCACTAGGGCCATGTTATTATGCAGATTACCTCATCAGCCATCCAACCCTGGGCTATATGAGAGCTCTTGAGGACACACAGTGGCAGCCCCACTTCATTTGTTCTGAGTGACCTATTGTTCTCAATCGTGTTCCATCAAAAATTAGCTCAGCTGGGAAATGGATAGGCTTCGGAGATTATTAGGTACTCACACAAATACCCTATCTAGTGCTAGGTAATTGCTTGAGATTTGGTTACTGTTAGTTATACCTCAAACTCAGAAATCTCGATGTATTAGAAGGGTATTGATGAGGTTAAAAAGAACCTTCGTTTAACATCTATTTCAGTTCACCTTGAATTCCACTACTGCTTTAATGCAATCAATCATCAAGACTCTGGAACATGAATTATGGCAATTTTCAGTGATTTTCAAAGAACCTAATATTACTTTCAATTTTTAATGTACAATTGACTCAAGCCACATTCATTACTTACAGGTAGAAAATCTGAATAACAGCATAAAAGGAAAGCAACTTTCAAATATTTTCAAATAAAGACTAAATAGTTGCTCAAACTAGCCAATGTCTCTTTTAATTAACATTCATAAACACATAAGAAAGAAAACCTCTGAGTTTTAAATTTAGATTAAAAGTCAAGCTGTTTTAGTAGAGGGTAGGCATATTGCACACCAAAACATCCTTTGAGAATCACAGTTAAGGTTTAATAAACACTCTCCCCATTTCTGCTGTGGTGTGAGTTTCATTTTGCATATGCTGACCTTGGTTCAGGATATGGAAAGTTTGTTATTAAACTTACAGCCTGCCATCGAGGTGGGCATCAGCTTTTGCAAAACAACCCCTATCCATGTATTTCCCTTTCTAGCAGCATATCTTTTCAGCGGCCACCAGAATATCCAGGGCATCAAACAAGGACATATGCAAAAAAAGATTTTTAGTTCCTCTGCAGATGAGTCTCTCTGTGTAGTAGGTTTGCTCAGCAGAGCTCTGTGGGATCCTCCCCAACATTTCCTACCAGCTGCCAACATCTCCCACGTAGCAGCCTAAATGTCCTTTTACCCAAGACAAAAGCACCTTTTTTTAGAACTAGCCAAACAAACCTCAAACTTGTTTTCTCATCACACCTACAGAGAGTTGGAAGAGATATAAATAACTATCATCACCCTAACTCATATTCAGCTCTTATATTTTAAATGTACACATACTTATGCCACTTAACACATGTAATTATACCCTGGTCTTCATGAGCTCTGAGCTAACACAAAGATTCTAAAAACCCAATAGCCCAAATAATGGCCAGATAAATGAATTGAATGGTTAAAGAGATAATTTCTGAAGATGGTCCTTTGTTACCATTTAATTCATACCACCTTGTTCCAACAACCTTCAACTTAAGACACAGAAGAAATACTTGTGCTTTGTCCTCACTGTAGATTTGCCCCTATGTTACCAGACAGTCTCAATGTTTCTCCTAGAATGTAATTCATCTTCATTGTTTTTGTGCCGACAGGATGGAACCTGCTTACAAATTTTACAGCTAGCAATACTTTTTATTGTTGTTCTGAAAGGGCTCCTGAGGGCTTTCTATTTTATTTTTAGGAACATTCTGAATTTTTTTCCCCTTTATGCTATACTTTTCGCTATTATGAGTGATGACCCTCGAATACTGGGGAGGAAAAACCAACCAACAACCACCAAACTCTGTAACTGTCATAAGTTTTAATGCAATCTTCTGATACTTTGATTTATTGCAGGTGCTAGATTTTAACTATGTTATAGCTAATGAAGAATATCAACAGCCTTTGTGGGATGCTGACATTCCTTCGAACCAAAAAAGCCTTCAGGATGGCTCAAATGTCTTTCAGACGAAAAATGATACAATAAGGGATGTAATGCTTTTCTTGTGCTTTTAGGTACTGAATTAGAACTTCAGGCAGCTGAAATGTAGTCAATTTTATGATGAAACTGAAATTATATCACTCACTGTCAACTGTGTTACTTTAAATGCTTTACTTTATTTCTGTGATATCCATCAGGTTTGATTATACTTGAGAGTAGCCAAAAAGAGGCCCAAGAAGCCAATGTAGTATGAAATCACCATTAGCAATTGCCTTTTGCCTGAAATTAAAACTAATTTACATGACTTCAGAGAAAAATTATTTACCAAACAGTAGTGAGGAGAGAAGAGAGAAGCTTTGTGAAAACAGAAACAAAGTTTGTAACATTTAAAATGAAACTAAAAATAAATGTGGCATTTTGTATGTTAACATTTTACAGAAGTCTATTTATAAATCACCTTGCAAGAGGTCGGTTGTCCCCATGAAAAACAGTACAGGCAAACAAAGAAACATGCTGAAACTAAAAAGATAGACCTATTCCATAATGTACCATATACTTATTTTGTTGTCAAAGAAATAGATTTGCTCTTACGCTCTTGCATAATCAAGTTTCATACTAATGTTGAAATCCAGTTGCCAACTATCTGTTTTGTAATAGTTTATAAAAAAATAAATTCAATCCAAGTCAACATTAAAAAAAAAAAATTAATGGGCATCATAAAAAAAAAGTTTTCCGTATGTATTGGTTACTTTATCAAAACGAGAGCTTGGGGGTTGCCTGGGTGGCTCAGTCATTAAGCGTCTGCCTTTGGCTCAGGTTATGATCCCAGGGTCCTGGGATCGAGCCCCACATCGGGCTCCCTGCTCAGTGGAAAGCCCGCTTCTCCCTCTCCCACTCCCCCTGCTTGTGTTGCCTCTCTCGCTGTGTCTCTCTCTGTCAAATAAATAAATAAAATCTTAAAAAAAATAAAAAAAACGAGAGTTTGTAACTGTTTAGTCTAGAAGAGTGAATTTAGCTACTTTGAAAGTCATTTCTGAATTTATGAAAGCGTTTATAAGCAATATGTATTGATATAATAAGAATTTTGTCTTATTTTTATGTAACAATAGCTATATAAAATCTGGTAAATTCATTCTAACATTTTAAATACTTTATTTCTAGACAAAGACTAATAAAAATGCTGAAAATAATTAAACTCTTGCCAAAGGTGTCCTACTGATATAGAAATGACCATGTTATTAACATTTGATAAAAATCAATATTTTCCTTTAATTAGTAGTTTTGCTTAAGTTAAAATGATTAATAATTTACTGTTTGTTGTATTAGAGAGATTGTAAAATTCTATCAAAGTATTATCATTACATAATTACCAACTTAAACTTAATTTTCATGAGCAACTTAATTATATTGCTTACATTATATCAAATTTAATTTTAATTAAAATGACAAGTCACATTGCATTGCTCAGAGCATATCACTGATGAATATTTCTATGCTAGTTATAGAAGCAATACATTTACTCCAGTTACTATGACAATAAAATAAAAAATCTTGTGAGCTTTCTGCATTGATAAGCTTACTGAATAATATCAGGAAATAGTCTCAAAGTGTATGATATAGGTTATATTTGAAGGGCGTTTGTGCTAAGAGCCAAAGGTGTGTGTCCAGTGCAGATACTGTTTTTAGTTAACTGTTTTGTTTTCTCATTTGTAGGGAAATTGTTGTGAGAGCACACAAATGAGGTTTAATCAAAGTATACCTCAGGGATCTAATAAACATTGATCATGAGATAATTCCTATCCTGTGTGGTCTTACAGTGTAAGGAATAGACATCTGAGAGGAAGTAATCATGTGAAGTTGAATCTTTGCATGCAATTTAGCAACCGGGAGTTTTAATACCTGTTGTCAAATGTACACCTGTATTGATGATCTACCTTATTCCCTGAAGAGTCTGAAGTTTGCTATAAAGGATATGAGAGCCTGCTGTTTTAAATTACTCAAAGAATTAATTGATAAATGATTTCATTCATTTTGGCATCTGTGGCTAATCTCTGTTAGAGTAAACAGTATACCCCCTACGTTCACCTGGAAAACATTCAGTTTTCCTAATAACTTGCCCTTCAAGGTTTATCTCCCGAACATTGCCCTGAAGAAATCCTCTGATTCAGAAAATCTGATTTCACCAATGTCCTCATTCAAACCTTGTACTTCTCTGTTTGTATGTTGTGATACTCTCTACTCTTGATAGAAATACTTTACTATCCACATTTCTCTTTACCCATCCAAATCTTGCCTACTCACCAAAGCTCATCTTGATGCAGCCTTCTTTATGACAGTTTGGGTGGGGTCTCTGAATTTATCTGTCTGGCTTAATTCATCTCAAAGCTTGATCATATTTTCACTTGTGACACCCTACTCCTTTTCTCTCTTCTGAGAAGCTGCAAGTTCCATAGTGAGGGGATATACCTCTCTTATCTTTCTTTTTCTTTTCTGCTCATGAGGACAAAGTGGAAAGGAGAGGTCTTGGAGCTCATTGCCAGGCTTGCTTTCTACTTCTGCCATGTGCTAATTCTGATCTAGAGCACGTTACCTAAGTACTATGTATCATCTCCTCATATGATAGACCTATCATCAAAGGAGTGTTGTAAGAATTAAATAAGATATTTAATTCATGCATGATGCTTCATCTCACTTAGTAGATGCTGAACATATATTTGTTCAGTGGTTAAATGATTTAGCTCTCATGCTAGGATTTCCTTTTGCTCTTAAGAAATAATCCTTACTTTACTCTATTTGACCCAGTACAGTCACTGTTATGGTTCTGGCGCATCGTCTTCGTTTTTGTACTTTATCTCAATTGCATTTTGTAAAGAAGTTACATTAATGTCTTTCATACAATGATGAATTTTAAATCTCTTTTTTTTTAATAGCAAAATGGACTGACCAGAAAAGAAACCATTGGGAGAAAAATAAATAGAGACTATTTTAATTGAATAACAAGAGCTATGAGCGGTTAAGGGGTTTGTAGAGGAGATTTGAAGAAAACAGATTTTGGTTTATCAAAGACAGGAGTTGGAAGAGGAAGTATATTGTAAAACTTGATGACCTTGTCAAATGCCTAAACTGGAAGATTCTTTCAAAAGAGTGGTTTTCAGCTAACCTTTAAAATGCAAAGCTTCTGTAAAGCTTCAGCGATTCTGTAAAAGCTTAATCTTTCATTTAATAAACTATTTTTTTACTGTGCAAAGTAGTTTAGAAATATCTGGCTTGAGAGTCAGAGTGGACACCCAAAAAAGAATATTATAGTCAAAGGGGACATCAATTTGGAGTCTTTGTTCCCATTGAAGTTTTCTCCTGAGAATAGTACAGAAGGCATAGTCAATTCTTGTTATTTGCAGTAGTTTTGTTCTACAAAGTCACCATGAACACTAAATTAGCCAACACTGAATCATTGCCCTTTGGGGAAATAGAGGGTTAGATTCCCATGAGCATCTGGTCACAATATTTTCATCAAACAATCAATATATAAACTTGTTTTATGCGTGTTTCTATTTAAAGACACTAATATATATTGTTGATTCATTAACATTGAACTCATGGCCAACAGCACCATAACTCATGCCTGAACAAAGCTTATCTAACACTTGCACTTTTTCCGAAAGGCACATCACAGCTTTCTTGAGCTTAAGAACTCTAGACAGCACTTCTGCCTTATGCTTGGGGTCATTTTAGACAGTGAAATCACCAAAAAAAGCACAGAAATACAACAAAATGTGATAGTAAATAGACCTCAAAAAGGACATTTGATTACAATGTAAGAATTGAAACAAGAAGGCAGAAAGTCACCTTGCTGAACTTCAGCTGTGAATGTGGACAGCAGATGACTCAAATTGTCCACAGCTCTGTGCATGTGTATTACTGACAGCAAAAGCATGGTCATTGATTTCTGTGATTACAAATAACTTTTAGCACGTAGGCAGATTTGTAAATACAGAATGTGTGAATAAGGAAGATTGACTGTTCTTGTTTCTTAAGCTAGAGGAAACAAAACAAAACAGTTTTCACTCGGTTTAAGTTGTTGCAAAGGTAAGAAACCACTAAGCACAATCAAGCAATGACTTATCTGTAGATGTGCCATTAGACTGTCTTGGGAAACTTACCCTCAGCTTGTACTCTGGCCATGTTACTCCAGTGTGGCCATGATCCCGCAGCAGAGGCATCACCTGAGAACTTGTTGAAAATGCAGACTTGCAGGCCCCACCCCAGACTTACTGAATAAGATCATGCATCAGTAGCAATTCTATGCATATTCAAGTTGGAACAGTAGGAGTCATGGGATGGAATGATGCCAGTTTGTATTAAAATTCTAGGTAGCTGTTACATGCTATAGAAATTAGAAGTGGGAACGGTGAGCCCTAATGGAGTGGCGCTTTTTTTTTTTTTAACATAGCTAAACCGCCTTGGTCAAAATGAAAGCCTTTCCACTTTTGATCTTGTTTTATAAGTATGATGTTCTTAAACTCTATTTTTTTTTTAGCAGCTACTGCTCTTTCCATTTTCTTCTTTTATTTCTGTTCTAAAGTATTTGCCACTTTCTACTCTTAATTTAATTGCATTTTTTAAAAAAAAGGTGTGTCAATTTTTTCTAAGTAGAAGCTTTGCAACAGACAGGAAATTAGACTTTTAATATGCCATTCTCAAGATCTTTGCCCATGTAATTTTTCTCATTAAAAACAGATGAAAACAAACAAAAACAACTCACCTTCATCTTAAAAGCAAGAGGTAGCCACGTGAGAGTTTAATGGCTTGCTCTACTGTTAAATACCATCATATTTTATTTCTGCTTTTTTGAGTTAAGAGAATATTTTTCTTTTTAAAAATAATATGTCAGAGAGACTTCCAACTACAGAATAAATCTGGAAAATCAGAGGGAACCTGATATTTATTTATTTATTTTAAGATTTTATTTATTTATTTGACAGGGAGAGACACAGCGAGAGAGGGAACACAAGCAGGGGGAGTGGGAGAGGGAGAAGCAGGCTTCCCGTGCAGCAGGAGCCCCACACAGGGCTAGATCCCAGGACTCTGGGATCATGACCTGAGCCTAAGGCAGATGCTTAACGACTGAGCCACCCAGGTGCCCAGGAACCTGATATTTAATCATATATCTTTCAGCTTCTCTTTGGGTAATGTTAAAGAAAAAAAAAGAAAAGAAAAGAAAACCCACTCAAACCAAGTTCCAAATTCATGTGGTTACAAAGAAAGCAAAAGAGAGGAGTAAACACGAAAAGGAATGTTGTTTCCATTAAAATATTATCAAAGCTCCTCAAAGCAAATTTTTGTTTCCAAAACGTGGAACACTGTGCACTGCTGTCTTCTAACAAGAGGATTTTCCTTCTTGCCAGTTTTTTCCATTCACAGTATTCAGCCACCTAGTGACTGATTTGTGCCAGGTGGAATTTTTCCAAGCATGCTATATTTACAATTCTCTGTTTACTAGTTCCTGGAGACAGTTAGATAAAAATACAGCAGCAAATAGTTCTATCTCCATATAGAGGAATGTACTTAAGTGTCTGAGACTCCACTGCAGACAGCTCTGAAATGCATTTGTTCCACTTACAAAACACCATTTTATTACATTTTTATGAAGATGAAAACATCATTACATTAAGTAAGCATAGAAGACATGACTGGAGACTATGACATCTAAAGGTTATCAGCTGTGTAAAGAGGTGTCAGTAAAAACCAAAAGTGGTACAGAATAAAGAGTAAAACGTATACCGAATTTGCCACATAAGTACCAAGAGCACTTTAAAGAAATAATCTGAAATTGTGTCAAAAATCAGAGTTGAATGATACTTAAGCACATTGTCCTTATGTTGTTTTATTTTCAGTACTCACAGATATACCCGAGGGAGTTGGTCCTCTAAATGGATTTATGAACTACCTACCTCCCGCTAGCAATGGGCATCCCTTAAATTCCACTTCTTAAGTATGCTCTTGAAGTTTAGGCATTAATATTTTTATTTTTCAACCTTTTCATGACTTCAAGTTTCTATAACACTATTGATTCCGGTGCCAGTGAATCATTATGTTTTTTGAGGACCACTCAACTTTCGATCAGTATGGAAGGGCAGCGGCTGTAAAAATGTATTTTAAAAAGAAACCATACTTAGATCACGAGAAAAATCAAAAGAGGGGAAGGTAAAGGAAGGGATTTCATTGAATCTTGAATCAATAGTATTTGACCTTATCCAGTGTTTAATTGATTGGCTTGTCAAATCTGTAAAGTGGAGGATTACCCTCCCTGGTTAGAGAGGCTGTTCTATAGCCACGGTGTATATTTGTATTGATCATGCCCGTGCATTAGGTCATGGTTATCATTTAATGGATATATCAGAATGGAAGAATCCATTTAAGTGTTCCACAGCATTGCGATCCATCTGTGAGTTGCCAGATGTTTGTGACACTCGGTGTCAACAAGCAGTTTTATTTTGGAATCGTGATCTTCTGGAAACACTTGTAGCTCTTGTTTATAAAACACATGTACAGACCAGTGACCAGATGGATTATTGTTATACACTGAATATTTGTGTCCCTCCAGAATTCATAGGTGAAGCTCTGACCCCGGTGTAGCTGTACTTGGAAATGGGGTCTCTAAAGAAGTAATTCAAGTTAACCAAGGATATGAGCATGAGGCACTAATTGGTAGGATTCGTGTCCTTAGATGATGAGACACCAGAGAGCTCACCCTTTGCTCTCTTTCCATGAGAGCACAAAGAAGAGGCATTGTGAGTGCACAGAGAGATGGTTGGCACCCATTCGCCATGGGAGTAGTCCTGAGAATGGAACCTACCTTGTTGGTGCCTTGATTTTGGACTTCCCCATCTCCATAACTGAGAAATAAATTTCTGTTGTATCAGAGCCCCAGCCTGTGGTATTTCGTTATGGCGGCCCAAGCAGACTAATACTGCTATACAAGGGCATAGAAAAGAATAAGAACATGCACAAGCATGGGTAATTTCAAAGAAACCCCTGAATTAGATGACTTACAAATAAAGGCACAAAGTAAGTTATCTTTGATTGCTGTCTATTTATTGGTAATTAAATTTAAGAAGCTCTCTTGAGAATGTTTCCATGTGTGGCATCAACTATAACTTTGAGGGAAAGGATGCAACATAAGAAAGGACTGAATAGGGTGAAGCCAATTTTTTTTTTTATTTCCTTTCAGTGAGGAATTAAACGGACCAAAATTAAGATGATATAGCTTGGAATACATTGATTCAGTCAACCTTGTGCTTTATGGTCCTGAATATATCAGCTAATCTCTTTCAAATGCAGTTTCTTCATGTGTAAAATCTAGATAATACCCTGTGTGGTTAATGTGAAGATTAAATGAGGTAATATGAAATAACTTAGCTCAGTGTGTGGTACCTAATAGCACTCAAATATATTTGAGGATTTGGAATGCTGTTCCCATTTTCCATTATTTCATTAACATTGACCTTGATTAAAGAAAATCCAGTTGACCCTTGAACAGCATGGTTTTGAACTATGTGGGCAGTTATACTTACACATGGATTTATTCCAGTACATACAGTACAGGACTATAAATGTATTTTCTCTTTCTTATGATTTTCTTAATAACATTTTCTTTTCTCTAGCTTATTCTATTATAAGAATACAGTATCTAATACATATAACATACAGAATATGTGTTAATCAACTGGTTTTGTTATCAGTAAGGCTTCCTGGTCAACAGTAGGCTCTTATTCTTACTGTACTATTTTAAGTTAAGTTTTAGGGAGGCAAAAGTTATACACAGCTTTTTAACTGTATGGGAATCAGTTCCCCAACCCCTGCATTGCTCACAGGTCACCTGTGATTGTGTTTTTTCTTTAAGATAACTATAAATCAAACATACATCTCTTTTCTTTTACCACCTCCCTACTTTTTTTTAAGATTTATTTATTTTTGATAGAGAGAGCAAGTGAGTGAGGGGGGGAGGGGCAGAGGGAGAGAAAGAATCTTGAAGCAGATTCCCTGCTGAGTGTGGAGCCTACTGACACAGGGCTCAATCCCAGGACACTGAGATTATGACCTGAGCCAAAATCAAGAGTTGGTTGCTCAACCAACTGAGCCACTCAGGTGCCCTGCCACCTCCCTACTTTAAATATACAATATATGATCAATTTCTTAGAAAGAACAGAAGTAGCATTGTTACTGGTAGCTTTTGGTATTGTTAGCAGTAGGAGACTCCTGGCATGAAGATATAATGTGGTTCAAATTACTTTCATTATTAGTTACTAGCATAATCCCATTATCTTCTAGTAATCTTTAGATGAACTTGCCCAAAATTTGGCTGGCCAAACTGGGCTCATCTGTCAAAACTTGGCTATTCTGCCAAAGAAGAATAATTTTAATAACTAAGTTATGGAACTATAGAGAGGATTAACTGAGAGAATCCATGTGAAGCGTTTAGTATTATGTCTGGCCTGGAGTAAATTCTTCATAAATGATTATTGCTGATAAAATTCTTTCTTCATAAGACTTATTTATTTATTTTAGAGGAAGAGAGAGAGAAAGAGCACACGTGTGCGTGCACACCCAAGTAGGGGAGGAGAGAGGGAGAGAGAGAGAATCCTCAAGCAGACTCCCCACTCAGCAGGAAGCCCGATGTGGGGCTCAATCCCAGGACCTGAGCCGAAATCAAGAATCAGAGGCTTAATCTACTGAGCCACCCAGGCACCCCAATTCTTTTTAATTTCTGTGATTATTAATATTATAATGTTTTCCTATGAGTTATACAGGCCATCTTCTTGGTTATGTACAGTTGGTCATGTATTCTTTGGAACAATGTAAATGAGAAAAGATGAGCCATGAAGTTTGGTAAGAAGGCAAGTAGCATTTTGGTCTACAATATTATTTCTAAAGCTATTAAGTAGCAAAGACATTGGCCCATGATCCAGAGACTAAAGTGAGATGGAAGCTACAGGAGTGTTGTGAAGAGAAAAATGACATACTCTGACCTCAATATCAAGAGATTTGTGCTAATTCTGCTTGAAAAATACATGTAGAAATAAGAAGTTGGAAGACTAGTTAGGAAGTTACTGTAATATCAAGGCAGGGAATGATTGCAATTTGGACAAAGGTGCTAGGCACGGCGAGACGTGGCAGCTTCTAGGTTACTTCTGAAGATCCACAGAATATGACTGTGCATTGAACATGGGGTGAAGTTAAAGATAGTGATATGAAATAACTATCAGATTTTCATCTTGAGACACCAGGGGAATTGAGTTTTCATTGCCTGAGAGATAGACAAGAGAAAACTGAGACTCAATGAGATTCCATCTGCCATGAATACCGTTAGAGAAGAGAAGAGGTCTGAGGACTAAGGACTGTGCCCTGTAATCCTCCAGCGCTTAGGGGTCGCCACTCACCATTAGAGGAGGAGTGGGCAGTATGTCAGGGAAGAACTCCCAAGAGTGTGTGCTGGAAGACAGATGAACCGAGTACACTAGTTCGAGAAAGAGGAAGTGATTAGCTGTATGCAGTACTGTGGTGGAGAGGGATGGGATTGCTTGAAGAGTTCACACCTCTATTGGGAGTGTGAATAATATTGGGAATATTATTTTGCTTTTAATATGCATTGGGGGTTAGAAAGAAGTTTGGGGCATAAGCCAGTGAATTTACTTTAGGAAGAGTTGATTCATATAGTATGGCTGAGACATCAAGTCAGCTATATTTGACTAAAATATGAATCTGGAGGTGAGGTCAGAGCTGAGGTAGGTCTGGAAGTTACAGGTTGAGTATCATATGAGTAGTGGTTATGTTGAAGCTGTGGGATTTGATATCAGTGAGTGTATAGAGTGTGAAGTGACCAAAGGAAGTATGTTGGGAATGCTTAACGTTTAAGGGTCTGATAAAAAAGATTTAAAAGAGGAGAGGGTCAGCGAGAGCCAAGTCAACAGGGCTAGACTGTGTAATATTTTTAAAGTCAAGGATTTCTTTTGACTGCACACATCTATAGCTAAAAAAGTAATTGGGTTGGGAGTAAGAACCAGCGCTTCCTTAGCATTAATCCTTCCAACCTTGTAAGACACGCAGCTTCCGCGGGCTCCATTCCCTCAGCTTGGAACTGGTGCTCAACAGTTTCCTTCTCCACCCTCTTCTGTTATCCAGTTGTCAGAGCTTCCAGCCCCTACGAGGCCAGGTAAAGGTAGCACCACTGCTGTCGGGCTGACTAGTGGTAATACTATCTCCTATTGCTCCAGAGCCCCTGGGATTCTCATCAGCTGCCGCTGAAGATGTTGGCACTTGGAGCCCCTGGCACCGTTGGATGCTAGGAGACCTGCCAGGACTGCGGGCACTGCTGCTGTGCAGAATTCTGGATGTGCCAAAGTGACAAGGCATTTTCTGTCTCCCCCAAAGCATAGTGCCACACTATGCAAAGAAGGAGGAAACCCTTTCTTGGTTCTCTGTGTTGATCACAATAATTTCTTCTTTGGGTCCTAAATATCAATAGCAATAACTTGTCATCCATGAGACAATGGGAACTGAGCAGAAAAGAAAAAGACTGAAAATCACAGGATTATACTTTAAATCATCGCTTCTTTGTGATGGTCAAGGCAGTCATTCATAAATTTATTTCTTCAGCAAACCTTTACTGAGAGCCCGGTATGCACCGGCATCCTTCTTCCAGAAAACACTGCCTGCTGGTTATCATGTGAGGAGGTGTTTTCCTCATGTTGCTACCTCATCCCTGGAGATCTCTGGATCCATGCTTGACAAACTCTCAGTACTTCACAGTCGCACCCCTGAAGCTTTTGATTCAAGCGGTCTGGGAATCTGTTTTCCACCTTGGTCTGATGCCTACATGTGTCTGGTCATCATTGTTTCAGCATCCCATTTACATCTGAATCATACATATGCACAAGCTTTAAATCCTAGCCTGAAGCTCCTCATGCACAAGGAAGGAGGAAGCTTACAGGTGTGATGAGCTGCATGAGTGCTAGAGACAGGGAAAGGAACATGGCTTTCGGGAAATAAAATGTAATTGGCTGACGTGGAAGTCAAAGGTGACCTTGAAAAAATAATTTTAGTGGGGGGGAGGGTGCTGATTGCAAGGACTTGAAAGGTGATATGGAAGTGGAATCTATTGGGCCTTAGGCTATTAATCATTAGGGAAACCTGGTAGCAAAAAGAGGGGTAAATTGCAACCCTGTAAGCACTTGAGATAGAGCAGCAAGTTTAGGGGAGAGTGGTTTTTGTTGTCGAATTTTGTGGCTTGTTGTTTGGTGGCGGGGCAGTTATTTCTCCAGTGGAAGGAGTCTGCTAATAGGGAAAATTGAACAGAGCTGCCTCTTGTATGGTAAGGGAAGGGGGTGAAGACTTACAGATCAAGTTCCAGTGGTGTGCTGGTCAACCAGCAAGGCCCCCGAAATGTGACAGCAAAAGAGATAAAAGAAAACAGGTAAAAGATGAGGGGCAAAGCAGGAGAGAGGTTCTTTCTCTGAGAGAATAATGAAGAAAAAGAATGAGTGTAAAGGCAGAGAAATAAAGAAAATTAGGGCTTCGGTAGTCTCAGTAAAATGACAGATGGTGTCATTTGCCAAGAATGAAGTGTTTAGGCCTGAACTGAGGCCTGAGGAAAAGCTACCATGTTGAATCCCGCCCCTGCAAGTCAATAAGCGATCATTACAGGAATTGTTGAACACCAGGGAGGGTCGAGTTGAGGTTGAACAGCACAGATTTGTAGAAGAGCCTGTCAACACCAGTTTTGGAGTGGTTCCAGCAATAGCTGGAAGCTCAGGAGAGAAGCAAAGAAAGCAGACGGGTGAGTGAGGCTTTGGCAGGGTAAAGAGTTAGCAAGGACAGCAGAACTGCAGGTCAGCAGAGCTAGGCTTTCTAAGGTCCTTGTGGGAGCATCTGAAATGGCTGCCCTTGGCGAGGAAAGGCTGGTCAGGGAGGGCAGGTGAGGCCGGGAAGGAGTTAATAAACGTGGGAGAAGAAAGTGCACAGAGTACCGTACATCTCAGTTAGGATGAAGAATGCATTCAGTAGGCACAAGAAAGAAGACAAGATAGATTTTTGTGTGTGGATCATTTCAGAAGTCAAGTTTTTGGGAGTGGTACACTACTGAGTGGTGGAATCATTTTTGCTTCTTTTGACATTTGTTTTGGTTTCTAATTTGCCATCTCAACCATAGCCTAAGGCCTGACACACTTATACATTTTAAGTACCCTGAATGATAAGGGAACTGTAACTGTTAAAGATCTTTTTTTCCATCTAAACAGAGCAACTCACTAAAACTATTAAAATTCAAGATGTAAATGCAAAATACTATTGCAGTCTATTTGTGTATTACATATGTTCAGAAACATGAATACATTAAAATACACTTGGTATGCAATTGAACAGGAGCTTTAATATATTTTTCTTTAGAGACATTCTTAAATTTCCTGTGCCAGGTACATTTTATATCAGTGTATAAATTTATATAGCTATAGTTGTAACTTATAATTGTAACACATAGTGCATTGTAGTTATAAAGATGTGTTGTTTTGACACGAACCCCCTCAAGGCCTGAAAGAGTTAATGTGCCCCCATAATCCTAAATTTAATATAATGAAATGACTCTGCTTGGGGGAAATAAGCATTTATCTTTTGCCTATTGTTGCTTGCTTTTATTATGAGCCTTTTTGACTTCTATGCATTCACTTAGATTTAATAAAAACAGTTCTTGGTTTTTATTAATTAAGTCTCAGAGATTCCTAAGAGCTGGGGGTGCCATTTGCATTTGTCTGCATTAATTCCTTATTTTAAGGGTGTGTTAAGCCATCCCAACACAGGTTACCAGATTACGTGATGTGATATGTAGCCAGGTGGGGACAGATCTGGGACTAGAAGCGAGGGCCCCTAGCCAGAATTTTCTGAACTCTAAAGCTCGTGCACTCTGTGTTATTTTGAGGAAGGGATTTTAGAAATAAAACTCTCATTCCTGCATTTCCCTAAGTACCTGGGCTGCCCCCACTGACCACACAGACCATGTTGAAAGGTATTGCTGTAATTGCCACCTCATGATGGATGGGTTTATATAGTAGTGTCAACCCCGGTATTGATTCAGAAGGTTTCACCTCTCACAAATAAACTTCTTTACCTTTCTTTCAAAATGGAGGAGTAAAATGGCAAATTTTTATTGCAACAGGGTATTTCAAGAACCACATTTTCTGAGCTCTTGGAGCTCCCACACTCGGTGCATACAGTAGATGTGTGTCTATGCACAAAAATCCCTAGTCCAGAATGAATCTTCCAGTGGTCGCATGCTCATCATGGAAGATTCACCTAAGGTGAATGATGACAAGAGGCTTGTTTGGGGGTGTTTTGAGAGCAATCAAGAAAGGCTCGCTGCTTTGTTCCTACTTCAAGAGCAGGAAAATACTCCATATTAATTGAATGCAATTGGCTCGGTAGTGTAAGTGTGACAAATAGAGATGTGCCAAACTGCCTGAAAATAATTTGGGTCATCTGCAAATCGCTGTGCCTGCCAGTTTGCAGACAATTCCTAGTCCTTGTGGTCTGTCACATTCCTTTTCCATTAGCTATTTACCATCTGACGAGTGAAGAGTACACTAATTTATATCTTGAAAAAGAGATACCTTTTTATTGATTTTTTTTTTTTTCCCAATAAGCTTACTGTGTGGTGTAAACTCCAGTACCTTTGCAAATGCTTACTGGGATCTCTTGCCAAAATGGGGGGCGGGGTGTGTTAAAGTTTAAAAAAAGATGGCAAAAAAAAAAATCAGTCTGCCTGCTCTGCTTGATCATCTGAAATGACAATCGTTTTTAGATAAGCTCATACTTGGGATATGCTCGAAGACCTTACAGAGTATTTGTGACAGTGGACATAGCATGTCTCTGTGGATTGGACAACAGGCACCGTTCTTGCTCTGTGACTGAGGTCCAAATTAGCCTTATGTTTCTGAGTTTACAGGAAATTCAGGGTAAACCTTTTATTTACAAACCGGGACTACTTGCCAAGATGGAATAAAAAAGCCACTGATTAATCAGCATGCAGCCTTCATCTTGAAGGACCTCGCTGCCAGGCCCTTTTCAACGTTCAGGAGATTGGTCTTGTGTGAGAGGGATGTAGTGTGGAAATGCCTTTGATAGCTCGGTGATTGAGTCTATCATGCTTTGGAAAGGGACAGGACTAGATTTAAACAACCCTGCCTGATAGAACACAGAGTGTGCATGGCTGGAAAAAAAATTACCTCATTATAGCTCAGTGCTGTTGCCCTTTGGAGTAAAATGAGAGATAAGCTTGCTCTGGAACTTCTGCTGATAAAATTCGCTTTCTGGAACACAACCAAATCCCAGCATATATCATCGGAGAGAAATAAAGCAGTCAAAAAACTGTATTCCTAAATAGGCCTGGAACATCTTGGCAACTGCTAAAGCAACACAAATAAGGAACAGTGCCCTGCTAGCTCGACCCTTAAATTATGCAGCTGTTCATTACCCGAATTATACATCTCAGGCTGCCCTTTGGACAAAGGCGTGGAGCACAGAGCTGGAACAATCCCTGAATTATAGTACAATAAGAAAGACCTCCTAAAGTGTCACATGCGTGTAGTGGAAGATAAGAAAGGCCAGCTTAAGTTCTTGGCATTTTAAAGAAGGCAATCAAGAAAGCCTTTGAATTCCTTCATTTTCTTTCTCTGCAATTCATTTGCATTTTTGTGTTGGTTGGACAAAGCCTCCCATTCATGTGTCAGCAGTCCCGTGTCAGTCTTCTGCTGTGGAGACGTGCATGTGTGTTTTGGTTTAGGCTGCATGGTATTTACAGATGGGACCGTTAAAAACATTAATAACCACAGCAGCAAGCCTGCCATATTTAGAGAATTAGGAATGACAACATTTAGTATCTCAAAGAATAAAGACATCATAAAAATAAAGCTGTGGTAGAGCTTAAGGGCAGGACTCCAAAATTCATTTTGACCCCCTGTAATGGATTTTACATTTATGCAAGTGTGAAACCTATCACACTAGTTAGCTTGAGACTTGAGGAGCACACTTGTTTTATTTTGATGTGAGAATATTCATACGTCTTCACCTTACTTTACTAGTAATACTTATATTTGCCTCCACTTGGTTGTGTTAATAATATGTAGATAATACCCTTGAACCACCATGAGGTTAAAACTTGAAAGGTTTTATTTTCTCATCCAGTTTATAATTTTTTGGACAAAAATTCATGAGGAAACTGACACTTTGTATTATATTTTTTTTACTTAAATTACATGGGCAAATTAATTTTTTTACAATTCCCTCTTCGATAAATATTTGGTATGAAGACATATTCTTGCATAAAGCAAATAATGAAAGATTATGTGTGAGAAATGAGCATTATATTAGACAAAAGTAGGTGATTGCAAAGTTTATTTTTGGTCCCCCAGTTAGGCTCTCTGGCCTCCTTATCATCCTTTACTTCTTCCAAACCTACTGTCATAGGCAGAATGTCTCCTCCCCCAAAATGTCCCTGCCCTAACCCCTAGGACCTGTGAATATGGCACTTTAAATGGCAACAGGGAATTTGTGCATTGTAACTTCAACTATGGACCTTAATATATAGAGATTTTCCTCGGTTACCTAGGTGGACCCAATCTAATCACATAAAGCCTTAAAAGCATGTAACTTTTTCCCTGGCCAGAGCCCAAAGACATAGGGTCAAAGGAGAATATGGAGGGATTTAAAGTCGAAGAAGGACTCAAACGCTGTTGCTCGTTTAAAGATGGGAGGGGGTAATGGAGTAAGTGATACGGGAGACCTTAAAATGGCTGCCAGCTGACAGCTATCAAGGAAATCGTGTCCTCCACCCAACAACCACACAAAACTGAAGCTGGCCAACAACCTGCAGGAGCTGGGAAGCTGATGATTCATCCCCAGAACCTCCAGAGGGGACCGCGGTGCTGCCTGTACCTCTGTTTTGCAGAGGGCCTAGCTCAGTCATCTGTACCCAGACTTCTGACCTATAGAACTGTGGGATGATAAATGGATTTTGTTAAGCCATTAATTTGGGGTAGTCTGTTATATGAGCAATATAAATTTAATACAGCTGTCCTCTTGGTATTTTTTTTTAAGATTATTTATTTATTTAAGAGAGAGAGCACAAGCAGGGAGGAAGGGCAGAGGGAGAGGGAGAAGCAGACTCCATGCTGAGCAGGGAGCTCTGTGACCCTGAGATCATGACCTGAACGGAAGGCAGATGCTTAAATGACTGAGCCAGCCAGGCGCCCCAAGTCCTCTGGTATTCTTTCAGAGGTTTACCCTTCCCAGGAATATATGCAGTTTAACCATTATTTTTCCTTGTAGACTTAAGTACTAGTTACCAGCTATACCAATTACAGATACTAGTGATGTTGTTGTGAGTTATTTGTTTGTCTATTGCCTGCTTTCTTGCTTATTTGGGGAGAATGAAGAGGCCTTCTGATCACCAAAACCATAACAAGTCAGAAGGTAGGAGAGAGTAATACTTGATTACATGGACTCTGGAGATGGACTGAAAGGGTTTGAATCCTGACTCAATCACTTGCTAGCTTTGTGACCTCAAGCAAGTTACTTAACCTCTCTGTGCCTCAGGGTTTTCTTTTTTTATCTGTAGAAGAGAATAATAATAACACCAATCCTGTTATGCAGAGATTATTTGATGATTATTACAACTGTCCATCTTTATAGTTGTAAAAAGTGCATTTAGCTATTTCAATAGGAGTTCTTTATTTAAAATAACAATTATGGGCGCCTGGGTGGCTCAGTTGGTTAAGCGACTGCCTTCGGCTCAGGTCATGATCCTGGAGTCCCGGGATCGAGTCCCACATCAGGCTCCCTGCTCAGCAGGGAGTCTGCTTCTCCCTCTGACCCTCTTCCCTCTCGTGCTCTCTGTCTCTCATTCTCTCTCTCTCAAATAAATAAATAAAATCTTTAAAAAAATAAAATAAAATAGCAATTATGTGTTATTAATTTTCTAGCTGGTTTCAAATATAGTAGTAGCTGTCCTTGAGCCTAACAATTTGAAACAGAATTGATATTCCTTTTGAAATTGAAACGTGTTCTTAAATGGTATTGAGTCAACCTTGATGGGAGACTTGCTCCATAAAATGGGTATTTAAAAATCTGTATGTTCAGATTCATATTAATCCCAGTGAGTTATGGGTTAACAGTTTTATTAAAAGTTCTTTCCTTGGCAGAAATAATGATGTCAAGTCTCTTCCTTTGAACTTATGAAGGCATGAGGAAGGGGCCCACTGTCCCCACCCGGACCATCCCAGAAGAAGCGAGAGTCCTCTTTATTATTTTTTCAGTTTTACTGAGACCCTGATCTCCCTGAGGTGGGTGCTTGCAGCCTGCACAGCTGCTCGCAAAGCGTATGTAAACACACATTTCCAGTGTGCAGATTTATGTCTCCCTTGAGTGCAGTGGGGCCACAGGCTCTCTTCCATTCTGCCTCTGTTCTGCCCTGATCGTGCCCTCATTCTGGAGATTTACGAGCATCGCTACACGGAAGTTCTGTGCCTGTTCGCACAGGAGTCATTTTAGCAAACCAGCTCAGCGCAAGCGTCCCCTTGTACCCCAGGACGTGCATAGATAGAAGATGTTTTTCTCTTTGGGTCACTTGTACAACTAAAAATCAACAGTCATTAATTAGATCAGTGTGTCTCAAGCTCCAAAGTGCATCAGAATCACTGGTGGGTTTGTTGAAATGCAGATGCAGGGTCAGGTTATCTGAAGTGGGGCTGAGTCAGCCTTCCTCACAGCCTTCAGGGGGATGCCGCTGTAATTGCTCCTGGTAGCACGCTTTGCCGAGAAAGATATTCGAGCACCATGTAAACTTAGTAATTATGTTCTTTTGAAGCAAATCATTGTCACCTTCTGAATAAATGCCAATATCTTTGAATATGAGCTCTAATTCTTAATCATTGCAAAGTACTTACATTTTACTATGAGGATATAGATTTGGTATCAGCTTTTATGTAAGGACCGCTGTAATCACGGTTAAGACATCTGTGTTGAACTTAAATAATTTCCCTTAAAGTAAAAGTATAAACCCCACAGGGATTTTGTATTTGGACTTCAGCATTAATACATGCAAAAAACTGAGCACAAACAAATGTCTAGTAATTCAGATTTTGGAAAAGAATAAATGTCAGTTTACCTATGAGCTGCTTGTAGCAAGTGGTCTTGAGCAGGTCAGCCCAACCTCTTTGTGTAATGGGGGGATATAGTTGGACCTGTGACTAGAGTTTTTAGGCAAGAATTAAATGAACTGTGTAGGGACGCCTGGGTGGCTCAGTCCGTTAAGTGGCTGCCTTTGGCCCGGGTCATGATCCCAGGGTCCTGGGATCAAGTCCCACATTAGGCTTCTTGCTCAGCAGGGAGCCTGTTTCTCGCTCTCTCTCTCTCCCTCTGCTTGTACTCTCTCTGTCAAATAAAAAAAAAACTTAAAAAAAAAAGAATTAAATGAACTGTGTAAATAACTTAGGAAAAATGCCCAGATTGAACCCTTTCCAAGATATTCAGCAGATATGAAATGGTACATATATGCAGATCCTTACTGAGGAACCATCCATCCTTAAGAGAAAGTTTATCTCTTGCTGTGGAATTACCATTCTATGGGCATCACTAAAATGTGCAAGGGACTGTGAGATTTGTCATTAAAACTTTAGATCTAGCCTTGCCAGTGTTCCATATCATTTACATTTATTCTAAGCCCATTGGCTTGAGGCAAAAAGAAAACAAGCCACAGAGTAGCAAAGTATCACCATAAAACTATTCCCTCAAGACAAAATACAGAATCTTTCACATCTCCCAATTCTGAATTTCTCCTAGCTGAGTAAAGGTGCTAGGATCAAACTAGTTGGTGACTAAATAGAAAAGATCCATAGGACTTTGAAACCATTAGCTGATTCTTAGCAAATGAATTATGGTTTCATGTGTAAGGTTTAATTTGAAATTCTTGAAAATAATATGACATTATCACATTATTTATTTACTCAGTGACTGGATATTGGTATTACTCTGGATTTTTCAATTGAGGAAATCACATTGAGTAGGCTTTGGTCTAAATAACTTTCTCTCTCTTCATCTTTTCCCTCAAGGAGAGTTGCAAAGGGACTGTAAAGGAGGGAGCTTATGTCAATAGGTTACTGAGCCTAAGGAACAATAGATTTTTAAGAGGTAGTGAGAGAGTCTGCTTCAAAGAGAATGAAAATTATGTGCCAAGAGAAACAAAAAATTGAATAAAGAGTATGTTTGATATGATGGAAGGGTTGAAGAAAAGCAGAGAAGTGAACCAAAAGGAGGATGCTATAATATTCTCCTTTTAAAAAATGTACCTCCAAAGTGTGGCTAGAGCTCTCTTTTCTCATTCTGCTATTAAAGTCAACCACAACTGCATGTTCAAAAAAATTAAAAATAGAGGGAAATTAATGGATGTGTTTTGTTTACTCCCTAATGTTTGAAAATAAAGCAATGCATACACTTCACAGCAAAAAATATAATAATGATATGGTGCATTTACTTAGCATCCTTATTCTGAATGTCTCCTTGTACCTTAGGTATATTATCTCAATAATTTTTATTAAAATATTTGTGATGTAAGAGGCAAGTAAAAATATCGCTTCAAAAAACCTAATCACTAATACAGTCGGAAAGCTGGAGACTGAGGTCATCTCAAAGACTTAGAATAAGCAAAGAAAGGTAGCAAGAGTTCTCTTAGAAACAGCCTTGTGCTTCTTGTGACTGTGCTCATTACTGTACGGTATAGAAAATCGAAATCAACACCTCCCTGGGTCTGTTTTAGCTGTGGTCATAAAGGCTAGAACTGCAGCTATGCTGGGTTGAAGTTGTGTTTTCTCTCTTCTGGTCTAACTCACTTTTAGACTCTTGCTTATGTGAAAAGCTCAAGTCCCCTGAAACTTAGAGATGTGCATGTTTGTGGTGAAAGTTTTCATTAATAATTTCAAATCATATGCTGCCAAGGATCTGCCACTGTTTCAAGTTATGGCTATTTGGAGTTCTTGTGTTTTTCTGCCAATGTGAAAATTGGTTTTGCGGGATTGTTTATTGCTGCTTCTTTACTGCTTTTTTTTTTTCTTCTTCCACCAAGAGAATACTTGAGTTCTGCAGAAACAATGGAAGCCTAAAAAGATAGAATGTTTTCACGTCAGAAAAATTAAAGTCATAAAGGAGATAGATTTCCAGAATTAAATTAGAATTGAACAAGTCAGTTATGTGTACATCCATCAGTCCAGTGGTCAGGATCTCATTTCCACTGAAGCAAACTTAGCTAGAGGGCAGATAGAATTTCTACACAGAGAAACCCCCCCAAATCTTTCACAGCAAATTATGCTGAGAAGAGAAAGCACTCACCTACCAGTGAGTATTATGTCTTAAAAAAGGGCTTTCTCCTATTTAAGAACAACTGTGAATTAAGTTCACAAAATATTCTAAACAAGTACAGGATGAACCAAATATTTGAAAGAGATTCCAGATAGATTGATTGACTATCATGCCCAGAATACAACATTGATGCTCAGGTGTCCATTTCTTATCATGTTCAAGTTAGTAAAACCCCTTTTTTTGAATATTAATCTTTTAAAATGATTAATATCACTGGTGATACTAGATAATGTTTATGCTAAGTAACATTTTTAATATGTCAGGTGTATATTCGCACTTTTATGATTCAGGAAGGACTGTTACAATTTTGTCCTTCAACTGAGTGACATAAAAAGATAAATGTCACGGAGGCAGAAAAGAAGGAGAAAGAGTGGATACATATTAATTGGGCACCTACTATGTTCTGTGTATTATAGCACATGATTTTATTTATGCCTTTAACAAATTTCACAACGATTTTCAGAGGTAGGCATCACCATCCCAGACTTTACAAAATTGAAAACTAAAGTTCTGGCTGCCTAATTAGTTTACCCAAAATCAGGATGCTCACACAGAATGTGTAGTTTGTCTGAAGACAGGTCCATCTGAATCCAATGCAGAGAAGAAAAATTGTTCACTAATTGTGGGCATTCCCTCTATCCACCTTCATCATGTATAATATATATGTAACATGTATGTGTGTGTGTGTGTGTGCGCATATATATATATATATATACACACATGCATAACTCTATTTTTTGAGAGAGAGCAAGCACATGCCTGTGAGCCGGGGCGGGGGGGGTGGAGGGTGATGTCTATGTCCAGCCGCACGCAGCCCTGATCCCCGAGGAGGGACTCAGTCTCACAGCCCTGAGATCATGACCTGAGCTGAAATCAAGAGTCGGACAATTAACTGACTGAGCCACCCAGGCGCCCCTGCATGCATAATTCTTATACCATATTTGTAATGGCATGTTGATTTTCTAAAATCAGGAGCACAGATTACTCTCCCAAGGTTATTCTATGGATTTATTTAAGTAAATTACTTTTCATTTTAAATAAATGTTACTCAAATAGAGATCTAGTACCCTTTTATTTACTTTGTACAATTATATGTAGTGTAATGCCTGCTATTATATGTTATGTTATGCTATATGACTTTAATGTATTGGCTTATAGTTAGGGGTTTTGTTTAACTTTATGGAAGGATAAGAAAGCTTTTGAAGTTGATGACCTCAGAATTTAAAATATCCCTAAGGGACTTGAGCAGTCCTTGAGTTAGATTGAGAAATTGAAGTTGTTAACAGACGCTAAAGTACCATTAGTCTATATTTTTTTTTTTTTTTCACAAGTACCCCCAGTGAGTTTACATCCAATGGGGACAGTTGGATATACTGAACTGCAATCTTAGTCTTAGGATACGCCAGATTTTAAGAGGGATGCAACCATCATAAAGCCAGATATGCAGCCTCATACGTCAGTCACCAAGGGCCCTCTGAGATGGAAAATTTCTAACTTTAGGCAAATCAATACTAGACCCTTTAATGAAATCCCCTTGTTTTTCCAGGATTAGTTCATCTTTTTTGTATTTGCATTTCTCTTCAGAGGCCAAATCAAATTTCAGGAAATAGTTTTCAGAATAATCTTAAATTTCAAAATCTGTGCAGATTGAAAGAAAAGCATAATTCTTGAGCCTAATTTTGACCTTATATCATTTTCAGTATTTTTTATAAAGTGCTTTTACATTGGATAGTGAGAGACACCAAATGTTCCTTTATTGTTATTACATTCTATGATTTTGTATTTGTAGTTATTAAACCCCCTCTTTAGTATTTTGTGTTGATTTATATTCAAATGGTCTTCAAGCTTCATTTTTTCTTTTGCCTAAGAAATAAAACCTTATAAGAAGAAAATTGTTGAATTATTGTGCGGTATATTCTATAGTTGCAGAGGAGAATTTTATTATTTATAATTTCTCTTAATTTTATTTTTTAATTTTTAATTTTAGATAGTTTGCATATAATATAATTTATTTAAACAAAATTGCCTATATTTAGTTGCTAAGAGACTTGGAGCATTTGGAATTAGGAAGAAACTGATTCTTATGAGACATAAGCAATATTATCCTGGGCTGAGTTTGACGAAACAATTTAAAAATAGGATTTTTTCTTACTCCATTAAGATAAAAAAAAATGATGTTTAAGTGCCACAAATTACCAACATGCATTTTATCATTTTCAACTTAGGAAATATATACATTTCAAAATTTAACTTCAGCCAACTTGTGTGCAAATAACAAAACTCATTTCTTTTATATAAGACTACAAGAACATTAAACTATTTTTCTCCATTCAGTTCACATCAAAGGTTATTAGGCATTTTTAAAAGCATCTACAGGCTATTTTATGTTAATATATTTCTCATTTTATTAATTTATATTTAACTATTTTTATTCAGTGATGTCTATTATTAAAATAATTGAGATAGCTTTGCATTTTCCAGAGTATTACATCATCCCTCTAACTTACTTGACCAGGTCTGAAGTGAGTAACATAGGCCATATCAGGACTAGACTGTGATTTTGCACTTGTACACCAAATCTCACCCCACTGCTGGCAGTCCAAACATGTGTTCCCAGTTGGTATAGTACTGTGGACTTTGTAATCAAACAGACACCCTGAAACCTGAAGCCTTTGGGTGGTGTACTAGAATATAGGATCAGTTATTTGTTTCATGTATATATATTTTTAAATGACACTTTATTTTTTTTATTTTTTAAAAGATTTTATTTATTTGAGAGAGAGAAATATGAGAGGACGAGCAGAGGGAGAGGGAGAAGCAGACTCTCCACTGAGCAGGAAGCCCAAGACAGGGCTCGATCCCAGGATGCCAAGATCATGACCTGAACTGAAGGCAGATGCTTAACTGACTAAGCCACACAGGTGCCCCTAATAACACTTTAAATTGATAGTGTTAATAGGATCTCAAGTAGTACTCTTACTCCTGTGATTAGGGAGTGGATTCCTCTAGGAATCCTTTAGCTAGGGCCTTTCATTTCTGCTTGTGTTTGGGAGAATTCTCTTTCTCTCATGTGCCTGTAGGGGTGGACAACTTTTCCCTTCTTCCCTTCTAAGTTCTCTGGTTGGTCTAATCGTTAAATTGGCATAAGACAGATTACCAGGAGAAAAACATATTTCACATGTATGGAGCTTCATAAAAATAGGAGACTCCCTGGGTGCCAGGTAATTGAAGCTTATGTACTATCCTGAGCTAAGGGGAAGGGGCGTGGGGCTGCAAAGGGGAAGAAGACAATTCACAGGAAGATGAGAACAAATGTTGGTAGACAAATGTTTGCCATAACGTGCAGGTAAGTCTTTCTTTTTTTTTTTTTAGAGATTTTATTTATTTATTTGACAGAGAGAGAGAGATAGCAAGAGCAGGAACACAAGCAGGGGGAGTGGGAGAGGGAGAAGCAGGCTTCCCACGGAGCAGGGGGCCCGAAGGTAGCCGCTTAACCGGCTGAGCCACCCAGGTGCCCCCAGGTAAGTCTTTCTGATATAAAAAAGTTTCTGGAAATAGCTTTCTTCCTGGTACAGGCCCCCATGTAAATTCTTTTAGGCAATTCAGGGGGAGGTAAGCAGTTCTTCCTAAGTGTACAGGGCCCTGATTGTCTTAATCTGCAGGCCAAAGAGGCACATTCTGTGGTGGTGTATTCTGCTTCTGCTCATGCCCATTACCATACATGATTGCTTATCTTTAGAAGGGGCTGAAGTGCAGAGAACATTGAGGGATATAGTTGGACAATCTATTCTCATAGGATTTTCCAGTGTATGCTCTGCCAAAGACCGGTCATTGCTACATGGCTCTCGTGCAGCAAACCTTGCCTGAAAGTGACAAAATGGGCATCAAGAAGCTGTGCTTTCAAATTCAGTAGAAGGCCCTTGTACTTCTTACTAATGTTTTGCTGGCTTACACAGAATGGAGTCATTTTTTTTTGTTTATGGTTTAAATCATGAAAAACTGTCAAGAAGAGAGGTTGCAGGGTTAAACCACATTTCACAATAAAAGAATATTTCATCCTATCTACCACTGTGGTACAAAAGTATGTTTTGTAATTAGCCTTTGGTTTAAATCCTGGTTTGGCCACTTTTGAGTAGCTATTTTGATACTTGGCCTGGTGCCTGGTACATAAGTACTCAAAAATGTTAACTTTTTTTTCTTTATTTAATTTGGTTTATGTTGGTGTTGGTTATTATTCTTGCTAATATTATCTAACAAGCTAACAAGCCAGGAAATACATAAATATTAAGTGGATCAAGCACATACAAAAAGGTCAGAGCAGGCTCTGTGTTAAAAACAGGTAAGTAAGAGATGTGAAAATTCTCAAATATCAAATGAGGAGAAAGCAATCGAAATCAAGAAATTTAATGCTTTGAAGTGAGCAGAAGTGAGATGTCCACCTCATGCTTTCTTCTACACATTCCTGCTGGACTAACATATAAAAGCAGCATGAAGCAGAAGGTTAAGATCACCATAGTGCCTGTTTTTGACTTGGGCAATTGTGATGTGATGGAAAACAAAAGTGAGTTTCAGTTCTAACTCTGCCACACATGATTTTAGTCTTGAGATGAGTTGAGGACGCCTAGATGTGCTCCCTGGGTATGACTTTTGGCTCCAATTCTTGGGTCTGGTACAGGACTCGTACTCAGAAAATCTTTCCCCCTTTTCTTTCTTCACTGGTGAAGGTTTGGGCAAGACTCATCCTCATTTATCATTTATTAGATAAATGTAAAAATACCTACATCTTAGGCTATGTGTGTGTGTGTGTGAGAGAGAGAGAGAGAGAGAGAGAAAGGCAGAGAGAGGGAGAGAATCTCAGTATTATGAAATCAGTGAATATAAATATGCTGTAAAAATTAAACTGTTATTTGGGGGAGTTGCTAGGGTTACAGGGACATCCTTAGAGTATATAGTTATAGGTTTAAGTATGAAGGGCCATGCCACTATTTTTACAAAGTATGAATCAACAGAAACGTTTTTGTTGTAAGGATTTTGTGCCCCATCACCATCATTCCATTAAGTGAACATCGAAAGCAAATCATAAAGAAAAATGAGGTGTATAATTAGGCAAGGAAACTTTTTTTTTTAAAAAGAGAAGAATTACTTGCTGTGAGGGTTTGTATTTGTCAGAGTTCTCCAGAGAAATAGAATAATTGTGTGTCTGTGTGTGTGTGTCTGTGTGTGTGTGTGTATTAGAGAGACTGACAGGGTGAAAGACAAAGACAAAGAGAGAGAGAGAGAAAGAAACACAGAGAGGCTTATTTCAAGGTTTTGGCTCACATGATTGTGGAGGCCAGTAAGTGTGAAATCTGCAGGGTAGGATGACAAGCTAGAGATCTAGATGTTTCCGTCTGGAGGCAGCATTCCTTCTTCTTGGTGGAAGTCTGTCTTTTTTCTTTTAACACAGTCAACTGGTTGAATGAGGCCCACCCACATTACAGAGATAATCTGCTTTAAGTCTACTGATTTAAGTGTTAATGTCATCTTAAAAATATCTTCACAGTGACATCTAGACTGGTTGTCCAAATATCTGGGTACTGTGACCCAACCAAATTGACACATAAAATTAACTACCACAGGGTTATAGCATTGTTTTTTTCAGAATTGAATTTTTTTAAGATTTTATTTATTTATGTATTTATTTATTTATTTATTAGAGAGAGAGCATGAGCAGGGAGGAGGGGCAGAGGGAGATGGAGAAGCAGACTCCTCACTGAGCAGGGAGCCTAAAGTGGGGCTTGATCCCAGGACCCCGACATCACGACCTGAGCCGAAGGTAGACACTTAACCAGCTGAGCCATCCAGGCCCCCCTCAGAATTGAATTTAAATTATTTTATTATTGATTGATTTTATATTGCTAGTAAATACTCCAAGCACCAGGAACAATCATACAACAAAATAATCCTTCAAAATCTATTTCTGAAAGGAGTATTTTTTATTTAGGTAACTTCTTCTGATTTTAAAATCTGTAATTTGTATAACAACAACAACAAAAGGAAATCAGAAATAAAGATCTTTGTTCTTAGGTCATCCCATTTTAAAATTTCCATCCAGAGTAATTTTTCTCCTTCAGAGAAGTATCATCTGGTCCTCAGGGACCCCACTGTTTACTTCAAGCCAGAGGAGAAAGAGTATTGCAAGGGGACAAGCTGCTCATGGGTGTGTTGTGAAGAACATGGCACCCCTGCTGGTCTGGCCTTCATGGGGGGTGCCTAGCCCATCATTTTTACCTCAGTGCTATATTTGTGTACAAAGAGCATTGCAGGTTTCTGATGTCTCCTGCAGTTAATGTCTGGGACCAGGTTAAAAATAAAATCTCCACCTTATCCTTTCACAAATATTCTGAGACCATTACACTATTCTGGTTCCTGAAAATCTATACACACCGTATGCTTATTTCTCTTACCTAAGAAAATGGTACCCCATTCTTTTCTTTTTTAGTTTACCTTGTAGTGGGTGTTTTAAATGGAAACATGTGCTGCTAAGAAAGTCTTCCCTGTAATGGGAATCCTGTATGTGTTCAATTCTATCATAATTAAGAGTCTTTGCAGTTGTAAATGCCACCTTTAGGTTAAATATAAACCAAGCATCTGTCAGCATCAATGTAGGAAAGCAAATAATGCCATAAATGCTAGGAGAGTAAAACTCTAACTGCATTGAAATGAGCTTTTCATCTCAATGAGCAGTGACAAACAAATCCCTGTTTAGTTCAATAAAAGAGCGGAGTTAGTAAGTACATATATTTTCCCAGATAGTGACATGTATGATATAAAGCTTTCCTCAGAGTTGTGCCAAAAAGCACCTGTGATTTTCCTGGTCATGCTGCTCTGTCTCCTTCTACTTGGGCTCCCCTTCCCCAAAATGTCCTTTCCGTGGAACTGGTTGCAGGAGCCAGCTCTCCCTGGAAGCTTTTCCTGACCACCCCTCCCCTGAGAGGCCAGACCTCAGTGCTCTGTAGCACACATTTGTCATTGTATTTGCCACCTTACCTGTTGACTTGTGTGTCTTACCCATGAGACTATGAGTTCCTTGAACTTCTCTGTTTCCCTAGCACCCAGTGAATGAATTAACATAAAATAATACATCAGTACACAACTGGTGAGTTCTGTTGATTCAGGAATTATGATAGAGGTCTGAAGATTGTGTTAATAAAAGGGCTTGGCAACATTATTTTGACAAAACAGAGATAGCCATGGACCAGCCATGGCTTTTCAAGAGTTGATTAAAGGACCTCTTCCTAACCTGGTGTACTCTGCCGCTCATACAACTTTGTTCTATTTGCTTCAAATCCCGCCCCCCCCCACCATGTCCCCTGAATGGGCACAGCAGTATCACCTCATAATGGAGAGTTACTCAGCACGACTGAATGCCATAGCAGTTTGGAAGGCACTTCTCTCCTAGGTGAGCCAAGGAGGCATGGAGAGTTCTTTGAATCCTCTTCTTAGTGGGACCACAGAGAGCAGCCTTCTCTTTGCTTTTCAGAAAACACCTGCTGGCAACTTTGATTCTCTATTATTCTCTCTCACTGCCCATCCTTCCTTTGCTTTACAGTGTTTATCACCATCTGCAATGATTTTTAAGTGTTTGGTTATTGCACTGCAGTGCCAAAAGGCAATACAGAATCCACCTTCTGCATCTTATAGCCATCACTTTTCCTCTGGCTCTCATGTAGTTTGGGGCCAGAGTGTTTCCATAATAGTATTTCAGTATGTGTTGCTCAAGCTTCATCTCTTTCATGAATGGATTTGCCAAGATTCAACTCTTCCCAGTGACAATCGGATATGACTCGACTTTAATTCAAATGATCTCCTGAGTTGTCTGGAAATCCTGAGGACTTATTTACCCTAGATTTAGCATGTAGTGTAAATGCTTATTTTAAATAACTGAGTATGTCCCAAGGAACACATGCATCCATGCAGGCATGCACAGACACACAAACTTCCTCTTCTGAGCCGAGTTTAAAGTGTGTGTCCATAATTTTCTGGGACTGACTCAACCAATTTCTAATCAGCATCCTTCTAATTATACACTTTTTTTTTTTAAATGGAGAAGTGCTTTTGGGAGACATTATCTCAGACATAAATAAAATATTCCACAACACATTTATACCCAAAAAAGTACCAAGCCTAGTTTTTTCTAAGCAGTATCCTCTTTGCTTAAAATGTAGTAGTCAGTTCAGGAACTATCTTATGCTAAGGCTGGATGTGATGAATATAGGCCATTTGAACTTGAACCAAAGACATCTGTTTTATACAGAATTATAGGCTTATGTGCAGGGGTTTCCCACCCCACTCCCTGGCCAGATGAAAAATAAGGCTTAAAAGCCTTTGAGGTCTATAATATACCTATACTCTACTAGAAGAATCCTAAAGAATTTTTTTTCTGGAAGTTATTTTGTCCCCGGTCTATTCTTTTAAGTGATAGTTTTGTTTATCACATTTCCCTCCTCTTGCCTTGCAAGGGAATAGGGTGGAAAAACAAAGGGAGCACTGGCAACAAATCTGGCCAGTGGACTATAGTTGAAGCACAGTGGGTGTTGGCAGAAAGGATGAGTGTCTGAAACATGGTAAATATGCAGCATGGGCAAGCGCTTCTGGTGCTGAATTTTGCCGCAGGACATGCTGAGGCAGACACTTGTATAGACAACTGCTTCTAAATATGTCACTCTATCAGCAGGAAACAGAAGATCTCCCCACTTCTATTTTTCAATTCTGAAAATGGGTCCCTCTGAGTAATTACGTGGTGAATTAGCAAGCATCCTGAATAAGCAACCAGTGCCAAGGCGTTGGACAAGAGGATTTTAAAGAGCAAAGAAAAACAGGAAGCCGTCAAAACAAGCATTGAGCAGACTTCCATATGATTCATACCGTGTGCAAGTGGCGTGTAAGGGAAGAAGTGACGGAGTGTAAGGTTTCTCAGGCAGTCCTGCTATCAAGCACTTACAAAGTGTTTTTAATCCTCTAATTGGGTTAAATTCATTTAATTAGCACTGAAAAGATGCAGTTTTAGTGTTTAATAAAACGTTTTACATTCAGAACAGCTACCAGATGTTTTTCATTGTAGATGTGAAGTTATGCACGGTTTTCTTCTAGAAATTCAGCACTTTCATAAGATAAGAAATACCTGTTTTTCTTCAATAGATGGTGACCAAGAAAAGAAAATTCATGTTTATGGTGTTGGCCTTTGTCATTTCAGAAAGATCTTTGTTTTTATACTCTCCATTTGGTCTACCTGTGTACACTTATATTCACACACATTCTGCACGATGCACACACGCATGCACCAGCCTCTTAAGAGCTGAGCAATGACAAGCCTTCCTTGGGTTGACAAGGGTTAAAAAGGGATCCCTGGACATTGTATTAAAAGCCCATACCATGTATTAGCCCCAGGGAAAGACGTTAGAGAGCATGATGAATCATGGTGTCCTTCATCATGTAGAGACATTCTCCTTAGAGTGTGACTCCCTCTCAAGCAAAAAGTTGCTGGGAAAACATTGAACATAGATTCCTTTGGGCAACAGTGCTGGGAGATGAGGGGTGGTGAGGGGGAGTGGGATAATAAGTTGAAATTATATACTTGAATTGAATCTTCACATTCAGTGACTGAGTAGCTCCCAGAATCAGTAGATGTAACTTTTTTTTTTTCCCTCAAACTGCTTTTCTACACTGCAGTACAAATCAGAATAATTGTGAAGCATTCAGAATCTACCAGTCACACAGTCATCCCTGAGGGCTTTGACTCCAAGTTACAGGTATAAAAGTACTGAAATTACAGAGATTTGGTTTCTAGAAAACCTATCTTGATTAAATGAGACATGCTTTCCGACATGACTTACTAACTATTCTCTATCTTCTTCTGCTATCACTAGATTTCCTAAATCCCTAGAGTTAACATAAAGAAAAAGTACAGAATTATCTCCAAAGGGGAACTCTTTGTAAGCTTACTTTCTCGAAAATGAGAAAAGAAAATAGTAAGAGGAAGTGTTGCTAGCAAATGACATCTTCGAATGATTAACTGAAAGCTCACAAATTAAAATATTAACTAATATTTTAAAGCGAGTTTTAAGAATCCCTTAAGTTATGTTCTGGTTTCAAAAAGAACATTCGACTTTTAGGGTCAGTCTCCAAGAAAATGTGCTTTGATATTTCTTTGAAGTTCAATTCAATAACTTTGTCTAAGGGGGAAAAAAAAATCACGTCATGACTGTAGAAATCATATTGAACCTGAAGTGCTTACTGGTGCTGCTGGTCAGTCATACTTGTCACACTCGGTGACTGTCCTCAATCCAGGCAGAAAACCCATTTTCAGGTAACATGATCAATTGGAAAGAATGTAAACCACTCCACTGCCCTTTAAGACATAGAGACGTCAGCTCTCACACAGGTTATTTGAGGCTCAGTAGGAATGGTGAGCAGCCCAGAAGGGTTCCTGATACACAGGGAGGTTTGATTGTAATACCACATTGTAGATTTTCTGTATGTTGAATGAAAAACAAAAGAGTAATTGGAAATCATATATTAATGGTCTACCTTAATTATTGCCTCATTACTATAAATGACAACAGCATACTTCTGAGGTACTTCCTACATTCATAGTGTTTTTCTTCAGATGCTGCCAGGATGACCTGGGCCAATATTATCTATGTCTGAAAAATATTCTAGTTTGGTTTCTGTAATTACAAAACCAGAGGATAGAAGTAATAAATGATAGTAATTTGGTAAAGCATTTTGTTCGATGCCTTGAAACTATTTTGGAGAGAGAAAACATTTCTGGCCTTGATAAAAGTAAACCTGAGGAGATGAAAAACTGGCTGATGAATTTCGTGCAACAAGTAATTGTCAAGTATCCTACATTCATTTTTGATACCTAATGGGATCTTTGAAGGGTCAGTGATATTTTATTTATGCTTTCAACATTGATCTTTAATGAGTAACTAAAGCCTTATTAATTAGATGTTACAGGATGCCAAATCAGCTTCAAGGATTGTGGAAGAATACAAACAGTTTCAGAGAGATTAAAGACACCAGCAGGAATAAACAAAATTAAGTTAATTCTAGGTTTCATAGCTGAGGAAGATAGAGTACAAGATTTTGGATTCATTGCCTATGTGTCTTTCATTTCATTTTTATTGTGATTGTGCACCAATGTCACCTCATATCCAGTTGATTTTGATGCTCACAATAACTTCTAATGGATCAGGTATCATAGGCTATAATTTTAGAGATGAATTTAAGGTACAGAGACGTTAGATAAAGCCCCAACTACCTGTGATGATACAGATATTTGAAACTTGGTGCTCAAAAGGGAGCCCAGAGCTCTTTATTATGCAATCTCTCATAAGAATATGTTTTACATATTTACATGGTTCATTTTTTTTTTTTTTGGTTCCTCCTAGGTTAATATTTTTAAAGTGACTAACATAGTACCTTTAGGAAGAAGGCAAGACTTGTGAAGAATATATTTCAGGACAAAATAATTTCTTTTAATTCTCAAAGCTCTGTACCAAGTGGTCTCACATTTTCCTAGAGGTTAGCTCCCCCCAAACCAAAGTAAAGACAAGCAAACGTAAAGGGACTAGTGGTCTGTTACTCTCCCTTCCACCAAATATAAAATTAAAAAAAAAAAAATATGGTCACCTGGGACCATAAAAGGCAAGGTATTTAGGTTTTCCAAAACTTCTGGTATCAGAAGTTTAAGGCATACTGGTCTGTTGGGCAGGGTTTTAAGCAGATGAGCACACATTCCATTCTTAGAACTGTAACTTGATGTGAGTATTTCAGAGTTTGGTTAGGCTATTCTTAAGGCTATTTTCAAGGCTTTGTATACAAGAGTGTCTGAATCATTTGAAAGATAAATACATTAAGAATGATGACTGCAACTTCCTTGGAGAGAGAAAAAAAAAAAAATCTAGAAGAAGAAAAGAATCTTTACAGAAATAGGGAGCCCAGTCTGAGGTACTGCATTTGTCCAAGTGAGAAATGGCAGTTTTTAACCTAAGGCAGTGTGCTTATGTTGGATGGGGGAGAGGAGGCATTGGCTTTATAATTTCAGTAGCTTATTTTTGCTTAAATTCAATTTATTTTTTTTAAGATTTTATTCATTTATCTGAGAGAGAGAGAGAGAGAGAGAGAGAGAGAGCGCAGGAGTGGGGGGAGGGGCAGAGGGAGAGTGACAAGCAGACTCCCTGAAGAGCAGGGAACCAGACTCAGGGCTGGACCCCAGGACTCTGAGATCTTGACCTGAGATGAAGCTAGAGGTTTAACTGACTGAGCCACCCACACGGCCCTCAATACTTGTATTTTTATCTCTAAAGTTTAAAATTGAATAAAATGTCATGATGTCATTGTCCTTAATTTTACCCAAAGGAATATAATTATGAGTTAAAGTGCATTATGTAGCTATGGAATGGCTCTGGTAACTGTGAGTGTTTATAAAATAAGGGAAAAGACATGGCTGTTAAGCTCAAAGGACTTACAATTGGGAAATATGAAAGGGCATATAGATAGCCAAGAGTGTGACATACATGCAAGTAGGAAAAGGTCAATAATTATGTGTTTTAGTTCCTAATCCATCATGCCCTGGTTTAAACCATATGGAGGTTATACAAGAGGAATATCATTTTGTTGTCATGGTATTTAGAACAGACTAGCCAACGATGCAAGAAGCAGAGGACCGGTGCGAACAAGGCTGTTAGGGTATTAGGAATGTGAGACCAGCAACCACTGGTTTGATAGAGTAATGAGAGGAGTAATGCAGCTGAGATGTATTACAAGGGGAATTAAGCCCCAGTTCCTGTCAGATTTCTGAATAAGAGGTGGGAATGATCTGCCAATTTTGCTTCATGATGTTTGTAATGAGCCTCTGCTTCAAAGCTGTTTCATTCTAATTCAGTCCAACTCCATGGACACAAGATCACATTCTTAATCTAATTCCATGACTTTTTCCCTCAGTATCTTCCCAAAATACATGTATTCATTAGCAGCAACCAAAAGCATTTAGCTTTAACAATTGTGAATAAAATCAGGGTTATTTCCCACAGATGTATGCTTGGCTTAAATATGTGTAACAGGAACAGTGACCCTACAGAAAATGCATACAGTATGTAAATGCAGGTGCACGATGATGATTCTTAAGTACCAATTTTCTAAGTAAATTCTGGAATAAGAAAAAGAGAGACGTTCTTGTATTTCTCTGAATGCCGGCCTATTCAGTAAAAGAAAATCAGAAATTTAAACTTGTCAGCTCTAATTGTACAATAAATTGACATAGTTTAACTTGACACAAATGTTACCTCTGTCCTTAACATTTTTCTGGCCTTCTGGAAACTTTTTTTTTTTTTCCAATTTCCTCGGTAAAAACAACTCATCACAAGTCCCAGAGACATCATAAGTGCATTTAAACCTTAACCCTTGGAAGAGGGAAGCACCCTGTCACAAACCTGAAGATCAGCGCTTAGCCTTCTAGTCTTTATAGATTAGCTTTCTGAATAATGATTCTGTCTTAGCAAAGGCCACAAAATCCAACTCTGGAATGGAATGGCAAATGTTTCTTATACAGAACTAAAAGTAGCTAGGGGACACATTATGAAAATACCCATGAAGTTTGCACTATGGATTTCCTGTTTTCTCTCCAGAATTTGAGTAATGTGGATTTCTAGTGAAAGGTATTGTTTCTATCGTGTCACTGAATGATTTTTTTATGAGCTACACTAAGTCACAAATTTGTGACTTAGTCCAAGTGGAGGTATTGATGTCGAGTTTCCCAGAATGAAAGTGAAAGAGAGTAGATGCTCTAAGTTTGTGTATGTGTTCAGATATACTTATTTGCAGCACAAGGAAATTTTCCAGGTTCTGAGGACCAACCCAGAAACATTAGTGACAGGTAGTGAACCTGTCACTTCCAGTTGCTTTGTGAATTTAATTAATCGGAGTGTTCTGAATAATTCCAGTTTACAGGAAGCATATTTCTGTGCTTACGAAGTTACCTTGTCCTATTTGCTCAGGAAATTTGACTCTTTGTAATACTTCACCTTGCAATCAATTCTTCTGTGCCATCCTTGCATTGCCTTTTATTCTCCTAGCTCAAGTGTTCTCATTCCATAGACTGCCTTATGGTTGCATCTGTACTTTATTCCAATGGACACATGCACTTTTATTTTATTTTGTTATGCTCATTTTAAATACCATTATTAATCTAAAATTGATGTCCTCTGTCAACCACAGAGAATCAGCAGCATGCAGTACTCTTTCTTGGAATTAGAAGCTCTAAATCACAGCCTCATTCTAAAGAGCTGTGTGACCTTTGGGAAGTCACTTTACCTCTCGGAACCCATCTTACCTGATGAAAATGATAGGGCTGAGGGAAATGCTCTCTACTGTCTCTCTCCAACAATTCCAAAACATCTAGTCTTATCCACAATATTCACCAATGTATCTACCTTTTTCCTTCTTGTGAAGGGAAGGACATGGCAGGATAGTGGAGTGAGATGGTGCATGTCATCGCCCCTGAAGTATTCTCTAAGATGCAGAAAGGAACACCTAGCCTCACTGCTTCCTGTGGTCTTTCATAGTTCACTCTTCTTCTGGAGAGCACTCTACTGGAGTCTTTCTTTCTTCTTCCTTTACAGACCTTCTGTAGTAAAAACAAAAAGAAAGGAGGGAGGAGCTAGGAAAGAATTGTAACCAAAGTCACCACTATTTTAGAGAGCAAAGTCCCGTCCTATGTATGCATGTGCATTTCAGTGATACAACTTCAGCTACACTTGCTGGACCAAGGTCGAGAAACAGCAAGGAGAGAGACGTAGTTAAAATAGTCCAGGTATTTCTACTAGTCATTCCTCCCGGGACAGTAAACTGCTGTGGGTGACATGAATGTTTGTGTCTCCAGGTCCTTCATGGTCCTTATAATTCAAGCAACTTGATATGCTGAGTGGGCTTCAAGGGTTGTTCTGCCTACCCCTGAATTTTGCCTTAAGCACTCACTTTAAAACCTCCTGATGATGTGATGCCACCCTCGGTTCCAAATATATAAGTTCCAAATCAAAACAAAGCCTGTAAAAAGAAGATTCAAAATACAAATCAGCATATCATAAAAGAATCTCCACACCGCCCATAAAATCTGTGCTTTATGATACATGTCTTTCTCTGATTGACTTATTTCGCTCAGCATAACACCCTCCATTTCCATCCACGTCATGGCAAATGGCAAGATCTCATTCCTTTTGATGGCTGCATAATATTCCATTGTATATATATACCACATTTCACTGATATGAGGAATTCTTAATCTCAGGAAACAAACTGAGGGTTGCTGGAGTGGTGGGGGGGTGGAAGGGATGGGGTGGCTGGGTGATAGACATTGGGGAGGGTGTGTGCTATGGTGAGTGCTGTGAATTGTGCAAGACTGTTGAATCACAGATCTGTACCTCTGAAACAAATAATACAATATATGTTTAAAAAAAAGAAAAAAGAAGATAGCAGGAGGGGAAGAATGAAGGGGGAGAAATCAGAGGGGGAGACGAACCATAGAGACGATGAACCTTGAAACAAACTGAGGGTTCTAGAGGGGAGGGGCGTGGGAAGATGGGTTAGCCTGGTGATGGGTATTGGGGAGGGCACGTACTGCATGGAGCACTGGGTGTTATGCACAAACAATGAATCATGGAACACTACATCAAAAACTAATGATGTAATGTATGGTGATTAATATAACAATAAAAAAATTTAAAAAATATTGAAAAAAAAAATCTGTGCTTTAGAAGCAATGAGTCAAATCACAAGAGAAAAGCCAAAGAAACAAACTCTTGAACTCCTTAAAATGAAGCGAAGCACCTCTTTTGTTTCCTCAGTGACACAATGATTCCTTTTTATTTTATTATACTTGTTATTATTATATTTTTATTATTTGGGATATCTCTTTGCGCTCACACACGGCGTGCATGTGCACACATGCACACACATGCACACACACACTTAACAGCTATTGCTTTCGAACAACTTAACTGCGCTGGAATTGTTTCTTGATAATTGAATCCACCAGGTGGAAGGGTAGGTAGCTGCATAAGGTGCAACTGCAGACTCTCTCAAAGAAAATTTTATAATCATTCCAAGTTTTGAGGTTAAGCCAGATGTTCTGGAAAGGTATTTGGGTGGGAGATGAAAATCTCATTTAATACAATTGTTAGGGGTCCGTTTCCTTACTTTCCTACATAAGCCACTCATCAAACCTGACAGAGGGCACAGAGACCAAGGATTTTAGGTATCTTGTTGGGTCGTTCCTCTGTAGCATAATTAACATCTACACTGCTATTCCTGTCAGGAAAGGCAAACACTGAATATGTTAATACTTGGGAATGCAGTAAGTCTTTTACTCCTGATCTCAGCTAATAGTTCTGTTAAAACTATATTTTGCTTTAAAAAGGTGGAAACTCACAAAATATCATAATTCACAGTGAAGGAATTTTCCTGTTAAGTATGACCGGATGATTTCGAAAAAAGAAGAAAAAAAGAAAAATAACCAGAGAACTTTACCAGCCCATCGTTTTTGTAATCCATTTAGACATGAAATATATAAGGATTTTTCATACATCGAGTTTTGTTAGCCAAGCTTAAGAATGAACATATGTGCATATGCAAATGAAGTTAAAATGTCCAGTAAATACTAATTATGAAATCATTGGATCTACTTCAGAAAATTTGATCTTATAGGCTCCTAGAGTATATAATTTCCAACATCCATATAGCTCACTTTCCTACCTGAAAATATAAGTTCTTGAATTAATAAGGATGGTACGCATGCAGTCACTAACAAGTACGCTGTTAAATAAACAGGAAATGTGGCCTGTGCCTTGTTCTCTAATGATATGAAGGAAGCAGATGGCTCGAAAAAGATGTGTCAGTAGCCGGTGGTAAGTCATAAACAGCCATAGATTGCCAGCTCACCTTGAATCCAGCCTTTTTTTCCAGTCCCTATAGCTCACTAAGTGCTGCCACTCAAGTTGAACTTAACTGTGTCAGATTTTTGATTCATGCCTTTAAACACTTAGGCAGTACCTATATGTCATAAACTGAGTTGTGGCCATTTTCACAATTGATACTGATCGTCTCAGCCAAAATGATCATAGGTTAACATACATCTGTCATTGAGATAACTAGAGAGAATGGAATGGCTTGGCATCTCTACATTCATTTGGTACATTTTGTTAGGTACTCAAATACTGTGATCCAGGAATGTATTCTTATGGAAAGAAAATTAAAAGAAAAAAAAAGAAAATCCAGTATGTCCTTCAGAAAAACAGCAAAAGTAATGTGACACCAATTTAGCATCAATTCCAAAGAACAATAACAATCACATAATTGTCCTATTAATGTGATTTGGGCATTTTGTCAGTCTAATAATTTAGATTTAGCAATAGTTGGTGTAACATCACAGGCCTAAATAGCTCTAGTCCACTGGCACAGTAGTTAGGAACTAAAGACCCAGGTGTTGAGACAATGAAGAAACAAAGACTCACAAGAAAGAAAAAAGTGAACTACAGTGAGATACAGTGAAGAAACTGAGCAGCCCAGGAGAAAGCAATAAATAGTAATTTCAAGTCTTATAGGAGTTTAGAAAACATTTGTAGGGATTGCTTATCTCGTCATGCAGCGATCAGAAAGAGTAAGTTTTTTTTTTAAGCTCTATATGTTTACAAACACAATCTGTTCATTTATTATGACCATTTTAATTAAACAAATGAAAACAGCTTTGAATTTCATGTATTGACTTGACCATCTTAGGGACCCAAAGGACTTTGGGATAGGCAGACAACCAAATAACACACTTTCAAACAGCATTAGCTCCTAAAATAATAGTGATGATCATTAACCAAAAATAATTAATATAAATACAAATAAGTCTTCAGTGTCACCTTCACCTTAATTGCTACCCATTCACCTGAATACCAACTTTCAAGATGAATCTTTATGTAAGGAAAATATGGTTTATAGTTGTCATTTCTAGTTCTCTTTGTAAAACTAATTAGATACCAGCCTCTCATCCTTTGCAAACAAGCCTATATTTAAAAAAGTCCTTGAATCCTTATTTTATCACAGGAAAAATAATTCTCATGGCAAATTAACACCCTGCATTTGAGGAAGATCTTTGGTTTGTCTCCTGGTTCATGACTGGCTTTCTTCAACTTTATGTCAAAGAATTTAAAGGACAGATTGTAACCATTGGTATATATTCATATATATACTTAAATAGTCTATTTAATCCAATAACACCATTTTATCTTCTCTCATCTGTGTCATCTCTTAGCAAAATGAGGCTTGGAGGATATAATTAAAACCTACATAATCTAGTTATATTAACAAAATTAATTCTACTGTCAACTTGGTAACTTGAAGATCGCAAGCTTATGGATGAATAGATGGATAGATAGATAGATTCCCCAAGTAGTATCTCCAAGTAATTTAGTAGTTTTAGCATGGCTGCAAAAGATGCTTTTGTTGTTCTATTTACATTCCATGCTGACAGGGAGAACATTTTGGGGGCATTTCAGCCAGATACAGAATACTCTTAGGGATTGATTTTGAAACAAAGCCACACCAATTGTTCTAGATGACAACTTAACTTTATAAATCTTGCCAAAGGTTCACAGATCTCAGGACCTTTGACTGTCATCTAGATTAAAAAGTAAAGGTTCACTGTGCAGGTTACTTCTATTAGAGAGAAACTAACTGACATCCTAAGCAGTATTGATAATGTTTGGCAAGGACCAGCTGTCTTGTGATTTTATTGATGTGGTATACTGAGACACAGAGGCCAACTCAAGAACTCGAAACAAGAATCAGGGGCTTTAACCATATTTTACTGCATAAGGTCAAAAAGACACAGAACCTATGACTTATGAATTTACAGTAAGTTTTACTTTCAATGAATATATACTAGGTTAGTTATTTTTGTTATGATCTATATATACAAAGAGTGTGATTTTTGGTGAGTATGTGAAGTGCAACATTTCAAGAATTTTTACTACAATATTAAGAAGACAATTGTATATTTCATTCATTCTTACCAGCTCTCTTTTTATCAACTCACGTGGCTACTCTGAATTTTTAAAAAATATTTACTCTGAGTTATTATCCTTGTAATTGCCCTACATACTATGTATAGTTAATAGGAAATGTTCCAAACTAATCACACTTGGATTTGTGGTGGATGACCATAAAGGATTTTGAAACCGTGTTTGGACCAGTCAAGCCTTTGAGTTTGGATTTCAGTTGGAAGGGTATTTATTGGCTTTGTGTCTAGTGATTTACATTAAAAAAAAGCAGAATCAAAGACTTTCCCACACTTGTTCTTATCTTTTATAATTTATCTTATCTGTTCGCTCTCTGGTTTCCTGAACACATTCTTCCAAATCTTCCATAGTTCTTTCTAGATTTCAAGTCCTTCCGCTCTCCCTGTTCCTTATCCCTTTAGGTATGGGACTGGTAATAATTTTATACTTTTCTAGGTCCTTGCCTCCCTCCCTACTTTTTATTAGTTCACTTTCCCCAGCCCACACTCCACGAAGAGTTCTTTCATCAAACTCTTTTCATTAATCTTTTTGAGTGCCATCTCTTCCATGTCAGGACATGGAAAGGTACACTAGGTACCCAGCTTGTGGAGAGCCATATTTTCCCCTGGAGATTTGATGGATGCCTCAAAGCCTTCTCTGTCTCTAAATCCTATTCATCTGCCCTCCTGCCTCAAGCCTTCATGTCTATGAGTTGAAAAGGCTTCCTGTGGCTCTTACTGAGATATAGATATTGTTCCAAAGGATAACACTTAGCATTTTAGTCAATAACATTATAAGACTAATGAGTTTGTCAGAGTAGCCAACCACCAATTATGCCCAAGAGACAGGTCATTTTGATGAGATGTATTGGAAGATAATAAAATATATTGCAAAGGGATAGCAGACCTAGATAGGAAGCAGATGTGATTAGCCATAACTCCTCCAAAGAAATTATTGAAATAACCCAGAGGAAGAAAAAAGAAGGCCCCTCAGAATAGAAGGTCAAATTTTGCTTACCAAGATTTTTTTCTCCTGGATACAGAATTAATGGCAGGCCTATCCCTCCTTTTGTGTTCTTACTTTTACTCTGAAACTCTATTCTGAGAATAATGCTAGTTTGCCTAAAATTTTACATGTAAACATAAGCTTAATCTTGAGAAATTTATAAATATTTTTGTCTAGATGGTAAAGTACATTGATGTTGCAATGAAGTTTTTCTATCTCAGAAAAAGGATAATGATTTACATCTCATAGAATCATAATGACAATGAGTTTTTGGTGATAAATATGGCCACATTATGTCTCTTGAATAGTTGGGAGTTAGGGCCAACCACCAATAACATCAAAATATTAAAGAGGTGTTTTCTTGTATCAGAAAACTATGGTCTCTGATTGGCAATAGGCAGAGCAGAAAATAATGCAGGGAATCTCAGCTGAATTTGTATAGATGTTATAAAATTCCCATGTAACACTTATTATTTTAAGAGAGAAATTTATCTTTCAAAGACTGATATTAATGAAGTAATTTCTCTGGATTTGCAAGGTGCATTCAGAGATAAACACACATTTTAGATTGGAATGGGTAATTCTATGCATCACCCTGAGAGGGCAAGATTTCTCTCCACAATAGTCTATTATACAGGCCATTTTCAATAATGAAGTAATGCCGTTTTCAACAGTTCCCTTAGGAGATTCTTTCAAAATATAACATTAAACTTCTCATTTTTTAGAGTAGTTTTCTTTATGTACCACTGAATTTAAGCAGTGAATATTGCCATGTTATTCTACATGTAATCTAATGTGACATATTAGCTTCTTTTAAAATCACCTTTCAGGGCGCCTAGGTGGCTCAGTCGTTAAGCGTCTGCCTTTGACTCAGGTCATGGTCCCAGAGAGTTGGGCAGGAGCCAGGTCATGTGAGCAGGAAGCCTGCTTCTCTCTCTCCCACCACCCCCCCTCCGCTTGTGTTCCCTCTCTCGCTGTGTCTCTCTCTGTCAAATAAATAAAATCCTTTTAAAAAATAAAATAAAATCACACTTTCCCCTAAATTTCGTGAAAAATAATTTCATCTTTCAGAGTTTTAAGCCAGTATATTTACAGAGTTTAAACTACATTTAAGTTTTCAATACATTCCCTAATCAACTTAATTTTTTCTAAATGTCTTCCCATTTACCTGAACATACCTGTACCAAAGAGCTAAATTCTACACAATTATCTGCATCTCATTAGGGCTCTGTTTTAGAATAATGGTTAATAATTACTTTGGTGTCTTCAGGCTTTCAAGAATTATTTTGTTATGGATCCTGTGACTCTGGACTTCTGAAGACATCTAAAAAGCTTTGATGGTTAAAGGAGTTATGAACTTTCTGGCATGATCAAGTAGTTTGATAGGACACAGGAAGCAACCCAATTATGTTTCACTTTAGGGGACTCCACTTGCTTTGTCACCAAAGTAGGGTAGTGCATTAGTGCTTTTGAACGCAGCTATTTTGCATTTATTAATACCACCTAGACATTCCAAGTATTATCTTAGTGAAGTTTTATGCTATGCACTCATAGCAATGTTTCTCATGTACAGGTAAAAACTATTTGATTACTATTTTCTCAGTGTAAATTACTTGTCACATAATGTTTTATGAAGTTTTTAATGTTAGCTCGCTGATCTGGGGCTCAGAACAAACTTTATGTATTCCTTTGTTTCGAAACATACCCAGTAATTATCTACAATGTCCCAGGCCATGGTAATACATGCAGTTATCAAAAAGCAAATTACCTGGCTTCGTGATGCTTACATTCTACTGTGAGAGCTAGATCATTAACAGATAAATAAATTGTGGCAGGTAGCAATGAGTGCTTTTAAGGAAAATTCAGCTAGGTAAGGAAATAGAGTGGGTAGAGGATATTTTGTTTTTATAAAGTGCTCAGGAAATGCATGTATGATTGAATTTGAAGAAAAATTTAAATGCAGTGAGTGAGTGATTTTATTTAAGGCCAATGAAAAGACAGTCCAGACAGAAATAATAGCAAATCCAGAGGCCCTGAGACCTCATGAATCTTGGTGTATCGGAGGCACAGCAAGAAATTCAGGGAGCAGAGTAAGGTGGGGTTGAGGAGAATACGTGAGAGATATGAGTTCAGAGAGTTGGGCAGGAGCCAGGTCATGTGAGACTTTTTGGAACATGCAAAGGAGCATGTTTTTTACTCTGATGTGATGGGAGGCAAAGGAGTGAGGCATTCTGCTTTAAGTATTGTGTTAGGCTGAGTATATTCACATATATTCATAACCTAGTCCCCAGAACATGTGACAATGTTATCTGTCATGGCAAAAGGGACTTTGCTGTTGTGGGGTTAAATTTCAGATTTTGAGATGAGGAGATTATCCTGGATTATCCACCTAGGTGTTATGTAATCACAACGGTCTTTATAAGAAGGATTCAGGAGGAGTTTGAGGGTGTGATGTGGTAAAAGAAGTGGAGATTGGAGAGACGTGCTTTTAAAATGGAGGAAGGACCCAGAAGTCAAGGAACGTGGATGGTCTCTAGAAGCTGAAAGAAGGAATGGGGATGGATTCTCCCCACAGAGTTTCCAGAAGGAAGCAGTGCAGTCGACATGCTGACTTTAGTTTAATGAAATTGATTTCAGACTTTTGATATCCAGAACTGTAAGAGATAAACTTATGTTGTTTTAAGCCACTAAGTTTGTGGTAATTTGTTACAGCAGCAATAGGAAACTAATATAAGTACATTAGTTATATGCTTATAACTCCATTTGATCCTTGAACAACACAGGTTTGAACTGCATGGGTCCACTTAGACATGAATTTTTTTTTCTTTTGGTGAATACAGTACAGTACTACAAATGTATCTTCTCTTCTTTAGGAATTTCTTAATAACATTTTCTTTTCTCTAGCTTACTTTATTGTAAGAACACAGCATATAATACCTACAGCATACAAAATACGTGTTCATCGACTATTTATGTTATCAGTAAGACTTGGGGTCAACAGTGGGCTATTAGTAGCTAAATCTGGGGGGAATCAAAATTTATGTACAGATTTTCAACGCATAGGGTTCAGTGCTCCTAACCTCAATGTTGTTCAAGGGTCAACTATGTCTCTATCTATCAATTGATTGAAATAGATAGATAGAGGCCTCTAGTTAGAGATTGGAATGTCAAAAGAGTGTAAGAAGACTCAGTCGGTAGAGCATGAAACTCTTGATCTTGGGATTATGAGTTCAAGCCCCATGTTGGGGATTGAGCTTAAAAAAAAAGTGGAAGGAGGAGTCCTGTTAGGAAGTAATAGTGGCTTGAGCTGGTGGGTTTTCAGAGAAGTAGGTAGACTAAAGAACTTTGTGTCTTGAGTAAATGGCAGATGTTATATTAGTTTTCTATTGCTGAGTCATAAGTTACTACAGTTTAGCTGGTTATAGCATGACAAATATATTCTCTCAGCTTCCATCCATTTATTATCTCATGAGTCCAAGTGGGCTCAACATGCCTAGGGTCTCACAAGACTGAAATCAAGGTATCAGCCGGACTGAACTCTTCTCGGGAGGCTTTGAGAAAGAATCCATTTTTCAGCTAACTTTGATTATTAGCAGAATCCTGTTCCTTATGGTTGTGGGACTAAGATCCTTGTTGTCCTGCTGACTGCCAAGCTGGAGTTGCTTTCTGCCATTAGAGGCTGCTCTCAGATCCTTTCTGAGAAGTGTTCCTTTCTATTTTGAAAGCCACCAGTGGCATATTGAATCCTTCTTGTGCTTTGAATATGAGCTCCCTTCTGCCTCTTGCTAGAGAAAACTCCCTGCTTTTCAAGGGATGATATTAGACCTACCGGATAATCCCTCTTTTATTTAACTAAAAGTCAACTTTATTAGTTGATAAATGACTTTATTATGTCTGCAATGTCCCTTTTGACATTGTCTTAGTTTGGGTTGCTATAACAGAGTACCATAGTCTGAGTGGCATAAACAATAAACATTCATTTCTCACAGTTCTGGAGGCTGGGAGGTCCAAGATCAAGGTGCAGGCAAAATTGGTGTGTGGTGAGATCCCTCTTCCTGGTTTACAGACAGCCCTCTTGTTGCCATATCCTCACTGGGCTGAGGAGGGGGAGGGGAAAGGGGAGGGAAGGAGAGGGTAGAGGAGAGGGAGAAGAGCCTTGCGATTGAGGGAGCTAGCTTTTTTGTCTCTCCTTTATATGGGCACTTATCCCATTGTTGAGTTTTCCTCTGTCATGCCTCATTTAAACTTCATCTAATCCCAAAGGTCCCACCCCCAAATACCACCACATTGGGTATCGGGGCTTCAACATACGAATTTGGGGGACAGAAACCTTCAGTCCATAGTAGCCATATAATGTAACACAATCACTTGTGTGATATCTTACCCTATTCATGGTCCCAGGGATAGGTTAGAGAATATTGAGGGGAGAGGCATTTTAGATTTCTGCCTAACAGGTGCCAAGGCTTATTCCTTTCTTGTTCTCTTTTTCATCTGAATTGAGCAAGCAGTGTGCCATATACAAGAATGGTAAATGCAGAGAGAGTAGCAGGTTTGGGGAAAGGAAAAATAGCAAGAATTATGTTACTTGGAACGGCCAATTAAGAAATTCAAATGATGTTAAGGAGCTGGTAGTCAGATAATACTAATGTGGCCCAGGAGAACAATATGGTGCTGAAAATATAAATTGGGGAATCACCACTACATATATGACATGTGAGGCCACACAATTATGTGAGCTCACCTGGAGGGAGTCAAGATAAAGAGCACTGAACAATCCAACATTTAGAGGTCTGGAAAAGGAAACAGACTAGTGATGGACTGGAGAAATCAGGAAAAAGTGACAGCACCGGGGAACTTGTTAAAATTGAAAATTTGGGGGTTTCACCCCAAGCCTACAGAATCAGCATTCCTGGATGGGGTCAAGCAATATATGCGTTAAAAAGCCCACCAGCTAACTCTGATGAGAGCTTTAGTTGTTTGGACTATGGGGTCCAGGACAGAATGGAAGTAGATAAATCCTCAGTGTCCTTGCATCTTGAAGTGAGATCCTTGAACATGAGCAGCAACAGCATCTGTGAGATTGTTAGCAATGAGGGAACTGAGGACCCCTGATTTACTGAACAAGAATTGTCATTTGACTGATTTCCCCACGTGGTTCATATGCACATTAGCATTTGAGAAGCGCTGATCAATGCTACCTTATCTCAAAGTTATGGAAAGATAATCCAGGTATAAACACACATACACACCCACCCCTACAGATCACACACACCATAGAATTGATGTTTTACTCCATTTAAAAATAATCTTTCAGACATCTTTTAAAATTTATAGAGTCTTTAATTTCTTAATAACTTAGCAAAGAATTTCCTCCAAATTTCTCAATGTCTAAAATAAACCGGGACAAGTCTCTATGCCCTCTGAAGACCCTGAGAATCTCTAGCTCAGACTAGGGGAGGAACAAGGCTGCAGTTATAAATGTCCCAGGTGAAGATCATCAGAGCACACTGTGCAAGTGAAAGTTAAGTTGACCAGTTTTTATTTCTCATCCCCATTCTGAAATATGGGAACCATTGGAGATTGTGTAAAGGTAGATTACTTCACAATATTGTGTACTACTGGCCTAGTTAAAACTTATCTAAAGATAAGCAACTGAGAATTTTTTTAAGGAGACAAAAGATTACATTGTTTGCATCTTCATTTTTAATTTGGATCTCAGCCTAAAATTAATCTGTAAAAACTTACTTCATTTCTTAACACCTTCGATTGGCTCCTTAAAATGTGTTGCACATCAAATAAGATTTACTACATTTTTTTTGAGAAACAATGCAAATTGCAAATAGTGGAGAATAATTCAGAATAATTCTATTAAATATCAATGTGTGAATGAGTACTTAAAATGAAAGATACTAAATGTAATCAAAAGAAATGGTAAACTATAGAAGAAGATAAATGTGATCTGCAATAATGTAAATAAGGTGTTTCACATCATGCAATTTGGTCAAAATTTGGTAATTAATTTAAAGAATCAATAACTTTAGACCTTTCCCATTCAACTGATCACAACATCAAAGACTAATAATGGCTAATAGAAAAAATTATCAAAGATAATTTCCTTTGCAGCAGTTAGCTTTTGCAGGTGAGAAAAAAGCAGCTGATACTTATGCCATGCAGAAGAAACCTTAAGATTTATAATGAAGTGCTCTCCATTCTTTGTGAGCTATAAAGTCTGTCCAAATAGCAATATCCTCTCCTGCAGAGAGTCTGCTGCTTGGGCTGGTCGTGTGTTATTGTATTTGGACTGTCTCCATCTGCAAATGTTGACTTTTCATCTGTGACGAAGGAAAATAATCTGTATGAGGAATGTGTAAAACATTTAATCCTTGTTTACTTGTTAACCAAAGGTTTCATCAAATCCTGCTGGTGTGGGTTTTTGCATTTGCTTCTCAAGGTGACTGTAGGTGCATTCACAATGTAGGGTTTAAACCTGAGCTATAAGCTAAAACTCTGCCAAAATCATTAGGTTTTTTACTTAGATTTAGAAATCTAAATACGTGTTCTAAATACAGTTTTACATTCGAAAACCCAAATGTGACCTAAATAATACAGTAGTCTATAGGAAAAATTGATTTATAATTCCTTTGCTCTGTATGGGGCTTCTCAATACTAAAATGAATATGACACTGAAAAGTTTGATTATCTATGGCAAACCACAATGGTATTTGATAAGGGAATAAGAAAACGGTAGAGGTCATTCATCAAAATCTAGTCTCTTACTCTCAATTTAGAGATGAGAAACTGGGAGCTAAAATCTTTTAGAAATCTAAAATTACTTTCACGAAGTCCATATTAATTCATTGTTTTATTGTGGTTCAAATGTGTTTCTGTTTGCCGTAGCTATGGATGATGATCATGTGACCTGAGATTTCTAGACCGGTTCTGATTTTAGATGTTCTATGTAGCAATCTCTGGAAACTAACATGAGATCAAACAAAACCTGTTGAATGAATGAATGAAAAATATTTTTCCCATAAGTATACTCAAATTTGCCAGATCTAGTTTTGGACTTTAGACCACCAACATAACTGCACTATACTACTTCATACACCAATCTCAGTTCATGGCAATGGAATTTATTATACCTTTCGACTGTTTCTCTGTGTGAGAGCAGAGTAATAGCTGATATTTATTCCCTTGTGACACTGATTTAAAAAAATTTTGATTTGGCATCATGTAATGTGATCTGAAGTAGAACGATGTATCTAAAGGGGATGTGGGCAATGCTCAACAACTTCCTCTGTTTTTCACGCCAACTCTCATATTTGAAATTAATTTTTGCCGTATTTAGATTGGAAACAAATTAACTGATTTGATTTTTTAACAGCAACTGTTCAATAAAGATAGTAAGGGATGATGGAATAGTAGATAGGAGGGGTGCCTAGCAAATGAATTTATCGCACTTTTTTTTCAGAGCCGTCCATATTTGCATAAGCATTTAGCTTTAGCTTTCCATTCAAAGTAATCCACAAAAATGATAGGGAATTGTTATGCTCTTATACCTTGCCTCAAAAAAGAAGAAAAGAAAACAGAAAGATACGAAAAAAAGGAAAAAGATAAAGAAGAAGAATAGAAATAAGCTAAAAATGATGGTGAAAATGAGCTAGTAAAAATACTAATATTTTTGGATTGGTTTCTTAGAGATGCTAAAATTAACTTCGAATGTAGTGAGTGAAAATATTTGTTTCCCTGAAATTTTATTATAGGAAAGTTGATTTAGGCAAGAAATAAGTATGTAGAGTAAGATTTTTCTCAGTATTTTAATAACAGCAAGTGCAAAACAACATTATAGGATAAAAGCTTACATAAAATGGAAATTTCTTTAGAACAAGTGAAGAAATTTCATCGTTGTGCCTAGAGATCTGGGAAACTGCGTCAGCAAATCCAAATCTATGGATGCATCGTTCACTATAAGGTGTTCAGTGATGCACAACTCTGCATACTCCATTCCTGCTTCTGTAAAATCTTGGGGAAATCAGCACAATTGGAACTTAAGAACAAATGTTTTGCATAAAAATAGTGATATATGTTCTTATCACAATAAAGGCCATTATAACATGAGAATCAGATATGTTCTGCATGGAAGAGGTATTTTTCTATAATAAAAATTGAACAAAATGAAAAATTGTGTGAGTTGGGATGAGTCTGATCCTAGATGATAAAAAAATGACTTACCTCTTTTGCAATTCAATTCTGGCAGTCTGTTTAATCTTATTTTACCCAACAGTAAAAATTCTAAAGAAAATTCATTCACATAAAAGGCCAAATCTTCATATAGTATGAAACCTAACCAGAAATATGAAAGGTGTCATGATTTTTTTTTTTTTTTAAATATCAGTTTCAAGCTTTGGAATTAAAAGGTTTCATGTCATCAGGTTGAAAAGTACATGGACAGGCCAGAAGGTACTTTAATTACAGCAGTGAGTTAATCAATGAAGTAACAGTTCTGCTTCTGGGTATAATAAATGAGATCAAGACCCATTCAACTATCCTACCATTTAGATATAGCTGGAGATCCATTATCTTGGATAGTCTCACATTTTAAGCTCACATCTTTTTTTTTTTAAACATTTTATTTATTTATTTGAGAGAGAGAATGAGATAGAGAGAGCACGAGAGGGAAGAGGGTCAGAGGGAGAAGCAGACTCCCTGCTGAGCAGGGAGCCCCATGCGGGACTCGATCCTGGGACTCCAGGATCATGACCTGAGCCGAAGGCAGTCGCTTAACCAACTGAGCCACCCAGGCACCCAAGTGCACATCTTTAAAAGTCAGCAATTCAAGCAGCTCTCTGACAGCTGTCGATGCCTAACCATAGAAAAAGTATTTTGCTGGGTTTTGAGTGGAAGGTGAGCCGTGCAAAGGTGGAGAGAGAAATACACTGACACCTGATATAAATATTAACTGAGAAAACTTTCAAGCTTTCGGTTATGTGCTTTTGTATTTGCTTTCAACATTTAAATGCAGAGACAGATGGCTTGTATAGTTTCATCAGCCCTTGTGTCTTTATACATTCAAAAACCTGGAACGATAACCAAACCCATGGATTGCAGATTTTGAAAGGGAACAAAGAATTTAGGTTTAAAAAAAAAATCAATAAAAGCTTCAGTTTTAGAACAATCATGATGGTGGATTTTAATTATTTTGAGGAGAAAGGAAACAAGTTGCATAATGCTGGAATTGTAGAAAGTATTGGTAAGTTTGGAATCCTAACCTGGGTTCTAAATAGATACTGTATGATGTAGCACAAGTAGGACAAGAAAGTAAATAAAAAATTGGAGAAACAGGGAAAATGCATGTGGATGCGTGCGCACACACACACACACACACACACACACACACACACACACACACCAGTGTAAAATTTTAAGGCATTTATTAAGAATCCAGCACAGGATCTGATACATGTGATACATGATAGATATTCAGTAAACACTTTTTGAGGGAACTTATGAGTGGAAAATAACTATAATTAGTCATCAATTAAAATAATTACTTATAGTGATAACATTAAAATAAACATTGTCAAAGATAAAAAGCAGTATTTTAGTGCATATACTCTTCACAATATTAGCAAAACTTTCCTGATATTTTAAGTGCTCTATATTTGATGGATAAAGATTATTTTTAAATATATTTTAGAAAGTGACAACATTCAGTATCAGTGCCTTAGAAAGAATGTTTTTCTCCTTTCAAAAAGTATAAAACAATTCAGTCATTGTTTCTAAAACCGAAAGAAATGAATTGGAAACTTCCATGTTTAGCATGCTTCTGATTAGAGCAGGGACTGTCAGGACTCTTTAATTTAAAAAGTGTTTTGTTTTTTTTTTTTCCTTCTTACCAATTCCTGACAACTTGGAAGCATTGTTATTTTCCAAAAATAAAAAAAAAAGAAAGAAAAAATTTCCCTATTCAATGTCATGTTCCAAAATAAAAACTTACCAAAGCATAAAGCAAAGTGTATTTTCCCACAGTGCAGCTCAAGCATATAAGGAAACCGGTGTGATATAGTTTAATATAGTTTTTTTTTTTTTTTCCTTTAATGCAGTCTTAGTTCTGAGGCCCTGACTAGAGTTCCCTTTCTCGAATAAGGCCAAACCACACACTACTTCCCTTCTAGAGCTCCCACACTCCTAGGTCCTTATGTACCCTCCCTAATTGCTCCAGGTGTCAGGTACCAGGTATCTTGGGACATCCTCTCTGCCCTAGAATTTCAGAAATTATTCAAATTAGTCAATCCACGGAGAGACTAGGAAACCAACTCACCCCGCACCCCATTTGCCAAGCATAAACTGCCCCCTGAAATCCCAGTTCCTTTTTAGCCTATTTCTTGGTGCAGTCCTCTATGTGGGGTGGACTTTTCTCCTTCAGGGCTGTAAGTAACAAACACTTTCATCCCAGTGTCCTATTCTACCTTGTGGTGGATCCTTAAATCTTATACAGCAATCAGGTACCTGAAAGACTTACCTAAGAATCTACAAAATGTCTCTACATTTACTTACACATTTTATCAAAGCCTTCAAATTTATTTTTAAGAATAAATCATAAGTACAATTCTCAAAGAGCAATTAATATTACTTAATGGAAAGAAACTCATTTTTTTACGAGTCAAAGATTTTGTATAGTACACATACATTTTGACTATAAATGTCATCAATTGCCAATTATCTGTAAGAGGAACTTCCAGAAAAAGGTAGAAATGACATAACAGGGAACAAAGTCCCTCTTTTACCTTGTAAAGAGACAAGCATTCCAAAAAAAAAAAAGAGAGAGAGAGACAAGCATTCCTAAATCAGTTAACAGGTAATGACACCTATTCATTCCGAAGGACACCTTTTTCTTCCTTCTTTGTTCACTGGTTTTAAAATAATTATCTACCAAGATAATTGGTAGATATTATCTGAAAACTCCATGAGGACAGCGTTGACATCGATTTTATTCACTGCTGTATTCTTGGTGCCTGTCACAGTGTCAGCATATAGTACATGCTCAGTAAATATTTAATATTTATGGAATAAATAAATGTTACCAGTTCTGAAAAATGTATATATACACTATTTGTTAAAATGTGTCACTCATTGCTGAAGACTAAGGGTCCACATATACTCACACACTCATACTTTCTCAATCTCTGGATAATATTCTTAATTTAATGAGAGGGCAGTGAATGTTCGATAAAGCTATTTTAAAAATAATCTTGCATTTTCTACCCTTTTTATGTACTCAATAAAAAACCTGATTCTATTGATATTTCTGTGGTAGCTGATTATTTGTTTTCCTTTGGAGGTATCAACAACAACAACAAAAACTTAATGGTTCTAGAAAGGTAAAAAGGAAAGGTTGGTGTCTAGACCTCAAGCTAGATTACACATCAAATTGGCGATTACCTTATCTCCACTGATGTCTTGAAAGGAGTGAATATATTTAACAGAGAAGTTAAATAATTCATTTATTATCTGTCACAAAGTATCGCTAGGCAAAGAGATGTGTTGTTGAGGAAACTTTTGGTGTGATGATTCTGAAGTCAGCATCTTCTATTATAATTAAGGTCTGCCTTTAAGCAGAGAATATTTTTAATTATTTCTCAGAACATTTTCAACCTCATAAAATTTTAATTAACAATTAACATTGTTCATAGATCATCACTATTGCTTAGCACTATGAGAGATCAGAAGACTTGAGAAGTCATTTTTTTTTCCATTAATGGATTTTAAATCTAGTTGGGATAAAACAAAAATAAAATGATCCTCATTAATGTACAGAACCCCTGCCCCCCACAAGATGAAAGTATCATTAAGGCAAGAGTTGAGGGAGCTCAGTTAGGAAATTTGTCATTCATCAGTAAGAGATCTGTGGAAATCTTCAAGGTGCGTACGAGCTTTGAATTGGTGTAGTCATGGAAGTTAGTTGTGGTACTTGGGAAGCAAGCTGACCTTGAAAGAGTAAGTAATTAAATGAATACAGAAGAGGCAAAAGCATCTTCTAAACCTGTGATCTCAATGTAAGGAGCATGGATTGGTTAAAGCAAAATGCATCAGCTTTGTGGATACAGAGTCACCGAGCACACCACCATGAAACTAAAAGGGAGAAATTAGTTTGAACTTTTGAAGCATGGGCAGAATTCAGAGGGCAAAGAAAGGCTCATAGAGAAGTTTAAGTTAAATATACTAGGAAGTTAGTAATCATTGGAGGTTTGTGAGAGAAATAGTTTTGAGTAACAAACATGTATTTAAACAAAATAAAAATGTTCGTTTTTGAGGGGATGGGAATACAGGTCAGATGAGAAAGAATTTTAAAGTTTTTCTAAAGAGAAGATTTTAGATTTTAAAAATGGCTAAAATTTGAGTCTGTAGGGAACAGTAAATTTTAGCCACTTTGTTTTCACAACCGGTGTCTGTTGCGATGTTGCTTGTGTTTTGGGGTCTCAGCTTTTGGCCATCAACTTTTACCTATTTTGTCAGGCATTTTTATATGCAAGGAATAACTGGAATATTAATCAGACAGACAGATTTAATATTAAAAAACCACAATTATTGGGCACTTAAAAATGTGAGTAGTGCTAACTTGGGTTTTAGCAAAGATACACATTCCAGTTGTTTAGTGTTTTAATCGTTGTTGCGGCAAACATACGGATGTTTTTGTCTTCTACGGTTTTATTCTGATGACTCTCTGTTTTGAAAATGCTTTATACCTCAGCCATTCTTGCCTATCCACGTAACCTCATTCGTAAAATCAATTCCTAATTTCCAGCCTATCACTTGACTGTTTAATCAAGGGGAAAAGAATGAAACAAAACAAATTTTTCCTAAATCATTTGGCTGTTGTTTTTCAGTAAAAGGTTAATTTCCTCTATATAATCAGAAAAGAGTTTACTTTTGAAATCTTGGTTAAAATATATGTTCTAGATTGCCTGCTAGTAAAAACAAGCAAAGAAACACAAACCAGTAGATAAATATCTACAATGACTTTTCCCCCCCTGAATATTAGATTTCATGTGATCCAATTTGCAACTTAGCTAGACTTCCACTCTAGTGAAATCTGGGTTATTTAATACACTTAGAATTATAGAAAATGGTTTACGCTTGGAAGGAACCAAATGCTGTCTCTGGATGCAAATGACTTTTTATTTACTTGGATTTCAGAATGTTTTCAGCAGACCAGGTGTTCCTTTAGTAATATACACATTAATCAAAATATTCTTTAAATTATTTTTGATTTTTTAAAATGTTGTGCAATTATTTTCATGTGATTTCAAATAAAATTAACATGTGTTTATATGGAAAAATGACATTTTATGTAACCATTTAGAGTACTTATTTTTAATATTGTATTTCAAGTACTAGTTTTGCATTTTGTTTTTATGGAGTTCTACATTTACACATTTTTCAACATCACACATACAATTTTTCTGTTTTTCATGATTTCTCATAAATAAGAGCTTTTTGTTGAGAATTAGAAGATAAATCAGTAACAGTACATATGCCATAGAAAGAGTTGATCAGAAATGATATATCTGTTTACTCATGTCTGTTTCTAGGTATAAATGAAGGCCTAAGGAAAGAGATAATTCTTACTTCCACAAGGAATTTGATTCTTTCTGTTATTCTTGAAAGAATTTGAATTCTTTGAATTGCTTAACTTACAGTTTTCATGAGAAAATGAGATCACCAATGCACTTTTTCTCTAAGGGGACAATTTTACATTAAAATTCTAATCACTTTCTTTTCTTATTCTGTCTCTCGCCCTCTGTAGATGGGCCTTTGGGTCCCCGAGGATTAGCTGAAGCTACAGAGATGTGCACTCAAGAGTGCTTGGTTTTGGGTCACTCTGATAATTGCTGGATGCCTCCTGGCTTGGGTCCATATCAACACCCTAAATCTCCTCTCTCAACGTTTGCACCCCAGAAAGAATGGGTCAAGAAGGACAAGCTTGTGAATGGGCACACCCTTACCAGAGCCTGGAAAGAAGATAGCAACAGGAACCAGTTCAATGACCGTAAGCAGTATGGCTCCAATGAAGGCCATTTCAACAATGGCAGCCACATGACAGACATTCCTCTGGCAAATCTGAAGTCTTATAAGCAAGCAGGAGGTACTATTGAGAGTCCGAAGGAGCACCAACTCTAAAAAAAAAAAAAAAAAAAAAAAAAAAAAGGCTATATGGGACCTAATAACTTTAATCTAAATAGACATGCTAATACCGTGTGTGTCAGAGCTTTATGTATTCAATAGATCTCTATAACTATGCCCCTTTATAGCAGGGATATCCATAACTTTGTGTTAGCACCATGGAGGATACAATATTTTACAATATAAAAGAGAAGATAGTTCTACTAGCCATGTGATCTTGTTTACTAGAATTGATTAAACTCTCCGGAGATCACTCCATTGTGCAAATATCCTTTTTGTTTTTTGTTTTTTGTTTTTTAATTGAATTTTACTTTTGACCCTGGACTGCTGCTATGAACGATAGAATATGCATTTGGAGAGTAAGAAAGTTCCATGGATTAGAGTGACTGACAAACATATCCAGTTAGAAACTTGTGCTCTTTTTGTCATTGATTTGTGCTGGGACTGCTATACTTGACATTATACTTCAAGCAAAACTTAAAAAGATAAGCATTAAACCTATCGTGCTGTTAACAACGTTAGTGGATACTTGTAAGTCAATCAGTGTTAAAGTATTTGTAAATAGAAGCAAGTTATTATTAACAACTTTTGTGTACTTACAACGTTCACCTAAAAAAATGTTGTAGCATAACTCTGTGTTTTATGGTTGCTTCTTTCCTTCTTCTTAATTTGCCTCTTTGTCGTTATTTTTGTTGTTTCTTTTAGTGAGGTGTTTCTGCGTTAGTAGTCTGTCTTGACACACATTGTTCAAAGGATCTCAAACACTTGGGTTTAAAAAAGAGGTTCTGGAATCTTGCTTCTTTTGTGACAGCTTATGATGCTGGGATTCTGTAAAAAATAAAGATAAAATGAAAACTTTATATAAAAACAGGACTTCTGCAAAAGCTTGGAAATTCAGAACCTATTTTCTTGACATCCTTGTTTTCAAAGTAGGTGAAAGCAAATTCACTTAATTAGTAGCATTCAGTGAGAGAGTAATGGGAAAGTGTTATCCTTCAGAAAGTAAATATAATATCCTGTACTTGTCACTCATACAAAACTAATGTATCAAAATTAGCATATATTGAAGAAAAATTACTATTCAAAAATAGTTTCAACTGAGCAAATGTGTGTCTACAACTTTGTTGAAATGGCAGAGTTTGTGTTGATCTTCATATAAGATAATGTTGTTGTAACACAAGTGTTAGACCATAGCCACAAAATATTTAATGTGTTGTGCCTTCATGATGTAACAGAACATTCTCCAGGTAGGCTAGTTGGGGGAAATAAAGGGATAAATCTCTAATTATTGCTGTTTAGCTGTTTGTTATCATAGTCGGTCAATGCCTGGCAGGTACCAGCATCTTGTCACTTAGGTCAAACCAACAGAGTGACAACTAATGTTAATAAGATCTCAGTTGCACGTGCAAACAAATCCAAATTCGAACATTCTTAGGAGGTTTTTGTTAAGGCATGACAGATGATTTAAACAAATAAATAGCATGCAACAAAATGTCTTTATTGAAAGAAGTGAAAGTTATCTTAATGCCACGGTTCAACATCAGTTTAAAAGTAAAAAAATAAATAAAATAAAAAATAAAAAAAAAGGGTTTGCTAATCTGATAGTTAATTTGTTCTTACCAAAAATAAAATTACTTTGTAAATAGCAATTCACATTTTTCCACAGTATAATGGAAAATAATGGGTAGGGGTGCATTGCTTATTGCAGTACATTTTTGTCGGTTTGTGAGGGGTGTTTGATGACTTTGACAGAATAAATATCTAAACAATTATCCTTGTTACTGCTTTGCCAGTTCTACGTTATTTACAATTATTCAGCTCTTGCAATAAATGTTCTGAATTCCTGATTGTAGTGTGTTAATTCTTGGTCAACATCCAGAGTGATGATTTCTACTCTAATTTTTGTATAAACATATGCTGATAAAACAGCTCTTAATTAGAAATCAAGGCACACTGGTTAGGGGTTTACTACCTGTATTCTGAAAATACAGTTTCAAGTTTTAGTTAAACTCCCTTAATGGTCTGTGAAATCATTTTCTAGGGAAAGTCCTGGAGAAAGTCGGTGCACTTTCTAATCACAATGCATGCAAGTTTCAGCCAAGTGAAATCCCAAGTCAGAAAACTGGCAGGGAGCACTAGTTACTGAGGTTACCTTCTTGACTCTCAGTCTCTTTGGCAAGATTGCATGAAACAAGCTTTCATATATATATATATATATATATATATATATATATATATAATGTTTTATTTATTTATTCATGAGAGTCAGAGAGAGAGAGAGAGAGAAGCAGAGGCAGAGGGAGAAGCAGGCTCCCCGCTGAGCAAGGAGCCCAATGTGGGACTGGGATCATGACCTGAGCCAAAGGCAGACGCTTAACCATCTGAGCCACCCAGGCACCCCAAGCTCTCATATATTTTATTGTTGGCCAAGGCAAAAGAGGACTATTCTGAGATGAAGGCCTTGGAACCAGGGCGAAAACCTCATCTATATTTCAGATTAGGAAAATAGGTACAGAAGCTGTCAAGGATCATAAGACATGCTCACACACAGCCATGTGTTTATATTCTCCAGGGAGCAGCTGGATCCATTTTCACTCACATTAGGGTCTTAGGGTAGGTAAGAAGGCCTGACTCTTCCTCTAGAGCTTTCTGAAGCCCTGGAGAATAAGACTCAGGAGGTAGAGACATGGAGATAAAGATATTTGCTTGCACCGTGGCTGGGTTTGAAAGGATAACCCTTCACCTCTGAATAAGCCCGACTTCCGCATTACTCCCAGGCATGCCCACAGCAGCACTGTCCTCCCTTCACAGGGCGTGGCCTGCCCCAGGACACAGAGAATGAATGAATCCTGAAGACAGGCTACTCTGGGAAAGGTAGAAGAAACTAAAATCCATGCCTGCCCAGTCTTTCTTCATGTTTTACCAATCAGATAAGTCATTCCCCTTTGCCTTTTAGAGTGAAGGGTGAGAGAAATTAAAACAATTTCTCTTATATTTTTCCTTCCCATAAAGAGTGGAACTATACTCAAAATAAATAAGTCAATAAATAAAAACGGGGAAAAAAAGAGAACAAACCAGAAGTTTGGGAAAGAAGCTCCCCATCCCTACCATACCATATTTCTTTGAATAAATACAACAATATAATAGTATCTACTCTTTTTTATTCTTTTCTTTTTTTTACAATATCTACTCTTTTCAAGGCATTCAGTTATATGCTCTGTGAAATTTTAGCGTTGATAATATCACAAACCAAAATGAAGAACTTACCAAGTAAATAAAATAGTACATTCATAATGACTATTCCTTCAGTATTATTCACATTGTTTAATTGTGTGGACGTTGAATATTATGAATCATTATTTACCTGGAAATTAAAGCCATTTACATTTCCTAGAAAAGCACACCTAGGGGCACCTGGGTGGCTCCGTTGGTTAAGCGGCTGCCTTCGGCTCAGGTCATGATCCCAGAGTCCTGGGATCAAGCCCCATATCAGTCTCCCTGCTCAGCAGGAAGTCTGCTTCTCCCTCTGACCCTCCCCCTCTAATGTGCTCTCTCTCTCTCTCATTCTCTCTCTCAAATAAATAAATAAAATCTTAAAAAAAAAAAAGAAAAGCACACCTATATGAATGGTATAAAGATAATGACTTCTGGAGTGATTAGCAAACGTTATGATGCTATATATTAACGTTTTCAAGGCAGGTATAGAAATAAACTTTATAAAGCTGAATATGACCTATTTGAATGAGCATTTCTACACATACTGTGACATAAAATATATATTTAAATAATGGTCATTCATTAATAGACAACAGAGTAGTCCTTTTGCTGCACTATTCAGCAGATTTCATTTGGCATAAAGTGATGTTCCCTCCCCCCATCATTCCTTAGCTAGGCTAGAAATGCAGCTGAGGCCCCAAAGCCCTTCTAGTATTTATTAAGCCTTCTTGGCTAGAAGCCAGGAATGGCTAATTATTATTAGTGAGGAGTTTTGGCAGCCAGGGATGAAAGGGATGCCTTGTCGGTTTCAATTCTAATGTGGATGCCAGGGTGTTGCTTTGTAAGAGGGCAAACCAAACTATGAGAAGGAGGAGTGGCATTGCCAGTTTAAAAATGCTTCATTGTTCTGCTTTGTTTTAAACAGAGCTGATCTTCTCTCCCTAAAGGAAGCTCCTTCATTGGTTATTTTGGGGGAGATTGCTTTCAGATTCTCCCAGTGTTCTTAAAGGCACAGAGATCACATAATGAATTCTCTATATACTGTTCCTTCCTGTTCACAGCTACTGATAATAAATTTTAGTAGATATCAACCAGGCTTTTCACTGCTGAGAAAATATAAAATTGTCCTCTTAGGATTGAAATATCTTTGTAAGATAAACACCATTAAAACATGACTATCATAATAATATTGCATGCACATTTAGTTCACTCAAAGTATAAATTAAGGGGTATCCCCAAAATATCAATTTGCTGTTATCTTGGTGCTATCATTGTCTGTTTTAAAACATTAAATAAGAACCATATTTTCCACTTCTATAAATGCATCTTATTTTCTTATGTCTTAAAATTCTTAGTGTCTCACACATGGAAATGAGTTCTGTCCATTTTTTTGTTATCCTAAGTATTACACTTTTCTTGATGCTTTATAGTAAAAATCTCTTTTGAAATAGTCTTTCATTTTTATCCTCAGATTTTTTTTCTTTAAAGTCCTATCGTTGTATTCTGATTAGCATATATACAACACAATTATTATTGGACTTACTCAATGCCAGATATTATAGAGTTTGTATATTTGCAAATAAGTTCAAGTACAGTGATTTTCAAATCATATCACAGTACCACTTAAATTCAAACTCTGTCTTTCCTGGATTTTTGTTGTTCTTTTTAAATTTTTTTTTTATTGGGCTATAACTGACATATAATATTACATTAGTTTCAGGTATACAACATGATTCACTGTCTGTATATATTGCAAAATGACCACCATAACTAATCTAGTTAACATTCCTCACCGCCCATAGTTGTAATTTTTTTCTTGTGACAAGAACTTTTAAGATTTTCTCTCTTAGCAACTTTCAGTTATACAATACAGTATTATTAACTATAGTCACCATGTTGTACATTATCTTTGTGGTTCTTCTAACAAGAGTTTATTATTTCACTTCCAAATTCATCATTAGTTATGGCATCATTGACATCATCCTGAATAATGATCCTCAATTAAAATAAGAAAAATCTTCACCTTGGAACCCTAACACAATTAAAGTGTACTGTGATACAGTATTAGGTGATTCTAAGTGAAATTATACCATTTTTATATTTCATGACATCAAATCTATTTTAACAGACTGTTCACATAAGCAGTTGTGGTCCATATCATTTTGTAGATGAAGTGTTTTCACTTTGTTGAAGAAAAAAATCATGAAAAGATTTAAGGTACCATATATTCATTCACCATTAAACCCATACATCGCAAACATACTTCAATGTCAGTATAACAACTTGACCTCAGTGGCAGGGCATCAAACCTCTTACTGATAGACACACGATGGAACACTCCTCTTCTTGGAGACATTTCCTTCTCCTGGTTTCCTAGATACCACAAACTCTTGACTCCCTCTTACTTCACTGGCCGTATCTTCTCATATCTTTAGTTTTTTTTTCAACACATGCGTTTACAGCTGTAAGTTTCCCACTGCTTTTGCTTCATCCCATCAGTTTGGTATGTTGTATTTCATTTTTATTCAACCATAAGTATTTTCTAGTTTCCCTGGAGATTTCTTCTTTGACACATTGGTTGTTTAATAGTGTGTTGTTGTTTAATGTCCACATATTTGTGAGTTTCCCAGTTGTCCTTCTATTAGTGATTCCCAGCCTCATCCCAGTGTAATCAGAAAAGATCGTTTTATAATTTCAAACTTCTAAAATTTATTGAGACTTGTTTTGTGGCTTAACATATCTGACCATCCCATTTTAAAATTGAAATGCCTCCCTGGGCATTCCTAGTCCTATTTACAACCTGCTCTACTTCCCCCCACCCATGGCACTGAACGCCTTCTAACTATAAGCTATAATTTACTTATTTTCAATGCTTATTGTTCATTGTCTCCCCTCACTAGAAGATAAACTCCACAAATATTTTGGGCAAACATTTTGAACTCTTTTTCACTGATATACCCACAGCTCTTAGAATGGTGCCTGGCACCAGGTAGATGCTCAACATATATTTGATGGGTGAATGAATGAATGAATGAATGAACTATCACCCCATCTCTCAGCTTTTCCATTTCTGTAGGCTTTCTACATGCAATAGGGAGAAATTGATCTTACTTGATCAACATCCCAGTTTTCACATGGATAACAAGGTCCTTAGTAAATTTAAACTAGGAGACTTTAGGGTTACATGATTAGGAACAACAAAATGCATAATATGCAAAAAACTGAAACACTCCATTCTCCACATTTTTCCTCTTCTATTCCTTTCAATCTACTCATTGAATTTGTCTATTTTTCCTTAAGGGGACTCTAGACTTTTTTTCAGTAAGTTTCAAGTAAAAAATTATTATATTTCTAAAAATTCGATAGTTTGGAAGAAACTACTTGTAAATAATTTTCATTTTACCCAGCAATGTTTCTTCATGGAGTCTATTTTCCGTTCTATACTCCTTGAAGTCTGCACATTCCAATGCCTGGTGAATGTGATCACCGATTTTTTGTTTTTGTTTCTTCCCTGATGCTTCATGACTTGAGCTTCTAATACAAGCCTTCCTTGCTCTCTAGGGCATTTGCTGTGTATAGTCCCCCCCGTTCTGTCCACCCCCACCAAGAATGTTATCTGTGGCCATCAGCCTTATGGAAAAGGCTATGATGGTAGCAGCTCTCATTTTTAAACCACATCTTATTTCTACCAGAAACAAGTTTTACATTGCTTCCCCCCAAACCCATACATCACAGGAAAATAAAAATAACAGAAGAATTACCCCCAAAAAAACCCCAGAAAATTGAGTCAAAGAGAATGTGTGTGTCTATTATATGTATGTGTATATATTCATAAATTTATGTCACCAATTCTGCATACTTTCCAGGAATGGGCCATATATTTGTCTCTGAAGTTATTGGGAGCCAAGGTGAAACAAACGAACAGAAGCACGCCACTTACCAGTAAAATGTGTTTTTAAATTTCAGAGGATAATATTCTATCTTTGCAATTTTCTTCAAAGTCTGAAAACAAATGGACAATTAGAAACAATATTTTTAAATAGACACATTTTCAAAGTGGAGCAGATTTTAAGAAATAGTTTATGTAAATTATGAACATTGCTATATAAACGACATAAAATTCTATGTAAATACATTTTTTTTTTACTTCACTTGTAATAATATTTTTAACTGTTCAATTGTGTATCACCTAAGTAATCTTGCTTGCAAGTTCCACCCTTTGGAAGACATCATAATAATGGCAACTCTGCTGGTCCCCAGACCACTCATGTCACCAAGTTTCCTGTCACTAATTCTCTTCCCTGCATTATGGGAAGGACTGCTTCCTTCAGGAAAGCCTAGAGTTTCGAAAGGAGAAAATAATTTCCTTGGCCACCATTGCCAGGAGGACCGCAATCCTCGTAAAACAAAACATATTTGGCTTCAGTAATGTGTTCTCATTCCCCCACCTTTGGCTAAAGCATCCCTAATAACATTGTGTTCGGAATCTAACTGAAAGACCACTGTCTTTGGATATGGCAGAGGTTGCAAGAGACTTAAAATCCTTACTGCCCAATGCCAATGGGTTAGTAGGCCTTTAGTTGTTTCATAATATGACAGCTGATGTCATAAAATCAGGGTTTTATTTACCTTTGGTTGGAATTGTCCCAAACAGCAGTGGGGGCTTTAATAAGGGCTCTTCAGAGTTACTGACAAGAGAGGCCTGACACACATCACGAGACAGAGTATAATTTCCTGGGAAATCTATCTGCACAATTGTTGGACTAAAACTCAAATACGTGGGTAACTTATTTGCTGCCCTTTATTTTTCTGATGCATGTAAACATCCTTCCATGAGGTTTTCTCTTATTTATCCATCAGTGATTACAAAAGCGTTTATATAGCACTTACTCTCTGCTCAGCACCGTTCTAAGGATTTACGTGTGTTAACATTTCATTTTCTCATGTACTTTTTTTTGAAAGAGGTGTTCTGTTTGTCTCACAGTCTATAGATGAGGCAACCAAGATACAGGGAGTTTAAATGAATCGATGCTAGATCCTAGACCAAGCAAGCAAGCAAGCAAGCAGGGCTGTCAGTTTGTGGGTCCAACCGCAGAGTCCTGGTGCTTGACCCCTGTTCAATACTCCCTCCTTAGGAAAGATTCAAGCACTCTTTGATCCTGGGACCGAGTGATACCTTTTTTCTTTTTTCTTTCTTTCTTTCTTTCTTTTTTTAATAACAGAAATAAAATGATCTATTAACTTGTTCTAAAATAAATATCCCCCTTCCCTAGAGGCGGGTTTACCCAATGGATGGCATAGTCATATGTTGGCTAAAATATCTTATTTATTAAATGTGTAACAATTGTGCTATTTAGCCTCAGGACAAAATCATGGAGTCTAAAATGGCACACAAGTTTAGAGTGAAGGCAGCTTAAACTGTTCCTGGGAAATCTAGCTAAAGTCTCTGCTGCTGGATAAAAATGCCCACTTCCCTTCACATGCCCTGTGTGTATCTGTTCATAGTTCACACCGTTTTAAATGTAGCGCTTGCCTTCTGTTCCCTGAAAAATCAGGTGAGGAATAAATTGAGCCACATATCAGGTTCCCAATGCCAGTAAACAGGGCATTAAAACGAGACCCAGATCAGTCTGATAATTACCTTGAGCAACTATTTTCGTCTTGTCACGGAAGTACACCTCCTATGGACATCAAGGGGAGCTATGTGCACAGAAGGAGAAGAGAATGGACTCCCCGAGCATCATGGAGAAAACTATACATATGTTAAGGTTCAAAGCATAAATGCCCTCTCTCACTGCATCACCAGTTTTAATCAACTGTTCTTACATCTACAGTTATTTTCCAAATGGAGATGCACCTCTTAATTTGACAAACAAGAATCCCTTGTTTGAAATATGAAATAAATTAATTACAGATATGAAATAAATTAATTACAATGCCAAGGTCATACCATATAGCAGTACTTCGTCAGTCTTTTCTTCCCCTAGGAAAGGCTGACCATAGATTTTATTTTAGTTTTTTTAAAGATTTATTTATTTACTTGAGAGAGAGAGCATGAGCAGGAGGGACAGAGGGAGAGGGAGAGAGAATCTCAAGCAGACTCCACATTGAGCAGAGAGCCCAACTCAGGGCTCAATCCCACATCCCTGAGATCATGACCTGAGCTGAAACTAAAGAGTCAGACGCTCAACCGACTGCGTCACCCAGGCACCCCTAGATTTTAAATGTCAGTTCCCTGTAGTTCACAATCTTACAGGGCATTCCTTTGTAACAGTGTATGATAACAAACAACATAAAGTATTAAATATAAATATTCAATTAATAGGAATTTAATAATATCACAGCATCATTCAATAAGCCATTAGTCCATTAAACCATTTGTATAGGATAACTTCATTCCTCTTTTATACTTTGATCTTTAATTATTGCCATGACATACTTGCTGATGTAAATAATTGAACATTGTGTTCATAAGAAATATCTGCCTCTTTATGCACATACAGTAATCAGTATGAGAAACCAACAATATGAAACTTCTTGAGAAAGAAAACACATATGAGTGTTTCTTTTAAAAAGGTTAACCTGGGAATTTTTGCATGTTTAATCATTTATAGATAGAAGTATAAAATACATAGTTATATAGATATATAGAGTATTGCATATTATTTTTAGCATTTATTACTAATGACTTACATGGTTATTTTTTGTGTGTGTTAATTTGGAAATGCTTATACAATTCCAGAATTCTAGGCAAAGAAGTTCATCTAGTACAGATACCAATTTCCCAGTGGGCTGGCATTTAAACTACCTAAGGCAGATGAAAAATCACAGAGAAGAGCTTGCTTTGGTTATGTATTCTAGGGGCTCATGAATTAATTTTAACTTACATGGTACAAAATGAAATACTTAACTATTTAGTTCATGGTTAATGCCTTTAGCAATATTTAGTGGTAGTGAAGTTCTTTATAATATTTCAATATTTATTAAAATTAATAATAAAATGAGGATAAAGAGATTTAGCTTATAAATCCTACTTTGGTAGAAAAATTTAAAGGAGATAATGATCCTGAATCCCATCAACTTGAGAAATTTCCATTTTGCCATATAAAATCTGGCATTTTATATAACTGACACAATTATTTTTTAATGAAGGAAAATTGGGAGAGTAATACTCACTTCATAGGCTTATTGTGAAGATTGAATGGGTTGATTCATCTATAGAGCTTAGAATGGTACCCATAATATCATAAGTGCTTCATAAATGCATCTGTATTTAATTATTTTTGTTAGTAATGGTAATAGTTTATTCAAAACCTTTTCTAATCACAAAACATTTAAAATATATTAATTCTTCAGAATATTACAAATGCCTTTTCCTTCAGTGCTGCGCCTACATCGCCTACATACTAAGAGTTAAACCAAGATTCTCACTAACGAAGTGCCCTCTATTCTCAGAGAAGCTTTTGGCTTGCCGCTCAGCCCAGAAAGCTGAGTGGCTGTTATCCAAGAATTTTCCCCACTTTTTACCAAAACAGGTAGAAACTTAGCTCTGCCTCCTTTCTTTAGTTCCGCTCTTTACTTTTGTTAAAATTCTTCAACTTTTCTGAATCCCCATCTTAAGGCTCCTTCAGGCTTATTCTATAATTATTCCATTGTTATTCTATAGTTCAGCCTGCACAGAATCAAACATTTCTAGAGGCCTTTGAAAAAGATAGTGGAGTCTATTCGGCTACCACAGCCACTTCCATACAGAATAGTGGGCCCTACTTGCCACATCTTCCAAACTTTCAAGGGAAGCCTAAATCCATAATGTCATGGGAAGTATCTCCCTAGAATACATTATGGGCTTAAAAACAAACAAATCTGGCCCAGGTCAGAAGTTCTCTCTGCCATTTTCTGTAAATTCAACCATTTTTATTTTACTTGCTCATAAGCTTATGCCTTTTCATAAGCATTTTCAAATGCTCGAGTCTCTCTAATTTAAAACAAACAAGGAATAACAAAGACATAAGTAGAAAGCCTTCCTTCACTCTATTTATTGTCAGACCTGTTTTTATCCATTTCATGATCTTCTTGAAAAAAGGTCTGTTAACACACCACTATCGTTTTCTGCCTCTGACTACCCCCAACAAGATGCCCCCTGCTAAATTCTCCAAATCATCTTGCCCAAATTTATTCCTGAATCAAAAGGCCGCCTCTCAGACTTTACTTCACTGGATCTTTTAGCAGCATTTCACATCTTCTTAGAACATTCTACTCCTTCAAGTTTTGAAACAAGGAATTCTGATGGATTTCCTTCTATATCCTCAGAGCATGTCTTCTTAATATCCCATGCAAAACTCCTTCTTTTTCCAAGTTTTGCCTGTTAGTTTTCCCCAGGGTTCTGTCTTCTCCCACACTGAATACTCTAGGAGCATCTCACTCATGCCCATGCTTCAATTACGAGTGCCCCAAATGTACACATATGTAGTCCAGCTTTTTTTCCTTCACACCAGATCCATGAAAACAACTGGCCAATAAAATATCCCAGCAGTGCTTCAAACTCAGTTCCGCTCAGTGTTTCCATGCAGCTTCTAGAGAAGTCAGATCTCATGCATCCAGATTATATCTGAATGTAGAAGTAAAGAAGGAACAAGAGCCTCCGTGTGTCTGGGCACCAGAACTGCTGTGAGCCCTGCCACAGCTGAGAGGACGGTGGTGTGTTAGAACAGCCCTCTCAGGGGAAGGCTAAGATCGCAGATGATGCTAAGACAGGAGGGGTAATGTGGTAACCCTCCCCATTAAATCACTGAAAGCCATAAAGCCGCTAAACTACTAAAGCCACCAAGGGCCTCAGAGTTAATTGGTGCTGAGCAAATTTGGGGCATTATTTAAATTGGATCTGATACAGGCACCACGGTGGGGGGTAGTAAGCTCTAACATAGACATCTGCTTCTTGACTTGAAGTCCTGAAAATCCATTTGCCACAAGTAGCCAGTGTATTTTGTCTAAAATGAAATCTGATCATACCACTCTGTCTTAAAACTGTTTGGTGTTTCTCTATTACTCTCCGTCCAAAAGCCCATATGTCTTAAAATAGCCTACAGACTCCAGCACGCTCTGCCCTCTGATGACCAGCCTCTTCACAGTCTACCCCAAAACATGGATCATTTAGTGATCCAGCTTAAATTGAACTCTTTTAAGTTCCTTGAAAACACCATACTCCTTTTTGCTTGTGGGCCTTTGTGACTGTTCTTCACTCTGTTGGTTCATTCTTTCTTTTTGTTCTCTTCCCTAGAGTAGCTAACTCCTTCTTACTCTTTAGGTCAGAGCTTAAAAGATGACTTCCTTTAGGAAGGCTTATCTGACTGCTCCCAAGTAACCAGGTGCTATTTAGTGCCCACTCACAGCATTGCCCTGTATTTTAATTATTCATTTACTTGCTAGTATCCTTCATTTGGCTCTACACTCCTTGAGAACAAATATTCCGTCTTTGTTATTCACCATTGTGTTCACTGAGTCTTTGACACAGGTGGGGGTTCGATAAATGTTTGTGGAGTCAATAAATGTTTGTGGAATCAACTCATGACTGTAATATAATTGTAGGCTTCTACCCACGGCAAAGTGTTTTGAGTTCTTGCAAGTGCGTGTTGGTACTACTCGGAAAACTTGGAAGACAATCTGAGGGATTGTGATAGAGGTATTATAGGTATTATAAAGGTATTAAAGTATTATTAAACCAACATAGGGCTGTTCTGCTTTCTCCTCCTCTGATATACTATGTGTTTTAGGTTTTTCCTTTATTCCCTTTTTGCTTTTTTGCTGTGTGAGGAAAAAGTAGACCTACTTTTCTGATAGGCACTGACTCAGACTTCACTGTCTTTGTTGGGGTGTAGGGACAGGAAATTCACCTGCAGCGATGGTCATTACCCCGTTAGTAGACAAGGGAAACAGATGGGTTTTCCTCTTGCCCAGGTGCCCCTCCTGAGCACTCTTTTAATGTCTTCCTTAACCGAGTATTATCCCATTAAATTGTAATTGTAAGTTTATTTGTTGCCCGCTCCTCCTAGCTGGGAACTGTTTGAAGACGGACCGGTTACTCCTGTGGAATAAATGTCTCATCCAGGATTTATAAGACAGTAGGCATTTAATGGATGCATAGTATGAAATATGTAATAAAACTCTTCTGCTTCTAGAGGTAGCAAACTAAACTTGCTATAAATATGACAACAATTTGTCAGAATTTTCAAAAGTTATACATCAGATGTGGGTTTGATTAAACGGCTTTTAAGTGTCATTTCTTCCAACTTAATGTTCTATAACACATTTTTTTTATTTTTTTATTATGTTAATCACCATATATTACATCATTAGTTTTTGATGTAGTGTTCCATGATTCATTGTTTGTGCATAACACCCAGTGCTCCATGCAGAATGTGCCCTCTTTAATACCCATCACCAGGCTAACCCATCCCCCTACCCGCCTCCCCTCTAGAGCCCTCAGTTTGTTTTTCAGAGTCCATCCTTTCTCATGGTTCGTCTCCATCTATAACACTTTTTAACATGCTAAGTAGGGTATATTTATGGAGAGGTATTAGGATAATATAAGGTTGGGAAATAAAGATCTATAAACCAAAGCAGAAAATTGAGACCTAAAGTTAAGTCTGTTTCTTGTAAGTGTAATTATTTTACTGGAATTTTTTTTAACATGCTAATAAAGTAGACAATAGACTAGTTCTGAAGTTAAGAAACCTTCTGCTCAAAGTTCTTTTTTGATTTCTCCTTCTTCAACTTTGTATTACAGTATAAATAATTCAAAAACATTTCAAATTTTCAAATTCAAATATGAACTACTCAAGAATTATGCTGCAATTGCTAAATGGCACTATAAAATAAAATGGTTGGGCTGTGGATATGGACAAAGCTACACTCAAATACAGTTGTTCAAAGTTTTATGCATTAAATACTGAATTATGAGTTATCAGTCATTCTTAAAAGGTGCATTTTATTTGAAATACTAAAAGATATTCCATAAGAGACAGTAATTTGCACTTACTCAATGCTCCAGTATATATAGAGGCAGTAATGCTTATGCAGTGGAGGTAAACTGCTGTTTTAAATTTACCAAGAGTTTCTTCTATTGTGCCAAGTGGAATCTGGATTCTTAAATAATTTGAAGCTGATGAAATGGCAAATATGGTATTTATAAGTAGATTCTGAATTTTAGACTGGACATTGGAATTGTGCTTGGGAAATACTCTCCCTGTATTCTGGTCAGCTGGGCATGAGAGCAACAGGGACTCATGCAGATGTGAGCTACAATCTTTAACAGTGATGAAGTCTGAATGAAGACAATTAGATGGAGTTGTCATGATGTCATTATGGGCTCACTGAGAGCTGAAGAAGATGAATGCTTATTCATCCTCTCCCTGTCCACCCCCCAGCACAAACACACACAGAAGAAAGAGAGGCGGTGGGAATTTGACTTCAAGCATGAGGACCAAAGCTGACCCTCAGCAAAATGATTCAACAAAACAGAGGGTCCTAGACATGAAAAGACTGCTAGATGCTAAGGCTACATTTTCTGACAGCCATTTTTAAGGTGTCTCTTCCCACATTGTGGTTCTTATTGTTATAATCAAAATTTAGCAAAGTTGTATTGCATCCTACAAGCTGGTATGAACTGTGCCGTGCGGGAATGGTGTAGAACCACTCTCTTGTCTCAGAAGTGGCAGCATTTGGGGAAACAATTGGAAGACTAGAGGGAACAAGAAGAATCTTGGATTGACATTGCATGAAGACATGGCAAGAGGAAACCACTATCAATTTGTGGTACTAAAGAAGCATGTCTTGGGAATCCTCGGAAATAATGAGGGTAAATTTATGAAAGACACATATTTTCTGTAACCAAATATTTGGTATTATGGGAAGAGAAACCGCTTTGTTCATTGAAACTGCTTTGCCAGGAATGGCCAGCGATCCCTGTACCAATGGATGAGAAGATTACTCCAGGGGTACCTGGGTGGCTCAGTTGGTTAAGCATCTGCCTTCGGCTGGGGTCATGATCCCGGGGTCCTGGGATCGAGTCCTGCATCAGGCTCCTTGCTCAGGAGGGAGTCTACTTCTCCCTCGGCCTGCCGCTCCCCTTGCTTGTGCTCATTCTCTCTCTGACAAGTAAATTAAAAAAATTTAAAAAAAGAAAAAAAGAAAAGATGACTCCGAACTTTGCTATGAAAGGGAAGAGAGGACAAGGGGGTCAATGCTCAGCGATGAAGACCCTTTGCTCTTCTTGGCTCCTGCTTTTATAGGTCCTCCAGGATAATCACAAATCCTTATCATTGGTTCTCAAGCACGTGATGTGTGACAAGGGGTCTTACTGGAACTGGGAGGGTCTGTTTTTGGGAAAGATGTGATATGCTAATCTGTGTGTCCTACGAATTCTGCTAAACATAGCCTAGGGGACAATGCGCACATCCCTTAGATCACAGGGCAGCTGTTTGGGCTGAGAAGGCAACTCCCCATGGCATTCCAACAGCAGAGTGGTCACACGGGCCCCGACATTCCAAAGGCCCACACCCTTCTACGAAAACTTCCCTCACCCTCAGAGGCCTCCACGTTACATTTTAGCAAGCCAGGTGTTATGGCTGATTTCAGGCTCTACGTTAACACATTGCTCTTTGCTATGGACATAATCTCCTGCTTCCATACAAAGCCTATTGACCTAACTCGGATCTAAACACAGTCTTAATTGTAAACCAACTGCTTTTTTTTGATTTGAACAATGCTATTGACAGAATAGGAATCTCTTTCTTTTAATCACTTCCATTAGGACATAGGTCCTCCCTCCCGCCTCTTTTTTTTTTTAAAGATTTTATTTATTTGACAGAGAGAGACACAGCGAGAGAGGGAACACAAGCAGGGGGAGTGGGAGAGGGAGAAGCGGCTTCCTGCCGAGCAGGGAGCCTGGTGCCGGGCTTGATCCCCGGACGCTGGGATGATGACCTGAACTGAAGGCAGACGCTTAACGACTGAGCCACCCAGGCGCCCCAGCGCCTCTTTTTTTTTTTTTTTTTAATGTCATCATTGCAGAAAAATATAAAATTATGGTGAGTTGTCACTGGTGGAATTTTGTACCCTGAGAGCGGAATGTGCAGCTGACCCAGGTTTTCCTTGACAATTCACCAAAAGACCAGGGAGTTGGGGATGTCAAGCTGAAGCTGATCAGTTAAGCCAGGAGCCCTAATTGAGGCAAAGCAGTAAAGCAACTCTTGGGACTCTCCCTGGGTCACAGTGAAAGGTAGAGATGGGGTGGGTAGAGGGGCAATGTTAGGCTGCAGCCATTGGAAGGGAATGAATGGAAAGGCACTAAAGAAAGCATGAGCTCAGATGCCAGAAAATTCTAAGAAACTATTCTTGGGAGCATGACTTGTTGTAATTCCCACTTACACAACAGACATAGCTTTTCCCTTTCAGCAAGAAATATTTATCAGAACACTGTTCTTATGGCTTGCTTTACACTTGCTGAGGTGAAAAATCTTTTCCCAACAATTTTAATTGATTAATCACACTTTTCTTCAACTGTAATTTCCACTTTTTTATTAGAAAACATTTTGCTTTTGGTGCACCAACCAAATATACAGTCATTGACTTTGGCTTGGGCAATTTATTTCTTGAGAAAATTAATACTGTATCTTATCTCAGTGATATTGATTATTTTAAAGTTCATTGAAATTAATGTTTCTAGAAACCTATGCCACACCTATTCCTTTCAAATATAATCTTATCTTTTATGTGTAACTGTGTATGAAATATTGGAAAGATCGTCTATCATTACTGACCACCTTGTGAATTCAAATATCCAAAATATAAAAGAGCGGGAGGCAATCAACTCCAGGTTATTTTATTTAAACAAAAACAAAATGTTCAGTAATACAAAGAGTACAGTTGCCTACTTAATCATATTAACAATACAAGCATCTGAGTATAATTCTGAATTATAGCAGTTCTCAGATTTCACATGTCATATTCACTTGAATTAAATTTAAGAAAGTTACCGTACATGAATAAAACATGCTTTGACTTACTGCTTTTAAATATTGACATTTTTTTAATGTTTCCTTAAAAAAAGAAACCAACAAAATTTTCAGTCCATTTTTCTCTTTTGTTCTAAATTATTGTGCTATTTCTATCCAGAAGATGTTGCTAAACATAGCAGGTAATTATAAATTTTCAAAATATGCCAACCTTGTTTTTAATTTTTTCTGTGTATGATATGCTTCATAGGTACCTTATGTCCAGTTTTCTTAAAGGTTGGCTTTTTACCTCTCAACAAACTTAAGTCTTACTGTTCTAGGTTCAAAATATCTTCCTGACAATGCCAAGTATAAAAACTTCTCTTTTAGGGTACCTGGGTGGCTCAGTTGCTTAAGCGACTGCTTTTGGCTCAGGTCATGATCCTGGAGTCCCTGGATCGAGTCCTGCATCGGGCTCCCTGCTTGGCAGGGAGTCTGCTTCTCCCTCTGACCCTATCCCCTCTCATGTGCTCTCTCTCTCTCTCAAAGGAATAAATAAAATCTTAAAAAAAAAAAAAAACAACTTCCCTTTTGTTAGAGAAATGTATTCTCATAATATTTGTGTTAAATTGACGGCATAGATGGTTTTTTTATTACTGAGGCTGAGCAAGGTCAATAAATTTTGAATTCTTTGCTGCACAATGGGATCAAGACATAATTCTATAATATATTAATTAAATTAAATTGGAGTACATATAAAATATGGTTCAATAAGAAAGCTTTCTTTGGATGTAGGATATGTATCTAATGTGTTATTTGAGATGGGTTTACATATTTAAATTTTATAATTTTTGGCCCTGGACTAAATTCAATCATAATGAATTTATGTTTTCTTCTCCTGTTTTTAAAATGACTTAAGAACTGATTAGATTTGGGAAAGAAAAAAGAGAACTGATTAGATTTGATCAATCATTGTGCTTTTAATAAATTTTTTTCTCATTGGCTTTAGGAGTTTTATACAAAAGTTATTTCCTAACTTCTTCCCTATTGCTATAAACCTGATATTTTGTTTAGCTATAGAAAAAGGTTTTTTTTTTAAATCTCACTGAAGGTAAGATTAGTCTCTGGTATAGGACTGAATACATAACAGATTTCTAGCCAATGACACAGAAAGGAAAGTCTTCTGGGAAACCTCTGGGACAGTTGTTTTTGTTTTTGTTTTGTTTTAATAAAAAACATGTCTTGATTGAATGCCGCTGTCTTGTTATGATGAGGAGAAAGCCAGGAGAGAAAATGTACTAACCCAGCAATCCCCAAACTTGAGATTTCCTAATAAGTGAACAATCAACACCCTATGGTTTAAGTCACTGTCACATAAGCCTATGATTAATTATAAAAAGCAACTAACTCTCCAGATGCCTGGGTGGCTCAGTTGGTTATGCGGCCAACACTTGATTTTGGCTCAGGTCATGATCTCAGGGTTCTGGGATCACTCCCCGCCTCAGGCTCAGCAGGGAGCCTGCTTGGGATTCTCTCTCCCTGCTCCCTCTCCCCAGCCCCCCAAGCTCCCGCATGGGTGCATGCCTTCTGTCTCAAATAAATAAATATATTTTTTTTAAAAAGCAACTGACATAGACAAATCCCTTCTTAGATGTAACTGGGATGTAGCTTGATCTCATCTACAAATGGATGTAGCTTCAACTCTGACAGTTTGTACAATTTAAAAAGAAATAAGTGAAACCAGTGGGAGAGAATAAAATAGGGGCTTTTCCAAACCAAAGAGAGAGCTCTGTGGAAAATGAATATGCCCTCAGGGTGCAATGGATGTTAGGTGCCTTTATCATTATATCCGATTTTCCTACTGTGATAATCCTAGCGCGGGACAACTTCATCAGCTGTCCAGTGAGAAGTTGGAAAGTCAGTATGATTGGCTGAAAGAAGATGGAATGAAAGCTAAGACACCAGAAATATGGTACTGGTTCTGATCTGACTTTTTAAGAGTAACTAATGGCCTTTAAGCAGCCTTACAAATACAAGACAATTAGTCTCTAATAGCAAACACACCAGACATATTCTGAAAGTATATTAAAATAAATTTTATATTCAGGGCACCCGGGTAGCTCAAGTCTGTTAAGTGTCCCATTCCTGATCTCAGCTCAGGTCTTGATCTCAGGATTGTGAGTTCAAGCCCTGCATTGGGCTGCACACTGGGCACGGAGCCTACTTAAAATAAATAAATAAATAAATAAATAAATAAATAAATAAATAAATAAATAAATAAATATTATATTTAAATTAGCAATTCCTCGTTCAGATGAATTATAGCTATTAAATCTGCATATAGTCAGAATCAACACTGTGAAAGCCATTCTTTGCTTTTCAATTGGGGCCTAATTAAATTTTAGGTCACTGGGGTATGGCAGAGCAGAAACCGATATATAAAGAGTAAAAGCTGAGCAGAAAACCCATATACAAATAGTAAAATCATAGTTAACTTTATCAAGCCAGAATCTTTGTAAAAATAACAACAAATAAGCAATGATTCAGAATGCCCATTGCCCTCCTTGTTGTGATTCATCAGTCTTAACCCTATGACCAAGTGGGTGATACTAGACCTTGAAGACAATGTGTTTGTTTCTCTTCAACTGTAATACTCATAATTTTTTTCTTTTAATCCCTGTAATCTTTTTAAAGCAATATTTCGTTGCACAGCTTATATAATCACAGATCTATAAGTATTTCACCTAGATAAAAAATTTCAGATTTGGAGGAACGTCTTTAAACATTCTAGACAAGGTCCTTACCCAGGCTCAACACTGGTAAGATTTTAAGATTTCTGTTATCTGCAGGGTGCTCTGTACACTCTTCCACACTCTTCTTGGGGTTCTTTTCCCTGACCACAGTATCTGAACATTCCATGTTGCCTGTTTTTCAACAGGAACGCTACAGTTTATGCCAGCGAGTGAGGAGGAAGAACAGAATAAGATGAAGCTGACAAAAGAGAGGAGTGTGTCTGGTTGAGGGTTTGGTTGACGTGGTGAGGGTTGAAGAGCTCCTGCTTCTCAAATAGCCAGCAGCCAGCTACTACATGTCTCACGTGTGTCCAGTCTGTCAGGGAAACAAATGTTTGTTCTTAGGAAAGCCTTTGTGTCATTGTGTTTGTAGTTTTAAAGTAAAATTCAAAAGAAATAGAAAGCAATACAGTGGAAACTTTTTTGAGGTATATTTACCCTCAAAGTCCCTACGTATCAGAACATACATGAATAAGTTTAGTTTTTAGAATTATGAGTTATTTAATGCTGTTAAATGTTACTTATTATGATAATGACTCTTAAATGTTATTATCATTAATATTATTCTATAGTCTGTCTATAAGAGTGTTTATAAATGTAGCAAAGTGTGATTAAGGCTCTCCTGGATCCCAGTGTTTACATAACACATTTTACCTAATGTTCAAATGTGTTACCTCCTTAATCCTCACAATTTCACTGGGGAGTCAGGATGTGAAGATGGAAAATTTAAGCAAATAGTAATATCAAATCATTGCTGAGCATTCCCTATGTGTCAGACACTATATTATGTGGTTTACATTTACTAATTTATTGAATTGTCATAGCAACCTTGTGAAACAGAACTATTATCCCATTCTTTAGATAAGAAAACAGAAGCTGAGAGAATTTAAGTTGTTTGTCCAACATCACATAACCATCGGGTTGTGAATTCAATAGCCTGGTTCAGGAAAATAAAATTATTTCCTAAATGTAAGTCAACGATAATATTTAATCTAGAAATAAATATATTAGTTTTCATTCAGTAGATCTCTTTATCCAGATAGCAAGTCAACATGATGTGAATTTTCAAAGTTACTTTTTCTAAGCAGGAAACCAAGATCCACAATGAGTAACGGAAGTGCAATGATTCTTTCATTCCATGTAAGAGAGAACAGAAGCCAGAATTGTCAATCTCTCTTCTATTAGTCCAACAGCTTTTGTGGTTTCATGTGGCAGTTCCGTGGGCTACATTATTGAATCTGACTTGACTCTTCTGATTTTATGTCTCTTTGGAGTTTTTAATATTCCTTATTTTCTGACAATTTTTTTTTGTAAATAGGGTAATTTGAATTCAGTATTGTGGTGATTGTTTATAGAATTTAGTTTAGCTGTAGATAATGGAAATGTCTTTCATAAAAAGTATCATTTTATTAAGCTGAAGGTGGGCTTTGTTCCCTGATAACTTTTTGTCATTGAGCCTGCCAAAAGAAGATGGATTTGTATTTTAAATGCTTTGAAGTTGGGACAATTTAAATGAGGGAAATTTCAAATGTTGCATTGAGACACAGCAAATTCTTTCATTGCCTGAAGCAGATAAAGAAAAAAAAATAGTCTGACTCATTTGTGTTCTTCTTTTAAAGATGTTTTAAAATTGTCAGGATGAGGTGTTTGTATGTATCAGGAGTTTTAAGGCTTAGTGGCATGATTAACTGAAAACCAAACACATTAACGCTGGTTGGTAATATCCACATTTTCATTAGCTTTTAACTTTTTGAATATATGAAAAGTTGGAATTTTAGAAGGTGTCCTTGGAAGGATATTTTATTTGGCAGAATCATCCCTAGGGAGGTGCACATATTAAAAAAAAAAAATCTTGTTTCTCATATTTCTCTCCCAACATTTTATGCAGGTGAAATCAGATAAAAAGCAACATTCATAAAACACTTGAATAAAGAAAAATATCATAAGATATAGCCTGCAGGAGAATATAAAGAAAAGGATGGGCACTTTTCTTCCCTACTTACATTTCTAGACCAGGTAATATTGAACTTTTTTTGACTCCAACACACAATAAGAAATACATATTACATTGTGATTTGGCACACATATCCAAATGCACAGCTGAAATAAAAATTTCATGATGTCTTACATGTGATGTACTCTATTTGCTGTTCTTTTTCCGTTATATTTTTACCACATTTCATTTTATTTAAAACAAAATACTGGCCATTACCATTCACTGAACTTCATGATCCAGTACTGAAACTTTTGAAGTTTTAAAGGGAAAGCGGACCTTTCTGTTTCCCTTTATGCCCACCCTACGTCATCGCCAACCAGCTTTCCAGCCCTGAGAAAGCCATTACTACAATCTGGGGTCATTCAACAGTTATATTCTCAGAGGACCTATATTATGAAACGTTTCTGTGCAGTTAAAAATAGAAATTGTCCCACGACCTGATTTTGATGGATACCCGTTTACTGTGCTCTTTCCAAGCATTTTCCATACATATTTAAATTGAATACATTTTGAAAATTTAAAACAACGAACTGATTCAGGCATTCTTTCCTGAGACACATGACTGTTTCTAGGCAGTTATAAAGTATGTCAAGCTGTTTGTTGAGGGCAAAACTTCTTTTTACAGAGGAAGAAGATTTTAATTTTTTTGAAAATATACATGCACAGATTTGCCTATGAATGCGCCACTTGTTACATTTATTAAAGGATAGGATTAAACGGTTCTCTCTCAACACTTTCTTCTTATTTCTTAAGCAATCACTTCACCGCTAAAGATCAGTCATAATGTTACATTAGCAGAAGCCAAGTGAAGTCTAGATATTGAAAGGTTTGCAGAACAGCCGCAGAGGGGCAGACCTGTTACTTGCAACTAAATGCAGCCTGATGCTGATCTACCGTTCTGCCTGCATTCTCAGATATCTTAATCCTGCCTTGGACCCCTTCCCACAACACACACACACACACACACACACACACACACACACACACACACACTCAGTTCCCTTTCCAGATGCTCCTGTAACCTATACTCTGCTTAGATCAATCACTCTTGATCTCTCCACCCTTCCCCCATCCCCCACCAGCTCTCTCTCTCATTTCTATCTCTATCACCTATGTCTATCTCTAAGCCATGGCCTTGCATTGTATTCTTAGAATTCACCATTTGCATCCGACTTTATTCTTCCCATAATGATTATATTTACATAGGTGGCTCTACATCTGAGTTTTTGTCCCTTGACCTCTGCCACTGGACAGAGCCTGGTTGAGTTACAAGGTTTGCTGCTTGCTGCAGTCATTTCTTCTTTACTTGTATGTATGCTTCCCTATATTTTCAAAATGTACAGGACGAGTATTTTTTTAAGGTTATTTATTTATTTATTTATCTGATAGAGAGAGAGTGCGCACAAGCAGGGGAGCAGCAGAAGGAGAGGGAGAAGCAGGCTCCCCGGGGATCAGGGAGCGCGACTTGGGGCTTGATCCTAGGACCCTGGGATCATGACCTGAGCAGAAGGCATACGCTTAACCCACTGAGCCATCCAGGCGCCGCTGCAGGACAAGTATTGCCCTGGCTTTTCCTCCATCTCTTTCTCCCTTATGTCTCTTCCCATTTGCACTTCCTCTTTATGAACTGTCCATTATCCATCTTACTCTTTGGCAACTGACTGTAAAGTAAGTTTCTGGAAAATGAATAACAATTTTCCTTTGAGTTACATTTAAAACAAATAGACATATTCCTTTGGAGAAAAATCTAAACTGCAAAACTTGGTTCGTCATCTTCTCCATTACATCCTGGGAAATACTCTTTACAACGATTTTTGTCAATGAGATATATTTCTAAATCTATACTCAGATCTCTTGGTTGACATTTTCAGTGTTTTAGGTGATAATAGCAAATCTTGCCTTGAGGTGATACATTCTAACACAAGTTTTTATTGACACTGAACAGGTCTCTTAATTTCAAATATTCAATTAAAAATATAGAAGAAAGTAATGCAAATTGACCAGTTCTACAGTTCTATCAATATATAGAATTTATTTAAAGTAAGAGTATGCATGCTGAGAACTTCTAATGTACATCAACTCTGTTCACTACTCCTTTTCTAGTATCCAGCATAAAGCCTGCACTTAGAAGATTCTTAATATATCTGTAAAATGTAAAAAGAATGAATGTTCACATATCCTCGATTCAAATGCCAAAAGTAAAATAGACTTAAAGAGAATTTTATCTGTCAGCGTAGGTAGGGGAATTCATAATCTTATTTTGCACGTTAAACTATCATGCTCTCAAGAAAAAAAAAAGAAAGAAAATAATTTGGCAGAATAATGTAATATGTGCTAAGTAATGCTAAAGCTTCCCTTGTTTCCGTTTATTTTTCCTTAGAGTTTTTAAGTGTTACAAAAGATACTGATATTAATTGTTCTAAAACAAAGCTTCATTTTTCTTCCAGATATGCAGGATGCCTCCATGAAGGCAAATTGGAACACTTGAAAAATATTTATGTTAATCAGTAACTGCTTTAGTGCACATTCCGCCCTGTTAGCCTCTTTGATTTAGGAGTCTGCTGGTAGGTGGGAAATGAGCCTGCATGCATCTCAACCCTCCCTTTCCACGACTCTGAAATACTGTGCATACTCCACTGTATCTCCCTCCATGGGGTATCTCTCTTTCCCACCTTTGAGGAATAGGGCCAACCATTCCATTCTCTGTCTGTCTTCTTCTATCAGGGGTCACTCTGGTGGAGTAACAATCGCAGTATGAGAGTTAACAGAGGGAAAACAGTTTGTAAGCCTATGAAACAATGAGTTCATGGCTCCAAGGACAGGCTAGATCCTTCCAGGTGAGTACTCCACCCGCTCCCCTGAGAATCTTCTGTCAGTCTCTCCCTCATCCTTAGTGCCATCCGGCCAGACGCTGGGTCCAGTAGCATCTCTGTGGGTTAAAGAAGCCACATTCTTTGGAAACGGCACTCGGATTGAATGTATTTTCTCCCGTGCCGGCATGCTAGTGGCCTGAGCATGCCCGCATGACAGAGAATCTCATGGAAATGATTGTGAGCAAAGGAAATTGTAAGGCTGCTTCCACTGAGAGACTCTGTGGGCAAACTTCTGGACGAACTCCAGTCATTACACATTTGGAAAGGGTTTCACACAAAGGTATTTTGTGCATGAATGGTCTAGAGGAATAGGTTTCTGGACCAACTGGTGTGTAGCTAATTTTAAAAAGTCAGTTTACCATAACAATTATTTTATGGGCTGCAGAGCAGATCTCATTAAAGAAGGAAGGGAATCATAAATTAGAGGAGAAGCAAACACATTAATATGCGTAATGTTGCCTCTCTGAACAGGAACATTACAAATGGGATTAAGAATACAACTTTATTTTCATTTTCTTTTCTCCTTATTTAAAAAATAAAAAGGATTGTTCAGTGAAGATTTCCAAATATGGCATCTCTCAGTTTCTTGATTTGGCTTCTCACAGACATTTTGAGAATACCTATTAGTTTGTCCAAAAAGTTCTCTGAAGGTGTCCTAATCATTTTATTAGCTTACTCAATTTATGAGAACCTTTTTTGTTTTATAGAAATATTTTGAAATTCCTTGTATTAGTATTTTATTTCTCCGGTGGCCACCTACTTTCTTCTGTAATCTCTTTTGGAATTAAAACGAGTTGCTTAAGGCTGTTCTTGATAGCTATTGGAGAAAATAAAATATGTATGCCCCATTATGTCTTTCGCTGAAATAAGCTCAATATTTTTGGTCTCATTTATTTGATTTATTTAAATATATGGGCTTTATGTGTACTTTTTTGGGGTGAGGTGTTTAAAACACTCATTTTTCTATTTTGTTTGTTCCTCTCTCCTCTCACAAACTTTCCCCAAACATTAATATATATTTTCAGATTAAAAAAAAATACTATTTAGGAGGGGCGCCTGGGTGGCTCAGTCAGTTAAGTGTCTGGTTAAGTGTCTGCCTTTGGCTCAAGTCATGATCCCAGGGTCCTGGGATCAAACTCCATATTGGGCTCCCTGCTCAGCATGGAGTCTGCTTCTTCTCCCTCTCCCTCTGCACCCCCATCCCCGCCTGGCTCATGCTCTTTCTCAAATAAATAAAGTCTTTTTAAAAATTACTATTTAGGAAAAGATTGTAAGTATCTTACATATATATCTTACAATATATATAAGGTGCTAAACACTTTTGAGATACTTTCCCCAAATTTTAGAGGTAGTTCTAAGGTTCCTTCTAGAAATCTTACCATTAAATCCTTTGGTATGCATTCATTAACCCCATAATTATTAACTGAATATTTACTACATTGTAGGCAGTAATAGATTCAGATTTGGAGGAAACTAAGCTTGTATAATTTTGGAATCCATCTTTAATAAAGGCTATAGGATGAACCATTTACAAAATGGCAGATGTTTAACAAAAATATATGAACTTGTGAATGCATCACTTGGGGTCCTCCCAGGGCCTTAGAAGATACCTACGGAAAGAATGGACCCTGAAGCCTAAGGGCTTTGTTATTTTCACAAGAAATCTGTCTCTAGGTAAACACTGTAACTTGGGCCCGGCAATACAGATGTAAAAAGATATATTAGAAACACATTCATGGAATTCAGAGTCAAGTCAGAAATAGTGACTTTAAATAAACCTCATATCCAATCAGTGTTTCTGTTCTTATTCAGCTCTGGGTGATCTGGCTACTTATTCAGCCTCTCCCACCCGACCTCCTCTCTATTTCTATGCACCAAGGCTTCCGATACCCAGCTCACTGTATCACATTTCCCTACCTTTCCCATCACATCACATTATATTCATTCCCACTTTAGCCTTAGTTAAAACCTAGCTTCATCAAGTATCGTCTCCTTGCTTGTGGGTAACTCATTATTCTACTGCCTGTTGTAAACTCTTAAGGAACAGAGTGATTGAGCATTCTTCCAACTCCATGGCTATTTTGAATAATTATTTATAAGCAGTGATTCCCAAGTCACACCAAGTAAGGACACACATTGTTATTACGGTAAGTCAGTATTTTCGTGACTCTTTCCTCAATTCTTCTGGAATTCTGGACACTGTCAGATTCTTCTTCCGAAGTGATCATAGCATATTCAGGGTCATGTCATGCAAGTGTTCTCTAGCCTATCCTCTCGGCTCCCTGTGATAGCTTCTTTCAGACCCTGTTTGGCTGTGCCTATATCTACAGTCATTGACATTGTCAGAGGCTACAGCTTCTCCCCAAGGTGCCCCATTACTGTGATGCCTGATAAAGTCTACACCGAGGCTATAATGCTCAAGGTCAAAGAAGCTATGTTTTGAACCAAAGAAAACGTTCAGAGTTTTGACAAAATAACTGGAGCTTCTTGCAGTACTGTAGAGCTTTAGAACCTCATGTGTTCATATCATGAGTAGGCAATGCCCCAGGTCTGCAGGGGAGCAGACAAGAAAACAAATTTGTAAAGAAAGGTTTCAAGCATCCGGAAAAGGTGAAATGATTTTCAGTGAATCCTGATAAAATGATTACCTTGATGCTACTACTAGTTTACTATTATTTGCTTAACCACATCTCTATCCATGTATCCATTATCATCGTTTCTTTTTTTTTTTTTTTAGATTTTATTTATTTGAGAGAGAGAGAGTGAGAGAGAGAGAGCACAAGAAGGGGAAGGGGCAGAGGGAGAAACAGACTTCCCGCTGAGAGGGGAGCCCTACATGGAACTTCATCCCAGGACTCCAGGATCATGACCTGAGCCGAAGGCAGACGCTTAATCCACTGGGCCACCCAGGCGCCCCTCATCTTGTTTCTTGATGCATTCCAAAATATACTTTCCCCTAAATACTACAGTATGCATACCCACTAAAACTCATGTTAATGTGAATGTTTTGGGAGGTGACAAGTGTTAAAATAGCAATTCTTCTCTTTTACTTCTTACGCAATAAAGATCTTGTGGTGTGGTTATACCTTTCTTTGCACCAGGAAGATTTTGTTGTTATTTTCTGTTTTAGGCATTCATCATTATCTTCAAAATCAGATTGCTCTCTGCAACTCATTAAAAGATTTGGTAACCTTATTTATAGTCTATTTCTTTGTGTCAACTTCTGCCGCTATTATGGGTAACTCCAATATCAATTAGCAACCCATTTCCAACTCAGAACTTGTTATCACCTGGAAACAATCAACTTGTGAGATTACTGGTGGCAATTCTCCAAGGCTTTTCTACACATCATTTTGGCTTATCTTGCCAAATATTTTTGAATAGCAAACAGTCTTGGCAGCCAGAGATAGCCTATCCCTCTGTGTTTGTTTCTGACCTGATCTACCATACCTAGAGAGCATTTTCCTCCCCCAACATTCCACTGTAGTAAAGTCTTCCTCTACCCAGGGAATGTTTGCTTACATTGCAGGGTTATAAGACAATGATTCCCCTGAGGCAAAGGTACCGAAGGTGGTGTTGCTAGAAGCTCCCTTTTAGATTTGGTGTTTCCCAAACTGGGTGTTCTCAACATCACTCACAGCAGGTTTTTTTTTTTTTTTTTTAACCTGGTCCTGACCTACCATCCTTCCTAAATTACCTTTCAGTGTGTCATCCACCCCTGCCTTCTCTTCCCTTCTTTTCATACACTTGACTCACATCTCTACCAATTCTATTGTTATTATCTTAAAATTCTTTTAATACCTGTTCAACCATATGATCATCCTATCCAATCCACAAGCGAATGTCTCTACTCCTGCACGTGAACTTTTGAACTCTGCTAGTAAAAAGAGGGAAGAAGGTATTGACATCTTTAAATATTTCAAGAATATGATGACTTTAGCTGGGTGATTAATCCTACCAGCAATTTTTGTCTTTAGCTTTCATTTCTTTTGTCTCCCACTCCCCACATAATGTACAGCATCCATCAGTGTTTTCCCATGAACTTCACACTGACATCCAGACTTCTCAGAATGGTAAACTTTCTGCATGAGCTGGTTCTGGAATGCTGGTCTAGTCACCCATACCAAACAACTTGCAGGTCCTTAAATAGGGGATGGTCTCTCTTGTCCCAGGGCTTTGCAAATGCTCTTCTCTCTCTGGACGGCACTTTTCATCTCTTTCTACCCAGTGGTGTTTTACTAATGTTTGCAAACTTGGTTCGAAAATTATTTATTTGTTTATTTATTAGAGAGAGAGAGAGAGAGAGAGAGAGAGAGAGAGAATGAGGAGGGGCAGGGGGAAGGAAAAAAGAAAAAGAATCTGAAGCAGACTCACGCTGAGCACAGAGCCTGACACCTGGCTTTATCCCACAACTGGGAGATCATGACCTGAGCTGAAACCAAGAGTTGGATGTTTAACCCACTAAGCCACCCAGGAGCCCCTGCAAACGTGGTTCAAATATCATCAACTCTTTTGACTCTTCAGAAGGAAGAAGAATTTTATTAGAAAAAAACATGGCTTTATAGATAGACTTACCTAGATACAATTCTTTACTGAGCTTGGGTTTGCTTAACATCTGTAAATCTTATATTCCTAGAAAATGAACATACTCATGCTTTTTTAATATGTTCTGCTAAAGAAGTAAGAATTAAGTTATACAGATAGTGGATATGTCATTTACAATGCCACTACATAATTTAACTTTGGCCTTTTGATGTCACATCACAAGAAAGTTTGCTTTTGCCCTTGCACTGAGTATATTCTTCACAATAGTCCACACAGGTAACAGCTGGATGACGAACACCTATTCTCTATACACAGTATCTTTTAAAGTGAAAATGAAAGATATTTATTTTTGAAATGCAGTATTCATGAAATAGGTGTCATTTGACAAATTTATTTTGGAATATAGTGCCTTGAAATTGTTTTTATCCCTTTAAAAGTTGGTATATTTTTCTCCATTATATAAAATGAATTATGTAACTCTGGAGTGTCAAAAAGCTCAGAATTTAGAGCTGAAGTTAGTGTATAATAATGGGTTAACTTTATTCCCTTTACAGATACCTTTTTAATTTCTTTTTTCCATTTCTTTGATTTTTCCCTTTAATTTGATCCTCAACATTTTTAAAAATAGATATTCACAGCAAAATAAAAAGGAAATAACTAATTCTATTTTGAAAGTACAGTACATACCTTCAAGCAATTTGTTATTCAAAATGTTCAGAATCAGCTTGCATTAGAAAGGAGTAGAATAGAAATACTGAACTTGAAAATAAAATTTTATAAAATAAAGGATGACTTTTATGAAAGGATCTATTATTTAAAATTCTACTAATTACAATAAAATGTGTGCTGTGTTATTTAAAATATGCTTTCAAATAAATCATGTTATTTGAGCCTCAAAACACCTTCCTTAGTCTGTTTGGGCTGCTATAACAAAAATACCATAGATTGGGTGGCTTTAACAACTAACATTTATTTGTCACAGTTCTGGAGGCTGGGAAGCTCAAGATTCAGGTACCAGCTAATTTGTTATCAGGTGAGAACCTAACAACTGTCTTGACACCGTGTCCTCCTTGGTGGAAGAGGTGCAGGATCTCTCTGGGGGTCTCTTTTATAAGGACACTCATCACGTCCTAAAGGCCCTACCTCCAAATACCATCACACTGGGGATTAGCTTTCAACATATGAATTTGGGGTGGGGGCCACAAACATTCAGTCTGTAGCAATACCCCTGTGAAGGAGGAAATAACAGGGGCGCCTGAGTGGCTCAGTCAGTTAAGCACCCGACTCTTGATCAAAGCCTAGTTCTTGATCTCAGAGTTGGGAGTTGAAGCCCCACGTTGGGCTCCATCCTGGGTGTGTAGCCTACTTAGAAAACAAATGAACAAACAAAGAAAACTAATAACAGAGCCCTACCCAGTGGTGCCTCATAGATTTTACCAGAAACTTCAAAATTCCAAGACCCTTTATGATATGGACCACTGCACATTTGAGTAAACATAAAGGAGTAGTTAATTCTTTGGCCACTGGATCGATTTGAAATTCTTACTCAGCAATTAACCTACTTACACGGAGTTTTGGAAAGTTGCTTGGCTCCATGTGCCTCTGTTTCTTTGTTGGTAAAGTGAGGATAATATCATGCCTACTGAATAGTGCTGTTATAATAATTAAATACCGGGTGAAAAGAAACTTAGAAGAGTGCCCAGAATGTGATAACTATTCAATAATATTATTCTTACTATACATTCTAAAATAAAAACTATCCTCAGTTGCCTACATTGGCCAAAGGCATAAAAAGGGAAAAGGTATTTATTGTCTCCACTCTGGAATAATGGTGGAGGCAGAGAGGTTGGTTGGGAGGATGCCACAGGAAGGCAGTATAGAGATTATTACAAAACATTTGCTTTGGGGAGGATAAGTAATAAATATATATGATTTTTATGAAGTAGTAAAATGATGGCAACTTTCTGGGCCTTTTACGAAAATCTGTATAGGTTTCTTTCAAAGACTCTATGAGAAATGCCATGAATATCACACAATACAATGTATCAACACGTGTGAATATCATGTGAATATCAACAATCCAATCATTGTTATTTTGGAGCCCTTTTAGTTTAAGGTATCTGGAATGTGGGATCTGAGTCTGGGTTATAGGAGCAAGAAGGTGAGAGCGAATATGATTGAAGATGATGTAAAAATATATGAGATTTAGTGAAAACTCTGGCATAATAAAGAGAAATTAGTACTGGGGCAAAATGACCGCTGAAAAATTTACATTGATTCAAAAATACTTTTCATTGAAATAAATCTCTGGAGTGGTCCAGTGATGACTCCTTGACATCACAAGTATGAGATACAATAAGGTGTGATCTGTGCAGTACTGAAGTTAAGGAAAAAGGGAATTTAACATTGATTAGTTTTTTCCCAAGAAATTGGGACACATGGATTATATTTTAAATAGTTAGAACTCAAAGAGAAAATAGGTAGATTGGAAGTTTAGACTATTATGAACTAACTTTGTATATAATTAACCCCCAAAATTGATATTTGCAGTGTAAATTTTATTCTTCGCTGTTTGGGGGTTGTAATTTATTACTTTATATAATTGTAATTACGCTGAAGTTAAAACCAAAACTTACACTGCAACTTCTATTCAGCACTCCTTGCCCAACATTGCTACAGCTAAACCCTCTACTGGAAATCTTGCTGTAAACCAGGAAGACTGTCTTATAGCCAGAAAACATGCAGTCAAACCCTATGTCAAACCTTTCAAATAATGTAGCCTTGGACAAATCACCATGATCTCTCAGAGCCTCTGTGTCCCTATTTGTCTAATGGGAATTATGATCCATGTCCCATAAGCCTGCTGTAACTGAAGGTCACTGTATAGAATAGAAGCTCAATAGATGCTTAAAGATATGTATTACACAGTTGAGCCATTTCTGTACAGTGGAAACAGGAGGAACTTAGAGTCCATTAAACCTGTGGTCTCAGGAAAATTAATAAACTACTCTAAACCTCAGGTCCCTCACCTATAGAAGTGGAGATATTCCTACTTACATAGAAAAAGTATTGTGAGTATTAAACAAGATGATGTGTGTAAATAGCCTACCACAGCTCTCAACATAGAGTGGGTTCTCCATAGATGGGAGCTATACTTCTTATTAAATTACCAGATACAGACTCTTCTAAGAGCTTGCTCTTGCATGGTTTTAAAAATGAATTTAAATAAATATGTAAGCATTTAGTTTCAGCTTTAAAAAATTACAGGTATGTATGAAATTTTATATACCAAAGTACAAAACTTCCAGAGTATTAGCTGGGGTTTGGTTTTTCTGTTTCAGAAGAGCATTTTTTTTTTCCCTCTTTAAGGAAGGGTAAGGAGAAATTGTCATTGCGTTCCTAGGATGGGACCTCTCTTAGCCTGGAGACAACATAAACCAGTGTTCGTGATACCCTAGTAATAAAAACAATAGTAATGATAATCATAAAATAAACAAAAACTATCAACATATAGCTGCTGTCTTAAGCATTTTACAGGTATTATCTATCTTAATCTTCTCAACAACCTTATATTAGCAATTTTTATTGTCTTCATTTTAAAAATGAGGATTTTAAGAATAGAGAGGTTAAATAACTTGTTTGAGGTCACACAGTAAGGCAGTTATCTGGTCCTAGTGTCGTAAAGTGGGGATTAGTAGGAGTGCGTAGTAGAATTCTAAGGAAAAGAATGAGAAAGAGAAGGAGAACTGGGGTCTTATAAGTGCCATTTTCTGTTCTATTTCAAAAGAAAACTCTGTTTGGTTTTGTATTAACCATCATCATGATTGCCACTTAGTCATCTTTAATTCTCTTTTCTTTAGACTCCAGCTGGAATATGGACTTTATGATTCTTGCCCATCCTCTACATCATGTTCAAGCAAGGTCATGCAACGAACACACATTACATATTTCCTCTATAAAAATAATTCTAAAATATAGGTCTTCATCTTAGTGTTCTTATGTGGCCTGAGGCCCACCACACTTCTGTCCCTAGTCATTTATGTTTCAGAAAATAATGGCACTGTTGTCTTCCCACCAGTTGAGGGCAAAGTCTTAGGAATCATGCTGAATTTTGCTCTTTTTCTCACACTTACTCCCAAAGCCAGTCACCATTATCTGCAAACTGTAATCTACATCTAACCTTATTTAGCATCTTCACTGTTATACCAGTAATGTTGCATTGCTGGCTGCAGTGGTCTCCCCACTGGGTCCCTGCATCGTCTCTTGGCTATACAGAATCTGTTCTCCACATTTCAGCCAGCTCACCTTATTAGGGCAGCTGTCAGATCATAGTGCATTAGAACAGAATTAAAACTCATTGCCTGGTCTGTAAGTAAGGAAACCATGTGTCTCAGATTGCCTGGGAGAGTCCTCATCTATATGGATTGTCCTAAATTGCTCTAGCCTCCTATTCTCAATGCTCTCTTTTTTCTTTTCCCTTCTCTTCTCCCTCCTGCTCCTCCTTCTTCTTCCTCTTCTTCTTCAGATAGTCTCTTTTCCACCTTAAAAATTGACACAGTTAAAGCAATAAATTATATAGACTCTCTGACTATACAGCTCTGAATGCCCTAAATGTCTTAGACCTTTCTGTCCTTATCTCTTCCAGACCTGCCCTCCTGCCCCCAGACTTTGTTCACTCTTTTCTAGCTGCACAGACTGTCATTATTACCCCAAGGTAGTTCCTGCCTCACCATCTTTTAGTTGCTATTTCCTCCGTGTGCAGTGCCGTGCCCCAGGTGCTTATGGTGGTCTGTTCTTTCTCCTCGTTCAGGTCTTAGATCAAATATTACCTAGAGGAAGGCCATTCTTCACTACTTAACTAATTTGTGCCATCCTTTTGTTTATTTTTTAAATAGCACTTGGTCACAACCATAAATATGTATATATTTTGGTTATCCATTTACTTGTGTATTTTTCCTCATCTATATAACATTTTTTTCTTTTTTTTAACATAATTAATGCAATTGACTTGAGCTTTCTGGGACTATTATAGACTTTACTTCTACCATCCTTCATAAACATCTCAGTCACCTCCCAAGGAACCGGCTAACCTTTTTTGACATGCAAGAATCAAGGAAAGGGATCTACACTGGTGGAATATTTATTTTATCGTCACAGGTTCTCCTTTAGATATAGGCAGTTTCTTTGTTTATTTATTTATTTATTTATTTTCGTTTTAAGTCTTATATGGGGATGGACACCCAAAGAACGTTTGAGACAATCTGTTAGGGGTCTAGTAAAACTAAGATGCACACTAAAGAGAAACGATAAAATAAGCCTGCTATTTAATACCGGATTTTATAGATGGATAGATAAATACTGTCTGAGATGTTTATAACATAGCTGTAATGAAGTCCTGCCATAATAATTGAACTGGCGGTTTAGCTGAGGCTTGCAACTATTCATTAGAGATGAGGGACTGTGAGTTAAGAAGAGATTTCATGAAAATCTCTGAGTGATTCTTATCAAGTTTTAAAAAGGAGAAGAAAAGCGTAAAATGGGTATAATAGGCAGAATAATGGCCCCACAAAGATGTCCACATGCTAATCCCTGGAACCCGTGAATACTTTGTAGATGTGATTAAGCTAAGGACCTTGAGAAGGGGGAGATTAGCCTGAATTTTCCACATGGGTCCCATCAAATCACAGGAGCCCTGAAAAAGTGGAGAAAATTTCCCATCTGTAGTCAGTCAGAGGAAGATGTGACTGGGAAGAATGATCAGAAAGAAGCAACACTGGCAGCTTTAAAGAAATGGGAAGGGGGCCACAAGCCAAAAAAATGTGCATGACCTCTAGAAACTGGAAAAGCAAGGAAACAGATTCCCTCTAGAGCCTCCAGAAAGGAATACAGCCCTGCCATACTGGGATTTTAGCCCAGATATCCATGTCGGACTTCCACGGAACTGTAAACTAAAAAATTTGTACTGTTTTAAGCCACTAAATTTATGTAATGTTTATAGAACAACAGACATTTAATACAATGAGGGAAATGATAGAATTATAATTTCACCTTCTCTCTATCACTGTTCAGATTATGAGCAGAAGGAATTTTATTTTTCTCTTAGTTTGTACCCTTAGACCAACATCTCCTCCATTTCCCCCACCCCGAACCCCTGGTAACCACCATTCTACTCTGTTTCTGTGAATTCAACTTGTTTTAAGATTCCCCTTATGAGATCCTACAGTATTTGTCTTTCTCTGACTGGTTTATTTTGCTTAACGTAATGTCCTCCAGGTTCATCCATGTTGTCACAAATGGCAGGATTTCCTTCTTTTTTAAGGCTGAAGAATATTCTTCTGTATGTGTGTGTGTGTGTGTGTGTGTGTGTGTGTCTATATCACCTTTTCTTTATTCATTTATCTGTTGATGGACAGCTAGGGTATTTCTCTATCTAGACTCTTGTGAGTAATGCTGCAATACACATGGAAGTGCAGATATCTCTTCCAGATAGTGATTTTTATTTCCTTTGGCTATATACCCAAAAATGGGATTACTGGATCATGTACTAGTTCTACTTTTAATATTTTTGAGGACTATCTATATTGTTTTCCAGAGTGGCTGTATCAGTTTACATCCCCAATAGCAATGTATAAGGGTTTTCTTTTCTCCACATCCTCATCAACAGTTGTTACCTTCTGAGGGTTTTTTTTTAGGGGGGAGGGGGAGCAAAAAAAATCCGGAATTTGTTGTCCAATGAGACAGACAGCATCACCAGTTAAAACTACAGGGGTGTCTCCATAGATCATACATTCACAAGGCATGATTTGCTTAACAGTGAGAAAGCCTTGGGTGTGTTCTCTGTCACAATATCCACTTCTCAGTGTAAATAGCTACTAGTATTATGTTCAATTTACAATTCCAGGAGGAAAGGCACAACTTGGCAAAAAAAGTTTTTTGGATCCTAAAATCAGGTGCAGTAACACAGCCAAATGTTCATAACAGTCTTGATCAATGTTTCCACATAGAAGGAGACTAGCCCACTCAGAAATTAAGGTCTTTCTTTCTCCTTCCTTGTTAAGCTATCAGAGCAATGTTTCATCATTTGCTAAATATTACATATACAAAAGGGGGGATTTAAAAAGAGAATCACAAAAATATCTTGAACGTCCAGGTGCTCCCACCATACGTCAACTGGGGTTTTAAGACAAGGCTTCAGAACACTCCAGTGGTCATAAAATAGGAAAATAGAGACGATGGCTACAAAAATAAAAAAATAAATAAATGAAGTAGACAAATTAAAGTTTTCAGATCTGTGACTCGCCTGTTCCAACCTCATAGCCTTTATGCAATACTCAGAAATAGTCTTCATAACCACCTGGCATAAGCTGCACCAAGGACATTTTTGTACAAATTAGTATATGAACCTATAAGAAACCTGCCCTTCCATGGGTTTCTTCAAGAATGAAAACCCAGTTCTTCGATCAAGTGGGCATTTGCGAACTAAATTAAGTCACCTGAGGGTCCCTGCTCAGGGGCACATCTCTCCTGCTGGCTCAGGAAGGAGGCATCCGGAAAGCAGAGAGAGTACCTTGGCACTCTTGGGGCTCCAATGGAACTGTATTTAAATAAGCAGCCACACGTATTGACTCCCGAAGGACTGAAATCAGTCCATTTGAGGGTACCCTACTTAAGGTTCCAAGGTTAAAGGAATTTTGTAATTCTACAAAAAAAACAAAACAGTGCATTCAGGGAAAAAAAAAGAATGGGTGCAGAGTTGGGGGTCATACAAAACAGGTCCCTAAAGAGATGCCAGATCTTGCCCATGTACCTGCATACAGTCACCAGGGAAGTAAATTGAGTTTTTGCTAATAGCCATCCTAACAGGTGTGAGATGATACCTCATTGTGGTTTTGATTTGCTTTTCTGTGATGTTACTAATTTTGAGCACCTTTTCATATATACCTGTTAGCCATTTGTATGTTTTCATTAGAAAAGTGTCTATTGAGGTCCTTTGCTCACTTTTAAATCGGATTTTTGTTGTTGCTATTGAATTGTATGAGGTGTGTTTTTTTTAAGATTTTGTTTATTTGATTAAAGAGAGAGAGCCGAGCACAGGCAGGGGGCGCTGCAGGCAGAGGGAAGATGGAAAAGCAGACTCCTTTCAGATCCAGCAGGGCTTGGATCCCAGGGTCCTGGGATCATGACCTGAGCCAAAGTCAGATGCTTAACCGATTGAGCCACCCAGGTGCCCTGAGTTGTATGAGTTCTTTATAGATTTTGGATATTAACTCTTGATCGGATATATAGTTTGCAAATATTTTCTCCCATTCCATAGGTTGCCTTTTCATTTTGTTGCTTGGTTCTTTTGCTGTACAGAAACATTTTAGTTTGATGTAGTCCCACTTGTCTAGTTTTGCTTTTTTGCCTGTGCATTTGGGGTCATACCTAAAAAATCATTCCCGGGTCCAATGTCAAGGAGATTTTCCCATTGTTTTCCATGAGCACAACAAAATTAAGCTCCTGAGGACAGTGACTGCTCTACTCAGTTTTATCCCTAGACCCTAGAATATGGTCCTGCACAGAATTGGATCAATGCAAATGAGGTTTAGATGCCTGCACCCCATCTCTGTTCTTGAACAGAGTCTTGACCTGCGTAGTGGTTGTCATGTTGTCATCAGTGAAAGAGCAATGCTGCCAAAGACTTCCAGGACCTAACCCCTGACCATGTAGGTATTGGGTCCACAAGACCCTGACTGCCATTCATCTGAGATCACATGCCTGGTTCAGTGCCATGGGGGCTTTGAATCTCCACACAAAACTAGTCACCCACTCCATTGAGTTGAGTCACTATGATACCCATAGACACTTACAAACCCTAACAGACTGACTGTACAATCATGAAAATTCAGCATATCTACCTATATTTGGGGACAATGAGGAGGAATTTTAGAACATTCTGATGTGGGGACAAGGAGAGGAGACATCATAAATAATGACATGAAAAATACCAAGAAGTCAAGCAATTAAATGAATCACATTTCTTTTCCTTTTTTTTTTTAAAGATTTTATTTATTTATTTGAGAGAGAGCATGAGAGGGGAGAGAGTCAGAGGGAGAAGCGACCTCCTTCTTCAGCAGGGAGCCTGACGTGGAACTCGATCCCGGGACTCCGGGATCAAGACCTGAGCCGAAGGCAGCTGCTTAACCAACTGAGCCACCCAGGCACCCTGAATCACACTTCTTCTTTGATATTCTCTTGTATATTATTAAGTCATTCCAGTCAAGATACATGTTGTATCCATGTCTGCTACTCCATGAATCCTTGCAAAATCTGTGCTGCTTCAAGCCCCCTTGAATTAGAAAATTCAGATTTTTTTCTTGCCTGAAAAATTAATAATTTTTACTAGAAATTGACTTCTCCATGTAAAATTTTCTCCAAGTTTCACAGACATTTTGCCCAATAACTGAAGAAAATCTCGAATCAGATTTCTAAATTTAATTTCTTTCATTAGTTGATTTTACAAAGTATCCAGAAATATACTGAGATGTTCAGATTTTTTTTAATAGTAGGGATTAATGCTCTCTTCAAGATCAGTCATATCACTACAATTTGCAATGAAACCATTTTTATCAGTGTGTAATGTCTATGTCAGTTCAATCTTTCTAAAATTACCAGTTTATTAGCTTCAGGGAGTGTATTATTTCTTGGTAATCTTCAGCCTTCTATACATCACTTTCTCCCTGTCCCCAAGCTTAGCACGTCTTGAAATACCTGAGATGTTTGATGAGTATCATTTAACCACATTCTTGCTAACACACTTTCTACAAAGTGTGTTGGTTATTAACAGAAAAGAGATAGCACAAATATCAAGTGAATAAACTGTGGATAAGTTTTTCCAAACCATTTAACTCTCATTCTTCTGTTTTTCCTTGTGTCCTAGTAGGTGAAGAGTCGGTGTTTTCCATTTGGACTTCTCGCTGTTTTCCGTGGCCTGTAGAGTGGGACAGTTGGTTGGGTGAATGTGAGTAAAAAGAGGGCAGCCCCTGGGAACTTATTTGAGAAGCAGAAACTCTGGCATTACCTGGACCTTGTGAATTGGAATCTGTATTTGAAGATCTTCAGGAGATACACACAGGTCAAATTTTGAGAAACACTGCTCTGGAATACAATCCATTCAGATCAGGATAATAGGACTAATTTTTTTGGCAACGCTGAGGCCATCATACTTCTCGGTCCTGTTATTCTCAGTTACCACACGGTAGGTAAGCACCTCTGGGAAACGTCTTCCATTTACCCTCCCCATGCTGCTGTTTTGCCCTTCTCTGAATCACACAGCTGCATGCCCTCACTCTCAGTCTGTTCCACTGGAGCCTGGTCATCCTAATAACGGTCATAGTACTAACAGCAAGGAACAATAACAGTGATGGTGTTGATGATGATAGAATGTTTCTGCCAGCACCTGTGATTTAAGTAACACCCTCTAATCCTCCAAATGAAGATACAACTTCCCTACAGATTTCTCAGGAAGCTGTTGCTGATTCTACGATACCTGTTATACCTCAGAATCTTGAGACCCCTCTTCGCAACTTTTTTGCTCTGAGATACAGTTTTTAGAAAACTCTTTCTTCCGTTCTCACAGAAAAGACTCGGTCTTTCTGAGGCTTGTGGTTTCAAGCCAGCCAGTCAACCCTCTCCTCATCGTGACTCTTGCCTTCTGCCTTCTCTGCCACTCGTTCTTACTCTTCTAAGGCTTTGAACCGGAACCCTCTGCCTTTATCGGCAGAACTCTGTCATCCACATGATTCAACAGCAACATCGTGTGACCTCAATTTTAATGATTTTTATCTCCACACTTTTTATCTCTCTTTCAGGGATGCAACTGGACTTCGGCATTATCTGAAATTGTCATACCTCTGCCATCAGTACGATGTTTAAAGAAATGACTCTACAGTGTTAGAAAAATCATACAAACCTCCTTCCTAGTTTTGCTCAAAGTCCATTATTATTAACATTTTCTTGCAGAAACTTTGAACTATTCTTATCCTCTCCCTCTGTCATACACACTTAGCAGATCCTAATTCTGCTCTACCCAACTCTGTGTCTTCTGAGCAACTCCACCTAAAGGAATGAATAGTACTGGAGAAAACTAGGCTGCCTGGTCTCATTCTAAATTCATTCCCACAGACTTCAAAAGGTTATTCAATTGCTCTGAAATGTTACACATTTATTTTTTTAACTCTCTGAGGAAACAGTTTGTAGCTTCTCTTTTTTGCTCAATATTCCTACATTGTCCCTCCACCTCACTCTCAGCTGATAGCCTTACCTAGATAAGAAGGAGACAATGAATGTCTTCAGAAAAGAACGGTGTTATCGTCCTACCCTGAACTGTAAAAACAATACATGAGAGTTATTGACCATTGACTTGTGCATTACACCTCACATATCCCCTCATTTCATCCTTACAACAAACCTACAAGGTAGTTGTCCTTTTTTTTATTTTTTAAAGATTTTATTTATTTATTTGACAGAGAGAGAGAGATCACAAGTAGATAGACAGGCAGACAGAGCAAGAGGGAGAAGCAGGTTCTCCTCTGAGCAGGGAGCCTGATGTGGGGCTCGACCCCAGGACGCTGGGGTCATGACCTGAGCCGAAGGCAGACGCTTAACCGACTGAGCCACCCAGGCACCCCAAGGTTTAGTTGTCTTATTGCAGATGGGAAAATTGAGAAAGTAGGGCATGAAATAACTAAATGTATTCATCCTGGAGCCTGGAGTCAAACCAGATCTGCTGCTAGAGCTTTGACTTCAGTTCGCTTTCAAACCACAAACTGATTTGCACAGGCTTGTTTTACTGCAGTAACCTGCTCAACAAGTGTTATGTGCCAGACTGTTTTGTGGTGTTGTGGATGAATCATTATACCAGAAGACATCTACCAGAAAATTAGAATTATAATCAGTGTGTTTTTCTGTTCAAAAGCTACTGGACTTTGTCAGGAGCTTGTAATCCTAGTCTCTGCTCTGAATCTTACCAAGTCTTCCATCTTGAGCAATTCCCTTATTACCACTAAGACTCTCATGTACCATTTTTAAAAGAAAGAGGATTGAGCACTAAGGATACTCCCAGCTCTTACAGATTAAGATTATTAAAGACCACAGGCACTGGGCGCCTGGGTGGCTCAGTCGGTTAAGCCACTGCCTTCGGCTCGGGTCATGATCCTGGAGTCCCGGGATCGGGTCCCGCATCGGGCTCCCTGCTCGGCGGGGAGTCTGCTTCTCCCTCTGACCCTCCCCTCTCTCATGTTCTCTCTCTCTATCTCATTCTCTCTCTCAAATAAATAAATAAATCTTTAAAAAAAAAAAAAGACCACAGGCACTGATCCATTTTGGGTTGTGTGGTAATTAAAGGGTATCCAGAAAATCTTTGATGCTGCGTTCATTGAAAAGTTGGGTCTATGTCTTTTCTTCTTGAATCTGTTGCAGGCTCTGTGACTACTCTGACTGGTGGAATATGGCCGAAGTGACATTGTGCCACATTGTATCTTTTGGAGTAGTCATACTTGAAACTCTAAGCTGCCATGTTAGAATTGTGATCATCCTGCTGGAGAGACTACATGGAGAGGTCCTAAGAACTCCTAGTGAGGGAGAATGGCCTGGTGGCCATTCCTGCCAAGGCACCAGAAATGCGAGTGAAGCCATCTTGGATCTTCTAGTCCAGTTCAGCTCCCAGCTGAATACATACAGTAACCACATTTGATGCCATTTAGAACAGAAAAAAACCATTCAGCTAAATGGGCCCTGAATTCCTGGCCTAATAGCCATGGGCACAGTACAACAGTTGTTGTTTTAAGCTACCAAGTTTGCTGTGGTTTGTAACGCAGTAGATAACTAGAACAGATTCCAGCTCTATTCATGGGTTTAGACTGTTAGGTTTGCTTTCCTGCTCAAAACAATTGCAGAAAGAATAAAATAACAAGTATAAACAAAGTGAGTGATTGAATCTTCTACACATCAGAGGGAAAATAATCTCAATGTTTGTACATGCCTCAGTCCAATTAAGAGTATCCTGAAATGAGAGCAGGTAGGAAAGCCAACGGGCATTAAATGAAGGTGCTGACAGAGCCAAAAGAAACCCTCGTAATTAGGGACTTCTCTTAGGAGGTTGGTTTGGGAGCATAACATTTTTCACACTAGGTTTAATATATGCTGAAACAATATAATGAACACACTTTGTTCCTCTGTCCCTTCCCTACTCACTGAATGTTTTTGTTTCTCTAACCTTAAAAAATCAACTCTATTCTGATGGTGATGGTGATGGCCTGAATTGGAGGATATGTCCGGGGCTCACTCAGGGTCTAGATGGCAATTACTTGCATCTAACCAGTAAAACTAGTTATGGAATATTAAAACTAGTTAACAGAATATTTCCTATAGAATGAATTTAGCAATTAAGAGACTAACTCTCTTTAGCTATTTTGCATTTTTTTTGGATGAATATATGCCCAAGAGACAGAGAAATAGTAATACAAGTATGAATCAGTATAATCTGATGTGTGTGGATAAGGGGTACTTGTAGGGGACTCTGAAAAGCCAAACATATCTATCTGACACCTGAAGTTAGACCATGGAGGGAGCATTCCTAAAAAAATCTATGGGAGTCATAGGCTCTAGAGAAGCTGTTTCCTTTGTGAAGCTGCTCCCAGGTGGGTCCACAGCCAAGTGCCTCGTTGTAAAATTGGGGCTACTTTGTTCAGTGGGACCAACACTTAAGAAGAGACACAGAGTTGGGATGCCTGGGTGGCTCAGTTGGTTAAGTGTCTGCCTTCAGCTCAGGTCATGATCCCAGAGTCCCGGGATCGAGTCCTGCATGGGGGCTCCCTGCTTCTCCCTGCCACTCTCCCTCCTTGTGCTCTCTCTCTGACAGATAAATAAATAAAATCGTAAAAAAAAAAAAAAAAAAAAGAGAGAGAGAGACAGAGGAGAGCAAGGACCAGGTGGGACCCTATGACATCTCTCTGTTGCTGTCATAATGTCTGATTATAATGACGTTGTGAGAGATTGAGTTGTTTCCTTTCACCTCCCAAATCTCTCAAAGTTTCTTCTCTCTCTCTCTCTCTCTTTTGCCATTCTAATTTAGAATCTTATAGGATATAGAATTCTGGGAAAAAATTCCCAGACTGAGCCCAGTTAATATCTCACAATCCATGACCATGTGCCATATACAGTTTTGGGAGGTTGAAAATCACCACTAATTTTCTGACCAAAACAGTTAATTCTTCAGAGCCTTCTCCCCACCCCCATTCTATAGAGAATGTCACAAATAAAAATTAGAGGAAAAGAACAGTCAAATCTACATGTTACAATTAAAGGACACATTTACATGTTTATGATATCTGTTGGCATCATGAAAGCAATCAGTATAGTCTACCAAAGGCATAAATCATCATTAATGTTTGTGTAGATAATAACTTCTTAAGAACTATAAAATTTCCCCATATTAGCATTCTCCTTGCTTTAAGACTGTAGTCTATAAAATTCAGAAGGGTTTTATGAGAAAAGAGGGTAAAAAGGTTTCAAACTTGAGAACTTAATCTTTAACTTGGAAGTGTCTATACTTAGGGTGATCTAACCTTTGTTCTCATTTGGTGACCTAATCTAAACCTTTTCGGTCCTTGGGATTGTGCTCCATAGAGCACCTGGTTCTAGCCTAGAAAATTAGACAAATTAATTTTGACTCCAAAATGTTATCTTCCCATTATCTAGGATCAGAACATTAAAAAAAGATTATATACATCTATCTCTATCTCTATCATCTATCTATCATCTATCTATCTATCTATCTATCTATCTATCTATCTATCTATCTATTTATCTAATCTCAGCTCTATCTAATCCAGCAATTACAAAAGCATAAACGTTCAAGATGTGAGAGGACCACAAGTTTCTCAGGGAATTGAGGAGAAGGGGAGCAAGTCAGTTCTGTCCTGACTGTGGAATTTGCCACTGGGTATGTGGTGGAGCTCATTTTAAATCATTTTGATTGGTCCCTCAGACCCCTGCTTAAGCCAAACTTAAAAAAAAAAAAAAGGTGTAACTTTATTAAAGAGGCTGAAAGAACTATAAAAATTAAAATTAAAATAATATTAATAATAACGTGGCACTAATTAATAAATAAAAGTTACATTAAGTCCTTGGAAAAAGACCCAGGGGGACACTTGGAATTTTGCAAAGAAAATATGGTCAAGCCATTTCAGACAAGCATAAATACATTTAATGTAGATATATGTAGAATTGACCCCTCTGAAGCACTTTGAATTCCAATGAGCCATTTGGACATAAAGGGTACTCTTTGGACCTCACTCCTCTTCTAAGTCAGCATGTCTGTCTTATCAACTAGGACTGTTGGTAATCTGCTACCTTCCTCCCCTTGGAATGAAGCAGTTTCTTATCTTCAATTTCTTCTCACTGGATGCAGGATTTCCATGGTACCTATTCCACTCTATCTTTAGAGAGAATGTAAATCTTCCTAAAGGAACTAGAATCATCATTTAAAGCCTTGCACTTAGCTACAGAATGATTCAAGCAGAGACAGTAACTCCCTTACCAGTGATCCTTAATTTTGACTTACAGATTTTGGCTCTATAGGAGACATTTCTGTGTCTCTGTTCAGGCAGTCCCAGGCTTCCCTGATGAGACTGATAGAAAAGGCATTGACTTGCATCAATTGAAAGGTTTTATGACTGGACTGAGATCAGAAATTCATTTTACAGACCACTGAACAATTGCTAAATGCCTGCTCACTTCAGTTTCCAGCCATTCACTAATAATTTCAGTCCTGGGGTGGATGTTATGAATACTGGTCAAATGCCACAATAGTGAAAATGTGAATTATTGGAAAAAGGATGATTCTGCTTTTCTATGTGACCACATTGCCCTCTAAATTTCCTTTACAATTTGTTGTGAATTTCTTCTTAATCCATGAAAGCAACTAATTTCACATATTAACATTCTCACTGTCATTTGAAATTAAGGACTTTGTAATGGATTGAAATAAAATTAAAATAAAAATTAATTTACCATATATTTTATCTTTTCTCTGGAATTCCCATTTTTATGTTTACACTGTTAAATGCTGGCTATAGAGGACTATCTTTTTTTTTAGTAGAGACTTTAAATATAATATCTGTTTTAAAATACTTGTAGATACTTATCAAAATCATTAGGGTACTATGTGAATTTTGACCTTTGTGAATCATAACATGGCCACCAGCTAACTTTGAAGTATACAGATACGTTGATAATACAGTGCTGGTAGGCTAAATTGTTCCCTAAATTTCAGTGGTTTAGAAAGCAGAAAAGTTTGTTGGTGTTTTGTTTTGTATTTTTTCTTATACAACAGTCCAGGGTGGAAGTTTCATGTTGGCTCCATGTTCAGGCTCCAAGGCTGTCATATACAACATTTGTTTTTTAGGACATGGACAAGTCCAATTAGCTGGAAAGGGTAAAAAAGATGAAGGGGTGTATTGGAAAGATTATGAAGAAATTTAGAAGACAGAAAAGCATTAAGAACAAGAGAATTCACAGATAGGAGAATATGTATGTAAGAGCCTCCCTTGTTAGGGCTCTTGATTTCAGGTGACAGAAACCTAACTCTAAGTGGTTGAAAGAGGAAAAGGAATATTTTGGCTTATGAATCTGAAATGTCCAGAGATAGGTTGGCTTCAGATATGGCTGAATGTAGGGGCGCAAGGATTATCATAAGGTCTCATTCTTCCTCTGTCCCTGGGTTCTGCTTTCTTCTCTGTTGACTTCATTCTTAGTGACATTCTTTATAGTGACATCCAGTACTAAGGATACATCCTTGTGGTCTTCTAGACAGCACAAAAAGAATATTTACTTTGTTTTTTTATATATACATATATATATATACACACACATACTATACTATATATTATACTATACTATATATATAGTATATATACTTATATACTATATATATAGTATATATACTATATATATAGTATATATACTTATATACTATATATATAGTATATATACTTATATACTATATATATAGTATATATACTTATATACTATATATATAGTATATATACTTATATACTATATATATAGTATATAAGTATACCACATTTTTATATATTATATATTACACACATAAAAATATATATTACATTATAATTATATATAATATATATAACAAAAGAACATTTATTTTGTTATGTATGTTATATATAAATATTATATATTTTCTATATTTTATATTTATATATAAATATAATATAGAGTACATTATATATAAATATTATATAATACATATTTTACATATAATATGTGTATAAGGGATATATATGTATACATATCCCTTAACATTTGATACCTTTAGCTCTGTCTGACCACGTCTGTGTCACATGCTTATCTCTGAAGTCCGGGGAAATACTCTAATTCCAATCTGGACAAAGAATGATGCAATGAAGTTTCCAAGAAATTTGGGTGCTTTTACTTCATGAAAACATAGACCATGCAGCCACAATCACCAATGTCCTCTACATAGGAAGAAAAACATCTTGTGAGGTAACATATTAACTCCTTAATGTGAAAAGTATCCTATTACTGTACTTGGCTTTTCTTTGTGGTCAAATACAGTGTTTTTGAAACCATGGGTTCATTCTTTCTTAGTTATGATTAACAGCCTCTTTGTGTTTCAAAATCATCCTGAAATAGAGATATTGATATGAAGTAACCTAATTTTCCAAACCTGATTTGGCCACACAAAAACACTTCTGTAGGTTTATTATGGCCATTGAGACCATTTTGCAACCTATGCCTCAAGTCCTTTAAGGAAGTGAGTTGGACATTTCCACTAGAGTGAGAGGTGCTGTAAGCAGGTAGTATGTGTGCAAAAGTGTTGAGGATTCCTCAGACTGGGGGGCAGGATACCAGTTACTGAAAGTGGCAAAGAGTGGCAACAGTCTCATCATCAGTGTATTAAAGGCTGAGGAGATTGGTTGGTAGTAGCTGGGAATATCTGTGATGACTGAAATCCTAAGAACTCTAATCTTGGGGGATTGGTAGAAGTTCTCATGGTTCTGGTCAAGGAGCAATAGCAACAGTGACAACTATAACGTGAGAGGCAGTGGACCCCCTTTTTCCTGGAGTATGGCAGCTACAGCTCTTTGGTAAAACTCAAGGGAAGGAGAAAGAACCATGAAAACGGAATCATCTTGAACCTTATGCCAATATTGGTGAGTGGAGGATTTGAACCAAATTAAAAAAAAAAGTGCCACTTCATATAGTAGTGATGTCTTGCGATGTTCATACTATTACATTAGCATAGTTCCGAGACTGAAGATAGCACTCTTAGAGATCAGGTGCCATTTATCACTCAGTGCTAATAGCACTTGGTAAGGAAACACCCACACACTCCTTTGGAAAAGATGAAAGAGAGAAAAGTGTGAAATGAGATACAAATCACAGGGGTAATGGAATAGCCAATATTTTTGGTAGTCCCAAACAAATTGAATAAGTGACAGTTGAAGATTGGAAAGCTATAGTAATGTTCATAATAGAAGAAACTTTAAAAAGCGAAAAATTGAGATGATTATCCACTATGTTGCCTTAAAATGAACAATCTGTAGTAGATAGTCTCTGGGGATGAGTGACATCCCCAAGAGATACACTAGCCTTTTCTACTAATGAGAAGCTTGATGCTACTGTGTTCTAAAAGGCATGTTATTTCATCTCTCTGGAATTACCTGGGGCAAAGATACTATAAACACACTCAAATCACCATTGCACACTGGCTAATGGCACATCTGCCTGACACAGGCCTGTGTCCCTGACGTTATCCACCTTCTACATCAGGAGAAAATCAAGATCATTATGGTTATTTTTTCCACCTGCTTTAAGCCCTCACTGAGTGAGAGACCCATGTTCACAGGAAAGGGGGGATGGGGAAGGGGGGGGAAATCTGTTGCTTCCATAACCTAGTTTTAAGCCAGTCACAAAGAACATGCACATAGTTTCATTGTCTTTCTTTCTCTTTTCTCTTTTTCTCATTCAGAAACAAAGAAATTTGTATAGAAGTAGTTGCTTTCTGGTTATAGGTAGAAAAAGGAAACAGAATATTGATTACATATTTGGGGGCATTCTTACGACTTAATAAAAAGGGATATAGGAAAAAGAAATGCTAATATGAGAAGTGTGCTTGAATGATAAAATATGCACATTAGAAAATACAAAAATATTTGTATGTCTGATATATCCTTTTTATTGTTTTGCAAAACTGGAATAAGGCATATATCTAATATTTAAATGAAACAGCATTATGTAGGAATCAGATTACATTCAAAGTATCACACTAGATTCCATCTTTACTTTTAAACCATAAATTAAATAAGTTTTATGATTAAATCACTTACAAGTTAAGCAATTTTATTCTGTTTTCTGGAATAAAGGCTTCAGAGTTATAACCAAGGACATCATCCAAGTGTTTGAGGCAAATAAGAATCAATTTTTAGTATATGTGGTTTTGCTCTCAGGTGGACACATGTATTTCTCACATAAGGCCAGAAGAGTCAATGAGTAATTATGCTAACATAAAACATTAATGTTTATTTTTGAAAATTAAATTCAGAACATGTCATCTTCTACCTTCAAATGCATTGACATTTCATTAATTAAAAAATGAAGTTTGTCTTTCCTGTGTTTTTCTGTCTGGACCGAGATCGTGGTTGCTGCCTCCGCCAGCTACCGCGGCATAGCCCTGTGACGCTCTCGTTTCGCCTCCTGCCACAGCCACCAGCGTCCCACAGCAGGTGTCCCTGGGGTTGGCGGACAACACCCACGGCTCACCTATTCAGAGAAAGAAACCAAAGTAGCGTCGATTCTGAATCTGGACCGACTAATGGATTAGATGTGAAGTTGATTTAATACATTTAGGACTATATTTTCTTCTAGTTATTGGCACAAATCATCAGGTTTTGGTTTATTTAAAAAGAAAACACAGGGCGCCCGGGTGGCTCAGTCGTTAAGCGTCTGCCTTCAGCTCAGGTCTCGATCTCTCGGTCGTGGGATCGAGCCCCGAGTCGGACTCCCCACTCCACGGGAAGCCTGCTTCTCCCTTTCCCACTCCCCCTGCTTGTGTTCCTTCTCTCGCTGTCTCTCTCTCTGTCAAATAAATAAAGAATATCTTTTAAATAAATAAATAAATAAAAGAAAAAGAAAACAAAACAACACAAAATCTCTCTCACTATCAATTCACGGTGATTACTTTATACTTTTCTCTTTTGCTGTCCAGTAGATAAAGTTTTCAAGCCAATTAAAAAATGTGTAGGTTTTAACTATTAGTTGACTGTTTATCCATTTGCCATATCCAGCCCTAACCTAAAACCATCCCCAGAATGGAAACGCAGCTGTGTTGTTAAATTGCTGCCTGGCTAAGTGCTCTGTGAAGAAGAACAGGGCAATGAGCAGTCAAGGACCATTATGATTTAAATGCACACAAAGGTCATCTAAAGTTGGCTTAATCTTTTCGCCATTTTCCACAGTCTGTTTAACAATCACTACCGTTGACATTCATACTTTCTCCCACCTTTGCTAGGATTTGGTCTGACCTCACCCAAACAGAGGAGGCCTGTTTGGAGGTGCAGCCTGGGAGAACTCCTGTCTGTTTTAGGGATTAACCAGCTTTGCCCCACACTGAAGAGTGATTAGTTTAAGAAAAAGAAAGGAAAGAAAGGAACAATGAAATTGGCTGACACAGCAGTCTAAGAATGCTAAGGAGTTTACTATAATGAGTTTCTGGAGAGGACTTCAGCAAACTTTCGAATATATATGTATATGAATATATAAATCTATAAATTCTGAATTTGAATTCCCTGGCATTTTTCTGATCTTGAATGAATTTTAGTTTGTTTACTTATTTATTTTGTCAATATACTAATATTTCAAGAAAAAAAACACAAATGTGGGCTTAGTAAAGAGAGACTTAATTAGACAGGATTTTGTAAGCAGAGGGAGAACATTGCGGGGCATCTCAGCCCACAGATCTGCAAGACTCTGGGGGTTTTTCTTTTTTCTTTTTTAAGATTTTATTTATTTATTTGACAGAGAGAGATGCAGCAAGAGAGGGAACACAAGCAGCGGGAGTGGGAGAGGGAGAAGCAGACCTCCCACCAAGCAGGGAGCCCAATACGGGGCTCGATCCCAGGACCCTGGGATTCTGACCTAAGCTGAAGGTGGACACTTAAAGACTGAGCCACCCAGGTGCCCCAAGGGTTTTTCTTTTTTAGTGAGGAATTAGCAGGGTTACAGAAGACTGAGTTTGGGGAAGTAGGATGAAAGGGTGGCCTTATAGGATAGTAGGTCAGAAAATATTTTACACTAAGGCCAGCATATTCTCAGGAGGGTTTGTATGCTGGCTTTAACTGAGGGTGAGTCAAAGTTACTCCTGGGAGGAACACGCATTTTGTTCTGATTGATTACTGGGGACAGTAGACCAACTAATGAAATCATGGGGCAAAGAATGGAAATTTGGACAGAAGGTCTATGCCTGGCCTTGTCATAGGTAAACAAGGGGGACATCTACACGTTAAAAGGTTTCAAGTATCCCCAACAACTTTTAAAAAAGATGCTATAACTTTAACATAAAGGAGAAATAAGAAGAATATAATTTATAATAAAGTAATATGTATTTTAAAAGTGCAAATACTCAGATATGAATTTACCAGAAGTACATGAGATTCTTGCATCTGCAGAGTCACCCGGAGTGGGAAAAGTTACCCCCCCTCAAAAAAAAGGAAAGAAAGAAAGAAAAGATAAAAACAAACAGACTTAAGCAGGTGTTTCTTTGGTGATTTAAAATCTGTGATCAGCATGTGTTTCTTTGGTGATTTAAAATCTGTGATCAGCATGACCATTAGTGACATGATTTTCTGTAATGATGATCAAATCTTAGTAATGTTTCAAAACAAACACAAAACGGTCTTCCCTGAATTTAAAAGTTAGCTGCATTCCTGGATGATGCATTTTTATTAAAACCATGTGAAAATATTTGTGTCCATATATATAATGGAGTAGGTCACCAGGCTCATGTAATTATAAGCAGTTGTCTCACTTATATAAAAGCAGGAGATGGGGACAATTTTTTTTTCTCATGTGGGACCTGAACAAGATGCCCTTAATTTTTCCCTCAGCTTGAGTCAACTTCAAACTAGGTTCTTCCGGACTCTAGGCCCCTAACCTCCTTTTCCTGAGAGCATTTGCTTTAGAAAACAGGCAATTGTAAATTATTTCTCTGCCTGTTTGAGATGCAGATCTTCTTCCAGCACCTCACCAGTTTTAAAATCAGTTTTAAAATCCAGTTTCTCAAAGACCTGGGAACCATCTCTGGAATGTAATCATCAAGGAAGATAGCGCCCCTATCTTTCATTCTCTGTAGGAGAGTAAGCGCCTAACACCGATAAACAACAATTAGCAAACACAGAAGGCCTAATCACATTGAACAGCCGGCCCGTAGTCCTCTAGTATTTTTCCATTACTTCATCACATGCTTAAAAACACTCCTACTTTTTGTTTCAGAGGAGTTCAGCTCAATCTCTCTATTCCATTGCAGAAATTTTGAGTAAAGTCTTCTTTGCCTGTCCAACTGATCTGGTGCAACCAGACTCTACTGTAATCTGCAATCAATCTACACCCCAGACGCCCCCCACCCCACTAAATGTCGCGACTCCTCCCACTTAGAGTGTAACCGAAAACCTCACACATCATTTCTCAAAATTCCTTCTGCACATAGTATGACTTTCTGGAGACCCATTGATTTAAAGTATCTGACACCTGAGGACCAGAGTTTGTTACCTGCTTCCATACTACTACTTGATTATAGCCTGGAAGAAGTTACTTAAACTCTTTAAAATGTAGTTTTCTGCTCTTTGTAAATACATAGTAATGATGCCCACCCTATATATGACTAATCCAAACATAAACCTAAACTAGAACCACTTTATAAGCAAATTACAGGGAATTATCGCAGCACACTTGTTTTTAAGTTATCTCAATTCAAAAGCATTTGAGAGAGAGAAAGAGGCTGAGAACATTCAGTGACTGGTGGAAGCAGGTGGTTACAGGCTTCCTGGACCTCCTGTAGAAAGCTATTGAAGAATTAATTAAGGGCCAAAGAAAACATTGCCTAAACACAAAGTTAGATGTAGCTTGGAGACAAAGGCAAAACAACAAACAGTAAAAGCGTGGAAGCTTGGTAATTCTGAAGAATTCTAAGCACTGAAAGCCTTCAATAAATTAAATTCCGAATATATTACTTGCTAAGAATTTTGTATAAAATAGTAAATCCATCATGCATCTAGATATAAATCCATTTAGAATTGTATGGACAAAACCCAGCTTCATATAGTTTATGGATGAGTTAAGAGATTTTCATGAGTAATTTTAAAAATTTCTCATGAAAATTTTGCGAGTTTTGCTCCATGCTCTGACTTTAGGCTCGAACCCCTCCAGGTAACACATGATTCCTCCATAAAAGACAGAGGAGTCTGTATCACAGACTGTTTATCAGCCAAGAGCTATTGAACACTTACTTTGTGCTCCTCTGTGCTGAGGCTTTCCATTCAGGGATTCATTTAAATTCCACCACTCTTTGATCTAAGTACTAGTTTACATACACTTGATAATTTCTCCACCATTCGAAAAATTTCAAAACATATTTACTGAATGCCTGATGCCTGATGGAGGATGTACAGAGTCCAAGGAATAAACATTCACAGTTCTGCCTTCAGAGAGTATATTCTCCAGAAAAGGAAGAGAAGACTATAGAAAGTCAATGTCACAGGAAATGCAATCGAGATAAAATCTTATCTGGTACTTTAGAAACAATAGAAAAGAAAAGTGGTCGCTAGTTCCAGAGGTCACAGATGTGGCCTTTGAGCATGCTATATGTTACATTAGGTAATGAGGTACTGATGGAGCAAAGTGTGTCAACTGCACTAGCTTTGGAATCTGAAGACCCAACTTCCAGTACAAAGAAATCACTTAACCTCCCATGAATTTTTTTTAATCTGCAAAATGGGCATAAAATACAGTCTGGATCTGGATCCAGTGCTGCTTTCAGCCAGCATGTGATGGTTCATTATACTGGTTCCCTGTGACAGCATTTGTGTGAATATTTTGGGCATTCATTTGGATTGGTCAGCACCCATACTGTGCTGATTGTTAACTATTCTGAATATCACCTCTGCTTATGCCATAGGAGTTTTGTGAATATACAATTGGTTTATGTTAAAGTATTTTATAAAATTTTATATCAATAATAATAGGTATGTTTGCTCAGAGTATTTTGTTAATTTACAATTTAAACCGTTTGAAAGTATATTTCATGAAATCGAAAACTCTGTCTTATTCATCCTTGATTCCCCAATGCCCATCTGCCCTAAATGGAGAGATTCTATACTTTGTGACTCCATCCACCTGGATGCCAGTTGGTTACAGAATATGTGGTTATATAAGTAAGGGCAGGGACCAGAGATTTGTAGCATGGCCTGGGAAATGATTTATGTATATCAGATTCCTATTCTTGGCAATTTGAAAAAAGAATGTAAGAAGGAGTTTGACAACTGGAAGAGAAAATAAAGAGGAAAACAAAAATCAACCCAGATTTCATTAAAGTGAAAGTCCACATATATTACCGAGGACCCCAGGGCTTCCTCTAGTCTAGGAAACTTCCTCAACTTGGTCTTGAGTAAGCCCTAGCCTTGTCAACATTAGTCCTTACATTGTGTTTACTGCTCCTTACTACCTCTCACAACAGACTTTCTTTATTTGATCTATTTTGATGAATCTTTTATCATTATAGCAAAATTATGACCGATTTTGTATCCCAGTGTCTAGAAAAGTGTCTTGACCACAATAGGCAATCAATAAATATCTAAAAAACAAAATATCTATACCTAAAAAAACTTCTATGAGTTTTTATTTGAATTGTCAATACTACCATTTTATATATACATGTCTCTCTCTCTATATATATTTATATATGTATATATATATATCTCAAATAGGGAAGAATCTTAAAAACCATAAAAATGAAAATTTCCTCTTTTCAAAATGCCTTTAAGTGACATAGTTTTCCCTAAAGACACATGAATCGACTAAAAACTTCTCCTTTTTGTACTCTTTTTAAAATACATACCATAAATTGCCCTTAGACAGCATTTGTATTCCTGTTTGAGTTGATATAAACCTTTGTAGTTCACTGCCATCTTCATTATGCATGAAATGTGACTTCGTGGAATATACTGGGACTCTAGGAGCAATAATGTATTACCTTGAGGCTCACATAGATCAAAATCTGATGGCCAGATTGAGAGATGGGATGAAATGCAGGTTGAGCAAACATTTTCAGTTGAGGTTTCTTGACTTGACAGAATAAAGGTTTTATGACTATTTAGGCTATTTTATAGGGAGTATCATGCATTCATCAAGAAGGTTGATGACCAACCTATTCCATTGTTGGCCCTAATACTGTGTGTTCATCTCTTTCCATTTCTCAAGATAATATTTCGTCATTTTAAAATTCCTTTATTACAGTGCACCTAAGCATATTTTATCACAACGATACTTGCCACAGTGTCTTGATCCTGACTTACCTCTAATATATGTTTGTTCATTAAATAATCCATATTTTAGTCCTAGTGAAGCCCAGAGAATGTAAGTCTTGGATGAAATAATTTAAAGACAAAGTCACAAAACTATGCACCGACAATTAGAACTGTGCTTCTACAGATTTACTATTTATTCCTGACTGGGACTAGTTTTCTACTGATGTTGATTCCCGCTTTCTAGTTTTAATAGACCTTCTGAGTTTTAGGTAGGCACAAGGCTACCCAGCAAATTACATTTCCCAGCCTCATTTGAAGCTGGCTGTGAGCAGAGGTGATGTGAACCACTTCTGTGTTGACTCTTAAAAGGGGATTTTGCCCTTTTTTCCCTCTCCCTAAGAAATAGACACAATATCAAGAGCTGGAACAGCTTCCTCAGATCTCGAAGTTAGCAGCTGCGGGTTCACGGCCATGCTGCCTTACTAGGCATATCCTTCTGAAACATACTGTAAGAGAGAGACAGATGGTATTTTAAAGCTTCTCTAATTTTTGGCCTCTTTGTTGTAACAGCTCAGACTATACCTTAATAGTATAGTAACATTTTAAAATTAAACTTCTATTTTATATCCTTATTTGTTTCCGCATGCCCTTTCCTCCCGAAGAGGTTACTCCTCGTTGTCCAGCGGAGGGAGCCTTAATTTTTCTTCATTCCTGTATCATTACTGCCGTCTGTCATCGCCTCTGGGCTCTCTTCTATTTGCCTTAAACATTAGGGTCACCCCATTTTCCGCAGTGATTTATGATATCTAGGCATTTTAAAAATCAGCCCATAACCCTTTTGAATTTGCATACTTCTAGAAGTCAGGAGCGTAATTGGTATTTATATCTTCATCCTCAGTCCTTAGCACCTTCCTTGGCACACAGTATGATTGAAGAAATGTGGCTCGGATGAATGAACACAGAAAACCTCCCCAAAAGGGGGCCACAACCAGAGAGGAGCAGCACAGGGACGGTGGGATGGGGAGGGCGGAGCTGCCTCACCGCAGGGCTTACCTCCCAACGGAAGAAGAGGGGAATCAAGGCTTGATTGTTATGCATGTGCGCCTCAGGTGGTTTTATTTTTTTTTCCTTAATTTTAATTTTAATTTTTAGCACCAGCTGGCAGAGCCCACTCCTCCCCTGGCCAGCTGTCAGCATCTGTGCCTGTGGCAAGGGGGACCCCCCAGATACTCAAGGCAGACCACTGTATACATTCCTTAAGCTTTCTTGATAACTTGTATTTTTTTTTTTTTAGCACCTGATTAAGCTAGTTATCCTTTGAACACTTAACCTTCTTCAAGAACTGATGTGGTTGTGGTTCTCTAAAGAAATTTTTAGTTCACATCAGCTTAATTTTCATGAGCTCATTTATATATTCTAGTCCCACTTTAGATTTTTGTTTGTAATTTTCAAGTGTACAAAGGTGTCAAGACCTAAATGTCATAACAGAATTGACACTTCAGTTCAGTGACTGTTTTTTCTTGTTGCTTTTCTTGGCAAGTGAGGTAAGTTCAAAAAGTTCTTTCCTTTTTTTTTTTCGGCCTCAGGTTTGTAGTCATGATCCTTTATGTAGTGACCATAAGTTGTCACCTAAGGGAATCAGTTCACTGACCTGTACAAACTAAATTAGCAATTTCTATCTACTTTCTACTGGATATGTGTCTAAATCACAGTTGGCTATCTTGTTAGCTGCCTCAGTTAAAAGTTCGGTGAGAGAATGAAACAACCTAGCCTTTCATCCCTAGGGGATGGGATGGCCCTTAGCATATTGGAGGCTCATTAACAGAGCTTTGGCACTGAGATTGACCATAGTATACTTGTACTAACAGGTTTTTGTACTTGATAAATGTCTATTCATGCTAAATGTCTATAACAAATTCTATTGACATTTAATTTTTTTTTTTTTAAAGATTTTATTTATTTATTTGAGACAGAGAGAGCACATGAGAGGGGGGAGGGTCAGAGGGAGAAGCAGACTCCCCGCTGAGCGGGGAGTCCAATGCGGGACTCGATCCTGGGACTCCATCCTGGGACTCCAGGATCATGACCTGAGCCGAAGGCAGTTGCTTAACCAACTGAGCCACCCAGGCGCCCGACATTTAATTTTTAAATTATCTTCCGTATTTGTTTGTAATTTGCTCAGGAAGTATGCATAGTTCCCAACTGTTGAAATATTGATTCTGATTTATGATTTAGTAAATTAAGGAATGGTTGGTTTGCATATTAAGCCTCGCAAGTGATTCACAATATATTACATTTATATTGCCCTTTAGAGTTCTACAAAGTCCTTCCATGAATGCTATCTGTGAGCACATTGGGGAAAAGAATCATGTTTAATTCATCTTTACATCCTTAGCATCTAACCCAATGCTAGCACATGGAAGCTACATAATACAGGGCTTTCAATGAACTCCTTTGAGTCTCTCAACAAGTCAAAGAAGATGATAAAGGTGCTAATTTTAAAACGTGCACAAATAATTTGACATACCATATGTTAGTTTCCTATTGTTGCTATATAAAAATTTATCACAAAGTTAACAGTCTAAAACAACACAAATTTATTGTGTTATAGTTCTGGACACTGGGAATCTAAAATAGGTCAAACATTAACACAGGGCTCCAGTTTTCTGAGAGTTCTGGGTAAGAATCTGTTTCCTTGCCTTTTCCAGCTTCTAGAGGCTGCCTTGTGTTGGCTTGTGGCCCTAGCTCACACTGACCCCTGCTTCTGCCATCACCTCTCCTTCTGTGATTCTGATTGTCCTCCTCCCTCTTAGAAAGACCTTTGTGATTACATTGGACCTGCCTGGCTGATCCAGGATCGTCTTCCCTTCTCAGGATGCTTAACTTAGTCACATCCGCCAAGTTCCCTTTACCATGTAAGGTAACAAATATACAGGCTTCTGGGATTAGAAAATGGACATATTTTTTGGGGGGGTATATATCTAGCCTACCACACTCCTTGAGAGAATGAGTCTGATATGGACTTCCCTGGTCTTGGTAACTTGTTTATAGAATAAAATGCCATGGAAGGCAACAGTGCACAACTTTCCAGGCTAGGTCATATGAGTCAATAGAGCTTTAGAGCTTCTACCTGGCTTTTCTCTCTTTCATCTTCCTTGAGATACAGGTTTTGGGACCCTAAGCTGTTATATATATATATATATATATATATATATATATATATGTATATATGTATATGTATATGTATATATGTATATATGTATATATATATGTGTGTGTGTGTGTATATATATATACACACACACACACAAAGATAAAAGGTCTGGTTACATTGAAGTTGCTGTTAGAGAGATGACCTGGTATTTTGCAAGATGTGTAAGTTCTAGAGATCTGATTTACACATTGTGCATATGGTTTACAATATTGTATTGTGCACTTAAAATTTGTTAAGAAGGTAGATTTCATATTAAATGTTCTTAATGTGCATGCACGCACACACACACACACACACACAGAATACTTTGGGAGCTAAAATTTGGATGAAAACATAAATATGAAAGTTAACCCCTTTGGAAGCCTCAGCAAATGTTGGGAAGGGTTTGGACTTATGGAATTACATGAGATGGGGCCTCTAGCCATTTTCTCTGGATATTAAAAGAAATGTTAAGAAGTCTGGAAGAATTTGGTTGTTATTCCAAATTTTCATTCCAGTCTAGATGTTGCTCTGAAGCTTAAATAGTCTCTTAAAACAAATAAGTTCAAAAAATTAGTTTGACTCACTTCCTCCAATGCTCCCTATATTAATAACACCTGTAAAAAAAAAAAAAAAAAAAAAAAGGGCGCCTGGGTGGCTCAGTTGGTTAAGCGACTGCCTTCGGCTCAGGTCATGATCCTGGAGTCCCGGGATCGAGTCCCGCATCGGGCTCCCTGCTCAGCAGGGAGTCTGCTTCTCCCTCTGACCCTCCCCCCTCTCATGCTCTCTATCTCTCATTCTCTCTCTCTCGAATAAATAAATAAAATCTTTAAAAAAAAAAATAACACCTGTACACATCTGGAAGTCATCTCTCACCTTAACTTCTTGTTTCCTCCTGGCCATTAGATTTTAAAAGATCTACTTCTTAATAGCTTGCATATCTCTCTCCAACTTATAACCCCTCCCCACCTTTCTGTCCATAGCTTTAATTCTCACGTGGGTTGCATGCATCCCTTAGGTGCTTTTGTCACCTCTTAGGTTTTTTATTTTTTTAAGTTTTTATTTATTCATTTGAGACAGAGAGAGATCACAAGCAGGGGGAGGAGCAGAGGGAGAGTCGGGGCTCTATCCCAGGACCCTGGGATCATGACCTGAGCCAAACGCAGACACTTAACTGACTGAGTCATCCAGGTGCCCCTGTCACCTCTTGTTTTGTTCCTTTCTGAATCGTTTTCCATCCTCCTTTTAGGGTTTTCTTTCTATAGAACAATCGGAATTGTGCTCTTAGGTTTTGATTCAATTTGCTGAGTTCTTGCTATGTGCCAGCCCCAGTGATTTGCCTTTTGCCTTTGTGTTAGTCTGATTGGACTGCTGTTACACAGTACATTAGGCTGGGGGACTTAAACAGAAAAATGAATTTTCTCACCTTTCTCAGGTCTTGAAGTCCAATGTCAAGGTTTCAGCCAACTCAATTTCTGGTGAGCGCTCTCTTTTTGGCTCACAGACAGCTACCCTCTCTCTATGTCCTCACGGAGCCTTTCCTTGGTGCATGCGTGTGGAGAGAGAGATGAGAGAACTGTCTGGGTTCTCTTCTTGTAAGGACACTAATCCTATCAGATCAGGGCCCCACTTTTATGACCTCATTTAACCTTAATTTGTTCCTTAAAAGCCCCATCTCCAAGCTCAGTCACACTTGGGGTCAGGGCTGCAAAATATAAATTTTGTGGGAATACAAACATTCCATTTATCACATCTATTTTAGTTAATTTAATTTTTCATCTCAACTAAAGCTATGAGGTAGATATTACTATTACCACTTTATAGAAAAGCATACTGAGACCAAAAGAATTAACTTTCTCAATTAGTATTAGAATGCAGAATTTCCTGATTATAGGGTTCATGATGGCAAACCTAGTAATAATAACCAACCATTAAGCCCACTAACTTTTGCTGGGTATCCGAAGATTTACAAATAAGTCCCTTTATAATTTCTCCCATTGATTACTTGCCTCTTCCCTTTTGCCATTCTAATCACCAGCTTATAGGCCATAATATGTAAGCTTCTGTGCCTTTGCACATGATTCTCTGCCTAGCCAACTTTTTACTCATTTTCTAAAGCTTATATATGTCATCTCCTGCAAGAAACCAACACTTGCCCACTCTTATCTTTGTATGCCGTTTGAGGTAATTTTTTTCGTAGACCTTCCATATAGCACCCCTGGCCTATCTCTCACCACACTGCATTGTCATTGTTTCCTCTCTGCTTCTCAGGTGTATAGGAACTGTTCAATTTCAGTGACTGGATCTTGGCATTACTCTAACACATAGCACCCATACCTGGCACATAGTTAAATTTCCATAAATGCTTGTTGAATGAATCACCTAAGGTTGTATGTATAAGTGTGGCCCACTTCTCTCTAGCGGTAGAATTGTAGTTTTGTCTCCAATCTGTTCCTCGTTATCCTGATGACTGGGAAGTTCAGAGTTCCAGCATTTTTTCTTACTTAAGAAGTGTCATATCTGTGTATAGATTTGGAATTTTTTTTTTTTTTTTTTTTTGCATTTTAAGTAACAGTGCCCATTCTTTTGGAACAACGTTTACCTAAGCCTCAAGACTTGAGAATGTGGAACTTACAGAAAATTTCATTCTACTATTAAACTTTGGAAATGTAATTTTTAAAGTGCAAACAGAATCCAGGAGTTATATTTAATTTTTAAATTGGCATTTAGTTGGAGCATAGTGTTGAAAATTGTCTTTCAATTTTCTGTTAGCTTGTCAGCTGGTATATTGTTCAATGACTCCAAGATATAATATCTGCTACTATAGTAGCCTAAGTACCTTAAAAATGATCTGTGACTAGCGGAATTAAATTCTGTATAGGATAGGTGTCTTCTTATATAATAATGGTCATAAAATACTGTTCCTTTACATCAAGAATATGACAAGAAAAAAAATCACGATTTTTTTCATTCATAAAGCAATAAAGAGTTTAACAAAAGGCTTTCCTTGTGGTATATTAACAGATAACAATATGTTAATTTTGTTTATCTGAAAAATAATTACGTATTTTATGAGTTCAATCATCAACCTAGGAAAACTCATTCAGTAGCAATACCTGGGATCGTGTATTTTTCATTTTGCATTAATTAAATAATGCCAGCCATAATACAAGTTGCCAAGATAAAGAAGTTTTTCATCTGTTCGATTTCACACTTGTTTATAAAACAGAAGGTCCTTCAAAGTTTCTTAACCCAGCGCTTATCATTTTAATTATAAAGACCAAATGTCAAGTTGTCTTTGCAATGATATATAACAAAGCAATTTTCAAAATTCTTGCATCTCATTGTAGTTTATTTGTGTTTCAGTATTCTGGCATAGGTTTTAAGATGAACGTCTCTCCTTCTTTCATTATGTTTTATTGCTAAAGTAAACACTTTAGGGATATAGAAAATCCAGCTACCATTTCCTCCCCCCTAATTTTAGTGTAGTACATTCAGATTAGTGTTTCTGTGAGGCACAGAACAGAGCGGGTTTGCATCGAGGTACAAAAAAGAGGAGGTGGACAGAGAAAGGAAAAAACAGCATTAACACTAATAAGGATAGATCTAAGTTCATGCAGCTTTTCATAAACAGCTACTGAGAAATATTTATAGGATCAGCAGTTATTTTTATCTTTCATTTTTCAAAAGGGATACATGTGCTAAGTTCTTTTCTATTTTAACACTGTTGTGGGGGGTGCCTGGCTGACTCAGTCTTTAGAACATATGACTCTTTGTCTCGGGGTTTCAAGTTCGAGTCCCATGTTGGGTGTAGAGTGTACTCAAAAAAAAAAAAAAAGGTAACACTGTGGTCATCATGCCCTTGGCAGCCCTGAGGGATCATTGGGCAGTGTGTTAGGGTGCCGGGGCTGCCATAATAAAGTCCCATAGACTGAGTGGCTTAAACAACAGGTATTTATTTTTTTCATAGTTCTGGAGGCTGCAAGGCCAAGATTAAGGTGCTTCCAGGTTTGGTTTGTCTTAAAGCCTTTCTCCTTGATTTGTGAACTGTGGCCTTTCTTGCTGGGTCCTGACATGGTCCATCCTCTGTATATATGCATCCTTGGGATTTCTCTGTAGGCCCTAATCTCCTCTTCTAAGGACACCAGTCAGATTGGATTAAGGCCATCCTAATGACCTCATTTTAACGTCATTACTTTTTTCAAAGCCCTATCTCTGAATGTAGTCCCTTTCTGAGGTGTTGGGTGTTAGGGCTGCAATACATCAATTTTGAGTGGACACATTTCAGTTAGTAGATTAACACAAGCCATGTGTTCTCTTTCCCTTTTATGTTAGTAATTTAAATTATTTTTATAAGAGAGAAGGTTTGGGAATTCTGTAAATATCTATATTGAAATAATTATTGCAGTTTTTCTTATCTTGAGGGCACATAGGTTTGACTTACTAAGCATAATAGATCTCATTTAAATAATACTTCTTGGTCATATTGTACCTAGTTATTATAATTCCTGTGTAAATGTTTATGTATTACAAATTGTATTTAGTAAGATGGTCACATGATGTTAAACTTTTACTCTTATCTAGCATATGAGACAGGGAAAGAAGAAAGAATTCAATGTGATTATTACATTGAATGATACTTTTAAGGAGAATATACATCTGAAGGAGCAGAGTAGTTGAACTATAAATGAAAAACTTTTCTCATGTGAGGTCTCTTCATATAAAATGTGGAGGCTATAAAATCTTTTAAAACTAATTTCCCAGAAAAGTGAGGAAAAATTATAAAGGAATGAGATTTCTTTTTAATGAAACAGAAAATGTAATAAAACACTGTTTTTTTTTCTAAACCCTATAATGTGTTCATTATGCAATACATTTAAAATTGGGTTATTATAAACTATATGATTATCTACTTACTTAGTAACTGAATTAAATATCTTCCATCAAAGGTAATGACAATAGTTGATTTATTTAAGAGTGTATCTATGTAGAACTATATAAAACAAATTTGTGGCATTATTTTAGTGTGAAATAGCATATTATAAAGTTGCAACATGGAATGCCTGGAAAATACAAATATAACTCAGTGTTTTTTGACCTACCGGTCATAACTAATCAAAGACCTCCTATTGTTCTTTAATTCTCATCCCTATTAAGGGATTGCCACATCATGATTTCAGATATCATTTAGTCTATCTTATATTTTTCCTCTCTCCCAAGATTTCTAGGTGTTTTTTTTTTTTTTTGCATGAATGGTATCTTCATAAATAAAATTTTAACAATACATGTAATTCTCTTACAAATTTTTGTTTTTGGTTAAGCCATTGAATAGGTACCATCTGATAAGCAGTGATACAGACAAACCAAAGGGAAACTTACTCTCAAGTTGCTGAGATCTGCTTGTAGAGACAAAAAGCACACTGACTTTCCAAGACAATATGATAACTGCAAAATTAGAGGTAAACACATGGTGCTTAGAGGGGAAGACTATAAATTGGCTCAGGAGTTGTGTTAAAGGGTGGCGTCATGAAAGTTCACAGGAGATGACAGCATCAGAAGTGAATTTTGAGGGTTCCCATGTGGCTCAGTTGGTTAAGCGTCTGACTCTTGATTTAGGCTCAGGTCATGATCTCAGGACCCTGAGATCAAGCCCTGCAAGGGGCTCCACACTGAGCATGGAGCCTGCTTGAAATTCTCTCTCTCCCTCTCCCTCTATCCCTCCCCACCCCTCTCTCTCTAAAAAAAAAAATGACTTTTGAAAGAGATAAGAATGGGTGCAAAATGAGGAATTCTCAGCAAGAAATTGTTCAGAGGTTCTGATGTACATTAGAGCATGCTCCAAGTTTGAAGAAGAGGGTTGTAAGAGCTTGGTAGTAACCAGGACAGACAATAATTTGGGTATCAAAATTACAGAAGGAAGCAAGACACCTTTCATAAAAAGCCTTCTATGCCTTACTAAGTTGTGTAAGTTTTATTTTGTAGGCAATGGAATCTTTGCAGAGGTTGATGCTGGGAATAATATTTTAGAAGATATCATATTCAGTACAAATTATCACAAGCTTAGCAGCTTCAAACAACACATATTTAGTATCTCATAGTTTCTATGGGTCAGGAGTCCAGACATGGCTTATTCAAGATTGCAGAAGTCTTCAAGGAAGGTGCCAACTAGACTATGTTTTCATCAAGATACTCAACTGGGGAAAATTCCACATTCAAGCTCATTTTGGTTGTTGACAGAATTCATTTCCTTGTGGTGGTGTGACTGAGGGGGCCAGCTTCTTACTGGCTCTCTTAGAGGCCAACCTTATATCTCTGCCAGGCATCTTCTGTAGAGGTGGTTCACAATCATAACATGGCTGCTTGTTTCTTCAAGACCAGCAGGAGAACTTCTGTCTCCTGTCTCCTCTAGCAGAGTCTTCTACATCATAATATAGTCACCGGAGTAATATCCCACCACTTTTGCCATATCTGTTGGTTAGAAAAAAGTCATAGGCTCTTCCCACACTCAAGAGGAGTGCATAATACAAGGGTTTGCAATACAACAATTAACAAACAGACTATGGACTAGAACAGAATCATTCCTAAGGGCCACACAAGCAGCATCAGCATTTCCTGTGATCTTGTCAGAAATTCACATACTCAGGTCCTACCCCAGACTTCTTGAATCAGAAATGCCAGGAGTGGGGCCCAGCATTCTGTGTGTTACCAATTTCTCCAGGTGATTCTGGTGCCTGCTAAAAAATTTGAGAACCACTGATTTAGGTGCTAGATCTTATACACCTAGGAGTAATGTTTGAGGTATTACTTGATGATACTAAGAAATGAGCTGGGGGATGTTTTTAAAATCAGGTTATCTCCTCCAGGATTAACAGGAATTGTAGTGGTAGAAGAAAGCAAAGAAAAGAAACTAAAAAACAAGAGTCAGAGTGTGAAGCTAGGTTCAAATTGTTAAATCATGTACTGCAATAGGGGATGAAAAGATGGGAATTTGAGGAAGTGGGTAGTGAAAGCAGTTCCTGATCCAAAGCACAAGACGATACAGTGAATTTTTATCTGTTTTTCTCTATTTAGGGACCTGGCTTGAACAATAGTGATACAGAAGGGAAGTAGACAATTGATGTTGGTGTTTTTCTCCAAAGAGAGTTTATTGAATGAAATGACAAATGGCTGAGATAGATCCACATTCAGGGGACAGATAGAGAAAGAAATCAATAAATGTAGTATTAAAAGATGCAGGGGGGAAAGCTGGAGAAAGGTATCTTAGAAGTTTGGGACAGGGAGGGTTAAAAATCAGAGGGAGTATTCCAGAGTGCTACGCTCCACAGGGCAATTCGAATACTTCCAGTTATGAATGGCATAAACCTAATTCAAAACTTTTAAAGCAATGGATATATGAATACATTTATATTTTTCACATATATGGGAAATCCAGGGTGATGCCTGACAGGAGCCATCATGACTGGATCCAGGGTATTAAAACAGGTTACCAGGAGTTTCTCTCTCTCTTTCTTTCTCTCTCTCTCTCAACCTCCCCATGCCTTTCTCTCTGTCCCTCTCTCTGTTTCTCTCTCTCTCTTCCCCTTTCTCTCAATCCTTCCTCCCCACCCGACCAGTTCCAGACTCATCTTTTATCCCAGAGTTGGGGAGATGCAACATGACTTTCTCTCCCCTGGTGCCCATATACATCCTGTGAAAAGACTCTGATTGGCTCTGCTTCGATCACATGACTACCCCAAGAGGATAAAATATATCCATTGGCCAGCCTGCATCGTGTGGCCACTCTTGCAAAAAGCAGGAAGGACTAACTGAGTGACAGCCCACCAGAAACAGTGTTATTGCCGGTAAGGTAAGTTCTGTGAAATATCCACTGGTTTTGACAATCAAAAGGTCATTGATGTCAGAACTATTTTGGTAGGTGGGCTGCTACAAAAGCAAGATTGCAGTGGCTGAAAAAGTGTAAAGAAAAGGAGGCAATGGTCCTTGTTCTGTCCATGGCATTATGGCCCTGAAACAGCTCCTCACAGAGAAATTCATCAGTGAACCCTGGCCAGAGTTGACAAGTTTTCAGTTTTTACCATTTTCAAAAGAGAATTCAGTTATTCCTATTTTCTGACCGGAAATAACCACCATTGCACTGACACAAGAGGTTTTCAGTCCTGGCCCTGTGCTTTTCACCTGCAGTCCTGTCCAAGGGGCAGGAAAACTTCATGGGTCAAGCCCCATGCCCCAATTTCTAGTTGTGTCCTAGAGTCCCAATTCCCTGCCAAAATGTCTGTAAGTCCACTTACCAGGCTTGCAAAGTTCTCTCCTCCTTGTTGGTTGATTCAACAGTAGGCCCAACAAGTGATTTTTTGCTGTCTGGAGACAAATAAAATACTTGGAAATGTGGACTATGATAAACAAATGCATGGGTACAAAGCTCCCTATAACGCTACAGCTGGAGCTGAAAGCACAGAAGGGTATGCTGTGGACCAACTCTGCTGGGGTCTCACCTGCCAACGAGAAACTCCAGGAAGTCCCAGAAATTTTTTAACTTGAGGAAAAATGACATTGAAATGAAAAGCTTTTCAGATGTAGGAGTCAGAAAAAAGCCTAGGTTTAAACCTTGATTTTGCTTCTTATTAACTTTGTAACCAGGAACATGTTCCACACTCTCTCTTAGGGGCAATTTCTGGATTTAATATAATAGGATTATTGTTAATATTAACTAACAGCATTTCTAAGGTGGCAAACAAAATATGTGGCATATAATAGGTTCTTGATAAATGGTCTGTGCTCTTTCCCTTTATTACTCCAAACAGCAGCAGAACAAAAATTTACAAACGTGGTCATTTTTGTGGTGAATAGGTATTTCTTTATGAAGAAACACAGGTTTGCGTGAGTGGTATAACCACATGTTGGGGATGTTTAACTTTATAAATTCTATACAAACTATATAATTTACATTAATAAATGTTAAATGTCTCTGAGACTTCCTTAGAGGTATTTGCTTTTGCAGTGCCTCATTTACTTCTCCGTTCTATGTCTTAGTGAATTTGTAACAGGTATTGGAATCTAGTTGGGGAGGAAAAATATTCAAAAGCTATTCAAGTATGTGAACGCTCTTCAAATATATTTGGTCCAGAAAGAAATGAGCACTAAAAAATGTGTGCAGAACACTTTTTATGGTAAAATTATTGTACCTCATATCTATCTATCTATCTATCTATCTATCTATCTATCTATCTATCTATCCTTCCACCTGGAAGTATTTGGGAGTGGGATTCGTGGGTATATTCAGGATACCAAATGAGAAAGAGATAGAGAGAGAGAGAGGGAGAGAGAGAGAGCATACACGAGAGCACTGCCCCTCATCACTGAGCTTAACTGGCATTCCTAAGGTCATCCTCTCAACCATCCCCGATTCCTTCCAGCCTCACACAGCACACTGCCTTTCAGATCTCCTCTTTTTCCCGAGGACATAGACAAAGAAAGTGTCATATCCGCATCAAGAAGGGCCTCTTTAAGAACAGAATATCTGACCAGAAGTGCCGGGTGTGCTTGGACTGTGTCAGCATGAAAGACAGTGGCAGGCCTGTGGGAACAGTTGGAGCAGCTCACTCTTCCTCAGCCCAGCCCTCTGGTCTCCTCGAAGCAGCTATTCTTTAATTCTGTATTCACTTTTCAGACTTGGATTCTGGATCTCTGAGCCAAGGCCAAAGGTTGCTAGGAGTCAGATTCTAGAGCAAGAAGTTGTTGTGAAGTGCTTATTGTGGGTCAGTGGCAACAGGAAAACAGGCAGAGAAGGTCCTGTATTAGGAATTTAGAATTTAGTCGGGGAGACAGACTAAAAAACAAATAAATGTACTGAGTTAAAAATAAGAGTTCTGAAAGAAATGGGACATTAAAATATAAAATAAGAAAGCACTCTAAACTCCACTGCTTGGATTTTTCTGCGGTTTTGACTAAGCGTGATTTACAACTCTAGTCCTATGCCTGAGATGCTTAATCTTATGAATGCATATAATTTATTTCCCTGAAAAACCTGATTTTGATTGCCAAGGAAGGAAGAAGATGCAGAGGTTTAGATAAAGATCAGTAGGGAGGATGAAGCCTTCTTTCTTTGTAATAATAACTGCCTCTCTGTGCTTTTGGGCAAATACAGAAAGCAGCAGGTCCTGTGAATTTACAGTGATCAGTTCAGCAATGAAGGATTGGAAAGCTGGGTGGTGTAGGATCAAAGATTTCTCAGTCTCAAAGCCTGAGTTTGAATTCTAGCTCTGACACTTACAGGCTGGTGATTTTTGAAGGTCACTAAACTTTGTTAATCTCTACTGTCTTCATCTATTAAAATGGATATTAAAGTAGTATCTACTCCATATGGCTGAGAATTAAGGAACATGACTCACATAAAGCACCTAACACATTATTTTATCCATAGATATTAGCTATTTTTACTAATGTGAAATAGGTTTTGATAACTGTGGTAGTAGGATTGTTTTTCATTCATTCCATCTATAAATATATCTTTTTGTATATCCATGAATATATGTAGTTTGCACTATTTATAGAGAATATGATAAAATGTTAGGATTATAAGGAAAATTATTTTTAAAAGCAGACATATTGCTAATGTATATAAAAACATAAGTCCATTTTTTATTGATTGTTGTTATTTTTCTTTGAAGTCTTACTTGAGAGTAAAAGTGTCATATCTTTAAAGTTATATTTTATACTGTCCCAGAGATAGTTAGTCACTAGTTTCTGTGTGTTCCATTGAAATCTGCACTTTTCATATTCTAGTAATTACCATGGTTTATTTATTTTTTTTACCTTTACTCTTATTTTTCTTTGATTTTTGCTTGCATGTAATGCTGTCCCTGGAATATAGTAAGCACCAAGGAACCCCTTGTTTAATGAATAAGTAGATGAATGAATGAATCACTAAAATATGAGAAAAAGGTCATCACCATCATAGAAATACAGAAAAGTTGTAGATTCACAAATTCTGTAGTCTGGATATCTGGAAAAGTACATTTTGTTCATGATACTTCTCACACATAATGTTAACATTATCAATATTCATGGACTAGGTAGATATTATGGGGCTACATGCAAAGAGTTACATAGAATTCAGCTTAACAATCTCTTTGAAACATCATAAATATACATAATTATGAAAATTGAATGGGTGATCTTGCTGAGATAGATTGACTTCAAAATAGTACCAATTCATCAGTCTTTCCTGTGTCCATATGCTTTGCAATATGACCTTGCTACTCCTCTCAACAAGAAGGGAATCTCTTTTCCCATTTGGGATACTCTTGATACTTGCTTTTGCCAAAAGAATCTGTGGAGAATGGTCTTGTGCTAGGTTCTGAGCGTAGGCCTTGAATGGCTTCGAAGGTTTTCTTTTTTGAAAGTCTGATACTATCATGTGAAGAGTTACAATCTAACGTACTGGATAACTAAAGACACATGAACCATACCAGGCACAACTGACAACAGTCAATCACCAGGTCAATGAGCCTCCAAGTGAACAACAGGCTGATGCCAGAAACATAAGCAGAACCAGACAAAATCAGCCAAGCCTGGATGAGATCAGCAAAATTACCTGGCTGATCCATAATCTTAGGAGCAATAATACTTGTGATTTTAAGACACTGGATTTTGACATGGTTCATTATACAGCAATAGATAACTGGTTCACGCATGTACTCATATGCAATCAGTTATGTAATATATGCATACTCACACACTAGACATGAAGTATATTTCCAACCTTTAGGTTGTGCAATAGATGCGTGCAATTATATGCATACCTATAAATACATTTATATAAATGGAGGGCAGAGAGCACACATGTGTGCAGAAGAGTGAGTGACTTTGGAAACTCATTTTTTTTGTCTCTCCTTAACCACCCAATGACAACAGAAAATTCTAACTCTAGATTTAGATTAGAGATTTGCTGTGGTAGATCTCCCTCCATAAATAGTCTTAGCTCATAAATTTCCATTAAGTAGTCATTGCCACACGATGATGGCAGTAACAACAATAGCAAATAGAATAGAAATAGAAGAGAAGTTTGAATCTCTCTGAAGACTCTCAGTGAAGAATCAGGTTTAAAGCCCCAGTAGGTAACCTATTCTTGGTCTCACAATGTAAGCTCTTGCAGATGTGAAATGGCTAAGGTTCATGGAATGTCATAATATTAAGCCTTCATTTTATCCTCTGAGAAAGAGATGGCTTGGTCAAAGCTGTCAAGGAATTAGTCATAAACATACGAAAACACTCAATTTTTCTTTTCTTTGGTAGTATTCCAATATTTCAGATTGTTATTTCTAATATTTTTCTTATATCAAAATGCAAAATATCTTTGTATAATTCTAAGATTGTTTAATCATAGATTTGCGGGTCCTACATTGACATTCTTAGGGAAAAAAAACTTTCAATTAAAGGTTCTGAATTAAAAGCATAAAATGGATGAAAAATAGTAAAGAATCATAAGATAAAACATGACAACTGTAGAGGCAGCCAGAAAATATGAAAACCTGTGGGCCCTTGGCAATCAAGACCAAACCAACTTGCAAACCTTAGTTTTGAAGTCTTGAAGTAAAAGTCAAAACAGAGTATCTGGTAAGCCTTCTGCTCATTAAAATGAGATCAGGGTAAGAGTTAACCAGATGTAGACCAGCCCCCTTTATTTTACCCAGGAGATTGCAAAGGGGAGTTGGCTTGGCAGTGATGAAGAGAGAGGGAAGGAGAAGGAGAAGGGAGAAGAAGAAACAAAGGAAAATCTTGGTCAGCTCTATCAACAATATACTGCCCAGATTCTCATCACTACAGTGGCTTAAGGAACTATCTCACAGTAAATTGTGTTTAAAGTAGTTCTGTCCTGGCCACCTGGCAACGGAAAAAACACTGATCCATAATGGAAAAGCATATCTATTGTAAACCTCTAGAAATCACCACAATAATACTTACAAAGCAATAAATAGTGCAGTGGTTGAGATGTTTACAACTTGCCATTTGAAAAGGGTACAAAGGAGGGTCCTGGGGGAAGAGAGAGAGTCTAGATTTCTTTTAGAATGAGAAGTAGAAGATAAAGACTACAGAAGAGATTGAGAACATAGAGAATTTTGTAATAACCAACATTAAATTCTATAGGGTGCAAAATGATGCAGGAGTTGGAGAGAGGTAGGAGAGGAGGGGTCAGGAAAGGGATTAGAGTAGATGATATGTGGTGATGACTTGGGAATCATGGGATTCTTGTAGGAAGGGATATACCTCTAGGATATGAGATATTCTCTATAATAGATCTTGATGATCTCAATGTAGAAATTTAGTGTCTATGAAGATTTTTCTAGGAGCATGTGATTTCCTGGATTGCAGCTTTCTTGACTCCTGCAGAACGAAGATCAGAGTAATCTTACACCCAAAATTTCAGACTTTCTCTAGGTAGGATGTCTTACTCATGTTCTGGGGCATCTCCTTTACTTCCAAAGATGGAGATAGGGCACATCACCATAAAATTCTCTAGAGACCCCTAAACAGACCTTTAAAATATATTCTAGATATCTATTGCTCTTATAAAACTATTTTAAATTATATTCCCCACTGTTTTTGCTTATGTGTAAAGGCTCGATGAATTCGAGTAAAGTTACTCTTACAACCTTTTGTATATCTTGGATTTTTAAAGTGTGTACACACACACACACACACACACACACACATATATATATATATAATTCTCAGACAGTGCATATATATATATATATATATGTACTGTCTTTGAATAATATCATTTTCATCCTGTCAAATTATCATAAATTCTATTTTCTTGCCATATTGTGTGGGCTAGCACCATGAGTAAAATGTTGAAAATTTGTGATGATAATGGAAATTTTGTTTTGTTCCTATTAACAGAGAATGTACCTATCATTTCATCACCATGTATGATTTTTTAAGGTGTTCTGAGAAATAATGTCTTAGTTAAGAAAATCCCAAGATGTTTGAACTCAGCAAGGCATTTTATCATGAACATCATTAAGTGTTTTGACATGCTCACTATATATATATATATATATATATATGTACATATATCAACATATTTCAGACTTCGTAATTTGAGTATTTCTGTATTTTGGAATAAATTACATGAAACTGGAAATGTCTACAATGGGATATCTGAGCTTGTTTTGGTTAGTAGATTTATAACTGCTTACTTTGGTTATTGTTTTTACAGCACTCAAAATTTGCTCAAACTTATTACTGCCACAGTGACCATTTCTATGTAGATATCGATTTGCTTTATGCAAGGAATGATTGGGCATCCCATCACCTTGAACCACTGCATGTGCCCCTATTCTACCATGGGTCCACTTTCAGAGACACTCTTCAATCATTCATGGACAACCTGGAAATGCTGAGAAATTAATGACCCTTGGAGTATAATTGACCAGAGAAGAATGAGAACAAATGGATACCTGTCCCCCTTACTTTTCCTGGGTAAAGAGTTCTGAGGCATATCTTATAAAACCCAGCAGTATTTACCTAGAGTTGAGGACAATTTCATAAATCCTTAGGTTGGTCATCCCTCTTCTCCAGTTTCATTCCACCTGTTCTGTTCTTCTGCTCTATGGCATCACATTTCTACATATGTACCACATGCAAAATTTTATATTGTTTCTAAGGAAACCAGGCTAAAGCATTTTTAATAATATATATATATAGTTTTCCTATCTTTTGTTTTAATTGTGATAAGTTACATTTTTATAAATAAGTCAATTTTGCCTCAATTGTCAAGTTGGTTGACAAAATTGCTCACAGTGCTTTCTTATAATAATATTTTATTTAGGGGCGCCTGGGTGGCTCAGTTGGTTAAGCGACTGCCTTCGGCTCAGGTCATGATCCTGGAGTCCCGGGATCGAGTCCTGCATCGGGCTCCCTGCTCAGCAGGGAGTCTGCTTCTCCCTCTGACCCTCTTCCCTCTCGTGCTCTCTATTTCTCATTCTCTCTCTCTCAAATAAATAAAATCTTTAAAAAAATAATATTTTATTTAGTCATTTATAAGATACACAAATTTATGTTCCTTTAGAAAAAAAACTTCATCAATTAAACTGTGACATATTATTGATTGTAATGCATCCTGATTTCAGAGATGTTAAAATATAAGAAAATATACATTTGTAGATTTCAAATCCTAGAATTGATTTTCATCCTTTCAATCTATTTATGTATCTTTTAAAGTCTTAAAAAAATGTTGTTGGTTTTATTGGTCCACAATTTTTATATTTTTGTTTTCCATTGTGGTTTTATGTTAATTTTTTACTTATACTTTCTTAAGATAGTTCTTCATTCCTTTTCTAGCTTCTCATGTTGTGCTCTAACCTCACTAATTCTCAGGCATTTTGCCCTTAATGTAAGCTTATGGGACTAAAGTTTCTCCTCTAAGTGCTACTTTAGCTGGATCCAACAAATTCTGGTTTGCGAGTGTGATTACAAATAGGTTCTAAATTGTTATCCTTTATGACTTAATTTTTGACTTATGAATTATTTATATACTCATTTAAAACCTTCCAAACTTTAAAGACTGGGGCTTTTAAAAGTTAGTTTTGAACATGGAATTGTAACTTTTTTTATATTGTGATTAGGAACCATGCTCTGAATGGTACTCTTTCTTGCTTATTTGTTGAGAGTCATTTTTATTACATTTAGTATATTAATATTTAAAAAAATATTTATAAATGTTCCACATAGGCTTAAAAATGTTTACTTTCCAATTTGTGGACTCAGGATTTCACCTTCTTATTTTTTTAATGATCTCTCTTTTTTTTTGAAATTTCACTAGATATCTGTTGGACCTTATTATTTTGCCTCTTACATCTTTTAATTGCTCTTTCAGATTTCCTCTCTCTGTGGGTTTCTATGTTTTTATTTTCTGTAATTTTCCAGGTATATCTTTTACTACACTAATTCTCTACTCACCTAATTTTCTATTTGATTGATTCAGAATTTGGTCATGAGATTTATTTTTCAGTATATGTTTTATTTGCAAAAGTTTAATTTTGTTCATTTTCAGTCCTGTTTATTTTCAGAATGTTTTTATATCTTTGCATACTTTTTCATCACTTAAAAGTCTGTGTCTAATAATTCTATTACATAAATATATTACTTGTTTTGTCTACATTCATGATCTTGGAAGACTGCATAGGTATTGTGTCATTCAGGACTGTGAATTCACATTCAGGGAGACTTTATCTGTAGGAATCCTCTCTGATATAAATTAAATGTTGTTCTTCTAGAATACTTTTGCCATGTATCTATCACTTTTGGTCCCACCTGAGATTGTTTTTTATATTAATTTGTTGGATTGGGTATTCCTGGATAATGCATGAGGAAAAAGATTTAATCTCATATGAAGTCATAATCATATTTTTAAATTCTCATTAAAACTATTTTTTATTTCAGCACTAATCTCAAGCAAAGACAGATGAATTTGTTTTCTAGCTGTTAAAGATTGATTTTTTTTTTCTAACCTGTCTGTTCAATGATAGTGAAGTCCTTTGAATGTCCAAATAAATGATGATGTAAACTTTTAAATGTTCTGAATTTCAGCTACCCACCATTTGAGGGCCCAACCCTTAACTATCGTGTGGCTGTTAAAACCAAAAGTTTTAGTCATTGAAATTGCAACACTCAATTCCAACCCATCATCCCTTCCAATAGATATAGTCTCTAGTTTCAATTTCTTCTTTATGACTCGTCAAGATTTCTATCCTTATATACTCACTATAGTTTTTAAGTAATGTGTTTTTAGCATGTGCATGGAAGGGTATTTAGCACATTTAGTCTGCCTAATGCTGAAAAATAAAATCCAAATTCATTCATTTCTTAAGTTCATTTAAAGTGCAATGAAATAAAATCCTCAATTGCCTCACTTTCCACCTGATATGAGGGGAAAATATCTTAATCTCATCTGTCTACATAGCAGAACTACACAATGGGTTGGACACAGAGATGCATAAAAAAAAGCTACTACAACATGGAAATCTTCAATAGCTTTGCTAGTGGAAGGGAATATAATTGTAGGCCTTTCTATCCAACCAAAATTAGCAGTTGCTATTTTTCTACCCCAGAAAAATGCATCTAATAGCAGTTTACTGAAACTCCATCATTGCAAAATGTCACTAGTATAGGGGAAAAAACCCACTCACATAATCAGAGAAATACTATGTTTAGCTCATTTCTCAGCCTCTGAACCTCTAAATTTATAGTTTTTAAGCATAAGTACAGTCATGAATTATGAAGTTATGAAGAAATGATTCATTACATAGGCCTTTGATTCATTCACTGCCACCTGTGATTGTAGCCACCATTTAAAAGTGTCACTTTGATGGGGCGCCTGGGTGGCTCAGTCATTAAACGTCTGCCTTCGGCTCAGGTCATGATCCCAGGGTCCTGGGATTGAGCCCTGCATCAGGCTCCCTGCTCAGTGGAGAGCCTGCTTCTCCCTCTCCCACTCCCTCTGCTTGTGTTCCCTCTCTCGCTGTGTCTCTCTCTGTCGAATAAATAAAATCTTAAAAAAAATAAAAAAATAAAAGTGTCACTTTGAAGTAAGTTTTTAGACACATATAAATGTGTAATATTATGTGTAAAAAACCTTTAATAGAAAACAAATACCCACTTGATTCAAAATTAAATATACAAATATAGAATTGGTGATTTAAGCAGCTTTAAAAATAGTTGCTTGCATAATTTTTTTCAAATGAGGTATCAAATCATATTTTTAAAAGATATCTATGGTGAATACTTATCACAACAGTTACTGATTTCTTGTCTTTCAGCTCCAAATCCATTCTTCCTTGCCTTGTCTTGTGTAATTGGAACAGTTCCACGCCCAAGCATTTTTTCTTTGATACCTAGTACAATGTTTATCATTAGATGGCATTAAAAGGAATCTGGAAGGAAAAACCGAAGCTTTTTTTCTTGGTTCTGGTGTGTTTTATTCTTCCTGCCTCTGATGGTCAGTGGTCTGAGAGACACCTGTTGGGACTCCGCCTTCAGCAAGATTCACTGGTATCGCAGTGGGCAGCTTCTTTGCTAGTGGTATGTAGGAGACCCGGTGGTGCATGCCTTCCAGTGAGTTTCATATCACTGCAAAGTAAGATTGTCATATTTAGCAAATAAAGATACAAGACAGTTAAATTTGAATTCCAGATAGATATTTTTTGTAGTATTTGAGATATACTAACCCTTCAATCATTATTTATCTGACATTCAAATTTTGCCCTACATCCTCTATTTTATCTGGCAACCCTACATCCAGTGGGAGTTTTCTGTTTGTCAGACCCAGACAGTTGGCATCCTGGTTGACAGCTTTCTGCCCAGCAGCTCTAGTCTACAGTAGCGCTTTGAATTTTGTTTTCCAGTGCTCACAACCATACCTTCTCCAACAAAGTTTGAATTTTGGCCTGGGTCAGGGTCAGTGGGGTAAGTGGGGGAGTTGTTCTCCTAACTTTCTTTCCTCCTTGCATCCTCTCCCTTGGCTTTGGATGTAGCAGCTTTTCCCTACCTTTGCTATTCCTATATTCTTTAAGAGTTGTCTTCTGTTTACTAATCATCTTAATTAGTTAATAATTCTTTATATTAAATTTTCTCTGTGCCAATTACCATAATGGATTCTGTTTCCTAACTGGATCCTGGCTGATGCAGAATTAGAACTGGAAGCGGTCCTAGGAGATAAACCTTTAAAGATGAGATTGAGGAATTGGTTTGGTCATGCCCATGGGCTTGCATACAGTGGTGAAATCCTGACCGTTGGGACACAGGATGCTAATAATTCAAAGCATGTTGTGGCATCACGGTTAATCAAACTACCACCTGTGGTTGATTCTGATGGAGTGCCCATTGAAGCACGTGCCTTGGGAGCCTAAGTGGCTGCAGCACTTGACCGTTAGGCAATCACGATACGTATGAGCGTTGTGGTGTGAGAGGAATCTGCTGAGTGCACTGGAGCACTTACAAAAAATAAATGACAAGATTAAGTCCTTTAACCCTCAGTTCAAATCATAATCTGAAATCTGAGCTCTCAGGACAACCCTCATAGAATCTCTTATATTTTTAGCCTTGGAGCTGATTCTGCTCAAAAATCAAGCACAATAATTGTGCAGGTTGCTAAATAACATCAGTTGAATTCACAATGTCACCATGTGACACAGTTTCTTATGTGAACATTGCATTGATCCGGAAAGAATGGAACCAAGCTTGGAATTGAGATCATTACCTTGGACTTAGATGAAATGGACGAGGCAAACTCACGCGTCAGTCTGAGCTTCCCTTGCAAGTGGAAGAAGCTTTTCTTTTGTGTCAGAAGAGACTAACTGCCCTTGGTTTGGAAACACTGTGATAACCTCACCTTGTGCAGATGCTTTGAAAGGGATGCTTTTTCTTCTCAAGACCCATCACAGCTCCCCCTTGATGCCACTAGACACATAAGTAGGGTCAAACATCAGAATGCTTCTAGTGGTCTGAAGAAGACCCAGTGGCTCTCACCGTCCAACCTATTTCCAGCATCTGAATGAGCAGTTTCCTTGTTAGCACGATGTGGAAGACACACTGGAAATTACCCTCCAGCAAGCTTCAGTGTCATTCTACAGAGAAGCTTCTTCGTGTGTTTTGCTGACACCCTCACAGGTGACTTCAGTGGGAGAGGTGTGCTGGGGATCTCGTGGTCTGCACCCTCCAGGGAGGCTTGTCAGCACCCTGGCACATAGCTTCTCCACTCTTGGTGTTCGGGAGAGGCAGGATTGCCCATCTTTCAGTGAGAGTTATTAATAGCCCAGCAGGCATTTTCTGATTCTCAGCTAAGAGAAACTGTTGTACCTAGACTTTTGGTAATGAGGTGGTGAGGTATAGGGGGAAGGGAAGTGTTCTGTAGTCCCATGATTAGGTCTCAATCTTTTAGCCAGCTTCTGCCTCTGGACTGGGAACTACATAAGAGTTTAGCACGTTTTGTTTGTTGTTGTTTGCTTGTTTGTTTCCACTGCTTAGGGGGGACCGGATGGCTAGAGTGAGATGAAGTGGATTCTGTTCTCCCATGTAGAAGGCTGGAGCCAGATGGAGTTGGGTATTTCCCATCCCCCTGGTGAGTTAGGGCTCTGATAGTATCCCAGCAGGTTAGGCTCTGGTTAACTAGTTTCTCCAGAGGACAGGCCTTGTTAAGAACACAATGCTCTGCAGAATTAAAATGCTTCATTTTCCCTCCTCCTGACAGAAACAGGAAGGAGGTTGTCTCTGGTATTTACTGTGGGAATCTGGCTAAAGTTCCTGGAGGTAAATCTCAACAATATTGTGGGGAACTCCTAATGATTGGGTCCCCTAACTCTCAAACTTGTCCAAAGAGAGGCATCTAGCAATCTATCAATTATAGACTAGGTTTTCCTGCCTGCACTGGTTCCAGAATAAGTTTCCATTGCGAGTATTGGCTCTGGTGGCCATGACTTCCTTATATTTGCTTATCTCTCCTGTCTTGGGATAGCAATTTTCCCTGTCCTCCATATAGGATCTCTTACATATTCAAGAAGAGTTGATTTTTCAGTCTATTTAGCTTTTGACTTGTTGTTAGGACAGAGTGGAGACTTCCCAGCTCCTTAAAACAGAACTGGAACCTGGAAGTCTATAAATTAGCTATATAAATATAGGGCTATATATATCTATATCCTTTAGCATTCTCTTCTACTACTTTTAGTAACCACTTTTTACTAGTAATAGTTTTTTACTATATACTGGACCCTAATACATTTATAATTATATTCAGCCCATACTTAAACACCCTTTGATATCTGGGAAGCAAATTGATGGCTCTGTATTCCACCACAGACTTACAATATCTAATTTCATTTGGATAGTATAGGTGGTCGCTCCAGTGTTTAAGGCTCTGTAACTACAGCAGTAGAAAAGCTGTAAAGTAGAAAAACTACTGTGGGGTTAAACCTGTGGGGCACAGGGATAAGTATCCACAGACCTCAGAGACCATTCATGTGTTAAGTTTATGCCCCAGCGTGGTTTTTCAGCCACTCACTGCATGTAAAACCTTCTTGACATCAATTTAATTAATTATCTTTCTTTGTACATTAACTAAAGTTGTCTTTTAATGTTTGCAACCAAAACCCTGACTAGTATAGCACCAAATATCAAGATAAATTACCTGAGAAGTTCCTTCATAATTAGTTGAGAAACTTCTACTAGACCAATGATTTAAATCCATCATTGATTTGGCATACAGTTAAAATCTTGATTCATATAACAGTTTATTTTTGCTACTAAATTAGCCAGCTAGATTAAAAAAAATAAAACTAACATCTGGCTACTGAAGTTTTATTTTTTTTTTCAAAGATTTATTTATTTATTAGAGAGAGAGCATGCATCAGGGGAGGGGCAGAGGCAGAAGGAGAGAATCTTCAAGCAGACTCCCGGCTGAGTGCAGAGCCCCATGCAGAGCTCAGTCCCATGACCTGTAAAATCATGAACTGAGCCAAAACCAAGAATTAGACGCTTAACTGACTGAGCCACCCAGGGGCTCCTGAAGTTTTCTTAATGTATAAAGAATTTTGTTCTAAAGTTTCAGCCGTCTGACATATCTTGTAAGGGGCAAGAGCCAGAAAGAGAGATAAATACACTGATTTATCATAATAGTTTAGGGAATTATTATAAATATGATAGCATGGTGTTTGGCTATGTGGAAGGCGATTAGATGGTATAGGTAAACAGTGAGAAAGATCATGATGGTGGGTAAAAACTAACAGAGGACAGGGAGGAAGGGGCTGAGTAACATGGAGGCAAGCAGAGGGTCTACAGTATAATTGTTGGCCAGTGAAAAATTCCTGATGGCAGGGAAGATTGAAGGATTTTAAGAACAGAGATGTTGAATATCAAATTGTAAGGATTTTTTCTTCAAATGGATGATCTCACAACTGCTAGTATTTTTTTAAGTTAATTGTTTGTAATACATTTGAAAGCTTTACTTAAAACATTTAAAATTAAATCTTTCATTTTTTTTTTTTTTTTAAATCTTGATGCAGGGGCACCTGGGCGGCTTAGTCAGTTGCACATCACACTGGGGGTTTTGGCTCAGGTCATGATCTCAGGGTCGTGAGATCGAGTCCCACTCTGGACTCCCTACTCAAGGTAGTGAGATCAAGCCCCATGCTGTACTCCCTGCTCAGGAGGAGTCTGCTGGAGATTCTCTCCCTCCTTCTACCCTTCTCCCACTTGCATGCTGTCTCTCTCTCTCTAAAATAAAAATAAATAAATAAATCTTTAAAAGAAATAAAATCTTGATGTAGTAATATCCCAGCCACTCTGATACATATAATTATTAAAATATATATTTTTTGTCCTGCAACATGGAACTCCAATAGGCTCTCCCCTGTCTCTATTTTCTTTAACAGAGACCATTTTGATTCTCCACATGAATATATTTAATAGGTGACTGTTTACATTCTAAATGGTTTCTTCAGTGTGCTTCTCAAAAGTTGGTTACATCATTTCTAGAATAATGGAAATAAACATTTAGATATGGAAAAAAATTTAAGTAGATCTCAACATTCGTTAACAAAGTATTTATGTTTCCAAACTTGGACAAATTAACATTTTTGTACATTTGGCATTGAGAAATTTTGCTGTTGCCAAGAAAATGACACTAAAAATCTAGAGTAAAATTAACCTCCCTTTCTCCACACTATACTCCATTGCATAGTATAAATTTGTTTCATAAACAAACAACTCTTAGATTATCAGTGCAGGGAATTCGATGGGAGTTTTGCCCAGGGAACAGTGCAGAATATAAAAACTTTTTGTATAATACAGAATAGATTCCCAGAACAAAAACAAAATCCTAAGTGTAAAAGCACAAAAGGACTTTACTATTGTTTATAAGAGTTGAGACTTTAAATTCAGAAATTATAAAAAAAATATTTTGATCATATCTGAGCATGTGGTGTGTATTCTGAAATAAAACTATGCTTTTCCAGTGACACTGAAGTTTTTAATTAAGTTAATGGCCAGTTATACACAGCAGAAGAGCAGAATTTTAGGATATAAGAAACTGGTATATATCTTGCATATAGATGGAGATTCTTAATGCAAATTAAAAAAAACAAATGGAAAATAATGTATCAAATGTATAATTGTCTGAATGACAGATTGGAGACCAGTGAAAAAATTTATATCATTTAGAAAGAAATGGAAATTGTTAGCTTTGTTAAGAGATGGACGATAGTGAACAAGGGGCAATAATACGAGATTGTTCAGTTATTTAAAATAAAAGGAAAAATTTCCACCTATAAATTAACCAACAAAAACCATTCATAATGGATGCAATCAAAGTTATCCAAAATTATCTCAAAGAGACTGACATAGTATAAGACAAAGCTTTACATCAACTTAACAGATGAGTTAGTTTATCTATAGAAGGTTTATACTTGGAGTAGGAGTTTGGTTAGAAGAAAGAGAGGGGCTACTGGGTGGCACAGTGTGTTGAGCATCCATCTCTTGGTTTTGGCTCAGATCCTGATCTCAGGGATGTTGGATGGAGCCCTGCTTTTGGGCTCCATGCCCAGAGGGGAGTCTGCCTGAAAAATTCTCTCCTTCTGCCCTTACCCCCCCATAAATAAATAAATCTTACTTATTGGGGCTTGATCTCACAATCCATGAGATCACGACCTGAGCTGAAAACCAGGAGTTGGTCGCTCCACCAACTAAGCCACCCAGGCACCCCTGATAAGTGTTTTTTTTTTTTTTTTTTTAAAGATTTTATTTATTTATTCATGAGAGACAGGGAGAGAGAGAGAGAGAAGCAGAGGGAGAAACAGATTCCCCACTGAGCAGGGAGCCCGATGCGGGACTCGATCCCAGGACCCTGGGATCATGACCTGAGCCGAAGGCAGATGCTTAACCATCTGAGCCACCCAGGCGCCCATGATAAGTGGTTTTAAAACAAAAAATATATCAGTGTACTTTTTATCTAGAAGAAGAAAATTAATTATTGCCATTATTAAATAAATAGCATGATAATAAGAAATACAGTCCCAGCGTATAGCACTATGTCTTATATATTTATAAATGCACTCAGTATGCTCAGGAATCCAAGCTTTTGTCTTCAACCTCAGTTTCTCCCCTGAGTTCCAATTATATATCCTCCTATAGTGTAAGTGACAATTGTATTTGGATAAGGTTCTCAATATTAATATGACCAAAGATAATTTTTCTTAAAATACTCTTCTAGCCTTGGTCTTCTCCATCTTAGGTGTCAACCTTGACTTCTCTCTTTGTGTCCAACCCTTTCCCATTAGGATTTTTTGATTACTTTCCTTCAAAATACAGCTGGAATCTAGCCATTAACTAATCATTAGTCTTAAACACCCTTCTACCTCTCTGACTTGCTGTCATAGCCCGCAACTTGTCTTCTTGCTTGTATCCTTACATTTCCCTTAAAGTCAATCCTTCAGGAGGTTGTCCATGTGATCTTATAAAACATAAGATTAGTTCATGCCACTCAATTGTCCTAAACCCCGCAAATGGTCTCCAAAACTTTTAGAATGAAACCGAACTCCTTATCAGGGTCTACATAACCTTACCTAATCCACCCTAAGAAGGCCTCCAACCTCATCACTCTGCCCTCCCTACTTCCCTCCTGCTGTTCCCTTTATAATTAGACTTTGACTTCATGGCCTGTACTCACTATTCCTGCTGTCTGGAAAGCTTGTCCTTCAGAGTGGTGTGACTCACTCCTCTCATTTCTATCGCTGTCCAAGTGTACCTCTTCAGAGGGGCTATTAACCACCCTAAGTAAAATAGTGTTCCCCAAATTCACCATCTAGGCCTTTGTTTTGCTTATTTATCTTGACTCCTCTTTTCATTACATGTCTTTTATTATTATTATTATTATTATTATTATTATTTAGAGAGGGAGGGAGGGGGAAGGGCAGAGGGAGAGGGAGAAAGAATCTTAAGCAGGCTCCAGGCCCAGCGCAGAGCCAGACAGGGGACTCAATCCCACAACCCTGAGATCATGACCTGAGCTGAAATCAAGAGTCAGTTGCTTAACTAACTGAGCCACCCAGGTGCCCCACTGCATGTCTTTCATTACTTGTTTAAAATCTGTTTCCCTCATGAGAGTGTGAATCATGAATCAGTCTTTTAAAAAATCAAATTAATTTTAATGTTTTAATTAAGATTTAATTTTTAAATTATCGTTGAGATCTCAGAATTTAGAACAGTAACTGTATATTAAGCAAATAGTAAATATATTTTAAATGAATGAGGTGGAAATGAAGAATGTTATATAATGCCTCCTTTCCCCAAATATCAGTCATATCTTTCGCAATGCCTGAATGGCTTAACGCTGTAAGACGCTTTTTGTCTGTGCGGCACTAATTTTCCCTATTCAAGAGCACCTTGTTGACAAGGAGAAGCTAGATGCTCAAAGCGCTGTCCTGCAGCATTCATTCTCTCCTGTCAAATCCCACCACTGCTCACCTTTTCAAACCTATGTCAAACCTGAAGTCCTAGGCTTTTTCCCTGAAACTGATGACAGATACATTTTTTAATGATTTTCAGTTTTTTCTTTTTTTTCTTTGTTTAAAGATTTTATTCATTTATTTGAAAGAGAGAGAGTGAAAGAGAGAGAGAAAACACGAGAGGGGGAAGAATCAAATGGAGAAGTAGACTCCCGCTGAGCAGGGAGCCTTATGTGGGGCTCAATCCCAGGACTCCGGGATCATGACCTGAGCCGAAGGCAGACGCTTAACCAACTGAGCCAGCCAGGCGCCCCTGATTTTCAGTTTTTCATTTTACACATATTAATTGAGAGGTGTTTGTATATTAATAACCAAATAAAAACCCAGCACCATTTCCCTTACTGTGTCTCCCAACATAGAACATATTAAATACAGCTGACATTCAAATTTTTCCCTAATTCCTGCCTTTTCAGTCTTATCTCTGACTATTCTTATGAGATCTTCTAGAATAGCCAGATCAGAAATATTCTCATATGGATGTTGTAAGATAACCTACTAGAAATGTTATTTAGGTATCTGGGTGGGGGGGGTGGGTAAGAAAGTGCTGGATACAAGATGAGGAATTGACGAGAGGAAATAAAAAGTTTATGTTTTTATAATCCTCTAGGTTGTGAGGGAGATTGTGGGTCAAAGAAAAGATTGGTCATGAGATGATAATTCCTCATGTTGAGTGATATGTGAAGGTTTAATATTCTATTTCTCTCTCTCTCTCTCTCTGTGTACATATACGTGTGTGTGTGTGTGTGTGTGTGTGTGTACTTAACTGTTTCTCAATTCCCCATTTGCTCCAATCACTCATACATTCTCAATGTTAAAATAGAATGTGCTGGGGCGCCTGGGTGGCTCAGTTGGTTAAGCAACTGCCTTCGGCTCAGGTCATGATCCTGGAGTCCCGGGATCGAGTCCCACATCGGGCTCCCTGCTCGGCGGGGAGTCTGCTTCTCCCTCTGACCCTCTTCCCTCTTGTGCTCTCTAACTCCCATTCTATCTCTCTCAAATAAATAAATAAAATCTTAAAAAAAAAATAGAATGTGCTTGAAGGTCACTAAATGTTAACTTATATCTATATACAATTGCCTGAAAATTTGTCTTTGCATCTGTATGTTTTAAGTTAGGAGGTCCTTGAAACTATTCATCAGGAGGCATATGCTTTTGTGTGGCAGATGGTTTGTAGAAAAATGTAAGAAATCAGGATTACTTTGTAAATAATTTTAGGTGTTTACTGGAAGCATTTCCACTCACTTAAGAGGAGAGTTAAATCATAATATTTTTTCAGAATGTTTCAATTTATTTTTAATTAGGCAACAATTATTGTTGAGTCACTGAAGGGGTTTACAGAAGGAGTAGGGCATTTAAAGGTAAAATAAAATTCTTGCCTTTATGTGGATTATGATGGGAGGAGGGCCAAGTTTATATGAGTCTGTTGAACTAATAGGATCGATAGAGAAAGGAGAAAAAGGGAAGGGATATCCATATAGCTATTATAGGATAATACCTATAACATAACAGGCAATTGATTGAGTGGCTGTGTCAGTTTCCTAAGCCTTCCTTAAATGGAGCAGCACACACTTACTGGCTTGAAACAACAGAATTTTGCTGTTTTACAACTTGGTAGAGTTTAGAAGCCTGAAGTCAAGGTGTTGACAGGGTCATGCTCCCTCTGAAGGCTGTAGAGAAATCCTTCCTTGCCTTTTCTGATGGCTTGCTGTAAACTTTTGTGTTTCTTTGCTTGCATTTGCATAAATCCAATCTCTGCCTCTGTCCTCACTTGGAGTCCTCTGCATGTGACTCTGTGTTTTCCCTTATGGAGGCACCAGTCATATTGGATTTGGCATCTACTCTACTCCAGTATGATCTCATCCTAATTTAGTTACATCTGTGAAGGTCTTATTTTCCAATAAGGTCATATTCCGACATGGTGGGAGCACAACTTCAACATACCTTTTTTTGGAGAAGACACCATTCAGTTAATAACTGTGGCTTATGAGAAATGTTAACAAGTGTGTATTAATTCTATGGAAACATTACACGACAATAGAGATATAATAAAAGGCTTCCCACATGAATAGAAGAGCTTAGATAGATCTTGAAAAAAGTATGAGAATAGTGGTAGTTGGAAAAGGTGGAGATTGTGTTTAGGAAATTGTAAACATATAATTAAACTGGAGAATAAGTTGTGTGTAAATCTCACAAAAGGAAAATAGGGAAAACTGGGTTGAAACTATTTGAGGAAGAGTCTCCATTACCAGACCATTGAGTTTGTATTTAATTCTCTAGACAACTTTGTCACTTTGTCAGCACATGCCATGTCAGAAGTTGATAGGACTGGATCTGTGTGTTAAAGATCAATATCGTAGACAACTGGACTAAAAGTCCAAGTTAGAGAAATGACCCCCTGAACTAGAATGGTAAAAATGAGAAGGTCCTGGATTGTTTTTCAATCCATGTTTGTATTCTTTGTAATAGGATACACACGAAATATAAGATTCACTTTTGTTTCAAGCACATTTTCCCATTTTGTTTCATGACAAATAACAGAACTCAAAAGTCATTCCCCAGCATTTGGTGTTTACATTATCTCTGGAAAGTTTTGAACCAAATTGCATCAAAGTAGTTAATTTAAAATTATTGCAGATTTACTTTATTTAGAGAATGCATTATTAAAATTAGCCAAGTTCCATCTTTGTTTATGTTGTTATGCTTTATTTTGTAAAAGGTAGAGTTTAAAAATACCTCTTTGATTTTTTATAAGAAGCAAATTGTATTTATACTTCCTTTCCTACACCTAAAAGGTTTTCTTCTCAGGAACAAGCCTTCCAAAAATATATTTCAGGAAACATTTTATCAAGTCAAGGAAAAATATCGATTTAGTCACAGCTAAGAATAAACTTGTGCAAATAAAAACCCCATGCCAGACAAAGCCTTATAAATTTATTCATTCATTCAAAAGAGTTTCATTGATTACCTATTACAATTAAGCCACTGCATCAAACAAAATGTAGAATGAAAAAGCTTTCTGATGTGGTCTCTTCTTTAAAGTTACTTGCATTCTATAAATGAATATAAGACTCTTATAAAAATAAATATAGTTCAAGGAGAAGAGTGATTGTTGCGACAGATGTGGGATAAATAAAGTGTGTCTCTCACACACACTTTATTTAGCCGTGCTAATCCAGTAGCACCAACATCCCCTTTGTCTTTGCTGTTAGAACTTTTATATTGGCCAGGTAGCGGAAAGCCATATGGTAGTTGATCTTGGTGAGTCTAAAGCTAAGAAATCATGGTAATTCTAGCTCTCCAGACACAGGCATGTGAATGGCCATATAACATGGTTCTAGCCAATAAGATATGATCATGTTAGACACATCTGATAAAACTGTTCTCACTCTTAAAAAGAAACTTAAGGAGAGGCGTGCCTTTTTCCATCTGTCTGCCTTTTTAAAAGCGTCATCTTCCTTCTACACTTGGAACAATGGCAACCATCTCTGAATCTTGAGGTTTGCTAACACTATAAGGAGATGACAGGCTAGAAAGATGAATCCAGAGAAACTGGATTCTTGGTGATTTGTACTAAGAAATTTATCAAGCATACAAACATCTTACCTTGTGATTTTTCATTATGTGCAATATTATATTTTTATTATTTAAAATCTAATTCTGTTTGGTGGAGGAGGAGTGACACAGAGCTGAAAACATCCTAATTAAAAGAGAATTCTGTGTAGATGGCACTGGGGCTAGTTCTTAAAGAATTATTACAGTTTTGTTATATGCTGAAGTGCCTGAGATAGGTTTAAATGTCAAATAATTTATGTAGAAATACCAACCATTTTTTTGTTATGGTTAATCTCAATTGATGGAAGGAGATTACTGTATTTTATTATATATATGTATGTATATATATATGTAAATGCATATATATATATATATATTTCTCTTTTGATCTAAAACTTTCAAATTCATTTCTATTTAAAAACCAAGCATGTTCCTAAAGGTCTTTTCCCTTGTTCTTATTTCTTTAACTACATTGCAAAGTCCATCATTTAGTGCTTTAAAGAATGTATTTAAAGCTCACAAGAAGGTATCGCATACAAAGATATGAAGCATAAATTCTATTATGGAAGAGGATTAAATAAGCAAATATCAAGCAAAATCTAAACTTTATTTCCGAGGTTAATTTTGATGAAGTCCTTGAACTAGTCATTACTGTCAGGCCAATTGCTTTGTTCTGTGCCTTAAAAAAAATCTGCATCCATTTATTGGATTGGAACACTAATATTCTTTATACATGGACTTCTGAGATGCCCGGAAATCCAATTAAATTCCAGGGGATTGAAATGGGATATTAATCTAAGCTACTTAAGAAACGCGAGGGCCGAGCTACACTTTTCTGGCAATCCTTCCTGAAAACCTTACTTCTGTAAATAGCACACACACCCTGCAATAAAATCTATTCTGGAGACTGAAAGGCATTTAGGAAGGCTGAGGTGGGGTGCGCAAGGAGAGCGGACATTCTGGTGACATCGGTTCAAAGCTGCTGATTCTTTTTGTGGGCCTTTCAAAGTCTCTCTTGTTTTTAGTAAAGCCATGTGTGCCTGCAAACGATGTATAATATGTGTTATTTCTGGATGAATGCACTTAATTATCTCTAAAAATCATTGCACCAACAGATGTCTCCTCCTCCTTTTCCTTGTACTAATCATTCTCTGCAGTTGCAAACTTTTTTTTCCCCCCGAGTCCTTGCGTTCCCTCTCTTCTTCTTTCTGAAGGATTTCTTCTCCAGGGCAATTCTCCTTCTCAAAACCAGAATGTGTGACAGCATAAAAAACACCATAAAAGCTTCTAAAATGTTCCCCCGTGCATATTTTAACATAACTACCAGATTTGTCCAAACAAAGGAAATGAATTTTCATCATTTTAGTAATTTTTACCATGGCATCATAATCCAAATTTATCAATTTATCTCTTATTTATTTATCCATCTAAGTGCAGTTATACGTCCTTGTTTTGACAGTGATTAGGAAATGAAAAGAACTGTACCAAATATTATTGTTATTCATTTCCATTTCTATATCTCGTTTTGTGAATCACATCGATTAAGTTGTTTAGGTATTAGCATCACACAGGGCTTATTCCTTTAGCTATTCAAGCTCCCAGTCTCTAGAAAAACAAACAAACATATCACCGAGGTTCAGAAATGCAAAGAAGACCAGTTGTGATTGCACATATATTAGAGTTTTATTAGGCCTTAAGCCAATATTGTTATCACATTTTAGATTTCACAAAATCTTGGCTCATTTAAAGTGATTATGGTAGACATATTTGCTTTCTAAATTATTATTCAACTGAGGACTTGATATGGTACAATCAAAGCAAAGCCACTTAAGTGTTCAGAAATGAATGAAGATGGAGGCCTCTTTATGTATGACCACACGCCTAAGCCTGCCGATGTTTACAGTTGCTTTAATTAAGGATGAGGTTTTAAATTTCACCAATTTCAATTTTATCATTTTAGTCCTTACCTCAGGTCTTTGTATGAAATTGATTCTTAAGTAGAAATGTCCACACATTGCTCTGAGAAGCTTTCCTTTTTTTTTACCATTTATTTTCACATATCAAAAGCCTGCAACAAGGGATTCTTTTTTTTTTTTTTAAGATTTTATTTATTTATTTCAGAGATAGAGAGAGAGAGAGCAGGGACGGGGGAGAGGGAGAGAGAGAATCTCAAGCCGACTCCATACTGAGTGCAGAGACCGACTCGGGGCTTGATCTCAGGACCCTGTGGATCATGACCTGAACCGAAATCAAGAGTCGGACACTTAACTGACCGAGCCACACAGGTGCCCCCAACAAGGGATTCTTATGTTGGAATTAGCCCTGGCATTTTAAGTTTGAAAAATCCCCCCGAGATGATGGTTCTGATATGTGACCCCGCAGAAGAACCACTAAGTTGCATGATTATGGAGCATCATGGCCTGGAAAGTTCTGGCCAGGGCAACTATGTGTTTCCTCAGTGGAATACTTAAATAAAAAAAAATTCCATTAGATTTTGGAAGGTGTGCAGTCTTTTCAAATTTGAGTCCATTCAAAACAGTGCTCCTAAAGTATCAGCCACTTTGGAGAGTAAAAATCCAATTGGAAATGCTAAAGGAATTAAAACATGTTATACTAAGTTTGATGTGACATGTATAGAAAGGATTGTGACCTTGAGAACATAATTTTAAAATTCACAAGCCTTATTTTACTTATCTGTAAAATTACAGGGTTTATCTAATTGCTCTTTGAGCTCCAATATTCTGTGATATGTTGTTACTCTATCCAAGAGATTTAATAATTATTTTATAGTACTTTTTTCCAAAAAGGATATGAAAACACATGAAAAAGGAAGATTTTATTAAATAAAAAATAGAACTTGAGAAAATGAGGATTAAGACAAAAGACCGATGTTGCCAACATCAAGTCAATAAGGTTTCTTTTATTTGGCATCCCCACTACCTCCAGGCTTCCATCAGTCATGTATAAGAAACAAAATGAGAGTATCTAGAATAATGATCTTCATAGTGCAATACTGTAAAATATTAGCATTTCTAATTATATTTTTAACTCATCCATATCTTAATGTCCATTTTCTGTGTGCTTTATGGTACACATAATATATTAGCACAGTGTTAATAAAAGATATAGATGTCTAGGTATGGTTCTGAAAAGAAATTTAATGATGCCATAAACATTTGGAAGACACCGATATCGGGAAAAAAAAAATAGGAGCTCCTTAGAAAAGACAAAGTTTTTTTTTTTTTAAAGATTTTATTTATTTATTTGAGAGAGAGAGAATGAGAGATAGAGAGCACGAGAGGGAAGAGGGTCAGAGGGAGAAGCAGACTCCCCGCCAAACAGGGAGCCCAATGTGGGACTCGATCCCGGGACTCCAGGATCATGACCTGAGCCGAAGGCAGTCACTTAACCAACTGAGCCACCCAGGCGCCCAGAAAAGACAAAGTTTAGTGGTTCCAAGTGCTGAGAAAAAGTCAATGTGAGAAGTAACATTTAGAAATATACAAGGGAAGGAAAACACAAATGCTTTCAAGAGTCAACTAGATAACACAAAGGCATTTGCCTTGTGCAGATACGGACAGTGCCCTGCCTAAAAGCACCTGAATGTTTCTATATAGAGATTTATAGGTTTATATATAAATGTTTATATATATTTTATATATAAATGTTATCCTATATATAGAACCTCTCAAATATTGAGATACATATATATAACATATATTATGTATATTTTAGAAATATGAAAAAACATATTGTTTATACTAAACACAACATCTGCAGGCTTAAGGTTTAGAATTTACTATTCCTTAAAATACATAGTACGCTGAACAATGATTTCTGAACGAATAAAGAAGAAATCATATGCTTTTTAATTTAGTGAACTTCAGTCAAAGTTCAGAAAACAATATTGAAATACACCTTTGTCAACATGATTTAAAAATACAACATAAGTAATTTTTTTCCACTGAGGTTTTGATAGGACCTCAAATATTAAAAGCTATGGTGTCGATTATGAATCTAAAGTGAAGGTATCTTGTACCATTACATAAGATGAGATTTATAAGGAAATAAGTCAAATAGGAGTTAGGAGAAAATTTTTATCACCAACATTGAAGATCTTAATTAAAATTTTAACTGAATATGTAAGTTCATATGTTCCCTGTATGAAGACAGGTCAGAGAAGTCCAAGAACCTCCTTAAGAAGAAGTATTTTTATATGATCTCTGAACTGAATAAAAACTGGATTGATCTAAAAACAATTCTATATTAAAGGCTATGACAAGGAATCTGAACAGTTGTCAGGGCAAATGTTGCTGGTACGTTGACAGGGGTCTATGAGTCACAGAACGCAGGCAGCCTTTAGAAGTTGGAAAGACAGGGAAATAGAGTCTCTCTTAGGGCCCCTGCAAAATAATATAGCTCTAACTGACATCTTCATTTTAGCCAGTGAGACCCTTTACTGGAGGACTTCTGAACACCGGAACTGTGAGATAATACATTTATGTTGTTTAAGCCACAAAATTTGTTGTAATTTGTTAAAGCCACAATGGCAAAGTAGAACAGTACTTTTGAGGACCTCCGGTATAATTCTTTCACTTAGACTTCTAAACTAAATTTGTTAAAAGGAACAGTCCTACTTTCTATACCTCTATACCTTTCTATATAGCTCTTTCTTATCCCCAGGCAGGATTATGGCTGTTTATGGAAAACTGATGTCTCCCATTATTACTACTTGGAATACTTTTTACCTTTTAGTGTTTAAATAACTGTATTTAAACTATACATTTTGTTTTTCAGTCACAAAAATTCTTCAGGTTATTATATAGTATTACTTCCTTTGGTCGATTTTTTTATGTTGCTGCTGAGGGGAACTCTCATCTATAAATTAATAACCTTTTGGTTGCCTGTATTTTCAAATTCGGTAACATGTATTTATTTTCTCTCCTCGTGGTAATTCAGTGGGCAAGAATACTGAGATGTCCTTTCCAGTGAAAATTGCTTTATTGTTTAAGTTGATGTGTACTCTCAAAATACATGAATAAGAATGTATATAGCAATATGAATTTGTTGAATACTTTTTCTGCAACATGCCATAACATTTGTGTGATATAATAATAAAAACGGTAGAACTCAGTGATAAGCCGTCATGAAATAGTTCGTTTTTTAATTACGATATTTGCACACAGACTAAGAATGTCACGTATGAGAAAAAAATGAAAGGATGTCTGTATGACGTTGGGTCTCAAAAAAATATTTCTAGGAATATTTTTAACCCAGAGAAATTGATGTTTAGAAGGTTTGATCAAAGCCATATCAGTCTTTATTGAAAAATGAAGATTCGTTGCATTGTCACAGGAGAGAAGCCTGGAGGTAGTCACCCAGAGCTAATTGTGTGTGCCGTGTTTAATAAGGTTGCTGCCTAATGGACTTCACCACAGGCAAGTCTTTATTGCCCAAGAGACCTTGACATTAGGAACATTATAGGAAGGGTTTCTGTCTACACATGTATCCAGCTATTTACTCGCCCAGAGTTAACATAAGATTTTTTTCTAAAGGTTGATTGGTTCAGCCATCACTTTGATTTTCTGTCTCCTGTCACTTTTTGCAGTAATCACATAAGTAGTTTTTGTTGCTGTTTTCTAAGCAACCTGGATTAAGGAAATAGTTTTTCACTTGTAGTAAGAGGTGTTTTTCATTAAACAACCTGATCAAAGTTGCTATTTTCAATTTATATGCTAATAAAGTGTACTTTACAACTTATAAACATGCGTTACCCAGTGGGATTTTATTCCTGGATCCAACATAATCTATGGCCTCCAAGGATCTCTTCAGGTTATAAGAGCAAGAGAAAAGTGTTTGTCAATTGAAAAGTATGAGGCCATATTCACAGTGAGGTGGAGCATTAGAGCAATAAATGATAAATTTAGGAGAAATTAGAAAGAAATCTAGATATACAAACATCATATAGAATTTTTGGCATTAATTATTCATGTTTCTTTTTCCTAAGAATATTATATATCAAATGATTACTTTAATTGTATATTTATCTCTTGAATATTCCCTGAAATTTCTTTATTTCCAGTACATATAATCTGTAATGCCTAATAGATATTACCTTGTTTTCATTAAGTCTTATAAGACCATCTATGGTTGCAAATAGCTATGACCACTGTTTTCTTTTGAGATAATCACTGATTAAGATCTCTGCTCTCAGTAGTGAATCTAAAGAATTTGTGAAGCCTAGAGAATCATGTTTGTTATTATGTGACCATTCTTCAAAGAAAAATACTATGGGCCTGATATGACAAACTGATTCAAAGTAAACCAATATATAGGTCAGTAAGTTTTGCCTGAAGGGGCTTAAAATTAAGATTCTACCTAAATGGGCACGATGTAGCTAGCTGGTTAAATCAGATCTTTTCTGAGAAATATAACTATACAACAGAGAAAAGCAGCAGCATTTTATTATGGAAATAACACCTGAAGAGACACAAAGGGACCTTGAGATGGTAGAGGAAGTGAGTTAGCAGAAGCTATGAGTAAACTAAAGCTATGAGTCATCAGAATTCATAAGTAAACTGAAATCAGAAGTGATGAGGAGTCAAAAACCACAGGACACATCCAAAGGTGATGTGGCTTGTTCACAACAAGCAACTGGAGCTTGTTATGGAGTTTGTTCATAGCAGTGGGGACTGTCAAAACACAGAAAGTGAGAAGTGTCCCAAATAAAGGTCTCCAGACACCTGATACTGATAGAATAGGTCTGAGCTAGTTCTGGGTTTGGGCTCAGATGAGTGTAAGATGTAGTGTATCATAGAATTCCGTGATTGGCAGCGATTGATGAAACTACTTTACATATGGATGCCTTACATGGAAATTTTTCTTCTCAATTTGAAGTATTGATGTTTTTTGGAAATGAAAATGAGAAGCCTGTGCTTTCAGATGCACCATAAAGAGCCATTGCTCAGAGTGGATAACCTACTTTCCGTTTATTCGGGTCCCCCTCTCTTTAGATGATTCTGACTTAGAATTGAATGTTTTTTCTGTACATTATTAAGTAATCTCATCAAAAAACTTGTGCATTCTGTTGCTTTTAAATTTATACTGAAGTTCAGTTAACTGAGGCCCTGCATTGCCTTCTTCCTGAGTAATTTACATGATTTGGGGACGGAGTGAGTATATGTGTGTGGGGGGTATATGACTGCATACTATGATATGATATGTTGAGTGCCATGAGCAGCGATACTAATCATTTTCTAATTTAGTTTACTTATAATAAAAATATATTCAAAGCATTCCTGTGGTAGACACTCCTACTATTTGGTGATACCTGATTTTCTTCTTACTCATCAGCAGTCTGCACAAAAAAAAAAGAAAACTTTGTTGTTTTCAGCCACTGAGATTTTTAGGTTGTTTGCTATTATAACATGACCTAGTCTATTCTGACACCACCATAAAAGAAGAGAACCATTACAAAATTTTATAGGTATTGAAGATAGAGACTTTTATCAGGTAAGGGTTAGTCCCCAAATGTTTCCAGAATTTAGGGAAAGAATTCAAAAGATGCAGACTCATAGTCTCTTAATCAGGTAAAAGTCTTGAATAACACATTTTATAAGTAATGGTAATCATTTGTGAACTAACACTTCACAGCAATATGTTAAAAATAATCTCATTTGTAATCAAGTGAAATCTTTTTCTACCTAATATTTATGATTTTATAAATAGATTGTGTACTACTTCTTTAGGAACATTAAAGCATTAATTTGCAAATCCAAGTTTAACAAAATCAGATATGTAAAAATTTCCATGCCTTACTTTGTCATGTAATCTTTATTTCACATGAACTTCTAATATTCCTAGCTGGAAATCTTCAATAACTAATATTTCCTTAAATTATTGTTAAATTAAATTATCATTAATGTCAGTCATATTATTTTTATACACTTTAAATGGTGGTAAGATATCTTCTTTTTCTGTCCTCTGGTATCTACTTCAATAATTAAGTTGACCAAAATAAAAGGAAAAATATAACTGCTTTATTTCTTTCTGAAATTGATTTGATTCTGATCAAATCTGATTAAAAAGAAAATGTAAAGCAATGTCTAAATATTGCTACCATTACTAAGAACTGACTTTCAGGAAAACAGGTAAGCATAGAAGTGGCCATGTGACTTACTATCATTTCATTGGCCAAAGCAGGTCATATGACTATTTACACTGACTATATTCAGAATAATGATAAATAATAGTGACAAAAGTGTGTATCATTTTCTTGTTCTTGAGTTTATCAGAATGGTACGTAAGTTTCCCTGTTTTGTATGATATTGGCTATTAGCATGAGAAAATATTATAATCATGATGGTTTTTTTTACAACAGGAATTTTTCTTGGGCATGGATATTGATTTTACCAAAACCTTTTTGGGGTCTATTAAGAGAATCAGATAGGTTCTTTTTATCCATTTTATTGCTGATTAATTATTAATTAACTAACTAATTAATTAATATATTTTTGTTTACCCATCTTAGCTCTTTGAGGTTCTTGGACCCAACTATAAAGTGTACATGTAGAGGGGGCTTCCCACATAACACTAGGCAATTCTCAGACACCTTCTAATGTCCTGCTCATGACCAAGAATTCAGTTCAATTCTGACACTATCTACCCAAAGATAGCATCAGATTCCATACTTCTAGGGTTCAGTCCTACAAGGCTATAACCCTACACCCTGCTTCAGAGGCCAGTTAGAAGCCTAGGTTGTTACCTGTGCTCTTCACAAACTGGCTACAAATTGGAGGTTCCAATGACTCCCATCTTCCTTAGGTTTGATTAATTTGCTAGAGCAACTCACAGAACACAGAGAAACATTTTATTTAATAGATTCCTGATTTATTATAATGAGATGTAACTCAGGAACAGCCAGATTGAAGAGATGCAGAGGTCAGGGGACTGGGACTGAAAGCTCCAACCTTCTAATCACATGGTTGGGCCCATCCTTAGGTGCTGTCGAAAAGTCACCTCACTAACATAATGAAAGACATCTTTGTTGCTTACATTGCTTAGGAAATTCTGGAGGGTTTTAAGAACTCTGTGCCAGAAACAGGGACCAAGACCAAATACATATTTCTTATTACAAATCAGAATATCACTCTAGCCCTTCTTATACACTATATTTGATAATGATTTCTTCTTTCTCTTCTTCTTCGTAGCTCTTCCACCTTTACCTTTTTTTCTACTTTTTTTTTTTGTATCTCATTCTATAAGTTTAATTTGCAACCATTTACAATTGTTTATTGGTGTTTGTATAAGTGAATCTATTATGGTCTGGTCTGGAAAATAGAAAGCATACCAGATATTTTTAAAAGATAATTATATATAAGGAATTGATAATGCAGGCACTAGAGAAATTGAGAGAGGGAAGGGGGGAGGAAAGAGAGAGAGGGAGAGGGAAACTAGAAGGAATAGCAACCAAGGAAGTAGCTCACTCTTAGGACAGGAGGAAGAAATGGAAGATATGGGTGTTATCAGAACTTAGAATGTAGTAGGAGCTGTAGTAGGAGAATGTAGTAGGAGCTACCCCACAGAGCTGGAACCTAGACCCTCTGAGGGATTGCTTGTACTACAGGAGTTTGGAGACCACCTAAAGAGCTCTGAGGAGGGGGCACTGGCCATCTTGCTTTGGAACCTCTGAAGGTGTATGGTTGAAACTGGTTCTGGAAGAGTGGAGAAAATAAAAACTTGGAATCTGGAGTATCTGTTTTTGCTAAAGTGAAAAAAGGTTGGTGAGATGGTGCTGAACGGACAGCAAGCAAACCAGAGTGAAGCAAACTCATCTCCCTCCTGCCTGCCAATTGCCCTCTGACACCACTGATTGCTGAAAACTGATAGGCAGCCAGCTGACAAAGAAGAAATGTCATTTTCAGAGGCCAACAAGCTCCAAAAACACAAACATGTATAGCAAGGTGGCTTTGGAATTGAGAGACAATAGATTAATAAGTGATTCAGTGGCACTGGTTTCTAATTTCTATTTTAAGTATTTTTAGTATGGTATTGCAGGGGTACTAAGTTTGTAATATTAAAGGTAAACATAACGTGAACAATTTCTATCCATTAAAAACGTAAATGCAATTTGAATCAACTCTCTGGGATCACGGCCATTTGGGATAGAATTTTGGACAACTTATTTAATTTCAGCTGAGGTTACTGGTAGGTGTACGTTTTCTAACTTTGCTTAATTCTTAGGCACTTTCTGATACATTCTGAAAAAACGTTCTGTTGTTACTTTTACTTGTATTCATCCTACTCGTGGCAAAATATTTTCACGTAATATATAGTGTGATATCGATTTTGAAATTATGAGACAAAATGACCATTTAGAACACAGGGATATTTCATAATGCAATAGCAAATACAAATAGAGACAAACACACATGACAACATTTTTATAAATTTATATAAATAATCATATTTTGAATAATAAAATCTTAACATCATACTTTTCTCAAATATATATGGAATTTTAGAATAGCACTGATTGAGCATTAAATCAAAGACAGCAGTTTAAATACAGTTGTCCTATGTAGGTGTCTCTCTCGCAGGTGCATATCAAACTGGCTTCAGTTGGGCACCTTAAGATTCGAGGACTGATATTAACCTATCTTTGAGGTAAACAAAGTCTAACCATTGCCATTTATTACTGGACTAGAACAGGGACAATTATTGAGATAAAAGGAACTTGAAAAAGCTTTTGAAAATAATTAGTTTCCTTTCTTTATATTATAGATCTCTAAAGCTCTGTGTTCCCTCTGGGACACTTTCCCTCACTCATCATTTGGGCCATCTTCTCTAGAGATTCCAGGCCACGCCACTTTTGAAGAAATTGCTCCTTTATTTTTAGATGGTTGCTTCCTTTTGACAAGTTTTTGGATCTTTGTTGAACAATTGCATTCATTTTTACAATCCCCAATATGAGGCCAATGATATTGGAGTTAAACATTCTAGAGCTTTGAGGATGACGCATTTAATTCCACTTAGTTTCAGGTGAGCTTTCAGAGCATTATCAGGAAGAAAAAACTTGTTTACTTCTTTGCAGAAGAGTGTCAAAATGTATTCAGCATTATCATTTTTTTCTCTAACCCCTCCTGGTTTGTAACAGAAAAATACTATTTAAAAGATGTTTTGTCATGATAAGTAACACCCTAAAATTAAAATGTTGAATTTATTTAGGTATATAAAATATGTTCCTTAGGGAGATAAATATGGATATAAAAAAGAAAGAAATCTTTGTACATTTATTTTATTAATCTTTACAAAAAAACATAAAAACATTTGCTTTTAAGCAGTTAAATATCAAAAGAGGAAATTTGGTTTTACTGCGAAAGTTCTCAGAAGAAAATCTGGTCTTGATCCTGTCTTTTATAGTCATTCTTTGCATCTTGAGAGCATTTTCCTTGCTCTACCAAGAAAATTATTCTTTTCTTCTGTTTTCACTAGTAGTGTTCCAAAAACATGACTAACTACAAAGCAAATCTCCCAATGCATGTGTCAAAACAATGTGATACATGCCTGAGTGCAATACCAGAAACAAAGCTCTGGTGATGTTTCTAAAGCAACACTTAATTAAGTTGTTGTTCATGCAGTAAACACAACATCAGGCTCTTGGGTCCAGCATTCAGAACCAAGGGACAACATAGCTTCACAGTCTCTGATAACAGGACATGCTTTGAGGAGGGTAAAAACACTCATTCAAAAGGAAAAGCAGACATTTTAATAGATTATCTGATTAAAAACTAATTTTATAAGTCCATTTTATTTTATTTTATTTTATTTTTTTTTAAAGATTTTATTTATTTATTTGAGAGAGAGAGAATGAGAGACAGAGAGCACGAGAGGGAAGAGGGTCAGAGGGAGAAGCAGACCCCCTGCTGAGCAGGGAGCCCGATGCGGGACTCGATCCCGGGACTCCAGGATCATGACCTGAGCCGAAGGCAGTCGCTTAACCAACTGAGCCACCCAGGCGCCCAAGTCCATTTTATTTTAGAGGCAAGGATAGTAGATGGAAAAAGTATTGTGATAGTTGATAGAGGTGTCAAATTTAGCAAAATAATAATATGGAAGAGTAATCTCACTTTTAGCTTAAAAAATAAAGGGAAAATTGTTTTAGAATTATAATTGGAATGGACATAATCTTATTTCTTATTTTGAAATCATGTTTAACTCTTAGACTAAGATAGAACAATATCTATGTACAGTTAAAGCATACACAGAGGAAATAAAATTCTAGTAAAATTACTAGAGGAATGAATGATATTGGTCTTAGAATGTAAATGGTTCTTGCCTGTGGATTTTGTGTTACCATTTGTGCTAGCTTGTCTAAAATTAAAACAACACAAACTCAAGGTCCATGATACTAAATATATGAGAAAAAAATTGCCTGTTTAGTAAATGTCTTATCTCTTAATTTAAAAAGTCAATTTAGGATTAGTTAAAATTCAAGACACTTTCTTTATACCCACCTTAGATCATATTAATCATTGAATAATTGTGCATTTTGATTAGATGCATGAATGATAGAAATATCACTTGTTTAAGACATATTCTGATGAAGTAAAATGATAGTTATCTCTAGACCCATAGAAAATAAGTAATTGTTTATGTACATAAGTTCTGGTTTTAACCTTATAGTGTATTTCTTCCCTTAATTGTAAGAAAGTATTCCAGAAGTTGAGTTAATGATATAGCAAATAGGACAGGTAACAGCAATGTTAAAAAAAGTACAATACTGGCTAATGTGCTTACACAAAAGGGTAGAAATGAGATTTAGTGGGTCAGGGGAGAGGTAACCAGAATGTAAGACATAGACTTAATGAAAGCCATGAATAATGACAAATATAGAAAACAGTTGGGAGGTCAACATAAATCACTATAGCAGCTTGTCATAGACAGTTGATTTGGTTCTCCCCAACTCCAGTCCAGCCTCATACAATTTGGAGATAATAGAAACCTGAAAACAACCTTCCCACACTCTCTTACAGATAGGGTCTAGGTGCAAGTAAGGTATCCTCATAGTTGGCACACATATAAGTCTTGGAAGGCAGACATGAGGACAAAGCTGTCTCCTGCTATTTTTTCTTGCAAGCAAGATCACGAGATGTGAAGAAGTGTGGTGACAAGATTCAACATCTAGTTTCCAGCTTTCTGGGCACTGAGAAGCGCTGCTGGCCAGTCTTGGTGGCTGCAGTGTCAACAGCATCTTCTTGCAGTCCTGATTGGAGCTAGATGGTATTTCAAATCATTAGTGAAATGATGGCCTCCTGACTGTGGTATCTCCATGCCTCCCAAAGGCTTGCAAAGTCTTTTTTTTGGAGGGGAGGGGCTGGGTGGCTAACTTTTCATTCTCTACATTAAATTCATTTCTGATTGAAATAAGTAAGAGGGTTTCTATTTTCTGCACTGAACCTTGAGTGAGAGATACAAGATTTAACTACAGTTTTATTGATAATAAGGAATGAAGGAGGAAAAATGGGTAAGAAAAGAAGGTTGAAAAGAGAAAGGAAGAGAAAATGGAGTTTCTTACTGATTATTGATCACCTATAATACACTGGTAACTGTCCTTGTCACTTTTACTTGTTTGAATTTACTGGATGACAGATGTGAATTCAGAAAAAACAAAAATAATAAATCTACCAGTATTCTGCTTATTTTACTTATAGCTTCAGGTCAGATTAATAGCGGAAGCATATTTCGTACAACAAGCACTCTTTCTCAAAACACACACTCAGACACAGCCAGAGCTAGTATAACATCATTAAAAATGGGTATTGGGGAGGGTGCATGTTGCAATGAGCACTGGGTGTTATACCCAAAAAAAATGAGTCGTTGAACCCTACATCAAAAGCTAGTGATTGTTGGTTAACTGAACATGATAAAAAAAAAAAAGCACACAAGTCTTGTAAAACAATGAGTCTGCTCTCCATGGATAATTTCTAAAATCTCTTAATAATCCCCAAATATTCTGACTTTCCAATAATGACTACTTTCATATTTTCATAAAGGATGACATATCAAAAATTCCCTACATCAAAAATTTGGACTTTTCTCTGGCTAATGGCCTAGGGAAAGACTGATATGCTTATTAATAATCTAACACTACTCCTGAACCCTCACTCTCTCTCCATCTCACTCCAGTCCAGAGGGGCCCAGTCTTTATCTCAAAGTCAGGCACACTTGAACCATTCTTCCAGAGGTAAACCACTCTTGCTACTGAGCCAATTTAAAAAATAATAACAACAACAAACCAAAAAGCCCAGTTTGCCCCTTTTTGATTCTTCCTCTTCTCCCTCTTTCTAGTTTCATTCATAGAGCAGAGTCCTAGCCCATGTACCTAATGCTCTATTCATCTTCCCAATCTTGACCAGTTCCATTTCTTTTGGAGAGTTCCTTCCCTTATATTACTGAGTCTACTAACAGGATTTTCCAAAATTTGTATAGGCTAATCAGAATGCTTACTACTACTTCCCATATTCATTCTCCTCATGGATTCCCCAGTGCCACACCCTGAATAGATATCCTGAAAACCATCCCTGTCCCCTAATATTATTCATCTTCCACTGGAGACAACTATGTACAGAGCTAATTAGGAACAACACAGCTATACTCCCCTCCCTGTACCCTACTATGATAGCCTCAGCTTCCTTTGTGCAACAGCCTTTGTCTAGATTTGTGCCACACATTCCCAGATCCTCACAATGATTCCATCTTCTTCTAGGTCGATATATATTTTGTTCTAAAGCAAAATAAAGGATAATTGATATAAAATATGAATAACCAAACCATGAAAATTTCTAATATCCAAAATTCTTTCCATAAAGTTATTTTATTTCATTTAAATGAAGAAGCATACCTCTAGAAAGGTAACCTCCCTGGGGATAGATATTCTATTTTTAACAATTACTACGTTTCCAGATATCAATATAATCCTTCACACAAGGTAACACACATTTAATAATTTTTATATGAATAAACAAAAAGGAATTTATGAGTTTGTTGTCACTCAAAGATAGTTACTATTGACTATAGTTAGTATATGTTGAGTATAATTTACTATTTATCCCTGAGTGCTACAGGTTATAGACATGTTCAGTTTTTCCACAGGAAATGTAGTTTTTATTTAATGCTGAAAAATACATTGTCCATTCAACTAATTACTACCATTGACTACTTTAAATATTCTTAGCTCAAACAAAATACACAAGAGAGTGAATTATCTAAATGTGAAAAAATATCTGATCAAACTCGGATAAATAGGGGGGTGCTTGGGTGGTATAATCAGTTGAGCATCTGACTCTTGGTTTCAGCTCAGGTCATGATCTCAGTGTCATGGGATGGAGCCCTATGTTGGGCTCTGCCCTCAGCACGGAATCTGCTTGACATTTTCTCTCCCTCTCTTTCTCTCCTTCTCTCTCTCTGTGCTCTCTCTCTCTCTAAAATAAAAAAAAATAAATCTTAAAAAAAAGAAGGAAATAGGAATGCGTCTAATAAAATGAGATAATAAAAATATTGTGACCTAGCTATTACCTGTGGATCAGCTTTTTCTTCTCCCAAAGCCCAACATATTCCTCATCAACCAACCTTACAGCTTCACTGGTAAACCATTTCTTATATACACAGGAAATGTAAACTAATTTGGGTTTTTGCTAAGTAACACACAATGATGTTCTATTACCAAAAAAAAAAAAAAAAAAAATACATCCCCAAATTGGACACAAATGCCTTCTAGATTATTCATAGTTTTGGATAATCCATGCTGCTGCTTTTTGTTAGTTGAGAATTATTTGTAAAAACATTCCAAAACTGTGCTAATTACTTAAAATAAAAATACATCTTTCTATACTTGTAAGCAGAATTTTGATATTTATATGCTGGATATTTATGATATAACATCTGCTTAAAATTCCATGTGCTATTTAAATTAACTATGATAGATTGAATAAATTAGTAGGAAGATTTTTTATTAAGCTAGAATAACAAAAATAAGGATGTTTAAAAACAAACAACATCTCAACATTTTCTATTATACCTTGAAAAATGACATTACATAAATAAAGCTATATTTATTACTTTTTCACAAACTCAAATCACTGAGAAATCCTTTGACCTCTATGAATGGTTTAACTTAATACTTTAATCCTTTCTTACCAAAAAAACTGCATTCACCTAATATTTGCTCACTTCATTGGAACAAATAGTCACTCTGATATCTGATATATACACAATGAATCCAGGAAAAAAAAAATAAGAAGACTGACTAAACATTTGTTAGAGTTCCTATCTTCTTCAAATAGCTGGCTTTATTCCACAGAGGGCATGGTGAGATGATATAAACGTTTTCCAGAGGAATATTAAATATGTTTATAGATAAAAGAAATCAATTTCAGTGTGATTCGGCATCATATGAAATGTAAACCCTATCAGTCACTATTAGGAATCCTCACAGCTCTCTCAAAGACTGATTGACTTGTTATCTCATTCACTCACCTAGTCCAGAGCATTCAGTGGGTCTACTATATACCCAGGATTATGCTAGATGCTACCTACTTGTAAACAAATGAGCTTGGTACTTCACAGTAAGCTCCATGATGGAGGTGAGCACATGGTGCTGTGGGAGCAAATGTGAGGGGCGCTCTACTTGGGAGACATCTGAGTGGAATAACGTATGATTGGAAAGATTACCACCACCCATGATTTTCTCAGTATTCCAATGTATTTTTAGATTTGCTAAAATTATTTTTCCTAAAAATGAATCTCATGTTACTTTTCAAGTTGAAATCCTTCCTACTGCTTTCCTGGAAAAGTCTAAACTTCTTTTCATGGCTCATAAGACTCTCCATGATTTTCTCTTGCCCACATCCACAAACTCATCTCTAAATATTCCTTAAAATATCCTGCACCATAAAGCCAAATAACATGAGTTATATTTCCCCAAACTTATCCTTTCATCATTCTTCTGCTTGGAATTCTTTTATCCAACTTGTTTACTCTTAAATTTTTAGACTCATGTCAAGCTTCACCAAATGAGGAAAACTTTTCCAGACCCATAATTGAGCTGCTTTGATAGCCCTCCATGGTTCTCCCATTTTATCTGGCACTTCCTTTGAATATTTGTCATATTGTACCATAAAAGCCTCTCTGCCAAACTGGACTGGGAAATATTTGAAGACAAAGACAGTTTCATTCATTTCTACGTTTTCAGGCTAACACACTGTCTGGCAGTCAATGAAACTCTGCTAAATGAATTAAGTAATAATTGATTGTGGAGCAGCACTCAATTGCTTTTTTGTCTTTTTCCATCAGAGCGATTCATCCCAGGGAGACCAGAATGGACACATTTTAAGTTTGGGGTATTAGTATGGCAATACCTCTCAACTTCCCAAGTGATATCTCCACCTCCTGTGTTTTCCCCATTAAATTTGTCCTCAGGTTGTGTTAGGACATCCTTTTTGGACACTTATATTAACCTGAGCTTAACTAGGCTGCCCCTGAACTATCACATTATAATATGTTTATGCATACATATGTCTATGTAACTCATTTCCTTGTAGTTCTTTTTGTGCAAATCCAATATATAATATAGTGCCTGGGACATAATGTTTCCTCAATTTTTCCATTCATTTATTTATTCATTTAGTAAGTACACATCTAGGAGCTTCTATTGAGCAGGAGTGCTAAATATTAAGGAATCACCAACACAGTGTTTGTAATATTAGAACCTGAAATAAGCAAGCAAAAGGAGAGAATAATGTCATAGAGGTTCCTGTCAGACAGGAACCTGACCTAAGAGCTGGGGCACCAGGTACGCATTCCCTGGGGATTTGAGTGGGAGAAAAACATAAATGTTGACTTGGCATTGACTAGGTGAAGTTAGACAGAGGGGAGGGCATTTCAAAGAGATAAACAAGAGTATGCAAAGAACCAGTACGGAGAAGCATGACTTAACCAAGGAACAAAATAAATGACAATATGTTTGAATCTTAAAGAGCAAGTGATTATGTGGTGTGACATTAAAGGAAAGAAGTAGGAAGGGAAGGATGGAACCATTCAGGCCTATTTGACCCAGTAAGAATTTGAGGTTTTTTTTCTAGAAGCAATGAGAAGCAATTAATAGACTTTACACAGGAGATGATATCATATTTCATTTAAAAAAGAACTTAAGGGTGAGGAATGGAATATAATGAGGCCAGACAAAATATAAAGAAACTAGGAGTCCAAACAAGAGATGAAGTAGCCAGATGAGGGTAGAAATACTGCCTGTGGAGACAATGAAATGGATAGTAGGAAGTAAGAGTGAAATCAGTAAGATTTAATGAGAGATGAGATGCTGCAAGTGAGGGAGAAAGCTGTGTCAAGTCAATAGGACAGACGTGCATAGAAATTTGAAGTTGAAAAATGAAATCAAGTATAATTTGAAGAGGGTTGATAAAGACAGTTTATAGTAAGGGTAGAAAGAAACAAATGAAATATAATAATTTTCAGAGGTCATTATAAAAGGGAAAGTCCTGTTTAGGTTTTTGAGGTTTAAACTGAACTTTAGAATGACCAAGATGAATGAAAATCTTAAAAGGAAAGTGGAGTGATGTAAATTTAGTTACAAGGCAGCTGTTTTGGAAGAACAGAATTGAGTGTTAATGGTGACTGCATTGAGAAGTTCAATAAATCATTGACATTGTTATTAAAGGAATTATAAATGATTAAGCATGAACAGAGGAAGCAAGTGAGCCAGGTGTTGAAATCATCAAGGAAATGGAAGAATTGCATTGATCATTTGGGAAAGATGCAAAGTGAAATGGCATGACTTCAAATCAACTGTGAGAACTAAGTTGGAAGCGGAAGAGCTAACTTCAGTGTGAAGTGGCAGCAAACCAATAGTCTGGAATTTGTAGCATAGCATGTGGGTAGAGTGGATACAACCCCACCTTCATCTGAGTTGTGCAGAGTGGAAGATGGTAATATTGCCACTTTTGTGCCATATCTACATCATATGTTTTAGCACTCTTAATTGCAAGTTACCAGTATACAATTCAAATTAACCTTTTAAAGCAGATTTTTTTGTCTCTCATAATTGAAAGACTGCCTTTGGAATATCATAGTACAGGTGTTCAGGTGATGAGCCAGTCTCTCTCCTTCTCCCTTTGCTGTGTGTGTCAGTGGCAGGATGGCTCTCTAACATGGTGGCAAGGATAATTTTAGCAGGTTGAGGGTCTACATGGTACTTAGTTCTCCTATTATTCACTCTTCTCAGTACCAGTGAAAATTATGGGAAGGACTTCTACTGGCCCTGTTGCATTTCATACCATCCTCAGCAAAGCACTATGACCAGAGAGATGCTGTACTCGGCTTGGTGAGGCCTCACTCCTGTGCCCACCCTTTTTCTGGGTGAAGAAGGGGTAACTCCTCTAAAACTACATAATAATTTGATGTTCACTTTTGAAAAAAATCATTCCATTTTCAGAGAAGGAAGAGTGTTCCTGACTCTCAAAAACAACATTTATATAAAATGTATAAATCATTTATATAAAATAAACATTTATATAAAATATATAAAATATAAAAATAGTTAACATTTCTAAACTGAATTCATCTTTCCCTAAAAATATATTTCTCCTTATCTACATGATTTCTTAATCACCTTATCTACATTATTTTTAAAATATATTTTAAGTGACACCTTCATTTTTTTTTTCCTGTTGCCCACGCAGACCATCTGGGAGTCATTTATGATGCTTTTCACACAGGAAAAATAATTTATGTTTAGTTAGAAAAGCACTGAGAGAAAAATATTTAGATGTAGTTAAGCCTTATAACATAGACAAGGAAGATTTTTGGTTTTTAAACTCTGTCATGAGGGGCACCTGGGTGGCTCAGTCCTTAAGCGTCTGCCTTCAGCTCAGGTCATGATCTCAGGGTCCTGGGATCGAGCCCCGCATTGGGCCCCCTGCTCAGCGGAAAGCCTGCTTCTCCCTCTCCCACTCCCTCCTGCTTGTGTTCCCTCTCTCCTTGTGTCTCTCTGTCAAATAAATAAATAAAGTCTTTAAAAAAAATAAATAAACACTGTCATGATATTAATGGTTTTCTTGCATTTAGGGACCAATGAATCCCAGAAATATTTAGTACTGTGACTGCTCTTTTAGCAAGTCATTTTCACATAGTGGTTAAGATAAAAGAGTATGGCATCAACAAACTTGATTCTGGATCTCAGTCTACTAAACCGTATTGTTTGACATTGGACAGGTTTCTTTTTCTATAATATGGAGGCAATTACCTTATTCAGAGATACCATGTGAGGGTAAACTGACATAAGGCACAGAATTTGCTGTATATAGAGTCTGGTTCATGGTAAAAGTTTAATAAATATTAAAGATTATCATGTCATTATTAGAAATTGCCTCTGCTTTGGGATTCGGCCTTTTCTCTCTGTTACAGCTTTAAGGTGAAGAGTATGCTGTTATCTTGTTTAAGATCAGCACATGTTTCTGTGTGAATGGCCTAGTGGTATCAAGGAGATAGGTTCCTACTGCAATGCTAACAGTTCTAGCTAATCCGTTAGATTATTTTACATCGACATCAAAACAATGGAGAATGGCATCAGCCTGGAATCTGTAGATAAGCTCTCTTCAGGCTCAAAGAAAAAACATAGGAAAAGGGAAAGCTGGAATGTTTCAGAATATAAAAATATCAAAAAGAATCAGAAAATGGAAGAAAGAAGTAAATTTAGGGGAATCTTTTAGGATCCATCTTTAGCTTTCCTCCAGTAACCTGAGCCTTTCTTTTTGTCGAGATCCACATGGCCCTGCCCATCCTCCTTCCTTCTCTGACTCTTTCTCCTTCTAAATTTAACAGCAGGGCTAATTAAGTGCTTCTGGGACAATGTAGTAACTAGTGAAACCCAATTTGAATTGTTTAATCAATAAAGCAAATATGCCTTCTGCAAACTATATTAGTTTTGCTTTTTACCTCCATCTAGGAAAAGTCGATGTATGTACTCAAGTAGAGCTTAAAAGATAGCACAGATAAAAATACCCATTGCATCTGGTCACTCCTTTCTTGTGTGATACACCTAAATGCAAATAAAAGGTTCATTATTCTGAGCATGAATTAAACAAATATGTACAAATGATACAAAGTCAAACTACCTTCAGGTTATCTTGGTCCTATGCCATGAGAATAGATTTAGAAAATGTGAACAAATCACATTATGTGATTAAGTGTTGGAGTGGGGTGTTGCCTTTCTCTTCACCTTGTGTTTCTCTGCTAAGGGACAGCAAATTATTGCAACACAACCTTGGTCTTCTTAGCTTCTTCCCTTATTCCTTACCAGGACAAGATGAGCGAATTATCTGATTGATAAGTTTTGATGAGGAACTGAGTAAATGTAGTCAGCATCATCACTCTCCCTTCTCTTAGGGAATCTGTCTACTTCCAGGGACAATGCATCCTACTCTCTGCTGGTCACTTCCATAAGCTTAGCTCAGGGTTTGTCAACCATGGCACCCAGTGACATTTCAGACCAGATAATTCTTTGTTTTGTGGACCGTGTTGGGCATTGTAGGATGTTTAGCAGCATCCCTGACTCATACCTACTAGAAGCCTGTAGCACTCCTCCGTTTGTGACAATTAAACCTTTCTCAGATACTGCAGAATGTCCCCTGAGGGATGGGCAGGGAGTGGGATGGCTTCCAGTAGAGACCTGCTTTGAGGCTTTCCAGTACAGGGAGCACTGCCTGATCGAATGGGTGACTCCGCCTAATTCTTAAGCCTTCTCCACACCCAACATGGGGCAGGAACCCACAACCCCAAGACCAAGCATCTCATGCTCCATGGGCGGAGCCAGCCAGATGCCACTCGCCTAATTCTAATTAACCTGAGCCAAATTTTACAGTAACAGTAACAAAATTGATACTTTAATTTCTTTTTATGTAACTCCTTTGTCTCTCAAACAGTCCAAGCTCTAGAAAGGGGTGTTGGTTATGGGCCTTTTACAACTTCAATTAAGAACACAATTCAGTTTTTGTTTGAGAAAATTAATTATAGATGGACTTTGAGTCCATTGATGGGAGGGAGGAGGTAAAATATTTTAAAAAGCTAAAACAGAATCTTTACTTTCCTGCCAATATTAATTTGTCTGAGAGCCATATTTTTGCTTTTTTAAGCAGACTACTATTTCTTTCTTTTTTTTATTTTACTTTTCAAATAACTTTTGTCATTAACATTTATTTCAATTAAGGAAATGTGAGTTCAGAATTAATGTAAGGTGAAACCTTTTCAAAGTATTTGGCAAAGGAAATACTATTAAGCGTTTGACTAAAATGTTTGTGGCACCTGGCCTGGGATTAGGATGGCAACTTTTGACCAGAACATGGTCAGAGAAGGGATACATTTTCTGAGCCTCACGTTGCCTGGGAACCATTTCTCAACACTGCGGAGATTAATGGACAAGAGAATAGACTCTAGCGTCAGACAGGCTTGGGTCATTTATTAGCTCCGTGACTGTATTTAATATAAAAATTTTCTCTGATACTGTTTTCTCACCTCTAAAAGAGGCTAAGATGAGTACCTCTTTCATACATTTTTATTTTTGAGGATTACATTAGATAATATGTGTCAAGTACTAATCACGCTATCTGGCATACAGGAGACACTAAAAATAAATTACAACCATTATTCTAATTCACACTCAACATGATGACAGCAGGACAAGTATCTATTTATGATGTGCTCAGGGAAGAAAGCAGAGTGATCCTTGAGATTGTGGGATCCACAGAGAAGAGAGAGACTATTCAGGACACCAGACCACAGAGCACCTCGGTGAGTCAGCCAGCGCGGCAGGACGAGGTGATAGTAGAGACTGGGGAGACTGAGGCTTCGGTGCCCAGCACCGCGTGGTGCCATCATGCCAATGTGAAGGGTGCAAGAGGGGCAATTTCCAATCAATACGGGAAAAATAAATTCCAGAAAACATTACCATCACTAGTTACCCCGGTCGGGGAGAAAAATTGGGGTTAGAAAGAACATTGTGGACGTTAAGGGAATGCAGATGGTGTCAAAGCCCTGAAGGTGACCTACTTCTGAAGCTCTTTCTATTTCACCGGAAGGTAACCAGAGAGCATAAGAGAAGAGCACAATGCAACACAGGCAGCCGGTGTCTGTACTGAAGTCTTTCCTCTAGCTGCAAAAGATTTAGAAACCCAAGGATGTGGAAACGATTGTTAAAAAATTCGCAATTGCTGTACTTATTGATATTATCAACACATAGAATATACAGTTTAATTTTCTAGTGACTGTTTGGAGGGCTCTCACATAACTAATTTTTGAAAGGATTCTGCTCAAGTGCTGTTAAAAATGATAGATAGAGAGACTCAAGGAGACACAACCAACCACGTGAACACAGGAAGTGTGCATAAGAAACAACTTCTCTCAATTGTGTCTGACAGCTGTATTGATTCGAGTTGCATGAGTGGTGCCTGAGCGGAGATTGTTGCCAGATAACCCATTCTTGCAGTAGCAGGTTAGAGATACTTTTCCACATTGTTCTAAGGGGGATCAATGACCCTTAGGGTACAACCTTTCCCCCACCTGCTGGGCTGGGAAGACATTGAAACAAAGGTGGATAACAAGTGAAGAATCGGGTGGGAGACGTGAAGTAGAGTGCTGGTATTCTGCTTTATTTCTTTCTGTATACATCGGATTTTATTTGTTCACGCTAACTCACTTGATAGTCCTATTGCAAGAAGAGTAAGGAGTTGTCATGGAGAAAAGGTAAGAGGAAAGGAAATCACAAAACTCAAGAAAATTTTCTATACATTCTACCCTTTGAAGAGAAGAAAGTGACATCTTTGTTTAATTTCAGTTTTCCCAATTCTCTCTCAATTGGTTATCATGTAATTCAGCACTCAGGCACAAAGATTGTGCTGTTACAACTTCCTTATGAATAGAAAGAACTCTGTACTCTGTGGAAACAGGCAAGGCAACGTGATTACCCTTCTCTTTTATCTTAAGACTTCTCTCGCAATTTGAAGAATTCAAGGTACTACAGTTCAAGTTTAACATAGTCACATCCCCACCTTCATTTCACATGGGAAGGATGTTAAATAGAAATCTACCAAGAAGTTAAAATTTAGCCATAGAAAATATTTTTTACTCTAAACAAAATCCATAAAAATATAATTCAGTATATCAGTAAGATAGAGATCTTGTTTTGTCTTGCATGTTAATTTCATCATTGTCCATGTAAATTCATAGTTTTGAAGGAAACATGTAAAACAGATGTTTCACTATTAGAATGTCACTGTGATGACCTGGAACTATTAGATATGAAAAAAAAAGCATTAAAATACTGCACTTGGGGAGTAGTGAACTATATTTTTTAAAACTCTAAGTAATTTTGTCAAACTACTTTGACATGGTTTGATAGCAGAGTTTCTCAGAGGACTTTGGAAAGTGAAATTTCTATGACATTATTGTAATTTTACTTATACACACAATATAAAATGGAGAAATTAAGCCAAAACTCAAGCTCAAATCATGGCTTATCTTTTTGACCTTTGGAGTTTAGATGTCTTGAGTTGATTTAAAACAAAGGAACAAAAAAACTATCATGAATCTTCTTGTCTTCATTTCTTTGGAATCACCTTCATTTTTATCATGTGCTTACTATTGTGCTGCATTTAGAAAATATCCTTTCTTTAAAATGATTTTATTTATTTATTTTTTAAAATTTTATTTATTTGACAGAGAGAAACACAGTGAGAGGGGGTAGGTACACAAGCAGGGGGAGTGGGAGAGGGAGAAGCAGGCTTCCCGCTGAGCAGGGAGCCCGATGCGGGGCTCGATTCCGGGACTCCGGGATCATGACCTGAGCCGAAGGCAGACGCTTAACGACTGAGCCACCCAGGCACCCTAAAATGATTTTATTTATTTATTTGATGGAGAGTGAGAGAGAGCACAAGCAGGGGCAGTGGCCGAGGGAGAAGCAGGCTTCCCACTGAGCAAGGGGCTGGATGCAGGGGCTCAGTCCCGAGACCCTGGGATCATGACCTGAGCCCAAGGCAGAAGCCAACCCAGTGCCCCAGAAAATACCTTTTTTTTTATACAACAATATCCAGTGATTTATTCTAGCCATATGTAAATTAGACTTAAAAATAAATAATAAATTTATGTTTTACTCTAGGAATAAAACTTCAGTATTCCTTAGATTTGCTTCTTATACAAAGCACACTATATCTTAAGACCAGCTGAGCATTGCCCATTTGCTTACAGAAGAATGGGAGAGTTAGGAAAGACTGGGACCTGGAATTATCCTAAAACATGCTCTTTCTGGTCTCTATGGGCTTGTGTAGACAGTTTCCTTTGGCTAGAATGTCTTCTACTCAATTCAATACTACTGTTTTCTATACTCAATTCAAATGTCACTTCTCCTTTTGTAAAACCTTTCTCTGCATTCCAAGGCCAGATTATATGTGTTTCCATAGCACTTTGTGAATGTGTAGAGTGTGTCGATTTCCCTGGTTTCAATACCATCTGTCTTGACTAAATTGTCAGCTGGGTCTTAGGCATCTCTATCCCAGTTTAGTGTCTTCTCTTATTATTCATCCAATAAATAGTTGCTAAATAAATGCTAAATGAGATGCTTATCCATCTTGGATAGTGAAGTTGATAGGAAATAGGATTCAGCTACTAATGCCGAAAGAAAGTTTAGTGTGGAAAAAAAAGCATAACAGACACACAAAATCATGATTCGTGGTGATACTTTTCTATCATTTATCCCTAAACTCAGAAGTCATCCTTTAAAACCATCTCTTAATTTATCTCGTGTCCAATCAGTTATGATTCTGACAATTCTAGTCTGACTCTAATTCTGCCCCCTTCCTCAACCTATCAAATGCCAGAGCCCTAGTTTTGGACCTACCTTGCAATTTTACCGAGAAATTTGTGCTAATTTTACATATTTCCAATATACAAAACAAATATACTGATTGCATATTTGACTTAAATTGTAATATACCTCTGAATTTTATCTGTTTATAATTTCATCTTACCTTTTTTAATTAAAAAGTTTTATGAAATTCTCACTTTGTATCCTGTACTGTGCTAAAAGATATAGGGAATATAAAAACAAGTTTATATCACCAAATACCTATCCTTGAGGTTCTTATACCTAGGTGGAAAGAAAAAAGCAAATGTAAGTCAAAGGAAACTGGGACATGATGGGATATTTATAAATATTTGTGGAATGACTGAGTAAAGTTTAACTCCATAAGATAAAGATCACGAGCACAATGGTAATGTGGAAATGAAGGAAGTCAATGAATACTCAAGTGCCAGTAAAGAGATAGCTAGATGTCAGAGTTAGGGCAGTTTGGGAAAGTAGATGGTGGAAAAGAGTCTATATGACAGAAACAGGGGTCCCAGATGTTACAACCTTTGAAAAAGAGACATAAACACTGGGGCAGAGTCCAGAACTTTCACAGAAACTTTCCAGAAAGGACCTTACTGTAGAAAAATGTTTTAATATCTTCTAAGTTCACATACTTTGCTTTCTTCAGCATGGCATCTGGCCTTGACCTTGGATTTGTATATAGATCTTACTTGGACTGAGTGTTGCTTGCTCTGATTTTTCTGTACCTGACACTATCATGTTCCTCACTCATCACCGACTTTACGGATTAGAGTTTTGGCATGCATTATTCGCTTTGATTGGTATGCCATAAGTGTACTGGGAATAATTTTTTTTTTAATTTTGATAAGAATTATAAGCTGAAACTTGGGCTACAAGCTGGTGGAGCAGTTTGAAAAGCACAACCCGGGTGCCTGGGTGGCTCAGTTGGTTAAGCGACTGCCTTCGGCTCACGTCATGATCCTGGAGTCCCTGGATCGAGTCCCACGTCGGGCTCCCTGCTCAGCAGGGAGTCTGCTTCTCCCTCTGACCCTCCCCCCTCTCGTGTGTTTTCTCTCTCTCTCTCTCTCTCATTCTCGCTCTCTCAAATAAATAAATAAATAAAATCTTAAAAAAAATTTGAAAAGCACAACCCTTGTACAATCCAACAAGAAATATTTCCAACAACAACAACAAAACAAAGCAACAGACCTTTTACTGGCTGGGTCAGAAAATGGCATCTGTTAAGCTCACCTGGCAGAATTGTTGCTTTTAGTCCACAAGGGAGCTGATGAGAAGGAAAGTGCAAAACACACACAGAGAACACGGGCCTTCACAGAGAGATATCAGTAATTAGGGGAATTTGCTTGTGTGCTACAGATGGCACACGCCAGAACCATATAATGTGAATGTGTCGGTATTGTGTAATCAGTTTCTTAGTAGAAAAACTATCACTGTTTTCATTTTCTGAGCATGGCTCTGGCTCTAAGCTTATTCAGTGGTAATGGTCTGCATTCTGATATGAGCAGGAATAGATGTCTGCATTCATGAGCAGGACAGGCTTCTCTTTTAAAGAATAGAACTGAACTGCTTTTGGCAACATATTTCTAGAAGATGTTCATTTACAGGAAGGGGGGAGTTTATGCATGATTTACTTTGCTGATATATTCACTTAACACTGGTGGGTGGATGTGAGTGGGAAAATTGCCCAATTTTAGTTTTCTGTTAAAAACTTGAGTCTGCTGGATATGCTCATTTACCACAGCTAGATTCAATCCTCTGAAATGGTTAAGAGTGAACATAAGGGTGAAGAGACATTCAGTGGAAAGCAGCTAAACCTTCCAAACAGTGAGGAAAAGTAGGGAAATTTTCACCCATATCATTCCATATTTTTCTTATCTTTTTTTTCAAGCTGAAACATTGAGAGGATTTTATTTCTACCCTACATCTCTTCTACCTTGTGTCTTTATTCTCCTCATTACCCCCTTTTTATTTTAAAGCTATTGATTGAACACTGACTGTGGAAAAAGTTGGCTAATAGCTTTATTCTAAAATTAAAGTGATATCTGCTTTCTTGCTTTGCTTCATTACGTGTTATTTGTATAATCAAAGAATAGACGAGAATGTCCTGGGACTCTGATATTGATGAAGACACTCACTTTATAGGGATTTGAGGTAATCATCAGATTCATTATATCTAAATTGTGCATCCAAATGATGGAATAGAGAAATAGAGGATAGTAGATGGAGAGAAAAATAATATATACTTAATATTCTTAGAATATATTTTATGGAAGAGTTAAAAACCATTCAGAGCCAGCAGCTGCATGCAGAATTTGGCAGACTGTTCAAATGGAGAAAGATGGATTTGTACATCTGTATCTACTCTGGCCGCAGTCTGACTGTAGTGCTTATGACTGATATCCCTTAGCCTCTAGGGCAACATTCAGATGCATGGGCAGAAACAAAACAGAAATGGTTGAACTGGGAAGAGGGCATTTATGAGAGCATTGCAAACAGCTCATTTAAAAGGTTTTCAAAATATGGTTGTAATATTGCTCAGTCACTTCATTCTGAACACTCTTAAGAGTCACTCGCCTCAAAAATTGTAAGCTCATAAACACTGTTCTATTTCTTTCTTTTGTGGTTCTACGTTGTTAGTTTCAACAGTGAAAAATCACAGTGAACAAGATTGGCCTCTGCGATCAGCAAAGACCTCAAATTCTACTTTGGTGTCTAGGAGCCAAAATCATTAAATACTAATGTGTCTGTCTTTAAAAAAAAAGGAGATGTTAACATATCTAAAAAGATGTCAAAATCTTGTGTTGATACTGTGGAAATCACTATGTTTGTCACTGAGGTCTTCCAGTAAATTTCCCTAATTGCTAACATCCTTCAGATTCTATGTATTGTTTTGCACTTCCTTTTGCTTCAGCTCTCTGGGGGACCAACACAAAAGAATGTGAAAGTTTCAAACATTTTTAACTGCCAGAGTGTTTAATACATGTTATCTTTTTAATACCTGCTTCAGCTAGAAATTTCTATTTGATACATCATCACTAATAATTTCAAAAAGAATAAGGATGGCTCTTAGTTTTAATACTTTGTGATATTGCTTAGATTTTGTGGCTATTTGTAATACTACATATGGAATTTAAAAAAATTAACTATATTATTGGATAGGTAATCATTAATAAGGCTCCAATATATAAATAAAATAAAACAAAAATTTACTCTGTTGCCTTTCTCATAAAAAAACTGCTGGTATTATATTTTTATGGATGGCCTTCTAAATAAAGGTACTTTGTGAATTAATAGGCATGTAAAAATAATTAAATGAATAGATAAATAAAGTCATCTGTTTTCACATAAAAAAGCACCATTATGTAAACCATGTTCTGAACTTTGACTTTATTATATTCATATGGTGGGCTGCTAATATATTGACAATTCATATAAAAATACATCTATTCTGGCGTATTTTGAAAGGTGCTACAAAGTCATAATTTGAACTATGTTGTTTGTAATGGATAGACTTCAAAGCCACCGGTCCTGTGTGTAATCTTCTTTGAGTGTGGGAGGTAACTGTGATTTGCTTCCAACCACTAGCATGTGGAAAATGTGATGGCATGTTATATCATCTATGGAAGAATCCATCTTGTTAGGTGACTTGGTCTAGAAACTCTCTTTGCTGGCTTGATGAAGAAAATGGCTATATTAGGAAAGATCACCTGGATAAAATCTGTGGGCAGTCTCTGGGAACTCTAAGCAGCTTTTCAGAGTTGAGGACACTCTCCAGCCAATAGCCATCAAGAAGCCAAGCCCTCAACTATATAGCCTCAAGAAAATAAATTCTACCAACAATCTGAAGGAAAGATGGAACAGTCTGGAAGTAATGTCTTCTCCAATCAGTCCACCAATGAGAATATAGCCTGTTAAACACCTGGATTACAGCCTTGTGAGGCCCTAATCAGAAGGTTCAGCTAAGCCAGGCCTGGATTTCTGACCCATACAAACTATGACAGAATCAATGTGTGTTGTTTTAAGCTTCTAAGTTTGTGGTAAATTTGTTAATTTAGGAGCTGTTAACTACACATCCATAAGTTCATATTTAAAGACTTGGCAATGTAAAAACAATAGTGAGACTAGGCAAAAGTACAAAATGAAGATGAATGTGGATTAACATGAGAGAAAAATAAATAACAGGAGACATTAGTTTGTAGTAAGCAATGTAACAAAACATATGTTGTATTGTCACAAAATATATCTACTAATTACAAACAAGTATAATGCAGTCATTCTTGCATAAAATGTCAACATATGTGGGTAATGGAGTTGTAAACAAGAGTAAATATATCTCATGTGGCTTGCACTGTAATTTTCCTTAAAGGTAAAAATAAGAGCTATTGCTAAAGATTATGCTATATGTAACTAATATGTCCTAAATAATGACCATAGTCTATTGGCTCATTAAAATTTATTATTTTTAATACCTATGCTATTTAAGATTTATTTGTTGTTTTAGTGGTACACAATAAATACTGTGTTAATATTTTAGTATTTTCCTCATCTACCCACAGGGAGAGAAATTATGATGTGGATGAAGGACATTGATGATTCATTGGTGGATGGGGGAGACCATAGGGAAAGGAATGGAGGGGCTATAAATAGATACAGACAAGCAAGTCTGTATCGAGTGTTGATGTCTATTCTCATATTTTTTTCACACCTGGGCCCCTTACGCTGGCACAGCTCTGCTGTTCTCGATAAGACCACCAGGCTGATTGTTGGATCCACAGCTTGGGAGAAGGGCTGCTTTTCTCTTATTTCTCTTTCCGTGTGTGTGTGTGTGTGTGTGTGTGTGTGTGTGTGTGTGTGTGTGTGTGACTTTTTTCTCTACCTAAATGTCAGAGCTCAGCGATGTAAGAGCTCAATGGTATGGACATGCAGAAAATGGCCTAAGGTGCTCACTTAGCCTGCTTCTGGTTTAGGCCCTAGATTAGTGGCTCAAAGGTAGAAAATGTCACCTAAGCCAGTTTAAAGACCCCCAAATACAGTTTATTTTTTTAAATAATCTTTTTTATTTTAGAATACTTTTTGATTATTCTAAAGTGTGAATATAGGACAGAGTTCCCATATGCACCCACATCACTTCCCATTTTACTTATATCTTACATCAGTATATTGTCATAATTAATGAACTGGTATTGATACATTATTATTAACTACAGCTCATACTTTTTTCATATTTCTTTATTTTTTCCTAATGTCTTTTTTCTACTCCAAAATCCGATATAGGATACCACATTGCAATTAGTCCTCATGTCTCCTTAGGCTCCTTTTGGCCATAGAATCTTTTAGACTTCCCTTGTTCCCTTCCTTTGTTTTTGATACCTTGACAGTTTTAAGGAGAACTGCTCACGTATTTGTGGAATATCCCTCAAATGGCATTTGACTGATTTATTTCTTATAATTGGACTGGGGTTGTGGGTTTTTGGTTAGAATACTGCAGATATAACTTCTGTTCTGATCACACCATACCAAAGGCACATGAATTGACATGACTTACTGATGTTAATCATGATCACCTGGCTGAGGTGGTATTTCACAGATTTCTCAACTGTGAAGTTATTCTTTTTTTTTTCTCTTTCCAAAGTGTATTCTTTAGAAAGAAACCACTATGCATCCCATACTTAAGGAGTGGGGAGTTCTACATAGACTGTTCACACTGATAGGTATCAGGTTAAAATCCTTATTTGGGATACAGTAAAATGAGGTAATGTAGTCCTATCTCCGTAAACATATAATACGTATGTTCAATCATCAGTCTAATTTATCTATATATTTTATCTATGTATCTATGTATCTTATCTATTTAAGAACTATTATTTTTTAAGGATTAAATTTATTTATTTGACAGAGAGAGAAGAGAGAGAGAGCACAAGCAAGGGGAGGGGCAGAGGGAGAGGAAGAAGCAGGTTCCCCACTGAGCAGGGAGCCCGATGTAGGGCTCCATGCAGGGCTCCATCCCAGGACCCCGGAATCATGACCTGAGCCAAAGGCAGACGCTTAACCGACTGAGCCACCCAGGTGCCTCTCTAAAAACTATAAGTTGTGTGCATTTCAATAGTAAGGTTGAACTCCAGAGACCCAGAGAGATATAGAAAGGTTTTACTAGTCTGTACATTTTTAAACCATCCCATGAAACTTTGTTAAGTGAATGATATTGCAGAAGCAGTAGGATAAACTGAAAAGAGAGAACACCATGAAAAGGAAAAGGAAGAACATTCATGAAAGAGATCAGGAGCAAGAAAGGCTCTCTGGACTGGAGAAATCTATAATAAAAGAGCTATAAAGGACACTATCTTAGGATCTCTATATAGTTAATAACAGCAATCAAACAAATTTGTGGGTTATTTAGAATCAACCAGGAATCAAAAACATTTTTTAAATAAAAATATGTGATGAATTTTTATACAACCAAACATACATGGTACTTGAAATATATACATATATGTGTGTACACACACACACACACACACACACACACATTATATGCTAGGGACTTTGGTGTAAAGAATTCATACCATTGTAGAAGAGATGGAATTGTATTATTCATAACATTTTACAATCCATACCATTGTACAACAGGTATACTGGCTTATGTATGTGAATAGTGTAGAAGGAAGAAAGGCTTGAAACCTAATCTGATCAGGGATTCATCTGTTTCTTCAATATTTCTTTATTTTTGTTCTTTTCCTTTGTCCTTAGGCTGATTTCCTCATGGTTAAAAGTAATTAGAAATAACAGCTTCTTCATTTTCCCATAGGTAGGGGAAAAAACACTTCTTACCTAGCTATTCAAAGAATAGTCCTATAATTCTTTGACAATTGAGCTGGTAATTTTGGCTAGGGGAATGGAGTCTGTTGGCTGGTTTAACAGACCTTTTACCAAACTGCTCTTACTGTCAACATCTGCCTCCCCAATTCCATCTGCTGGTGGGTTTGTTCATGAAACACAAGGGCTCAATTCTAGACTTACCCATATCCTAACAAAAACATGGAGAATGCTAGGAAGAAGAAAAGGTAGTGGTCAAGTATAGCGAACTTTCTATGTCCTGATATATCAGGGAACATTTTTCTGTTTCTACTAAAATCTTTTTAGCTATGAAAGAATTACCTTATATGTTCTCCTTATTATCCAGAGAATATGAATATGACTTATGTAGTTAACTCTAATTTATTGATCAATAGATCACGTTTTCAAAATCAGATCTTGTCATATACTGCATATGTCATTACTTTAGAAATTTTTAACAGGGTGTCAGAATACTGAGAACATAGCAATGATTCTGATATTACCGATAATATACATACTCTTTGAATTAAGCAAATGCATGGTTATATGAGTGGATTGTGAAGTCAAGTGTGTAACTTTCCTCTCTTGGAAAGATTTTAAGCTTTGGACGCAAAAATCACATTTTGGTGTTGAGTTTTCTCAAAGTCCAACTTGTGAAATATTTCCTAGGGTATTTCCTAGGATAGAACTGCAGTAATAATTAAGTTAATACTATCTGTTTTTATATTAGGCAAATATAAATATGAACTATTCCACTTTTGGATGAATAATAGTTCAGACAATGATAAGTTTATTTAATTTGTTTATCATTTGTAAATATCCATTGATGTACTAAACATCTGATGTCATTGCTATCATATTATTTAGCATTAATATGACACACTGAAATTTCAAGATGCTATAATCATTAATTAGTCATATTTCATAATACTCCTGTGAGGTAATGTGGTGATACAGAAAGTTGAGTTACAGATAATTTAGGTTGCTGACCTGAAGGAATTACCACTTATAGGTGAATATATTGTAAATTAGTGGTTAGTAATCTGTGGAATTATTGAGCTTCTTGTATTGATATATGCAAATATAGATAACAATTCAAAAAGTATGTTTGTTATAGCTATGCCATTCCTGTCATATTATTTAATATTATGACTTTTGTATACTCTTGGAAAGTCTAAAATGAGAGATTTCCAGACCTGGGAATAAACTGAGGAATGTGAGGGTGTGTGGAATTAATTGAAATTTTGGATCTAAGAAATGATGTCACCTGAATAAATCATTATGCAGAAACTAAAGGCCAGCTGAGAGCCTCAAATGGGGGAGTTTTGGAAAAATGAAAATGTTTTGCAAATAGACCTCTCAGTAGCTGTATCAAATGTTGTAGATTTCCATTGTTCTCTGGACTCAGTGACCAGCTACATTTACTATCTTCACTGTTCCCTACTGCGGTCACTGTAGGATATGATGCACCTTGAAAAACTTGTTCATATGTGAGTTAAGAAGTTTGATCATCTCATTTTTTTTTTCAGATAATTTAGCTTGACCAGCTGTCCTCTCTCTATCCTTTCATGGTAGTTACTATAAGATTTTATAAACTGTAACTCTCTTTCTTGCAATAAATCGGCAACTTGTAGGGTAAGCAAAAGGATTTTGGGGACAGACTGGGGCATGTTAATAGTATCTAGCACTGGGGAAAAGGAAAGTGCTTACTATGTATCAGAGATATAATGAGAGAGATGAAAGTATCCCAGTCTGTGTGAAATTCCTACTGTGGTGGGAAAAGGTGTTCTAGTTAGGACATCTGGTTAAAAAGAAGAGTCACTCATTACATCCAGTAATGAAGAAACTGTTTTAAGAATAACTGTTCATCCAAGAAAAAAATGCATAATTAGGCCATAAACAGATAGAAATGATAATATTGCAGACCAATGAAAAAATTTAGAAACCTACTTTTTTGGGGGTTGGGGGGGAATCTCAGGCAGTACACTAAGAACATCAGCTGTAGAAGTTAGACAGAATTATTAATGATTATGTGTTCTGCTATAAAATGACTCATGACCCTCCAAATTTTATCATTCCTCCCTTTGGTTACAAGTTTACTTTGTCTTGTTCTCCATTGCGTGCAGATATTTGACTTGTTATATAGCTCCTGTTTACTCCTAACTATTCTTTCCTCATAACTCCAGCATGAATCTTGCTCTTCCTTACCTGACAAAGTATTTTAGGGTTTCCTTGAGCGGGTCTTTCTAGATTTATCTTCTGCTAAAAGCTACTTTATTGCCCCTACGTTTTCCAGTTCGAATTCCTTAAAGATAAAATATGATCACCTAGTTGATCTGTGTTTTCTGTTCAGTTGATTGACCAGGAAACCATGGATTTGGAACTCACCCATTGTTTTGTTTTCTGTGGCTTTGAGAGTGGGGTGGGGGGGGCCGAGTGATTAAAAATATGGCTGTTTTGACTTTTCTTTAGAAGTTAATAGTAAAAAAGCTCGAAATGATTGACTTGTTTCGCATACAGAAATAATTTCAGAACAATATAAAGAGTGCCAATGATAAGATCTTGTGAAACATAGAAGGGAAACACAAGGAGGTAATAAATGACAAACACTGGGAAGTCAGAGACATTTTCATACAGACAATATACTTGAGTTAGGGTTGAGTAGCCATTTTCCAGGTCCTTAAGTAGGCAGAAGAGCTTTTCAAAATGAGAGAGTATATGCCACGGCACAGAGATAGAAAACTCTTATATATTTGGGAAACCATAAATAGTTTTGTCTGGTGGAGGAGGTAAAGGTTGGAAATTTGTCAGCAATCATTTGCAGTAATAGTTAAGGGCCAGGTAATGGAGTTCTTCTACATCAATGAAATGATTGTGGATTTAATCCAATGATTGATATAGGAACATAGAAATATTTTAAGTGGATATGTGTTATAATTCGATATGCATTTTCAAAAGAGCATTCTGGGAATACATGAGACAGGATTGAAGATGGGCTAGATAGGTGATCAATTAGGTATCATTTGCAATGGTGCTCTGAAAAGAACAAGAGAATGGGATGGCGGTGATGGTTGGAATGAAGATGTAAGGATAAATGCAAAAGCTCTAACGAAGAATCAGTGGTCCCTTTCTCTGTGAAATCACCATGGTGGCCGGAATCTTGTACGCATCTCCCGAAAACTGGAAGGACTTTAAGGCCCTCATTGCAGCTCAGGACAGTGGGGTTCAGGTTGGCATGTTGTCTGTAACACCCCACTTCCACTTTGTCCAAACCAACGACACCCCTAAATTTCTCCATAAATTTCCAGCAGGTTTCCAGCACTTCAGGGTGACCTTGGATCCTGTGTATTTGAGAGTAACGTCACTGCCTACCATGTGAGCAACCAGGAGCCACAAGGATGTACTCTAGAAACAGCAGGTGGCTCATTGGGTGAACTTTGTTGACAGCAACATAGTGCCATCAGCCAGTACCTGCCCACCTTGGACATCATGCACCACAACAAGCAGACTACAGAGCATGGGAATGAGGAGGTAGGGTAACTCTTGGGGCTGCTGGATACTCACTTGTAAACGAGGACTTTTTTGATGAAGAACACATGACACTGGCTAACATCACAGTTGTCTGAACCCTGCTGTGGCTCCATCAACAAGTCCTGGGCCTTTCTCCCAGCCAGACTCTCTCAGCCCCACTATCAACCACTGGTTCCTATATGCATTGACCAGTCCCACTTTCAGGCTGTTTGAGGGAAAGGTGAAACATCTGTGAGAAGATAGCCCAGTTTGATGTTAAAATGTTTGCTGACACACAGCTTAAAAAGGATACCTCACAGAAAGAGAAGAGTTCGCTAGAGGAAAAGCAGAATCCCCAGCCTGAGTGGAAAGAGGAGAAAAGAGCACTCCCTCCACTCCTGAGGAGATGGATGAAGATGACAGAGGTACTGGCTGCTAAGCTGAAGTCCAAGGACTCCTTTGCTCACCTGCCCAAGATGACCTTTGTGTTGAATGACATTAAGGACACCCTTTCTGTGGTGCTGCTGTATTTTGATAAGGATGGCTGCTCCCTATGATACTCCAAGTACTGGTTCTCTGAAGAGCTCACCCAGGACTTCACGAGTTGCAACCTCATCAATGGAATGTTCCAGTGACTGGACAAGTTAAGGAAGAATGCCTTTGTAAGCGTTTCCTCTTTGGAACTAAGAGTAGCCACTCCATTTTGGGACTCTAAGTCTTCTGAGGCTGGCTGTAAACTGGATCCTGGAAACAATGAAACCCAGAGAGTGGTTTGAGAGCACTTTCCTTGGGAAGGAAGCTTGTGAGTAAAGTCTCCAATCAGAGCAGTATCTTCAAGTGAATATCTCTTGCCATTTGCCCAGCTGCCTGCACCTAAGCTTTAGCGAGATGGGGGTTAGTAAAGAAACTGAACATTGGAAGAAAAAAAACCAATGGGTGTCAGTGATAGGTTCTTGATTTTAAAACTAATGATCAAACATTAACAATGTGAATATTATTGTTAGATTATCATATTCAAATCATTATTACATTTTTATTTTGGTTATGGGATTTTTATTAAGAATGACTGCTGAAATTTTATGAATGATGTCTAAAAGCACCAGGAACTTTTCACAGAAGAGAGGATGATTGAAGGCTGAGAGATTATTTATAAGATTATCATTTATTAAACTGGGGGTAAGAGGTAGTGGGGGAGGGCATTCCAACATCAAAGACTGAAAAAAAAATTCCTCTGCTTCTATAAAGCTGGAATCCATCCCTTCCGTTTCTGAAGAACTAAAGTCACCTTCAGTCAGGGAGCTATAGAATTTATCATAAATTCTTGGTAACTTCCTGGATATATAAAGGGTAATGTTACATGCAGACATTTAATTCATTTGCTCATTCATAAAATACTTATTGACAAACTGTTCCCTCCACCTCTACACATAAATGTTAGTGAGAGCGATAAGAAGTAAAATATATATTGTTTGTCAGATACTGATAACTACAATGAATTAAAATAAAACAGAAGTCCCACCCAGAGTACTGGAGTCTCTCAGATCCCCTTGCCTTCTGCCCATGCCAATGTGAAGGTCCAGGAAGAGGGCAGTTACTTCATACCTGGAAGGCAAAAGGAGCTGGAATTTTCATCAGCTCCTGTCCCTCCTGTTCTTATATCTTACACTATTAGCCTAGTGTAATTGCTCTTAAGGTTTGTTGCATATGTATTGAATACAAAGTTTATTAAAAATGCAATCTCCTTGGCCTCTACAATTTATATTCTGATGGGATAGAGATATGGCGCCATTCAGGAATACGCATTTTTAACAACACCCCAGACAATTCTTATTCAAGAGGTCTGCAGTACACAATTTCACAAATGCCAGTAAAGTTATCCTCATTTCTAAAATAGTAAATTAGTATGAAGTCAAGTGATTGGCCTGAAATGAGCTTGTAGAACAGGTATCAGATGCAAACTTTGAATTTAACTGCCTGGTGGGATAAAATGCCCTTGAAAGCCAACCAGACTTCTAGTGTTTCATAGAACTGACTGGGTGTGGCAAGACATCCTTGTCAAACATCTGCCATGTTGGAGCGTATCCTCAATTTAACTCCCTGAAAGTTACTTCTAGTGGGCATGCCTACTTAGGAATCATAACTCCTGTGGTAACCAACCTACATTAGAGAGGATTTCTTTGATTTATTTAATTTAGGTGTAGAAAACTATTTTCCACTTCAGGGGTCAGAAACAGTCCAAAAATATACAATACCCTTGTTTTTATCTTTAAAGATTTATTTATTTGAGAGATAGAGAGAGAGAAAGAGAAAATGAGCAGGGGTCAGGGGCAGATGGAGAGGGAGAGAGAGACTCTTAAGCAGACTCTATGTTGAGCACGGTGCCCTACCTGGGGCTCGATCTCATGACCCTGAGATCATGACCTGAGCTGAAATCATGAGTCAACTTCTTAACCAACTGAGCCACCCAGGGGACTCACCTTGTTTTTAACTTTAAATATAAGTCTAATTGAATTTCAGAAGTTTTTAGTTTATGTGTTTAGAAATTTGCAAATTAAGGCCAAAAGCATAATTATCATAACCTCAACAATGCACAATGTCAACTTAATTTTGTGGTCTTCTTATGTTTCCTTTAAATGTATGAATTTGCTTTCATGTTATGAAGCAAGTGTTTACTCTGAAGTAGTACCTAATGCAACTGTTCAACCATATTCTTCCTGTCTTTAAGGTGATTAAGCTACACATGTAAAATATTTATATTTGGGATATTAAGAACTTGTTTCTTCCTTATGGCAAGAAACTTGTTAGTATTTTTATTCTCAATATGGAAAGGAGTTGTAATTTTTATGTTTTAATAATATTTGGATAACTAAAAGCCATATGTGTGTAGTATAACTTAGCAATTTATTACGAATGAAAAAGCATCTGGGTAGCTTCAGCAATAATTTCTATTATGAACATACTTTTTTATGCCTTCAAGCTTTTATTTCAAATGTGTGTTGGGAATGTATATGGTATTGTTATGGATCAAAGAATTTACTGTATCAGAAATGTTTGTAGGCTTTTTTTCCTCCTAATTAATCTCAGAAAGTTCACTAATTCTATATCTTCTTTGACTTTCTATTTGCAAGTTGGAAGCCCTGATAATAAGCCTAGATTAATTAGAGTAATGGGCTAAGACAGAGTTGCTATAACATCTGGTAGGATTTGGACTTTGCTTCTGGGAAGTACAGTGCACATAAACACTAACAGCCAAGTGTCATATGTATCCAGCAATTATCAAATTTACTGTATTCCGATACTTCCTAGATTGCCAGTGAGTTTCTTTTTTTTTTAAAGATTTTTTATTTATTTATTTGAGAGACAGAGAATGAGAGATAGAGAACATGAGAGGGAAGAGGGTCAGAGAGAGAAGCAGACTCCCTGCTGAGTAGGGAGCCTGACGTGCGACTCGATCCCAGGACTCCAGGATCATGACCTGAGCTGAAGGCAGTCGCTTAACCAACTGAGCCACCCAGGCACCTTGCCAGTGAGTTTCTAAAGGAGATTGTTCCACGCCAAAATTATATATCAAAGGACATTTCATTTTTTTTATAGGAGGAAATTTGAGGTAAAGACAATAATTTGGGGTAGTCCTCTGAACTAATTCTTAAGTGATTAGAAGTTTTACATGAATTTGAGAATAATTTAAGTCTTTAGCTTAACTGATTTAATTAATTGATCGAAGTCAGCAATACATTTTGTAGAACTTGGTAACGCGAAGAAAATAGATTACAGAAATTCAACAAAGACATATAGACATAAAATGGAGCTAGCAAGGAGGTTATCATAAAAATAAGAACCATAAATTTTGTGTCTTTGCCAGGCAGTGAACATGAAAAGGGAAGTCTAGTTATTTATACAATCTACAGAATTCATAAGGTAAATAATAAACAGTTGTTTAGAAAACACACAGATATTTCTGATTATTTAAAGATACATAGAAAGTGATACAATAAAGTGAATGTTCTTAACAGAGTGTATTCTGTTCACATAATTCATAAATGCATAATAAAATATAATATAGAATGCAGTATAAAAAATAACAAAATGTTGGTGTAGGGTATTGAATAATATCCCAAAGCCCACTGCCAAATTTAATGGTATTGTTTATTAGAGCATCCTTCAGTACAAGGCCTGGCTTGATAATTTACCTGTATTCTTCTTCTTACAGATTTTAGTCTTAGAATTTAAACTCTGAGATCTGGGATGACAACCAAAGGATGTGAGTATGATTCTATTCTATGAAGTTTTATAGCAGGCAAAATGAATCAATAGTGATTTAAATCAGAACCATGGTTGCCTAGGGGAAGGTTTGGGGGAAGATTGTCTGCGAAAGGGCATGAAGAAACTTTTCGGGTGATAGAAATACAGTGCTTGGGCTGGTCGGTACATAGAGCTATGTATTTGTCCAAATTCATCAAATCATACATTAAAAATGGGTGCATGTATAAATTAAAGTCCAATAAAATTATTTAAAAACAAAATTTAATGTAAATTAATTTAATTTGTACTTTAATTATTTTCTTCTGTGACACACTTTTTCCATGTCAAACTGTATTTTATTATATCATTTTTTTTTATGCTCTTCATGTTTAGAGGCCAGAGGCTGTGTTTATCTTGTTCACCATCATATTCCTAGTGAGTGAGCCATCATTCATATTCAAAAATATTTTTACAATGTAAATAGATGATAAAATGCTCAGAATTCTATTTTCATTGATAAGCTTGAAATATGTGAACTGCCAAAAATTTATTTAGAAATTAGTTGTCCTATAGAAATCCTATTAGAAATCCAGTTGTCCTACAACTTAACTTCGAAGGTCTCTGATTTCCAGAGGAGTGAAATATTTACAGTATTGTGACTACACTGTTGTATGTATATCTACTATGCTTAAATGTGTATGTTAGTGTATGTCATATTATTAGCTGAATGAAAAAGGTAGGCTTTATGACACTAATTTTATATGCATTAAAACTAGCTGGACTATATCAACAATACTGTCAAAATTGCAAATAATTATATTGGTAGCTTCTAAAATATTTTTTGTCACAACTTTGTGTATTATGTAACTTTTCTCTCAGTTTTTATTTGATAATGAAATGCGACTAATTTATGGCTGAACTCAATGGTAATTTACAGACTCCCATGCCCTCCACTTTTTCACCATGTAGGGAACTGTGACACATTTCCGAGGTGACAGGAAGTGCTATATTTCTAGGCTCTCCAGGTATCTACCTTAGACCACAGAGCTGCTCCGTCACAAGAGTTACTTCAAAATGAAGGCTTCATTTAAGAGAGACAGAATGAATGTCACAGACTTGGCATTCTGGAGCATTTTAACCTGTCCAACCTTCAGTTTCCTGACTTTTAAAATAGGGAAATTGAGATAAACATTCTTAAAGATCTCCTTCAAATCTAAGTCTATAATTCAGTGATCATCATAGGATTCTAAGACTCTTTTTTTAAAGAACTCAACCTGAAAATAAGAATAAGATATGAAATACGAAGAATGAGATTATCTTTTAGAATTTAGGATGACATAGTAATGACTTATAGATTAACACTTATTTTCTCATTTTATGTCTCAAAAACTGTGTCTCCACCACATGCATAAATCATGCCTTAAAAGAAGGCCCATTAAAATAATTTTTTCTCAACCTAACAGACTAAATACTATAAAGAATTATGAGTGCTTTTCAATCTTACAAACCCTTTAATTCATATTATTCTTAAAATCCAGCACGGTATCTGCAATTCAGCAATTTCTCAATAGTTATTCATTATTATTATAGGAGATGACATAATTAAGAAAAAAATTATCAATGCCATTTATGCTATTAGATCATAGTTACTTCGTTTAGGAACAGTTTATAAGCATTTAACATTAAAAACAAGAAACAAAAAGCTTGTATATTTTAATAGGCTTTATTACTTCAATCCCAAATCTCTCCCTCCTGTTTTTTTGTAAGGCTTTCAATATTAATAGCTTGAACACACACAGATTCTTAGCAGATGGATATCCTGTGCAGTATTAAGTACCTCATTAATTATTCAAGAATTTGTAGGTCTAGTTACAGAATCAAAAATGTCATTAATCATTAATACTGCTTGCTTAAATGCATTAGAATAAGCATTTACTTCTCACAACAGAAACACCAAATGTATAGATCACAGGTGTTTAAAAATTGCTTTCTCCCCCATTTCAGCAACTGAAAAGTTGGTTCAGGTTCAGTCCTCAAAGCCATTTTCCATCAGAGGAATATGGCCTTCATTCTGTCTTTTAAATGAATCCATTTAAATGGGTATTTAAATAATTTTCTAACTTTTTATAAATACTTTATTTGGAAATTCTGTCCAAACAAAATGTCTTTAAACTGTAAATATGTTTTAAAAAGTAGACTTGTTGGGGAACCTGGGTGGCTCAGTCAGTTAAGTGACCTACTCTTTTAAAGATTTTATTTATTTGACAGAGAGAGAGAGACAGCCACAGAGGGAACACAAGCAGGGGGAGCAGGAGAGGGAGAAGCAGGCTTCCTGCAGAGCAGGACCCTGTATCATGACCTGAGCCAAAGGCAGACCCTTAACGACTGAGCCACCCAGGGACCCTGGAACCCACTCTTGATTTCATCTCAGGTCATGATCTCCAGCCCTGCATCAGGGTCCATGCTGGACATGGAGGCTGCTTAAGATGATCTCTCTCCACTCTCTTTGCCCCTGCCCCCCAAAAAATAAATAAATAAAAATAAAAAGTAGACTTGTTAAATTTCATGGCATTTTGTAAATCAGTAAACATTTTTAAGTAGAATAAAAAGTTCAGAAATTTCAAGGCTATGATCTGGGAACTAAAGTGAAGTGAAAACTGACATAGAGATAAGGTATTAGATAAAAGAAAAATTGACATAATTCAGGCCAAGTGTCTCAATTTATAGATGAGGAAACTGAGACCAAGTGACAATGTGACTAGTTCAAGTTCACATGTGTAATTAGAATAGAAGCTAATACTAGAAATAAAATTCCAGACTCCTCAGTAGCACTCTGCTAAAGCATTACACTGTTATATAATCTGTGTAATGTAACTTCAAACCAACTCTGCTTGAATTGTGTAATTATCTAAAATTGCTTATGGAAACACAACCTTAGGGTAAATTGTTTTGCCCTTTTCTAGATGAATAATCCATGCTTCTTAAATGTGAAGCCAGACACAGTGAAAGCACAGGATTCCTTGTAGCTATGAGGAAGGATTTTGTATAGTTTATACAAAGTTCATTTTTTTAAGAGATTTTATTTATTTATTTGAGAGAGAGTGAGAAGGGGGGCGAGCAGAGGGAGAGTGATAAGCAGACTCTGCACTGAGCAAGGAGTTTGAGGCAGGGCTTGATCCCAGGACTATGAGATCATGACCTAAGATCACGACCTGAGCTAAAACCAAGAGTTAGAAACTTAACTGACTGCAGCACCGAGGCATCCCAAAACTTCAATTTAATAATTTTATTTTTATTTGCATGGCAATAGGAAAATACAACAAAATAATTTTGGAAATATCTGCTAAAATGTGTTATTTGAAAAGCATTTTCTCATTTGGTCAATGATAAGAATAACAGCCTATTTGTGATTTACAAACCTTTGATCAATTTAATTTCCTGGAAAATCATGAGACTGAGTATGATTCTTAGAAAAACTAATTAATGAGGTGATTATTTTCCCCAGTATCTTTTCTCTGTATATTCTGACCTATTCATACTGCTGTTAGGTTTCTTAATGGTATTCTTCTTGTTACTAACTAACTAACTAATGCTAACTAATGGGTTAGTAATAATACATCTCCCTCATGTATTAAAGATCCTGAGATATATCACTGGCCTATTACTGACTATCTATAGCATAAGTCAATAAGTGAGTGTTGAGAAATGAAGCAAGCTCTTTCGAAGTTCTCGTATTATTATAAACTTTTGGTAAGGTGAAATAAATACAAATGGACAAAACTTACAAACATATACAGCAGCCCCCGTCCTTATCTGTAGCTTCACTTTCAGTGGTTTCAGTTGGCCGTAGTCCAATGAGGTAGAGAAACAGATGATCCTCCTTCTGTATCATCAGAAGGTCAATAGCAACCTAACGCTGCCTTATGGCACCCGCATCCTTCCTCTCCCTGCATCTCATCATATGGGCCCTTAATCATCTCACATCATCGCAAGAAGGGCGAGTGCAGGATGATGAGCTATTCTGAGTGAGAGAGAGAGAATGCATTCACATAACTTTTATGGCAGTATATTGTTATAACCGTTATATTTTATTAGTAGTTATTGTTGTTAATCTCTTACTGTGCCTAATTTATAAATTAAGCTTTATCAGGAGCGCCTGGGTGGTGGAGTCAGTCAAGCATCTGACTTGTGGTTTCAGCTCAGGTTCTGATCTCAGTGTTGTGAGATGGGGTCCCGGGTTGGGCTCATGCTCAACAAGGAGTCTGCTTGAGATTCTCTCTCCCTCTGCCCCTCTCGCTCATGCGCACTCTCTTTCTCAAATAAATAAAGAAATCTTAAAAAAAACCTTCATCATGTGTTTGTACATATAGAAAAAAAACAGTATATACAGGGTTTGGTACTATCAGTAGTTTAAGGTGACCACCAGGGGTCATGTAATATCTCTCCCTCTGTTCCGTAAGGAGGATTAATGTAGATAGATACACAGATAGAGAGATGATAGATTTTTAAAACCATATAACTCAGAAACTGTAAGAAGAAAGAAAATATAATTTGATAGAATATTAGTAACATATAAACTATAGACAGGGTTTAGAAAGATTTGTGTGAAATTCTTTTGCAAAGAAGATGAATCTGATTTCCAAAAAAAAAAAAAAAAAAGAAAGAAGATAAGGAGAAATTCAGGGAAGGCCCAAGGTATTGTACAGTGTCTTTTCTGGAAGCACATAATATATGGGAATTATCTCAAGATAAGGCTGATTTCAGCTAATGAAAAATGCTTAAAAATGGAAAATAAGGAACTAATGTTAAATTCTGTTTGAAAGGGAACAATCGGGATGTCTGGGTGGCTCAGTCCATTAGACGTCTGCCTTCAGCTCAGGTCATGATCTCAGGGTCCTGGGATCGAGCCCTGCATGGGGCTCCCTGCTCAGCGGGGAGTCGGCTTGTCCCTCTCCCTTTGTGCCACCACTCATACTTTCTCTCGCTCTCAAATAAATAAAATCTTTTAAAAAAAGAAAAGGACCAATTAGAAAAAAAAAAACATATTGAAATGTTCAAAAATCTTGAATTACTCAAACATTTGGAACGTCATCAGATATTAAAGTACTTCATAAATTTCTCAACAGAGTGTTCACTTAGTAACACAAAAACAGTCACTTACGTTGCTTTGAATCCTTCTTATACCTGTTGTGATGTAGTTGTGTTTTAGGATGGAAATTAAAAAAGCATTCCCTCAATGAGTTCTTATTACTTATTTCCTGTAGATTACTGGTTGGACAAGTCATTGAGTCAGTGGAAAGATACTATGTCTTTTATTTCTGGAATTCTCACCGTGCCTTCACAAAATACTGAAGACGAATTCTTTGACTAATTAAAAATCCTGTGGGTCTTTCAAGCATTTACCAGCCCCATAAACCTAGTTACTATTTCATTACTAATAGTGAGTAAGTAGCATAGATTCAGATTTCTGTCCCTCCTGCTATCAGAAATTATTCCATTGCCATGTTTTCTCTCTTTTTTAAACGTGGTTGGGCCCTGAAGTAGTCTGCAAAATAGAAATGCTCAGCTAATGAGTTCAAAACATTTAAGCTAGCTCTAGTTTACATTTGCTTGGGAATCAGAAATCATGTTTCCCAAGTACCAATGTTTCATAATGCAATAAAAAAAAAACCTTTTCATTATTTGGATTGAACATATTTTTCACTTATGATTTGACAGACTATTAAAATAAATACATTTCCAGGTTTATGTTTAGCTTTTGCTGCATGCTTTAGTATAATATAAAATGGCAGGGTTGCTGAATTCTAATAGTATGCTTGGAATTTGGGAATAACCCACCACAGTGGTGGGATGAATAGCTAAAAATCATGTCCACTGGATAAGGAGATCCTCCGAGTTTTTGCTAAACACAGTATGAGATGGTCCGACTTGCTGAGTTTTTGTCTACTGGGGCTGGCTAATTGGCACTGCTGGTTACCTTAAGAACCATTATCTGTCAATTCCGAGGTCTCCAGGTCACGGGCAATAGTGTTCATTGTACATGGTAGTTACCAAACTTGTAAGTAAAATCCAGTAGTCTAGAGAGTTTCTCTAAATTAAAAGACACATACACTCACAGTCAGAGGAAATTAATGCCATGGCTTTTCTTGATTTATTTTGAGTTGGGAAAGAAGAAAAGATTTGCTTACATAGCAAACCCCTCTGGAAACTTTCCTTTTATGTGCTCCAGAGAGTTAACAGTACACTTACATTCTGGAAAGAAGTAATGTTACTCAAACTTTTAAAACACCTGTATCTGTGATTCTTCGGAGAAGATAATGGAAAGAGGCTTTATTTTGCAATCAATATTGTTGTTAAAGGACATTTATGGCTTCATGGAACTCACTTAAAAGAGCCCCTCAGAAAAAGTAACTGAACAAGAGCTGATACCTGACTCTTTCCTTTCTCTTAATTTAAGACAGGAACATCAAAGTCACAAGCCCTCCAGAAGTAGCAAAAGTCAAGTCCTGCCATTAGACTACAAAGCAGCCTCTGTAAATTATTAACTTTCCAACTGCAGCATCAAGTTAGCTTCTACATAAAATCATAAATATTTATCAGTCAAGGAATGATTTAAAATATATAAAAATATTTTAAAATATTATTTTAAGGGGCTGCAAAGCATCTTGAGTCCTTTCTAATTTAGAATCTTTACCATTAGAAACATTAGTTACAGGTAACTGGGGGCACCTATCACATCGCTGGAGTAATTTTCAGCTTTATTCATGGCTTAAATTGTCAAAATCGAGAAAGCATTCATACTCAGGAGTGGTGAAAATTCCATCCTCAAAGATTTCCAACTACCAAGTCATAAGGATACGTAGCTGAGGTGGTGACATGAACACGTGTGGTGATGTGAAATTTTTTCCAGACGTCCAGAGGGGAAGGAATTTTTATTAGTCTCCTACTCCTGCAAATGCTTCTGAGTCCCTAAGGATTCTACTTATGTCTTCAACCTGTTTTGTAGCATTAGATGTAATCCAATAGCAGCCTTCCTTTTATATGGCATGAAATGCCCCGACTGGGAAGAATAAAGAGTTCCTCATTAAATGCAGCATTTGATTCTCTTCTTCCCAGACTCACTCTCCTCTTTACTCCATTAGCATTGGATTTAGGTGGTGGCAGAGAATTACTTTATCTTCAGGGACATTACACTTTTGTGTGATTTTCAAGAGCGTGGTCCCGTGAGTGAGCATTGCTAAGCAGCACCCCCTTCTGTTAAGACTTCTTATGTCTCTTTTCGTTTTTCATGACAAATCTCTGAAGAATCCAAGAGACCCCTAAAGGGTTATTACGTATTTTCCTGTTGCATTTCTTGCTCCTTTTCTTTTTTCATGACAAATTTCCGAAGAATCCAAGAGACCTATAAGGAGTTATTATGTATTTTCCTGTTGCATTTCTTGCTCTTTTCTGGATTTGAAAGTGAATATTGACTTCGTAAGTTCAACATTACTTGACTTTGGTTGACAGGTGAGGTGAAACACATAGGACTTTGGGAGTGAAAGGTTATATATGAGAATTAAATATGCTTTCTCTGAGCTTCAGCATTCTTTGTACTGTATAACTGGATCCTTCTAAGACTGGGATTGTCAACTTCATGTTTCTATGCACTAAGTAAAATTTAGATATTTATTTTACGAAATTAAATATTTATATTTCAAGAGATACTTTTTACAATTTCAACTAGGAAAATTTGAAAATATTATCAATCTGACTTTCTTGTACAGATAAGGTGACGTTAGAGGAGTTGGAGAAGAGTTTGGTTAAAATAATCAAAATTCAGGAAAGACTGCTTCTATTTCTAATGACATTTGTTTATCAGTTGTGTGACTTTGGATAAATCAGTTATCCCCTGAGACTCACAGCTTTCATCTATAATATTAGACATAAGTCTTTGTATTATCTTACAGAGAAAATGAGTGGGAAAAAAGAGGATGCTGTATTAGTAATATAACAAAATAAACACTTTCAAAACTGTAGGGAAGGGTGCCTGGGTGGCTCAGTCATTAAGCGACTGCCTTTGGCTCAGGTCATGATCCCAGGGTCCTGGGATGGAGCCCGGCATCGGGCTCCCTGTTCCGCGGGAAGCCTGCTTCTCCCTCCCCCACTCCCCCTGCTTGCGTTCCCTCTCTTGCTGTGTCTCTCTCTGTCAAATAAATAAGTAAAATCTTTAAAAAAAAAAAAAAACTGTAGGGAAGTGCAGATAAAAGTGTTAATATGCTAGATGATATGAGCTCTGATATATGTTACATTATAAAATGCATTTATATTTTTAGAGTCATTTTACAGTTTGAAATGAAGTTACCAGTTTCTTCATGGTCAGCACTGTATGACAGGATTAGAATAAATAATTTCTATGTGATTTGACAAAAGTGACACTTTGTGAATTCGACTGAATATGATAACATGAGAGTGCATGTTTCCTTCTTCCTCTCAGCTAAATTACCCTGAGGAACCACAATTGGAGAATGGATTGAACAAGCACATATTAGGTCACCTAAGAAGTGAAGACATGTGTATCGGTATCATTAAAGAGAAATGTATCAAGTCTCACAAAAAGCAAAAGAAAACATTCCTTCTGTCGACTGCATTCAGCATGATAAATAGCTCCCTTGGCTTTCTAAATATCAAATGACTACATATGAGGAGATACAGTATCTTTGCAAGCTGTGGGGTGCTTGGGACTCAGCTGATTTTACCACCTTAAATAGGCAAATAAATATATAAACCTCAGCTTTGTGCATGTATATATGAACATAAAGGCACTCTGTTTTTATTTTTTAGATCCTTATTACTTTTGTATCAAGAAAAATTAAAGCGGGGCACCTGAGTGGCTCAGTCTTTAAGCGTCTGCCTTCGGTTCAGGTCATGGTCCCAGGGTCCTGGGATTGAGACCCACATGGAGCTCCCTGCTCAGCAGGAAGCCTGCTTCTCCCTCTCCTATTCCCCCTGCTTGTGTTCCTGCTCTCTCTATCTCTCTCTTTCTGTCAAATATATAAATAAAATCTTTAAAAAAAATTAAAGCCTGGGAGAGAGTTTTAAATCATGTAAATTTCTTCAAAGGCAAGGCATAAAAGAATCAGTCGGAGGTGCACATTTTTTGATAGCATAGTTGCCACCATCATTATTCCTAATTATTCTTGACATTCTGTCCATTATACCATGAGGCTCCTTGGAGGATAGAAATAATCAGCTGGAAGTGAGGACTAGTTCATTATCTATATTGTATAAAAAAAATTGTGGTATTATAGATGAAACATCAATTATGGAAATTGGTGATAAACCCTGACAGTAGAAATATATCTTGGAAATGACTCTTAGCCACAAGTTTAGAACTCTTGTACCATCTCTTCTTCTCAATTAACAAGTAAAATCTTATTTGCAACAAGCTATATATATGAGTAGTTTAAGTGAATTACATTATAGGAAATCATAAAATATAATAGTCTTTTAAACTTGCAAATACAATGGTTTTTAAAATTGATTATTATGCAAGTTAATTATATACATTGTTCCTGTCTACATTAAGAAGCGATTGTTATTTGGATTTTGTTTATATTAAACAAGAAAATGCTAGTTAATTTTGCAAACATGATTTTATAAGCATAGTTATAATTTTTATATGTTCTTAACCCAGAATTTGGACCATACTAGGGTTTTGGATCTGAATGTGGGTTGTTACAAAAGTCATTTGCATTGGAACTTTACCAAAGCACATTTAGGAAAAGGTTAACTTATGAAAATAATTAGCTTACCTATAATACTGAAAATGAAGTTGATGTTTCTACATAATCTTGTAACAATGGGTTGTAAAATGAAGGTTATCCTTGTTTTATGAGAAATTTTGTCTATATTTTGCAATTTTAAACATAGACATTTTGCATCCCTTGCTTACAAACCTCTGTCCATTCTTTTTTGAATTTGTAGATTATGTTAACTAAATGCAGCAAAATGCCTGTTTTTTTAATGAGAATTCTGTAAATGAAGGAAAATGTAAATCTTATTAACTGGAACAATCCCATCAACCTACTATTAGTACAGCTGGGAAAATAATAACAAGCCAAGTGTGGTCAGACTGCCAGGTCCCAGCCTGTTCTCTGGACCATCTAGATCAGTGTTGGCATCTCAACCAGATGAAATTCGGCTAACCCAGGGAGCACATAGGCATTGGCGGTATTTGGGATTGTCTTAGTGACTAGGTGGGAGAACTACGGGATTTAGTGGAGAGCAAGGGCACTAACGTACAGGGCAGACTGTACAATGATAATTTGCCCCATCCTAAATTTACCCCAGGGCTAGTGTGTTCTCAAGATGAGTTGATATACAGAGAAAATTCTGGAATTTTAATTTCTATTCACTTGGATTTAAAAATAAAAACAAGCTTTACTATATCGATATACAGATTAATATAATTACATGTGAATGATTCATAAAGTAAGCAAATACATATATGCTTCCATGGATCCTCAAATTTACCGATAGCGGTTTGCAATAAAATAAAATAATGCAGTGAAACAATGGTTGAAGATCCTTGCTTTAGAAAAGCAAATATCTATTAAGTTATACCTGATAATGAGCACAGCCTCAGGATTATCAATAGAGCTTAGTGATGGTTTATCAGGACAATTCTTTGATTAGCTTCTGGATGAAGGAATAGTAAAGGGGTTTTGCTGTTGTTTTTACAATTTTTTTTTTCCTTTTCCTAGTGCCAAAATTCCTTTTGCTTGACTTGTTTAGGAGAGTTCGTTCCATCAGTGAAGTTTCACTCAGAGAACCAGAGAGCATATATGGGTATGTATAAATACAGACCCACAAACAGAAACAGGACATATTAAGAGATTCCATCTCAGGCAATTGTGCCATTTGGCTAAGCAGTCTCTGGAAAGTTGTCTACACATCTGATGTTGGAGTTTAAAGTCTGCAGAGCAGGCTGACACGTGACAAAGCTACTTTACTAGTCATTTGGAAGATGAACTGTGTCTCCCCGTCTGAGGCTTAAATGATGTATACCATCTTCTCATAAAATAGGATAGATTCTGAATAGGACTGGGTTGCAGAATTTCTGATAGGCCAACATCAAGGCAATGTAAATATGATTGGCATTGTAAGTGGTTATATAACCCTGAGACAAATATATTTTTCAATTCTCACATATATAATTAATATCTATAGAATTGCTTCCTTAGGGAGTAAATTAATTTAATGCAACATGTTATTTAGACCCACTTAAAATTTAGTGGCTAGAGTAATATGTAGAATACTTAAGCAATAGAACATGGCAAACAATGCAGTAGTTGGGACTAATTTACTTCTTTGGTGCTTCCAATATGCATTAGAAGGACATTAATCAGCTTTATTTTATGGCTTGCTATGCCTTGTTGCAATTATAACATGATTTGCTATTATTAATATTTAAGAAATATTAATAATAATGTTTGTATTCTCATTGGTAAAAACATACTAACACCTTAAAATGTTCAGTTAAATACATTATTAGATATTTGCATACATTTATCTATGGTAGAGAGCTCTATTGTCAGTTACACAATTCAAGAATTTTAATTGGTAGTGTGTATTCCATGCAGTCAAGGCAAAAACCCAAACATGAAATAATAAAAGTGGTAGGATTTAAAGCTGAAATACAACACACAGAGACACACACACACACATTCATGTTCATATATAATTTTTTATTCTAGATTTTGTTTATGACTATAAAGAGCACCCTCAAATTGACTTCTCTGACAGAATTGATCAGACTGCTACATAATTGTTCACTTATTTGTACCTATCCCCACCAAACTCAGGTTATAATAAGCAAGGGCACTTTGTATAGTATGAATGTTTGGTGTAAAAATCTTTGGGGAAAATGTAGCACAATGTTAAAAAGAAAAAAAAAAACCCACATAAAACTTCTAGTATCTTCCCTAAACTTAACTATACAGGTTATCAAGCCCTTCATTTTTAGAAAAGGGGACCTAAGTGAGATAACCTAAAGGTAACTTCCTTCCTCACTCTTTGTGAACTATGATTCTGGTTCAGCTCTAACTTTCCTTCTCCTTTTTATTAATTGACTATAGAAGAGACACATAAAAATGAAGTTCATATTTTAAAGAGGAGAAGAAAGAAGCATGGACAATGTGATAGCTTTGCCCAGTTTAAGAATTCTGTGCATCTGCAGTGATCCTATTACAAGATCCCTAATTCTACCAATCTTCTCCAGAAGGCTTACTGGTCTCTTAAATGATTGTCACTTTTCTCCTATATTGCCATTTTAGACAAAAGCTTCTAAGTAAATCCCTCTTGTATTGTTGGATGAAGTAAAATCTGTAAGTGGAGAGAAAAACCAACTTTCTTCACATGCTTATGTAAGTACTGGAGTATGTTAAATTTTTTGGCTGAGAATGGTGCTGGTTCCCTCACCAAGACATTCAGTCATAGACTAAAGCCGTTTTCTACCGGTAAGATTGAAGCCTATTGACCCTCTCTTAGAGTTTGCTGGGCAGGACTCATCTCAGTATTTCCCCATAAACAGACTCTGAGAAGGAGATTAGCAAGCAGGAGGAATTTTAGGATGCAGTCTGGAGATTAACACTGGGAGAAGGGAAGGGAGAGAAGCAGGATTGGAGAGAGGATGGACTTGAGCTGTGACTCAGTCTCAATGACCTCAGTTGATCCATGGTGAGTTCTGAAGCTCGGATGGACCTTTACAGTTGTTCTGAATAGGAGTTATCTCTGCACAATGAGCCAGTCGTTGGCTCCAGGCAGTCCTGTGAAGACACCCATGCCTTTGAGGAGGTTGACGCCATTCAGGCAAGGCTGTTCGGAAGAGAACTGTCAGCGGAGAGATGTCTGCCAGCAACCTTCCCACCAGCTAGAGGAATATGTGCTGTCGTTAGTCCTAAAGGAGCAGGGAATTAGAAAATCTACTGCAAAACGTTGTTATCTGTGCGTCACGCGTCTCCACAACTCCTGTAGAATATCTATTTTCATTCTCTTTATTTGGAATCTGAACAAACTGAGCTAATTGATCAAGACTGATGAATTTTGGGTTCTGTTTTTCAAATTAATAAACAATGTTTAATCCATAAAAATATCAGATTAAGAGAATTAATAAATTTCAACGACAATAAAGAAAACAGAAGAACAAAAAGGAGTCCAAAATCAAATCAAATCAAATCAAATCAATTAGAATATTGAATAAATCATGAGAATATTATGTGATATTCAAGATAACTGATTTCAAGAAGGATTTTTTTTTCCTCCTTATTGCTTTTCACTAAAAATTGTAGGAAAATCTGATTTGACAGGGCCACATGCAGGAGTCCATTTTGACCAGCACACTGCTGCTTGGCACACCTTAGAGGTACCAGGATTCATGCCAGAATGGACAGATTCCATTTTAACAGTCTAAAAACACTTGAAAATAATTAGACATAGTATTAAAATGAGACCAGGCATGTCACATTCTGAATTACAAGTTAACATTCCATTTTATCTCAATAAAATTTTAAATAAAGATGTTCTACTCATATGAGATGGGAGAGAAGAGATTGTTGAAAGAAAAGTTAAAACTGAAATCCTTCTATAAAATATTGTTTAAATATTTGGAAAACAGCCTGCAAAAAAGAGTCAATAAAGGTTAAACCTAGCAGAAATACAATTGTGGTGGTATCTTTTTATAGTAAATGTTGCATTAAAATTAGTCTTTTTGTATCAAAGTCAGGTAGCCCTATCATAAAGTTTACCAAATCATAGCAAAATTAGTTCTTGTAGATACCTCCTCACAAAGCCATACATTTATTGAGGCCAGGAATAATGTCTTTATAAACGTGGGACAAAAATCATCTTCTAGAAATTGCTTGGTATTATTCAAATGTTCAAATGTTTTCTGGGAAGTAGTCCAAATGTTCAAATATTTCTGTTCAAATAATTTCTGGGAAGTAAAACAGCCTTACCTTTTTTGAAACTTTATTCTTGTAGAAGTTGTTGTAGGATTATTTTTTCTCCCACTAGATCTTGAACTCCTTGAGCACAGGGGTCAAGTAGGATTTGTCTAGGTAGCTGCACACCTAGCACAGGACTTCACACATTGTGGGTACTCGGCCGATGTCCATGCAACTAGTAATGAATTAATAACTACATTCAGTAATACCTGGAAAGAGAGGCAAGATTTCACATATTAGGAAAGAGGAGGACCTAATGCTTTTCAGCTCCTTTCCAAATAAGAATGCTTCAGAGCATACGGTCTCACAAGAACATATAACTAACCCTCCCAAGAACAAGACAATGCCAGTGTTAGGGATAGTCATGTAAAACCCATAGCAACTTTGAATCTTACCTGAAAGAACAAAAATAAATTTTTTTCTATCTATGTAGCTTGAAGGCTGGAAATAATTTTAAAATCCTAAGAAAATAATTTATTCTTGCCCATGGGGAGGCCTTAGATTGCAGTTGCTCTAATAAGGACATAAACTTTGTCTTTAGTATTTTTTTAAGATAATTAAGATAAATTCAATTTTTACTCAAATAGTATAAACCACTTCAGACTAGGTTATATAGAGATAAAAGACAATGTTACACCATATCTTACAAGGGAAGTCTGGTTTAAGGAGAATGGAAAATAAAGCACAAGTAATAACAGAAGGGCAAATCAGGTTGAAAAGATATATTTTTGGATGACCAAGAAACCAATCAAGATATAGAATCTGTTCTTCACCTCAAATATTTCTCATTCTTCATTCAAGTCAATCTCTATGTTTCATAGGTGCACAGTGTTGTGATTTCTATAATGATTGAATTTTAACTCAATTTACTTCACTCTTATTGATTTAGAAACACTGAAACCATAATGTTGGTATAACTGAATTTCATATGCATTAGTGTAAACAAAAGGACATTTTAGGATATGGTAGTTTTCTTTTCTGTGTAGGAGTGTGTATGTGCAAAAAAACAACACTATGTAAATTTTATTTTATTTTTTAAAGATTTTATTTATTTAACAGAGAGAGAGAGAGAGAGCACAAGCAGGGGGAGCAGCAGGCAGAGGGAGATGCGGGACTCAATCCCAGGACCCTGGGATCATGACCTGAGCCTAAGGCAGATGCTTAACCAACTGAGCCACCCAGGTGCCCTACACTATGTAAATTTTAATTAAAGGATTAGGACAATTAACCAAAGTACTTCTAAACATCCTTTTATTCAAGGATTAGATTTAATTTTTCTTTCTTTTTTTTTTTTAAGATTTTATTTATTTGACAGAGAGAGACACAGCGAGAGAGGGAACACAAGCAGGGGGAGTGGGAGAGGGAGAAGCAGGCTCTTCACCGAGCAGGGAGCCCGATGCGGGGCTCGATCCCACGACCCCAGGATCATGACCTCAACCAAAGGCAGACGCTTAATGACTGAGCCACCCAGGTGCCCCTAGGTTTAATTTTTCAGTGGTTTATATATTCCATGGTTTTACACAGTAAATAAAAACATTTTAGAAGCAAAATGGGAATTAATAATTGAAAGAAATATTTAATGATAGAATGGTTGATAAATTAGGACTACAGAGTGGTGAACTAGGCATAGAATAATACCAGAGTAAATAATGAAATCTCTTTATATCACAACTACAGTGCGTTAATATATACAGTGCAGGGTGGGAAGGATGAAAGCGGTGGAAAGTTTCTTATGAAGAGTCATTTATTTTTGCGGTTAATAGAGGGTTGTTTTCAGATGTTTGGTTGGTTATGCCACTGGCTAAAGCATTTTATTAGCTCTTATATCAATCATGTAAGAGGTTGCTTTTTGTATTTGTTCAAAATGGCAAGTGCTGGAGTCAGAAGACTTCAGTTTTTATTTTGACGCTACCATTTGCCAAATGTGTAATCTCTCTTTGTTCAGTTTCCTTCTTTTAAAATGGGGATGATAATTGTACTCACTCAGAGGATTGTTTTGAACATTAAATGAGATAAATAATGGATGTAAAGCTATTAGCACAGTGCCTAGCACTAGACAAGTCCTCAATAAATGTCTGTTGCTCGGTTGCTGTTGTCAGTGCTTTGTTTGTTGCAGTCTCAGTGCTAAAGGGAGACTTTACATGGATGAATTTATCGTAATGCCTAATCAATGAAAAATTCATCCCTTCATTCAAAAAGCATTGTTGGGAGCATGCTGTGTATGAAGCACTGTGCTAATGGAGTGGCAGAATGGATGCTATATTGTCTCTTCTGGAGGAGTGCCTGGTCTACTGGGGGAAACAGGCATGTCAAGTGTTATTACAATATAATAAGATAAATGCTATAATAATAACATATACCAAATTCTGTATATCGCAACACAGTGGACGGTGGCCTTGACTTGTGAGAAAAGATACATATAGAAATTTTATTTGATTTATGTCTTAAAAGATAGTTAAGAGATTCCCAAACTTGGGGATAGGAAGGAGAAGCCAGGAGGAGGGTATTCTTTGGCACAGGATTTGGTATAGACATAAATAAAGAAATATAACAGGATCTGGTCTATCTAAACAATGGCAAGTGCCATATGGGGAAGTAGGTAGAAAATAAAGAGAGCTGGAGAAGTAATTTTAGATCCTATCGTGGAGGTTTTTCCCATTGTCTCCTGAAATTTATCCCATTGTCCCTTTATTGTTGTCAACACAATAAATCCAGTTATCTCTCCTTATATGCAGACTTCAGAGAACAATATTGTATAATTAATGAACACCTGATTAATTTAGAAGACTCTAGAACTTCTTTTACTCAAACAGAAGAATAGACACTGAATATAAAGGTATGAGAAATTTATCTAATATTTGACAGTCTTCAAATGGCTTCTCAAACTGATTAATTTTGGCACACTTATATATGAAAAATTTAATAACCATTTAAGGGCAACAAATGACATGTTGCAAGCAGCTGAGACTTTCACCAGTCTTTTCTAAAATCTATTTTCACCTGCATAATTAAGCAGTTACTGCATTAGAAAAACATTCATCTATGGCAAAAGTGATTTGTTCAATGTAGTTTTTTAATGTTTCCAAAAAGTTCTCAAGAGGGTCTACTGTTTGAAATAGAAATATCTTCCTCTTACAGCATCAAGACAAATGTAAGCCATTCTCTTATGGAATTTATTATAGTCTGTCATATATTATAGTCATTTGTTGTATTTGGGAGGGGCCCATGAAACTCTAAGCATCTATCACCATATGCACAAAACTCCTTAGGAACTAAGCAGCCAGAGATATTTCCTTGGGAACACTTTGGCATACTTTGTCTTATTTGATTCTGGAATACTAGTCATAGTTGATTTGACCAGAGAATATTGACATTTAACCCTAGTGATTAAACAGACTTGAGTATGGGCCTAGATTCTATATTTTAACAAGCTCTGGTGTAATGGTTCCAGAACCACTCTTTATGAAGTAAAGATTTAAAGGGGATAAGATTCAGCCAGTTCTACCTAAGGTTTATTTTGGAATATGGGGATGGGGTGAGAAATGTGGAAGGTATTAAATTATACAGCAATCCATTTCTACCCTTATGGAGAATAACTTATATAAATGAACAATGTCAGGGATGGGAGTATACAAATGTAACCCTTGCAAGCAGGGTGAGGGAGAAAAAGTCTGAGAGTCCCAAGCATAGAATGGAAATCTGAGTTCTTCTCTTAGTTTCACAATGCACTAGAAGGATAAGGCATCAATAAGCTTCCCCCACTCCAAAATAAAAAACACTAAACAAAAAAACTTCATGACTACTTACATTAGAAGAATCATATATGACATAATATTTTTAAAAATAAATTTCTATTTATCTAAGAATATCTAGTATTTTGCAGAGCCTTTTTCTTCAGCTTTTCATCAGCTTCTCTTCTGTATGGTAATTTAATTAACTACCAAATCCTCTAAAAAATTAATACATTTGAAGACCAAAGTGGCTGTCTATCTATAGCACTGTTTCTAAAAAGGGGATTCAAACTGAAAAGGAGAACAGATATTTAAGTAACATTTAACAATTGTACAGACATATTTATTTGAAATTCTAAATTTACAAATTAATTTACCAATTCAATTTCAAGTGTTACCAGATTACATGTTTATTTTTCATGTAACAAGATGATGGTGAGAAATGCATAAAAAGCAGATAAGCAATGCAGTGATTAGCATTGTGGGAAACCAATCATAATACAGACCCAAATAGCTATCTTGGATTTGTTAGTAATAACGTGTTCTATATTGGACCAGAATGATTGGTAAAAGTATTATATAGCTAGGACCTTAAAAATATCTTCATAACCTATACATGTATATACTTTGGAAAATTTTGTTCCATATATATCATAAAATGTAGATTAAAAAATTTACATATTGGTTTCTTAGTTACTTGTGAACCTATTTCAATTTTTTTCCCTCCTATATGAACAAAATGCTTGAGATGTAAATAGCTCATTAGGTGTATGTTAATAATATGTGGACCCTCTTCCCTCTAATGGCAGAAGGATGAGCCTTGCTGAATCTCTTCATACCCAAAGGAAGGAAAAAAAAAACAATTTCAATGTACTGTACTTCCTTAGTAGATGCTGATATTTGGAAAGAGCATCAGAACTATTTTTTATAACTACAGAAACATTGATTCACCATTTACGTAGTTCTCCTACTTTAGTTCATTATAAGCTTAAAAGTAAAATCATCTGGTTTCAGAGTTTGGAAAAACTTCATAGGTGAATTAGTAATACATGTACATTAAATTCATGAAAAGTTCAAGCTGGTCTCGAGATGGTATTTAAAGCTTTGACAAAGTTTGATCAGTCTTTTCTTACATACTCCATATAGTCCAATTAGTTTTATTTTAAGTTTTGTTTTGACATTAACAATGGTTGCATATCACTGTAGGTGTTTTCACTAAGATCCTTCCATAGTTTAAATACTCAACATATTAGTTAAAACAACCACATAAATATGTAGTATATATCATATATCCACATATAACCACATATATATGCTGGTATATATAATATATCACTTTCAGTATTTTTTTAAAGATTTTATTTATTTATTTGAGAGAGAGAGAATGAGAGATAGAGAGCACGAGAGGGAAGAGGGTCAGAAGGAGAAACAGACTCCCTGCTGAGCAGGGAGCCTGATGTGGGACTTGATCCTGGGACTCCAGGATCATGACCGGAGCCGAAGGCAGTCACTTAACCAACTGAGCCACCCAGGTGCCCTATCACTTTCAGTATTAAAATTAATAATTATTATATGCCTTGCATTTTTGTTACTTTACTGTATATTTCCTATTTAGTTACCATTCAGTGAAAATTTATTTTGGTTGGAAAAAATGTGTTTTTTAATGCCATTTATAAATTCCACCAGTTTTGCAGGTAAAATATGTGCATAGATGTTAAGTGCACATTCAAATTGGTGGTACTTAACTAAATCTGACAATGGGGGATCTGTTTTAAGTGTGCATGTCATAATTATTTAAAGCTCTGTACATTTGGCATTTACTACGTGAACACGTGCCCTTCACAGTGTGAGTGTTTCCTGTGAGTGGTATGTGAGTACTTGTTGATAAAGCTTTGGTGGCACTTAAGGACGTAATAAAGGTTTGGGGTACAGAGACTATGAAGAGTTCTAATGAATCATGAGGTTTTTAAAAATAGCGTTGATGTCAGGCTTTATATCTGTGGAGTAATTTGCATTCTCATTTTCAGATAAGAGAACTTGAACCCTAGAGTGGTCAAATGAACCATGAATGACTACTTCAGAGAGTGAATAGAGAGTAAAGTACATTTCCCAGCACACCATTTACATAGAGATGTTTCTAAAGTCAGGGAATTCAACGGGGTAATAAACATCAAAATGTTCCTATATTCAGTAAAATTTAATCAAAAATAGATGAAGTAATTCTGGATCAAAAAAAAATGTTTTGTTGGTGGTAGATGCCATTAAAGGGGCATTTGTTTGGGGCTGGCCAGATCTATTTCTTATCCTTTAAGTTTGCTAATAGATACAGAAAGTGTTTCTCTTTTGGTAGTTACGTGTTGTTTGTCTCATCCAGCTCTACATTGAGTTCCTTGAGGGAAGGAAGGGACAATGGTATAATAATCTTGTGTTCATTCACAAAAAGTGCCTCTACATAATAGGTAATTAATAATTATTTATTGAATATATATCTTAACTCAATTTGACAGTTCTGAAAGGAATTCACCTTTGGTGGAAAAAAATGGATTTGATGCTTAGATAATTAGAATACCATAGATTTCTTAAGTAGTCACTAGACAGCATTAATGGCCCCTGGATAATGGCCCCTAAAATGCTAATTTATTCCCCCACTAAGTGGGTCTCTCTCTGTACCTTTTGATATAAGGGTCATTTGTAGGGTTAGAAGAATGAGTTGAATCTCTTCCTGACAAAGACAAAGCATGGTCTCAGCTGATCCCTGAGGCAAGAAACCACAGGTAATAACATTCATGTCTTCTTCTCATTATTTGGCTATGGGGATGGGCCTTGTGCATAATTGCAATTAGATTCAGGTGAGCACCAGTACAGTTTTTTATTAGAAAGCCATAGTTAACGATAGGTAGATGCCAGCTTATTCCCCTTGGTGAGAAATAGAAAGGAATTCTGATGAGACTTTTTGAGAGAATAATAAAAGTTAAATGCTCATTTTTATGTACTTAATAATATGTATTGAGGACCAACATTATTTGCTCAGTTAAATCAAGATATAATCTGATGTTACTGTGAAATTGCTTAGATAATACATTTAATATTTCTTAAATCTTTTTCTTTTAAGGGAAAGTTGTGTGTGTGTGTGTGTGTGTGTGTGTGTGTGTGTGTAATGTTTTAGGTTCACCCTTAAGTGAGAAGTCTACTATCTGAATTTTGAAGATCCAGAAATTTGCGATGCCAATTTCCCAGGGAAGTTTCGGTTTTGGAATTCCTGTTGTAAACAGCTCACATGTACAAAGGATTGAGTTTTTTTGTTTTGTTTTTTAAGATTTCACTTATTTGAGAGAGAGAGAGCATGTGCATGCAGGCGTAAGTGGCTAAGAGGCAGAGGAAAAGGGGAGAAACAGACTCCCTGCTGAGCAGGAAGCAACCACATGGGGGAATGGGGCTGGATCCCAGGACCCTGAGACCACCACCCAAACTGAAGGCAGACACTTAACTGACTAGGCCACCCAGGAGCCCCCAAAGGATTGAGTTCTATTTTTAGAGTCTGAGAATTTCTATTAAAAGGAGCTCATTGTTTACTTGGTGTCAGGAAGCACGCTTCAGTGTGGACACCACATAATCCCTCCCACTCTTAAAATAAAATCCTTTATTTTTAGAGCAATTTACCTTTTTGAGAAAGTATAAAATAATAATATGATTTCTTTTTGATGCATTTGAAATTAGAGTTTCATAAAGTATGAGGGTATTCTAAAATTTGAAGTATTACACCTTAATGGACAGTTCTAAAACAGTTTTAGATATTCAGAACTGCCAGACAAGTCTCTTTACTTAGATAACGTGGAGCAAACAAGAATAAGGATTCTTCCAATTTCTTCTAGTTGTGCCCAAATTATTTATTATTGTACTAGTGCAACTGTGGTGATACATCAGCATTCTTTATTGCTATTTCATTTTATAATACTTTCTGAATATGCAAGTTAATATTTCATTTTTAAAGGTTTAAATTTTAATGTAGTTTGTAATGTCACCTGAGGAGTCTCTAAAATCAGCAACAAGTTGTATCCAAGGAAATTGGATTCCACTGTAAAAAGAGAAACCCCTCTGAAGTATATGCAATCTGCCTCAATTATTGCTTGCGGTTAATCTTGGGATCCATTTTATCTTAAGCTTTCAAAGCGTTTTCATTTACTGATGTACTAATAAATTTATCAAAGTGTATTTATGAATGCTATATGTAATTACCCAACCTATTTTTGTCTTACCAACTAAAAGAAGGGCTGCTAAAATATGCTTGTTCTGATATACATTGATTTTCCTACTTTTCTTTGTGTATGCATACATAAGCATACCAAATTTCAGTAAGAGTTAAGACCCTTAAATTTTTTATTATTTTATAGCCTCAGTTAATTTACTATTAACTGTTCATGTTAAGAATGCCCTTAGGTATGATGAAAAGATTAATATTCACCCTAGAGTTACATAGCAAAAAAAAGTTGAAATTTTAACAATTTATACTTAAATATATTATGGATATGAGTATAATGGAATATTATATATGGAAGATATTTGTGACTGAATGCTAATTGAGAAAAACTGGATACATACACATATGTACAAATACATATGTATATATTCACATACACACGTACATGTAGGCCTCAAGTTTGCAATGTGTGGATGGAAAAAATTGGAAAAAATATGTCAACAGATAAAACAGCTGTTGTCTATAGATGGAGAGATTATAGGACTGTCGTTCTGTGTATAGCACACTCGTGCTACTGCCAAGATCCTAAATATTTAGTGAATTCACATTCAGGAAGAAGAATTATCTTTATATTGTCTCACTGTCCCCATCTGCTCCACGTTTTCTATAGAGAAAAGCAAAAAGACAGATGTATAAGCAGAAACCCACTTTGGAAACATTAAATATTTAACAGAAATTGGATGCCAAGTAATTTATATAGAAATTTGCAGTTTACATGGTTTTAACCACTCTTTATTTCTCAGCTACTTTTTTTTTTTTTGCTTTGTATGGATAGGCCTTTAATTATGCCCATATGAATGAATTTAATTTATATTAAACTTTGTCCTTAAATAACACACTAAAATAATTTCAATTTCCCTGAATAACAGGTTTCTGATCATTATGGACACAACTACAAGACATACTGCAAGGTGTATTTTCAAGATCATGAGATGCTATTTATTTAAAAAAATGTATGGAAATATGAACTTATAATTGAACACTATTTTAAAATTTATATATTACAATTTCCTTGGTCCAGATTTTGTCCTTTTTAAATATTCATTCAGATGTGTATTTACACAAATGATAGCCTGTTCTCTACACATTTACTCAGATAACTATTTTACATGACTTAAAATCCACTTGGTAAGAAAAATTATAAAAAATAGAAATCAGATAATGAGGTTAAAAGAGGAATGCAAATGTGCAGATCTTTACAGACAAGCATTTTTTTTCCTCAAATAAAACAAGATTTGGTATTAAGATTCTCGATAACCAAATAAACAATGTAATCCTGTCACGTAATTACTTTTTTCCAGAATCAAAGTCTATCTAAAAAGATAGAAACAAATTTTAATAGTAGAAATTTGTATATACTTAGGGGACTAAATAATATGTGGAATTACATTTTAATATTAACAGTAAATTCAGAAACAGATTTCGTGTCATAATCTTTACCAATGAAACCTGATACCATTGTTATTTAGAAACATTTTCTAGGTACAAGGAAAGCAGCATCAAAATTGAAGGCTGTGGGTGCTAGGTCCCCTTGCCCAGTAAAAATGACTCTATGCCTGGAAAGCAAATCTATAATGAATAAAGAAGCTGCAGAATGCTATCACTGAATCTTTACTTTCTGTTAATTCAGGAAATACAGCATAGTGGTTAAAAGTGTGGGGTTTGAAATGGAAAGAAATGGATTTGAGTTTGTCTTGTGCTATTTATATTTTACCTTCTCTACTTTAAACTTCTGAAAACTTCAATTTCTGTATCTTTAAAATTCCAATTAATATGTCTATGACTATACATATATATAATAGTTCACAGTTCATACCTTCAGATTTGAAAAGAAATTACCAACTTATCTGTCATTTGACATGTTTGGTTCCAGAGCTAAGTGTTCTTTTGTTGTTGTTGTTTTTAGATGGTCGGTAGTAGCCTCTTGTCAGTTAAAACTTACTCATATAACTTAAGTACATTTTAATATCTCAAATAGTAAAAAAAAATATATATCTCAAATAGTACTTTTTGCAATGTTATGCATGTGACTGTAATTAAAAAAAAATAAATTTTTTAAAATGAAAAAATCCACAATTTAAATAAGGACATTTTTAGCAATTTAAAATATTTTTATTTGCTGGCCTTAGTTATTTTTGGTTTTTATTATCCACATTTCCTTAAATATATGATATTATTCTCCTGCTTTAAAAGTACCTATTCGTTCAAGTCTTGCATTATCTATAAAAGGTTTATCTACTTAAGTTTTACTTAACCTATATCCTAAGATGGTACAAAATTGTATTTACTCCAATAAATGAATATTCTTCATTACAACATCACAAATCAACCCTCATCAACCTGTCTACCCTGTGTAGTTTATTTATATATGTTATACAGAAGAAAGTGATAGGCAAGGAGGAGAAACGCAGACTGAGTGGTTTGCAGGGTTGAGGCTGAAAGGGAGAAATGGGATGCTAATCACCAAAGAAGTTAAGAGAAAGAAGTGACAGCATGAATATTCTGACTTTGGCTACAAAGATGTTTTGGTAAGAGTCAGACTTGCCCACCCCCCCCCCCCCGACAAAAAAAAGTAATAGACTGTCAGGGCAGGTCTTGAGTTAATTCTCTGGTATCTGGTCTTTATTTATTTTTTTTTAAAGATTTTTATTTATTTATTATTTAACAGGGAGAGAGACAGTGAGAGAGGGAACACAAGCAGGGGGGAATGGGAGAGGCAGAAACAGGTTCTCCACCGAGCAAGAAGCCTGTTGCAAGACTCAATCCCAGGACCCTGGGATCATGACCTGAGCTGAAGGCAGATGCTTAAAGACTGAGCCACCCAGGCGCCCCAGGTTTCTGGTCTTTAAACACAGACCAGATAAACACTAATGGAGGATAATATGTGGGGAATTTAAGTTTGATTAAGTGGCAGAACCAAATGACCTTGAAAGCTTCGACCTTCTTATTTGCAATCCTGCACCTGACTGAATGTATCTCTACCCTCCAGCGTTTGTAATGAATTATCTCAAAAGCAGGAAAACATAGATCTCAACTCCAGTCTTGTCCTTGCTTCAGTCCATTTTTCATGTTGTTCTCCATGCTGCTGCCAGAACAATCTTTCCAAAACATTAATTTGATTATGTCATGACCTTTCCCCTATCCTCCAAATGTTCGGATTCTACTCTTTCTCTGGTTAAAGCACAAATGCACCCTTTGAAGCATACCTGCCTGACAAAGATTCACCATTAAGGATCCACCTTAGGGATTTAACATTTTCCACCATGCCATAGGCCCTTAGTCCAGCCATGCTGCTCTACATACTATTTGCCCAATTTGTCATATTCTCTAAATACATCAGTGCCTTTGCTAGATTTTTATTTTTTATTTTTTTGGTACTTTAGGTAAATTCCAAAGAATTCTTCATTGCATTTCCAAAAGGTCAATGCTCTGGGAACCCTCCCTGACCACTTTATAGCACTCATTGCACTTTAACCTTTGTGTATGTGCTTTTTACCGTACTTTGTGTATGTGTTTATCACTTTACTTAAATACTTGAACTCTTTGAAAGGAGGGACTTTAAGAAAAAGAATCCTTCAGTTTATTTCTTCAGTAGAATGCCATGCATGTATAGTAAGTTCTCGATAAATATTTGGTAAATGACCAAGTTAGTTTGCCATCCAAATTCTTACTAATCTTTATGTGTTTTGTGTAGGCAATGGTAATATACAGAATTGCCAAGAAAGGAATTGTAATGCATGGGTCAAATAGAACTTGGACCTGTGACTACCATACAATCAGAGTAATTGTGTAAGATAAAGTGAAATTTCTTTTAACATTAGGCCAGATATATACTGTGGGACAAATTGAGTGACTACTCAAGGAAAAAAGGCTGTGTGCCCAAGTTACTTTTGATAGTTCGTTAGAAGTAGTGAGTATATGTAAGGGTAGTGATCAAGGAAGTCTGGATAAATGAGAAAAAAAAAACTATTTTTTTTTCTGGAAAATAAATAGAATGAATAGAAGAAAAATGAGATGGTTGTTGAATGAGGTCATTTTCATAGGCTCATCTTCCAAAAGATTTTATTTTACTTTGTTCTGTCTATCTAGTCATCCAAGTACCCATCCACTCATCCACCATGTTTACCTGTATCTATTTGATTGTGATTTTTAAATTGAAAAGTAGGAAACAAATATGGTGAAAATTGCAAACAATTCTAGGTGATTTATGATATAACCTTATGTCTTATTCCATCAGCACACCACCTTAATCCTCATTCCAAAACAACATAGCAGGTTTTATATATATGAATAGTGCAAGAAATTTTCAGACTCATAAAAATAAAAATTTTCTTTCTCCCTAAATGAATGCATATCATACGTATTGCTTGTACTTTTAAGCTTAAGAATGTATCTGGAGATTATCCCACACCAGTATATTTTGATAAAGCTTTTTTAAGGTTTTTATTTAAATTCCAGTTAGTTAAGAGAATATGATATTAGTTTTAGGTGTAAAATATCGTGATTCAACACTTCCATGCAACACCCGGTGCTTATCACAGGTGTAGTCCTTAATCCCCATCACCTATTTACCCCATCCCCCCCCACCTCCCCTCTGGGAACCATCCGTTTGTTCCCTATAGTTAAGAGTCTGTTTCCTGCAGCACCTGAGGGGCTCAGTTAGGTGCTTGCCTTCGGCTCAGGTCATGATCCCAGGACCCTGGGATGGAGCCCTGTGTCTGGCTCCCTGCTCAGTAGGGAATCTGCTGCTTCCCCCCGTCCTTCTCTTCCTCCCCCCTGCTCTAGCTCCCTATCTTTCTCAAATAAATAAATAAAATCTTTAAAAAAAGAGTCTGTTTCTTGGTTTGCCTCCTTCTCTTGATAAAGTTTTGTGTTTTTTTTTTTTAATCAACTGAATAGTATTCTCTCATATGGTTAGAACTGTAATATATTTACTGAGTCCTTTAACAGTGAAAATTAATGTTCTTTCCTTATTGTTTGCTCTTACAAAAAAAAAAAAAAATGCTGCCAGGATCCTCCTTCTAAATATGTCTTTGCATATTTGGGTGATATTTCTGTAGGTTCTATTTCTGGAGGTGGAATTTCTAAGATTTGCTGTTACTACAACTTCCTGTTAAGCATCTTCCAACATTTTCAATTGTAATAATATGTTGGTTCTTATCTTTTATTCAAAGCCAGCTGCGTAGTATCATCTTTTCCCTCTTGGCCTCCATCATCCACAACACCTTTCCTCTTTTATGCCTCCTGTATCATTCTTACAAGTCGTCTTGTGATTATTTTGAGCCCATTTATCTCAAGATCCTTAATTTAATTATATCAGCATAAGCTTTTTCATCATGGATGGGAACATATCCACAGGCTTCAGAAATTCCGACATGGACAACTTTGTGGCAACACCATGCTACAAAAAAGTGGAGGATTTATTGTACTTTCCCTGTCCCTATTTTATTATTATATTGGGAGTGGGGCTGGGCAGTTGTGAGAATAGGGACAAATAACATGCCTTATTTGTTAGATTTCTGGGCACAGTCTAAACTTGAAAGAGAAGCCACATCGCCTGGAAATTCTGAATACTGAAGAAATGCATTGACTTCAGTAGGATTTGAAGTTTTTTCCTTAAGAACGAGTTTGCTGATTTCTACACATAGAATAAAATAAATAAATAAATATTGATTCCCCCCTGCCACACACACATACACCTCCACCACAAATACTGTAGGAGAATCTATTAGAAGACCTCTTTAATCTTTCCGGGTGTGTAAGGAGCTTACAATTCTGAGACTCCCTTGACGTGGTATATGTCACTTGTAGGCTTGTTCTTAAGTAATCACAATAATCCTTGTTCTTCCTCTTTGCTCATTGCCTCTACAGACTTAGCAGAGAATTCTGAAGAAGTCCTAGAAGATGATGGTACATGATTTAAAAAGAGGCAGGGTTGATGAATGCATCTTGCAAGACTGTGCATGGAATCCTTCATTAAATTATTGTCATGAGTGAAAAATAAATCAGTATTGTGTTAAGCCAGTGAGATTTGGGAGGTTGATTATTATAGAAGCTAACCTTACTCACCCTAAGTAATATGCTATATTTTATTTCAGTATCCAGTTTATGCTCTTCCCATATAGAAATATTGTTGATTTTTACTTTTAATTCTAAAAGTTTTACAATGAAAATACTTTGGAATTTCTCTATAAACTATCATATCATTTGAAAATAATGACAGTTTTGCTTATTTCTTGTTCATTTAAAAAAAGATTTATTTACTTATTTGTCAGAGAGTTTGAGAGAGAGAGAAAGCACAAACAGGGGAAGCGGCAGTCAGAGTAAGAGGGAGAAGCAGTCTCCCTGCTGAGCAAGGAGCCTGATGCAGGACTCCATCCCAGGACCCCGGGATCATAACCTGAGCTGAAGGCAGACTTTTACCTGACTGAGCCACCCACGCATCCCAGTTTTGCTTCTTTGTTTCCAGTGCTTCTCTCTTTCATTTCTAGTCTTGCCTTATTTTGCTGTGTAGGCACACCAGAACAATGTTGAATAGAAGTTCTGATAATAGTAATGATAGTAATAATAGTCTGCTTTGGCTTACTTCTGGTGTTAGAATTAACATCAGTATATAATATATGATGTAATAAGATTTTTTTCCTGCATGAGAAAATTCCCTTTTAATTCTACTTTGTTAAAATATTAAAAAATAATGAATATATATGTATATATATATATATATAAAATACTACTAAATGTGTTCGTCAGCATGTATTGATACAATTATGTGTTTCTTCTTTTATTTGTTGTGGTGAATTCCATTCAGTGATTTTCCAGTGTTTATCCAATCAATCTGCATTTCTGGAATAAACTCAACTAGTTTATGATGCATTATTTTTTGTATGCATGGCTGGATTTTATTTGCTTATATTTTATTTGCTTATATTTTATTTAGAATTTTTATATCTAGTATCATGAGTGTCTTAAGTTAATAGAATAATTTTTTATGGTATTTTCTTATTATCTTTTAACATTCTGCGACATCTAGTTCTATCTCTTTTGCTCATTGTATTCTCTTAATAACTTTTTAAGGTCTGAAGAATCTGAGTTTTATCTCCTATTTCATTCCTAGAATTGTTTATGTGTGCCTACTTTTTTTTTTTTTTCCTTGATCCATCTCACCAGAAGCTCTTCAGTTTTATTAGACTTTTCATGGAAACAAGTTTGGCTTTGTTGATAGCAACCATATGTTTGATTTTTGTTTTATTACTTTCTACTCTTATCTTGACGGTTTTTCTCTAATTTTTTAGGTTTGTCTCACTGGTCTTTTATCAATTTCTTCGGAAGTATATCTACTAAGCTCATTACTTTTTTTTTGTATAAGCATTTAAGCCAGGGGTCAACAAAAATTTTTTTGTAAATGAGCATATAGTGAATATTTTAATTTATATGGCCACATATGGACTCTGTTCCATATTTTTGTGTTTTTTCACAACACTTTAAAAGTGTACAAAAAATTTTTTTTAAACTCAATAGTTGTACAAATGAGCATCAGGCTGGATTTGGCTCATCAGCCATAGCTTGTCAACACCTGATTTGTCAGAAGTGTCCCTCTAAGTAATATAGTATCAGGTAACAACTTTCGAGGTTATTAATTTCAATTTGTAAATATTTGCCAATTTCCTGTGGCATTGCGACTTTGATTCATGAGGCTTTAGAATATTTTTCTTAATATTTTAACTTATTTTTCTTGACATTATATTATTTTTACTTTCTAACTTATTCACATTCTGTGTAATGACCGTCCAAACTTTTGAAACTCTTCAAGGCATGCTTTACAGCAAATGAATATTCAATGTAAGATTGAAAAGAAAGTGTATTCTTCAGTTGTTGGATTCAGATGTTCTTTGGAACATTTAGATCACCTTTAACATTTCCTTGATCAAATTTTTTTTAAAGATTTTATTTATTTATTTGAGAGAGAGAGAGAGAACACATGAGGGGCGGAGGGTCAGAGGGAGAAGCAAACTCCCTGCTGAGCATGGAGCCTGATGTGGGACTTGATCCCGGAACTCCAGGATCATGACCTGAGCCGAAGGCAGTCACTTAACTAACTGAGCCACCCAGGCGCCCCCTTGATCAAATTTTCTATATATATTAATAAATCTTTGATTTTTTTGTTCTACCAATTCCTTAAATAGTTGTTTTAAAATCTCCCACTGTGATGATATTGTTTCTTGTTGTAATTTCTGTAAATTTTGAAACTATGCTATGGTTGTATATAAATTAAACTTGTTTTGTTTCATGATGAATTGGAACTTCTATCATCATAAAGTAATCCTACCTGCTATTTTTGTTTGTCTGTTTGTTTTGCTTTAGAACCTTTTTTTGCCTGGTATTAATATTACTGCAACAACTTTTGTCATTGTTTTTAGCATTATTATATTACTTTATTCCTTTTATGGTTTAACTGCACTGCATTCTTGTGTTTGACTTTTTTCTTCAGAAAATAGCATATACCTAGGCTTAGTTCTTTTATCCAATCTCAAATTATTTCAGGATTTATTAATTTACATTTGTTTTAATTATTTTTAAAGATTTTATTTATTTATTTGAGAGAGAGAATGAGATAGAGAGAGAGCATGAGAGGGGGGAGGGTCAGAGGGAGAATCAGACTCCCCGCTGAGCAGGGAGCCCGACGCGGGGCTCAATCCCAGGACTCCAGGATCATGACCTGAGCCGAAGGCAGTCACTTAACCAACTGAGCCACCTAGGTGCCCACATTTGTTTTAATTATTGATATGCATTATTAGTACTATCTCATTTTGTACATTTCATTTGTGTGCTTTTTCTTTAAGTTGTTTCTGTTTTATTCTACTTTATCTTTTGGGGGTTTAATTATAATTCTTGAATATGTAGTTTGGTGTCTTTTATCAGTTCTGGAAATTTTCAGTCAGTAACTCTTCAAAGTTAACCTTTTGGAGGTTGATGAGTAAGAGTATAAATTAAACCAAATTGAATATGAGTTAATTGTTAAGCTGGCAATAGATAAATGATGATTTATTAGACTATTCTATTTTGTATATATATATTTAAGATTTTATTTATTTATTTGAAAGAGTGAGTAAGAGATAAGAGAGCACAAGCAGGGGAGGGGCAGAGGGAGAGGGAGAAGCAGACTGCTTGCTGGACATGGGGCTTGACCCAGGACCCTGAGATCATGACCTGAACCTAAGGCAGACACTTAACTGACTGAGCCACCTATTCGTCCCTTGTATATATTTTTTAATTTCATAATTAATAGTTTTTTTAAAAGTAAATATATAACCAGCTACCAAAAAATCACTTTTTATATCTATTCATAGATGAGTTTGAAAGTATTTTTCCCCCAGTATTTAGTAGCAGTGTGTAGAGAAATTTTTCTATTTTGACTGACATGTCATTTTATATGTATAAAAAATAACTACTTATGCAAAATCTAAACAGAAAAAAGTACAAAAGTCTTAAGTAAGAGCTCAGTGAATTTTACAAGCAACACACCCATGTAACCTGAATTAGAATAAACACCCTAGACATTGCTCTGAAGCTCCCCTTAACATATATTGGGTTGATCCTTTCCAAGGGTAACAAATATCCTGACTCCTAATACTATAGAATTGTTTTGTCTGGTTTTAAATTTATTTAAATGAGTCATGCAAAATGTACTTTTTTGTTTCTAGTGTCTTTAGTTCAATGTTGTATTAATTTGAGTTTTTAATTTTAGTAATTATATTTTTTGTTTCTAAAGTTCTCTTTTTTCAAGCTTGCTTGCTATCTACTGATATTTTACATCTGTCTTTTATTTGTTGAACTATTTATTGTACTGGTCATATAATCTACTAATTTTTCCAATATCTGGAATTTTTGTGCTTCTACTTTTGCTGTCTGTTGTTTTCTGTTCATTACAATTCATGTTACCTTATTTATGCATGCATGTTTAGTGATATTTATTTGCCATGTGTAGTTTATTTTCTAGACAATTTAACTGTGGAAATACACAAGATGTGGGATGAAGTTGGATTGCTTGAGGAAGGATTTACTTTTACTTCTGTAAGGCACAGAAGAGAAATAATATTTTGAAACTTGGGGCATTCTGGGGTTGAGATTTCTCTGGTCACTCAGTCACAGTGAATTTGGGAAATACCCTTGGAAAGTCTGGCTCCTTATTGCAAATTCTCACATTACTTTTTTTTTTTTTTTTTGGAGGTACTAGTTGGAGGTGATAATGCTACTTTTATTATTAGTTTGTCCTTAAATTGAGGGTGTGAGTATTTGAGATGCTATCTCCTAATCTATGTTGAGCCATATTTGGTCCGTAAGCTTACAAACCTAAGTAACTAATGATTATGTTCACTAAGTTTGGAAAATTTCTTCAAGGAAGAAATGACTTTAGTGCTCTACTTACTACTGAGTTCTTGTTTTCATGTAATTTTTGTCTGAGGATTCTTTATAGTTTTTGATAGCTCATCATTATATAAAGAGATGTTTTTGTATGATATTAATTCATCTACTACACCATGTTTATGGAAATGAAAGTCAACACAGATATTTCTTAGGTTTCTTTTTTCCTTCTTGATCCTTACAATAAATTTCCTTTGTTTGAAACACCTATTTTTAAAATTGTTTTCTGGTTTTACTTGGAGAAGTTATAGTATTTATTCCAAAAGGCATTTATATTTCTACTTTATAAGTTATTGACTTTTTTGTAACCTGAACTATAATTATAATTTTGTAAATTATCCATAGTCTTTTCAGAGAGAGCTGCTTTCAATACATGTGTAGTAGTTTCACCTTCTTAATTATGATATTCTGGACTTTCATAAGCTCATTTTCTTTTTTTTGAGAGCAATATCTTATTTATTTCTTGGAACACAAACAAAACTGACTCCCTTCAGTTCATAAGAGGTTGAATTGTTTTACTTACAAAATGTTCCATGTAATGAGTAACTTGGTAGAAATTTTTCTTAAAAAACAAAATATAATGCTTAAGCATCTCCAACTTCTATTTTTCTCTTTTATCCATCTGCCCCAATGAAACTCTAGATTTTTGACTAAGTTTTTGAGAAAGAAAACTATGTGGAGATATGTGTATTTTAAATACTTGGGTTGAGTGGAGAGAGGTGAGTGAATATGTGTGTGTGTATTTTTTAACTAATACTTTATTTTTTATGAACAATTTTTAGCTCACAGCAAAATTGAGGGGAAGTACAGAGATTTTCCATACACCCCCTGTCCCCACACATACATAAGCTTCCCCCATTTTCAACATCTACCACCAAGGTAGTACTTTTGTTACAACTGATAAGCTGGCTCACTGATTTTTTATCTACTTGATCTTCATTTCCTGAGAGGGGTTAATTACAGTCATATACCACATTTGTATTTTTCTGTATTTTAGTGTTTTTTTTCTTGATGAATTATGATATATAGATATATATATTATTTGATGCATAAATAGACTCGAGACGAGACTATTCATTAGAGATAGAAAACTATCATTATCAGGGTCACAGATATCTTTAACTTTTTATATTAAGACCAACCTTGTCTGGTAATAATAACAAAACTTGATCCTCTGATTTTCCTTTCTTGCACCACGTATCCAACATTGATCAAATCACTGTGACTAAGTGTGATTTAGAACTCTGACTAGTCAACTTGTAGACTAGTAAAATTGACTATGATGGTGGAATGGGGATCTGGAGACTCAGGAAAATGTTCAGTTAAGTTTGACACTAAAAGAGAAAAAAAAAAAGGATGCTTTTTCCAGAAGAATGGATAAGGGTTACTTGATAGACAAAAACAATGCAATATTTATTAAAGCACTAGATAAATCAAGGCAGCTAAGGCGAGGTCCCACAACTGAAATTGGAAAACATTTGTCAGTTTGGTTGAAAGGAATACTAAGGAGGGTGCCTGGGTGGCTCAGTTGGTTAAGCGACTACCTTCGGCTCAGGTCATGATCCTGGAGTCCTGGGATCGAGTCCCACATCGGGCTCCCTGCTCAGCAGGGAGTCTGCTTCTCCCTCTGACCTTTCCCCCTCTCGTGTACTCTTTCTCTCTCATTCTTTATCTCAAATAAATAAATAAAATCTTTAAAAAAAACAAGAAAGGAGTACTAAGGAATGGATAGGGAAAGGAAAAGGGTTTTATTTCTAGGGGGAAAAAACAAACAGAAAAATTTTAAAAACCTAATTTCTTAGAAGATAAGTAACCTATATCCCAGTTCATTAAATCCACTTATTTCTTCAAACGATTTTATTTTATTTTATAATGTTAATTGTATCTTCACAACATAATTTTCAGAAAAGTTCATTTTGTCTCTGCCTAAGATTCCTGCTCTGCGTTGTGGACATGAGGGCAAAAAGACCGGAGCACTGAGAGGTGGTAATGTAGGGATGGGACACAAGGAAAGCAGGCTGAGAGGGAAACGTAGAAGCTGATAGAGCTGGTCAGCTCTTCCATCTTTCTACCCTTCAGTATACAATTTTGTTTTGCCTTGTTTGGGCTCCTCAGTCTACATCTGCAGCACCAGGGCACACAGGGAAGGCTGAACATTTTTCAAAATGCTATTATAAAGTCCAAATGAAATCCAGTTGTAGTTATTAGTATCCTGGATAAGCTGCTATTACAAAGGCCAAAGAGCAGTAGCTAATAAATGTTAAAGTTTAATTTCTCTTCCAATTAATAGCTGAGTCCTGAAATGACAGAGGCTCCCTGATATTAGTTACCCAAGATCCTTTGACCTTATTAATCTGAGGCCCTCAACACACTGCTTCCATTTTATGTCAAAAAGGGACCAAGGTTCCATTTCTCAAATCTTTATTTCAGCAATAAGAAAGGATAGAAGTTATGTTGGATGGCATACTCCTGGCCTCTAATGGTATTATGGCATAGAAATTGAACTCACCACTTCCTGTTCAAGCCCTTTAACCTTGATGTAGTCACATGGCTCAATATTACTGAAATTGAGCCTAAGAAATGTAGTCTTTAGCTGGGTGGCCATGTATGCTGATACAATTTAGTGTTTTTATTACTAAAAAATAAAGAAGGGTATTGTGGGAAAACCAGTTTCTGATTCATCAAATAAAACTAAATACTGTAGATAGATTAGGTAAATGGCTCTGCTTCTGAGGAGTTATAGGGATATTTGGTAATTAACTGACCATAAATGCCTACCTGGTATATGGAAGACATATGAACACATCTTGAATGAATGAGTGAATGGCTAAGCCATCAAAGACCCAGTTAAAAATGACAATAACAGAGCATGCCAGACTCACCAAATCAATTTCGTAAATATTTACTGGAGGATTGTAGATCAAAACTTGTATTAGGCACTGGGTTAACACGTATCTATATAAGACATAGAACCTGCTCTAATGTGCTAAAAATTTGTAAGGAAGAATTTTAAAACTAATATACAATTATATATATATTCATATATATATAAACTAATTAGATATATATATTTTTTAAATATTGAATTCTCACACATAAATATCACAACTCTTCTTCAGGGTTTAAATCCTATCAGCTTACCTCCAAGAAGAATCTCAGATAAGTTTGCTGTGATGCATGCACTCCTTTTCAGCCTTGTGTAGATCCATACACATATTATTAACCAAATTCATGAGTGTGATGTACAAGCAGAATGTTAATATATTTCTTTGCAATAAAACATTCTTGCCACACAGACCATAAGACTCAATAGTGACATAATGAATGTATTTTCTCTTTAGGAAAACTTTGCAGGAAGGCAAGTCACAAAAAAAGGTTGCTTGATGAACCTAAAATCTCAAAACTGCATGGAACTGATTGAAAATTTAGTATCTATAACAATCAAATACATTCATTTTCCCACAGAAGTTTCCTCACCAATGGGACTGGGATGTTGTAATATATTGGCATAAGCTTCTCCCTTGAGTGCTTCAGAAATGGTGTCAGCTCTCATTTTATTCCCATATGCTGTTATTATTATTTTTTTTAATCAGACCAATGGTGATCAACACTGTGCCATCTCAAACCCAGCTCTGAGTTTTGATTGATATATATTTTGTTTAGATATCCTAATGTTTTGTCCAGCAGGTAATTATGGAGCCATTTTATTTCTTCCAGGTGATTTGGAATGTTGTTTTAAATCTTACTCACTGTGTTAACTTCATCATAAAAATTTACTGAAATGTATTAAGAATTGCATTAATATATTCCTCAGATATTTAAAATACAAGGCAAACTGGGCCAAATGCTGCACTTAATGTATAATAAATATTATGCAAACACAGAGGAGGGAAATGTATTTGATTAAGGGCATCAAGAAAAGCTCTTTATATAAACAATTATGTTTGAATGGAGCTTTGAGGAATGAATAAGATTTCAAAAGTGGAAAAATGGTAAAGAGCAATTTATGTCAAGGAATCTGTGCAAATAGGCATAAAAATTACAAGACATGTTTATAGAGTGGTAAGTAATCTGATGTGCCTAGAGGATAGTAGTGTTTTAATATAAAATGATATTAGAAAAAATTACAATTGTGTGAGATACCATGATAAAAATATTACCTTTTTTACTATTATAATTTTAATAATGATTCAGGACAATGGATTTGTATTAACTGATCAAAAAGGAAAGACTATAGAATCAATGAATTGAACATTCTCAGTGTGTGTGACTGAAAAGGCAGAAAATTAATAGAAAATGATCTAACCAGTCAAAGAGTTGCTTATCTAAGGATATTATTCAATAAGGCATCTTGAGTTTCATTTTCTCTTTTTCCTTTTCTTCTTAATTATCAGGCTTCCTGAAAAAAGCAGCATGTTAATGCACAAGATTGTCTAGATCTATCATATAGAACAGTCTTTCTTTTAGTATAAAATGTATTGCACCTAAAAAAAAAATCCTGAAAAGGAGACTTTAAGTCTCCTTTCTACTCTTCCTGCCCATGAACTCCTAAATCTGATATTAAACTCAATAAATGGAACTTCTTTGCAGCATTTTATCAAACCAACAGAAGTTGCCTTGTTGAGGGCACTGTATTATTATTAGCCCATCCTATATGCAAATGAAATACTGTGTATGTGGATAACAGTAAAAGACAAAGAGAAATATAGACTGAAAACTTTTGATTAAAAAGACTGTTAAAAATGGAAAATTATAGTCCATCTAATGGTAATTTATCTCCCTAAGATATTACATTGCAAAAGCAATCAGTTGTGTAAGATTGGTTTACAAACATGGTGCTCAGAAATATATCATGGGGAAATGTTCGAAAAAATATTAATATTATGTAGGGGCTCAAAAATCTTTATCATTTAAGACGTGTCTCTGTATTTCTTCCTTTCCATGCTCCTTGGAGAAAGGTCATAGGTGTACATGATGTCCAGCTCAAGTGACATGACTCTACAGCCTAAGCTTCACAGGGCCTGGCAGAAGCTAGTTACCATGTCACTCTTCTCCAGGAGCCAGAAAAACACAGGGGTAAGTCCCCAACTGGTAAAACTTCACAAATACCTCCATTTGACTTATTTGTCTGACTGTACGATGACCCATCTCAGAAACCTCAACAAAATTTGTCTGGCAGAGGATTAATTCTGGAAGATCTCTATCCATCAAAAGCATGGCTCATTTGTAGTTCTGAAAGCTCGTATATAGCGTTGTCTTTAGGCTGATTTACAGCAGCTTCCAGAATGCCACTCTAAAGCATTCAATTTCCTTAGGAATCTCATTTTACAAAATACTAACGAAGGAAAGCTTAAAGATGATTCTACTGAAGTACAATTATTGGTTTCCCAAGTTTCAATGTCCAATGTACATATACTTGAATACTGAGGATGGAGGAGACCAGGAGGAGAGAAGGAGCAGAGAAACTTCATGGACACTCTCCGTCTTTGTATAGTGTGCACCAAATGACCATGTTTCAGAATTGACAAAAAGTACCCAGGGGGAGGAAGAAGATGTAGAAAACAAAAAGTTAAAAAGTAACAACTAAAAAAACCCATAACAAAGTGTTTAATTAAAGTTCCATGTAAATTTGCTCCTAGACTCCCAAATCACCTGAAGTGGTTCTGTTTCTTGACTTCTTACCCTGCTGTGAACAAATCTGCACAATGTCAATGAGAGATTGGAAGGGTTAGATAAGGGTGTTGTGGATGAATCTGGAAAAGAAATAAGCGGATGTTATGGAGGCCCTTTAGATTTCTGGAGGAGTATTTCTATACTAGCTCTAGATTATTATAAGTACTGCATCAGTTCAGCCAAAAAATGACATCCAGTAAGGATTGATCGTTTCTTCTTTCAATTACTCTGACCATGATTTTGCTACTACTGGTTCTTTGGAGACTACACAACAGCTTCAATCACCAATTTTGAGCCTGCACTCATTTTCTTTAAATATTTTATTTATTTATTTGAGAGAGAGAGCACGAGCTGGGGCAGGGTCAGAGGGAGAAGCAGACTCCCCACTGAGCAGGGAGCCAGACATGGGGCTCTCTCCCAGGACCGGGATCCTGACCTGAGCTGAAGGCAGACACTTCATGACTGAGCCACCCAGGCGCCCCAGGGCTGCACTCTTAAATCCTTCCCATTTTAATAAGTTTGCAGATATTTCTATAAGAAGCATATCTACACAACATCATAGGTTGTTTAGGAGTAACCACCTTTGATCATAACAACAGTGCAGTAAATGAAAATTACAAGAAATCACTTCTTTATGTGTAGGTTAATCATAGAAGGAATGGTACTGAAGCATTAGGGATTCTTTAATAATGATAATAAGCAGACCTTAGTACTCATGCATGCTGGGCACAATTCTAAGTACTTTGTTTTTAATACACACAAAAAATCCAGTTAGGTACTATGGTTATCAAAATTTACAGATTAGGAATTTGGTCACTAAGAGTTTAAGGAACTTGCTCACAGTCCCACAGCTAAGTGATAAAGAGAAAAATTAAACCTGAAGATTCTGAATCTGCAGGCGTTACACCTTACTGCATAGTGAACTCCTCTGACACTTATCACTATTATTTCTGAAGGCAACTTTATAAATAGAAAAACCTTAAGATTTTCACATGTAATGAATGTTTTCATTAAAAATACTAGCTTAGTCTCAACAGAGAGTAGTTTTAATTAATCAATTAACTTTGAGGCAATGCATGCCACTAAATTTTAAATTTGCATTTACTTTTATTGTGTCTTACTATTTCAAACAGTCAATAACTAGACAGCAAGCTTTAGGAAAAAAGTGTCATTTCTGTATGTGACTACTTCAACTGTCTGCAAATACAGTGCAACTCATCTCCTGACCGTAACTTTCTTGTTTTCAGTTGGCCTTTTTTCCAATAGATTTTATTTACTTTCAAAGTGACATTTCAACAGAGGTATCCACTCTCATTTCCACTCTCCTTTGACATTTCTGTGACTTAGAGTGCAAGGAGCTGCTTGCCAAAGACTTGCTAGATTGATGTTGGAAGGAAGGAAAAAAAAATCTGCAGATAGCAGATGTTTCTTTTCTCCTTGTTGTGCCTATTACTTTGAAAAAGTGACACTGCTTAAAAACAGATTTCAGATGTTCTGTCTTTTTGGCAGCAAGAGTGGATGTGTTGCCCAACTAGAAGTGTAAGTATTGTCTCAAAAGGCAAATTGAAGATGGAGGATGGAGGAATAAATAAACCCTCAGGAATGCTTTGCTTTTTTTCTCCTCAAAGAGCAATTTAATACAAAAAAGACCCTAAGTTGGCTGTAACAAAGTACCTTTGTTACACATTTCATTTTGACCTTGCCAAGGAATGGCTAAGATTTTAAATAATACTTGAACTAATTTTTATTCTTTCTTATTTGTTGAGTGTTTCATGGATATTTTTCAGATCTCAAATAGAACTGGTTAGAGATATTTGGGGAGTCACATTTCCAAGTCATAGATGAATAATTCAGCCAAAAGTTATTATAAGACTGTTACTACCATCACAAAAGATACCAATCGAGTTTCTGTTCACACTTAAGGGGAACTATACAAATTATCAAAAATGTGCCCCCTCCCAGGTAGACTGATTGAAAAAAAAATAGTTTCCTCTATGAGAAAACAAATTATGAAAGGGCACCTGTGTTTCCAGGCTAAATGCAAACCTATGCAGAACCTTGAGCAACTGAGCATTGTGCTGGCTTAAAGTCCCTACTTGAGCCCTACCATGAGCATTTGGGCAGGGCACCAAGTGCACACACAGATTCTATAGGCATGCAAATAGACTAAAGCATCTATCCAGAGATTTTTCAGAATCTCCTGATTTAATATCCTCACGAAAATTTCCCATTTTCATGTTCTGTTCACCTCAAGATCCAGAAAATGGGTTCAAATGGGCTATGAATGGCAAAACCATTGGCAATTCAAGACTAAGTCAAGAAAATTCAAGAATGCCAGAGTAAGAGTCATGTTGCACTTATCATGCATCTTCCTTCAGATTCTTCCATTCTCTTAGACGTATCAGATGAGAGGTATTTTGCCTAATAGATCAATTTGGGTTATGGACACCATTAAAGCATAATTTTTAAGAAAAATTTGCGTATAGTTTTCCTTTCCATTTGTCACATAAGTAATGAAAATATTGTAGCTGGCAAACTAGGCCTATCTTCTTAGGCTATTTGGTAGGATTAGAATGACTTTTTTATTTATGCAGATGGCATCCTGGCAGGTGAAAGTGTAAGAACTCTTGAGAAATTGATTACTTTCTGGAATGCAAAGCCACTTTTGAGAAATGGTGGATATTTTTTTCATATAGAGCCCAGGATCTTATGGGAAATGTGGGATGGAATCACCAAACATCCTTTCATATTTAAAGTTAGAGAAAGGAATGGGATTTTGGCAACCCAACGAAAATCAGTGCCAGGAAGTCATATAATACAAAGAAAGAAACTTCTATAGAGGAAAGGACAGGTCTAGGTTGAAGAATTAGTTTTAAAAATACTTTAAGTAATTTTGGTAGTGTATTGTTTAAAGAAAAGTGTTTGATTAATACTACAACTTGAGTGATGTTGGGAGCACCTACCATCTTGACTGCCATCTTGATATTTGAGCTTTGGGGAAAAGTGATTGTGCATGTAAGATGTAAGAAAATGTCAATGTTGCAAACTTGGAATGGTTTTCAATAGTTCTGCTCAAGAAAATGGACTAGTAGTGCCATCCCTGTAGTAGATAAAGCATCCGTGAGAGCATGCCACTCCATAAAAATACTGTGGGGTAGGGAAATGAAACAGCAGAAGAGGATTTATTAGAAAACAAATGTCTCTCTTTTTGCTGTATTAAGGCAGAATAAACCCTCATTTAAGATTTAATAACTCAATTAAGATTTTTTTTAAACAATTGGGTAGGGACAGCCCTGATGAGGGAAATAACGTACTTCCCACTAATAAGGCAGGTAATGGCAAAAGTGATTATTTGGACAAACAAGAAATGTGGCTATATTTTACCCCCGATTAATGAAGCAAGTCATATGAATTTATAAAACATCTGTCATTATCTGTATAAATTGTTGTGCTGTTTTATTTATCCTGCTCTTCTGCAGGATCACCAGTAATCATGTCTATCCTATACCATTAATGTATTCCATATGATTATAAAAAAATAGAAAACTAGAAAAATGATATTTCTGTGTTTGATAAGAGAATCTCTTATAATCAGATTTTACTCTAGTAACAAAGAGGAACTTGGCTTGATTCCTTTTTGTTATCCCTTCAGCGCCCCCTCACCCCCCCATGTCTCTATCGTACAAATATCAATCAACAAGTGAAAGATTTAATGGCTTCTGATTGTCAGGATTTTTCCCCAACAATCTCCATTACAAAGTAAGTTAAAGTGAAATGCTAAAATTTGTATGGTACTCTTCTTGATTTGGGGGTACTAATTAGTAGAGTGTGATATTCAAGTAAAAGACTAAATCATTCATTTAATGTTATACCATTAGATTCTAAATTTATGCCTAACTGACTGTGGAGCACTGGATGTGTTTCAAAAAAATGTTATGTTAACATCACGTATGTGTGTGTGTGCATTTGTGTTTGTATGGATGTATTTACTGAACCTTATTGACTTGATGTGTTGAATAACAGTTATAAAAGGTAAAACTATCAGTTTAACCCTGTTAAGCTTTAAACTCAAAGAAGTCTGTTGGCTTTCACGTATTTTGTTAAATCACTTGTAACAGCTTGCAAGATGGAAATACATGTTTAATATTATAATATAAAATAATCTATCTTGGAAATATTCCAATTAAAGACTAAAATGCAGCATATGTAAACATAAATTTAGATTTTTGTGGACCAAACCCATTTTCCAAGAATTAAAATATTACCCAAATGTGACCTAAACTCATTGTTATCTGAAGCCTCACACTTGACAGAGTGTTATGAAAATTAGTTTTTCTACATGTAAACTGGAAAATAAAATCTACTTAAATAATAGTTCTATATGTATTAGTGGGAACAAAATGAGCTGTATGTATTTTGTTGAAATTATATTTAGATGATATAAAAATAAAATTCATAGATAAATTAAAGATTACTTCAGTCAAGTGGAAATTGAAAAATATAAACAAATCTCAAATGAAAGAAATATGGCACTAAAGATACTATAAGAATATAGATACCAAAAAAGGGTAAACTGGAAGTCTTTATATTTAAAAAGTATAGTAATTGGTGAATAATAGACTGCATATCACATACCATAGCTCAGCAATTGGCATGTGTTAACAGTAAATGTTAGATGAATGAGTGAGAAAGCTATTGAATCAAAAAATAATTGAGGCATTCATGTCTGGGAGCAATCAGAGATGACCATGGACAGAACTACAAGATAAAGTTAGATGTTTTGTTGGAGGCAGTAGAAACAGATAATGGAAGAAGTATTAATGAAAAAGAGATCACTCGGGGTGCCTGGGTGGTTCAGTTGGTTAAGCGTCTGCCTTCGGCTCAGGTCATGATCCCAGGGTTCTGGGATCGAGCTCCACAACAGGCTTGACGGGGAGTCTGCTTCTTTCTCTCACTCTGCCTGCTTGTACTCCCTCTCTGTCTGTCTGTCTGTCAAATAAATAAATAAAATCTTTAAAAAAATGAAAAAAGATCACTGGAAAATTAGAAAAAAAAAGTTACCATAAGAAAGTAGTGTCATGAAGCAATTACACTTTGTTTATTTGTAATATTAGAAGATGTTCAGCATTTTTAAAAGACCAAGGAAAAGTTTCCTGTGGAGAAGCTGACATTCCAGAAGGAGGGGATTAAAAAGTAAAAATTTGAGCTCAAATATCTTGTAAAATTCATATTTCACCATAGCACAGGCAAAGCATTTTTGTATCTGTGGATAGAAACAGAAAATAACTGTTTGCTGACTTCTTGATATATGGAAAATTATTGGATTGGATTTTGACTTGTAGAAGCATGGAATTTGAAACAAGTATGAAATAATTCTGAGAGGGGGATGAAGAGAAAGAGAGAAAGGAAAGAAGAATGAACTCCTGAAGTATATGAAATGGAATGAAACAAGTTGATTAGTAAGAAACCAGGAAACATTTTGAAGTACATCATGGGTACTCCATGAATAAATATCATAAAAAATTAAATTGATTCTTATTATACTAACCCATTCCAAACTACACACAAAAAATCTTTTTCTTTCCTCCTTCCTTCCTTCCTTCCTTTTCTTTTTCTCTTTCTTTCTTTCTTTCTTTCTTTCTTTCTTTCTTTCTTTCTTTCTTTCTTTCTTGTCTTTCTTTCTTTCTTTCTTTCTTTCTTTCTTTCTTTCTTTCTTTCTTTCTTTCTTTCTCTCTCTCTCTCTCTCTCTTTCTTTCTTTCTTTCTTTCTTTCTTTCTTTTTCTTTCTTTCTTTCTTTCATCCTTTCTTTCTTCCTTTCTTTCTTTTCTTTCATTTCTTTCCTTTTTCTTTCTCTTCTCTTCTCTTTTCTTTTATCCTTCTTTCTTTCCTTCTTTCCTTCCTTTCATTTGCAGCTGCTCCCCTTGTTGAGAGGGCTAAGAGTGGGAAAGTTGCTGTCAGCTGCAGCAACTAGCTTGCAACTGTGAGTAGGACATTACCCACATACTCATGATACCTAGTGGGTGATGGAGTATTCTGGGAAATTGGTGGTTTCTCTCAGTCATCGAATCTACAACTGGATATAGACTTTGGAAATTAAGTAAACAATAAGTGTTCTTATGATTTAAGCCAATTTCATGTAGTCCTTTAGGTATAGGCAAGTGTTCCAGATGATGTCCATAGCAATTACATTTGCTTATTATTTGAAAATTAAGTGTTGTTTTTTGGCTTTAATGGAAAAATATTTTGAAAAAGAACATGTCTAAAGTGCAGTGCTGTGAAGAAGACAAAATAATTTAAAATGAAAAATTTGAAATCTGCCTTAAAATCATTAAAAGCCATTGAATTACACATTTAACCATATGTATTTATGAAGTAACCACTTTGAGCCAGACTCTTTTATGTCTAGTTGACGCAGAGTACCAAACAAGGAAAGAGACAAAAAACAAGTTAAAACAATATATGTATTTAGATAGTAATATGCACTCCATAAAAGATGCACTTAAATAAGATATACGCTCACATATTAAAGGAACAAAACTCAGCAGCAAAACCAAGTACCTTAGTAAATTAAAAGAAGACAAAAATGATCTCTTAAATAACCAGGAACTATACGATTTTAGTAATTTTAAATGTTATGGCTGCTAATATAGTAAAACCTTATTTCATTATTAGTCTTGCATCAAAAGTTTGATAGAGTATTAATGCCATTTCAGATTTCAATTGCATATCATTATGCAATTCAGTGTTTGAACACACACAGTGTCAACATGATACATATCTGTAAATATGGAATACAACAAAGCATTTATGCTGTGAATGATGATAACACTGAATTGTGTTTTCAAAATCATTTATTTCAAATCATTAGAAAACATACGCTCTAGAACATACCCATAAATGCATTGTTGATGTATTCTAACTCCTAAGAATAATAAACACAGTAATAAAAATTGACATAAAAACATTAAGCTTAATAGCAAAAAATGAATTAAACAATAGCCATTAATCCTTTCATTGGATATTAAATATGAAAATATTAGCTTATTATTAGTATAATTCACTTTAGTAATTAATATCCATTTTCTAATGTCATTAATTGCAGTGCTAAAATAGATTGCATTTTTTTTTACCTCCTCAGAAGTCATCACTTATGATACCCATGGTAGTAAAAATGAGAATAACAAAAATGATAGAAAAGAACACACATATTTTATTTTCACACTGAACGGATTTTCACAAACAACCATGAGAAAGCCCGGTTTGTTTATTAACTCTTCTGAAAGAGTAACTGACTTCATTTGTTTTTCGGAATGAGGGTAAGTTCCTCGACCTGCCAAGAAATGCGTGGTAACTACATTTTCCTCACTGATTCTCTCAGCTAAATTTGGGTCTTTGCAGGAACGTTTTCGGCGGGGGAGAAAAGAGCCACCACCATCAGAGCACCTGCAACAGTGCTGCAGGGCAGCGGCATGCCTCAGGTGGAAGCAAGGGCAGAACCATTCTGGCACCCAGCTGACTTGAGTCACCCTGAAATTCTCGAAGGTACTCTTGCGCCTGCTTCTCTAAATGAGACTTCCTTTGGTAATAATGTTTCTCCCTTCCCTGATAGTCTCTTATTTGTCTTTCTACACGCAGCTCATAAATCATTTTTATGAGACTTTCACTAATTTTTAGCTGAGTTAAGGTGTCCCTTAACTACGCTTTCATAATCCTTTGGTCAACCTCATCTCATTACTACATTCATTACATTCATTCATTCATTCATTCCTTTTCCATGCTCTGTGATTAGAGGCAAAATATTCTTCATCCAATTCAAACCTGTGAATCTCCCTGCTCCCCTTCAAACAAATAAATATTCTTCAACTTCCACTTCCTCCCCAAAGATGACACATATTTCACAGAGAAATTAGATGTTACCCGATTCCAGCGCTCTAAATATCCTGCTACTGGATAAAAGGACTTATCAACAAACACACCCAACTTCTTCTCCCTGCTTTTTGTAAAATTGAAGATCTGTTCTTTGACCTCTATGCAGTCGATCTGTACATGCACCTCAGATCAATTTGGTCGCAGGAACCCTACGCTATCGGCTTAATTCCTTTTCTCCTTTGAATTCAGCTTTTCCTCTTACTTTGATCATTCCTATCATCAGTTAAATATGCTGTTCCATAGAAACCACTCGTGCCAGTCACTAAGCTCAAATATATATTCTATGTCATCATTTAATTTGACCTCTGAAAACTATTCAATATTTTTCAACATTCCTTTATCTTGAAAGATCCCCTTCTCAGCCTCTGAGAAGGCTATGACTAGGACATCATAGTCTTCTTATACTTCTAATGTCTTTTTTGCAACAAATTCTTGATCTCCTTTACAGATTTATACTTTGTATTCAGCCATTCGATTTGGAAATACCTAAAATTCTGTCCTGGACTCTTTTCTAAACCCCACAGTAATTTCTTCTATGCCTTGTATGTTATTTAACACATTGCTCCAGGGGTCTAATCTATGAGATAACCAACCACCTTCTTGATATTTACACTTGTATATTTCAAAAGTAGCACAAACCAGACAAGCCCAAAAAGTAACTAATAATCTCCCTTCTCTTTGTCAGCCTCCCAAACATGGCTTCCCTCCAATTATTTTTATCGTAATGAAGAGAGCCACTGTTCATTTCAAAAGTCAGAAACTTGAACGCTAACTTTTCTTTTCATGTTTACTAACTTTATTATAAAAGATATTGATGGACAGCCAGATGAAAAGGAACATAATGTGAGTTCTGGAAGGATTGTGAGGGGTCCTTAGTGTAAGAGCCTCTTTGTTTTGGAACTGGAGTGTGCCATCTTCCCAGCACTTGGGTGTGTTCACCAACCCAAAAGCTCATCAAATTTCATTGTTTAAGGACTTGTTAGCTTTGTTTTCTCCCTCTTTTGGTCCCTCTCAATTTTAATCTATCACCAATCTTATGATATTTACATCGTAAATATCCTTCAATTCATTCACTTCCTTTCATCTCCTTTCCATCCAGTAGTTTAATTTACCATTGTTTTCCATCTGGACTACATTTTTTTTCTAAAGATTTATTTATTTATTAGAGGGGGAAGGGGCAGAGGGAGAGAATCCTCAAGCAGACTCCCCACTGAGCACGGAGTCCCATGATGGCCTTGATCCCACAACCCATGAGGTCATGACCTGAGTTGAAACCAGTGGGATGCTCAACAAACTGAGCACCCAGGTGCCCCTGGACTACTTCTACAGCCTTTTCATTTGTCTTTCATTTTCTTTTATCTTATTTCTACACTTCAGACGCAATGATATTTTGTAAAACTTGCTAATCTGTGTTAGTCCATACTTACAATCTTTCTGCTTTTTATGAGCCAGAAAAAGAGATATTTGTAAACCAGTATATTCTGCCTTGTCTGAGCTGGGTTTATTTTCCTTTCTTTTTTTTTTTTTTTTTTTTAGCTATCTTGTCTTTTTTTTCTCCTAGCTTTATGGAGGTATATTTAATATTTAAAAACAGTACATATTTAATATATTCATCTTGTTTAAATTAGACTTATGTATACACTCATGATACCATCACACAATCAAGGTAATAAATACATTCATCATCTTCAAAAGATTCTTTGTGTACCTTGTGTGTGTGTATATGTGGTAAGAACATTTAATATGAGATCTACCCTATTAACAGGTTTATAAGTGCACAACACTATTACTTGAGCTGTCTGATCCTGATTTCTCCATCCTTGTTTTGTACCACTCTCCTCCAATTTGTCAGAGCTCTGGTCACACTGGAATCTTTCTGTTCATCATATGTACCATGTCTCCTTTTACCACACGCTGCTTCTTTTGCCTAGAACATCCCTCTTCCACACTGCATTCCGTAAATCCCTGCCTATCCCACACATAACAATTCAATGGCTTTGTTTTCATGAAAGCCCACCCTTACCCAGATTAGTAGGTCTCCTTGGCAGTACAGCTGTCCCCCACTTATCCATGGTTTTGTTTTCCCTGGTTTCAGTTATCTGTGGACGGCCATGGTCTGGAAGCAGATGATCCTCCTTCTGACTTACTGCTAGAAGGTCAGTAGTAGCCCAACATGATGTAACAATGTCTATGACATCTACCTCATTTCATCTCACCTTGTAGACGTTTTATTATCTCACATCACAAGAAGGGTGACTACGGTACCAGAAGATATTTTAAAAGAATGACCGCATTCACATAACTGTTATTAGAGTATATTATTATAATTATTTTAATTTATTATTAGTTATTGTTGTTAATCTCTTACCATGCCTAATTTATAAATTAAAGTTTATCATAGGTTTGTATGTATGGGAAAAAAACCCACAGTATACATAGGGTTTAGTACTATTTGCCCTTTCAGGCATCCACTGGGGTCTTGGAATGTATCCCCAGCAGATAAAAGGGGCTACTGTATATCTCTTTTTTTCAAGACTCTTCTACCTTTGACATTTTATATTTTTCTGTGTGATCATTTATGTCTGTTTCTTTCTATATACCCTAAACTCCATGAAGCCATAGCATATATCTACCTCTCGGGCACCTGAGTGACGCGGTTGGTTGGTTAAACTTCTGTTTTCGGCTCAGGTCATGATCCCAGGGTCCTGGGATCAAGCTTGGCATCGGGCTCCCTGCTCCGCGGGAAGCCTGCTTCTCCCTCTCCCTCTGCCCCTGCCCGCACTCCCACTTGTGCTCTTGTGCTCCCTCTCTCTCTCTCAAATAAATAAATAAAATCCTGAAAAAAAAGAATATATCTACCTATAGTGCAAATGCCAACCATAGTGCTTGAAATATATTAGGTAATTAATTCCATCTGTTGAATGAGTATTATTTTGAAATTTTTAATTTATATTTCTTTCTTTTTTCCTCCTTTAAGTGCAGAGATGATGAAAGTATTCATCTTGGAATTCTCAGTGCCTTAAATATGTCCTCAAATCCATTAGGAAAAAAAATGATTTTTTTCATAAAGGAGAGTTGGTTGGTAATGTAAGGAAAATGACATATTAGGGAAGATGAGATAGGGTTATTGTAAATCCTTCAGAAAATGTTGTTTATTGTAATTACAATGACATCTAATAGAACACTGAATTTGAAATGACTTTTTTCCTTTTGTTTTTACAAGTGCCTTGTACTTTGATTTATTTTCCATTACCATTTTTAATTAGTAAAGCAATTTAAATAACTTACATAGGGCTGGTGATGTGAATAAAAGAAGGAATTGCCACACAATTGAAATCTTGTCAATTTCTGGTTTCTGACTCCTGTAAATACCTCATTTCAAAGTGGCAAATGATAGGGAAGCCGTATTGCCTTGTGCTCTCATTAGCCTTTTTATTAACACCAATCTCTTATAAAACAATTATAAGAATTTGAGGAACTAGCATATCTAATCTTCAAATTTAATTTTTCTCTTTGAACCTAAAAAAGAAATGATGAGACCTTTGTATGTTTAATAATGGAAATTAAGAAGCAATTGTGACTCTGTCCTAAATGTTTACTTATTCCCTGACCTACATAACAATCTCATATACATTTTGCACCTTTATAAAATGGGACTTATAATATACCAGGTATATACATATTAAGATTATGAGAATTGCCATTCCACTTAAGCTAAAACTATTTAATGTTTGAATTGAGACATTGAATGTCAAAGTTTTCTCACATATTTGTAAATAATGCTGAGAAAATATTTTGATAGTCTGACCTGAAGTGTGTTCATTAAAAAATCAAATACTATTCTATGATATAAAATATTATTTTTACTGCTTTCTGTTGCTATTACTCATTTTCCCAAATATTGTCCTTATTACAAGCAGAGCAGGAACCAACTGCATCCCTGCAGTTTGCCTCAGAAAGATAAAAAAATGTTCCCAATTTGGTGTTCCTCAAGTGTGCATTAGTCAGGCAGAGTTAATGGAGCTATCTATCACTTCCAGCTCTCCTCTGTGAGCAGAGAGCAATAGATGACCCAGCTGACTCAGCTCAGCTGGTTTGTTATTCATAGGCTGACTGCAGTGTCGTTCTGGTGGACTCGTCACAGGGATCTAAGGCTCAGTTGGCAAACGTATCTGAACTACCATGTCAACTCTAGAAGTGATTCTTGCCAAGAAGGTCTTAATTCAAATGGTATAGTCGGAGAAATCATTAATTCCATTTACGAATAGACATAAAAACCTTAGACCTGATATTTTATAGCATAAAGTTCCCAAATGGATTTAGTCGTTGCTGTTATAAATGGGGAGAAATGGGGAAAATAACCAATAGCTTCAATCAATCTGTGACATAAATAACCAATGAAACAAGACAGTTAGACAATAGAACATAATCAGTAGTTCCTGAAAATATCTTGGACCAAATTACAAAGACAAAATTCTTAATAAAGGACAATTATGTCAAAACTTTAGATACAAGATGATTAGCATTCTAGTCTATTTGTACCATTGCTTATCTGCTAATTACCAACAAATCACATCAAAAGATCACTGACTGTAGAAGTTAAATGTCAAAAGTTTGTCTTATCCAGCTTCTCCCATAATTTCTCAAATTTGTAAAGTTCATTGAATGTGGGAAAAGGTTGAGAAAAGATTGAATATGTGTAATGAGATATACTGCTATATTCTCATCTTCCACGGCTAACCCAACCCTATATGAATTATACCATTTTTTGCCTTTGAAGTATTTAATTCTTGGATGTAGGTCTTTGTGTCATGTCTTTTCCTTTCCCTAGATCTCATCATTTTTGAATAATGTAAAGATCTGGACATGTACCATCTTTGACATGTCAGAATGATTATTTCTAGAGAACTGTCAAGTTAGATCAACTTTCATCCCTATGCTAAAGATTGAACTGGAGTATTTAATTCAAGGACTGCCTTTCTGAATTTGACAGTATGACACTAAGAATCTAGTGATAGATGTGAGATATACACCTGGAATTTGAATGATTTCCTGAATGTTTGGAATCTGAATATAAATGTTACTAAATGTGTTTGTTCTAATAATAAATTAATATAAACATTATTTTTGGTGTATAGTGAGTGAATTTTGGAAACTTCAAAATGACATTCTGTTATAGACTATTTTGTATATTTGTGAGATTATTCCTTTATGTTAAAAGCAACATACAAATCTATATTCCATATTTTATTGTTTATTATTATTCCAAAATACACTTTATACAAAGAAGGCTATTTTAGAACTATTTTAAATATTTTTTAAACTTCAAATGAGTTTTAAAAATCTGTATGCTTACTGTTTTCAGGGTATCTCCTCTCCTCTCCCCATAGGATATACCATATGACAGAAATAAATGCTAACTTCAGAGAGTACTCAAATCCAGATCAGCTTTGTAGGATGTGGGGCAATAAAAGTCAGAGTAGCATATTTTGTTTTGTTTTTTATTTAAACACTTTTTTTCCTCTAGACAAGGTTAATTTTTTTTTTAAAGATTTTATTTATTTGACAGGGAGAAACACAGTGAGAGAGAGAACACAAGCAAGGGGAGTGGGAGAGGGAGAAGCAGGCTTCCCGCCGAGCAGGGAGCCCGATGAGGGGCTTGATTCCAGGACCCTGGGACCATGACCTGAGCCAAAGGCAGATGTTTAACAACTGAGCCACCCAGGCGCCCCAAAACTTATACATTTCTTAAAATGATAAATACAACAAACAAAACTGACTGACAAACTGGTCACTACACCTTAGAAAATTGAAACAGAATATTCACTAACCAAGTTTCATACACATCATAGAGATATAACAGCTCAGTCTCACAGCATGTATTTATAATGTAGTGATTAGTTTGCATGATGGAGTAAAAAAAAAAAAAAAAAAAACTATAATGTACCCTATAGAAAACTCTTAAAAATCTGGGGAGAAATAGTAAAATATTATCCCACAGAACATTGTCCAATAGTAAATTAAATTAGAAATATATGTAGATTCTTATATAACATAGCATAAATAGGTACACAAAAGTTGGAGTTGAAACTTTTTAAAACTGGAAACTTAGAAAGATAAAACTGTATGTACAGATTAAATGATTGTAATGAAAACTAGTTACCACTACCCAAGTAAAAAAAAAAAAAAATTTCCAGCACTCAGAGGCCCCTACCTAAATCTCTTGTTGATCACAATGATCTCATATCTGGCCGTTAATGTTATCAATTCTGTGCACTTCTTTATAGTGTAATTATCTAATTATGCCTGCACAGTATAGGTATGCAGTAGTCAGCGTTCAAACAGAGAAGCAGAACCAGTATAAGATACGTATTAAAATATTAATTGCAAGAAATTGGCTTATGCAATTGTAGGAGTTGAGTAGGCCAGTCTAAAATCTATAGGGTGGGCCATTAGGAAGGGTATATGGACGAGCTGAAACTGTGAGCCACAGGCATAATTTCTTCTTCATCAGGGAAACCTCAGTTCTGTCCTGAAAACTGTGCAGCTGATTGAATCAGGGCCCTCAGATTGCCCAGCATAATCTCTCTTACTGAAAATCAATTGATTATGGATTTAACCACATCTACAAATGCTCAGTGTTTGAATGAATAACTGGAAATTGTTGCCTAAGCAACTTGACATACCAAATGACCATCACAGTATGTAAGCCTATATATGCATGGTTTAGTTTTACTTGTTTTTAAATTTTATTTGGATTTATTTTTGCAGAAAACATTTTTTTCTATTTACCCTCTCTTGGTCAATATTATTTTCCAAGATTCATCCATGTTGTCATTTGCAGTTGGTGTTTATTTTTACTTTTTATTATTAGAAAAAATGCACTTCTTTATTCTATGTTAAATGAATATTTGAGCAGTTTTCTATTTGGAATACTGATAAACAATGCTTCTAATGAGTGTTCCTGGGTATTAGTATCTTGGCACATTTCAGAACGCATTTCTGCAAGGTATATAGCTAAAAAGGAATGGCTAGGTCACGGGGTATGCAGATCTTTAACCGGACCAATGTTAAAGAAAAATCACCATGGTACTTGTTAAAACAGGAAGGGTTTACCCAGGACTACTGTAATAGGAGTCAACTCTATTGCAGTAGGGAATAGAGATTGAGCTTAATTCTACATATAACAAGGACATGTGGGCATTTATAACCAAGAAGCAGAGTGAAGGGGTCAGTGGATGAAAAATTGCTAACAGGAAACATCAAGAGTACAGGGATTTTTGCTGAACTGACCTACCAGGATTCTTGGTAAAGGCAGACCAAGGACTTAAACATGAAGAGTGGAGAATGAAGAACTTGATCATATATCAAGGGTGGTCGTATATCGTGGGTGGGGAGATTCTCACAAAGATTAGTTAGCAGGGTACCTGCAGGTCAAGTTCCAGGACTAGTCCTGAACTGGGCTCAAAGGAGCTTGACTAAAATTTGGTCAAAAAGAGAGTTTTTGTCACCAGATAATGCCAAATTCTTTTCCAGAGTGAATATCACCAATTAACACTCCTCTACGATAGTGTATGAGAGTTTATTTTGCTTGACAAACTTGTCAACAGTTAGACTTTTCAGTAGTACTCATACTTGTGGGGATATAATTGCATATCACTGAGATTTTATTCTTATTTATTTTTATTACTAATGAGGGGTGCCCCATTTCTACATGTTTACAGGTCTTTTGAATTTTCATTTCTTTAATGTATGTACTTAAGTTGTTTTTTACCTGTTGGTTTGAATGTTTTCCATTTATTGATTCTTGGGGTTTCTGTATATAGTTTGGATGTGAGCCTGTTGCCAGTTGTTGGAAATGTCAACTCACTCAGTCTCCCAGTGGCTAAGTTTACAGTCTCTTAATAGCTCTTCTGTATGAGAAGTTCTTAGTTTTAATGCATTCAAATTTATCAATTATTTTCTTTATAGTTTCTGCTTTTTCTGCCAGTTTAGAACATTTTTCACTACACAGATGTCATGAAGTTATTCTCTCTTATTAGTTTATTCATTTCCCTTTGCACTGTAAAAAAAGTTTATTGTAAGTCTAGGTCCATGTATCTATTAACCTGTTTACACCTTCTCTTTATTCTATTTTGTTGATTTATCCTTCTATTTGCTAATATCACAGGCTTGACTAAGTAGTTTTCTAATATGTTGTAATATTTGATAGAAAAAGGTCTTTTCACTTCTTTCTTCTTCTGTAATAGGTCTTGACTCTTTTTGACTATTTGAACTTCCATATAAATCTTACAATTTGCTTAATTTCACAAATAACCTGCTCAGATTTTGTTTAGAACAACCTTCCATTATCTCTCAAGTTGAGAATTGACACTGAATAGGTGAGTGGGTATCACTAAGTGGATTTTCACTAAATAATCACGTTTTTATTCCCTCAACCTCCATCTTCTGTTGTGCTTGCCTTGACAATAGCTACAAAAAATAATTTTTAAAAGAATGTCTTGCCACTTTCAGAGACTTTGGAAGGAGTAGAGAATCAGGTTTGCAACCCAGAACCTCTCAGGTTCCATCTGCCTATGGAACTGAGATGGTGGATTAAAAACAAAAACAAACAAACAACTATATTAAGTAATTAGACAATTAAATCAGATGTTTATGTTAAGTAAATATCCCTTTAAACTAAGATATTATAGTTCTTTTTTTTTAAGATTTTATTTATTTATTTGACAGAGAGAGAGAGACAGTGAGAGAGAGAGAACACAAGCAGGGGGAGTAGGAGAGGAAGAAGAAGGCTTCCTGCCAAACAGGGACCGGGGGATCATTACCTGAGCTAAAGGCAGACAGTTAACAACTGAGCCACCCAGGCACCCCGAGATTATAGTTCTTTTAACAGTTTTTGATAGTTTCTTTATTATTGTCATCAGCTTCAGACCACACTTTCCTCCTATGTGATTTGGTAGACATGAGCCTTCAACTTTCCCTCACTGTCAAATAATTGAAATAGTTTGTACTCTATTTTGGGATTTTCTCATCAATAATACTGTGACAGATTCTATGGATATCATGAGGTGAAAATGTTTCCAAAAAGGTCAGTAATTTCAAGTGACAGAGGAGGAGAGAAGAAGAGTAGTAGTATCACTCAAGGTGCAAAGGTAGAAGTAATAAAACCATTTGAGGCTAGTGAAAAATTTAACCAAGTCGATGAAGTGTTAGGGATTACATGCTCTACAAGTTTCAAATCAGTGAAAACAAGTAATCCTGCTGTAAATAATTCAAATATTGAAGCATGTGCTTACCCTGAGATTTATTTTGTAAATGGCTTTGCTATTAAGATTTTTAAATTTATAATTATCATTTTCTCTCTAATGTATGTTTAAATTTTCTACCCTTAATTTTATCATTTAAATTTTCTAGCAGCAATTTTTACTTTTGACAAAATGAGTCTCTCTTTCAATGATGGGAATTGGTATAAAGCAGGATTTGATTAATAGAAATCCACCCTCCATTAAACAATCATGAAATGTTTCTAATCTGTTAATAGGGCCTGGGGTAAGCCAGTTAGAAATATAACAATGTTTAGTATTTGTTATGAATTTCTATTTCCTGACTTTCCAACCCATTATAATATAACTACAGTCAATTTATTTTAAGAATGTGGAAATAATTATTTTGTTTCAAAGAGAATTATTATTGTTCTTATGAACTATTATAAATTTAAATGACTCAATAAACAAACATGCCCTGTAGTATCTGCTTTATTCTCATCTACTTTCTAAGAATATTATATTTAGCTATACCAAGGAAGATGGTCATCTTAACTATTATTTGCAAGAAATAGCAATGTGAATATTCCCAAATGAATGAAGAATGTTCACTATGGCTTGTAGTGGGGGGTTTCACATTAATTAAACTGCCAAATTATCAATTAACTGAAAAATAAATGCATTAAATATACATCTTAAATTGCAGAATTATTTTAAAGGTAATTGCATCTCTTCAGGGTGCCTTTAACCATAGTTAATTACTATTGTAATGTGGAGCTACAATTTCCCTGCATTTTTAATAAGGGTCCAAAACCACCTTTGGAATTTGCCCCCTTGTGTGTCTTCACCAGATATTTAAATCGTTTTCTAATGACATGCATTATAAGGGGTTTAGCAACTAAGGCAAAAATCATTAAACCTCCCATTTTCATTTACAGGGCTTCCCATTTCTAATCAGTGCTTTACTTCCCATAGTATTTAAACCATTTATTTTCTTCCTTCTGACTTTCACACATCCTGGAATCAACCTTACAGCTAAGGTTTTTCTCTTTTCCTGAAGAAAACACGTTTAGCGAACATTTTAGTCACTATTTTATAAAATCAACATTGTCTTTTGCTGGAGGCTTTATTTCAGTAAAGAGATAAAAACAGAAGGAAACTATGTTTCCTCTCCCATCATTTATTAAAAGATATTCTCTGTGATCACTTGGACTGTTCCTGTACCCATTTAAGAAAATGAAGTAATGGGACAATCTTGAGGATAGATTCAGGTTGCGAGTTGCCTCAAGTTTATCCAATTTTGAGAGGCCTCTTTAAGATAATATACAGACAATTCATATAAATGTTATAAGGACAAGTAAGAATTTAAAATAAGAGGCTCACTTATCTCAGTTGAAAATAAAGAGATGACCCCCTCCTTTTTCCTAGAGCAGGTACTGTAGAAAACCTGTAAGTACTTTCTTCTCTCTGTGAAATATCTACATGTCGGGTTAAAAACTAGATAGGCCTATTGTCAGCTTTATGGCCAAGAAAGTCTTTCTCTAGGACCTGAGAGCCATCCACTGAAATGTAAACATCAAGGAAGATGGCACCCCTATCTCCTAGTGTCTGTGGAAGATTAGGAGCCTCACCTCCTGAGTAGCTTACTGCAGGTGGCAAAAGTACCTCCTGTCTTAAAGATATGTACCATTTCTTTATGGCTTCTTTTGTTTCCTGCTGCAATAACACTATCAGTATGGCCAAATCCAAATTTTCATGAACAACTAGCTCATGCTGATTGAAAATCATATACAGGATGTTAACAACAACAAATCATTAATATAAAGTACATGAAATTACTTCAATTAAAATGTGAATAGTGAAATCCATGTAAACCCACTTATATGTTCTAATTAAACATGCATAACTCTAATGAATTGGTATGTCTTGGGCAAATTATATATGTATGTACATATATATAATTACTAAATAACATATTACATTCACCTTTTAATCAAGTAATATGACATATATCTATAATATATATAACATATATATATGTATATACATATGTTTTAAAAAGCTAACAAAAGGCCTATCTAGTTTTCCAAAGGACACATATGGGGGAATCAGGAAAACCTGATGCTAAATATATGAGAATTCAGCAAACACTGACTCTAAAAATATGATATCTGAGCAACAATCCTGCACAATAATGAGTTCATCCTTAGAAAGATGTTCTAAAAGCAGCTGAGGGGGGGAGAGAACTTTCATTTTATATAAACTGTGATTGTGAGGTAGCTAAATTTAGTATAAGTTGAAGCTGCATTACTCTTTTATCATCAATAAAAAATAGACACTTCTACAAAAACAAACAATTGAGGAAAGAATTAGTATTTAATAAATTGGAGTATAGCAAATTTTTGAGCAATTGGTGGGGAATAGGAAAAGAGAATGTATTTGACTTGATGCTAGAAATATTTGTCAGGCATACGGTGCTCATGACATTGAAATTTGGAGCTATAATATTAGAATGTAAGCCCTTGAAGATGGGAGTATTTTTGTTTCTATTTTTACCTATTTTGTTCTCTGCTGAGGCCTCTGACTGAAACTATTTCTGGAATATGGTAGCTGCTCAATAAATATTTATTGACTAAAAAATGACAGATAATCTTAGCATTCTTCAGGGATCTTCAACTCAAAAGAGTTGTATAAACTTCACGGAAAAAGAAACTGAATTTTAAGACTATTATGTATTGTTACAAAAGTAATCAATAATACATTTAAAAATCATACCATAGTGTAATGATAACACACTTGTCAAAAATGTGAAATCAATGGAGACTATTATTTGGGTGAACTAGAAGTTAAATATTCTTTTCCTTATAAAGCACCAGTATTTAAATCCACAATCATTGCTATAATAATGTTTTTAGAGCTATAACCTTACCTCTAAATTAAAAAAATAATAATATGTAAATAGTGTTCACACAGGGTACTAGACTGAGTGTAGGACAATATTTGAAAGGAGAAACTTTCTCATTACAAACTCATTATTTTTTTTCCACTACGTATATCTGATATTTTGATATAAAATAGGAAAAACAGAAAAGAAATCAAGGTAATAGGGGCCAATAAAAGCAGAAAATCATAAAAATTCTTTTTTTTTTACTATTTTTTTCTGAGAGAGAGAGAGAGTGAGAACACAAGGGGGGAGGGGCAAAAGGAGAGGGGAGAGAGAATCTTAAGCAGGTTCCACGCCCAGTGTAGAGTCTGGTGTGGGCTAGATCTCACAACCCCGAGATCATGATCTGAGCCAAAATCAGGAGTCAGACATTAAACTGACTGAGCCACCCAAGGTGCCCCTAAACATTCTTAACTGAGCTCTTTTTCTTGTTCAAATGTAGGTATTGAAGCATTGTTTCATCTTCATCTTTACCATAATGGTTGTCTCTATGGATTGAATTATTTTTTAGTTCAAAATAACTTGCAGAAACTATTTTAAACTCATTTCATTTTAATATTTAACCTTGGAATTTTAAGAAGTGAGGGTCTTATTCCTTTGGAATATGACGGTTGCTTATACCTATGATTTCCTCCTCTTCCTTTTCAGAGTTCTCTGAAAAGGTATCTGTGCAAAAAGAACAATATGGAAAGAAAGTATTCATTTATTAATAACTATATGAAGACCCAATGACATTCACTGAACTTTGAGGTTCTCTGGCTTTTGATGTTGAGTATGAGCTGAGGCATGGAAACCCAGGTGAGCTGTTTATTCTTCCCTTTCACATTCTACCCTGCTCCCCTGGAAGCAGACTTCGATTTACCTAAGCAAGAAGGACCGTGGCTGAGGAGCTGGACCTGATGGATCAGGCCAATGGGACCAGGTGCAGTCCAGGACTGCCTGCGTCGTGGAGGATAGAAGCCTCTGCCTCTACGACCAGGAAAGAAAATGGTTATGTGTGGCTTACATTTGTCCAGTGAAGGCAGAATATTTCACATTCTTTGGCACAGACAACGGAAATGAGCCCGCTCACAGAACAGTATCATCCTTAAATGCAGAATTTCTTCTTAAACAAGTGGGACCTAACATTAGGCATGCTGACACTTATTTAGAACCACACCTCTCTGTAATCACATTACAATGGAGGAAAAGAGAAGTAAAAGGTTGAAAGGATGCATCTTATCCCTGGCAGGTTGTGTTGGAAATGAGAATGCAGGGGTAGAAATATCCATCCCCTCCTTAAAACTGAGAGCATATTTTATGCCTAAACTCTGAGTTCTCTGAGATTTCCCTTTGTGCTGGCAGATAATAGTTCTTACTACTACTGGGAAAAAAATATAGTGTCTAGTCGGTGAAACAAATACTTAAGAAACCATGGGAGCATATGTAAGACTGTTGAATCACAGACCTGTACCCCTGAAACAATCCATTATATGTTAATAAAAAAAATAAATAAAGATTAAAAAAAAGAAAAAGAAATAATGGGAGATCCTGGTAGGAAAGATTATCAAAACATTGGTGGAAGGGGTACCTTCAATCAGCTCTTTAAAAATAGTCAAGATATGCAAATGACTTGGGTGTTGTTCAGTGGATGAATAGATAAAAGATGTGGTATACATACACAATGGAATATTATGAGAAATGAGCCATGAGAAAGAGAGAAATCCTGGGATGCCTGGGTGGCTCAGTCCATTAAGTGTCTGCCTTCGGCTTGGGTCATGATCCCAGGGTCCTGGGATTGAGCCCCATGTTGGGCTCCCTGCTCAGCGGGGAGCTTGTTTCTCCCCTTCCCACTGTCCCTTTCCCCACTCGTTCTCTCTCTCTCCCCACTCGTTCTCTCTCTCTCCAATAAATAAATAAAATATTTTTTTTTTTAAAGATTTTATTTATTTATTTGACAGAGAGAGACACAGCAAGAGAGGGAACACAAGCAGGGGGAGTGGGAGAGGGAGAAGCAGGCCTCCCGCAGAGCGGGGAGCCCGATGTGGGGCTCGATCCCGGGACCCTGGGACCATGACCTGAGCTGAAGGCAGACGCTTAACGACTGAGCCACCCAGGCGCCCTAAATAAAATATTTTTAAAAAGCACGCCAAACTCAGAGAAACAGAGAGCAGAAAAGTAGTTGCCAGGGCCTGGAGGGTAGAAGATAGAGAGAGGTTGGTGAAAGGGTACAAACTTTCAGCTCTATGATGAGTAAGGTCTGAGGATATAATGGAAAATATGGTGACTAGTTGTTTTGCGTAACTGAGGTTGCTAAGACAGTAGAACTTAAGTATTTTTTTTTAAAGATTTTACTTATTTATTTGAGAGAGAGAGCACATAAGAGGGGATAGGGTCAGAGGGAGAAGCAGACTCCCTGCTGACCAGGGAGCCCGACGCGGGACTCTATCCTGGGACTCCAGGATCATGACCTGAGCCGAAGGCAATCACTTAACCAGCTGAGCCACCCAGGTCCCCGAACTTAAGTATTTTCACTGAAAAAAAAAAGCAAGAACAGAAAACTTGTGAGATGATGGATGTGTTTATAACATAATGGAGAGTGTCCTTTCAGAATTTCAAATGACCATGATGTATACTTTAAATATCTTAAATTTTCTGTCAGTTATACCTCAATAAAACTGGAATTTAAAAAAAAATAGGTAAGATATGAAAAGAGAGTGGGAAGGGACATGTAGTCCCATAAATTTGGGACAATAGTACAAAAAGGAGCTTCGAGTGGAAAGTGAGCATAGTATGTTTAAAAGGAGAGAGTGGCTCTATCTTGGCTCATGCTGGGAAGCTGTGAGATCTAAAATTGTACGTGTAGAACAGACAGGATTTTACAGAGACAAGTGAGTCATAGCAGTGAATACCCTATGGGTTCTTGTCTGCTCTGAGATCCACTCATCTGTCATGAGGAAAATGTTCTGCATGTGTGTTTTTGTATAATCCTGCTCATTATGTTTTGTAGATTGGTGTTAGGTTTAAAAACAGGCTCTTTGCAAGAAGGAGGAACATTATGAATCCAAGTGTTAAACTGCCAGTGCTCTTTAGTAAAATTAAAATGCTAATCCACACTCTGAATTTTGTCAATCTTAGTAAACCTAAAGTGGATGATTTAGAAAATAAATTTTAGAATAATTAAGGGGAATATACCCCCAGTGTGATCATTGATTTTCACGGTAGCTGCGTCGTGTCCACATTTGAGGAAAGAGTTTCTGAACAAGTGTGGAAAGGTGTGCTGGTTAAAAGAAGAAAAGGAGAGGTGGTTATACACTCTGCAGCCTCCCTCCATTACCTCCGTTACCGGCTCTGCTTCCCAACCATCTGTACCAAGCCATCAAAAGGCCTGCTGGTGCTTAGTCAGAGAAGGAAGTGTCAGCCCCCACACCGTGTGGTCGCCACGGGACCAATTCTGATGAAAAGCATTTTTGGCAACACTAGAAGGGAATCCTTATGACTCTAATTAAACCTAGAAAGCATGGATAGATTGCTTGAATTGAACAATAATTAAAAATTGCTTTAGTACGAAGCAGGTTACTCTCAGAAGTATTTTAGTTATTTTCCCATTTTTCTTTTTTTCACAAGGCAACTTATCCAGCCAGAAGAAACCTAAATGTTTGGCCAGTTAGTCATTACAAGGTACACTGGAATGTAGTAGGATTTAGCAATATTATAGTCACCACCGTCCCAATGATAATTGTTTCCAAAATAGATGATGAAACCATTTGAATTGTTAAATTTCAATAAATATTAAGAATCTGCAGGTTTTCCCACATAAACAATGGATTATTTTAAATTTCAAAGTAATTAGAAAATATTTTGATAAATATGTCAGACCCACTCAGTATTCTGAAATAGCATTCTTTGCAAAGAATTTCATATATGATTTTTAAACTTTTAGAGTTCTATGAGCTTATATAGAGATGAAATTTATATTAACAAAATATATAACAATATTTAATTACTCATTTTTTAAAAATCATGGGGTAGAACTCATTATATGATGCTTCAGGAACAAAGAGACTGACATGCTATAACCATATAGTGCGATAATTGCAAATTAACTAGTTGCAAATAAATCACTTAATTAAGCAAAATCCTAAGGCATGTTACCCTCCAAAGAGTAGGTAACAATCCAATTGTCAAAACAGCTCAACAGAATTAGAAATATACACTTTATTCAAAGATAAAAATATTGGGATTATTCTAATAACCTCTAAGTGTCTTCATAGGGCAAAACTATCATTTTTTCTTGTTATTATTATTGAAATGTAATTTTTAAGGGATCTTAGAAATGAGAGCAATAGTGAGACAATAGCAATATTTATTTATTTATTTATACATCTGATTCTACACATTTACTTATTTCTTCCTGGCAACAATCTGAAGAACAAGATATAGTTATTTTACCATTTAATCCATTCTCTGGCATAGAGAAATAGCCCAACAAATATGTGTGAAGTGAATCCCCATTTTACTGCTGATAAAGCCCGTGCTCAGCTAGATGATGCCACAGAACTAATAAATCGTAGAGCTGGGTAAGAATGCTGGCCTATCAGATTCCTGACCCCACACACTTTCCATTATGAAAGACTTCCTTTCTCTTTTCTCTCTATCCACTTTGAAGTGTTATTCATTTATTTTGTTGGGTGTTTCCTTGACTGTCAGTTCTGTCAGATGGGTTATAATGCCTCTTTTGGTTACCCACTTTATTTGGAGCACTTCGCACACTGAGAAACAATCTAAAATTTTTGGAATGACTTCAAGACTCAGTGCCCTAACTTTTCAGTTTTGTGATTTTTTTTTCACCTTTAGTGACTTTTATCTTTACTCAGTATTCTCCTACACTTGATCTTACCATCACCTGGAAACTCCCAACCAATTAAAACTTGAGTTGAAACATTCCTTTCCCAAATCACAAATCAGCTCATTCATCTCAGTTAATATCAAGATACATTTGCTTCAACTCCATGTGGTCCTCCGATTGCTCAAAAGCTCTATTTCTCCTCTTTCTTTCTCTTCTCATGTTTTTCTTCCTCATCCAAGATTCCTTATTCATCATTTCAAATATTCCCTGATTCTTTTTTTTTTTTTTTAACTAGTTCCTTTTCTCTATTGTTTTTATAGTCACACTGCCTGGAAAAAAAAAAATATATGCCCACTTTCTCTACACACACACCAGGCTAGTAAGCACTACTGGAGATGCCTGCAAAATGAGGTAGATTTGTGATGCTGCAGATTCATGGCACCCAACCTCACCTGGACTCTTAATCACAGCTTGTAATCTTTCCACAATTCCGTCTTCACTTCTTGCTCCCATTCTTTAAAATGGCAATTTAAATATTTTGTATAAGTCTCCATAAAGCTCCCTGAACTCTCCTTAAATCCCCCCTTTCCTTTTTTCCCACATTCAGTAATATTTACAACAGCATAGATGGGGTAATTATTGAATTGTCTTCACATTAAAATAGAAATCATTTAATAGACCAGTCTCTACTTCTGCCACCACACTAAGGTATACTAATCTGCATCTAGATCGTTCTTTAATTCTCCTTTGCCAAAGGACACTATGCTGCTTCTCAGTTTTATGCCATTTCTTCTCCATTCTTGGTATTTTCATTCTTGTACTCCCTGCCGACTCCTTTCCAATAACGTGTAAACATCAAGTTACCAAGTTACTCCATTAAACCCCCCCTCAATCTGTTGGTTCTCTAGCCTCCACCATAGTTTTCTTCTCTTCAAAGCATCTCATGAGTTTTCAACACTGTGGCTTTCTCCATCTCCTTATGTCCTGCACTCAAACCATAGCAACTTGACAATTGCCTCACTATTGTAGTAAAATTGCTTTCAATCTAGTTCCCCTACCTTGTCTTAGTCCCAATAGAGAAAAAATTAATATTCTCTTCACTTGATCTCCTGGCAATATCTGAAGTTGCTGGACACTCTTTATACAATGAATTATTTGTCTTCCTTCTACTTTTCTTTCTTTTTTTTTTTTTTTAAAGACTTTATTTACTTATTTGCCAGAGAGAGAGAGAGAGAGAGCACAGGGAGGGGCAGAGGGAGAAGCATGTTCCTCATTGAGCAAAAAGCCCAATATGGGACTCAATCCCAGTACTCTGGGATCATGACCTGAGCCAAAGGCAGATGCTTAACCGACTGAGCCACCCAGGAATCCCTTACCTTCCTTTCTGATTATTTCCCAATTTCCTTGGCAAACTACTCATTCTATAAATGGTTCTAAGGACCTTTTGTTTGGAATTTTCATTGATGTTTTCATTTTCAACATAGAATATCTACTGCTACCTTTACTTTAAATAGGACCGTGCATGGCAAATGGGAAGTGCATGGTAATTATTTGTTGAATAATTAAAGAAAGATTATTTTCGTCTGTTAGGATTTGCTGTGTGCAATGCCAGTCTGGTTCAGAAAATTTCTAATGCTTAAGGTTATATTTTAGAGATGAGGTTCTTTCTTCGAAGTATATGAGAAACTGCGTTTTTCAGACCATTTTGATATGCTACACTTTATTTTCTTTCTTTGTCCAGTAGGAATAAAAGAATATAAGCAGGATTTTAAGAATCTTTGTAGAAAGGACAATGTATCACAAAAAATGTATTTTCTTTTTTTACACCCAAAAATTACACAGAAATATTAAATGATGATTAGAACTTGGCTGTATTAACATAAATAAGTGAGCATGAGGAATTTTATATTTTTGCCTCCTTATATTTATCCAAACTCACATGACTCTGTTTTTTCTTTAATATCTTTATAGGGAGACATCTATGATCTGTAAATCCATGAAACCTATGTAGAATCTATTGTCCATCTTTTGATAAGATTGAAAATTTAAGTACATTTAACATTATCACAAAACTAGAAACAAAGGTAAATTGATCCCCAAGGTACAGGAAGATTTTCTGAAGTGCTGATATGCTGTCACATAATAAATATTATCAATATGTTTCTCATATCTCTTATGAATTAAATTACCATGAGATGCAAAACAAAACAAGAACAAAAGAAATGACTCCAGCATATAAATGCCTTCTTTAAATGAGTCTTTGTTCTTACAAGGCCATGGCTTAATTACCATCCTTACTCTAAGCATCTGGTTCACTGCTTTGATTTAATGAAAGGTTAGTTTGACCCCACACTCGAAAGTATCTTTATAAAGTAGTGGAAGTAACAATTATTACCGGGAGATTATTTATCAAAAGCAAGATTTTCAAGGATGAGGTGATCACTACTTAACCAAATAACTGACCTTGACAAGCTATATAAAGTTGACCTGAACTTCAACTATTGTAGATATGTTAAGGATAATAAATTTTTCCCTTTAAAATGAATGCTGAATTTCCCAATAAAAACATACACTATTCTTTTAAAGTCCTTACAGATTAACTTGGTAAAGTGAAAGCTTGAAGTTTCCAAATAGAGATCCTTAATGGTTCTTTTTTTCCCCCAGATTAGTATTTATATGGTAAATGCCATGTTATTGCCTCTTTTATGTCATTTTAATGCCTTAGGCATTTCTAAGAAAGAGAAGTTGTGGGTTAGAAGGTGCATGAAGAAAAAACTGAGAAAACTTCAATGTTTACTGTTCAAGATTTGTCTGTATTGTGCATATATTTGCATATGTATACAAAGATATCCCTGTGTGTGTGTGTGTGTGTGTGTGTGTGTGTGTAAACAGGTTTGAAAAGATTAGTGGAAAAAAATCACATTAGAAGAGGAAAATAATCAAAATAACACTGATTAAAATTACCTGCTCTATTAAGTGATATGCTTGCTGACCATTTCCCCTCCCCCAAAAGGAGAGGGGGAAAAAACAGGTTTTTCCAAGGCTTTCGCAGAAATTCTTTCCCATACTAGTGATGTTATAATCTGATCATGATTAGTAGGGAAAACCATAGAGTTGGTTCAGCCTGACACAAACTATAGAGTAAGGAGATCTTTCATCTTTTCTACCCCTGCCCCCCATCGTTTTTGCTTTGTCTGGAAGGAGAAGGATTGAAGGATCAAGGCTTGGCAGAGAGAAGCCACAAGCTAGGTACTACCCTTGTATCATGCCAGTGTAAGCAGAAGGTCTTCCCAGATAAGAGTGTTTGCCAAGGTTTTAGGATAATCAGCTAATTAACAATTTTGGTGTGTAGTGGAAGGAGGCAGATTCTTACCAGGCTCTCAAGTGCAGGAACATTGAAGCATCCAAGTCCTGAAACACCAGAGGTTATCTATCAACAAAACTGCCTGCAGCTAAAGGGACTGTTTGCAACTCTGAGTCCCAGAGTAAATACTGCAGTTATGGAATGGTGGGAGCCAGTATTCTTATTCTAAATGAGAAAGGAATGGCTAAAAATATAAGCAGACGGAAAATACCCCAGAGGTTGTAAAATCTATTTATTTGCTCATGTTTTAGGTAAATGTTTCAAAAGCTGTTTTGGAACATGTTGCTCTAAAGGGAAAGCTCTATTTCTAGTAACAATTAAGAACTGGTTTCTAACTTGTACTTTTTTATTTTGCCACTAGCAGTATGATTTCTAAAGGCACTCCTACATTCTCCACACATCACTCACAAACATACCAGGCTCTGAAGCTACCAAATATCTTTTTCAGAGCATGTCTAGCTGGGCCAGGTACTAATAGAGGCCACAGAATCCACTTCAGACAGGTTCCATTCTGATGTTCAAGCATTCCTCCTTCAATCGGCAAATATTAGTTGAGGACCTACTAAATTCTGGACACTGTTGTCACTGATATGCCTGCCTACTAAGCTACGGCTAGGCAGGATGCTATTATATGGGTTTGACTGCTTCTCCGCTGTGGCTGATTGTCTTGGCACTTGTGTCCTATGAAGGACACTGGAAGTGGACAGGAGCAGTTAGAGCAAACTCCCCTACAGTTCCACCTCTCTAGAGATTGTCTAGATATTAACAATTTAAGTCAACTGGAGCCTCTGATCACTTCGTTCACAAACAGGAAAGAAACTCTGTATAGGTTAGCTTTAAACACATTGTAGGAAGTGACAAGTGTTAGTAAATGCATTGGTACAAAAGAAATGCAGGTTCTATTCTAAAGAGGTTACGAGTTGTGATGATTAAGGTTTGACTTGAAATTTGTTTTCAGTCGAGTTTAAAAACACATAAAACAAATGATCAGAATCAAGCTTTTAAAGACTTCCTGAAGATCTTAAGAAATGGACCTATCAAAGACTTCAAACATATCTATATTGATCTAAGACTTCTTTCACTTTTCCTATTTTGAAATGTTGGCACGTGCATTCTATGAGTAATCATTTTGGCTTAAAGAATAAAAAGAAGATTCAGAGCATTCACAAATTGATAAAATTTTATCTCAATATGATATCCTCAAAATATCATGATGGAAGCAACAGACATAAGATATGAAATTATTTTTTAAAAGATTTTATTTATTTATTTGACAGAGAGAGACACAGCGAGAGAGGGAACACAAGCAGGGGGAGTGGGAGAGGGAGAAGCAGGCCTCCCCGTGGAGCAGGGAGCCAGGTGCACGGCTCGATCCCAGGACTCTGGGACCATGACCTGAGCTGAAGGCAGACGCTTAACGACTGAGTCACCCAGGCACCCCAAGATATGAAATTTTTTAAAAAGTTTTATATTTTAGGGGCGCCTGGGTGGCACAGTTGGTTAAGCGACTGCCTTTGGCTCAGGTCATGATCCTGGAGTCCCGGGATTGAGTCCCACATTGGGCTCCCTGCTCAGCGGGGAATCTGCTTCTCCCTCTGACCCTCTTCCCTCTCGTGCTCTCTCTCTCTCATTCTCTCTCTCTCAAATAAATAAATAAAATCTTTAAAAAAAAAGTTTTACATTTTATATCTCCATTCCTACACTGTGATAGCTAGACTGTTTTCTATGCAAATATGTATATTTCAAAAATTTGATTCAATACTCCTGCTTGCATTCTTTATTAAATATCAAGATTATAACATGCAAAAATCAGAGATTTCTTCCTGAATAATGTTTATATACACTTTTAAGGAAAAGCAACTGCAAACCTTCATTTTTATAGGTCTAAATCTGTGGATGTAATATGCATTGTATGCCTTGTAGGGCTTTGATGGAGCAATAAAATCTTCCTGGAAAATGTTTCAAGAGACCATCATAATTATCAAACTTCTTCTTTGTGACTCCAGTACTTAGCATAAAACTTGTCTTTAATAACTTAATATTTCTTGAATAAATAAATGAACTGTATCTGTCCATATCAAACATGTATTTTGATAGAATTGTTAGCTCAGAAGGGGATTAGATCATCAATAGGTTTTTTGAATGCATACTATGTGCCACACATTGATATAATTTAAATACGTGTTCTCATCAAATCCCAAAATAGATTAAACTCGTTTGCTATGATTAATTTTTGTGTTTTGTAGATTTTTTAAAAGATTTATTCATTTATTTATTAGCAAGAGAGAGAGAAAGAGCCTTGTGGGGGGGGGGGACATAGGGAGAAGGAGAGAGAGAAATTCAAGCAGACTCTGAGTGGGGCTTGATCTCAGGACCCTGAGACCAAGACCTGAGCTGAAACCAAGAGTCGGTAGCTTAACTGACACTGCCACCCAGGCCCCCTATATTTTGTAGTTTTTTAATTAGAAAGCAACAAAGATATTTTAACATGAGGTTAGTCACTTTGAATAAATGGGACATGCTGCATAATAATCCCACAGGTATTCTTTTCTGATAATACATACTTACAGTTCAGAAGTAAACAAAAGTAATTAAATGACATAAGAAGATTCAGATCACAGTGATTCTCAACCAGGAGGAGTTTTGCACCCCCCCCCCCACCGAGGGGTCATGTGGCAATATCTCCTGTCTGAAGACATTTTTGGTTGTCCCAAATGGCACCTACTGAGTAGAGGCCAGGAATGCTGTTAAACAACCTACAATATGCAAGACAATCCCCTAGAATAAGAATTATCTGGCCCCAAATGTCAATAATACTGAAGTTGAGAAACCCTGAATTAGAAGAAGCATTCACATGATTTGGGACCTCAAAGTAGGGAATATAAGAATTGGTATTTAATAGAGTCTTAGTAATTCTTTTTCTTAGTTACTAATGGCCATGACTAAATAAGAGTATTTTCATCTATGTATATCTATGCTAAAAAAAACCCACAAAAAAACAGCATGTCTCATACAAGTTACAAGTGCAGATGCTGGTACACGAAAGGTTTTCAGTCTATTATCAGTAAGCATTCATTTGACTTTCCCCTATTCAGAGATCACATTATCTTAGAACATTAACTTATATGTTCTGTCTTTAGGGAGTGATTTTTGACTTTGTCATGGTTATGTTTGTTGTTTGAGCAAATAAATCCCCATATCTCAATGGCTTACTGCAATAGATCATTTCTTGCTCAGCCAAGAATCGAATGTATGTGTGTGGCTGTTCTTATTTTGGAGTAGCTTTACTCCATGTGGTGATACGATGACCTAGCTCCACTCCATTTTATGGCTGCACCATCTCTAGTATCTTGAAATATCTACTTCAAACTTGCAGAAGGAGAGAGCACAATGCACTTGCTTTTCAAAAGCCCTGGCCCAAGGACTTCCTCATCATCTCTGCTCACATTCCACTGAGAAGTGGTCACCTACCCACACCTAGATTTAAGAAGTGCTGAGCCTCCATATTTCACTTCATACATCATTAGTTTCACTTTATATAGGGAGAGAATACATTTTTTGTGTGTGTACAACAGACTTTTGTTGCCAGGATACAATTCATTTATTCCATAATCAAATTTTAAAAGCCTATTAAATACTGAGCACTCTAGTAGATTCTAAAGACACACAAGGGTGAATTGTTCTTGACTTTGAGGGACGTACCATCTAGTAGGGGTCTTTAACCATCTCAGAGGTAATTCCTGTGAACTGAAACCTTATACTTGAAGAAACTCGGCAGAGTACCCTGAAACCTTTCTATAGCTTGCTTAGTGTAGAATTTTCTCAATGCTTTCTATAGACTGATTGCTTGTGTCCCTTCCAAAATTCTTATGTTGAAACCCTACCCTTAGATATTAGGAGGTGGGGTCTTTGGGATGTAATTAGGATCTGATGAGGTCCTGTCAGGAGCTCTCATGTGTGGGATTAGTATCCACATAAGAGTCACACACCGGAGAACTTGCTTCTTCTCTCTGCTCTTTGCCATGTGAAGATACCACAAGAAGTCAGCCATCTGCAACCTGGATGGGGTTTCTCACAGAGCCTATGTTAGCACCCCGAACTTGGACTCACAGCCTCCAGAACTGTGAGAAATCAATTTCTGTTGTTTGGAAGCCACCCAGTCTATGGTATTTTTATAATAGTGGCTCAATCTGATTACAACAAATACCATTTATAGTGATCTCTAAGTGCATTTAACTTCAGGGAAAGCTTCTAAGGCAAATTTGCCCTAATTAGAATCTTTCATGGAAAAATGAGGCAAGAATTTCAAAAACAAAGAGTCTTATCATTAATGGTGGTCCCCTCTTTACATAGGGGGAATTTGGGACTCTGAGGTATTTCAAAGCATTTACAAAAGCTGCTTTCAAATTTTTAAATATGAAATTAACCAAGAAAATGTGTTTTGTTCTAGTTACTTCTCCTTTACTTTGAATGTGGGTATATAAATGAAAATGAAAATAAATGAAATAAGATTTGAAAATATGGCCACTTATACTTGTGTTTCACAAAGACAGGTGCTACATTTTGCTGTCCTCTATGGTTACAGAGATAGCAATTTGTTTACTTCAAAATCAGTTCTACTCTTCTAAGCTGATGTTTTAAAAGGTAAGTACTTAGTGATAACTAGTTTACTGTTTTCTACTGTGGCAGAGAACTTTATCCACCTATCACAAATTCTTCTATCCTGTTTTAATTAATGACAGACTCATTTTTAATTCAGTGCTTTACCTCTCAGAATGAAACACTGCATTTTCCAACTTCTTCCTAGGATAATTGCAGCCATGGGATTAATGAGATATAAATGGGAATGTAGCTCTCATTAGACAATGGTTTAAAGGGAAATGATTCAACTTAAAAATCCATTTTTTTCCTTCTGTTTCACTTTCTTCTTCTACTCAGCAGCTTGGCTCTGAAGCTACAGCTGCATTTCCAACAGTCATACTGGACTGAAAATCTAGCCATACACCAACATTGTACACAATGATGCAACCAAAACATGAGAGTCTTGTGTCTGGTGAATACTTTGGATCTGCCATATCTCACTTGGATATATCTTTAAATTCATTTTTGAATGAGAAATACATTTTTGTCTTTCTTAAGCTACACTGACCCATTTGCCCACTCTTTCTTTCTTTCTTTCTTTCTTTCTTTCTTTCTTTCTTTCTTTCTTTCTTTCTTTTCTTTCTTTTTCTTTCTTTCTTTCTTTCTTCTTTCCCTCTTTCTTTCTTTCTTTCTTTCTTTCTTTCTTTCTTTCTTTCTTTCTTTCTTTCTTTCTTTTCTTTCTTTCTTCCTCCCTTCCTTTCTTCCTTTCTTTCTTTCTTTCTTTCTTTCTTTCTTTCTTTCTTTCTTTCTTTCTTTCTTTCTTTCTTTCTTTCTTTCTTTCTTTCTTTCCTCTCTCTCTCTCTTTCCCTTCCTTCCTTCTTGTTATTTTTAGTTAAACTTCATCCTAACAGATACTGCTATCAAGACGAGTTATGGGGAATTACTCCTATCCTCCTTTCAAGACTCTTCATATTTTCCACAAGCCCTTGCTCAATTGCTCTGAGACTAAATGAAACCTTCTGTAAACTCATGTTGCCATTTTTAATACTTTGCTTTATGACTCTTTTTCTGGTTTAGGTAAACTACTTATTGAAGGATAACATACAACCTGAAAGGTGAACATATCATCAGCGTACAGCTCAATGAACTTTCAGAAAGCAAATATACTCATGTAACCATTTTCAGTACTCTGGAAGAATTTTTTGTCATCAATTCCAATTTCTACATTCCACCAAAAGGTTACCATTATCCTGGCTTTTTAACAAAATAGATTGGTTTTATCTGAACGTCATATAAATAGATCTATACTGTACATACATTATTTTTTTAGATCTGGGTTTTTTCCCCTCAATATTATATAAGTGAAGCTTATTTATGTTTTTGTGTGTTGTATTTATTTTTTCACTGCCATTACTTTATAACATTTTATAGTATATTATGTCCCAATTTATTTATTTACTTTAATTTTACTCTAATGATCTGTTGTGGTTGTTTCCAGTTTGGAGCTATTATCGCGCTGCTACTTACATTCTTTTCAATCTTTGGCATAATTGTTCATTTCTTTCTTGTTGTATAACCAGAAGTGGAATTGCTAGTTCATAAGATATAGAAATGTCTAGCTTTACTGGTAATGCCAACTAGTGTTTCAAAGTGGTTATGCCAATTTACATGCCTACCAGCAGTCTCTAAGTAGTAAGTACTCTGTTATCTGTTTATCATGAAGTGCTATAGAAAGCTAACTAACTGAGATGTTGTATATGTTTACCCCCTATTACTTAAAATTTATTGAGAAAAGATACATTATTTCCATCTACATGTTTCTAACCTACCACTTTTGGGATATTTATCTGTGATGATAGTCACAATGTTACGGTGAAAAAATGTATTAAACTCTTAAAGATATTTCTAAATTTCATAAGTTAAATGAATTAGGCAATTTTCTTGACACTCTGAGACTATTTAGTATAGCCTGTTACTGACTATGTAGATACTTTACTTTTTTTATTGTAAGTAAATATATTTTTACAAAAAATATATAAAATTACTAAAAGAAATTTAGTATTATTTCATAGTACTAGATAATGGATGTTTCAACACATCATACATGCTAACTGGGAATATGTTGCAAACACTAAGAAAGTTGGTTTGGTGATGAAGATATTTCTAAAAGTATATGGCTAAAAGTAAAGGAGAATACAATATAAGCCATCTTTACTGAGTATAATTGTAAGTGATCTTGGCTGGCATACTTGTCACTGGCAGCTTTCTAGGCTTTTCCTCAGCTCTTGAGACACATGGTAGCTTTATAATACCTAGCCATATTTGCCCTCAACACTTCCGGCTTTATATGCATTCATGACTTTGTGACAATAGCATGGCCTTCTGGGGTATGTGTAGTGCTGTGTGCTGGGAGAGTTATCTTGGAGCTAGTAAGAAGGAATAAGGATGGACAATGGAAGTGATCAGTCATTAATAATCAAGTTTAACAGGTCCACAGTAGGGATTCATAGTAGTTCTATGCTGGGAATTTAGAATCAAAGGCAGTGTGATCTTTGGGGAACATCTCAAGGGCAATGAAGATTGGAGAGAGGTGGGCTATAAATAACAAAACTGAGTTATATCAGAACCTCCATACAAAATCCAGACCAGCAAGAAGAGATCGCCTTCATGAAATAACACCTGCAAGAATTAAGTCGGGAAAGTTCTCAGGCAATGGGAAAAGAAGCAAACATGGTATTTGCTTGGGTGACAATATTCTATGGCAGCAGGGAAACGTTGGGCAGCCAAGAGACCCAGACCAAATCATTTCTAATAGATTGATTAATCCTTTTGCCTGGGTCTTTGACTTAGCAAAGGAAGGACAGAGGAGAAGGAAGGAAAATTGTTGGGGGAGGGAGGAAGAACACGGGAGGGAGGAAGAGGGAGGGAGAACACAGACATTGCTAAGCACTCAGTTTAGCAAAATGAATTTAATATAGTTGCTACCTTCATAAGATTTATGATCTAGCAGAAGAAACAGACTCTTGTATAATAAACCATAATATAATGGGATGAATTTCATATTAACGTTATGAAAGGTAGTCTAATAAGAGGGAAAGAATAAAATAATCAGTTTCAAACGAACCTGGAATTCAATGCCAGGACTATGACTTTAATTCAGTTTTCTTCTCTGTAAAATGAGAGGAATAAAAGCAACCTGATATGGATTTTTATTAGGATTAAAAATTATAATCAATGTAAGTGGCCTTAATAAAACCTAATATTATTTTATTATTGTTGTTGTAATTATCTTGTGCCAGGTACTGGTCAAAGTTCTTTACATATATTAACTCATTTAATTTTCATAACATTCCCATGAGTCAGGTACACTTATTTCCTAATTTAATATAAGGGGACTGACTCACACAGAGGTTTAGACCCTTGACTGAGATCTCTTATCTGGGAAATGGTTGAGTCATATTTAAATGCAAGTTCTAGGAATCTTAGGCAATTACTATAGAGTAGCAAACAACAACAACAAAGTCCAATGGGAACACAGATGTATTTCCCATATTTCCTGTGTTTATAAGTATAAAAAACCTGCAGTACTATATAGACCAGAAGGAGTTAGTAATTAGTGCACCTGTCTCTGCTTTCCTCTGTTCATTCACTTCTCAGTAATACTGGAACCTCAGCAAGTGTCAACCCAGTGCTTGTGTCCTCATTGCCTTATGACCAGAGAGGAAAAAGACACTTCTCCATAAGAACTGTTTGAACAATACCAGGAAAGGGCTCTAGTTGGCATGGGTAAATGTGGGGTAGCAATTGTACCTAGGAAAGAGAAGTGGGGAGGAGCAACCAGAACAGGGTTTCTTGGTTTATAGGTGTGAGGTACAAAGCGATTAAAAGTTTTGTCTCTTACAAATGAGGAACTGAGTAAATTTGTGTGGGGAGAGAGAAACGGGTTGGTGATGTCTTCAACAGCTTTAATTTCCTGAGAATTATGCAAGCGTTGTTTTATTCTATCATGCAACTTCAAATGAATTCATTATATCACTAATTATTGTTTTATTTGATACATTTTGGAGGCCTTTAATATATTATATATGGCATTCGATGGCAGGAATTTGACTAAAATAAAGATTTCTGCTTAGAAGAGAGACACAGAGATATAAAATACCTTGAAAGGAAGTCTTAATTCTTCACAAAAGGTTATCCGAATGATTTTCCTGATTATTTCTATCTCTTAAAAAGGTACATATTATGTGGTAATTGTTCTTTTAACTACTGACACAATTAACGCCTAATGCGTGAGAAATATAATTTATGGTTTTATTTGGCATGTACTTATGCACCTGCATAGCAATTACTGATGTGACATTTTTGTCTGCACTATAAAGCATTGCACATCCTCTCTTTCATCAGTTGAAAATTGAAGCGAAGAGGCTCGCTCCTTGGGGAGTACCTGCCCTGATCTTATCTGGTAGAATGAAAATATGATTGCCTTCCTGACACTATCAATTATGCTTTCCCAACTCTAGGGCCCTTCTGCAATAGAAATCTATGCCATTAGTGTGACTTTTTTGCTCTATAGGAAGTTGTTTTACCTTTACAATACTTAGAATATCTTTCCTCTGTTTGCATCTCAAATTATATGGCCATTGAACACCACAAAGAAGTATTTCTGATGAAACGCACGATATAACGCTTCTCCCTCTTGTAATGATGAACGTAAGGATCTGATTCAAATGGTGAGTGAATATCAAAACTCTCAAGTTGAGTGAAACTGTATCAATTTCTTCCTTCAAAAGAAGGAGTTAAATGGCTCTCTTGGGTGACCTTTTTCTTTAACTCTTTCTATTTACAAATGAATTGGAAACACAAATAGCCAATAACTGTCACTGCCTTGAAAGTTAAAGTGAAATCCTTGTTGGTGTGGTCTCTGTAGACATTTTCATGCCAAAAGTTGTGATTTCTCCAAGGTTCTTGTTGTACCCAATAACCTCAAATGTTTTGGGATGAAACTCTGCTCTGGTATTTGGTTTTTCTCTTTAACTGATAGTGTTCAACTTTTAAAATTATATATATATATATATTTTTTTTTCTTTTTCCTCCCTTTCTGCAATGTCACTTGCTTTTCCTTCTATTCATTAATTTCTTTGGAACTAAAAGGGAGGAAAAAGACATTTTTAAATTCACCTCAAAATACTTTCCCATCAAACTGCTCTTGAAAATCCTATTTTTGTGACACAATTGCAGAATAAACCTATGGTTAATACCTTATTTACACAAACTGAAGGCTGTTATATCTGTGTTTGGCGACCTTGAAACTATATTGTGCTCACTGCCCTTTTTATAACCTTAATTACTGGGGAATACAGAGCTTTAAAGAAAGACTAACATTTCACTTTAACATCCACAATAATCTATTATAAAGCCAGCTAAGCCAGTCCCCAAATACAGAGAAATGTTATTACATGCTCAGCTAGCTGTCAAGGGGCCATGAGTCAGTGGCTTACAGTTATCAAAAGTAACAAGGTTGTTCAGAATTTCCTCCAACAAAGCCAGCCAGCTTATGGAAGGATTAAGCTCTCTTTGATTAGAACAACTGGAACATGTCCTACCCTTTTAATTAGCATTCCCTTTTGCTTGGTGGAGGCTGGTAATTTGACACTCACATTAGGCATCTCAAGAAATGATTTGGTATTTTGTCCTACTCATGAGCATTAGAGCCATGGTATATACTTCTGCATCAACTAAATTTGAACTGCAGAAGGATTTATGTTCAAAACCCTGTAAAATCCCAAGGGCACTATGCCTCTAATAGACGAAATGTAATAACACTCCAATGTAATGTGTGGCAGGAGATTTGGTGAGCCTTTAGGCATAGTATATTACCCTAAGGCCATACTCTTTTTGCTTTCTATCTTTAGGAACAAAAAGTTTTATGTCAGCTCTATTGATATTTTACAGGTTTACATTTTAATTCATACCTTAAGGCAATTCAGTGAGAGAAGACCTCTCCTTATGCTGCTGGATTACTTAGTTGGTAAGTAAATATAATTTTTCAGTGACCATCTGAAACAGAACAGAGTGGAGGCTATGTAGAATGAAAAAGGGAAATAGCATTCTGCCACTCCTCAAGGACACATGATCCATCTGAAAACAAATTTAGGCATAAACTTCATTGCCCAACTTACAGGCTGAGTCTACTTATATCATTCTAGCACTTCCATGTCTCCTTAGTTTCTCTACTTCCTTTTCATTTCCTTTTCCATTTTTCCTTATTTTATTTTTTTGTTTCCTTTCTCTCTCATCCCCCTGCCACCCTTTAAATGAATAAATATTGAATAAGAAGTTTCCAATGGGAAAATTGCCATCCCGCAAAATTAAGAAGTAACTTGTGGAAACGGAGCTTCCTGTTACTTCATGGAAATCTCCATGTGATTTGGAAAGAGATAAGTAAAAGTAAAAATAATAATAATAATAATAACTCAGCTGGACAAAAAACAGACAATCTAATTCAATTTTTTTTTCATCTTTTAGTACAGTCTTTTCTACAATTGAGTAGCTATTGCATCTACTTTATTTCTAAGGGGACATTCTATGTTTTGCTTGTAAGCTACCCAATTTAGATTTAAACTTCATGATATTCTTTTTCAAATCATTTTCAGAGAATTATATATCAACTAAAGATTCTTGTATATTTTTGTCTTTCAAAATATACCTAGGTATTTCTGGTGTTTATACTTGAAGAGTAATCTATTTAGTCAGTCATTTATGAGACACCATGATTGTGAGAAGCACAAAAGTATTAAAGAAGTAAAACAAAATCCCTGTCAGTCTCAAGGAACAGATAGAACAACAGTAGCTTTTTTTTTTCTTTTTTTAAAGATTTATTTATCTCACAGAGAGAGACACAGCAAGAGAAGGAATAGAAGCAGGGGGAGTGGGAGAGGGAGAAGCAGACTTCCCCCTGAGCAGGGAACCTGATGCAGGGTTTGATTCCAGGACCCTGGGATCATGACCTGAGCCGAAGGCAGACTGCTTAACGACTGAGCCACCCAGGTGCGCCAGAACAACAGTAACTTCTAATAAGCGTTATCTCACTCAATTTGCAAACAATAGAGAAGTTTTGTTATGACCAGTTTATTTAGAAGCCATAGCCTTTCTTTATCTGGAGTTGTTTTTGTTTGATTGTTTATGTCAGTAGATGAGTTGGAGGGTATGTTGGGTGGGAAGAGGGCACTTGATGAATTCTCCCAATTAAGGTGTATGAAGTTGACTGTTCTCTGAGAACCTCTTCTTTCTTTTGTTGTGAAGTAGAAGATGAAATTCTTAAGTCAGAGTACAGCAATGGGTTTGGAGATTTCATGAGGTCAGAGAGGTTTTAGAAATTCTGTTGCAGATAACAGGGAAGAAACAAACTACGGAAGTACAGAAGAGCTCCTGGTCCACGCTGAGGGGCTAGTTTTTGAGTTTCGAGATTTCCCCCTACAGTTCTCAGCATACCCGATGTAAAACACCAAAAGATTAAATGAAGATTAAAAAATTTCCAAGTTTATCTAACGGAAGGAAAAGTTGCCTGGGAGTTGATTAAATTAGAAATAGATCAGTTTGAGAAAACTAAGAACAAATTCACCTTCCTGTAATAAAGGTAACATTGAAAATTGTATTTTAATATATACACCTGCTTTTCATATTTGAGGAATGTGTGGAGCATGATGTGTCCTCATCACATTAGGGCAAGCATACCTTTCTGCTCCTTTCCATGCTTTTTCCTTAGTCTTGAATTAGAATTGACCTCAGAGAAGCATGCAAATAATTCTTTGAAGTTATAAGTGTATAGATATCTTGTATGTTTGTTTTGGTTTTAATTCCCACTGCAAAAAAAAAAAAAAAAATGGTATAAGTCACCTACAAACAACAGTTCTTCCAAAAGTTATTATGTGGGTTTAGAATCACTAAATGTGTGATTTCTGAAATGATTTTACAACCTCCAGGGCCACACATTTTTGAAGAATATACAATATAAGTACTAACACATAGAAGCACTTTCCCTGGGCCAAAAAAAGAAAAAAAAAATGCTAGAGAACAAAGTTATTTGTTTTACACTCTTAACTCCCTTATGCAACATGTTGGGCCACTTCTAATGGGAACAATGGGCCAGATTAATCCTACAGATTTGATTTGCTTGGTCAAACTAGCACTTAAAACTTTTTAACAATTTGGAAAGATTCTCAATGGGCATACACTTTCAGTTTACACATTTTTCATCCCTTTTTATATCATTTTGCACTTCAGACTCACCCTATTTATATTGCTTGACTCTGTAGGCCTTTGAAATCAGAAATACTGCTTTAAGATGACATTCTTCCCATTATATGGTAAGAGTTACATTACTATCCTTAACCGTACTAAGAATAGAAGAGAGCTGCCTTGTTTAATTCAGTAATTATACTGGTCACAATTTATACATACAGATGATTTACAGATGTTTAAAAAAAAATAGCCCAAAATATGTCTTCCTCATAACCATAAAAGAAAGATGCTTTATCGCCATTTTACAGATGAGGAAATTGAAGTCCACTGGGGTTAGAACATCTTTCTATTCGCTTATAATTTATAAGGGACAGCCCTGGATTTAAGCAAATTGGAGTCTGTGTGGTTCTAATGCTTATGACATTAATATCATCTTTGTCACACAACTTTAGGTTTTTCACAAGAAAATTTCTGCAGTCTAATGAAAAGTGCAAGTTTGGGGCGCCTGGGTGGCTCAGATGGTTAAGCGTCTGCCTTCGGCTCAGGTCATGATCCCAGGGTCCTGGGATCGAGTCCCGCATCGGGCTCCCTGCTCCTTGGGAGCCTGCTTCTCCCTCTGCTTCTCTTTCTCTCTCTCTCTCTCTCTCTCCCTCTGTCTCTCATGAATAAATAAATAAAAATCTTAAAAAAAAAAAAAAAAAGAAAAGTGCAAGTTCTAGGAATAATTTTTTTTCAACTTCTCTTGTACATTTTAATGAGAAAATCAAGTCTTTTTAATATTTTAATAGGCATGGAAATGTTATCTCCCTGAATCTTCACAAATCCATGGAGCTTAAAGAGATTAAATAACTGCTGAAAAGGTATAGTACCTCTAGGTAGGAGATTTTGGACTTCAATGTATCTAGGTTGCAAAAGACACACCTGGAGTGGACCAGTAAGCCAGGATAAAAGGATGCTTACTTAGACCTATGGTCATTAAAAGAAGACCTTCCATTGGCAGGTCATCCATCAACCTAAAATGATTCACTCTGGCCTTATGTCATCTGTGGTACATGTATTAAGACTACAGATCAAGTATTAATTACAATTGGATGCAAGAAGAAATATTAGATAAATATGTCAAATTCAACTAAAAATAACCTATTAGAAGAAAAATGCATATCTCAGAGTCATTGCATATATAGATAGCAGATTTTTTTCACTCATGCATGGCTCAAAATACTACTAAGTCAATAAGCAAATTGTCTTATTTTCCATCCAGATGTAATCTCTGGTAAAATTGTTTCATGTATTAAGCAGTCTCAATTCCACTTTTCTAAAATAGCCACAGAAGCAATGGTTTTTTAAACATGTTTTAAGCTATCATCTTAATTATTCTGTTAGTTGAAAAAGTTTACCCAATGTGCATCCTAAGGCTGACTAACCTTAGTCTTATTGCTAGCTGAGGGAAGGTTGGACATTTTAGAAGATCACATTATGTGGAGATGCTACAATTTTGTTTTATAAACCGGTTTCCTAGGTACCATTGAAAATAATTCTGTTCATTTGCTTATGATGGTGTTGTTGACAAGAAAATCCAATCAGTTCCTTTGTTTTTACTTTCAGTTTTTTCTTTTTTCACTTGTTCACAACAATTTCATTAGGCAAAACATACTTTGTTCAAATTTGCTGTTGAATTTGCATCTGCCTGTTACCTGGACTCAGAAAATACAATTCCATGTCTTCATGATTTAAGCAGGTTTGTCTTTCTTTGTCCATTTCCCGAAAATCGACATTATTACTCTATGAAAGATATATTTTATGAAATTCTGGATTGTTGATGAAACCATAGTTCTTGCTTCTGATAGAACTTGATTGGAATTCTAGTTTAGTCACTTTTTAGTTGTGTGATATTAGACAAACAGTTAACATTTCTTGGTCTTTGGGGCACATGGGTGGCTCAATCAGTTAAGCATCTAACTCTTGATTTCAACTCAGGTCATGATCTCAGGGTTGTAAGATGGAGCCTCACATGGGGCTCCATGCTCAGTGGGAAATCTATTTGAGATTCTCTCTCTCCTTCTGCCCCTCCTGTCCTCCCCTTTCCCCCTGCCATATGCACACACTCTCTCTTTCTCTCTAAAATAAATAAATAAATCTTTTTAAAAAGTTCTTGGTCTTTGGACCCATAGCTACAAAAATAAAAATGAAATATTGTGAGATTAAATGAGATAATGTGTGTGCTATGTAGCACTGTTTAAATAACTCAGACTGTTTAAATAACTCAAAATAATATTATTTCCCTATTGCCAGGTTCTGTCTTCTTCACAAAGACATATCAGAGGTCAAGTGATAATGTGAGGACTCCTGTCCCTTCAGAAGAATGTGAAATAGGATGGAAAGGGTAGCCAACTGAATTTGAAAAGAAAAAAAAAAAAGGAGAAACTAATGATTACTGATATCAACTATGTACGCTGATTTTGTAGCTATACGTACATTTCCTAATCTAATCACAAGAAGGCTGTGGGGTACAGCTATTGCCCACAGTTTAGAGAGGATAGAGCTGAAACATCTGTCTCAGACATGAAATTGGTAAGTGTGGGCTGCAGGATTCCCAAGTCTGTACATCTTCACCAAAAATATCTTTCTCTTTTCTTTCCAGATTCATAAAGACCTTCTCAATGAAAAATGGTTGTGATAGGAGACTGTATCCCATTTTCCCCTATAAAGGAATAAAATATTCCTTGCTTATTCTTTTTTAAAAGATTGGATTATTCTTCTCTGTGCTTATTACATATGTATATCATAAATCTAGATACAACTTTTCATTAATAGTTACTAATGGAATGACCATCCTTAGCCAAAGTCCTTTAAGAAATTAACTACACTTTAAATAGCAGAAAAGATTTCTGAAAATGTAAGTGTTCCTACAAGAAGCAAGCTAACGTGTAAGTGTCTCTTATAACCATCACCTCTAGAATGTATCTTTAAGAACTATAAAAATCAGCAATACATGTTCAGCCTTGATACTGTATAAAATCAAAGACTTCTGATTTCAGCTACAGCACGTAAACAGTTGGGAGGTTGTCACTCCCATTCTTACAAACTGAAAAATCAATACTTTCTCCTTGACCCATAAGAAAATTGAGGTTGCAGAGCCAACTGACACCCTGAAATTTGGAGAGACAGGCAAATCATTGGAGTCACTGTCAAGATCTGCCTACCAGGAGTAGAAGCTGCTGAAGTCATGAACCGGTAAGAATACCTAACGTTAATTTTCCATAAATGCAAGAGCCTGAGTGTTTGAGACTAGCTTGAGAGTGAGAAAATCCTGGGGCTGCTGTCTGCAGGGTGGCACACTTTTCTGAGCTTTACCTGAAGGAAATCCACCTGGTTCTCATGGGCATACTCTTCCAACAGGTTAATCATGGTGAAATATACCCTGAGCACTCTCTCTAACAAAGGACTCCTCTGCAAAGGAAAGAACTGCCTAAATAGACATGAAAATTAAATGTAAAGCTGTGTCCTGTTGGGGTTAATGCAAAGCATGAAATCAGCCACAATACCTGGCTTGCTAAAATGTAATACAGAGGTCACTGGGGGCAAGGGAAGGTTTCGGAGAAGGGTGTGGGCCTTTGGAATGACGAAGCCTGCGTGACCACTCTGCCGTTGGAAGGCTGTGGGGAGTTGCCTTCCCAGAAGCCTTCTTAGCCCAAACAGCTGCCCTGTGATCTAAGAGATGTGTGCATTGTCCCTTAGGCTATGATTAGTAGAACTCGTAGAACACGTAGATTAGCATATCATATCTTCCCCATAAACAGATCCTCCCAGTTTCAGTATGACCCCTTGTCACACATCATGTGCTTGAGAACCAATGATAAGGATTTGTGATTATCCTGAAGGACCAATAAAAGCAAGAGCAAAGAAGAGCAAAGGTCTCCCTCTCTGAGCGTTGACCCCCTTGGTTTCTCCTCTCTTTCACGGCAAAGTGTGGAGTCACTTTTCATCCGTCGGTACAGGGATTGCTGGCCATCCCCGGCAGTGTCCTTGATCCTAGAAATAAAAAAGGAGGTCAAGCTAAAATTACAAATACCTGAATTAAGTATTGACTTTAGTTAATGTATAGTATCAATATTGGTTCATTAATTGTGAAAAATGTACCATACTAATATAAATGTTAATAGCAGGGAAACTGACTGTGGAGTACATGGGATCTCTTTGTACCATCTTCGCAATTTTTCTTTTAAGTCAAAAACTATCCTAAAATAAAATGTTTATTAAAAAATCATTGAAGAAACATTAGGAACAGAAGTCAGACTTAGGTGGCCCAGAGACTGATAGCATTGTTTTCCTGAAGGAATTGCTTAATTTCTATATAGCCTCAAGCCCTTAACTCTTTTTTTAAAGAATTTAAATTTATTTATTTTAGAGAGAGTGAACACACAAGGTGGGGGGAGGGACAGAGGGATAAGAAGAGGGAGAATCTCAAGCAGACTCACCCCTGAGCGCAGAGCCCAGTGCAGGGCTCAATCTCAGGGTCCATGAGATCATGATGTGAAACGAAATCACAAGTCAGACACTAAACCCACTGAGTCACCCAGGTGCCCCTCAAGCCCTTAACCCTTTAATAGTAGATGGTTTATTTTCTCTTTTCTCTAAGAAAAATCCAGTAGTGAAAGAAAGAATGAGGAATATTTTCTTTCTTTCTTTCTCTTCCTCTTTACTTTTTTTTTACTTTTTTTAGAAAAATAAATTGCATTTTGTAAAGAGACTGGAAGATTCCAAGCAGTGACTGTGTCTATCCATTTCATTGTTGTACCTTTGAGGCCTAGAACAATGCTTTCTGCATGGCAAGTATCCAACCTTTCTCAAATATTTGTTCCATGAAAAACTAAGTAATTATTAATAAAATTAATAAAAATTAGAAAACTCAGGGTGACTATCTCTACAATACATGTATTGAATCTATAAAATGAATACTTTCTCCATATATTTGTATTTGTTTTTAGATGTTTTTCTCCCTATTCTTTCCCAATAGTCCTAGCCTTTCTAAAAAAAAAAAAAAAAAAGTAATCAAGGAATATGTTTAAAAATTATTGTTTTAAACAAGTGAGTGCAAAAAAGCCAAAAGAAGCTAATAGATTCCTCAAAGTTTCCTATTTACTGAAAGAATCCAAACTAGAATCAAGGTATATTGACATTCGGAGATTTCCCTAGTTATATACGAGTGTTTCTTTTTTTAGAATTAGTTATATTGTGTAATAAGAAAGTGGTGATGGGGGCCTAGGTGCTCAGTCAGCTAAGTGTCGGACTCTTGATTTCAGCTCAGGTCATGATCTCAGGGCCATGAGATCCAGGCCCCTGTCAGGCTCCATGGAGCATGGAGCCCACTTAAGATTTTCTCTCTCTTCTCTTCTTCTGCCCTATTCCCACCCCCACGCCCTGCTTGTGCATGCACTCTTCTCTTGTGCTTTCTTTCTCTCAAAAAAAAAAAAGAAAAGTGGTGATATCTAATGAAATATTTTGATATAAATTATTTTACAAAATAATAAATTATTATTATTATTCAGGTATAGGTCTTGGAAACAGACCTCAATCAACACCTATATCTTTTTTTTTTTAAGTGTTATTAGGACATGTACTTTTTTTTTTTAAAGATTTATTTATTTATTTATTTGTGAGAGAGAGAGAGAATGAGATAGAGAGAGAGAACATGAGAGGGGGGAGGGTCAGAGGGAGAAGCGGACTCCCCGTCGAGCAGGGAGCCCGATGCGGGACTCGATCCAGGGACTCCAGGATCATGACCTGAGCAGAAGGCAGTCGCTCAACCAACTGAGCCACCCAGGCGCCCAACACCTATATCTTTTTAAAGATATAGGAAACTATGCTAGAATTAAAACATAATGATCATGAGGATCAGGAGGACTATGGGAATATTTTTTCACTAAAATCTTTAAAAGGAAGGTATCTTTGAGTATAATTTTGAGGCATGGTTTAGGTAAAATCATGAATATGGGTACATTGTACTTTTTCTTGTATTTTAAAAATAAATAAATAATATATTTTCTGATAAAAATAATAGAAGCATTAATCAAAATAATTTTAGCAGTTCCAAAAAGTGATAATCCATTTTAAAAGTATCATTAGAATTCTTTCAGTTCTCTACCATACAATATGGTGTGTTCTGACATGGAGTTAATACTAATAATTTTGGAAAAATATAAAATCATAGGTCAAAATGAAGTAGATTGTTATAAATGAATACTGGGATCTAAATAGTATGGCATTAAGTGCTTCATCCACAATATCAGTTGAATTATCCAAACCTTACCTCTGATTATTTGTGCGACCTGAGAATCTGCTATTATTGTTCAAAATTACAAATTAGGTGTAAATCAGGTATTTCTCTTTTGATGTTTCAGTCTGTGATGTTCCACCTCTCAGGGTTAATGTTTTCTATCATTTTATTTAATCATTTAATAACTATTAATTAGGTCCCTAAAATGCCAGGTATTGGAGATACAAAAGTAAAACTAACTGGCAGATATCACTGACCTCATGAATCTTAAAATCCATGAGAGGGACAAATGATAAACAATATAAAAATTTAAAATATATAGAATGTTGGATGCTGCGATTTGCTACGGAGGAAAAATATTGCAGGAAGGAGAATTGAAATTCTAGACAAGGACACCATAGTAGCTCTGTATGAGAAAGTGCCTTTTATAAAGAACTCATAAGGAGGTGAACAACTGAGGAGAAGAAAAAAGAAGAGAAGAGAGGAAGAGAAGAGAAGAGAGAAAAAGGGGGGGGAGGGAAGGAGAGGGGATGGAAAAGGAGGGGAGGGGGGAGGAGGGGGAAGGCAAAGGGAAAGGAAAGCAAAAGAGACAAGAAAGAAAGTCCCAGTGACTGGAGTGTGCATGGCTTGTTTGATAAACTGTAAAATAGTCATGGTTAAGGGGAGTAAGCAAGGGAGACAGTAGTAGGCAATGGGATCCCAGAAGTAACAGGAGGCAAGCAAATCATGTAGGTACTTCCAAGTGATTGAAGAAATCTCTTTGTTTGTTTGTTTGTTTGTTTGTTTGTTTTTCCTTTGAGTGATGTGGGAAGACATTGGATGGTTTTGAATGGAGACATAACATCAGCTGGCTTATATTTAAATGGCATCACAGTGACCGCCATTTTGAGAGGACACTGAAAAAGGCAGGAGATGAAAGACAATTTAGAAGGCTATCTCAGTAATCAACCTAAGAGAAGTTGTTAGCTTGGATCAGGATATTGGTAGTTGTGACATGAAAAGTGAGCTTATCTTGAGTTCATTTTGAAGAAGAACTGTTATGTGCTATCAGTGCCTGGGTTTGAGGAGCAAGTAAAAGGTGAGTTAAAAATAACTTAAATATTTTGGCCTACATAACTGGAAAAATAAGGTTGCCATTAGCTAAGATGTAGAATATCATGAGGTAAGAAGAAATTAAGAAGGAATATTAGAACTCAGTTTTAGACATGTTAAGGTTAGCATAATTACTACATATCTAAGTACAGGTAATAAGTAAAAAGTTTAATATATGGATTTGAAGTACAGAATAGAGGACTAGAAGAGAAATATAAATTAGAAATCAGCGTGTAGGTATTTTTTAAAACCACAAGATTGGATGAAATTACCCAAGGAGTTATATTAATACTTAAGATGAAATTCAAAGAGGAAGTCTTAGAGAAATCTAAATTGTAGAAGTTGGGGTGGTGGAAAATAAGCAGCAAGAATAAGGTTGATGGAAAACAGATGAGTGAGATGCCCTGGAAGCTAAGTGGAGAAATTATTTAAGGGAAGAGAGAGTGATCCCCTGTGTCAAAGGCTGCTCATAGGTCAAGAAAGATAAGGGCTGAGAAATGAAAATTGGATTCAGAATCTATTAGTGAGGTCTTTGGTAACTACAGTAAGAACAGTTTCTTTGTAGTGATGTTGGGGGAAGGGGGAGGGGAACCTGACTGGAATGGGTTCATGAGAAAAAGAGAAGAAAGAAATTAGAAGCAGGCAGCAGAGAAAATTCTTTCCAGGATATTCATAGTAATAGGAAAGGAAATGGCACAGTAACTGTAAGGGAAAATGGGCTAAGATAAAGTTTGTCATTTTTGTATTATTTTTAAGATGGGAGGGATAATATCACGTTTGGATACTTAATTCATTTCCTCTAGCCACTGTGACAAATTGCCACAAACAGGTTGGTCTAAATAAAACATAAATTTAACCTCTCATGATTCTGGAGGCCAGAAGTCTGAAATCAAGGTGTTAGCAGGACTGTACTGCCTCAGGAGGTTCTGGGGAAAATCCTTCCTTGCCTCTTCCAGCTTTTGGTGGCTCCAGGTATCACTTGGCCTCCTTGGCCGTGTAGCTCCAATCTCTGTCTCCCTGGTCATAGTGCCTGTTCCTATTCCTGTAACTCCATCTTCTCCTCAGGAAACTTGCCATTGGATTTAGGGCATACATGAATTAGTCCATGATGATCTCAATTCAAGATCCCCAACTTAATTACATCAGCACAGACTCTTTTTCCGAATAAAGTAACATTCACAGGGTCTGGGTTCTTAGTTATGCATGTCTTTCTGGGTGGCATCATTTAACCCACTACAAATACTGATGGAAATGATGCATCAGAGAGGGGAAAAACTGCTGATGCAGGAGAGATTTGCTAAATCGACATTCTTGAGAATGTAAGAGGAGATGCAAATTAGTTCGTGAGTTGAGTATATCATAGTCCTCCCATTGTAACAGGAAAAACCCCAAGATATATGGGGGGATAGATAAGTAGATGGGGTGACAGCTTGTAGAAGTCTTCTGATTTCTTCAAAGCTATTATCTTAGGTTTGTTGGTTTGTTTGTTTGTTTTTTTCCAGAAGAAGATGTGAACTGAAGATTTTTGTGAAAGCAATTTATTAAGGAAGCACTCACAGGAGAGACCATTAAGAGACACCTGAGAGGGAGTCAGGGAAAGAGAGGAAGTCAAAAGAGAAAAGGGGAGCAAGAACAGCCGTTACTTCGCCCCCAAACCCTGCTGTGTGAGGGCTGTGAGAGAGTACTAAGTCCGCTTTGGGGATGGCTTGAGGAGAAGCAGTACCATCAGAGGGAGCCAGCCTTCCGTTACTTCAAGAAAAAGAAAAGGCGGGGAGAAAAGAGCCGTTTGAAGACAATTTACCTCAAGTTTCAGAGAATATAGTGAGTTTTAGGAGATGGGAGGGGCGGTTGTGCCGAAATGGGAGAATTAGGGTTTGGGGGATGAAGGATAATCTGAGGGTCATGGGCTACTTGTGTAATGGTCATGAACATTTAGGAGCACCATAATGACTTTAGACCAAAGGGACATAGACAGACAGCGATGAAGGGAGTAGGGAATGCTGAGCGTGGGAAGGGGTCTTACCAGAATAAAGAAGAAATCCAGGCTTCCACTTGACTTCTGCTGATGGTGGTGTAGACAGATGTGCAGAGGAAATATTGTATTCTGCAAAGGGGTGGCCCCATCTAGTATGAGGGGTCCTTCTTGATGCTTGCAGACAATGGCCTGCAGAGAGGGCTCTTACTCTAAACACTGACTCTCTCTCAGACTTGGCGATCCATCTATAGTTTGAAAAAATTGGATCAGATTATATTACAGAAACTTTGTTTTTCCCTGAGAAAATGGCACAGGCTTTAATATGTTATGACAAGAGGGTACTTAAATTTTATTCTTGCTAACAGATTGCTTTTAAATTATATATATATATAATTTCATGCATATATACATATACAAATATTAATTTTATATCTCTATCTATCTATCTATCTATCTGTGCTATAGCAAATTAATATTTACCACATGATTATTTGTATATACTGGTGTTTCCAAATCCTGATCCTGGATATTTCTTCTATAACTAGAACATTACCCAATGTCATTAATTCCTCTAAGTACTGTAATTAGGTGAGATCATCATCTTTTCTGCTTGCTCTGTTAATTTTGATTCCTCAAGTGTTCGTTCCTGTGTTGGTTGAGTTGCTCCCCAGCGCTGGCTATGGAGGGGACTTACTTTCCTAGGTGAGATTTCCACTGGACTGCCCATAGTACACTTTGCACAGGCTGCTCACAGTGAGACCGGGCAGCAGGTGCTGCAGCTTTCGTATGATGTGTTTTCCAGGAGAGTGGCTGAGGGGTGGGAGAGATAGTAAGGCAGCGGACACGGTAGGTTAGCACTGCATCTTCTGGGTGTGAGTACCCCCTTTCTGCCGGCGTGGAGCCAACCGCCTTGCACATTGCCCCGCCACTTCAGCTCGGATTCCTAAACCCTGTTCTTTTGCCTGGAGGTGTCTGTCTCCATGGCTGGTGCCCGCCGCAGGTCAGCAATGCACAAGGGGAATTTCCCCTGGCTGCCTCTGTAGGGGAATCAAATTAATGACAGCTTTGGCTGGCGCTGCATCCCCTCCTGTCTTTGCTGCCCTTTCTCTCCACCAGCCTTTACTTACAGACGTAATACTTTGGCACCTATTATGCATAGTTTAGGAGACTCTGACTTCTCCCTTTCTTGCTCTCCAACGCAACTCGGTGTTTTTGAATTTTTTTTTTTTCTTATTTTTTAAATTTGGCTTTGGGTAGGCAGGCTTAACATGTGCTTGTTTAATATTTGAATACAACTGGAGATTGCCTTTCAGGAGAAAAGGTCAGCACTTTTGTGAAGCTAAGAGAAGGGAAAGGTTTTCTATACCATGAGAAATCCCGTAAGTAATGTGCACAATTTGAGCTGTTCTTCGAACAGATTTGGAGGGATGGCTATCACAACCAGTTAAAAGCAGCGTTTTGTAGACATCAGCCACTAACAGCCTCTACCAACGTTGTTTGTAGTATAATTTAGCAGTGTTTTACTTTTTCATAAACATGTGTTAACCGAGTGAGGGATAGATAAGAAAGAAGGCATTCGTGGTCATTGCCAGCCACTATTATGTAAGTTGCTGGGGCCACGTTGGATAAAAGAAAATTACAGCCTTTATTTTTAAGTGGTTATTTTTAAAACATAAGTAATAGTAGGAAAATATTAAATTATAGATTCAACCCTCTGTTTCTTGACCAGCATGGAGAGGTGATGAAAAACAATTAGGCTGCTCACCTGTGTGAAGCATCAGATATCATATTAATCTGAGGAAATGACTTTATTGCATAAAAAAGCCACAATGGGAGTATGCCTGTGACCACTCTAGGAACAACAACAACAACAACAAAGTAAGTCAGAGAAGCAAATGTTTTTAAGAAGCAGTCATAGGGAATAGATTTATTAAAAAGTAGTCACTTTTTAATAAAAAGTATATAAAAAGTCTATCTCTAAGGTTTACCCACTTATTTGCAGGGTTCTTAGCACTCTAGACCATTTATATCCAGATCGCATATCCCAGAGAAGGTAATAAATATTAGGTTGAAGAAGTCAACCATAGAGGTGCGTATTACAGAGGTCAGAAACAAGAGGAAAGGCTCTAAGTGGGAAGAGCAGGAAGAGAAGAAAGAAGAGGAAAAAATAATCTTGAGCACATATTTTGTGACATGGCACTTACATATAGTTTCTCATATAATTCACATAGCAGCTCTGAATAGCAGTTACAACTGTGATGAGTTTGTCTTTCTAGCAATAGCTCTCATTTGGCAGACCACCTTTTAAAGTTGACGACAGCTTTTGCTATTCAAAGAAAAGGTATAGGGATTTTGAAAAATTCTATGACAGCAAGAAAATTTGTTTATTATAAAAGCTATCTACATTTTAAGCTGGTTGGCTAAGGGAAAAAAATTTTTTTTTCTGTGGGAGAATGTCTCTTTTGACTCAAAAATATTAATAGGGCTATTGATTTAACAAAGGCATGGTTGTGGGAACAAAGTATAGATAGGAAACTTTTAAGCAAAAATAAGAGTCAAAATAATTTGCAAAATATGGTTGCATGAGTTTTGGAAGTGGTGTTATAAGGAATAAGAAGAAGGGAAAAAGAGAAAGGTCTCAGAAATATGAGGGGAGACCAGGGCTTATGAAACTCTATATTGAATCGAGAGCCTTATTTTATAGAATAATGTTATCTAATATTAAATTCTGTCATTTCATGTATTTTCTATAATTGCTCTCCAGGGCACATTCTAGCTGGATGCTTATCAATCCTTTTCTTTTTCCTGGGAACACATGATAACCACATTTTCCAACCTTCCTTGGACTTAAGATGAGGCATGTCACAGGTTGTATAATGTGGTTGGGAATCAAATATATCTCTTCTTATCCTGGCTATAAAGTATTTAATGTCACCCTCCATACTTTGCTTTTTGGAACAGCAAAGGATTCTCTGAATGATGTGGTGGATGATGTGGACAGTACTCCAGAGGGCAATGGAGCAGTGATGTAAATTGAGCCTGGCTCTCAGAACTACTTTTTTGGTGAAGAGACACTCAGAAGAGTCACCCAACTCATAACTGTGAAAAGAACTGAGGCTTATTGTGTAAAATCACTGAGATTTGGAGGTTGTCACAACAGCTAGACTTAGCATTATGACTCTGAGTTTAGCATATTTGTCATTACTCCAAGTCTTTGGTAAAGTATGTTTTAACCAAAATTCTTATTTTAGTGGTACTTAGGGGAGTAGCAAAGAAGTTGGTAGCCTGGTAATTCTATGTGGTTACCATCAGGAAAGAAAGCAGAAGTCTCAGTTGGTACACAAAGTGATAACTAGAAACCAGTTAGCAAGAAACAAGCGCGTGCATGCGTACACACACACACATACATGACAACCAAAACTCTGGGGCCTGTACAGACACAGAAAAGGAAAACCACTTCTTTGTCTAAATTGCATTGACAAAAGATAATCCTTAAAGGATAATAGTGTGTGGTGGTAGGGAAGGATATTTATTTCTGCTTTTACATGAGATGAGAACTCAATCCATTTTATGTGAGTTTTAAATCAAAATGTGACCCAGAAATTCCAAAGGCTTGCTGACCCTTAGGTGGGCAGAAGCTCCACAATTGTTCTTCTATGCTTCTGGGAGCCACATGGAAAGTGGGTTACATGATGCAACAACCTGTCTTATTTCAATCTTTATAAAGTATTCATTCCAACATGCCACACTCCATTTGACTCAGAAATTTTACTAAGATGGCAGACTCTAAAGTTTCTTTAAGGTTTATCTTTTGTACAAGGCATGTGGGATGCCACCAGCTTCATGCTTATATGATCTTATAATCAGGAGGCCAGCTATACTGGACTACAGTAATGTACCAGGGAATGGTAGATGTTCAGTATCGTGGCAGAATGAATTTTAGCTCAGCATCAGAAATCTAACATGGCCCAGAAGATATGATACAAATATACAGCTAACTCCTCCAGGAGAAAGCACAGGCTTTTGATGTTTCTCCTTTTGTAATAAAGAAAATAGGCTCTGTTAGATGAAGAAAATTCTATCCAAAAAAGAAAACAAAAATCACATTTCTAATGGTAGCTTCAGCAGAAGTCACCACCTGATTAAGCTTATGATGATTCACTGTCATTTCCTAAATTCATTTGTCTTTGGCGCAAGTCAAGCCAAAGTTTTTTGTTTTTTGTTTAAGCCAAAGTTTTAAATAAAATGTGATAGAAATCAGCACTACTATTTATTTCAAGTCTTCAAGGGTGACATGAAATTTAATCGTCTTACCAAGGTTACTACATTGCTTTTAGTTTACTGTTTGGCAGAGTTCTGGATATTTCTTTTCCCAGTGCATAGATACTCTTGCATATAGCTAAAGATTCTTTGGGAGGCTACTAGAAGTGAAATTTATAAGATATCCTTGAGATGTTATCACTGAGACCTTCCTCAAGACAACTTAACATTCACTTCATTTAATATACTCTGTGTATTTGAACTCAAATATTGTAATTGGGTGGAGATCCATGACTCTGTGTTTTAGGGGTCAAATAAGGCTGTCATTTTCTCTATTAATATAGTTTTTTAAATTAAAATCAAATCATAATAGGATGTCCATGTATTTTTAATCTAAAGACACTATGATGAGTTAGCTACCACCAAAGGTCTTTATGTAACAAATTGTCCCAAATAACACTCCAGTTCTGCTGCTAACTTTGCTTCTGGTGACTAAATACTGCTTTCTTGATCACTATAAATTCATAATACTACCAAAAACATTGAAATTGAGACTATCCTCATCCTTACACAGAATAGCAACAGTTTTAACCATTTGCTTAAGCTGTTCTCAATATGTGAAATCCAGAACCTCTAAATGTACTCATATCAAGAAATTCATCCAGATCTAAATTTATGTTCTTTATTCCCTAATTTAGCAACTGCATCCTTAGAATACATGCCCATGCATTTCCTCATGATTTTAGCAATATTAATAAATAAGAAAAGTGTGATTATATATTATATACAGATATATAATATATACATAAATATGTATATGTGTATATAACATATATGCATATATGACATTTGTAAAGTATACAAAGTGTATTATATATATCCTAAATATAAAATTTTGGGGGAAGGAATAAGCAAGAACCTCCTGGGGAATATTTAAAAGGGACAGATACCACTGAGCTTCACCTCAGAGAATCTGGTATAACTGGTCAACACAGCAGGATATTTTAAATTGCTACAGATGGGCGCCTGGGTGGCTCAGTTGGTTAAGTGACTGCCTTTGGCTCACGTCATGATCCAGAAGTCCCTGAATCGAGTCCCGCATCGGGTTCCCTGCTCGGCAGAGAGTCTGCTTTTCCCTCTGACCCTCCCCCCTCTCATGTGCTCTTTCTCTCTCTCTCTCTCATTCTCTCTGTCTCAAATTAAAAAAAAAAATCTTAAAAATAAATAAATAAATAAATTGCTACAGATAATTCTAATGTGTCACCAGGTGGGATTATGAGCCTGGTGACCATGTAGAGTGGTATAAGTGGGACATGAGGAAAATTTATATCCCTTTGTGAAATAACACGTGTTGCCATTACAGAGTTTTCAGCAAGAGAATCCTCCAATATTAGAAGAAGGACTTGTTTCTGGAGGGAAGGGAAGCTCAGGAAATTTGTTCACTTAGTGTACTCAGAAGCAATTGAATGTCTCCAGTGTATTGCCTAATTTCCCGTTCTCTCCTAAGCAATGACTCCATTTTCCTATAAAAACTCTGGAAGCACTTGTGAGTATATCTCATGGTATATTTCAGTACTGCTCAAGTGTAGATTCAACATCTGATCTTCAGCCATTGAACTCTGCTACTACAAGAAGAAACCCAGTAGGTTCTCTGACCATGCTTTTGTTCAACAATTTAATTGAGTCGTTTTCTTTAAGCTCTCCATCAAACTTAGAAGCAGCCAGCTCATATCACAGTCTTTCAAAAGTGCGTATTGCAGCAACAACTCAAAGTTTTGCTTTCAATAGGCTTTTCACTCCAAATACCCATATTTAATAATTTAATGTTTCATTATTATGTGCCAGAGCTTACCAGTGTTTCTTTAGATTATGTTAACCAGATCTTCATTGCCGTCAAACTCTAGGTCAGAAAAACACTTTAGATTCTCATTTACTTTAGCTTATTTTTCTTGCAACCATTTCTTTTACCAATTATATATTGGTCACTGTTAGTTGTAGGCAACAGAATTCCCTTAAATTAGATTTTTGAAGAAAATAATAGGTAGCACACAGAATTTCTAGGAGTGTCTTAGGATTTGAATGATAACATAAGATAATACACCTAGGATAAATGTCCAACCACAGTGCAGGGTTGTTCTTGTTTGGCAAGAAAAGAATTTGGCATCCCTCTGAAAGATATCTTTCCATCTATACTAACATCTGACTACATCTTTACACTAATGTCCTTAAGAAGTTGACAGTGGATCCTGTTTCATTGATGTTTTACAATATCTTGAACTTGGGTAGAAAAGAAAAAATATAATATATATGTGTGTATATATATATATATATATATATTTTGCAAAAACCACTCAATATATATTAAATATATATATATTTAGCATATATAAATATGCTAAATGCCTCTTCCTCAAGCCCTGATTTCCTTAAGGAAGTTTCAAAACTTGGTCACTTTTGACTCATATCTTGTGTGAATGACCGTTTTGTGGACCCAGATCACATGACAAAAATAAAACTATTGGTGTTTCTAGGAAATACAGAGCATTACAACATCCATAATATAAGAAGGATTTATTGGAAACGTGAATAGGAAGCTCACTGAATTGAAGAAAGTGATGATAACCCCCGAATAATAGAAAAAAATACCCCTATTATACTTGACAATTCCCTTATATATATTTTTTTGCACTTAAAAAAAAAATATTTGCTTTAACAGTATGAAATACCTGAAGTAGTCAGGTGCCTCTAAGGCCTCAGGCTCTGAAGGGTAAGAGGGCCCTGTTACTGCTCTCCATGTGACCACCACTGGCACCGTGGGAGAGATGTCACCTGGTTACTGTTGGGTGATGCTGAAAGTCCTAACTCTCTAATTGGTCTCCTCTGACACCACACCTGCAGGCAGGAGAAAGGTTGCCTCATCACTGGTGGGTGGAGTTGAAAGTACAACCTTCTCAAGTGGTCTCCATTCATTCATACCTTGGAGGGTGGGAAGGAAGCTTGTTAACATTTGGAGGGGAGGAAATTTTCCCAACTCTCTACTCAGCCTTCTTTGACACCACCCTAGCAAATGTGTTGGGGTACTTCCCTGCAGCTTCTGCAGGATGGAATTCTAGACTACCCATTCAAAATTTCCTGGTGTGGATCAGAGTGAGGCCACAGTTGTTTCTGTGGTATTGCCCAGAGCAGAGCAGTTATTGTCTGAAAGTTTTCTGTCTTCTGAGGCTGCTCCTTTCCTGTCCTTTAGTTACAAAAGATAGTTGTTTTTCTGCTTCCATTGATATTTCTGGGTTACGAGATTTTCCAGTGTCCAGTCTAGAGTATTTGAGGCAAAAACAAAACAAAACAAAACAAAAATCCTGGAAACTCACCATTATGATGCTTCTGATACCAAGGTCCCTAGCTGGTCTGTCTTCTTCTCTCCACTTTTCAATCTTCCTTTGCCTGTTTTATATATAATATCTAGGGAGTTTGGTTTTATTGGCAGGAGGAATAGGGAAAATTATGTGTTCTCCATCTTTCTGCCAAATGAAGTAATCTGTTTTTATTTTTCTATCATCTAAAGTAGCAGTCTGGATTCAGGGAGTTAAGTTAGGAATTTTTATTTTATTTATTGTTGTTGTTAATATTTGTTGAATCCTTTTTTAAAGGGACATTCTTATATACCTAGTGTTGACTAGCTCACTTAAACTTCACAGTTGAAGAAACCAAACAGGGAAGTTAACTTACATGCCCCACATTACACTGCTAGTAAGTATCAGAAGCAGGATGTGAAATTGGTAATTTTGGCTCCAGGGCCCTTTTAGTTTCTTCTCTGTACTGTTTCTCCCATCATAAAATGGATTACTATTGGTCTAGCAAGAAACAGGTATCTGCTTTATACTAAAAACTATTATTTGAAAAGTAGCATTTCTTAAAGAGAGAAGAGAAGAAAGAGTTGCTATGAAACCAAAACAAGGAAGGACACCAAGGTTTCATGTCTAATTGGTGTCATGATTGGTTCACAAACTTCCATATTCTTAATGTATTACTCATATTCTATTACTCAACTATAATGTCTTCTACATTCCTCAGAGCACATTTTTCTCCTATAATTTACTGTCTTTTATTTAATTTCTTCTCCAATTTATCAGTGCATTAACTTCTAACACAAAGTTTTAAAATCTTATTCATGTATGTCTAATATCACTAAACTGTTTTAGATTAAAAAAGTGGCTGTATTCTATTCTACTATTTTCTCTAAGGATTTTTGGCACAATTTTCAAAACTGCTTTCTTTCAGTTTTGGAAAAAATATATATACATGTATATATATCTCCAATGATAAATGGATACATGCACATATATGTATACATATATTTATTGTTCTTTAGATACATATACACATAATATGTGAAATATATATTAATTGATATAGAAATTGATATGGATACATAATGTGAAATAAAATAGTTGAAACAGTGTTAGCATAGATATAGATATATATCTCTAAGGAACTAGAGAAGTTACATCTTCCCTTTATGGTAGATTACATAAAATATATATTAATTATTAAATATATATTTATCCATCGAGGATAAAAAAACTCCTAAAAATATATAGCTTGTGTGTGTGTGTGTGTGAGACAAAAAAATAACAGGGATAGTTTTCACATGCCATGAAGACACACACACACAATCCATATATCTAAAACCAAAAAGTAAAACAATTTTTCCTTTCCTCTAGACTTGGTTTAGAAAGGATGACTTGGGTGTTTCTAAAAACTTTATGTGTGGTAATGAATTTATGAGACATGTCTTGAAAAACACCTTTGCATTTTTCCTCACACCTTTCTTGCTTTTCTTTCTTTCTTTTTTTTTTTTTAAGCTCAAAACACTTAAATATAGCTGTGGTTTCCCTGATGAACTTTTGTGTGATGAGTGATGATAGGCTTTTGAATCAGTTTGGTTTGTTTGAGTACAAACAAAGAAAATCTAATGGTGTCTTAGATCCTAAGGGCTCAGGTTGCTATATTACAACAAATCTGCAGTAAGCACTTTGAGATTTCAGTCAATGTCTCAAACACATTAGGACCAGAGAAAATTTTTTTTCCAACCTGAAACAACTCGTTGTCCAGCATGTTGGCTTTCACCATCATAAAAACAGCCTGGCTCTCACAGTTCCTAGAGTCATGTCTTGTACCAGCGTCCCAAGCTGAAAGGAAGTGAGCAGACAGAAAATGTTGAGGTCTGATTTTATCTGTTAAAAAAAAAATTCCCTCTATGCGCTCGAGTAATTTTCCCTTACATCAGAAATACGCATTTCCTTTTGAGAATATTCAATTCTCTTAGATGAATAAATCTGTAGTTTATAAACATAGGTAAAACTCTTTAAGGCATTTTCATTATAGATAAGTAACCAGTAAGCAGAGTTTGTTAGACATAGGCAGAATTCATAAGATATGTTACTTACAAGATAAGTAGTTAATAAGTACAGCAGGTGTGTGTTAAACATAGATAGAAAGGGATGGAAGGAGATACCTAATCTTGGTGAAGCACCTGCATACTAAATGCTTATGATCTACTAAATAGCTGTGTGACTCAATATATAAGCATCTCAAAATATTCAGACACTAAATATTCATGTGGTCTTATCTGGCCATCCACTGGTAAAACCCATTCTAGCCCCCTGATTTCTTTGCTAAAGAAACAAAAATACATCCTATGCTATTCTTCAGCATGTTTGTCAAGCTACCACTTTGGCCCAGGATCCAGATGTACTTTCTCCATACCTCTCCAATGGAGCAAGAATCGTGGGCCCAGTACACCCTCTGTCTTTTGGTGCAGCTACTAGAGTCTCATCCCTGGTACTTATAGCTACCCCATCAGCAGAGAAGATTGATGTGGTAGACAAAGAGACTAGACATACAAAGATTGCAAACATAGAACTCAGTAATATGGTCCTTCCGTCTTGCTTGTGTTTGGTAACTCCTGTGATTGGAGCATTTTGACTTGGTTTGTAAATCTTTTTGTCCCATGGCTTCCAGAATAGAGTGCCTGCAGTATATGTAGAGGCTGCCGTTGCGTCAAGGTTATATTCCACATGACAATATATAATGGACCAGAGATGGATCCGAGAGCCATTTCAACTGGCAAGGGAGACTGGGAAAGTAAATATCTATCAAAGGAAACCCATTTGCTAAGATTGGCTCGTATCCAGTCAAGGCTTTTTCCTTGCCACTAGTCACAATGTTACAGAACAAAACTGGGGTTCTATTAGCAAGAAATTAGAGTGTAAAATGACTGCTGGTAGTCAATTTTAGTCTCTGTCATAGAATTATCCTCTTCATTTGTAAGTCTGTGCTTCATTTTCTAGTTAACATTTTTTCCATATGGAGTGAAATGAAAATTGAGTAATAATCTCCTGCTTTTGTAGATGAGGAAATACCAGCATGGAGATATATAAATAACTGAAGTCACTCAATGGTTATTACCAAATTAAAACAGATATAATATTGTTTATTTTGAGTTAGCTCTTTTACTCTACATTTTATTTTATATATTTTTTCATAGAAAGTAATTTCCTGAAATTTAATATTTGGGATTAAGAAAATTTCCTAATATGTAAAACCTTTACCATCCTTGAATGAGGTAGAGATGGTGCAGAGCAAGTAGAATAGATACAGACAGGGTTGCCTTGGGTGGTTCAGTTGCGTAAGCATCTGACTATTGATTTCGGCTCAGGTCATTATCTTGGGGTCATGAGATGGAGCCTCATGTTGGGTTCTGCACTGGGCATGGAGCCTGATTCAAAAAACAAAAATAAAAAGGGAGGGGAAAAAAAGAATAGACATAGACATGTTCAATGTTCCATAGAGTTTGCTGTTTATGTAAGTTATGAGTTTTGAAAGAAAATATGTAAAAGTACATTAGTGTAAGAGATGCCTGATTTTTATATAAGGTCTGCAGTTTAAAAAAAAGATAAAAATAGCTTACAGCCTTATTTTAAGAACTGAATATGTGAAAATTTACACAAAATACCTAGCACAGCACTTGTCTCATATTTGGGACTAAATGAATGGGTAGTTATTATTATCATTATTAATTCTATTGTTGACCTTAATGATTTTCAATGTCATAAGAAGAATGCAATTTAGAAAGAAATACAGGTTTACTGTAGAATAAGACATCTTAAAACTTACTAAATGTCATTTAAGGCACATTTATTAGCCACTTAGAAAAATTCACTTTAGCATTCCTTTCACTACCCTGGTGCATTTAATATACTATTAATTTGCAAAGCTGATGAGCAAGAGCAAGTGATTTGGGTATTAAAATTGTAAAAGAAGTGTGTGGACATTTAGTAATTGTGCTGAGGGATTAAGGCAATTATAGAAAAAATTCAGACTAAAAGTGCCATTGAAGAGAATTTTTTTAAACATTTATTATTCAGATGACTCATCTAAAATGGATAACTGCTCTGGCTGATTATTGCTCAAGACTGTTTAATTTCTTTAAATGACTTAATCACTGAAAAACTTCATGTAGAAGTTTGGATTTTAGGTAATTATTGAAGGAGAAAGAAAAGTTGCTTGGCAGTAGATCTCAGTTTGAAATTAGGAATAAAATGAGAACAATAAAACATGCACCATGAAATTTCTCTCAAGGTTAATGATAATTCAGTTTTAGGAACTATATATTCAGACATGGCTGGCTCTTTGCAAGACTAAAGTAAGTGAAGTTCATCGTTGGTGCATCCAGTCATTACTCATTACCTTTTGTTTTACTCTGTAGAGACCCTCATACCCTTTCTCACCTGCCTCCGTTTTATTTTACCAGTGACAACCTTCCACTGTAACCTGCTCTGAGAATGTATGTACTAATCAGTATGTTATCCAAGAGTATTTGTATTTTAAGTCTAAACTCTAACAGTGGAATGAAAGCCTCTAGCTTTATCAGCTATATTTTAAGAGAAGTAAGAAAGATTTTTTTTTGTTGTTTTGTTTTTCAAAGAGAGGAAGAAGGGAGAGGGAGGAGGGAGGAAATTCTAAGGGCTTTGAAATGAAGTGTCTAGGCAGGGTAACCGGATGTCCTCGTTTTCCCAGAAGAGTCCCAGTTTACATCCACTGTTCTGGCATAATTATTAATTACGTCCCATTTAACCTTAAAAAATGTCAGGGCTTGGAGAATAAATTATATGGCCAACTAATTGTAGAAACATATCTATTTAGTTTAGCCTAAAAATAATGGATCATTCACACACACAACAATTTAAACATACTTTACTTAAATACTTAAAAATGTTATCTAAGTAAGTAATAGATATATTTGTAAAATTAATGTCCCAATGAATATATAATACTTATCCCAAGCTTGTTTACAGGAGAAGTGCCTACCCTGACATCTTATTCCCAGATAGCAAGCTTATTTGTAGAAGTCCCTTAGTCCTGACATCTTGCTTGCTTGTATAAGTTTCTTCCCCCAACGTCTTGTTCCCAGGTAACAAGACTTCTACAAGAATAGCTCTTGCAAAAAATCAGTGAAATTCCCAATTTATGGTTTTTCCCAACAATGCATCTTTCTATATGTATAAGCTTAATTTTATTTAATATTTACATAAAATAATGATACATGTGATATAGAGATATATCAGATAAGATAAAATTTATAGCTACAATAACAAAAATTAAATCACCAAATTTCAGAGTTTTAACTTAATAGAGGTTTGTTTTTCATTCAATGAAATTCTGAAAGAGTTTGAGACTCTCTAGGACAGCTCCTTATAAGTTGCAATTCAAGAATTTTTTGTCTATCTCGGGCCTCCATGATCTCAGCTCATGTGGTCCAGAGGTGCTTTGGGAAAGGAACACAGAGCCTGGTCCTGGTGAAGTCTTTTCATTGCTTCAGCCTAGAAGTGACACTTGTCACTTCCACTCATGATCCATTGGTCAGAAGTAGTAAAAATTCTGACCAGCAAGTATCCTTTTTCTACCTTATCACCATGAAAAAACACACTCATCCCCTCCCCATGAGAGACAACTCTTTCCATCCCATCACTGCATCCAGCTCAGAAGTCTAGAACATCTGGTCATACAAGGGTTTCTACATCAAGTCATATGTAGCTCCATTGTGTTATCTTCCTTTGTTCACCAAGGATTCAGTGATTAGACTAGGATGGGAAAATTGCAATGAACACTTTCATTCAGAAAGAAGGAAAGAAAACATACCACAGTCATAAATCCATAGTAACTTTTATTTATTTATTTTAATTAATTATTTTTTTTTAAGATTTTGTTTATTTGGCAGAGAGAGACACAGCGAGGGAGGGAACACAAGCAGGGGGAGTGGGAGAGGGAGAAGCAGGCTTCCCGCTGAGCAGGGAGCCGGATGTGGGGCTTGATCCCAGGACCTTGGGATCATGACCTGCACCGAAGGCAGATACTTAACGACTGAGCCACACAAACGCCCCCCATAGTAACTTTTAAATCCCACTGGGAAAAAATTGTATAGGTCTCTGATCTAAGGATGAGGTAGTAGGTACTTTGATCAACCCCTGATTCTTCTCTCTGGGAGATAACCCCTTGCCTTCTGTTCTCTGTGACCTTTGGCCCCAGGCTCTGGCAGGTTTTTTCTTTTCTATTATCTCTCACACCTGTGATGAGTTTTCAGCAATATGCCTTCCTTGGGGCTATCCAGCTTTCTATACTTGTTTCATATTGGTCTAGATTTCTTGATTTAGTGGAGTTAACCTATTAAAAGGTAACAGATAGGGTAGAATAATGGGTAAGAGTGTTTTCTGTAGAATTGTTTTTGTTATCAAGCCATTCGAACAATAGGTCTAAAGCCATACTTCTAAAGTTACTTACCAGTTAAAAGTTGACATCCCCATTCCTGTTTGCGGGTCTCCCACATGTTTTATTTTTCACTTAGTTCTAAACTGAGAATGAAAAAACTATTATTTTTTTATTTCCTAAAATCTAATCAACATTAGTTACTTATGTTGCATGTTAAAGATAATAAATTTTACTTATGCATCTAATAAAAATGGTTTTGTAAATCATGTCTCCTCAAGGCTGGTTAAACTACTTTGAAGCATGTCTATCTTAATGGAAATCTTTTGACAGGTAGAAATTTCTGAATGTTACAGTACATTAGGCTCATTATTTTCATTATTCACAAGGAGTATTAGAAAAGTAAAAATAATTTATGCATGTTAAAGTAATTATTTTGTGCATTTCTGATCTGTTACTATTATTTAATATAATTTTGATGAAAAATGTATATGTATATAGAAAAAATAACATTTAAACAAAATTTAAATAAAGGAACATATAAGCACTATACAGTATCTTTTTTATGAGTTTTATTGGTCTTGGTCTTGTACTTCAGTTAGCTTTTAATAAACATTTTCCAAGACTGTTTCTAGAGACTGTATAGAATTAATATCTCGCTTAGCTAATGGTATCATTTTCACGCTTTAAAGTCTTTATTTCTGATGCAAACTCGCTTTTGGTGATACCATTTTGCTAATTTCATGACTCTTAATAATTACAATCACTCTTTCCTTTTCTCAGTTATATCATGAATGAGAACTATCTTTTTTTAAAATATGTATATTTTCCTCCCTTAAAGGAAAGACCGAATCTCAGAGATTTAAATTTGTGTAGTTAACTGTCTCAGTCAGTGAATTCTGCTTTTAAACATACTTTTCCATAAATGTTTCAGTGGCATTGAAAATACCATCTAATAAAGGAATCATACAAGAATAAATTTACACATTCTTTCTCAATCTCAGTCCAGGTTTGTAATCTATTTTAATGTTTACTAAGGAACTTTGAGATACATTTCTCTGGGTTTTCCCTTTGGAATATATTAAGAACCTGGCAGGTAGGAAGAATAGTAATAGCTATTTAACAGTGTCTTCATAGTTGATACTAAGAGATTTTTGATACTTCAGTAATAGTAATGACTTGCATTTATTCAGTGCTTTTTCTAAGATTACTGGGCTACTGGACCGAGACCTTAAAATAGATTATAAAATTTAATCATAACCACTTAAGGAATTAGACAATATACTTCCACATTATGCTAAAGAATCTAACTCTTAAGATTGTGCAATTTGGCAAAGGGAATGCAGCCAAAAGGTAAAGACAGGATTCTATTGCAATTTTTTTTAACTTCAAAACTATTCATAAAAATTTATGTTGTGTAGACCCATTGGACCGAGCACAGTGCTCAGTGCATGCTGAGTGCTTAATAAATGGAGTTTGGCTTGCTAGGACTGAGAAAGTCTAATATACCGGGAAGTACGACATTCAACCTAAAGTTTAGCAAGATATTGACTAATTTGTCTTCTAAATTATATTAAAAATCAATGACATGTTTGCAAAAGTCTTTGGAATGAAAAGAACTGTGTAAATGGGAGCTAATATTCTTCTGTGTTCTCTAATGTCCTTCCTGTAACAGTCAAGGGAATAATTGATTTTACATTGCTACTGTTCTAAAGCTTTCCTCTGCCTATAGACAGGCACCTACAGATGATTGTCTGCAGTTATTTGCCTGGGGGAAGCTATTGAATGTCAATGAAAATCAGGGCAGTTTCCTCAACTGTAGAAAGTTACTGGCAGGAACCTTGCAGGCATAGGTATATTTTAAGACAGTAGAACTGCACATTGTGTCAATAAGTTGATATTACCAAATAACTAACTTTTGACCTTGATATCAGTTGTTTTCTAATTTCTCTATAGTACACTTTATTTTAAACCACATTACTAGGGCACTAAAAACATCGATGATTGTGGATAAGGTTTAAAACATATATGATTTTTAGGAACATAACTTTCAAGTTGCTTGTATTATATTTTTTTGACCAATGTGAATATACAAAATTTGAAATAAAACTCATAATAATAATTACAGCTTAACATTGTGCTAAGTGCTTGAATGCTAAATTTAGACAAACTTTTTGTCAGATTACATTTTATAAGTGCATTCTGATTTTTAAAAAATCTCAGGAATGGAATCCTAAACTGGCATTATCATTTGCATATTTTATCCATTACTTTTTGTTCTTCAAAAGAAATAAATTTCTAATGACTTGGGACCCAGCCACCTGTCATGCTAAAGAATGCTTTCCTCTTCACAAGTAATATGATGTGCTAATTAACTGTTACAATTTGGGGTAGGGGGTTGAGAAATAAAAATGATAATGTGTTATAGTGAAAAAAGCCAAACACTTTTCTATTTAGATGCATCTATTTTACTATTCCTAGTGGGACAGAAATTGTTGAAATTGTTATGCGAAGAAGAAACAATGTCACCTTTAAAAATAAATAAATAAATAAATAAATTGCAATCTGGATGAGCATCTATGAAACACAGGCAGTCACACCGAAAATGGACTTTCTTATTCTTGAGGAAAATCAATATTGGTTCCAAATGTACCTATATGCATGTATACGCATTTTCATCAACAATGGTAGAGATATTTAGATATTCGATTTAAATCTAAATTTTCAGTTTAAGATACTGTTTTATTAGCTCTCAGACTTAGCCTCTTCATGCTAAATAGTTATCAAGACATAGAAAGTATAAAACTCAAAACATTGGAAACTAAGACTGGCTGACAACTCATTGCCAGAACATGAAAAATATTTTGGCTAATAACACTGCACATGTTTGAAAGCAGTTCTGAGACACAGACAAAGAGAGAGGTTAGACATATACCATTCCACTTCCCCAGAGTCGTAGAAGAATGCACACAATATGATCAATGTCTCAGGCATTGAGACATTACAAAGGAAGAGTAGACCTCCAGGATGAGTGGGCATGATGCAGTGAATCCCAAGATGTACAGATTTCACAAGAGAGGATGCTTTGATACAAGTGGAGGCTTTTATAAGAGAAATTTATTTTCTAGGAAATGCCGGTTTTTTTCCTTCATTATTTTTCAAATTATCACGAAAACATGCTGGTATTAGAGCAGAGAAAATTCACACTATTTAATTTTGTTCAATGCTGGGAGTTATGTCAAGAAGTGTTTGTACCAGTCAGCTTTCTAGATATGGGTAAGGAAGAAGATTCAACCAGCAACCCTATGGGCAATAAGTACCATATGGGCAGTCTCCGTCTCCTTTTGGTTGGCAAAGATCATGCCTGTATATATCTCTTCTCATCCAGGAAGATTAACAATAAAAATCAATATGGGGCATATATAAAAAGTTCTTCAGAGAAAAGAAAAGACAATTTCATACTAAAAACTCTAAGGCAAAATAGACCTTTAAGGTGGTATAATAAATAGATGTGAATCTTAGAACAGTTATTTAGAATCCTTAAAAGACCTATTCCCTATAAACAGAAATAGACTGTTACCAGAAAGTAAAGGATTGACAATGACTGTGAGTTTATTGACAGTTATATTGTGAGGAATCTAAAAACGTAAATTAAATTAAAAATTTCCAATGGAGGCAGTGAAAAATGAAATTAATCTATTGGATCATTATGTCATTTTAAAAGACAAATTTGAGAAAGAACTGTATAATGTAGAAGAGGAAAAAACGAGATTAAAAATATGAGAGATAAATTGATAAGTATGGGAGACAAAGCCTAGTGATCCAGTTTAAGAGTTCCAGGAGCTCAAAGAAAAAGAATCAATACCCGTTAGAATTAACTAAAGAAAATTTTCTGGAAAAAAAACAGTAACATAGATCTACTATCTGAATGGTTTTATTATGAAACAGGTGTAATCAATCAATAGATTCTCACCCTAGTCCAACCATGTACAAGTTCAACTACATTCAACTAAATGTAGAAAGTCCTACATTCAACTAAAAATAGAACAAAACAAAATAATATATTTATGAAAGGATTAAATTTCATATTGGGTTAAAATCTCTGAAACACTTCATAGTAATATATATATACACACATAGATATATGCTATTTGAGAATTTTATATTCATGCAAGTTTTGATTAATATTTAAAGACTACATATTGATTTTCTCAGAAATACAGGTGTCAGAACTCTATCACATGATTACCATCTTGAAAAAAAGATACTTGAATCCATATTTGTATTCTGTACAGAACAAATTAACATTAAGAACTCAAAATTTGGGGAACTGCTTTACAAGGGACAAGCATGGAATACTGATACTAGTAAGCTGTTGTAAATTTCAAAAATAAATAAATAAATAAAATTGTAAGTTTGATTATAAAACAATAAACTCAATATAATTGTTGAAATATTGTATAATTCAGAAATAAATTATAATGTTAAAATTATATTTATTGTAAATGTACCTTTTTACCACCTTCTCCCTCATTCTTCTACCCCTCAGCCCCTGGTAACTAATCTTCTACTTGTTTCTCTGAATTTGATTTTTTTTTTTTTAAGATTCCCCATGTAAGTAATACCATGCAGTATTTTTCTTTGTCTGATTTATTTCATTTAGCATAATGCCCTCAAGGGTATTTCTACAAACATATATATTTCTATGTACAATATATATTCTATATGTTTATATAATTTCATATATATTTTATAATGCAAAGCTGATTTATTTGCATGCATAACAATGAGAATTAGGACACTAGATTAAAAAGGAAAGTAGTCTTCTGGCAAATGGAGATCAAAGCTCTTTAAGTAACTTAAATGAGGGCCAACTACAATGGGAAGACTTACTGTGTTGTCTTCAGAAGGTAACTCTCTTCATGACTGACACTTCAGTAGGGCTTTCAAGCAGGCCTTCCTGCTATTCCTTCTGCTGATTTCTTCTGAAAGCCAAGATAGTATTCCAGATAGTCCATGCTCTTCATGTATTTATCCAGCAACTCTCCCATGAAGTCTAAGAGGTCAGTTTCACTATTCTCAGAAGGTAAGATCTTTAGGTCTTGCAAGATCTTGCTTAACATGGTCTCCACCAGAGCAGATTTTAGAGCTTGTATGTCACTTTCCCAGTTACAAACTTTCAGCTCTCAAATGAATAAGGTCTAAGGATCTAATCTGTATATCATGGTGGCTAGAGTTGGTAACGTTGTACTGTATAACTGAAATTTGCTAAGATAGTAGAACTTAAATGCTCTCACCAAAAAGAAAGAAAAAGTAAAATGATGAATGTGTTAATTATCCTATCGTAATGTATATATATCAAATCATCATGATGTACACTTCAAATATCTTACAATTTTATGTCAATTATACCTCAATAAAGCTGAAAAATGAATTAAAGTTGAACATAAAAATATAAGAATAATTTCCAAATGAACAAAAGAATAATAAAGTCCAGTCTTGGAAAGTGCAGGGCCACAGAATCATGCCAAGTTACTTATCTTGGACGTGGGGGCATGTTTGTGAAGGAGTTAGATTATAATAACATTATAAATCATCATATGAATTAATGCATGCAAATAAATTTTAGAATCTCAATGATGCAATTAGTATCCTGGGTGGGGGGAAATACTGATTCAAAGAGCAAGACCTACCTTGATTAGGCAAACAATCATTGTATAATTGGGAGGAAAAAGTCAATGAGTAAACTCCTAGAGTATTTGAAGGCTAGTTGTTTCAAACATTTCAGTTAAAAAAAGTAACCAGTAAGCAAAATTTTCTATGGCAAAGGAAAGAGAGAAAACTACCACATTAATTTCTGTGAGGCACAATCATGATGTCATCACTTGATAAAGATTGCAACCACAAGGAAAAGTATAGCTCAAACTTTCTCCTGTAGGCAATGTCTAAGATGGTCTTCAGGGACTGTCATCTCCTGATGTTTATGTCCTTTCTTAGTTTCTCCCCTTGAAAGTGGGTTGCATTAGTGGGACTCATTTCTAAAGGAAAAAAATATAGCAGAAGTAATAGGATGTTACTTCTGAGATCATAAAAGTTGTTATAAAATCATAAAAGCATTATGGCTTCTGTCTTGGACTCTCTCTTTCCCTCTCCCTCTCAGGAAAACATGCAAGCCTATGGAGAGGCCCAAGTAGTGAAGAACTGACAGCTTCAACCTCCAGTATGCAGGGTCCTGAGCCCTGCTAACAACTACATGAGAGAGCTTGGAGGTGAGTTCTCCTCCAGTTGAGTCTTGAGATGTGTGCAGCTTCTACTGACACCCTGATTGCAGTCTCCTGAGGAATGCACAGCCAGAGGCAACCAACTAGACTGTTCCTGATCGACAAAAATGGTGGGTCAACACCAGCAAACAAACGAAGAAATACAAGCAATTAAATAAAATATTTGTGTAAATATAGGTATGTATATTTGTGTACTTTGTTACACAGGCCACAATGCAAAAGAAAAAAAGGCAAAAACTGAGTAGAGGAAAACTCAAAAAATATATGTAATCATTAGTCTTCTTAGAGTATAAGAGAGTGAAGCCATAAAAAATGAACAGAAAGATAAAAAACAAGTATTCATTAAACCAACGATAATATTAACATATTCAGTATATTAAATATACTTACATATACTCTATGTGTGTGTATAAGAATGGAATATTGGAAAATAAAATTGAAGCAAAATCCTAGAGCTAACCAAAAAATGAAGGAGTAATAGGAGATGAAGGATAAAATAAGCGATAACTATAAAAGATAAGCCATAACTATAAAAATAACTATAAAAGAAGGCCCAATTTCTGAATGAAAGAGTTGCAGCAAAGGAAAACTATATAGGAAATATAAGGGAGAAAATTATCAAAGAAATATTTCAGCGATCACTAGAATTGAAGGAAATATATTACTAGATTAAAAAAAAAAAAACACTGAAAACTCAGTCAAATAAATTCAGATCCACAGCAAGACATGTTATTTTGAAAATTCAGAACTCTTAATAACTTAAAAACTCATAGAGAGGAAAAATAAGTGGGAGAGAGAGTTAAGATGTTATTAGACCTCTCAACAATAGCCCTGGACACTAGAAGACAATGGGTAATATTTCTAAAATTCGAGGAAATAAATGTGATTTTAACCTAAAAATGTGTAATTAGCTGAACTATAAATTAGGTATGAGGATAACATAAAAACATTTTCAGTTGCAAAACTTCCAAAACGATTTCTTTTCATGCCCCACCCTTAGGCTGTTGCAGTGGTCAACTTTTTTCTATAAAGATCCAGATAATAAATATTTCAGATTTTGTATGGACCATCAAGTCTGTGTTGCAGTCACTGGACTCTGCCCTTGGAGTATGAAACGATCTATAGACGATATGTAAATGAATGAGTGTGACTATGTTCCAATTAGCTTTATTTATGGATACTGATATTTGAATTTCATAAACTGTCACATGTATGCCATGAAATATTATTCCTTTTCCCTCAAACACTTGAAAATGTAACAATTATTTTAGCTCCTGAGTTGTATAAAAATGGATGGAGAACAGATTTGGCAGGCAGGCCCACAGGTTGCTGACTCCTGGATACTGGAAGGTAAGCCTCCCCCAGACAGAGTTAACCAAGAAAGAGGAAGTTATAAAATCAAGGATTTAGAGGATTCAATGCAGGAAAGAGGGAAGATGAATCCCCATGATGAAGGTGAAGACAAATCCTAGAAAGACACTGAGACAACTGCCTCAAATCACAAGACTCACCACCCATCTAGGTTGTAACAGGAGGAGAGAGGGCTCCAGAGAGATTTCAGCAAGGAAGACAATTTGAAAACAAGCAATATAAAATGGAAATGATAGATTTCCCAATGTGTTCGCTGTATTGAGAAGAACTTTGAAGGTTTATTGGAGCCTTGGAAAGAAGGACTCATGATGGGTATAGATAGAAAAAAAGAACAAACAAATAAATGAAATGATGATTCACAGGTTAAAACACACAAACAAAAAAAGTCAGTCAAGAAAAACATTTAGTCACCATAACTAAGTTGTATAGATCTGGAGTAGTTCCTTAGTTATAACAAAATCACAGAATATTGATTTTTTTAAAAAGATTTTATTTATTCATTTGAGAGAGAGAGAGAAAGAGACAGAGAGAGCACAAGCAAGGGGAGAGGCAGAGGGAGAAGGAGAAGCAGACTCCCCACTGAGCCGGGACCCCAACATGGGGCTTGATCCCAGGACCTGGGGAACATGACCTGAGCCAAAGGCAAATGCTTAACCATCTGAGCCACCCAGGTGCCCCGAGAATATTGATTTAATAAAAACCATAAAATGACTGTATTGGAGACACTGTTAGAAGTATGTGTAAGGATGGGGATGGGAGGAGGTGTGTAAGTAGCTAGAACTGAAAACTCAGGAAATAGTACTCGAAGCATATTATTTAGAAATATGGACGTGACCACCCAAAGAAATAGGTAACAATAGAAGTTCCTATTTCTGAGGTGTAAAGGATAAGGAAAGCTGGGCACAACCACCATTTTTATTTATATGTCATGCAAATTTTTTTGAAATAGTGTTTTAAGACCAACGCATTTTAATACTCTCCCCCAAATAAATAGAAACTATGAAAGTTTATTTCTGTTCTATAAATGGAAGTAACCTAGATGATATAATCATAAAAATACTGATACAAGAATTATATTATTTGTCTTAACAATTAAAAATATGAAATGCATTAAAGTAACTGCAAGAAAGGATTGGAAAGAATCCAAAGAACACAAAACTTGGAATCTTATAGTACAAAAAAAATTTTTTGAACTGCCTGTTCCCTCTGCCTAGACTGCTTTGCCCCCAGATAGTTGATTGACTTGCGCCTTTCCCAGCTTCACGCTGCCTCCTAAAATAGCACTTCTTCATTGAGGCCTCTCCCGATCGCCCAGCACACAAACATACTGCCTGTCAGACATACCCTGCTTTGTTTATATCCACAGGTTTTATAAACATCTGACATAGTATCTTTTAATCTTTTTTCTTGTTGTTTGTTTTTTCATTGTCTTTCTGTTCTCTTTAGAACGTAAAACCCTCGATGGCAGGGATTTTAATCTGTTTTGCCACTCCTGTTTTCCCCAAATTTAGAGCCCTGTCTGGTACACCATAGGCATCGATAGATATGTGGTCTAATGAACTGACTTTTGAAAAATTAGACACAATAAGAAAAACTGAATAGTGTAGGAATTTCAAATTTTCCCAAATTAATTTATAGATGTAACAAAATATATATCACTTCTCCACAGGAGTTTTTGTTGAACCTTGTCAGAATATGTCTCAGCTTCAGAGTAATCAGTAATTATTATAGTAGAGGGAGCAGGGAACCGTCAAGTCAGTGGTGGCTAGTACCATTAAATCAGTGAAAATAAAGATACTTTGAAAAATAATAAAATAAGATTTACCAATAAAATGTTAAAATATGATGTAAAATAGAGTAATTTTAAAATCAGTTTGCATAAAAATCCACTGATAGGTAAATGGAACAGAATATGCAGTCTTGAAAACAACTGCATAAATATTAGCAATACTGACAGGTTAGTCATAAAAAGGTGCAGGAAGCAGTGGGTATTTGGGAAATTTTTGTTAGTTACAATATATATCCCCCCACCAATTCCAGAGGTTTAAAAGAGTTAAATAACAATTTTTATAAAAAATAATACTAATACTATAAAATAGAGGTGAATAGCCCAAGCACAAATAAATAATGTTCTACCTGGTCTTTTAAAGTTGATACATCAGAAGTCATCACAGATAAGACTAATAGTAATCGATTAATAAAAATATTTTTGAACCTGTGTTTTTCTCAAAAGCTTGAAGAACTCTTCCAAATATAAAGTATAATGACATTCAAATTTTTAAAAAAGAGCAAAGAACCAAAACAAAAAAAAAAAGTTTAGCTTTACCAATAATTTTTAAAATGCAATTTAAAAAGCAGTAAGATAATATGTTCCCCCCCTTTCTCATTGGCTAAGCCTAAAATTAGTAACTAATACAGTTAGGGATTCTCATATACTTGTGGTGAAATGAAAATTGGTTCAAGTTTTTTGGAGGGAAATTTGGTTATCTGAGCAGTATTTTTATTTTTAAGAGTAGATCCTAAGGAAATAATCAAGAATCAAACTATGTTTGAGCTTCTAGAAAGTCCTTCAAAAGACTTTTAAGATGAAGATAGAAAAATAATAGAAACAACCTAACATTCAACAATAGAGCAATAGTTTTATAAGTTAAATAATGTAATTCAGTTCAGGTTAAATAAATAATGGTGTAGTAATATGATAACATCTTTGTAGCTATTAAAAATCATGTTCACAGCTTGCCTAAATACATGGAAAACTCCTCATGATATGTTGAATACCAATAAATGATACTAACATGGGTTTTAGAATGATCCCAATTGCTTTTTCCCATTTATATTACATATATAATGTATTCTATCTACTCGTCTATCAATTACCTACTTCATCTATGTACCCATCATCTATAATCTAATTTAAATCTATTTGTACTTCATTGAACATAATGCAAAGTGTGAAAATAAACTTTCTTACACACACACACACACACACACACACGTACACAGTTTTTTTTTAAAAGTGATTACATCTGGTTATAAGACTGCAGGTGACTTTTAATTCTTCTATCCACTCTTCTGCATTTTCCATTTTGTACAATGAAGATAAAACATTTTATCATTCAATAAAAGAACTGAATAAAAGTACTCATCAGCTTTTCCTGAGACCTACTGAAATCTGATCACCAAACTCTCATAGTTTCAATCATGGCAATTTCATGACTGTCTCAAAGAAGGAAGTCAGAAAATAGAATGTAGCAGCTAAGGGTTGGATGTCACTGCTTTCCTTTGCCGAAAAGCTCTTCTTTCATAGCTATTCACTGTTTATAAATGACAGCACAAAAGAATAATTGGGAAGAGTTGCCTGATACAAAGAAAAAGGAGAAAGTCTCTGGAAGTCTTCTGCCAGAGTTATTTTTGGAGCTCTTTAGTGAGCAGAACAGCCCTTCAGCAAGACTTGAGCTACCTAATGTATTGGTGGCTCCATCAGTTTTCTCAGAAAGGCTACAATAACTACCACCCACCCACCCACCAAAACACATAAGATTATAACGTTTTATTTTTTTGCTGTGCAACAATCTTAGTTTTAAAGTGCCACAATTTAGCTCTGTCCTTGAAGGGATGGAGAAATGTAAGCAGTTGTTTTTGAGGGGAAAATGCTTCCTTGTGACCTAGAGGTGCCATATTTGGGCAATATTGTCCCGAGAATCGTGTCAAGTCTTTGTCTACTCTTCTCTTTTCTGTAAAACATGTCTAATCTCTTCTTCCTTTTTTGTCACCTCCTGGGATATGATACACTTATGGTGGCTACTATTACAACATGTCCATGGGTAAAACTGACAGACTTGTGAAACAAACCTACGCCAGAGTAAGAAAACTATTCATAGAGCATTTACTGTATGCAGGTGTTGTTTTTTACATCTTTGATTGATTAATGAATTTCATCTTCACAACAACCCTGTGCCACACTGCTAGCATCCCCTTTGCTCTTAGATTAAGATCCAAGGCACAGAGAAGGCAAGGATTTTACTCAAGTTTACACAGCTAATAAGTAAATGATGAGCTAAGATATAGACCAGAGATTCTGGCTCTTAAGCCCCATAGTAAATTTCCTGACCTTTTTGCAATGATCTATGGAGTCCCTGCATGAAAAATCCCCTTTAATGTGTTGCATGTATGTTTTCTTGCAAATGCATGTGAATTCCTAGTGTGAATCAGTTTTGGGGATGTTTTTTCCTAAGGCCAAAAATGTAACTTAAGACTGGAAGAGAGAGGCAATTTCTTTCCTCTCTTCTTATTCTGAAGGATGGGAAGTTTTAAAGTAGGTTTGGTGGTGAGGGGGCATCAGGTCAAATAGATTCAGGAAAAGAAACAGTGGGCCCATCGATTGAATCCTTTTTTTCCTTTTGGCGATTGTGTCCGCAGTTGCGGGAATAGAAGTGCTTTTATTCAGTTGTCAGGAAAAACAGTGATTCTTGGTAAAATAACATCCAGCTCCACTATGAAACGCACCTGAGTTCTAGAGCCATTGGCAAAAGTCAGGTAAGGTCTTCCCGACATTTTGGATGTAAGGAAATTACAAGAGATCCGGGAAAACGATAGATTTCGGGACATGCTGTTCATATTTTCTCCTCATTCCCAATTCTCCCTGCACCTGCTCACTGTTATTGTGCCTTGGGAAAAATGGCTATGTGTAAATACTAAGAGTTATTCCTTCTGACTTACTCTTTTTATGGTCCTGAGGCTTTGGGTCTGGTTTTACAAAGACTGGACTCAACGCTGAAGATTTACCCAAGCCTTTGGTGGGATAGAAGCCACCCAGGCCTGAGTCAATCAGCAGAAACCTGCATTGCTGTTCAAGAAAGCAATCTACCAGGGGATAGCTGGTTTTTTTATTCAGGTCCAACAGCATATGCTGACTTCCATTTGACAGATGGCACCATGGCTGCTGTGGATGCAGCTTAAACAGTGGACTTTCCAGAGGCCGGCATTTACAAAATTTGGCACCAGTTAACACATGAGAATTTCTGCTTTCCTGGTGCAGCAGGCAAACTGTTTAATGGGCCAATATAAATATCCTCAGGAATTCTTCCAAAACCTGTGAGAGATGACATCTAGTAATAAAGTGGATTTCTTGCTCATCAGTCATCATGATTTGAATATCTTTCTGTTGTAAATGAGATCTTATTACAAGATCACAAGCTAGGGACATCTCTGAGTTGACAATGACAGCCAATCTAGAATTGTTGTACACGAGGATGTCCTTATTGCAAAGTCCTCGTATGTATCTTTATACAAAACTCCTACTGCCCTCAGGGGTCTGACTCCCATTTTTTCCTGCCATGATTATGATATTTCTCTCTTTAAGAGCTATTGATTGATGAGTTTTGCTTGCTGATTTCTACTGTTAAAATTACTTTCCTAATTTCCACTGGCGGGAACTATTTTTAAGGGTAGGATTGATGGCAGAAATGCCAGCAAATAGGCTTCTAACAGAGAGGGGACAATCGGGAAGAGTCTCCATGGTCTGGCTGTACCCCTTGATCCACTCAGATCTGCCCAAGTGTAAAATAATCTTGAATGAAGTTAAGTAGGCTTGAGATTCACAGGTATTTTTCATGTTTTGGATCTATATAAAATTGCATGCACTGCCCATCTGTATTCTCTCTTGTTAATCTTTATACAACGGAATTCCACAAATAACACTTGGTAGTGGGTGGCAAGTAAAGCTATAGCTTTAACACTGTACTAATTTTTTTTTTTAATCTGCTTTTTGGAACGATTCTAACTCCCTCAAGGGCTGTAAGCAAAAATATCCAAGAAAAAGGAATTATTCCTCCTCCTCCTTTTTACTTTGTAAAGAAATGAGCATTTCTGGTGTATTGCCTTGTTATTTGCGAAGCACACATATATTAACCCTCGAAAAAGTTTTTTTTTAAAGATTTTATTTATTTATTTGAGAGAGAAAGTGAGAGAGAGAGAGCACATGAGAGAGGGGAGGGTCAGAGGGAGAAGTAGCCTCCCTGGTGAGCAGGGAGCCCGATGTGGGACTCGATCCTGGGACTCCAGGATCATGACCTGAGCCAAAGGCAGTCGCTTAACCAACTGAGGCACCCAGGTGCCCCCTCGAAAAAGTTTTAAGGCAAGAATTACAATAAATGCTCATGGAGGAGCATCACCTTGCCTAAAATCACACAGCAGGTGTCTCTATACAAGACACAACTGAAACTTGGAAATGCTGACCCTAAATTTAGTAGGTTTTGTTCTGTTTTGTTGGTTTGCATATAAAAATATTTTCAAATATAAATAACTTATAAATCAATAATTCAAATAATATTAATGTATTTAAAGTAAAAATGAAAACTTATTTTTCTTCCTCCTAAACCCATGACTTAAAACAGTAAGATAGATGTTTATACTTCCAGAAATTTTTAATGAATATATAAAGTGTATAAGGGTACTCGCATAAGAATATTCACAGGTAGGTTTTTTTCCCCAAAATTTGGTATGCACTAAATACATTGGTTTGCAATTTGCTTTTCTCACTTAATATCCCAAGACTTTCAAGTTGTAGGTATAACGCCGGCTGTTTTTGATTAGTTTTTAGTTTTTAGTTTTAGTTTTTATTAAAGTAGTACAGTTGACTGGAGAACAACATGGCTTTGAACTGTGTGGGTCCATTTCTAGGTGGATTTTTTCTGATAAATAGAGTACAGGGTTGTTTTTCTTCCTTACAGTTTTTCTTAATAACATTTTCTCTTCTCTAGCTTATTTTATTGTAATACAGTACATAATATAAATAACAAAAATATGTGTTAATCAAAAGTTTTCAGTTATCAGTGTCATACATTCAACAGTATTTAAAGATTTTGGGGGAGTCAAAAGTTATCCTCAAATTTTCAACTGTGCAGAGAAAAGGTTGGTGCCCCTCCACCCCACGTTATTCAAGGGTCAATTGTACATATATATGCACATACTTCCTTGTATATTACTTTAATACATATGTATGTGGTAAATATATATATATATATACACATATATATGTCAATGAATAATAAAAAAAACTTATTACAAGACACCATAAAGTACAGGATTGCTAAATGAGACCCACGAGTTGGAAGTCAAGTTTTGCTAATAATTTATAAGGGCACAGGTAATGGTGAGATACAGATAAATTATGGAGAAGTCTGAGATGGCCAACACATTTCTTCAGATTCTCTCTCATTATATTAAAACACACTGTAGCCCTGATTCGACAAATACTTCAGCTATGCATCACTTCAATTCCCCTTCTAATACCCAAATTTATTCTTCGGGCATGTCTTTCCACTACTTACTCTTTTCTTTTTCTTCTTCTCCTCCTTTTAGTCTAACAAATGTGTTCTTTGATTCAACCATGATTTTTTTCAGCTTAGTAGTATGTGTGTTCTTTATTTTTCTATTTTCTTTTTCTAGTTTCATATTGCTGATACCTTCCTTAGCCCTTTGTGCATGTTTATTTGGCTTATTTTTGAATTCTTAGTCCTTCTAATCAAATACTTATGGTTTTGTTGAAATCAAACATAATTTTCAGGCACCTGGGTGGCTCAGTTGGTTAAGTGTCTGCCTTCGGCTCAGGTTGTGATCCCAGGGTCCAGGGATCCAGCCCCACATTGGACTCCTGCTTAGTGGGGAGTCTGCCTCTCCTTCTTTCTCTCTCCCAGCTCTTGTGTGCTCACTCTCTCTCACTCTCTCTTTCAAATAAAAACATAGCTTGCTCTCGCTCATTTGAAATAGTTGTGCTCCACAAACGCCTGGTTGTTTTGACTTGTGAGATTTGATCAACCAATTAGATGCTTATTTACTACTCAATCAGGTAATGGCCTAAGCTGTGCCAATGCCAATGACCTCCAACGAAGTATATCATGGTGGTTTGTATTCTGTCCATTTGCTTAAATCGAACATACATTTCCCTGAACTTTCTGCTTTCTACGGTTCTAGATTAGAGTTGGCCAAAAAGGGAATTTATGCAAGATTTGGGAGGTGGGAGTGGAGCAGCAACCATTGCTCTCTGGACATTCTCGTGGATAGATACGAGGAGAGCTTGCCCTTGCTCTCCCCAGCTCTGTTCTCAGAACTTTTTTCAACATGTTGGATTTGCTGAGCAACAATAGCTCTAGGTCTATCGCGGGACACTTGGCTGAGGACCCTCAGTGACAGCAGCCCCTGATCTATTTCTGAACTATGTTTCTCCTTTGTAGCCCCACTTCTGTGTGACGGAGTCAGTGACTTTGATTCTCCAGTTCTTCCTATCATATCTTCACTTCCCAGTTCCTCCAAAAACAGTTCTAAATACCATTCCTAAAATAATTCCCTTGCTCCCTAGTGCCGTAACAAGTGCTGGCCTTTCCTACTTGAACCTTGACTGATCCAAGTTTGGGCTGAAAAAGCTGAAGCACAGGAAGCACCAACACCAGGAAGCCACAGTTAATCATTTCTTAGCAACTTCTCAGATCAAGAGGTTATCCCTAGCTAAGCAAAGAGGTGCAGAACGAAAAGGAGGCACTCCCTACTCTTGTTTACCACCCTTGGAGGTGCGTGTAAGAGACAGGTGGCGCAGACCATGTCCAAGGTGTGTTAGACCCCCAGCACCTGCTTTTCTCACCTCCCCATCCACCCGTGGTTTTGTGTTGCTAAGATTTTACTCCAGAGAAAACCTGCATCAGAGATCTGAGTCACAGCTAGTGTGGATTCTGGCACTGCTGGTCCCACACAGAGTGGGAGGAAGCAGAAGCAAGATTCCAACAACCCCTTCCCTATTTTTATTTTCTCACAATGGGGCAAGGCTGCCTTCTGTTCAAATACCTCCTCCCCTGTGCACACACCTGCTTCAAGCAGCCTCCTTGAGGTTTCTCTTCGTCCTTCCCACGTCAGGGTGTTTTCTGTCATTGTCTTCAGCGGCAGAGCTTTTGAAATGTAGCCAGCACAGAAGCTTTCTTTCTTCAACCAGTTTTGATATTTCATGTTTTTTGTTTTTTTTTCTTTGTGAATGTATCCATTTTGGAAGGCATTTCAGGTAAATAAATGTATTTAAACTGATATGTTTAATTGTCAACCTCTTTGGCTTTGGTTTCACTTTGTCTTAGACAACTCTGGCTGACATAACAAAATATCATAGACAAGGTGGCTTTGGCATAGAAATTTATTTTCACACGGTTCTGGAGGCCAGAAGTCCAGGACTTGGATGCCAGTATGTTTGGATTTTAGTGCCAGCTCTCTTCCAGGCCAGCAGGCGGCTACCCTCCCACAGTGTCCTCAATGGCAGAGAGATAAAGAGTCTCTGATGTCTCTCCTTACAAGGACACTAATACTATCAGATCAGAGGTCTACCCTTAGGACCTCATTGAACCTTAATTACTTCCATAAAGGCCCTATCTCCAAATCCAGTCCTGTTAGGGGTTAGGGCTTAAACATGAATTTTGGGTGGACACAATTCAGTCTATAGCACAATCACAATTTTAGTTTTTCCCTTTTACTCTCCAACTTCTATATAGGAACCCAGCATCTTCCCACTGTAGCAAGGCTACATATTTTATTCTCAGTCCCCCTTGCTTGGCTTTATAAAGTGCCCCCACCCCAACATATGACCTCCTAGAAATTTCCATAATGTAGATCTGTCCTTCTTTGATTTTTGGTTTTCTTTTAAAGATTTTATTTATTTGAGAGAGAGAACAAGAGAGGAAAAGGCAGGGGAAGAGGGACAAGCAGACTTCCCACTGAGATCCCCAGGAGCCCCACGACCTGAGCAGAAGGCAGATGTTTAACCGACCGAGCCACCCAGGGACCCCAGAGCTGTCCCTCTTCTAACTTTCATGAGCCCTTAGCTATCCTCTTTCCCAGTAACCTTGGCCAGGGAGGATATATTAGTTTCAAGTTTAACCAGTTTAAGCAATAATGACTAAATCTAATTGAAATGCATATGCAGATTTGAACACCTCAGGAGAACTTTATTAACAAATATGTGTTGGCTAAGTGCTATATGACAAATACTGGGCAAGGTCTTGGAACACATAAATAGGGAAACTAAAATTCCAGATCCCAATAAATTTATACTAATGAAGGGAATTTGAAGCTTTTCAGCAGTAAGATACGGGATTAAATACTCATTAAATCACATCACATAGTCAGAAGCTCCTTAGTTTTTGGCAAGCAGACCATGTATTTTCCAATTACAGTAAAGACTCTGAGCTCAAACCATGTGTTGTTGAGTGTGGATTTGATCCCAATATCTGGGGCAGATAATAAGGATATCAAATACTTTCACTCATAAGTAATCTGTCTAGTAAATATGCTAATATCATTGGTAGTAGGCAAGCATAATTGAATAATTAACTCATAAGAGAAATGACCCATAAAGACAAAAAAAATCTTCATTTTTTCCTGCACAATTGTTTTATATTTCCAGTAGATATTCATGCAAAATGACCTGATAGATTTTGTAAAAATTTGATATGTTTAGAAATATAAAAGAGTCACAAAAATTTTATCTGTAATGTCTGTTTTTGAGAAAGCAGAGTGACATGAGGGTTTGACTAATGGAGTGTGATGGAATGAATGTTGGAAGATTAGTTGGAGCCTGATTGCAGTGGGTCTTGGACTCCAAGAGTTTAGTTTGACTTCTAGGGAAGGTTTCTCTGATATGAAACCATCCAAATTTTTTGAACAATGGATTAATATAAGCAAAGTTTTTTTTGTTTATCAGAGTAATTTGCTGACAAGATTGACTTAGTCTTGGTAATTTAGGATGTATCAAGCTCATATATGAAATCAGATAGGAGTCTATTACAAAAGATATAGATTAGTTAAAAACTGAGTTCAGTAGAGAAAAAAAATCCCAAATATAGCAAGGTCTCTGAAAAAGTTCAACAAAATATCACAGAGTGTTAGATGTCAATTTAGACTTAAATATGCATTCATAATATGTATCTTGTTTATAAGTGGAGTCATCAGTCTTTTCATAACATGAAACACATTAAGGAGAAGTTAACTCTATGAGATGAATGGACTTTGATGAAAAGGAAAAAAAAAACATATTTCTACCAAACAGAACTGTTTTCTCATTCTTTCTCTATCAAGTTCTGGAAGACTGGATAATTTAAGGAGGTAATTAAGACAGGAACTTGGGTAGTAGGGTTTTTTTAGTAGTTTATATGATATATTTTTATTAAAAAGAGACACATTTTATTTACAGAAAATATTAATATAGCAATTCTATTTTTAAACAAGTCAAAAATGTCATTGCACACTGTCAAAAAGTTGTTTCTACGATAAGGCCCACAAGACAAAGTAAGCTATATTTACACCAATACATAGGAAATAGAAGGAGTTGCCTAAATTGCCATAAGAACCAGAACTGACTTAATCATTCTGCTTCCATTTCCATTTTGGTTATTGTGCTTATAATGTTAGAAGAAGGCAGCTTTCAGTAAGTATTACATTCTATCACATTGGCAAAGTATCAGAAATGTCACTCATTTGTATTCCAATACCATGCAAATGTATTTATTCAACTTTAAAGAATGTTCTGCATGCTATTAAAGAATAGTTCTGGGAATTTTTCAACTGAAATTCATCGGCACAGTCTTAACATGTATGAACGTGATGCAGGGGGAAAGAAGAGAAGGGTGAAAGAAAAAGGAAGAGAGAGAAAGAAGGAGAGAGAAAGTGGGGGGGGAGAGAGAATCAGTTTCCTTAAAAAAAAGGAAATTTCTTACCAAATGATGTAAGATATATAAAATCAAATTACAAACTCTAAAGTGTTATAAAAATAAAATGAGATTTACAATTGTACTTTGTCAATGAGGATTTCATCTTTGTTTCTGTGAATGCTATAAGGCCATTTGCATCACAAGAAACTGAATATATTGAAAACGATGAATGACAACTTGTGTCACTGACCAGTGGTTGTAAAATTTATTGAAAGTGGTATGTACTTAGAGGCCTTTGGATGGTCTTTCCTTCATTATTTTGTACATATGGCATTTCTGGAAAACCTAAATGAGACTTAGCAAAATAAAAATCATATTTTTCTGTATCTATAATTTTTTCATACAACAAATACACTTTTGAAATTCTTTGTTAACAGCAGAGACATTGCCAGTCTCTAAACAAAAGCTAAGAAAGAATATACATGCCTTAGAAGTATGATTTTTGAAATAAAACTATTATAACTGCTTACTTCTTTGCACACCAGTCTTAGGAAAATTACGTTTAAAGGCATGGGAAAAAATTAAAACATGTTCATTTTTCAAATTCCATATTTATTTTAAAGGAATTACCAATATTTGTGATAAATTCATAATTTCTAATCATAAGAATGAATAGGGGCACCTGGCTGGCTCAGTCAGTAGAGCTTGTGATTCTGGATCTTGGGGTTATGAATTCAAACACCATTTGGTCAGAAATGACTTTAAAAAAGAAGAATTACTAGATAATGTCTTGGCACACATTCTTAAAAAAAAAAAAAGAATGTGTGTGTATCCACTAAAGTGAAAGAAGAAGAAGGAGGAGGAGGAAAGGAGAAGAGGAAGGAAGGAAGGAAGGAAGGAAGGAAGGAAGGATGAAGGGAAGAAAGAAAGAGCAACCAAATTGTAAAGGAAGAAGTAAAATTGTCTCTGCCGATGATAGCATTTTATATTTAGTAAACCCTAACAACTCCATCTAATACTGTTAGACCTAATAAATAAACTCAGTGAAGTTGAAGGATATAAAATGAACATACAAAAATCAGTTGCATTTCCATACACTAACAACAAAATATCTGAAACAGAAATAAAGAAAACAATCCCATTCACAATAGCATTAAAAACAATAAAATATTTAGGTATAAAGAATATTCAGTAGGGGAAAGATATTCCCTTCAATAAATGGGGTTTAGAAAACTGAATATTTACATGCAAAAGAATTAAACCCCTGTATTATACACTCATAAAAGTTAACTTGAAATTGATTAAATACCTAAATGTAAGACCTGAATTCATAAAATTCTTAGAAGAAAACATAGGAAAAAATTTCCTTGACATTGGTCTTGGTGACGGCTTTTTGGATATGACACCAAAACCATAAGCAACAAAAGGAAAAATATACAAGTAAAATGGTTGATTAAGGGAGGTTTTCTTAAGATGTATGCACAATAATCTCTATAAGTATTATATATATATATTTTAATGTAACAAATATTTACAGAATTGAATGGAAAAAAGCACAACCAAAAATCTCAGTGTGATAGCAGATCATATGAATAGCTGAGCATTAAATGTGTGTCCCATGTTGAGGGAAAAAGTGCAAAGGCTCTGAGAGGGAGTTGGAATGTTCAAGAAACACATTTAGTACAACATAAATTTTTCACTCCTATATGGTAATATTTATATGTGGAATATAATATATTCAGTACTAATAATCTATGTACAAAAAGGCATAAAATTAAAATAATTCAAGAAATAAGTCAATAGGGGGAACCTGGGTGGCTCAGTCAGTTAAGCGTCTGCCTTCGGCTCAGGTCATGATCTCAGGGTCATGAGATCGAGTCCTGCATCAGGCTCTCTGCTCTGCAGAGAGCCTGTTTCTCCCTTTCCCTCTGCTGCTCCCCCTGCTCTTCTCTCTCTCTCTGTGTCAAATAAATAAATGAAATCTTTAAAAAGAAAAAAAAAAGAAATAAGTCAATAGTATTATGTTTTCATTCTTGTTTTGCCTCTAATAAAAGTCATGGATAATATTTTTGTGTTCTATTGTCGTAATTTTCCATCACAGTAGTATTAGGGAATAGTGCAGAATAATCTCTAAGTCTTATCTGACACAAGTTTTTCTTTAAATGTAATCCTGCTATCAGGTTAAACTCATGCCAGGAACTATAGAGAATATAAAAGATGTAAGTATATAAAATAAATATATTTTTCTTTTTTTTACACAAAATTTTTCTTACATTAAATTATTTTTTGGTATGGAGTGGGTAAAAAATCAATATAGACTGATTTATTATTTAAAACATTTACTGCTACCTGGTAGATAATACACTATATTCTAGATTTACATAATTTATTCTCTAACAGACCAAAAAAACTCCAACATTTACCTTTCATAAAATAGTAAATTTATTCATTTTCTACTGTTCTCCCCACCCAGATATGATAATGATTTTATTAGTTATTTTGGGTTATTCTACTCAAAAAAACTTTTCCAGGACTTTATGTATGCAAATACTTATTAAGTTACAAATTTGTTAAAGTTCTTATTACAATAGTGGAGGCTGGAGGCCTTTTATTGTGCTAAGTAATTCCAATATTTAATTGGGTCCTGTGGTGATTACTCATCTGTTTACACACTTGAGAAAAAAATGTTTCCAAAAATCAGCATTTAATTTCCTTTTGACTACATTACGTGGTTGTAAAACAAGTAAAAAATAATAATAAAGATGGTAAAATTATTTACCCAAGTCAAAATTTGTTGGAATAACTTAATGGTATTTTGAAGAGTCAGCAAGAACTGCTTTTGCCATATTTGAAAAATAATGAGAAAGGAAAAGAGGAGAAAAGGAAATAGTGGAAGAACAAGGAAAAAGGACAGAGAGGAAAGAGATTTTAAAAATAATGAAAGTTATATGAGCAGTAAAGTGAAGTAGTCTACAACATATTTCCAGAATAGCAAATCTTAATGCATTTATAGCATGAATAGTCTTCTACTCCCTTACTATCATTCAAACCACTTTGCTAAGAAATGTTAGAAGTGGAAATAATAATATTTACTTGTCTGGATTTTTAAAAGCTTCTTCTAGGAGATTCCATGTGGAATTTTTCTCAAAGTACTTTATTTTTATCTCTATTTTAGCATATCACATGGTGTTCATGTTCTCTATTTACTTATTGGTCCCTGAGAATTTGTGTACTTTTAAGGAAGAGAAAATACTTATATTTTTATTTTTCAGCTTGGGACATTGCATAATAGGTTCAAATAAATGGTAATTTATTGAATAATTTGCAATGCCAACTGTAACATATAAGATATGCAGTGTGATTAAAATGTAATGAGTTTTTTTTTTATCCTGAGACATGGATAATGACTTAAAAGATCATTTCTTTTAAAGATTTTATTTATTTATTTGACAGAAAGAGAGATAGAGAGAGCAAGAACACAAACAGGAGAGTGGGAGAGGGAGAAGCAGGCTTCCTGTCAAGCAGGGAGCTCAATGTGGGGCTCGATCCCAGGACCCTGGGATCATGACCTGAGCCGAAGGCAGATGCTTAACGACTGAGCCACCCAGGTGCCTTAAGAGATCATTTGATTCAATAATTTCAATTTCAGCAGCATGTAAACAGGTACAGAGAATATCACATCCATATTCTCACAATGAGGGTACACACAAAAGCTAGAAATATTGTAATCTTTTTAATGAATAAGTTGAGGAATTCAGAGTTTTTTCATAGAAGTGTCTTCCCATATTATCAGTTGATTAGTAAGCATAACACTTATTTTTAAATTTTATTTAATTTTTTATTTGTGTGTAGTTGACATAATATTGGTTTCAGTTGTATGACATACCAATTCAAGTTCTCTATACATTATGCTATGATACCACAAGTGTAGCTAAAATGTACATTATTGAAGACATCCTAATAATAATTCTAAGATAAGTATTGTTAGCCTGGGCATGAATCATAGTTAGAATTCTATAGTGGAAATACAAAATAGTTGTAAAATTAAAGAATGACTAATTTATATAAAGTGATTTATTATTTAAAACATTTACTGCTACATGGTAATAATACTCTATATTCTAGGTTTGCATAGAAAGTAGTACTATTATCTAGTTAGCAGTAGTTTGATATTCCATTTTGTAAAAGGGATAATAGTTTTATCCTCTGTTGCAATATCATATCACTGGTTTTCCCATTCTATATTTACCTCATATAATCACATCTATTTCACACACTCATAAGTTGTTTTCATTGTTGTTATTTGTTTAAGACTTCCACTGGTGAGCACCTCAAGCATTTAGTTGAAATCCTAGAAAGGTCATATTTATGCCCTAAGAGTAAGGACAAAGCCAAAATAATTTCTCTCTAATCAAGCCTCGATATTATAAAAGTAACCCTAAAGCAATAACTGCCTGCCAGAGCAAAATTCTATACTCCTTAAAGGAAGATAACACAAATAAACAAATAATTTTAAAGTGCAGCATAGATTTGGAAAAACAGAATTCATATGGAAGGAAACAAAAGCAATCAATGGGTCTTATAATTGAGAGAAAGAACAGTTAATATAAGGAGGCCACACAGATAATCCATATGGTGATATTAGTAGACAAGAACATTAAAATAGTTATTACAAACACATTAAAAACATTTTGTGGAAAAAGTGAACAAAAAGAATGGAAATATGTACAAGTTTAGAGATAATAGGAAAGCTGAAGAAGAACCAACTGAAAATTTTATAGCTATAAATGAAATATCTTAAGGAAAGGATTTATTGATAGCTTAATAGCAGACAAAACAAAAAATCATCTAAATCAGAAATTATAAAAATTGCAGCAATGAAGAGATAAAGAGAATTAAAACTAATAGAAAGTGTAAAGCCAGTGAGACAATAGCAAATAGTTCACCATACATACATTAAAGTCCCAGAAAGAAATAGGAGACAGAAAGATATACAAATTAATCAACAAGATAATGCCTATTTTTTTCACCAGAACTGATGAAAGATGTCAACCCACATGGTCAAGAGGTTCAGCAAACCCAAGAAACTTGTACATAGACACAACATAGTCAAATTGTTGAAACTAAGGATTAAAAAACGTCATAAAAGCCACGATAGGAAAATAAATAAATTCTACACTTAGTATAACAAAAATAAAGATGACTGCTTTATCAGAACATTATAATACAAAGTGCTATGGGATTAAGTTTTTAAAGTGTTTTGAAGGGAAAAAAAATATGTCAACCTAGAATTTTATATCCAGCGAAAGTATACCCTTAAACATAAAAGCAAATTAAAGACATGTTTATCAAACAAAACCACCAGTAAATGTCCAGTACAAGAAAAGTTAAGAGAATTTGTTTCTGGCTAAAGACATATAATCACAGATAAAAGCCTATATCTGCAAAAACAAATAAGAATTCCTCAAAATGGTAAAAATGTAAGTAGATATGAAAAGGTCATGCCAAAATCTATTAAAAGACTATTTACTATTTAAATAAAATACATAAATAATATGCATAGTGGGGTTTATAACATATGCAGTAGTAATTATATACAACAATAGCATGAACAGTGGGTTAAATTGGATTATACTGTTAAAATTATTTTATTGTATATGAAGTGGTATATTAATTTGATGTAGACTGTGATAAGTTACTGATACATATTTTAATCTTTAGAAAACCCAGTAAAAAAATAATAATACAAAGAGGTGGAGCTAAAGCCAATAGTGGAGAAAACATGACAAATTAAGAAAAAAAAATCTAAAATATGTAGTAAATTAAAGACAAAGAAACAAGTAGCAAATGGAAAACAAATATTAAAATGGTATACTCATATCCAACTATATCATAAATTACATTAAATATAAACAAACCTAACAATCCAATTGAAAGACAGAGATTGAGTGGATAAAAACAACAAAACAAAAAAGTTGCTTATAACAGACCCAATTTAAATATGAGGACACATTCAAATTAGAAATAAAATGACATATATGATAAAGAGTTAGTATCCAAAATATATAAAGAACATATAAAACTCAAGACCTCAAAAACAAATAATCCAATTAAGAAATGGGCAGAAGACATGAATAGACATTTCTCCAAAGAAGACATACAGAGGGCTAACAGACACATGAAAAGATGTTTAACATCACTGATCATCAGGGAAATGCAATTCAAAACTACAATGAGATATCACCTCACACCTCTCAGAATGGCTCAAATCAACATCACAAGAAACAAGTTTTGGTGAGGATGTGGAGAAATGGGAACCCTCTTGCACTGTTGGTAGGAATGCAAACTGGTATAGGCACCCTGGAAAACAGTATGGAGTTTCCATAAAAAGTTAAAAATAGAACTACCCTATGATACAGCAATTGTTCTACAAGGTACTTACCCAAAGAATAAAAAATTACTAATTCAAAAAAATATATACTAATTTGAAGGGATACTTGTACGTCGATGTTTATAGCAGCATTATCAACAAGAGGCAAATTATGGAAAGAGATTAAATGCCCATTGACTGATGAATAGATAAAGAAGAGGTGGTACACACACACACACACACACACACACACACACACACACAAACACACAATGGAATATTACTCAGCCATAAAAAAAGAATGAACTCTTGCCATTTGCAACGATACCGATGGAGCTAGAGAATATTATGCTAAGTGAAATAAGTCAGTCAGAGAAAAACAAATACCATATGATTTCACTTATATGTGGAATTTAAGAAATAAAACAATGAACATATGGGGAAAAAAAGAAGAGGCAAACCATAAAACAGACTCTTAACTATAAAGAACAAACTGATGGTTACCAGAGGGAAGGTGGGCAGGAGGATGGGTGAAATAGGTGGTGGGGATTAAGGATGGAACTTGTGATGAGCACAGGGTGATGTATGGAAATGTTAAATTACTAAATTTTACACCTGAGACCACTATAACACTGTATGTTAACTAACTGAAATTAAAATAAAAAACTTAAAAAAAAAGAATCCAATGAAGGAGATTATGGTGACAGAAACACAATCAGATCTAAGGAAAGGATTAATGAACTGATAAGTAATGATTGATAAAATGGAATGCACTATAATGCCAAAAGGGTTTTAAATTACAAACACTAAATTGAAACTAAAAATACCAATGATATTTGTTAAGAAAATAAAAATATAGCAAAGAAAAAAAGAAATAGTGTTGGAAAAATATGTTGGGCATATATTGATCATAAGAAAGCAAGTGTGTTTATATTAATATTAGACAAAATATAATTCAAACCAGATATATTGCAAAAGACAAAGAGGGGGATCATAATTGTAAAATAATTCCTCAGAAAAATAAAATAGTTTAAAAGATGAATTTACCCAATGACATCACTTCAAGATAGACAAAGCAAATATTGACAAAACTGAAAAAAAGAATAGTTGTCACAAGAACTTTATTCATCCTCTTACAATAGGGTATAAATCTTATATATTTCATTTTGTCAAAATTTTGAGTCTTTGGAGAAAGATTTTAATATTTTTACTATAAAATTCCAGCAATATTTCTATGGTAAGTAATGATTTTAGATATTTGGTGTCTACTTTAGAAGAATGGGAATTCTTCTAACAAGCCAGTATTAATATGTCTATAAAACAGACCTCAAAGTTTTAAAAATTAGAAATTTATTTTAGGAAGAAAAAGACAAAAATTTTTAAGAAGTTCTGGGGGCATCTGGGTGGCTCAGTAAGTTAAGCATCTGACTCTTGGTTTTGGCTCAGGTCATGAATTCATGCGTTCTGGGATGGAGCCCTGTGTGGATCCCTGCCTGAGCCCCAGGTTGGGCTCTGCGCTCATCAGGCAGCCTACTTGACGATTCTCTCCATCTAGCCCTCCTCCCACTCACACAAGCTCCCTCTCTCTCTCAAATAAAGACATAAAAATTGTTAAAAACTTCTGTTTAGGTGCCTTTGAAAGAATAGGGAAATGACCATAAGCTGCATGAGGGGAGGGGACATTTTGAATGAATTTTTACTCTATTCCTAGTGCTGATAGAGGACATAACACATGGTAGAAAAACCAATAAATAAATCTTTAATAAATGTATAAATCTCTTTAATCAGTGCACTAGTTTCATAAACTTGTTAACTTCTCCAACAATCTAATCTTTTTTTAGTGTGTAATATAACTATAAATGCATAACATGCAAATGTAACAAATCACAAGAATATAAATTATCTACTAAAGGTAATAGACAAAAGAGTATTTCTAGCCTGAAGTTATGCTGAAAGAGAATATTAATAATTGGAAAGAACAAAATAAAATAGTTAATGGGAATACATTTAAAACTAATGCATTATGGAGTTATATTCCACAGGGAGTTATATACTTCAAATTTAGCTCTTGAAAAGTTGAAGTACTTACTATGCAATTATTGTGCTGTTATATACACCATGATATTTTTGTGGTAGCACTGAGATAATATATATGAATATATATGCATATGCACATGTATATATGCATATATATAATATAATATGCGAATTTAGATGAGGTTGCACCATGAAATTATTTTTATTTACAAGATTCATGGTGTCAAGAATTTACCTCTAGTAAGATAGAATTGGAGCATTTCAAAATTTGGACCAAAAAGGGACTTAGAGGGGTTCCTGGGTGGCTCAGTAGCTTAAGCATCTGCCTTCAGCCTGGATCTTGAATCCAGGACTCTGGGATTGAGCCCTTTGTCCAGCTCTCTGCTCAGTGGGGAGTCTATTTCTTCCTCTCTCTCTGCTGCTCCCCCTGCTTGTGCACCTTCTCTCTCTCTTTCAATCTGTCAAGTAAATAAATAAAATCTTAAAAAATAAAAAGGGACTTAGACAAAATAAAATATAATAAGCCACCCAATAAAAATGAATATATGATATTTTTCTACTCTGTTGACTTAAGAGAAAGAGATTATCCTATTTTCATGTACTTTTACCATAGTTAAGTAGGATGTTTTGGAAAAAGCAACAAACAAACCAAGAACATCTTGCCCTTCTATGTCTTACTGCTTCCAGACTAGAATTACAAGATAGTATTAGGACTCCTTATTACAACATCTAAATATTTCTGTAAGATGTCCAGTAAGTCTTAAAAGAAGTAGAATCCTTGGACAAAATGGAGATTAGAAATGCAAAGTTTTGGAGCTGATGAAGAATTTTACTAGCCAAGAAAATAGATATCAAATGATGTCATTGAACAGAATGTTATCATAGCCAGATATCGACCTTTATATGGGGTCATTTCAGGTGATAATAAAATTTCAGAAGGACAAGAATGGACTCTGACACCAGATTGCTGTGTTTTAAATTCTAGCAATTCTATTAATTAGCTCCATGACCTTGGGCTACTCACACAACATATAAGTAACTCAGTAATGGTACCTATTTCATGTATTACTTTTGAGAGTTAAATGAGTGAATTTACTTCTACAATCACCTACCTGAAACCCTCAGACCCAGAAGTATTTTAGAATTCAAAACTTCTCTAATTTTAGAAGGGTGAAATGGTATTTACCTTGAAATATTCCCCATAGGTTATAAGGCATCTTGACATTACTCATAGTGAATGCTGCCTATATTCACATCAGATGAGATTAATAAAGATTATGAATTATCTCTTGATGAGTCAAATCAGGTTTTGCAGCAAACAAGTTTGCACCACACATGAAAAAGCTTTCATTTTTCAGAGCTTTATGGGTTGCAAAACTACAGAAAAGGGATCTATATACAGAAATCACACTGAATCATGTGTAGAGAATAAATGTATTTATTAATACAAAGGGATATGTTAATCCTACTGTACTATGTGTGAATTAGGTCACATCTGGAGTATTCTATCTAGTTCTAGATGCTTCATTTTCTGTGTAGCATGACACACTAGCAAATACCACATGGATATTTTTATAACTGGGGACCGTAGCTGAACAGAAGAAAGCACAAGTATGTTCATTCTACCCATCTCCTTAAACTGGGTTAACCCACATTTCTTATTTCAACCTGCCTAACTAGTAAAACGAGTCCAAAATGTGTGTTGAGTTCTGTGGGACAGAAACCTACTTTATATGTAAAATCTGAACTTTCTTGGGCTTGCTCCCCATATAACTGAAAACTCTGGGTCTGCACTCTGCACTACCACCTCCACTTGTCACTTCATGGAGGACTATTGTCCTGATCCTTTCCTGCTGAGTTTTTAGCTTTGCCTTTTGCTATGTCCTTATTTCTATAGGGTAAGTCCCTTCAAAACTGCCCCCCACCACTTCTTCTTTTGTTTTTCAGTAAGAGTTGCCATTAATAACATGCAGTATCTCAAACTATGTGCTCATGAGGGTAGTACAGGCATCAGAATTGACATGATGGTAAAAATGTAGATTTTAGTTGATAGAAAGAAGAATGAAAAGCTGTTAATAGTACTGTTCACCAAGGGCTCTATGGCCATTGGAAATTTTGAATGTTGGCTATGTACTTAGTTAATTGAAAGGATTTTAGCTTTTAGATTTCCTGTGAATATTCTATAGTTCTAGTAATAAGTTACCACATTATATAACTTATTTTTTTATTAACAAGCCCTGAGAAATTTCATTGAAATATTTTGTAAATATGCATAGCTAAAATGTATACATTTTTCATATTTGTATAAAGACAGACAATTTCAAGCTAAGTCAATGTGTAAAATTTAGGCTGAACCTAGTGTTTACATTTTGTGGGAGGGACAAAAGAAAACTATAGATTAATAATTATTCTAAAATATGGAATGGTGCTGCTTTGGCAATAACTTCTCTACATGTTCAGATAATTTTGGCAAGTACTGATTTATTTAAGCAATAAATATCTAAAACAATTATTTTGACCCCACTGAGAATATTAAGATTCCTGAGAAATGTAAATGCTGAACCTCTAGTGAGATCTCTGTGGGAGAAATTAAGCAAATTTCCTTCAATGAAGAAAGGTACTGCTGTGAACTTCTCTTCTGTCAACCTGGCTAAATGTATTAAGTAAAATTTAGTGAATAAGGCACAAAAAATAGCATGTGGTTGGAAAATTGATTCAAATAATGAATTGCATTTAATACTGGAAACATGTTAAGGTAATTAAAGTAAATTTTGTTAATATTTGTACCCATTCAAATATGAGATTCTTGACAAATGTAGTTTGCCTTTTCTACTGTTGAAACAACTCAAAATAAAATACTTAAAGAAGTGTCTAGATTAAGGTTAATTTTCTATAACATAGGATTCTTAAAGAAATTCTGTAAAGTGAATACTCATTATGCCTATTATTACATTTTGTGTCTAATTATTTGAAGTCTGTTTTTGAGAGGGGAGGTAAGACGTAACTTGTTACTTTTCAAAAGAACAAGAATGAATGCCTTTTCTTTACTCACCAGATAGCATGACACTAATAGGTATAGATTATTAGAAAAGTAACTATGTCCTGATTGCTACATTCCTCATGAAGAATGGGTTGCTGATTGCCAAGCTCAAGAAAAGATTCAAATATTTAGTGATACTTTTTCTCTAAATGTACATTTTAAATCAACTGTTCAATGCACATTCTCCCCCTTCCTCATGAGATAAGAGATGAATAGTGAGCTGCCACGAATCTGACTATAAAACAATGTCTTATCTTTATGCGGCCCATGCTACAAATCCTGTACTGAATAGTGCAAACCGCTCTAGAACCTTATTTATAATAGCCATCAGTTTCCAGTTAAATGAAACTCATTTAAAATGCAGTAGAATTTCATGTTAAAATCAAATTGTATAACAGTGACTTGTTTTCATTTTATCTCTTTCTATATAAGAAAATTAACTGGAATGTTGTTAGATGGTTTGGATAAGGCAGTAAGAAATTATTTTATTTCATGCTTGTTTGGGACCAATGTAAAGCCAGTCTCCTTTACAGTTTAGACCCCTGGGGAAATATCAGATGAGAGGGAGCAGAAGATTTAGAATGAACTATTTTATCCACAAATCAAAAAGAAAGAATAGGGAATAAGCCGTTTCCACAGCAGAATCTTACTTTTGCTAGACAGTATCTTTATTACTTCTCAAAAAGTTAGAATGACAAAACCTATGCAATGGCATCACTTTGTAGCTGATGATATTTTAAAAAGGAAGACCAAAATGCAAGTTAGAGTGAGAAGATGGTCAATATAAGGTGTTTCATGTGTGTTGTTTTTTAAGAGTAATGCAACCATTATGATAGAAATTAACTATATATAGATCATATATTTCATATTTAATTATGAAAGTAACACTTCATTGGATTTTCAAAATTAAACATCAAAAGTCTAATAAATTATACATTATGGAGTTTTTTTAAAACCAATTGTATGTATCTGTTCACAAAACCAACATTGATAAAGGCCATAACCTCTATTTTCCCATTTGTATGATAAATGGACATATTGCAAATTCCACAAGATCAGGAATAATTTCTTATTTCAATTTCCTCCCCAAACCGAGTATAGTATTATATGTAGAATGACTACCACTTATTAGTAAGCTACCTTGTCCTTGTGACCTTTTTTCTTGCATTTTGATTTATAGATAAATTAAGAATATTTTATTAAAAATTTTAGAATAAAACAGTTACTCTCTTATTTGCTGCATGCACCTGTTAAAAGAGGGCAGATGGTGGTCTTCCTCCATTCTATGCTTTTTTTTTTTAAGATTTTATTTATTTATTTATTTGACAGAGAGATGGAGAGCACAAGTAGGCAGAGCAGCAGGCAGAGAGAGAGGGAGAAGTAGGCTGCCTGCTGAGCAGGAAGCCCAGCTCTATGCAGGGCTCTATCCCAGGACCTCAGAATCAGGACCAGAGCTGAAGGCAGACACTTGACTGACTGAGCCAGCCAGGTGCCCCAACTGGAACATTCTATGGCTTGTAATGTTCGATTGCCAGTTTTCTGCAAAGCTCAATAAGCATCATTTATATATCTAGTAAATAGTAATCAGAGGGACAGCTAAAAGAAAATATCATTTTATTTAGCTTATGCTGATTAACTCTGTGTTAGCAAACATTGTGATGCTTAAAATTTTATTTCCAGAAGATTTGACCTTGTCATTATGAATCAATTCTAAGAATCTCGATGTTTGTGCATAGTAGGGGAACAACACAGTTTGGGGCCAAAGTTAAACTTTAAACAAGTCAATAAAACATGGGATTTTATCACCTCTCAAGATGTCCAGCTAGGCTAAATACTGACTAGCATTAAAGAACAACTATTAGCACTGGGTGTTATATGCAAACAATGAACACTACATCAAAAACTAATGATGTAATGTATGGTGATTAACATAACATAATAAAATAAAATTAAAAAAAGATAATGGGCTGACAAATTTGAATTCAACATAAAGAAAAAAAAATCTAGCAACATGTCCTAGGATGGAATAGCATTTGAGATAAAGTAAATTCAATCCAAAAAAAAAGAATTTTTAGTAAAGTACTTTCATTCTCATTCATATTATCTTTCATGTGTGCTCTTTTCTCTCTTTTTCTCTGTCTGCAATTATGTTTTCAGTCAAAAAAAAGGATTTGTGACTGGATGGATGGATGGATAGATAGATAGATAGATGGTAGATAGACATTTGGATATGATGATGCTTTCTTTTCTCTTTCTGGTTATCAGAAAAATAGCTGAACCCAACCTGGTTTTACAATATTGCTATTTCCATTTCCCTTAAACATTTTGTATTACATTTTCATGGCTTTATTCATGTGGTATCAGTCATACCTTTGTTTATCTGGAAAATCCTTATTCATCTTTTTCATTAAGCTCAGATGTATCTCCTCCAGGAATTCTTTCCTGAAAGCCAAGGTGAGTTGAATGACTTGCTTGCACACCACACTACACGTACATCAATCCTATCACAACCTTTCCAAATGGCATTATCTCTTTGTAAGTGTCTGGAGGAAAAGGACTGTATCTTCTTCATCTCTGAGACACATGTACGTAGCAGTGCATGAACAGAGCAGATAAACATATACACTGTATTTACTCATTTTGATCTCACTGTCTTGTAATATACTAATATTTATTCAAAAACTTCTTGATAGATTATGAAGTTCCTTGTGTTCATCTTTTGCTAAAGACAATTTAGTGTTCCATCACAGGATTTTAGTCTTGTGTTTATAAAAGATTTTTTTTTAATTTAAAAAGTTTTTTTTAAGATTTTATTTATTTATCTGACAGAGAAAGACACGGCGAGGGAGGGAAAACAAGCAGGGGGGATTGGGAGAGGGAGAAGCAGGCTTTCCACTGAGCAGAGAGCCCAATGCGAGGCTTGATCCCAGGACCCCGGGATCATGACCTGAGCAGAAAGCAGACGCTTAACGACTGAAACACCCAGACACTCCTATAAAAGTTTTGATATTTTATTTTAATGGTAATGATTTATAAATTTTTGAAAATAATTCAAGAAGAATGATAAAGTGTGAAAATACTAATAAACAAAGCAAGTGGAAAATTAGAGGCAAGAGGAAAAATTAATATAAATGGCATTTAGATGATTATGACACTTTTGGACAAAAAATTAAATCATGGATTTATTCTCTGCACAAAAATAAATTCTAAATAAATGAAATACTTTTTAGTTAAATAACACATTTATTAAAACAGAAGAAAATATGGGTAAATATGTATCTTTTGTCTATACCAGAATGATATTTCTAAATATAAAATTCATACAAAGTAATAAGGATAAATAAAATGGAATGATTTGTCAGTATAAACTAATGTAGGTCTCAGATTACCTAGGCAATATTAAAAATAAAGAATAAAATATCTGTATCATACATAAATTGAAAATTGCTATCTTTATTTTATTAATTCTTACAAATAAGGTAAATATATATAAACATCATAAAACAAGATAGGATATAGAAAAGGACCGGTTATCAAAGATAAACATTTTATGAGCAATAAAAAGGGATTGGCTAAATCATATATGTTATATCCAACTGATGAAAGTCTATGCAAACATTGAAAGAAATGTTGCTCACTTGCAAAATGTTAATGATAAGATAAAAGACCAGGCAATAAAACAAAATGCATAGGGTAATTCTAATTTGTGTCTTTTAAGCATTTACGTGATTAAATTGATAATAGTAATTAATGAGGATACTGGAGTGAGAGAAAGATTTTAATAGTCAATTTTTTCATACCTTTATTTTTACAGTTCCTACAATAAACACTGATAATAAGAAAAAATGTAGGGGTGTCTGGGTGGCTCAGTCAGTTGAGCCTTCGACCTTGATTTCTGCTCAGGTCATGATCTCAGTGTTGTGGGATCAAGCCCAGCACTGGGCTCTGAGCTTAGCACAGAATCTGTTTGGGATCTTCTCCCTTTGCCCCTCCCCCTGTTTGCAGTCTCTCTCCCTCTCTCTCTCTCTCTCTCAAATAAATACATAAAATAAAAATTTTTTAAAGAAAAAAATGTGGAATTAAGAGTACATTTTGAAATACGAAAGTTCCTATTCTCTAAAAAACCTTATTTACATCTAAGTTGTCATTAGACACTAATTGATGCATTAAAGTTTACTTTCTAGAGACAATGATCATTTTTTGTATGTTGTAATGCTTTTGAAACACTCTGGCCTTATAAAAATACCGCCTTTCTGTGTCTCCTTAACTCATTATTTTTTCACTATTTTAATATGGTCTTCTGTTCACGAAGTACACAAAAGCTAGAGACTTCTCAAAGTGGACAATATCTCTAGAACAAGAAAGATCATATCCAAAAATTGTCATTTCACTTCTGGATTTGACATCACAGAGAGTCGAAGATAAAATGTCTAAAGCAAGGATGTTGAAATACAGTTTTGGTAAACAAGATATCCTTTAGGTTATTTTAAGATTCGGCATTAGTTACATTACTTTCTTGCTCATGTGACATTTTTATGTCCCCTTTCACTAACCAGTTTTTAAAAAACTTGTTTCAACAATGTTCAGCTAGATAATAGGTCCCTTAGCAAGTAAAAATGAAGTGGTACAAATATTAAAAGCATTCGGTGCCCTTTGAAAATATTATGAAAGTTACTGCACAGATGGGCTGAAAGTTTAATTACCTCAAAGAAGAGTGTCAGAGTCATTCTTGCTGCTGCAACAACTGGAAATGTAGCAACCAAAATAACCATCAGGAAATTACTCTGAGAGTATATATCAAATACACTGAAGAAACAGCTGCCATTCCATTTATGTCTCCCAGACAGGAGAATTGCAGGGATTGGAATACGTGGAGATGCCACATTGGCTTTTTCTTAATTTGACATTTTCTAGGCATCTCTCAAATGTGCCAGACTGGTAGAAATGTATGAAATAGAGTAAAAACACACCAAGTAAAATAACACCAGTTCAATTTCATGTATTTTTGGTGTGCAGATTTTTGTGTGTGTGTTAAAGTTCATAGTTCTATTATAGGATGTAAAATTTTATTTTTAGTACATTTTTATTGCAGAGCTAACTAATATTATCCACGGAGCAGTACTAAGCTTGCTTTAAATGAAAATGTTATGCTATTTTGGTCTTTATAAATCATCTTTAATAGTGTTGTGTACTCTCATGTATTATTATATAACGAGTTGATATGAAATCCTATTTTAACATCATAGCTCTATGTCAGATGTCAGAAAACATGAGAAAAAATATTCAACAAAGATTATTTTTTTCAGAATAAATGTTCTTCTGCCTCAAAGGAGAAAGTGCATAAGGAAATTGTAAGAATATTTAAAAACTGCTCTAAAAACAACTTACTATAAGTCATATGGCCCACTGTGGCATCTTGCCATTCTCTGCATTCTGTTGTTTCTGGCAATGTTTTAGCCAGAATTCTTTGAGCCGGATTTGTTATTACAGATAATGGTACACTATGTACTTAAGGAAGCACAATATAGTTGAAAGCTATAAAAGAGATGTGTGTTCATTTATATTTAGCAGAGTAAGTTTTACAAGTATAAGAAACAATACCACATATTATGGAAAATATTAAGGAACCTATGATAGTATAAATATATATATTAATATCATCAATTTCTGAGAAACATTACAATTTGTGGTTATTAAAACTTAACTATGCTGAATCCCAGTTGAATTAATGATAACTCATTTTTACCTCCCAAACACGCATTTCATATATAAGCCAAGTCTTACTTGAGGTCTCGAGAAATGAGAAGACAGCTGGGAACAGAGTTATGTATAGAGTAGCAGCTAATAAATAATTGATATCTTCTATAACTTGGACATTGTTTGTGAGCCCCTATGACCAAGAAGTTTCTGAAACTTTATGCTCAGGATAGTATGCAGAAAATCATAAAGTAGTTTGCACTGCAATTAAAGATGTTGAAGGTGTTATAATTATGAATTTCTTGAAATAATTATTATGCCTTAAAATTTTAGCATGATTTAATGGAATCTCATTTCAATAGGTCAAAAAACTTAGATTTAAAAGTCTTTCTTTCAAGCAATAAACTTAGATCAGAGATTTATATGGAAGGGATTATGTTAGATGTGTGGATTCAAGACTATTGGGTGAATAGATTTAGTATGCTAAAAAGACACTGAAGTTTATAAACTTCAATTAAGTGAAGAATACGTTCATATAACCAACGGGCAGCTTGCATGACATAGCACTCCATTGCTTGTCTGACCCCATGATATATCTTCTGAGTCTGCTCCAGGCACACTAGACTGCTGTTCCTCCAAAACACCAGAGGCACTCTTGCCTCAGGGCCTTGCACATGGCCAGCCCTGCCTGGGATCCTCTTCCTCTGTAAGATACCCACTTCACTTCCTCATTCCTTCCATTCTTGACTCCATATACCTACCTTCCCAAAGAGGCCATCTAGGTTTTATCTCCCCATCCTGGCTCTTGCCAACTTACTGTCTACTTTCCTTGCTTAATTTGTGTTCTTCTTATTACTTAGCATCCAATATAGTATAGTATGTATACATATGACCTTATTTGAGTTTTTGTCTGTTTCCCTCACTGGAATATACGTATCTTGAAAGCAGGGATGTTCGTTTGTCTGCTTTGCTGTATTTCAGGCCCAGAATAATATCTGTTGCATGAATAAATGAACAAACTAACTGAAATACAAAGCAAAGTGAATTTGGTGCTGAAAAAATTGATCCAAAGAATAAGTATTCTAATTTTCTTAAAACAATCAAATGAAAGGGCAGATCAGCTACCATTCTTTTTCTGACTTAGAATTCTCTGCTTCTGTAAGGCATAGATTTAATAAAGCTATTCTGTGTACACACACACACACACACACACACACACATTTTGTATCATTTCACTAAAAGGGAATTAACATTCTCAATAATATAAAGTGGATGGCGGGGGATGCATATACATCTGGTGATACACTCCTGGGGAAAGACAAGTCATCTTGTCTAATATTTGTATAAGCACGCTGGTAATTGTACCTTCTTATAAGTAGACTGCTTCTATTTGCCAGGATAATGCACTTATCGTGGTGTCCCTGGTTTAGAATTATTTATGATAACCCAACCTAGAATCTATGGATTTATGAGTTAAGGCTCTCCAATGTCTCATAAGTTATATAACTCTCTGGGTTATAAAATGGAGAGATAGGTAATGCAAACACTTGCTGTTGTATGAGGTGACCAAATCCTCGCTTAGAAATAATATCTATTACTTGAACCAGGGAAAGAATGTCAGATGCAGAAAGGAAAAACCTGGGAGCCATGACGGATGTCCTCGATTCTCACTAGTTTCTTTGGGCCTCTTGTCTGCTAGCTTCCTTGAAATTATTAATAATATCTGATAGTTCAGTATCAAACAGCTATAATGTCTTTAGAGGTTGATGCTGGAGCATAGTTCAAAAGAACTTTTTAAGTATAAAAAGCTTGAAATGAGAAGACCTGGAGTTCATGTTTGTTCCTGGGCAGGATATCTTACAGAATTTACTTAACATCTCTCAGCTAGGATTCTTTATTTGTAAAATAAAGATAATACTTCAAAGATTTGAGATGAGACATGAAAAAAAGCAGTGCATTTGAAATATCAGTTGCCAAGTAAATAAGGGGCATATATTTTTATGTGTGTGCTTATGTTAGACTTCTGCTTTTTGTAGAACAAAAAGATAAACATATCAGAGATTTTTTCTCCTGTCTTGAGCTTTTATTTATTATCAATAAGGAATAGTTATTAGGCAGATCTGATTCAGGGTGAAATAGAGTAGAACCAAAATGCTGTGATTTCACACATTCATAAGGATTTGGAGATAAAGATATTGTATTTGTTAATAATCAACTCTGTGGCCATCAGTGAACGGGGTGTTTCTATACACTATTTCATCTAATTCCCGGAGCAACTTTCTGATGTATTGTAATCCTCAAGTTATAGAAGAGAGAACAGAAGTTCAAAGAGGTTACATAATGGAAGTAAAGGATCGATTTATGTCGTGCATTTGTCTCTTCATCTAATGCCTAAAAGAATGACTGGAACTTACTAATTAGATTTAATACATTATATAAACAAACCCTAACAACTGTTTTGTGGTAAGACAGAAAAGAGCGCATAGATATGAAGCTGGAGACTGGAGGAAGACAGCAGAAGTGGTAAATCACTACAACAGACTAAACTCCTAAAGGGTGTGATTGATTCTAAGGATTTGTGGAATATTTCAAAGTACAGCAAAAACCCACAAATAACAAGCCTAGCAAATATCAGTTACACCTGCACAGAAAATATCAAGGCATTTCTCAATTTACAAAGGGAAGAAGACCAGTCAAGATATTTTCCTGTGAATAGAAAGACTTTCCACAAGTTTGTAATTTAAAGCATAATGCTATCCATATCACATATTTCGCTAACTTAGACCATATACAATATATACCTGGAAATTTAAACAATAAAAATAAAGATTAGTTTTCACTGTTTTCTTCCTAATCTGATTACTTAAAAAAGCGTCCCAGCTCAGCTATACTGTTATCTTCTTATTTCTTTGAAGATCCCAGGAGATAAAATTATTTTAAAATAATTTTCATTTCCAAATGCTATATGGCAATGACAAATGGCACCTTTTGTCACTGGGCCTCTGGTGTTTTTTCTGATAGTGTTAACAATGATTGTTCTTATTTAAACATTTACATTCAGTGCAATCTGGTTTTAAGGAAAGACCATTTTAAATGAACTTCTTTAGAGTTCACCTTCTCAAAACAATCTATTCTGCAGTCGGCAGCAACTTAGCAACTTTCTGCCTTAAATATCATCAGTGAGAGGAGAAAAAAAAGTCTTGAACAAATGTCTCTCCTCAAATGGGAGAAAGTGACATTGCCAGTGAATAGAGGTGCTGCCTCTTATCTGTGCTTAATAACCTCTCTTACTGGCACCCATTCAGCTGCCACTTAGCACAAAGACAAGTTTGCATGTCATTTAACAGGTCTGCATTAATACACCCAACCAATCAATGGCTCCTACCCATTCCACAAGGACACCGGTCTGTTACCATTACTAGACACTGTCAACAGAAAATGACACCAGAGTCACAAAAGGCAAAATGATGTCAGTTTAATCAGAGAGCAGACAAAAAGGCAAACAATGCTACCCAGGATAGAAGTGTAACAAGGAGACTCAGAGGTTGGCATAAGCCACTCTTGGCAGGTCCCTGTGAAACTGGCTTGAAATTCAATGAAATAAAACCCAATAGAATGACATAGACAATCAGAACTGTTTTCCTCCATTCAATTAAAACTGGTGACTACTGTTGGCAGAAGGAAAATCTGTAACAAAATATTGGAAGAAGGTACAACTTGAATAGATTTTATAGGAAATCAAACTATTTTTTCATTCTAAGGGAAGGACCAGCCACCTAAATTATATTATTTTAAAATTTGTTTAATCAATTACTTCAGTTTTCTTTCCATGGAAATGAAATCAATTTTTTTTAAAAGTCTTATTATATTAGGCCAACAGCTTTGAATTGGTATATGTATACACTGACAAGATAGCTGTTCACATTAAGTAGTGATAATAATGATGGATCTGTACAATTATGCATGTGGAATAGGCCTCAGAGATTATCTGGCCCAACCTGCTCATTTTACAGATGAGAGAACTGAATCTAAGACAGAGTGAGTGAGATGCCCAGGAGCACAATGGCAGAGCAGGATTCCTGGCTCTCGGTCCGGCTCTTTTTTCCCTAACACAGTTACAGTTTCATGTTTTACAATCATAACATAATTTTTATCTGGAAAAAGAAAGCATTTCATTAATTTTCCGTATGCATGGAATGCAAGGTATTGTGAAACAGTGAAAAGGAAATTATTTTAAGAAAGTGACTTCAAAATAGAACACTTATGAACAATGCATTATCGTTTTACTGACCCTGTAAACCTTGTGAGATTCCTCTTCCATCTCCTCAAAATACTGGAGGACCTGCCATGCCCTGAAAATACACTAGAGATAAGCCCACAGTGAAGCCAATGGGAGTTGCCCCAGAGCCGTAAATATTTGGGCAAAATCTCAGCGGTTCCACATCCCGATCCCCCACTGCCCTAATCTGAGTTATTTGGCTGGCTCGTCACCCAGTTTTCACAGGGGTCACTATTTTGGCCTCATCTCTGACATTATTCTCAGCACCTCTTTGTGTCAAAGTCCAGAGCTGACTGTGCTGCCCACTTCAGACACTGCTTTCAGCCAAGGGCTGGCTCTTCCTTTCTTCCAGTTCAATTTCCCCCAGTTCGATTTCTGCTAAGTCCTGTAGCTCTGGGGCGGCTTGTGCATATGGAGAGCCAGGTGGATAGGCATTTTTCCCCCGGACACATTCCAGACTGCTCCCTGCTGTAGGCTGACAGCTTTTCCTGGTAGCAAAAATTGAAATTTGGTTTCAAAGCTTATTCTTCCCTTATTATCCCAAGAGGTCTATCTCGACCCTTTAAAATCCATGCCCCTTTCAAATAAAGAAGATATATCTCAAGGATCCTCTGCCTCTACCCCCAATGCTGATATAAGATTTAAGGGTGATTTGTGACACTAAGAATAGTGTTAACTGCTGCCCATGAAGAATGTGTTGGGCATTGATATGGGCAGTTCTGTTACAGAAAACTATTGCTTTACATTTAAACATGGTACATGTAAAATATTTAAAATGTTTATTCAAGCTTCACAGACCTTCCCCTAAGATTCTGGTATGGGCTGCTCTCATTCCCTTCTTCCCAAGCTTTAATGCAGGGCTTACCGGTTTAGAGGGGGCATGTACCTGCAGTATTATAAACGCTTTGCCCTTTTTATTTTCCCTCTGCCTTTGACCTCTCCCAGAACAGATAATTTCACCACGAAGCAATTTCTTTCTCACATAGTTTCATAGAGGCTTCCTCCTAGCTTTTTTTGTCAACAACCATCCTTGGCACCATATCCTCAGGAAAGTCTGCCTTTTATTTATCCTAAATTCAAGATTAAACACACACACACACACACACACACACACACATACACACAGACACAGACACACACAGGGAAAGAGAAAGAGAGAATTATAGTTATCATAACTAATTAGTTTAAGGATAGTTCCAGTAAAATATTTTTGAAAAAAAGATATTACCCTTTCCTTAATATTAGGAAGAATAATCGTTGACTGCTATCAACTTCTGGATTCCTTTAACATTTCTAAAAATAGTAGCAAAATCCCTCTCTATTTCTGCTTTAATTCTGTAATCACCCAGATTTTAAGATTTTGTTACCACAAGGATAATTTTTAAATCTCAACAACAATGTAGGAAAATGGCATTTCACATTATTAGCTATGGAAGCAAACTTAATGTTCATTGGCAGATGAATAAAGAAAATGTAATACATGCATACAGTGGAATATTATCAACCTTAAAAAAGAAGGAAATGCTACCATTTGCAATAACATGGATGGCCCTGGAAGACATTGTGCTAGGTGAGATAAGCCAGTCACAAAAGGATGAATGTTGCATTATTCCATTTATATGAGGTATTTAAAATAGACTCATAGAAGGAGAAATAGAACGGTGGTTACCAGGGGATTAAAGTAGGGAGAAGTGATGTATTGTTATTAAATGGGTATAAAGTCCCAGTTATACAGATGAATAAATTGTAGAGATCTGCTGTACAACACAGTGCCCACTGTTAACGAAGAAATTCATTAAGAGGGTAGATTTTATATTAAGTGTTCCTATCACACACACACACACACACACACACACAAACACACACACACACACAACAGGCAGAGGGACACAAGAAAACTTTTAGAGATGATGGATATGTTTATTACCTTGATTGTGGTGATGGTTTCACAGGTGTATGCATATGTTCAAAATCAACAAATCATATGCATTAAACATATGCAGTAATTTGTATATAAATTATGCCTCAGAAAAGTTGTAAAAAGACATACAGTCTGCTAGAGTCAGGTTATGTATAGTAAGGATATGTCAAATTTTAACCAGTAAAGAAATAAACCATAATTTTGGGTTATATTTCTAATGTGTATCACAATAAGGTAGAGGTTAAGTATGGCGTCTAAAGTCAGACTGGGTTTAAAACCTCGTTCTACTATTAACTACCTTGAATAAAGAGCTTATATTTTCTCTTCCTCTTTCTTAATCTAAAAAATGAAGACAATAAGAATACTGCCCTCCTAGAGTTGTTAGAAAGGATAAATGAGATAATACACATTAAGCATTTGGAACCATGCCTGGCATCACTAAGAGTTAGCAACTATAATTATAATAATAAATAGTGATACTCTCTAGCCTCTGAAGGGCTGTTCTGGTTTCAGTGATGTCTCCTTTCTTGTGTAATCCTGGTGTATTCTACACAAGGAAATGGAGGTGGTCATTCAATTCCTGGTACATGAAAAGACATATACTGGTTACCTGATTCCTTTGCTGTCTAAGGGAGTAACACCTTCAACTCTTGAAAGAATTATGGCCTTTCATATCAGTTATTTAAATGTGAAAGGATGCATACTTATCATAAAGTATGCAGTAGATTATTTCTATTAGGACCTCAATCACCCATCCATTATAGGTATATCATAATTTTGCTTTTCTCAAACCATAAAATGCTGAATAACCACAGCAAAACAGTATGCTTCTACAAATATAGCAATATTTAATTTATAGGTGAGCCCATTAGATTTAGTTTATCACAGCATATTTCAAAATTTGATGTGTCTTATTGATACGCAGATTCTAGCTCTGAGACCCAAGAGTCTTCATTTCTTTTTTCAATTTTTTTATTAAAGTATAGTTGATATACAATGTTCTATTAGTCCAAGGTGCACAACATAGTGATTTGACAGTTCTATACATTGCTCAGTGCTCACTACACTAAGTGTAGTCACTATCTGCTACTATACAACATTATTACAATATTATTAACTATATTCCCTTTGCCCTACTTTTCATCTCTGTTATTTATTTTATAACTGGAATTTTGTACTTCTTAATCTGCTTCACCTATTTCACTCACTCCCCCCATCCCTTCCCCTCTGGTAACCACCAGTTCTCTGTATTTATGAGTTTGTTTCTGTTTTTTGTTTATTTTTTTAGGTTCCACATATAAGTGAAGTCCTATGGTATTTGTCTTTCTCTGACTGACTTATTTCACTTAGCATAATGCCCTCTAGGTCCAACCATGTTGTGGCAAATGAGTATCGATTTCTAATAAACTCTCAGATGATGCTAATTCCATTGGTCAAAGCCACCACACTTTGTTCCACATGCGGATCTATATAGGACATTATGATCTTCCATACATACACAATTTAAAATAATAGGTCTATTATATGTTGGCTAATTGAACATAATAAAAAATGATAGATCTAATTTTAATTTTCAGACTCGAACATTTAAGTTTTAGAGTCAATTTTACTTAAACTTTAGTTTGCAGTTATTTGATGCCACAGAAGGTTGGGTTGATATTGGGTTTGTCTGGATGCCTACTGTATATTTCAAATAATCATATTTTTGGTATGACTATTCTAGTACTTCACTTGAATTCATCAATCTAGAAGATATTTTCCAAAAAAGAATATGAGAAATGATGTGACAATAAAGTCCAAACATGGATTTTGAACCAATGTCACAAATACAATGTCTTGTCTTTTTATGACAAGCCTTATGATTTAAAGTACAGCAAGGTTTTAAAAAAAAAAAAACTTTGGTTCTTCTAGGAGTATACACTACAGTTCAGGAGCAGTCAAACTGGTACTTCACTGCAAAATTTCTTTAAATAGCACTGGTTTAGAGGCTGGAAAAAAGCATGCAATATTAAAAAATATGACAAGAAGAGAAGAGTAGAGAGGAAAGAGAAATGTCAAACTGTAAAAATACATTTGAGTGGAAAAGAAACATGTTCTTGGTAAGGGTACATCATGTTGGGCTTATATACTGCATTGAAGATGAATAAGGTATGAGAAAAAGATCCTACTCATAATTAATTGAGCTTATGAACTCAGGTGTTTTATTTTTTCTGATTCAGCACGTTGATACATTTTTTAAAATATAAAAGCCTCAAAGGGAAGAAAGACACCCATAGCTGTCATCATTCCTTCTGGCTGTAATCCTAAACAAGATATGAGAGAAATAGAAATGCAAGTGAATTTTTATAAGGTTCCATTAGATATGACAGTAGGGGGACTAAGTGATTACCTCTCTTCTTTCGAATTTTTCATTTTGAAATAATTTTAGGTTTTCAGTAGACTTGCAAGGATAGTACAGAGAGCTGTTATCCATCTTTACTCAGCTTCCCCTAAAGTTAGTATCTTACAAAACCATGGTGTGTTTATCAAAACTAAGAAATTAACATTGGTGCAATGCTGTGAACTAAACTACAGACCTTATTTCATGTTCATCTCCTTTTCCAATAACATCATTTCTATGTTACAGAATCCAATCCAGCTTACTGCATTGCATCTGTTCATTATGTTTCCTTGATCTCTTCCAGTTAGTGACAACCTCTTAAATCGTTCTCTGGTTTTAATGTCATTGATATTTTTTGAAAAGTACTGGTGAGGCATTTTATAGATTGGCTCATTTTTTTTAGCTCTTAATTGGACTTTTTTCATTATTCCATTGGGGTTATGGATTTTTAAAAAGAATATCACAGAGGTGACGCTACCTTCTCATGTATCACATCAGAGGGTCCATGATATCAACATGACTTGTTACTGTTGGTGAGAAACTTGATCATCGAAACGTTGGTTATGATGGTTCCTGCGTGATTTCTTCACTGGGAAGTTGTTCTTTCTCTATTTCCACACTATAAATATAAACTGATCACTGAATTGAGCCCACCCTTAAAGATGGGGTAGAGTTTATTAAGACCCACCTCATGGAGGAGGAGAACTGTGATATGCAAAATATATCCTTCAAAGATATCCCTTTCTTAATCCCCAGAACCTGTGAATATGCTTTCTTCTGGCTGTCTTCAAGGTTTTCTCTTTGTCTTTGTTTTCAGCAGTTTAAAGATAATATATCTACATGTGCATTTTGTATTTATCCTTCTTGGCTTTATCTGAGCTTCTTGGATCTGTAGTTTGACACCATCACTCATTTGGAAATTTTTTTTTTAAGGATTTTATTTATTTATTTGAGAGAGAGAATGAGAGAGAGAGAGAGAGAACATGAGAGGGGGGAGGGTCAGAGGGAGAAGCAGACTCCCCGCTGAGCAGGGAGTCCGATGTGGGACTCGATCCCGGGACTCCAGGATCATGACCTGAGCCGAAGGCAGTTGCTTAACCAACTGAGCCACCGAGGCGCCCCTCATTTGGAAAATTATCAGCCATTATTTCTTAAAATAATTCTTCTGGGTTTTTTTCTCCTTTTTTCCCCTCCTTCTGGAATTCCAATTATGTATATTTTAGATCATTTGATATTGTCCCACAGTTCATGGATGCTTTCTCATGTTTTCTTTTTTTTTTTTTTTTTTTTCCTTCCACTAACTTCTCTTTGGTTTTCAATTTGGGTAATACCTACTGACTATTTTCATTCTTACCAATTATTTCCTTGCTTGTGTTTAGTCTGCAGATGAACCCTTCAAAGACATTCTTCACCTCTGTTACGAATGTTACTGATTTCTAGCATTTCCAATTGACTTATTCTTATAGTTTCCATCTCTGCTTAAATTATCTGCCTGATCTTGCAGGTGTTTACATTTTGTATGAAAAACCTTTAACTATTCATTGTGGCTTTTTAACTTCCTTACCTAAAAGTTCCAAGATTTCTGTCCTATATGAATCTTGATCTGATGGTTGATTTGTTTCTTCAGACTGTGATTTTTCTTGTCTTTTTACATGCATTTTATATATATGTACATATATATATCTATATATCTATATATATAGATATATAGATATATATATATGGATGCCAAATATGTTTACAGGACCATCAACACTGATGTATATTATTTTTATGTTTGGAGATGAATACGCCTTTCTTTCCTGTGGGCTTTTAACTTGGGGGGATTGTGGCTAATAGGATCAGGGGCTGGGTTTGAAGTGTATTGTAATACTTAACATCAGTGCACCAAGCATCGAATTCTAACAATATCTTGTGTTTATGGGTTGACTTATGTGCCACATGGTTTTCTCTCTGTACTGCACTTGGTTTGAAGTCTTTCTTTGCTCCTTAGAGAGATCCTATGCCATGTAGCCCTTTCAGCTATATTCTACTTTCATTACTTCCTGATGATGGTTAGTGTGGGTGGTGATGGCGGTGGGGAATGCACTCTCTTGTTTTGATTAAGCCTTAATATTAGGCAATCTATTGAACCCATGAGCCTGGATCCTGAACCTGGATCTCCAGGTAAAGCCTACACAACTCCCATTGTTTCTTTTCTACTGTAGGCTTGGACCCAATATGTACTACTACTCTTCACCCAGGATAGTTTTTTGTTCATAGTCCCATCTTTTCAGCGGTTGAGTGTCCACCATGCCTTCAGTGTTCATTTTTTCCTCCCTGCAGATTAAGGCATTCTTTCCTTAGGTGATGTAAGAGGGATGGGTCTGGGCAGGGTTTTTCTCCCCTCCTCCAGCTGCAGAAGATTTCTACCAGAAGCCCTCAAGCTACAGTTTTTGTTTTCCTTCTTAAGGTGTTTTCTTTTTTTCCTTAGGACTTAAGCCTAGATCTGGGCCGAGTTTCGGCAGTGGCTAGTTTCCCATCCAGTCATCACCATGAGGAAAGCTTTCTCAGGACTCGTCCTGATTTTCTCATGGAGCAACTAGTGGTATTTCCGAGAAGCCTGAAAGTGGATGGGAATTCCTACCTGTGTCCGTGGTCCTTACGCTCTCTTGAGAGCCCACACTTGGAGGTTTTAGCGATTTGTTAAAAATTTCTCACTGAATCTTCTTCCCTACTTATATGATGGTCAGTGGTATCTGACCCATATAAGGAATTGTTTGAGTTTCTTTCTACCTCATGGCACTCTCTCCAGATTTCAGGTTAGTTCACTCTGTGACCTCAGGTCTTTGATGAATTTCAGAACACCATTAGTTTGAAGTTTGTCCAGTCTCTTCACTTGTACTGGTGAGAGTGACACTCTTCATTTCTTTCTATCTCTGAACTAAAATTGGAAGTGGGGCACCTGGCTGGCACAATCAGTAGAATATGTAACTCTTGATCTCTAGGTTGTGAGTTCAAACCCCATGTTGGGTGTGGAGATTACTTAAAAGAAAAAATAAAAATAAAATTGGAAGTGGATTATTTCTTTTTAAATTTGAGAAAATATTACCTTGCAAGTGTAAAGGTAATTTACACTTTATTTATTACACAACTTTTCTTACCGCAAATTTCCCAAAGCTTTTTTTTTTATTTTTTAAAGATTTTCATTTATTTATCTGAAAGAGAGAGACAGCAAGCAAGAGAGCACCAGCAGGGAGAGTGTCAGAGGGAGAGAGACAAGTAGACTCCCCACTGAGTAGGGAGTCCTATGCAAGGCTCAATCCCAGAAGCCTGGGATTATGACCTGAGCTAAAGGCAGATGCCCAACCTACTCTGCCACCCAGGCACCCCTCCCAAACTTTTATAAATGTGTCTGGTAAATCAACAACAGTATATTTTCAAACTTATTTCAACAAAAAATGCTTTGTCCCCCTCTGGAAATGTCTGGAAAGTTATTTGTAGGCAGAATATACTTTTTAATATCTGCTTAATTTAATTAATATATAATGTACAGTTGACTCTCTTGTTTTCACACCATGAATCTTCATATCCACTCCTGCTTTGATGGGACTTCCTCCTCTGAATAGACTCTTGAGGTTTCAGGCAGGTCTGGGAGATATGGGTCTCCTGACACAATGGGCCTAAAGTGGGGAAGGGCAGAAAGACTTTCCTAGAAAACTAAGGATTACACAACATAATCACTAATTACACTGGCTACACCTGAAGCTGACTCTGAAGAGAAGAGCCAAGTTATGATGTGTTATGTGAGAAATGGGTAGAAAATATAGCATCAAAAATTGGGCATAAGTTTTTCCTGCCTCACATTGAGTCATTTCATTGTCCTAGCCAGAGCATCTGCTACTGTGCATAAATGCTCTCCCTTTTGAAAGAAAACCATTAGTGTACATCTTTATTGACCATTTTTATTAACATTTCTTAGTTGCAGTGAAGCTAATTTTTCCTGGGTTTTGACATTTAGAATATGGAGAAAAAGGATTTTTTTGGGTGGTATATATGCTAGACACACTCTTATTTCACTTTCATAAGAAATTCACAGATAAAACTGGATTTAAAAGCTGGTCAAACAACGTTAAGAAATCCTCCAATGTTATGATAGCTAAAAAAAAAGTCATTTCAAAAGGCATTTTTTTTTTTTTTAACTGGAAGCTGAGAAGGCTTATGGTCAAGAGTTTATGTCTCCAGGACCCCAAGATATGAAGAGATGCTTCATCAATGGTTAAGTGCTGGTTTTTCAAGGTTAAAACTTATTTTTTATAGTCATCAATTGATCTCAAATTGGTTTCCTGCAAATGCCAGGTAAGTCAGCTGGCAAGGACAAAGGAAATATTCAAAATCCAGATGATCACACTCTCTTCATTTTATTTAATTAGCTATTTTCTGTGGGAAAAAAAATCATAGGTTTTATTTTATGGTCACTTCTAAAGAATTTTGGAGATATCACATAGACATGGTCTAAGGAGAATTTCTTTCGCATGCAGGCAACCTCTCTAGTTGGCTGTGCAGTCTTATATTACTTTAAGAGTGTGTAACTTTTGAGTCAGAGGTTCTTATGGCATGAAAAGCCTGGGTTGCCCTCAAGGGATTTGTCACACTTTATTTAGCTCAAGCATGAACTCAAAAACCTGGAAAATGTACTCTACTTGGCAGCCCAGTACTTCTTGCAAGTCGTAAAGTTCAAGCTATCAAAGAAATTTTCAAGGTGACAATTATATCACATAGTACTTGACCTTTACAACAAGACTTGGGTTTGGAAATCTATGCTGAGGGGTTTCCCTCCTGCTGGCATGTACCTTGCCTCCTCTTTTAAAACATACAGTTTGGACAGAAAACAGTCTGGCTATTATGTAAACCATTTGTTCTATGCCATACTAGCTAATGGAAGAGTTTTAATGTTACAAAGATAGTAACACATGTTACTTTCCTGCTACCTTACCTGAGAATTTGAAATAATCACAACATCCAAATAACTCCCTTCTGGTTTGTAAGAGATGATAGCAGTCTAAGATTTGCTCACAAAAGGAGTCCCTTGAAAGGATTAGTGACAGCTATTATAATTGGACTATTATAGACAATAAACTGGCTTAATCTATAAAACACAAACATCTAAGAAGGTCCAGAAGGAATAGAGACTCTATTTTTTTTTTAAGATTTTGTTTATTTATTTCACAGAGAGAGAGAGACGGAATACAAGCAGGGGGAGTGGGAGAGGGAGAAGCAGGCTTCCTGCTGAGCAGAGAGCTGGATGTGGGGCTCGATCCCAGGACCCTGGGATCATGACCCGAGCTGAAGGCAGAGGCCTAACAACTGAGCCACCCAGGCACCCCTGGAGATCTATTTGATAGGGAATGCAAGCTAGGAAAATAATATACAGGCTTGATTAAGCAGATTGAACTGATTTTTTGTAGATAATTTTTTTCAGTGGGATTTCATGACTTTATATTGTTTGAAATTGTATAGAAATGTATCTCATATATAGAAATATTGTTAGTTTTTTCATCTTTTTTGTTGTATTTAGTTTTTTAACACCTTCTATAATATGAAAGGAATATCAGAGTATTTGATGTCAAAATAATGTCAGGCATTGAGTGGATATCATTTGTGACCCATCTTTTAGTGATCGGAAGGCTGGGAGAAGCATGAACATGCATCCTTTCCCTTAATATAAGTTTAGTGAGCACTTACTATATTTAAGAAATGTTTCTCTGAACCACAGCGCAGCAGTTGGGGGGGGAAAGATAGAAAACCCCTTTCCTTCTTTGTTCTTGTCTTTTTCAGGTCATATTATATAGCATTTGGTTTCTTCTTTTTTTTGGTCAAACCTGTAGAAACTTCACACTCTTGGCGAAAAATCACAATGGACTCTGTAAACCACACCCAGGAATGGCAAGAGAAAAAAGAGAGGCCACAGGAGTTGACAATAGAGTAAAGGAAGTTAGACAGAGTACTTCGCGAGAACTCTTTGGTTCAAGTGCATATCCCCAAGAAGGGAGATCCCCAAGAAGGGAGAAAGGGAGAGGTCAAAAGAGCGCTTTCTGCAAAATAAACCCCAGGGACTGTGGTCCCATCCTAAAATCTGACGTCCACTCATATTGCATACAGTATGTATGCAATGTATTGTATGCAACTATGTATTGTAAAATACATAGTATTTTACAGGACCAGGGGTTAGAACAGAGTCATTTCTTAAAATATATATATATATATATTTTGTGAAGAAACCCCTCCTTTTTTCTTTTCTATTTTTCACTTTTTTTCTCCATATCAATCAGCATATTGTCTTTCTTTGTAATGCCATTTTTATTCTGTTATACTGTAAAACAAAACTCAACCAAAATGTAACAAAACTACTTTTAGGAACTACTTTAATCAATTGAATTGAGTTTGTATTCTAATTTTTTGAAATTAGTTTGTCTTTAAAAATTGTTTCTTTAGGCATGTTGAAGGTTTTGATATGACAGCCTATTTAGTTGAAATATTCTGATATATTTTCATTCAAATTCTTAACAAAATAGAGGCATCCATCCCTGCTTCAGTTAACATGTACCAACTGTATAGAATTTAAATTTCTCACTTTGAATCAATATCCCCTCAAAAATCTTTGTTGTTTATAATATAAATGTTTGCTCCTTATCTCAACATTACAATTTGGGGTATTTCTTGATACCTGCTAAAGAACTCTTGTGTGTGGAGTTTATAATGAAAACTTAATAAGATTCTTCTTGAGAGAACAAAAATCTGACATTTTTATAGCCCCAAGAAAAAAAATCCTATGTGAAACATATAATAGAAGTAAAATGAAAGAAACTTATTTTAGTATTAATATTTTTTTAAAATGAGGGAAACACTCTTCATCATTGGGTCCTGATGATATACAAAATACATATATTCTAGATTAGTTTTGACATCCAAACCTTCAGTCAAGCTACACTTCATTTTCTTGGAAATTGATTGCTCTTCTAAAGACTTTCAAGGTCTAGTACCTTGAAAAAAAGAAATCCTGGGAATTAGTGGAGCTGTTTTCAGCTCTGGAAATCTCAGATATAATTGGGAATGAGTACTTCCTTGAGATTTGAGATGATGGCTTTGTGTATAATGAGAATCTTGAACCTCCAATTTATACTGAGCCCATGCAACAATCAACTGACACATTTACCTGAAAAATGATGCTAGTTTTCCTTGATACCTACCTTTGCCACTTCTTAAAAAAAAAAAAAAAGTTTTATTTAAGAGAGAGAGAACGCAAGTGCACGTGACTAAGGGAAGGGGCTGAAGGGGTGAATCTTTAAGCTGAGTGGGGACCCCAACAACATGGGGCTTGATTCAGGGACACCGTAAGATTACAACCCATGAGATAAACGACCTAAGCCAAAACCAAGAGTTGGACGCTCAACCAGGCACTCATACCTTTGCCACTTCTAATTGACTCTATGTGTGTTACTTTTGGTCATATCTCAGCTGTGTGAGTAGGGGGAAAGAGTCCCTGGATAAAAGCAAATAGTGTGTGCCAGAAAATTGCAGGTTCCGGATAAGTACCCAGAATCATGAGAACATGATGTGGAAATGGATTGTAGGTTATAGTATAAGGAAAATTTAAAGATATAGAGGCAATTATTCTTCACCCTGGATTCATTGTTATAGCCAAGGTACTTGACTGGTTCTAATGATTTGTCTGCATTCTTTTATTAAGGCAAATAAATGATTATGGCTTTATATCAGTATGATGTAACTGCTAGAACTTCTTCGGCATTTTATTTAGGAAGGGGCAGAAGGCTAAGAGAAGTAGATATATCACAATGGATTTATATGTAAGACCTGAGAATCCATCATTTGCCTATATTCTACTGAAAAGCCCACAAGATACTTCCATCTCTAAGACAATAGAGAATGTACTGATGGGGAAAACATTCTTTTATTTGATAAAATCAACGCAGTCTCTGTCAGTTGTCATAAAACTGTTGATTTGGTATGTGTTCTTTTGGATTTTACTAATAGGCAGGAACAAAATCTTGTTCTCATATGGCAAGGACAGAAATATATATTTAATTTTTCCCCCTTGTTCACATTAACTTGCCTGATCACCTGCAATTACTTTAATTATATTAGTATTCAGTAAACAACAACCAACCCACTGTATTTTTGACATTTGTGCTAATTGGACCTGCCACGCAGGAAGTAGTAAGTAGTCTAGGTACCAGAGTAATAAACACACATGTCAGAAGCTGGGAGATAATCTCTTCAATGATTCAGGGATCTGCTAAATAAGTGAAATCCAATGGTATAGGTCTTGTGGGGACATATCCTTTAGAGTAAATGAAAATTATTTAAATCTTGAAACTTGTACCACTAAAAAAACTCTTCAGTTTTGGTTCTTTTGGTAGACCTCTTTGGGTTGCAGGCTTAACTCATTTAAACTCATTTAAAAATCCTGCTCCAACTCAGTGACTAATTGATACAGATTGGTCCCGGGGATGAAAACCAATCTCTCCCTTGGTCATACCAGGGCTAGTGCAATAGGTACATGAACATAGATGCATAGGTACAGGGATGGAGATTATGCATTAGCTCAGAAATATGGAATTAACCTTGCCAAGAATCTTCTAGCTACTGTCACTGATGGATATCCAAACATCAATAACAGAGAATGTGGCTGAACTTTGATCTGACACCATAACTTAGCCAGATTTGCCAGCAGATTGATTACATAGGCTCCTTTTCCCTTTGGAGGAACAATGATTTTGTCCCTACTGAAACTGACAAATATTCTGGCCATAGACTGCATTTCTTACCTGCAACACTTCAGACTACAGTACCATTCACGGGCTTATAGAACACTGAAGATAGCTGGCACAGAAAATATATATCCTAGTGAAGATCCCACTTATGGAAAAATAGTCATGTACAATGATTTCATTTTATAGCTCAATGTGCATCAGTGGGAAATATGTAAATAAGTTATGGGATATTACAGTGGAGTACTACACCTTACTTGAAAATAAATGTTAGATCCAATTCTATCAATAAAGGTTTGTGGTAAATATATTATTCTTTGTACATTTCAGCATTCTTTTGTTCAACATTCTGAAAATATGTGTGCGAATTTTTTTCCTAAAATTATCTGAAATAATTACTGTTTTAAAACTAAATCTGGATGCTCACTGGAACCAAAAATTATGAGAAATGTCAAAACGTTTCTCTGATATAGCTCCTTTTGATTTTGAAGCTGACACCCAATCAGGGCTGAGGATAATTACGTTAGTAAAGACATTATCAGACATTCCTAATAAGAAATAGTTGAGGAATGTATTAAATGATTGAATCCAAAACCTTTCACATGGATATTGGTATTTATTTAGCTATCTGGGGTGAAGCTAAGGATTTTGACTTTGTAACTAAACTAATGTTATTCATAACATCAGATCAATTGGGAAAATAATCACTGAATTATAATACTAGGGCAGCCTGAAAAACAAGTTGAGGGCATTAAGACTTTAAGCATGGAACTGATAATATTTTTATGACAGACATGTTTAATTACAGTATTTATTGCATTGTCTTTTTGTTCTCCTGGTTCTCATTTATTTTATTTATTTTAAAAGATTCATTTACTTATTTGAGAGAGAGAGGGAGAGAGGGAGAGAGACAGCGAGTAAGGGGAGGGAAGGAAACAGAGGGAGAGAATCCTCAAGCAGACTCCCCACTCAGCTGGGAGCCCAGCGTGGGGATTGATCCCAGGACCCTAAGATCATGACCTGAGCCAAAATCAAGAGTTAGCCACTTAACCAATTGAGCTACCTAAGCACCCCTTGGTTCTCATATTTTAAACTTAATTTTTATAATTAAGCTGTGAGGTCAGTTAATGTTTTATTTCTTGTTGGGGTTAATGTAGAGCATGAAATCAGCCATAATACCTGGCTTGCTAAAATGTAACACAGAGACCGCTGGGGGCAAGGGAAGGTTTCAGAGAAGGGCGTGGGCCTTTGGAATGCAGAGGCCCGCGTTGGAATGCCACGGGGAGTTGCCTTCCCCAAAGCCTTCTTAGCCCAAGCAGCCACCCTGTGATTTAAGAGATGTGTACATTGTTCCTTAGGCTATGATTAGCAGAACTCATAGACCACGCAGGTTAGCATATCCTATCTTTCCTGAAAACAGATCTTCCCAGTTCCAGTAAGACCCTTTGTCACACATTATGTGCTTGAGAACCAATGATAAGGACTTGCGATTATCCTGAAAGACCAATAAAAGCGGGAGCAAAGAAGAGCAAAGGGTCTTCCTCTCTGAGCGTTGACCCCCTTGCCTTCTCCTCTCTTTCACGGCAAAGTTTGGAGTCATCTTTCATCCATCGGTACAGGAATTGCTGGCCATTCCCGGCAATTCTTGACAATTAAACACTGTCTTATATAAAATTTGAAATTTGAATGCCTGTTTATTCCTGAATATATGCTATGCAAATAATAATAGTGTTAACCAAATTACTCACATGGCCAAAAGTTATATGATGAAAGGTGAAATATTTCTGTTTGCTTTTGAAAATAATTTTAACTAAAGACAAATAATCTCATCCTTCCTTAACATGAAGAGTGGATGTAGTCACCTTAAAAAACAGAAAATGTGGCTGACTTACAACACTTCATTTCATATAGCTAAAAGTGAAATGAAAGAAATAAATATATTCTTCCTTACACTAATATTTCAAAGCAGAAAATAATCTCCAAGAGCACCTGGGAACTGTTAGGATAGTTAGCACTAAATTTCAAAGTGATAAACCAGCTATATTGCTATGCTATGAAGTAATAGATGGTGTCACATAAACACAGGGAAAAAATAGACATTATATGCTTCTTTGGCTCTGCTTTGCGTGAACAGCTTCAGAGTTTTCTGGTTCTTGAGAATAAGGATGTATCTTTCATAAAAATGTAAAGTTACATCTGTTAGTATTATTTCCTTTTTGATACATAGTTAATATCTCTTGATGATCCAGTATATGCAATATTCACAACACACAAATTTTCAGCCTGACCAAGTGCCTTCTATATAGAAAACTATTGGTAAAAAATAAATTATATCCTGTGATTTCAAGTTGTAATTTTTATAGAAAATGAATATCTTGTTTGTTGTTAAAACAGGAGAAATAATCATTTGAGCTAAGTAATAACAAACTGGAGGCAACCAAATATTTCTTACTATTTTCTTTGCTAATCAAAGACTTTTTTTTTTTTAAAGATTTTATTTATTTATTTGACAGAGAGAGAGACATAGCGAGAAAGGGAACACAAGCAGGGGGAGTAGGAGAGGGAGAAGCAGTCTTCCCCGCGGAGCAGGGAGCCCGATGTGAGGCTCAATCCCAGGACCCTGGGATCAAGACCTAAGCTGAAGGCAGACGCTTAAGGACTGAGCCACCCAGGCGCCCCAGTCAAAGACTTTCTTAAAGCTGTATTTCTAGAATTTACTTTTTATATGAGTAAAAAAAAATTTGCTCTAATCTGCCATGAATATCTCAAAGAAAGAAAATTTTGCTCATTATCTGACAAAATGATTGCATATGGTATATTCTATATCTCTTCAATAGGGTTTTCTCCAGACAATTAAGGAACATTAATTATGTTCAGAGCAGACAGTTCTAGCAAGAATTACTTTAATAGCATAAAGCAATTATTATTATTATTTTTTTTATTAAAAGTTTAGGTAAGTATTCAGGGTCATAGGTCTTCAAGGTGAAACCCCATGATGTTTTAACCAAAAGAAAACACCCTCTTGCAACAGATCATAGTAACTATATAGGTCATTAAGGGTATTTCATAAAAAATACAATTCACAACTCTGATCCTTATTACATTCTATTTCTCTAATTTTGCCTTTCTCTTTTTTGAGTATCATTTTCCATATCTGAAATATTATCTGTCTTAAGATATGAAAATGTCATTGTTTTATATTCAAAGGTTTTGAAGTGCTACAGTACCAATAAATACTAGAAAATTGTTCATCAAATCTTAAAGAGATTTTTGGTAAGTTAAAGTAGGAAACAGGTTATTCAAGTGGAAAAAGATGAAATTAGATCCTTTCCTCAGACCATATATAGCTCCAGATAGGTTAAAGACTAAATGCCAAAATACAAAACTTATATTTTTGTCTGTAATTTTTTTAAAAAAATTAATTATATTTGAATATTGTGGGTCTTTTTTAAGATTTTATTTATTTATTTGATAGAGAGAGTGAGAGAGCACAAGCATGGGGAAGAGTAGAGGGAGAGGGAGAAGCAGGCTCCCCGCCAAGCAGGGAGCCCGATGTAGAGCTCGATCCCAGGACCCTGGGATCATGACCTGAGCTGAAGGCAGATGCTTAACCATCTGAGCCAAGCAGGTGCCCCAATATTGTGTAGGAAAACACTTACTGAATAAGATACAAAAAAAGCTTAACAAATTTGACTATTAAAATTAAGAACTCTTGTTTATTAAAATACACATGAAAAGAAAGTGAAGAGGAATCCTATACAACAAAAAATATGTTGATAATTGTCTTTTATGAAAAATATATAAAGAAAAAATATATATGAAGAACATCTACAAATCGATGGAAAGATTATAGACACAAAATAGAAAAAAATAGACAAAAGACACAAACACCCATGTTACCTAAGGCCAATAAAAAAACCAAGATGACAAACCTCACCTATGGTCAGCAAAATATGCAAAAACAACTTTATGACATTCTGTCATATTTCTGTTACACTGGCAAAATTTAAATCTGGCATTACTGGGCATTTAGGGAGAAGAGGATCCACAGAATCCCTTGCATATTATTAGTTGGAGAGTTCATTGATTTACCACTGGAACAGTTTGCATTCTTTTCTTTTTTTTTTTTAAGATTTTATTTATTTATGGGACAGAGAGAGAGACAGCGAGAGAGGGAACACAAGCAGGGGGAGTGGGAGAGGGAGAAGCAGGCTTCCCGCAGAGCAGGGAGCCCGATGCGAGGCTTGATCCAGGACCCTGGGACCATGACCCGAATCAAAGGCAGATGCTTAATGACTGAGTCACCCAGGCACCCTGCATTATTTTCTTAAGTTGATTGTTCTCATATCTTATGACACAGAAAACCCATTTCTAGGTATGTACACAAAAGATTCTCTTGCGCCTACACATCAAAGACAGGCTCAGAAGTATTATATCACTAGTGTTCACAATAACAAAAATTTGGAAACAACTCAAGTGCCCACCAAGAAATAAATTCAAGAAATAACATTCAAGAAATAAATTATGATTGTATAATCAGAAAACGGTATATTACACAGTAGTAAAACATAAATCCAAGACTATGGGTGAATTTCAGCAATATGAACACCAAGTGAAAAATATTCAAAGGTTGCATATGCTTTTTTAGTGAAAGAAAACTCAAAATACATCTTTTAGAAATACATGGAGCTGAAGATTTAGAATTAATAGTTGGGGGAGGGAGTGATATAAGAGCAAAAGACCATTTGGCTAGGTGTCATTTATTTTCAAAGTACTAGATTTTATTTTGGTTCATATTTAAGATTGTTTATTACACAATTAAAATATACAAGTGCATAAACAAGTACATAGGATCCAACCATATCTAGATTATTGATTAAAATTTTTCATAAGTCAACCATTATGATTAGCCAGTTCTGAATGATTAGCAACCCCTGAAAATTAATAACTATGGAGGAGTAGCTGTCCCATACCATATCTCAATAACATTTTTAAAAAATTAGTTTTGATTCCACACCATTATATTTTTCGGGAATTGCATATATAAAACAAGTATTCCTCATTTTATATAGGCTTAAAAGCTATTTATTTATCCCTTTTCTCTTTCTATTTTGATGCTTTAATTTTATACTTCCATGTTAAAAGGATACACTTGAACATGAAATGAAGGAATATAAGTGATATCTAGTCAGGTGTCTCCCCCCTGAAAGGTCTCCACACAGGACAGTGTGTACCGTTGTGCCATTTACTGTTACAGTCTTCACTTCCTCTATGTTGTGGACACAAGAGGCTTGAGGGGGAAAGGCAAAACTGTTTTCTAGGTTAGGTGTGATAAACCATTCTGTAAGTTTATAAGTCATATATTTGTCAGAGCTAATGTAGCACTTTAAAAAAATTAGACTATTTTTTAGAGCAGTTTTAGGTTCACAGCAAAACTCAGCAAAAAATTATTTCCATATATTCCCGGCTCTTACACAGAGACTTTCTCCACTATCAACATCTCCCACAGACTGATACATTAGTTACAACTGATGAACCACATTGACACATCATTATCACCCAAAGTCTGCAGTTTACCTTAGAATTCATTCTCTGTGTATATTCTATGGGTTTTGACATATGTATAATGACATGTATCTACCATTTGTTGGTAACTTTTAACTACTCTTTTAAAAAATTTTATTATTGAAGTATAGTTAACATACAAGGTGGAGATGAAAAGTACGACACAGAGAATGTGGTCAGTAATATTGTCATAACTTTGTATGGTAACAGGTGGTGACTACACTTATCTTGGTGAGCACTGAGTAATGCAAAATGGCCAAATCACTATGTTGTACACCTGAAACTAATATATCATCATATGTCAACTTTTAATTACCTTTTTGAAAGCCTTTTGGATTCTACCATGTTAGATTATACTCTCTACTCTGATAATAGGTACAGCATTGTCTTGATTTTTTTAATTATAAAATTGTCTTCCCTACTATTATGTTAATAAATACAGGGATGGGCCTATGCCTTAAACTTTTTCAGAGCCTCAGAATTTCTCAGAATGCCTTAAAATATAGCAGAATTCCTATTAATGCTTATTGAATAAGTAAGGCCTAGATATGCAATTCATATTATGCCCATCTTTTTTGATCCACTTCATCAAAGTCCCTTGATGATTCATGGTTTAAAAAAAAAAAAAAGTAAAGTTAAGACAGAGTGGTCATAAACAATGTCTCACTTTTTTTTTTTAAAGATTTTATTTATTTGACAGAGAGAGACACAGCGAGAGAGGGAACACAAGCAGGGGGAGTGGGAGAAGGAGAAGCAGGCTTCCTGCCGAGCAGGGAGCCCGATGCGGAGCCCGATGCGGAGCCCGATGTGGGGCTCGATCCCAGGACCCTGGGACCATGACCTGAGCCGAAGGCAGACGCTTAACGACTGAGCCACCCAGGCGCCCCAACAATGTCTCACTCTTGATATCAAAGCAGAAATAATTTTTCTCATAACAAACTGATAAGGACACCAAATAGAAAGACTGTCCCTTGAAAGAAAAAAAAAAAAAAAGAAACTATAGCTAAGTGTAAAGACTGCTGAGAGGAACCTGTTCTAAGAACTCTAGGATGGTGAAGGGAAGTGAGGTAGAGGAAGTCAGCACACAAATGAGCACCAAAAACAGTTTCCAATACTTTGTCATGAAAGTCAACTTTCGGGAAACTGTAGACAGAGCAAGTGTGCTTGTTGCAGTCAGGACTGTGGAGTTGTCAGAGCAAGAGGACCTGGGCCTCAGGTGAGCTTGAGAAGCAGAGCTTCAAACAGTGACACAAATCAAAGAGCAAGCTCCATGTGTGCACAGTGTGGAAGGGACTGGAGGTTACAGACTGGGCTTTTCCACTTCCCCCCAACACACAAATTGCAATCACTGACAGTAACATCCTCTTTGAGTAGGAAAGGCCCAGGGAAGTTTGTTTGTTTGTTTGTTTGTTTGTTTGTTTATTTATTTATTTATTATTTATTATTTATTATTTATTTATTTATTTTGTGCTTGCCGTGAGGCAGTTTTCTCGTGAAGGATCTGATTTAATAAATCTAATACATAAAATCTGAAATAAGATTATTTATGTTGCAAAAATGAGTGACCTCTAATAAAGACATTTGATTTAATCTGATTCTTTTCAAAGTGGTAAGTGCTCCAACATATAGGTCCAATAGCATATTACAATTATATAGCTGTATTTTTGAAACAGTAGGATGCAGAATCAAAATCTACATCTCTGGGGAATGCTTCTGACATATAACCTGTGTTATGCATCACCTTTCCTGAGAGTGTGAGGAAAGTTATTTCCATTTCTGGAAGGATAGACTAACTCAGATGCTATTCACATTCAGAGTGCCTCTAAAAAGAAGAAAATGAAACTCTATATGGTATCCAAGCATTTTCAGTGTCTGAAAATAAAAGTAATTAGATATTCTTAATAAGTTGTTATTCTCCATTCTTTTTAGAAATACTGGGGGGGGGGGGAACCACAGAGGATCCATTTCCAGAAAGTGATTACTCAGAATTGAAATTATTTTTACTCAGATTCAGTTGAAAATTTCCCTTAGGTACATCCCAATTGTGGGGAAGCAAGAAAAGAGAAAGAAGCACCACTAACTTCAAATTCACTTTTGGCTTCCATCTCTCTGCGAGTGAATCAGTTAAATATTTTCTTTTATGTAAGCAGAACATGTAACAAGAGAAATTCATTCAGTCATCATCAGGCATTTATTAGGCACTTTTATATTGTTCACTTTGTTAGTCACTAAAGACAAAAAGACATGAATAAACTAACATGCCTGCCCTTGTAGAGGTCACAGCCTCACAGGGGAAGACAGATGTGTTAACAAATAAGTACAACGCATTAAGGAATGCTGTCATGCAAAAATGTTCTGTTTGCCAGAGCCACAGAGGAAGTATGCCATGTTTTGGTTGAGAAGAGCTAGGGGTCAAATAAGTGAGGCTTCATAGAAGAAGCAACATTAGACCCCATTTTGAAAGATGGATAGGAATATTCATCAATGAAAAGGGGGCCAGGAGGAAGGGCAGGAGCACTTTAGGCTTTGGGAATGGGACTCAAAGGCAAAAAGAAACATTACTCATGCTGTATGTGTGTATTTCCTGGAAACTTAAAGCTTAGATCACAAGAAGGAACTGTGCCAGTAAATGTATTCTTGAAACACGTGAAACTTTTTTTTTTTTAATAATATATTGCCCCCTCAGGGTTGTGAAAACATAACCATACTTGCTCTTTGAACATAGAGGCATCATGAATAGTGGAAAAAGAGCACCAGCTTTGAGGTCTGGTACACTTGAGTTGAGATCCTGCCTCTGCCACTTATGAACTAAGTTACTTGTGACATGTACCTTCACTCTCAGCCCAGATTTCCTCAGGTTTTGCTGTCATGGAAGTTCTACCTCATAAGGTGTGGTGTCGAGTAGAGGAGAACTTCCTGACAGATCTGAGAACATAGAACATAGAACACAGGCAAAAAGACACACTAGCGTATAATCCCTTGCTTTCCCCATCTGTTCACCACTTCTAAACACATTGTTTCATTGTGGTCATATACTGTTGCTTAGAGTATGGTTTTGAGTCTTGATAGCAAAGGTGATACTTTTAGCTATTATCAGTCATTTTCATTTTTGTCTAAATGCATTATATAAACTTCCTTGGAATCAGGTTTATGTGGAAAACTGCAGTGGGACATATGGAAAAGTAAGAGTGAAAACTGATTTTGAAAGTCAGAGGCAAGGTCTAGTTCTCATGCCTGTCTATCTCCTTCTAGGTTTGGCAGCGATGGCTACCACATAGTCTCGTTCCCCAATCCAGGTTATTGTTAAATGCTCCTTAAAGGAATTTGTGAACAAAAGCAAGAAATATGCCCCACATTTACCATATTTTGCTTAAATTGATAAATACTAGTTTAGACGGTTAAGTAATCAAGAATTTCATGAAATAATTATGTGCATGTACTTAGTTAATATTTTTACTGACCTGTAAACTCAAGATAAATGTTACAATGGCAAGAAGAAATGCCTTAAAGTGAACCTTACTGAATAGACCTTGGAGAAAACTTGTGGCATTCAAACTATCTGGATGTCTCTGAAATATTATGTTCTTGTTTAGAACCAGGGAGCGCCAATTGTTTTCCTTCTCATTTTCCTGAAAGAAATGACAGCAGTGATATTTACAGCAGTCGCAATAATTGAATTTCTATTTTGTGCTTATATTGTCACATTGAATCATTTCAAAAAACGTTGTGAGATAGTTGTTATTATCCAGGTTTTGCAAGGAAAGGACCGAAAGGTGAGTTTCAGAGATGACACAGGGAGTAAGTAATGGCGGGAGCAGTATTGTCTGATTCTAGTGCAAAGGATGTCCCCATGCTACATCACCTCTTACTCATCCTAGGTTGTTGTGAAAATGCAAGGAAGTAATGTTCCCAAACTCTTCCTTTCCAAAGTTCTCTTGAAATTCCATAATGCTTTTCTACCCAGTTTTCTACTCTATTTTCATTTTCCCCAGAGAGCTTAATTGCAAGTTTCCCAGACACTAAGTTTCTATACCTGCCACCATAGTCTTTTCTATTCTTGTATTCTTGTGTCTTCTCCTTGCGCATAATCTGTTGGCATGCTCTAGGCCCTTCACTACTCGAATGATTCCTCTAGACAAGTGGAGGATGTGACCCTATTTTGTCAATGTGAATACCAACATTGGCCTTGTGTAATCATGTTTTTACATGAGATTCAACTCTTTCTCTCTTTTTTTAATTTTATTTATTTGACAGAGAGAGAGAGAGAGAGAGCGCACAAGCAGGGGAAGCGGCAGTCAGAGGGAGAAGGAGAAGCAGACTCCCCTGCAGAGCAGGGAGCTTGATGTGGGGCTGGATTCCAGGACCTTGGGATCATGACCTGAGCCGAGGGCAGTTGCTTAACCAACTGAGCCACCCAGGTGTCCCATGAGATTTAACTCTCACTGGACTTTTGATTTGTGTGTTCTTCCTCTCTGAAAAGCTGACTCAGATTCATTAGAAGACTGTTCCAGTAACTTGAGAGACTCCATACCATTTCACTCTCAAGAACATTCTGCCTTGCAAATCATTAATCTCAGATTAAATTCATGAACACCAATTCTCATTCCATAGAGCAGAGTTCTTCTCTGTCCTAGTCTTATTCCATGGGCATTTCAAAGAACATGTTTATATTAACCAGATGTTTTTAGATTTAGACCTATAATCTTATAATTAACCTTAATAAATTATTTTATGGCTAGCTTATGCAGGCTGAGAACCATAAGAGATTTCACTCCCAATCTCACACGTTTCTGAATAATTTTTTGCTTTGTGTATAGTAGTCTTCTTACATTGTCTCCTCAGGAGTTCTAGCAGAGGAACTGAGTCCTAGATAATTTTATCCATCAAAGATGAGATGTAGAGTAATATATATTCCACAACTTTAAAGAACTGATAATGCCTTAAAGTGCTTTAGTGTAGTTTTCATTTTTTATAAATGAGGCAACTGACACCAAGTCCATTTAAAGGAATAAGTCAGTGATAGAGATAATTAGTATGAGAAAATTGGCAACTACCTCTACCCTTGTTTTCTTCTTAGATAATTTTCTAAGCTTTCTAAGAAATATTATATACCATTGGACATTTGTGAGTCATACCCAAAAATATTAGAATCTTCTAAATATTCGATATTCACCCAAAGCAGTATATATTTAATCCTTTAAAAATGACTGAAAAACAAAATCCACCAAAACATACTTTACATACTACCTTTTGAAACACTTTTAATCTGAGTTCTGCAATTCTGTTATAAGGACAGTAAAACAGCTTTGCATGTAGATAAACAGACAGTGTTGATGGAAATCTATGTAAATATAATGGAGATTAAATTAATAACGGATTGATATTTATAACAGATTGTCTGGCACTTTTTATGCTTTATTATTAGAAAATTTTAAGTTAGAAAAGACCTATTTAACAAAAGCTTGTTTTCACCCAGGTCAGACTGCTTTGGAGTTCCCCATCCCAACACTTGCAGCAATTTCCAGCTGTACGATCATTGACATTAGCTTCTTGATGGTTGTAGTGTTCTACCCCCAAAGTTTATTATGATTTTCTTTTAAAAAAAGAACTATGTGTTGTTAACATTAACTGTCCACTTGGCAAGATGGGAATCATTAATAAAATGAAATGATATGGCCTATGAAATATATATTTGTACTTACTGGTGTATAAAGGGCAGGAAACATGAAGGAAATTGAACTATGCTATGTTTTTTAACAGAAAAAATACAAGTATCATTAACATTTTAATAAGTCATATAATGTAGACAATAATTAGTTTTAAACTGCAAGTTTGCTTATTTTATTTATTTTTTAGCATGGGAAAATAAATACATATGTAAATAACTAAAGATGTTTAAATTATCTTTAAGCTCCATTCTGAGCAGAAGATTTTACTAGAACTAGCAATAATTTTCACTTGCCTCACTTAACCTATAAATCTTACCTGCATATGAAAGCTAAAGACACTTTTTTAGCTTACCTTGGTTTTCTGAGAGTAGTAAATTTAATGTGACTGATTTTCTGCTCTAGTTTCTTTATGTATTTGTTCTATAAGCAGAAAATAGAGCAAACTAATTTAAAGGTGGTTCTATTTTGAAACTGTCTTTTAAGTCACATATTGAACTTTATTTAATTTTAAGTAGTGTTCTCAAATGGTGTCATTCATAAGTCTTAGTAATTTGATGAACCAAAATCTATTAACTAAATTAAGTTTATTTTCAGACAATGTCATTTCAGACCTCATACATAAATGCAGTTCTCAGAAAAATTTATTGTGAAAAAGCAATTTACTCTTACCTGAGTCTGATTTATTTCATGTAACTCTTTTGAGTTTGGGAAAGCAATTAAAATGAAAGTGTGTGTCCATGCATTCCATCTGGATGTATGTGTTGCACACAAATTGTCGTGAAGGCAGAAATACATGTTTATATACTAATCAGAGTTGAAAATTAACAGATGCAATATTGTTTATCTCTTAAAGACAGTATACACAGTAAGTATTTAATGGTTGGACCTGTGAGTGTTATGTAAGTACCAGACCATCCGTTGATAAATTTTACTATTGATTCATTTTTTTCTCAAATATGGTAATATAAATCAAACCCAATTCAAACCAAAAGATATTTATTCAACAACCACTATTTTGTCAAACATTCTTCAAACATACAAGGCACTTTTTAAAAATTTTTTAAATATTTTATTTATTTTTGTGAGAAAGAGAGAGACAGAGAGAAAACAAGCAGGAGAAGCAGGCTCCTTGTTGAGCAGAGACCCCGATATGGGGCTCAATCCCAGGACCCCAGGATCATGACCTGAGCCAAAGGCAGATGCTTAACCAACTGAGCCATCCAGGTACCCCACAAGACACTCTTTAAACATGTAATTCCACACAGACACAAATTTTTATACAGTCATGCAGTCAAGACCTCGTTAGAGCCTTCAGTGTGTCAGGCTGTATGTTTAGTATTGGGAATAGCATTAAGAACAAGAATAATATGGTCCTTGTTCTTATGGAATTCATAATCTGGGAAATTTCTTTCTTTCAAAAAGCTTCCATTTTAATAATGAAAACTATTAAATGAATTTGACAGATTAGAAAAATTTTAATGGATATTTAGCTATGAAGTAAGATATTTATTAAACATTAACTCTTATTATGATTTAACTTTTAAATCTTAGTCAATATGGGATGTGGTCTGTCTTTATGTCACCTATCAGCTAACATAAATTACGTTTGTCATGATAAAAAAAAAATTTACATTTTTACTTTCAGCTTGGCAGATTATAGACAAATATACCAAACCATTAACTACTTACTTGGATAAGATTTATCTGAATTTTTCCTTTGATATTTCATCTGAAATATTATTAGACATTTACCTGAAGAGCAATTGGGATGTTTAGAGTTATAAGGTTTAGATTAAAAGATTTAAACCACTGATCTTATTTTCCTATCACTTCAGAAAGTTAGATTCTCATAAATAAAATATATTTTTGAGCATTTGTATTATATATGCTATATATAGTGTATATACAATACTTTCTATATATTATGTATGTATTATTTATCTACATTATGATATACATATTAGAACAATTGAAGATCATAAAATATTTCTGTTATACAAATAACGGGGAATTATTTAGTATAAATTTTACTGCAAGTCTATTAGACCAATACTTCTCAAAAAATTAAAGTGTACATAAATCATTGGGGGATCTTTTTAAAATACAGATTCCTGAGCCCACCTCCCAACGATTTTCATCTAGTAGGTTTGGAGGCCTGCCATTAATATGGATTTCTTACTCTCAGGTAATACTGATAAATGGACTATGGCTTGAGTAATATATATAATGATATATATAATATATATATAAATATATATTATATATAATATATATATATAATATATATAATATATAATGAATATATATATTACTCATCTTAGTAATACATACTTTGCTGTTCTAGTGTGTTCTATGTGTGCTGTGCTATACTTTGTCCTTTTAACAACAACAGAAAAAGAGGCTAAAACAAAATACTTATGATGATAGTCAGATCTTGTTCTTCTCTATTCTCATTGATGACCTACTTAGTTTCCTTTACAATAGATATGAAGACTAAAAGATAAAACTATATTATAACACAGTGATGTTTCATTTATTAAATGTTTGAGTGTATCAATTTCCTGGTATTTCTGACAACCAATATAGAAAGACTATAAAACTGAAGTGATTTTGAGACTGACATCCACTCTGAAATCTATTTAATGATACATTTCTACTAAAAATCCAAACCACTGATGTTTTTGAATGATATCTGAGTGCTTTTATTTTAAAAATGGAAGAGTTATTAGAAAAGTATGTAAAAGTAAAGTGAAAACAAGTATCAAATATACCAAATATATCTGTATTATCACAGTCTTGGATTTGGTGCAGACATGCAATTTATTATTTATAACTACAAGAGAAAACTATTCAGGAAGCTCTGGAAAATTATTCAGTCCATGTTAGTCATATGCCATGCGCCAGTGTGTCTGAGCAAGATCCGACTACCTAGAGGCCCTGTACCTGATTACAGATCGAGCTGTTTTCATTCCTCATAACTATTAGTTTATAACCTCCTGGTGTCAGAAAATTTTATCGCTATAAATCCACTGAATCATTTTAACAACCCCTGGGTAAAAGCTATACATGTTCCATATATAAATGGTTTAACAGACTAGTACAATTAATGTATGAGCTATACATAGTAAAAATAAATATTATTGTTATGATATCAGGATTTTGTGATGCTAACCATGAACCATTTATATTTTATTCAGTTTTTGCAAAAGAAAATGGAAGACTGAACAAACCATTTTAGATAGTAGCAAGAGTTCAGTTAGTACTTGTAATATATTCATTCTCCAAAAGACCCCAGACTTTTTGTGGGTGGAGAAAATTTTTTATAGAGCAGAGAAAAAGAAAGGGTGACAATTTCACACACCAATGCCATGTCTTCTTTCAGTCAAGTGCTAAAGTGAATTACAGATTTATTTCCTATCCTCATTATTTATCATTTCTTCTCTGTCTCTCTCTCTCTCTCTTAACTCCTACTATGGACTGACAAATTCATCAAACTTGTGGATAGCCAATATCCAGATATTATTACTGTGCATTGATTAAGTAAAATTATTAGCCAAAATTATTAGAAGTCTTATAGCTTGTCTATTACTTTTTTGTTTTAAAAATAGTAAAGAAAAAGACATATTCTGTGTTGGTTTTTATTTTCTTTATCCCCATCCCTCCTTTTACAAAAACCTCCTCTTTAAGCTAGACTTCTATGTTCTTGAAGCCATAATATTTGAGGATTTACAAAATCATCTCTTCTTAGGGAACTGGCATCATTCATATATATTTGAGAAATGCTGTGATAAGACTATGTCGTTAGCTCTATGAGCATTTTAGTAAACTATTAAGAATTATGTGCTACAGTTGTATATGGAATAAATTGCATTTCATTTGTAAATTTTCTCTCATCATGACTTGTCAGGCCAGTTGCTCTTATCAGTGACTAGCTTATGTGTTTATGGTTTTGATTTTGTTGTTGTTGTTGTTGTTGTTTTTTACAATTGTTGCCAAAATTCTGCATGTGAGCAGGTTGATCATCTCTGTAGTTGATGAAAAATGACATGTTATTTCAATTTTGCTAATAATCATGGGCCAAGAATTGAAATACTTTATAATAAAATTTTAATGTCATTACATAAGCAATATTATTAATTGAAAAATATACTGAAACTGTATAACTCTGTACAATAATACATTTTAATATTTCTGATAAATTTGTAGTAACTATTATATTGCATTTCACTTTTTTTTTTTTTTAAGGATTTTATTTGACAGAGAGATACACAGCGAGAGAGGAAACACAAGCAGGGAGAGTGGGAGGGGGAGAAGAAGGCTTCCCCCTAAGCGGGGAGCCCGATGTGGGGCTCGATCCCAGAACCCTGGGATCATGACCTGAACCGAAGGCAGATGCTTAACGACTGAGCCACCCATGCGCCCCATTTTTTTTAATGGTGGAAAGAATTTCAACAAAGTTTGGAGCTTTACTTCTTATGGTTTTAGAAGAGGAAGTTCAACAAGGATAGTAAAACATAGTGTTTAAATTAAAGGAATCTAATTTTTATGCTGTTGACTTACTAATAACCTCTAGGTTTTAGTCAAATCCATTATTTAATGAAATGTCAAATAAAATATTTGTTATTTTTGAGTAACAACTGCACGTAAGAATGTGTCTCAGAATATTTACTCTCAAAGGTAATCCTTTTCGACTTAGGAGGTCATTGGGGAATTAGGATCTGAGCTGCTATTAGACTGAACACTTTATCTATTTTTGCAGTATGTTTTATTTGTTGTGATCACTGTGACTGCTCAGATAACATGTCTCCATTTTTATGCTCTGCTTAAACATCTATGTGTCACCTTCTCTATAGAATGTCAGTGGCTGAGCAATCCGAAATGGAGGAATAAAAATTTTCAGACCATTAAGATATAGTATTAGTGACTGTAAAAGGTTATGTTTGAACTTAGTGATATCAATCAGAATAAGCAATAGAAGGCAGAAGAAGCTGCATTAGCTAGTGCTTATCTAGCCTAAGATTTACACACATGGGTGGTCAAGCTGAATGTTAATATCAGACAATCCAAGTTTTTGTAGGAGGACACGGCAAATGCGTAGGCTGGGCCCATTAGATAAGGAAAAGAAGGAGGAAAGCAAGGTGGAAGACATACCATCTCCTCTGTTCTTTCTCCAACTATTTTTTTTGTCAGTATTTTTTGTGAAACTTGAACGGAACAATTTTGTATTTCCTGAAACACACTGATTTCATGCATCAGCCTCCATTAGTGCAAGGAAAATGATGAATATTATCCAGGCTACTGAGTCTTTCATCATGGGTCCCCATTTTGCAAACTCAGAGAACAATCTATGCCTTAAAGTATTCATCATCAAAGAAAATATTTCTAAATAGGGGTTTAATTTAAAACAAACAGAAATGAAAACTGTTTTTGTTCTCCCAATGACAGTTGGGAAACATTTGCCTGGAAATAATATTACAACCCCCATTCCCCCATGGTCTTGCCTTGTTGGTTACAACCTTGTTTTTTTTTTTTTTTTTGCTATGTGCTGATCTACACATGCTTTTGGAACTATTTTGTTACCCTTTAAAAATGACCATTTAAAAAGTTTCCTTCAAAATGATGATAGTGTTCAATATCATATATAACAATGACTATTATGATAAAAATATTTGTAGACAATTAAACATATGAACAAATCTAATGAAAAATAACAGTTACTTCTTTTCTAAATAATCAATATCATTTTAATGGTATAGTACCTTTAATAGTTGGTTTAAGGACACACCTGTGATTTTTTTTTTCTCCTACTTTGAGCAATAAAAAAATGTATGTAGGTAACCACAATGACTTTCAACCTCATGTTAAACTAGTCTATGCGTTAAAAATGCATAAGCTACGTCTTTCCCTTGAGGGAGCGATTATAGATTAGGATTTAGTTCTGTGTGGCACCTTCAATTCCTCAAGAAATCACTGTGACTAGATTTTCTTCCAATTTATGAGCTTCTAAACCTACAGGATGGGGAAGCAGCTGCCTCACTCCTCATATTTTGCTATTTTCCTGCTTCCCCATGCTGTACACTTCTGTCGCATTATGCTGAGAAGTAAAAAGAATCAGCCCAGTGACGTGCCTGCATGTCCAGCTGCTTGGAGGGAGAAGTCAACCCTCTTCCAACTCCCAACCTCCCCTCCCCATCACTTCCGTACTTATTAGTGAAGAGGGTGGAGCATCCTCCAAAAGTTCAGAAAACTGGTTTCTAAGGGGGAGACAAAAGCATAAGAAGCCAACCTGGACTTTCACTGTTTGGAAGGATAAAAATTCTGACTATTTTCTCTTTATAACTATGCCAAATAAATAAGCATCACTAGCATAAGAGTTCTCTTAGGGTTTTTATTGCAAAGGGGTTATTTATTTGTTTATTAAATTAAAAAAACAGTATTCTCTTACACACAGATAATTTATCACCTGTCTTTGAATATTGTTGAGTATTATTACAAGTAGAAAGATCAGAAAAAAATAGAAAAGAAAGGACTTGGGTGTGAAAGAGAGCACATGTCAAAGCAGAAAAGTAAAAGTAAGAAGACTCTGAAAAAGGGAGAAAAACATAAAATCACTATTCAACAAATAAGAGTCATGTTCTAATATTCTGGCATATTGCTCATCACGTGTCTCTATTTGACAGATTTTTCAGCATAGCTTCTGCTGAATTCTTAGTGTGTACTTAAACACGAATTTTGAGCTATGTAAAATCCAAACAATTTTTGAACTATATAAATTTCAAACAACTTAAGCTAGCATTTATGCTCCTCTATAATGTGCCCCTAAGTTTATCATGTACCTTATGCAGAATTCTCCACCTGAGATTCTTTTATCTCTATCTTTGCATATACAAATTTTACCTGAGTTTCAAAGTTCTAATAAAATGCCTTTTGTAACACTGAGATTTCCTTGATTCTTGAAATTTTCTTGGTATTTTTCTCTGCCCTAACCATCTTCAGTGGAGTGGGGAAAAGACAGAAGGTGGAGAACAGCTTCTATTTCTCTGAATATTTATAGGACTTTCACCTCTTCTGGAGCTGAATTGGGCTGAACTGCTGAATTACTATTATTGACTTAACATCTATATTAGAATATACACATTTTAAGATGGTCTGATAAATCTTTTTACTTAAGGATGGGTTAAATGGGTGATGGCGATTAAGAAGGGTACTTGTGGTGATGAGCACCAGGTGATGTATGGAATTGTTTTGTTTTTGTTGTTGTTTTGATGTATGGAATTGTTGAATCACTATATTGTATACCTGAAAATAATATAACACTGCATGTTAACTAATTGGAATTAAAATAAAAACTTAAAAAGTATTTTCCTATTACTCAGTGATCGTACCCAGTATTGCTCATAGTAAGTGCCCATTCAATGTATAGTAATTGCACAACATATTTTTGAAAAATAACAAGTAAACCTTCATATTTATTACTTAAATATCTTCTTTTAATAAGTATTCAAAAACTTTTATTCCCTTAGTATTTCATTTGAACTATTGTGATAAATTTTCAACTTGCCTGAAGAGGGTGATAAAATATAATTTCCCCATCAATGTATGTCCCTCCTTTTCATACCAACTTAGGAATCATTGTGGTCAGTGATACTATGGGTATGTTGGGTGGGGTAAAATGGAGACTCTTTATGGGAAGATTATGGAATCTATACTTAGGATAGAATCTAAAATTGAGTGTTATGGGGATGCCTGGGTGGCTCAGTCGGTTAAGCATCTGCCTTTGGCTCAGGTCAGGAGCTCAGGGTCCTGGGATCGCATCACACATCGGGCTCCTTGCTCAGTGGGGAGCCTACTTCTCCCTCTGCCTGCTCTGCCTGCCACTCCCCTGCTTGTGCTCTCTCACTCTCTCTCTCTGACACATAAATAAATAAAAATCTTAAAATAAAATTGTTATGTTTAGGATTAATAAAATGTAGTACTTGAGATTAAGATTATGAAAGTAAATCTGGTACTATGTTTATCACAAATGACAATTTGTCCCTCAAATCTTCCATCATCAGTAGAGAAAAGTGAGATGGAGATAGGACCATCTCATTCAAGGTCATATGTAGTGATGTTGAATGGGGAAAAATGTTTATAGATTACAACATCAAATATTTTATGAAATTCTAATCTTCCCTATGTACTAAGTAGTGGGATCTGAACGAAACTCTAACCAATTCTAATAAAACTAATGCATTTGCCACCCACAATTTCTGTTATATTTATTAAGGTGCACAGGGTTTTATTAGGACTCATAACTGTCCTTTAATTATGTCGTGTCATGTTGTGGTAGACACTGTTGGTGATCCAACCCTCCTTCTTTCTGGCTAAAAGAATTGCAGTGTTCAGGGGCGCCTGGGTGGTTCAATCCAATAAGTGTCTGCCTTCACCTCAAGTCATGATCCCAGGATCCTGGAATCGAATCCCACATAGGGCTCCCTGCTCAGCAAGGCATCTGCTTCTCCCTCTCCTTCTGCCCCTCCCCCTGCTTGTGCTGTCTGTCTCTCTGTCTCAAATAAATAAAATCTTTAAAAAAATGATTAAAAAAAACAAAGAATTGCAGTGTTTGTTTTTGAGTTTGTCAGATATTGAACAATAATTTCAGGAGAATGAACTCCTTGCCCTAATGATTGGTTTAGGGATGGTTATATGACCAGATCTGGCATAGAAATATAAGGGGATTTTTTTATTGGCAGAGAGAACTTCTGCAAAATATTTATTTAAGAAAGAGAGAGAAATGCTATGCAAGCTGTCTCACCATACTTTTTCTCACAACTCTTTTCTAACTCTGGCTTTTTGGTGCCATTTTCAATAAAACTTCAAGCTTAGGAGGCATGTGGTCTGCCTTTCAAGTTATTAGTAATGATGAGTTGCCAAAAAACGTGTCAGTTCATGACAAAGATGGCTAGCTTTCCGAACTCTGGTATCAGTTTTTTCACACTACTTGACCATTATGAGTAAGTCCATTTGTATTGTCAGTGTTAATGACTGAGGATTGAAGCGGTCTCGAGGGACAAAGGTCTTGTAAGACTTTTCATTTAAGCAAATGACTTACATCACAGAAAAGATTAAAGTTTATTGCTTCAGATTAGAATTTATTGTTAAAGATTCCAGCCTTTGTTTCAGATGACTTACAGTAAGAATCACATATTAAGAGTGGTGGGTGAACATGGAGGCAAGGAAGCCAAATATAATAAAATGGATTTCAAAAGTGTATAGAGGAAAGGACTTTGAGTATGGTTACTATATATGGAAGAGTTTGAAGAAAATAAATCATATATTCCATTTACAATTTTTTAATTTTGGAATTATTATAGGTACACAGATAGTTGCAAAGATAGTGAAACAGGTCCCATGTATTCTTCACCCAGTTTCTCCCAATGGTAGCATTTGCATAATCAGTACAAGATCAAAACCAGGATTTTGACACTGGTACAATGTGTGTATATGGTTCTATAACACTTTATCACAAATGGAGCTCACCACTGCAATCAAGATAACCAGCTATTCCATCACCACAAAGATCTCCCTCAGGTTACCCCTTTACAGTCACACTCACACCTTGCTCTTCCATCTCTATAATTCTGTAATTTCTAATATTTTATAGAAATATAGTCCTTCAGTATGTCACCTTTATGGATTTTCTTCTTTCACTTAGTGTGCTTAGTACACTTCTTTGGAGATTCATCCAGGTTGTTGTGTACATTAACAGCCAATTCTTTTATTGGCCCAGTATCATTTCATGGTATGAATGATCACCATTTGTTTAGCCATTTGCTCACTGAAGAACACTGGAGTTGTTTCAGGTTTTTAGAAAAACAATTTTGGCTCTTACAAACAAAGGTGTTGTAATCATTCATCTATAAATTTTTATGTGAATGTACATTTTAATTTCTCTGGGATAAACGTTCAGAAATACAAGTGCTGGACCAAATGGAAGGTACATGTTTAGTTTCTAAAGAAGCCGACAGTGTTTTCCAGAATTGCTATACAATTTTGCATATTTCAATGTAGTTTTGATTTGCATTTTCCTGATAATTAGTAATATTGAGCAACTTTCATGGACCTGCTTGCCATTTTTGTTATCTTATTTGGAAAAATGTCTAGTTAAGTCTTGGGCCAATTTTTAATTTGATTTTCATTTTCTCACTTATGGAGTTGTATGAATTTCTTACATATTTTGGATATTAACTCCTTATCAGAATAATGACTTGCAAATATTTTTTCCCATTCTGTAGGTTTTTTCATTTTTTAAAAAAAATTGTTTATTTTTTACTTTCATGTCCCACTTGTTTATTTTGTTTTTGTTGCTTACGTTTTTGGTGTTATATCAAAAAAATCATTAAATGTCTGTGTGTGCTTGAGAAGAATGTGTATTTCACTACTGTTGGATGGCATGTAATGTGTATATCTATTAGGTCCTTTTGTTCTACAGTCCAGTCCAAGTCCAACATTTCCTTATTTGATTTTCTGTCTGCAGGGTTTATCCATATTAAAAATGGGGTATTAAAGTCCCTTATTATTATATATTGTTGTCAATTACTTCCTTCAGATCTGTTAGTATTTGTTTAAAATATTTAAGTCTACTAATGTTGTATGCTTATATATTTAGGGTTGTTTTATAGTCTCTTGAAGAATCAACACCTTTATTATTCTACAACAATCTTTTTGTTTCTTGTTACAGTTTTTGACTTGACATCTATTTCATCTGATGTAAGTATAGCTACCCCTGTTCTCTTTTGGTTTTTATTTGCATAAAATACCCTTTCCTGAGCTTTCACTTTGAGCCTCAGTGGTCCTTGAACCTGAAATGGGTCTCTTGTAGGCAGCATGTATTTGGGTGCTTTTGATTGTTTTTTTTTTTTTTTTTTCCATTCAGCCACTCTATGGCCTTTGATTGGAGAATTTAATCCCTTCACATTTAAGTAAATATTGATAGGTACTATTGCCCTTTTGTTAATTGTTTTCTGGCTGTTTTGATTTCTTCTTTTCTTCCTCTCTTGCTCGATTCCTTTATGAAACCATAATCTCCCATAGTGGGGTATATTGATTCCCTTCTTATCTTGTGTTATATCTACTGTAAGTTTTTGTTTTATCTTGAGGCTTACTGAAAATATTGTATAGATACAAGTCTATTTTAGCCTGGTAACAACTTTAGCTTTGCATAAAGACTTCTACCCTTTCATTCCCCACACACACATTTTATGTTTTTGATGTCACACTATATCTCTTTATATTGTGTGTTAATTAACAAATTATCTTAGCTATAGCTATTTTTAAAACATTAGTCCCTTCAGGGGTGCCTGGATGGCTGAGTTGGTTAAGTGTCTGCCTCTGGCTCAGGTCATGACCTTGGGGTCCTGGGATAGAGCCTGGTGTTGAGCTCCCTGCTCAGCAGGGTGTCTGCTTCTTCCTCTGCCCCTCTCCCCACTCGTAGTCTCTCCCCCCTCCACCCTGGCTCTCTCAAATAAATAAATAAATAAATAAATAAATAAATAAATAAATATTTCAAAAAAATTAGTCTTTCAACTTTTATACTAATGTTAAGTGGTTAACACATCAATATTTTACAGTTTTAGAGTATTCTGAATCTGATTATACACTTGCCTTTACCAGAGTGCTATTTATTTTCATGTATTCATGTTACTGGGTGGCATTTTTTTGTTTCAGTTTAAAGAGCTCCTTTGAACATTTCTTCTAAGCCAGGGGTAGTGGTGGTCAACTTTATCAGCTTTGCTTTTTAGGAAATCTTATCTTACCTTCATTTTCTGAAGGACAACTTTGCTGAATAAAGTATTCTTGATTTGCAGTTTCATTCTTTCAGAACTTGAATATTATATCCCTTTCTTTCCTGGCCCAAGGTCTCTGCTGAGAAATGCACTGATAGCCTTATTGGGTTCCTATGTATGAGATAAATATTTTTTTTCTCTTGCTGTTTTTTTTTTTTTTTTTTAATCTCACTCTGTCTTTGATTTTGGACAATTTTATTATAATGTGTCTTAGAGAAGATTGTTTTAAATTGAAATTCAGGGAGCAACTATTAGCTTCATGAACATGGATGTCCAAATCTCTTCTCAGGTCTGGGACATTCTCATTCTTTCTTTTTTAAAATTATTTATTGTTATTAATTTTTAAAATTTTAATTTCAGTTTAGTCAACATACAGTGTTATATTAGTTTCAGGTGTACAATATAGTGATTCAACAATTCTGTACATTATTCAGTGCTCATCATAAGTGTCTTCCTAGTCTGCTTCACCTATTTCACCCATCTTGCCACTCACCTGCCTTCTGTCCCCATCTTTTTTTTCCATTCAACCACTCTATGGCCTTTGATTGGAGAATTTAATCCCTTTACATTTAAGTAAATATTGATAGGTACTATTGCCCTTTTGTTAATTGTTTTCTACACTAAAAATATAGCCATCACTTTGTTCTCTATAGTTAAGAATCTGGTTGTTGTTTTTTTGTTGTTGTTGTTGTTGTTTGTTTGTTTAATTTCTCTTTCTGTTTTTCCTTGCTTGTTTTGTTTCTTAAATTCCACATCTAAGTGAAATCATATGATATTTGTCTTTCTCTGAGTGACTTATTTCACTTAGCATTGTACTCTCTAGATCAATCTATGTTGTCGCAAATGGCAAATGGGAATATATATATATATATATATATATATATATATATATATATATATATATATAGGTTAAATACCCAGTAGTGGAATTACTGCATAATATCATAGTTCTCTTTTTAACTTTTGAGGAAACTCCATACTGTTTTCCACAGAGGCTGCACCACTTTGCATTTCCACCAACAGTGCACAAAGATTCCTTTTTCTCTACATCCTTGCCAACACTTGTTTCTTGTGTTTTTGATTTTAGTCATTCTGACAGGTGTGAGTTGATACCTCATTGTGGTTTTGATTTTCATTTCCCTGAGGATGAATCTTTTCATGTGTCTCTTGGCCATCTGTATGTCTTTTTTGTTGAAATGTCTATTCACGTCTTCTGCCCATTTTTAATTGGATTATTATTATTATTATTTGGGGTTTTGAGTTGTGTAAGTTCTTTGTATATTTTTACTAACCCTTTATTGGATATATCATATGCTAATATATTCTTCCATTCAGTAGTTTATCTTTTAGTTTTATTGATTGTTTCCTTTTGTGCAGGTATTTATTTTGATGTAGTCCCAATAGTTTATTTTTGCTTTTGTTTCCCCTGCCTCAGGAAACTTCTAGAAACATGTTGCTATGGTCGATGTCAGGGAAATTACTGCCTGTGCTTGCTTCAGGGATTTTTATGGTTTCAGGATACACATTTAGGTCTTTAATCCATTTTGACTTTATTTTTGTGTATGGTGTAAGAAAGTGGTCCAGTTTCATTCTTTTGCATGTAGCTAGCTAGCTGTCCAGTTTTCACAGCACCATTTGCTGGAGAGATGGTCCTTTTTCTCATTGAATATCCGTGCCTCTTTTGTCAAAGATTAATTGACCATATAATTGTGGGTTTAATTCTAGGCTCTCTGTTCTGTTCCAACAATCTATGTTTCTGTTTTTGTGCCAGTACCATACTCTTTTGATTACTAGAGCTTTGTAGAATATCCTGAAATCTGGGATTGTGATACTTCCAGTTTTGTTACTCTTTTTCAAGATTGCTTTGGCTATTCAGGGTCTTTTGTGGTTCCATAAAATTTTAGGATTATTTGTTCTAGTTCTGTGATAAATCCTCTTCATATTTTGGTAGGGTTTGCATTAAATCTGTGGATTGTTTTGCATAGTATGAAAATTTTAATATTTGTTTTTTCAATCCATGAGCATGGACTATCTTTTCATTTGTTTCTTCTTTACTTTCTTTCATCACTGTTTTATAGTTTTCAAAGTACAGGTATTTCACCTCTGTGGTTAAATTTATTCCTAGGTATTTTATTATTTTTGGTATAATTGTAAATAGGATTGTTCTCTTAATTTCTCTTTCTGCTACTTCATTATTAATGTATATAAATGCAACAGATTTCTGTAGATTGATTTTGTATCCTGCAGCCTTACAGAATTCATTTATCCATTCTAGTAGTTTTTTGGTGGAGTTAAGGTTCTCTATATTTGGTATCATGTCATCTGCAAGTAGTGAAAATTTTACTTCTTCCTTACCAATTTGGATACCTTTTATTCCTTTTTCTTGTGTGATTGCTATGGGTCTGATGACTTCCATTACTGTGTTAAGTGTGGTGACAGTGCACATTCTTGTCTTGTTCCTCATCTTAGGGGAAAAGTGCTCAGTTTTTCACCACTGCGTATGATGTTAGCTGTGGATTTTTCATATATGGTTTTATTATGTAAAAGTATGTTTCCTCTAAACCTACTTTGTTGAGAGTTTTTGTCATGAATGGATGTTGTACTCTGTCAACTGCTTTTTCTGCATCTAGTGAAATGATCATTTGGTTCTTATCCTTTTTCTTGTTGATGTGATGTATCATGTTGATTGATTTGTGAATATTGAACCACTTTTGCATCCAGGGAATGAATCACACTTGATCATGGTGAATGATTTTTTGATTTATTATTGAGTTCAGTTTGCTAATATTTTGTTGAAGACTTTTGCATTTACGTTCATCAGAGATACAGGTCTCTGGTCTATAATTCTCTTTTTTTTGTAGTGTCTTTATCTGGTTTTGGTATCAGGATAATGCTGGCTTCCTAGGATGCATTTGGAAGCTCTCCTTCTTCTTGTATTTTTTTAGCATAGTTTGAGAAGAATAGGTATTAACTCTTCTTTAAATGTTTGGTAGAACTCACCTGTGAAGCCATCTGGTCTTGTACTTTTTTCATTGAATGCTTTTTGATTTCTGATTTAATTTCATTGCTGGTAGTCAGTCTGTTCAAATTTTCCATTTCTTTCTGACTCAGTTTTGGGAGGTTATATGTTTCTGGGAATTTATCCATTTCTTCTATGTTGTTCAACTTATTTACATATAATTTTTCATAATATTCTCTTATAATCCTTTATATATCTGTGCTGTTGGTTGTTTTTTCTTCTCTTTCATTTCTGATTTTCTCTATTGAATCTTCTCTCTCTCTCTCTCTTTTTTTTCAAAGAACCAGCTCTTGGTTTCATTGTTCTGTCCTACTGCTTTTTTCAGTTTCTATTTTGTTTATTTCTGCTCTAATCTTGATTATTTACTTTCTTCTACTGGTTTGGGGTTTTGTTTGTTTTGCTTTACCTAGCTCCTTTAGGTGTAAGGTTAGACTGTTTTAGATTTTTCTTGCTTCTTGAGGTAGTCTTATATTTTTTCTTTCTTTCTTTCTTTCTTTCTTTTTTGCACATTTCTTATTTTATTTCAACATTGAAAATATTCACAGATGGACTATTATATTCATTGACATCGCCATGGAAGATGTACCAAACAAAGCATACAGGTTATTCCACAATTACAGAATTACATATTTGTGACTATGTGAATGTTTACCCCTAGACTTTATCTGGAAAATACCACTTTAAAAATAATTATGATTTGATTATTCTCTTATGGTTTTACTTTATAAATGCTTTTGAAGAATACTCCTACCTCATTAGCTAGTCAAGTTGCTATGATGATGGACCTATTTCTTCATAGGAAAAAAGACTTAGGGAAAAAAAAAGTCCTGTATTTCTATATCCTTCCCTCATAGGACAATTTTGCTTCATCTCAAAGATTTTGGATAATCATGCTTTCATTTTCATTGTGTCCATGTAGTTTTTGATTTCTTCTTTCATTTCATGGTTGATCAATTCATTGTTTAGTGGAATATTATTTAGCCTCCATGTATTTGTGCTCTTTCCAGATTTTTTCTTTTTGATGACTACTAATTTCATAGCATAGAAAAGAGGACAGAAAAGAGGCTTGATATAACTTCAATCTTTTTAAATTTCTTAAGATTTGTTTTGTGACCTAATATGTGGTCTATTCTGGAAAATGTTTCATGTGCACTTGAAAAGGATGTGTATTGTTCTGTTTTAGGATGGAATATTCTGACTATATCTGTTAGATTCATCTGGTCCAATGTGTCATGCAAAGCCACTGTTTTCTTGCTGATTTTCTGTGTGGATAACCTATCTGTTGGTGTTAGTGGGGTGATAAAAGTCCCCTACTTTATTGTATTATATCAATTACTTCCTTTATGTTTGTTATTAACTGCTTTATGTATTAACCTAAAGACATGTTCCCAATACATGTACCCAAATTCCCATGGTGGGTACATAATTATTTACAATTGTTATATATGCTTGTTGCATTGTTCCCTTTATGATTATATAGTATCCTTCTTTGTCTCTTTTTACAGTCTTTGTTTTAAAGTTTATTTTGTCAGAGGGTGCCTGGGTGGCTCAGTTGGTTAAGTGCCTGCCTTCAGCTCCCAGGGTCCGGGGATCGAGCCCTGCATTGGGCTCCCTGTTCGCTGGGGAGTTGGCTTCTCTATCTCCCTCTGCCCCTCTCCATGCTCACCCTCTCTCTCTCTCTTGCTTGTTCTCTCTCTCAAATAAATAGAATAAAGTCTTTTAAAAAATAAAATAAAGTCTATTTTTTTCAGAAATAAGTATTGCTACCCTGGTTTTCTTTTCACTTCCTTTTGCAAGATAAATGCCTTTCATTCAATTACATTCAATCTGCAGGTGCTTTAGGTCTGAAATGAATCTCTTGTAGGCAACATATAGATGAGTTTTGCTTTTTTTATCCATTATGTCACTCTATATCTTTTTATTGGAGCATTCAGTCCATTCACATTCAAAGTAATGTTTGATAGGTATGCATTTATTGCCATTTTGTTACTTGTTTTATGGTTATTTTTGTAGTTTGTTTTTTTTTCTTCTCTTGCTCTCTTGTCATGTTTTCTGGATTCTTTTAGTGAAATACTTGGATTCCTTGCTCTTTATTTTTTGCATATTTGTTACTGGTTTTTGATTTGTGGTTACCATTCGGTCTGTACGTAACATCTTATGCATATAGCAGTCTATATTAAGTTTATGGTCACTTATGTTTGAACCCATTCTTTACTCCTCTCCTTTTATATTTTAGGTATATGGTATCATACTTTACATCCTTTTATTTTTGTGAAGCCCTTGACTGATTTTTAGGGGTATACTTATTTTTACTGCTTTTGTGCTTCTTACCTTTCTTACTCCTACTTATGGTTTTTCCTTTCCGCTCAAGTGTCCCCTTTAACATTTCTTGTAGGGTTGGTCATGAATTTTTTAATGGTTTTAGTGGTCATGACTTCCTTTAACCTTTGTTTGCGAAATTCTTTATCTCGCCTTCAATTCTTAATGATAGACTTGCTGGATACAGTATTCTTGGCTATTTTTTTTTCTTTCAGTATTTTGAATATATCTTGTCTCTCTTCTGGCCTGAAAAGTTTCACTGAAAAACCAGCTGTTAGCTTTATGGGGTTCACTTTATGTGATTTATTTCTTTTCCATTACTGCTTTTAAAATTCTCTCTTTATCACTACTTTTTGCCATTTTAATTACTATGGTGTGGACCAAGGAGGTGTAGACCTCCTTGGGTTGATTTTGTTGGGGGTTCTCTGTGCCTCTTGGATCTGACTACATCTCTCCTTCCTCAGATTTGGCAAATTTTCAGCTATTATTTCTTCACATAAAATTTTCACCCTCTTTTCTCTCTCTTCTCCTTCTAGGATCCCTGTAATATGAATGTTATTATACTTGATGGTGTCACTGAGTTATCTAAGTCTATTTTCATTTTTTTTTCTCTTTGTTCACCTTGGTTGCTTTCCATTAGTCTATTCTGCAGGTCACTGGTCTATTCTTCTGATTCCTCTGGTCTGCTATTTATCCTATCTAGTATATTTTTAATTTCAGTTACAGAGTTTTTCATCTCATTGGTTCTTTTTCATGTTTTCTATCTCTTTGTTAAGCATCTTGCTGAGTTTTTCCACTCTTTTCTTAAGTCCAGTGAGTATCCTTATGACCATTACTTTAAATTCTCTATCAGGATATTATTTATCTCCATTTCATTTAGGTATTTTGCTACAGTTTTCTCCTGTTCTTTCATTTGGGACATATTCCTCTGTCTCCTCATTTTGTCTAACTCTGTGTCTGTTTCTATGTGTAAGGAAAGTCAGCTATGTCTCCTGCTCTTAAAAGTAGCGGCCTTATGAAGAAGAGGTTCTGTAGTGCCCTGCAGTGCAATGTCTCCTGTTCACCAGAACCTGGCACTTCGGGGTGTCTCATATGTGTGTTGTGTGTGGCTACTGTTGTGGCTGAAGCACATTTACCTTCAGACAAGACATCTGCAATGGCTCTCTTTGCCTGTTGTGGGAAGCGTTTGGAATCTGTTGTTAGTGGCCAGTGTAAGGCTGCCTTGGGCTTGAGTTCAGTCAGACCAGGCATTTGCCAGAGATGTGGTAGTGCCATAGTGCAGGGCACTCTCCTTGTGTTGTGACCTGACAGCTTTCATTGGTGGGCAGAGCTTGCAGTCAGACAAGATATCTGCCCCTAGGACATGGCTGGGGCAGCAGTCAGACTGGTGTGCAGTTATCTTCCCCTCTCCCTGTAGCAGGAGTCACTTTTGAGTGGTGCTTGCCCCTGTTGGGGCCACTTGTGCACTGCTAGGCTTATGATACTTCTTTGGATGGTGTCGGCCATGGGTATGTTAGAGGAGACAAGTCTGCAAGAAAACACAAAGATAATGTGTGAGGTGTTAGGAAGGTTTGTGCAAGTCTGCTGTGGGAGGAGACCTGCAGCTGCTTTAGAAAGGTCTTTCCATAGGGCTGCAGGGGGTGGATACACAAAAGAACTTGAGGGCAGGGTGTGTGTTGCCAACAGGGTCTGCTGGTCCACTGTAGGAGGGGACCTGCAGCTGCTCAAAACTCCTGCCAAGGCCAGCCGGGTTGGAGGTGGTGGAGCCACAGAAGTGTGTGAGGGCAGGGTGCACACTGTTAGCAAGTTACATGGAGACCATGGAGAGTGTCACTCATGGAGAGTGTCATCCCTGAGCTGGTTCCCACAGTTTGTGTGTCTAAGCAGTGGGTTGGGGGAGGGGAAATGGTGCCTGGCAGCTCCTTTGTTCTTGGAAAAGCCTCCCAAAGATCCCTGCCCCTCCAGCACATACTGTGATATTAGTAAACAAATCTCCTTCCTGTATACCCAAGGTATTTTCCAAACTTCTGCTTCTATGCTGTATCTTCTAGAGGTTGTTTGTTATGCTGGCTCTTTAAGGGTGGGCACTCAGTTTCCTCTTGCCCTCTCGGTTCTCTCAGAGCTAAGCTCACTGAACTTTAAAATTCTGGCTGTTAAGTCCTACTGATTGCAAAAACTCTAAAAATTATGTCTCTCTGGTTTTCAAAATGTTGTGGGGATTTGTCTTCCCTGTGTGGGTTCTCCACACCTGGGCTGTCTGGTGTGAGAGACTGTTCCTTTCCCCACTCCACACCTGAGGTGTCCTTCCCTTCTGTGGATAGTCCTCCATTTCTTTGGGGCCAGTTACTGGAGGTATATCGTATTCCTTTGGTGGAGTCATGTTTCCCTGATTCTCCATGACCCGTGCAGATTTGGACAGGTGTCTATGCATTTTAAGAAACAGTTACCACTTTCACACCTTATGGATTGACTTCAGTAGGGAAAGATCTTCACCTGCAGGTGAGGGGAAGCTGGTGCTTGCTATGCTTAGTGCAGGGCACCCAGTGTGGGAACAAGTGACAGGACCAGGTCAGGAAGGCATGGTGACTTGTTGGCCCAGACCATTTGGGTTAAAGCATCAACAACTGTGTGGTTCTGGAAAAACACTGTGGGAGACCGTTGAGGTGCATCCAGGCCCAGCAGCTGGGGATCAGGGCAAAGTAGTGGCTGCAGTCAGTGGCTGTGCATAAGCTCAGCTGCAGGGATCAGCTGCAGCCCTCACAGAGTAACAGGGACTTGTTGCAAACACACATATAGTACCAAGGACCATGGCAGGCAGCAAGGGCTGGGGCCAACTGTGAGCACCTTGGCTGTTGTAGGAGTCCTGGCTGTCAGAGTGTCCTATCATGGCTACTGGATCTTGCCATGAATGCATAACAGTAAAGGTTGGTGACAGGGATCAGGGTAGGGATGTGCAGGTGCACAGCTGCAGAGGCTAGCTGCAGGTGAGTGTAGTGCTGCAGGCCATTGAGAAGACAGGGCAAAAGATGGTGAACTAAGCATAGCTTAGTTTTCATAAAGTCTAATGTTGTTTTTTTTTTTTCTGTTACTTTAAGTTCTTTTTTAAAGTTAAGTAGGATTTCTTCTCCAAAGCAGACAATAAAATACGGTAGGTACTATGAACATTCAACACATTTTGATCTACCAAGTGAGCTAAGGTGTAAGGAAGTTTACATGAATAGTATATAAACACAAGTAGCTAAATAAATACAGTAGGTTTTTCTTGAGCATGGCTACAGAATGTATTGTCTTCCTCTCTGAAAAGAACACAAATCATTATTATTTTCTATCTAAATGTTACAGTCCATTCCAACTGGTAAAACTGCAGTGAGGGATGACCTCAACAGCCCAGTTCTGTGAAGGGTGATCCTTATCTCTTTCAGGGACAATACAGCCCAGTGTTGAAATACTTTATCTCCTTCCCAGTCTTTAAATATGTATGAAGGGTAGGTAGGTGTTTGTTTTGATATACTGGATTAACAGAGTTAGTATTTAAATAGTTCCTCTTTTATTCCTAAAGTAACGCGTCTTAACATGTGAAATATAACCTCACCTTTGGTCATATTGTTTTAGTCTATTTGGCTGCAGGCTTAGTGTGACAGTCTTGCATCAATTTACATAGTGAAGATTATTTTTTGCTGCTGAAGGGACTAAAATTTCATGTTTAAGCATAGGCTTTCTGCAAGGAATAAGAGAACATGGTTAGGATCCATAGATTTTAAATGACTTTTAGATATGAAATATGTTGCTATGTCTAAAGATTCTTCTCTTTAATTAAGCAATACATATAGGCTTCTTCTTAATTATAAGAGATCATCATTAAACTGACCAAGATTGAAAATTGATGTTCTCAAACTGTTTCAGGATTAGTACTATTTAACAACTTTCTATTAGAAAGTCAAACCCAGCAGTATTACTCATATGCCTTTTCTTAACTTTTAAATTTTTTTTTATTGAAATTTAATTAACATACAGTGTTATATTAGTTTCAGGTGTACAATACAGTGATTCAACATTTCTATACATTGCCAAGTGCTCATCACAGTAAGTGTACTCTTAATTCTATTTACCTATCTTAACCTTTTTTCAAGAGTAAAACTATTTTTTTATTATGAAAAACTTCAAACATATACAAAAATATAATGAATAGTATAACTAATCCCCAATTATCAATTAATGGCCAATATTGTTTCATTTGTATCCCCACCCATTTCTCTTTCCCCTAAATTAATTTGAAGTAAATCCCAGATGTCAAAATTTTCTTAAATCAATGGATTAGGCAGATTTACAATTATGGTGAATAACAAAGACTATCAGTCAGAAGAAAGTTAAAAGAAAATATATTTATATATCTTCCACAATAATATCCAGTTTGAGTTTGTATATATATTGAATGCTTACTGTTTCCCTTTCTTGGAATCACTAATTGGGAATAATTATCACTTTGTCAGTTTACTATAATTCATTATGATTATTAGCTTTACCTCAGCCACTTACTAATATCATTAGTTAAGAAATATATTGTAAGACAAATCTTAACATTCTGGAACTCACATTGTAGAAAGGTACATAGACATGTATAAGAAAATAGCAGTGATGATAAGCATATATCAAATACATGCTGCAATTTTTTAAAATACTAAGGCAAGAGGGTTGAAATAGAAAAATCTCAGCTCCTTATTTATTACTAAGTCTTCTTACTCATCTGTGGGTAGATGCAGAGGAGTTACCAGTTCAAGATGTAGCAGCCAATGCCCATGCCTATTTTTAGTGGTACTGGCCACTAACCTACTTTTTAAAATAAATGATGCAACCTCTGGACATAATTTTTAATTGTGATCTCTTCTTGATGCTTTGATGTTGACATTTTTAAATTGATTGCCTGATATATGCTAACGTAAGAAAGAGATAAGTACAAATATTATGGAATGAATATATGGTACACTAAAGATGGCTTGATATCCCTGGACAATCCTCCCACTGAAAAGTAGGGTCTGTGGAAACCCCTTCCTTTGAATCTTTGAGGGTTCTGTGACTAACTAACCAGAAAGAACACAGGGAAAGTGGACTGTACCTCTTTCCGGGATGATGCCTTCTGGGACTGGCAGCTTCTACTTTCTGTCTCTTCGAATACTCCTTTTTGGAACTTAGCGACCATCTTGTGAGGAAGCTTAAGCTTCCCTCTGCAAAACGGCCCAGTGAAGGGGACCCAGCTCCTGCTGCTAATCACAACTAAATTTCCAGATGAATTACCTGCACCAGTTTACCTGTCACATGAATAAATCATCTTAGAAGTTGTCCTCTAATCCAAGTGAAGATGTTGCATCTCAAATTGATTAAAGAAAGGAAAAAGCATCTTCAGTTGCAGATTCAGGAGCAAAATAATTGATAACTGTTGTTTTAAGCCACTAGGTTTTGTTTATTACGAATCATTAAATAATCCTAGAGAGATAAATCTCCACACAAATTACTTTAGGAGTTGGCTATATGAAGGAGGGTTATTTCTGATGTTTACACTGTATTCTCAGACATTACTATCACCATTAAAACATCAAAGTGTTTGTTGACTGATCTGTATCCCACTAGTTCTGTATATGACTCTTCAAATTCCTTTCATTTTTTCCCCCCGTCTGTCTTGTATTCCTCTTGGCTTAGTTTTATTTGTTTGTTTGTTTGTTTGTTTGTTTGTTTATTTATTTTAAGATTTTATTTATTTGACAGAGAGAGACACAGTGAGAGAGGGAACACAAGCAGGGGAATGGGAGAGGGGAGCAGGCTTCCTGTAGAGCAGGGAGCCCGATGCGGGGCTCGATCCCAGGACCCCAGGATCATGACCTAAGCCGAAGGCAGATGCCTATGCTGTATGTTTGATATATTTTCCACCTCATGTGATCTGGTGTTAAGCTGTCCTCAACATGGGATATAAAATCTTTGAAAATAAGAACCATGTTTTTAATCTCTCAAAGGAACATATTTGTCACATAATCAATGTTTATTTTTGAATGAGTGATTTAAATACTGCTTTGCTTAAGGTTCTTATTCAGTGAGTCTGTATGATTTTTTTTCTACCTCACTATAGCTCACTGTAGTAACTTAACAAACTCTAATCTATCTTTTCTCCAATACAATTACTTGAAGTAGATTATAATGAAAATGATACTTTTTTTTATAACAATGATGTATGTTGAAATAAAAACCAATAGGGTAACTGTAAGATGCTGCTTTTTTTTTTTTCCACCTAAAGAAAATACTATAAATCAGTCCTATGATCCAGTGTTTTCTAAGGGAAATTGTACATGCAGGTGAGTTGAGGAGAGAAATGATCTCCCAGCTTTTAGCTCTCTTGTTATTTCCATTTAACTACATATAGCTGAGAGCTAGTGGCCTGAAATAAGAAGTAGTATATCAGACATCATCCAGTCAGGAATCAGAGACAACATCATTATTTTAACAAAGAAAATTTAATATAAGGAATTCTTAACCAAGTATTAGAGAAATGAAAGCACAAGAAGGAAACACTATGGTAGTACCTATAAGAGGTAACTACCACCACTGGGCTGAGAAGAGGCTGGAGTTATTAAGCCTTGCAACCTCAGAGAAGGGGCTGCCCTGTGGAGCCAGGTGCATTATTTCTGAGAAGGGTCTGAATGGGTTGTGACTTGTGTTCTGTGAATAATGGAAAACCTCACCCTGGAACCAACTGCTGCTGGAGGAACAAGCTGCCACTGTCAGGGTGAAGAACCACTGCTGGGGTTTGGCAGGAAGCAGGGTGTCCTTCTCCCTTCTTCAAGTGTCCTCTGTTAGCAGAGTTCAGCAAGGAGTTTGCTGGAAAACCTGAAACATGTTTTCCAGAGTCCCAGTATTACATAGCAGAGTATAAAAGTGTTGTCCTTTAAGCTAAGGGAAAATAGCTTAAAAATCAATCTATATAGGGAGCTTGGGTGGCTCAGTCTGTTAAGCATCTGCCTTCAGCTCAGGTCATGATTGCAGGGTCCTGAGATTGAGTCCCGCATTGGGCTCCCTGCTTGATAGGAAGCCTGCTTCTCCCTCTCCCTCTGCCCCTCCCACTGCTTGTGCTCTCTCTCTCACTCTCTCTCAAATAAATAAATAAAATCTTAAAAAATAAAATCCAATGAGTTGTTATTAAAACCATTGGATACTCAATTATCATGGTACTATTGATAAGATGGAGCAATTAACATATCAAAAGAGTGATCCTTTACAGCTTGAAATGTTACCATTTAAAATAAATGCATCCAGGGCGCCTGGGTGGCTCAGTTGGTTAAGCGACTGCCTTCGGCTCAGGTCATGATCCTGGAGTCCCGGGATCGAGTCCCACATCGGGCTCCCTGCTTGGCGGGGAGTCTGCTTCTCCCTCTGACCCTCTTCCCTCTCGTGCTATCTCCCATTCTCTCTCTCTCAAGTAAATAAATAAAATCTTTAAAAATAAAAAAAAATAAAAAAATAAAAAAAAATAAAATAAATGCGTCCAACTTCATATTTATGGTTTTAGTCTGGAGTAACTTTATTCAGTTATGCAATGAAAACAGAATCTGTAAATTTGAATCAATTTGGCCTTTTAGTTTGGTATTCGCAAGAAATGCATACATCAAGATACATTTCTAAGGCCCAGATAGTTCCATTGCTTCTCTTAATTGCATATAAGATGTTAAGGTATTTCAGAAATACATGACTCCAAAATATCAACTACTCTAATGAGGGAGATAAGAGAGAAAGAGAGAGAGAGAGAGAATGGGCTGCCACTACCAAGTTTACTTTTTAATAGAGACACAAAATATTTGAAATTTTTTTCAAAAGGGTAAGAGAAAAAAAGAAGGGGAGCAATGGCTAGAACAAGGGGTAAGGAAAAGAGAAAAATGAGAAATAACAATGAAAAAGGCAGTGAAATGAGCAGAGAGAGGAGACAGAGAGGAGGTAAAGAAAGGGAAGGAAAAGTGAGCGAGCAGGTAAGAGAGAAAGATATTATAAAAAAATCTTTCCAAATAATGTCTAGGGTTATATCTGCTTTGCTATTAAATAGAGACTCTGAAGAGTCATAGAAAATCCACTAGTTTAGAGGTTGATTTTTTTTTTTTTTTTATGTAACTGAATTTTCTAATGATCTTAATCAGGGTGTAATTTCTTGTGCATGAAGCCATTCTGGTATTTTTAAAGAGCTTTACATAAGTATTTCTATTTTCTTCAGATTCTAAAATTTCACAAAGGCCTAGATTTTGCCACTTTTAAAATACTCAACACACTGTAAATTAATGCACCATTTTCTTGTTAAAATCAGCCTTGCATAAAATGATCTGTAGCTGAACAGGAGCAATAACAAAGGTGTGAACTACTTCAGGGAAGTGCTAACTTCAGAGCCCAAATGAGAACATTTAAATGCTAAAATTTTTCAGCAACAGCAAACAGCTGTTTCTGCAAAATATCATCTCTTTCCCGTGTTTTCCAAACTGCTTTTTCTATGTACATTCACTTCTTCATTCTTCAAACTTGGACTTTTCTGCCACTTTACCAATTTTCAGTGCCCATTCATCCTTGAAATGTTTCATTTTTACTTCTCAATCCCTCCACCTCTGCAGTAATTGCAATGGAAGATGGGTATATGGCTTTGCTCTAAAAAATGAATTCAGTATTAGTGACATGTACCAGGCTGATGGCCTTGCAAACTGAAGGCCATTGTTTTAATCACAGTCACCCAGGCACCAAACAATGTATCTCACAGTTGCCTGAACAACTATTCTCAATTCTATCCTGAAAGAAGGGATAATGATTAACCCTTTGGCTTAAAATATAATTTGTGTTAATTTTTTAAATGACTGTGCATGATATGTGTTTCTGCTTGAAAAGACATACTGTATTGATGATGCCAATCAAATAGCCATTAATGCTATTGAATTTGGATGGCTCACTAAGGCAGACACCTGTCTACTAATTGTAAGTTCCAATTAAATTTGTGATTGCATAGAAATTAACTCTCAAAAAGAGGATAAACACATATTTCAAAGGCAACTTGGATGGTTCTAATATCATCATGAGCAAATTTTGCATTCCACAGGACATGTAAATTTCTAGCAATGTGTGTTATAAAATATGAAAGAAATAAAACTGGTCTCTCCATGCATAAGTAGACTATGCATGGATTGCATGTAAGTTTCCTACTGTCTAAAACAGCACCCTATCTCTACAAGTGTCAACTGAGAGTGGTTTCTTGGGGTTAAGATAAAAAAAAAAAAAGGCATAAGACTCAGGAAGACTAGATTTAAGTAAGACACATCTTCACAGTGAACTGATGGCAAGCCTCTGTGTAAATTTCTAAATTTCTCTGGGCATTACTTTTGTCAGCTATAAAAAGATAGTGTAGAGTAGGTAATCACAAAGGTCCCATACTCTTTTAATTCTCTCTGATTGAAACGATCATGGGCTCTTGAATCTAAAACAAACCCTATGGAAAAGTAGAGAGATTGAGAGTCTGCCTCAGTGAATCTTTAAAAGAGTATGACCCCTTGTGGGTAGTTAGAATCAGAAGTTCTCTCAATGTTGTTATTTGACATAGCTTTAAACCGTCTCTTTCTAAAATATAACCCCTCATATAACTTCACCATTAGAGCTTAATTACTTTGTACTTTAATGGGATTTGCTTATCAAGATTCTCCTTAAAAAGCAAATAACCTTTAGGACACACCATACTTTATTTTTGTCATTAGCTAATATAATAACTCAGATTGGTTTATAGCCTAAGCCTGCAGAATAGGACATAAACGAAGCAGAAGAGGCTAGAGCCCTGTCTTCGAGGAAAGGAAGGGGATCAGAGAAGGAAAGAACAATTCCTAGCTGCTAACTCATGTGTTTGGTGAACTAACCAGATTACATTTCATGGATTAATGTGATGATGAGATTATTTGAATTCCAATTATGCGAGGTAAAATTACCAAATTTGGAAGATTTAGTTCAAAGAAAAAAAAAACAAAACAAAACATGACATCTTCAAATACTAGAATGAGTATCAGGATGTCAAAGGACTGAAATCAGCACAAATGAGTAGAAATTACATAAAATAAATTGCAAGTAAATATCAGCATAAACTTCTTAATATTTATAGCTGTGAAAAGCCAGAATCATGTGTTTCTAGAGGTAATAATTTCTTCGCCCTTGAAAATTTCGAGTTTGGACAGCCACTGTCAGAAAAATATGCAAAGTTTCTTGCCTAAAATTAGCATTTAGACTAGCATTTAGAAAAAGTATTCCACAAAATCTGAATTCCAAAGGACACTAATTGTTATCTCTAAGGGGGAAACAGATTCTATTGTCCAATAAGTATGGTAAATGGCATTTGAGTAAAGTTAATCAACATGCAACTTTGATGTACATCTTCCCCTAATCTTTAAAGTAATAACACACTATTCAAATCCCCAGTGGGAAATCATGCTCTTTAAGTGTAGGTAACCATGGAATGCTTTTTTGTGAATGATCACATGACGTAATGTTTTATATATATATGTTGAAAAGTGTAATCTGTTTCACAAATTATATAAGATCTTATGTTCTTTCAGAATTTAATCTGGTTCAAACTATTAATATCCCCTATTGGAGTATAGAGTGGAAATTATGATTTAAGTATAGAATACTTTTAAGTCCTACAATTTTTTTTCCGCCTAAATCATATCTCATAGATAAATGCCCAGCTTGCCTAGACAGAAGATTGGGTAATGTCACACCTTTAGAAGGTGCAATCTTTGTTAGGAAGGCTATGGCAATATTATAATTACACACGATGCTTTTTAAAGAAGCAACATGAATAATGGCAGTTAATTCTTACACACATGAGAGTATACTATTACTGTGATCTTACAAGCGAGAAAACCATGTACAGGTAATTGAAATAACTTCTCCACGGCCATACATTTAAAAAATGGGTAGGACTCAGGGTGCATGGGTGGCTCAGTGAGTTAAGCGTCTGCCTTCAGCTCAGGTCATGATCCCGGGATCCTGGAATCGAGCCCCGCATTGGGCTCCCTGCTCAAATGAGGAGCCTCCTTCTCCCTCTCCCTCTGTTGCTCCTCCTGCTTGTTCTCTCTCTCTCTCTCTGTCAAATAAATAAATAAAATCTTAAAAAAAAAAAGGGTAGCCCTCAGTGTTTTTGCCTTCAGAATCTTTCCTAAAATTCTTACTACTTTCCTATGTTATCAAATATGTGTGATGTTTCTTCAGGAAGTTATCAAGCAAAGATCTTTAAAAATCGATAGACAGGGCGCCTGGATGGCTCAGTTGGTTAAGCGACTGCCTTCGGCTCGGGTCATGATCCCGGAGTTCCGGGATCGAGTCCCACATCAGGCTCCCTGCTCAGCAAGGAGCCTGCTTCTCCCTCTGACCCTCCCCCCTCTCATGTACTCTCTCTCATTCTCGTTCTCTCAAATAAATAAATAAATCTTTAAAAAAATAAAAATAGATAGACAGCAAAGTAATCTTAATGATTCAGCTACTTTCTCACATGAAAACGCTAAGGTGAATAAATTATCCCTGGGATTTCTTTCTGGCTTTGTGATGGTAGAGATAAACTGAAAAATAATTTCCATTCAAAGAAGACATTTGCACACTGTTATTAGATCAAGGGGCCTCACCGTCACTTGTTATAGACTTCTGTGCAAAACAGGATTGATTTTTATCAATCTGAAATTGCTCAATGGAAATAGTTATTGCTTAACAGAGAAGAATGGACCAAATTGCCTCTAAGCTTCCTTTATCTGTATGACTGTAGGAGCCAAATTTTAACTACTTTTCCTGCAAAAGATACATATGATGAACATTAAAAGAAAAGACACATGGTCTTTTCAGAAATTTAGCAATTTTTTTCAGCCGATAGCACTGCCAATTTGCTAAGAAACAAAGAATTTTAAGAAAATTAGCTCTAAATTCAAGGCTATGAGGAAAAGTCTAGCATTACCATACATATGCCAGGATGGTTTTAAATTCTTTGGATCGAGTATTTTAATTTTTTAAAATTGCCAACAGTTTGTTAGGAGATAACCTAAATTAGCAGTTCCTGTAAAAAGAAGGATTGCATTTTCCCATTCATCGACATTGTTAAACATTAAATCTGCATTCATTATGAATCCATGAGATAAGTAGTTTTAGTAATTTTTTTCCTATTGTGGAAAAATGGTAGAAACTGTAAAATATCAGAGGAAAAATTTTATCCTGAATAGAAGAAAGCACTAATAAATCAGAGATCAGTAGTTTAGACCCATTCACTTTTCAGACTTTTGCTGTTTTTCTGGTAGCTATATAATGTAAACCTTAATCTGAATCTATATTTAATAGAGCTTTCAGGACTTATTAGATCAACTCAAGCTGTCTTTTCCAGAAAAAATACACTGTCTACGATTCTTACAAGAAGACCACTAAATTCATCTATCAATGCTATTTAATTTTCTTTAGTTTTCCTTTATTTTATTGGGGAAAAGTTTATATTTGATCAATAAATAAGATTTCTGGCCTCTGCAAAGCTCAGTGCTTTTGGTTTATCTAAGACCTCCTGATAAAACATTCATGACTAAAGCATTGAAACCCATTCTGTTGCTTCCTTCTACTACTTTAGTTCATGGAGATGTTCTGAGGGCTGGCCATATGCTTTCTGAACTTTCCTGAATGACAGCTGCTTAGTTAATCAGGGGTAGACTTCCAAAATACTGTTCATCTGCTGTCCTTTCTTTGCTTCTTATTTTTGAATCTCAGAAATAGAACAAACTAGGTTCTAGGTAGAACCTAGTAGAAATAAATTGGAAGAATAAATCCTATCACTTCTTCCTAATCCATGTATATGGAAAATATTTAATCTTTCCATAATTCTTTCAATTTATAAAAAAAATTAACTAGGGAATTATGTTACTAGCATAACTCAGAGACTAGCATAACTCAGATAACTTCTCCCATCTTGCTTTACCCACACTCCGTAAGAACTGAATACCTTCTTTCCCAAAATCTGCAGTTTGATAGGTTCACTAAAACATGATTTTTTTCATACTTGACAAATATTTGAAATTCATACTTTAGTCTTTTCCTTATACAATTATCTACAGACAATGCACATTTTATAAATATATGATATAAAGATTGTGGGTGGTGACTCCCTTCCACCCTTCCTTCCTTCCTTCCCTCCCTCCCTCCCTCCCTCCTCTCCTTTCTTCCTTCCTTCCTTCCTTCCATCCTTCCTTCCTCCCTTCCCTCTTTCCCTCAAGATCGCTATTTCATTGCTGGGCCCTATGCTAAACAAGGGATACTGTGGATGATGCAGTAATTGTGACCCTTTTCTTCACATCACTTAGAGTCTAAGGGAGAGACCGGAAACTATCAAAATTGTATACAAATAGCCTTTTGATGTGTTTTATATTGTATATTGTGGCAAGTACAGTGAAGTCAATGGCCAAAGATTTTGAAATAGATTAATACCGAGTGAGTGCAGGTACAGCCTTAGATAGAATAGTAAAGAACGCTTTTCTGGCAAAGTAGGACTTTAAACTGGCACTTGAGCAATGAGGAGGAGACACCCATGGAAAAGAATGAGTGTGCTTATGAGAGAGAATGATTCACTCAAGAGACTGGCATAAACAGTCTGACTCTGATCAGTGAAAGATGGGCTATGGGGATAGATGGTATTAAGTAGAAGAGCAATCTGGCTTGAAGTTGGAGAAGTAAGCTCAGGCTGCATCAGACAGGTCTTGCAATCTATATCAAGGAGTGTGAATTCCTGTATGAGTGCCACAGAGAAACACAGAAAATACTAAGAAAAGGTGTTATAAGATTAATTTTACATTTATAAAAATATCTTTTTCTGTAGGGAAATAACAGCAAGAGTGAAAGGGGGAGACAAATTAGTGGTCTATTAAAATGAGCTAGATTAGTGTTGGTGGTGAGGACTAGCGTAGTAGAGAGGTAGGACACTGGGAAGAATATAAGTTTGATTTTGGAGGCAATTTCACAGAATTAGTGATGGTATAGGGTTCTCTGGGAGGGGAAGAGTGGAATCTAATATGATTTCTCAGTTTTCAGCTTGAATGACTCAGCAAGTAGTAGACCTGACCACTGCAGTGTGGGTGCCTGGAGTTGGTCTGTGGGTGGGGGGAGGAGTTGAGAGGGGAAAATTAGGAGTTTACTACTGGGCGTATTAAATTCAAAAGTAATATTTTATTTGTTCGTTTTGTTTGCACATGAAGAGAGAGACCTGTATTGATATAAATTTGAATAGAATATAATCTTAGGAAGAGAACAGGCCACTCTATTAGTTTCCCAGGGATGCTGTAACAAAGTAGCACAGATGTAGTGATTTAAAACAACAGAAATTTACTCTTTCACAGTTCTGGAGGTATGAAGAAATAAATCAAGGGGTCTCCAGGGCCATGCTCCCTCTGAAGATTCTAAGGAAGTGATTCGCTTTTCTTTCCCAGTTTCTGGTTTGTGGCAATGGGGCCACTATCTAGGCCCCTATTTTCACATGGCTGTGCTCCCAGTGTGTTTCTGTGTCTCCACATGGCATTCTGCTTCTTATGTCCATCTCTCTCTTCTTGTAAGGATAGCAGATACATTGGATTAAGGTCCCAGACTATTCCAGTCTCACTTCATCTTAACTAATTACATCTGCAATGACACTATATCTAAACATGGTGGCATTCTGAAGTTTTGTGGGTTGGGACTCCAACGTACCTTTGTGTGGAACACACTTCAACCCATAGCTCACCTATAAAGAGAGTGTAGAGAAAGAGAAAAAACAAGCTTAGCAATGAACAGTTGAAAAACGTCAGCATTTAGGTTTCTTGTGGTGAAGGTACTGATGAAATTCTAGAGTGTTAGGTGGGAGGAAGTCAGGCATGTATTTCACTACATTAAGTTAAGAAAGTATTTAAGGCGGGAAAGGTAAACAGAGTTCAATCCTATTGTGAGGAGTAAAATGAAGGCAGAAAATGGCTAAGGTCATCAACGAACAACAGAATTACTAAGGTCTGTAATGATAATCCTGGCCATTAATAAAATATTAAGTTATGCCAAGTCAACATTATTAACAAAGCAAGAAAATGTGAAGTGTCTTTTAGAAGGATTTACATAGAAGTTATTATTTGTTACATTATTATGTAATTTGGGTGTTGATGTTCTCTGGAAACTCAATGATGAATAACAGCTAATTTCCAAGATTAAAAGGATTCTGTATGGCTAATTAGCCCTATGTTGTCTATGTATATGATGGAATAGAAGAGATCTCTTTTGGGGTGCTTGAGTGGCTCAGTCAGTTAATCGTCTGCCTTCAGCTCAGCTTATGATCCCAGGGCCCTGAGATTGAGCCCCGCATAGGACTCACTGCTCGGCAGGGAGCCTGCTTCTCCCTCTGCCTGCCACTCTGCCTATCTGTGCTCTCTCTCCCTCTGTCAAATAAATAAATAAAATACTTAAAAAAAAAAAAGAAGAGTTCTCTTTCCTTTTAGTTCACTGTGGAAGGAAATAAATTTGGACTCTGTTTTTACACTGAATAAAAAGAAATTTTATCCTCACAAGTGAGATAAATGTAGAAAATGAAATGAAAATTTGAAAAGAGAATATAAAAATATATATGCATAATACAGATTTGGGGACTAAAAAATACTGGAAAGCTAAAAGTTATAGAAAAAAAAGATAGAAATATTTGATTATATATAAAAAAACCCAAATGGCAAGAGATATCATAAGCTAACAAACACTAATTGATCTATCATTTCTAACGTTAAAATGTATAATATATGACTCTTACGCCCTAATTTACAAACATCGAAAATGAAAATATAGAGTAAGAGTGAAGTAAGATAAAGAAAAAAACTGAAAACAAATGTGTATATGATAAAAATAATACTATGTTATCTTAATTAAGTAGGTGTGTGTATGTTTGTACGCATGGCATATACATCTGCATAAAGAGATGGACACAGTTACAGTCCCTGAATGATGCTTAATTTAAGGAGATGGGAATTTAGGTAATTTTTACATTCTTCCATCTACTAATATTTATAAATTTAGTATGATGCAGAGAAAAGCATGGAGTATCTTCTCATTGTGAATAAATGAGCTGACTCGGTTTCTCTAGATATTTTTTGGTGTCTACAATTCACTTTATTCTTGCACATTTTTAGAAAGATCCACGGAATGGACATATATGATTGTTTTCTCTGAGTAAGGAATTAGGAATACAGACTATTTACATGCCTTAATGGGCCTGATATTGTAATAGATAAAATAGATCTCAAAACAAGTACATTATTTTTACATTTTTTACTTTTTACTTTATAAGCACCATAATGTGAGTCAAGGATTTCTATATATAAAGATTTATTTTGTATGACTCTTTGTCTTCTTGCTAGTTCTCAAATATCTTGGCCCTAGATAATTTTTACTCTTAGACTGCTTAACTCACCTTGTCTTAAAGCTAAAAAAAAAGGGGGGGAAATATACAGGACATATAAAGATTGGCTGAATAAATCAAATTAGTGATAAAATTTAATGTTCTTAAAAATGTGAATGAAAATAGAAATTACAAGTATATATGTACTTAAATAAACGTGTTCATTTTTATTATATTAAACAAGTACCTGTTGTTTCTCATGATAATGTACAAATGTACAGTTCAGGAAGAGTAGGATGTAATTCATTATGAGACAGATTAATGCAATCTTCTACTGAGTCCAAACCTAAAATATTTTAATTTATGTGCTATTGTTTAGGAGAGGAAAACTCAAATTATTCTCTCATAAGCGAACTGGGGAATTTCCCTAGTCCTCCAAAACTATCAAATGAAGAAACAACATCCTTTCTCTGTATTATATGCAATAACATAAGCAGAAAAGTAATGAAAACCTAGGGAAATATGGGCTCACATTTATCCAGTATAGTTCTGAAATACTCCACAAGAAAATCTCGAGAACCGAGGAAGCGGAAAATATTCTCCCATTATTTTCTTGTACTCTCTCCATAAAACTGGTTTGAAGGAGGAATTGCTCAGTTATTAGTTTCTATAGAAGCAGTTTAACCATTTTCCTGGGGAGCATAGTTGCTTAGGAAACTCAAATATATTAGAGCACAGAGGCTGAGACTAGACACCTGCTGGTACACCCAGTTTCAGGCTGCCATCTTTACCCACTTCTCTCTCTCCTTGGCTGTGCTTTCATAGGGCGGAAGTGCAGAGTTGGAAAACCAGAGCCATTCATGGGACAGGGTGGAGATCATGTAATTGCTTGTGGGCTTACCATAAAGACTACCTTTGGTAGTAAGTTGTTTTTGAGGGCAAATTGGGCAGCATGTTCCTCCTCTGAACATACCTTCCATTGGCCAGTGGGATAATCTCTGTGGATTTACTATAATCATGTTCTCTAGAAACCTTGGCACATTAAGAAATGGTAATTGAATTTCATGAGATCCATTTTCCCAAATCTGCTCAATTAAGAAAAAAAAAAAAAGCAAGGGCATAGGTATACAAGATACATTCTAAACCTTAGGCTGGTTTCCCGAAAATAGCAATGATGTTTTCCCTTTGAAATGTATAATGATATATAAAAATAGAGTGTCTGTTATATAACCACTTTAGGATTTTTGAATCAATGAATAATTCTGGTTTTAATTAGTTGTTTTATTTTTTATATGAAAATATAGGTTGTATAGATAGGAGGTTATACACATTTATCTCTCCATCTATCTATCTAAATGGGTTTTGCAATGCCTTTTGAAAGTTGACCACTCATTTTCAGCTGATATCCTTTAAAAATGTGAAATGATGATGGCAATGTGGTAACACATGCTGCAAATGTGACTCGTGGTCTCAGCACGCCAGGCTGCAACATTTCACAGCTGTTCAGTAGACGCGAGGAACTAAGCAACAGAACCCATGCAAGTGGGCTGGGAACCCCTAGATGACACAGCATCATAAAAAGAGAAAAAAATAAACTTTGCAATTAACTAAAGCAATCCCTGAGGTTTGAGGCTCAGCATTATCCCTGCCTTCCTTGTTCTGTCTGTGAAGCTTTTAGAGACAGGCAATCACAACATTTTCTCAAAAACATTCTGTTGTAGCAGATTACCGTAGTTACTCATATTTTAGCAGTCAACAATCCCAGATATTCAGAGATTGAGAGAGAGAGAGAGAGGGTAGAAAGAGAAGAGTGGCCTAAACTCTAATTCACGTTACCCTAGAGTTAAAGTGAAATTTAAATTGTTTTACAAAGTGTTAAACTTTCCAATTAACTTTGTTTTCCTTTGATAGTTAAGAGAACCCTGAGATTCTATTCACACACTACCTGCTTAGGGTCAAGATCCACACTTTGGATTTTCATCTTCTTTTTTGTGTCAAGTTTTCCCCAAACATAAGAGAGATAAATGCCAAATGTTTTATCCACAAGTAATAGTCCATGGCACCATCATCTCAGAAAATCCTCTAATCTGGCCACCCCTCCATGATTATTGGCTCTTCACACTGGAATGAATTCCCAGCTTCACTAGGATCTCAGGCTCCACTTTGCACTGCCAAGAGCATATGCCTGTCATGACCTGTTAAGTGCTATTCTGGTCTTTCTGGAGCAAAGATAACTGGCATAATCTGTGCCCTCTCTCCAGTAAAATAACAGCTCAAGTAGAGATTCAGAGAGGCCTCTTCTTCTCTTATTTTCATTTTTCAGTTCACTCAGTAATTATGAGGCATTAAATCTGTGCTTCATTGTGCTAAGTACTATGCTTTCACAGATACCAATATGAATCAACATCTTTACAGAACTATCATTCCATTTCACAATTCCCCCTCAGAAGTTTCAGTCCTTCACTGTCTGCGGAACCTGGGCCACCTCCAGGGCCATCTGTTTACACTGAACTGATTTTGTACCTGGACATTCTTAGTTTCTATGGCTGCTCGATAATATGTCAGGGTCTCTCTTTAAGCAGAAGCAAATAGCTTCTTTGGGGCAGGTTTTTGTTCCTTTTAATGTTCTGCCTGTCTTCCTGTAAAAAGGTAAAAAGATCACAGTGGAGGGCTAATGTGGACGGGGAGAAAGAACGACAGAAGGAAATATCCAAAAGCATATTAAATCATTTTACATATAATAAATATTTATGGGTCTAAACTAACAAAATGACTCTAGGTCTGTGAACATTTCCAATAAGCTAATGTAGTCATTTTAATTTATCCTCAAGTTTCCCATTTTCTGTGCAGGATTTTGGATTTTCTTTTAAAATACAACTTTACTTGGTTCATTAAAAATGTATTTTCCACAGAGCAGCCAAAGAGGGCCATTTAAAACTTTTTCAAATCCTATTATGCCCCTGTTCAAAGCACTCCAGTGTCTTTCCATCACACTATGGAAAAAACCTCAAAGGTCATACCTACAAGTTCCTACATGATCTGCCCCTGATTACCTTTCTCCCCTTTGTACCCTGCAGTGGTCTCTACGCTCTCCCGCACCGTGCCCTGTATACTCCTGTCTTAGGTCCTTTTCCTGGTTATTCTGTCTTAAAAACTTGTCCCCAGATAGTTGACGGCCCATTCCCTCATTCCTTCAGGACACTGTTGCAGTGTGTCCTTCTTGAGATACCTTTTTCTATCCCCATATCTAAATGTCAATACTCACCCCTCTTTATTCCTTTACCCTCTTAATCATTTTACTCTTGGTATGCACTCCTACATGATATATTGTGGGTTTGTTATTTCGTTTTGTTCACCAAATAGACTGTAAGTTCCAAGAAAGTACAGAACTCTATCTTCTTCACTGTCGAATTCTTAGCATCTAGAAGACTGCCTAGAAAATAACAGAGATCAAAATATTAGTGAGTTGAATGAAATAATAGGTGGATGGATGGATGGATGGATGGATGGATGGATGGATAGAAGGATGCATGGATGGATGGATAGATGGATGGATGGATGGATGGATGGATAGAAGGATGGATGGATGGATGGATGGATGGATGGATGGATGGATGGATAGAAGGATGCATGGATGGATGGATGGATGGATGGATAAAGATCTCTATGAGTAACAAGCAGGATAGTGTTCATGTTCTCTTGAGTTACTTCAGAAAACTTCTTCTGGAGTGCCACTTTCCCAGATTCTTCTGGCTGTCTCTTTTCATGAAATAAAGCAGAGATCAGGCTTTGAAATGCTTTTTCAATAATGAGTATAGGTGTTTTAAGTGACTGTACACTCTATTATAATGGATAGTTTATCAAATCCTTGTTCTTGAGGAGTTCAACATAAAACGTATACTGTATGATTCCGTCTTATTAATTGATACTGATGTTGTAATGAGAAAAATTGCAGAAAATAATGAAAGTATGTTAGTCTATGTATTCATAGTCTATGCTATGGGGCACATTTTGCTTTTATAGTTTGTCACATCTTAAAATCAGGTGTTATAAGTGAATATATCTTTGCTGTAATGATTTAAACAATAATAAAATGAGGAGCCAAAAAAAAGTCCCCTGTGTTAGCTTGGGTGTCCTCAAAAATGACTTGAGACAACACACTATCTTGTGTGCAGATAGTTTGAGAAGTAATGCCAGAGAGTAGGAGGGAAGAATCAGAGAGAGTGAAACAGAGAGAGGAAAACCAATATAAACGTGCATTATTGATTTCATTGCTATAGGCAACAGATGCTTCTGGGAAGCATATGAAAAGCCTTCCAGGATTGTCTAGTCAAAGCATTTGTCCATCAGCTCTCATGGGAATTGATCAAAGATTGCTGCTTCAGAGTTGTTATGCCTGTACTTCTGAGGCGTCCATGCTGTGAGTGATTTCTACTTCTACCTTGGCAGAAATCATGGGAGAAGCCTAGAAGATGTGAGTCTGGGGCATTAGTAATAGAGGGAGGAAAAGTCCAGCCGCACTCCATCTACCTGTGTGCTGCATGAAGTCCACTCTGCTACTGAGTCTTCAAGGTAGCTCCAGAGGATTTAATATGCAAGGGGTAGTAGAATAAGCTACAGTTCTCTTTACTGAAACTGGCCCTAAGGCTGTTAGGGATATTTATCTTCTCCCTTCTCCACCACCAATTTTGTCTATGCCTCCCGTTCTGGCAGCATTTCATCTGGTCTTGGTTGCTTGCCTGAGGGGTTGACACAGACCTTCATTTCGGAGAAGTATAAGCCTTGAGATCTTGATCATAACTGTAATTGCTGCAGTCGTCCTTTTATCATAGTGCTGGACATGGAAGCACAAGAGAGGCCCAAGTGGATCTTCTGATTTTCCACACACCTCCCTGCCTCCAGTATGTGTCTGAGAACCCAGCACTCCCATGCTTCCTAGTATAAATATCCCCAATCTCCTACCGCCAGGAACCAGAACATCTAATCCAGCAGAGGCTAAGGTTTTGGGCAAGGCAATATAAATTTCTTATTGGTGACTGGCAGTGATGGTGAGAGAGGCCAGCCTTACCCAATCCCTGCCCTGTGTGTTACAGAATACAAGTTATTGAAAACAAGCTCCATATTTCAAGAACTCAGTTCAATGCATACGCTATATCCTGGTAGACAACATCTCAACCCTGAGAAGTGTTTTGTCAGAAACGTTACCTTCATTGAGCCTTTATTAAAACATCTTATTTTTCCAGAATGCCAGGTCATCTGGATAAGGCTGAATCAGTCGATCTCATAGTCATGTGCTCATTGAAACGTTACCTTCTCTGTAAAATGGATCTTTTAGACGGGGGTGAGGCCACATGTTATAAATCTTGGATGTTTGTACTAGCAAAAACTTTGGGCAGGAAAGGCAAACCTGTACTGAAGAAAGACTCAATCCTATTTAGGATGAAATGCTACTCGCCAGGATGAAGGTGCCTGACGTAATCACTTTGCCACAAAGTGACTAGACATGTTTCCTGGTAGGATGGAACCATTTCATAGGCTCGGCATTAGTCTCTGGTATGAAAATTTCAGACTTCCAAGCATACACAGAAGGTATATTTGGCTTTTTGAGAAGAAGTTCAAATCACTGGGCCCACACATAATTTCTATCCCTGCTACCACAGGCATTGTACTCATGACTTGTTCCACCAACACTTGGGTAACTAAAGACATAATTTGGCTAATTTCTGCTGGTTGGCTCATCCTGTTTACCTGGTTTTTGAATGTGTTCTTTGTGGTATATCAACTTTAGCGGCCATTAACTCGAGACACAAAAATCTTGACTCCCATATGTCTACCAGTGCACTGGTTTCTTCAACTTCTTTGACCTTGAACTTCTAATCTCACTGCTTTCATGCTTGTCATGAACTGGTAAATGACAATGTGTGTCCTGACCTCATGTCAGGTCTTTCTTCATGCCAAGTGACTAAGTTCACCCCTCCCAGTTCTGCCCACAGTGAGGACTCTTATTGTCATTGCCCTTTACTGCTACTCCTTGTTGTATGTTGAATTGTGTTCCCCTAAATTTTGTGTTAAAGCCCTCACCCCTGGTATGTGAATGTGACCTTATTTGGAAATAGTGTTTGTATGGATGTAACCAAGTTAAGATGTGGTCATAACAGATTAGGGTGGTCCCTAAGACAGTGACTGGTGTCTGTATAGACAAAGGAGAGGGAAATTTGGATACAGAGACAAGCACAAGGAGAACATCATGAGACAATCAAGGCAGAGACTGGAATGATTCAGATGTAAGACACAGAACACCAACGATTTCTGGCAACCATCAAGAGTTAGGAACAGGCAAGAAAGGATTCTTCCCCAGAGCCTTCAGAGGAAACATGAACTTGCTGACACTTTGAGTTCAGACATTCAGCTTCCAGAACTATGAGAGAATAAATTTCTGTTGTTTTATGCCGCCCAGCTTGTGGTACATTGTTATGACAGCCCAAGGAAACTAATAAAATCCTCATTGTTCTGTCCCGCAGCAGCTTTACATTTCCACCTGGCCTCAGCTTTTCAAGCCCCTTGTGAACTGTACTTCTGTCAGCCATGAGACCAGAGTGGGGAACTGAGGAATAGACCTTGGTGAAACAGAATCTAGGCTACCTGCTCATCATGTAACTTACTCGTACCCTCCAGATCTGTTTGGGCCAGTTCCAGATGTACCACTTCCAATGCACAAAGGATGGTTTCTGCAACCACCTGACCTTGGGATTTGGTAACCTGACAGTAGCAGGATGAATGCTGGGCCCCTCTGATGGCACAGTCCCTTGCTGTTCTTTGTTCAGGCATTCATCTGTGTAACAGGAGTTATTTTTCACACACAGGGTAGTTCTCTGCTGCCAGAGACGTGGCTCTGCTACAGAACACTAGCATCTGTGCTGAGACACTCCAATTAGAGCTTTCCAGAGACCTCAAACAGCTTCTGTCTCTCATATGGATGCCTGTAGCATCATTGTACTCACTGAGTCATACAACCGAGCTACAGGGCTTCTTGCACAACAGATTGGACCTGTATGCAAAGCCTTCTTTTCGTCCCTCAAACTAAATTTCACTAAAGAAGACAGGTTGTATGCTTTAATGTCAGGAATTCATTCTTTTTCTTGAGCTACCAGCTTCTATGAAGTAAGAAGACCTATAAAAAACTTCATTCCTTGGGCTGGCTGGGCTTTCCAGGTTGTTTCTTTCTCTTACTTTCCAAATCCTGCAAGCATACTGTGGGTTTAATCAGTTCAGGGCCTATACTACAGATTTCTCTCTCTCTCTCTCTCTCTCTCTCTCACCATAGTTGTCGATCACAGGTGTCCCAAAATACTGCTGATAAAGGGAGGATATCAAAATGATTAGGGGTCTCATTTAACCTTCAAATCTAGCTCAGTCTCCCAAAGCAGACTTTTTTTTTCTTTTTTAAAAGATTTATTTATTATTTGAGAGAGAGAGAGAGAGAGTGGGCAGAGGGGAAGAGGAAGAAGGAGAAAGAGAATCCTCAAGCAGACTCCCTGCTGAGCACAGAGCTCAACGTGGAGTTCTATCCCAGGACCCTGAGATCATGACCTGAGCCAAAACCAGAGGTTGGACGCTTAACTGACTGAGCCAACCAGATGCCCCACAAAGCATACTTTACCTGAGCTCGGTGGTATATAAGGTATGTAAATGCTATTTATAAAATAGTATTTTGATTCACTCTCTGTAAATATTCCTTGGGAATAGTCTCCATCTAGGGCAAGATTTAAATGTTCCTGCAACTCTGCACATAAAAACCATCAAATTCCATTAGAAAGCAAACCTGTATCTATAACAATATTGTTCCATCTTTTCCTTTTAGAGAAGTCAATGTCTAAAGTACCCTGAAGATATGTATATGGTTTTCTTCAACAGTTAGATCTATATCAGGAACATATCCCTCAATAGTCTCTGAATTTTAATGTCCCAGGGGATGCGTTTAAATACTATAGCTCCAAGAAAATTTCAGAAAAGGCCTCCTTACCTATTATTAAGTAAAAGCATACAAAATAAAATTTCCATTTAGGTCTTAGGCCTTACACTCCTATATTACCCTTCCCAGCAGAATCCAATCTTCATGCTATGCACACTTGGCTCTTCAGTGTGGAATTATACCAATATATGCATATATGGTCTTAATTTATTACCATCACTTCAGAGTTTTACAGGGAACATGCCCAAGGAATGAACACATATAGTATACTGGAAATTCAAATCAAATTAGGAAAAAAAAAGTCTTTTCTCAACTTTTGCTTCCGAGAAATGATATCCAAAAAGAAATGTAAAATTTGGTCTAAATCTACTCCTGTATACCACAGAAGAGACACAAAACAAATGTGTCTGTTTGTTAATAAAGATCCCTTGTTTGCTTCTAGAGTATGTGGGTAGCAGTTGGGCAGGGTGTGATGTTTTTGAAGCTTAAAAATAATGTTGAAATAATTCCATGATATAAACTTTTTGGTTTAAAAAACTTTGAGTTTTATAAATTAGTAATAAATTATAATTAAATATATAATTTCTTTCTGAATAGTTTCCTGAATAATAAAATAAAAAAATAATAAGTATTTTTTTCAATGTATTTTAAAGTTTTCATTTTAGGGGTGCCTGGGTGGCTCAAGTAGTTAAGCATCTGACTCTTGGTTTCCACTCAGGTCATGGTCTCAGGGTCGTTGGAGGCACCGAGCTCAGTGGGGAGTCTGCTTGGGACTCTCTCCCTCTCCCTCTGCTCCTTCCCCTGCTCGTGATCTCTCTTTCTCTCTCTCTCTCTCTCAAATAAATAAGTAAATCATTAAAAAAATAAGAAAAATAAAATTTGGGTTTTAGGTCACTTTCATTCTTTTTTTTTTTTTTTTTTTTTGAGATAGTGCAAGAACACAAGCCAGGGGGAGGGGCGGAGGAAGAAGGAGAAAGAATCTTAAGCAGGCCCCACACTCAGTGAGGAGCCCGATGTAGGGCTTGTTCTCATGAAACTGAGATCATGACCTGAGCCCAAATCCAGAGTCATATGCTGAACCGACTAAAGCCCTAGGTCACTTTCTTGATGCTCATTTTCATCTTTTTTTTTTTTTTTGCCTTTATTGTAGTGAAGTGGACAGAATGGGGTATGCTTTTTTCCCCCTTCTCCTCTCTCTCTATGCCCATCTCCTTCTCTCCTCTCTCTCTCTCCTTCTCCTTAGTTCTCTTGAAACATTCATTTATTGATTGCCCTACTTGTGCTGTCCAAAGACCACTCAGACCAAAATCCTCCCCAACCAAATTGAACACTTTCTCCTTACTGTATTGTGTGTGTGTAAATATTTATAATTTTTACCAGAATTCTCTTTCCTCACTAATGAAAATATAGAACATTAGTTCATCTTTATCCTGAAGATCCATGTTTACAACTTGTTTTAATGATAATTATGAATTTTTAAGAGTAATACCAATATGCTTATTTTTTATGTAGGTAACTGATTTTCAGTGCCTGAGGTACAACCTGTTCACATACAAGAATTCCATTAGGATCTTCACAATACTTCACTTGGTATATTCCAAGGCATTGTGAAACCATTTTTTTATCCACACACGAGTACACTGCCATAATACATAACTATAAATACGTATTTTCTGGCTTAAATGTGGTAGGCAAGATCCTAAGAAGGTCTCCTCACATTCCCATTCCTGGGATATAATGCCATACCCTTGAGTGCATCCTCTATAATGCCATACCCTTGAGTGCATATTCAGTCTGTGGTTATGATGGAATGTCACGCCCATGATAACATGAGTAGTTAGTTGCCTTTGAGATAATTAAAAGGACAATTATCTTAGGTGGGCCTGACATAACCAGGTAAGCTTTCAAAAAAAGGTTAAACTTTAGAGACACTCTCCTGCTGGCCTTGAGAAAAGCCTCCATGAAGTCTACAGCTGCAGGGAGGGAAATTCTTCCAACAAGCAGCGAGCTTGGAAGAGGACCCTGAGCCTCAGGTGACACTGATCCTGGTTAATACTTGATTCAGGCTTATGGGAACCAGCCTAGAGACCCCCTGCTAAGGCTTGCCTGGACTCCTGATCCACAGAACTGTGAGACAATGACAGGCTGTTGTCCTAAGACACTAAGTTTGTGACAATTTGTTACAGAGCAATGGAAAGTAAACACACTGAACCAGGATTAGAAGGAAACAGTTCCCAGTTGTTTATGACTGTATTTGTCGATATTCTAACTAAATTGTTTTCCATTAAAAAGAACAATTATTAAAATATTAACAGTAACAACTGTAATATATGGAATGCCTTAATTCTTTACTTATGGTAGGTCACGTAATTATTATACAAACTCCATGAGATGAGCATTAAAGTTCTGAATTCACAAGCAGGAAAGGGAATCTTAGGGAAGTTAGCTCTCCTATCAGAGGGGGTGGAGCTGCAGGTGATGTGCTGACTGGGAGGGTTGAAGAAAAGCCCTCTGGCAGACAGAACCTTCTTTGATTTACAAGCTCACACCCTTCCCACCTCAGTATACTGTACTTCATTATGTCTAGGAAATTACACACATGGTATCCTTTTTTGCACCGGGTTGCTAATATCAATAAAGTGTGCACCTATAATGAAGGACTTTAAAATCCAGCAGGGAAAACAGATATGAATGACACAATATCTTCCCAAGTCTAATGAAGCACTTGCACATTGGGGTGATAGTCTGGTGGGATTAGAAATCACTTAGAGAAGCCACGGCAAATGAGCTAAGCCTTAAATACTCTAAATGATCTTTCTGGAAGAAAAATTGGGGCTGCAGTCACTCGAGGTGAAGAAATGAAATGCTGTACTTGGAATTGTAAATGTACAGAAAAGGTTCACAGAATGTTGAGTAGACAGGAGCACAGGGGAGCCAAAGATATAACTTCGTTTTATACCTTAATGTATGCTTCCTGCATTGTCTACATGTTTTCAATATTGTCTCCATTTGTTTTGCTCTTTCTCTCAATTTCCACACTCCTTAATCTAACTGGGTTTTGCATACTAAATTGAAATTTTTGAATCATGGTGTCAGCACTACATTTTTGGATATATCTCAGCAGAACCTTATTTTAAGGTCCACTTCTCATACACCCAAACACACACACACACACACACACACACACACACACACACACACACACAGACCCTGTGGGCTTATAGTTTATTGCTAAACTCATGATTGATGCTTAAGATATGGATTATATGTATTCTTTATTTTCCTTTTGTCTTTAATATTTTAAGTATTTTTAAGCGATATTCTTGATTACTAGAGGTACATGGCAAAATCTTATGTACTGAGGACAGAAAATTAAACCAGTTAGGCGAGAACACTAACGTGGGAATGGTGTTGTCTGGGGAAAAAGCTGGGACCAAAGATACCAGGAAAACAGTTAATGAAGAATGTGTGTCAGAGGACAGTAAACCTTAGAGAATGAAATAGAAAGATATTCTAGGAAGTAACTGAGGAACTGTCAGAATAAGTGGTCAGAGAAGGGTTTTCTAAAGAGATGGAATCGGAACATGCATATTATATGTTTTCTGATCCATCAAATATATGGTCTACAATGAGCCATCTTTGGCTGTGAAGGCCTTTTGTTTAATTAAGTATAGCTCTTAATGGAAAGAAAATATGGTAGGAAAACAAAACCCTACTTCTGTACCAGAAAAATATACATGTCCAATACTAAGAAAAAAAATAAAGATAAAATGCTGTGGAATTCCCTATTAATGCATTATAAAAAGAAAAGCTGCCTAAAATCAATTTGTGATCACGGACAACTTTAACAAGCAAAACAAATTTAGCAAATGAATTTCCTCCTTGTATTCCTATTACCAATAACAAATAAACTGGATGAGCTGAGCTGAAAGGCACCTACCAATTTTCCAAAATTATCATTCAGGGATTCTTATAATTCAAGCATTTTATGTGGGGGAAGGTGTCATTTTTGCATATACTTTAATTTTACAAACCCCGTCATGTATCCTCTTTATGGGTTTCTCTTTTTTATCCACAGAGGAAAAAAATGAAAGAGTAAAAAGCCCCTCACAAAACAGTTAATCACTTCACTTGTGGGGAAAGTCAGAGTAATACACATCTTGTGGCAACCGAGAGGAATGCAGTATAGGCTATTTTTGGGCTCACTAGAGAAATATAAATCTTTTGAAATTTTTCCACTTATCATTTCTTGTGTTCTATCTATTTGGTATATTAAATTCATATATAACCAGTCATTTTACATGAAACTAATTATGTTTGGTGGAGACCCAGAGGACAGATCCATCCTGACAGAGTACTTTCAATACCATTTACTTGTAGCTTGCTATATCCAGTACAACGCCTCAGTTAGAACCACATACATAGCTAATGATTTCCAAGCTCTCATGCAAGAACAGCTATTTTTTTATGTTGTTGTTGTTTATTTAACTCTTTTTGAAGCACTTATAAAAAACGCTTCCCAGATTTGTATGGGTTAAAGTAAGTGTGGATTTAGAAATGATAATTTATATACACAGAATGATAACTGATTTCACAGTTCATTAATTCAATTGATGAAGAACAATAAAAGAGAGGTACTGCCAAATATAACCATGTGATAAGGTGGGAGAGGAAGTGTATAATTTTACTCACTTGCTATTCAAAAGAAATAAATGATCAAATGTACTTTACATGAAATGGAAAATTCACTAGAGAAAATGATTAATTTTAATTAAGATAACATTTTAATGCTGTACTTCAAGGATAAAAATGGAGTGGTATTTCTTTGGAAAGATGTAATTCTGATATAACTTAAGAAGATTTACAATTCTGCCATAGAGCATAAAGTCTATTTTTCTGCCATGAATGACATAAAATGTCTATTTTTCCTTCTGTGTTAATTTGTGTTTGATAGCTGCAGAAAATATAGATTTTGTATAAACTATGTGTGGTATTTATTAGTCACAGGAGCACTACATTTTTAAATACTAAACGCTTATCTTTATATGTTTACCTCAATGAAAATGGGCATTTTTTTCAAACCTAGATCATATTAAAGGAAGGATAGATTTTTCCAAAACTCTGTTTTCCAAATTAAAATAAATTTTGCAATATACAAGCCTTCATGCCTGTGATTTATACACACACACACACACACACACACACACACACACACACGCACGCCCATGTCATGACTGGAATAGGCAACACATGGGGTAGATAATTTTCACATTTTATTACCTTACTACCCTGTAAATCTTCACTAGTTTAAATAATTCCAATGGTAGAAACGGACTTAAGCATATACATGTTATTTAATACATATATTTTCAATGTCATTATTTTCGTATGTTGATAGGGCATAAAATTGATATTGTATGTGGGTGTGTAGATAAAATTTCTACTGCAATGCACCTGGAGAGAAGAAAAAAAAAGGAACATTTTATTTTTCTAATTATGGAAAGAAAAGTTAGTAAATTACTGTTTAAATGCCAGCATACAGTGGCCACACATAAGCTCGTCCAGCAAATGATTCTATTAACATTACTCTACAATTAGAATGGCTACCTCATAACCAGACCTTCCTTATATTCAAGCGAGGTTTAAAAGCGCAAAATAAGTTTATTCTGAAGGTTAAGTGTATTCAAGTCTGAACTCTTATGGTACACAAATAAGGATTAAAGATAGAAACTCTGCAGCACCACGGCTTTAGAATTAATACCACATGACCACGGTAGTGACAGCGCCGATGAGTCACAGCCCAGTTTAAATAAATGCTAGAAGTAGCTACAGAAAAACTGCCAAGGTCAAAAGCTCAGTGCAGCTCCAGACAGATGTGATTCTCTGTTCAGCAGTCACTCTCTCCTGCTTGCAGCTTTCCAAAAGGAACTGGTGCACTGCAGGCACTCAGGATGAGTCTGCCAGATTTAATAATAATCAAGAACGCTCTTAAATAAGGGTCACCAGGAAGAGAAGCAATGGGAAAACTTAAAAGTAAGGACTACTTGAACTGTGGCTCATCTCAGAAAACACACCCTTGTAAGCTCATTTCAAAACAAAGGTGCTAAGGAAGAACAGGCAAGAGGCACAGGGAAATTCACTTGTTGCAGCCAAAAAGATCATCACATTCTGGTCAGCAGCCTGGGTCAGTCTAGTAACCATACAGCCAACATTCTGGAGAAATACAACGTGGGTAAAAGCGAGTCATTTTGGGTCGATTTTCATGGGTGGAGATTTATTTTCATTTTATGAAACCGGAAGGCACACGGTTGGCTCTCTAAAGATCTGGAAGGCCTTCTAAAATTTAAAGGAAAACGTTTAGTAAAGCTGTGATGTTGAAGGGAGTGTAGGGAATAGCTGTGTTCCGTGCATTATTAGAGTTCCTCACAGTATCCGTGTTCCAGTAACTGTTCTTTGCTACTATTTGCTTTTCTTTTGGGGGGAATGTAAGCGTATTCCTAACATCAGCCGTCACTTAGCCTTTCACGGAAAATGTTTCCAAGGGAAAACTGTGACACTTTGTGTGCCTATTTTAGCTATCAATACAATTTTGACATTGCAGCCAAATAAATAGCACTTTTGAAACTTCCAAACAGTGACATTAATCAGGAAATACCCTGAACCTCGCCAAGAAAGTCAACACCTCACCACCTTCAGGACCACCACCGCCACTACTTCTCAGAGCAATGTTCTTCCAATTAGATGAACTCATTCAGTAGTGTCCATGAAAGGTGCATGCATTTCACCGAGGAGCATTATTTCAATCATGTTAGTCATACGTAGTTTATAAGATATTCATGAACTGGAAGTAAAATCGCAGGTACTTTAAAGAATGGGCATGTTCCAGTTGCTATTTATGTGTGACAAATAACCCAGAATGGTAGAACTCTGCATTGATCCTTTGCTACAAGCAGATTGTCTCCAGAAATGGGTCATGACTGGGGGTGAGGTGGCTCTCTTCCAGCAGGCAATTCCCCCAGAGAAGGGGGACAGAGGGAAAAATTCTTCTAGCACCTGGTGGTTTGAGGCCAGGAACACTGCAAAACATCCTGCAATAGATAAGATAGCATCCCCCACAACAAAAAGTCATCAGGTCAATTTATATCAACAATGCCAATATTGAAAAACCCTAATCTGTATCATTCCCCCAATTAGCTATGATAAATTCATAGAAAGAAAGAGAAGAGGAAATGAGTGTATTTGTTGAGATTTGTTCTTTGTTGTTCTTGTGCTTTCATTCCAGCTCTCAACAATGACCTCTTCCCTTCTTGTGTTTCTAAGTTCTCACAGGCATCTGCTTGATAAAATATTCTTAAACTGTCATTTTCCACAAATTAGCCAGCCTGACAGCTTTTAGGACTGTGTTATTTTCAACATAGTTCCTCAGAGACCGTTAACTGCAGTTCAGTGATATCAATGCAAATCTTAACTGTACCTCGGAAAATAATTTGTCTGACTCAAGACACCCAAAGTTATTTAGGGTACCAAGGTGCTCACCTGTTATCTCCTAATGTGTTTTGGACTTTGATTATTTGCTATCAAAGAGGATTCTGCCCTCTCTCGTCTGACAATCATTAGACTTCAAAGGGAAGTTGGAAGTGATGAATTTCTCATCAATTTCTAAATCTGATGGACAATTGAAACCTCTGTACATGTTACTTTTTCAGATTTTATAGCCATCCCTCCTTCTTACATATTGAAAATGCACTTCCTTATGGGAAGGTCTTATTTAGCCATAAATAAATCACCCTTGGGGCATCTGGGTGGCTCAGTCAGTTAAGCATCTGACTTCAGCTCAGGTCCTGATCTCGGGGTCCTGGGATCGAGCTTCATATTGGGCTCCCAGCTCAATGGGGAGTCTGCTTGTCCCTCTCCCTCCACACTTCCCCCACTCGTTCTATCTCTCTCTATCTTTCTCAAATAAATAAAATCTTCAGTCAATCAATCACTGTCAACTTCATAGTCCAGCACCATACTCCACTCCATTTTTTTTTATCTCTCAAGCCATTAAACAGTCTCTTGTGCATATGTTTACCAGTGTTTTTAGAATCAAGGAATCATAGAATACAAAGGAAATTAACCCGTGTATATTTTGGGTCTGATAATATGCCTACTTATACTTAATTTGTACTTTGTCATTTCCAACTTTGTTAGGTCCCTTTAAAAAATAAAAAAAATAAAATATTAGAATTTAATATTTTTATGATTTCTTTTATTCATATTCCTTTAATGTGTAATGTTTCATAAGCAGTAATTTATTTCTGCTTCTTAAATGTATCATTATCCTTTCATCTTAACAAAACTCAATTTTATTCCTTTGAAATTTTCTTTTCTTTTCTGGATACCATCTCTTGAGATTACATGGAACTTTATCCCACAAAATGGCATATTAAATGCTTGTTCTAGAGTATTGGATGCAAACCTCCTTCCTTAACCTTTATTATAGCATGTTTTTGTCATGTATTTTTATCTTTGACTGTTTTTGAACATTTCTATTTTAACCAAATTTTCTATTCTACTTTCAGACATATTCTGTGTAGCATTCGGAGTATATTATCATGTGCCCTATGGAACAGATGCTACAAGGACTTCTAGTGACACTTTTCCTGGAAAATGTCCCTTTTATCCTAATACTCAGAATGCAGATGGGAGGGGAAAGTGAAAAATCCAGAATGCTAGCATCTATAACTCAGAGGCTTTCAACATATAGTCACATTGCATGTAATACTAAGCCAGGATGATTTCTACATTCTGTTAGAATGGAAAGATTTAGTGATCAGCGTGCAGCCATCTTGACCACCATAGTACAACTTGTACAGTCAAAGATAGGATCACTTTGCTCTGAAGATGGCAGTGGTGGGACGTTAGACCAATGGGAGCAATGATATGCCACAATAACAGGAGTGCCTGGAACTCTGTCAGCCACACACACACACCCACAGAATGTGGGATCCTAAGAGTGATGGCAACAAGATGACCATAGGAGATACAGTATTTAACTTAATGCCACACATGATGGTGCAGAGCCAAGAGAAGACAGTGGCAAGTTGATGGCAGCCACAGGACCAACTGTAGCAGCAGCTGAGAGGTATTTTAATAAGGACAGGAAACCCTTCCTATAATTACAGAGGCCATGTTTAGCAAGACAAAAGTCAGCCCTTACCAGAGGTCTAACAAAGGATTATTTTTAACTCGTGAAATCATTTATATGAACAATCTTGCAAATACCTTAAAAAATTATGCTAAGTAATATTTTTAAAAATTACATAAAATTGAGGTGACTGGTATGGTTCCAGCTGTATGGTTATTTGAACTACAGCAGGCAGACACTAAGGATCTGCAAAGGAAATCTTTGAGATGCTGCATTAATGGGTGAATAATTCACCATGGTGGGGGGTGGAATAAGGACTACCATTTCAGAGATAAATGAAACCTGGTCCCAAACAAAGAATTTTTCATTAAAAGTAGCTGTCAGTAGTGGTTTCCTTTGCACTATTTTAAAAAGGTAAGTTCTGCATTAAGTTTAAGAAATGGACAGCTCTAGAATGAAAAATACTTTTAGAAATATGAAATAATGTGAAGGTTGAGGTTGGAGAAGTTCACCTCTATTAGATTCCCACTCTACCATTACTCATTCATACTTTTGGGTGAAATCTGGTATTTATCATTACTAGATACATTCATTATTCATTCATTGCAACATTATTATGTTGATTAAATTGACCTAATTTGAAAAAGCGAACAAACTTCCTTGAAACCTGTCAAGGAACTTTATCAGTGTTCTCTTATGACTTACCTTAATTGAATTAAATTTAAAAACCGTAAAAAAGACCTGAATAATCTGGACATAGATCTAGTCACTATTTTATGAAGTAGACAGTACCTTGTTTAATTCTGCATGCCAGCAAAAAGGAACTTAAATTTAAACAAACACAGAATATTAAAAATACTTTGTGTTCTATTAAGTGAAATTGACCCTAAGCCCTATGATCCCTAGATAGGATTACTAGCTAATAAGAATAAACTTGGTATTTCAAGGAATAAAATGTACTCACTGTTAGATAAGCAATAGATAAATTAATTCATGTATAGTGAACCCAATATTCTAATAGGAAACTTTACAGTCCTCAGCCACACATTTGCAACATTTGACCAGCAATTCAGTGGAGTAAGGATTCACCTTAGTGAACCATCTGAGCACATGACAAACTCTGTCTCAGTATATTATCAAGGGTGGAGTTTCCATCGCTAAACATTTATTTATTATGAACCCTGAAAGTTTCACTCTCCAAATATCTCTCTCTTAAAATATGAGTAGAAATGAAATGGGAAAATCTTTGTGATCTCTTAATGTATTTGATTTATTGGAAAATAGCCAATGAGCCAGTGAAGAAGGAAGAGCACAAGGACTTGGAAGGATTTGGGAGAAAAAAGAAATGAGAGAAGTAAAATGTAACCAGACAAATGCCTCTGCTTAATTATTTTGCTAAAAGCTCATTCTTTTTAGACTTTTTCACCTTAGATAGTGAATATTTTGTGTGAGTGAATGTGTGTGTATGTTTAGTGAAGAATCAAAAATCTGCATTGAGGGAAAGTGCAGGGTGGGGGAGGCTTTGAATAAACTCTCTTCTCTGTTATCCTAAGGCAGTGCTTTTTAAAGAATTTTCATGTTTTGGGGCACCTGGGTGGCTCAGTCATTAAGCATCTGCCTTCAGCTCAGGTCATGATCCCAGGGTCCTGGGATCGAGCTCCGCATCGGGCTCCCTGATCCTCAGGGAGTCTGCTTTTCCCTCTCCCACTCCCCCTACTTGTGTTCCCGCTCTCTCTGTCTCTCTCTGTCAAATAAATAAAATCTTTAAAAAAAAAGAATTTTCATGTTTTTAAATACAACTGTCCCATTCTGTTAAAGAAAAATAAATGATACAACATTTTTTAAAGTGGTAGAAAAAGCTGGAGGAAACTCAATGAGAATAATTCTCCATGTTAACCACTGTGAACACCTAGATTTTAAAGTAACCTTTATAAATATAGAAGAAAACAAAACAGAGGCATAAATATATAAGAAAACAAAACAAGACACTCTGATATGCATTTCAAACAAAACAGAGGCATTTCAAAGGCTGTTACCAATTGTGACCTGCCATACTGACTTGGTCAGTTGAATTGCATTTCGCCCCTGAAGCCATCTATTTCAATTATGGAAAAAAGAATAAGAAAGAAATGAATATTTAAATAGAATAGAAAAAATGTGTAATTTCACATTGCAAATTTTTGTATTCTCCTCAAATAACTTACTCAGAGCACTCAGTTACTAATCCTATTCCATGCATTGCCTTGCAATATATATACTATATCTCAAAGAGCTACACGTGTATATACAGAGTAATGGCTCAACTTCCCTGATACATTTTTTACATTTCTTTTCTTTCTAGCCTGTTGTCTGTTGGTTAGCTTGGGCACCTGGGTGGCTCAGATGATTGGGCGTCTGCCTTTGGCTCAGGTCTTGATCCCAGCGTCCTGGGATCGAGTCCCACATCCGGCTCCCTGCTCCTTGGGAGCCTGCTTCTCCCTCTGCCCCTCTCTCTCTCTCTGTCTCTCATGAATAAATAAATAAAATCTTAAAAAAAAATTCACCCCAACATGGGTAGACATTTTGTCTTATTCATGGTCAAGGCTGAGAAGAGCCAAATTTCTGCTCTGCAGCCCACCTGTGGCTTTTACTCTCAATTCTGGTTGAAATCTGGATTTCAAGCCTTTAAAAATGGATTCTAGAGAACAAGAATGATTTGGCTTCTATGTGAGGTCTCATTACCCTAACATAAGTAATGTCCTGTTCCAAGGAACAGGTTTAACAGTATGACATGTCAACACAATATAATAAAATGAAATTTGTCTTACTTAGCACATGGTAGGTTGCAAAGTGACAGAAAATGAACTCAACCTAGCTTAATCAAAAATGGTTAAATTGGCTTAGAATATGTCCCTCAATTATTTCAATTAATACATATGTATACATATATGTGTCTACTTATATTTAAAAAAACAGATGGAAAGGGCAAGAATGAAAGTTGATTTCAAAAGAATTGCAAAGAGAATCTTAAAATCTACCTTTCTTCTGCGGCTTTATTTGAAGATTTCTTCCTTTCTGCTTCTTATTTTTAATTTCTGCTTTCTTATTTCTGCCTCTCTTTGAATACTGGTTCATCACCTCATTGCACATTATTTCTCTTCATAAGGCAGAAACCATAGCCAACGAAACACAGAGCAATCCCAAGTCTAAAACTCCTAGAAAAAGTAATTGTTTCTTTCCACCTCCTCCTCCTCTTCCTTCATTTGTTTAGTTTGGGCCAATCAAATATAGGAGACTGAATTTTTGGGAAAAAATAGCAACTCCAGGAAAAACAATATGGAAGAGGTAGGAAGAAGAGAATGCCAAGAAAGGTGGTTTGTTTTTGCAAAATGGGGAAGTGTTCTGGAGAGAAGAATAATAGAGATGTACTAAAATTTACCAAGTTGGTGTTACCCACATAGGAATAGGAAAGCCGGGGCGCCTGGGTGGCTCAGTTGGTTAAGCGTCTGCCTTCAGCTCAGGTCATGATCCTGGAGTCCCAGGATCGAGTCCCACATCGGGCTCCCTGCTCTGCAGGGAGTCTGCTTCTCCCTCTAACCCTCTCCCCTCTCATGTGCTCTCTCTCTCTCTCACTCTCTCTCTTAAATAAATAAATAAAATCTTTAAAAAAAAAGGAATAGGAAAGCCTTTATCTCTTAGAAATTGATGAGCATTATAAAATAATTATGTTGGAACAATTTATAGAACATTTATATAAATGTCCAACATAAAATTTAAAAATGGAAAAGAATACAGGGATATGCATTTCAAAATATACATTATAACACTTTAATATTGCACATATGTATGAAGCAGATCACATATTGCTTTTCTTCAAGGTGTAACTAGGAAAATGAAACCACTCAACACATTTAAAGCAAAGAGAACCTAATAAAGAGAATTGGTCACACCAGTAATGGAAAAGCTGAGCGACAAAACAGGGACAATGATAAAATGTAGATGTCAGCAATGACGGGGAGTGATTAACTCTTTCTGGCCAGAGGTAAAAAGGGAAGAGGCCATGTTACTTATGCTAAGGAGAGAGGGTTATGTGTGACAGCTATATTCAGGCCGTCTGTCTACTGAGAGTTAGATCCACTCAGGACATGTGGGCTTTGCCGGAGGTGTCACTGGCACAGTGATAAAATGCTGGCAAGGGGAAGAAATGCTCTGGCTTCTTCCTTTCTTTCATTCCCCTGTCTTCCACCATGGCTCCTACGGGCCAGAGTCAGAGGTCTGCTGATGTGAGAGCTTGGAAAATGAACCGTCAGGGTCAGGAACCCTATCTTATAAGCAGAGAAACAAATAGTGAGGAATGGATCTTAAGGGCCTATGTTTCTCTTTTTCTTTTCAGAGTGAGTTTGTAATAGAATGACTTCATTGCCTTTTTTCCATCTAGCTTGTTTTTACTAAAAGATGGTTTATAACAAGATCCTAGGTGTACTAAAAAGTGTCTATATCTGACTTCCTAGAATATAGTCTAGTTTTTAAGTGTAAACATTTAACAGTCTACTTATATAAATTTACTTCAGATGTGTTCAATTGTATTTATTTTTAGTTTTTGCATCATAATTTTATTTCAAGGAAAGTAGTTGTCCTTTGTATGCTTAAAACTCTAGAAGTTCACAATAGCAGCAATCAAGAAATGAACAGACTGAATGAGTACAAGACATAAAGACCTGTACTGAAAGGTGACTTACAAAGAAATGAGTATTGAAAACATGACAGTCCTTGAGGGCAGGAGAAGGATCTGAACAGCAACAGTGTTGTACTTGATGATATTTGTTTCTTCTGCCTGGTGCTGAATAATTTTCTTGCTGATGTGTTCAGTGAAAAAGACAACAATAATCCTTTCAGGATTTTTTTCATTTATAATACAGAATGTTTGCTTACCGGTGATTTCCTATCTAAATTGCTCTGATATGAGAAATGCATGTCATAACAATCATTTCCCTTTAAACATGGGTTCAATTTAACACTGTCCTCCTTTGTGGCAAAATATTTTGTACCAACTTTGGTTGCTTAAAAAGAGAAGCTTCTGTTTCTTTTCTTTCTTGTCTTAATCTTTTTGTGATTTTTTTTTTTCTTCCTTGAGGTTGAATGGCCAACAATATGAAACTTCAAACTGTGAACAGTACAAACACTGTGTCCTTCTGAACTGAAAAAGGAGAGGGGTACTTTTTGCTTTTTCCTGACACAGTTTCCCCACTATTTCAGTTTCCCACTGTCTCCTAGAAGATTTTAGAAGCTATACTATGGTAGGGCTCTCTCTTCTTTCTAACCTAACCCTTCCTCCCAAATCATTTTCTATCTCTTCAGCATGTTTTATTTCTTCATAGTGTTTAATGCTATTTACTTTACCTTATTTCCTTGTTTATACAGTATTTCTGTCCTGTCCCACTGAACTGTGAGCTTCTTGAAGGAAGGAAACTTTTCTTGCTTATCATTCAGTCTCCTGGGTCTAGAACTATGCCTGACAGATTCCAAGTGTTCTTTAAATACTTGTTGACTGACAAGGAGGAAATTAACATACATGTCATATCTAATGCTTCATGTATAGCAAAGGATGCGTATTAATCTATTATTAATGTCCTTTAACACTCAGAACCTTACTGAAGATTTATTCTACTAGCTTGAGAGATTCTTAAAAATAGGGACTTGGCTTGAAGTAATTGTATAATGTAACCAGGAACACAGTGACTAACATATAATGGGTATTCATCAGGTGTGTATTGAATGAGAGAATGCATGAATAAGTAACAATCTACTAAGCCTCTTCCGAACATTCACTGATTTCATTGATTGATTCATTCAACAAATATTTGAGTGCTCTCTATATGCCAGCATCTGTCTAGACACAAGGGCTACATCAATTAATAAAACAAATTATTTGTTCTCATGTATCTTATGGATAGATTTTAGAAAAAAAAAAAACAGCAGCTAGAAGATTTCTTAGCATATTTGTCTAGGAATTGGTGGCCAAGTAGTGATAATAGTTCATGTGTTTTTAGCCTCTCCTGGAAGGTATGGCAATTTATTTAAAACTTGATGATCAGTTCCTAAATTTGAGACCAAAGACTTTGGCGGCCTGGTGAGCAGCAGCTATTATCTTTTGGGTGAATGTTCTCCTAAGTGGAACATTACTAGTGAGATATACAGCATTGTCTTATCAAATTGTGGGCCATGATCCAGTTAGCAAATTGCAAATCACTTTGTTTTACTTTGATCAAACTTTTTTTTAAAGAGGAAATAACAGAAAAGTCTAGAATAAAGCACAGAATAAAGTAATATTAAATAGAACAAAATAGAAAATTAAGAATGCTGACACCAACTCACTTGCCAAGGGTTAGTATTATTTCCTAAAACTTGTATTTAAGTATGTGTGTGAAATGTTATACTGGCTCACTAGGTTATAAATTATATTTATTGTAAACTGAAGTGAAAAACAAAACAAAACAAAAAACCTGAGCCATTAGGTGCTAGAGAAACAGGAACAGGGTCCTGACTCTAGGATAAAGAATGGGCAGCAGAGCGCTTTCAGGGCTCAGGGAAGGATTACCGGCCTTGGAGGTGGGAGTGTCCTGAGTAAATCTCCCACATCCCATGAGACACACACATCCAAATCTAAGGAAGTGAGGCAGAGGTGATGAAATGGTGTCTGATCCTATAGATGGGGAAAACCAGGTGATGCCTAAATGTACTATATGGTGCGGGGGGTGCAAGTGCATGAACAAGGTGATGGATTGGGGTGCAATGGCGTAGAGAGGATAGTGAGAGTTGTGGTTACAAGGAGGTAAAAAGAGAGGGTAATTACTTTAATAAGGCAGAACTTTTGAGGGCATTCAGAACTTGCCCTAGACATGCTGAATTGCAGTTTCAAATACATATCATAGGGCATGCACGATAGAATGATCCAGCATAGGATTTTAATAGAAAAAGCAAGGAAAAGGTTTAACTGTATTTGCTCTGAAATAGGGGTAAAAAGTGCTGATGTTACACATAGCTGCTGTTTTCAGATCAAAATTGGCTCAGAATATGGTTGACATTAGGACCAATCTGAGTTTTTTGCATTTGTAGATGATTCTGTGTAATTTCATGGGAAAAGGTTTGATGAGCTTGAGAAACCAGAAATAAACTAGGAACTAGCAATTTACAAACTGTGTTACCGGAGTTTATTTACTAACATTTCACATGAAAACAAGAGTGCTTGGCTTATCTACCTCCAGGGCTTCTGAGAGCATCAAATGAGATGATGTGTGAGCAAAGCACTGGTTGTTTTGGGAGTAGGTATTATTATTACTCTTATTATTATTTCTTCCTAATGGGTGAGTGAACATACAGTAGCAGAGATTTGGGAAGTAGCTTTACACCAGGAGAATAAAGTCCTGACACTCATGATAGAATAGAAGGTTGTAATAGAACAAATCTTCAGTTCTGAAGACTGTTAAAAAGGACAGTAAGAGCAGAGGATGAGAACATCCAGCTGAAGGAAAATCAGTTTCTTCTATCCTTCCTTCCTTCCTTCCTTCCTTCCTTCCTTCCTTCCTTCCTTCCTTCCTTCCTTCCTTCCATCCTTCCCTCCCTCCTTTCTTTCTCTCTCTCTTTCTTTCTTCTTTCCTTTTTTTTTTTTTTTTTGGTAATTGTTTTAGGTTCTCAATGATATATACACATAAGGATCTGTGTAAATATTTTCTCGTACTTGGGGATCACATTATAGTTTACATTCTTTCTTTTTAACCATTTAAACAACAACACAGTTTCTGGCTCTTATTTATTTCTTCTACACTTGGTTACTTTGACATTGATCTTAGAATTTTTAGTTCCTTTTATTTCTATTGTGAATTGTCTTCACTATATGGAGAAACCATATTTAGCCACATGGAAGATGGTGACTTTTCTTAGAAGAATTGTAATAAGTGCTTTCTCTTCAAAAGGCTGTTAATGAATATTTTAAGGCCAAATGAAGAGGGCCTTGTAAATTTTACTTTGCATGTTTAAGGGAACAAGTGCATCTAGTAAAAACATAAAGCTAAGATTTTTTTCCTTATCTTTTCTTTATCCTAAGCTACTCTAGGATGGGCATACCACTTTAGTCATCTTTTTAATTATATGCCCTGAGGAGGTAAATTGTACTTTGCAAATACCTGTTGAATTACACAGATGTGGATAAATCATCCTACAAAGCTTTATGATTTGCATTTTTTTTCTAAAAATTCAAACTCAGAAAAATACTTCTAGATATTTATGCTTAATTAATGAAACTGTGATATTCTTGCTTTGTATTCCACAGACATGAATAAAATAGTTCTAAACTGAATGTTGGACCACGAAGTCAGCATCTATTTAGCATGTAAATCACTTGTAAGTATGACTTTCAACCATACAAAGAAGACTCACACTGGCCTTTTCAGGGTACTATTTCTTCCAAATCTAGTTCACATGCTGCCGAAACAAGCTAAATGCACACCTAATTGGACAAAGTTCACAACAGTTGGAATAAATTGTATTAAAATGGTCCCTTACCTTTATCAGCAATGTGATGAAATAATAATAAAATAATAATAGCCCTCATATTTCCTTCACCTTTTAAATTCAAATTTAGTAAGATACTTTAATGTTACTTTTGTGGATCGCTAAGAGTAACATTCCAAAGTTGTGTTTCTTAGATCTTAAAACTCTTTTTGCCATGTCTAATATATATGTTTGAGCTATTTCTTTGGAAAATGTCCAGTCCTATCTAAATTCTATTAAGATTCTTAAATAGAAACTTGTAGATTTATCATATTAGCAATGTGTTTTCATTAGACAAAAATCCTCAAAGATTTAAAGCCAACCAAAACTTCAAAGTTTCCAGTCTGAAGAAGAGATCATCTTAGGTCATTCTGAGGTTCTCGGTGGAGCACATTTATTCACTGATTATACAGATCATCTATCATCCAGAATAGTAGTTCCCTCACAATATCCCAGTGACACAAAAAGGAAGTTAATTTTGAAAAGTCATGAGACCTACTTAGAGCTGCACCACATCTTTGAAGTCCTGATAGAGATCTGAATAAAATTTCCGCTCTGGGATGCTGCATTTGGCAATCTACAACAGCAACACAATTTTGTGAGCCTCTTAAACTGTCATCATCTGGTGAACTCGAAAGAAGTTTAAGTTCCAGCAGTGATCCCATTTAAAGTACTTTTTCCTCCCGAGGATTTACAGTTTGGGAAAATAAAAAAAAAAAAAAAAATCACTCCATGATTCTTTACACAGGACAGCAACCTGAAGAAAGATTAATTTAAACCATTTCCATGTGGTTCTGTATACAAAGTTCGGTTATTTATCTCATAAGATTTCAAAATAAAAACTTCATATATTTTCTCTTTCTTTATTTCAATATATGGAAAATCTTTCTTTTGTGTAGAATAATTACTTCTGTAGAATATCATGTAGTAAATGTCTTACTGTTCCTTAAATTACATATATAGTGTACTGATAATGATGAAATCGATGAGGATTCTAACAATTGGACATTGTAGGCCTAGTCTAAAATACCATACTTCAAAATACAATGACATTTTATTAAAATGAAAATCAACTTACATTTTAAAAGTTGTAATCAGTGTGTTTCTTATTAAACAAGATATAAGTACATATTAAAGTAAATAAAAATAAAGTTGAATTGCTCATAATTTTCCTATATTGAAAAAATATATCTGGTAGAATAATACTTTGGGATATTAACCTAGGGCATTTTCCACATATTACCATGTACCTCTTTTATCTTCCACCAAATAGCTCATTTTAAAAGCCAAGTCTAGAAAGTTGGATTTAAGGAATATCATTAATTTTATAAACAATAGATTTAGAGTAGATTAAGAGTCAGGACTTAACTGAACTAGATAATAATGCTCTAGATGGAGAAAAAGAAAATGATTGAAGCAGATGTTAAGAACCTTGTTTCTAATTGACTCTAAGAAAGAATGGTATTAGAATACCCAGATAAGGGTGCCTGGGTGGCTCAGTCATTAAAGGTCTGCCTTCCGCTTGGGTCATGATCCCAGGGTTCTGTGATCCAGTCCCACATCAGGCTCCCTGTTCAGTGGGGAGCCTGCTTCTCCCTTTCCCACTCCCCCTGCTTGTGTCCCCTCTCTCGCTGTGTCTCTCTCTGTCAAATAAATTTAAAAAAAAATCTAAACAAAAAATAGAATACCCAGATAATTTGGGCAATTGAGAGTCGGGTCCTCTGCCTGAGTCCTCCAGCACACCTACCCCCAAAGCAGCCAAGTGTTCTTGCACAAATGTGGTAAGGAATGAGTAGAAATGTCTTTGTGAATTGTCTACACGGCTATGTCTGAGATAGACTTCAGAGTTTCCTCTAGCTCCAGTGTGTTTTCCTTGTACCTGAGAGTACCATTGACTTGTGCCAAGAGCCACTGAACTTGATACGTTTTGCAGTCTGTGTGAGGAGGAATAAATTGTGAAATGGGTGGAACTCTAAAAATCAGCTGCAAAAGTAAGTCTGTGTAAATCAGTAAGATTAGATGATAATACACCAAAAAATACAATAGTCTAATGTCCCAAGCCCTTGCAACTTTGACCCATGCGCAGAAAACTGAAGCAAGCTGGCATAGGAGGGATGGGAAGAAGTTGAACTGACTGAAAATAAATCCGCTGTGCGCATAACGGAAGTTCACAAAATAGCAATTTACATTTTGAAAGATGACAGTACATTTCTTATACAATCTATGATTTTATTGGCTTTGTGTTTACCAGTTATATATGTGTAACCTATACTCTAGTTAGCATTAATTTTTAAGTACACGTTATGTGCATAATTTTATCATTTGGATAGCGACATCAAATACTGGCACGTATTATGCTGGAATTACGGTATGATGATGTGGCAAAACTGGGTGGGTATAGAAGAAGGGAAAAAGGTCTAGCCCTTTATTCTGGAATGGAAAATGATGCTGTGGTACCATGCACAAAACAATAAGCTAGAATTCTTGTTTTACATTATCCAGGTGTCTGAAAGAGCTGCTCCTTTACAAACTGCAACATCAACCTTTATTTGTTCCTCTAACCTTTCAGATAAAAGTTATTAACACAACCAATCTTGAAATTATTTAGTATTAATGATATATGAGGATTAGCTTTTAGTCTAAGAAGCTACATAATTTAATATAACTAAATGACTTATTGCCTACCAATACGGTCTGCTTAATACTGTCATAATCAATCATAACTACACTTTGTTTCTTTGTTACTTTTTCTTCCCGGCAGTACTTCCTCCTTTAGTAATCGTGTACTCTTTTTTAAAGTTTCTAACGTAGCAATTTCAATCATATTCTGTTTCTATTACGGTGCCTTTCCATATAAGAAAACTAATAAACTTCATCATATACTGAATATGAATGGAAAATGCTAATGTGTTCACTTTTATGTATTTGGCCATTTCATGTTACCTATAATTTATGAGTATTTTATGTGGAAGTGTGTGGAAACTGAATACCAAGTCAGCTGTGGGATCACTTATGCAATGAAGTAGCTCAAAGGGTAACAATTTTTAGATATTTTGCTATATTTGGAGTGCAAAATAATACATAAGCCAATATCTTAAACATATTAGTGACTAGATTCATATTTTTTATTAGTATCAGGTTTCTTGCTGGTAGCTTTCCAAAATAAGTGTTTATATTCTGAATATTTTTCCATATCTTATGGGAAGCTTATGAGCAATTATGAGATACATGCTCTACATGTACCTTGTCTAGCACAACCTTAATATTTTCTATGGATAGTTGGAGTTCGTCATCTTTTTGCACAATTGTACATCACAAAATTTCTGAATAATTCACCAGAGACTGTCGAGTAATATGTAACCTTTCAGGTGGCCCATAAAGTGATGGTAAATGCATCAGTTGTTCATTTTTCTAATGTATCAATAATGTTCTATTTAAGTCACGGTAAAAGGAATACATTATCAAACTAAACATTTCAACAATTTGATTAATGAGAAAGATTATGGAGAGTGTAAATGTATATAGATGTTTACTAACATGCCATAATTAAAAAACAAGCCGAATATTGGTCATTATGTTTAACATTGATTCTAGTTAGCATCACGAAAGGGAACATAGTCACTAACACAAAGTCTTGGAATACAGCCAGTCCAACAGCCGTGAAGTTACAGTCCCAGCTCCCCTGGACTGTACAAGTGTAAAAAATGGATGACAGCAGGATACCTGGCCAGGTGTTGTATGGTGAGCTCAAGTGGGGAGATCTCAAATAGGGCAAGCTGAAGGAACACGCTGCAGACATTGAAGAACAATTTCAAGTAATGAAGCATGGCTACAGAATACTGGGAAATAATATCAGGGGAAAGACTGGCCCAGTGTGGAGCAATCAGAGCAGCGAAGGTGTGCAGCCAGGTGAAGAAGCAGCATTTCAGATTGTAACAGCTCTCGTAAAGAGCAGCCGTTCTCCCAATCTGAGAACACCAGCCACCTGTATTCCTTGAATAAACATGGCTGATTTCTTGCCTTACATTTTTTTTAAAGGTCTTATTTATTCATTTGAGACAGAAAGATACAGAGAGAGAGCATGAGCAGAGGGAGAAGCAGAAGGAGAGGGAGAAGAAGATTCCCCATCAAACCAGGAGCCCGCCTCATCCCAGGACCTGGAGATCATGACCGGAGCCAAAGGTAGACACTCAACCATCTGAGCCACCCAGGCGCCCCTGTTGCCTTTTATTTTAGTAGTGTTAAACATTTTTTTTTAATTATGAAACAAAATCCTGTCGATGGTATTTTTACCAATTATGCACAATGGTGTCTAATTTTCAAAAGTTGTTTAGGAATGACTAGCATAATATACAAACCAACCATACAGCATGTTTAAATATGTGTTTGCAGGTGTCCAATGATACAGCAATCCCACACAGACAATAATTTTGTTAGGGAACTTTCACATATTGAGGATATTTGCTTTGGGAACTTTCCTGGAAGGTCAATAAATCTGTGACTAGCAGGATAGAGTGAAGTAGTTAACAGCAGTCTTAGGAGTCAGGCCATCCAGGAGTTGAAATCATGTCCCTGACAATTTACACAATTTAGCCCTGGGCAAGTTGCAAACCTCTCTTAGCTTCAGTTACCCTATCTGTATAAAGAGGTCCTCACAGGGCTGTAGGGAGTACAATGTACAGCAAGTGTTCAACTGTGTCTGACTACATAGTTATTACTGTGAGATGTATAAATATTTTTCTGAATGGTCTGTATAAAAGCAATGAGGATTCTGTAGTTCCCATGAGCAACATTGCTGCCTGAAGGGTATGTGTGGAATCCATGAAAAATGCGGTGTATGTTCCTGTCGATATTACTGTACATTTCTTAGGTGAAGATAAACTCTAAATGGTGAAGAAAAAAATCGGTTCTGAAGGAATACTTAAATGAATGTAGATAAAATTTCTTTAGGATTGATATTTAAAACTAACTTGCAACTGAATTCTATGAGGTTCTTGCATTTTCCATCTTTATGTATCTGGTGCCTAGCCTAGTGCTTAAAAAAATTTACTTTAGTAAGTAAGTAGTTGTAGCCAGAATGGATGTATCGTGCCTATAAATCAACCCCCAGGGCCTTGAGTTAGTTACTAATAGAAATCATTTAATAAATTTTGGCAGGAGATTATGTCTTTTTGTCTTCAAATATTATAAGATGTGCTGTTAAAAAATAACCTTGCTTTATCCCCACATAATTGAAGGAAACTGGGCTTTCATTTCTGAATTATATCTCTAAAGTATGATACTATTTAAAATAATTGAATAATCTCCAGTTTTCCCTTTACTTTGGGCAAGGTAAACCATACTATTTTCTAATCATTTTTCTCTTTTAGTGAATTTCTTCACGTCCTTGAAGATCCATCTTTGATCTAATGAAATTTTCATTTGCATTATTAAAATGTCTAATTGCTTTTTCTCCTAATCTATGGCTTAAAGATTATATAATATACAATTTATAATTTTTCACATTGATATAGCAATACTACATGATCATCTAGCAGCTTTGTTTTACATACAGTAGAAATTTATAACTTGATCCTAATAAATAAGTCAAATAATGGCCTCTTTCAGAAAGCAATTTTTTTTAAAAAAAGACATATTTTGAGTTGCATCTGTATGCTGTATGATACTTTCTATCAGGTTTTGGAAATTGAGAAATTTGATTGTGGAGATTAAATAGTTTACTTTAAATTTTACTTTTATTTCTCTTGTATGCCCGATTTACCATATTAAATTTTGTGCTCATTGTAAACTAAGATTTTGAATCTTTGACTTCAAGATTCTCACTGTTCTTAGTAGAAACTTCTGATGCTTTGAGGTAGGCAGAAAGATTAAGGACTCATTGAAAATGCCGGTTATCTGGAGACTGGTAGCCTATTGAAAATTCTAGGTGATCCGTTTAAAAGCAAATACAGTGATTGGAAGAAATGTCTAGTTCAAACAAGAGCTCTCCTACCATTTCCACTAATATGGCTAAACTTTATTTAAAGATGTTTAGTGACTTTGCCATATCTACCTCATTAGTAAAACTTTTCTACAGTTTGATTGACCTTACTGTCAAAAAGTTTTCCAAATATCCAAGATAAGTATAATTTTCTTCAATTTCAGTCCAGCATGGCTAGTTTTAACATTAGCATCTATTATTAACATTCCTTCCTAATCTTTGCCAGATTCTTATAATGTCACCAGAAATCTTAATGACCTACCACATTTTGTTTCTGAATTATTTTTCCTAATTTTTAAATGAAAAATTATTGTAGCTTTTATAGTTTTCATAGCCACCTTTTAATTGGTTTCTATCCTCTTGATTCAACTTTGTAATGACGTAACTGTTCAAAATTCACAGTACTGTAATTTTACAGAGATCATCTATGGATTTCCACTTTCTTGTGATGCAAAATGAAGGCATATGCCATGAAGGAACGTCTTAAAATTCTGATTACAAACAGATTTACAAGTAGACCAGGTTAACCACCCTACCATACAGCACTCAGTGTTGTGCCTCCATTGATCAATCTATATATCTTTTGTGTCCACAGCTCTATCAGGCTTCCTGGATCATCCCAACAAGCTCCTATATACAGGCAGATCAGAAGCTGCATCCTGAGGCAGCAACTGTGAAAGTGTGCAGTTGAACCCCTTTCTGGGAGAAACTGGTAGCTGGGCATTCTTGCCTGCTCTCTCTGCATTGAATCTGGAGAGACTAGCTCTCAGAAGTGTTTGTGTGCCCATTTGATATGTTCCTGTGGGAGTCATGAATGCAAAGCTCCATTGGCTAGTCCCAATAGGTGATTCAAGAAACATCTCTTGGGTGGCAGCTGCAAAAGTTGGGGCGCTACATGTATTGACAAGTTGCTTCCAGGAAGAAGCTGGAGACTTGATTTTATTATTGATTAAAGCAAAGAGAGGAAGGTGGGGGATGTGCCCACTGGCTCTTTCTGCCTCCAGAGAGGACACCCCTCAGTGCCTATATGGAGACTAATCATGAGATGGACTCTCAGGCAGCATCTGAGTAGTATGCAGTCAAATCCCTTCCATGGAAAATCTGGGAGATGGGTGTTTCCTTCTGCTTCCTCTGTGCCAGAGGGGATAGCCCGGGACAATGCTCCCACACCCATTTAACAACTGCCTTTTTGTTTGCTATAGTCCTGGGAGACTTATAAATACAAGTCTCATTGGCTCTCAGAGCTAGATGACTTGGGAGCCCATTCCTCGGTTGGCAGTCTTAAAGCTGGGGTGCTTAGATGTGTGGTCCAAGTACTCCCTCACTCCTCAGTGGGAAGCTGAGAGTGGGAAGTTCCCACCTCATTGTTCAGGTGCTGTGCTGGAGTTGGAGTTCAAGGCGAAGAGAGTGTGTCTGAGCCTTTCCTACCCATTTCATGTAGGTATTTTCTCAGTTGTCCAATATGTAGGAGTCAGTCAACTAGTTTCTGGATTTGTTTCAGAGGGAACTGATCTATGTGTAGCTGTATATTTGGTGCATCCATGGGAAGAGAAAACATCAACAGGATCCTGTGTCACCATGTTGGTGACTTCCCCTATAGTTTTAATTTTTTTCTTTTTTTTTTTAAAGATTTTATTTTTATTTATTTATTTGAGAGAGAGAGAGAATGAGAGATAGAAAGCACGAGAGGGAAGAGGGTCAGAGGGAGAAGTAGACTCCCTGCTGAGCAGGAAGCCCGATGTGGGACTCGATCCCTGGACTCCAGGATCATGACCCGAGCCTAAGGCAGTCGCTTAATCAACTGAGCCACCCAGGCACCCCTAGTTTTAATTTCTTTTAGGCAAAGAAACTGTTTTACATATTTTTTAATAGGATCACATATACTAGAAACTCAGTAAGTTTTGTAAAATAAATGTATAAATGCATGCATATATTTTATTTGGAGTCCTCATATAACACAAAGCCAAATGAAAACTAAGCTATTTTTGCATGACTCATGAACTAGGCTGTCTGCTAATTCAAAGGCAATTGATAAGGGGCATGAGTAAAAGCTGAGTTTAGATTAAGTTTTAAATAGCAGGAATATAACGTAATATCAAGTAATGCAAATTCTTTTATCTTCTTTTTAAGGAATTGTTAAATATGTATATGTTTGTGTGAATGTTAAGGCAATATACAAATTTATTTTTCCACAGTGAAAATTACCATAATTCTATGCCTCTAGTATTTACTAGCACAAAATCAGTATGTAGTAAAGTTCCCGATTTTCACTTTTGTGAGTTCTTTCCCTTTTTTTAATAAGACAGCAAATGATAATTACATATATATGATAAAATACCTTTGGCAATGTGCTTCATTGAATCAGAGATATCTATTGCTTTGTCATTCCAGTGTTTAAGAAGGGGAGCATCTATATAAAAATAAATGTTCCTTAGTATTACTTTTTCCTCTGCCTTTTGTGTTGGACCTATAAAAGCCTTCAGTAAATATTAGAAAATTTTAGTTTTTCAGTATAAATACTTGTCATTGTATAACTTTTGATAAGAACGCTCCAATTTATAAGTATAATAAAATAGCATTTTACCATGATACTTAAAATCACATGCAAGTTAGACTCCACATGAAATAATCTAATAAAATCAAAATGCGTGTGACCAAAGAAATGCTAACAAACCACTTCTGTTCAGTTGTTGACAGCTAAGCATGCTACTCATTTTCAATGCCATCTGTAGTCTATCATTTTTTCTATTTATTCCTACTATGAGACACACTAATTAAATTCCCCTTTGCCTGATTCTTTTCATATACCACATGAATAGCAGGTAAAGTCAATTTGTGAACGTATTGTCCTTGACATAGTGTAGAAGTGTTTCCAGCTGGAACTGATTATGTTTATTCTTCTGTGTTAACCAGGTAAAAATAATCTAAAAGATAACAATAAATAATTGCAGCACTAACTTTATTTAAATTTGTTCTGCTACGTTATGGAACAATGCAGATAAATAACAAAAGGATCTTTCACATTGTCCAAAGAGTGTTGCTGTCGCTGTAATTATTTTCTTGCATGCTTACCATGTGCCCTCTGCAGCAGGTGACAGGTAAATGATTTTAAAATATGAGAAAATCAAACTGAGATACTCGTTATCCTTTGAGGAAATAGATTCAGGACTAGGATGTGCAAGTCTTATACTCCATCTTCCTGAACAAGGCAGCATAGACACATCCTAGAAGGTCAAGTTTTTTAAAAATTTTATTGTGCTTTTCTTTTTTTTTTTATTGTGGTAAGAACAGGGCATGCGAGGTCTACCCTCTTAAATCTTAAGTATACAGGACAGCATTGTTAACCATAAGCACAATGTCCTACAGCGGATCTCTAGAATTTATGGAATTTATGCATCTTGCACAACTGAAACTTTATACCATTTAAATATCAACTCCTCATTTCCCCCTCTCCACAGAGGGCAATCTTCTACATTCCGCTTCTATGAGTTTGACTATTTTAGATACCTCATAGAAGTGGAATCATGCACTAGTTATCCTTCTGTATCTGGCTCTTTTCTCTCGGCATAATAGTCACAAAGTTCATCCATGTTGTCGCATATGGGCAGTGTCTCCTTTTTTTATGGTTGAATAATATTCTGTCAAATGTAGACACTACATCTTCTTTATTCATTCATCTGCCAATGGATATTTCGGTTGTCTCAATATCTTCACTATTGTGAATAATGCCGCAATGAAAACAGGAGTGCATATATCAACTCTCAGAGACCCTGATTTTAATTCTTTTGGCCAAAGACCCAGAAATTGGGATTCCTGGATCATACGGTAATTCTGTTTTTATTTTTTTTTTTTTGAGGTAAACTTTTATATAAACCTGAAAGAAGCATTTGGGCTTTCTCTCATATTCTTAAAGATGCAGTTCTGGCAGGCTGGGCACAGTGATTATTTTCAACATGGGAAAATGTTGGTCTGCAAACATGACAGAATCTGTAAACTATATTTTGGACAATATGAGAGCATATCTACCTATTATAGGACTATTATTGAAATAAGATAAGTACATTAATTATAACATATATTCATACGTATCATATATGGTGTTTATGTATCATATATACTTTATGATTTTCATATACATTTTAAAAACCTGAGTAACAGAAGTATTTTATAAGTGCCAAATGTCATAAATTAAATTCTAAAGTGAAATGACTAGACAACTCTAATCACATGATATTTTAAATTTCAGACAAAAGTACCGAAAATCTAGAAAACTAATTCATTTGATAGAGGTGGAACAGTATGCTATTATATTTAAACTCATATGGGCCTGGGAATTTTGAACAGAGAATCGGGATAATAAAAAGAACCTCTTACATGTGTTAAGTGATATTAATTTGGAATATACACATAACAATTTAAAGAAAACTGCTTTGGTATTTAGTGTCTCTTACTGAATGTCATTTCATAGAAAATGCACTGTAAGTAGAAAGTAGCATCAGGACACCTGGGTGGCTCAGTCATTAAGCGGCTGCCTTCGGTTCAGGTCAGGATCCCAGGATCCTGGGATCGAGCCCCGCATCGGGCTCCCTGCTCCGCGGGAAGCCGGCTTCTCCCTCTCCCACTCCCCTTGCCTGTGTTCCCTCTCTGGCTGTGTCTCTCTCTGTCAAATAAATAAATAAAATCTTAAAAGAAAAAGAAAGTAGCATCTTTCAATCTTTAATTATTAGAGGCTTATAAACTTTAATCCATAAAAACTTTTCATAATATATCTATATTAATTTCCATTTAAAAAGAAAAATAGATTAAATGATGCATGGTGTATTAAAACATTATCATCTGTAATTTATTTCATCATGTAATAAGTTTTCTTATGAAAATCTTAATCAAATCTATTTTAATTGTTTTCATTGGAAGCTAATTTACAATTCAAGGGAAACTATATATACAATGTCTGGGAGGGAAAGATACTTTATGAAAAAATAGGTAATGCTAAAAAGATATTTTAGCATTTTATCAAATGAAATGAAGATACAGAAGTGGAAAAAAATAAATTTATCCATTTATTTTTACCAATGTTATACTAGCACTACAATGATTGTGTATAAACCAAATCTCTAAATAGTCTGAATATCCAGCATGGATCAAAGTTAATATGTTAAATTCATCTCTATAGAGAGTCTCATTTTGTGTTTAGGTCTCTTCACCTTACTTACCTCGTATTACTTAGGATTTAATTCTTACCTATAGAATCATAAACTTGACAATATCTTGTATTTCTATTTTGCTCTGACACGCGCCATCTTGTTTTTTCTTTCCAAGTTTATGAAGGAGGCAGAGATAGTACTCTACACCAATGAATAAACAAATGTGTTGGCTAGAGAGATCAGGAGCCTTGTTATATATCATACAACAGGTTTGTTGTGTAGTTAGGGGTATAAATTTCTTCCAAGCCTTGTAGCCAATTGTGAATTTCCTCCCCCTTGGCACTTTTTATGAGGAATCAAGATTAAACACACACACACGTGTACATACACTTGTTAAAATAGATATTAGCAATAATCCTAAAAAAGAAACGATCAGTAAAAAAAAAAATCAGAATAAAAATTTAAAATGCAACATGAGAAATTTGTGGGAGGAAAGAAGGATACCACAAGCCTGAGTCTTTTAGCCTAACAGTCAATGGACTTAATTAATGGACTGAAGTGAGATGATTAAATGTGAACTTATATGTATAAACACCTCAGGGTTTTGTGTCACAGGACAAAAGCATTCTCCTAGTTCTTCCTCTCCTGATCTGTGGTCTCTAATTCCTGAAGCAATGCAGTTTGTCATAAGTTCCTACTTCAACTACAATGCAATGATATCCTCTCCTTAACTTGGACTCAAGGCCCTGTCCTGGGCTTTGCCATTTTGTGTATCTTAATCCTTGAAAGATCTTTCTTCAATATCCCAGGCTCACACTAGTCTTTCCTTTCCTTGCCACAGGTATAACTAGGTTTGAGTCTCACTCTCTTCTGACCCTGGCATTCTCATCCAATTTTTTTGTGGTTCCTGTGTTTATTCAGTCTGGAAATCAGACTGGAAATCAGAGCTCCCTTATTTTCATCATTTTCTTCTCAGTGACCTGAAACCCTCTGCTCTATCAACGGTATGAAGACAGCAGTCCTTCATTTATTAATACAGTTGTCATCTCTGCACCCCAGTTTCTGAGCATTAGTGAAGAAAATCACTCAGTTGTGTAGTTTGGTGACAATATACTTATAGTAAACCTTATCTTTACCCTCAATAATGTCTGCACACCATTCTCTTTCCATTATTTGTTTTTTATTCATTTCTTGCATGCTGTAATTTGCCATTTCCAATGTTTTCAATTCCTTATTTATGCCTTCATTTATGCCTCAGTAGAATATTAACTTCTACTTCCCACTGGAAAATAGAAAGCAAGGCAGTAATACCTTTTTTTTAAAATCCTATCTGCCCCTGTGCCACCTAGAAATGTAATTCTATCCACTCTCTTTGCTTCTTTCCCTCATATAGCACTGGGAAAATGTTTCTCCTGTTACTTGAGACTTCTGGTTCCCTCTGTGTGCTAACTGTCTTCTGCTCCTTCATAGAGCTTAATCTGTTCTATTTCCTTCATTTTGAAGCCACAACTCATATTCTTGTTTCCCCAGCACCTGAAACTGATGAAGACTCTTCTCTGATGGCCAAACAAATGAGAAGGTCTAACCTCAGCAGTTTACAGTCACTGCTCTAACGTCTTGCATACTATTTATGTTTAACATTTTTACTATAAATATCATACACAGTAGTCTATATAGTAGATTTGTGCAGTTTAAAAAAATAATAAAGAAATAAATACCCGTTTACTCATTATCTAGCTCAGAACATGGAAAATCACCAGGTAATACAAAGGCTGCTGTGTGCTCCTCCACAACTGTATCACTCCACGTTCCCCAGGAGGGAAAACTATCCTGCACTTTATATGCTTTCTCAAGGTTTTACCACATATACATGGTTTTCTATTTTATATAATTCATTTTATATTATATGCATTGTTTCATGATTTTTTCTTCATATTGTTACTTTGAGATGTTTCACTATTGACACATGTTGTGTTATTTTATTCATTTTAACAACAGCATAATATTCCATTTTATAAAAGATGTCCTAAGTTATATAGACATTCTGCTGCTTATGGGCAACTGAATTATTTCCAAATTATTGCTATGATGCACAATACAACTATATACATTAATGTTCATGTCGACTGGTGACATTGATAAAAGATTGTGTGTGTGTGTGTGTGTGTGTGTGTGTAACCTAGAATAGAATTTCAGTTCATAAAAAAAAAGAATTTCAGTTCATAAAGTGCATGCATGATAATGCCAAATTTTTTCAAAGTTGTGAGATCGATTTATATCCTACTAACAATGAATGATAAATCCCATTGATTTACAACCTCAGCAAAAAATAATTATTCTTTGTAGTTTTTAAATTGAATTTCCCTGATTACTAAAATGAGGTTGAGCACCTTTTCATGTAGTTATGTGCTGCTTTAGTTTTATTTATTGTGAAGTGTTTGTGGATGATATTTAGCCATTGGTCTCTAGATTGTTGATGTTGTTGGTTTTTAGGTGTCATTTATATTCTTCATAAGAATTCTGTTATGCTCTACAGGTTGATAACATGTACTTTCAGTTTCAGGCTTATATTTTTACTTTTCTGTGGTGTATTTTAGTGAATATAATTTTAATTTTAGTGTATTTAAGTTGTTACTCTTATCAGGTGTAATCTGGCATTTGTCTTGCTTATGAAATACTTCTTTACTGCAAATTTATAGAAATATTGTAAAATGTTGATTTTTTTTAATGTAAGTTCTAATACACCAGCACTTATTTTTATGCATAGGATAGATAGAAATTTTAAAAATGTGAATTTTAGATTCTTTCAACACTGATCTAAAGTACAAATTCTAGAGCCAGATAAACAAACATGAACAAGCATGCACACACGCACATATACACACATACAAGCCAACATCCAGATTATATGCTTTTGCTTAATGTTTGTCTTTTTATGAATGAGATTTATGATATTTTTTTGTTTTCACTATTATTGTTGAACTAATTTGAACATTTTCTACTATTAAAACATATGGGTGTTATAAAATCTCACAATAATAAGCACATAACAGTTAACTATTTATTGACATAACAACTTTTAAAAAGTCAGTTCAATGAGGTATTTCCTCATTGTCAAAAATTTTTCTGAATAATAGCCAAGCAAAAAATATATTTGCAATTTAAGGAAGATATCTTTAAAAAAGTTACAGCCTATGGATTATGTATATTGTCATTATGGTTCTTGAAACTCTTGAAACTATTGACTTTAAACTACTGGACACTATATTTAAGGTTCTAAAGTTTTTAAAAATTATGTCTAAATTTTATAAGTTTTCCAAAAGAAAGAAATTTTCTTCAATTAGTTCATGACAGTGAGTTATCAGAAAACAAGAAATGTCAAAGTTATTTATGATCATAAGTAACATGATACACTTGATTATGAAGTGATTGTAATACCTAGTTTGGTTCAAATTTGTGATTTTAGCATTGTCTACAGTGGTCTAATATATGTTAATTTGATATTTTTTTGAATTTCTATTGTAAATGACAAAGGATAATTTTAGCTTAGTCATTTTACTTTGCTTTCAGCAAGAAAAAATAGTATTTAACATTTAATTCCTGATATAAGAAAGTATTTACAGATCAAGGAAGCAGATGGAGGAAAAGAGCTGGCGTATATAGTTATTCAGACTGTTTTCCTTTCAAAAAAAGCTTCACTCTAGAAAGAAAAAAAAATGGTGGTAATGATTTCAAGAATCCTTAAGTGCTTTCTCACAGCAATAGTTAAAGTAACCCCATTGAATTTCTTAACTCATTGATACAGAGAACTATTGTTAATGTGGGGCAACATTAATTTCAAAATCTCTTAATAACTTAAGCCAATATATTCGTATTGGTAAATCATCTATTTTCGTACATAATTAGTAGATCTTTTTGGTGTTAGACCTTATTTTGCCATGTTTTTGCATGTCAGTGGGGGTGTTAACTACAGCCAGCATTTCAAAATCTACCTTGAAGAAGCAATGTTATGCGTGTTTTAGTATGTGATATACACTTTTTGGAAAGACAAGTTAACTTTTCCTTACAGGAAAATATTGGGATAGTGGCATTTGACACCCTGTTTCAGGTCACATTAGCACATAATATAAGTAGTAAAATCCTTAAGATTACACATGTGCACACACACACACAAATACATACACACCTACCCCCCCCCACACACACACATACACACACAGGCAAGGAGAAGTAAAACTGGAGAGTTTCAGTTTTTTTTTTAATTAACTGCCTCAGGTTAATGAAAATTTGAAGGAAAGATACTGACTAAAATATCACTCTAATGGTAGGACCCATCTGTGTATTACAGTGATTTAAATACTGGCTTAATAATTTTCAAACTACAAATAATCACATGCCTTATCCACAAAATATAGAATGCAAATATTATAAAAGGAAGTCGAAGGAAGAAGCAATGACATATTGGTTATTTGTACATGTGGCTTAAATAACTAATACACCTAAAACATTACATGGGTATGAAAACCTGATACAGAAATTTTTTTCTCTCTAAATATGAAGTAATATTAGAATAGAGGTTTTTATGCCAAATAGGTCCCTTAATTTGTCAAAATTTGGATACAAGGAGGATATTAATAACCTCAATCAAAATAAAATTAAATAGATAATAATACACAGATTTATTAATATATCCATACTTGTTATACAAACATTAAATACCATTATGTTATTCCTTTTCAATAGGACATGTTTTCAAGTTTAGAAATGATCTAAATAATTACATTTAGGATTTTCAAAGAACTTCCACATATTTTCAAGCTATTTATATGGATTGAAATTGAATGATCCAGAGCAAGAATCATCTAATTCTTACTTTAAATATGGATATAAACAGATTTTAGTTATTTTTTTAAAGATTTTATTCTTTTTTATATATTTGACAGAGAGAGGGAGACAGTGAGAGAGGGAACACAAACACGGGGAGTGGGAGAGGGGGAGAAACGGGCTTCTCGCTGAGCAGGGAGACCAATGTGGGGCCAGATTCCAGGACCCTGGGATCATGACCTAAGCCGAAGGCAGACTCTTAATGACTGAGCCACCCAGGCGCCCAGATTTTAGTTATTTTTTAATGTAAACTTTTTGGAAGTAAAGTTTTGTTGTTAATAATGGTTTCTAGGGTTAACATTTTTAAAAATATAATAACATTTTCTTCATTTATGAAATAGTCCGTATGTTTTCTGAGTTAGAAAAAAATTTTGAAACCTGAGAAGAAATAAGGCAGAAGTTAAAGGCATTTATAAATTTATAAAGAGTGTCAAATAATTTTTAGAGACTACAGTCATACCATATAAGGTCATACAAGATTTGCAAGGCCCATTACTCAAGGTTGTCATTCGCAAAGATTACGATGAGAATTTGTTTCCATGGAGTTCCCTAGTGTGATCACCTTGGGATTGTTTATATGAAAAGTTGTACACACAAATGAAAAGTTAACAAAAAAGACAATGAAAACATAAATATGTGGACAAATAGAGTTTTCATAGGATCGTTATTTATAAATAGATATATTTACATTGTTAGAAAAAGAATCGTTGTCATGTGATGATTGTTTTGTAGAAATTAGATATGGGAATAAGGGCACAAAACTGGGATGAGAGTAAGTGAACTTAAAGTGAAGTAAGATTCTTACATTATTCAGGATATAGATTACTCTGGAACAACTTAATAACTTAAAAGTATTTGATCTATTATCTAGAACAACAGCTAAAATATAACAGAAATAAATCTAAGAAATCAATAGGCTAGGTAAAGCAAGATATTAAAAAAACTTGATTCACTCAAAAGAAGGATGGGAATGAGGAACGGAGAATCAGATCAATAGGAGATTTTAACCCAGATTTTAGGTAGATTTTAACCCAGCTATCTCAATAATCACCTTAAACATAAATGGACAAAACACACAAATTAGAAGGCAGAGATTGATAATGAATAAAAAGTACTGCATCATATGCTATTTAAAACCACATTTGAAATGTTGAAAATGAAAGGGCCGGAAGTAAAAGGACATACAAATATGCCATACAAGCCCTTTAAGCATTAGGAAGCTGATGCAGCTACATTAATATCACACAAAATAAACATCAACATATACATCATGACCAAATAAAAGAGGAATACTTCATAATGAAAAAGAATCACTTCATCAAGTTATAATAATATAAATGTGTACACAGTAACAGAAATACTTTGGAACAATACAACAGATAGAACCACAGGAAAAATTCATGAGAACATTTCACAATTTTGAGAGCCTTTCCTCAATAATTGGTAGAACAATTAGGCCAATAAAAAAAGCATGAAGATAAAAGATTAGAACAATACTATTAATCAGTCTGATCCAAATGACAATTACAGAACACTGTGACAACTGTTGAACGTATATTTCTTTTCACATGCATATGAAAAATTCACTAGAATCTGAGCCATAAAATAAGTGTCAATAAATTTCAAATGATTGAAATAATGCAGAATATGTACTTTGGTCAAAATGTAATTAAATTAGAAATCAATAAAAATTATATATCTAGGGTGCCTGGGTGGCTCAGTCGGTTAAGCACCAGGCTTCAGCTCAGGTCATGATCTCAGGGTCTTGGGATGGAGACCCATGTTGGGCTCCCTGCTCAGAAGGGAGTCTGCTTCTCCCTCTCCCTCTGCTCCTCCTCCTGTTTGTGCTCTCTCTCTCTCTTTCAAATAAATAAATAAAGTCTTTTAAAAAATTATATATTTAAAAAATCCTAAATATTTTTAAATTTTATTTTATTTTATTATGTTATCTTAGTCACCATACAGTACATCATTAGTTTTTGATGTAGTGTTCCATGATTCATTGTTTTTGTTAAATTTTTAAATATATTATTTATAAACAATTCATGATTCAAAGAATTAAGGAGAAATATTTTAAATACTTAAACTAAATGACAGTGGAAAGGTAGCAAAATTTGTGAGATAAAAATAAGACAGTGCTTATGAGAAATTTTATAGCTTCCAATGCCTATTTTAGTAAAGAATATAGTTATAAAAGTTAATGATCAGGTATACCTCTTTCAGAAGCTCAAAGAAGAGACTATTAATACCAAACTAAGTGGAATAAGGAAATATTTAAAATGAGTGTAAATAAATGGAATTTTAAAAAGAAAAAAAAAATCTTTTTTTTTACTTTTGTTAGAAAAAAGTTGGTTATTTGAGAAAGACAAATACCATATGATTTCACCCATATGTGGAATTTAAGAAACAAAACAAATGAACAAAGGGAGAACAAAGACAAGCTAAAAAGAGGCTTATTAGAGATTCTGAAATGATTGAATTTTTCTTATCTTTAGTGAATTATTTACCTCATATGGAAACCAGTATTTTATCACATGTTTGAAATTCAACATATATGGTTTGAAGTACATAACTTAATTATTATACGGTAAAAACATATATTTTTATCTACAAATGGAAATACAATGATTTTCAGGGCAAATGAAGGGCTCCTTGTAGGCTAATGAACAGACTAGAGTCTTCTGTGTTTTATTAACATTAGAGTCCTCAGAAATGGGGCACCTGGGTGGCTCAGTTGGTTAAGTGTCCACCTTAGGCTCAGGTAATGATCTCCAGGTCCTGGGATGTAGCCCTATGTCAGGTTCCCTGCTCAGCGGGGAGTCGGCTTCTCTCTCTCTCCCTCTACCCCTCCCCCTCCTCCCATGCTCTCTTTCTCTCTCAAATAAATAAATAAATAAAATCTTAAAGAAAAAACCCTCAAAACTTAATTGGAATGTAGTTACCAATGATTAATCAATTTTGTATCCCCAGAGTCTAGCAGTAAATTTATCCTATAATCAGCGCTCAAATTAACATTCTTGGGTGAATCTCCTAAGCCATATTATGTATTCTACACATGCATATATAGGAATCTTACCCCTTGCTTCTCCATTATCATTATCTTCCATTTTTGATCTAATATCGTCAAAGGTGCAAAGAGGAACCACAGGATATCATGAAAGAAGGATCAAGAGACATTATAGTGTTCACTAGTCATATACAGGGAAATATTGAAATGGGTCAGTTGTACATAGTTCAGCACAATGGCAAAAATTCTGGAAGCCAGCATAATTATCTCTGTTTCAAAGGTCAGTATGCTCATATCTTTTTTATTTCTTCTAAAGACCTGAGAAAAAAATAAATGTGCTTTTTTCTCATGCTTTTCTATTTTTTAAATTCTTTCTACCAATACCTTATTCCCATGTCTCCGCTACCTTTTAGATTTCAGACATTTTATTCATGCTTAATGACTTATAGTTGATAAAGTGTCCCTTCTCCCAGGGGTCTTTGAATTTTAATAGAGATCAAAGCCTAGAGATAAAAGGATTAATCTCAAAAATAAAACCTCCTTTGGACTTTTCTGAATGAACACGTTTATCTGTTCTGCACGTGCATAAAGCTGACCTAGGATATTGCACTTTAATGATATTCTTTAGTTTGTTGTATTACTATTAAGAAAAAAAAACCTGCAGCAATCTATTATTTTAATGATATGGAGTGATTGTATACAATGGAAGATTTTGTGCTTTATGTTTGCATCATTGAGAAACTCCAGATTTATTGTGGGGATACTACAATGAATACATGTGCAAACAGACTTTTTCAATCCTTTTTATATTATCTAAATATAGCCTGGTGTTATGTGTGTATGATGACTTAGGCAGGTGAAAAAAACATATGCTGTAGATGTTGGTTACAGTATAAGTAGACTGGAACATTTACTTAAGTTTCCAATGACTTAGATTTTAAAATGTTATACAGTATCTTGCAAATCTTGTTACGGAATTGAAAAATAGAGAGAAATTGAAGAATTATTTAGTCCTAGTTACTTTCTAGTCCAAGAGTTTAGAAATAAAGCTACCTCAACATTTGTAAGAGACTTTAGACAGAATTCATGGATTTTACCTCAGAGTACCCACACACAAAGCCACAGCTCTCCACACACACACACACAAAGTAAGGCGCACTACAGTAATTATTTGTTAAAATGGTATATTAGTGAATATAACTAGCATGTAGAATTTTTTTCTTAAATATGTGCCACTCATCTATATATTCCCCAAATTACAAAAATAAATACCTATTTGCTCTACCTCCTTAATTATGTAGATTTACTTTCTATGCTGATCATATTAAACAGGTATCTTCCTTTCTGTACATATGCACACAAAATAAACATTTGTAGGTATGTAAAGTTTGAAGCTTTTTGGAGGAAATTAGCTTATTGAGAGCCTTTTGCAAAATGCAAAGTTGTCACTCCCAATTTCATACTCAGCAATCTCAGGATACTTTCAAGTAAAGGATGGTAGAGTGCAGGAATTGGAGATCAACAGGAAGAGACTTACAGTGGTCAGGTGAGTGGGTGAAAAAAAAAAGATCTTGGACATTTAAATGTGGAAGAATGTGATGAAGATTAGTGAAATTGCAAAACTGACATATAACAGACTCTTGAAGTTTGATTATTATTGTGCTTAATCTATTTTTTCAACTGTTTTCATTCTCTTTTTTTTCATCTCCAGTGAACAAAGAGTAATCTTTCTTTTTGTAAAAATATAGAATTTCCCTTCTTAACGGCTATTTTTTTTCAGATACTTTTGTAGCTATTTGCATTTGAAACTACCTCAGCTACATAAACCATAAGTTTCACCATTAATTTAACCTCCCCTCTTAATTATGTAGACTTTGATACGTATGCATATCTAGTAGCAGTAGTCTGGAGAGAGTGAGTATGCTGTTCTCCCAATCATGATTACCTATAAGTTACTCTTTTCTATATGAAATAAAAATTTTATGATTTAGCCAAATTGATCCAGGCGTTTCAGCTCACAGAAACATAAAATAGAACTCTTTTTATTCTATAACCTTCCAGTTTCAAATACTATACTACCTGTTTCAGAAATATAATCCTTATCACCAGTACACATCTGCTATCACATGATGGTTGGATTAACTATTTCCATTGGAAATTAGGTTCATTGTATTATTATCCTTACCTCCTAAAATATTGTTTTGCAAGTGTGTGAACAAAAGTTATGTGACTATTTTATCACAATGCCTTCCTGCTTTAGTATTTCACTGAAAGAGCCACGGGTATCTCATAGAAATGTTGATACAAGTTTTGCAGATGGAAAATAAGCACAGAATAATAAGTAACTCATTAAAAATATTTATTGCAAAATATATGTCAAACATTGCTAGGGCTTATATACAGAGTGTTACTGAATCATCTCAAAGCCCCATGGGTATTAAATTATTGCTATATTTATTTTAAGGAAAAGAAATCAAGTTTAGAGAGTTGAAATCTTTTTAAATATGGCAGTCTACTAGGTAAATATTAATACTAATTACAGACTAGGTATTCATAATTTGAATATCAACTAGATTGAAGTGGTTATGGCTACTGATGGATAATGCTGAGTGATATTATTTTAAAAACAAATATAAAAGTTGGCATCCCAGAATATTTCTAGAAAGATATTCTTAAACTAAATCTCAAAACAATTTAAAATGTATTCTAGGGGCGCCAGAATGGCCCAATTATTAAGCATATGCCTTCGGCTCAGGTCATGATCCCAGGGTCGTGGGATTGAGCCCTGCATCGGGCTCCCTGCTCAGTGGGAGGCTTGCTTCTCCCTCTCCCACTCACCCTGCTTGTGTTCCCTCTCTCGCTGTGTCTCTGTCAAATAAATAGAATCTTTAAAAAAATAAATAAATAAAATAAAATGTATTCTATACATGGTTTAGGACATCTCTTTGACTTTGGGGAAAAAAATCAGGTGAAAGGGCATTCTTACCGTATTAAATTTCTCCATCAATTAATTGAAGTTCAAATTTAAAAAGTGTGAGTTCTGTGGGGGGCAAAGTGGTAAGTTATATTTTCTTAAGCTTTAATTTTATGTGTCTTTAAGATTATATGCATAATTTAATTTATAATAAGACATTTTTGAAAATACCAGTAAGAAAGTTGTATTCACATTTAAACTTAAAATAACTTGGTATCTTCCCCCCTCCTTTTTTTTTTTTCTAAATCTTGCTCTCAGTGTTCATAGTAATTTTTTTGGCTAGTTTTTAATGTGGGCAATTGTACTTAGTTCTGATGAAATGTCATTCTCTTTCTACCTAGAAATAAGATGGTTCTTGACATTGGGAGTTTGTCATTGATTAAATTGTCATAGTCTATTTGAAACCTAAATGCTGCCTTTGGTCATTGTTCTTTTTCTTCTTTAGAAAGTGAACTTTGTGAATAATTGCATGCCCTAGATGTGTCAAAATGAAGAGAAAGCAGCATTCCTAACTATGAACATTTTATAAACTATTTGTCTCTGCTGTCTTGAGCAGGTTTATGAAAATAAAATATTTCAAAATTGTATTGCAGAATCAAAGATATTTTAACAGTCTTAGGTATAAAATGAATTCAGTGCAGAGTTATAGGATTTATTGATATTCTTCATTTTCCCACCAATATAAAGTTATTAAAATTGCTATATTATATTCCCAAGAAAAATTAGAAAACATTTATTTGGAGCTTTAATATATTTAAAGGTGATGAATTCTAAAATGTAAAGACATCTTAAAACATATTCATTATACCCTGTTTTTAATTCATGGAAAAATTTTAAACATCTTCTTATGTAAAAAGTTAAATAATGTTGTCTCAAGGTGCTTTTAAAAGTATCTCTATCACTTTTGACTAGGACTGATGCTTGTGTCAGTATAGATACGCAAGAACTGTTAAATGTAGTATGTCCACATACTTATTTGCATGTTAGTATTCCTTATTAAAATTAACTGTTTTATTTTACTACCTGCATTTAGAAGTATAAACCACATTTCAACTTTAATCTCTGAGGACATTTAAAATGTTTTTCCTTGATAAGCATGATCAAGAATATAAAAAGTAACTGCATGTAAAGATACACATATTCAAGTAATAATACTCATGATACAAGATATAAGGGAGTTTGAAATCAAAGAGAAAAAGCTAATCATGGAGTAGAAGGAGAATGAATGGCGATACTGGAGTTTAGCTCTAGAATTTGAAGTTGGGGTGCTAACATGCTGAATAATAGGAAGGAGAATATGTTTCACTGTTGCTAAGAAAATAAAATAGGAAGTTAAAAAGAAAAGCCAGATTTATCAAAAGGTTTCAGAAGTTTGATTTGAGAGAAGGAGAGGTGTGGGTAAGTGTTGCATATGTGTGTGTGTGTGTGTGTGTGTTATTTTAACATAGATTACTATAAACCACTCTGAGTTCCTGTGTGGGAGTAAAAATGATGAGAAATGCCTTTGAAAACTATAATCTGGCAGTGGCGGATAGTGAAAGGAATCTGGAACCAGTGAGCTGGATAGAAAATATTTATGGTTATTTAAGGGATTAAAGTGAGGGCCATGGGAAAAGAAATATAAAGGATAAGTCCAAGAAAGATTGTGAAGGAAATACTAAGAGCAAACAAAGCAAAAAGAGATAAAAATAAAGAATATCGATTTAAAGATGAGTCCAAGATTTCTAGCCTCAGACATATCTGAGATTTCCATAAAAGAAACAGGAAATCTGTAAAGAGAAAGAAATTTAAAGTAGAAAAGTTGATTTTTTTTTTTTAAATCTTGCAAGACTGAGATAAAAGTCCATTATCTAAATCATGCCACATTTCAAGTGTTAGGTTATGGTCATGCATGTAAAAGATCAAAATTGGACAAGTGGTTTTCAATAGAAATGTAATAGATGGAGTCGTAAGCAGAGGTAAATTCATTGAGGTTAGCAATGTAGAAAGATAAGGATGAAAGATACAGGACTAGAGATAAGTTACAATCGATAGATACAATTGAAAAAAAGGGAAAGTTCCAGAATAGGACTCAAAGAATTAGAAGGGTGAAGGGATGCAGACACTAGGGACAAAATAATTCATGCACACTTTTAAAATTTTAAGTATTTAAAAAGACTCATGAGCCACACAAATCTTTTCTGCAATTTTACTACAGCCAGGAGATGTAAAATAAGCACATTCTGTAGAATGTGTCTTCTGTGTATATCTAATTATAATCTTAAGCAGAAGCCAAATGGATCCATAAGCATCCCGGGTTGGATCCTACTCCCCTCCGCTTTGCCACCAGCATGTACAACACATTTACTCAAAACTCAACTGCCTGGCTACTAGATATCAGGTACTCAGGAGGTGCAAACATAAAAAGGTGAACTAGGAAATCAAGGAGACTTCTCATCTGCTAATACTATTGCAAGAAACAGACTAGAAACAAGACAATAGATATGATTATTAGAGAGTGGGACAAGTGTTATGAAGGAATGACAAAAATCCAAATCATAGGATAAAAACTGAACTGGGAAAAGACACTTTTAATAAGGAGGTACAAAACAGCCTCCATGCAGTGACAGTTTTGCTGAAATCTGAAGAACCCAAAAAGCCAGCCTTGGAAGAAGTGACTTTTCAGTTAGTGGGTGTAAATAATGCAGAGACCTAGAGGAAGAGAAAATTTTGTGCTCAGAGAACAGAAAAGAGACCGGTGTGTCTGGACAAGAGTAGTGTGTGGGAGATGAAATCGTTTGTTTGCAGAGATGGGAAACAGTCGTGTTACATATGACTATATGAATGTGATTAAACATTGCATTTTCATATCAGGGCAATGGGAGTACATTGGATAGTTAAATAAAAAGAGGACATTATTTTTTTAAAAACATTGCTCTGGCTGTAGTATAGAGAATTAATTGAACATTACAAGAATGAAAGGGGGAGTTCTCTCGAAAGAGGCTTATAAGAGCTTTTAGGGTTGCTCTGGCTACGATGGTGTCAAGGGAAATTCACAATGTTGAATGGACATCAGGGATCAAACTGGGGGGTGAGGGAAAGGAAAGAAGACAAACTATGAGAATGCTGTGTTTTGTTTATTCATGTATCTATCAGCATATAGAGACACATTCGTACACATCTATTACGTATTTTGTGATTTAGAACTCTAAAGAAGCCCATAATCCAGGTGCTTTTTTTATTAAGTAACCATTCATATTTATTAGAGACTTGGGTGATCTTTCTTACCATCCTGTAAAGATGATCTAACCAAATGAGGTTCTTTTACGCTCATGAGATTGATTTCTGAGCAAAGACCTTGAAACAAGTTTTCCCTTGTGGAAGTAGAGCTAAAAAACTCAATTTTCTTGAAGGTAGTCTCCCAATCTGTCTTTGTGTTGTTTTACCTTTGTGTTGTTTTGCCTGTTTTTTACTCAAAAACCAGGGAAGTTTTTGAATTTCCCTGGTGGAAAAATGGAGGGAGGGGTAGTTGCATGCTGTGAATTTAACCCTCCATAATCTGGAGGCAACAAGAGGCCCTGTCAGTGACATACCCCCTTTATGTGGATTTGTGCTTATTGGGAGGACCTAGAAGTGAGAGCAGAAATACATTAAGGTTATAAGCGTCTCTTAATACACTTGTATTTCCTTAATCAGAAGGAGCTGAGATTTACTTTGTGAATAATTAATTGGTTTATGTTGCTGTTATCATTACTGTATGTCCCTTATCTTTGATTGCCATTCACATTTCAGGAGGAAAATTCTTTGAAACAAACAGGCAGTCGTCATAACTTATCCTCGCGTCTGAGACCCATAGTAGGTACACAAACCTGTTTTAGTGAATAAATGACTAGAAGACATTTAATCGTCTGATGTATTATTAAGGGGAAAACTAGGCTTGAACCCTGTAATATATAACATCAATTTGATTTAAATTATGCATAAAAAGTAAAGCACATCCTCAAAAGTGTTAATTAAAAATGTAATTACAAAAACCATACTAAACGCAATTATAAATCATTTTTATATCACCCTTCATTTTGTACTTTATCTTTCTCTTCCTTATCACGAGTGCATGTAAGATAGCATCTACTCCAACTCTCAGTGTTCAACACTACAACTCCTTCCTGCTGGGGAAAAAAAACAATCTTCCAAGAAGCCAAACTGTGAAAGATTCTGAAGATTTTAGAAGCTCATGCCAAAAACTGATCATTTAGATTAAAAGAGAAAAGGCAGCCAAGTAGTAAAATTTTCTTGAGTTGTCAGAGAATGCTAACAAAAGGTCACTCCGTCTAATTCAACTACGATCTATATAATCTAATTATGCTCATTTCTAAAACAAATGTGTTATTTGCACTGCATTGGTATGCAGATTACAAAGTGTTATTATAGGATTATAGATGGAATGCTGGTTTGCACTTTGTATGAAAAAGACCTGTAAATACTATTTAGCTTCACTTTTATGCGGCTAGGATTTAGTGCACACTAAAAGGCTTAGCTAGTGCAATATTCGAGTTCCAGATAGTGAAGTCAGCTAACTGCACCAACGCTAAATAAAGCTGGGTGAGCGCAGTTTCAGGCTCATCTCTTCATTTATTACATTTTCGTTCATCCGTCAGAAATATGAAGTTAATAAAGTCCATGTTCCATCCTTCTGAAAATGAAAAGCAACTTTTGTTTTAACCATTAGCATAAGAATTCTGTTATGGGAATCTTGAATTACTAAAAGCCTTTATTTATTTATTTGTTTATTTATTTATTTATTTTGCAGATACGGTGCATATACTTTCATGCTGTATTTACAAATGAAGCTCAGAGTCAAATGCCTTTCCTTATACTCTTTAAGGAATTGTGTAAAGCACAGTTTGGGGACTCGGGCAGTTTTAATAATATTTGTCTCTGCAGTAGGGACGATTGCAGTTCAGCAGCTGCATTAGCAATGATGCTTCAAAATGACTTTCAAGTAATTCATTACTTCCCTTTCTCATGCATTAAATTTAATATAGCTTGCAGGTTCTAATTCATCTTCATGCATACTAATAAACTGCACTACAAATAAATTCTGCATTGGTTTTAAAGTGATTTCACTTCATCTATATATCAAACATGAAGTTGCTGGTTGGTTTGTAGCTAGCTGCAAATAGATCTAGAATCTTATCCATGTAGTTACATGATCAATGACTATAATAACCCATCTTTGTAAAGATGACATATTGCTTTTAATATTTTTTAAAAGAAAGACTATATATATATATATATATTTTACTTTCTAAGGTGGTAAAAACTCTTGAGGACACCACTCTAGAATATGAATGAACCCAATGAAAGCATCTTAAAATTCATATGCCATACCACAGTGATTCTCTCCTTTTATATCTAGGCTTTATAACTAGAACTGCAGAGGAAAGAAAATCTTCTGTCCTCTCCCCTCTTGGATCCATCTATCAAATTGGTTTAGTGCTGGCAGTCTTAGCAGCTGCTGAGTGACAGTTTCCTAAACAGTTTTCACAGCTCAAAAAAAGAAGGACATGGACTGTGGCACTGATGTGGGGCAGGGGAGGGCTGGAGAGCGTCAGGTGCAAATAGTACTATAATCTGCTTCTATAGAGCTTTATCATTTAAGAAGCACTTTCAGGGGCACCTGGGTGGCTCAGTTGGTTAAGCGACTGCCTTCGGCTCAGGTCATGATCCTGGAGTCCCAGGATCGAGTCCCGCATCGGGCTCCCTGCTCAGCAGGGAGTCTGCTTCTCCCTCTGACCCTCTTCCCTCTCGTGCTCTCTATCTCTCATTCTCTCTCTCTCAAATAAATAAATAAAATCTTTAAAAAAAAAAGAAGCACTTTCATGTAGATCATCCTATTTAAATCTTAGAACTTTATTTTTTATTGAGATATAATTGACATATAACATTGCATGAGTTTATGATGTACAACGTGTTGATTTGATACACTCATATATCGGGATAGGATTACCCCATCGTATTAGCTGACACCACCTTCATGTCGCACAATGATCATTTCTTCTCTGTGGTGAGAACATTTAAGATCTACGGTCATCACAACTGTACCGTATATGATACTGTTTAACTATAATCACATTAGATCCCCAGAACTTATTCATCTTCTAACTTCAATTTTTTTCTCTTTGACCAACATCTCCCCAGTTCCCTCACCCTCCAACCCCTGGTAATCACCATTCTACTGTTTCTATGAGCTCAGCTTTTTGGGATTCCAAAAAGGTAAGTGAGATAATGCAGTATCTGTCTTCGACTGTCTGATTTACCTCACCTCAAAAAATGCCCCCAGGGTCCATCCATGTTGTCATAAATGGCAGGGTTTCCTTCTTTCTCATGAATAAATAATATCCCAGTATGTATTATCCTTGTATATGGGTGTATAGAACATTCTAGAGTTCTATTATATGCATATGTGTGCACACACCACATCTTCCTTATCCATTTATATATATACTAATATATATAAAGTGGATAATAAATTAAATTAATATAAATACACACACACACACACACACACACACACTACATCTTCCTTATCCATTTTATCCACTGTTAGACATACAGTTTGTTTCCATATCTTGGCTATTGAGAATAATGTTGCAGTGAACATAGGAGTGCAGATGTCTATGAAAGATTCTGTTTTATTTATCTTGTTGGATATATACACAGAAGTGAATTTGCTAGATCACATGGTAGTTCTATTTTCAATGTTTTGAGGAACCTCTAGATGAGATGATAATCTCAATTTTACATGAAAGGAAACCTAAAAATGCTAAATTATTTTTTTTCAATGTCACATGACTTCAGTGTTGGAAACTGCAACCAAATTTGAATTGTCCAATTAAAAAATGTTCTTTTCTCACTATATCACACTTTATCTCTCACGTCTGTCTGTTTGTCCCATGTGGAAAGACCATGTAACAAATTTTTGACTCTGTTCCCCAGTGAGATCTCCAGAAGAAAGATTTTAGTCAGTTGTTTTAATGTCAAGTTTGGGAGAGAGGCTCCCTTAGAGCTTTCAGACTCAAAGTGTGGCCCGTGGATCAACAGCATTGGCATCGCTTAGAAGCTTGTTAGAAATGCAAACAGCAGGCTCACCCTAGATCCACCAAATCCAGTTCTCCATTGCATCAAGGTCCCAGGTGATACATAAGCAGCTTGAAATTTGAGAAATGCTGTTTTTGAGGGAAACAAAATGAGCTATGGAAAAAAGATCTTTTGAGTAAGATAGGAAAAATCTTTCAGGTAGCAATGAAGTGAAAGGAGATATATATATATGTGTGTGTGTGTATATATATATATATATATGTATATATATATATATATATATGATGTTCCCCTCACATAGCACTGCTGAGTTTCTATAATACTTATAATACTTTTTCCATCCACTCATTTTTAGCAGTATTTTTGCTGTAGGTATCAGCCAAGTACATGAGTGATGTGGGAAATCCTGTGTCTAAAAATGTTTCTGAATGGTGAGAAAGAGACTAAGAAATAAAAATTTAAAGATACTCTGTTTACAAAATCTGTGCAGTGTAATTCGGATTGCTTCAGTAGTTTTAGGATTATAATTTCAGTAAATACATAATGGAACCAAGCATTCTCTCTAGTCTGTTTCTTGACTCTAATACAAGGAAGCAACCAGTTCTATGTATAATATCAACATTTCTTAACTTATTAAACTAAATGGAATTTATTTCATAATTGATATATAATAATTTTAAGATAGGCCTCTTGTGCTTATAAACACACCAACCAATAATTTTCCATCGTTGCTGAAGGTAAGTACCAGGAACTTTATCATCCTAAATGTTATACCTAGTCTCTAATTTAAGTCCAGATTAGGCAGATCCAATCATCGGTAAACCTTACAAAATTTAACTGATCAGACTTCTCACAAAGACATGGTACAAAATGTGGCACTTAGACTGTGGACATAGAACACGTTGTGTCTGCTTACATAATTGACTAGAGGGGCTTACTTTCCTAATAGAATCAATGTCACGGCACAAGAAATCTTCCAGATGGTTCTAAGGAAGACTATTTTATTTGCAATTAGATGAATAAAAATCAGTCTAAGATAGAAAGAAAGAAAGAAGAAAGAAAGAAAGAGAAAGAAAGAAAGAAAGAAAGAAAGAAAGAAAGAAAGAAAGAAAGAAAGAAAGAAAGAAAGAAAGAAAGAAAAAGAAAGAAAGAAAGAAAAAGAAAAACTTTCCTTTTTTTTTGATAACTGACAGTTTGGGCTTAAATTCAGGTCTGAACTTTGCTTTTCTTACTGACTTCTAGAATATTCTTTACACCACTTTTAAACGAAACCTTCTTACGTGTATGACTGAGTGCCTGATTAAATTTGAACTATATATCTAGAAACTCTTTTGTTTTAGGAAACAACAGAGATTGGGATAACTATTGGTAATAGTAAGTATAAATCATCCATAATTCAAATAAGTGATACCTTTTCAGAGGCTCACCTATTCTGTTCAGTGAAAATGCTATCTAAATTTTTGTATTTCCCTGATACAAAAACCAAATTAAAAAGCACAACTTTTTTTTCCAAGGAAAATATCCCTTTCTGGTAGGTAGAGAAGTACATCTTATTAATGCTTTGGGCAGGACAATTCTTTTTTGGCATGAAGTTGAAAACTTGGAGGAAAACTTGTTATATGTGGAGTTATAATATTTGAATATCCCAAAGATAACTGGTTCTCATGAACCTTTCACAAATTTGTAGCCTCTAGAAATTGGAATTCTTTTTTTTTTTTTAAGATTTTATTTATTTATTTGACAGAGACACAGCGAGAGAGGGAACACAAGCAGGGGGGAGTGTGAGAGGGAGAAGCAGGCTTCCTGCTGAACAGGGAGCCAGACACGGGGATCGATCCCAGGACCCTGAGATCAGGACCTGAGCCGAAGGCACACGCCTAACGACTGAGCCACCCAGGCACCCCAGAAATTGGAATTCTTATTTCTCCACCTCAAAGCAATAAAGTCGTACTTCTCAAAGTTGAATGTTACATATAGACCCCAGGGAGATCTTACAAAGCTGAGCAGGGTTCAAGCAAACTCCTAGGAAATGCCAATGTAGCTGGTGACCAAACAGTTTGAAAAGCCGGGCTGCACAGAGCATGCTTAATTTCTTGAATAATGAGACAAAGTGACAGAATATGCTATGCTTGCTATCCTGCTTTTTTAATCTTTATAGTCATTCCTGGTGACCCTTATCATATTTTGTGATTATTATCATCATTTAGCTGCATTTTTTTCCTGTGCCCTTTTCAACTTTCACCACCATAAATTGCGTGGAACAAAATCTGCGTTTTTCCTCTCTTTATTGTTTGCACTGCCCGCCTCCTACCTTTGAAGACTCAAGCACCCGTTACAACTCTCAGGCTTTTGCAGATTCTATTTCTCTTTAGGAGGAATCCAGTATTAAGGGTCCACATTAAGGCCATTTTGCTGCCTACCTCATCCATATATTATGACCTAGCCTGATTAGTAGGCTTATTATTCTAATTTTTTTACTTATTATTAGTATTTTCTTTCTACCTGACATGATCCATTCTTCACTTGCATTAAGTGAGCTCTGTCTACAGTCTTTGATAGGTTGAATTTTGTCTCTCAAAAAAAAAAAAAAATTTATGTCAAAGTCCTAACCTGTAGTACATCAGAATGTAACCTTATTTGGAAAAGGATAAATGTAATTCCTTGAGATAAGTTTATATTTGAGTAGGGTGGAATCTTACTACAATATGACTGGTATCTCCTAACAAGAAGACTATGTGAAGACAGACACATAAGGGGAATACCATGTGACAAGGAAGCCAAAAGGTGGGGTTAGGTAGCTACAAGTCAAGCAATGCTGAAGATTGACCTAGGAAGAGGTAAAGACCTGTACACAAGGAAACAATGTCACATCTGTCCATATCTCGTAAACATTAGAAGAACTCAGATTGTTATAGGAATATTGGTCTTTGTTCTTTAGCACAAACTGCTTTGTGGGTTTACCTATATGGGAGAAATAGGTATTAAATAAAAAGAACTGAGCTTTCTTTGTTACGTTCTGTTAAGCATACTCCCCCCCCACTTTTTTTAATAGGATAAGTATATTTTTCTTAATTGTGGAAGAAATCTAAAGTAGGCAATTAGAAAAACATTAGGCAAAGTGAAAAGATGTTATTTAAAAAAAATTAAAGACATTGGTTAATAAATTTAAGGAGTGCTGTTGTGACCAATTAAAAATTTCAAAAGGAAAAGGGAAAGCTTTAGCAACAAATGATGAACCCTTAGGATCCAAATTTCTTTTAATTAAAAAAAATGACCACAGGGGTGCCTAACTGGCTCAGTCAGTAGAACATGTGACTCTCAATCTTGAGGTTGTGAGTTCGAGCCCCCTGTTGGGTGTAGAGATTACTTAAAAACAAAATCTTAAAAAAAATTTAAAAAATTAAAAAATGACCACTGCTCTATCTAAACAGGTATTTTAACAAAAAGCAAGTGGCTGCTTTAAATCTTTGGAAGAAATTAAGTCATTTACATTACCCTCATCAATATATCAATATCCTAAGTGTCAAGTTGTATAAAGGACAAATTATAACTGATCAGCTCATGACATAGTCTAAAAGTTCTGCTCATTGTGAAGTCAAAAATTTTTATCATCGTGACTATAGATATTTTATTCCTTCTTTTTTATTTTTTCTAAATATTTCATTTATTTGAGAAGGAGAAAGAGAAAGAGCACAAGAGCAGGGTGAGGGAGAAGGAGACTCCTCACTGAGCAGGGAGCCCAATGCAGGACTTGATGCCAGGACCCTGAGATTACGACCTGAGCTGAAGACAGATGCTTGACCAACTGAGACACCCAGGTGCCCCTCTTTTATTCCTTCTTAAAATATAAAGTTAAGATGTAGAGTGAAAATTTCTTTGCTTTACTTACTTGTGATATGGGTGGGAACAGTGACTGCATCTGAATAGTTGTCTCTGTTAAAACCAAACCCATAGATATATCTCCATAGAGCACAGAGTTTGATATGAGACTTAGAAGTATATGTGGCACAAATATAAGTTTAAAATAATTTTTAAGCTACATATTTACCATCCCTATACTACAGTAGGGATAATTTCTTTGCCTTTGCTTCTTTTAACCAACTCCCATTTGATGGAAGGCTTAGAACAAAAATAATTTGTAATTTTTGTGGAAATTTTTAATTACAAATTTCTGTGCTTTAAAAGTATTTTTTTAAAAAACATAATAAAACTGGAGAATTGTGAAAGATTAATAACCAATGGAAAACTAGCATGTATAAAACTTTCATATATATTTTTATTGTTAATATTATTTAATTTTATGTCATATTGTCCATAAAAATTTAAGGCAGCTACTCATATTTTTTTAAAGATTTTTTAAATTTTATTTATTTATTCATGAGAGACAGAGAGAGAGAGAGAGAGAGAAAGGCAGAGGGAGAAGCAGGCTCCCAAGGAGCAGGGAGCCCGACGCGGGTCTCGATCCCAGGACCCTGGGATCATGACCTGAGCCGAAGGCAGACGCCCAACCATCTGAGCCACCCAGGCGCCCTACTCATATTTATATACATATTTTTGATCATTTAACTGTAGACCAAGAAACTTTGGAATCCCAAGGATAAAATCATTTTGCAATAGAGTAAATGAAGAGTATTGTGTAGCTAAAAAAAACGTAAATCTTTCCTCATACTTTATTTTGTAAAAATAATTTGAAATTTTTATAGAGAAATGAATTATGTACCTGGATGGTTGTGTATGAATCTGATATGGTAGTAAATTTCCAAAAGCAAGAAGCAAATATGGGTTTTATATTTATTCACTTTGGAAAGATATTACAGTCATATATGATATATAATAACTGAGTGCTCAAAAATTATGTATTTATTTCTCATGTTCACTGAGTGAGATGGCTGAAATTTATTTAATACTGCAATCTTATTAAAGTAGTTAAAATGATGTTTAAATTTTTTTGAAATCATAGATACATCCATAAAGTAGAGTCAAAATTTATCTTCTCCATTACTCTTTAATATGTCCCTGCTGTTGATTTACCACCTCTTCAGGAGCTTCCCAGTATAAACTGAAACCAGTCCCTGTCCAAGAGGAAGGGCAGGAAGAATCCAGAGGCAGACCTCTCCAGATTGGTAGGTAGCAGTTTAATTACCAAGGGGAACTTACTTATGAGGCTGTACCTCCCCACCAGAATCTTAAACATTTATATAGAGGCCTTAACTGAGTTCATATCTAAAATATAAAAAAATTCAAACTACTCAAAAACAACAAAATACAATGTAAAAAATGCCAGAGGATCTAACAGATATGAAAAGATGCTCAATATCACTAATCATTAGGAAAATGCAAATCAAAACCATAATGTGATATCACCTTACACAGGTCAGAATGACTATTAGAAAAAGGCAAAAAAACAAGTGTTGGAGAGGATGTGGTGATAAGGGAGCCCATGTGCACTATTAGTGGAAATGTAAATTGGTGCAGCCACTATGGAAAACAGTCTAGAGGTTCCTCAAAAGATTAAAGATAGAGCAACCATGTAAGTCAGAAATGCCACTACTATTTATCCAAAGGGGGAAAAAAAAACCACTTATTTGAATAGCTATATGCCCCCCTTTGTTCACTGCAGATAATTTACAATAACCAAGGTAGGGAAACAGCCTAAGTGTTCATTGATGGATAAATGGATAAAGAATATGTGACATATACACAAGAAAATGGACTACTAATTAACCATAAAAAGGAGTGAAATCTTGCCATTGCAACAACATGGATGGATCTTGAGGGCATTATGTTAAGTGAAATTAGTCAGACAAAGACAAATACCGTATGATTTCACTCTCATGTGAAATCTAAAAAACAGAAAAGATGAAACAAAACCTACCTTCCTACATCCAGAAAACAGATATGGTTGCCAAAGGGGAGTGGGTTGTGGGTGGTGGCAATATGGGTGAAGGGGATTAAGAATTACAAACCCCCGCTTATAAAACCAATAAGTCATGATGTATAATGTATAGCATGGAAAATACAGCCAATAATATTGTATTAACTGTAAGGTGAACAGATTGCAACTATACTTATTGTGGTGACTATTTCACAACGTACACAAATGCCAAATCACGAGTTGTACTCCTGAAACTACATAATGTTGTATGTCAATAATACCTCAGAAAAAAATAATAAAATCGGTGGCCTGGACTACTGAATTTGAAAGTTTAAACTTAACCATAATTTTGAAGGCAGAGAAGTAAATAATTTTTAAAAATTAACTTGGAATTAACTTATTTCAAATACAGTATTTTAAGTATCATAACCTCTCAATGAAATAGGTACAGATAAAAACAGTTTATATACAACAAAATACATATTTTTGGTTAAAAACAAAAAATACATATCTGTGGTAAGAAGAACATTGATAAGCTCAGAAAATAAAATTACACTTTAAAATATGCGTCAACTATGGAAATATTCCCATCACCTGTCCATGAAAGAATATTACTTTGAGAGGTTGTCTCAAGATTGAATTATCCACTTTGCAGTTTGCAAGGTTTGTAGTGCTTATTCCAGCATTCTTTTCTTTAAATTACATCTGGGCAAAGGATCAAGTTCAACAGGGGCAAGAAGTGCTTGGGACAATCAGAACATGTCTGATTAACATGCTGGTGGATATCACTGGCCACACTGTCCCTACTGAGTTTCATAATGCTAATATGAAGCTTTTCTAATTGAATCATAATGTTAAAATACCACTTTCTGTTCAATAGAGAGACTGTTCTTTAAGTTTCTAGTATACTGACGATTTCTTGCTCTTAGTCTTCTTTGTTTCAAGAAAATGCATATGATTCATTGACAGTCAACCTGGGGGCAACCATAATGCTGAAAAGAATACTAGACAGTGTATTTAGATCTACCGGAGAACTAGAAGCTAGTCTACTAATAACAATTTGTGTTACTTAAATATCTACAGGATTTACTTAAATTAGGTATAGCTTAGGATTCTCATCAATGTAATAATGAACATTGTAGTAATTGTTCTCTCTCACATGTACATATCAAGCTCAAATGAAATCTACTTGTAAATGAAGGATGCATGTCGCAAAAAATAAACTGACATGGTCATTGTTGGTGAGAAGGAAAAGTACAAACTTCCATGGCAATTGTGACAGATGTGCACACAGAAATATCAAATTCTTTAGAGAAGGAAAAACAGAGAAAAAGTAAGGCTTTTACAACCTCAGCTCTTTGCCTTCTCACATAATTTCTGGGATTATGCTAAATCTCTATCTGTACCTATACCCCTTTCTGCTATTGATTGGATTGTTTAAATTTTCTTACTTTCTACTCCTTTTTTCAAATGTTTCATAAGCTGTACATATCAAATTTTAAATTGCACAAGTATACTCTTGATTTAATAAGGTGTAAATATTACCCTTCAACTGAATAATATGGAGACACTGGGTGGTTTACCTCATTAAGCCATCAATATTATTACCATCTTGAATTCTAGTTCTGCCTTTTTTTCTGAATCCTCTTAGTTAATATAATTATTTGGATGGTTGTTCTATTAACAACACCTATTTTACTTTGTCTATGTCTTTACCTATCTCTGTTGACTATTCTTTCTTTAATCCCTTGACATCAATCTGTGTTAAATTTCCTATTTCTTTGCTGAAAATAAACTAGAATCATACAATTGAGATAAGCAGAGACTATTTAGTCAGAAGTTATTATAGGAAGTGAGTCAACTACCACCATTTGCTTTGGCAGAGACTCAAAAGCAGGAAAGTGGGCAAATTTTATAATGAAAAAATAGAGGAAAACTTCAAGTGTGCTCTCTTTGGAAATTGTTGACATGGGGAAGCTGGAAGGATACTAAGTAGAAGTGGGTTTATCTATTTTGTACTTTGTTAGACGTAGAGGGAAAATACAGGCAAGTTTGTAGCTAGTGACTAGGTCTTGACCATTCTGGGCAAATCTCTCCAGAAGCTGTCATTTGGTTTCCTTGAAATGATTGCTGCAGAATATGTGGGTTGGAGTTCCATTCTCATATATGGTCTGGCCACTGCCTATTTGTATGTTCAGTATTTCACCTTGTTCCTAAGAACAGGTGTAATTATTTTTTCCAGCATCCTTGAGTGGTAAAACTTCCCATTCAGTTCACATAAATATATTTTTAGTCTGTCCTCAATCTTGAATAACAATTTTTCTGAGTCTCGAGTTCCATTTTGTTAGATTTCTTCTCCACAGAAATTTGAAGATATCTCAATGTCTTCTAATAGCACACTTCTCACAAACTAAGATTAGATAGTTTTACAAATGTTCTTTTATTTCTAGAATATGCATCCTGTCTCTTTCTTGGACTAGCTGTTTTTCATTGTTTAGATTTCAGTTGAATTGTTTCCTAGTGAAAAAAATGTGTAAATATCCTAATAAAAGTGGCCACTACTTTATTATTTTCCATTTCTGTTCATATTTTATATTTTTATAACATTTATTACAAATTAAAACAAACTTTTTTGTTCTCTCCCCCTTTACAATGTAAATTCTGTGAGTTCAGGTATTCTGTTTGCTTATTGATATTGGGTTTCCTGGGCTGACTGCAGGAACCAAAATTTTTTTGCAATTATAACTGCCTTACTTCTATACTCTTTCTATTCTTTGGGAGCATGTGGTCTATGTAAATTTTCAAATAAAAATCCAGCAAATCAAATAGTTTGTAAATTAAGAGAATGTGTGTTATCATTCTTGTTGTCCAGAAATGTGTCCAGAAAACATATTGAAATCAGATTTTAATTAGGAAATATGGGAAAATTATGATCCACTCTTAGGAATGAAGAATTTTTTAGGGTATATAAATCATATAAAATCTTAAAAATTTAAATTCATATAATAAAATTGGAGGGAGCATAAGCATTACTTCATGACTAGATGTTGTTAGGAAGATATTTTATAAGTGCACTTGCGTAGTACATATATGTAATGTACCTCAGTGCTTTACAGACACAAACAGATTAAAAAGAGACACAGCATGGCAGTAGAGATAAGATGTAGTCATTTCAAAAAAGACACTTCCCTTTTTCTCAAGTAGGAGTTGAGGTAAGAGAAATGACATGAGGCATAAGTCACCTTAAGAGAGGGTTGTAATAGATCACCCCTTGTCAGTTGCAGCACAAGCAGGAACTTTAGAAAATAAGAATGTTTTATTCTTTGAGAGAGCCATCACAAAATAGTCCAAGCCTTTTATACCCTTGAGGGATGTCTCTTAACGGACTTGATTAGTTCTGGATACCTCATTTTAAGACGGACATCTACAACCAAATTGAATCCAGACCTTGTAACAATAGGGCATAAAGATGTCATGAGGAATGATACCAGGAACTGGAAGGGACAACACCTAAAATATATCAGATTGTAGGCTTTTTATACAATATATAACAATATAAAATATTGTCTTATAAAATGGAAATTTGCCTTAGTCCGCATTGGTGCAGTATTCTTAACTAGAATCAACAAAAGAATGTGTTTAGGGCAGTCTGCTTTCAAATATGGAAAAAAATGTGAAAGTGTATTTTCTGACAGTGAAGATTTGAAAATAAAATGGCCTAATACTTTGGATAATAAATAGCACTTGAGGATTGGTATTCAAATAAAGGATGGTTGAACATTCTCCAAAAATATTATACTTAACTGTATAAATGCATAAGTGTTTTAGATTAGTGTTTCAACTACTAGACTTCACAGATGTCTTCAAAATTTCCATGAAAAGCCAAGGTGCCTTACACATTAGCCATTGTAAGACACAGTTGAAAGTCTTTTAAATGTAGTTGGTGATTTTATCATCCAAAAAAATATGGTTAATCAAACTTTGATGTGAAATTTCTACCTAAATTTCCAGGTATATAGGAATTCTTTAGTACCCACAGTCATTATCCACAATTTTGGTAGAGAACAAAAGTTGTCATAACATGACATTACTTACTAATACCACTGATTTAACTGGTTTCCACCTCAAATTCCCTTCTGCTTCCCAATAATATTTATCCCAATACACTGAGCAACCTCTCTTTCAGTCATTTTCCCTTTGGTTTTAGGATGTGGTATGTATCTGACAAAGCCATACAGTATAATGTAAAGTGAAATTGCAATCTTGCAAAAACTGCATGATTTCATAAAGCCAATGAAGTAAAGTTAGAATTACTTGACTCACAAGCAAAGAAAGGCTTTGACAAATGAGGTTGTAGCAGAGTTAGACTGGCTAAAAATTGAAGAAAAATATTGGCAAGGATGATGATAGAATATGTGCTTCAAAAAAGAATGATTTGACTATCAAAGAACTGAGAGAAGTCCTTGGGAAAATTGATGAAACCCTAAAATATTTTGACAAAAATGTCCTCCCTGTGATTGTTCTCTGAAACAATCACAGTGTAATGTGCTATTAAGTTTTGGCAAAAATTACAAACTCATACAGATACACAAACAAAAGTTAGCTTAGTGCATCCTTGAAGTATTCAAAGAATTACTGCATCATTAAAATAACCTAATTCTGTTTTCAGTAAGGTAAATAAAGCAATTTTAAATACTTATATTATTTTAGATGCATTTTCTAGATACAATTATAAGCATATATTTTTAACCATTCTACTATGGAATTAAGGTGAATGGTTTAACTATTTTACAGTGGATTTTTTTTTTTTAGAACTAATTCTATTTATATAATGCTGAATTTCCATATGTTCTTTATTTTATTATTCAGGTAAAATTGGTATATAACATTACAGTAATTTCAGGTGTACAACATAATAATTTGATATTCATATACACTACAAAGTGATCACCACAATAGGTCTAGTTGCCATTCATCATCATACAGTTGACACCCCTACCCTTTTTACTCACCCTGCAACCCCTCTTCCCCTCTCATAACCACCAGTCTGTTCTCTGTATCTATGAGTTTGAATTTGTTTGGTTTGTTTATTTGTTTTGTTTTTTAGATTCTACATTTAACTGAAATTATGTTGTATTTGTCTTTCTCTGTCTGACTTATTTCACTTAGAATAATACCCTCAAGATCCATCCATGTTGTTGCAAACGGCAAGATTGTATTCTTTTTTATGCCTGAGTAGTGTTCCATTATATATACACACCACATCTTCTTTATTCATTCTTCCATTGATGGACACGGAGGTTGTTTTCCTATCTTGGCTATTGTAAACAACGCTGCAATAAACATAAGGGTGCACATACTTTTTCAGATTAGTACTTCTGTTTTCTTTAGATAAATACTCAGTAGTAGAATTGCTGGGTCATATGAGAAGTGCATTTTTAATTTTTTTGAGGAACCTCCAGACTATTTTCCATAGTGGTTGCACCAATTTACATTTCCACCAATAGTGGACAAGGGTGTCCTTTTCTCCACATCCTCTCCAACACCTGTTGGTTTCCTATGTTGTTAATTTTAGCTATTCTAACAGGTGTAAGGTGATATCTCATTGTGGTTTTGATTTGCATTTCTGTGATGATTTAGTGATGCTGAGTATCTTTTGTTATGCCTGTTGGTCATTTGTGTGTCTTTTTTGGGAAAAGTCTATTAGATCCTCTGCTTATTTTTAAATTTCATTATTTTATTTTATTTTGTTTATTTGTTTTATTTTTTGCTATTGAGTTGTATGAGTTTTTCATATATTTTGATTATTAACCCTTTATTCGATATATGATTTGCAAGTATTTCTTTCCCATTTAGTAAATTGCCTTTCATTCTGCTGATGGTTTCCTTTGCTGTGAGGAAGATTTTAAGTTGATATTGTCCCACTTGGGTTTTTTGTTGTTGTTGTTGTTTGTTGTTGTTGTTTTTCTTTTGTTGTATTTGCTTTTGGAGTCAGATTAAAAAATTCAGTGCCATGACCAATGTCAAGGAGCTTGATGCCTCTCTTTTCTTCTAAGAGTTTTATGGTTTCAGGACTTCATTTCAAGTCTTTAATACATTTTGAATTAATTTTTATATGTGGTGTGAGATATTCGTCCAGATGCATTCTTTTGCATGCAGATGTCTAGTTTTCCCAACACCATTTATTGTAAAGACTGTCCTTTCCCCATTGTATATTCTTGGCTCCAATTGACCATATATGTGTGGGTTTATTTCTGGGCCCTTTATTCTGTTCCATAGATCTATATGTCTGTTTTTATGACAACAGCACACTGTTTTGATTACTATAGCTTTGTAGTATAGTTTGAAATTGGGGAGTATGATTTTATATTTTCTTTACCCAGTCTTACAAGATGTCTGAGAGTGAATGTTATTATAATTTGTGAGTATAAAAAGTGATTGGTAAATACTAAACTGATATACTACTAATTTTTTTTAAAAATCTCTTCATCAGGAATACATCAGAATTACAATATAATGGCCATAACTGCACAGAATCTGTCCCTTTTTTTGGAAAACGCAAAAGCAACTCCACTATGTTACCTACATTATGCATTACCCAGCAAATACTGATTTTCTATGAAAAGATTATGTTTTTAAAGACTGAAATAATATACTTTCCAGAAAAAGAATTATAAAGTTCATATCACACATAGATGAAAATTAAATTGACATAATATCCGGGAGGTAAACCTTCAACCATTTAAGAACCTGCAAGAAAAAAATGTAAATATAACTTACAGAGGAAAAAAGTAATTAACAGTGACTCTCTGTGTTTGGCAAGATTATATTCTGCATGTATTAGGATTTGTGCATCTGCAACACAGCAGGTTGTTAAATTGCTCGGTTATCAGAGATTGCATCTTGCCATTTGTTCAGATGAGGTAACTTGCTAGAAACTATATGAATTTATGTTAAAAAAGAACCTACCAATATTTGTTTTTCATACTTCTGCTGTCTTGAAGGTGTAATAACTTTTAATAGGTATGTATTTCAAAATATAAAGTCTTAACATTAAAATTTGCTAGGTGTGACTCAAAGTATATTATAAATTCATTGGTTTATGAATCTGTTTTATGTTTATGTTTATACATTATTTGTTTTGCTCCATATTCTTCATGTAGTTGAAAAATTATTTACACTTGTGAAATTGACTGAAGTTTTATGAGGATTTTGAAATAATTTAGTGTGGGGGGGATAGTTTATTGTCCTAATATGATTTTACATTATCAGTTAAATGAGGGGGCTGAAATCCATCAGATAATTAACTAAGTTTTCTATTCTGTTAACTTGTTATGTATATGCATATTAATAGAAATTTCTTTACTTGAAAACCAATGTAGGTTTATTATCCTGATTATTTTCTCAAGAGCTTAAGAATACCCTCTAGTGTAAATGCAGAAAATATAAAAATTGCTAACATTTTTGAGCTTGCTATCTACTCTCCTAAAGGTTATGCATATGTTTTGCTATTACAGTCTCAAAACAATCTTGTACGGACATTTTTAAAACTGCATTTCACAGACGAAGAAACTGAAAAAAACAACAATCTAAGTAACTAAAGTATGTCCACCTAGTAAGGGGTAGTCCCAAGATTTTAACATGGCATTAAGCAGTCTGCTCCTTGAATTTACAAATTTGCCCTCTTTTGTACCTATAGAAAAATCACATGAGTCCACACAAACATGCATTTCATAGCAATTTAAAATCTGATTCTATAATACCCCTCTAAAGGAATTTAAACAATTTTTGAAAAAAGACATTCACAGTGGTATAGTATATATACCATAAAACTTCCTTTTCAACCAATTTGAAGTGTGCAATTCGGTGGCATTTGAATAGTTTGCCCTTTTTTTGTTGAGTTGTAGAAGTTTTTTTTCATATAATCTGGATATTAAACTCTTTTTTTAAAAGATTTTATTTATTTATTTGAGAGAGAAAGAATGAGAGATAGAGAGCATGAGAGGGAAGAGGGTCAGAGGCAGAAGCAGACCCCCCCGCTGAGCAGGGAGCCCGATGTGGGACTCGATCCCAGGACTCCAGGATCATGACCTGAGCCGAAGGCAGTTGCTCAACCAACTGAGCCACCCAGGCACCCTGGTTATTAAACTCTTGACAGAGAAATTATTTGCAAATATTTTCTACTATTCTGTTGTGTGCCTTTTCACTTTTTTAATGAAGTCCTTTGATACATACAAATTTTTAATTTTGATGAAGTCCAATTGGCATAGTTTGTTACTCCTGCTGTTTGTAACATATGAAGAATCCACTGCAGAATCCAACATCATGAGGATTTACCCCTGTATTTTCTTCTAAGAATTTTATAGTTTTAGTTCTTATTTCTAGGTCATTGGTCTATATTTTAATTGAGGTATAATTGACATATAACACTGTGTAAGTTTAAGGTGTACAATGTGGATTTATTTCTGGAATCTCAATTATATTCCATGGTGTATATGTCTATTCTTATGCCAGTGAAACACTGTTTTTATTATGGTAGGTTTGTATCAAGTTTTGAAATCTGGGGGGCACCTGGATGGTTCAGTTGGTTGAGCCTCCAGCTCTTGGTTTCAGCTCAGATGGTGATCTCATGGGTCATGGGATCGAGCCCCTGATCGGGCCCTGCACTCAGTATAGACTCTGCTTGGAATCCTCTCTCTCTCCTCTCCCTTGGCTTCTCCCCTGCTCATGTGCACTCTCTCTTTCTTCCTCTCTCTCCCAAATAAATAAAATCTTTAAAAAAGTGTTTTGAAATCCGGAAATGTGAATCTTCTGATATTGTTCTGATTATTTTGGTTTTCTGAGCCCCTTGCAACTCCCTGTAAACCTGATGATTGACTTTTCAATTCCACCAAAAACATGTTGAAATTTTAATATGGATTAGATAAAAACTGTGGATTGCTTTGGGTAGAATAATATCAATTATTCATGAATACAGAATCATTACATATCATTACATAAATTATTTACAAGTCTTTCATTTCTTTTAATTAATTTATTGCTAGCTATTTTATTATTTTAGAAACTATTGTTTCTAAACTATTGTTTCTAATAAAGGTAATGTTCTTTTCTTACCTTCCTTCTCAGTTTGTTTATTGTTGTGGTATATAAAAACACAACTGGTTCTAGTGTATTGATCTTATACCCTACAATTTTGATGCATTTGTTTACTAGATCTAGTAGCTTTCTGTTGTATTCTTTGGGAAAAAAAAAAAGCAAACACTTCTCCCAATGTTTGCAGGTAAGCTCTGTGTTGAAGCACTCGTTCAATACTTAGGCTTGCCTAAGGGGAAGTCTAGGTTTTCCTTTGGTCTTTCCTAGGCATGTACAAGACCTTCTGAATTCTCCCATGTACATGGATACATTTGAATGCCTTAATTTCACAAAGAAATTTTCACTGATTTTTTTTTCTTTCAGGCATTAGGTGGTCTATCCTGCTTCCATCATAATTTCTTCTTACAATAGGTGACTACAAGTCCTCTGTTCTACTTGGAATATTTTTGAGCAATTCTCCTTTCCAGCCTGAGCTTCAAGTTAGGCAAAACAGAGACAAGCACCAGGTCCTTCAGGTAGTCCCCAGACAGATAACAGACATGCACAACAATTTGCAAATAAGTTCTGCTCTGCTCCCACTTCAACCCTGGACAAGACTCCTGCACTGGGAAGGTGGTGTAGCAAGGAGAAATAAAAACATCACAAAAATTTTCCTACTCTTATCAAGTTGCCTTTTTCTTGACTCAGCATTCACTTGGTTCTTGTATACCTTTTATCCTTTTCAGAATTCTGACAAATTTGGGCTCTAGCAGCTTCTGCTTATTTTTCAATGCTTTTGTGGAAGGACAAGAGCTTGCAGCTGCCTAATCTGTCATTTTGCTGATGTCCTCAATTGGTATTTTTCTAGAAATAAATTATTATTCATCTTTAAGCTCTTAAAATAGATTTGATTATCTTTAAGATTAAGGTTAGGTATAAGGGGGAAAAGTTCACAATAATGTGAATAATTATGAATGGACAAATTTGTGACTGGGTAAATGTGAAAGATTTCATATTTTTCAAAAATACATTAATATACTTTGCAATACCTTTAATAAGAGTTGGGAAACAAGCTATTTACTCAATAAGTAGAAATGGTTAAATAAATTCCAAACCATTTTGGCATGATGGAATACGAGGATAGCATTAAAATTAAGTTTTCCTAAAAGAAAGTTTTGGACAAACTTTTACAATGCAATGTAAAAAAGAAATCAGAAAAAATATTAAAAAGAAGTTTGGATACATCTACTCTTGCTGTATCCTGAAAACCAACTATATAGTAAAGCAGTTTTATAGTTATAGCAAAAATAAACAAACAAATTTTATTTATAAACTTCTTTGTCTTTTTTTAAGATTTTATTTATTTATTTGAGAGGGGGGAGAAAGAGAGAGTGAGCATGAGTGGGTGGAGGGGCAGAGGGGGAGAGAGAATCCCAAGTAGACCCCTGTGGAGCACAAAGCCCAACATGATGCTTGATCTCACGACCCTGAGATCATGACCTAAGCCAAAATCTAGAGTTGGATGCTTAACCAACTGAGCCACCTGGGCACCCCTGTATTTCTGTGTTTATAGTAAACACACACAAAGAAGGAGAATGCTAAATGACACATCATCAGCAAACTATTGATTTTGGAAATCAAATGAATCTGCTATAACACTACTTAGAAAAACCTATACAAAATGCATCTTTGACTAGCGGTGAGGAAAGCTAAGAAATGACTGAGCTTATACCTCAAAATTCTCCAAAACGCCAAAAATAGGCTCACAGATCAATAGAACAGAACAGAGAGGCCAGAAATAAACCCTCAACTTTAAGTTCCATTAATCTTTAACAAAGTAGGCAAGAAAATGCAATAAAAAGAAAAAACAAAACAAAAAAACGTCTCTTCAACAAGTGGTGCTGGGAAAACTGGACAGCTATATGCAAAAGAATGAAACTGGACCACTTTTATACCATACACAAACAATAAACTCAAAATGGATTAAAGACCTAAATGTGAGACCTGAAACCATAAAAATCTTGGAAGAGAGCACAAGCAGTAATTTCTCTGACAGCCATAGCAACATTTTTTCAGATATGTCTCCTGAGGCAAGGGAAACAAAAGCAAAAATAAACTAATGGGATTACATCAAAATAAGAAGCATCTGTACAACAAAGGAAACAATCAACAAAACTAAAAGACAACCTAGTGAATAGGAGAAATAATTTGCAAATGACATATCTGATAAAGGGTTAATATTTAAAATGTATAAAGGACCTATAAAAGTCAACACAAAAAATACAAATAACCCAATCATAAAATGGGCAGGAGACATGAATAGACACTTCTGCAAAGAAGGCATCCAGGTGGCCAACAGACATATGAAAAGATGCTCAGCATCATTAATTATCAGGGAAATGCCAATCAAAACTACAATGAGATACCACCTCACGCCTGTCAGAATGCCTAAAATAAAAAACACAAGAAACGAGTGTTTTCAAGGATGTAGAGAAAACCCTGGTGTACTGTTGGTGGGAATGCAAACTGGTACAGCCACTGTTGAAAACTGTTTGAAGGTTCTTCAAAAAATTAAAAATAGAGGGGCACCAGGGAGGCTCAGTAGGTTGTGTCTGACTCTTGATTTCGGCTCAGGTCATGATCTCAGGGTCATGAGTTTGAGCCCTAAGAGTCTCTCTCTCCCTCCCTCTCCCTCTTCCCTCTGCCCCCAACTTGCACACTCTCTCTCTAAAAATTATTCTCTGAAGAGAGCAAAAGAAGATGTCGCTTTCTGAATTTCATTTTAAAGTTCTGATTTCTTTGTTTCCTTCAAGCATGTTTCTTCTCTCCCCCCCCCCACACCCTCCTTTTTTTGGGCTCTACAACACTGAATAGAAATTTTTCTTCAGAAATTTTATCCTTTGTTTATATTTAAAATATAACACTAAGTGATTCCTAATTCTGAGTAAAGTTCATGATTAGTAAGCAATTTCTTGAACTATAGAGAAAAGACTACTTCTAAACAAATTATTAACCTTAGAATAAAGTCTATTTAAAAAAGGAGTAGTAGAATAAAACTATAGAAAGAAAAAGACAAATTCTTGAGAAATAAGGAAAGATATTCCATTCCTGAAGCAAATGAGATGACTATATATAAGGTGTGTGTGTGTGTGTGTGTAATTATAAATAAGTAAAAGGACACTGATTTGCAATTAGAAATTAAAAGCTCAATAGTATGGTTGAAAGATATAGTTGAGCACATCTCACCGAAAGAAGAGAAAAACAACATAAGACACACATGGAGAAGAAGATAAAAAAGTGTAAGAAAAGAAGTGACATACTTCATTAATTCAAATATCCAAATAATAGGAGTTTGAGAAAGAAACTACATGAGATATTTTTTTAATTATTAAATACAATTTTTGAGAAGTTTTCACACATATTAAGAATAGGCATTTTCATATTTCAAGGATCCAGTGAGTGTCTATAAGAGTAAAAAAAATCTGACCAATGCCAAGGCACATCATTTTGAAATTTAAAACATTGGATTCAGTAAAAAAGATACTACATTATTCCGGATTAAAAAAACAAAACAAAACAAAAAACAGTTTACCTACTGAGCCTCAGTCATTGGTATGGCTTTAGGCTTTTATGGAAAACAATAAAAGCTAAAAAAGTCAGAAATGCCTTAAAAATTCTGAAGAAAAGTGAAATCTAGATCCATAATCAACCAAACTATCATTCAATTGTCAACGTAGGATATATATTTTTATAGCTTTGCAAGGACTCAAAAAACTAAAGTTAATTACTTAGATTTGAATAGTATGCAAATAGTAATCATGAAATAAAAACAAATATTGACCTCACCCAAATTATGATGAACGGTAATGAAAGGATGGAATGGTGGGTACAAAGTGATGAGTATATATTATAGTTACAGAAAAACAAAAGCAAGTTAAATTCTAACTTTTCATTGAAGGTAGAGAATAGATGTATTTAACAAAAATAAACTTAGCAACACTATCTTATTTAGGGACTTAAACCATTCCTAAAATAATGCCTAAATTATGTGAAAGTGGCTGTTTCTAGTGCATTGTAACGGAAGATGGAGCAGAGGAAGATGTTTTTAAAGAAATGTTGTAGAAATAATTGATTTTTTAAATATTTTCATATTTACACACATTCAGATTTCGTATTTGCACTACGGGGATACAAAAGTAAGCAAACACATCAACATAATAACAGATTTAGGGGGATTATGTATAATGGTAATTGTCTTATTTCCGTTTTTCTTCATTTTTGAAAAAAATGTCTGAAATTTCTACATAATTTAGAAGCTTAATTAAAAGAAATGGCATAGAAGTAGAGAGTTCTTTGGGGTCTTTAGTGTTGGATTCATATATAGCTATGTGACCTAGGCCAAATCACAAAGGTTTATTCAAGTTCAATGTGTGCTGACAAAAAGTAACTCCAACTATACTAATAAGGATAAGCTAAGTTCGTCCATGGTAAAACCTTCAAACCACAGCAATCTTAAAGACAAAAGATTTACTCTTACTCATTAAATACATCCATTGTAGATGAGCAGCTGTGTCTGTTTCTTGGGTCATCATTTGTGAGCCCGACAGAGGAATCCATACAAGATTCTGTGGCAAGAGTGAGTTAAGAGAGAATTTATTCTGGATCATGAATAGTTTGACTGGAAGAGACACATCTCATTTTTGTTTACTTTTTGTTGGTCAATGTAAATCATATGATCATGATTAAATATGGGAAGTAAAGTAGTACAATTTTCCTATGTGCTCAAAAGGGAGGTGAACTAGCACAAATCCACCAGGACTCAGTTAAGGTTAATTTGGTTTTCTTTCTTCTTCTTTTTTTTTTTTTAAGATTTTATTTATTTATTTGAGAGAGAGAATGAAAGAGAGAGAGAGCACATGAGAGGGGGGAGGGTCAGAGGGAGAAGCAGACTCCCTGCTGAGCAGGGAGCCCGATGCTGGGCTCGATCCTGGCACTCCAGGATCATGACCTGAGCTGAAGGCAGTCGCTTAACCACCTGAGCCACCCAGGCGCCCTAATTTGGTTTTCTTTTAATTTAGTTTTCTCACCGAGCCTGCAGGATGAAAACCTGTTTTCCTTGCACACTTTCAGGCCTGGGGAATATAGATACCAAGAGTTATTGCCTGTTACCAGACAACTTTGGGGCTTAAAACCAAATCTCTGATTTTTTTTTTTTTTAAATCAAAGCAACAACAGTAAAAACCTACCCTGCTATTACCTCAAACAAATATTTAACATATATAATATTTTCCTCTAATACTTATATCTATATGATTTTCAGCATAATTAATCTTTCTCATCTGTAACATGGGGATAATAATATCTCTTACCTTATAGAATTTTTGTAAGGATTAAATAAGTTAATATATGTAAAATGTTTGTCATAGCGCTCAGAAAATAGCAAGCTTATATAAATGCTTGGTGTTATTAGTACTAGTAGGAGTATTTTACAATTTTGTCTCAGGGTGATTAGAAAAATGGATTGTATGCCCATGGAGGCATAAGATGGAGTTATATAGACAGCAAAGAGAGATCTTGGACCTGCAGTGTTTGAATTTCAAGAATGTCCTAAAAGGATCAAAACTACAGTCACACCCCTAAGCAATTCACTCCTGATTGTGTCAAACTGATCAACTTTAATCACTCTTACAGAAGAGTATTCTCTAGGAGTGGGGTGGGGAGGATACACACTTAGACACAAATACACACACACACAATCTACTTCAACTCCATTGTTCTTTACACACAATAATAAAACTTGGCAAGACGTGTGAAGATGTAATACACACAAAATTTTAAAAATCTGTTAAAAGAAAGAGATGCATTGATGATCCAGGTGTTGGAGCTGAAGATAAGAATGTTGGCCCAAAAGAAGAGAAAATTTAGGTCTTAACTATGTTCAGTGCAAGGCATTTTAGCAGAAAACCTGGGGGAAATATTCAGCATAGAATACTGATAAGCTAAATTATGTCCAAGTGAATAATATTTTAATATTAACTTTAGCAATTAATAATTAAATTAACATGGAAAATAGAAAGATATTATGGTGTAGAACATGTTAAAATGCTGGATCAATTGATATATTTATTAAGATTATTTCTACATAAGAAAAGTAAGTTGGAAGAAAATGTAACAAAGTAATAGTATTTAGTTTGGCTCGTGACACTGAAGAATTTGTTTCTTTTTTTCAAATTGTTAATGTAAACAAAATTTATAATAAAAATGTGTGAGATGCTAAAATGCTATAATTTTTTATATTAGAATAGAGAGAAGTGGGAAATAAAAAACAATATAATTGAATTAGGCTAACAGAGAATTCTCAGGAAAACTCAAGAGTTTATGATGTTCATTTTAGAGTATGCATAGATGGTGGTAAAATGTTTTATGCTAATAATGATTTAGATGAAGCACTAGAATTCCAGTTTTTCCTCCACATAACATTTCATAAAAAATATACACTATAGAAAAGAATAAAAAATCAAAATAAAAAATGGTAAAGTAGAAACTCACTCTTTAAATTCTAATTTTCTTTTGTCTCTTAGATGCCTGATGATATTAGAATTTCAAATATTTATGAAATTCTCCTTTGTTAACATGAATAAGATACATGGAATTGACACCTGAAATACCACAATACAGAGCTTCCATGAAATTTTAGAAAATTCAATGATCAATAGAAATTCTTAACAGAATTTGGTTAACTGAGAAAATTCTACCCCAAATGAAAATTATTTGATTTCCAAGTAGCAACATCAATGACCCAGAGTTAATACACTTACACAAGAAATAGGTATCATATTAACACTGCTACTGTCTCATTTCATCAAATCTAAGATCCATCAATTATACAATGAAGTCCAGTTTCAGAGATGTTGAAATATGAAAAAAGGGCATTTTCATGAATTATGGTACTACAAGTGGGCTAATATTAAATGAATGTCTATTATGTATCATATATAATTATATGTAATTTTACATATAATTTTAATATAATAATATTAATAAAACAAAGTAATTATGAATTTAATTTGTAATAGTCGCCATGCTTCTGTCTCTAGGTTCTGATATTTCTATTTCACATATCAGGAAATAGATGCTAACTAAGTGACACTGAAAACTTGCATTTCTGAAACTAGGATTTACTATCAATTCAATTTGATAGTCTTTGATTAAAATTTTTTCAAAAAGTTTTTTGAGTTCTTTCCTTATAAAATAAAGCAATGAGTTTTTTTAATACAATATTTGCAGGGCCCTTTATAAAAATCAGATCTCAGGGGAATAGTTTTAGGTCATGGTATTAAAAGAATCAGCTTGGGGGCGCCTGGGTGTTGCAGTTGGTTAAGTGTCTTGGTTTTGGCTCAGGTCCTGATCTCAGGGTCATGAGATCGAGCCCAGCACTGAGCTCTGTGTTTGGTGTGCAGTCTACTTGAGATTCTCTCTCCCTCTTCTTCTGGCTTTCCTGCTCATTCTCTCTCTCTCTCTCTCTAAAATAAACAGATACATCTTAAAAAAAAAAGATCAGCTTGTATATCCTTAAGCATTTTCAGCCCCTGTATAACTTAGATCCAGGAAATGATCATCAATATTTTTTAATATCACAAAAAGGGAGGGAAGTGGACATTATTTACTTCCTAGGAAGTAGACAGTTCCAAATATAAAGTATTCAACAACAAAACAAAAAGAAAAAAAAACTCTGAACTCTCAAAATTAGGAAATAGCAAATATTTTCTGTAAAGAGCCCACAAGTAAATTTTGGGTTTTGTGGGCCATGTGGTTTCTATCACGACTACTCAACTCTGCCTTTTCAGGTGAACACAACCATAGGCAATACATAAGTGAATGGTTGTGGTTGTGCTCCAATAAATCTTTATTTGCAAAAAAAATAAATAAATAAGCTGCTGGCTGAATTTGATCACAGGCTATAGTTTGCCACCTTCTACTTTTTTTTTAAGATTTTATTTATTTATTTGACAGAGAGAGACACAGCGAGAGAGGGAACACAGCAGGGGGAGTGGGAGAGGGAGAAGCAGGCTTTCCACTGAGCAGGCAGCCCGATGCGGGGCTGGATCCCAGGACCCTGGGATCATGACCTGAGCTGAAGACAGCCGCTTAACGACTGAGCCACCCAGGTGCCCCGCCACCTTCTACTTTTTACTTAGCAACTTCAGAAAATGCAAGGGACAGAAAAACATGTTAAAAATGCAATAAAGAGGAAATCAGCAAAATCCAGACTCCAGTAGATAGTACAGGACATTTTTTTTCAAAAGGTATTGCAAGAAAGAAAAAAATATAGACGGAAGGAAATAACCTACATATTAAAAGACAGTTACGAGACTTATGAACTAATCTAAATGTAGGGGCTTTTATTTGACTATAAATCTGAATAAAGAAACTAAAAACATTATAAAGCAAACAAAAAATTTTGGTAATTATTTTTAAGTGGGATAATGGTATTCAACTAAGATAACATATATATGATTTCTAGTATTTTGATGGTATAGATTAAAATAATTTTAGATTAAATAACCTGATGTCTGTTATTTTATTCGAAATAATCTGGGATAGGGAGAGTGAAAAGTAGTTCTGAGTACAGATGAAACAAGATGGGCCAAGAACTGACAAGTGAAAGCTAGGTGACAGACACATGCGTGTCGTATTGAGCTATTCTACTTTATATATATTTCAATTTTTCCCTAATAAAATTTAAAAAATTAATTTAGAGATGCATATGGCAACACATAACAAGGGTGCCACTAAGTTGGTTATATGAATATATCAAGAAACACTTTTGACTAGAATTGTGTAGGAATATGTTGAGGTTGGCTTGGCAAAATAACAAAGTTGACAGTTTTTTTTGTGATGTGTTTTTCTCTTCTCTCACCTACCCCTGCCTTTCAACTCCTATAACTTGTTCATTTTTTCTCCTTTCTTCTTCCCATCCAGCAACCTTACCTGAACAATGTTGCTGTCCTACAGACAAAACTCTCAAGAATTTTATTGTTAAATCACTCTGATTTTAGTTAAGCGACAGTTTGAAAAAATTCTGAACTAATGCCAATTGAAGATGATAATCTTGACCGGGAAGACTGTGATACAACCGCTGTGTATTTTTATTTAAACCCAGAAGAAAAAATTACCTTGAATAAATGAATTTTGGAAATTTCAGGCAACATTGGTATTAATAGAAGGGGAGATATTTGGTGAGACTGAAGACATTCTGTGACGTCTCAACTACATTCCTAGAAATTTACATACTCTCCTTGAAATAGTGTGTGTGTGTTCTAAGGCATTGAGTGGGTATACCCAAGGAACTAAGTATGTACGACCACAGTAAGGAATGGAGTTTGTACATCCATAAAAAGACATTGAGTGTGTATGTCTATGCCTTGGGATTCTATATGCCCATGCTAAGGAATTTAGTGGTTATGTCCACACTAAGGCATTGAGTGGTATGCCCATGCTAAGGAATGAAGTTTAGAAATTTATACTAAGGGGTTGAGTGTGTATGTTTATGCTACAGCATTAAGTGGTTATGCCCATGTTATGGCACTAAGTGGGTATGTCCATGCTAAGGCAATGAATGGATATATCCAGGTTAAGGAACTACATTTGGTAAAAGTTAGGGTGAGTTTTTGTACTGCACCCTGTCGTGAGGATGAGAAAATCGTCAGGCTACTGGTTTGGGTAAGTTATATTCCTGCCTATGAAGATGCAAAACCCCAGAACTGTAGTGTTGTAGTGTAATCCTAAATGAAAAAGAAAGGGGCAGGGAGTGGGGTACTAACAAACAGGAAAGAGAACAAAGTCAGAAGCCAGAAAAGAGCAATTTCTTTTGAAATAAAAAAAGGCATTTTGCTTTTGATTTTTTTCTATCTCTGTGAATCATTTCCGTGATTCAGACATGCAGCTTTCTCTCCACTGGTCCTTGTTTTTCCTCACTTAAAATAAATGATATGTGACAATCTAAGCTCTTAGTAAGTTTAAACTCAGAAAATTCTTGTTGTTTGAACCTGTGCAAATTTAATAAAAGTTTAGGATCGACTATAAACATAGTTGATTTCCTTCAACCACAGAGCTGCTGATTTACTTAACGTTTTTTATTTCCTTACATTTATTTGTGTAATATCTGATTTTGAACAACTCTCTAACTAGAGCAAATAATTATGTAAATGAAAAATTAGATCTTTCAACACTTCAAAAAACAACCACAAATTTAATTGCTACAAGGTACTACAACAGAATCAGTTCATTCCAGTATAGTTCAGCTTCTGCTAACAAATGAAATCAGGATGCTGAATTTATTGTAAATCTACAGATAAATTATAACTTGGCTGGTGGTATTTTTAATGGCCTCAAGAGTTCTAGTGAAAAATTAAATGAACCAAATAGTCAACAGCAGGAGCATTGCTACTGCGATATGGATAGGGAATAAAAGTTTCTCCAGCTCCAAATAGTTAATGAGCATCTACATGTGCAAGGCACTGTAAAGAGGGCAGATCATTTTATTTCCTCGGAGCTTAGTTTGGTGCCAGAAAAAGAATTTTATGTGCTGAGTTGACTAGTACAATCTTTCAGGTATGGTACTTTCTGCATACTATAGAAAAACATCAGATAATTTATTTTCAGGAAGATTTCCAAATGCCGGAGCATTAGCAAAGATTGAACAAGGGGCAGTGTGATCTTAGAGTAAACATACCATCTCTCTAAAGATGTTTGTGTTGGGAGAAATAATCTTTGAAGTGTTTGCCTGTAAATGTCATGAGCACAGACAGTTACCGAGCCTGGCGGCACTGCAGTTGGAAAAGGCACCCCCGACCCAAAAAAATGTATCGGAGCGAATGGAGAAAACAAGGTGGCAAGAGGGACGCTTAATTGTTAACAGAAACCTGATGGGCTCATGTTAGGGATATTAGGTAATAAACCCTTTATAAGAGGCTGCAGTTATTTCAGATATTAATTTTAAAATATTTAATTTGAAATAATCAGAAAAGTGTATTAGTGACTTTACTTTCTGTTCCAGTGTTGTAAAAAATGTATTTTCCGCATTACACATTTTAGTAAGTAGTCAGAGGCCTTTATGCTCATGTTATTAAAAATTCAGAGTTTAATTTGAAATTTTAAACTCAGGATGTATTTTAATTAGTCTCTGAGAAGAGGGAAATATTTAAAGAAAGAATAACCGAAGGTTATTTCCTGTTTAGTGTAAGTACCTTGATGGTATGACATTCTATTTACAGTAGTTGGTGCTATTGGGTCTAATTAATATTACATGTGAAAAACAAAGAAAATTTAAGTCAGAACCTCTTTACCAGAAAATATTTTCCACTTTTTCACTTGACCAAGGGTACTTATTTATTTTTAATTATAATCCCCAGATTATACTTTGAAAAAAGAATTAAGGCAACAGTAAGTCAGAATCCCAACTAAAGGTCAGTCAGTAAAATTGTGAGTGACAGCACTTAGAATAAGAACCAGCAGTTCTGACTTGTAGTGAGCAATTCCCTTTAAAGATCCAGGAGAAACCATTAATCATTATTACATGTATTATTGGCCAGTTTCTATATAAAAGTTTTAGTTAGCAGAAGCATTTCTTGAGTTCACCTGGTACAGTTACTATTTTGGAAAATTGCAACTCTGTTTTTCTTGTTCTAATTAGTGTTCCTGTATGAGTCATTCAGCAAAAATTTTAATAATCTGTTCTCTGAATATTTAAACACAGTTATCCACAAAATGGAAAACTATCATTAAAGCACAATTAGAGGAGAATCAAGTTTAGTGAAACCACTGTCTGAAATGTTCCAACAGCCTTTCTTTAGACAGGTAGATTTATGTGATTAGCAAAACAATATTAAAGAAACAATACTGGCTTTATAAGAATTCTGTGCAATGAAGAGGATTTAGATTGGCCACTTACTTTAGTGGATTAGTGCCTTAATCCAAACCTTTGTAGAAAAATGTTAGTGAAACAACTTGCGTAAGAGGTGGAAAGACTATGTATGTTTCCATAGAAAAGAAAATGTTTTGAAATCCATAAACTTATGATCAAAATATTTTCAGGACAAATATAATATCAAACTACCTCTTGAAATTATGTCATTATACTCTTTCCAATAATTTCTTACTACCAGATGCTTTTCTGTGGCACCCCTCACTCTGCCACCCAGGACAGCTTGGATGTTGCAAAAATCCGAATCAGAAGTACTAAGTGTCAACCTCAGCTGAACAGGCATACTAAAGCTTAATTACTTTTCTTCCTTTGACAAAGAATTGGGTCTCAGAGATGACTGCAGTGGTTTAATGAAAGAGTACTCATTAGTGACACTCTTCATTCATAAAATGTTAAGTGTTAAGGCATGCTTTCAATTAATATGCAAAACTTAAATCCCTTCTTAAAGAAAATTGTCAATCCAAAAAAATGTGAAGTGGCGGTGCATGTTCTTAATATATTATGTAAATGTGAAATGATAAATAATAGTTATTTCTACTGCCTATAGAATATTAGGAATGAGCATGTTTTCCAATTTATTCAAGAAAGTGTGACCTTTCCTACCTGTTTGAAGGATTATTAACATAGAGAGAGAGGATTACCCATCATATTGCAGGGTCGAGCAGCAATGCTGCAACCCACGCTGTGATATCAAAGGAGAGATTTGGGTAAACAAATTTAAAATATTTAGTTTACGCTGTCAGGATCCAGAAGGTAGTTAAGTCATCTCACAGAGAGTCATAAAATAAGGAGAGATAACTTGAAAAAGAACTAAAACCATAAAGTACAAGGAATCAAGGATGAATTGAAGCCAGGAATGAAATGATCACATTCCGAGAATGCCCTAAAATCCTGCAATGCTTGCAAAAGACTCGGAGATATGGGAAGAGAGCAACTGAATTTCACCACCACCACAGGGGTAAAATGAGTTATTTGTAACATAACTCTCTGCTTTGCCAACGTTTTGTTTTACCAGAAGTAATATATATATATATATATATATATATATATATATATACAGTGTAAATAATATCAGGTAGAAGGACTTTCTGTAAAAATCAAGGGTCGTTCACCCAACTTTTCTACCCTCAGCCAGATTACCCATACTCAATGTTAACTTCTTTTTTTTTTTTTTTTTTTGGTGGGGAGGGGATCTTCTCGTGATTTCTTATGATTTTAAATAACATGTGATCTATCAACCTGTGTATTCTTTGTTGTGTACATACCATGTTAAGATGAGTATTTAACCCAGTTACACATCTTGCCATTTGCAATGACGTGGATGGAACTGGAGGGTATTATGCTGAGCGAAATAAGTCAATCAGAGAAGGACATGTATCATATGACCTCACTGATAATGAGGAATTCTTAATCTCAGGAAACAAACTGAAGGTTGCTGGAGTGGGGGTGGGTGGGAGGGATGGGGTGGCTGGGTGATAGACATTGGGGAGGGTATGTGCTATGGTGAGCGCTGTGAATTGTGCAAGACTGTTGAATCACAGACCTGTACCTCTGAAACAAATAATACATTATATGTTAAAAAAAAAAAAAGGAAGAAGATAGCAGGAAGCAAAGAATGAAGGGGGGGAAATCGGAGGGGGAGACGAACCATGAGAGACTATGTGGACTCTGAGAAACAAACTGAGGGTTCTAGAGGGGAGGGGGGTGAGGGGGGATGGGTTAGCCTGGTGATGGGTATTAAAGAGGGCACACACTGCATGGAGCACTGGGTGTTATACGCAAACAATGAATCATGGAACACTACATCAAAAACAAATGATGTAATGTATGGTGATTAACATAACATGCTAAAAAGAAATTGTGGCATACTGCATGACAACTTCTTTTACAAAAACTGGGATTGTTATGATTTTGTTTTTTATTTATTTGTTATTGCATGAATTATTTGATTTTGGGAAAAAAAGATACACTTTATTTTAACAATATCCATAAGATTTTCTAGGTTTTTATTCACTTATTTTTGAGTCATATCCATATCTCATTTCATTCGGAGAATGTTTCTTTTGAAATTTGTACCAATTGCATATAAAATAGTTTTTTTTTTAAGATTTTATTTATTTATTTGACAGAGAGAGACACAACAAGAGAGGGAACACAAGCAGGGGGAGTGGGAGAGGGAGAAGCAGGCTTCTGGCTGAGCAGGGAGCCCAATCCGGAGCTCAATTCCTAGGACTATGGGATCATGACCTGAGCCGAAGGCAGACACTTAACCAACTGAGCCACCCAGGTGCCCTATAAAATGATTTTTTTAATAGTAGATGGGTATACCAATATTTTGTCACTATGAGAAAATTTATGTAAACAAATATGGCAAACCATATCTGTGATCCCTGATTGCCACAATTTCTGATTTTCTCCCTAGAAGTAAATACTTGCATCATTAAGGCCTTTATGTTGCTAGGCATTTATATACATCACAAATGTGTATGTATACACATACCAGTAGTTCATGTGATGATGTGCCACCCAGACCCTCCTTGTAAGATGAAAGCCTCATATCCTGGGCTGGCCGAGAGTTCTCAGCTGAATCTCTCTCCCATAATCACCTTCTGTTGAAGAGTCACCTCACCCAAAGTTATGTGCCCTGCCTGGAGGCAGATAACAGATAATGCCTATTTGATGAAAAGGTATAAAGATTTGGTCTTCTTGTCTCATTCCAGATATCTCTGAAAGGCCTTCTTGAAATGCCTGAGGGATTCGCTGAAGTCCTCATTTGAACCGTGTCTCACAGTTAAATTTCTTCCTCTGCCCAATCCTGCTGCATTCATTCCCTCATGTATGTTGAGCCTGAAAGCATGCCTCCCTAAAACTTCTTATAGAAGAATGCCTCTGTGTTTGTTTCCTAAGGAACAAAATCAAAAGAGAATCAAAACCCAAAATGGGCTGTCAAAGCAACTATAAAATGGGAATTAGAGTTAGATCATCTACTGGCTAGCTGGTAGTAGGACAAAGTCCTGGTAGTAAGTGGAGAAATGATAACCCTTGGCTTGTGGCAGTAACCCAATTCTTGATATTTTCGTCTAAGTGAACCAGAATGGAATACTAGCAGGAAGAAATACACTTGTGGATATACGGACCCTCATATATGAGGAAAGGCCTTACAGCAAAAAAAAAAAAAACTCTACTTATAAAAAGTATGGGATTATATGGTATTTACCAGAAAAAAAATGGATTCACTGAAGAAAGACAATAAAAGATTGGGGATGATTAATCACCAGTTAAAGGCTAAGAGTAAAAATGAGGTTTTCTTGGTAGCATAAAGAGATTATCATTTCCTGTAGCTTGAGAAGGTAAATGAAGTTGATATTTAAGCCCAGGATGTATAATTTATAGAGATCTAAAAATGTTTGAGTTCTCAATCTTGGCAAGTTCCCTACACCCAACCCTGAGGTCTAATTAGAAAAGACAGACTCTGAGCTCAGGTATCGTGGACAATTGGGTTTGTGCACATAACTATATGGAATCCTCAGAATTCATGTGGCGTCTATGGAGGGGGCCTGCCCCCCTCTCTGAAGACTTGCACTCCACCCTAGCTAGAACATGAGGCCAAGGTTGCTGCTCTGCAAGAGGACATGTAAAAGACAAGGTAAGAGACCCTTCTCTTCCTGGCCACCAAACCAATAATTATTGTAAACTCACTTAGTTACTCAGGCCAGGTCACATGACATAATCTAAGTCTACATCTGGTGAAAGATAAAAGTAACCCTGTCCTGGAGGAGGTTCAGAACCTACTCGACATGTAACAGCAGGAACCTAGGGAAAATAGGTGGCACTGGGTCTGAAGGTACTAAATCAACGAGGCCAAACCTAAGGGTGCTTTATCAGTCTGAGAGGTTTCCTATGATATAGGATTAATTGCTTGGCAAACACCTGTGGAGTCAGTGCTCATACACCACAAAAAACAGCTCTTGGAAGCTTGAAGAAAGCAGAGCTGCATGGTAGGGGAAGGAGACATGGCAGAATTCCCAGGGCAGGGGTTGGTGGAACAGATTTAAATGCTCAGGGAAGCGGGCACGCTGGATTAGTAAAGCTGAGAAACTGACCAGATGTTTGCATCTGCTGGAGGACCTTGGAGGCAGTCCCTTCACTAGAGACTAGAGGGACGAGACATGGAGTCGGCAGAGGGGCAAAAGCACTGTGGAGACGCGGTGGTGACTGCTCTCTACCTGGAAGATTCCAGGGATGGCAGATGAAGCTCCTACAGAGGCTCACTGCTAATAGGAGTGACAGAGAATCATGAGATAACAGAGGCCCAAGAATCAAAGCTTAACAGTCAGAAGAAAGGTGGGATAAATTACAGTGATGAAAGAGGGCATTAAAATTGGAGGCAGAGGAGCTTCACCAGCAAGGTGTTGTGCAAGTGCTTCCTGCGACATCATGGCAGTATGGTTGGCTACCCAACATCGCTAGGGCAAGTCAGTAAGTGAACACGTGAATGAGCGATAGGCTAAGGAGGCACCGTTCAAGCTGAATTGTGAAACTTCAAAGAACACAATGACTGAAGAGAGGTTGGATCCTCAGTAGTAAGGACCCTGTACCACCACGGCCAGTGTGTATGGTATTGATTTAGCCAGATTCAGGCCAGAATGTTATAGATGTTATAAATGTTAAATATATATGTTCTGTATATATGTTAAATATAAACTTGTGTTTTAATTTTGTAATGCAAAAAGATCCATATATACGTTAACTTGCATTTTAACAAGTGTCTAAAATGTATTTATTTTTCCTTACATTTAGTTGATAATTTGACCTGTAGCGATATAAAAATATTTTCTCTCAGAACTTCGAAGGTGGGGCTTTTTTTTTTACATAAATTATCTAGAGATTTGAAGCCTGTTTGTCAGTTATTTGTCTTTTCATTTTTTAAAAGATTTTGTTTATTTATTTGAGAGAGAGAGAGAGAGCATGAGCAAGGGGAGTGGGAGAGGGAGAAGCAGAATCCCTGCTGAGCAGGCAGCCTGACTCGATCCCAGGATCTGTGATCATGACCTGAGCTGAAGGCAGGCACTTAACCGACTGAGCCACCCAGGTGCCCCAGTCTTTTCATTTTTGTATTTTCTTTTTAAGATTTTATTTATATTTTGACAGAGAGAGAGACAGAGAGAGAGGGAACACAAGCAGGGGGAGTAGGAGAGGGAGAATCAGGCTTCCCGTGGAGCAGGGAGCCCGATGTGGGGCTGGATCCCAGGGTCCCAGGATCATGACCTGAGCCAAGGCAGATGCCCAAGACTGAGCCACCCAGGCGCCCCTCATTTTTGTATTGTTAATGACTCAGTCCCACCTACATTTCTCAATACTAATAATTCTAGCTCCCTTTTTCTTTACCCTTCTTTATTTTCAGTGAATTCTTTTATTCATAAGATGCAGGAACTTCATCTTTGGATTTTTTATTCCTGCCTTGATAATTTTCCTCTTGCATTTATTTATTGCACTCATATTAATTGCCTGTTATACAACCTGAATAGTTTCTATATTTTTCATCTTATTTCATACTTTCCAACTCTGTTTTTGTTCTGTGCTCTGTGAAATATTGTCAAATTTAATCTTTAACACAACTGAATTTTTGTTATTTCTAAACATTTCTTTTAAATCTCAAGAGCTTTTTCTTATTCTGTTAATTCCTGTCAATTTGATAGCTAGCAATCTGCTCTTGATTTTTTAAAATATCCTATATTTTTGTCCCCTGGGATTCATTTTATTATTTATTTCAACTTTTTAAGTTTATTTTTTATCCCATGACTTTTCTTCATGCACATATCAATCTTAGGTGGCACATTCTTATATTTGATGAAGTTTGTTTTGATTTCTTTGTTGTGTAAGTGAATAAACTTTCTTCAGTAATCATTTAACAAAATGAGAAAGATGACCAAAACCTGTATATGCCCACAGCATATTGATTACCCAATGGGCTTCTTCTAATTTAGAATGATTAAAGAGGCTTTTCCTATAAGGTGAGTTGAAAGGCCTTCAAAATGTTAGAATCAGGAAGGTTTTCCTTGGGGAACCGAGTTTCTTTCTTTTTTTTTTTTTTATTTAAGGTGTATTTATTTGAGAGAGTGAGAGAGAGCATGGGGAGGGACAAAGCGAGAAAGAGAAAGAGAGTCTCCAGCAGACTCCCCACTGTGTGGGGAGACCGATGTAGGGTCTCGATCTCACTACCCTGAGATCATGACTTGAGTGGAAATCAAGAGTCCGATGCTTAACCAACTAAGCCACCCAGGCACCCCTGGGGAGCTAACTTTCTACCAGTATTTGTCCACCACTACCTGTTTCAGGATAACCATTTGATTTATTCAGTGATCATTATTTTAACTTGATTTGGAATGAATGTTAACTTTAGATGTTTTATAATTGTATGTTTTCTCATGCCCATTGTAGCACCTAAACTGACTCCTAAACTCAACAACTTCATACACATCCCTTTGAGAGACCATGTTAGATACTTTTCAGATACTATCTTATCTAAGCCTCAAATTAATTATCATTTTGATGTTGGGATAAAAGAACTGAGGCTTAATAAGATTTAGTACATTTCTCATGACTATCACATAAACTTGGGTTTTAACGTAGGCAGAGTGGACCCCAAAATCATATTTTTTACCACTAAGACATACCATCATTTCCCACTGCAGTTCTTTCCTGCTTCTGCTTTTCGTGATGGCTATTTCTACACCTATTTATCCATTATCATGTTTCCCTTCCAAACTAGTTATGTTAATATTTTATTGAGATTTGACTTTCTAGAGAATTGGGACTTTTTATTACTACTGCCTGAAATAAAGTTATATCAAAATAATTATGTTCCTATTACATATGGTGAAGCAATATGGAACATTAATAACTTAATCAATGTGTCCATGGGTAAGAATTAACATGTAAAAAAAATAAAATCTTATAGGGGTACTGGGTGGCTCAGTTGGCTAAGCATGGGATCCTGATTTTGGCTCAGGTCGTGGTCTCAGTGTCGTGAGCTCAAGCCCCACATCGGGCTCCTTGCTCAGCCAGGAGTCTGCTGGAGATTCTCCCTCTTTCTCCCCCTGCTCATACTCTCTTTCTCTCTCTCAAATGAATAAATAAATCTTGAGAAAAATAATAATAAAGTCCTATATTTATCAGACACTCCCTAACTCAATTCAGAATGGAGACCGAGTTGAGATGCTATACACTTTATTTTATCCTAATCCCTTGCTAGCTTCCTCAGTTTTCATAAAAGGGTGCTTACCTTTTCAGAATGAGGATATCTGGTCAGGCTCATGAGGCAGATTTCAACCCACAAACAGTAGAGAAGAGCTACACTCCAGGCATTAGCTGGGGGATAATTTCAAGCTTACAACCATTCAATGTTTATCAAAAGCTTAGTTCAAAGAAACAATATTTGTGGAGGATTGCCTGAAGGATGTAAAAATTCATGTGTTCTTCTGGTTTCCATGAAATATACCTCTAGGTTTTACAGCCCTTCAGACTGGTGTTTCATATTGTTCTTATAGTAAATATCCTTTGATTGAATTGTGCTTTCATTAGATAACATCAACCCATGTTGAGAAACTCTCCAAAAAATTAATCCTAAGAATCTGTTGCTGTATTTTCTTTTTTTAAAAAAAAAATTTACTTATTTGAGAGAGGGAGAGAGAAAGAGAGAGAGAGAAGATGAGCAGGGGAAGGGGCAGAGGGAGAGGGATGAGCATGGAGCCCAACATGGGGCTCAATCCCAGTATCCTGAGATCATGACCTGAGCCGAAGTCAGACACTTAACTGCTCAGTCACCCAGGCACCCCTGTTGCTATATTTTCAATAAAGATAATAATGATTGCAGTATAGACTATTTTCTTTTTAAATATTTTAGAACATGTATTTAGTTGATTATGGACCAAGAATGGTAATGCTATGACTAAGAAATTATCGGGATTTAAATTGTGCCTATAGTGAGGTGTGTAAAATTGAGGACTGGCTGCTCTAAAAAGCTAATATCATTTCTGGAGAACTGTTTGCCATCATAACTATATATTCAACTTCATTTTAATACCACTAACTACCTTTGTGTTTTTTTTCCTTCCTGTTGTGATTTATATTACCTTGATCTAATTTTTAAATCCTAATATGATACCTTAATAACTTCTAGGACAAAGAAATAAAAGAAAATAATTAAATTATTTAATCATTTGAGGAAATCAGAGAGCAATTTTGACAAAAATCTAACATTCTTTCCCAGAAGTCAATAGAAAAGACTAAACATGGTTAGTTTTGAGTTCACCATGACCTTAAGACAAAAGTAAATATACTTTTCAGAAATGCAGCTATTTCTGAAAAAAAAAAAAGGAAAAATTCTACTGGAAACCTTTTAATAAGAAAATTATAATATAAAAAAATTCTCAATATAGTATGTCTTTGAGGGAATTTTAAACTACTCTTCTAAATATTGGTGATAGACTATCAACTAAGCATAATTAAATAAAAATCAACCTTTTGGCGTGAAGTGCAATGTGATTAGAGAGAAACAGAACACAGTCAATTAATAATTCCTTTGAAGCCCACATATATCTGTCCATACTATGGCACAGCATTTCATTTATATTATTTAACTCATAACCCAGTGAATATTATGCAAACATTTTTTTGCATAAAGATACTCTTGCAAACAATTTTATTAAATTTGGTGGATAAATTCAAAGTAAATAAGTAAGAAACCATATGGTCCAAGCATAGCTTAGCATCATGCTGGATATGTAACAAATACTTTCAGTTCTTACTGATTTTTTATTTCAATAATCTATAGGTAAATAAGTTTAATAATATTGAAAAGTAGCTTGAGTTTCTCTTTTAACAATTCTCAGTAGATAATATCCCATTGCTAATTAAGAGGGTATTATTATCATGACACTACACAAGGCTACCACTAATACATATAGTGATATATTTACATACATCTGTCTAACATATGCATATATATGTTAGATGTATGCATATATATTTATGTTTTCCAATTTATATTCTTAATGGATTTTTTTATTGTTTACTCTTCCTGAATTAATAAAGCAATGCACACAATCTCACTACTTGCTGCTGAATTAGCCAATTGCGGGGCAACAGAAAAGGAAAATGAAGGTATGTGCCAAAATTGGTGTCTTAATGTATCTTATTCAAATTTAGAAAACTAGTCCTCTGTGAATAATTCAGTTTTAATATAATTTTATGCATATTTGCTAAACATTCTTAATATTAAAACCATTTATTGAATGCTGTTAACAGTCACTAATGTAGTACAATTTTATTGAACATTACACACATTTTTCTAGTAATGCTTAGATGTGGAAAATCTGCAAATTTAATCTCAGGGTAAGGCAAAGAGAGGAAAGAGAGCCAAGAATTGTATTCTCATATATTTAGACTTATGTGCTTTAAAGAATTGCAGAAAACACCGACTGACTTTTTTTAGCTCCAAGTTTAGTGTATGACTTTATTAATATTTATAAGTTGGATTAGTTCATTTTTCTAATAAAAAAGTGAAACAGCTCTGAAAACCTACATTGAACCAAGTCTTCCACAATATATCTTTCTAAGACTAGGCAAACTTTGTACTGGCTGGAGATATAAATATTTAAATGAATTGCATACTTTTTCTCCTAATAGTTTTCTTGACAATTTAATTATTTAATTAAATTAAAATACAAAGAAAGCCATATAAACGTATGAAGAATGCTACGGTGACTGTTTCATTGTTTTATAAAGCTGTGTACTACATTTTTCACAGGAGAAATTCTGAAAATGTTTTAATCTAATTCTTGGAAAAGTGAACATGATAGAAGTATTCAGTTGCATGTATAGAATCAAATTAAAGTCTGTGGACTAAACTAATCACCACCTAGGATCAATGATTATATTCTGTACTAGAGATGGACATTAGATCACAATAATTTGAATTTCATGTAAATATAGAGTAAAACCTTATGATAAATTGCCTCACCACGTACCATATTCAGTTACATTACATATTAAATTACAATCCCTGGATCAACATCATGCATCCGTTTTACACTAAATATACCATTTGTATAACACAAGTATCATTATAACCAAACAGTGGTATCAAAATGGATTTTACTATCTATATTTTCAGTTAAGAATGTATTTTGATTTGTGTGAAACCTCTTTATGTTTCCATTGAACAAAACTTCAATGTTTACATCCGGAATGCCATGTGCCAAGGTAACCAGAAGTCTATATAACATAACTAATGAAAAGTTGATATTTAAAAGAAAAAATGTTTAGGGGCACTTGGGTGCCTCAGTTATTAAGCGTCTGCCTTCGGCTCAGGTCATGATCCCAGGGTCCTGGGTTCGAGCCCCACATCGGGCTCTGTGATCGGCAGGAAGCCTGCTTCTTCCTCTCCCACTCCCCCTGCTTGTGTTCCTTCTCGTGCTGTGTCTCTCTCTGTCAAATAAATAAATAAAATCTTTAAAAATTAATTAATTAATTAATTAATTAAAAAATAAAAGAAAAAATGTTTGAAAGATTCAGGCAAAACAGTGTGCTGGAGGGAGTAGCAATACTTTAAAATGGATTAAAATAATTTGGAGAAAGTCTATAAAAGAGTTACAAAAATGGCTTCCCTAGCAAAATTATACTTTAAAATAATTTATTTGTTAGAATAACATCATATAATAAGAACCTATTATACCATTTCTAGAAATCCCCTTTATAACTTTAGCATTAGAGAATGTTGCTGCCATCGTACTGAACACAAAGGTACTTTTTCCATATATGTATATACAATGTACTTTTAGAAGGTAGGCTTTTCAGGATGTATGCATAAAGCCACTAACTTGCCGTTAAGAAAAATATTCTAACTGATAAAAATAATTTCAAGTTTGAGCTTGAAATATAAAAATACCAATTTCCATAAATTGCATATGTATGATATGTGGTTGTTAGAAATTGCTTTGGTGTTTATTTGATCTGAAGATGTAAATGGTAATTATATGGAGAGTTGAGTTAGTTTATTATTTGTATCCAGGACTAAAAAGGTACCAAAGCATATTTAAAATACACAATAAATTTATTGACTAGAAAATCAAATGTAGGGACGTCTGCGTGGCTCATTCGGTTAAGCGTCTGCCTTCGGCTCAGGTCATGATCCCAGAGTCCTGGGATCGAGTCCCGCATTGGGCTCCCTGCTCATCAGGGAGCCTGCTTCTCCCTCTGCCTGCCACTCCCCCTGCTTGTGCTCTCTCTCTGACAAATAAATAAATAAAATCATTAAAAAAAATCAAATGTAAGAATGGGTTATTAAGGAAGATGTAGCATCTTCTATATTACCACAGAAATTCTTTATCTAGAGTCGACTCACTTTGTTAGTGTTTCTGGAAAAGGTATTAACAATACCTCAGTAATACTGATTTATCTATTTACTCTTTTGTCAGTTTTATGAACATTAACAATGATTACAGGCAACTTTTTCCACTCCATGTAACCTTTCTTTACTAAACATATAATGTAAAATCACTATTTTATAAGTAGCAAGTAAACTCTTTGATTAGCTTTACTAAAAATAACTTTACAACATTATTCAGAACTAACAATGTGGATTTTAGTATTTCTTACAAAAGCTATTTAGTCATATCCTGGAAAATTTTTTCTCTATACAGTTAATCTTTTTAAAGATTTTTTTTATTTGAGAGAGAGAGAGCATGAGTGGGGTGGAGGGGCACATGGAGAGGGAGAAGCAGGCTTCCTGATGAGCAGGGACCCCCCCCATGTGGGGCTGGATCCTAGGACCCTGGGATCATGACCTAAACCAAAGGCAGACACTTAACAACTGAGCCACCCAGGTGCCCCCTCTATAAAGTTTATATTACTTCCTTTGGGGAAATGGTTCTACAAATACTTCCAAAATGGAATGATTTTATATCAGCAGACTAAAATAAAGTCAAAGTTCTTCCTCTTTCCAATTGAAAACAAATTTAAATAGCTGAAGTTTTATTTATATAATATATACTATAATTTAACATTGGTCTTTATGCTGATCAGAGAAATAAAAAAAGAAATTCTGCCAAAAATGAATGTTTCAAATTAAAAAAATCATTAAATTGTAGCATCCTAGTTGAGATAATATGATATATATTGGATATTTATCAAATCTAAGTTATTATCTTACCCTTGTATTGAGTTTTCAATTTCATAACAGTAACTCTTTTCCTGGGAAAATAAAATTTAAAAAAAGAAAATGAAATTGATTTGCTATTTTACACTGTCATATTTAATATTTCGGATAATTTTGAAACTGCTTAGTAACTCTTCATATCTGACAAAATTACTGGCTCAGTTGCCAGTATGCTTCATAAAATAATAAAATATGGATGGAGTAATATTTAAGTATCTGTGTCTATTATAGGGAATTGCCTTCTGGAGTCATGCATTATTAAAAGTTTCTAACAAGTTATAATGGATGTAAGATAATAGAATATCATGTATAATGAGTGATTTAAAAGATCATCTTACTGTGCTTGTCAGTGGCTTAAAATGTAGATAATAGAGAAGTATAAAAATATTAGGCATAAAGTTTCTCATGTATCTAAGACATTACATTTTTTTTCCTTGTGCATCTTTCAAAGAAATGAATGACTTTTAAAAAAATAATTAACTTCAAGCATTTACCATACCTTACTTTTACACAGATCACAACCTTGTAAATCCAAAGATTTTATTTAATTTAACTTAATTTTAATATAAATAAATAAAATAGTGTTTGGTTATGTAATGCAAATTATGGTGATCACATTAGTTTGAAATAGTTCAAAATAAATTTCATGAAGTAAGGCAATCTGATTTTCCTAATGAAGATCTCGTTTGATAACATAGTCACTGAAAATATTTGGAAATATTTCTGGTAAATGATCAACTCACCATTGTTAACATTCTAGCGTAATGTAAAGCACACTGTACCATGATATATCATTAAAAGACACCTAAACTCAAAAAATAAAAGACATTTCTTTGCATAATATGTTTACCTAACAGATTTCACACATATCTCCAGTAAGGATATATTTTTGACATCTTAAAACCACACACTATATTAATAAATATACAGTTGTCTCAATTAAGTGTTCGATTTACATGAGAATATATTTTGTATTATTTAAAACAGAGATTTGAGCTCCCCTTTATTTTTGCTGAATACTTTTACAATGATATTTTATAAACTTTATTGAGTTTAGATTATTTCTCCTTAAAAAGCTCAGGATGTGCCCTGGTGTCTGGCAGCAGCTCCCATGAAAGCTGGTAAGAAATGCAGAATCGCATTTCACTCCAAACCTAGTGAATCAGAATCTGCATTTTTATAAGATTCCCAGGTGATTCCTAGGCATATTGAAATCTGTGAAGCACTGATATAAAGAAATTTAAGAGAAAAAAACTGATTATAATCGATATTTTCTCCCTGACATAGGTTGGTACTGTACTTGCTTATACTTTGATGCCACAAAGACACTGCATTTGGGGCACCTGGGTAGCTCAGTCGGTTAAGTGTCTGCCTTAGGCTCAGGTCCTGATCTCAGGGTCCTGGGATCGAGCCCCGCATCAGGCTTCCTGCTCAGCAGGGAGTCTGCTTCTCCTTCTCCCTCTGCCCCCTCTCCCCCAGTCATGCTCTCTCTCTCTCAAACAAATAAATAAAATATTAAAAAAAAATTTATGTGAGTTCCAATGTTAAGGTGGGGAACTCTGAATGTGAACAAGAATCATTCTCTGTATTTAATTCCTAGATCAGTCACTTTACCTTGTTTGTCCCTCAAAATTAGCTTGTCAGTTTTCTTTTTTCATAAAAAGAATGTACAGTTCCCACCCTAAACTGAATGGCTAAACAAAATCTTAGAAAAAATTCAGATATTAGTATTTTAAAAAAACTGTAAGGATGGCTGGAGTCAATTCACATTTTACAACATGGCAAACGTGGACCATATTTGCTAATAATCTGGATCCTCCAATTTCCTTGAGTGGAGATGGTCTCAAGGATGATGTGAGCAATATATAACAAACATGTGTGGAGAATTTGAAAATTAACTTGTGATCATAATTGGGTCAGTAAAAACCCAGCTATACCAAAACATATTTTCATCTCTTTACCAGAGCCCAGGCACCAGAAGTGTATGGTCTAATATTTTTTTTATAAAGCATTCACTAAGTAGGTAGAAATGTTAATCTACTAGATAGGAAAATACATACATACATACATACACATGTATATATATATATATACATATATATATACATACAAACATACATGTGTGCGCATGAATGCCTATGTGTATACATTAAGGGAAGCTTAATGAGAATGGGTAATACATAGTTTTATGGGTCTATTTATTTCCACAGGCACCTGACAAAGATGAGAAATCTAATATAATAAGTGCTGACAAATTTTGATTATGTATGGATGAATAAATAGGAAGAGATTCATGGAAACATTCTAAAATGAGAGACTTGGGATTGTCAGAGGAAGGTTCAGCATGGGGAAATAAGAAGGTCAATAATAGAAAGGAAGTACCTACTAAAAAATGGGAGGGACAGAAATAGATAACAAAGAAAAATTTTGTTCATTTCAAATCTGACTTAAAACCAATTTTGATGCCCAAGAACACAAACAGATTTTTTTTGTGGTTATAATTGGTAGTATTTGTCCTCCAAAATTAGAATTCTCAATTGCTTCCTTCAACATAGGCTTTTTCTAGTGGCCTGTCATGTAATTTTGCAATCAAATCCAATTTAGTGCTTTTCATGAATAGTGGCAGTAATAACAGCAATAAGAACAAAGTTGGAAGCCTCGCACTTCCTGATTCCAGAATATCCTACAAAGAAACTGTGATCATGAAGGTGTAGCACTGGCATAAAGGCAGACATACAGACCAGTGGAACAGAAAAGGGAGTCCAAAGCCTTCTGTATATGGTCAATTTATCTTCAACGAGGGTGCCAGCATTACCCAGTGGGGAATGGGCAGTGTTTTCAAAAATTGGTGTTGGGAGAACTGGATATCCTCATACAAAAAAATGAAGCTGGACCCTTACCTTAATCCATATACAAAAATTAACTCAAAATGTATTAATAACCTAAATATAAGACCTGAAATTAGAAGAAAGCATGGCAGACAATCTTCAGGACATTGGATTTGGCAGTGATTTCTTGAATATGACACCAAAAGCGCAAACAACAAGGCCAAATGTAGACAAATAGGACTAAAGCAAATTTTAAAACTCTGTGCATCAAGAGGAAAAGGATAGCCTACAAAATAGGGGACAATATTTGCAAATAATATATCTGACAAGGCATTAATATTCAGAATATATAAGGAACTCCTAAAGCAACAATTAATAATCTCAAATAATCCAATTTAAAATTCTGCAAAGGACTGGAATAGACAACTGTTCAAAGAAGATAGACAAATGGTCAGCCATGATGTGAAAAGATGCTCATTATCACTAATCATAAGAGAAATGTAAATCAAAACCACATTCAGATATCATATGCCCATTAGGATGACCACTACCAAAAGAACAGAAAATAACAAGTGTTGGTGAGGATACAAAGACATTAGAACTTTTATGCATTGTTGGTGGGAATGCAAAATGGTGCAGCCATTATGGGAAACAGTAAGGAGTTTCCTAAAACATTAAAAACAGCATTGGGATATGATCCAGCAATCCTGCTTCTGAGTATACACTCAAAAAAATTGGAAGCAGTATCCTGAAGAGCTATTTGCAGAATCATGTTCACTGCAGCATTATTTACAATGGCCAAGAGGAGGAAATAACCCAAATGTCCACCGATATGAATGGATTAAAAAAAGTGACATATAAACACAATGATGTATCATGCAACCTTTAAAAAATGGAAATCCTGTCACATGCTATAGCATGCTGAACCTGTAGGACATTATGCTAAGTGAAATAAGTTAGTCACTACAGGACAAATACTGTAGGAGTCCACTAGTATAAAGTATCTAAAATCATAGAAACAAAAAGTAGAAATCTGGTTGCAACAGGCTGGGAGAATGAAAGAGAAGGAGTTAATGTTTAATGGGTATAGACTTTCAGTTTTATAAGATGAAAATATTTTAAGATCTGTTGTACAAAAATGTGAATATACTTAACACTACCAAACTGTACACTTAAAAATATCTAAAATGATAAACTTAATGTTATAAATAAAATGTTATATATTTTTACCACAATAAATTTTTTTAAAATAAAATCTTCATTTTTTTAAGCTAGTAGCTATGCTATGAATTAAGAAAAAGACAACTACAGCATTACTATTTGCTTATATTTTAGCATTCAGATATTTATTCGGCTCCATGCTGATGGGCAATGAACATTCGTAATGGCTGTCCTATAGAAGAGTTGAAGGAATTTTGTGTATTTCAATAAGCAGCAGTAAATATCAGATAATAATGCTTTTGTTCTTTTGGGATTTATTGGGAAAGCCTTTACTGAAAAAAGATCTAAAGAAAGACAAAATAAACAAATGTCTCTGCTTGGCTTGCTTGTACTTGGCAAAATAGCTCTTGAAATTCCCTGATGTATTACACTTTGGTTTTACTTTAGTGTGGCATCTTTATTTCCAGGACTTTAGATATTACTTTAGAAAATATATTGCAATAAGCCACGAAACCTTCCCACATTGTACTAATTATATGTACTAAATGACATATATATTATAAATTACACATGTAAGTAAATATGCATGTGAGCTCTTTGTATTATATATAAACCTGTCATATAGGTTTTCTATAACTCTGCATTTGTGTCTGGATTAAAAAGAGGTACACATCTGGGACAAAGGCAGATATTTCAGCGCTTACAGGTCTGATGTGTAATATACACAAGCATTTAAGACAATAGCAGAAAGATAGGTGTGTGTGTGTGTGTGTGTGTGTGTGTGTGTGTGTGTGTGTGTGTGTGTCTACAGATGCCCCTGCAGTGCAGAGAGGCTTGCCACACTGACTGGACTAAGAGCAGTCAGTACTCCTTGATCAACTGTATATGAGGACAGAGCCTTTTTTTACAACATGCCCTTTCGCTGGAACACATACATAGTCATGTGTAATTTTCCTCTTAAGTTTTTGAATTTTTATTTCTAAATTAGAAATAAAATATTCTGTCTTTTGTCAAATAAATCTTAGAAAGTATTGTAGGTGAAACTGATGTTTCCAATTAATGAGGAGGCAATCTTTTACCTACTATGATGGTTGTTAACTTTTTTAAATCAGAAAACCAATCAAGTTAGCTTAAGTAAAATTGCTATCTAATTAAAATAGTGCATAAGTTCCACAAAGAACCCAAAGCTGGGAGTTTAGCTTTACCTCAGGAAGAGACCAGAACCACTGACACAGAAGAGTAGGAAAAGCAGGAAAGCCTGTGTCTCAATTGGTCATTGAAATATCTCTGCATTTCGGCTTCATTTTTCTTCCTCATTGGCAGATTATCCTATCCTTTCCAGACTATAGTTGAACATGGACATCATCCAGGAATGCTAACTTCGGTTCTTTATTCAAGTGGATCTTAAAGCCAAATTTCCAAGTAAGGGGCTTTTATTGGTCTATCTCCAGTAGGGTGCCTTTTTAATGGACTAATATTGTCATAATAATTCACCATATAGCTCTAGCCTGGGGCTGATTCAAGCTCACTTCCAGTGTGGTTACATAAATGGAGAGTAGAGAAGAAGCATTCACTAGTATGTGGTATGTCAACCTTTTAAGGAGATACAACAGTTGAACTCATTCTATAATATGGTGTAGTGAATAAGTTCTCAAACTTCAGCCTGCATAAAAGTCCTGGAAGGCTTCTATAATAAACAGATTGCTGGGCCTCACTCCCAGAGTTGCTGATTCAGTATGTCTGGGAAAAGGTCCAAAATGTGCATTTCTAACAAGTTGCCAGATGACTTTTATGTGCTACTTCGGTCCCACACTTTTGAGAAGCAATGGTATAATGCAATGAGAACATATTTAAAGGCTAAATGCATCTCTCAGATCTGCTTCATACTGTATAACAGTAGCCCTTTAACTTAAGGGTGATTTAGTCAACTGAACTAGATGAAGTAATATTGAGGTTTTTTAGATTAATAACCATTTTTAAGAAAAGTTTTAGGTACTCAGCAAAACTGAGCAGAAGGTACAGAGTTTCTATGTCCCCACAAACGTACAACCTCTCCCATTATCAACATCTCCCAACACAGTGGCATGTTTGTTAAAATAGATGAGCCTACATTGACATATCATAACACCCAAAGTCCAAAATTTATAATACAGTTTACTCTTGTTATTGTACATTCTACTGATTTGGATAAATGTATAATGACATGTGTTTTCCGTTATAGTATCGTACAGGGTAGTTTTATTTCCCTAAAAATCCTTCATGCTCTGCTTACTCATCCCTCCCCCTCTCCTTCACCAAACAACCCCTGGGAACCACTGGTGCTTGTTTGGCCTCTACAGCTTTGCCTTTTCCAGAATGTTATATAGTTGGGAGTCAGACGGTATGTAGATTGTTCAGATCGGCTTCTCTCATTTAGTAATATGCACTTGAGATCCCTCCATGTCTTTTCATGACTTGAGCTCATTTCTTTGCAGTACTGGATGATATTCTGTTTTCTGAATGTACCACAATGTATTTATTCGTTCACCTACTGATGGACATTTTGGTTGCTTCCTAGTTTTAGCAATTATGAGTAAAGCTGCTGTATACGTCAGCATGCAGATTTTATATGGACAAAAAGTTTTCAATTTGTGTAAATACCAAGGAGCATGATTGCCTTGTCATATGTTAAGAGTATATTTAGTTTTAGATGAATGGATAAAGAAGATATGGTATATATACACAATGGAATATTATGCAGCCATCAAAAGGAATGAGATCTTGCCATTTGCAATGACGTGGATGGAACTGGAGGGTGTTATGCTGAGTGAAATAAGTCAATCAGAGAAAGACATGTATCATATGACCTCACTGATATGAGGAATTCTTAATCTCAGGAAACAAACTGATGTTGCTGAGTGGTGGGGGTTGGGAGGGATGGGGTGGCTGGGTGATAGACATTGGGTAGGTATGTGCTATGGTGAGCGCTGTGAATTGTGCAAGACTGTTAAATCACAGATCTGTACTTCTGAAACAAATAATACAAATATGTTAAGAAAAAAGAAAAAGAAGAAGATAACAGGAGGGGAAGAATGAAGGGGAGTAAGTCGGAGGGGGAGACGAACCATGAGAGACTATGGACTCTGAAAAACAAACTGAGGGTTCTAGAGGGGAGAGGGTTAGGGGGATGGGTTAGCCTGGTGATGGGTATTAAGGAGGGCATGTTCTGCGTGGAGCACTGGGTGTTATGCACAAACAATGAATCATGGAACACTACATCAAGAACTAATGATGTAATATATGGTGATTAACATAACAATAAAAAATTTAAAAAAATAAAAAAAATCATAAGACATATAAAAAAAGAGTATATTTAGTTTTTTAAGAAATCACTAAACTATTTTCCAAAGTTGCTGTACTATTTTTGCATTCACAACAGCAATGAATAGGGAGTTTCCATTACTCCACATCCTCCCCAGCATTTGGTGTTATCACTCCTTTGGATTTTGGACATGCTAAAAGATGTGTAGTGGTATCTTGTTGTAATTTTAATTTGCAATGTCCTAATGACATGATATTGAACATCTTTTCATTGCCTTACTTGCCTTCTGTATATATTTTTGGTGAGGTTTCTATTAGGGTGTTTTATTCATTTACTGGTAGAATTGATTCTTTTCTCATAGTTGAGTTTAAGAATTCTTTGTATATTTTGATAACAATCCTTTATCAGATGTGCCTTTGCAAATATTTTCTCCCAGTTTTTGGTATGTCTTTTAATATTCTCAACATTGTCTTTCATAGAGCAGAAGTTTTAATTTTAATGAAGTCTAGCTTGTCAATTATTTCTTTCATGGATTATGCCTTCTGTGTTGTATCTAAAAAGTCATCACCATACATAGTCAGTTAGATGTTATGTTATCTTCCAAAAGTTATATAGATTTAGGTCTAGTCCATTTTAAGTTAATATTCATGAAGGATGTAAGGTCTGTGTCTACTTATTTTTTTTTTCACAAGTCGATCTCCAGTCGTTCCAGCACCGTTTGTTGAAGAGACTATTTTTCTCCATTGTATTGCCTTTAATCTTTTGTCAAAGATCAATTGACTGTATTTATATAGGACTATATCTGGGTTTCCTATTCTGTTCCATTGATTTATTTGTCTGTTCTTATATCCAGTAACATACAGTCTTTATTACTGTACTTTGTAGTATACATTGTAAGAGAAATGTCTTGGATGGTATTATTAGTAGACTGGACAGGGCTGAGAAAAGAATTTCTGAAAGTAAGTATAAGATAGAAAATTCCAAACCTGAAAAGCAAAGTGAAAAAAGACTGAAGAAAAGAATTTCCAAGAAATGTAGGACAACTACAAAAGGAGTAACATACGCATGGTGGGAATACTAAAAGGAGGAGAAAGAAGAAAAGAAAGGAAGAGAGAAAGAAAGAAAGAAAGAGAAAAGAAGAAAGAAAGAAAGAAGAAAGAAGAAAAAGAAAGAAAGAAAGAAGAAAGAAAGAAAGAAAGAAAGAAAGAAAGAGAAGAAAGAAAGAAAGAAAGAAAGAAAGAAAGAAAGAAAGAAAGAAAGAAAGAAAGAAAGAAAGAGAGAGAGAGAAAGAAAGAAACAAAGAAACAAAGAAAGAAACAAAGGATGGAAAGAAAATTTTGAAGTAATAACAACTGAGAATTTTCCCCAAATTAATGTCAGACACACATCAAATAACAGATCCTGGAAACTCAGAGAACACCAAGCTCAATAAAGAGCAAAAAACAAAACAAAACAAAACAAAAAGCCCCCCAAACTACAACTAAGTATATCATATTCAAACTATGGAAAATCAAAGACAAAGGAAAAGTCTTGAAAGAAGCCAGAGAGAAAAAACACCTTACCTATGAAGGTATAACAATAATTACATTTGATTTCTCATCCCTGTGTAAGCAAGATGAGAGTAAAATTATAGAGTGTTGCAAAAAAAACAACCTAGAATTCTATACCCTGTGAAATTATCCTTCAAAAGTAAAGTAAAATGAAATACTATCAGAAAAACAAAAATTGAAAGACTTTATTGCCAGTAGAATTGCCTTGTAATACATGTTTAAAAAGTCAGAGAAAGACAAATACTATATGATTTCACTCATATGTGAAAGTTAAGAAACAAAACAGATGAACATAAGGGGAAAAAAACGAGGGAAACAAACCATAAGAGATTCTTAACTACAGAGAACAAATTGAGGGTTGCTGGAGAGAGATGGGTGGGGATGGGCTAAATGGGTGATGGGCACTTGTTGTGATGAGCACTGGGTGTTATATATTAGTGATGAATCACTAAGTTCTACTCCTGAAACTAATATTAAACTCTATGTTAATGAACTAGAATTAAAAAAAAAAAAAATTTAGAAAGAAAAAAAGTAAAAACAAGTAAAAAAGAAAACAGAAACTAGTACCCACATAAAGGAAAGGCATCTAAAATGAATAAGTGAATAGAAAATAAAAACTTACTTTTCTTGCTCTTAACTCATCAAACAGATAAATGTTCAAAATGAATATTTATGCTTTAGTTTGTTTTTGCATAGTGAAATGAATGACAGCAATCATGCAAGGGACAGGAGGGAAGAATTAGAAATATTTTGCTATAAGGTACTCACACTACCCATAAAGCATTATAGTGTTATTTAAAAGTAGATTTGTATTCACTATAAAAGTATATTGCAAACTCCAGTATAGTCACTAAAAAAAGCTTTAAAAATGGAAGTATAACTGATAGGCTAAAGGAAAGTGGAATTATATAAAATTCTTAATTAAAACAAAAGGCAGAAAAACAGAAGACAAAAATAAAAACAGAAAAAGGGTAACACATATGGTAGATTTTAACCTAATTATAGTAATAATCATTTATACATCAATGATTGGCATGCACCAATAAAAGACAGAAATTTTACAGAGTGGATTAAAAAAAAAGATTCAACTATAGTTTGTCAATAAGAAGCCACTTTAAATATAAAGACACATATAGATTGAAAATAAAGGGATAGAGAAAAGTACACAATGTCAACACTAATCAAAAGAAAGAGAGGGGTGAATGGGAGCCTTAGTTGGTTAATCATCTGTCTTTGGCTCAGGTCAAGATCCTGGAGTCCTGGGATCAAGCCCCACATCAGACTCCCTGCTCAGCGGAGAGTCTGCTTCTCCCTCTCCCACTCCCCCCTGCTTGTGTTCCCTCTCTCATTGTCTCTCTCTGTCAATTAAATAAATAAAATCTTGAAAGAAAGAAAGAAGAAAGAAAGAAGAAAGAGAGAGAAAGAGAGAGAGGAACAAAAGAAAGAAAGAAAGAAAGAAAGAAAAAGAGAGAGAGAGAGAAAGAAAGAAAGAAAGAAAGAAAGAAAGAAAGAAAGAGAAAAAGAAAGAAAGAAAGAAAGAAAGAAAGAAAGAAAGAAAGAAAGAAAGAAAGAAAGAGAAAGAAAAGAAAGAAAGAAAGAAAGAAAGAAAGAAAGAAAGAAAGAAAGAAAGAAAGAAAGAAAGAAAGAAAGAAAAAGAAAGAGTAGTTAATTTCAGATAGACTTAAAAGCAACAAGTTATCAGGGATAAAGAGGGGCATTACAGAATAATAAAGGGGTCAGTTCTTCTAGAAGACATACCAATCCTTATAGAACAATCCTTCTTAGCTGGCTCTTTCTTTGATTCTCTTTATTAAGTTTCTAGATGGTCTAAAGTTCTTTCTCTGAAAGACTGACATGCTTACTCCTAGTTATCTACTACCAAAGTCTCTATCGGTTTTGACATCTCCACACTCTTCTTCAAATATGGTATTTTTATTAAGATAAACTTCCAAACTCTGTTCTTATAACCTGCCTCTCCGTCCGGTCATAACTTCAGTGTTGCTGCTTGGGAGATGGGTGTGTAGATATTTGCCTGTTTCTTTGCTGGTCCGGGGCATTAGCCTCTAGTCCTCTCAGGTTTACTCTCCTTGTGTGGAACCTATGTACTATTAGTAAAGGTGATTGGGACCGTGGTATTCTCAGTTTGGAGTCTCTGCCCTAGGAGTGGGGCTGGGTGGAGAAAGGAGTCTCAAGTGGCTTTGATTATTGTTTGCAATAGAACTTCCAAAACACGGAGCTGTGGGAGTGGGAAAAGCTGGTGGTCTTCCCTTCTGGGGAGATAAATTATCTCTTGTTTGTTATGTAGGGGAAAAGCCAGCACTGTGGCTCTTGAATGTGCCAACCCATATTACAGCTTCCATTACAATGAACTGATGGGAGAAGTAAGTGGGCTGTAGGTCAAATGCCACAGACTATTGCTATTCTTAATGAGATTTAATAGATTTTCCTGATGAATACTTCTTAATCTGCTCTATGCTCTTAGAACAATTCCGAAGGCTTTAAATGGTTGTTTGTATGTTTTGTTTTATTTTTAATAGTTTTCACCAGTTAAGTTTGTTTTGTTGGGAGAGTGCCTGCAGAACTCCTCACATAACCATTCTGGAAGTTGCTCTCTCCCTGTTGTCTTGTTATAGCAGTGCTCCATTCCTTATATTCTCTCCAGAATTTATGACTGCTGGCTGTGCTCTCATGCTTAACACCCCTACCTCCACCAATAAGCAATTTATAGCCAACTGTATAAGAATCCCCACAATATTACTAAATCAACAAGAAATGCCACATAGAGGCAAGTACTAAAATATATAGAATGTCTACCTAGTGAAGGCACTTAATCTAATATATTTGACTCATTTTAATCCTTAGACTTTTAATGGCTTAACCACTTTTTTAGCACAATTTTTATAGCTTATAATCAACTGTTTCATATCTGTATTTTTTTGTCATCTTCACTTTTTAGCCTAAAAAAATTCTTAAGGTACATATCCACCTAATAAACTTAGCATTATCAGTCTAAAGGTATGCATTTCTTTTATTTTTACACTGATAACATCAAGCTAATGTCCCCTCAATTTTACAAACCAGTAACACTGCCTGGTCTTCTTAAGGGTTAATGTGATGCTTATCCTATTATATAATTTAATAAATTTAATCTCTGTATTAAGGAAAAAGAGCTATATGTACTTAAAAAATAAATTAACAAAATTTAGTTTTACCTGAGGAAGAAAGTGAAGGAAAACTATGTGCAATTGTATGTCATGTGCTTTAGAAACATTATTCTTAATGTAAGGTAAGAATTATCATTTTCACTTTACATTTAAGATTTATGAAATTAGGAAAAATTAAATTATGTGTAATTACAGTCAGAGTTAGTCTCATTTGAAACCATTTTCTCTAGGGCTCTTGTTTTGAGTCAAAATCTGTGGCAATTATTTCTGTGGAGTAACATGAATAATGACATCCCTACAAATGTCTCCTAAGATAGATTACCCACATGTAGTAGCCCAAAAGAAGCTGAAATTCCAGAAATGTGTACCAATCCTCATAATGTTTTTACATTAAGAGAGGTTTTACTGTAATCTTGCAAGAAATAGAACAGTAAGGAATAAGGATTAAATCAAATTCCAACAACAAAAAAAAGTTAAAGTGACAAAAAAATTATCTGAAGAATATGGAAGGTTTTCATTATGGTAACATTCAGTCATTTTTAACCAAGTTTTCATCTTTGTTTGAAAAGTATTCATTCTTCAATGACAGTTGCAAAATTTGGGCCCAAGGACTTGAAAAACCTATTCAAATTACTAACAACTAACCACATCTCTGGAGAGGATCTCTGAGGGAAAATAAGTATTAAGTTCTCACACTACAAACTTAGAAGGAAAAATGACAGCCAATGCCATAGGTGTTTTAGGAAAATTATGCAAAAAAAACTCCAACCCTCCAAATCTGGTAGAGTTACATGTTTGCTTCAAGGCATATTTCCTTTATACAAATTATTTTGTAAATTTAATTTTTTAATCAGATTTATGGGCAAATTTCAAAAATAATTTAGAATATTGCAAAATAATTTAGAAGAGAAATATGTGTGTATTAAGGAAAACAGGTTAGTTGAAGGTTAAGTTTAATTAATTTTAATTAAAATCATCCATATGGTGTTATTGAGGTGTTATTTTGCTTATCAAAAAAAAACTTTCTACATAACGATTTCCATTCACATTTAGCACAATAGTCCCAAGTAATTATCAAATCAATTATATTATCTTAGCAAGATAAGCAAAATTTCTAACTCTTCTAAACACATAAAAATTAAGAAATGAATCCCTGAAAACCTAAAATAATTGTGTTCTGAACTTAGATATGTACTCACTGGGTGACAATTTTTCTACACACAAGAGTAACATTTTACAGTGAATATTAGCAATGGTATTTTGTTTTGAAAATAATATGGAGGGCACCTGGGTGGCTCAGTCAGTTAAGCGTCTACCTTCCGCTCAGGTCGTGATCCTGGGATCCTGGGATTTAGTCCCACATAGGGCTCCCTGCTTGGTGGGGAGTCCACTTCTCCCTCTCCCTCTCCCTCTGCTGCTCTCTCTCTTTTCTCTCTCTCTGTCAAATTAATAAATAAAATCTTTAAAAAAATAATATGGAGTATGACAATATTTTGAGGTTATTTTCATTGATTAAACTTAAAAAATTTCTCTTCAAAAGCCATAAAAAAACTAATTTCCCTGACAAATGTAATAGGTAAATTAAACTTTAAGACCATTTCTAAAGAGGAAGTTGCAGTTTTAGATAATATTAGAAGCTTCTAGAACTACGTCATATGAAAAAAAGTGCCTTTTCTTCCACCAAACATTTTATCAACATAGCTTGGGAAAGATTGTTGGAAATTACATATTCCAGTAGCAGAAGTCAACAATTATATACAGAATCAAATTCTTTAGAAGCCTAGATAAAGAATTCTTTTTTTATTTTGAAGTTTGAAAAAATAGTTTTATTTATCAAATAACTAGCCACTCATTATTTTTATGACAGGTTTATATTGTGGTATAAATTTCTAAAAATATACATAATCAGTGGTAAAAGACATGAAATTGGGAAGATTTCTTTCAGGTATTGGTATCAATAATTGCAGAGAGGAGCAAATAGTAGGGAGGATCAAATATGTTATAAAGGGACTTAAATGATTTCAATTTGGCAGCTATTTCTGCTCTTTTCAAGTTAATTTATCTAAGCACACCAAAACTAATTCAGAGATCAGCTTAGTTTCTGAACCAGCTGTCCTCATAACTGAATAGGATTAGACAAATTATTTATTACTGCTCAAATCTCTCTTCCTCTCTTTCCGTTAATATATAGGTATCTTCCAATTCTCCTGATTTTCAATACTGTTGGGACATAATCTCTGAAGATGACATGTGGCATGTGTTACAAGTACACTTATAGGAACAAATAGATGTTTCTAGAAAAGTCATATGTATGTGTGTGTACATATATATACATACATAAATATATATACACACACACATATATACCCACACACACACACACATATATACTCACACAATTCTCAGTTTGAGAGTTTCTGATGGTCACATTAAGATCTATGTAAATATGGAAATGGCACATATTTTGTCAGAAATCTATTGGTCTCAATTAGATATTTAATCATATTTTCTCAGGACTTGCTAGTAGTTATGACTTATATTTAGTTAAAACTAGAGATGAATTTACTCATCTAAGGCAGCAAAGCTGAAAATACTGTAAAGCATTATAAAATATAAAACGATTTTACTATTATACTTAAATATTACATTTTATGTATATTAAAAATGAAATTATGCATTCAATCTGGACAGGTGGTCCCAGGCTAAAATTGACCCCTTTTTGTATTCAGCAGGTTTTGTTCTGTGTCAAACAGAGATGTCATCTCTGACAAACATTGTGCTCTATTTTAAAACATATTCACATAATCCTGCAAGATAGGTATTGGTACTCTTTCCCTATAGTTCTTGTTGAGATGTATTTATTCACAATGATGTTTCTTGATCAGCAAATTTCAATTAGTCATCAATCGATGGATAGTTCCATGGTTGTGCACCATTAAATCAACTAACCAGAAAGATAGCAAATAAAATCATTTATCATCTTAAGGAATCACTCAACTTTCTATGGAAATCATGATCCTCATTCTATATTTCTTAATTTATTTATCTCAGAAACCATATCAATTTTTAAAAAGTGGTTTAAGTGATTCTTTTAGTGACTATAAGTTATTTGGACTATATAGTCACATGTAAACTTGAGAAAGTACAGATTTATGAAGTGACCCTCTAAACTCTTTTGGGACAGGAAATCAGAGTGAGATATGGATTCAATAAAATAAAAACCTGCCTAGCAGTTTGCAAGAAATAAATAGAATCAAAATTTAGATCCTCGTCTAAAAAATATTACATAGACCTCAAACTTTTATGTAGAATTAAGCATTTTTAAATTGCTTTATCAAGGGACACCTGGGTGGCTCAGTCGGTTAATCATCTGCCTTAGGCTCAGGTCATGATCCCAGGGTCCTGGGATTGAGCCCCATGTCAGGCTCCCTGCTCAGCAAGGAGTCTGCTTCTCCCTCCCCCAAAACTCCCTGCTTTGTTGTCTCTCTCTCTCTCTAATAAACAAAATCTTAAAAAAATAAAATGAAATACATTGCTTTATCGATATATGAATTCAATAGAGTTTATCCACAATTTTGTATGGATAGGTAAATATATAAGTATTAAAGAAACAAATGCCTGATTGGTTAAATTCTTACACATTTATGAATTTATTCAAGAAGTTAATTTTTAAAACACTTAGTAATAGGGTAACTATTAATAATATCAGATACTTAATGTTGAAGTTGAGGCAGAAATCCAAAGCCTAGTGTCTGTGGAAGACATTCATCAAGGATACACTGGATAATATCTGAAACAGATGAAATACATTTTATGTTTGAAAAATGTCACATTTTATTACTCAGTTAAGGTCTAGCTTTACACATGACACACATGGTGAAAAACAAACCAAAAATGTCTGTACTTAAAACACCTTACACATTAGTTAACATTTTACAATTGAAAAATATTTTACTATATCTCTATGAGATAAACAAGACAAATATTGTTCCCTTTCTATAACATAAGAAACTGAAGGTCAAAGGGATTCCCCAAGGTCACATAGGTAATAATTCACAAGACCAAAATAAGTAATTATTTATTTTGATTTCTACTCCAGTGACCCATTACCTGTGCTATAATAAAAAAATAACTGATGAAAAATTCATCATTTTTTTACAATTGCACAGCAGTGGAGCAAGAAGGAAGCTTAAATTCACATAAAATTTGAAAGTTAAGTGGAAGTATCACGGTAAAATGAAAACTGCTTCTCAGTCATCCATTCTTGTGTATATTCTAAATGCTTTCTACTACTGTATAATCATGTTTTGTAAAGGAAATAATGCTGCAGAAAAGCATTAAGACCTAAAAAACAAAACAGTGAGAATCACGGAGTCTGTGGTTAACATAAAATAGCTCATGCAAAGTATGAATTTGTTGGTACCCAGAGGCAAGGTCAGATGTACTATAGTACACTTAACCGAAGAAGTGCTCAGCTTGCAACTTGCATGCCATGACTGCTTCTCTGTTGGATTCTCATTGGACCCCAACGTTCCTGCTGATAGACTTGTCTGGAAGATGACCTCTGGTTATTATAGTATGTTGTTTTCAGAGCAGATAACAGTGTGCGTTCATTTCAAGTTTTCCACTATAGGGATGCATTAGATGAAAACGGCCATATACTGGCTCCTAATCAAAGCTCACAAACACTCTCATGAGGCTTGCTGTTTGGCACAATGTACAGACTTTAGAATACCTGAGGACAATTCAGTATAGAGCTGTGGTGAAATGAAAGAGTATTCTGAATCATTTTCTTCCCACTTTTCATGATAGGATAACTTTTAACATCTTTAGAAAAATATATAGTATTCACATATTGTATAAATAACTCATTGAATATTTTCCATTTTGATATGTGTAAGCCATTAGGAAATATTGTGTATTTATGTTGAATAAGACTAGTGCCTGTATTTTCACAAGTTCTATTAACTTTAATCAATGATTAGTACAAAAGAAAATACAAATAACAAAGTTTAAATGTAAGAAGTCCTAAACTGAAATAGGTTTGTTTAATTTATTGACAGTGCAGTTGGGCACAAATATTTCTGTGACATAGCACTATACAAATTAATTCAAAACTTACATAATTAATAGTCTTTTGCATACACTGCAATGAAACAAGTTTAATATAACACATTCTTACTACGTGTTTTCACTCCACACCAATGGCTTTGGCAGGAACTACAAGAGTTAAAAATTGATTGTTGGCATTATGCTTAATCAAATGAGTTCAAATTCAAAATCAAAATGCATTCAGAATTCTGCCATGTTTCAACAGCTCTACTCTGGTCTATTTACGAAATTAAGTTAGATCCAACTTAATTGGATCTAACCCCTCCGCTCCAGCGCTTCGATGTCGCTCCCAGTAAAATGCCAAGGACTCACAATGTCCTAGAGGCTCTGTGTGATGTGATTTCTACTATTCTTCTACCTACACTTCTACTCATTTTTTAATGTAGCAGACAAGACCCAAACCACCACAAGCACACAAACACCTGGAATATCCTAGGCCCTTCGCTTAATTTCCTCCAAGGTACTCATCACCATTTGAAAGTACATATCAGGTTTATTGTCTGTCTTCTCCTACTAGAATATAAACTCTCTGATAACAGAGATTTTTGTCTATTTTATTCATTCCCAGAACTGAACTTCTAAAATATTGTCTGACATGTGGTAGGTGTTGAATAATTATTTCTTGGTTGATTGGTTATGCTAATGCTTGGTTATGTTTGTCTATTAAGCAAAATGTGGATTTGAAGCCATAACATAAATAAGAGTTTTTTTTGTATTACTTTTCTAAGCGTTAGCTACCTACCCAATTACTCTTTGTTCCAACTTCCTTGCTTTGGTAAGTTTTCATTGCTGAGAAGAAATAAAAAGAACATTTGTATTTTGGTTTTTTGAGATGTTTTGTCACAATATTTTATAAACTTACAAATATACATCTATACAAGTGTGTGCAGTTAGCATGAAAAGACTAATAAGTTCTATGATGGTAAAAGTATACTTTTTAAAAATTAATTTGTATAAAAATCAGAGGAATAAAAAAGATAATGAGAAACCACATTATTAAAATTCTAACTATTAATTCTACCAAAATTTAATAGCCTATAAAGACTAGTGACATAAATATTCAAATTTCTAAATGATATGCCGAACTTTTACTTTTAGTAATTTTACCCTGTAATTTAGTTAAATATTATAATTGTATTTTATCCAGATATTAGTCACCAGTTGAAATGTGTAGATAAGTGTATATATTAGCATGGAAATAAATATGTAAATACACATTAACGTAGGTGACTTTTCATGACATATCTCATTTTAACGAATTATGCTACAATAAACAATGAGATTCTGTTTAGTCCAGGTCAAGGGGAATGTTTTTCACTGAGACAATGTTAAATTTGGATTGATTGTGCTGATAGTTGCCAGTCTTTATTTTGAGAGATTTATAAAAAGGCACACATACATAGACATGTGTTTGATCAGAGAGAGAAAGTATCTTATATCCATTCAGAATTCTTAGTCCCACTGAAGTTTTATCAATGTGTTTTAACAAAGTTTCCTTTTCTACCTTGCACATTGGCAAACCTTTTAAAAAGAGTATAGTGTTTCATATATACTGGAAAGAACCACTTTGGAGACCACTGTTGTGTGGCTGCATGATAAGACATACACCAGCTTTAGGGCTTCAGATCTTCCAAAGCTAGAGACCCTCTGTGTAGAATGTCTGTATAATATGGATGTGTGGGTTTTGGGATTATTCTTTGTCACATAAATCCTCAGTGAACATCATTTCAATACTTTTGACACACTCAGTCTCTGTCCCAAGTTTTGATAACTTCAAGAAACCTTTACTGTATTTATGTGTTGTAACTGGAACAATACTCTAACCAAATTTTAAACTTAAAATAACAAATTTACATCAAATTTACAAAAACTGAACATTTTTAGGCACAACATTAACATTACACTTATAAATTTTATAATTTTATTCAATCTGTCATGCAAATATTGTTCAATATAAATAATTTTCAGACATGATATCAATTAATGATACTAAATATGAGACATTTTTAGATATAGTTCAATTTGGAAGATGGGAATTAGATTTATTAACCTATCAAAATACAATTGCACAAGGTCAGTTTACCAATATTCACGAAGCTTCACACACTGGGAATGCGATTGAATAAAAAGTAATTCTTCTCTCATTTTTTTCTGCTTCTAAACCATCATTAAAGAAAAGCAACAGGGGGTGCCTGGGTGGCTCAGTTGGTTAAGCGATTGCCTTCGGCTCAGGTCATGATCTCAGGGTCCTGGGATCGAGCCCCGCATTGGGCTCCCTGCTCGGCAGGAAGCCTGCCTCTCCCTCTCCCACTCCCCCTGCTTGTGTTCCCTCTCTCGCTGTCTCTCTCTCTGTCAAATAAATAAAATCTTTAAAAAAAAAAAAAAAGAAAAGCAACAGTACTGTGGATTACTATTTAATTTTATTTAATATTAAAAACATGCACATTACCTTCCTGAATTTTAATTATTTCTTGTTTAGTCTGTGTATTAATATATTAATGAAGCCAAGGGAAAGGCAGCTTGAAATTAACAAAGTACAATTACTGAAAGTGCTTTAATTTCCCAAGTTTACATGTTGTGTTTGTCATTCAACTGCAACAGGCATTTGTAGATTTTAGGAGGATATAGGAATTTCTCTCTAAAGTGGGATAGGATATAAACGTCTTTGGAAAATTTAAAAGCTTAGTATCAAGTATTGGAAGAAAATATTTTTTAGCAAGACAGCCAATGAACTTCTGTTTCTTATCTTTCAAGCTATGAAATACATCTTTTCTTCTATGGAATGTTTTCATGGAAAAAAATGAATGCATATATGGAAAATGGACTTTGAGCATGGGGTGTGTTTAAAAAGTGCCTTTGATCAGTGAACCATAAGCGGAAGCCATGAGAGGTGATGGGCTCAGATCCATGGAATCTGGGTTCACTCCCTTGCTTCAAACTTGAGCAAGAAATATCTAGTCCCTCACTTTCACCCTTCTGTTCTCTAAAAAATCTGATAATAATGCCTACCCTGACTTCCTCTCACAGTGTTTATTATAGAGATAAAAATAAAAATTAAATCATGCATATTAAAAGTATTTTATCAACTTTAAATTGCCTATGCAAATACAGGAGAATTAAAATTCCAAAACCATAGATCACATAACTAGTATTTCCATAACAGCTTCAAATAAAAAAAGGGATTAGATTTGCTAATGTGTTAGCCTCAAAGGAAGGAGTATTGATTCCTTTGAGGTTAATGCATTAATAACATAACAAGGTGAGTTCAAGATTTGCCTGAAGGGATTCTTTTTCCCCTGGTTCATTCTTTTGTCCTTCATTTCCTGTTGTTTTTGCTTGAAATTGAAAAAGTAAACAACCTCCAAAATTGGCTCTGTTTTCTGGTAAAACAAAAAACCAAAATAAAAGAGACAAAAGAGTAATACTTCAGGAGAAAGATAACCACTACATAACTATTAATGTAACTTTCTCCTTGAAGAATTTGTATTCTTGCTTTGCCTTAGTAAAGTCAAGAATCTTAAACTGTCTCATAACTTTTAGGTTATTGTTTTATGTACAAATGACAGCTCACAGTGCTGCCATCTATGCACCCCTAATTTTTGTATTCAGTTTACTTTTTCAAATCCTTGAATGGCTTACAACGTCAGGATCACCTGGACAAAAACAGAATTATTTTTATTTCTGTTCAAAAGTATCCCTAATTTAAAAAAAAAATCATATTAAGACTACAGGGACACCTTTTGGAACTGATTATGTACCTAGTAATATCTTCAGTCACTCTCAACTAATCCTCTTGCTTGGATTTGGTTGACAGAATATGAATGTATAAATATTTTCCTCCACAAGTTCTCTGCTACATAACTTTATTTGGTTAATGAGATCCATATGTTTCATGTTTGTTCATGTATCATTTTAAGAAGAGAGCCAAGGAAGATAAATTGGGAAAAGAATGATAAAAAAGTAACCCTATTCCAATGACCTTAAAGATGATAAGGAATACTTTCCTTGAATTTAATTCAAACTGCAAAAGCCCAAAGTTTAGCAATTCCTAGATTTATTTGATTGGACTCACCTTGGAGGCTTTAGAGTGTTGACCATTTTTAAAAATATATTTTATTTCTTTGTCAGAGACAGAGAGCAGAAGCAGGGGGAGCGGCAGGCAGAGGGAGGCGGAGAAGCAGGCTCCCCGGGGAGCAAGGAGCCTGATGCGGGACTCCAACCCAGGACCCTGGGATCATGACCTGAGCCAAAGGCAGACGTTTAAAGACTGAGCCACCCAGGCATCCCAAGTGTTGACCATTTTAGTTTTCATTATTTTTATGTTTTTACTGAAGTGTAGTTGACACGCAATGTTACAATAGTTCAAATGTACAACATAGTGATTTATTATCTCTCTACATCATGCTATCCTTACCACACGTGTAGCTATATCATCTGTCACGTACAATACTATTACAGTATCATTGGCTGTATTCCCTATGTTGTACCTTATATCTTCATAACCTATTCATTCCATGACTGGAAGCCACACTCCCCTTCACCGTTTTGTCCATCCCTCTACCCACCCCCCTCTTGACCATTTTTAAATCTCTTTAACAACAATCCTCAAAGATATTCATAAGGGGTTTCCTAAAATTGGACTGGAATGAACGTGTCTACATTTTGAATACCTGAATTGTGGGTTTCTAACTCCTGATCATCTTCCCTAATTAAAGTAATGCCAGCTGGCAGAGGAGGAAAATGCAGTACATGTTACCGTAATTTGGAGTTCTGAGGGGGACATAAATAACCAAAAGTTTGATTCTATCTTAATACATCGGTCTTTTAGTTCACCGTCTAACCTAACTTTTATTTACATAAACTCATATGCACATAGCCCCCTAGAATCATTATGTATAAGAAATAGAGGGAAATCATTAAGTTAAAACCAGTCATTTTACAAATGAAACTCAAACACCAGAATGATCTGTTATTTTTTCAAGGTCATACAAGGAATGTGAGTAGAATTAGTATAAGGTATTTTTCTGATTTATAAATTTTGGAATACTACTTAAGGAAATAAAGTAGTACTCTATCTCATCAGGTACTTTGTGAAGAAAAAAACACATTCAACTCTCTTCAACATCAAAGTCATTTCCCTACTGTAATCAAGATGTTAGTCCAGAGGCCTTTCTAAACCATCGTAGCAAATATTATTTCCTTCATGCCCAAAATAATGTGTGAAGGAAATATTTTCCCATAGGAGCTTCCAATCTCAAAGACAATACAAACAATTCTTTTGCTATTCAGTCTTTGTTGGCAATGGAAGTGGAGAAAAATGCCCTTTTAAGCCAGTAAAACATTAATCTCTTGGACACTTCCCCCATGAAACTGAAAAAAAAAAAGTCTTAGATCAAAATATGTGTTGGCTTTAAGTCCTTGGGGATTTTACCTCATTTTAATTCTTTTTAATGCTGGAAATTTAAGGCATCATTTTAGGGTCCAGAACCATTTTGTGGATACATAGAATATTGTTTCTCCATTTTAAGAATTCAGAGAGGAAAGGGAAGTGAAAAGACAATTGTGGAATACAATAGAATAATAGAATAAAGTTGTCATTAAATGCTACGAGAAATCAGATATGGTTGTTTTGTGATACACAATCATCTATCCAAATTCTCACTTAGTGTATAGAGGAAATCTTCACTATGGCTAACCAGGCAAAAAAAAGATGTAGGTTGTAAAATTCAGAAAAGTTGAACACATTTTAGTGCTTTTCATAAATATTAATTATCACATCCAGAGGGGAAAAGACTGTCTTGAAATACAGAAAATATACAGAAGAGATACTTTTATATTTTATTCTGTATATGGCATGGAAACTCTTTGCTTTCATTCAGACCTATTAGAGAGATTAATAAAGTCTAAAATATCTGAACTTTTTCACCTCATGAATTACCTATACATTAAAATACTTCTGTTTAATGACTATACTTTACCTTTTTCTCCTAACTCTCAGTTTCATTTATTTGTAATTAAAAATATTCTATTATTAGAAACTATCGCATGTTAATGGCTTGAGGAAACTCTACCTAGATGTTTTTATCACTTAGTATATGAAATTTTGACGATATACTGATATAACTCATGAATAACATTAGATGTGAAAAAGTTTTCCTTAATATAAATAAGAAGCAATGTTAATTATCAATGCAAAAAATCATCTTTTGGATGCATTTGTATTTCTTTCCATGAGGAGTTTATCTGTGGAAAACACTGCTATCCACTGAATATTCGTGTCCCGCCCCCAGAAAATGCATAGGTTGAAACCTAATCCCCAATGTGATAGTATTTGGAGTTGGGGCCTTCAACAGGTAATTAGGTCATGAGGGTGGAACACTCGTGGGTGAGATTAGTGTCCTCATAAAGAGACCTCAGCCATCACCTTTGGCCCTTCCACCACGTGAGGACTGGGCAAGAAGTGGGCACTCATCACAAACCTACCATGGCACACTGAGTTTGAGCTTTCAGCCTCCCGATTAGTAAAAAATACATTTTTGTCATTTATAAACCACTGAGTCTGTGGTAGTTCATTATAGCAACCCAAACAGACTAAGGCAGACATGCAATACTATTTTCATAAGATATTAGACAAAGTTCCCAAGAATGTGGGAGTATTAATTAATCTGGTTAATTCACTGGTTAGTACAACTTCCTCCACTCCCCAAACTGATACAAAACTCTACTGCTTTTCCTTTTGAATTCTTTTCACCTTTCAGAAATCAGTTCTTTACTAAAAGCCTCCAACACATTCATTACTTAGGTTTTTCCGAATACAGTGAGAGAAAATAGAGGCAATGAGTAAAAAGGAGAGTACCTCCTAATGCACTACAAAGGGCTCTATTCCATTTTGTCTATCAGCATGACTTACTTCCACATTTTTCCTTCAGCTCATTGAGCTAAATTTACTCATAACACATTCTGTAAGAAGCCAGCAAATAGTCCCTTGGTTTCCAGGAATGAGAAACGCTTCTTTTAGTCCACTGAAATGGAAAATAATTCTTGAATGTGTCATGAAATTACAGATTCACCTATCTTGCATGACAGTAGGAACCTCATTATAACCCTCTCTTAAATTTTAAAGCAAGGATGCTTAAGACACTGCAGAATAATTTCTTAGGCATTGCCTCCCATTTGTTTTAGTGTAGATTAAAAAGAGGCAAATGATTGCAAAGGAGCAGGAAATTGAAAAACCATACATTTTAGCCTATGAGAGAAAGAGAGAGAGTGAGGGAGAGAGAGAAACTCAGGGCAATCTACAAAAACTTAGAAAGAAAAGTGCTGCTATTAGGTCCTTTCAGAAAAGGAGTAATGGGAAATAAACTTGGTAAACTCACCCTTCAAGGAGTAGAGAATGACACCAATCCTACTAAACTCTGGGAGTGACTGAGCATAAAGATGGTGAGTTACTTAAGATGGATGTTTTTAGTGAGACATTATCATTTTGGACTTGATAAATTATTAAATCTTATCTTTTAAAATGGGGATAATAAGTTCATTTTCTTTGCCATTATTTCAGAAGACTGCCCAGTATCACCCTACACTCGATCTTTGCTTACCACGTAGTACAATGTTAAAGTAACAGATGGCCATATAGAATGCACTGAGTGCTGTCTACCAGATCAATAATCTTCGATACAATAATAAAAGTAAAGTAACAAAAAGGGTTCAGTTTTGCTTATACAAAGATGATAGATCTATTGGTCTCTCTCAGAGGTACAAGTAATTTAACTTTGTTTTTGGTGGTGGTGCTAGCTTGTTAATTAGCCAGCTGCACACTTCCCCCTCTTACTTCTAGTAATTAAATGCTCACCTTCACAAGGAAACATCCTTGATATCAGAGGAGAGTCTGAAGTTATGTAACAGAGCACAGTTCAATGGGCCACAGCAAATAGTGATGATCAAAGTTTGTTTGTTTTTAATCCTGTCACAAAATTTCCCAAGACTGAAAGGATCAGGACACATATTTATTGTTTTTCCAATGAATTTATGGGTTCCTGATTTTTGGACTTAGGCTGGAGAATCCAGCTGGTTTTCTTTGTTCTTCTGTTTTCGTTTTCCATAAGGAGAGTTTGCAATCTTAACTGTTCCTGTAGATCAATGTTTATCTAGGTGTTTGTGTATTACAAGTGGCAGGGAATTTCAATGTGCACTTGATGTAAAAAATGGGTTTATGGAGGATTTGAAAAAAAGTCAAGCAGGTGTTTTCAGTGCAATATTCCCACAACCTTATGAATACTAACATAAATTGTGTATGGAGAGGGGAAAATGTTTATTTCAATAAGTTATTTGACCATGCACATATTTTTCCCTCCATGGATCATGTCTAGGAACCAGGATCTAGATTTCTTGTGACTAGACTTGGACAATTCTATTGTATTGTTCAGTTTATAATACATGTTAAGTAACAGATATACAGCATTCCTTGCTATCCACTAACTATATAATCCTGGGTAAATAATTTAAATTTCCTAAGGCTTATTTTTTTCATATATAGTTAGGACAAAAATTGTTTCTACTTCATACAGTTGGAAAATTAAAATATTTCATATTTGTGAAATGCTTAGCACAGGACCTGATACATAGTGAGCTACATGTAATTTAAGACTAACAGATGGTCTTATATAAAGATATAACACATGAATGAATGAATGAATGAATGAATAAAAATATGTAGGTCAAATGTCCATTTCTTATGCTTAGGGACTGTGGATTTAGGCTGCAAATTGCTATAAGACAGAGTCCTTCCTGGTCATCTTGGTGTGCCCAGAACCAAACCTATTGTTTGGCTTATGGCAAGGACTTCAAAGTGTTTGCTAAAAGAAAAATTAAATTAAAATTTTTAATTAAAAAATATGATAACTAAATAAATTGAAAGCTCTGCACGACATTGAGTCCATTTCATTATAGCACTTGGAGAAGTGGCATTTTCCTTTGCTTTATCTGAAACCACAGTGGATTATGTGAAACTTATAAATGAAATGAAAAATACAAGCATAAAAAATTGTCTAGTTTCCAGGTCTAAAATTCAATATATGGATTTGCCTCCTCTGAAATTCTAGTAATGAGGCTTTTATAATTTAAATTCTGTCTTCTAGTCAGAAAAAAAGTATCAGCAAATGTTCTTGATTGTGTTCATGAGATTTTAACCATGTGAAAGTAGCTATTCCTTATAAGGTATCAAACATTTACCTATATTTCAAGCAAAGGAATAGAAAATGAGGAGAAAAGTTTACCTTACTTATAGTGATATGGTGGAAATATTTACACTGAAGAACTGACTTCATTTTTATTAAGCATGTATATTAGAAATTTTAAAGATGACTTACACATGGAAAAACATCTATAGCAAGACTGGAAAGCTAGATGAAAACTACTACCCACTGAGATTTTAAGAAGAGGTGAAAATACAATATACAGTCATTTCTGTATTTGGTGCACTATTTTATGTAAGAGTGTCTTTAACATTGAGTATGGGCAATACTTCACATGAATCAATTAAAGGCCCTTAAAGTCTCAGAATATTAAATGATTTAACCAGGGACCTGCAATTAATTGTTTAATAAAATATGCTGTTTTTCATAGAACATTTTTATATTTTTTAATTTGCAATATTTTACCCCTAAATGTTGTTAATTTCTTATACTGTTATGGAAGACTGACTAGAGAATTTACATTTTTATTAATTCAACACAGTCCACCTAGGTGATGACATAATTACAATTAGAAATCATGTCTGCTTTAACAAATGTTTACAAATTTAATGTTTTCATCTGTGAGTTTTAGTGTTTAACCCCCTGGAAAGATGAATGTCCATTCACTGGCCCCCTATTGCTTCATTTGTATTGCAATATAATCATTTAATACATGCCATGCTTTTGAGGTTATAATACAATCAAATTTACTTTTTACAAAAAAAAAACCTTTTCCTTTTCAATAATTCCTATGGAGGGAGAACATGAGCCACAATTCGTCCTTGTGTCATGCCGTATTTGACTTATCTGATTTACACAGCAGAATAAATAGTTCTTCTAACAGAAAAGGCAAAAGGCATGACATCAGTTGCACAATAGGCATCCGGGTAAGTACACAAATAGCTGATTACAGAGGGTGTCGCTGCCATTACTCAAGCCCCACTGAGTCCAGTAATATGTATTGACCAAGGATAAATGTGTTTCCTCTCTGTGGGCCAAACTTTCAGCAGATTTTTTTATTGCTCCAGTGTCAAAGAGACCAAATAGATTTTGATCGGGCATAGGTAAGTGCCAGAGGTCTCTAATTTGTGAATGGCATTAATGCTAATTATACCCTAAGTGACCTGTAATAATCATTTAGCTGTTTTTCTTCAGCATTTTGACATAGTCACCTTTCCTATTAAGTCCGAGGATCCACTGCACAAATGAACATATCTGTAGAAAGAACCAGAACACATTAACCATGTTTCACTTTATTGTGCAATAGAGAACGTCAATGGTTCTATGTGAAAACTAATGTTTTGCCAAGCTTGTTTTAATTCTAGAAAATGCTACTAATAGGAAGGAAAGAAAAAGGAAAAACTAGATCCCCTCTAAAGATTCCTTTAGAGTAAGTAAAACCATATTTATGAGTAATGTCATTGCATGTTTCCAGCTACCCTGTTCTTTGCAAAAATTTTATAAAAGATACTTTTTGTGGGACACCTGGGTGGCTCAGTCAGTTAAGCATCTGCGGCTCCGTTGGTTAAGCGGCTGCCTTAGGCTCAGGTCATGATCACAGTGTCCTGGGATTGTTCCCTCATCAGGCTCCTGGCTCAGCGGAAGCCTGCTTCTCCCTCTGCCTGCCGCTCTCCCTGCTTGTGCTCTCTCTCTCTGACAAATAAATAAATAAAATCTTAAAAAAAAGATACCTTTTGTAAAAAATTTGATAATCTCTGCCTGTTTGTATTAATTTCCCTATGAAAACTATACCACTCATGAAATGCTTCTTCTTTCCTTGTATTTATTTGCCTGTTTGCTTGTCACCAAATATTTTCACTTTTACCTTTCTGCCAAACAATGTAAACAGTCACTCTTGACATGAGTGTCACTCTAGTTTGAAAACACCCCAGGGGACTCTAGGATGCAGAAAGAGTTAAAAAATAATATCCATTATGGAAGCTATAATATCTTCTTTAATGTGATTAACCTCACTCTCTCATTTTAATTTCATACCTGTACTTATATTTTATTTACATTTAATTCTCCATCTCTAATCTTCTCTGATTCTATATTTATACTTATTTCTGTACACAGGCACAATCACACTTCTTCTATTTTTAAACAAAAAAGGAGTCAAACTATAGATTGCTCAGCACTTCTATTTTTCACTCCCTATATTGTGATCATTTTCCACACTAACGCTATTCATAAATGAGGACAGGCATATATCACTTACTATATATTTCAGGTATGTGCTGAAGTTTTATATATATTAACCCATATAAATGTCACAGCAACCTTATGAAGTAGGTCTGTTATTCTTATCTTATAGATGAGGAAACAGAAGCACAGAGAGCTTAAGCAGCTAGCCTATGATCACTTGCTGAGAGTCTATCCAGGTAATCTGGCTCCAAAGAATTTTTAATAGCTCTTTGTCACTACACAATATAGATACATCACAAGGAAGTTAAGACTCTCCTAGGGGATGGACCTTTAGGTTGTCTTCAGTTGTTCACTATTGTAATTAACACTGCAATAAACATTTATGAACATCTATCCTTCATGCCCCTGTGATTATTTTCGTAAGAAAGTTTTCTGGTAAACAGTTGGTTTAAAGAGTAGTCACATTTAAAATTTTTATCAGCACATCGGGGCGCCTGGGTGGCTCAGTCGTTAAGCATCTGCCTTCGGCTCAGGTCATGATCCCAGGGTCCCGGGATCGAGCCCCGCACCGGGCTCCCCGCTCCGCGGGAGGCCTGCTTCTCCCTCTCCCACTCCCCCTGCTTGTGTCCCTGCTCTCATTGTGTCTCTCTGTGTCAAATAAATAAATAAAATCTTTTTAAAAAAATAAATAAATAAATAAAATTTTTATCAGCACTGAAAACTTTCCTTTACTTTAAAAAAATTCCCAAGGCATGACTTTAATTTTTCATTGTTAGCCTGCTTCAAGATCTTTCTGAAAACTTAATTACTACCCAGCATTAACTGATGTGACTAGCTTTGTGTGATGGGCAAATTTGATATGCATGCCATTTAAATTTCAACTAAGACCCTGACAAATACGTGAAATAAAAAAGATAGGATTAATGATTTTGCTCTGGGGCCTGAATATAAATATCCTCTCTACTCCAGTTTACTTATTCCTTTAATAAGTAATTATTGTTAATTGAACTGAATAACATTTGTTACCAGCTTATTGTATGCCAGACATCAAGCTTAAAATATAATCACTGATGATGAAATTTTATGAAATGCCTTTTATTATCCCCCATTTTACAGAGCAGAAAATTAAGGCTGTGAAAGATGTATATGACCAAAGCCTAATACCTAGTATTTGCAACCAGTGAGATATGAATTCCTGTCTGTCTGGTTTGATTGCCTCACCCTTATCCTCCATGCCATACCCTTTTTCTTAATTAGGTTTTCAGGACAGTAAGAAACAGATTTACGCAGGTTTTCTCAGGAACAGAAGTCAGTGTTAAAAATGCGCATAAACACAAAGGAGTGACTGCAAAGAAGAGCAGCCCATATAGGACCCCAGGGAAAATGCGACGTGGTTTTAGAACTAGAGCTTATTCAGGGTCACATCTCATGCTTTCAGTAAATGGGGCTTATTGGTTTTTTTGGGGGGGTGGGGGGGCAGCGATTATGGATTTTCTATTATTTTTGTAAGACTGCTTCCTAGCTTTGCAAACTGTTAGCCTTGGCTTCTTCATAGTTTCTACTGTTTCATGCATCTGCATACTTATCGTCCTGAGTATGCTTTAACTTATTTTCCTAATACTAATGATATGTTTTTTTTTTTAAAGATTTTATTTATTTATTTATTTGAGAGAGAGTGAGACAGAGCATGCAAGGGGGGAGGGTCAGAAGGAGAAGCAGACTCCCCGCTGAGCAGGGAGCCCGATGTGGGACTCAATCCCAGGACCCTGAGATCATGACCTGAGCCGAAGGCCGTTGCGTAACCAACTGAGCCACGCAACCGACCCACAAATGATATGTTTTGGCAACACCTACTAAGTGTCGCAGATAGAAGAATAAGACACGCTTCACGGACAGGAGTATTTTGCTTATATCTGTAATGGAGTTAGTATAATTCCTCAAATTTCCCATGGTGTTTCTCACCTCTTTTCATTTATATATGCTCTTCCTTATCTGAAATAGGCTCACATCTTTGATCTTGTGACAAAACTTTCTTTAGTTTCAATGACATATATCAAATATTATTTTGTCGAAAACCCTTCCCGAACATAATCCACAACCTTCACACCCTCAGAGTCAAGTGGCATTGGATATATGTCTCCAGTATATTTATATTATAAATAAACATATATTTCTCATTGTGTTTATGTCTCTGTAATCACACATTGAATAATGTGAAATTACTTGTATTCATTACAAGTATTAATTAACAGTCATATATTTTTTAAATATTTATTTATTTACTTCTTTCTTTATTTGAGAGAGAGAGAACAGGGTGGAAGGGCAGAGGGAGAGGGAGATGGGGAATCCTTAAGCAGACTCCGCTGCCTGCAGAGCCCAACTCAGGGCTAGATTGGAGGACACTGAAATCATGACCTGAGCGAAACCAAGAGTCAGCCGCTCAACCAACTGAGCCACCCAGGCACCCCTCTATGTTTTCTTTTATTAGTAGGTCTTCCACATGGGTCTGTAACGTTGTAGATGGCAGGGTTCATATCTCTTCCTCTTTGTAATTCCTAAATCTCACATGGAACCTAAATCTCATTGGAACCTAATAAACACTCAGTAAATATTAGTAGAATGAATGAATGATCAGCTTATAACCCAGTTTTTCTACCTTTCTTCCAGGGAAGCTTTTATAAGGGCCTCCTTGAAATATTTTCATTTTCTAGCTTAGTAATATTAAGTGTTAAACTAATACCTTGATTTATTTAGGCAAGGAAAATACACTTCTGTATTTATTGGAAGTCTTTAGATATCATGATATTTACTTATAAAACACATAAAAGTCATACTTTGTCTTCTCTTACTAATTTATCTTACATTTTCAATAGCATTGTATGCCTCTCCAAATGTGTTTATTATCAAAAATCAAAATAATCATAATATGGCATATTTTTTAAAATATATATTTAAATCACTTATTTAAGCAACCCTTTTCTCAAATTTTGGCTTTAAATGGCATTCTCTTTGTTGTATAATTTTCCATTTCTGGCCAATATTTTTCCCCCTTAACAGCCACTTTTGATCAGTTTTTAATACACATGTACACATTCTATGGATAAAATTGTCACTTGACCTTGAGGTTTTCTTCTTTTTAAAACAGAAAATATTTGTGTGTGTGTGTGTTTGTGTGTGAGTTTTATTTTTTATTTTTTTAATATTTTTTTAAAGATTTTATTTATTTATTTGACAGAGAGAGACACAGTGAGAGAGGGAACACAAGCAGGGGGAGTGGGAGAGGGAGAAGCAAGCTTCCGCCAAGCAGGGAGCCCAATGCAGGGCTCGATCCCAGGACCCTGGGATCATGACCTGAACCAAAGGCAGCAGCTTAATGACTGAGCCACCCAGGTGCCCCTATGTATGTGTTTTAAACATGAAGTTGGTGTGAAGACTAGAAGATAAGTAATTGACAATTATTCATTCCTAAAAATTTGACACAAAAATCAAAAGTACCTGACTTCAGGAGAAATGATTTTTTTTTCCTGAGGCTATTTCAACTTCACTTAGTAAAATTGCCAATGTATCTTTCCCTTAAACATATGCCTCCTCAAAAAAGGATATTTCATGTTTAGATAATAAAAATTAGCTATGTAATTCAGATTGGAATGTAATAGATATTCTAGATATGAGTGAAATTAAAAGCATGTTAATATATTGATATTTAATTTTTCTAATATTTTAAATTCAAGATATATTTAATTACTATACAAATTAAGAAAATAACACTGAAAAAGTATCATAATACTTTCATAAGGGAAAGAATATTTCTTTATTGTTATAGGTTGAAGTCTTTAATGTAGACATTCATAATACCTGGTTGCTTACCAGAGTCAACCAGGATCTATTAAGATTTTACTGGTTTCTGGGCCCCATTTAGAGATTCAAAGTCAATAGGTCTCAAATAGAAGCCTGGAATAAGTATTTTTAAAATTTAAATATTGTAATTTTTCTGACTCAAATGGAATGCAAATGTTTGGGAACATTGTTCTTTCTACATGTGGGAGTTCATGAATAAATACTAAATCAGTCACTATATTTGAAGGGCAGAGGAGATGTTTAATTTGGGAAAGTGTTTATTCTATCATGAGTTGGAGTGACATATGTCACTGAAAAAGATTGCAATCAACTTCATCTTTTACTATATACACAGAGAATATATGAATTATTGTATTCTAATAAATTCTATGTACACACATGAAGTATTTATTTATGTATATGTCAAGATATGCATGTATGCATATAATTAAAATATATATAGCTACATGGAGATATATTCTTAAAAATTATGTTGGGGTTTTTGTATGTGGTTTTTAACTTCAAAAGTTAAATTGTGTTACATGTTGTACTCTCAATATTTCATTTTGAAATCAGGTAATTGAACTCTGTAAACCTAACTCAGTCCTTCTTTCTGGTGCATAATGCCCATCAAACACAGATACATAGTGTGCTTATCATTTATGGATGAAAAGTTACAGTATATCCAACTTTTTGCTTTCATAAACAATCTTGTGATGAGTCATCTTAAAAATCTCTGTTAGTTTCTTTCTGGTAAATACCTGAAAATGGGATTGCTGGTATGTAGGGTATTTGGATCTATAATTTTGCTAACTGGGATTGTATTACTCTTCAAAAATTATGTTACCTATCCATACTGCTGAAATAATTTCTATTACTCTTATCGACTCTTAATTATCCCACATTCTAATTTTTTGCTAATCTAATTGTTGTAAAGCAGTGCCTCGACTTTTAGAATTCAAATTTCTATGAACACTTAGGATTTTGTAAAGTGACATTGATTACAAATGAAACCCATTCATTGACTGGGCCCATACAAATGAAGCGCATACATTGACTGCAAATTATAACTCTGACTTTATAATTTATTTATTCAGCTAATCCTGAGCCATTTTAAATGATGGCTAATAGATCTCTATTTTTTTTTCAAAGTTGTATCACCTTCTTATTGGCCTTTTTTACTTGATATACATCTTGGAATCAGCTTGTCCAGCTTATCAAAAATTTTGCTGGAATTTTGATATTAAATGAATTCCTTTTATTGACTGGGTTAGGAAAATTTGACACATTTATAGTATTTAGTCATCCTAGAACAATATGTCTTTTCTAGTATTAAAATATTCTTTGTATGCTATAATGGAGCCTTAAAGTATTCTCTATAGAGACCCAATTTTAATATTTATATACATTTTAATGTTACTGTTGCAAACATTGTGTTTCTTTCCTGTATATTTTCTTATTGGTTATTTTTGGTATGAACACTTTTCGCTTTTTAGTATTGATGTTTTATCAGTCAAAGTTGCTCAACCCTCTTGCTGGTTTACTATTTGGTCCAATTGAGCATTATAATGTCTTGAAATAACAAACCTTTTGACTTTTGACTTCCAAACATTATACTACTTACATTGTTTTGTAATTTTAGTGACAAGATCAGTATGTTTATTATATTTCTCAGTATACAGTATATATTTCTGAATCTAGTAGTGATAATGAACATTCTTATTTTGTTGCAAACATTGAGCAATACTTTTAAAATTGTTTCACTTTATATGGCATTGTGGTACTTTTTGATAACTATTTTCAGGTTAATAAAATTACTTTCTATTTCATTAGTTTTTGGCTCCAGAAACTTTTAACCATAGCCAACTGGCAAGCTTCACAGCTGTTCCTTATTATGAACCCTCTAACAATTTATCGTTAGGTTATTTTTCTTCTTCATAAATGTCCCCCCACATCTCTGGTTCTCCTGGCCACCCTTGCTTTTAGCTGAGCTCCCCACTCCCCAATTTGTCAAATCAAGAACTACCCACTTTGCATCCCCCAAAGGTTTATCATCAATTTATCATTATTGTTATTGTTGTTTCTTAAAAAATACCCTCTGCTTCTTTTTCTTCTTTTTTTCCTCCTTTCTCTGGTTTGCTTCTATTGAACCTAGTAGTCTTGGTTAATTCAACAGATTGTCCTAAATTGCACTTATATTTATAAATTAAACTTCAGAAGACTTAAATATCTCTTGATTAAAAACAAACAATAAATAAACAAAAAGGAAATATGATTGTGAATGCTAGGTTTTGAACAGATCCATTACCAAGAACCAATCAAGGTAGGCTCCCTGCTATTTTTCAGACATTTAAGAGATTATTAATTTAGTCCATTCAACACATGCTACCTGGTGAACTTTTGCTGCTGAACTTGATTTTTGATATCAAAGATGTAGAAACATTTGCCTTGTTCAAACTACTTTGTTAGGGAATAAGAGCTATTAGTCAATTTCTTTGTCAATCTTTATTAGAACCCTGAAATAATTTACTTTTGAAATGTCTTTCTTATTCAAGAGAACGCAAGATCTCCCAGTTCTTCCTTGTGTTTGCCTATGAATGAGTAAGCCCTAGTTAAAGAAGCACAGGCTTTTTGCGATGTCTTTATTCTTCCTAGAAAGTTGTCTGATATAAGATGCCTATATCTTTATTTTATAACTGAGAATGAGACCATTTCATATACTGCTCTCTGTTCAAAAGATATTCTGGGAGCTTGTGTTTATAGTGATTAACTAAAATATAATAACTCAGCCTAGGGGTGCCTGGGTGGCTCAGTTGGTTGAGCAACTGCCTTCGGCTCAGGTCATGATCCTGGAGTCCAGGGATCCAGTCCCGCATCGGGCTCCCTGCTCAGCAGGGAGTCTGCTTCTCCCTCGGACCCTACCCCCTCTCATGCTCTCTCTCTCTATCTCATTCTCTCTCTCAAATAAATAAATAAAATCTTTAAAAAAAATAACTCAGCCTAGTACATACTTACATCAAAGACACCTAATTAATTTTCATTACTAAAATGATACCAACACAGGATTTGAATAATAAACACAAAGCATGAGTTATTTTTGTGTATCTTTATATGCTTTATAAATAATTACACATAAGTTCTTAATGAGTATCAATGCAGTTCAATTATATTGACTAGAGCTGATGTACATATTGCAAGGCAGTAATGTTGATTTGATAATTTGACTTGATTAAATGTGGTGATATAGCTGTTGTAATGAAAAGAATAAGACAGCAGCATAACAATCTTAATTCATTTTTGATATATACAAAATGAACCAACTACGTATGTACAATTTGATGTCAGCAACCTATTAGCTACTTTTCAAAAAATAAATAAGATTAACTTAAATATCAGTCCCAAAAGTATAGTAATGGGAATCTTACAATATAAACCTAGCTCTCATGGTTGTTCCTCTTTATAGCTGGTAAAAATTAATATAATCAATCTCAGTGTTCAACATTTTTTTCTTAATTCAATCATATTCTCATTTGCCACATAATATTCGAATCAGATGTACCAGTGATTAAGTGCATTCAATCCAGGGCACCTGGGTAGCTCAGTTGATTAAGTGTCTGCCTTCAGCCCAGGTCATGATCCTGGAGTTCCCAGATGGAGCCCCACATTGAGCCCTGCACCAGGATCCCTTCTAAGCTGGGACCCTGCTTCTCCCTCGCCTCTGCCGCTCCCCCTGCTTGTGCTCTCTCTCTCTCTGTCAAATAAATAAATAAATAAATAAATAAATAAATAAATAAATAAAATTAAAAAAAAATAAATGCATTCAATCCTCCCATCGAAAAATAACTTATATTCATTGAAACAAATAAACTTGGAATTAACTTGTGTGGGAGAAATAATTTCCCAACATGCTGACATAGTACTGAAAGGTAATAACCAGAGGAAAGCATAGATCACTCAAGTGTTAAACTCATACTCTTCACAAAGATAGGTTTTGTTATTCACAACAGCATGATAAAATTGCAGATATATGGGATAAATTTGACAAAATGAACATGGCTTCAGCAATGCATGTCAGTTTGTGGAATGCTTAGAAGATGTGAAGTAACATTTTATGTTTCAATGGCTTAGGCTATCAGCATCCATCTGCAAAGTCATTTAATTAAGGATGTTGTTTTCTCTAGTGTTTAACATGTCATTTATTAATGAAACATACATACATGCACACTCAGAGATGTCAATTTAATACTTAATAGGAGATTTTTACATCTGCTATTTTCGGCATTTTCATATTGTTGAAACTTTTTATAGAATTACAAAATGAAATTTATCTTAACAATTTTCAGCAAACATCAGAATAAAACAACATCATTCTCTCTTCCTATTTGGGTTGCAGGTGAGCCTTTTGTGGAAAATAGCAATAGCCTGGAAAGAAAATGATACTAATACTTGTAAACATAATTCGGGTAAATGTTGAGTTACCTATAAGCAGCATGACCTTGAGCTTACTTTGATTTGGAATTATAACATCAAGTCTCTAAAGGAAAGTTCCTGCGTAAATTTGTCATACCATATCAAGGGAAAGTAGAGCATTTTAAAAACATAAGTTAGTTAAGATATGATTAATTAGGTCTTAACTAATACTTTGAAGATAATATTTAAATGGATATGCAAAGCAAATAATTGAATAAATGTATATGTGGATGTGTATATAAAATCTTAGTAATTCCCTTTAGATACATGTAATTTTAGCTACCAGTAAATTTGACCTTTTGTTTAAAAATCAGTACAGTAAGACATCATGCTAGAGAGTCATCTATTTCCTTAATGGTAAGTCCCAATGAATGATGATGTATTTAATTCACAGAAGCACACTAATCAATGCTATAATAGAATGTAATTATAATGATCTTTCACATTAACCATTATATCTTTGGTCCCTGGGTATCGCTTCATAAGTGCTCTCCTCTTTTACTAAGTCTTTCTGGCAGGAAGATATTGGTAATCCATGACTAAAGAAAATGCTATAGAAACTAAATTGATTAATATCAAGTAAGGTCATAAGACAGACATATAAAACCAAGTATTCATGCATTTAGTGTGAATTCTTGTAGGTAGGTCAACAATTTCATATATTACTATCCATTAAGATAAAGAAATGACTTTTATTCACTGAATACATTCAGTGAAATTTAAATAGCTAATACAGACCTAATACAAATGAGGCACTTGAGGATAGCCAGTGTCAGTATAATGAAACATTAGAAAAGTCTCTAGTACCTAACATTTTAGAGTGCAGTTGTAAAGTCAGAGGGAGAGAGGAATGTGAGTGAGTGAGAATTACCAGTAAATGTTAAAGGGAAAAATAACATAAAGGATTCACCATTTTAAAAAATCGTATGCGAGGCACCTGGCTGGCTCAGTCCATAGAGCATGTGACCCTTAATCTCAGAATCGTGAGTTCCATCCCCACATAGGACATGGAGCCTACTTAAAAAATAAACAAATGTATGCATTTTGCAAGTTAGTTATTTTTCTATGTTTTAATTTTCCTAATGCAAAATGGCGATGCCAATATTAGCTACCTGATAGTTATGTGTTTATATGATGACTAACTGAGATAATATGTGTAAAGTGCTTAGAACAGAATCTCATAATCTTTTCTAGGAGGGCATGTAAGGAAGCATATTATTCTTCTCAGGGCTTATAAATTTTGCCAAATGACGTAACTTTAAAATCAAACTTTTCAGAATTAAAATAATTTAACCCATCAAGGAATGGAGGAATGATGAAGCTGGGATTTGTTTTTCTAGAGAGAGTTCAACACACACCTGAAATACAGGATTGATATGTTCAGGAAATGTTCAAAGAAAAAGGGTGCTATTGCTGAAGAACCTGCATTATTTCAGGGAAGGACATATATAATAGCCCAGTAGCATGGTAACTGAGGGACTAGATCTAAAAGCTGGACTACTTGCCTGTTCTTGTATTTCATTTAAATAGAATAATATATTTCATATATTATGTAACATTTGGCACCTGGCATTTTGAATCAACCTATTGATTGTTAAGATTTCTGTATGTTTACTGTGTAAAGCATAAGTATTTTATTTATTCTTGCTGGGCAATATTCCATTAAATGAATGAATAAACCAAAATTTATGTATCACTAATAGAAATTTGGATTGTTTACCACATTTGGCATTTTATGAATGAAACTGCTATAAATATTTTGTACAAATCTCTTTGGTGGCAAATGCTCTCATTATTTTGGGACTTTATGCCTAGGAATATATATTCAGGGATAAAGGGTAGGCTTATGATTAGTCTTGGTAGAGCCTGTTGAACAGTTTTTCAAAATAGTTATGCCAATTTATACTGCCACCAAGCAATATGTGAGAGTTCAATAATTGTGTTTTTTTTAAGATTTTATTTATTTATTTATTTGACAGAGAAAGAGAGAGCACAAATAGGCAGAGTGGCAGGCAGAGGGAGAGGGAGACAGGTTCTCCACTGAGCAGGGAGCACGATGTGGTGCTCGATGCCAGGACCCCAAGAACCTGACCTGAGCCAGAAGGCCACCGCTTAGCCAAATGAGCCACCCAGGTGCCCCTCAAAAATTGTTTTTGTAAGTTATTTAGTTTTAGCCATTGTGATGGGTTTGTGGTTATAGCCGACTTGGAATTACGTCTCGCAGATATCCTTCAAAGGAGAACCTGACACAAAGAAGATAGTTGGCTAATAGCCACCAGCAGTTAATCATATTATCTGCCTTGGATTTTGAGCTCAGACCATGTGCTTTTCTGGTACTATCAAGCCAGATCAAGTAGAGCATTGCTGTAAGATCTTGCAACTTCTCAAAAGTGCAGAATTTCCCTGTGGGCAACATTTGTGCTGGCTCTCCTCTTTGGGCTGGCTAAAACATTCTCAGGACTCCCCTGAAGACTGAGGTTCTTCCTTCCCAATCCTCCATGTTCCTCCCTCTTCTTTCACAGACCTGCACTGAAAACTTTAGTATTTTACTTGCTTCCTCTACCATTGATCTTTTACAGGTGTTATCCCCAATACATCTCATTATATCAACCCTCCTCCTAACCTCAGTGTCCCAGAGGAGCCAATCAGTACAGTAGTGATATTTCACACTGGCCAAAATATTCATTTTCCTAATAAAAGCAAAAGTTGATCACCTTGTCTTATATATCTAATGGCTATGTAAATATCTTCTTTTGTACTGTGCCAATGCAAGCCTTTTGCTGACATGTCTATTGGGATACTTGCCTTCTTATTGGGAATATTTTTATATATTCTGGATAAGAGTAATTTTTCCAATACAGTACTATAAATATATTTTACCAATTTGTGAATTGCTGACTCACAATTTTGGTGTTTCCTAATGATCAGAATTTTGTAATTTTAATAATAACATTCTTTTCATATATTTTCTTATGGACAGTGGGTGTTTTCTCTTTATGTTTTTGGTCCTTTTTCTTTTAACTATTTCTTCCTTCTTTACTAATACAGTATTTAATATTCTAATTCCATTTCATTTCCGTATAAATTAAACACATAACAAAATAAAGGGGATAACAACATGATCGTTGCATTCAGTGCGAAAACTATTTGGAAAAAAAATCCAACAACCACTTGTGTTAAAAACTTTCAGCAATTGTAAATAGAAAAGATCTCACTTAAACACAGACAAGATATCTATATAAACCTTCAATGAATATATTATTTAAATGTTAAATTAAATGTCTCTGTCCTGTTTAGAATCAAGCCAAGGATGTGTACTATGAGACTTTCTACTAAACATTGAACTGGCAATCCTAGGAAGTATCATAACAAAAGAAAGGAAAAAAAAGAATATGGTATTTGAAGAAAAAGAAGTAAAGCTATCATGATTTGCAAATTTCATGGTTGTATTTATATATAGAGAGAGAAAAATAGAAACTATGAAGCTACGAAGAGATGAAAAGAGTTAATAAATGAACTAGGTATATTGCTAGATAAAGGTAAATATATATAAAAACCAGCATTATTTCTATATATTAGCAATAAACCATCAAAATTTGAAACTAAAAGTAATGCTAATTTGGTGTAAAATATAAAAATATAAAATAATGAACTATCCAGGAATTTTTTTTAAAGATTTTATTTATTTATTTATATATATATTTTTTAATATTTTATTTATTTATTCATGAGAGACAGAGGGGGAGAGAGAGAGAGAGAGAGAGAAGCAGAGGGAGAAGCAGGCTCCCAAGGAACAGGGGGCCTGATGCGGGACTCGATCCCAGGACCCTGGGATCATGACCTGAGCCGAAAGCAGACGCTTAACCATCTGAGACACCCAGGCGCCCTACCCAGGAATTTTTAAAAATATACCATATGTCCCCACTTAAAAATTCCAAACATTGCTAATGTGGTGCTTTATAAAATTTGAAGACTCTTTTGATAGCATGAAGGAATACATTAACATTTGTATAGATGAAAGGCAGCACTATTTGTTATTTACAGCTCCAAATGAGAGAAGGCCACCAGGTAGTACCACACAGGAAGTTGTACCTGGGAACAGGGTAACAGCAAGCTGGAACTGTGGGGGGAGGGTGCTGGGGGGGGGAAGCTTACATATGGCAGATGAGGAGGCTTCGCTAGGTTTTGCAGGCTCACTGTCAATTGGCTAATTTACATGTTCCAGAGCAGAGGACTGTCCCTAGTTGTCTGATATCTGGTCTCACAGGTTATGGGGGAAGGTATGACAGACTTGTGAGATACTGAGTGAGATACTGATAAGGGAAATGGTGTGAACTTAATCAGCTGCTTAAGAAGGGGAAGTGACTAGACTGTACAAGCCTTCAAAACTGAGTTAAGATAACATTTTAAAACAAAATTTTAAAACAAAAAACCCTATATTATCTGTGGTAAATGATGACGATTACTTTTTCAAAAATTAATCCAATCTTGCATTTCTGAAATAATATGCATTTCTCCAGATTTTTGTATTTATAGTCAAAAAATATTTACCTATTATTTTCTCATAATTGATGTTTTGATATGAGGTTATCGATAAGAGGATTATACAGGTTTCATAAAATTGCTGGGGAAATGCTCCTTCTCCTATTCTTTGAAGTGTTTTATGTAATATGAGTTTTACTTTTTTTCTTAAATGCTTGAAGGAATTCATTTATGAAGCCATTTGGGCCTGGAGTTTCCTTCGTGGAGAAGTACACTCTGAAATCTGTTAGTCAAATTATTGTCTCTTCTATTTGTATTAATTTCAATCCATCTTATGATTTTAATTATTTGTGTTACTTACAAAGCCAATTCTTCTATAATTTTCTCTGTGTTCTACTCAGTCCAGTGAGAGATGAAAATTTTTTTCACCTTAGGATGTCCTTCTTGAGTAGTTTTTCCATTTTGTTTTGCCCCTACCTGTCCATCAGTTTTTTTAAAAGGTCTTTTAATGTATCTAAATGTTCTTTTTCTCTCGTTTCTGACTAATGTTTAATGACAGATGACATTATGCCTGTTGATGTCTTTTGAAGAAACAGAACAAAGTTTTACTTTATGAACATCTAATTTATTTCACATTTACATGTTCACTTTACAGGTTGGGCTTCATTCTTTATATAACTCATTTTAAAATCTTATTGGCAATAATTAATATTTAAATGATACCTAAAATATGCTATTGGTATTTCATTAAAAATCATAACTCTATTACTATCCATCTAATAACATTAGTGATTATTATTTAATACATGTGAAAACTGAACAAGAGTTTTAATAATTGGCTCAAGAGACATCTACTAAGTGCACACTAGCAAATGACATAGTAAGCACTGAAACAAAGTCTGAATCAAAAACTCTTGTGTTTATCTATGAAATTACATTGAGTCACATGAATGATAATGTAATCTTTAATTGACTTTACATTTTTGAATTCACTAAAGCAATTGGTATGCTTTTAATCAATAGCATTGGGCATTGTGCTTGATGCTTTTCCAAGCATAAATCTTCATCCATGGTAAGCCAGTGCCTTGTTAAGGATAGAAGAAAATTATGCTTGTGTATATGTGTCTGGTTTATTTAGCAAAGAAGCATAAAAGACTGAAAGAGTTGTTAGTATTAGCAAAAAAATAAAATAAAATAAAATCTAATATCTCCTCAAAAGTTCCTTTGAAATCCATCTTTTTCTGTTGAGAAGTGTACCTGGAGATGACTAAATGAGGCCCTAATACAAACTGACTTTGTTAGGCTACCATAATTATATTTTTACCTAGTCACAGAAACATCCAGTTCTCACACCCTGTCAATTTTGTTTGACTCAGGGTTAGTCAACAAATTGAATAAGGAAAACTCGATTTCATTGTTTTGGATATTTTCACCATAAAATTCACTAAAGGTCTAATTCCATTTTTCTAGCTACTTACATACATGTCAATGTGGCTGTCTTAATTTACTCTAAACTCATAACAGCTAAATCTGGGGGGCATTTTGACTTTGCTAAAAACTACTCCTCATAAGCATTCCTAGCTCTTGACATTTTACTCACCAAATCTTTCCTTAAATGCCACTTCTAATCTTATATTCTTAAAACAGCTAAAGATAAAAATTTCAAAATTGAAAATTACAGTCAGATTAATGGTACACTTTCTGTAAAAACTGCTAAAGTTTTAATAACACAAAGATTAAGCACTCCCTCTAAAATCTCATTCTAAAAACATTTATTGAACATTTACTCCATTTTATAACATGTTTTAATAAAAATTAACCTGCCTTACATATTTTACATTGCAATTCTTTTGGATAGTTCTTAGATAAAGCAAGATAAAAATTTTAATCCTTCTATATTTTACATGCATTAGCATCTATTTACATAGAGTCTGAACTTCTCTAATTTGGTATTTTGCATAATGTTGTTTTAAATAATGACATTATACTTTTTAGCATGTACCTTCTATATATTTATCGAAATTTTAGTTGGGGATATTAGAAAATATTTTAGCTTTTATTAATAGTTCATACCCTTTTGGCATTTCAATATTTACATGTGGATATCAGACAGTGGAATAGTATTATTTTTTTTAAGATTTATTTATTTTAGAAGGAGAGAGAGAGCGCACACATGAGTGGGGGGAGGGGCAGAGGGAGAGAATCTTCAAGCAGACTCCCCACTGAGAGCTGAGAGTGGAGCCCAACACAGCGCTCTCATGACCCATGAGATCATGACTTGAGCTAAAACCAAGAGTCAGTTGCTTAACTGATTTGAGCCACCCAGTTGTCCCTATACTTTGTTTTTAAGTGAAATTTTTCCCAAACGTGTTATCTTCTCTAAGGCATTAAGACATTTTAAGTTCTGGCTCTATGTCCCATTTTCTCTCCAATTGTTCTTACACTGTTCAGTTGTTCCAAATGAGTCATGTCTCCATACATTTTAGTCTTTTTCTGTTAGAAAAACCCAGCAGAATAGCTGTCCACACCATGCTATAAATACTCATTTCAATCAAAGCTTAAGTAAAAAGTCTCTATATTTCCAAACTAAAAACAGTTTGAAGACATTTGCAGATTCTAAATCTTTCTTATTGTGTGGAGGCAGATTCTAATTTAGAAGGCAGTACCTCTATTCCAGCTGATATATGTTGCTGCCCTTAGAAGTGCAATTAAGCTGTGTTAGTGGAGAGGTCACATCAGAAATCACAGAAATTAAACATTTATAACATTGGATCAAAAGTGATTTGTGCATCACACTGATAATCCTCCATTTATACAATTACCCAGTCCTTAGATTGCTTGGGTCTCGAAACATAAAAACCATTAATAGAGCAAAAATAAGTATGAAATGAGCATTAGATGCAGTTTCTAATGAAAAATGTATTAGTCCATGCTAATGCAAGCAAATAGAAGTTAAAAAGATCAGGGTAAGCATGATCAGCTGCAAGAGCATAATCATTCATGATGCTCCTAGCAGTAGAAAAATCAATGTTTCCAAAGGCTTGGGAATTTTAGCAAAGTGTGTGAAGTTCCAAAAGTATGGTCTGTACTTTACACTGGGGCACCATTTTCTGTTCTAGACATTGTATTTTAATAGAAATATTGACAAAATTATACTCATATCAAATAAATAACTCATTTTTTTTCAACTACCTACTATGTGGCATGCTAGAGGTTGGGGTAGGCAACCAAGAATAAAACATAGTTCCTCTTTTATGAATTCAGAGTCTAGTTAAAGGTGGCAGACAAAAATGAATAAATCGCAATACAAGATTAAAAATTATGAATAAATATGTATATAGAATCTTATAGCAAATAGGTGAGAGAATGTCACATCTGAATACATGAAGGAAAGGAAGTATCCAAACAAGGATCATATGGGGGTAAAATGGAAATATTTTCCTTGAGGGATGAGGCAGCAGCTGCATCCCTGCTCATTCCTCTGTAGAGGGTCTACTTGAAAGCAAAATAGGTTGGATAAGGAAACCAAAGGTCTGATTTTACAATGCAAGATTGCAGGCTCTCTGACTCTTGGGACCACATATACTTACCTAATTCTGAAATTAACCTTTGTTATGTATAATGTATAAAGGAGACAATCACTATGTGCATCTATTTGTTTCTCAAGGAGATAGAGGATTTTTAATTTTTCTTTTTTCCATTTTACTGTTTAAATTTGTGTACAATTCCATCCAGACTTGTAGTTACTTTTGTGCTAATTTAACAAATATATGCATGTCTGAGAAGGTTTATTTTATGTTAAATTGTTTTCCAACTTTCTTCTCTACTGATATGAAAACAACTTTGTTGGCAGATTGTTTTATTTTGCCAGCACTGGACAATTGCATATCAAGAATTTGGCAGAGCAGATTTCTGCATTGGAAAGAAGATTACTAAATTCCCTTTTAGTTGTAAGTTGTATCTTGTGATTCAATTGTTTTCATTAAGAGCTAAGTTAAACCGGATATACTAGGGTAATACATTCTTAGTTTCTAAAAATGAGAGGATTAAACATAATATGTTTTTTTAAGTTGATGCATTATGATAATCAAAACTATCTACAGCCAGCCACAAAGCTCTCAGTTTCTTCCAACATGAATTGATTATTGTATACTATCTTCATCAGTATGAAATTATACTTCTACTTCAGGGAACTCTTGATAAGGGAGATACAAACTGTAGATAACTTTATTGTTCTGAAAAACCCACATGTATAAACATTAAAGCTTTCCATATTTTTTAAGATTTTTTTATTTATTTGAGGGGGCATGGGGGAAAGGCAGAGGGAGAGAAAGTCTTAAGCTGAGCTGAGCATGGAGCCTGATGCAGGGCTCAATCTCAGGACCCTGAGATCATGACCTGACCCTAAACCAAGAGACTGACACTTAACCAACTATGCCACCCAGGCGCCCCTTAAAGTTTTCCATTTTTAAAGATAGCATATCAAGTGACTGTTTATTCTGAAGACTTTGTGAATCACTTAAGTCAAAATCTTTGTTTTATTGTGTCCACTAATACTCAACTATTTTATCATGATACTTACCCAAACTTAATCAAGTCCCTGTGTTCAGAGACCAGATTTAAACAAGTTTTGACTCAAAACATTAAATTATCAGACTTTGCCCCCTCTGCTTTGGGGTGGTGCGAGGACTCTATCAAAGTAGCAACAGTATTGTTTCACAGACATGTTTCGGTAGTATATATGCCTAATGGGATGTATAAACTGTATTGATACATATAAATGAACAATTCATGTAGAACAAAATTAAGAGATTTGAGTCCAATTAAATAAAAGTTCTGTAAACCCAAAGTTATTGCTATGGTGTATGTTGGCAGAATAAGCCACATAAAATAAACCTTACTTGACACTGTTAAAGATTGGAGAAAAAGGTGAAAAGTGAAATTTTAGATCTGTATATCTGTATCTCTTTATCTATATTATCTATATCTACATCTATAGATCGCAATAATCCAAGCAGCAAACAAAGGAAAATGCATCTCATTGTCTCCTTTCCCAAGTTGATTTGGTAAGCAAGGGAAGGCAAAGATAAATTTCTTATCTTTTAATCCTGCCCATTCTTCCCTCACATAGACCACAAAAAGTTCTGTGAGAATGACAAGAAAGAAAAAAGAATCAGACAAATCCTGATTTTTTTTTACTCCTAATTTGGAGTGAAGCAGATGGTTAGGTTAGGCAGAAATTTGAGGGGTAGATACACAAATTCCAAACATCCTAATGACAGAAGCTACTCATAAAGTTTGCATTTTTCCACAAGGCATGAAAAAAGCTACTCAACATGTGTGTGTGTGTGTGTGTGTGTGTGTGTGTGTGTGTGTCCCATTGGGAAGATAACTGGAGAGTGAAATAAGATTATCATCATCACCCAGAGTTCATTATCTCCTTCAGTAAACAGGAATTTAGCAGAAAGGAATTTAAATGAGAAAATATAGAAGGCAAAATCCTCTAGAGGAATATGAAGGCTGGGGAAATAAAATACTCCAGGGACTCCGTTGAAGTTTTCTCTCTAGCTGGACACTAACAGTGCCATGCCCCCACACACTGTTAAGGAAACAGCTGTTTCCTTCTGAGATCCTTCCAAGATCTGTTAATGGAATGGAATGGCTGAGAAGGAGTTAGTGAGGAGTTGTGGTGGAGAAACAAGGAAAGAAGAATATTGTACGACAAATTGCCACTCTTGAAGTGTATCTTTAGGAGACCTTAAATTGGAGGAAAATACAAAGTTAAGTCATGTGATCCACAGAAAAGCAAGAGTAATTTTCCTATGTGCCCACAAAGGAGTGGAGAACTGGTGAAAGGCACTTAATACTTAAAAAGAAAATTATTCACTAAATAGCCAGGGCAAATAGTTAGAAGTTTCAAAATAATGAACAAAGCAATGTTGGTCCTGAAATAAATTCCAGATGAATAAAAATTTTCTCATTTGTCACCCATAACTTGGAATGATCTAGGAGATCATATGTTGAATGTATCTATTGTAGGTGGAGAAGACAGGTTGCAGACAATAAATGAGGAAATTCCAATGTTGTCAAATTGGAATAATGTTTTTTGTGAGTTTGAGAATGATTTTTGGACACTTCATAGTCATGAAACTTTAAAGAAATATCATTTGAAGTATTCTCTTTCATTGACTGCTGTCTTGTTAATGTTGAATTTACAGAAAATTTTGAAGAAGTTCATTAACTACATACATGATATGACAGGAGTATTTTCTTTTTAAAAACAGCTAAGTTTTAAAAGTAACTTGTCTCCATTTTAACATAATGACAATAAAAACTCTTCTTATTACTTAGGATTCAAATGAAGTATAAATTTACTGTGATTCACCTTCCTTAGGAAGATTTTATAGACGATAACTACTAAAGGGGCGCCTGAGTGGCTCAGTCGGTTGAGGGTTCAATTCTTGGTTTTGGCTCAGGTTGTGATCTCAGGGTGGTGGGATTGAGCCCCTCGTCGGGCTCTGTGCTCTGTGCGGAGTCTGCTTGTTGTTCTCCCTCCCCCCCGTACCTCCCCCTGCTTCCATGTGTGAGAATTCTCAGGGCACTCTCTCTCTCTCTCTCTGGAATAAACAAAAAAATCTTAAAAAAAAAAAATGACTACTAAAAACATTAAAATTTCTTATCAAACTGAAATCTTAACTCCACACAAATTTTACTAATACTTTCCAGTCATGAATGGACTGTACACATATTTAATACATTCTTAGCATCTCAAAGATGTGTAAACATCTTGAAAATCTTTCCAAGATCTGCTTCCCCACTGTATAGCATTCATTAAAAATATCACACAATTTCTCCAAAGCTGCAATGCCTTTAAAATATTTAGTGTTTTCTTAAGATAATTTTATAAAGTAATATAAATGATATACTCACACACATGAATAGACACCAAAAAAAAATAGAGTGAACAGATGTTTGAGTTAAAGTACATCTGTTGGCAAGTAAAGAAACTTTATGTATGTTAAATTTCATCTACCGTTTATTTTTTCCTTGATAGTAAATATTACAACTAAAAATGGTATTTTACCAATTAAAATCATGATTACCAAGAAGGGAATTTTCTACTTTTGTACCCTAAATGTTGCATTTATTCCATATTTTTATCTTATAAAAGTCACACAGAACAAAAATCATTTTGTGTATGGGAAGTGGGATTTACCTGTAAAGGCATATTTATAATGATTAATTGTAGCTGTATACTATTAGTAATTGTTAGAAGAATTGTGTTGGGATACATTATGTCATCAACTGACTACGTTTATTGTTATTAGCAAGAAAGATACTAATTAGAATCACTTTCTAATTACATATCTGCATATTTTATATTGATATAAATAGCTGCATTATTTTCTTGACACCACAAAGAATAAAAAAGAGTCATGATTTATTGCCAGTTGTGGCAACCTATAAAAAGTCAGTTAAGTAAAGCTGAAGGAGCAAACCCTAAACAATGGTGCACACATTTAAAAAGGGTGCCATAACCTGAAGGATTAAGTGGGTGATATTTATGCAACTGATATTTCCTACATTTGCATATTGTTGGCTTCTGTAATATCTTAGAACATGTTTAAGTTGATCAAATAATTTATTAAAATAGCCTCATGGACATTTTTAATTATAGTAAATAAGCAAAAATATCTATTGAAAATACAATAGATACTGATATTATGTACAAGGGAAAAAGGGAAATATTTTTATTTAAAATACCAATCTTCATGGGCAGTATCTTTATTTTATTTTTAATTATATATGTCAATATATGATGAAGAATCCCAGCTTTCTCAACTTTTCAACATACTTATCCCCAGAAGCCTTTTATTCATTCAGCGACTGCATGAGGTTAAAGGTACTATATTTGGAATAAGAAAATCTAATTTCAAATATTGGAATAGGAACTTATTTTTGAAAAGTCATAGGTTTTGCATAAATCACCTGGCCTCCACAATTTTGTATAAAACTAGCTTAGAATTTTGGCTTAGGAATTTAGGTAGTATAGAAGCACAGTAGCATATTACATTACACAAACTCAGTGTATTTGCTAAAAAGTTGCTTTTCTCTCCTGAGAGCTGCTTACTTTTTCTCAATGTATTTATTCTAAAGCATCAAATTTAGAAGGTACCAGCTAGTTTACTTTTTAATTAAGTGTTCTTACAAACCTATATTTCCTTTTGTAAGACGCAATATTACACATTTCAAAATATATTTTAAGCTAAAATGTGAATTATATAAGTTGTATGTATATTAGTAAAATATAGATAGTATGTTCGATATATATTTACTTTAAGATCCAGGCATGCATTGAAAATAATAGTGTGGAATAAAAGTGTGTGACAGCTGTACATATAATCCCAACAGTTTTAAAAAATTAGAAATCTATTTCTAGTGTTTACTTCTACCTGGTACTAGTTTGGGGTTTCCTGTATGTGATGAATAGGATGGTCTTTGAAAGCATCCTTACTACTTAATTTTTTTCTCCTTTCTGTAAGAAAATGAGTTTCCTTTTTCTAGATGGAATCTTATAAATCATGTATCTTGAAATTGAGAAGTCTCTTTCCCATGCTGTCATCAACTCTGTAAAACAGCTTCTAACAAGAACATTCCTCTATCAAAAACTTTATTCATAACAGAAAGTACTACACATTTCATATCTGTCTCAAATATATATATTTTTTTCTTGGATGGCCTTTTCTTAAATTCTGAAGGGAGGGGAAGTGTAAAGAATCTATTCACAATTTCACTGTGATTTTTTTTTAAGGATTTTACTTATTTATTTAAGAGAGAAAGAGCAAGCAGAGGGAGATAGAGAGCACAAGTGGGGGTGGAGGGGCAGAGGGAGGAGAAGCAGGCTCCCAGCCAGCAGGGTGCCTGACAACATGGGGCTCTATCCCAGGACCCTGGGAACATGACCTGAGCCGAAGGCAGACACTCAACCCACTGAGCCATCCAGGTGCCCCTCACTGTGATTTTTATGTAGGTATATATTTATATATGTCTTTTGCCCATTTAGTCAGGCATTAAGTGCTGATATCTTGGGAAACACTTCTGTGTCGAGTTGAATGTGCAAATATTCATTAAGATCAAGAGCTGTGGAAAGGACTCAAGGAAACAGGATTGGGCAGAGAGAAAATGAGCACAGTTCAGGTGAAACAGTTTCTGGTGACCTCACATAAACTTGTGGAGGTAAAATGGTCCCTTGGTCACTGGACAGGGGAAATCCTTAAAAGGATGTGATGTGATGTAGGGCATGGTGGCCTCTGCAGGGGAAGCAATTCCTGAGGAGCTGATAGCTATAAAATATCTGCTGACAGGACTTTCAGCAATTAGGATAAGTCTTTCCTTGAATGGGGACCAAGGTGACACATCTTCACTACACAGAGTGTTGCAAAGCACATAACAGAAAAGTTGGCATTGGCATTTGGATGTTTCTACTGGATTGTTGATAGGTATGTATGTGTGTGAATGTATGTGGTGAGTGTGTGTCAAAGATTTTTCTACCAATGTACTCTTCAGTAAGTCATTTTAGATATTATCATCTTGGGAAGATGAGAGGTAAGTTTTAGTAATTGATAATTATGATTTTCTGTTTATTAAACGTTAGAATTTAAAGTCTGTTTTTTTACTTAAATCTTTTTTATATGTACTTTCCAATTGTTTTCTTTCTGCGTTTGTGTAAAATTGGAATTGATTCTTCACCATATGTTTAAAAGAACACATCATTTAAACCAGTGTGGCGGCATTATCTTTAGAAAATGCATTTTAAATTATCGATTCAATTTTTTTAAAGTTTATAGCAACATTCTAGTTTTCCATTTTTTACTTCAAACTTGATTATTTATATTTTCTTAGGAATTTGTTGATTTTAACTACATTTGTAAATGTAATCATAGGTTGTTCATAATAGTCTCCAATTATCTTTTGCATAAAGATGTGCTTGCTAATCTTAAAATTTACTGTTTCTTAGGACCACAAATCCATACTTTATATTAATGTTTAAAACATAAATATGTTATAAATTATTTTTGTCCAGAAGAGATACAAATACCTTCTGCAAAGCTTTTTAAAAATCACAAACCTAGGGTTTTATTATGGATCTCAAAATTTATAACTGTGGGATCCTGAGACTCTCCTAGGTGGTCACAAAGCCAAACTTTTAAAATAATCAGGCGAAGAATTACTTGCCTTTTTCATTTTGTTGATATTTTTGCTGGATATGCAAAAATAGTAGTGGGTACCTTCATATATGTGTGTGTGTGTGTGTGTGTGTGTGTATTTGTAGGTATACAATGTATAGTCTATATTTTTATATATATAGCATAGATAATATATATTCACTTATTAATATTCTTTTGAGCAGTAACAAATATTATTTTAAAATCTCTGTATTGAATACACATTTTTTATTAATTTCTTTAAATATCAAACTTTTTTGTTTTGCTTTGTTGTTTTAAATATCAAACTTTTAATATCTTTTTACTTTAAAATATTCTGTGAGGAAATGTGCTTCTGCTGCATACCAAATTACAGTAGTTCTTTCCAGGGAAAGTACACAAGACATTGTTTGAGTTGCAAGCTCAAACACATCCCCCTCCCCCCAATCCATGGCCAGCTGTTTTTATTCAAAAAACAACTTGACAAAAAAACTGATTATTCACTTGTGGGTCTTTGGCAGACATTTTCTTTCTTTCTTTCTTTTTTTTTTTTAAGATTTCATTTATTTATGTGACAGAGAGAGACACAGCGAGAGAGGGAACACAAGCCCGGAGTGGGAGAGGGAGAAGCAGGCTTCCTGCAGAGCAGGGAGCCCGATGCGGGGCTCGACCCAGGACCCTGAGATCATGACCTGAACTGAAGGCAGATGCTTAACGACTGAGCCACCCACGTGCCCCGACAGACATTTTCTTAAAAATGAACAAGGTGAAACTGTCACTTCATGGAAAACAACCACAGTGTTTGTTGCCAATAATAAAGTGACAGTGTTCAAGCTCCTCAATATTTAAGTTTTCTTATGTGATCAATAGTGATATTAATAAATGTGATTTTTGATAGTGTATAATGTATGACAGAATGTAATGTGTAAATATTTGAGATATCTGCCAACTCCACAAACCATAATTCTACCTCAACTTTGATAAAACTAAAAATAAAATAGGAAATTGTAATTAGAAATTATAGACTTTTCTCTTGGAAGTTGGAGCAATTTCAATTTGGGGGAATAAAATGTAGAAATAGATTGTTAACATGTTATGATAGAATAGGATATTAACTTGTATAACATACAATTAAAGCTGAAATTAATGATCAGTTCCTAAATGTAATTTATATTTGTTTTTGGAAAAGATTAATTAAAATCTAGGCTCATCCATGGGAAATAATACTGTTGATGTTTTAAACAATTAACTGGATAGACTTGACATCTATAAACTATTTATCCAACAACAGCAGTTTACACATTCTTCTCAAGCTCATAAGAAGCATTCAAGATACACCACATTCTGGACCATGAAACACACCTTAATATGTTTAAAAGAATAGAAATAATACAATCTTCTCTCAGACCACAATAAAATTAAACTAGAAATTAATAATCCAAAGATAACTGGAACATTCTCAAATTCTTGAAGATTAAACCACACCTCTAAATAACAGAAGTGTAAGGGAATAAATCCCAAGACAAATTACAAATGGTTTGAACTAAATGAAAATAAAAACACAACTTGTCAAAATTTGTGGGATTCAGGGAAAGCAGTACTTAGTGGGAGCATTATAGGATTAAATACATATACTAGAAAAGAAGGATGTAAAATCAATAAGTTATGTCTCCACCTATGTAAGTAGAAGAATAAATTATGTTCAATGTATTTAGAAAAGAATTCAAATTAGAGTGGAAATCAATAAGTATGAAAAAAGGAAATCAATACAGACAATCAATGAAAAGATCAATAAAATCAATGTCTCTAGTAAGAGGGGATGAAAGAGGGGATATACCTATAGATCCCATGGGTGGCCATTAAAAGAATAATAAAGGAATACAATGAACAACTTCATGCACACAAATTCGATAACGCAGATGAAATGGACCAATTCCTGAAAAGACAATCTTCCTAAACTCGCATAAGAAAAAGTATACAATCCAAATATATAATATCTATTAAAGAAACCGAATAGATAATTAATAACCTTCCAAAACAGAAAGCACTATCCCAAATGGGTTCACTGTTGAATTCTACCAAACATTTAAGGAATAAATTATACCAATTTTCTACAATTTCTTTCAGAAGATAGCAGCAGAGCTAATACTTCCTATGAGGCCATTATTACTTAAATTTCAAGTAATAATGATATTACTTAAATATCAAAATCAGGCAAATATTAGTCTATAGTTTCCTTTACTTAAAGACTTTACTTAAAAACTACAGACTAATATCCTCAATTAAAATATTAGCAGTTGAATCAAACATTGAATAAAAATAATTATTCACCCCCATCAATTTGAATTTACCCCAGGTATGCAATTCTGGTTTAACATTTGAAAATCAATTAATGTAATCTACCACATATTCAGGTAAAAAATAAAAATCATATGATCATATCAGTAGATACAGAAAAAGCATTGGGCAAAATCTAACAATCATTAATGATAAAATTGTTGGTAAACTAGGAGAACTTCCTTAACTTGATAAAGAATACCTACAAAACCGTACAGATAATATCATAATTAATGGTAAAAAAATCAAAGTTTTCCCACTAACATAAGGAATAAGGCAAGGACATTGCATCTCACCATTTCTTTTCAACATCATACTGGAAGTCTTGGCAAATTCAATAAGGCAAGAGAAAGAAATAAAATATACACTGAGTGGGAAAGAAGAAATAAAACTGTCTTTGTTTATAGATAAAATGTTTCTCTATATAGAAAATCCAAGAGAATCAATTTAAAAACTCCTCATACTAATAAATGGTTACAGTACAGCTGCAGGAAAAAATATTCATATACAAAAGTCCAAGCACTTCCTGCATACCAGCAATTAACAAGTGGAATTTGAAATTGAAAACACAATAATGCTATTTACAGTGGCACTCCAAAAAATGAAATACTTAAGTATATATTTTTAAAAAATCACAGGATCTATATGAGGAAAACTATGAAACTCTGATGAGAATCAAAGAAGAATTAAATAAATGGAGAAATATTTCATGATTATCAATATGAAGACTTAACATGGTCAAGATGAAAGTTTTCCCAACTTGATCTATAGATTCAATGCAATTCCATTCAAAATCCTAGCAAATTATTTTGTAAATATTGACAAACTGATTGTAAAATTTATATGGAGAGGCAAGACTCAGGACAGCCCACACTATGAAAGGAGAAGAATAAAGGTGGAACAGTGATGCAACGCAACTTCAAGACTAATTATAAAGCTACAATAATGAGGAAAATGTGGTATTGTTAAAAGAATAAACAAATACACAACGCAACAGAGAGCCAAGAAATGGGTCCACATAAATATAGTCAACTGATCTTTAACAAAGGAGGAATAACAATACAATGGAGGAAGGATGATCTTTCCAACAAATGGTGCTAGAACAGCTGACATCCACAGGGAAAAAAAGTAAATCTAGACAGAGCTTTTGTATCTTTCATAAAAATTAACTCAAAATGAATCACAGAATTAAATGTAAAATCCCAGAACCTAAAACTCCTTCAGAAAACATAAGAGAAAATCTAGATGACCTGGAGTTTGGTGATGACTTTTTTTGGATATAACACCCAAAGCATGATCCATGAAAGAAAAATGGATAAGCGTTTGACTTCACTAAAATTAAAATGTTGAGCTCCATGAAAAATACTGTTAAGAAAATAAAAATACAAGCCACACTGGGAGAAAATATCTGCATAATATATATCTGATTAAGAACTGTTGTCCAAAATATTTCATGGTATTTTTCTTTTATCATCTGTGTTTTGTAACTCTGTATACAACCTATGATATTTACCTACCAGTTTGTGTACGATATATTTAATAAATACTGCATTTCCTGATTTGATGTTTTATGAGTGCTTTTTGATGAGAAAAATGAAACGGATGGATGATACACTGTGCCATAAAAGATAATGTCTTAGGTCTCTTGTGGAACCATTGCTTCAGTTACATCTAGACATTTCAGTAGTCAATTAATGACTGATAAAGCTAAAGATCAATAGCAGTAAGAATAGTACCACCAGATAATGTGTTAAATAAATGTTATTGCTAATTGTAAATGATGTTTATTACAGATCAAGACATAGAATTTAATGTGAAATGCTCACAAATGAAGCTCTGGATTAGGAAATTAGGAGGCATTCTTTCAATAATAAAGAAAATAATTAAAATAGATTTGTTAATGGATAGAAAACATATACAAGTCTATCATTAGGAGAGGAGCAGTGGCTAATAGTAAGTATTACAAATTAATGTAAAAATATTAATTTAAGCAAATATGACAATAAATTATTGCTTGGCAGTATTGATATAAATTTTTTTAATTAAAAACAACATTTTCTCCCTCCCTTCCTTCTTTCCTTCCTTCCTCTCTTTTGGATTCTTACACCATGATCTCTTAAAGAAAGTACCTGGGATACTCTACCACAAATGTTTATCTGTATACTCCAAGTGGAGAAAATAAAAAAAATTAAGCATAACATATTTACCAACAGCATTATCTGTAAATATAAAATACTATTTGTAAATATATGTAACCATAAAATTTATGCTACTTGCATATTTAAGATGGACAATATTACATATAAAGTAATTTGTTAAACATGATTTATTGCCCACAATTCAGAATCATAGTTATGTTGGAAGTACATTTAAGTATTTTCCTATCTGAAGAAAAGATAATAGACAAAATGAATTCTTTAAATCACTTCCTAATCTATAATTCTATTTAAATATCAATAAATAAACTAAATTAAAATCAGGCCATAATCATAAACTTCAGTTAGTTTATCTTTCCCCAGGCACTGTAATTGCCAGTAAAACCACTATCTTTGATTGTTTTAAATACAAATTAAAACAATATGCCTGAATATGATTATTAAACTAGAGTTTTTAAAAAGGCATCTGCAGTATGTGAAATTAAGTGATTTACCAATACAAAGGGATTTTTCTTTTCAACTGACGAAAGATCAGATTATAACACAGGTTGTTTAGAATAATGTGAATTTGAATTATCACTCTTAGTAGTTACCAAAGACCTTTCTGTACTTCCTTAGCTATCACAAAGCACATGTATCATATCAAATGCCACAAAAGCTAAATTGATCTTCTAAAGTTTCTATTATCTTCTACAATACAGCCATAATATAGAATGATTGATTTTTATTACATTAATTCAATGTAATGGCATTAAAGTTAAGTAAGCAGCCAGGATTAAAAAGGATAATTTCTAACTCTTTCCTATTAACTTCAAGTATGTCATTTTTCTCTGTGATTGTTCAAAGTATGACTGATGAAGTCATTGAAAAGATCCTTTCTCTATGTAGACAATGAAACATAACAATGTAATGTTGAAATATAAAAGCTAGAAAGGGATTCTCCATAGAAAAAAAATAAGACAAACAGTAGAGTTTTAAGGTTTAATTTTAGGTACTATGAATGAACCATATGTTCTCATCTTCAGCATCTGCTAGTTATGGTGATCAGGTTAAGTATTTTTTCAATAAGTGAAAATATTTTGAATTGCTGCTTTTTTAAGTAGGTGGAGGCCATGCAATAAACTAAAACTAAATGGAATGTGTTGTTGTTTTGCTTTGAAGATCTTGGTTAGGGATTCCTGAAATTTATAATTTATAGCTCATATTAAAAAAAAATTAAGAATGCTCATAAACTTTGGAGTTCTTTAACATTTTCTAACCTATTCTAAGAGATGCTAAAAAAATGCTTAGGTTTAAAATACACATTTTCATTATGAACATTCAGCAATCAGAATAAAAGATCTTTTCAGACAACATCTATCACTGTGATTTAGTATTATACTAATTTGAGGTCATTCGAACTGCTAGGCATTAGAATGTGCTCTTTCTGACAGTGTAATTAAAGGAGTATGTTCACTTCTCTGATGCTTATAAGTTTACATTTATCATGACGCAGACCTGAAGAATTCTCCACTGATTTTTGGAACTAATGAATAAAGTGGATCTTCTTGAGTTTCCTACAGCTGATGAAAAAATTTCAGGGCAGTTGGAAACCTCCTGAAACATTTAAAGTGTTCCAATGAATGGGAGATTGAAGACTATACCCCGACATCTGTGGACAGGGATTGTGATGGTTGAAGAGGTCTTGCTTTATGGAGAGTTAGTATTTACGATGAACCATGCTTTTTGCTTATGTGAACTATTCTATTCTTCAATGCCAATTGTGTAGAACTTAGTAAAATTTGGATTGAAAAGTGTTCTCAAAATTATGTTTTTGGAAAATCTATGATTCGAAAGTTGCATCTCTGAGCACCAAGAAGTACATATGCATGGCAAAAACACATCTCTTTAATGATGCCTATAGGACAAAGATGGCAAACATTTTATATGTACATTACTTTACAGGCTAGTTATTGTAAAACTGCATATATTGTTTATGAATATGATTTTAGATAAGTAGAAGAGTATAAAATTGAGATAATGTTGCAGTATGATTATTTTAAGAAAACCTTAAGAGAGAGACAATGATATAAACTCTAGGGCTTTCTATCTTTTGGTGCACCTGTTGGAGAAACTTTATTTCCCATAAACTTACCTGTCTGCTCTTTTCCATATTATCACCAAAGCAGCTAGGCTCTAATAGAGAAAACTCTGTAACAGAGCAAATGGGTCCTATTCTAAATTTACCAGCCCCTACTTCAAAGTCTTCCTTATTATCATCCAGAAAGAAAGAGTTCTTACTTCTAACGATGATTTTAAATGTACTTAATTTTTCTTACAAGTGCAGATATATTACATGTTTGTTAGAAAGGATTAAAACGGCACAGAAACATATAAGAAATAGTGATTTAGCACTTATAATTTAGCACTTACACCATATGCAAGATCATGTCATAGCATGTCATAGGAGTTTAGGACAGTGGGGAACACGGGCATTCATCAAAACAATCACTTAAATGAATTTAAATTATGAACTATGATAAGTGTGTCAATAAGAGGTACTTGAGGGCACCTGGGTGGCTCAGATGGTTAAGCGTCTGCCTTCGGCTCAGGTCATGATCCCAGGGTCCTGGGATCGAGTCCCGCATCAGGCTCCCTGCTCCTTGGGAGCCTGCTTCTCCCTCTGCTTCTCTCTCTCTCTCTCCCCCTCTCTCTCTCCCTCTGTCTGTCATGAATAAATAAATAAAATCTTAAAAAAAAAAAAAGAGGTACTTGATACTATGAAACCGGTTGGTCCCTGTTGGAGTTGACAAGGGAAATTCTCCAAAGAAATGAATGGCTCGCTGAGATCTGAAAATGAAGAATAATTAAGTGCAGGGGTCCTCATGCAAACAGGCTCTGGAGTGTAAGGAGAAGAACCCATAAGGAAACAGTGTAAGGAAGACAGCAGGATGGGGACTAGAAAAGAAGGAGCTTGGTGAAATTTCATGAACCCTGTAGTGTTAGTCCAGGACCAGATGGCTTTGTTACACCAAATTATTCTTGTACACCTAATACAAGAAGAAAATTTTCACCTGTTCAAGATGGGGAAAGCTATGCTTCATACTGTGTCCTGATGCAATTGTGTTGACCTCTACCCCCTCAGCCCAATAAGGCTACCCTCTTGTGCTAAAACTAGTTGCAGTGCCGACTTGGGCAAAGTCAGCTACATTCAGATATCATCCATGATGCTTCTCTCCATTCAAATGTGGAATTTCATCCAACTTCTGGCTGCTTTTGCTGACACGCCTGTACTTTCAGTTTGTTTTTAAAATTGTTCCGCTTGGATTTTATCATATTTTACCAGCAGGAAAGTAAGTGCAATAAATGAACAGATCTGTCTATCTATCTATCTATCTATCATCTACCTATCTATCATAAAATTTTCCCTCTTTACTCTTTTTTTAAAAGGCTTTCTCTTCTAGACCTTATAAATAACCAAGCTCAAATTCAGATCCAAGGATACATAATAACCATCAACATACAAAATTTTGTTTTTTAAATATAAATAAGAATGTCCTCATGATATTTGAATCACCTGAAATAAAATATCTGGTAATATTTGGAGCACCAGCCTGGCTCAATTGGAAGAGCATGCAAACTCTTGGTTTCGGGGTTGTGAGTTCGAGCCCCACATTGGGTGTAGAGATTACTTAAATAAAAACTTAAAAAAAAAGATAAACATTAGGGGTGCCTGGGTGGCTCATTCTGCTAAGTGTCTGATTCTTAGTTTTGGCTCAGGTCATAATCTCAGGGTTGTGAGACTGAGCCCTGAGTCAGGCTTTGTGCTGGGTACAAAGCCTGCTTAAGATTCTCTCTCTCCCTCTCCTTGTTCCCCTCCCCCCGCTCTCTCTCTCTCAAAAAAAAAAAAAAATCTGGTGATATTTCTTCAATGAGATTGAATACATTAATTTCTGAAGTAAGCGGAAAGAACAGGAAATGGAAGGTAAAAACTAAAATAAGAATAACTCTTCAACTGATTAGGAAAGTACTTCTTTGCCAAGGAGCCAATCACTGTTTTTATATTGTAAGCTTCTTTCTACTAATTTTTGAAATTCCTTATTACCCTTATTCAGTCAAATATGTAAGTATTTAGTTAAAGGTGATTAACAAATGCATGAATAGCTGAGTGTTTTCTTTCCCTTCTCCTAATTCTGAGAGTAGAATTTACTTCTGTTTACTTCATGCTTTGCATATATACTCAAAAGATAAGTTTTTGGTTTATATTTAGGGATTTTTCACATACACCAGAAGAAATTTAGAGTAAACCTATACAGACCACCAAACTGAAAAATCATATTTACTTATGTTCTGGATTTCTGACCCTTATTTCATATGAATATCAGTGAGAACACAGTTTAAATTCCAGAGGAAAATAGTTGTAAATTTCTATTTCATTCAGAGTTCTCAGAATTTCCCAGAGTGTTTATATTTTCATCAATACTGATCTATTCCTGGAATGTCTTCTTGAAGGCCCTGACATATGAATGATATTAGTCTGTTAATATTTTGTTTTTAACGAAAAGTGATATTAGTTATCTTTGCTATGTAGTAAAATACCACCAATTTTGTGGCTTAAAACAAAATTTAGATTCTGTGGGACAGAAGCTTGGACATTACTTGGCTGGATCCTCTACCCAGTGTCTTCACAAATCTTCAGTTGAAGGTGGTGCAATCTCATCTGAGGCTCAGAGTCCTCTCCCAAGTTCACTGGTTATTGTAAGTTTCTTGAAGTTGTGGGACTGAAGCTCTCAGCTTCTGGAGATCACCTGTTATTTCCTGCCACATGGCCTTCTCCACAACATGGCAGTTTGTTCTTTCAAGGTCAAGACGAGTGACTGCTGCTTCCGATCTTTTACCTCTAGAGTCCCTTTTACAGGGTGATTGTCTTACAACCACTACCAAAGATAATCTCTCTGTTGATTAACTCCGAGTCAACTGATGAGAGATCTTAATTACATCTGCAAAATCCATTTACCTTTGCCATGTAATGTAATTTAAGCGAAGGGGGGCTATGACATATTCACAGGTCTGTACTCCACAGAAGGGAATTATACAGGAAATGGACACCAGGGGGCAGAAATCTTGATGTCATCTTAGAATTCTGCCTACCATGTACGTTTAAAAGAAATTTTTTAAATGATACGATTAAGATTATTGTTTCAGGAAAGTGTGCAAATCAAAGTGTTTACTTTATAAGTGATTCACTGTTGTTTTTAGTATATGGTGGTCAATTAAATATTTAATATTTTTCATGTGAAATGACATGCGATTCCTCCAATAGATAAAATAAAGTGCAGGTTTAGGTGATGGGGGGGAATTAAGTCAAAACACTGCTTCCTCATACATGTTTCAATCTGTTAACAATTTGCCAAGGATTTTTAAAGCTTCTACATGAGAAGGAAGGTATTTATTGAATGCAGTTGGAATTAAATGCATTTAGATAAGCTGTGATTTATAATGTTACCAAAATCTCTTCCATTGTCTAGTAAGGAAATGCCTTAAAGTTGGAAGAAGAATCCTGAATTAACTTTTCTGTTACATGAAGTACACTTACTAGTCTCACCCTATTTAAACAGTATATAGGGAGCTCTATCGTTTGTCTTTCAATACTTGGTCCAAGACTAAATATCAAGTAACTGATAAGGTTTATAGTTTTCTGGTTTATCATTGCCATTACCAAATTAAGTTTCATTGCTTAAGTGTACTTGGATCTGTTTGGCACTTTAGAACATGGTTAGGTTTCTTTTTCACAGATTTCAGTGTCTTAGAAGGGCTTATATTATTTAAACTATTTGTATGACTGAAGATACACTAATTTTAAATGTTCTTAAAATTTTAGAGAGATTAATACAGCTCAATTCTGCCATCACTGTTTTGTATTTTTTAAAGATGTCTTGATAGGTGCAAGTCGTAAAAGGAAAATTATGATACAGAAATGATCTGTAATAATATTCACTCCATTGTAAGAGTTCATCTTGCTAAACAGCTTCTCATTAAGTAAATCAAGCATTTGGGGGCATGACTATAATTATATGTTCCTTAATGTTAAATTTATTCAATATCTATTTTTCAATTAGCTGGATGGAATTTTGTCTTCCAATATTTAACATGCATATGGTGCATACTGCTGTGTGAAACCTAAATCCTTTGGTTTTGCTTTACATGATTAACATTTCACCCAGCTTAAACTGTATATTTGATTTTAAACTTCTGGGATGGTCTGTGATGCATGCTCGGAATGAAAAAACAACAGCCTCAACTCTGAGAAGATCATTCTGTTATGGTCTTACTAGCAGAACTGATCCATCTGCTCTCAACTTCTTGCACTCTACAATTCACTTGTATATGTGTCTGTGTGTGTTTCATTCACATTCTGGCTTCTGCAGAAAGCTTTGGTTACCTTTCAAACGCAGTAAGAGATGCCGTCAGTTTATTCATCTGTTCCTGCATGTAGAGGACCAAGAAAGAGACCAGAGAAAGTAATTACAAATTTCTATTTCTGAAAACTTCCTACAACTGTATTGAATGAAACAAAATCAAAATAAGGACAAAAACAGCCTCAAGTGTGGTGTTTTACAGTGGGTGGGTGGGGAGGCGGATTTAATGACCATACTGTGTAAGAGTATGTTTCATTAGGTGAAAATTTCAACACTACTCAAAAAGCTGCTTGTCTTTGCATTTATTCTTTATCTCTTCTTTTTCAAGTACTGCACAGGAACTGTGTGCCTGTTGCCAAAATATTCTACGCAATTTTTAAGCAAGAATAACCTGAAGTAACCAGCGTTTTAATTTAATTTTTAAGATTCTTCACTGCAAAGCTCACAAGGGAATAGAGTCCATGTTTCCAATAGTAAAACATGGGCTATTCTTAGGTATGTATTTTATTTCGTCAATTCCCTGTCCCTCTCTCCCAAAGCCAGTTGCTAGTCCGGTTGAGAATATGGCATATACTAGCAGCCTATTTCCTTACAAAAAGTACATAATAACTTCCCACGAACTTGAAAACCAGCACACAGTCTTATAACTCCTGATGCTGATGATGAGTTGTTACTTTTTCAGCAACCATTACAAAGATTCTCAGTTTCTTCTGAACCAAGGCCATCCTCAGAAGTGGGTATAACATCACCATGGATGGTCTTGTGAGCATAAGATAATACACTTTGTTCATGGATTAGAAGATTTATTTTTCCATTCAACAGATATGTGTGCCACATGTACAGTGTATACATCACTATGTCAGTGTCTGGTGTTAAAAAAACAACGTTCAGTAAAAATATGTTCAGGAGCAATAGCTGTTATGGAAATGAAAATTAAAACCACAACAAGATATCACTATGTACCTATAAAAATGGCTTAAATGAAAAAAAAATGTGCTATCACAAAATTTTCTTTTGGGCTTAAAGACTCTGAACCCCAGAAAGCTAAAGGCAAAGTCCAAGGAGACAACTGCTCTTTCAGACTATATCATTCATTCAAACTAGCAAGTGGTGCTTGAGAGGCAGCAGCAGGGAGGCTGATTTAATCCAAAAGGGACTCTTTAATTTGAGAAAATGAGGAGTGACTTATTTTTTGCTTTGTTCCCTCTCAGTGGACTTTTTTTTTATTATTATGTTATGTTAATCACCATACATTACATCATTAGTTTTTGATGTAGTGTTCCATGATTCATTGTTTGCGTATAACATGCAGCGCTCCATGCAGAACGTGCCCTCCTTAATACCCATCACCAGGCTAACCCATCCCCCACCCCCCTCCTCTCTAGAACCCTCAGTTTGTTTCTCAGAGTCCATCGTCTCTCATGGTTCCTCTCCCCCTCCAATCCCCCCCCTTCATTCTTCCCCTCCTGCTATCATCTTCTTTTCTTTTTTTTTAACATATATTGAGGAGTGACTTTTAATGGAACATCAGCTTTCCTTCAGACATAAATATAAATGAGGTTAAAAGCAATACCAAGGTGAGCTATAGATAATATCTAAACATTTGGCATATCCCAGTTGTAGTTTATCACTTTAAACCTCACCGCTCAATTTTTAAATTATGTGCAAGGAAAAAAAATGTTATTCCAAAAGAATGAAAATACTCATGTACCACAGACTTAGCAGAAGAATAGTTAACATATCTGCAGTAGAAATTTGGCATAGACTTGTTATACAGTGACAATTATTATTTTGTGACCATGGGTTGCAGTGTGTTTACTTTAATACAAGCTTATGGATATGGACTACCTCTTAATCACACCCCATTATTGCATCTGTCTTCTTTGTAAACTTTTGTGTTTAATTCACAATGCAATACCAAATTGCAGGTCAATGTAATGGGTCTCAACTTTTTTATTCATTCTTACCAATAATTATGTTGTAAATATGATCACATAATAAATAGAATGGTGTTCTTTAGCACCATCTAGCTTACTTTTTGAGCAAGTCACACAATGAAATTTATCTTCTATTACACCGGTAATGACAATTTTAGAGAGTATACCTATGAAGGTCTATGAAGATAGGTCAAAATGACTACAAGCATTAATGTCGTGTAAAAAATTACTTTATGCACACTGTTGCTTTCTCATCGCATTAAGGGATTTGTCTTTATGTACTGTCACTATGTCTTAAGAAATCATTTTCTTTGTGCTAATTGCAAGAAGTGCTTCATTTAAGTGGGAACATTTCACTTAATTGCTCTTCAGGTGCTGAGAATCTTTAGAACTAGTGTATTTTTTATCAATGGAGATTGAGAGCACTTTATAAAAATAATTTATTAATTCTTACTTTATGTCATGAAATACAAGTTATTGACATTGCCTTGAGAGAAAAGAGCTAAGTCATATACGGAGTAGGGAAACAAAATTAATATGTTGACCTATATTTAGCTGATAAACACAGTTAATCATGGAAATTAACATCTATTGTTTACCAAATACCTTCTAGGAGAAAATATTTTGATCAATTTCTGATTCTGATATACTAGGCTATTTTGATATATCCTAGCAGTTTGCATTTCTGTGCCATTTAAATTTATCTAATCTGCTTGAGGTTGTCACTCTTCAATTTCCTTTACAATAGCTGCAAGTTACCACCCAATTTATGCCTATTTCCAGACCAGCAAATCTATTTAGGAGAAAGCACAGAACTCTGAGAAATGCAAGACATACACTAGTGTAATATATTGTATAAAAACACTTTATGCGTGTTAGTTAAGAGAAACATTAAAGCAACTGGAATTTCAAAGGTAAGGTTTTAAAAAGTCAGTAATATGGGTACTCAAGCAAATATCAAAATGTTTTAATATACTATATTTATAACTATATAATTTGGTTACCTAATGTTAGGTGAATGAAATAAAAGAGGTCTAAAATAATCCATCAGTATTAGAAGTTGCATAATATTTGTTAAGATGGGTACATTTTACAATTTTCTCATTGAAAAAAAATTATTCCTGATATGCCTGGCTTGAATTGAAACTTAGAATTAAATATAATGGTGTTAGTTTGGTTATCAAAATTATATAAAATTTTAAGGTATTAGAATAACTAATCTCCAGTCTTACTCATTCACTTACCCAATAAGTATTTATTGAATAAACATTATTTTACAGTCACTGTCCTAAATGAGAAGAATTTGGTGGTACTCAATGCAATTAAAGTCTCTGATCTTAAAGAGCTTCTATGCTAATTGGGGGGTACAAAATATGTGTGTGCGTGCATATGCCCGTGTGTAAGTGTGATATGTGAAATAGTGTTAAGGGATGTACAGGAAATTTAACTGAAAGTGATAGTGACTTTTTTATTTTCTTAGATTGGATAGGCAAAGGAGTGACATTTAAGAAGAAATTTGCAGGTCAAAGAATCAACCATACAAAAAGGAGAAGGAAGAATATTCCAGGAAATTAGAACACCTATTAAAAGACTCTTAATGGCTAAAAGTTTATCATATTTGAAAAACTACAACTTCAGTGTGACCTTAACATAGTAGGTAAGATGAAAAGTGATGAGGTATACGACTGGGGCCAGACCTCATAAGGTTTTCTAAACTAGGGGAAGGAGTTTCAATCCTTCTTCCTCCCTCTTTCCCTTCCTTCCTCCCTCCTAATCCCAGTGGGAGTTCACAGTGGCTTTTATTAGGATCTTGGTAAAACATATGTAACAACAGGGACAGAGTCCATATATGTTTGCAAGTAGTATAAATGGGATTGTTTTATGAAATAAATTTCAGAATGTGTAGTTGGGAAAAGGAAAGTATCGAGGGGAATAAAATTACTTTAGGCTTGACAATTGCGTGTTAGTGTTTTCTTAACAACTGGATGCTGATGTTGCCTTTTACAAAATTGAGAGACTGCTAAGCATGTGATTTAAGTGATGGCAGAATCAAGATTTCTGTTTTGGCTTTTTCAGTTTTGAGATGTTTGTCTTGTTGAGGTGCAAGTAATTATTGATATGTATCTAGTGTTTGGACTAGAAGTCAGGGTAGGAAATATACCTTTAGGAAACATCTTCACATGCATGCACTTTTTTCTCCCAAGAAACAAACCCATAAGCCTACTTAAGATAGGTTCACTCACTGGTTTTATACGAGATGAGAAAGAAAAATCCTATTTTTTATTTTGTTTTGTTTTCTTTCCATTTAAAAATAGCATATTGATTATAGGAAATTTTAAAGCAAAGTAAGGAAAAAAGCAACAGTCTCGACAGGAATGAACATAACGATTAGTAATTTGTTGTATTTATTTATAGATTTTCAATAACAAATTATAAAGGCAAGAATGTTTACTTGGTAACATTGTTGCAACTAAAATATCACCAAACAACTTTAATATAATCAGGAAGTTATTTTTTGTTTTGGTAACTCTAACACTAGTTCTATTCAAGAGGCACACTTACCTCACTCATCATTTCCAAAATTCTGTCCCCCATGCTATTTTCTTTACAGGACTTCAGACTCAACAGCCCAGTACATGAGAGAAGCAGAAGTGAAATGTAGCTACTATGGATAATGTTTAGCTAGATGCAGTGTTCAGGAAAAGCATTACACAGAACAGAATATCCCAATCTGTTCCCCCTACCCAAACATTTAGCATTTTCTCTCCTTTCTCCTCTGTTTTGTAGGGGAGGCAGCTACTCTTCAGTACTTAATTTAATTTATAATATTTTGCTGATGGCCAGGCTTCCATATTTTCCCACATTATCCTCTTAGCATCTGCCCTTTTCATTCCTCGATCATTGTCTATAAGATTAAAAAGTCTTTATTCTGGAGCAAAACCTTGTTTTTTACCCCATGCTCTGCCAACCTGGAAACAGCTCCAGTTTTATCTCATATTTATACAGAATGCCAAATCCTGTTCCCTTACTTGTCTCAGCTGGGGAGCCAAGAGTGCATAAAGCAGCTGGTGGCAAATGTGTATATAGCAAAGAGGTAGGGCAGACTCTCCTTCTGCAAAATTCAATGCTGTACTAAGATTTTTGCAGTTAGGGGTTCTTCCCTCTGGAGGAAACCAACACAATTGGCTCTGTTAAAACTCATTTACTATACACAACCTCTCCCAGATGGTAGCCTCTGACACCACAGAGTGCCCGAGGCAGAGTTGTGGTTGTAAAGATGTACCTATGAAAGTGATAGCGTAAGGAATACTTTTTTAACAAGCAGCTGGAAAAAGGCATTTAGGAGATGGAGACTTTGTCACTCTGCTCTTCAGACTCAGTGGTAATGCTGTTATGCTTTGCAGTTAGCATAAAAACTGAGGTGCTATTTTGCTCATTTGTACATGTGTTAGAGATCTATTTTAGGTTTTCATTGTTTTTCTATAAATGTGCAACATGCTTTTGAAGACAGAAATGCTACAAAACTTTGCATATTTTGTTCATAATGCAATCTTTTGTTTTGAGGAGATTTCTCTTTCTAAGCCTATGAATTTAGGTCACTTTGAAGTTGAATTCTCGTAGAAAGCCATTATCACATTGCCTATTGTCTTTCTTCTCGTATTTTAACCTTAAAGATTGAAGGTCACATTTACTGTGCATCTACAATGTTTTTGCTCATGCCTCTAAACTCCGTCTATATATTTTCTATTGATTTCAAAATTAAATCCAGACCTGGATGAGTGATATGGGACAAAAAAGGAGGGGGTGTTGAAATGAATAACTCAGTGTGCCATTCCATATTTGCAAAGAAATATATTAATAACAATCACACTTAAGGGGCGCCTGGGTGACTCAGTCATTAAGCATCTGCCTTCGGCTCAGGTCATGATCCCAGGGTCCTGGGATCGAGCCCCGCATCGGGCTCCCTGCTCAGCGGGAAGCCTGCCTCTCCTTCTCCCACTCCCCCTGCTTGTGTTCCTGCTCTCACTATCTCTCTCTCTGTGTCAAATAAATAAATAAAATCTTTAAAATAAATAAATAAATAAATAAAATAACAATCACACTTAAGACATTTTTTTTCTTGATTTGGTAATATCTTGCTAATTGTTTTGTTCTTTTAAAATAAATAACTCTCTTTGTTCTTTTAAAATAAAAGAACTGTCTTTGTTCTTTTAAAATAAAGCTGAGTCCTTGGGATGCCTGGGTGGCTCAGCCGGTTAAGGGTCTGCCTTTGGCTCAGGTCATGATCTCAGGGTCCTGGGATTGAGCCCCACGTGGGGCTCCTTGCTCAGCGGGGGGCCTGCTTCTCCCTCTCCCTCTGCTGCTCCCCCTGCTTGTGCTCTCTCTCCCCCTCTCTCTCTGACAAATAAATAAATAAAATATTTAAAAAATAAATACAAATAAAACTGAGTCCCAGAGTAAGTTGCAGATTGATAGTTCACGTATAAAACATGATATAATCATTTTGATTTTTTTAAGTATCTCCCTCATCCAGAAGAGAATAGACTAAAACTAGCAGAATGTAAATTCTTAAGGAACTCAAAATAACTACATTGGGGAAACTAAATCAATTTTAAAATTGATCTTCTAGTGTATAATAGAATTTTTTATCATAGCTTGATTTTTTTTCTGGAATATCAGAATTTTGAGATTAGGATGTCAAGATTTTGGGCAGATTGTAAAGTCAGTTCATAATGTAAGTGATTTGACAATTAGCTTTATGCATAATTATGTCATTTATTCACCCATTAAATGTACTGATGGTCTACTATGTGCTAGATACTGTTGAAATTGCAAGGGTACATTTTTTTTATTATGTTACGTTAATCACCATACATTACATCATTAGTTTTTGATGTAGTGTTCACCGATTCATTGTTTCTGTGTAACACCCACTGCTCCATTCAGTATGTGCCCTCTTTAATACAGCCAACAAGCACTCAAGTGAGACATTTTAAAAGTATGGCCCATTTGGCATAAAGTAAAAGTTGTGTGAAATAGCTAAAAATTTTAAAAATCAAAAGCCACCTAATCTCACTTTCACATAATATAGATAACAGAGAAACAAGAGAACTGATTCTATAATTTGCTAAGAAACTGACATTCCAGAAAGAGGCAAGAACTTATCAATGTAGAATAATATAAACAGAAAAAATGATTATAGCCAAGTTCTTCCAATTCTCGGTGACAGATTCATTTGATTTTGAATTGCATGGAAGCTCTACATCCATCAATTTGCTTTTATTCAGAGATATTTCTGAGGGGGATTTTGCTAGACTGTTGTTCTGGAAATTAGTTTTCTGAGTTGCATATGCCAGAATGGCACTCCTGGAATTTGTTTTTAAGTGAATGCTTTTGAGATTATAAAGAAATACACAATATACACCATCAAAAAGTTATTTTCAATCAAATAATAAAATGTTTTTCATGTATATTTTATATCCCAACTTAATAATAAAATAATTTATATTTTCACCAGATGTCTTTATTATATCAGTCCAGATTTTTCTATTTCTCATGTGAGATCAGCACATTTCATATACTACACATTCGGGAAACAATAGAGAAAAGTGAAAAATAAGAATTTACAAGCTTGTGATTGTTCCAACTAATAGGACCCTAGTAGATTGTTCAAATAGTAGCTTATCAAAGATAAGTTCAAAATATTTACAAAATTTACAAATTACTATAATGAATACACACTAATAATTAATTGTTTTAATTAAACATTGAATTTGTAAGGAATAACATTGAAATAAATTGAAAATTAAAAGAGAGAATTTATGATGGGGTCTTACTTTTCAACAAAAAGAGCTGTGCTTTGACTAAAGTCAAAAACAAATCTATACTCTAAAATATTCTTTCAGCATATATCTGCATCTTTTTGTCTCTTCATTTCTCTTTATAAATATATTCAATTAAATCAATACAATAATTAAGTAATTAGTAAATTGATATTAAGACAATCCAAATATAGATAATATCTATAACTTTAAAAATCTGATATTGAATGGGCTTTATTTCATTTTTAGTGTCTTGTTTTGTTGCAAAGTTTTATTTAAATTCTAATTAGTTAACATATAGTGTAATGTTGGTTTCAGAAGGGATGGGCTTTATTTTAAAATAATGTTTGTTGATCCTACAAATTATTACATCTACTTCTATTTTGTTTTATTTCTTTGAGGGTTCCCTTTAATAGTCTTTGATAAAATAACACATGCAGTAAGTTCTGCCACATTAATATAATGTCAGATTGAATGCAAAAATGAAAGCTCAAATACATTGAATAATTCTTTGTGGATCTTTAGCAAGGCAGTAACAGTGGTTTCCACATTTGAAATGCTAACAAATCAGGGTGTCTGGGTGGCTCAGTCAGTTAAGCATCAACTCTTGATCTCATCTCAGGTCATGATCCCAGGGTCGTGAGATCAAGCCTTGTGTAATCTCACTGGGCTCATGCTCAGCAGGGAGTCTGCTTGAGATTCGCTCTCTCCCTCTGCCTCTGCCCCGCCTGGCCCTTCACTCTTGCACGTGCTCTCTCTCTCTCAAATAATAAATCAACAAATCTTTAAAAAAAGAAATACTGACAAATCACAAAAAGTCCCTTCATACACCTTATGATAAACTATTAGCTTAAATTCCACAGCATAATAAATACAAAAATAATTTGCCTATGCAAATAAATATGTGTTTTCTAATACTGATTAGTATATTATAAGATAAAACTCACAGATACATTTGTCATACTTTGAATTTTTGAAGAAGGATGCTGTAAATTGTGTGAGTTTTAAAAATCCATTTGATATATATTGAGGCCCTACGGATTGTCAGCCTTCTAATTAACTGCTGCCAAGACAAAATAATACCTAAAAACCCTAACTTTGCCAATTTTGAGTTCACAATAATTTATTTTATCATTTTACAGAGAGATAAACCAAAATCCAGCAGGATTAGTGCTTTGGAGAAACAGAGCACACAAGGTTTACAGACAGATGTAGGGAAGCCACAGGGACAGTAGCAGTGAGGGGAACTGTTGAATGGAGGAACAGCCCTTATCATTATGAGGTCAAAAAGGGCAAGGAGAGGGTATGGTTGATGAAATCTAGAAAGAGAAAGTTGGAAAGGTCTTCAGATTGTGGCTATGGCCTTTGGCGGTGGGGCTCTGCTTGTATAAGGTGAACCCAAAGACAGGACACTGGAGAATGTAATAATGCAACCCCCCACTCCTCCCACCCTCTGATCGCCTTCTTGACTTCTGGTCTTACTCGTTGGCTTAAATCAACTGGAAGCAAGAAGGCATTGGGGACAAATTAAATACACTCAACAGCCAACATCCTGGGGCACTGAGCAAGGTATAGCAGGATGGAGAGTGAATCCAGATTGGCAAGCAAATGATATCCCACATCCTCCATTCTTTCCATTCTTTTTACCCGAAGCATACACCCCCTTTTTTACTTCGGGTGAAATACTGTGTTCCCAGTACCGTCTTTCATCCTCTATTATATATTCATAAGTGATATTAATTTGAACATACTCCTTCCAGAAACCTAAAATATTAGCTTTCCAGGGTTCTTCATATGAGGTAGTGGGAGGGGGTTGATAAAAATGAAATAATTTATTATTTCATAAAGCATATTGCCATAGTCCTCTCTTTTATATTTAGTCATAAGGCTTAATATTGTGATCATATTCACCATCTCCCTCCTCTATGTTCCCTTTAACTTCAGCTGGACAGGGTCTTCTACCTACCAACTCTCCACTCCCACATCATCTGAGTCCTTTGGGACCTTATCTTTATTGAGTTGAATCTTATTAGGACTATTGGGCAAGAAGAATTAAAAAACACCACAGTGAGTTATATTGGTTAGAAATTTTTTTTCATTGTCCCTAGTATGAAGAAATTTTTTTCCAAGTAGAATTGATATACAACCTTCTCCTATGCTGTAGGCTCAGTGGACAAGGACCCCCAAATGCCCAATGACAGCCTTAGCTTCTATTTTGTCAGAAATGTGACTTACTTCTCTCAGAGAAGAATTCATCCTTCTGGCACTAGAACCTACCCCCATCAAGACCGTAGGGAGAAAAAAAAAAAGATTTCCTTTAGTCAGATTATAGTTTTAATAGTGTAATGAGTCAATCCTTTTTTCCCTTGGTCTCTCTTCATTTTGTCTGTGGGATAGATGTCACCAGAAAGAGACCTTTGGTTTAAAAAAGCATACTGTCAGTGAGAATTCAAACTGATGCAGCCACTCTGGAAAACAGTATGGAGGTTTCTCAAAAAGGTAAAAAAAGAACCACCCTACCATCCAGCAATTGCACTACTTGGTATTTACCCAAAGGATACAAAAATACTGCTTCGAAGGGACACATGCATCCTGATGTTTATAGCAATATTATCTACAATAGCCAAATTATGGTAAGAGCCCAAATGTCCATGGACTGATGATGAATGCATAAAGAAAAGGTGGTGTATATATATATATAGATACACACACACACACACACACACACACACACACACACACACACTAGAATATTACTCAGCCACAAAAATAAATGAATGAAATCTTTCCATTTGCACTGACATGGATGGAGCTAGACAGTGCTATGCTAAGCAAAATAAGTCAGTCAGAGAAACAAATACAGTATGATTTCACTCATATGTGGAATTTAAGAAATAAAACAAATGAACACAGACAGGGATAAAGAGAGGAAAACCAAGGAACCGACTCTCAACTATAGAGAACAAACTGATGGTTACCGGGAAGGGGTGGGGGGGGTGAAGGGGAGGTGGGGATGGGTAAAATAGGTGATGAATATTAAGGGGAGCTCTTGTGATGAGCACGGGTGTTGTATGGAAATGTTGAATCACTAAACTCTACATCTGAAACTAATATTACACTGTATATTAATTAATTGGAATTTAAATAAAAACTTAAAAAAATAAAATATATAAAAATACACTCTTATCATGTGGGACAGCATCTCAGTTATATGGTTTCTTAAATTAATATTGTTTGGCCATTTCACCAATGCCAGCTCCCTCTGATGATGGAGAATAGTCAGGCCAGTTAAATTGTGTGGGAATGAACCTATTTTCTTTTGCAGGATAGTCATGTTTGGATAAAGTCACCTCTGTAAAACACAGAAGTGATTAAAACACTTTTGTTTTGAAAGCATTCAATAACTTCTCATTTCCCCTAAAATAAAACTCAAACCTTTATTATGAAATATAAATTTCAAGCTTTAATTTTCCTTTTGTTTTTATTGTGTACTAACAATTTCTGGATTCTCAAATTAAAACTAGATTAAGCCACTTGCTCTTTATTTCTTTACTCTTTCAGACTTTTGTCTACAGTTCTGCATTTCTAAAAATATCCTAATTCACTATTTCTACTTATCCAACATTTATTATTAAAATTCAGCTCAAAAACCTAGCTCTTCTAAATTTGCTAGGACCTAAGGGCACTATATATATTTTTTTATAAACTTATAAGTTTATAAACACACACACACACACACACACACACACACACACACATATATCCCCCCCCCCCCCCCCCGCCGTGCCTTGTTTCTCTCTGTTGAAATATCTGAGAGCAGGGGCGCCTGGGTGGCTCAGTTGGTTAAGCCTCTGCCTTCGGCTCAGGTCATGATCCCAGGATCCTGGGATCAAGCCCAACAAGAGGCTCCCTGCTCAGCAGGGAGTCTGCTTCTCCCTCTCCCTCTGCCACTGCCTGTGCTCTCATTCTTTCTCTCTTTCTCTCTGTCAAAAAAATAAATAAAATCTCAAAATAAAAGAAATATCTGAGAGCAGTTAATATACATAGACTGTAACTCTATGTGACTCTGTGGCTCATTTCTGATTTTAAGCTCCTTGAAGCCAGAGATTACATTAGATAATTTTGTGAATCATGGTACCAAGCTTAATAGGTTTTCATCAGTTCTTTATTGAATTTGAATTAATGCAGAGTTTTATGTTAAGAAGAGTATGATAAAATCATAATGATAATAAGTCAATCATACTTTATGCTTGAGTTACAATTTGTTTTTCATCCTTTTTTTTGAGGAATCAATGTCATAAACAGAGCGCTTAAATTGTCCTATTTGTATTCCTGATGTTTTGTGAGGCATATTTTTTTTTAAAGATTTATTTATTTATTTAAGAGAGAGAATGAGAGAGAGAGAACATGAGAGCGGGGAGGGTCAGAGGGAGAAGCAGACTCCCCGCTGAGCAGGGAGCCCGATGTGGGACTCGATCCCGGGACTCCCGGATCATGACCTGAGCCGAAGGCAGTCGCTTAACCAACTGAGCCACCCAGGCGCCCATGAGGCATATTTTTTTTTGCACATTTTTATTTTACTATGTTATGTTAGTCACCATACATTATATCATTAGTTTTTGATGTAGTGTTCCATGATTCATTGTTTGCATATAACACCCAGTGTTCCATTTTGTACGTGCCCTTTTTAATACCCATCATCAGGCTAACCTATGCCCCCAGCCCCCTCCCCTCTAGAACCCTCAGTTTGTTTCTTAGAGTCTAAAGTCTTCCATGGTTTGTCTCCCCCTCTGATTTCCCCCCATATTTGATGCTTCTCTGCTATCAATTTTTACTGAAGTGGCTATTCCAAGCAGAGAGGCAAAACATCTTCAAAGTCTCCTGCTGACTTAGTGAACAATGAAAATATTTTTACATAGGTTAGGGAGTACTTAGGACTTATTTGTTATCCATGATGATTAAATTAGTAAACATTTATTAAAATACTGAATAAACCAATACTTTAATAGGATAAAAGCATTTTACTGTAAGCGTGTAAGATGGTTGCTATTTTGTTGACTAAAGTAGGTGTAATCATTTAGTTCTACAATAGACTTTGCTAATTACAAAAGCGTGAAGAGTTTTAAAAATATTTTTAAAATTGAGATGACTGTACAAAAATGTTCATTTGTGTATATTTTCTCTAATTGTTTTATATTGTAAAATGTTCACCCAATAGTTATGTGAAGATGAATGCTGAAAATTTTAGTCCCAAAGACATTTTGAAAAATTCCTGATTATTTCCACTAGATAATAATAATTTGTCAAGAATAAATGCAAAATTGGATGGATATTATAGTTTTTACTAACGTTACATGAGACCATAATGTTCACAAATTTAAGGTAAAACAAAAACTTGTGATTTAAAATTATATTATTTTTTGTGTAATTTTTATCGTATTTTGAACTTTAATAATGTTCTTTGCTATCAATTTTGGCATGAAATATCGAGTTGATGTTGAGTATATTAAATTTTTGCATTGGAGGCACTTGGGTGGCTGTCAGTTCAGCATCTGCCTTCAGCTCAGGTCATGATCCCAGGGTTCTGAGATCGAGCCCCGCATCGGGCTCCCTGCTCAATGGGGAGTCTGCTTCTCCCTCCCTCTGCTCTTCCCCAGCTTGTGTGCAGTCTCACTCTCTCTTTCTCACTCTCTCTCTCAAATAAATAAATAAAATCTTTAAAAAAATAAATCTTTGCATTGAATCAATTTTTGAAAACTTAAGGTTAATATTAGTAAGTGTAAATGTGCTAAAATTAGGAAATTTGGCAATTTATATATATGTATATATCATGAAATTGTTCATTAGTTTGTCAATTTTTCACTCATTCAACAAATACTTAATATATTGACTATCCAACAGCATTGGAAGACTCTGAAAAACCAATGATAAACAAAACAAATACAAACACCCTGTCATGATGCTTAAAGTTAATCAGAATCTTAACAAATGACTATAGATAGATCATAGCTACTTACATGGATGGATGAAAAAACAGATAGATGGATAGATAGATGGATAGATAGACATAGATGTGTAGTTAGATTAATCAATGTAAGTAAACACTGAAGATAAATTTAAGTGAGTATAACAGGAATACCTCCTTGGAATCTGAGAGTCAAATTAAGTCTATTTGAAAATGAAAAACTTAATAGGAGGTCACCAAATGATGAACAGGGAAAGGAAGTTTATGGAAAGAGAAGAATGTTTGCTTTGGTGTGATGCATATTTCATTGTGTTCAAGAAATTTAAAAGAAAGAAAGAAAGAAAGTCCACAGTAAGTAGAACTGGCACATGAAGGGGAAAGCAACGGCAAGAGAGATGAGATTGGTGAATCAGGCGTAAATAGAAAATGCCACAGAAGTAGGGAGCAAACATGTAGGCTTTGTGAATAGCCTAATTACTATGGGAAATAATTGAATTGTTTGAATCACAGAGAAGTTGGAGTATTATGCTTATTGAAAAATCTCTCAGCTTTATGGAGAATGAATTGGAGGTGGGCCTTGGACCTGAGTAGAATGAGAGAAACATGTTGGGTTGTACTAGAATGATAACAGGCACCATGGAGAACAGTGAAGCTATGGATACGTATTTTAGATGTTAGATGTCTATAGGTTGGTGATATTTTAAAGACCAAAGTAGGAAGGAAATGAACATATAACATTATATCAAAGATAATCCCTAGCTTTTAGGAAGAATCAGCTTGTTAGATACAATGAAACTTATTGAAATGGAGACCATAGGTAGACTAAATTACTTTACTAAATCAGTGGAGGGCCAGGTGCAGAGTGGGGATGGAAGAGTGGTGGAGTGAGAAGTAAATCAGGCATTCATTTCTGAACACATAAATTTTAAAGTGGCTAAGAAATATGTGTACCACATGAATTATCAAGAATATATTTGAATATATGGATCTGAAGTTTCATAGATAAAATAATATAAATTAAGAGATGATACCAGATGGTTTTTAAAATGCATAAATAAATTCACCTAGAAATAGAGTGAACATGACAAAACAAGAGAGTCTAAGTAGAGGAATTCCAGTATTGACACATCAGATTGAATAGCAATAGCTATGAAAGAAAACTGAGAAAAAATAAAAAGCATCTAATCTGATGGAGATTAAGGAAAGAGAATATTTCAAAAGAAATGTTCATTCAGTTGTGTTGAGTGTTGCTAAGATGTCAAACTAATTGGCTAAATATGCAAAGAAATGATTTCAATATTAAGATTACTGATTACTTTGTTTATATTCCAGACAAAGACTTATACAATTTGCCTTCATGTATCATGCCTAGAATTAAAACTAAGGGGGATTTGAAATATTAATGAGTAACATTGCATCAATAGATTTTTAGATAAAACCCTTAGAGAAGAATAAAATCGCATATGTGTTTTCTTGCGAAATGAAATTGATCTATAGCATTAATTAAATTTAGGAATTGTTTATATTTAATCAGTCTTTACAGAGTGTTATCAAATTGTATGAACTTAGGAAAAGAAAGTAATACGTGGCATTGTTATCAATTCTATTAAATATGGTATAAAAACTGTTAGCTTTTGATGATAATATTTAGAGATAGCTAGTACAAGTGTTAATATTTGTACTAAATGGTTTATATCAAGTAAACTGAAATTTTTAAATGTGTAAGAATTAGACTTATGTTTATTAAGAATAAAATCTTGCATGACATTCAGAACAAAGAGAAATATTCTTTTCTCCATCATCCTTTCATGTTTTACTTCAAATGCATTGATGTTTAATAGCAATTACTTGAATCAAAGCAAAATTAATCCTTGTTTCATCTGTAGTTAAAAAACACCTATGCAGTTTTCACAGAATTCAAAGATAAACATACATGGGATTCTGTTTCCTACCCACTCCATTATTGCAGGATTCCCCAGAAAACCTCCAGTCTTACAAAAGCAGCTGCTTGTATTTAGTGATAATCCTCTGTACTATTAGTTTTGTCTTTTGAGATAGGAAATTGATTACCTGACCTTAACATAATGAAGACTTTGCATGTGTCTTGCCTTCTGCCTCAGACAGTAAATTAGTTATATAAACAGTGAAAAATAATTAAGAATACAATGATGCTTTAGTTTGATTAGAAAAAAATTAAGGAAATGAAAAATAGGCTTTTGTTTTTATTTTCCATAATATTTCTTAATTTTATTTACTTTTATTTATTATTCTTATTTTCCATAATAAATTACAAATTAAAATTCTACTGCCTTAAATAATGAATTTTATGGTGAGTTTTTGTAAGCACATCCATAAATATTTTAGCAGAGAGAGATGATGGGTAAAGGAGTGACACTTAATAGAATTACCTATCAGGATGCCTGTGTTTCTATCCAAAGGGAGAAGTGCTTTTCAGCTTGGGTACCCCACAGAGTATGACAATACCCGTTCATAAACTGAACAAAACCGATCAGTTACAAAAAACAAAGAATTGAACATCTTATCTTACACATACATGACTAGTTAGTACTGAGGAATTAAAAATTAGTCTGAATACCACTCTGAATAACAAATATTTTATGTGTATTTAATTTTCATTTATTTACAAAATAAAATTTATATTGTCCTCAAATATAGTAAACATTCAGCCATAACTGACAAATTCTATTTCTTGTCCTTACAATAAATTCTTAGCATCTCATAAAGTCTTATGTCACAGTATAAGATAAATTCTATTGAGAAAAACTGTATTGAGAAAAAAATCTGTATTTCCTTCTGCTAAGTACCTAGTGTTCTACTAGCCTTGACAACAACTTCAAGTTTTTTCTTGGATCCCAACAGAGATGCAAGTGGAAAAATAAAAACTTCATGAAGGCAGTACTATGATTGTGAATTCTTGGAGTGTGTGGAAAATAGACAGTATATTTAATATATTAACTATATTAAATATATAATATATTAAGTATATAATTAAATATATAGTAAATTAAATAAATATATATATACTATATGTTAAATACACAAACATACACACACACACACACACACACATAGACTGGTATATACTAGTTTGTTTCAAATGTGATTTGAAAATGTGATTTTTTTTTCCCTCCAAGTTTACCTTTTCTTTCAAAATGTAACCTTCCAAACATCCTAGAATTCTTTTTAAGTCTTCACTTTTTACCTGATGTGGGCCAGAGGCTTCACTTTCTCCTCCATCACTTTCAACAATACAAATCATGTCCCCAGTGCTCCTTAACCCTCTGGGTTCAGTAAAGCTTTATTTTAAGTTTCTGTAGATTGCTCTTAACTTCTAATTTGTTTAGATATGCACTTTAAAGGATGTTTGTCTTGTCCAGTATTTGCCTTATGCCAGTATTACTAGGTTTTTATTTTATTTATTTCTAAGCATGTAGCTTATTATATTTTTGAAATCAAAGTATCATAGCACTATGATATCTGTTAATAGATGTGGAAATTTTCCACATTTTTTTTAATTTAAAAATTATCTTGTTTCTCTTTATGCTTGTATTTCCTTCACTCATTTTAAGATAACATTTTTCTCTAAGTGTTGTGAAAAAGTAGCATTGAAGTTTTTATTGGATTGTTTTTAAAAGTTTGGATATATTGATCTGTTCATAATTTTGAATGTTGCCATCCATTAACATGGGCAATCTCTCCTTTAGTCGGATTCTTTTTAAAGTGATATTTGTAATTTCTTCATAAATGTCTACTAAAATTTGGTATTTTCTAAGAAGCTTATGTTATTGTTGATGGAAAATTTATCCTGTTGCTTATTTTTTTTTAGTTAATGTTTTTTATTAATCCCTATACAATTCCTTGTCTTCTGGTTTGTTGAAGCAATAGGTCAGACATTTACTACAATGATGTCTGTTAAAGTGGTTAGCCATAAAATCTTCAGCACCACATTCATCTGTAGGGCACTCCCCACAAAGACAACTGATTTTGCTATTCTCATCCACTTTAAAATATTTCAGAACAGCCACTTTAACCTTCTTTTTCTTATTCTTATTCTTGGGAGTGGTGTAAGACTTACTCTTCCTTTACTTGGCACCACGAAGTCTCAACACAAGATGAAGAGTGGACTCTTGGAATATTGCAGTCAGACAAAGTACATGTATCTTCCCATTGCTTACAAAAATCAGTCTCTGCTGATCAAGAGGAATTCCTTCCTTGTCCTGGATCTTGGCCTTTACCGTTTTCTATTGTACCTGGGGTTCAACCTCGGGAGTGATGGTCTTCCCCATAAGGGTTTTCACGAAAATCTGTATCTTGGTGGTGGTTCCACCACAGATGGTAGATCAGAAAGGGATTCTATTGTATTTTTTAAATTAGTTATTGCAATTTTATAAACTCAATGATCATTTGCATATGCTTATCCTCTATCCACAAATTTTAATTTTGATTTTAAAATACTTCTTGATATACTATTTAGGCAGTTATATTTTCTGCAAATGATATTTTCATTTCTTTCTTGCCAATAATCATGATCCTCATTTCCCTTTTCTTGTCTTACAGAATTAGCTAACTTCCAGTATAATGTGAAATGTCTGAGGTATAGTAATTTTTGTTCCCACTAAGCTGAATTGAAATGTTTCTAAAGTTTGATCACTATGGATGACCTTAACTCTACATTTTTAAGATCCCCTTTACTAAGCTAAGTTCCCTTCTATTCTTAGTTTTTAATGATGTATGTATTTTGGGGTGCTGGATGGCTCAGTCAGTTAAGCGTTCACTTTTGCTTTGGCTCAGGTCATGGTCTTGCGGTCATGAGATCTGGCCCCTAGTGGGGCTCTGTGCTTAGTGCAGAATCTGCTTCAGATCCTCTCTCCCTTTCCCTCTCCCTCTCCCGCCAGCTCCTGTGTGCTCTCTCTCAATCTCTCTCTCTCAAATAAATAAGTAAAATGTCTAAAAAAATAATAATAATAAAATGTATGTATTAAAAAATCATCTATACACTTAAACTTTAGTTATTTTTTACTTTGGTTTTTACCTTTATATGTTTTGTATTTATTCAGTTAATGTGGTATTTATTAATAAACGTTCTCATGTTTATCTAGAAAAAATACTGCTGAATGTGATATGGGTGGATTCTTAGAAAGCTAATAAATAACACCCTTTCCTTCATCTAAACAATTAGAAAAAACAATTTGGTTGATTGATGAGAAAGGAAGATCAAAGGAAATCAGATTATTATTTATATTCCGAAAAAAGACAGTGATAGGATACTGTGGCTTATTTTTCTTACCCATGTAGACTTGCTAATTCTTCTGTTCAAAATTAGATAGATTTCCTCTTGGGGTCATTCACACTGCTGGAAAATCCCAAGTCTTTCCATTAAGGTTCTGCTGTGGTAGGTAATCTTTGGGTTTTCCTTGTTTTCTTTTTTTTCTTTAATTAGATTTCTAATTTGCCTTTCTATGTCTATTATTGTCACATTTATTTATGTACTTACATATTTAAATATATAAATATATCTTTATGAGAATGGAAATCTCTAGTTTATTTGTAGTATACATTTGCTTTATCTAGTAGGTTTTATTATATATTAATTCATTGAAATTCAGTTCTGTTTCAAAAGTATTCTGATTTCTATTGTAGACTATATATTTTTTCTATTTTTCTGTTCAAAAAAGACTATTTCTTTTTTTACTCTATTTGTGTGTAGATCAGATTAGTATGTCCTGGTAGTTTTAAAACTTTTTATTTATTATTAAGATGAGTATTTATTATTATATTTGTGGTTACAGAGTTTGTTCACTGATTCAATAAATATTTATACATCACCCACTCTGTGCAAGATACTTTTCTAAGAACTAACACTACATCAGCGAATCAAACAGATACAAACCCATAATTTAATGGATTGCATATTCTAGGAAGAAATTTGGGAGGGGAAAGCAAGATAAAGAAGCAAAATTCATTGTATGATAAAATCTAAGAGAAAAAAAAAGAGCCTATAGGGAAAAGGAATAAGAATATCAAGAATTATAATGGGTCCAAATGTTTATCCTGCTTACAGACCAACACATTAGCTCACCACAATATTATGGATATTGATTAAAGAGATGAGACTCCTGGGTCAGAGGTAAATGACATTATTACTGACGGGATAGCAAAAATCATGAACATTAGCATATTTGCCTCAGTTCTGCTTGAACCTGAGTCCCACAGGGGCAACACTGATAGGCCAAGAAAGATGCCTGTACCCACAGTTTGTTAAATTACAGAAGAGGAACCTGGAGCATAAAGAACCTGAATCTTTTATAATAGAGAGTAAAAATACCTGTCATTTGTTCTGAAGGAGACACAATATTTTCCAAGATTGTTCATCATACAAATATACCAGAAAGATAGTCCAAAAAAAAAGCCAAAACAAAACAGTTTGTGTCTTTGTTCACAAGACCTGCAGAAATGTAAAAGAGTCAAGTGTCTCCCCGTAATATTCACCTCTTGCTTTTACAACATCTTGGCCTCAGTTTAATTTCCTCATGTGTAAACTGCTGTTGGGCATTCTGCATAATGTGACTAACAGTGGCTGAGATCAAATCTGTTCTATATGTCTCACAGGGAACTTAATTAAGGCTGTCCTCTACAGGACTCCAAGCAGCAGAATTTATCAGAGAACAGTTCACCAAGGGACCGTGTTTAAGCTCATTTCAGAGAAATCATCCTAGTCATGTGAGGGCTACAAGATCTACTAGTAATGTTTCTTTAAATATTTGCAAGTATTTCATGACCACTTGTAAGGTGTATGTCACGATTTAAGGAGGGAAATAAATTAATTCCTAGGGTTGAATCCAGAGCAGAAGCATAGTTCCCAAGGCCCATAGAAAGAAAGTGTTGGTTTCAACTATTGGGGCCTTGAAAGTTGTACTTACATCTGCTAAGAGGCAGAAGTTGACAATACCTCCAACATAACCTCACAAATGAGTGGTAGGTCCGAGGGTTTCCGGTTCAATTGAATAATTGAGTTCAGTTCTTGTTTTTGGAGGGAAAGTTATTCCAACCTGCCTAACTTGCCCAAACCAACAACCAAATGGCGTTCCTTCAGCCCATGGAAGGACAGAGAAACAGCCAAGAGGATAGGAGTGAGAAAAACATCCTGAGGTATTGACAGGAATTTGTGGGGGACATACAGGATCCAGGGCCATCCCTTTTGTTTCTGACAGACACTTCAAAAGCTAAGGAAAAGAGTGATCAGATTGTGACAGGGTTTTTTTTGACTGCCAGAAAAAGTGAGCATTATAAGTATGCCCACATAATCCCAAGGAACTTTACTTAGTGCGCAGTCCTCTCTGAATTGTGTCAGCAATTACCATCTACCTCTGCTGGTAGAGGTTTGATAAAAATGCAGTCAGGACTGAGGCAGCTGAGGCTCTGACTTGCCCACTAACAGGGCATCATCTAAAGAGTGAGATCTTAGGACATCAGAGATAGAGACACACATGCTAAATTCTGACTAACCTACTGGGGGGAAATTCCAAAAAGAATTTGTCTCATTAACATTTCTCCACACGAAACTCTCCATTATCATGATAATACTCCCTGGTACTCACGGTAGAGTGAAGTTCAAACATGTAACTCATTAATTTCTGTTATGCCCTCAGATGTAGAAGCAACAATAGTTTATTGATTTGGCCTAAAGCATCTCCCATACAAGGTCATGTTAGTGCCCCTTTCCCACTGTGAAATTTGCCAAACCCCATCCACTGAATTTGGGCACCCCTACTGCCCGAGTATAAGGCAGGATTGTAACTTTGGTGCCTGCATCTAAGAGAGACACGGAAGTTTTATTTCTTCTCCCCCCCAAAGTTACTCACAATACACAGACCAATGTATATGGTTTCCAGTTTTTATTGTGAACAATGTGTCTTTGGCCGACCTCTAATCATCTCAAAGTATGTTAGATGTTAGATCAGGGTAGAGAGAGAGGGAGAGCTCAGGGTTGTAGAGAATGTGGTTCCTTACTCTTCTCTAGTTATCAAGGCCTTTGAGGCACAGTGGCATTCCAACATTCTAAGAACAAAGACTAACAAAGAAAATTTGTTTATAGGTCCAGCGTCAGTATGATAAAGCATGGGAAAATGATGGATTTGAAACAAATAGAAACTAAATCAGTAAGTGACATGGCCCACTCTTTTGGCCACTCACCTCCCATATATACTATTCTTGAAACCTAGTAAGATGCAGCTATTTCTCTTTCAGATATGGTTTTACTTTCTTCCCAAAATACAGAGGCAGACATTCTCAGTACTAATTGTATACATCTCCAGTTATATTAATTACTTAATTCCTGTCAAATTATTACTGATCATGGTGTTCAGTAGTACTTTAACAGAAATTTAGGAGAAATCAATAAGACTTAATTGTGGAAGTTAACAAAAATTATGTATGAAATAAAAATGGGGGGCACCTGGGTGACTCAGTTGGTTAAGCATCTGCCTTTGGCTCAGGTTGTGATCCTGGAGTCCCGGGATTGAGTCCCACTTTGGGCTCCCTGCTCAGCAGAGAGCCTGCTTCTCCTTCTGCCCCTCACCCCGTTCATGCGTGCTCTCTCTCTCTTGCTCTCAAATAAATAAATAATCTTAAAAAAAATAAAATAAAAATGGAAAGAAACACAAAGAACAAAATTGTATATATGCACACACATACATGTAAACATAACAAGCAAGGAGAAAATATGCAAAGCTACTAAGGTCATCATTGTGAGGCCATAGTCAACAGCTATGACTTCATTCTTCTACCATCCATTCCATATTTCCCTTGACACTGGTAAAATCTTCAAATGGTCTGAGTTCCTTACTTCGTTGAGTTACATAAATCTTCATTTTTGAATGGTGTGGCTTTCACAATTTCTGCCTCATTTTGGATTCTATAGCTTCCTGTTGATTTTTCCTATGGAAATGGAAGTACTAAGAAATGTCCTAAGAGAATCCCCTGGTCTCCAGACATTCTCTTTCTTGTATTCATCATACAGCTGTAATCCAATTTCTTTTGGGTAACCAAAACTAATCATTCTGTCCGGTAGAACTACCCCTTTTTTGACATGATGTTTTAGTGGCATAAGTATCCCAAAATGACTAGGTGCTGATCTCATCTTCCAAATCAATGGAACCATTGTTGTGTCCATTAGTGGAAGGACTACCCAAGTGAGAAATAAGATATCCAAACTGTCAGGTAAAAGTCATTGGTATAGGAAGCAAAACTTTCCTGATTGGCTGATTAAGAATAATGGAAGACTTACATGTACTTCCATTCCTTGATTCCCAGACCCATGTATTCGGGTTATGGGGGGAGACTGCACCATATTATGGTCCTTCATTGAAAGCAAATCCTTATTTGATGGAGTCAAAGCTCCATCTATTCAGAGTGTTGTGTCCTGATAGGTGCCATAACTGAGTCTGAAGACATTCATTCGGAAGGTTCTGAGTAAGGGGATTTGTATTAAGATCAGTTAATTGAATGGGTGTGAACTCATTGTTTTATTTCCTTTTCAATAAAAGTAATTTCTTCATCAGAAACTGTACTCTGTATAGTATATAATGATAGATAAACATTCTGGATGTGCGTGGATGGTGGTGCCAGCAGAAACATTACAGGCAAAGAAGGCAAAACTGTATCCAGAAATTGTGTCAATTGTAGTGAAGACAAATCTCTATCTCTTAATAATGGAAGATATCCAATGAAATCAGCCTGCCACAGATTGCTGGCTGGTTCTCTGGGTAATGGTTCTATATTATGGGTTCAATGTTGGACTCTGCTCTTGATCCGTAGCTGAACAGTAGTGGTAAGAGGTAAGTCTATGTTGTTAAACCCATTACTAGACTCCTTTCTGCCAATATGACCACTTTATTTATGAGCCAGTTGAACAAGTACTTAAGATATCTGGGGAAAGAGTATGACTCACATCCACAGAGCATATTATTTGTCTATATGATTACTAAAATCCTCTGATTAAGCAGATGCCCTTTGGTGGGCATTCAAATATCTTTAAAGTCTGTACCTTTTCTGAGAGATTCGTCTACATATCTGTTTTTTTTTTAATCCACATCTTTTCTCACATTCAAATGTGGTATAGGTTGCCTTCAATCCAAAAAGTTTACTATGCATTATGCTGCAAGGTATAGCAACTTTTCTTCACCTTAGAGGGGTTGTCTTGGCATGCTACAGACCACTGAACCCCCAAAAACTTCATTTAAGTAGCAAGCCCCTAAGGTTTTGTTGTGTTTATCTCCTACCCCCTATTTCAAGGGTTGAAAAACTTTTTCTGCAAAGGACAATATAATAAATATTTTAAAATCTGTGGTAGGTATGATGTCTGTCACAACTACTCTGCTGCTCTAGTATAAAAATAACCAAAGACAATATGTAAACAAATGATCATAGTTTCGTCCCAGTAAAACTTTATTTCTAAGTTTGAGATTGTCCATCTCTCCTCCAGTTGGAATATGTCATACTAAGATATGACATATTCCATATCTTCTTACTCATTACTTCTTACTCATTAGATCTAATCAAAATGATGCCATTGGTAATGAGCAGTGGAATGTGAAAAAAAATAAAAGGAAAAAAATCAAAATATTTACAGACAATAGTAGGACAAAGAACAGAATTGACATTGCCCTGAGACAATTGTGAAGCCACACTGTTGGCCCTACTAGGTAAGGGAAAATTCCTTCTCATATTCTATATTGATATAGGGAAGCCAGTATTAGCCAAACCAATAGCTGCATACCAAGTGCCCGGGGTGAGGATTTGCCCAATAAAGGTATTACATCAAAACAGCAGTTGCAACTCAAGTTAAAACCAGAATAGGCTGGAAATAATACAGTTATTATTCAAGTACCCTCTGACTTGTGTGCAGACTAAACAGGTGACATACCTTGAATTTAATAATTGTTACTATGAATGATTTTTTAAATACATTTAAAAATTAAAATTAAAAAATGGCATTATCACCTGCAGTTTCACCAAGGACATGACAGTGCTTCTGTTTAATTATCTTGGTAGAGGGGAGACTAGGAGGAGTCTCATTATGATAGAAGATGACTATGACAGAGTTGAGGACAATGGACATACACTTGCAAGGCATGTGCCCCAGAAAAAAACTCATGACAGGTTTTCAAGTATAGAAAGGCAAGTTGCTGAGAAGAAACACCACGGCATGACACTTCTATTAGCAAGGAAGGCTGTATAATTCAGGGTCCAAAATCCTGAGGTTCATCTGGGTCCAAAGTTTCCATTCCAAGTTTCAGGGTCCCTCATTTTTCCTAACCTACACCCTATTTATCACATGAGAAACTTGAGGCTGTAAATCCAGCTGTCATTGCACACAATTAAATTTTTTTTTGAGATTTTATTTATTTATTTGAAAGAGAGAGTAAGAGCGAGCAAAAGCCAGCGAGAGAGAGAGAGAGAGAGAGCATGAGCAGGGGAAGCGGCAGGCAGAGGGCAGAGGAAGAAGCAGGCTCTCCACTGAGCGGGGAGCCTGATGCAGGGCTCGATCCCAGGACCCCGGGATCATGACCTGAGCCGAAGGCAGACACTTAACTGACTGAGCCACCCAGGCACCCCCACAATTAAATTTTGTATTTCTTTTTAACAATGTTGGTTCTGATGATACAAGAAGTAACAGATCATTTTATGGCTGTTATGGAAGTTCTGTAGTTTTCAGACTGAATTTAAACTGAGAGTTAAAGACTTGAGCTGGTCATTTTCTTTCTATAAGCGGTGCATTCAAAGGAATGCATATAACACCACAGTCAGACAGTGGTCCGTAATTACCCCGGAAACAGTCAAGTGGAGCAGCCTCTTGGGCTCTCAAGGTACCTGTTTCTGTTAGAATTTTATCACGATCAACCCCATGTGATGACTTGATAAATGAGATGCCACTCCATGCTGTGCATTACTAGCTTCCCAGTGACCATTTACAAGGAGCTCAGCACTGCACTGAAACCCAATCCAACCCATTGTAGAGAGGCTGTGGGCCAGAATCACTCCTAGTGTCAACTCTGTATCAGTCAGATCCAATCGGGAGTCAGGAAAAGCTCTTATTTTGAGAAAGGGAATTTTAACAGAAACAGTGTTCAATTAGGCAAAGGTGGTTGACTACTTAAAGAGGTAAGGAAATACTCAGGAGATCTAAAATTAGTGAAGGCAAACACAAAGCTACTATCTATAGTCGAGTGATGACAAAGGAAGATGCCCACCCAAAGACAGATTCAAATTTCTTTGAAAAGGGTTAGACAGGGGCGCCTGGGTGGCTCAGATGGTTAAACTGCTGCCTTCTTCTCAGGTCATGATCCCAGGGTCGTGGGATCAAGTCCCGCATCGGGCTCCCTGCTCCTCAGGGAGCCTGCTTCTCCCTCTGCCTCTCTCTCTCTCTCTCTCATGAATAAATGAATAAAATCTTAAAAAAAAAAAAGGGGTTAGACAAACTCAGAAGCCAACAGCCTTACTGGTGTCAAAGCAAGTTGCCTGAGAGGGCAAGCTGGAGCTACACTGTTGGAGTCACCCATGGTTGTCACAAGGTGTGGTCTAGAGACTTGGTGTGCCTGACCTGTACCTAGCGGTCACTAGGTGGGGAGAGTTAATGGAGCGCACTGCCACAGCTGCTATGGAAGTGGCTCCTTGCTAGGGAAACGCAGGTAGTAAGAAGCAGTTGTTAGGTACGGAAATAGTTGTCTCAGGGGTGGTAGAAACTTACTCATAGAAATAGCCCACTGACTGGGAGAGTGTGGCCTGAAGTGGTAGCAGGGATGCTCTTTACATCAGGTCCTAGGGGTAGGTAGACAAATGTCTCTTGACAGCTTGACTAAAACCTGCCATTAAAGCATCCTCGTGTTGGGAGAGTCTGTGAGGTCTACTAATATTGTTGGGAAAATATAACTGAAAACTAAATCTCCTGCTACTCGAGAAAACCTCTTTACAAAAGGAGAAGAGAAATAAAGCCAGTTTTATTATTGAAAGAGTATGAAACCATCATGTGATGTGCATCACAGGCATTTCCTAAATAGATTGCAAAAAAAACCACTACGAAATCTTACCATTGTACATAGCCAAGTGATATATTTTATACATTTTCAGGATAAATAATAACTAATCCTTGATTAAGAGGACTGTACGGCACCATTTGTTACATATAGCTCATCCTAAATCACCTGGTAATTGGAGTAGCCACTTGTTTTGCTAAATGCTTTTAAAAGAAAAAAAAATATTTCTTGTATCTTTACGACAGGAGAAAGGCTAGGTTTGGAGCTTGGAGCCAGGAAAGTGGGAGACAGGGCTGACATCTTGCATTTCAAGAGATGGCCCCCAAGCCTTGACAGGCTCCCCAGTTCCTGGGATACTCTTTCACCCATTGCATAGATTTACTTACAGTTCAAAGAGGCAAAGAAAGAACGTATGTTTTCTAAAGTAAACACTTCAAAAAGGGAAGGAAGTTGGAAGTCTCTTCCCTTATTTTTAGCAAGGAGAATTAAACTTCCATTTGCAATATGTGTTTGTTCTTACAATATGAGCATCAATGGGTCTCAGCAACCATGCTTAATAAAGGAAGCCTGGAAGCAGGACCACAACTGGGAAAGGAAGTGGCGTCCTACCTTGGTCTCCTTCCAGTGTCCCTAGAGTGCTCTCTCTTGACAAAGCTGAACATGTTTGCTAGCTGTAAAGAAGAGATTTTTAGGAAGAGGGTATTGCTCTAGACAAAGAAGGGTTGATTAGGAGCTGAGGGACGATAAATTGATAACCTTGCCCACATCCTATACACACTTTGCTTACTCTACTTTTTATGTCTAAAATCCCAAGATATTACATCATAAAAGCATATATATATAAATTATTACTCTTTATTGCAACAAGGGCCCCATGTGGGACCCCACTGTTGTGTGGTACTATCATTTAATCTATCGATGGATAATAAGTTGTATCCACAATGCACAGTTTAAAACTGCAAACACTACTGCAACAAGATATACTTGCATATGTGTATTTTTGGATTTTTGCCCGTGTATTTTAGAATAGATTTCTTGAAATGAGATCTCAGTGTAAAAGGGGAAACGCATATGTAATTTGCCAAATTCCCTTCCATAAGGTTGTACCATTTTGCTTTCCCAACAAAAATGTGAGTTCTTGCTTCTCTGTAGCCTTGGCAACCAAGTATTTTTGCAAACTTCTGAATGTTTGCCAATCATATAGATAAGATATGGTGTATAAGCAAAGCTGTAATTTGCATTTGTATTTAGTTATATCGTTTAATCCTCTCTTTTAGAGAGTTTATTGTCTTTACTCTTAAAGTAAAAGAAGTGAACTTAGAATTTGAATTTGGAATGCTACCCTAAGCAGTCTTCTTTTAATCTCCTAGACATATGGATCTTTTTTTTAATATTGATTCAAACACAATAAGGCATTTATTAATGAGTAAGATATACTTCAGAAACATGCATTGTTTCTGGAAACATGGTTATTATATAAAGAATTAATATAGAAACAATTTATTAATAGATTTAAGGGGATTGGCAAAGTAAGCTGAGAACTCCTTATAAAAAGTAGGAAGATAAATATTAGAAAAACCACCTAAGACACGTGGAAAAACAAAAACAGATACCTGTGAATCTTGGAGAGAAAAAAAAATGTGAAGTTCAAATGAGAAGTCAGAGGAGGTACAGTAATATTGCTGATTAGATCTGTCTTAAGGTAAGACGCATTACTTGTTCTAGAAAAAGTAGAAGAGGACAAGATACAGATCTTTCTTCAAAAAAGCATCTCTACAATAAGTTTCAACAGTTACATTTACATTTAGAAATACAAGTTAAGAACTATTTTCATAAGGAAAAAACAAAACACACCACAACAAAACAAATCTCCACTCAAGCATTTCAATCTTAATGCCACCCAATCATAACCAAACATTTTGGACTAGTTTGTTTGTTTGTTTCTTTGTTTTTTGCACGATTAATTTAATGGTCTGTTTCTTCTTCTCCATTTCCCCACAAAAGAATACTATTTTTAAAACTTACTTTTACTAGGGTATTTATACTCCATTTAATTTTTAGAAATAACTGGCTTTGACTACAAATATCCGCTATATCGTTATGATGGCAAACTCATGGAAATCAAATCTAATTTATGTGAGCTTATATTTGTTCACTTAACTACCAAATTGACCTGGGCAATAACCAATCCCACTTTTGTTTGGTGAAAATGCATAGAATATATATGAGTGAAGTAGTGTGCATTAGGGTGGGTGAGGTGTAAGAGAAGTGTTTATAAATTCTACAACAAAAAAAAAACCAAAAGAAAATTTAGTTAGATTTAATAGAAGCTGACATACTTCAGGTGTTTTTTAACCCCATCACTTTTTATGTGGGTGTGACTCTCAGACAATATCTCTGAAAGTATTGTTTCTTTTCCAAATTCATTCACCTCAGTCTCAGCAGAATAACTTAATTAACACACAAAGTATGAAAATAGTGTCCCTCATATTTATAAATAAATGAATTTTAAATACTTATGTACCTTGGGTCATCATCCTCTCAACCAAAATTTTAATTTGCATTTGACTTAAACACAGTTGTTTTTCAATGAGTTTCAGAAACATCAACTTCATACATACAGAAAAAAAAATGTAAACTGATTTCTCCATGTGAAAAAGATTGGAGTTTTTATTTAAAACAAACAATATTGGGACACCTGGGTGGCTCAGTCGATTAAGCGTCTGCCTTCGGCTCAGGTCATGATCCCAGAGTCCTGTGATCCAGTCCCACATCAGGCTCCCTGTACAGTGGGGAGCTTGCTTCTCCCTCTGCCTGCCATTCCCCCTGCTTGTGCTCTCTCTGTCTCTCTCTCTCTCTCTGACAAATAAATAAATTAATTAAATCTTTAAAAAAATAAAACAAACAATATAAATTTGTCAGTGTAATTTGATGGCCGCTTTAAAAAGCAGATGTAATCTTAGGCTTAAGTTATACAAGAATAAAATATAAATCTAGGGAGGAGATAGCCTCATTATATAGTTTGATGGTTAGAATTTATCTAGAGATGATATAGAAAAGCCCACATACAGTCTCATTGTAATTATACATGCAAAGAGTTCACTACCAATGTTAATTTGAGATGGTGAGGACATAAAAATACTTTCACTTGTGACCTTCAAGTACTCACTCTAAATCAGGTATCAGTAAATATAGACAGGTCTCAGAGATTATACCAGATGTAAGAGGTTCTAAAAATTTACAAACAGTGATGAAATGAATGAATAGTAAGAATTTGCACTTAAAACATGACAAATGGGAGGTTTCTAAATGACATTAGAAAAATGATATCTGCTCAATATAACCTTTTGCAAATATTTAAAACAATATTAGAATTAAGACTGACAATCTTTGTGGTAGACTGTGTTTATTAAATGAGAGTGGACTGGCCATCCCATTTGTTCCTTCTTGCTGTTAGCCAAGAGATGGATGGTCCTTTGCTTGAGGTAGAGGATATAAGAATCTACAAGGCACGGTTCCTGCTCCCCAATTTACATCAATCCATTTTTGTTAAAACAATTTTGGTACCTTTTTCAGTAAGTTAACCAGATGATTTTCACTGGTTCTTTGTTTTTTTTTTCTTCTTAAGAATACTCCTTCCCCAACACACACACACACATACACACACACACGTACACATATGCACAGAGCCATGAGTTTGTAATTGTTAATTTTCTTGACACTTAACATATATTTCACCCGGATAGCATAAATTTAGATTGAATTTCCAGTGTAGAGTTTTTCCGATTTGTAAGCACTTTTATTTCCTTGTTTTTACCTTGTTCCTTTTAAGAGTATGTCACTATCATATGACCTCACTGATATGAGGAATTCTTAATCTCAGGAAACAAACTGAGGGTTGCTGGAGTGGTGGGGGTGGGAGGGATGGGGTGGCTGGGTGATAGACATTGGGGAAGGTGTGTGCTATGGTGAGCACTGTGAATTGTGCAAGACTGTTGAATCACAGACCTGCACGTCTGAAAAAAATAATACATTATATGTTTAAAAAATGAAGAAGAAGAAGAAGATAGTAGGAAGGGAAAATGAAGGGGGCAAATCGGAGGGGGAGACGAACCATGAGAGACTATGTACTCTGAAAAACAAACTGAGGGTTTTAGAGGGGAGGGGGATGGGGGGATGGGTTAGCCCGGTAATGGGTATTAAAGAGGGCATGTACCGCATGGAGCACTGGGTGTTATATGCAAACAATGAATCATGGAACACTACATCAAAAAGTAATGATGTAATGTGGGGTGATTAGCATAACGTAATAAAAAAAAGAGTATGTCAAATACCATATATATAGATTTTGTCCATGTTGAAACTCTACTAGCATGGCTAAGACATACTAAATTCCTCTATCACTTTACAAATTCTGGCGTGTGTTTGTTTTTCTATTCGTAGTTTACCTGGGGAGATACAGATAACATTTATGATCTTTACTTGCTCATATGAGAATTGCTGCTGTTAAAATACCCTGAAAACAGCATTTCAAATTAAGCCAAAAATGATTTGCCCCATGCTGTTGTCATCTTGTGTGAGACTTAAACAAGAAACAACTGTGAAATAAAAGCTACTAGTAATGCCCAGAAAACTGAAGTGAAACATAAAGAAACTCAACCATGACGGGATAGTTCATTTTCTTTCCCCATGCTTCTACTAAATGAAAAGGAGATGATAATGTGTGACATAAAGTTGAAAGAGATCACAAAACAACAGATATTAATTCTAAATATAGTAAGAATGTATAAAATGGATCATTTCTCTAGTAGTTTGGTCTTCATATAATTAAATGACTATGCACTACTGGTGTATTAAATGGTGATCCATTGAATGTGATATTCTTTAAAATTAGAAGAAATGACTTCTGAATAATTGAGTTTTTTACAACATGAGTATCAATATTGGAAGAGTCATTTCATATTCTGCTTGTTTCAATTAAAATTACTGCATATTTATTACTGGACCAAGAACACTAGTTTTTAGAGTAATATTTTTCCAAGTCTTTGACTGCTATAGGGGCCATTTTCTTGACAAGTTTTGCTCTATTTTCTAGGTTTTAAACCTCTAGACCCTGCGGTCATGTTAATGCAGTACCTGGTGGAGTAGAAAGAAACTGAACATACTTCAAATCAACTACACTTCAACACAGTGTTCTCTTAAGTTACATGAAGCATGATGAAAATTGTTAATGTATGTGAAATCATTAGTTCCATTTCCAACATTATCCTATTTAAAAGAATCAAATACAATTTGTAATTAACATGGGACTATCAATGAAGTTGTCATTTGGAAGGGTGATTATTAGCCATTAAAAAGTGAAAAAATCTATTTACTCTCACATCTGATATCCTGTGTGGGCATTTTGAAAAGTGCAATAGTATTTGAAGCCATGTTTCAACCCAGAATTCATGTGTTAATAACCCTGTGCTACAATAGCAATTCAGAATAGTTCTATAAAAATCAATTTACAGTTAAATTTATATTTAATATTCACTCTGTGATTTTCTCTTATGAAGTTCTTAGGAAATCTTACTCAAGTTGCACTTTGTTTAATGGAGAGTGAAGCACACATCTGTTTGTACTATTAGCTTATTATTAGGTGAACCATGAGCTTTTAAATTAGTGGCCCCAATATCTAACATTTTAGTATATAATGTTATATAAAAACAAATGAGAATTTTATGGATTTTCTGTTTTTAAACATTTCTTAATATGTGATTGATTCCAAAATTAATTTAGGCTTTTTTAACAATTAATAAAATGTGGCATAGGAACTATGCTTTCAAAGCTCGTTGGGTGTTATTACACTATTCTATCAATTGCATTTTTTATGCATATGTATTATTGAATTTGAGCCTTTTAAAAACTTTATTAAGTTAGTACTATATGCTTAGACAGGAGACACACCAAAGAAATCTTCCCTGAGCTCCAAATGTTAGTAATGACAAAGTCAGGATTCTTTAAAGCAGGCTTGTCTGGCTCTAAATGCGTTATTCTTTGCACTGTGAGGGAGTATTTATTATTTAAAGCTGGCTCTGGAACCTTTTATAACATTTAGTCAATTAAATCTAAATCAGAAGGGTAATATGTTAAACACATAACAGGAGGGTATTTAGTCTAACTGAAGTACAAGAAGGGAACGTTTTGACAAAGTCAATATATTTACAAACACAATAATCTCTCATAATCTTTAGCTTTAAAACTTTCCTCTTATTATGTGTTTGGTTTTCTTTTTATTCTGATACTACAAATATAGATTACCAAAGCTTTGTTTCCAAATAGTGTTTACAAATTAGTTGAAATCATTAAATTAATAATTTTAATATACTTACTTGCTAATGTCTGTGCTAACCCATATATTTCTTCCTAAGACAAGTAAAAATGTTATAGCATTTTCAAGGTTAGAAGCTTTCAGAGAAAAGAAGTTTTCCATCTGTATTTTTTATGATGATATTAGTTGATCTACGTCTGGTATCTCTAACAGATATGCCCTGTAGGGACCAGATTCAATTGAAAGAAGCGGGGGGGGGTTGGACATGAGAAATAAATGGAAGACATTGATAATCAATCATGGAGTTCTTTCCTACTTAGTGTGGACAAGACCTCAAAATCCTTCTCAACAAGTACTCCAGGAAGCCACTACCAATTGATCAGAGTTGGCATGTCAGTTGAAACCTATTTACCATCCCTGCCCTCAATTCCATTCATAACACAGTTGCCAAACTTGTCTTTCTAACATTTCATTCCCCTACTAAAATCCATCGTTGACTTGACATTGCCTTTAAAATGAAACACAAACTCTTGAATATAGCATAAAATGGTAACACAGCTTCTGCTTATTTCTTCAGCCACGACGCCAATCCTACTCTCCCAAATACACCTCAACACAGACACATGTATATACCCTTTCTCTCACTCTCTCACACACACAGTGCATTCCCAAATAGACACACACATACACACATATACCACCACATACTTTAACATACACTTACAGACAGACACATAAAGAGACACACATTTGCACTCAACTCAAATAAGAAAAATTTAAAAGATTATTCCAAATCTTTCAAAAGTTGCATATTTTTTTGTCTCTATTTCACTCCCCATCATCCTTCACACTTTTTGAATTGTGTAATCCCTACTTAGCCTTTCTGACAAATCTCTTCCTTGATTATTGGGCTGAGTTCTGTGTCCAAGATGCCTCTTTTATATTGCTTTTTAGAAAACCATTAGCACTCAGTATTTACTATTGTCATCATATTGACTAGATTGCATTTATTAATATTGGTTTAATTGTCTATATAGACTGAACATATGTGAGAGTAATATGGGATAATTACTTGTTTTCTAATGCATAGAATTTGTATACCATATAATAAACATTCAACAGTTATTTGTATTAATTGAACATATATTGTTTCACTATTTTATAATTTATATACTAATATATATTTATCGCATTATATGTGTTATTATTATAAGTGTTTTGTACGTACTAATTCACTTAACCCTCACAATAGCCTTTGACTTAAAGACTACATTCCAGCTATAGAGATGAGAAACTTGATGTCTTTATTCAATTTTCCCCAAAGGAGACTGGGATGAGGATTATTAAGCAAATGATTTATCTAGAAAGTACTCCCAGGAGAAACCAGAAGGAAATAGAGGAAGCAGGGTGGGAAGGTAAAGAAGCCAAGTAAGGTGTAATTTCTAGCTAAGCGTGACCTTATCCCAGGGGGAAGTTCTAGAATATAAATTAGGCCTTATATATTGTCCTGAAGGCAAATGAGCTGAATTTTTACCCTACTGCATCAGTTAGTCCTTGGCTAACAATACCCCAGGCAGTTATAAGCTTCCAGGCACGTCCTCTCTCTCTACCTACAGTCAAAACAGCTTTAGATGCAAATGGGAGTCTTTTGAGTAGAGTTCCTAATGTTGCAGTTTGAAGCCAGTAACACATAGGTGAAGCTGGAATGAACAAAACAGTTAAAGGGATCTAGATCCAAGGAATCCTGGATGGGTTCCTACAGGCTTCATTATAAGGAAATTAAATAACTTGCCCAAGTTCTCCCAGTTAGACAGTAGAGCTGGAATTGGAATGCTGAGCTTCCTGTTCTCAATTCTGTGTCCTTAACTACTGTACTATACTGTTATTCTTCCTTTATGTTAATTTAGAACTTTAATCATTCAGCCTGGTTTCTACCCAATTGACTAAACTATCAGCTAAAATATGCTACACTCTAAAGTCTGACCAAATCATTCTTTGAGGTTTATATTTTGCAGGGTACAATGTGTATTTTGGTAAGAGTAGGGGCTTTGGGATCAGACAGTTCTGGGTTATAATCCTTGATCCACTCTGTATTATTCAGGGTCTCCAGAGAAACAGAATCAATAGCATGCGTGCATATACAAAGATTTATTTTAAGGAACTGATCCACATGGTTATGAAGGCTAGCAACTCCAAAATATGCAGGGTAGCCTGAAAAACTGGAAGAGCTGATGTTACAGTCCTGGCCTAAGTGTCATCTGTGGGTAGAATTCCCAGTTGCTCGGAGGAACTCAGTCTTTGTTCTAGTGAGACCCTCAACTGACTGGATGAGTCCCAACCAAATTACAGAGGGCAATCTGCTTTACAGACAGCTCACAGATTTAAATGCTAATATTCACCCCAAACCATCCTCACAGAAACATCCAGAAATGTGATGTTTCATCAAATGTCTGGGCATCATGGCTCAGTCAAATTGACACAAAATATTAACCATCACACACACTTTTATAACTACCTTTAAGAAACTTACTAATTTCTCAAACTGAGTTTCCTCTTATATTTTTTTCTTGTTTTCTTTATCTTCTACTTGTTTTCTTTATCTTCTTATCATCATTAGTAATGACAACATTGTTAGTTCAAGCCAAGAATTAAATGGCATAGAATGAGAATAGGACAAAGCACCTAGCAATGTAGCCCATAATATATATTCCGTAAATGGCAGTATTTACAGAAAACAGGTCTAATTACTTCATTTTTCTCCCTCAAAGTTTGTGGGTTTGGAGATTCAAAGCTTGAAAAGGTACATGTTAATGATTAGCTTGTTTGAATGATTATAACGGATCAGAGCATACGATTGTTCCTTTTATACTGCCCATTTCTTTGCCTTTGTAGAAAAAGGAGAAAAAAATACATAATGTTAAGAATCTTAAAAATAATGGTATCGTGAATAAAAGACTTTAATTTTCAAAAAAATAAGAATGTTCCCCTGCTGAAAATGACTCATTTATAATAATCTAAGTTTCAGGAATATATTAGCTGTCTCAGAACCCTTAAGAAATGTTTAATGCAGTATTGCTTTCCAAGTGTTAAATTGTTTTTACTTTTTCTTTTTTGGTGACTGTTAGAAAAGAAACTGAATATCTTATATTATCCAATGTCTACTACACACAGAATGGACAATGCAGAAATGTTTGCTTATAGTATATTGAAAGCAATATTACATTAAAGTTTCTTAAGTTTTATATTCTCATGATGAAGTGAGACTTACAAAAAATAAAAAATGCACACAACACACTATAAAATCAGCCCATCAGACAGGAATTAAAAAGGGGATTCAATAGACAATTAATAATGAGTGTGAGAGGCAGCAAATCAAGGTGATGGGAGGTAAGGACTGACTTACTGTAGAGACCCAATCATGACCCAAAGGAATGGAAGAAGTTGATCACCCAAGAACTAGGAGATAAGTTTTTAGAGATAAGGGAAATCAAATACAAAACACCTGAAATAGGAAAGAAGATAGCATGATATAGAGTCTCAGAGAACCAATGATGCTAGAACATAGTGAGCTGGGGAGAGTAAAGTAACATTAGAGAAGCAGAGGTAGACCAGACAAGAATTGGCCCAATTGTCCACTTTATTCTAAGTTTTTTTTTTAATTTTTTTATTGTTATGTTAATCACCATACATTACATCATTAGTTCTTGATTTAGTGTTCCATGATTCATTGTTTGTGCATAACACCCAGTGCTCCACATAGAACGTGCCCTCCTTAATACCCATCACCTGGCTAACCCATCCCCCCATGCCCCTCCCCTCTAGAACACTCAGTTTGTTTTTCAGAGTCCATCGTCTCTCTTGGTTCGTCTCCCCCTCTGACTTACTCCCCTTCATTCTTCCCCTCCTGCTATCTTCTTCTTTTTCTTTTTTCTTAACATATATTGCATTATTTGTTTCAGAAGTACAGATCTGTGATTCAACAGTCTTGCACAATTCACAGCGTTCACCATAGCACATACCCTCCCCAATGTCTATCACCCAGCCACCCCATCCCTCCCAACCCCTACCCCTCATCAACACTCAGTTTCTTTCCTGAGATTAAGAATTCCTCATATCAGTGAGGTCATATGATACATGTCTTTCTCTGATTGATTTATTTCACTCAGCATAACACCCTCCAGTTCCATCCACATTGTTGCAAATGGCAAGATCTCATTCCTTTTGATGGCTGCATAATATTCCATTGTGTATATATACCACTTCTTCTTTGTCCATTCATCTGTCGATGGACATCTTGGCACTTTCCACAGTTTGGCTATTGTGGACATTGCTGCTATAAACATCGGGGTGCACGTACCCCTTCGGATCCCTACATTTGTATCTATGTGGTAAATACCCAGTAGTGTAATTGCTGGATCGTATGGTAGCTCTACTTTCAACTGTTTGAGGAACCTCCATACTGTTTTCCAGAGTGGTTGCACCAGCTTGCATTCCCACCAACAGTGTAGGAGGGGTCCCCTTTCTCCACATCCCTACCAACATCTGTTGTTTCCTGACTTGTGAATTTTAGCCATTCTGACTGGTGTGAGGTGGTATCTCATGGAGGTTTTGATTTGGATTTCCCTGATGCCGAGAGATGTTGAGCACTTTTTCATGTGTCTGTGGGCCATTTGGATGTCTTCTTTGGAAAAATGTCTGTTCCTGTCTTCTGCCCATTTCTTGATTGGATTATTTGTTCTTTGGGTGTTGAGTTTGATAAGTTCTTTATAGATTTTGGATACTAGCCCTTTATCTGATATGTCATTTGCAAATATTTTCTCCCATTCTGTTGGTTGTCTTTTGGTTTTGTGGACTGTTTCTTTTGCTGTGCAAAAGCTTTTCATCTTGATGAAATCCTAATAGTTCATTTTTGCCCTTGCTTCCCTTGCTTTTGACGATGTTTCTAGGAAGAAGTTGCTGTGGCTGAAGTTGAAGAGGTTGCTACCTGTGTTCTCCTTTAGGATTTTGATGGGCTCCTGTCTCATGTTTAGGTCTTTCAACCATTTGGAGTCTATTTTTGTGTGTGGTGTAAGGAAATGGTCCAGTTTCATTCTTCTGCATGTGGCTGTCCAATTTTCCCAACACCATTTGTTGAAGAGACTGTCCTTTTGCCATTGGACATTCTTTCCTGCTTTGTCAAAGATGAGTTGACCATAGAGTTGAGGGTCCATTTCTGGGCTCTCTATTCTGTTCCATGTGTTCTATGTGTCTGTTTTTGTGCCAGTACAATACTGTCTTGATGATGACAGCTTTGTAATAGAGCTGGAAGTCTGGAATTTTGATGCCGCCAGCTTCTTTTCTTTTCTTTTTCAACATTCCTCTGGCTATTCGGGGTCTCTTCTGGTTCCATACAAATTTTAGGATTATTTGTTCCATTTCTTTGAAAAAAGTGGATGGTATTTTGATGGGGATTGCACTGAATGTGTAGATTGCTCTAGGTAGCACTGACATCTTCACAATGTTTGTTCTTCCAATCCATGAGCATGGAATGTTTTTCTATTTCTTGTGTCTTCTTCAATTTCTTTCATGAGTATTTTATAGTTTTCCGAGTACAGATCCTTTGCCTCTTTGGTTAAATTTATTCCTAGGTATCTTATGGTTTTGGGTGCAGTTGTAAATGGGATTGACTCCTTAATTTCTCTCTCTTCTGTCTTGTTGTTGGTGTATAGGAATGCCACTGATTTCTGTGCATTGATTTTATAGCCTGCTACTTGACTGAATTCCTGTATGAGTTCTAGCAGTTTTGGGGTGGAGTCTTTTGGGTTTTCTACATACAGTATCCTATCATCTGCAAAGAATGAGAGTTTGACTTCCTCTTTGCCGATTTGGATGCCTTTGATTTCTTTTTGTTGTCTGATTGCTGTGGCTAGGACTTCTAATACTATGTTGAATAACAGTGGTGATAGTGGACATCCCTGCCACGTTGCTGACCCTAGGGGAAAAGCTCTGAGCTTTCCCCATTGAGAATGATATTGGCTGTACGTTTTTCATAGATGGCTTTTATGATATTGAGGTATGTACCCTCTATCCCTATACTCTGAAGAGTTTTGATCAAGAAAGGATGCTGTACTTTGCCAAATGCTTTTTCTGCATCTATTGAGAGGATCATATGATTCTTGTTCTTTCTTTTGTTAATGTATCGTATAACGTTGATTGATTTGCAGATGTTGAACCAGCCTGGCAGCCCAGGGATAAATCCCACTTGGTCATGGTGACTAATCCTTTTAATGTACTGTTGGACCCTATTGGCTAGTATTTTGGTGAGAATTTTTGCATCCATGTTCATCAAGGATCTTGGTCTGTAGTTCTCCTTTTTGATGGGGTCTTTGTCTGGTTTGGGGATCAAGGTAATGCTGGTATCATAAAATGAGTTTGGAAATTTTCCTTCCATTTCTATTTTTTGGAACAGTTTCAGGAGAATAGGTATTAATTCTTTAAATGCCTGATAGAATTCCCCTGGGAAGCCATCTGGCCCTGGGCTTTTGTTTGTTGGGAGATTTTGGATGACTGCTTCAATTTCCTTAGTGGTTATAGGTCTGTTCAGGTTTTCTATTTCTTCCTGGTTCAATTTTGGTAGTTGATACATCTCTAGGAATGCACCCATTTCTTCCAGGTTATCTAATTTGCTGGCATACAGTTGCTCATGATATGTTCTTATAATTGTTTGTATTTCTTTGGTGTTGGTTGTGATCTCTCCTCTTTCATTCATGATTTTGTTGATTTGGGTCATTTCTCTTTTCTTTTTGATAAGTCTGGCCAGGGGTTTATCAATCTTGTTAATTCTTTCAAAGAACCAGCTTCTAGTTTCGTTGATCTGCTCTACTGTTTTTTTGGTTTCTATTTCATTGATTTCTGCTCTGATCTTTATTATTTCTCTTCTCCTGCTGGGTTTAGGCTCTATTTGCTGTTCTTTCTCCAACTCCTTTAGGTGTAGTGTTAGGTTGTGTATTTGAGACCTTTCTTGTTTCTTGAGAAAGGCTTGTATTGCTATATACTTTCCTCTCAGGACTGCCTTTGCTGTATCCCAAAGATTTTGAACAGTTGTGTTTTCATTTTCATTGGTTTCCATGAATTTTTTTAGTTCATCTTTAATTTCCTGGTTGACCCATTCATTCCTTAGTAGGATGCTCTTTAGCCTCCATGTATTTGAGTTCTCTCCAACTTTCCTCTTGTGATTGAGTTCTAGTTTCAAAGCATTGTGGTCTGAAAATATGCAGGGAATAATGCCAATCTTTTGGTACTGGTTGAGACCTGATTTGTGACCTAGGATGTGATCAATTCTGGAGAGTGTTCCATGGGTACTAGAGAAGAATGTGTATTCCGTTGCTTTGGGATGGAATGTTCTGAATATGTCTGTGAAGTCCATTTGGTCCAGTGTGTCATTTAAAGTCTTTATTTCCTTGTTGATCTTTTGCTTAGATGATCTGTCCATTTCAGTCAAGGGGGTGTTAAAGTCCCCCACTATTATTGTATTGCTGTCAAAGTGTTTCTTTGCTTTTGTTATTAATTGCCTTATATAATTGGCTGCTCCCATGTTCGGGGCATAGATATTTATAATTGTTAGATCTTCTTGTTGGATAGACCCTTTAAGTAGGATAGAGTGTCCTTCCCCATCTCTTATTACAGTCTTTGGTTTAAAATCTAATTTGTCTGATATAAGGATTGCCACCCCAGCTTTCTTTTGGTGTCCATTAGCATGGTAAATGGTATTCCACCCCCTCACTTTCAATCTGGGGGTGTCTTTGGGTCTAAAATGAGTCTTTTTCAGATAGCATATCGATGGGTCTTGTTTTTTAATCCAATCTGAAAGCCTGTGTCTTTTGATTGGGGCATTTTGTCCATTTACATTCAGGGTAACTATTGAAAGGTATGAATTTAGTGCCATTGTATTGCCTGTCAGGTGACTGTTACTATATATTGTCTCTGTTCCTTTCTGATCTGTGCTGCTTTTAGTCTCTCTCTTTGCTTAGAGGACGCCTTTCAATATTTCTTGGAGGGCTGGTTTCGTGTTTGCAAATTCCTTTAGTTTTTGTTTGTCCTGGAAGCTTTTTAACTCTCCTTCAATTTTCAATGAGAGCCTAGCTGGATATAGTATTCTTGGCTACTTATTTTTCTCATGTAGTGCTTTGAAGGTATCATGCCAGTCCTTTCTGGCCTGCCATGTCTCTGTGGATAGGTCTGTTGCCAATCTAATATTTCTACCATTGTAGGTTACATATCTCTTCTCCCTAGGTGCTTTCAGGATTTTCTCTTTGTCTCTGAGACTCGTAAGTTTTACTATTAGATGTCGGGGTGTTGACATATTTTTATTGATTTTGAGAGGGGTTCTCTGTGCCTCCTGGATTTTGATGCCTGTTTCCTTCCCCACATTAGGGAATTTCTCTGCTATTATTTGCTCCAATATACCTTCTGCCCCTCTCTCTCTTTCTTCTTCTTCTTCTGGGATCCCAATTATTCTAATGTTGTTTCATCTTATCGTATCGCTTATCTCTCGAATTCTGCCCTTGTGATCCTGTAGTTGTTTCTCTCTCTTTTTCTCAGCCTCTTTATTTTCCATCTTTTGGTCTTCTATATTGCTGATTCTCTCTTCTGCCTCATTTATCCTAGCAGTTAGTGCCCCCATTTTGATTGCACCTCATTAATAGCCTTTTTGATTTCGATTTAGTTAGATTTTAGTTATTTTATTTCTCCCGAAAGGGTTTCTCTAATAACTTCCATGCTTTTTTCAAGCCCAGCTAGTATCTTTAAAGTCATGATTCTGAACTCTAGGTCCAACATCGTACTAATGTCCGTATTGAGTAGGTCCCTGGCTGATGGTACTATCTCTTGTTCTTTTTGCTGAGTTGATTTTTTTCATCTTGTCATTTTGTCCAGAGGAGAACAGATGAATGAGAGAACAAAATGCTAACAGGTTAACAATGCCCCCAGCAAATATACTCTATACAAATCAGAAAAGACCTGAAACCAGGGGAAAAGAAAGGGAAAGAAAGAAAAAAGAAAGAGAAAAGAAAGAAAGAAAGAAAAAGATTAAAAACAAAAACAGAACAATACAAAAAAAACGAATATGATCAAATATGATCAGGCTAGTGCATAGATCAATGCCACACACTAGATTTTGGGTGTATTTTGGTCTGTGAGAAAAAAGTGCCTCCTAAAATTTTAAAGGAAGAAAGACTTATATATGTACAAAATAAGGGTTGGTAGAATGAACGGATGGAAGATGACTGTAAAGATGAAAATTATAAAAGATTTTATAAAAGGAATTGATACGATAAGTTGTTTGAAAAAAGAAAGAAGAAAATTAAAAAAAAAAAAGGGAGACTGTGATCAGGCAGGAGACTAGAACAAAGCCATACACTAGTGATTTTGGGTATATTTTGATCTGTTAGAAGAAACTGTATCTCAAAATTTTAAAGAGAGAATAACTTATATATATATATATATATATGCCAAAAATAAGGGCAACTACTATGAAGGGATAAAATATGACTCTAAAATGAAAAATAAAAAAATGTTTTCTTAAAAAGAGGGATTGATAAGATGTTGGTTGAAAAAGGGAAAAAGAGAAATTAAAAAAACAGTTAAAAAATTAACTTTGAAAAACTAATGAATCATGGTAAAAAAAGCCATGAATTCTATGTGCAGTATTCCCCTAGCGCTGGAGCTCTCCCATTCTCCTTGATTGGTAAACTTGGTCTTGGCTTGCTGGCTATTCGTGCTGATCTTCTGGGGGAGGGGCCTGTTGCCATGGTTCCCAAATGTCTTTGCCGGAGGCGGAATTGCCCCGCCCTTGTCGGTCCCAGCTAAGCAAGCTGCTCGGGTTTGCTCTCAGGAGCTTTTGTTCCCTGCAAGCTTTCCGTAAGGCCTTGGAGGATGACAGTGAAAATGGCGGCCTCCCAATCTCCACCCCAGAGGAGGCAAGAACTCGGGGCTCCACTCCCCAGTGTGCCCCCAGAGAAAAGCAGCCAGTCACTCCCGTGTCCCCGGTCTCTGGCCGCACTCCGTGCTCACCCGGCCTGTGACCGAGCGTTTCTATCTCTGGCACCCGACCCCGTGTGGAGTCTCCAAACCCAGCAGATCTCTGCGGTGTGCTCCCGCTCTACTCCTCCCGGGGGGAGGAAAGGGAGTCTCCCTGGATCTGCCGCTTGTTGGGTCCCTGCTGGAGGGGCAGTGGCCCGAGTGGGCTGCGGATCACAGTTTATGGCCACCCCGAGCTGAGAGCCCGCGCCTCAGCTCCGTCTCTGCAGCCGGCTTCCCCGCTCCGATACCTGGGAGCTCTGCCGCACTCAGGCACCCCCGGTCTTTCTGTGACCCCGAGGGTCCTGAGACCACACTGTCCCACAAGGGTTCCACCTCCCGCTTAGCCACTGGAGCGACGTCCCTCCGCGGAGCCGACTTATAAAAGTTCCGATTTTGTGCTCCGCGGCTCTATCACTTGCCAGAAGCGGCCGATGGAGGCCCCCTCCCCCACCGTCTCTCCTCCCGAATATCGCCTCGGATTCACTTCTCTGCACGTCCTACCTTCCAGTAAGTGGTCGCTTCTCTGTTCAGAGAGTTGTTGCTACTCTCCTCTTCGATCTCCTGTTGAGTTCGTAGGTGTTCAGAATGGTTTGATCCCTATTCAGCTGAATTCCTGAGACCAGAGGAAATCCAGGTCTCCTACTCCTCCGCCATCTTGCTCCGCCCCCCACTTTATTCTAAGTTAATGAGAGCTAGGTGGTCGCAGATCAAGAGTGAAAGTATAATGTAAGTTTTGAGAACGAAGGCGGAGCATGGGAGTATGCAATTTAGAACACTGAAATGAAAATAGGAATCCATTTGACAAAAAGGAAAACAAAAAAACAGGTGTTCAAGATTTTTGTTAGAGGCAAAAGCATAGAGGGATGTTAGGTGTAATGGAATAACTTTTTTAAAATTAAGGGAATTTAGTTCTAGAATCATGGTATTAAATACATAAATCACATGGTGTCATGGCCACACATTCTATCTCCACTACTACAAGTTGGTGGAGATATGACTTAGTGATCTCCTCTTTGGTTTTTCCTAGAACGGTGAAAGAAACACACACTCCCCTTCTCTGACTCACAGCACAATTCCCAATCTCCCTATAGGTATTATCATGACAAAGAAGCCCTCTTTCATAAATAAGAAGCCTTTCCTTATTTTGGTAGCTCTTCCAGCCACATAGTTTCCATAGCAAATTTGTGCTAAAATCAAGTTCTTTATTCACAATTCTTTGACTTTGTCAATCTCTCTAATGCATTTATCTCACCATTGGGTCAATATTTATGAAGACATCCTGTCTTCACTTCTTTCCATAACTCACTTAAATTTTATAATCCATCATAAGTAGTGTTAAATCCTTTTAACTTAACTTATTCCCCTAACACACTTTAATCACAATTGTTTGCTTAATTGTTTAATTTCCTTGACTCTATGCTTCTTGACCTCAAGGATATTGCTTATTTACTTGACAGTTCTTTCTTTAGCACTAAGAAGGCACTATCTATATTTATACTTATATCTTTGTACTAATGTTATAACTGAGTCCAATGATTTATTGATATAGCCAACTTGCCCAGTAAAAAATATCTAATCAATAAGAAGCAGTGTATTATAACAAGAAACAATGATTTAAGAACCTGTTCTGGGGCAAAAAAAAAAAAGGTTATACACATATCTATCTCCTAATTTCCAGGCATACAAAAAATAGGCAAAGTGGAGAAACAAGTTATAAACTAGTAAGTAGACAGATAATACATACATTGCTAATAGTCCCTTTTAGCACTGTAGCTATAAAAACCTAAATAGCAAATAATTCAATTTCAAATTAGTGATGGTATATTTTTATTATGTTCTTTATCAAATTGCTATAGAGAGAAAGATTCTATTAGAACAAAAACTAACATGCTTGCTGCAGCAGCACATACATTAAAATTGGAACTATACAGAGATTTGTAAGGCCCTTGGACAAGGATGACAAACAAATCCCTGAAGTGCTTCATATTAAAAAAAATAACTTATGAAATGTCAATTTAACTTTTATATTAATTTAATCAGATTTGGGGTGACATATTTTATTTTGGTTTTTATTTTGTAGCCAAGACTACAGTGATTTTAAAATATCATTGGTATAATTGATCCCTTTTTTCTGTGTAACTTCACAATGAAATACATAGTATTCTATATTTCAAGACAGAATGATGAAATTCAGTCTCTCAGATGACTGATGAATTCAGGCTGGGAGTTTGATTATCTTATTATTTTGGTCTCATATATATATATTGACATATTATGTGTATATATATAATAGATATATGATTAAATAATATATATTATTACTAAGGAATTTATTTGTGCTTGAATCTTATCCTTTTCTAAAATCCCTTCTAAGACAACTGAAGAATAGCTTTATCAACACTGAACAGACTCTTCAATGACATGTTTGAAATTTGTTGTAGTATTTACAAATAAAAATTTCTCTTTAGTATGTGTGTCATGGGTAATGAATATGACCACTTTCTATGTTTTAGCAAAAGAAATGTATTACAGTTAAAGAGAATCATAATTTCTGGGACCAATAACATGCCATTTTCTCTTATCTTTTGTTATTTAAAAGGATTTACAGAAGACAGAGCTGAGGTTAATAAGACATTTCATAACCCAATGTATTCATTATTCATTGCTGTGTAACAAATTGTCCCCAAACTTAGCAGCTGAAAGCACAGACCACCTATTATCTCATAGTTTCTGTAGGGCAGAAATTTGGGAACAATATAGTTGGATGAATTTAACTAAGGGTATTTCACAAAGCTTCAATCATGATGTTATCTGAGACTACAGTCATTTCAGGCTCATGTGGAGGAGAAACTGCTTCTAAGCACACTTATGTGGCGGTTGCCATAAGACAAGTCCTTACCATGTGGTTATTTCCACAGGAATACAGACACTGTGATAACCTTTCTTTTTCCAAAGCAAAGTAAGATATAGAGACAATTAAAGCTAGAGCAAGAGAGAAACAAGAAAGAATTCCCAAGATAGAAGACTCTTTTTAAAACCTAATACCAGATGTGACATCCCATTATTTCTGCCATATTTTGTTCATTAGAAGCAAGTAAAAAAAGAAAAATATATATAGCCCACATTTAGTGAAGGAAATTATACCAGAGCATTAACCAGGAGCCAAAGTTCATTGGGGGCCATCCTAGAGCCTGCCAACCGGAGTCTTTCCTCAGGTAACCAATGAGTCATCTTTCTACTATGCAAATGTATTCTATCCCCTCCAAATTACCTTGAGTTTCATCCTTATAGCATCATTTCAAAGTCCATAAACCCAACATCTAAATAAGGTCTAGATACAAATAAAGCAACCCAAATGTAGTTGCTTACGTACAGCACCTCAAGTGGGACCTCTCCAAATCTATGGATCTGAGAAAGTACAGAGAGAAGTAACCTGCCTCCTTTTCCCCAACGAACACCCAACATATAATACCAGGATAGGCCGAGGGTGGCCACTACAAGTATTCTCATTCAAAAAAAAAAGAAAAATTGGGAGGACAAAGGAAGAAACTAGTTGATAGTAATTATAACATCCAATTGGACAAATATTGGCAGTTCTGTGAGTAGGTCTCAGTCCAGGGAATATTTTTCTATGAATTTCAATTCTGCCCTCAGTGTTCTTGGTACCATCCTCTTAGTCATGTTCCCTTTTTTTTTCCTTTTTTCATGAAACATAACATGCATCTGCAATGATAGGTAGGCAGTTAGCTAGATATGAGTGGGGAACAGGTGTTTTATGACTGTTAAAAAGTTTCAAACAGCTGGGAGAGACCTCGGGGAACACACATGCACTCTCCCCTATGCCCAGTGCCCTACAGTAATCTATAGCTTCATTGTATTATATTTACTTCGAGCTTTTGACCCCCCATTGTGGAGGATGGCTGCCATGACATTTCCAACAAGCAGCATATGGGGCCAAAAACTCCCTAATACCAGCCAGTGGGAGGAATCCCTTAGATGACTGGAGGCCACCTTAGTCAGAGACTGCCCTGGCTATGATCCACAACCTATCCAAACATGAAAAGAAAAGATGATCCCGGCCCCCATGCTGTTGCCACCTCTGGGCTTGCCTGCACTCCCACCTTCAGAGTGTACTCTTGCTTTAAGAGTTATAAATGTTTACTTACTTGAGAGTTTGGCTCTGAATTCTTTCTTGGCTGATCTCAAGAACTGAGGCCATGGAACAGGATTTGCTACTGACACAGCTGAATAGATCTCTCTGTGTCCTTCTTGCTAATACAGTATTGGGGATCCAAAGGTCTCTCCTAATTTTGTACAATCTCTGACTCTCACTCCAAGCTGGTGATGTTTTTGCCCCTCAAATACCAAATCAGTATCTTAACCTTCTACCTTAGCCCACTAGAAAAAAGGAGCAAACTAAGCTTAAAAATAGCAGAAAGAATGAAATAATAAACAGGCTCTTCACTTTAAATGTACGTAGTGTGAGGGCGCCTGGGTGGCTCAGTTGGTTAAGCGACTCCCTTCGGCTCAGGTCATGATCCTGGAGAACCGGGATCAAGTCCCGCGTCGGGCTCCTTGCTCAGCGGGGAGAGTCTGCTTCTCCCTCTGACCCTCCCCCCCTCATGTGCTTTCTCTCTCGCTCATTCTCGCTCTCTCAAATAAATAAATAAAATCTTTAAAAAAAATAAAATAACTGTATGTAGTGTGATTGTAAATTATATCTCAATATAGCTGTTGTGTAAAAAATTTCAATCAGATGTAATTTGTGTTTTAAAAAATGAAAGTAAGTTCAACATGTTAATGATCACAGATTTTTTCACTTTAATCCTCTTTCTTATTTAGAAAATAAATTTGAAAACTTTTCAAAACTCTTAGCCAATAGCAAGTATAAGGATGTGTCTGTGAGGAGAGACTGGTGATGGTGATAGGTCTCCATATTGGTTAACAAAATTGTGTCTATATTTGTCCCAATAATACAACATCCAGATATTTGGACAAAAAATGGGCCTACTTTCTTCAGCCCAATACCCCTTTTCTCCCCCCTCCCTTGCATTGATTGGTTATTTTTATATAATCTCTTCCAAACCACAATCCTGGTCCAGTACTAAGCTGCCCTCTTGCACTAAAGTACAGTGATTATGCTGTGGCTTTATTTCTCCTCTGCACCCTTCTAAGAGAAGGCAACTCCACTAACATTCTAGATATTGACTCCAAAGTATGAAGGAGAGCTAGAAATAGCTTCTAAAAGACTCCAAGGGAGGAAGGAATTAATAAATCACATATGAAAAAAAATCACATATGAACCAAGAGACTGAAATTTTAGAAAGTGAAATGAGAGGGAAAATGGGGAATGAGAATCAATAATTCTGTCTTCAAAAGTAGGTTCACCTGTGAATGGGTGTGTGTTTTGGATTGCAAGGGGGTGGTAGTAGGAACATGATGATAATTACCTCGTGTGATGCTTAATTTTATGTGCCAACTTGAATAGGTTAAGGGATGCCCAATAGCCAGTAAGTTCTGGGTGTGTCTATGAAAGTATTTCTGGAAGAGATCGGCATTTGTATTAGTAGACTGAGTGAGGAAGGTCTGCCTTTACAATGTGAGTATCCTCCAGTCCACTGAAGGCTGAAAAGAACAGAAGAGGAGGAAGGACAAATTCTCTCTTCTTCCTCTCCCCTCCTGAGCTGAAATGACCATCTTATTCTGCCCCAGAGCTATGGTTCTTAGCCTTCAGACTCTAAGACTTAAACCAGAGGCCCTCTGTTCTTAGGCTTTTTTTTGGTCTCAGACTGGCTTTAACCATCTGTCCTGGTTCTCAGGTCTTCAGGCCCCAGATGAATTACTCCACTGGTTTTCTTTGTTCTCCAGTTTACAGCTAGACCTCTCCACCTCCATACCATGTGAACCAATTCCCATAATATCACTCCCCTTATATGTATTTTTATATATCCCCTTGGTTCTGTGTCTCTGGAGAACCCTGACTAATACACTTGGCAATATCTGAGAATCTACTAACAATAAGAAAGTTTGGAATACTAAAAATTCAATAAAACGAGATAAGAAAAACTGAAATTTTGGTTTAGTTATACAAAGGCAACATAGATCATAATCACTTATTTGAAATGCTTATCATTTTTTTTCTAATTACTCTATAATATATTTAGGGCTGTGAATATCAATATGTGTCAAGTTTTTTGTATAGTTGAATAAAAAGCATACTTTGTTCATTTTACCAAGTTTGCCGCTCAGTTTGTTGTGATTTTCTATCTACAATTGAAAAACTTAGAGAAGACATTGTTTTCAGTCTTATATTTTTTAAGAGGGCAAAATCTGAGTTGAACTGCGTATTTTTCCATTAATATTAGATCACTCCTCTCTTAATGCACAGTTTTCAATAAAATGTTCAGCCTTTTAAAATATGCATTGTTTTATTGTATGGTTTTGTTTCAGATAAGCTATTATTCAAAGCATACCCTATTAAGCATAATTCTTTGTAACTTCAGTTGCCTCTCATATGAAAGAGCTCATTCATCCTCCAAGAAATGACTTAGTACTTATTGCATGTTAAGCATTGTGTTAGATTCAACCAGCTGCTGGGAAAAGACAAAGGCATTGCCCTGAGGTAAAAGACCTTACCAGGTAATGTGCCTCATCTTTAAACCCTCTCTCTCTTTGAAAGAACTCAAAGTGCTTTCTTCCAATTTTGTATCATGGCTGGATTTTTGACTGACAGTTTAGAGAAGGTCCTAAAGACATTATTAATAATAAAATAGTTTCATCTTTATTCAGTTCTGATCAGGTACTAGTCACCAAAGCTAAATACTTTTCCTTTATCATGACGGAAGCATCATGTCCATAATGGCAGTATGAGTTGGGCTCTACTTTTTAATCACTGTTTTAAAGATTTTTTTTCTAACATCCAGAACTGTAAGAGAATAAATTTTTGTCATTTTAAAATAAATAAATAAATAAAATAAAGATGAAATGAGTAAATATTAATTTATAATGATGTCATATGTTCAATGTAAAGACACTAAGTGACTCGGGGCTCAAGAACAACATCATTTTGATTAGAAAATTCATACTTCTAACTAGTTAAACAACTGCTTGTAATTGTTTCTACATCCTTGTGTTCATCTGTTAGACACCATCGGTTTATTATTATTGTTTTAATATTAATGGTTCATTTTTTATTTTTTTTAAAGATTTTTATTTATGTATTTATTTGAGACAGAGAGAATGAGAGAGAGAGAGAGATAGCACATGAGAGGGGGGAGGGTCAGAGGGAGAAGCAGACTCTCCGCCGAGCAGGGATCCTGACACGGGACTCGATTCCGGGACTCCAGGATCATGACCTGAGCCGAAGGCAGTCGCTTAACCAACCGAGCCACCCAGGCGCCCTTAATGGTTCATTCAAATGTACGTTTAAGACTATTTTTTTAAATGTATGCCACTTTGATATATATTTTTTAAATGAAAGATGTATAAATATGATAATACTACATTTAATCAATTTCTAGAATAAGGAACAAAGTGATCTAAAGTCGAATAAAACTTCTAAGTGTGAAACATGAACCTTGCAAGAAATTTCTCTGCATTCTTTCTCTCTCTCATTTATTTTATTTTTATCTCTTGTTCTTTTAGATATTTAGTCCTGACTATCCTAGCATATATATACCTGCAAAATATATGATTAAAACTCAAGTGTTAATCATTATGTTAGGGCCTACCTGCTAAGTACTAAGATAACTGTGGTTCGACTCAGTTTCTTAAATGTTGTATATTTAATGAGTTTTTGTTAGTGGTAGGAACAGTATTAGCAGCACATGTGTATGCACAGGGTGATGGTGGCAGTAGAGGGTAGAATAGTTACAGTCTCCTTTTGTCCTGTATTTCTGTTCTTCAGTCGTTAGTTGTCATTGCACAATCATGCTTAATTCTCTTGAAGAGCTGTTCTTTTCACGAATGTTCCCATGGAATGTAAAATCTGGCTTCTAAAAGAAAGGAACGTTTTGCAGAAGAAACAAACATAGGTGTAACATCCGATAACACAGACATAAATATATATGTATATATGTAACATAATATATAATCTATATAACAGATATAAATATGTAATAGTTTTTATTCAGAGACATAATTAGTTAAAGCAATAACTCTTCACAACAGTGGTAGAGGACAGATATCCCCTTTAAAAATAATGAGTGGTAAGATGCTTTGGAAAGTATGAAGCTAGTTTTGTTTTATCTGTGATTTTTGCCTTTTTTAATTCTATGAGATCATGCTATATTCTTGGGGAAAAATGATTTTACTCCTCTAGATTTCATTTCACCTTCTAATTATGTGGTAAATTTTGAATGAGGTATTTAATGTAGTATCTGAATAGAGCTCTGGTCTATAAGAGAACTAGATGGAAACCAAAAATCATCCTACAAATGCTGCATAAATAATTCATTATCAGGACTTAAAAAAGCAAAGAAAGTTGCTGGTAAGTTTTTTGTAATAATTATCAGAAGAACTGATGATTGGAAAAAACTTTCTAAAAATGTAGGACACCACAACCTAAATCTTTTCATGGAGGTAGTCGCTGGCAAAGCAAAAGAATAATTGCAAAGAAAAGTATGCTGGAGGACAATGGAAGAAAGTGGAAAGGCTATCATATGAAGTAGAACAATTGGAAAGTATGTTTGATTTTAGCTTAAAGAAAGGCAAGGAATAGTAACAAAGCTAGAGAAAATGGTGAGACATTCATAGCATCGTGGTTAAACAAAGTTAGAAAGCATGGAAAGAATTGAGGAATGTTAGAGGGGGTCTGAGAAAAATTATGGTGATAAATGAATAAAAAATGAAGGATTTTAAAATTGAATGTGAATAAGATTATGAGTGATACTAAAACACAAGGGAGAACTACATTGCAAATAACACTTATTAAAAATAAGGATTATTTAAATTTATTAAAATTGTTGACCAATCTATTTTAGATTAAAGAACGTATACAGAGTTGCTAAGTATCACTTATGAATATCATTAAAACTCTTCAAACACGTGGATTTGAATTTACTCATGAAGTTGGCAATATTTAGTTCCTTACATATTGTTATCATTAAATGGTTGTTTCTCTAAGTGAGCACAGTTAATCAAGATTGAAAAATTTACTTTTAAAAGGATTTATATAATTTAAAATGGATTTTTTTTATTTAAAAAAATGCCTTTGGGGGTACCTGGGTGGCTCAGTCCGTTAAGCATCCAACTCTTGATTTTGTCTCAGACCATGATCTGAAATCATGTTGTGAGATCAAGCCCTTCATTAGGCTCTACATTAAGTAAGGAGACTGCTTAAGATTCTCTCCCTCTTCCTTGGCCCCTCCACCTCTTAAAAAAAAAAAAAGCCTTTTATGTTGAAGTTATTCAAAGTCATTTGATTTGTCAAAGAAAATTTGGTTGGCCCCTCAAAAAGTATGAGCAAAATACTTTTTTTTCCTTCTCAATCTTCATGGATATTTCTAACAGCATGTGAAAACACATTCTTCTTTAATCCTTACTTTGCTGGGTTTGAGAGACTTGACATTTTTCTCAACATTCAAAAAATACATGGGGAGGAAAGACTTTTTTTTTTAAGAGAAAGTTGAAAATTTTATGAGGATTTGGTTGATCCTACTCTGATAAAGCATTATAAATATCCAATGGCAGCCAGCAGAAGTTGTGGTCAAGTTAACAGAAACAAACAAACAAACAAAAACTTTCTTTCTTCCAACTGTCTTGAAATCCCAGTTGTCTAATTGATATATATTTTCATGATCAAATCATCTCACTTGAAATGTCATAAGCAAAGGCACAGATGAAGTACTATTATGTTATTTGTGGATAACTTGTTTACAATGATTTTATTTTCCTTCTAATCACTGATGTAATTAATGTAGTATATATGACTCCAGCCCATGATAAATAGAAATGTAAAGTCCTGTGGTGAAATTTCATGACAGTTTCCAGCTATGAGGCAGTCATCTGACGGATGATGGATCACATAGATGCTTATGTATGTATTTGGAATATCATGAAAATGAGCACACAGAATGGAATATCCACTCAGGGTAGACATTAGTAAAAATAATTAAAGCATTTTATGAAAGTGTTTTATCATTTACAAATCTATAAAATATCATGCTCTACAGTCATATCCTTTATGTTCATTCCCTGACTCCCAAATATATCAGAACTTTTTGCTTTACATATCACCTGAAAATTCATCTTCTTTCTTCTCTCTATTTAACTTTAAAAGATGCCAAAGAGAAAGAGTAAAAGATCGTGGCTTAAATTTTCAGGAGTAAATATTTATTCTTTGAAATTATATTTACCCCTTGACGATCATTTGCTATTTTGGTGCGTGATTGTGTTAGCAGAAAATCAGGCCAAATGAGAGCCAAATTGATGACTTTTTTGTATACACTTGATCAAATTTGATAAAAAGTGAAACACAAAACATGGAAATTTAGGCCCAAGCCTGCCTATGTAGACAGTGAAAAATTACTGAAGACTAAAGCCTTTTGAAGCATTATATGTATTAAATACTCACTATGACAATGTGTCCACAGTCACTGTCACCTTTATTTCAGAATTAAGCATAAAATATTTTTGTGCTATATTTTCCCCCAAATTTCTTAAGAACAACTGCTAAAGTCTGGACTATTTGGTTTAGGTTTTGCTATTTAATGCACTGATTTCTATAAAATGTACTTCAAAGTCAAATGAAAACTTTGAAATTATCTCAGTAGAGAAGCGATATATAACTATACTTGAGAATCGGTACATTTTGGATATCGGTCTCTTATTAAAATCCAGATTCTCATTTATAGCTGTCAGTGTGGTTTCTGTACATGTAACTTGCTGGCAGTGAACTTATGTTACAGAGAGAAAGATTCTCAGGTTGAAAGTTAGCATTTGCAGCTTTGCTCAGGCTTTTTTTTTTTCTCCCCTCTTAACAAGCCATCTGTGTAGTCTCATAATTACATCACTAGCAGTGACATCCTTTAAATTTTGATTACTCATGGTTTTGAAATATGCTTAAAATGAAAGTAAAGAGTATAAAGCAAAACTAGACAGAAAACACAGAGAGTAAAAACAACTAATTGGATGTAAACTTAAAATTTAGGCATGAAATAGCAACAGTGACAAAAGTAAATGGGGGGCACCAGGGTGGCTCAGTTGGTTAAGCCTCCGACTCTTGGTTTTGGCTCAGATCATGATCTTATGGGTGATGAGATTGAGCCCCACACTGGACTCTACTCAGCTTGAAGATTCTCTCCCTCTGCCCCTCCCCGCACTCACTGGTGTTCTCTCTGTCTCTCTCAAATTAATAAATATATCTTAAAATGAAAATAAAAGCAAAAGGAAGACTACAATTGGAAACATTTATCAGCTATTTTAAAATACATAATGATAAGTGATTTTATACACATCTGGAGTCAACTTTGTTTTCAAGCTGCCATTGTAACTCTTCAATAAGAATCTAAGATGTGCATGGGATACCTTGTAACAATGTCACTGGAATAATATACATGTATTAAGCACTTACTGTGTTGCCTTCACTATTCTAATTTTATAAACATTATTAAATCTACTTGTTAGAGTAAAGGCAGAACTTGGCTGAGGTACAGCTTACAGCAGATTCTCTGGGTCCAAAGATCTATCCATTATTCATTTCCCTGGTTGCCAAATGTATAAATATAATGGAAATATTTGGGAGTTGGCAGAATTCCTAAACTGATTACTTGGCAGATGGTATAAGGATTTTTGCAACAAGGAAGGCAACATGGAAGTCTCTGATACTTCTCTCACCCTGGTCAGAATATTTAACAAAAAAATAAAAATATATATCCTTGGATGAATGACAGTGATTATTGCCATCCTTGAATACCTATTGGATGCAGGGTTCATATTCCCCATCAGACCTCATTTAGTCATTATCTGTTCCCCCAGAAAACAAGATGGATACTAGAAGATTACAGTGGATTTCAGGAAAGTCAACCAAGTAGTAATTCTAATTGCAGTTGCAGTGATAAATGTATTATCTTTTCTAGAACAGAATAACATGGCTACAGGTGTGGGTAAGAGGCCATTAATCAAACAAATATGTTCTCTAATATTCCATAAGGAAGGACAAGAGCAGTTTTCATTAACAAAAGACAGACAATAGTATTCGTTGATAGTATTGCCCAAGGGCTGTGTTTTCTGCCCCATCCTCTGCAAATTATCATACAAAGGGATGCAAACCATCTGGATATTCTGATGGTACCATGTTCATTGGCAATAAGCAAAAGTGAAAAGTAGCCTTGGAAGCCTTGTTAAAAAGACATGTGCTCTATAGAATGAGAAATAAAAATGAAAAGATTCAGTATAATGTCCTATCATGGAAGTATTTAGAGGTTAGTGGTTTAGGCCATGCCAGGCAGTCACTGCTGGTGAGGTTATAGAATTAGGAATATTATACATTGTCAGTGGGAATGCAAGTTGGTGCAACCACCCTGAAAAATGGTTAAAGTTTATAAAGTTTATAAAGATAAATATGCTTACTGAATGGCATGGAACTCTCACTCCTGGGTATTCTCTCTAGAGAAATGGAAATACATATTTATACAAAGACTTAGACACAAATCTTTAGAGCAACTCTTTAATAACTATAATAAAATACACTGGAAATTACCCAAATGTCCTTCAGTTGGTGAATGGGTAAACAAACTGATATACACACATGCAATATTATGATTTATAAGAAATATATATTTGGTCATTCAGATGACCAAAATATATTTTTCATGTGTATTTGGTCTTTGTCCATAGTTCCTGTCCCACAGTACCTAAAACACTTAGAATTTCCTATAATAAGGGCCATAAATGTGTCTTTTGTTTTATTAATAAAGGTGACTTTTGGACCCCACCCAAAGTCAGGGGCTGATTGCCAGGAGGACCAAACATGTATTTAGAAGATTGAAATTTTCAGTTCTACATTCCTACTTCCAGGGAGGGGAGTAGGTCTGGAAGTTCAATCAGCCAATGGCCAAGGACTTAGTCAATCATACCTATGCAATGAAGCCCCTATAAAAATGCAAGAGGATGGGGTTCAGAGAGCTTCCAGGTTGGTAAACATGTGGAGATTAGGAAGGGTGGTACATGTGGAGAAGGCCGAGGAGCTCCAAGTCTTTACCCCATACCTTGCCCTATGTATCTTTTCATCTGGCTGTTGATTCATCATCTTTATCATATCTTTTAATAAACTGATAAATATGTTTCCCTGAGTTCTATGAGCTGCTCTAGCAAATTAATCAAACATAAGGAAGAGGTTTGTGGAATCTCCAATCTGTAGCCAGTCAATCATAAGCACAGGTAAGAACTGGGAGCTTGCAACTGGTGTCTGAAGTGGCGGTGGGGGCAGTCTTGTAGGACTCAAGTTTTAACCTACTGAATCTAATACTATCTCTGGGTAGATAATGTCAGAATCGAGTTGGATTCTCGGACACCTCACTGATGTCCAAGAATTGCTCGGGGTGTGTGTGGGGATCCCCTATTCCCTGCCTACTATGTTGAAATTGGTCTGGGAACTTTAAAACAACACACAATAGAAAGTTTCTTGGCATTTAATAAAATGACTATGCAACAACTTGGATAATCTCAAAGGCATTACCCTGAGTGAAGGAAGGCAATTTCAAAAGGTTATATGCTGTATGATTCCATTTATAGGACATTGTCAAAAAGATAAACCTATGGTGATGGAGAACAGATAAGTGGTTGCTAGAGATTAATCTGGATCAAGGGAGACTGCTGTAAAGGAATATAGCATGAGGGAATTTTGATTGACTGATGAATATTTTATGTATCCTGACTTTGATGTTTATTGCACAAATACTAAAATTTGTAGAAATATACGTCAAAAAGTCAAATTAACAATTTAAAATATGTTTATTGTAATAAAAATAAATTGCAAATTTTCCTCCAACCAGTAAGAATTTAGCACAAATCTGAACGTCCTCTTTGGCTTCTAGAGATAGGGTACTCCACACATAGGAAAACTGTTCTGACCTATCTACAAAGTGATAAGCAAAACTGCCAACTGAGTTCTACCTATCCCAGGAAAGTTCACTGGAGGAAGGCTGTGTTGTGATCCAAGCAACCATTCCTCTTGAGCTATATAACCTGGCACAATTTGAGGTTACGTGCCTTAAAGTGTGAAGCACTTAGAAGGTTAGGATATAACCTTCTAGTGTAAATGGTAAGATAACTTGTAGAATTTATGGCAAGCCTCAGAAAAATCACAGTGAAAATTCTTAGGCTTATGGAGCTAGGCAATGCAATTTGAGTAGTAGAGAGTTAAGCACCTTTTAAAAACACGAGTTGGCCTGATATTGGGTTCTGGTAGAGAGAGTGAGCTTGACAGGAGGACATCAAATAATCATGCATCCCAAACTGCCTATGATGAACAGGGCTGTTTAGACCCTAGAGTCATAAAGTTGGAATAGCCCAGCAACAATCAATAGGCAAATAGAAGTGGTATTATCAGGATCAGGCGTGAGCAGCAAGTATCACATGCCAGCAGTATGGACAAGTAGTCCAGACACTTAGGCCATTCACCAATATTGCATCAACACTTCTTCCAACAGTTTATGACTGGATCAATGTGTGTGTGTGTGTGCGTGTGTGTGTGCGTGTGTGTGTGTGTGTGTGTGTGTGTGTGTGTGTGTGTCTAGTTTAGGTTTTAGGAGAATGTTGACCTCATTGCATGAGTTAGGAAATATTTCCTCTCCTATTTTCTGGAAAGGTTTCTACAGAAGTGTTATTTTTTTTTCCTTAAGTGTTTGGTAAAATCTACTAGTAAAAGAATCTTGGCTCCAAATTTTCTTTTTCAGAAAGCTTTTTAACTACAAATGTAATTTCTTTTATAAATATAGAACAATTCAGATCATTCAGTTATTCTTGGGTTAGTTCTGTTAGTGCGTCACTTTCAAGGAACTGACCCATTTGTTCTATGTGTAGAATTTATGGATATAAAGTTGTTCGTAACATATTCCTATATTACTTTTAATGTCTGTGGAAGCAGGAGTGATGCGATGTCCTCTGTTTCATTTCTAATATTGGCAATTATGTTTTTTCCTTTATTGGTTAGCATGGAAAGAGATTTTTAGTAATCTATATAGTCTAAAATTACAAGGTTTTTGGGATTTTTCAGGCAATAACGTTAACTTTCAACTATAAAGTGGGCATCAAAAAATGCCATTTCCTTAACAGTGGTAAACAATGAGTAAATAAAATTACATGTTTTTTTTTTCTGTATGACTAGCTAAACACAAATTAATGGAACACTTATGATTAGGGGTATCTTCTTTTTTGAGAGTATTCAAATTTTATCTGCGGTGTCGTGCATGTTGGGATGTCCCAACTTCCTCTGTTATATGACTAAAATGTCATATAGGCAGAACAAGTGCCTATTTTCCCATGAATTCAATGGCAAATTTATGGAAATAGCCCAGAAAAAAAGTGCTCTGACAAATCTCAACTCACTGGCTGATTGTAGTAAAGGGAGTTCTGTGGCATTATCTGAAGGATAATGCCAGTTGTCTGCTATGTTCAGATTAGATTTCCACAGTATTTTATTTCTTCCTGTAAAATGTGGTTTCTACATCAATATCATGAATTTGTCCTTCATCTGAATTCTTGCATGCTTGGGCTCTGTGAGATTTGTGTCTCCTTTTTAACATCTGTCTACTCATATCCTTGTGGGCATGCCCTAATTCAAACCTCTTACTTTCAAATTGCATGCTAATGTAAACCGTATCAATCAACCTCTATTGTTCCCTTGGTGAATCTGCTTACATTTTCAGGTCATACGTGTACAACCGCACTTTAATTATCAATTTAGTTGCCACTGGCCTGTCTCATAAGGCCCGTTTCTTCTGTGTTTAGTGCAAGGATTGACTGACAGCAAGATCAATGGGAAATAGTAAATCAATTCCGTAGTCTTTGTAAAATGCCCTTATTTAGGATTGAAAGCATATTTTGTAGTGACTCTCACAAAGAGAAAGTCTTACTATTAGAAATAAATCACTGTGACTTTTCCATTATTTTTGATTTTGAAATATATGAATAAAATTGCAATAGGTAGAATCTTTGCTCTGTCCCTCTGTCTTAGTATCTTCTCTCCTGACCTCAGCCCGGCCCTCCCCCTTCTCCAACCTCTCCCCATTTGTCCCTTCCTTCTCCCTCTCATGTCCTCCTTGCTCCCTCTAAAGGGTGATTGAGATATCTATTCTTCTTTCAACAAAATGGAAAATATATGATTACAGTTATTAGCACAGCATTTCTTTTCATTCTGTTTCAAATCAAAATGATAAATTCAAGATTTTGAGAGAATATAGAATTTTATGGTCATTTAAAAATATAGGCATTGGAAATAAATATTTTGTATATAGACTCCATTTATACAGGTAAACTGCTAAAATGATGGTTTAGAATTATTTATCTGGTGATTACTTGTCTTTAAATCTGATTCAATAAAATACACAACTTCTTAATACCTTAAAAACTCAAAGTTTTAAAAGTACTTTATGGTTATTATGAGATCATATTTTTAGTTATTCAGCTATTCCCATTCAATACTTACATGCAAAGAGAATAAATTTTTCCCCTAGAGAAATTAATCAATATCCCAAATTTTTGTGGAAGAAATTATATGACATACACCTTAAATCTTGCAAATAAACAGGTGGGTTTTTTTGGGTTTTGTTTGTTTATTGTCTTTTTTTTTTATCTCAACTGCATAAAGTGAACATGGCAGTCTGACTGGCTGGCACTTGTGTTTTGATTATCTCCTTTTCACCCTGCTGATGAGGGAGGGATTCCTGCCCTAGAATAAGGGGATGGCCAAGCTCATGACACCCACCACTGGTCAGAGGATATTGACAGCAGTTTATTTATCTTTCTTTTTAAGATTTTATTTATTTATTTGAGAGAGAGAGAGAACACAAGAAAGGGCAGAGGAAGAGGGAGAAGTAGACTCCCTGCTGAGCAAGGAGCCCAATGCGGGACTTGATCCCAGGACCCCCGGATCATGACCTGAGCCGAAGGCAGATGCTTAACTGACTGAGCCACCCAGGCTCCCCTACAGCAATTTATTTAGCCACATGTTCTCACAGCTCAGGTTGGAGGACACCACCTACCATGTACTCTGGAACAGAATGAACAGGCAGGAGCTGGGGGAGGAGGCTTTACAGGAACCAAAAGTAAGGTGCTTCCTGCTTCCCATGGGAAGATGTAGTTGACTTTGAATAATTCAGCAGGCTGGCTGGGACTGGAAACCTGCTATTCAGCAGTAAGCCGGCGCCATGCCTGATCCCCATTATGAGAAGGATTATTTGGCGAGGGGTCCTTATTCACAAGAGTTCAGTGGGAGAGGGAAACATGGGCTCTGCTCTTCAAGGCTCTCCAGCTTTCAGATGTCAAGGCAAGAGATAATATTGAATCTTGATTTCCAACCTTCACCACAACTTGTAATATGGAGAGAGAGATCAAGAAAGATTTATATTTTTATTGAAAATATGTAACTTTTTTCCTTTCAAAATCATATCAGTTGCCTTCTTGACTGAAAATTTAGGAAATAGTAAAGATACACTTCTTGCCATCTCACTTTTTCCAACGTTGGGTATTTGTTAAAAATACATTTGTGTATCGTTTTGAGCTTAACAACATACACATTCTGGGGTTTTTATTTGTCCATAATTCTGTTTAACCTCAGTTGTATATTTAAATAAATGCAAAGTGGGGCGCCTGGCTGGCTCAGTTAGTTAAGCAACTGCCTTCGGCTCAGGTCATGATCCTGGAGTCCTGGGATCCATCGGGCTCCCTGCTCAGCGAGGAGCCTGCTTCTCCCTCTAACCCTTCGCCCTCTCATGTACTCTCTCTCTCTCATTCTCGCTCTCTCAAATAAATAAATAAAATCTTTAAAAATAAATAAATAAATGCAAAGATCACAATTGATTTTTTTTTTACCAGTGCTTGTATATTAAGCAATTCTTCATTTTGATTATTACTTTCTTGTCTAGATAGCATCTCTGCATTGTGTTGTGTTTTGTTTTGGTTTTCTTCCAAGAAAGTTTTCTGGGTGCTCTAATTCCTTGACTCTTATGTCCTTCAGTCTGTCTTAGTTTATGTTAATGCACATATTTTTCTATATACATTAATTTTTCCCACCCCCTTTCTTGCAATATGTTCTGCCATCAAGAATTCATTTCTTTTAATTTTCCTAGCAACAGGTGGTATTTTTCTCAGCAATGGGTGTTCTGAGGCTGCTCATCTCACTCCATCCAACCTGACCGGCCTTTAGGCCTGCTGTGTGGCTGTTTTTCCTTATTTTCTTTGCCTTTCCCTCCCTTCCTTCCCTCCTTCCTTCCTTCCTTCCTTCCTTCCTTCCTTCCTTCCTTCCTTCCTTCCTTCCTTCTTTCCTTTTTTAAATAAAGAAAGCATTGTTTGGGTTCTTTCTTGATTTACCCATTCTTACACATTGACTGAAGAATTTTTTAACCTTGTTTTCAATACCGCCCACCTAAAAAACCTTTTTTACACCTTTTCTCCCCCTAATCTCCCTCTCATACAGAATTTTAGTACTACAGATTACAGTGCTTTTTGATCATAAGGGTAATGTTTTTTCCTATGCCAAGAACTAGTTTTCACCACCTTGGAAATGATATTGTCCCACTGAAAATTATTGCTCGGTTAGAGAGCAATAATTCCAGAACCTTCTGGAGAAAGGAAGAATGAGTTAATTTGATTAATACATTAAAAAATAATTATATACGATGATTCTATTTGTATTAGTTTAAAAATCCCTATTCCTTCCACCCCAAGAAAAAGAAAAAAAAACATTACTTAACTATCTGAACAATTTAAGGAAATCTTTAAAAAAATAAAAAGGACAAAGAAACACAAAATTCAATAAAGGGCAGGGGAAAGGGAAAGGAATGTGAGATATTTGTGGCCAAGCAGGTAGTTTCAAAACTATTGGTTGTGCTCTATTTCTTAGTCTGGCAGACTGGTTATATGCTGTTCATTTTATCATTAATCTTTATGCCATTTAGGTTGTTAAAATGTCAAAAAGGGAGTTCCACATTTGTTCTGTGACTTCAGTCTGGCCTCTGCCTCCTTCTTTCTGCTGTGCTTGCTTAATTTCAGATTGTTATTCAATTGCTATGCACACCTACATCCTTACCATTTGCTAAACCATGAAGCCACTTCCATACTGGCACATATTTGCTGCCGTGAGTTCCTGGGTTCCCTCTCACCCTGTGGTTGTCCCACCCCCCCCATCAAGATACCACACCCTTTCCAAATCTAGCACTTAAATGGTTAATACTTGGCATAAGAGAGGGTCTCCTTGACCCCGTTCTGGGACTAGAACAATATCTATTCTGATTAACTGGTAATATTGCTAGTCTGATTGCTAATTATGCTAAACATTATTTTGGTTTATATCCATGTCACCAGCTGTGTCCATGATGCCAAATTTATGGGTCATTTTGTTTCCCCCATCTAACTTTCCTTTATGATAGTATCACAAGTGGTTGCCTCCTCTGTCTTGAAGGTATCTGCCTTCTAAGCTCTATTACACCACACCCTTCTGAGTTTTCTTTGAGACTTTTCAATAGTTTGTCTTTTTCTTGAACTCCAAACTTTGAGTTTCCTCATGACATACATTAATAGTATTAACTATTTATCTGCCATTCATAATATATATAACAACTACATTCCCTTTCATTCATTCATACAATATTCACGAAACAAGTATTTATAAGCTGCACCAGGTGCTGAACTAAACAAAATTGGCACTGCCCCTTTCAGTCTGAGGGTGTAGTGAGGGAGAAGGGCAAATAACAATAAATCTTATAAATAAAAATGGTGAAGGCTGCTGTAAAGATCTGGGTTCTGTGAAAGATATAAATTGAAAAGGACAATTTTAGATAGGCGTCAATGATGGATTCGATATTAAAGTTATTATTTAATTCAATATGTTGCTTAGTTTATTTATTTCTATATGCATATGCCCTGACATTTATAGTTATGACATAACCAGTGCATTAAGTGATCATATCATGTGGGTTTTTTTAAATGTTTATTTATTTAATAATAATTATTTATTTATTTGAGAGACAGATCATGTGCATCCTGGGCAGAGGGGGGAGCAGAGGGAAAGACGACGAGGGAGAGAGAGAATTTTAAGTAGGCTCCACACCCAGCCTGGAGCATAACTCAGGGCTCGAACTTGTGATCCTGAGATCAAGACCTGAGCCGAGGTCGAGTCTTACGCTTAATCGACTCTACCACCCAGGAGCCCCATATTTATGTAGTCTTTTAAAGTTGTTTAGTTTTTATTAGTTTCTTCCTGCTTTTCTCCTACACTTCCTTTGCTTTGATTATCATCTGCCCTTCATCTATGAGTTTGTGTCTCCTTTTACATCTTGTCTGTGCTTTTACCATATCTACACTTATGTCTCACTGTTTTTATTTATTTATTTTTTAGAGAAGGAGAGATGGGGGAGGGGCAGAGAGAGAGGGAGAAAATCTTAAGCAGCCTCCATGCCCAGTTCAGGGCCCTTCATGGGGCTTGATCACATGACCCTGAGATCATGACCCAAGGTGAAATCAAGAGTCACACTCTTAACTCACTGAGCCACCCAGGCTCCCTTATATCACACTTTTAAAAAAATATTTATCATATTATTTTCAGTAGTCTAAATCTAGGTTAAAAAATAACTTGGAAAAACCTCTCTAGCTTAAATGGCGTAAGTCTAACACATGCATTTTAATGAACATGCAATATTCCATGGGATGAAAAAATGTCAGTCATTTCTCTATTGATGTGCACAAACTTTCAGTTCTTGTGTATAAGAAAAACTGGTGTATCAAACATATTTATAATGAAGCTTATGTATCAGTGCTTTTATTTATTTTGAGATCTATCTGCAGAGGGTTCTTTTGGGTGTTTTTTTTTTTAAGATTTTAGTTTCTTATTTGAGAGAGAGTGAGCAAGAGAGCTCACGAGCAGGGGCAGAGGGAGAGAGGGCAAAGCAGACTCCACTGCTGAGCAGGGAGCCCAACAGGGAGCAGGGAGCCCAGCCCAGGACCCTGGGATCATGACCTGAACCAAGGTAGCCACTTAACCAACTGAACCACCCAGGCGGCCCTCCACAGAGGTTTTTGATCCATCAATGTGTGTATGTCTTTGTGTTTTAAATAGATATCGCCAATGTCCTTTATAAAAGAGCTGGGACGTGACATGTGTTCACCAGTAGAAGAACAGTCCCTGAACATCTTTAAGAAAAGTCTTTACCGGCCTTTTCTAGTCTGTTTGGTCCCAGACTAATAAGACAACTAATGTTGCCATACCCCATAGTGTCATTTCTATATTTACAAGAATGAAATGTGGGACCTCTTCCTTTTGGTGTCTATGACAATTGTCCATTCTGTAAATCACATAACATATTTTTTTCTCCAGATGAATTGATTCGTAGTCTCCTTTACTCATAGTATTGGATGGGGTAGGCATTTACATTTGTATGATGAGTATATGTCAACAGGCCATAGATGTTGATAAACAATTTCTGTCCCTTCAGCTGCCACCAAGGAAAAGAGGAAATGAGAGTGGAAGCAAGATAGAGAAGTCAAATGATTTTCCACAATTGTCTTGATTCCTGTCTTCCTAACCACCTCAAATCAGAACAAAAACCTCTCCTAAAATAATAAAACTCATTTTCCAAAATTTGGTGGCTAAGAGAAAAGGTCAGCTTCTTTTCCAATGTAGATTCCGTAGTAGCCGGAATTAAAGAAAATGCTTTTTTATGACCTAGACATATGGTATAGATTAGGAAATGGATAGAAATTGGTTCTGATTGGCTGGCTAATATTCTAATGAGATAGATTAATCAATGTAAACCACATAGCTCAGTTAAAGCTGCCTTTCAAATTGCCAATTTCATTTTCTTCCAGCAGAGAAAATGCCAATCTTTTCCTATGTAGTGAAATTGTCTTGTTATAACAATGAAGAAACTCCAGAGTTACTGTTATTGTGGAACATCTGGTACCTACAAGATGTGGCTCCTCAGAGAAAACCACATCGCTGGAAAATAAGAACTTGCTCAACCTAGTCGTATTTCATGTTTTGTTACACTCTAGAGTATGGCTGCCTCATAATACAGTAATCACTTTCCTTCAGCACCATAAATGAAGCCACAGATGCTACAATTTGCTCTAATTGGAGCAGCTTACCATAAATAAATAATCAAAATAACAATATATGCATAAAATATATGCAAGTTTTAAAGGTTGGATTGAAAAAAATATAAAATGATTACCTAAATACCATGCTTATCACATTTATTCTTTAAGAAATAGGGAGATAGTCTGGATTTTTCTCCTGAACCTCATTATTTTTCCAAACTGTATCATTTATTTCAAAATTTATCCCAACAATGAAATTACAACAGATCTGGAAGTGTAGCAACCTCTTTTATATGATTGTCAACTGCCTAATTTATCACATTTGACTAATTTATCAGGAATCAGATTTATGATTTGACGTCACAACAATTTAATGGTTTGCCATGTTTCTATTTTGAATAAATGTTAAACTTATTCTTATATATGGTATTGTCTTCTATTCCTACAAACATTTCTTTTTTGTATTGATTCTATACTCCTAAAAAATAATCAAATTTTATTTTGTTGAGCTCAACATTGAAACAGATAAATACAATTGATCCTGTATTTTGTTTAGTAAATTCTTCTAGAGCTTAAAATAAATATTTTTTGCATTCTTTGCTCACATAACCTTGTCAGTTTGTTTAGATGCACAAAGCCATTAAGAGTAAGATAGTAAGCAGTTTGGATATCATGCATCAATGATGAGTTGTTTTTGTGTGTGAGAAAAACAGTGTTTGAGAATATTTAGGATATAGATCATATCTGATTTGTTTAAATCTAATAGAATCTCTTAGAATAATAACATGTAAAATCTAAAAAGTTCAAATACCATTTGAGAACTTTTTAAAAACGTAATTATGTTTCTCAATGTAATGACATAAACTTTCCCTTGGCTGGAATGCATGAAGAAAAATCCTAGAGTTGAAGTAGCAATAAAATGGTAATAGAAATGTTTGTTGTTGTGGTTGTTGTTTTTAATTTCCATTATCAGTAGATTTTTATTTTTCACTTGAGTGTTTGGCCACCAACATACAAACAAGTGTCAAAATATTGTGTATGTGTAATTGGTAAAGATTTGGCACTAGTACTTAATAGGCTATATACATATATACATATATATATATATATATTGCATTTGGCACTTCTAAGCCTTATGTTGTGCTTATGTGCTTGTCTTGTTTTTCTTTTTCTTTTTTTTTTTTCTTTTAGGCCAATAGCTTTGAGAGCCTAAGCCTTAAAGAGTAGTAAAACCTATCTTGAATGAGTTCCCAAGGACCTAAAAATTGTAAGAACCATTGTGAATGCAACATAGTCTATCATTTTTCTGTTGTTTCTTGATTAGTAACATCAGCAGCATGGTTATATGTTTATACAAAATTATAGTTGAGAAATAAACTTGAATAGCTTTAAATTTTGGAAAAACACCATGCATTGATAGTTCTATAAAATATACATACAGATTAAAAAACAACTTTCCACAAAGTCTATTAAGCACTGTTCCCAGAATTAGCATATGTCTACTACTTCCTAATTTATTCCGTACTAAAAGTTTTCTATATTCCAAAAGACAAATGACCAATTAGTCATTTGGGTATACTCCCAATTGCATTATTGTCTTAATATCTGTCTGTGTGAAACATAGTAACTAAAACTTATTTTTGATATATTTTTCTGCATTTTGACAGTGTGATAGGTGAATCACACAAACTAAGTAACCTTTGAAATATTATGGATAGAAAAATGGTTTAATCTTTGATTTTTCTAAAATAAAATCTGAAACAATATACTTACTCATTTTAATTTTCCGATAATTTGCCTTATTTTTCTTCACTTTTAGAATTACATGTAATCTTATTAAACCTAAATTAAATAAAATATTTGAAGATCTACAAAATCCAGCATACACTCTAATTCAGTTCCAATTAAAACAGTGTTCTCTTTATGCATGGAAGAAAACAGTGTGTTCATCTTAGTTACTTATCCATTAAGATTTGGTCTGTGTCATTAAGACTCCTTCAAAGCAAGGGTATAATTCTTTCAACTGATGAAGCAGATGTCACATTAAAAGAATGTGAAATTTGTGTCATCATTTTATTGACTCAGAGCTTATGAAAATTCAGCGAGTTATTGTATTGCTCACAAATGTCTTCTTTCTGCAGTTATGACAGACATAAATTAGCAAGGCCAGGACAAAGTAGAGCAAGTCATGATCATTTTAAATTAAAACATTCTAAATATTTCTGTACTAAAAATTTCCAACTACAATCCAGTGGAAAGATTTTATGCCTGAAAGGTGACATCCGATTGTGACGAGAATATGGATTATGTACGATTTAGTCTCTAGGGCCCAGTCTGCCTTTCCTACCATCTGATTAGTATAGACAGGTTTTCAAGGAAGGGAAAAATGCAAAGTGAGCTTTATTTAAGTTTTAATGAAATCGTTTGCTCCTCCTAGCAGTTTTCTATCATATTAGCAATGTTTCTTCATAATGCATGAATATTAAATTTATCTAACACAGTACAAAATTATCTTATTAAGAACTCCCATCTTATAATAGTGGGAAAGAGAACTAATGCAATAGAGCACTAATTCAATTTCATCAAAGTCACTGATACAGAAAAGCAGCTCATTTTTCTCCACAGATGTCAAAAATATTTACCATGCTTCATTTCTAAGTATTTCTCCTATAAATCTGAAAATATTATTCTAGCTCATTGTATGACAGACTGCGGACCTAGCTATAGTCTAGCGAGATAAGCCAGTACAGACTTAGCTCTGATTAAGAGGGTAGCTGTTTATTTAATGATCCAAGGAATATGTAAAAGGGAGACAAATCTGGAGAATGAAGAGTGACATGAAATTATTCAATGGAAGTTTTGCAATGGGTTTGGAATATTTGGAAATGGTTAATTTTGCTACCTCAGGGAATGAGAGAAATGAAACATAAGAATTACAAAGATAAATTTGTTTTATAATTGCACTGGAGATATGGCTGTAAAAGTAGAGGTCATGGGTATATGCATGTCCATATTGCTACAGGGATGTACATTTCTCAACTAGTCCTCAACATTACTCCTACTCTATTTCTGTTTAGTTGGATAGTCTGCATAAAGAATTCCATACATGCCCTTTATCTCCAGCTTACAAAGTTATTTCTGCTAAATAAGAAGGTCTTATTCAACCCCAAATAAATGTCTTTCCTCATTCAAAATTCTGCTGAAAACTTTATTTCTTCCCTAAATATAGTTTTTACACAAGAATGGAGGCCCTATGTATTTTCTAGGAAGCCAATGGGTTCTGTATATACTGGGCTACAGACAAAACAAAGGGAAAGGATTAATATAACTTGATTATGGAAATAATATGCCTTGATTATGAAAGTGTTATCTGTAAATACACCAAGGATAAAATGAATTTCAGAATTAAATCAGATCAGCTTTACCAATATGTGAGAAAATTATGTAAGGTATGTTTTACCTGGTTTTACCTGTCTCAACTACTATAGTTGAAGATGTATCAAATGTGTCATTTTTCTTTATTAAATATTTTAAAAATTTACCACCTTCCATTTCCTCCACTTTACATCACATTTCAACTTCCTTTAATTTTTCTATTCATATCCAAAGCCCAGTTTAAATGTTATATATTTTTTTAAAGATATTATTTATTTATTTAAGAGAGAGCATTAGTTGGGGAGAGAGACAGAGGGAGAGGGAAACAAGCAGACTTCCTGCTGAGCAGGCACTGCCTCCCTCCAATGCGGGGTTCCATCCTGGACCCTGAGACCATGACCTGAGCCAAAGGCAGACACGCTTAACTGACTGAACCACCCAGGTGTCCCACTGTTATCTTCTTAATATATCATTTTGAAAATCCAAGGTTGAATAGTATTCTCAATGTACAAATAGCTCCATTATGATCGATACTACTTTATATTATAGTTATTTATTTATGACTGTTTCTCTCCCATTAAAATGCATTTCTGTGAGGTAATAAATATTTTTCCTATTCTCTAACCAAAAGTATCCGGCAGAGTGTCTGACACATAATACATATTCATTAATTGCTTTAATTTTATTTTAATTGGCAACAAGCATTCGTTCAGCCTTATTTCAACAGGAAACTAATTTCTGGGATGCCTGGATGGCTCAGTTGGCTAAGCACCTACCTTCAGCTCAGGTCATGTTCCCAGGGCCCTGGGATCGAGTCCCACATCGGGCTCCTTGCTCAGCAGGGAGCCTGCTTCTCCCTCTACCTGCCGCTCCCCCTGCTTGCGCTCTCTCTCTTTCACTCTGTCTCTAACAAATAAATAATTTTTTTTAAAAATCTTAAAAAAGAAAACTAATTTCTAATGTAACCTTTACTATTGTAAATATCTGTGTGGTACTAAAATAAAACGGATTATTCCTCTTTTTAAATGTTTTTCTCTTTACCTTCTGGTTATCCCATATGATGCCCTTTTAACATTCCATATTTGCTTTCTCCAAGGCTGGGCTCAAAATAAATGGACATAAAACCACTATTCCTATTTAGTTTTACATCTCTGTACATCTTGCAAAAGACTTAATACGATGGCATGCACACAAGGGTGGTAATAAATACCTGCTTACTGAAGAAAGGCTCACTTAGTGTTTGCTTATGGAGATTTGCATTTAATAAGACATTTAAAGCAAAAAAATATGAAATAAGAACTGACATTTCAATTGCGCAGACTAATACTCTATGTAAGGAAGAATCCATGATTTAATCATTTGGGGCCTCAAAAAATTTGAATCTATGTTAAATCAGGATTAAAGAGATTAAATTGTATTTAGCTTTTTACTCTATATGTGTGTGTATGTATATATATGTTTATATATATATATATATATATTTTTTTTTTTTACACTAGTAATCTTACAATTGACTGCTGGTCATGCATGTCTTGTTTTATTTTATGAGTTTATTGCACCCTTCCTAATGATGAAATACTCAATGTTTTATTGAGAAAAAGTGGATAAAGTAAACTTTTCACAAGAAGTTATTCCTAAAACACCTAGGATAATGGGGAAAAAAATTGTGAAAGTTTTTTAGATGTTAACAGAGAGAGGAAAGGAGACTTACTAGGAAATTTCTATTTTAAGTAAGAAAAATAACTCTCACCCATTCTTTCTAGGCATTTTCTCTGAACTGTACTCTTTATCCACATATTCTTTGACCAAGAAAATAGACTAAAATATTACTGAGGCTTTTTATGCCTTAGACTGAGAAATATTGGTTTTACCCCGCTGATTCTGTTTTAAGTTTAAATATGCTGATTTTTACTGGGACATGTGAAAATGAAGGTAGAAGAACTCTCATTCTGTCTCTCCATACTTCACCAGCTCAAGAACTTCCTGTTAAATTAAGTAATGCCCATACTAAACTACAGATATTTTCCCAAGTCTAGATAACAGAGAAATTTTTAAAATTTATTTTAAGATGAAAGTAATTTTCATTTACAAATTTTAAGTTGACTCCACTTTGGAAAATTTAGACTTCCTCTTTTTTATTTATTTCAACAAATATTCTTTGGTTTCTTTTGTTGTTTTTTTTGTTGTTGTTTTGTTTTTTTGTTAATCATGAATAAATCAGTTTTCAATAGCACAAAGTATACATACATGCCTGCTTCTCCCCTCAAACACTACAATCTGTTTGGCTGGAAATAAGACAAACATATAGCCCATATAAAATAAACATGTAAGTTTAATAAAATATATTACATAAACATAATTTAACACAATTGCTATTGTTTTGTAAATATCTTGATGCGGTAACTGTAAAATAATATTCTACCCTAACTTCCTTGAAAGGATAAGTCTCCTCCCTCCTCCTCCTCTCTTATCATCTTTTTTTTAAGTATTTTATTTATTTATTTGAGGGAGAGAATGAGATAGAGCATGATGGGCGGGAGGGTCTGAAGGAGAGGCAGACTCCCTGCTCAGCAGGGAGCCCGATGCGGGACTCGATCCCGGGACTCCACGATCATGACCTGAGCTGAAGGGAGTCGCTTAACCAACTGAGCCACCTAGGCACCCCCACTCATATCCTTCAAATTACAAGTTGTATCATACCGGTGAACTTATTTTTTTTCCACTATTTCAGCCCACTTACTGAGTTTTGATTGAATTATTATTGTTATAGGAAAAGAAAAACAACCACCAGTTGCGAACAAAAGACGTGAATCTGCTACAATTTATTCACTCCATTTACTGTTGATGGCATTTTATATTATTTCCATATTTGGTTATTAAAAGCAAGTCATTTTGGACATTTATTACTTGTCTACTGGGGCACACATGTACAATTTTTCTGTTATAAATATGCAACAGCAGAATTGCTGAGGCATTAAAAAGACTGAGATTTTAATACGTTATGTTAACTTTTTTTTTTTTTAAGATCTTATTTATTTATTTTCAAGAGAGAGAGAAGAGCGTGAGCAGGGGGAGGAGCAGAGGTGGAAAAAAATCTCAAACAGACTCCACACTGAGTGCAGAGCCTGACTGGGGGCTCAATCTCATGACTCTGAGATCTTGACCTGAGCAAAAACCAAGAGCCAGTCACATAACCGACTGAGCCACCCAGACGCCCAAAGTTATGTTAACTTATTTTCTAAAATAGTACTAAGTCTTTTTCTCACACAGAGTATAGATTTCCTGTTGCTTTACTTAGTATTTTCAGACTTTTACTTTTTACCAACTGAATAGATGTTTTATGTACCTTACTGATTGTTGATAAAATATTGAGTATTCCATTCAGCTGTTATTTATTATCTTTCCATAAAGTTGTATAGTATTTTACAGAAAGACCTTGCACTCCTTTTGGTTCTTGATTCAACTGTGGTTCAGACTGAAAACAGAAATACCCTATATAAAAAATAAATAGATTTAACACAGGGAATTAGATACTTATCAAATTGTCTTATGGGCTGAAGGATTAAATTTTAAGAAAGCCTGTCACTGCATCTGCGGTTCGGGATATCAGGAAGCTGTTACTGCTGCTGTTGCCAAAGGAAAACCACACTGGACAAGTGTTGAAATAAATGCCAAATATGGAGATGCTCCTGCCCCAGGTGCCGCATCAGCAAACAGATTAGTGCTCCTGTCCCTTGACCAGAGACACAGGCAGCCAATCTCCAAGTGCCAAGCCAACTCTGTACTGTATAGTTACTTCTGTATCCTTTATTCTTTATTCTATAAAAGCTTTCTGCCCACTAGTTGATAAATTTAATCATCTAAGAAAGTCTGCTCTGTTTTTTCTGCCCCATAGACATGTCTGTTTTTAGTTTTCCCTCTGGTCTTTCTGCCAAGCTTCTCTATGGCAAATAAAGAAGGCATGGCTTTGTTTCTGGTGAAATAATTGGCCCCAAATGGAAAGCTTTTTAATATAGCCATAGGCCCTACCAGCCTAAGATTAATAATAAACTTTCGGGCACCTGGGTGGCTCAGTTGGTTAAGTGTCTGACTTAGGCTCATGTCATGGTCTCAGGGTCCTGGGATCGAGCCACACATCTGGCTCCCTGCTCAGCAGGGAGTCTGCTTGTCCCTCTGCCCTTCCCCCTGCTTGTGCTCTCTCTCTCTCTCAAGTAATAAATAAAATCTTTAAAAAAATAATAATAGGGCACCTGGGTGGCTCAGATGGTTAAGCGTCTGCCTTCGGCTCGGGTCATGATCCCGGGGTCCTGGGATCAAGTCCTGCATCGGGCTCCCTGCTCCTTGGGAGCCTGCTTCTCCCTCTGCTTCTCTCTCTCTCTCTCTCTCTCTCTCTCTCTCTCCTCCTCTGTCTCTCATGAATAAATAACTAAAATCTTAAAAAATAATAATAATAATAATAAACTTTTTATTAGATGCCTGTAATATCATCTTTTAGTCTCTCTGCCTCTCCCTCATTAGGACCCAGCTTATAGATATGAAAAAAAACTTGAGAAATGCTGTTAAGGAAGATTCTGGCCCAATAAATATTAAAAGTATATTTAAAGAAGCAATCTATAAACAGAATGAACAAGTAGGTTTTGCGTGCAATCCAGTAGTTTGGAACATAGAAAATATCATAGGGAATATAGTCAGTGATATTGTGAACATAGCATAACATAGAGAGAAGTTGAATCGCTATGTTGTACACCTGAAACTAATATACCATCATGTGTCAAATATACTCAAAACAAATAAAAGCACATCCTGGATGGACCAAGAGGATATCATGCTAAGTGAAATAAGTCGGTCAGAGAAAGACAAATATCATATGATTTCACTCATGTGTGGAATTTAATAAGACAAATGAACAAAGAAAAAAAGACAAACAAAAAATGGACTCTTATAGAGAACAAAGTGGTGGTTGCCAGACGGAAGGTGGGGGGATGGGAAAATAGATAAAGGAGATTAGGGCCACACTCATCTTGATGAGCACTGAGTAATGTGTAGAATTGTGGAATCATTATATTTTATACCTGAAATTAATATAACATTGTATGTTAATTATACTTCGGTTAAAAAAAAACCACTAGGCCGCATTTGCCTACATACTATACTTTTAGTCTTATTATATCAATTATGTTGAACTTCATCTGATTCTCTGGGCTATGAGTTCAGTCTCAACAGTCAAAATTTTAACGATAATTTTAGTTCCATTTGAATGTTACAGTAGATGAGACATTTATGGGGCAATAGGCACAGATATAAAATTGATATACTTGACAACTGTGGTTTATTTTAATTCCCCAATGAAAGATTGAGAGCCTGTTATAAACATTCTATGCGGTGTAGGAGATTTTTGAAAAATGGATATAATTTTTTACCATCATTCATTCTATCACTGCATATCAATATATTGGTTTTCTTTCATATACATTATTCCTTCTTTGTTTGACCTCTGAGAGACTGAATATTTCTAGATAGACAATTAAACAGATTTTGGCCCTCAAAACTGATAATCCTATTTTCAATTATAGCAATGAGAATAACGGGCCTTCAGTAGCTAGATGCATTTTCTAGATGGTATCAGTAACTTTCCTTTCTTTGGGGTCTAAGCCCAAGATTCAGCCTTCCAAACTAGGGCTACATTTCCTTAGTTCCATATCTACCTGCTGCATTCTGTGACTGCATAGCTATTAACAAATGCATGGCATGGATACTGCTGTAGAGTAGGAAGGGAAAGAACTTTAGTTATACTTAAGGATTTTAAAATTATTTTTAATCAGTCTCATGAAGAGACAGACACTCTGGGTCAAGTTTCACCTATTCCTTTTTCTTTCACATTTTCCTTTGATTTCTTTTCTTGCTTTTATTTTTCATTTCTATTTTTCTAAATTACTCTAAACTTTTAACTGAAGTATATGTATGTGAAATATAATATTACATTAATTTCAGGTGTACAACATAGTGATTCAACATCTATATACATGATTGCTCCCCATGATAAATGTTTGCCATCTGTTACCATACACAGTTATTACAATATTATTGACTATAATCCCTATGTAATACTTTACATATTGTGATTTAGTTATTTTATAACTAAAAGTTTGTACCTCTTAACTGCTTTCACCTATTTCACCCACCCACCCCCAAGTTCCTCCCCTCTAACCACCACCAGTTCTCTGTATCTGTAAGTTTGAGTGTGTTTTTGTTTTGTTTTGTTTTGTTTTCAGTTTCTGCATATAAGTAAAATCACACAGTATTTGTCTTTCTCCGACTAATTTTTTCACCTAGTTATACACTTTAGGTCCATCCATATTGTCACAAATGGCAATATTTTGTTCTTTTTTTAAAAAAACTTTTTATTTACTTATTTGAGAGAGAGAAAGTAAATAAGAGAGCACGAGTAGGGGGAGGAGCAAAGGGAAGTCTCCCCGCTGAGCAAGGAGCCCATGTGGGGTTCGATCCCAGGACTCTGGGATCGTGACCTGAGCCGAAGGCAGCTGCTTAATGACTGAGCCACCCAGGTGCCCCTAATTCATTCTTTGTAATATTCCATTGCATATATGTGAGTGTATATTTTATATATTCACATCTTCCTTATCCATTCATCCTATTGATGGACATCTAGGTTGCTTCCATATCTTTGCTACTGTAAATAAGGCTGCAGTGAACATAAGGTTACATGTATATTTCCAATCAGTGTTTTCGTTTTCTTCGGGTAAATACCCAGCAGTGGAATTGCGGGATCAGATGACATTTCTATTATTAAATTTTTGAGAAGACTTCATACTGTTTTCCAGAGTGGCTACACCATTTTACATTCCTACCCACAGTGTATGAGAGCTTCTTTTTCTCCACACTCTCCCCAGCACTTAATATTTCTTGTCTTTTTGATTTTAGCCACCCTGACAGGTGTGAAGTGATACCACATTGTGGTTTTGATTTGCATTTCCTTGAGGATGAGTGATGGTGAGCATCTTTTCATGTGTCTGTTGGCCATCGTACCTTTTCAGGTTGCCCTCATTTAAACTCTATTTTCTGAATCTTTTTAATAGTCTTATCTTTAATCGAATGCAGTCAATAGATTTTTTTGCAATGTTTTGAGTATGGTTAAAATTTTCAGGTTCCAGATTTTATTCTAATGCTTAGTTCTGTTCAATTTTAAGTACTAAGTTTAGCTGAGAGAATATTAGGTTAAAAAATTTTATCATAGAAACACAAATTTATCAACATTACTATAAATTTCTCATAGTACCTGATCTACTGGAAAATGAATTAAATGTATGTATGTACACACACTCACATTTAAATACTCCTTTATATAGGCTTATGTTGTATGATTTATGTATTATAAATATAAAGCCCCGAATGACTTCTGAATATCCAGATGCTTGGGACTATATTTTAGTTTTACTGATACACTAATTTTCTTTAGAACACATTCTAGGCCATATACTGACATTAAAATCCTGATTAAGTGTAATTTTTAGAATTGAGTATCCCCTTTCTACAGAAAAATTTCCTTTGTTCCATTCTACTAAGCCAAAGCTCACCTTTAGGTGATGAATTTTCAGTGCAGTTCAAGTCTGTTAACTTTAACAGGGGCTTATTGGAACAGTCATAGTGAACTATGTAAGAATTGTGCCACTGAGACTCAATTATAAGGTAGAATACTGCTCAATCTTGATGGTTACAGTGCAGCTGGGATTATTTTTTTCATCTTTCTTATCTAGTTCTATGTCTCAAGTTGGTATTTTCATCGAGTCACATGGATAAATTCAGTTATCTTTAACACTTGTAATTTTAATCCATATTTCTATTTTATTTCATTCTTTCTTATTCCTAAAATATTACATGGAAGCTGACTAATGTTTTTTTCTTTTACTCTAACATTTCTAGCTACACTATGGCCATTTAAAATATATTTTTTACACAAGTAGGACAATTTCAAATGTGAGTATGAACATCTATTGACATTTTGGTTGCAATACTAAACAGTACCAAGATAAAAAGTATCGTTTTAGTGACTCTTTTTGTTGTTCTTATATCTTAATCTACAAGATGTTGAACCTCTTGATATACTACTATTTCAACAATTTAATGTAAAAATAGGTATAATCATAAGTACATATTGGGAATCAATGACTGCATAAAGATGCATTTTTATCTATCTTATGTTAAAAATAATCTTTCATGAATAATGGATCATTATGAAATGGAATACTGGATAAAAGAAAAATAGAAGTGGTAATTCTTTATATTACCCTTGTATTTTTCCTTCATTAATATGGAAATAATGAAATAAATTTAGTTTATGTGACTATTCAAGCTACAAGAATGAATGGAAACTCGAAGAGAGAAGGTACAACAGAGTATAGAGGAACTCTGGCATCCCAAAGCTAATTAACAAAGGAATTGTTGACAAGTAATATACTAAGAAGTGGTTATGTAATAATCAAGGAAATTTCATCATCGGCTAAATATTAAGAGATTATTGTTAATTACTTCTCTGTTTTATAATACTATCATGGTTGCATTAAAACATTAGTTATTTTAGGAATACCTAAAAAAGGATACTGGGTAAAAATAATATGACATCTTTGATTTTCTTTAAAATCTAGATTGAAGGATTGAGTTAGATGGCAATTAAATAAGACTGATAGTATGTTCCTAATTTTAGAGGTGTTGATGGTTAATGTGGGTTTATTATACTAATCCTTATTTTTCATTTTAAATATACCTGGTCTAAAATTTTCTAGCATATAGGTATTGACATGCCTATTTCTGGATTTTCTGATCAAAAGTTGGAGAGTGGAAAGATCATGACCTTTGGAATAAAAGAGACATAGATTTAAGTCTGCAAGCTTCTCTAGTTACCAGCTGTGGATATTGAGGACATTAGTGAACATCTAGGAATTTTACATTTTCACCTGTAAAATAGGAATATAGATAGATGATAGATAGATGATAGATAGACACAGATATAGATATATGAATGTGTGATACACACACACAAACACACACACACATACACAATTGAATCTTGAACAACTTATGCAGGGCAGATTAGGGGCACCAATCCCACACCCAGTGTTCGCTTCTGGCCAACAATGAAAGAACTGAGGAAAACATCCAAGGCAAAAACCATGTGGAACTAGTCAAAAATTGGCCATATGGAAGCCTCAGAAATGCAGAATGGTCAGTGTCCAGCAAGCAAACCACAGAAGTTTGGGTTGCAAAAACCTAAGATGCAAAAGTCAATGGCATTGACCTCAGCAAAGACAAGTATTTTTAACAAGCATGAATTTTGAGCAGACATAGATTATCTAGCTCTCAGGCTGCTGACCCTGAACTACGTGGAAAAAATTTGGCTTAATATTGTAGATGAGGTTCAGCCTGACTCAGGTCATTTTAGGTATGAGTTGGCAGGACATAATTGTTGCCTTTAAACTTCAAAACAGCTGAATTTTCTATGCTAAAGAACACAGGGAAATTATTGAAAATTTTATTGTGAGCCTACATAGGCATCTTTGGTTGTTCAAATTCCATTGTGTTTGGGCCAAGAAGGGAAATTTGGATGAAGCTAACTGAATTCATAGACTCAACAGTAACAGGCTATGCTCTCTGTATTGTTTGGCATCTACAACATAAAGGTAATCTTAATGCTAGCCAAACTCCTGGCCAGAGAGAGGAGGAAACCACTATAGCACAGGAATAAACACATATGTTTCACAGTTAGGTGTAGAAATGATGCCGTTATCGAAAGCCCACAATTTATAATGGGGATTGCAAAAACATGGAGTACAAAGAGGAAATAAAAAAAAAGAATTTTAATATACTTAATGGAAATAAAAACCACTCAAAGAAAATATTTTGACTGGAACAACTATTATTATTCATTTCTAAAACTTGGGAGAAAATGGCAATGTCTCTAGCCTCTGAGGGAAGAGAGGGCATACATATAGAGCATGCATCCACACCCCACTGTTTAAAAATCTGTAATATCAAAATTAAGTACTTTCTTAGAGATTTCTGCTAGTTGACTTTGAGTTCACACTGACAAAACCTGACTTTTTCCCCCCTGGTCTGCCTTCTCCTTTCAGAGTCTGAGTCATTGGAACCTATTGGGTTAACACTAGGTTGGAATTCTGGGTTAACTTTTTTTTTTTTTTTTTTTTGGACTGGAAGTGTTTACTTTGATTACTGCAGTAGGGGTTGCAAACTGACTTATTTTCTACATTGGTGTTAGAGCTGAAAAAATCAAGTGTGTCTTATTAATTCTCTGAGCTCTTTAAAACATAAGACTTATCAGACACTTTTGGGGTGCCTGGGTGGCTCAGATGGTTAAGTGTCTGCCTTCAGCTCAGGTCATGATCCCAGGATCCTGGGATCGAGCCCCACATCGGGCTCCCTGCTTGGTGGGGAGCCTGCTTCTCCCTCATCCTCTACTGTTCCCCCCAGCTTGTGCTCTCTTCTCTGTCAAATAAATAAATGGAATCTTAAAAAAAAAAAAGACTTATCAGACACTTTTAACTAAAATAAGTCAACTGCTAAGATTTAGAGAGAACTATATGTATTCCCAGAGGAAATAGCCCAGAAGCAACTTCTGAAAGACTTGATTCCTCCTAGTTGACAAGAACTTTTTTAAAAGATAAGGCCAAGCAGAAGGTAAAATTATAATGCACTCAAATTTCTTTATCCTTTTTAACCCAAATATGGTTAAGCATTGGTTTCAGATTTTAATTCCTTCATGTTTGACATTATTATATTTTCATCTGCAAGATAATTGAGTTTTTAGACTCTTTTCCCCAGGAATTTGATTAGGTTTTTTTAAAAAATAAAGTATCCTGTGGTTGACATGTTATTACTGGAATATTTTAACATTATAATTTGATGTTTTGCAGATCCTTTGCTAGACTATACTGGACAAAGTGGTTTAAAAAATTTTGGATGGGAAATTGAAAGATGTAAAATTTTGACTTTGGACATACAATGACTTGGAGAAAAAAATGCTAGCTATCACATTATTCTAATATAATTTCAGAAGCATTTGTATTAGTCATAGGTAGTCTTAGGACGAAACATAGAGGAGCAGTGGGTGATATTGACAAACCTCTTCTTGAACATATCTTAAATGACTCTCTAATAGATTGCTGGATTCCTCTGAGGAAGACAGCCACGTTGCTGGTTGATCATGTCTAAAATGATTAAGTTCAGTAGGCTTGGATTAGAAAAAGCTGTAGAATGTTTGAAGAGAACATAATTTTCCGTTCTTAAAATGTCCTTCCATATGGAAGGAATTTCACTAGAATAAAATACCTCAGGGAGATTGTATTTGTTATGGGAAGCTAACTGCTATCACAATTAGCAATACTCCCAAATTTCAGTGACTTAACACAATAAATATTTATTTTTTAGAAGAAGTCAAAGTGCCCTAAGGCCCTGCACTATGCAATCCTTCTGGGACTAGAATCCTTCAATCCAGGGCTGATCTCTGGTAGATCCTTGGGATTCTTGAAGTCAGCAAGTGTTCAAAGCAGGTGAGGGCCAAGTGGGAGGTATTCATGACTGACCTGAAATTGACACAACTACTTCCAACTCACATTCCATTAGCCAGAATTCAATCAAAATGATACAACTCATTGGGGAAATAAAAGAACAATGGCACAACTTATGCAAAAGAGACTGAAAAGGTGCATTCTACCTGTGCACCCAGTAAGAAAAGGAGGACAAGAGTTTTACTGAAGAGTAACATGCTCTCACAAAAAAAATGATTTGTTATAGTAATCCCAGAAGAAAATATGCAGACATAGCCCAGCCTCTTACTATTCAGTTTAACATAGGGGTTAGAGTAAAGTCTTTGGAGTATAACTACTTAGCTCTGAGCTGTAGTTTTACCACTGGCAGACTGCGTGTGCGTAGGTAGGCCACTGAACCTCTCTCAGCTCTCTAATTCATGAATGGGGATCAGAGTACCTGTCTCATAGAATTGTTGCAAGTATTAGCATTTAATACATTCAATGGCTAGGATAGTATCTGCTCTGTGGTAGTTTCATATGCTCGGGTTGGATTAGTAGGCACTGTCAAATAGGCTCCTTCTTTACATTGTTTCCTTTATGTCTGTGTAACAAGCTCAGTTTTAGTTAAAGTGTTCTATGTATGTGTGAAAAATGCATACTGTTTACAAAACAGTATACTCTGAATACCTACTAAATCTCCATATCAATCAAAGCATTAAGTCTCTTCTTTATTTTTTCATTTTATCACAACTTTGTGATACTGAAATTGATTAAACATCCTCTTATAATTTTATAATTCTAGAAGTTCTTCCATTTCTAAGGAACTTTATTTAATTATTTTCTATGTGTGTTGGTGCATGCATACCGTTTTATATTTGATGTATCTTCTTCCTATAATACCCTTCTTATCTTTATATTACATGTGTCTTCCTTAGGTTTATTTTTTGTAAGTAAATTTTACCTTGAAAACATCAATTATTTACTTAATTGTTATGTGTTTCCCTTTCCTTTTAGTTACATTTTCTAGTAACTCTGCTTATTTTTTACCTATCCCTCTTTCTAAGTTTTTAAATAAAATTATATAACCAAGTTTTGCATGTTAGTACAATCTATCTCTGTAAAAACCCATTCCTCTCACATTTTTTCTAATTCTAGTTAAAAATTATGTTTCTAATATAATTTGGTTTACTGTAAATTCTATTTCATGATTTCTTTTTATTTTTTGGTAGGTTGATCAAATTTTATTCAAGTTCCTTATTTTGTCATTTTGAGGAAGTTATTACTCAATCCTATTTACCCATGCTAATTTATAAACTATTGCATAGTTATCTTCTCCTTTACTGATTACTGCTTACATTGATAGTCATAACAAAAATATACTTCACTAATCTCATATAAAAACAAGATAACATACATCTTAACCTCAAATGTTTCCTGAGGGCTTTCACAAATTTAATTAAGATGTAATTCCATGTTTAGTTTTTTTCTCTCCCTCCCTCCTTACTTCCTTTCCTTCCCTTCCCTCCCTCCCTTTTTCTTTCTTTCTTTCTTTCTTTCTTTCTTTCTTTCTTTCTTTCTTTCTTTCTTTCTTTCTTTCTTTTTCTTTCTTCCTTCCTTCCTTCCTTTCTTTTTTTTTCTTTCTTCCTTCCTTCCTTTCTTTCTTTGTTTTTCTTTCTTTCTTTCTTTCTTCTTTCTTTCTTTCTTTCTTTCTTTCTTTCTTTCTTTTTTCTTTCTTCTTTCTTTCTCTCTCTCTCCTTTCTTTCTTTCTTTCCCCTTCCTTCCTTCCTTCTTTCCTCTTTCTTTCTTTCCCTCCCTGTGCTTTTTTAAATTTTTTCTTGCCTTGTTCCTTCCTTTCTTCTCTCATTTTTCCTTTCTTCCTTTTGTTTATGGCTTTGTTGTATACCATTCTTCAAAGCATCAGTTCTTTCTTAAGGCACAAAGTAAAAGCCTTTCTGTATTTGTAATCCTTTATATTAGAACCCTGGGTAAATATGATGTTATATTTTTAGTTCCCCTTTGAAACTAGAAGCCTAGGTATAGATCAGAAGATACCCTTTATGGGATGGTGACTCTATGATTCACTCCATGATTCAGGAGACCAAGTTTTCTCTTCAACATTCTCTGCAGGCTGGCCTTTACTGTAGGGTTGTTAATACAAGTCCATCTCATTTAACCCAGAGTGGCAAAATATCCTGTCTTATTCTGTGCTTCCAAATTCATTAGTACAAAATAATTATGGCACAATGTGGGACAAAGGATTGTCAGCATGAAAACATTGTGTCTCAGCTCTTGATACCAACACAATAAAGAATTAGAGAGTGGTGCAAACTGACAAACTTATTAAAACAGTAGTACACTCTCTAGGGGCACCTGGTTGGTTCTGTTGGTTAAGGATCTGCCTTTGGCTCAGGTCATGATCTCAGGACCCTGGGATCCAGCCCCGCATCAAACCCCTCATGAAGCCTTGCATCAGGATCCCTGCTCAGCGGAAAACCTGCTTCTCCCTTTCCCTCTGCCTGCTGCTCCCCCTGCTTGTGCTCTCTCTCTCTCCCTTTCTCTGTCAGCCAAATGATTAAATAAAATCTTTTTTAAAAGGCAAAACAAACAAACAAAAACATAGTGCACTCTCTAGAGGAGTGGGCAGGTTCCAACCCCTAGGTTGTTTTGGGATAGGATATTTATTGGGTCTTTCTGGGCCAGGAGGAACTGTGTTGTATAGTAGGGTGGTCTCTAATGGAGGCTACTTCCAATCATTTGGGGGACTCCTCCCACAGGTTGAGAGGGGAAGTTTTTGACCCTACAAGGTTTGTGCAGAACCATCATAGCACCCTTTCCCATTAGGGTGGAGGCTATAACCACAATGCACATACATTATAATGAGTCTAGGGGTTACCCTGGGGCAGAGATGGAAGAGAAGAGTGCATGTTCTGCACCTATGGCCTTTGGTCTGTTAGCCCCAGGATCTTGGAAGCCACAATGTCAGGATGTTGTGCTCCTGGGGTTCTAATGTGTAACCTATTTATCACTGTCCTTGTCTCCACATTTAACTGTCTATCAGAATTTCTACAGATAACCAATCTATGAGTCTTAGATGCCCCAGATGCTATTTGCCCCAATATCTGGGGATTTGTTGTTTTGACAAACATGTAATCATTTGGGGTGTGACAGCAAGAGTAGAAGTAGTGGAAATAACCTAGTTTGAACATTTCGGCCCTGCCTTCCTGAACAAGCAGCTCTTCATCCTCTGAGAGTTTGTCATTAGATGATTTGCAGTTGGTAGAATAGAACAACAGGAAAATGGTCAAGTCATCTTGTACACATGAGGTTTTCTAACATAATAGGATTTGTTTGAATCATTCAGTCTAAAATTTATCCATGGTTGCTGTGCCCTTTTCATCACAAGATTAAAGTCTTTTTTCTTTTGAGACACATTTGATATTATATCTTAGAGAAATTTTGTGTTTTAGTTATTCTTATCTTTTTTCCACTTTCTTTTTCTTTTTAGCCTTCTCTTTTACTAATTATTTTGTAGTTAGGTTTTCCAAGTCTGAATCCTTACTATGCATATTCTTTCAAACAATTTAATTGCTTTTATTTTATGTTTTATTTTATGTCATTTGCCAAAATTTCTAAACATTTACTGAATTTTCTTTTAAAAGATAAATATGTTGCTAGACTTCATGTTTTTAATCTCTGCAACATTTTGATTTTTCTCTTCTGTTTATTTTACTGATTTCTATTTATTTATATTTCTTTTGTTGTCATTACCATTGTGGATTTTTAAGTCTTCATCAGCACATTTAACTCATTTTAAGGTATTTTTTAAAGATATCATCTGTATTTTTTTAAACCATAAGGTATTTGTCTGAAATCTTCATGTGTTCCCTTTTTATAATTCAAATTTTAAAATTGTTTTCATTGGTATTCATTTTAAAAATTTACTATACAAAAAAATGTGAGTTGTTTTTTTTATGATTATTCCCTATCTTTAAAAATGTCTAGCTGCTTATTTTCCCAAAACCTTTAACATTCAGTATTCAAGGAAGGATACTGCTTCTACTTCTTTTGACAGTTTCCCTCATTTTGATTCACACTTTTAAGTGTCTGTTAGGAGAGAGAGGCAAGATGGCAGAAGAGTAGGGGACCTTGTTTCATCTGGTCCCTTGAATTTAGCTAGATAACTATCAAATCATTCTGAAAACCTGTGAATTCAACCTTAGATGTAAGCAAAGAATTGCTGGAATTCTACAAATAGAAAAGCAACGACTTTTTGCAAGGTAGGAGGTGCAGAGAAGGGAATCGGAGTGGATATGTCAAAAGATAAATGGTGGGGGGAGGGAGCCTCTGTTAGCCAGCTGTGGGAAAGTGATATAGCCCTGGAGTGCAAAACTGGAACCTTTAGAAGTCTGCTCCACGGAGAGACATCCCTGCTTCAGAGGTGCTCAGGTGGTGAAGTGGAACAGAATTCTAGGTGAGAGAGTGTGGTCTCAGGATCCCCAGGGTCACAGAAAGAATGGGGGGGTGCTTGAGCCAGCAGAGGTCCCAAGCATTGGAGCAGGGAACCCAGTTAGGGTCAGTGAGCCAGGGAGTGGGCTCTCACCTCGGTTTGCCATAAACTTTGAACCCCAGCACAATCAGGCATCCTCTTTCAGTATGGGGACCCCACAAAGGGCAAAAACGCGGCAACCCTCATCCTTCCCCTGGGAAGGGCAGTGAGGGTATGGACATGACCAGGCGACCGTCTCCCTGCAGGGCCCTGCAAGCAGCAGGTCCACAGTGACCCTCCTCCCTCCCCTGGGAGGATCAGCTCAGGTGCACACCGCAGGCGTCTGCGGAGTTTGGTGCACACAAAAGTGAAGACTGCTTTTCCCCGAGGGTTTACTGAAGTGAGGGGCCTGTGATCTTTGAGCTCTGGGGCTGGAGATCAGGGTGTGGCCATGTTTATTTTCATCCTCTAAAGTGGCAGAGAAAGCCTTCAGGGAACAAAAGCCACGTAGTACAACCCAAAGCAGCTTACACTGAGCCCGGCTCCCTGGCAAAGGGTGGTTCAACTCCACCCAGGTAAAGACACCTGAGAATCAGTACAGCAGGCTCCTGAGCCAGAATACCAGCTGGAATATCAGGGGAATACAAAGTTTACTGAGTACACAGAACTGAAAACCTCCTGCGCTAGGGGAAAATAGTATATAGAATTAAAGGTTTTTTCTCATGATTCTTCTATCTTTCAGTTAAAATTTTCCTTTTATTTTTTCTTTTTTTCCCCCTTTTCAATTAGTATTTTATTTTATCAACTCCTTGTTTTTAAGGCTTTTTTTAACTTTAATATTTACATTTACACTTTTTGATATATTGTTGGCTTCCTTTCACTGTATTCAATTTTATTTTTGTATATATATATATATATATATATATATATAAGTTTTGCTTTCTTTACAATTCTGGGATTTAGTGTCTTCTACCAAACAGATGAAAATACACCCAGGACCAAGTGGGTCATCCTGTTTTGTCCACCTGGGACAAAATTCTTTCCCCCCCCCCCCGCTTTTTTTCTTCTTCATTTCTTTTTTGGTTTCTGACCTCTTCAGATTTGTCTAGTGTGTATTTTGCTTGGGTCATGGTTGATATTTTTGATTTTGTTCTCTCATTCATCTATTATTCTCCGGGCAAAATGACTAGAAGGAGGAATTCACAACAAAGGAAAGAACAAGAGGTAATACTCTCTGCCTTAGATCTAATTGATACAGTTATAAGTAAAATGTCAGAGCTGTAATTCAGGATAACAACTATAAAGTTACTAGCTGGGATTCAGAAAAACATAAAATACACCAGAGAATCTCTTAGTGCAGACATAAAATCTAATTAGGGTGAAATTAAACATGCTTTCACTGAGATGCACTTTAAGATGGATACTGTAACAGCAAGAGTAAATGAGGCAGAAGAGAATAAGTGACATAGAAGACAAGTTGATGGAAAGGAAGGAAGCTGAGGAAAAGAGAGAAAAACAACTAATGGACCATGAGGGGAGGCTTCGAGAAATCAGTGACAACATAAAGCAAAACAATATTAGAATTATTGGGGTCCCAGAGGAAGAAGAAAGAGAGAGAGGGACAGAAGGTATATTAGAGCAAATCGTAGATGAGAACTTCCCTAATCTGGAGAAGTAAACAGGCATTCAAGTCCACAAAATCAACAAATATCCATCAAAACCCTGACATATAATAGTGAAGGTTGCAAATTTCAGATATAAAGAGAAAATTCTAAAAGCAGCTCAAGACAAGAGGTTCCTAACCTACAGGGGTAAGAACATTAGACTGGCAGGAAGCACCAGACCTATCCTGGGAGGCCAGAAAAGGCTGGTATGATATATTCAGTGTATTAAATAGGAAAAATATGCAACCAAGAATACTTTATTCAGCAAGGCTGTCATTCAGAATGGAAGGAGAGATAAAGAGCACAGGACAAACAGAAACTAAAAGAGTTTGTGATTGCTACACTAGGCCTGCAAGAAATATTAAAGAGGATCCTGTAAGTGAAGAGAGAGCCCAAAGAACAGATCAATGAAACTAGAAGCTGGTTCTTTGAAAAAATTAATAAGATCAATAAACTACTAGCCAGACTTATCAAAAAAGAGAGAGAGAGAGAGAGAAAGGACCCAAATTAACAAAATCATGAATGAAAGAGGAGAGATTGCAACCAACACTGAAGAAATAAAAACAATTATGAGAACATATTATGAGCAATTATATGCCAACAAATTAGGCAATCTTAAAGAAATAGATGCATTCCTGGATACATGTAAACTATCAAAACTGAACCAGGAAGAAATAGAAAACCTGAATGGACCCATAACCAGCAAGGAAATTGAAGCAGTAATTAAAATCTCCCAACAAACAAGAGTCCAGGGTTGGATGGCTTCCCAGGGGAATTGTACCAAACATTTAAATAAGAATTTCTGAAGCTTTTCAAAAAATAGAAATGGAAGGAAAACTTCCAAACTCATTCTATGAGGCCAGCATTACCTTGATCCCAAAATCAAAAACCCCACCAAGAAGGAGACTTACAGGCCAATATCCCTGATGAACATGGATGCCAAAATTCTCACTAACATCTTAGCCAATAGGATCCAACAGTACATTAAAAAGATTTTCACCAAGACCAAGTGGGATTTGTTCCTGGGCTGCCATGGCAGCTCAACATTTGCAAATTAATCAGCCTGATACATCACATTAATAAAAGAAAGGATAAGAACCATATGATTCTCAAGAACTAATGATGTAATGTATGGTGATTAACATAACAAAAGAAATTTAAAAAAAGAACCATATGATTCTCTCAATTGATGCAGAAAAAGCATTTGACAAAGTACAGCATCCTTTCTTGATTATCTCTCCACAGTGTAGGGCTAAAGGGAACATACCTCAATATCATAAAAGCCATCTATGAAAAGCCTACAGTGAATATCATTCTCAAGGACCTTTTTCCCCTAAGGTCAGGATGCCCACTCTCACCGCTATTGTTCAACATAATCCTAGAAATCCTAGCTTCAGCAATCAGACAACAAAAAGAAATAAAGGCCTTCAAATTGGCAAAGAAGTCAAACTCACTCTTCACAGATGACATGATATTCTTTTTTTTTTAAGATTTTATTTATTTATTTGACAGAGAGACAGTGAGAGAGGGAACACAAGCAGGGGGAGTGGGAGAGGAAAAGTGGGCCTCCTGCCAAGCAGGGAGCCTGATGTGGGGCTCGATCCCAGGACCCTGGGATCATGACCTGAGCCAAAGGCAGATGCTTAACTATTGAGCCACCCAGGCACCCCCCCTTTTTTTTAAAGAGATGACATGATATTCTATGTGGAAAAGCCAAAAGACACCACCTCAAAATTCCTAGAACTCATACAAGAATTCAGCAATGTGGCAGGATATAAAATCAATGCACAGAAATCAGTTGCATTTCTTTACACTAACAATAAAGAGAAAGAGAAATTAAGGAATCGATCCCATTTACAATTGTGCCCAAAACCATAAGATACCTAGGAATAAACCTAACCAAAGAGGTAGAGGATCTCTACTATAAAAACTACAGAATTCTTATGAAAGAAATTGAGGAAAATACAAAGAAATGGAAAAACATTCCATGCTTATGGAATGGAAGAATAAATATTGTTAAAATGGTTATGCTACCTATAGAAATCTATACATTCAATGCAATCTTTATCAAAATACCAATGATATTTTTCACAGAGCTGGAACAAATAATCCTAAAATTTGTATGGAACCAGAAAAGACCCCAGATAGCAGGAGGAATGTTGAAAAAAGAAACTGGGCCATTTTCTTACATAATAAACAAAGATAAACTTAAAATGAATGAAAGACCTAAATGTGAGACAGGAATCCATCAAAATCCTAGAAGAGAACACAGGGAGCAACGTCCTCCACTTGGGACACAGCAACTTCTTATTAGACAAGTCTCCAAGGCAAGGGAAACAAAAGCAAAAGTGAACTATTGGGACCTCCTCAAGATAAAAAGCTTCTACAGAGCAAAGCAAATGGTCAACAAAACTAAAAGGCAACCTATGAAATGGGAGAAGATATTTGAAAATGACATATCAGGTAAAGGGCTGGTATCCAAGATCTATAAAGAACTTATCAAACTCAATATCCAAAGAACAAATAATCCAATCAAGAAATGGGCAGAAGACATGAACAGACATTTCTCCAAAGAAGACATACAAATGGTCAATAGACACATCAAAAAATGCTCCACATTACTTGGCATCAGGGAAATACAAATCAAAACCACAATGAGATACCACCTCACACCAGTCAGAATGGCTAAAATTAACAAGTCAGGAAACAACAAATGTTGGTGATGATGTGGAGAAAGGGGAACCCTCTCACACTGTTGGTAGGAATGCAAGCTAGTGTAGCCACTCTGGAAAACAGTGTGAAGGTTCCTCAAGAAGTTAAAAGTAGAGATACCCTATGATGCAACAATTGTACTATTAAGTATTTACCCCAAAGGTACAAATGTATTGATCCGAAGAGGCACCTGCACCCCCAGTGTTCATAGCAGCATTGTCCACAATAGCCAAAGTGTGGAAAGAGCCAAGATGTCCATCGAAAGATGAATGTATGAAGAAGATGTGATATATATATATATATATATATATATATATATATACACACACACACACAATGGAATATAACTCGGCCACCAGGAAGGATGAATACTTACCATTTACATTGACATGGATGTAACTGGAGGATATATTGATGAGCAAAATAAGTCAATCAGGAAAAGACAGTTATCATATGGTTATAAAGAAATAGTGTAGAGAATCATAGGGGAAGGGAGGGAAAACTGAATGGGAAGTCATCAGAGAGGGAGACAAACCATGAGTGACTTTTAACTGTAGGAAACAAACTGAGGGTTGCTGGATGGGAAGTGGGTGGTAGGATGGGGTAATTGGGTGACAGGCATTAAGGAGGGCGTGTGATGTGATGAGCATTGGGTGTCATAGGCAACTGATGAATTATTGAACTCTACATCTGAGACTAATTATGTATTATATGTTGGCTAATTGAATTTAAATAAAAGGATACAAAGTGCTTGTCAGGTATCTTTCATAGAATATAAAAGTTTTATTTTTTTATTTTATTTTTATTTTTTTGGTAATTCCATTAGGATTTGAGAAGAGTAAAATAACAATAGTCTTTCTCCATTATTAGGAAAACAGGCCTATTAACCTTAAAAAAATATAATCTGCCAAAAAATAGTAACTCACTCTGTTAATATTATATCAAGCTCTGTTTGTTTTCTCAGCCTTTCATCCAATCAATTAGTTATCAGATTTCTGAAGTACAACCAATCTAATTAACCCCAGATAAACAATTATGACCAAAAAATATAATTTTTGTTCTGATAACAATCAATACCTCTTTGATCAAATAATCATAAAAATTATGTATAGGTAATTAAAATAAAATGTGTTAAAAAGAAAATGCATGCCTTGGGAATAACCAACAAGGAGAGTTAATTATGTAAGGGGAAGTATCAAGGAACTCTCCTGAGCAATGTGTTCAGCTGTTTGCTAAGTAGGATTTTTTTTTTTTTTAAGTGGGGGTAAGTATTTTAAAGAAATAGTTGGAAAATGATGTGTTAGGAGCTATTGTGCCATCTTTGAGATCTGAAGGAAGGCCAACACAGTTTCAACACAGAGAGATACTAGAGGAATGATGTGTGAGATGATGTAAGATCTAGAGCATCCAGGGCTTCACAAGCCATAGTGGAGATTTTAATTTTATTATAGGGAAAAAAAAGGAAACTGTATTGGTCATCATTAATTGCCTACCAATTATCCCTTCTTATATTGTAACAAAACAGATTAAAGACTTCACCCAGCCTCTCTTGCAACATGAAGTAATAATGTGACTAAATTCTAGTCAATCACAGTAAGATAAAGTATTTGTACAAAATGTAGAAAGCCTACTTAGAAGAATCTGAATCAGCTGTGAGGAACACATTTTCTTCTACCAACATCCAAGAATATGGATACAGTTGCTGGTGCTGTATCAGCCATTTGTATTATGAGGTGGTTTTGTGAAAGGCACTCAGTAAATGAAAATGGTAGAGTAAAAAAACAAGAGCCTGGTTTCTTGATGACACCATAGAGTTAATGAATCAGCCCTGACAGTTTTACTTCAAAATTTATTTTATGAAAAAATATATTTTATTTTTAGACATTGCTATACTTAACAGTTATATTTGGCCAATCTAATTTTGATTAATATTTATATATATTATTTAAAGAAAATTTTGAGAAATGGAGACAATGAAATGAACAAAATTGCAGTTTCAAAATATCACTCTCATATGTAGAGAAGGACTCGAAGAGAGTAAGAATAGATTCAGGAAAACTGGTTATCAGGGCACTCCACTGGATGAGGTGGGAGATCACATTTACTTGGCTCAGAAGATACAAGTAGAGAGGGGCATGGATTAAAGAATGAGCTGAAGAGAAAACTGACATGAACGACCTCTGGCTATAAACTAATTCTTTATGAGCAAATTCTGACACCCAAATACATATTAAGTTTTTAAAAATAAGAAATATTTTCAGGTAATTTCCATGTCATAAATCTTATAAAATTTATATAACAAAACTTCAATGTCATTTGTATACTGTATTTAGAGTTGCAGAGTATTTTGAGATTTTTATGCGGAAATCATAAAGTAAAACCTAACAGCATTATTATAGTGGCATATAGTGAAATAATAAGTATGTTTAATTTGGTGTCCATTAGTCAAAGATTTATTCTTCTCAGAATCTTTGATGGGCATATTTTAAAAGCAAATAATGTCTTATCCATTTTCAAATATACTAGGATAAAATTTAATAGATGGAATCAACCAAACACATTTTCCATGTGGAGAGTAATATATTTTGGCTTTTATATTTCTATTTCTTGCCATTCTATCTTTTGTATATATTCCATAAAGATACAAAAGTAGGTACTACTTAAAGAAAATGGAAAATAAAGTTGAAAGTTTTAGCTATAAAAGCCTTAATAATTAACTAAAAATTGCTTTCAGGTGATTTTAGCTTTTCCCAAAAAAATAGGTGACAAAAAACATTTCTGTCAATATATCCATTATCAATATGAAGTATTTCTCAATCTCATATTTAAAAGGTGGACTAAGGTAAAGGGATATTAAAATTAAGTTGTTTTTAGGGGTGCCTGGGTGGCTCAGTCATTAAGTGTCTGCCTTCGGCTCAGGTCAGGATCCCAGGGTCCTGGGATCAAGCCGCGCATCGGGCTCTCTGCTCCATGGGAAGCCTACTTCTCCCTCTCCCACTCTCCCTGCTTGTGTTCCCTCTCTCGCTGTGTCTCTCTCTGTCAAATAAATAAATAAAATCTTTTAAAAATAAATAAATAAATAAATAAAAAATCTTTAAAAAATTAAAAAAATAACTTAAAAAAAAACTAAGTTGTTTTTGGATGGTTTGGGTTGTTTTCCCTGAGAAGAACTGGAATTCAGAAGCATGAAGTATTTCTCCATGGACCTGTTGTCTTGAACAAAGGATAGTATAGAAACAGGAATGGACTAAAGTTGAACAAGAGACTGAGATTATCAAGAGCATTGGAACATTAGATTATTAAATTTTAAGATAACATTAGTTTTAGGTAAATTTTAAATATTTTTAAATGTTTTAAAATACTATAACATTTCAAGACCAAAGGAGTGGGGGGGAGGGGAAGCATACTTAATTCATGTTGTATTACATGGGAAATTGGGGGATTTAAAAATTCCAAATTTTGGACCATAAAAAGGTTTCAGAGTTTATAGTAAATATAACCAAACACATTTAATAAAGGCACAAAATACTGAACATAGAAAATACTGAGGGCAAACTGAATTAGTCTCTGAAAATGCCATATTTATACTCTGAACTTACTCACTTAGAAAATTATGAGAAAAAACAAGAATACACAGTTAAACATTCCTTTAACATTTAGAAAAAGTATATCATCACATTTCATGTGACCTCTGAAAAATTCTACTGAGCATTTGTGAGTGAAAAGGGAAAGTGATATTTTAGAATAATGGTAAAAATAATTTTGACATTCCAGACCCTAGAGGAACTTAGGGATTCCAAAAGAACTTGGAGCACAATTTGAGAACTGCTGACATAGAAACAAACACATACGTTTTGGGGAGAAGGAGTTTTGAGGGGGATTGCTATAGGCTATCGCAGGCAGAAATTTATTATAGGAGTGTGGTGTTGCTGGAAAAAATAAAAATGAAAAACTTTGAGTTTTGGGTTTTGAGACCAGGTCACTAGCAGAATCTGGCAAAGTAGTGAAGAGCCCCACTTACAGGAACTAAAAAAGTGGTGAGAGAACTGTTACAGAATGCTGGAAAACTTGTAACCCTATGATGGAGTTGTGAAAAAAAAGGATAAGATTGATATTTGTGGTACCTTGAAGGATAGAACAAAATGTACCTAATGAATTTTCAAATTGGAGCAGTGATATTTCTGAGAAGAATATTGACATAGTATATGGATTTTACTAGATGAATATAAATTACTAGAAGAAAAGAGAAAAACTAGAGAGAATGGGAGAAATTGCAAGTAACATGTAGAAGAAATAAAAAGAGCTCCAACCTCTCCAGGTTGGAAAATAAAATTTTCTTATCTCTAGTCCCTTTCAACAAAAAAAGACTCCTCAAAGCAACATACAATCTGGGGGAAAAGCCCATATTGAAGGCATGGCTGTAAGTTCCTTTGTCAACACCATGGGAAAAGTTAAAGTTCTACGTGCTGCCAGGCAAAGGGTTTCTAGAGACTTGAGGGCATTGTCTCCAGCAGCACCTCAAGAGTAGCAATGGTTAGATAGATAGATAAGGAGAGGCACGACTTTAAAAGTTTGTGAATGTGGCTGTTGACACTTGGAATAGACTGAATTCAGATTTATCAGAAACACATTTCACGGGCACTGTATTAGCAAATGTTCATCCACCTTGGATGAAAAAGGACTAAAAGTTTCAAGATAGAAATGTACCTTCAGCCTCTGAATTTCTCCAGGCTGGAAACATGCTGAGAACACTGCTTAAAGAGTATAGAACCCACTGCTCTATTCAAAAGTGGCCAAGAAGGGTAAAAAGGGATTTCCCAGAGAACAGAAGCAAAGGTTATGAAGAAAAATAGACTGGAGAATCCATTTCCAAGAGGCCAAACCAAACTAACATTCCTTGCTCCCATAGTTTGGGCATTTGCCAAATGTTCCTGCTGGACTACAGAACATCTCTGGGCCAGTGACAATAGCTGTCTCCCATTTTCCCCCATTCAACTGGAGTGCTGATAAATGACCCTCTCCCTTACTGCCCATTGCATTTTGGGTGTGTGAGACACAGAGAACTGGTCTCTTAAATTCATAACTATCCAGATTAAGAGGAACAGCACACATGGTGCTTCCTCTGGACCAAATGTACATCACAAGACCTTAGACTCCAAGTTCAGTGCTATGATTTGATGAGATATTTACGGTGTTAATATATACCACAAATGGGAAAAACATAAGAAATTGTGGCCAGAAAGTGAATTCAGGTAGATCAATTTCACCAAGCACTGATACTTAAAATCTGCTTGGCTCAGAAAGTGGGAGGGCTCTTCTGTGTGATTTGCTTTGCCCAGTAGGAACTTGTCAATAGTAACATCATCAGAGGCCTGATGTAAAGCACTTGCTAATTGGTGAATTTTTCATTTCACAGTGTTCCATTGCCATATCCATTAAAAAAATGTCCAGGATGACTGATTGCAGGTATACGATGGACACGTGGAAAAGAGCTAGAAATTTGTTTTAAGAAGGTCCTAAATTTTATTTTAAACAATAGCAATGAAGATTTAGAAAACTAAAATTTAAAATACACCATTTTAAATAGGAGTAAAACATGTCAAATTATAAGTATAACTTAACATGTGTATGATTTTTCATAGAAATTTTCAAAATACTATTAAAAGATCTCTAAGAAGATCTAAATAATGGAGGAATATACCATGCCCACAGCTTAGAGCACTCAAGTTACAAAAACTTTAACTTGTTCTAGACAGATTTACAAAACCAGGGAAATGCAATGATATTCATGGAAGTCCTTTTCTTTTTCTTTTTAAAGACTTATTTATTGGGGCACCTGAGTGGCTCAGTCGGTTAAGTGTCTGCCTTCGGCTCATGTCATGACCTCAGGGTCCTGGGATGGAGCCCCCAGGTAGGCTCCCTGCTCAGTGGGGAGTCTGCTTCTCCCTCTCCCTCAGCTCCTCCCTCCCCTCACTTGTGTGTGCTCCCTCTTCCAGATAAATAAATAAAATCTAAAAAAAAGGGATTTATTTATTTATTTGAGGTAGGGGGAGGGAACAGAGGGAGAGGGCATGAGAGTCCCAAGCAGACTCCATGCTCAGTGCAGAGACCAAGGCCAGCCAACCCCACAACCCTGAGATCACAACCTGAGCTGAAATCAAGAGTCAGATGCTTAACCAATGGCATCACCCAGGCGGGCCTCGTGGAAGGCTTTTTATGTGTTTGTGTGTTAAAATGGACAATAGATTCTACAAATTATGTGTCAATGTGAAGTATAAAGAATAGCCAAGACAATTATACAGAACAAGATGGAATTACTAATCTAACTAAATATCAAAAGTTCTTATAAAGTGTTAGCCAATAAGATAGTATAGATTTGGTACAAGAACAGGCAGAAAGACCATTAGGGTAAAATACAGTCCAAAAATAGATGACTGCATATCTGATTTATGAAAAAATAAACATAAATATGCATTAGGAAAGAGTGGTTAATGACATTATCTTCAAAAAACAGAGTGGGTCAATTGGACAGTCACATGGAAAATAAAGAAATTTTGTCTATACCCTATATCATACACAAAAATTTAAGCCCATTAGATTACAAACCTAATGTAAAAGTTAAGGCAATAGAGTTTTCGTGTATGGTATAGTTGAATATTTTATCTCATAGCAGATGAGTTTCTTAAATAAAATACTAATTGTAAATGAAAAGCCTGGTAGATTGACTAAATTAAAGAGAACTTCATGCCACCATAAGAAGATAATCAAATGATCAATAAGCATACAGCAGTACTCTCAATCTTAGTAGTCAACAAGGAGACCTAAATCAATGCCTTCCCCCACAACTGCAGGACCTAGAGTTGGGGAAGTTGTGAAGAAATTGGGAAACTCACAGTTAAAAGAGGAATATAGAAGTACACAACCTGTGAGGACAGCCAGTTATCTGCTTGAAATAAAGATAAGCATCTGCAATGGCAGAGAGATCCCACCCCTGCCTGTATACTCAACAGATATGCATGCACAGGTGTGTCCAGAGAAATACACATCAAGTACAATAACAGCATTATTTATAATATCCCCAAAATGAAAACAATCCACTTATGCCTCAAGAGTAAAATGGATACAGTGTAACTGCAAACTAAAAGCAATGAAAATTAAAAAAAAAGAAAAAAATCTACATAAAAACACAATGTGTGTTCTTTTGGTAAAAGTATAGAGAACACCAAATAAGTATGAATAAATGTGAGGGCATTACTTAATATGAGAACAAAATATAAGATAATGAATGAAAATGATATGTAAGGGGCATCTGGGTGGCTCGGTCGGTTAAGCATCTGCCTTTGGCTCAGGTCATGATCTCAGGGTCCTAGGATCGAGGCTTACATCAGGCTCCTGCTCAGCGGAGAGTCTGCTTCTCCCTCTGCCTCTCTCTCTCTCTCTCTCTCTCTCAAATAAATAAATAAATAATCTTAAAAGAAAAAAAATGATATGTAAGTGATGAATCACTAAATTCTACTCCTGAAACTAATATTACACTATATGTTAACTAATTGGAATTTAAATAAAAACTTGAAAAAAAAACAAAAAATAATAATATTTTGGTGGTTCCATGTTTTGGTACCATATTACTTCTTTATCTTGGTGTTGCTCACTTAGATGTACTGCTTTATTATATCGCTGAGCAGTGACATTAAAATATCAAAAATCTAGAAATAAATCTGACAAAAGATGTGTAAAACAGACTATTAACCATTGTTGAATTATACCAATACAGAAAACTTTTAACCATTATTGATATATATCATGTTTATTAATTTCAGGAATTAATAATGTAGAGATGTCAGTTCACATTAATCTATACAACCAATATATTTTAATTAAATTTAGTAGGAACTGAAAAATTGGTTCTAATATTTATGTAAATGTTAATATCAAAACAGCTAGGACACATTTACAGAAATACAAGGTAGTCAGCCAGAATTAAATTTTGGTGATTGGGATTTTTCTTAGCAAACAATAACATTGTTGGAAACCAAACTGTGAAACTCAGAAAAGTCTACATCAGAATCATATTCACAGTATGACAGACAGAAGGCCACTTAGTAACCACAAAAATAACGAAATAGCTCCTTTTCTGACTAACCAAATTCAACAGCCACCCTTTTAGCCTCTTGTTTTATAGGTAAAACTTATTAAGAATTAGTTACTGTATTGCCCTCATTTCTTGACAATATCCAACTGAAAACCATCTCTCTTTTACTTAATCCCTCCTTAAAATTCTCTACCACAATCCTAAATCCTAGAAGAGCTCTCTGTACTCCAACTTTCTTGAGACATCCTCATTTCCTCTAGGGTATATTTTCCTTGCTACAGTAGACTCATAAACCTAATTTTATTTAAACATAGATGTATTTCCTGTGGTCTTTTTTTCTTGGCTTTAACAACTGACGAGAAAAATGAGAGAGTATTTGGTCATCTTCACGTCATCGTGTGAATGGGTTCTTTAAGTATGTGACTGGTTTTTATACTTCTAAATTCAAACACATATCGTTATAGTATAAAATAGTGCTTTCCATCTCTTCTCAAGAACAATGTTAAATAGTTTATTTTAGTAACTACTTAGTGATTTGGTCAATGATTGAAGTGTTAAGCTATCGTTCCCCAAATAAGCTTTTAAAAGACACATTTCTGTGACTTAAAAATGTTTGAATTCACAAGAAAACTCATGTCTGCCAAATTACAGATACATATTTAGAATACAATTTGTTGTAATTATATGTCTCCTTAGGGAGAACATGTGTATGCTACAAGAGTGTGCCGGCAATCATTTTCAGTGTTCTGATTATACCCTTTATAATGTGCCTTCCTAATTCAGAGGGCAGGCACATTTTTTCTTCCTATGTTAATTAGTTTCTCTTCAATAATCCAGATGTTTTGTTTATGTAATTTATTCCTTCCTGTTGACTTTTTGTAATGAGATTAATCTGTCTGATTTCCCGCCTTCTAGCTCAATATTATGCTTCTATAATCATCTCCTTTAAAATGAGAGTGAAAACCTTATTCTACTGGCTTCTCTATTCCTCAGACATGGAAAGTTTTTCTTATTTAGGGAAAGAGCACTGACCATACTTTTTAAAGGTTTTTACATTATCCTCACCTTATAACTGTACAACAAAAATCTCATACCAGTACAAACAGAAATAATGAATGCATCGTGCCATTAAGAGTAAAATGTAGAATTAAATATTCTCTTCAATGTGACTGAATAGTGATGTAAGAATATAAAACCAAGTAAAATGTGTATATTTCTTCCTTCACATTTCAAGAGCAAGTATCCTGTTCACTGTCTGCCAGCCCAGTCTTGTTCCATTTTAGATTCCCTCCTTTTGCTCATGAACTCGCGTTTCCTAAGCATCTCCAGGCCTACAGAAGACTGAGCTTCATAAGACTTTCAACCAAACACACACCCAAAAGTAAGAGTGGCTCATTTCAGCAATGATATTTCAAGGTGTGTATGGTTTAACTGGTGTAGTTTTAGTTAATTTGTTTAAGATTACTAATGGGAATATACACAAGGAGATTCTAAATATAAACACCTGTCAAACAATTAAAAGTTATTTGGGGTGGAATGTGCCATTTAAAGTTTCCAAGATGTATGACTCTCTAGATTGGCATAACAAACAACTCTCAATCTGTACCCCTTAATGATAAATCTGCTATATTTAACCCACTTTATAATGAAATTTTGTTTTTTCAATTTGAAGCTAATTAAAAGGGAAAGTTAAAAAAAAAAGAGCCTCGTGAAGATACCTTATTTTTATGCTTTCCAAACATAAGATAATTTCAGTACTGGGATTAGTAATTTTTTTCTCTTCAAAACATTTTATTCCATTATATCAACATCATCTTTTAATGATTGCTGTTTCAGAATGCATTTAAATATTTTTTTAAAAATAATCATTGATAATCCTTGTTTATTCATACTAACTTTAGCTGCTGCATTCAGTAAATTTTAGATCATTATTTAACTAGCTCTAAAAAAATATTTCCTTGATTTTGATGGAAATGTAAATATAAAATGTAAATGTAAATCCTATTAATTACTGTTTGGGGAAAGAAAATAATATATATATTATATATTGTGTTGTTATATATTATATTGTGCATTATTATGTTATAGATTATATGCCATGTATCTATAACATATAAATATTAAATATATTTTCAATTAACTATATATTGCTCCCAATTTAAGAATATGTTACAGTTACCAGGTAGTCTTTAGTTTCATGCATATTCTCATCTCTCTCTCTCTCTCTCATTAAAACACCCCATTTACAGTTTAATATATTCCTCCAGATTTTATAGCTGTATCATGTATATCATATCTATGATAGGAGTAAGCATACAATAATTATAAACTATAAGTGCGTGTGTAAGTGTAAGAGTGAATAAGAAAGCAATTATTAATAATTAATAAGAGACACGTTGAGATGCTTAATTTTATATGTCAGTGTGGTTGGTGCCCAATTTGGGTCAAATCTAGGTTAAATGTCACCGTGAAGGCAAACAGATATGATTAATATTTATGGTCAATTTCATTATCCTCCATAAAGTGAGTGGGTCTCATTCAATCAGTTGAAGGTCTTAAGACCAAAGAGCAAATTTGCCTGAAGAAGAAGGAATTGTGTCTCAAACCTGAAACATAAAACTCCTGCTTGAGTTTCCAGCTTAATGGCCTGCCTTTGGATGTTGGATTCAAGACTGCAACCTCAACTGTTACCTGAATTTCCAGCCTGCTGGCCTGCCTTAAAAATCTCAAATTTGCCAAACCCTACAATTGCATCAGTCAATTCCTAAATATCTCTCTTCCCCTTCCCTCCCTCCTATAAATACATTTAAAGTATATGTGCTGTTGTTCTCCTTCTCTGGAGAATCTTAACTGATACAAACATACTTTTTAAGCAGAGAAGCCCACACTTACTGGAAGATCATAAGGTTTTAAGACTGGGAATATTGAGGGCTCACTTGAGGAGTGGGCTTACTAATTTAACATAAATTCCACATAGAAGGTAGGCAGTTTTCTCCGTGAATGATGCTCAGGGCAGACACAGAAAACATGCACAGTTCTATTTCTGTCTGTTGATTTTTATAGGGCACTGTGGCACAAAGGTAGGGAAGCTATTTACAAAGAAGTATTTAAAAGGGATAGACCAGACTTGCATGGTTGGTCCCATTCAGATGGGGCACGTTGCAATACCGGAGCCAAAAGCCTGCTCCCCACGTGACCCAAACCAAGGAGAACTACAGCAACGAGGGCCGCAGCGTCGGAGAGGTGGGGGCTCGCCAGGCACGCCCGTTCCCCTCATCTCATTTGGTCCTTTGGCCTGTGAGGAAAGTGAGGCCTGGTGTGCACACACTGACCTGTGGTGGAGTCTGGAGGCTGAGGTCTCCCGACCCTGCCATGGGCAGAGGGTGGTGACGGGGAGCCTTAAATGTGACTGCAGCAGCCAGATGTGATAGTCCCTTTAAATTCCAGCATCTGTCACTTGCTATCTGTGTCCCCCGAGGCAAGTAGCCTGCCTCTCCTCCTCAGATTCTGCACCTGAAAAGTGGTGATGCTAACAATTTCCTCTGAAGTCATTGTGAGGTTCACAACGTAGCCTGTGGAGAAAGGTTACAGCACAAAGCAGGTTGCCACGGCACTAGGGGATGCAGGGTTCCTGTGCATCCCCTGCTGGCTACATTTCTGGTTTGCATCAGTTGTGAGGAGGTGAGGGTCCTCAGCCTCTTGGCAAAGTTCAGAAAAGGTACGTACCTGGGAGGTTTCTAGGCTCAAAATCTTTCTTGTCTTGTGCCACTCTGCAGGTATGTTACCTAAAGCTCTCAGGAAAGGCAGAGGCCCACCTTGGGTTCGTTTAAGAAAACAAAAAGGATAGACCAGATACTTCATTCTTGAAACATCCAGAAAGTCAGAGTAGTAGAATACTGAAAACAAGATTGAATCAATATGTTTGAAGGAATTATTTCAGTGATGTTTCTAGTGATTACTAGAGGATTCAAGATTTTGGAATTTACTGTTTTGGTGCGGACAATTTAATTGTGTGACTTTGGGAGCAAGTGTCAGCAGTAAGAGGGAAAAAAAATATCCCTAGAAGCACAGAGATGAAACAATTATCACACCAAGGGTTGAAACAGAAATGCATATGGGTAATTGGTATAGTTGCATCTCTCACTTTCGTGTGTGATGGCTTCTAGATTTCCTGTCTGACTTAGGAAAACCTCTACCCACTAAATCTTTTTTTTTTTTTTAAAGATTTGATTTATTTATTTGACAGCGAGAGACAGAACACAAGCAGGGGGAGTGGGAGAGAGAGAAGCAGGCTTCCCATGGAGGAGGGAGCTTGATGCGGGGCTCAATCCCAGGACCCTGGGATCATGACCTGAGCCAAGGCAGATGCTTAACGACTGAGCCACCCAGGTGCCCCAACCCACTAAATCTTAAACCATTATCTCATACATGAAAATGTATTTTCATTTAGCTTTTGTTACTTCCTGATATTAAGTAGCTCAAGTTTATTTTTATAAATGTTATGAGGTAGAGATTTAACACAAATTGTTGTTTCAAATAGATTTTAGAACTCTTTAAAAATTGTGGTTCTTTAGATGGTAAATACTGTTTAACAAATTTTTCAAATAAATATGTTCATTTATTCTTTAGAAAGAATAAAGAGCATTTAGGAAGAAAAGCACATTATTCAGGAGGATGTGATGAACTCTTCTTCCAACATAGCCACTCATTTCATGAGAAATTTGCATAATTATGTTATTTTCTCAGATTTGGTTGAAACTTTTTACCTGGGCCTTGCAACTAAAAATAGTTGAATTATACTTCTGATAGCAGATAGACATCTAAAAATCGTGTCCTCAAAGTTAACAATAGTCTTTTTTTTTGTAAAAGAATACTTAAATTATAATTTAAATGGTTTGAACAACTCACAAAAACATTATAATTCTGTTTTTGGAAAAGATTGGGATTATCTTGCAGTAGATCAACTAACTTAAAGTGAACAGCAACAGAAGCCAGTTAATATGCAAAATCAATAAACAAACACATTAAATATACTCAAGGCATCAGAGATCCTCAAAGGCAGCAAGGCCTTGATAGAATACAATTTGAAGAAGACAGGAGTTGTGCTGGAATCAGGTATGACACTCTTGCAGCAGCTCTTCCCCTCAGGGCATTTTCCGATGTTGAGAACAGAGGGAAATCTAAGGATTGCATCACTCTGCCTGGGGAATCCACTGATACTAATAAACAGAGAAAAAAAGATCTTGTAACAGTTTTTCAGACCCAAAGGACAACAAATAGATACTTGAGGGAGCTGAATCACAGTGTGGTTTGGAGACACAACAGAGTTGCTGAACACCCCAGGCTCAGCTGGAGGAAGGTTTTGGGACCAGAGGTGAACCAGAGAGTAGAAACTTACCCAAAGTATAATACAACTTTTACTCATTTTGGTCTCGATTGAATTAAGGTGATTAGTCACTCTATCTTTCTAGCAAAAGGTAAAGGTAATTTCTCTTTACCTCTCTGTTGAACAACAACATTCGGAGGCTACAGAATTTTATACATAAGCCCTGGCATTCACCAAAAACATTTACCCATTGCATGAGAGAACACCAAGTGATCTAAAGCCAAAGCAAACAAACAAATAAAACTATCCAGTGGTTCTACACTTTGGAATTTGTAGACACATCTTTCAAGGGGTTATGGTTAAAATGTGCACAAAATTGAGAGAAATATGAAAAAATAGAAATGAAGATCGTTTACAGCATCAGAGAATCAAAATGTGCAAAAACAAATCCAAATACACATTGTAGAACCAGAAAATACAATAACCCAAAAAAGTGCTTGATAGATTTAACAAGTAAGTGATAGCCGAGCAGAATATAAATAAACTGAAAGATCAGAAAGATATCTGGATAGAAGCCCAGATAAGGAGGGGCGCCTGGGTGGCTCAGCCAGTTAAGCATCTGCCTTTGGCTCAGGTCATGATCCCAGAGTCCTGGGATTGAGTCCCACGTGGGGCTCCCGGCTCAGCTGCTTGTGCTTGTGGGCTCTCTCTCTCAAATAAATAAAATCTTAAAAAAAAAAGCACAGATAAGGAAATGGTACAAATAGAAAAAAAATGTGAAATATAGATAGAAGAGGGAAAAGGTCTTTCATATTATTAAATAAGGTCCCAGAAGAGGGAAAAAATAGAGAGAGAGAGAATGAGACTGAAGTAGTCTTTGAGAAGGTAGGTCTGAAAGTTTTCAAAAAATTCAAAAATGGACCTAAGATTGAGATACAAAAAGCTGGCAAATATCAATCATAATAAATACAAAGAAAACCAGAGGCAAGGAGAAATATCTTCTAAGCAAAGAAAAAATATATGTTACTTTATAGAACAAAAATAAAATTGAAAACTAAATTTCAGAAATGTTGAAAATCTTAGGTTAATGGATAACAACTTTTTTTTAAAAGATTTTATTTATTTGAGAGGGAAATAATGAGAGAGAGAGAGAGCATGAGCAGGGGGAGGGGTTCAGGAAGAAGTAAACTCCCCTCTGAGCAGGGAGCCCAAAGTAGGGCTCCCTCCCAGGACCCCAGGATCATGACCTGAGCTGTAGGCAGACGCTTAGCCAGTTGAGCCACCCAGGCACCCCTGGACAACATCTTTAAAGTAAATTGTATAAAAGAATTGTATACCTCCCAAAAAAATGTCTTTCAAAAGTGAAGTCAAAATAAGACATATTCAGTCAAACAAAAGCTGGAAGTCTTCAACACCAGTAGATATGCACTAAAAAGAAAGTCTAGAGAGAATCTTTTAGGAAGAAATAAAATGATCCCAAACCAAAGTATGAAAATGCAGGAAGAGAAACCTAAGGTAAATATGAGTATAAATATAAATAAATATTGAATATAAAAAAAACTATTAATAAAATCAGTAATGTTAGGTTGGATTTAACATAAATGTATAATTAAAGACTATGGCAGCATTTGAGAGATAGTAAACATGATCATTAATATTAATTTTTAACTAAGAATTTTCTTTATAGTAAATAGAGAATAGTAAAAATAAAAATCTATCAGTATAATAGAGGAAAGTAACTTGAATAACAAGAAGGATATCAATCCTATGTGACTTTCAGCCACTACTGATTTTGAAATGATTGAGGTATATGCATGGCTCCTTGGAGCCTAATAATTAAAATGTATAGCAACCTCTGTAGGGATTTGAATTTTTATCCAAGTTTAATGAAACTTTTCTATTAATATGTTTTTATTAGACATCTTTGAATGTGTATGTGTGGCAATCACTTACATTTTCTCATATATAACATCGATTAAAGATATTTTTTCCTCCTGAAGTCTATTTTAATCATGAGAATTATTTTTTGATCCAATACATTCACTTTTCACATCGTTTAAGCCACATTGTTATCTTTATTAGAATGAATAGCTAAAACTGATCCTATTATCACAAGTTTTCAGAAAATCTGACAGTTGATAACTAGAGGGAGATTATATTAATTTACTTGCCATCGGCTTTTGACATAACTATTTCTTTAGCATTTTACCTCTTATTAAAGTAAGGAAAGGCAAAGCTGGATAATGAGCCTTTCATTATTTTTTTTCTCTAAGGCCAATGATAAAGACTCTTGTAGTAATATCTCCAGGTTCTAAAAACTCATAGACTTAACCTGATTCTTTTCCTCCTAAATCACATCTTTGATACTGAGTAATGCCAATTTTACTATGTTATACTGTATTGTTTTATCAGATTGGCTTTCCAGAGAAGTAAAATAAGCATGATTCAAGAACTTCTTGATACTTCTAATTAAATAAGAGTATTGTCAAACAAGTTTGCTATTATATGATACATTGTATGCTAAGGTTTGATTAAAGAGAAGATTGTTAATGAGTATTGGATTCTATTTTCTAACCTAAAGCAAATCATGACTAATAAGTTTCATGGTATCACAAGTATGCCTCAAATTGTATTCTTTCTGCACTTTTGAGATTGATTGGCTAAAATGTCTCTCGATTCCAAGAGATATTTGTATTTATATCTCCCAATTACAAGTTTAGATCTTGGGTTTCAGAGTTTAATATTTGTTAACTATCAACTACTTTTGTGAATTTGGATAATAAATTTCTATTTTTTTAATCCTTAATCCACATTGGAATACAGTCAGGTATGTAAATATACATATATATATCCCTCAATATATTAAAATATTTCCTAACTATATTAAAATATTTTAATTTCACATATAAGGCATTTAACAAAAATACTAACAAAAATGTTATTTTAAAGAGAATTGTGGTATCCTAGCACTATAACTAGTTTGTCTAGTAGCAATAGGACTCTAGTAGAATGGGAAAAAAAGTGTTGTGGAATTAAAGTTATAAGGAGAGAAGGAGCAAGACGGCAGAGGAGTAGATCTAAATTTCATCTGGTCCCAGGAATTCAGCTAGATAGGGATCAAACCTTTGTGAACACCTACAAACTCAACAGGAGATTGAAGAAAAGAATAGCAGCAACTCTCTGAACAGAAAAGCAACCACGTTCTGGAAGGTAGGATGTGCAGAGAAGTGAATCCGAGGCGATATTCGGGAAGATAGACCACGGGAGGGAGGGGGCCTCTGTCAGCCGGCTCCCCGGCAAGTGATAGAGCCGTGGAGCACAAAATCAAAACTTTTAGAAGTTTCCTCTGCTGAGGGACATCGCTCCAGTAGCTAAGCGGGGGGGGGGGGGGGGGGGGGGGGGGAGGGTGGAACCATTGCTGGGACAGTGTGCTCTCAGGACCCTCGGGGGTCACAAAAAGACCAGAGGTGCCTGAGAATGGCAGAGCTCCCAGGTATCACAGCAGGGAAGCTGGCTGCATGGAGGGGGTCAAGGGCTGGGTTTTCACCTCAGGGTTGCCATAAACCATGATCTACGGCATAGTTGGGCCACTGCTCTTCCAGCAGGGACCCAACAAGAGGCAGATCCGGGGAGACTCCCCTTCCTCCCCCAGGAGGAGAGGCGCAGGAGCGCACTGCAGGGATCTGCTGAGTTTGGAGACTCTACATGGGGTCACGTGCCACAGAGAGAAATGCTGAGTCAGAGGCTGGGTGAGCACGGAGTGCGGCCAGAGACTGGGGAGACAGGAGTGATTGGCTGCTTTTCTGGGGGCACACTGAGGAGTAGGGACCCCAAGTTCTCGGCTCCTCTGAGGCAGAGATTGGGAGGCTGCCATTTTCACTCTCATCCTCCAAAGCTGTACAGAAAGATGGAAAGCTTGCAGTGAACAAAAGCTCTCCAGAGCAAACCCGAGCATATTACTTAGCCAGGACCCGGCAAGGGTGGGGCAATTCCACCTCCAGCAAAGACATCTGAGAACCATGGCAACAGGCCCCTCCCCCAGAAGATCAACAAGAAAAACCAGCCAAGACCAAGTTTACTGAGCAATGAGAAGGGCAGAACACCAACACTAGGGGAATACAGCACATAGAATTCATGGCTTTTTCCCCCCTGATTCTTTAGTCTTTCAAAGTTAATTTTTTTCAATTTTCTTTTCTTTTCCTTTTTTTTGTTTGAATTTTTCTTTTCCCCTTTTTCAACCAACATCTTACCAATCCCTTTTTTAAAAATCTTTTTTATTTTTCATTTTTAGAGTCATATTCTATCCCTTCATAGTAGTTAATCTTATTTTTGGTGTATATATTGGTGTACATATATATATATGTATATATATAGTGTATGGCTTTGTTCTAGTCTCCTGCCTGATCACATTCTCTCCCTTTTTTTTTTTAATTCCTCTTCTTTCTTTTTTCAACCAACTTCTTATCTTATCAATTCCTTTTATAAAATCTTTTATAATTTTCATCTTTACAGTCATATTCTATTCCTTTATCGTATTTACCCTTCTATTTGTACATATGTAAGATTTTCTTTCTTTAAAATTTTGGGAGGCAGATTCTTCGAGCAGACCAAAATACACCCAAAATCTAATGTGTAACACTGATCTATGCACCAGACTGATCATATTTGACCATATTCTTTTTTTTTTAATCTTTTTCTTTTTTTTTTTCTTTTTTCTTCCCTTCCATTTCCCTCTTCTGGGACCTTATTTAATAATATGAAAGACCTTTTCCCTCTTCCCTTATATCTATATTTCACATTTTTTTTTCTATTTGTACCATTTTCATCAAGATAAAAAGCTTTTGCACAGCAAAAGAAACAGTCCACAAAACCAAAAGACAACCGACAGAATGGGAAAAAATATTTGCAAATGACATATCAGATAAAAGGCTAGTATCCAAAATCTATAAAGAACTTATCAAACTCAACACCCAAAGAACAAATGATTCAATCAAGAGAAGGGCAGAAAACGTGAACAGATATTTTTCCAAAGAAGACATCCAAATGGCCAACAGGCACATGAAAAAGAGCTCAACATCGCTTGGCATCAGGGAAATCCAAATCAAAACCTCAATGAGATACCACCTCATAATGGCTAAAATTAACAACTCAGGAAACGACAGATGTTGGCGGGGATGTGGAGAAAGGGGAACCCTCTTACACTCTTGGTGGGAATGCAAGTTGGTGCAGCCACTCTGGCAAACAGTATGGAGGTTCCTCAAAAAGTTGAAAATAGAGCTACCCTATGACCCAGCAATTGCACTGCTGGGTATTTACCCCAAAGATACAAATGTAGTGATCCGAAGGGCTACATGCACCCCGATGTTTATAGCAGCAATATCCACAATAGCCAAACAATGGAAAGAGACAAGATGTCCATTGACAGATGAATGGATGAAGAAGTGGTATATATATAATGGAATATTATGCAGCCATCAAAAGGAATGCAATCTTGCCATTTGCTGCAGATGTGGATGGAACTGGAGGGTATTATGCTGAGTGAAATAAGTCAATCAGAGAAAGACATGTATCATGTGGCCTCACTGATATGAGGAATTCTTAATCTCAGGAAACAAACTGAGAGTTGATGGAGTGGTGGGGGGGTGGGAGGGATGGGGTGGCTGGGTGATAGACACTGGGAAGGTTATGGGCTATGGTGAGCGCTGTGAATTGTGTAAGACTTTTGAATCACAGACCTGTACCTCTGAAACAAATAATACATTATATGTTAAAAAAAAAAAAAAGAAGAAGAAGAAGATAGTAGAAAGGGAAAAATGAAGAGCGGGGAATCAGAATGGGAGATGAACCATGAGAGACTATGGGCTCTGAGACACAAACTGAGGGTTCTAGAGGGGAGGGGAGTGGGGGTATGGGTTAGCCTGGTGATGGGTATTAAAGAGGGCATGTATTGAATGGAGCACTGGGTGTTACATGCAAACAAAGAATCATGGAACCCTACATCAAAAACTAATGATGTAATGTATGGTGATTAACATAAAATAATAAAATCAAATTTAAAAAAATTTATAAGGAAAGATGGAACAGAATTAGTACATAAATACCAGCAAATAAAAAATAATATTTATAGAACTTCCACAAACAATCACTTGCTTCTCAAAATATGGGAAATTCCACTGTCTATTTGTACATAAAATTTGTGCCATTGGGCCTGGTTTGTTGATATTGATTTAAAATATTAGCCCAGAATTGTGGGTTCTTCTGCATATAGGAAGAATGTAGTTGAGCATAATAGATCAATGTTTCTACTTCAAAAACTAGAAAGAAGTAGATAAAATTACATTTGTGCTTAAAATATATGAAATATATTAATAATTAAATTTATAAATATTATATATAACATATAATTTTATATAAATTTATAAATATTAACATATACAGAAAGTTATTTATATATTTATATAACTATATGTGTAGAGTTTTATTTATGGTTAAACACTCCATAGATTTGTGGAAACAAAGAGTGTAAATCCATTAGTTAATATTCCAAAGAAAGAGAATACTTCTGAAAATTAAAGATTATAATCCATTAGATTTTAATTAAAACACCTGGTGGAACTACATGAAAAACAAAATAAGTAAATAAAATCTTAGAAATAAAGAACGAAAATTAAGACTGGCATTTGGCTTTACAAAGAAACTATAGAAACCAAAAGAAAATTTTAAAAAATATCTAAAATGAGAGAAGAGAAGAAAATTTTGCCAACATGAATCCTTTAACTTTTTTTCAAAATAAGCCCCAAACTATTATGTTTTAGAACAAACAAAAGTTGATAAAACTTATGGTCAGTAAACTTTCATTAAATGAAATACTAAGGAAGGAGAAATGATTCCAGCTAGACTTTAAAAGGAATGATGATGGCTGAAAGAGATAAAAATGTGAATGACTGTAAAAACATATTCACTGTTGAAAACTATAATATTAATAGTAATAATAATAACAATATTATGTATCTAGAACTATATGTAAAACTGAAATACCTATTCATAATAGCACAAAATTCAGATTGAAAATAACCTAAAATATTTTAATGACTTTCCATTTTTCATAAAGTGTTCAGAATACAATGTTCAAGCAGTCACTAATATGTCGACTGAAAATTGTAGAGTATCATTAGTCAATATATAACAAGTTGATGAGAAAAATGAAATTCTTCAAAAGAACATCTTGATTAATCCAAAATGAAGGAAAAAAAAAAGAAAGGAACAAAACACAGCTGCGGCAAATAGATACTGGAAGAAAGCTGACAGACTTAGACTAACTGTAGCATTAATTTCATGAAATGTAAATATTCTGAGTTATCCCAAATATTATGTTCCAAGATTATGAAAAGTAATTGATAGAATGGAAGTCAAGTCTGCGTCGATGTTTCTTTTTTTTTTAAGATTTTATTTATTTATATGAGAGAGAGAGAATGAGAGATAGAGAGCACGAGAGGGAAGAGGGTCAGAGGGAGAAGCAGACTCCCTGCTGAGTAGGGAGCCCGATGTGGGACTCGAACCCAGGACTTCAGGATCATGACCTGAGCTGAAGGCAGACGCTTAACCAACTGAGCCATCCAAGCACCTTACGTTGATGTTTCTTAACAGCAGGTGACGTAAGTGGGAGTACGGAAACTCCCGTGGCGTGCAACTGCGTCAGGAGAAAGCTGATGTGCAGGTCTCACAGCAGAGGAAGAAGACTTACTGACAAGAAGCACACGATTGTAAAGAGGACATAGCACATGACAAAGGCTCATTTCATAAATAAGATAAAATAATTCTTAATTTATATATTCTCTATAACATAACTTTACAAAGGAAAACTGACAGAACTGATAACAAGAATTAGAAAATATATATTTATTTACTGTCAGTGATTTTAACATACCTTTCTCGTTAACATTAAACAGTCTGAAAAAAGTCAGTAGAGATGTAGCAGATCTGACAAACATAGCTAACGAATTTGTAACTGACATCTAATTAACATGACACCCCAAATCTGTTAATTATGTATTCATTTCAAAATCACCAATTGCTGGACCATAGAGAATGGCTCAACATTTTTTAAAGTAATATGATTATACAGAGTATATTCTCTGAACTTAATGGGAATTAAGTTGGAAACTAATAATAAGGGGATAACTAGATTCTCACCCCAAATACTTAGAAATTAAGCAATACATAGGCATATACTTTTACATATGTATGGAGCAAAGAAAAAAAATCACCTGAAATCTTAGGAAATAGTTGGAAATGAATGTGAATTGTATTGAAAGCATGCCATTTCAAAATGTATGAAATACAGCTACTATCTTCCCACAGCAAGAAATTATTGGCTATTTTGAAAAAAGTTGGTATAAGTTTTGTGACAGATTTCCATGTGGATAAGTGTTTTACTTTCTCTACTGTAATTATATAAAGTACATTGCTTGGTTGTGTGCTGCACTAATTACACCCAGTTGGATGAAGCAAAACTTCATGAGACTGCATGGGCTTGAGCATCTCTAAACCACACTTCTTGTTTTACTTCCTCTTATAACCAGTCATAAGAAGGAATACATTCAAAGGTCACCCCATCATGTGTTCTCCAACATAGATTTCTGTGTAATGTGGAAACACTACTGTGAATCCTTTTTCTGCTGGACTAATGCTTTGGCATAGCCTAGGACCTAGTGGTAACTTCAGGTGTCAAAATAATTGTATGTTCTTCCATAATATAATCAAATTCAACTAAAGCCAACAGTAGGCCATTCAAAGGCAAGTGTAACTTAAAGAAACATCAGGTATTTTTTAGTCTAAAATCGCAGTGGTCACCACTGGGAGTCAGATAGCTTTCAGTCAAAGGCTCAAATCAGCATGATTGAGCATAACAGACACTTCCAAAATTATTTGAGCATGGGTGGCCAAATGTACCAAAGGGATTGAGTGTGATGTCTCTTTGAAATGTTAACAAAAGCCTTCTGTTGTTCAGAGCCTTTTTTTTTAAAGATTTTATTTATTTATTTGAGAGAGAGAGAGAACACATGAGAGGTGGGAGGGTCAGAGGGAGAAGCGGACTCCCCAATGAGCAGGGAGCCTGATGTGGGACTCGATCCCGGGACTCCAGGATCATGACGTGAGCCGAAGGCAGTTGCTTCACCAACTGAGCCACCCAGGCGCCCCTATTCAGAGCCTTCTTATATTCAGTTCTTTTCCTGGTAACGTTGTGAACAGCAGCTAATAAAATTCCCAGATGTGTTATGTGATTTCTCCAGAAACCAGCATCTCAATCAATAACTTTGAAGTTGTCAGAGACAATATGTTTTTGTTTTTGAAAGAATGTTTCTATTAACTCCAATCAAAGTTACATAAGAATTTTCCACATTCGCTGGGACCTGTACTTTGGTCAAGTTAATCAGCACCAGCACTCAACAGTCCCTATGAAGTGTCTTCACAATCTTCAGTCCGTTTTATCCACACCCGTGCAAATGGCCTTAGGTTCTACTGGGAGTTACACCAAGAGGTCTTGCATCCTGTCACTGGGATCATAATTCTCTCCTTTGCCGTGCATCCATTTTAATAAGCATGGGTTCTAAAAAAGAAGTTTCTCCTTTTTTGACATCCTCATATTTCGAAGTTAGGATAACTAATATATTAAAATTCTTTAACATTTTGAGGAGTTGTTTGGGACAGCAAGATTACCTAATGTCTTATGGTGATCCATTAAAATTTTAGTAACCACCAGTGTTCAGATGGCTAGTTAGCAGTGAAATGAAAAAAGGAGAAGACAAATGAATAATATTAAACACTCTCTCATCATTCATCCCCATTGGTTGGAGCTGGACAAAGAGATTGGCAATAACTTTTTCACATTATTCTCCCTACTTCCCCCCCAAAACCAGAATCTCATGAAGAGCTGAGATGGAACCCCTTTTATCACAGCATCAAGAACCACTTGGGTCAAAGACATAGAATTAGGGGAAACTTTACTTGCATCAGATAGAAACTTAAAAGTTGACCGCATTTTCAATTTTCACCAGCCTTAGAAAGAAATCTACTGGTATCAGAATGTAGAAGAGGAAATACATCAAGGTACATGTTTGGACTCTACCTTTATCCCACTCAGTTGGAATTTTTTCCCACCTATCCATATTTCTGCAAAAACTGCATCTAACTGTGGACCCTGAGAAAGACTGAACAAGCCCTTCTATTTGACAATATCTAAGGTGAGAGAAATAACTTCCTTATCACTGATATATAAAATCCATTTCAAGAGAGGCTCAGTAAAAATATCTCAGCAGAACGTTACTTACAGATGTCTACAAAGTAACTTATCTATTGCCTGAATATTCCTATATTTCAGTAGTTCCTTGATTAATTAGCTGCACTTGTAAACTATGCAATCTTTTTGTTGATTACCAAGCAGGATCACATACATATCATGAGAGCAACTGTCCCTTGGAAGACACAGCTCTTCCCTTTTTAGACTGAATTACCTGCCATAACAAGGTGGCTCCGAAAGCCTAGAGCTGTTTTTCTTTTACTTTCCATTTCACCAAAACAGACAAAAGCAGACAACAGTACAGTATTCTTTGTTTACCTTCGCTTTGATTTTTTTTTTCTAATGCATTTAGCCATCTCCCCAGCCATGAATTTGCCACCTGCAAATACCACTAATATGTTTCCATTGATCATAGTGCTTGAACAACCTCAAACCCAGGGTGTTCATGAAGTGTCCCTATGTTCATGAGGCATACTGTTTTGCAGCTTACTTTACTTGTAATGTCTTTGTCTGACTTTGAAATCATGGTACTATTGGCCTCATAAAATGATTTTTTCATCCTCTTTTATTATTTGGATTTATCTATAACAATAACAGGAGACTGATTATCTTTGAATATTAATGACTGGGAGAAAATGCAAAAGAAGTCTTCTGAGGTGCTGATACAGTTTTATATTTTGATCTTGGTAGTAGATACATTGCTATGTTTGCTTTATCAAACTCTAATCTTATGATCTGTATACTTTACCTATGTTATATAGCAATAAATATTTTGGAAAATATCAACCTAAGTTTTCCATTTCAGGAATAACTTTTTTTTATTTTCACCAGGATATCTTACTACTTCGAAAGCCACTCTACATAGGACAAAGGCTTTTCTGCCCTGTCAGATTTGAATCTACTAGGCCTCAGACTCTATTTCCATTAAAATTTCTTTAACTTAGACAAACCTCCCAATGTCCTACATCTCTAGAAAATCTTTTCTTAATGGGCTATTTGGTATTTATAAAATCATAGTGGATATTCTTCTTTCCATAAAATCCAGATGCCAGGACTATGACTATGGCTTATGGGCGAATCTCTATAAACACTAACTTAGCCAGCCAGAAGAACACTGTGTCTGCCTCTTGACTTGAACAGAGACAATTTCTATAAGTTATATGCCCCTTCCTGGAGCCCACATAAGTAATCTGGATCAATGCTGACTCATTTCAGAGGAATGAAAAATGTTCAACCAGTAGACACAAGATCTATCTATAGTGTGGAATCCTGAGAGGTCACAGAAAGTTTTTTTTTTTTTTTATCACTTTGAGTACCTCCTCATCTATAAGGAAAAATATTATTCCCATTTAATTTATTATTATTATCTCTAAAACTTAAGCTTAGATAAAGTATGTCTCACATTTTGGTTATTCTTGATCACTGATCAAGTCAAAAGGTCTTTTAACTGTACCTATTCTCATATGCCTAAATGTCCTTAGTATTTAATCACTTCTGCCCCAAACCAGCATCTCAATGGTAGGCTTACATTCAGATTTTTCTATTATGTATGCAATAACACCTGTTTCGTGACTAAGAATTGTGCTTACAGATGCAAACTCTCACCAAAAATTTCCCTCGACATTTTTTGCCAAAAAGTAAGCCTATGCTGAGAACACAACCCTTTCATGGGAGGGCTGTTCATTCTCATGGAGTTAGAGAAGAGGAATCTTTTGGTCTCCTGAATCCTCACTCTCTCTCCACCATATTGTGTCACTCTTTACCCTTTCTAATCACTTCTTTCTATCCACTGTATATTTAGTTCTAATTCATCATTTTTACTATTTTTGCTCAAGATGAAATTAGCAATCATGGGAATGAATTCTACATGTCATTTCCTTGACCTCGTCAATCCTCAACACTTTAGCTCAACTACACCTTAGCTTACCACTTCCCTGTCCTTGCTGACATTTTTTGTTATCCAAAATCACTGTACTTCTGAAATCATGAAGTATTATCATTATAAGCTCTAATATTATAATATTAAACTCTATGTTAGTAAACTCTGATATTATAAATCCCTTCCCTTACACCCCTAACACTCATTTACTCCTATTTATTAATGTCTTCCTTCTTAGGTGTGTTAGATTATACAATGTCAATGTGATTGACCTGGGAACATTTCCTAGAATTTCCCTCCCCGTATGGTTCTGGGAGTTGACATGAGAACAAGTGGAATTTAGAAGACAGATGTGAAGCTGTAGGCCTTAGTGTCAGAAGATCATTGCCATCAGATATGTCGATGGACAGATAGAGACCTTGGTCTTATTTACTCTTTCATCAGTTTGACTACTGGTCTTGATTAACAGTGTCTTCAGGCTCACAACCAAAGTGCAATAACTATGCAGAGGCAACATGCCAATTTTCCTAGGACTGAGAAGTTTCCTCAGACATGAGACACTCAGTGCTAAAACTGAAACAGTCTCAGGAAAATTGGATGGCCTGGTCACCTCCAAAATGGTTCCTCAATGGCTTTTTCATGAACAATGGCCTTGGCATGGCTTGCCTAGGAATGATGCTTAAGAACTATGACCCTAGTCAGTTAGGGTTTCTATTTAATTAATAAGTAAATATCATTACACCCTACTTACTTGGGTCTGATGCTAAATTTGGGATTTTCCCTGAAGGGTTCACTTAATGTTATAGCAAATATATGGGCAGTAAATATTGATATATATTGATACATGATTTGATGCATATAAGCTTAGTTATGGGAATTATGATTGCAAAACAGAATGAAAAAGTATACCTCAAATTTAAAATAATTAGAAACATAATAATATGAAAATTATAAAGAAGAAGGTAAAGTACAAAAAGAAAAAATATAATTCCCACATAATTCATAAAAGGGTTTTAATATCCTTAAAAATTAACGAGTGAATAAGTGTGTTTTATAAGTATACTTTATAAAGGCAGAAAGGTAACTGCTAAAGAAGTGTAAAAGATAAAACACTGGAAAACAAAGCAAAAATAAAAAGGACACAATAAAACCCAGACCACATATTAGAAGACCGCAAATGCTAAAGCATTGAAAGCAAGAATTCACATAAAAACAAAGCAAAATTTAAATTAAAAAATTTACATATAAATGCGGATGGGATAAACTTACCTATTGGATCAACAAGAAGAGGCATTTTTGCATTATATGCAAGATATTGATATAAAACAGTGATTTGAAGGTTTGAAATTACAAGGATAGATGAAAAGAGCAGGATAATACTGAAAAAAAGAGGTTAGGTTTCTTTCATATAAATATCAGGCAAATTTGATTTCAAGGCAAAAAGTGTTAAATGAAACAGGCAGGCACAAGAAGCTCAGTCCATCTGAATGGTTTGCTTTCATGAAATTTAAGTTCAAAAGCCAAATATCATAATATGAAAATATATCATGAAAATCTATAGAAAGTAAACAAAGAAATCAAAGGAAATTCAGTGTTAGTAAATATTTTTGTTTACCCCTCTCAAACATTGTTTTAGTAGAAAAGAAGTTAATAAAATATAAAGGATCTGATATAAAACAATTATTAGTATTGAGGCAATTGGTAAATTTTGAACTTTATATTCGAATAATCCTATTTAGGGACATAAGGAACATTCACCAAACATGACCACATGTTACACCAAAAACAAAATTTCCATACATTTCAGAAGGTAATTCAATACAATAAACAATTTCTGGGGGCGCTTGGGTGGCTCAGTCAGTTAAGCGTCTGCCTTTGGCTCAGGTCTTGACCCTGCAGGTCCTGGGATCCAATCCTGCATTGGGCTCTCTGCTCAGAGGGGAGCTTGCTTCTCCCTCTCCCTCTGCCCCTCCTCCATGCTGTGTGTGTGCGTGCGCGTGTGTGTGTGCACACATGTACACATGCTCTCTCTCTCTCCTCCCTTCATCTCTCTCCCTCCCTCCCTCTCTCTCCCTCTCTCTGGATCTCTCTCTCTCTCTCAAATAAATATATAAAATCTTAAAAAAAAGAAAAAAAATAAACATTTTCTGAACATATGTCAATAAAATGAGAAAAGAGCATTAAAGTCAGTTACAAACAGATAAACATAAAAATGATCTGAAAATTAAAATAGCAGTTGCTATTTTAGCAATTGCCTTTTAAATAACTTTAAGATGAAAGAGAAAAATCAAAGGTGATAACCCAGCATGGTTAGAAAATAATAATAAAATTACATGAGTAAATGTAAATTTAAAAACATGACAACACTGCATATATCATATATATGTATCATATATATGTATATATAGAATGGTTCAAATATAGGTGATTCAGATGCAATCTTTTTTTATTGTCTCTTTAAGACATGTAAGAATCTGTGTTTGAATTTATTTGTTCTTGTTATATTTCACTTACTCAACAAATATTTATACACTGGGTGTCATTCTATATATTGAGAACAAAGTGGCAAACAAGAAGTACAGAGCACGTACATGACGGCAGGGGGACTAGTCCTCAAATAGATGTAAATGAACAAGATAGTTCAGTAGTGTCATAGGCTGAAAATAAAGGATGGAAAGAAGGGACGGAAGATGGGAAGGAGAAAAGCCACCCAGATTGATGTGGTTTAGGACAGTTTGGCAAGAGGACATCCAAAGTCTGATTTTGATTGGGGGTCATGGGAGCATCTACTTTTGAGTTTGGTCTTAAATGTCAGTGAGTGGCCCGCAATGACAATACCCAGGACAAAGAATTACAGATAGAGGGAAACGTGCAATGTGCAAAGAAACATACATAAAAGGAACTTGCAGATGAGAAAACGGGGTTGTTTGGTGAACACAGTGTGGAGGGAATCACAACTGGGGCATACACCATTCAGGCATTATTTTCCATAAAGCAAGGTTTGGAAACATATAAATACCTTTCCCCCTTTTAAAACCATCTTCCTTCTTTGTTATATTTGATTTATGAAAAATCCTCTTTCCATAAAAATCTCTTTCTAAAGAAATTTCCTATTCTCACACCAAAATATATTTTAAAACTCCAAAACTGCACAACTGCAATGCTTTCCATAATGGTAAAAATATATGGTAAACTATTATGGTGTGATAAGTATAAAAATATGGTAAAAATACAATAAAGCTAGGTAATATTAATAACATAAAACCAATGTATTTGAAAGCCAGTTTGTTCTACTTAGCTTCTCGTGGCGGTCAATAAAATTTAATTTCCCAGTGTTGAGGTTCTTTTAAGTGAAATCACAGAGTCACTGAGGAGACTCTCCATGAGAAATCATAAAATCTTTGCGGTGTAACATGGCACTTTTTTTAATGTTAACTCTCAGCTTCTTCTAATTAAGAAACTGAAATGACCATACCAAGTCCCTCAGGAGGCTAATGCCTTTTGCACGTGTCTTTTTGTGCCCAAGGAAATCAAACTGGGAGCATGGTCAAACAATAGAAGCTACTACCTTGATTGGGAAATGGCTCTAAGAAAGCCTCATGCCCTTGGTTGTATTTGATGGATTATCTATTCAGTATTTCAGCACTCTGTTCATCTATAATTGACCAAGAAAGTGATGAGCTCCAGATGGTCCAGGTTTTTTATGGCACGGAGGCAGAATGCAACAGTTTGTTTGCTTTTGCACATGCAAGCAGTTAAGTTTCACAAGTAAAGCGTAAAAATAACTTCTGTGCATAGATAACACAGTTCATCTGTTAAAATATGGGGTAAAACCAAACCCAAAGAGCCTTTTGGTTGAACAAACAAAGAATTATAATGAATAATGTTGCTGCAACATAACAGATGTAAGACAATGACAGTCTGGCTGATATATGAACATAAAAATGTTTTAGACAGGAAGCCACAGGGCACTACAGTTTCTCATTATTTATTTTTAAAAAGTTGGAATCTAAAATCAAGTTAGCGATATTTAAGAATTAAGTCTCTGCTTGTCTTTGTGGTCGGGCTTTTATTTGTTGTATTTTAGATTTCAGAAATAGGCCTCCTTAAAAGTAAAACTCTATCTTTCAAATAAAACGAAGTAAAAGTAAACTAATATTTACATTGAAGTTATGTGAAAAGCTTTAAAATGTAAAAGTTTTGATATGGAATTTCTTTTTGTCTCAAAGCTTTCAAATACAAACATATTGCTTTGGTAAGTTTATTTTCTTTTTTGATTCACTGTCACTTAAAGTATTTTTCAAGGTGATGAGACTGGTTAATGAAAAGGTTGCAGAGACTTGATCTGTTTTATTTACCTCTATAATCTCTGCACTTAAATTAGTGTCTAAGCATTTAATAGATACCTTTTGTTTAAAGGAATATATAGAACATATGTAACCATTTCAAATGGTGTTAATAAAAATCTGTTTATGTTGTACTATAAAGAGGGATACAAAAGTACAGGAAATTATATTCCCTGGTAAAAAATATTATGCCAGAGGAAAGTAAGGAAAAAAAAAAACCCTAAAAGGTAAAATTATTTTCTCTTTGAGGTAATTAAGAATAATTCTTTTCTTCTACATTGTTTCTTGACTTTTGCATTTCTATGAAGAACATATGTTAAATTACATATGTGTATTTTTTCAACCCAGGGAGATATTTTAGAGTTTATACATGTAACCCACCAGGGGAAACATATTTTAGAATTTATGTAAAAATATTATGCAACTTCTTAAGCAATGCTTTAATTTTATTTTCTGTAGCTTACATAAAATTTATGTCTTAAAGAAAAATATGTAAATGTATTAAATATTGTCCCAAGGTACATAACAGTAAGGAAATAAGTAAATAACTAACAAAATAGCTATCTTAATTTATTATGTTAATTGAATAAAATTATTCAAATTTAATTCAAATTTAAACAGAATATCTTTTTATCAGATATTTGAAAGGATAAGGCTTTTGGTGACCTTTTTTTGGTTACTTTTATTTTTATATTAAACTTTATCATTAAATTTTTTTTATATTTTTATAACAACATTTATATTTTTTGACAAGATGAAGGAGAATTTAAGACATAAGTGTTTCCTCTTTTCATTACACTAGATATTATTACTCACACTCTCTTATAAGAATGTATCCTTTGGTTGCTTGTCTGAGAGTATAGATAATCTTTGCTGATCTGTCCAAATTTCTCACAGAATTTCCCTTACTGGATCAAGCATGGACTTCTGAACATGTCAGTTGTGCATAAAGGCGTAGACAGTGGTGGGACTTTAAAGACACACTCTCCTTCACCTCATAGATGCTTTATTCACTTATTCATTTAATGAGCAACCATTTAAGTCCCTATTATGTGTTGTACACTCCGCAGATGTAAAATAAAAAACCCCCACAGGAAATGGGCCTGTAGACTTGGCTTCCTAAGTGCATTGCTTTAATTAGCTGAACTGCTCCAGACAAATCCATGAATATAATCTATAGACATATTTTTGCTAAGATCACACACAGAGGCACCTATCCATTTATAATTCATATATTCAAATATAAAGTCACTACTAGCAAATATACATCACTCACCTAAATACATCCCATGAGCCAGAGGTTTCTCAGCCTTTAGCCAGCCCACAGAGCAAGCAGCATCTGCAGCTTCTGGGCCCATTATCAGTTTACTTAGCAGTTTCAAAATGTAACATTGCCCAGCTGATTCAGGCGATGTTCTGACCATAATACTTAGTACCCACAGCCAAGAAAGGCTGCTGAGACTGAATCTTTCATGCCTTTTAAACCTGTTTGTATCAGTCAATGATGACTGATATGGACTTTCTTACCTTTGACCCGACCTTCTCTTTCTTACCCAAACTCAAATCCATCAACTTTGTCCTCTGGGAATATCATCCCACAATTAATTAAGTTTCCCATATCCTTATGCTCTTCTCAACAAGTTTCCCTTACCTTTTGGTCTTAACTGAAATCTGTCTCACTCTTGGTGATGCTACCTCCCCAGAAGTTCCTCCCAGATACCTTTCATACTTGCCTTCCCCTTCCTTTAAGAAATCCTGTTCCATGGTGCCACTGATGTCTAAACAATTGGCTATATTGCTCTTAATCTGTCGTTTTATTTACTTATTGACATCAATTGACTTTGAGTTAAGATCTATACTTTTTAAGAATCTAACAACTGGCTCACAGTCCTTATCCATAATCCATGCAATCAATTGTCTAGGGGTGTCTTCAAAACGCACTTTGATTATTTTCAAATTTCTAGCCTCTTAGCTTCTTCATCTCCTTTTTTTTAAAGAACAGTTCTCACTACAGCCCGCTAGTCCCTGCTCACTCTTAATACATAGGTTTTTTTCCAAATCTCTATTAAATGTTCTACTGTATGACAAACATTACACTTTGTGTGGGTACTTTTTAAAATATTTTATTTTTTAAATTTTTTAAAAGATTTATTTATTTATTTTAGAGAAAGTGAGAGGGAGAGGGAGTGTGCACGTGCACACGAGAGTGAACAGGGGGAGGGGCAGAGGGAAAGGGTGAGAGAGAATCCCAAGCAGACTCCCTGCTGAGTGTGGAGCCCCATGAGGGAGGGGGCTCGATCCCACAACCCTGAGACCATGATCTGAGCTGAAATCAAGAGCCGGATGCTTAACACACAGAGCCTCCCAGGCTCCCCGTATTTGTTCCAATATAAAAATCTGGGCAGGTAGGTGGACTCCCCAGCCTGACATCTTTTAGAGACATAGGCTTAAAGTGCAACACTGCCACCCTCAGCACATAGCTTGCACTATTATTTTACACATTATGGCTTTCTGCTCTGCCAGAAGGGATAGAGTAAGAGTCTAGAGTAATTTGTCTTTGGGGATGTGTTCACATTTCACTGCCTGAAAATCACTCATGTGGCTACCATTAGCACAAGGGGGCCTGAAAAATACAATCGGAGGCTAAGCAACTACGTCCCCAGTTAAAAATTTAGGGAGGGGGCTTCTAATACTAAAAGAATGATGACAAGAATTCATACAATACGAGTAAGTCGTCTATGCCACAAGGAATGCGGGGAAAAAAAGCTTGTCAAGAATTTACAGCCATATTGTGGGTCCTTATGAGGATTATGGTCATAAATTAAATGTTATATTCCTCAACTACTCTCTAAATAATTTATTGAAGAACAACTATGGTCCAGGGGATGTTATCAGCACTAAAGACAGTACAGTAAACAATTCATAACAATTCATACAATCTTTTGTTTCATGGGGCCTTAGTTCTAGTAGGTAAAACATGCAGTAAACTAATATACAATCCAATAAACACCAAATGTATCAGAAGATGAAAAGCACAATGAAAAAAAATTAAGTTGATGTGTTTGCAAGGGAGGAAATTCCCTTTGCTAGGTTGGTATTTAAGGTAAGATGTGAAAGAAAAAAAAGAAACTGGTCGTGCAACCATAGGATGGCAGAGCATTCCTGGAAGTGGGCTTCCAGGACCTAAGGAGAGGGGCGTCTGGGTGGCGCAGTCAGTTAAGCATAGGACTCTTGGTTTCGGCTTGAATTGTGATCTCAGGGTAGTGAGATTGAGCCCTGCGTGGGGCTCCGTGATCAGTGCAGTGTGGAATCAGCTTCAGAAAATCTCTTTCTCTCTCTCTGCACCTCCGGCTGCTTCTCTCTCTCTCTCTCTCCAATAAATAAATAAATCTTAAAAAAAAAAAAAAGACCTAAATGAGAAATAACTTACGATAGAGGAACATAAAGAAGGGCAATGACGTTAAAGCCCCGCAAGCAGAATGAAGAGGGATGAAGCTAAAACTCTACACGGGGATAGAGGTAAAACCTGCAAGGCTTTAAAGAGTAAATTAAGAGGCTGGATTTTATTTTAAGTGAAGAATGAAGTCATTTTGTGAATTATAGAGTTTGAAATATAAGATCCAACTTTATTTTAAAAACAACCAAGATTAGAGTTTTACAAAAGTAAGCTGACAAAAGTTTTTCAAATGTAAGTAAAGGGGTTCAGCCATTCACATTTTGATGTATTAGCCCCCTCCCAAAATGAGAATTTTTGTCCATAAAACCACTTGTATACAAATATTTATAGCAGTTTCATTCATGATAGTTCTGGACTGGAAACAACCCAAATTATCTATCAGCAGGTAGATGGATAGACAAATTATGTTGTATTTGCATACTACTTGCATACTACTCAGCATTAAAAAAAAGTTATGAACTATTGATACAAATACAAAATCTATGAATCTCAGAAACAAAAAGCAGGTCAGATGTTGCCTGGGTCTGGAGTAGGGTGGAGGCTCAATTCAGAAAGGCATGAATAGTTTTGAGTTGAAAATGTTCTCTAACTTAAAACAAACTGAGGGTTCTAGAGGGGAGGAGGGTGGGGGGATGGGTTAGCCTGGTGATGGGTATTCAAGGGGGCACGTTCTGCATGGAGCACTGGGTGTTATGCACAAACAATGAAGCATGGAACACTTCATCAAAAACTAATGATGTAATATATGGTGATTAACGTAACAATAAAAAAATAAAAATTAAAAAAAATGTTCTCTAACTTGATTATGGTGATAGTTACATAGGTGTATGTATTTGTCAAAATTCATTAACCTTGGGTGCCTGGGTGGCTCAGTTGGTTAAGCGACTGCCTTTGGCTCAGGTCATGATCCTGGACTCCCAGGATCGAGTCCCGCATCGGGCTCCCTGCTCAGCAGGGAGTCTGCTTCTCCCTCTGACCCTCTTCCCTCTCGTGCTCTCTATCTCTCATTCTCTCTCTCTCAATAAATAAAGTCTTAAAAAAAACAAACAAAATTCATTAACCTTTACACTTCAAAGTAGGCATTTCATTGTAGTTAAATTATATCTCATTAGAGTTTGTATTTTATTTTGTTTATTTTGGGTTTTTTTGTTTCTTTTAATGTAAAAGATCAAGAAAATTAATCGTGTTTGGAAGTTCTTAAAAATCCTCAAAGGATGTGGAACAACAGAAACTCTCATTTATTGGTGATGGGAATGAAAAAATGATACATCCACTTTAGAAGACAGTCTGGTGTTTTTTTATACCACTAAACCTACTCTTACCATGTGATCCAGCAATCATGTTCTTTGGCATTTACTCAGAGAAGTTGAAAACATATATTCACACCAAAACCTGTGTGCAGATGTTTGTAACAGCCTTATTCATAATTGCCAAACTTGGAAGCAACCAAGATACCCTTCAGTAAGTGAATGGATAAATAAACAGTGGTACATCCAGACAATGGGATATTATTCAGCACTAAAAAGAAATGAGCTACCAAGCCATGACAAGACATGAAGGAACCTTGACTGCATATTACTGAGTGAGAGCAGGCAATCTGAAAAGGCTACATACTGCATGTTTTCAATGATATGACACTCTAAAAAAAGTAAAACTATGGAGACAGTAAAAAGATCAATGGCTGCCAGGGGTTAGGGGAGAGGGGTTGTAGAGGGATGACTGAGTAGAATACAGATGATTTTTAAGGAGTGAAAATACTCTATATGATACAGTAATTGTGAATACTTGTCATTTTAGGTTTGTCCTAACCCATTGAACGTATAACACCAAGAGTAAATCATAATGTAAACCATGGACTTTGAGTGATACTGATGTGTCCATGTAGGTTTATCAATCGTAACAAATGTATCATTGTGGTGGGGGATGTTCACGATCGCAGAGGCTATGCATTTCTCATTAATATAACTTGGCTTCTTAATTTTTCACCTAGCAAGTCTGTGACCTTTGATATTCATAGATATATTGTGGTTTAATTTTCAGATACATGAAATGTAATTTTGGCTTACGTTTGTTTAAGATACAAACCAAGACATTACAAGCAATGTAATAATGAAGAAATGAATAATTAAATAATGAATTCAATCAATTCATAAAGTTCAAACCCAAACTCTTCCTCTGATTGAAACATTTGTCTTTTTCCTTCCATTAACTGCTAAAAAATTGACTCAGTTAATTTTAGGTATGTATGTCTGTGCATATATTTATGTAGATGTATGTAGATAAATCTTCAAATTGTACTTTTTACCTACTATAGTTCTACCAATAGCCGTAGACATGCTTTTTTCTTTTGAATTTTTTCTTGCTTATTTTTCTTTTGCTTAGTTTTTTTCATCATCTATAATGAAGCTTATTTTAAATAACCTCTGTTTTTCTTTCAATTATTTCATTCAGCCCAATTTCATCGAGCCCAGTTCCACCTCCTCTAGTTGCATGCTACAACTCCCACCCAACCACAGTTTAGCATACATGCCTGCTAGCATATATCTAGAGGGCTTATGTCAACATTGTCGTTTCTTTGGCAACATTCTCACTGCCAGAAGTCAATCCCAGTTGTGAAGGAGAATTGGTTTAGGTACAAATAATAGCTGAAATACAATTTTTTAATGAAATAAAATGCATGTATCTCCTTTAAATCCATTAGATTTGCAGATAAAAATTTAAGTCAAGGTATTTTTTGTTTTTCTCACAAATCACAAGATCCTTTCAATTTAAGAAGTACTATTTTCCCTTCCATAAGGAATTCTAAACCCTTTAGTGACTCAGATCCAATAATTTACTCCTTTCCACAGATCAGGCTAAGCAAACTCCTCTGGGAGTAAGCCATCAGAAATTCCAGTTGCAGTGTACTGTGGTATTTTTCATTAAAAAGGGCCTAGAAAGTTCTAACAATGTCCTATTCCTCTGAACCATCTCTAACCCTCACCCCAAAAAAGGGGAAAGGGTACGTGAAAATATTTGGTACGGTAGATTTTAATGAAGTAAAGTGGAGGTGCCTCGGTGGCTCAGTTGGTTAAGTGTCTGACTCTTGGTTTGGGCTCAGGTAATGGTCTCATAGGTCATGAGGTGGAGCTCCCACGTGGGATCTGCACTTGGTGGGGTGGGAGTCGGCTTGAAGATTTGCTCCCTCTGCCCCTCCCCCACTCGTGTGTGTGTGTGTGTGTGTGTGTGTGTGTGCATGTGTGTGTGTGCGTGCGTGCGTGTGTGCATGTGTGTGTGTGCGCACGCGCACACACGCTCTCTTTCTTTCAAATAAATAAATAAACCTTTAAAAAGATGAAGTACAAATGTATACTTACATTATGGACAAACCAATTTTCAAAGTATGTTCTGCCTTATTTTCTCAGATATAAAAATATTTTAAAGTAGTTTCAATAAATCAGATGTCAAGAAACTACTAAAAAAATCCTTTATTAATAGTCCATTTTACTTAGGAGAAGCATAGTAAATTCTTAACATGGAGAATAATTCCCTGAATAATCTGATTTACGCTTAACTCTCCAGCCTAAATAAACCTCCGCAAGTTATGGCTCAGTCTGAGGGCGTTTATATATCTTCTTCATTCTAGCTTTTAAAATCCCTTCTCATCTAGTTAGTTCCTAGTCTTTTTTCAGATCTCACATCAACCTACACTTCCTCAGGGAATACCTCCAACTTCCCCTCCTAAGTCAACTTCTCAAAGAACATGTTCTCACCACACATTGATTAATGCGGGTCTCCATTAAATTATAAACTCAAAGAACAAGTTATTTTTTTCTCATCACCTTATCTTCATCAACTAACAGATTTGGCAATTAGAAATTTCGGTGACTATCACTAGATCCACTGATACTAGGAGTTACACCTGAAGTCTAGGCAATAACTTGCATTGCTTACCTTTCTGAACATACATTAGCATAGAGATAGCCATGCTATAAAGATTTTGAATGTTTCAGAACAAAAGGAGACTTGGGTCAGGTGATGAGTGAATACAGGCTTAGGTAAAAGAAGAGCTAAATGGAACTGAACAGATAGATAATTCATTGAGAATTATAGTCGTTATATGAACTGATAAGTAAAGGATATGGATTAACAGCATTACACATTTTGCACAATGAAATATCACCATTTAGAATCACTGAAGAGGGGCATTTTTACTCTCTCATTTTCTCAGAGACTTCCTGCATGATGCAATTTAGAGTTGTAAATATCTGAAAATTGAACAGTAACTAAACGGATGGCAGTTCGGAAAGAAAGTTTCAAGACTAGCCTCCGTAGCAAAGGCTCAAATGCAAGAGGAAGCAGTGAGCATTAGGACCATCTAAATGAAATCTTACATTAATTATCCATGGAGAGAATGTAAGAAAAGAGATGCACCTGAAATCTGGAATAGCCGTCTAAGCTTTCTACTAACTCCAACCTTCTAATTCTCTAGTGGTAGTTTTGAATGATTGAAAAAAATTCCAGAAAAATAAATTTTTGTATCCATGGAAACCTTCTTATAAGTTGCTTGGGATAAAGTATGGCTGTCTATATTTTTGGTAGAAGATGAACCCAGCTACCTGTAAAAACAATATTAAGAGTCCCCTCGGGAGAGGTAAATAGAATGAGTGATTTTATTTTTTTGTGGTAGGATTATAGACATTAGTCTTTTAGCTGAAAATAACCCCGTCTTACAGGAAGTGGAAAAGTGCACACTCAAATACCTGGTAGCTTTGGGAACAATTACACAAACATTTGAAGGCCGGTTTGTACATCTGATGCATCATTCCAAGTGAAGTCTCTTTTTCTCATAGCATTACATTTTTACTTCTTTTAGTGCTTTCTTGATAATTCTCACCCCCCTTTACATTTGTTATGACCTGCAAATTATGTTCACTAAATATCCACTGTGTCATGCCGTGTTTTATTTTATGCAAAATAAGTGAAATAGCATGAAGATTTCATTTTCAGTAAGTTGGGGATCTAAAGTAGATATGCTTGTGCAGATTTACACATAATTGAGCATTCAGCAACTCTACACTTCAAAAAACAGAGTGATATTAATGGACTGAGTTTTTAAAAATACAGTGGATTCTTGTTATTCATGTTAGTTATGCTCTATAAAGTCACTGCTAACACTGAATTAGCAAATACTAAATCAAGGCTCCTGAAGTAGGGGAAATGTATTTTTTATACTACATAAATGTAAATGTAAATGTAAATATTTAAATACACTATATATATATTTACTTATTTATATAATATATATATATATATTTCACATGGATTATAATCTCAAATCCAAAATCAATTCATCCTGGTAGGTTCTATTCCCTTTATTTTGCAAAAGAGAAAAGTAGGTAGAGAAGGGTTAAGTGATGTCTGAGGTCACCCTTCTAACAGGTACCAGAGTTAGGATCCAAACCCCATCCACCAGAGCTTCTTGCACAACACTGCACTTCACTCTGTCACTTTCATCCTCCAATCTTCTCCGCATGAAAGCTGAAGCCCTAGTGACACCTTGTTGAACATGAGCTGGAAACATGCCCATAGGGCAACTGAAATTTTTCATTCCTCTGCACATGTCCCCCGAATGACTACAAATACCCACAGGTATTGGGATTTTGGGGTAACAAATAATTTTTAGCAAGCAGGTGAATTTTCAAATACAAAATCCAGAAATAAGGAGGATTGACTGTACAATTTTATGAATTTGATTCTGTCATCGTTATGATTTCTAGGCAGCTCAGTCTGGGAAATTTTATCCAAATTTATAGAATAATTATTTTCTACATAGGATATTATTCATTCTAACTTCAATACATATTTGACTTACTTTCTATAGGCACATCAAACCTATATGTACCTTAGATCAAACTATTGCAGAATAATGAAGACTTTAGTAATTGGAAGATTATTTGAATGCTCCCCCTCTCTCTTCTTGTTTGACTAATATGATTTTAGTGACACTGACGCTGACATCATCTACCACAAGCATGAAGTACGCTGGGTTAGTTTGGGGACCAACCAAGCATCTTTTCAGCTTTTCGTGTATATATGGCCAGCCAGTCACATAAGGAAAATTATCGATAATTTATTAGACATGAAGTGCATCAGATGTTTTTAAAATACATAGAATACACACAGAGTTTACAACAAAAAATACACCAATCCTTTATAGATTAGGAGACTGAAGTGGAGAAGTGGTAGGTGTTTCATCTAAGGTAGATTAGTGGTAGAGATAGAACCTGAGGCATTTCCCCTATCTTTCATATTTGTGGTTCAATATCACTGCACACTACTTCTGGGAAGAATTATTTTCCAGAAAACAGTTTATTTAACAGAAATATATGGAGAATCAAGGAGTTTTAGAATCCAGTATTACCACTTCAATACTTCATTTAATTGTGAAATGATTTTCATATAATAAAATGCACAGAATTTAAGTATATAGTTTTGAGTTTGACTACACTTGATGAGTCCAAACTCTATATCCTCTGACTTAGACCCCTATAACACTGGCTTTCCACTTGAACGCTATGCAGTTCTACACTGTGGACTGAGCAGACCTCTCATGGAAACAGCCATATAAACGTGGACTTCATCCACTGTGTTCCCTTCTCAGAAGTATTATAATTACTAAAGTTTCTGCCTGCTTTTTACCTGCTTTTCAAGTGCCTTCAAAAATTGTTTTCCATATTTTTCTAGAGTTTACTATTGCTATCAGTAGGAGCATTAGTTCAATAAAAGCAACTCTACCATTCCTGGAAGTCTAATTTATTTTTTAAGACTGAGCAAATCATGACGGAACGCTATTTGACTTCCCATCTGTGAGAATTTGCTAATGTCTGCTTATTTTATTCTAATTAGGACTATTATGAGTTAACTTAGATAGCTTAAGGAATTACACTTCAAGATATTTAGAAAAAAAATTGGTGCATAGATCAAAGCCTCATTGTTATTCTTTTTCCAACTCTCCTCTCTAACTCTTCAGTTTTCTAGAATAATTGCACACCTTCCTCTAAGAATGTGAAAAAGTGCAGTTAAACATGCTTAAAATACCAAGATCATATACACAAATTGGAAGATATATCAGGAATTATTAAGAGTCCATTTTTAGCTGTTGCAACCATAGTATGGATTTCAAAAATAAGCCCAGAATACATACAAGGGAATTGTTCACCCAATTTAAAAACTATTGGATTTCATCATTTGGTTATTTGAAAATAAACACACTAATCTTAGTTTTATTCCTATTTCACAGGCCTGACTGATCTACTTTTAGAGAAGCATTAACTTATTGGCAGTTAAATAACTTTTACCTAATAAAAATGTAATGACTTAAATGGCAGCATATTTTTCTCAAGCACAAAGTGAGTTTCCCCCCATGCCCTGGCTTACATTTAAAAAACAGAGTATGGTGGTTAAGGTGAATCACAATGAGGAAAATAAGGATGATGTTATTTTAATAATAACTCAAACTTTCTATAATATGTTTTAGTTTACCCACAGTTTGAAACTATCATGGGCAATTATATAGATTCTTAGTGGCATTTGGAAACAATACTCATTGTCTCAATAAATTAAGTATTTAAAATTATCTATTATAACTTGACATTTGACCTCAAATGATTGTCTCAATGTCAAACCACTTAATCAATAACATATAACATTGAAACGACCTGCTCTTATTATATGAGTACCTTTGATAAAATGAGGATTTTCAGCGTTAAGTTCTAGTTTTCTTTTAAGCACTATGACTTGCTATATAAAGTATGAATTTTGAGTTTGGACCACAGGATATGTTATCAATCAGAAATAGTCTTCATCTCTCAGATACATCTAAAAACACCCTCCACTTTATACTACTTTTCTCTACTATCTTTTCAGATTCTACTCTTAACTCTTCTCTCTCCTCACCTATTGTAGAGCCAGAAAATTACATTTTTGTTGGGCTTTTACAATTTCTTTTTGGTGGAAAGAGTAGAGGTCAGGAAGCATTCTATCTCAGGAAGATACTTAAATGGCTGGCATTAAATTGTCTGCCAAAATGATGGAGTAGTATTCATTTTTATTTTTCAGTGAAACCATATGAAATCACAAATAAAAGCACCCACTACCTTTAATGCAGAATTTAAATTAAAAATTATTTCATGTTCCTGCCTTCTGAATCAAAACTTATTATGAGCAATTCATATTGACTCCAATTCTTTTTCATTTTAAAACAGTTTCAGTATTTGAGTTACAGCAAAATAATTTTAAACTCAAATTTAAAGCAATTTTATTTATCAGGAAAATAAGTGTTTAAAACTATATGTTTAATATTTAATGTTTAACCTTATTCATTATTAAGTGGTTGGAAAAAAAATTAAGATGCAAGTGGGTCAAATATAATATGATCTACATTCTATAAAGAAAATCTGGGAAAGTTTCTTAATGTTTAGTTGACAGTATGTCAAAAAGAAAAATATATAAACCATTCTTTATCTTGTGATTTTGTTTGTTTGTTAAACCATTGAATATTAAATCTAAATGTAAGGAATAATAATCACTATAACTGCGATGATGAAAATTATAAAAAATAAAAACCACCAGAATAACAGTTTGCATTAACTGAGTGCTAATTATAGGCCATGCACAGTGATAAGTGATTTGCTTAAATGAGCTTCTATTTTTTAATAATTCTAATATCTTTTAATTGATATTATATAAACAGTTCTAGAGTCCGGAAAAAAAGAAATAATGCTTTATTCATATAAAAATAAATTAATTTTAAAGTTCTCAAACTGGGAGCACCTGGGTGGCTCAGTTGGTTGAGTGTCTACCTTCAGCCCAGGTCATGGTCCCAGTGTCCTGGGATGGAGCCCTGCATTGGGCTCCCTGCTCATTGCGGGGTCTGCTTCTCCCTCTCCCTTTGCCTGCCACTCCGCCTGCTTGTGCTCTCTCTCTCTGTCAAAATAAATAAATAAAATCTTTTAAAACAATTTCTCAAACTGGATAGAGATGTATCCTTCGGAACTCACAATTCAGTTTGGTTTCACAGGATCAATATGAGTCTTACCCTGGACTGAGAGGCATGGAGTACTACATAACATGTTCCCTGCCTTTAAGAATTAAAAGTATAACTAAGAACTCAAAACTTAAAAAAAGAAAAAAAAAAACAAGAAATAATACAATAAAATTTGTGTATTACCAAATTAAAAAATTTGTGGCAGGCTTAACAATTCCAGAGATCGGGTTTCCTCATTTATTGTTGTTTCATTTTAAGAAGTGAGATCACTTTCCAGGAGATATTAACTCCTTACCATATGAAAACAAGCATGTCATAAGGAAAACTTGCCTTTAAATAATGCATCAACTGATTGATCATTTATTGAAAACCTGTTTTATGCCAGATAATATTCCATTGAGGGGAATAATAGAGATAAGTGAAATATTTCCATTGTTACTGGATGCTCACAGAAAGAGGAAACAGACATATGTACATTTATTCTGCAATTTTACCTATGTACTGGGATAGTTTGAGTAATTCTATGCTTCTTAAGACCAGGAGTTCTTCCTTCTATCTCTGGTTATGGGAGAAAAGAGGCACAAAGAAAGTAAAATAGAACTGTATCTTTAACAAAGTTCACCAGGCGAAGAAAAGGAGCCAGAGGTGGACATACCAGAAAAATTATATTCAGGTAGATATGTCCTGCAGAGTGTTAGAAATGTGGGTATGGATCTCAGAAGAGAGGTCATGAACAACAACCTACCTTTGCCAGTACCAAGTTTTCTGTGAAAATTTCACTTTGAGCTTTGTGATATCAGTATTGTTATTGCCATTTTACAAATAAGAAACTGAAACTCAGGGAAATTAATTCATTTAGGGTTGCATAACTAGTAATTAGCAGAGTTAGGCATTGAACCCAGCTAGTCTGGCTATAGTGTCTGACTTTGCTATACTGTTTCTTCGTAAGCTTACGAAAATATCAAATATGCACTAAATCTGTATTAATCTAGTGACACTAGCTGTTGTATTTGGGTAAACCTGAAACATTGGTATTTTAACATAATAAATGTTTAGTTTCCACTCACTACAAGTCCAACTTAAAGCAGGCAGTTGAAGAGAAAGGGTGCTCTACTCTGGTCACCTAGGCATCTGGCTGATGAATTCTCTGTCATTAGCAACATGTGATTTTTAAAGTCATTTTGGATGTCTACGGTCAGCTAGAAAATGAGAAGATAGAGCATAGAGAATAGAGTCAAGGATTTATATGAACCAGGCTTAGAATTAGTATATGTGGCTTCCATCTACAATCCAATCACTAAGACTTAGTCACAGGATTCCTTCCAGATGCAATTTTACAAGTGGGAAATAGTCTCTGACTTGGGATAAATTTTCAAATAAAAACTTTGTTTTGTGCAATTCTTTCTGCCACAAGCACTCCATCCCTTACATTATAGATTCCACTCTCATCCTTAATGGAATACTTTCATATTATAAAAAGACTTTTAATATGATATAAAACAAACATGGATAATCATCCATGTATAATGATATTTCTCATAAAATTAAACTTAAAATATTATAATTTTTAAAATTTTATTTTATTATGTTATGTTAGTCACCATACATTATTACATCATTAGTTTTTGATGTAGTGTTCCATGATTCATTGTTTGCATATAACACCCAGTGCTCCATGCAATATATGCCCTCCTTAATACCCATCAATGGGCTAACCCATCCCCCCACCCCCTTCCCCTCTAAAACCTTCAGTTTGTTTCTCAGAGTCCATAGTCTCTCACGGCTTGTCTCCCCCTCTGATCCCCCTCCCTTCATTTTTCCCTTCCTACTATCTTCTTTTTTTTTTAAAACATATAATGTATTATTTGTTTCAGAGGTACAGGTCTGTAATTCATCAGTCTTACACAATTCACAGTGTTTACCATAGCATATACCCTCCTCAGTGTCCATCACCCAGCCACCCCATCCCTCCCACCCCCCTCCACTCCAGCAACCCTCAGTTTGTTTCCTGAGATTAAGAGTCTCTTATGGTTTGTCTCCCTCTCTGGTTTCATCTTGTTTCATTTTTTCCTCCCTTCCCCTATGATCCTCTATCTTGTTTCTCAAATTCCTCATATCCGTGAGATCATATGATACTTGTCTTTCTCTGACTGACTTATTTTGCTTAACATAATACCCTCTAGTTCCATCCACGTCATTGCAAATGCCAAGATTTCATTTTTTGATGGCTGCATAATATACCATTGTATATATACACCACATCTTCTTTATCCATTCATCTGTTGATGAACATCTTGGCTCTTTCCATAGTTTGGCTATTGTGGATATTGCTGCTATAAACATCGGGGTGCATGTAGCCCTTCGGATCACTACATTTGTATCTTTGGGGTAAATACCCAGTAGTGCAATTGCTGGGTCATAGGGTAGCTCTATTTTCAACTTTTTGAGGAACCTCCATACTATTTGCCAGAGTGGCTGCACCAGCTTCATTCCCACCAACAGTGTAGGAGGGTTCCCCTTTCTCTGCATCCTCGCCAACATCTGCCGTTTCCTGACTTGTTAATTTTAGCCATTTTGACTGCTGTGAAGTGGTATCTCATTGAGGTTTTGGTTTGGATTTCCCTGATGCCGAGCGATGTTGAGCATTTTTTCATGTGTCTGTTGGCCATTAGTATGTCTTCTTTGCAGAAATGTCTGTTCATGTCTTCTGCCCATTTCTTCATTGGATTATTTGTTCTTTAGGTGTTGAGTCTGATAAGTTCTTTATACATTTTGGATACTAGCTCTTTATCTGATATGTCATTTGCAAATATTTTCTCCCATTCTGTCAGTTGTCTTTGGTGTGGTTCCTGTTGCTGCACAAAAGCTTTTTATCTTGATGAATAGTCCCAATAGTTCATTTTTGCCCTTGCTTCCCTTGCCTTTGGTGATGTGTCTAGGAAGAAGTTGTTGCGGCTGAGGTCAAAGAGGTTGCTGCCTGTGTTCTGCTTTAGGATTTTGATGGACTCCTGTCTCACATTGAGGTCTTTCATCCATTTTGAGTCTATTTTGCGTGTGTTGTAAGGAAACGATCCAGTTGCATTCTTCTGCAGGGGGTTGTCCAATTTTCCCAACACCATTTGTTGAAGAGACTGTCTTTTTTCCAATGGACATTCTTCCCTGCTTTGTCAAAGATTAATTAACCATTGAGTTGAGGGTCCATATCTGGGTTCTCTATTCTGTTCCATTGATCTATGTGTCTGCTTTTGTGCCAGTACCACACGGTCTTGATGATTACAGCTTTGTAATAGAGCTTGAAGTCAGGAATTGTGATGCCACCAGCTTTGCTTTTCTTTTTCAACATTCGTCTGGCTATTCAGGGTCTTTTCTTGTTCCATACAAATTTTAGGATTATTTGTTCCATTTCTTTGAAAAAGGTTGATGGCATTTTGCTAGGGATTGCATCAAATCTGTAGATTGCTCTAGGAAGCATAGACCTTTTCACAATATTTATTCTTCCAATCCATGAGCAGGGAACGTTTTTCCATTTCTTTGTGTCTTCCTCAATTTCTTTCATGAGTATTCTATAGTTTTCTGAGTGCAGATTCTCTGCCTCTTTGGTTTGATTTATTCCTAAGTATCTTATGGTTCTGGGTGCAATTGTAAATGGGATTGACTCCTTAATTTCTCTTTCTTCTGTCTTGTTGTTGGTGTATAGGAATGTCACTCACTGATTTCTGTGCATTGATTTTATATCCTGCCAGTTTACTGAATTCCTGTATGAGTTCTAGCAGTTTTGGGGTGGAGTCTTTTGGGTTTGCCACATAAAGTATCATATCATCTGCAAAGAGTGAGAGTTTGACTTCTTTGCCGATTCGGATGCCTTTGATTTTTTTTGTTGTCCGATTGCTCTGGCTAGAACTTCTAGTACTATGTTGAATAGCAGTGGTGATAGTGGACATCCCTGCCATGTTCCTGACCTTAGGGGAAAGCTCTCAGTTTTTCCCCATTGAGAATGATATTCACTGTGGGTTTTTCATAGATGACTTTTATGATATTGAGGTATGAACCCTCTATCCCTATACTCTGAAGAGTTTTGATCAAGAAAGGATGCTGTATTTTGTCAAATGCTTTTTCTGTATCTATTGAGAGGATCATATGATTCTTGTTTTTTCTTTTATTAATGTATTGTATCACATTGATTGATTTGGGATGTTGAACCAACCTTGCAGCCCAGGAATAAATCCCACGTGGTCGTGTTGAATAATCCTTTTAATATACTGTTGGATCCTATTGGCTAGTATTTTGGTGAGAATTTTTGCATCCATGTTCATTGGGGATATTGGTCTTGAAACATAATAATTTTTTTAACTTACAAAGAACTTTTTGGGGATGGGAAATATGGAGGTCAGCTGATATTTCGTTGCCATCCTTTAAAACTGAGTTTTTATAAATACAAAATAAGATGAGAGAAATAAATAAGTCACCCATTTGCCTATAATCCTCCATTAATTTTTAATTTTTGCACTATATATCAATTCTTATATGTGTTCTTTCTTGTGGATACTTCTTATGTTTCATTCAGAGTGTTCTGGCTTACTGATTTTATTCCTTGTTTTGTTTAGGATGAGACATGTGCATAGATCTGACTATAGATATGCATGTATTTATAAATATAGTTATATGATTATGTAGCAAAATAATCAGTGCAATGCTATTTTTAACCAATGTAATTTGGTAAATATGCATTTAATATTTTTCTATTCCACAGTTACTACATTTCTGAAAAAGCTTATGATGTTTTTAATCTGATAATTTTTAGAATAGTGAAATAAATGTATCAAAACAATAATAAAACCCATAATGTTTAATACAATTCACTAACCTTGTCTCTATTTCTAGCCAATCAACCAGAGAATATAATAATGTGTAAAAGACTGGATATGACTTAGCAATAAGCTAATAACAATAGCCATATAACTCTCTTGGACACTAAAAAATATGTAAAATTAGGGAAATTTTTACCATAATTTTCTGCCTACTGTTAAAAGTGCTTACAATGAAAAAATATATTTTGTAACTCACTATTCTGAATAATATGTTTCTGTGTGGTTAGTATAGAAACATTTTTTTCATTGTATCCATGAAATTTTCATTATGTTTTCAATATATTAATAATTCATAGAATATGAAAAATAAAGAATATAAGTGATACAAAGAATAACAGAACTATCTTCATTTAAGTGGCCCAGGAGATGAGCAAGATGCCTAATTTTTTTTCAGTATAAACAGCTTCCCAGAATGACTGGAATAAATCATGTTTTATCTTTACTCAGGATTTTCCTATACATATTATTATAATGGCTATATTAATTTTTATGCACATCCATCCATGAGTTTACTAAAAAAGAGAGTGCACGTTAGAGTCTGTCCATATTTTCATATCCATTTTAGTTAACTGAATACATATAATTCCTCACATATAGGCCAAGTATTATTTGAATTATTTGTATACATATACAAATACAAATAATATACATAAACATGTTTGTCCTATGCATATATACACTATATGTGTTATATATATATAAATATATATATATATATATAAAATGGCTGTATTTTCCAACATCTGTTACCAAAATAAAAGCCAACAGAATAAAGAAGAAAGGCAAGAGTTTACAAGAAGAGTATTTTCTTTCCTTCTCTCGCCACTGTCAAGTGTGGATTACAAATTTAAGACTAGGAGCTTCTTTTAGTTTTCCTAGAAGTCTCTAATGTTGATATACAATCTATTCTTCAAAAGACAAACTAAGGGTGTCTATACTCTAAGTTGAACGATTGGACATTGATTTAATTGAACCCAAGTGATATTGATTACCTTTATTTATTTATTTTTTTTAAAGGTTTTATTTATTTATTTGTCAGAGAGAGAGCACAAGCAGGGGGAGTGGCAGGAAGAGGGAGAAGCAGGCTCCTCCCTGAGCAAGGAGCCTAATGAGGACTACATCCCAAGACCCCGGGATCATGACCTGAGCCAAAGGCAGATGTTTAACCTACTAAGTTACCCAGGTGTCCTGACTTTATTACCTTTAATAGAGAATTAAGACATCTCATTTTGATGTCAAATGAACAGAAAGTGAAAAAAAAAATCAGCAGATTCCAGAAATTTGGAATAAAAACATTCCCTTGCATTTTATCCTTTCGCTTTTTAAGTGTGGAAAAGCTAAAACATTATCTTCAGGAGACTTAAAATAGGAGATGTTAGTGGAAATTTCACTGTAGATCCACACTCTAAGTCATAAGCCTTATAAAATCTTTAAAATTTTTCCTGTTCAGGGGTGCCTGGGTGGCTCAGTCAGTTAAGTGTCCGACTCTTGGTTTTGGTTCAGGTCATGATCTCAGGGTTGTGGGATCAAGCCCCACATCGGGCTCCATGGTCAGTGAGGAGTCTGCTTGAGATTCTCTCTCCCTCTCCCTCTGCCCCTCCTGCTCCTACTCTCTCTCTCTAAAATAAATAAATAAGTCTAAAAAAAATTTCCCCTATTTATACAAGAAAAATAGTTTGTAAATAAACACACAGATGTATGCATAATATGTATGTTTGTATATATACACATTTATATATATACATTTTTATATATTATATATATACATTTATACATATAAATGTGTATATATACAAACATACATATATTTACATTCATGTGTATAGATGCATATAGCCATACATATACATATAAATATGTATATAACACACATATAAATTTAAATAAATATAAATTTTAAATGTTCTGATATGGCATGTCCCAGTTTTAGTTTGGTTTGGTTTATTTGGTTGGCTTTTAACTTGTAACACTGTGTGCAAGTTTTTACCAATCATTATCTCAAAACTTATAATTAAATTCTTCCATACAAACTTTATAAACCTCTAGTGCTCAAAATTGTGATTCTATAAAATAATATTCTAAATTCCTCCAAATTATTTGAAGATCATGGTGATGAATAGTTGTTTTATCACAATCTATATTTTGTTATGTCAGGTGTTTTGGAAAAATACTTAACTATCTTTTAATCTGTTATTGATAAAACTAAATTAAATTAGAGAGGTTGTATTGAGTTAAAATTACTTGATAATATTGGCATGAAACACGTGGAGGAAGTAAAAATTACATATAAGGTAATGTCGGAGGGAATAAGGGAATACAGACTCCAAAAATAATCTCCTCCATAGAAGCTATAAGAGCAATGGCAAAAATTTCCAAAACTAACTTTTCCAGAACTCTGAAAACTGACCCACAGTGTGCAAAACTCCAGGGAGCACTTATTAAAGAAAAACCGCTTTGAGAAAAGTGAGCTTTGTGGCATTTAACCAGCTCTGTTCCCATCCTCCTTTCTTCAGTCCACAGTAGCCTTGAAAACATGCAGGGCTGTAGTCATGGTGAAAACCAGAAGCCTAGCAGCCACTGAAAGGGGAAGAAATGAATTAGACTCCCCCCACAAATCTTCACTCCCTGAGAATTGTCATAACCTAACCTGCCTGGTAATTTCCTAGAAACCCTACTCACAAAAGTTATCTTTATTTCATCCGTCTTAGAGCCCCTCTAGGGTGAACAGCTTGTTCTCAGTGGTGTTTGTCAAAAACAATCTGTAGGAATTGTTTAACATGGCAGCTACCTGAGGTGGTAATAACAGTTGGGGCAAACAACAAACTCAACAACGAACGTCAAAGGTAAAGCTGGCAAATAAGATGTCTGATGTCCCTAGGGGATTTAAAAAGAACACATATTTCTGGGGATCAAGAAATCAATGCATGTGTGTGGGGCTGTATGCATTTTTAGGAGAGACCTAGAAAGTTCCTAAGCTCTCAGCTCTGACTCTCCTTGAGGGTCTGACAAACTGGAAGTGAATGCTAAGACAGAGTTGCAACTAAATTCCTATATGAGAAATGATAGCATGCCTCAACACAGAGAGCGAACCCCTCTGCAAAAGCCTAGAGACTTACTGTATTTAAGCTTTGCAGAAAATCTTCTTTCAATCATTAGGTGATCATTAAGCTAAATGAGCAGAAACTCAGAGATTATACATGACAAAGAATATATATGCTTTATGGAATAAGAACATTAAAGCTCTTAATAATTTCTGAAGAAGGGAAAATACTGATTCAAGAATTACATGTTAATGATTTAAAATGTCTGGGTTTCAACAAGAAATAATGATAAATGCTAAGAATCTAGAATGTTTAAACACAAGAGAAAAAAGAAATCAATAGAAAAAATAAGAGGGAATTCAGATGTTCAATTTTTTAGACAAACACATTAAAATATCTATTTCAAATATGACAACATCAGGAAACCATATCTAAATAATTAAAGGAAAGTGCGAGAATAATGTCTGACTAAATAGAGAATCACAACAAAGACACAGATAGTATGAAAAAGAACCCAATAGAAATTCTGAAGTTGAAAAGTATAATGACTGAAATTAAAAAAAAAAAAATTACCAGAGGTCTCAATAATATATTTGAATTGGCTTAATAAAAAATTAGCAAGCATAAGATAAGTCAGTTTAGATTATCTAGTGTGAGAGACCAAAAGAAAAAGAATGAAGAAAGCAAAGAGAGTCTCCTAGACTTATGTGACAGTATCAAGCATACCAACATGCACCAGATAGGAGTCCCAGAAGGGAAGAGTGGGAGGAAGAAGCAGAAATGATATTTGAAAAAAATGCCCCAAATTTTTCAAATTTCATAAGTATTCATATACATATCTAAGAAACTCAAATGAATTTCAAGTAGGATAATTTCAAAAGGTCCAGACATAGACATACTGTAAGCAAACTGTTGAAATCCAAATAGAAGTGGAGAATTTTAAAAATAGCAAGAGAGAAGTGATTCATCATGTGAAAAGAAATCCTCAAGAAGTTTAACAACCAGTTTTACATTAGAAACTTAGAGGCCAATATGGAATGGCATATCCAGAGTCCTGGGGGTAGAAGGGGAGCCAAAAAACAAAGAACAAGAAAAAACTCTTAACCAAGAATTCTATATCCAGCATAACTATCCTTAAAAAATAAAGGACGGGGGGGGGGCGGAGCAAGATGGTGGAGGAGTAGGAGACCTGGATTTCATCTGGTCTCAGGAATTCAGCTGAATAGGGATCAAACCATTCTGAACACCTACGAACTCAACAGGAGATCAAAGAGGAGAGTAGCAACAACTCTCTGAACAGAGAAGCGACCACTTACTGGAAGGTAGGACATGCGGAGAAGTGAATCTGAGGCGATATTCGGGAGGATAGACGGCGGGGGAGGGGGCCTCCGCCGGCCGCTTCTGGCAAGTGATAGAGCCGCGGAGCACAAAATCGGAACATTTAGAAGTCGGCTACGCGGAGGAACGTCGCTCCAGTGGCTAAGCGGGGGGTGTAAACCTCGTGGGACAGTGTGGACTCAGGACCCTTGGGGTCACAGAAAGACCGGGGGTGCCTGAGTGCAGCAGAGCTCCCAGGTATCGGAGCGGGGAAGCCGGCTGCAGAGACAGAGCCGAGGCGCGGGCTCTCAGCTTGGGGTTGCCATAAACTGTGATCCATGGCACACTTGGGCCACTGCTCCTCCAGCAGGGACCCAACAAGCGGCAGATCCGGGGAGACTCCCCTTTCTCCCCTGGGAGGAGCGGCGTGGGAGCGCACAGCGGGGATCTGCTGAGTTTGGAGACTCCACATGTGGTCAGGTGCCAGAGATAGAAACGCTCGGTCACAGGCCAGGTGAGCACGGAGTGCGGCCGGAGACCAGGGACACGGGAGTGACTGGCTGCTTATCTCTGGGGGCACACTGGGGAGCGGAACCCCGAGTTCTTGCCTCCTCTGGGGCGGAGACTGGGAGGACGCCATTTTCACTGTCCTCCTCCAAGGCCGTAGGGAAAGGTTGCAAAGAACAAAAGCTCCTGAGAGCAAACCCGAGCAGCTTGCTTAGCTGGGACCGACAAGGGCGGGGCAAGTCCACCACCGGCAAAGACATTTGGGAACCACGGCAACAGGCCCCTCCCCAAGAAGATCAGCACGAACAGCCAGCAAGCCAAGACCAAGTTTACTGATCAAGGAGAACGGGAGAAATCCAGTGCTAGGGGAATACTGCACAAAAAATTCATGGCTTTTTTTTACCATGATTCATTAGTTTTTCAAAGTTAATTTTTTTAACAGTTTTTTTAATTTCTTTTTTTCCCTTTTTCAACCAACATCTTATCAATCCCTTTTTTAAAAAAAACATTTTTTATTTTTCATTTTTAGAGTCATATTTTATCCCTTCATAGTAGTTGCTCTTATTTTTGGCATATATATATAAGTTGTTCTCTCTTTAAATTTTGAGATACAGTTTCTTCTAACAGATCAAAATATACCCAAAATCACTAGTGTATGGCTTTGTTCTAGTCTCTTGCCTGATTACATTCTCTCTTTTTTTTTTAAATCTTCTTCTTTCTTTTTTCAAACAACTTCTTATCGTATCAATTCCTTTTATAAAATCTTTTATAATTTTCATCTTTACAGTCATCTTCCATCCCTTCATTCTATCAACCCTTATTTTGTACATATATAAGTCTTTCTTCCTTTCAAATTTTAGGAGGCACTTTTTTCTCACAGACCAAAATACACCCAAAATCTAGTCTGTGGCACTGATCTACGCACTAGCCTGATAATATTTGATCATATTCGGTTTTTTTTGTATTGTTCTGTTTTTGTTTTTAATCTTTTTCTTTTTGTTTTTTTTTTCTTTCTTTTCTCTTTCTTTTTTCTTTCTTTCCCTTTCTTTTCCCCTGGTTTCAGGTCTTCTCTGATTTGTATAGAGGATATTTGCTGGGGACGTTGTTAACCTGTTAGCATTTTGTTCTCTCATTCATCTGTTCTCCTCTGGACAAAATGACAAGACGAAAAAAATCACCTCAGAAAAAAAAAACAGGAGATAGTACCGTCAGCCAGGGACCTACTCAATACAGACATTAGTACGATGTCGGACCTAGAGTTCAGAATCATGATTTTAAAGGTACTAGCTGGGCTTGAAAAAAGCATGGAAGTTATTAGAGAAACCCTTTCTGGAGAAATAAAAGAATTAAAATCTAACCAAGTTGAAATCAAAAAGGCTATTAATGAGGTGCAATCAAAAATGGGGGCACTAACTGCTAGGATAAATGAGGCAGAAGAGAGAATCAGCGATATAAAAGAACAAATGATGGAAAATAAAGAGGCTGAGAAAAAGAGAGAGAAACAACTATGGGATCAGGAGGGCAGAATTCGGAAGATAAGTGATACGATAAGACGAAACAATATTAGAATAATTGGGATCCTAGAAAAAGAAGAAAGAGAGAGAGGGGCAGAAGGTATATTGGAGCAAATTATAGCAGAGAACTTCCCTAATGTGAGGAAGGAAACAGGCATCAAATCCAGGAGGCACAGAGAACCCCTCTCAAAATCAATAAAAATAGGTCAACATCCCAACATCTAATAGTAAAACTTACGAGTCTCAGAGACAAGAGAAAATCCTGAAAGCAGCTCGGGAGAAGAGATATGTAACCTACAATGGTAGAAATATTAGATTGGTAACAGACCTACTACAGAGACGTGGCAGGCCAGAAAGGACTGGCAAGATATCTTCAGAGCACTAAATGAGAAAAATATGCAGCCAAGAATTCTATATCCAGGTAGGCTGTCATTGAAAATAGAAGGAGAGATGAAAAGCTTCCAGACCAAACAAAAACTAAAGGAATTTACAAACACGAAACCAGCTCTCCAAGAAAATTAAAAGGGGTCCTCTAAGCAAAGAGGGAGCCTAAAAGCAGCATAGATCAGAAAGGAACAGAGACAATATACTGTCACAGTCACCTTACAGGCAATACAATGGCACTAAATTCATACCTTTCAATAGTTACCTTGAATGTAAATGGGCTAAATGCCCCAATCAAAAGACACAAGCTATCAGATTGGATTAAAAAACAAGACCCATCAATATGCTGTCTGCAAGAGACTCATTTTAGACCCAAAGACACCCCCAGATTGAAAGTGAGGGGGTGGAATACCATTTACCATGCTAATGGACACCAAAAGAAAGCTGGGGTGGCAATCCTTATATCAGACAAATTAGATTTTAAACCAAGGACTGTAATAAGAGATGGGGAAGGACACTATATCCTATCTAAAGGGTCTATCCAACAAGAAGATCTAAAAATTGTAAATATTTATGCCCCTAACATGGGAGCAGCCAATTATATAAGGCAATTAATAACAAAAGCAAAGAAACACATTGACAACAATACAATAATAGTGGGGACTTTAACACCCCCCTGACTGAAATGGACAAATCATCTAAGAAAAAGATCAAAAAGGATAAAAACTTTAAATGACACACTGGACCAAATGGACTTCACAGACATATTCAGAACATTCCATCCCAAAGCAACGGAATACACATTCTTCTCTAGTGCCCATGGAACATTCTCCAGAATTGATCACATCCTAGGTCACAAATCAGGTCTCAACTGGTACCAAAAGACTGGGATCATTCCCTGCATATTTTCAGACCACAATGTTTTGAAACTAGAACTGAATCACATGAGGAAAGTCAGAAAGAACTCAAATACATGGAGGCTAAAGAGCATCCTACTAAGGAATGAATGGGTCAACCAGGAAATTAAAGAAGAATTAAAAAAATTCATGGAAACCAATGAAAATGAAAACACAACTGTTCAAAATCTTTGGGATACAGCAAAGGCAGTCCTGAGAGGAAAGTATATAGCAATACAAGCCTTTCTCAAGAAACAAGAAAGATCTCAAATACACAACCTAACCCTACACATAAAGGAGTTGGAGAAAGAACAGCAAATAGAGCCTAAACCCAGCAGGAGAAGAGAAATAATAAAGATCAGAGCAGAAATCAATGAAATAGAAATGAAAAGAACAGTAGAGCAGATCAACGAAACTAGAAGCTGGTTCTTTGAAAGAATTAACAAGATTGATAAACCCCTGGCCAGACTTATCAAAAAGAAAAGAGAAATGACCCAAATCAACAAAATCATGAATGAAAGAGGAGAGATCACAACCAACACCAAAGAAATACAAACAATTATAAGAACATATCATGAGCAACTGTATGCCAGCAAATTAGATAACCTGGAAAAAATGGGTGCATTCCTAGAGATGTATCAACTACCAAAATTGAACCAGGAAGAAATAGAAAACCTGAACAGACCTATAACCACTAAGGAAATTGAAGCAGTCATCCAAAATCTCCCAACAAACAAAAGCCCAGGGCCAGATGGCTTCCCAGGGGAATTCTATCAGGCATTTAAAGAAGAAATAATACCTATTCTCCTGAAACTGTTCCAAAAAATAGAAATGGAAGGAAAACTTCCAAACTCATTTTATGATACCAGCATTACCTTGATCCCCAAACCAGACAAAGACCCCATCAAAAAGGAGAATTACAGATCAATATCCTTGATGAACATGGATGCAAAAATTCTCACCAAAATACTAGCCAATAGGGTCCAACAGTACATTAAAAGGATTATTCACCACGACCAAGTGGGATTTATCCCTGGGCTGCAAGGCTGGTTCAACATCCACAAATCAATCAACGTGATACAATACATAAACAAAAGAAAGAACAAGAATCATATGATCCTCTCAGTAGATGCAGAAAAAGCATTTGACAAAGTACAGCATCCTTTCTTGATCAAAACTCTTCAGAGTATAGGGATAGAGGGTACATACCTCAATATCATAAAAGCCATCTATGAAAAACCTACAGCGAATATCATTCTCAATGGGGAAAAGCTGAGAGCTTTTCCCCTAGCGTCAGCAACGTGGCAGGGATGTCCACTATCACCACTGCTATTCAACATAGTATTAGAAGTCCTAGCCACAGCAATCAGACAACAAAAAGAAATCAAAGGCATCCGAATCGGTAAAGAGGAAATCAAACTCTCACTCTTTGCAGATGATATGGTAGTTTATGTGGAAAACCCAAAAGACTCCACCCCAAAACTGCTAGAACTCATACAGGAATTCAGTCAAGTAGCAGGCTATAAAATCAATGCACAGAAATCAGTGACATTCCTATACACCAACAATAAGACAGAAGAGAGAGAAATCAAGGAGTCGATCCCATTTACAATTGCACCCGAAACCATAAGATACCTAGGAATAAATAGAACCAAAGAGGCAAAGGAATTGTACTCAGAAAACTATAAAATACTCATGAAAGAAATTGAAGAAGACACAAAGAAATGGAAAAATATTCCATGCTCATGGATTAGAAGAACAAACATTGTGAAGATGTCAATGCTACCTAGAGCAATCTACACATTCAATGCAATCCCCATCAAAATACCATCCACTGGAACAAATAATCCTAAAATTTGTATGGAACCAGAAGAGACCCCGAATAGCCAGAGGAACACTGAAAAAGAAAAGCAAAGCTGGCAGCATCACAATTCCAGACTTCCAGCTCTATTACAAAGCTGTCATCATCAAGACAGTATGGTACTGGCACAAAAACAGACACATAGATCAATAGAACAGAATATAGAACCCAGAAATGGACCCTCAACTCTATGGTCAACTAATCTTCGACAGAGCAGGAAAGAATGTCCAATGGAAAAAGGACAGTCTCTTCAACAAATGGTGTTGGGAAAATTGGACAGCCACATGCAGAAGAATGAAACTGGACCATTTCCTTACACCATACACAAAAATAGACCCAAATGGTTGAAAGACCTCAACGTGGGACAGGAGTCCATCAAAATCCTAAAGGAGAACAGAGGTAGCAACCTCTTCGACCTTGGCCGCAGCAACTTCTCCTAGAAACATCACCAAAGGCAAGGGAAGCAAGGGCAAAAATGAACTATTGGGATTTCATCAAGATGAAAATCTTTTGCACAGCAAAAGAAACAGTCCACAAAACCAAAAGATAACTGACAGAATGGGAGAAAATATTTGCAAATGACATATCAGATAAAGGGCTAGTATCCAAAATCTATAAAGAACTTACCAAACTCAACACCCAAAGAACAAATAATCCAATCAAGAAATGGGCAGAAGACATGAACAGACATTTTTCCAAAGAAGACATCCAAATGGCCAACAGACACATGAAAAAGTGCTCAACATCGCTCGGCATCAGGGAAATCCAAATCAAAACCTCAATGAGATACCACCTCACGTCAGTCAGAATGGCTAAAATTAATAAGTCAGGAAACAGCAGGTGTTGGCAGGGAAGTGGAGAAAGGGGAACCCTCCTACACTGTTGGTGGGAATGCAAGCTGGTGCAACTGCTCTGGAAAACAGTATGGAGGTTCCTCAAACAGTTGAAAATAGAGCTACCATATGATCCAGCAATTGCACGACTGGGTATTTACCACAAAGATACAAATGTAAGGATTGAAAGGGGTACGTGCACCCCGATGTTTATAGCAGCAATGTCCACAATAGCCAAACTGTGGAAAGTGCCAAGATGTCCATCAACAGATGAATGGATAAAGAAGAAGTGGTATATATACACAATGGATATTATGCAGCCATCAAAAAGAATGAGATCTTGCCATTTGCAATGACGTGGATGGAACTGGAGGGTGTTATGCTGAGTGAAATAAGTCAATCAGAGAAAGACATGTATCATATGACCTCACTGATATGAGGAATTCTTAATCTCAGGAAACAAACTGAGTGTTGCTGGAGTGGTGGGTGGTGGGGGGTGGGAGGGATGGGGTGGCTGGGTGATAGACATTGGGGAGGGTATGTGCTATGGTGAGCGCTGTGAATTGTGCAAGACTGTTGAATCACAGATCTGTACTTCTGATACAAATAATGCAACATATGTTAAGAAAAAAGAAAAAGAAGAAGATAGCAGGAGGGGAAGAATGAAGGGGAGTAAGTCGGACGGGGAGAGGAACCATGAGAGACAATGGACTCTGAAATACAAACTGAGGGGTCTAGAGGGGAGGAGGGTAGGGGGATGTGTTAGCCTGGTGATGGGTATTAAAGAGGGCACATTCTGCGTGGAGCACTGGGTGTTATGCACAAACAATGAATCATGGAACACTACATCAAAAACTAATGATGTAATATATTGTGATTAACATAACAATAAAAAATTAAAAAAGATAAAGGACAGATAAAGGCATTCACAACAATTAAAGGAAATTCTTCAGGTATGAATAGAAGGGCAGCAGACAGTTAACCAAGTTCACATGAAGAAATAAAGAGCAAATGTTATAAAGAATACATGTAACTATTTAGAAAAATATAAAAACAGTATAAACATGATTTTGTAGCTCTTTTTATTTCCTGTATGATGTAAAAGACAACTACATAAAGTTGCCTTAAAATTATAAAACTGTATTGATGGCTTATAATGTGTAAGGATATCATTTTTATGACAATAATAGCACAAAGGAGTGAGGAGATAAGGGAGCCATGAAAGAGCCCAGTTTTCACAGACTACTGAAATTAAATTGATGTTAATTCAAAGAAGATTGCTAAAAATTGGTTTAAAGGAAAAATATGGAAAAATATATATCATGGAAGCATTAACCAAAAGAGAGCTGGATGGCTATGCTCATATCAGACAATTAAGGCAAAAATTGTTACTGAAGACAAAGAGGGATGTTTTATAAGCATAAAATGTCAATCTATTAGGAAGATACAGCAATTGTAGACATACATACACCTACAAACAGAGAGCTGGAATACATGAAGAAAAACAGAATTGAAGTTAAGAGCAGCAGAAGGGAGAGGGAAAAGCAGGCTCCCCGCTGAGCATGGACCCCAATGTTGTGATGATGCAGGGTGCGATCCCAGGACCCTGGGATCATGACCTGAGCCTGAGTGAAAGGCAGATGCTTAATAGACTGAGCCACCCAGGTGCCCCTAGGGAGACAAGTATTAAGGACAATGAGGAGAAAGAACTCTCATACTTTGCTTGTAGGAATGTAAAATAGTTCAGCCAACACAGTGAGTTGCATTGTGTCCCTCAGAAATTCATGTTTACCCAAAGCATCATAATATGACCTTATTTGAAATAGAGTCTTCCAAAAAAAGAAAAAAAGAAAGATAAAAGAAAGAAAATTTTATTGGAATGCAGGACACACACACACAAAAAGAATAAAAGAGTAAAAATAGAACCTTCACAATTAAAACTAATTAAGGACTTTGAGATGAAATCATCCTGGATTTAAAGTGGCCCTTACATCTTATCACTGATGTCCGTGTACAAAGCAGAGAGGGACAAGAAGGCACTGAGGGGGAGGAAGGCTTTGTGAAGATGGAGACAGAGACGGAGTTTGGTTGCTGCTGCCCAGGTCGCTAGGAGCCACCAGAAGCTGACAGAGGCAAAGACAGCTACTTCCCCACAGCCTTCAGAGGGAACATGGACCTCTTAATGCCTAGATTTTGGACTTCTATCTTCTGGAACTGTGAGGCAATAAATTTCTGTCATTCTAAGCCATTGTATTTGTGGTATTTTGCTATGGCAGTCCTGGTACAGCCACTTTGGAGAACAACTCAGCAGATTTATAAAGTAAAACAGAAGTATTACATGGTCTATTAATTCCACTCAGAGGAACACAAAAATATATACCCCCACAATGTCTCATGCATGAACGTACACAGAAGAATTAATTATACATAACTGCCAAAAAAGTGGAAACAACTCAAACGTTCATCAGTTGATGAATGGATAAGCAAGTGGTGTATCTACACAATAGAGTATTATATGCCCATAAAAAGGAATTAAATTCTGTCACATGCTACAGCATGGATGAATCTTGAAAATAGTATGGTAAGTAAAAGAAACCAGACTCAAAAAGCCCTGTTTGTATGGCTGTGTTTATATGAAATGTCCAGGATAGGCAGATCCATAGAGACAGAAATTAGATTAGCAGTTGCCAAGGCCTGGGGAGGAAGAACATGGAGCATGACTAATGGTACAAAGTTTCATTGTGGGGTAATGAAAATATTTTGAAATTACATAGCAGTGATGGCTGCACAAGTTTGAAAATATATCAAAAATCACTGAGATGAACACTTTAAAATGGTAAATTGTATGGTATGTGAACTGTAGTTCAATAAAAATAAAAATACATATATATACTACATTATTCTCAATGTTACAGAAATCACTTAATCTTTTATCTTCTTAATGCCCTTTTTATAATTTGGCAACTAATCAAAATCCACTCACTTCCAATTTTTGGGATGTAAAATATCAAACATAGTCATAGAGTGCCATTTGCTGTCTAAAACTCCATCCACATAACATTACCCACCGCATCAGATATTTTCAGAAACCCAGCTGCTTTATATGTCCCATCAATTATTAAAATACTTTGTGCAAATTACACTTTTGACTTTTCTAAATTTATTGTAATTAGACCTACAGATTATAAAATATCTATTCACAAAACTTGTGTTTAATCTCTCATTTACATGCAGAGTAGCAATGGTAAAGAGATTAGGATTTTTTCACATTTAATGCTCTTTTTCCCTTATCAAGTTAAAAGAGCTTAGTAACTTGCTTTCCTGTGGTTCTCATATTAAATAAATGAATAAATAAATATAAATAAATGAATAATCAGTATAATATAATCCAGCTATTATTTCTTCTGTGCAAACTTTCTTTGATCATTGGTTGTTCAGTGTACTAATTTGCCACACAAGAATAAATGATGTGATAGTAACCCACTTTAATCATTTTTATAGGAAAAGCACTACTATGGACAGATTGATATAAAATAAAGTTATAGTCACTTCATGTATTTATCCAATTTTCTTTATACAAATACAAAAATCGTCAGAAATGCACAATTTGTATGTCTCACTGAATGCGCTTGAAGAAATTATACATTTCAAGATTATTCATGGTAAAAATGTACTTGTTTTGAAGGCTTCCTTTCCAGTGAGTATGTTAAATAACACGTTCATTGATTGTTTACTAGGTACAATAAAGTTTGATGTACTTACACACTTTTAAACACCTTTCATCTTTATAACAGTCTTAAAAGGCATTAATAACATCTCCATGTTACAGAAAAGAATTACATGGCACAGAAATATCAAATTTTTGCCTATTATTGCACACATTAAAAATGACACAAGACACAAAATCTAGTCCTCTGGCATCAGAGCTCTTCCTCATCTTGACTGTCTTTATGAAGTAGTATCGGAGAGTTTTTTGGAAAAGCAATTATTCTTATCCTATAAACGCCCAAATATGCAAACAAACAAAGAAACAAAAAATCTTTTTCATTCTAGTCCAGTATATATGAATAATTCACTCCCCCACACACTGCTTTCACATTTAACCAGAAATCATAAGACCAGGGATTATTACTGAGAACAAGTTTCAAATTTTTCTCCATATATTTGCCACATTAGAGTATAGTATTGTGCTATGGCATGAATCTCACTAGAAATTCCAGAAACATACTATTCATTATATTGATGTAGCTATTTTGATTCAGCATCTCCCTTGAAGTTCAAGTGACTGCAATGAATCTTACAGCTAACCTTAGTTGTTCTATGAAATAATACAAAATGGACTAAAATGAATTAAGTCACCACAAAGAAATTCTAAATGGAAAGGTCAAAGAAGTTTTCACTCTATCATTAATGTACATCATATGCTCCTCAATTCATACATATTATAACAGTGACAATTCATGCACAGCATTTTTGAAATGCTTTAAAGGTTTAACCTGGAAGTCATTTTCATATGAAATTATCTAAATGGAGATCTATCTACAGTAGATAGTTGTTTTGAAGGATAGTTTCTTACATGATATTTAATTCAGCCTCATGGATCATTGAGTATTCACAAAGAATTCAAACTCAAGTCTCCAGTGGCATCTTAGTATGTAGAAATCTTTTAAAAGGGAGCCCTTTGAGAATGTAAGTATCTTGCCCTACTCAAATTTAATATTTGTAGTAACTTGTCAAACTTACAGATAAAACTGATAAACAACAAAGTTTATTAGTGAATATATTGTAGTTTTACCTAACAGTGATTGCTTTCCCTTCAAAATCCTCCTTAATGTTGAAGTGTGTTGTCTACACTCACCTTGTGGTTTATATCAAGAATGCATAAATACAAGTATGTGTATAGGAAAATGTTATTCAAAAAAATAAAAACACTTAGAAATATATACTTTGTGTCATATTCTCAAACTTTATTATAAAATACTAATTTTAAGGAAAAATATTTATTGCAATTAAGCTTTAGAAATAACTGACTCTTGGCAGTGGTTTATAAAATTTACTATTGAGTAACATTATGTACTATTACCACTAGATATTTGGATATATTTCTCTCCAGTTGTATAAATGGCTTGAATACTGAAGGTCATTACTTAGGTTTGAAAATAATGTGTGTATAGTAAATGAGAAAACTAAGTTCTGCACATTTTCTAATTGCTTATTATGCACAGAGCTAACACTGTCACTGTATGTGACATCTCCAGATGGCAAGTACATCAGTGGGAGATTGGGAGAACTTGTAGAATCAATTACAATTGCAGGTAAAATTAAACTTGGAAGCAAAATCATTAATATGCTGAATATGCATCTGGTTACAATTCTTTGAACTATTTAAGAACATTTCTATCTTATTCTAACCCATGAGCCTCTTACATGTTGTAACTACTAAGCCTCTTCTGTCTGAATTAAGACCATATGTGAAGTTTGGGCTTATCCCCGAGGAGTCCATCTGCACCAACTGATGTCGATCCCATCGCTAAATCTTGATGTCCACATATGAACCTTAGGGAGATAGGTAGCTAAATGAGTTGATTTAACAGACACTTTTATGTTTTTTTTTTAATGTATGTGTTTGTGAAATTTAATATTTAGAATTTGTGAGATTTAAAATGATTTTTATTTGAAATTAAATTATTAGTTATATTAAAACACTTAATTTTTAATTAACATGCCTTTCAAAACTTTTCTTGAAAATACATTAATTTCTGGGTGCCTGGGTGGCTCAGTCGTTAAGCGTCTGCCTTCAGCTCAGGTCATGGTCCCAGGGTCCTGGGATCGAGCCCCACATCGGGCTCCCTGCTCAGTGGGAAGCCTGCTTCTCCCTCTCCCACTCCCCCTGCTTGTGTTTCCTCTCTCGCTGTGTCTCTCTCTGTCAAATAAATAAAATCTTAAAAAAAAAAAAAGAAAATACATTAATTTCTTCCCATTCAGAGAGGGAGAAAAACCATGTGAGACTCTTGACTCTGGGAAACAAACTGAGGCTTGTGGAAGGGGAAATAGGTGGGGCATGGGGTAACTGGGTGATGGGCATTAAGGAGGGCACATGATGTGATGAGCACTGGGTGTTATAAGTGAATAATGAATCACTGAACACTACCCCAGAACTAATGATAGTAAAATCTTGGCTAATTGAATTTAGGTAAATTTTAAAAAATCAATTCTTAAGTTAAAAAAAAGAAAATACATTAATTTCTTCACAATCTTAGTTCTTTTTAGAGTATCATATTATAGAGTCCAGTAAATTAGAACCAATAAACAGGTTATAGACTATTGAAACCTCTGTTAATAAGTAAAATGCTTACTGTTAAATTTCTAAAAATATTATATTATTAAATATTTACCCTTCTATGAGCATTCTAATAGAATTTTGTGCAACAATGTTATTTAATGGAATGCCCTGCCCCAAAATATATAATTTTATTAGAATTTTTGTTAAACTCTTAAAAGATGACTATTTTAAAAATATAAAATATGTACTATATAGAAACACACTACATATAGTCATTTCAGCCATCATATTTATATTTTCTATAACCTCTAAATTTTTATAAGTTCTGCAACTTTTTTATTTAGTTGAAAGGGAAAATAATATGGGATCCTAAATGATGGAATCCGAAGGAGATATATGAGAATCCAGGTAACTTCTAATTTGTAAAAAATTTGCAAAAATGTAATCAATGCCACTCTTTTTTATAACATCTGTCTTTTTGTTTTGAATTATATAGTTATTTTCATTTAAAGTGTGTAATGTATATTAATTTGTAATGGGTTTATTATTGTTACATTAAATAAATTTATAAATAGGTTATTAAATTCTTAGCTTTCATTATAAATATAGTAAGCATTGATACATAGAAGCCACAAACACAAAAGCTCTTTGGAGTCCTTCATAATTTTTAAGTGTGAGAAGTGTTTCCAACACCAAAAACTTGAGAATCATCATAAGGGCATGCATTTGCACTTGATCTTAGCCAAAAGGCCGAGAAGCGATATAAGGGCATGCATTTGCATTTCCAATGGGAGCAATATAGTTTCCAAGGGGGTGAAATGTATTGTTGGAGGTGGGTGAAAATACCTTACTTTTTTTCATTTATGAAGCTCAGATATACATATAGTACATAAACAAATGTATAGTATATCTGGTATTATTATTAACTGGAAGATTAGATTGTAGAATTTTCATAGAATGATAGATGTAAAATTAAATGAAAGCTAAAGTCCAAGAATAGCTTCAGTGGGGCAACATCTTTAAGACTCTGTTCTGTAATCTTTACTTGTGGACTATATTTACTGATATTTTACTTGATAGTTACAAGACTCTCTGATTTTCTTACATCCCTAAATTTTAATCTCCTCCCTGACTTCGGTATTTATTCTGTTGGAAGTTTTCAGTGTTCCCCATTTGAAACCAGAATATATTATTGTGTAGCTAACTATTCTCATAGTAGCACTATGCACATCATGTGATTTGGGATTCCCAGCTTTAAAAACTGAGATAGTCAATTGGAGCTGAAAATTCTCTCTCATAATAATGCATGAAAAACACAAAGTTATGAATCATTCTTTTGTATTTCTTATTGCACACTGACATACACATGCAAATTTATATTTTGAATTTTCAAAATGAATTTCATTTTTTCTTATAAAAAGGAAATGTGAGCATTAAAAATAAAACAGCAAAAATATGTAAAAGGAAAGTTAAACTTCCTCTGTCATCCTTCTTTCTCTGAGACAGCTAATTTTCCTGGCATGCATCTAACAATCTTGACCCTTTGTTCTCCCAGTCATATAAAATATATTAACACACATGGCTTACTTGTTTTATTTGTGTTTACTTGGGAGGGAATCATACCATACCCTCCGATATTACTTTCAGTACTGTAACTCTTAACATTCAATATGACTGATCAGTATGGTTTTTCAGAATAATTCCTTTTTGTGTTATTGTGGTTTTATTTTATCAAAACTCTGTTCATCTGAGAGTGATTTTATCCTAGACGTATCCTTCCCCAGTGTCTCTGGTCTTAATGTTTCTCAGTCTCGGACTCCCATGTCTGGACACAAACACTGCCAGACCACAGCCATAGAAATGTACATCCCACACTCACACCCAGATCTCATGAGGAGGGCTAATTGAAAACAACCAGAACAAACAACAATATAACACTACAAACACAGGAAAACATTTTTTTTTATTTTTAAAGATTTTATTTATTCACTTGACAGAGAGAGACACAGCGAGAGAGGGAACACAAGCAGGGGGAGTGGGAGAGGGAGAAGCGGGCTTCCCGCGGAGCAGGGAGCGCCACGCGGGGCTGGATCCCAGGACCCTGGGATCATGACCTGAGCCGAAGGCAGATGACTGAGCCACCCAGGTGCCCCTAGGAAAACATTTTTAAAGGGGCTCCTGCTCTTGACACAGACAGATGTATTTGTGGTTCTTGTTCGAAAAATGGAGGAAGTAAAAATAAGTCTCCCACCCACTCCTCTTGACCCAGACTTAAGCAAAATATGTGACGAATAGAAGGAGGTAGGCCAGTAAAGCCAGTTGGATGCCCTCACATCCTTGCCCGACACTAATTTCTACTGTGTAGTTGCAGCCTTGCCTTGTAGTCAGAGTTTTCTAGAGCCTCCAGTGCCCAGCCCATGGAAATAGGATTATACTCTCTGAGCTTCCTCGGGGAACTAGGACATTTCCCAGGAAAACAAATGAGCGTAGTGAAAATGGTGGATATTCCTCCTGCGTAGGGATGTCAGATAAATTTCAGATGCTCAGTTAAATTTGAATTTCAGATAAATAATGAATAAATTTTTGTATAAGTATGTCCCAAATATTGCATGTGATGCATTTATACCTACATAAACATATAGAATATACGTATAGTATATATGCACGTGGCATCTGCGTGTAGCTGTTTATCTGAAATTCAGATTGAACTAGGCATTTTGTAAATTTATTTGTTAAGTATGGCAATCCACTCCAGAGGAAATAGTTTTTATTCAGCTCTTTCTCTTTTTGCCATATGTTTTTTGGACTACTCAGGCACTCCTTTGAGGCTTCCATTCTCCTCACACGGAAGGAAGGGAAAAAAGAAACTTGTTTCAGCTCTGCTGCCTGTCTGCCCCTGCCCATACACCTGATGTGGTTTGTGCTCCTTGCGATGCCTCCCTGTACAAAGATGTGCAAGACTGCACTTTGAGAACTGCTTCCTAGTTCTGTCATTTCCTGCGTCCTTTCCTCATTTCTCAGACCTGCAGCCCAAGGTCTTGAGTGGCACTGGCTTTCTCTACTACACTTGTTAAAATTAATAAACCAATACAAATACATTACTATTAACTGAAGTCCAAAATTTCATTCTTCATGTTGCACAATTCTATAGATTTTGACAAAATGTATGACATCATATATCCACCATGTCATCCAGAATAGTTTCACTGCCCTAAAAATGCCTTGTGCCCACTTACTCATTTTACATTTGCTGGGTTTTGATACGTGATACATTTCTTACTATGGGCCACAGTTTAATTGAATTTGAGTTATAAGTTACCGAACTATATAGGGATGAGGCTGAAAATGTCTCATGAGCTGAGAAGGCATGAAAGAAAATAAAACAATACATTACATAACATTTCTATCCCTAAATCCACTAATAATCCAACTCAGCATCGTATCATGTAGCAGACGATGTAATCTAGGAAAGGAAGTAAAGAGTAATCAAATTAGTTTGAATTTCTTTACTTGGCTATCTTTTCAAGAAATATTTTCCCCATAAAACTAACCATATATTCTAGATTTATTTTTAACTTTCCCATTCTCTTATAAGCTGCTGAAATTTACTTTTTCTTTTTTCACAAAATCACTTATAAGCAGGAATAGAATGTCTTAACTTTGAAACTCTGGTTGAGTTGACCTAAAGCTCATAATAAACATTTCTACTAAAATGATTTTATTGACATTTTGGATATATTTGATTCTAAATAATAAATTTAATGTGAAAAGTAATGATTTCATATTTTAAATTGACTAAAAGAAGAATAACATTTTTAAATAATTAAGAGAAAGCTCACCATGTTTTCAAACTTGGAAAATTTCATAATTTTCTAAATTTAGCATTTGCATTAATATGACCATAGATCATGTGGATATTGATGTTTTGAAACCAGATTTTAGAAATTCTTTGGAATTAAAAATTAACTAAAATAAAAAAATAAAATCTAAAACTTAAAAAATGGTTCAAAAACCATTTTTTTCTCCAGAATATAAAAGAGAGAGAAAATTAAAAAAAAAAGTTATTGCTCAAGTAAGCACAAGAGAAAAACAAAACAAAACAAGAACACAGTAGACTGGTCAAAAAATATGCATTTGATTATTGTGTTTTCATGGCAATTTACCCTTTTAAAATTAAGAAAGCAAATGGGGTTTGGTCTTTAAATCTACCCCTTCTATTTTCTCTCTGTCTTATCATATATAGAAAACATATGATTATTGATTCAACTAATATTCTAAAATAGTTATAAACTTTGTTTACTATACCTCTATTAAGATACCTATCCTCTCTTAACAACCTGACCACCACCCAAAATACCAGGCCCTCAAAGTGAGGGGAAGAGTCTAGATACCATTTCAAGATGTTCACCATCCCTACATGTACCATTAACCATCAGAACATCATATTCATTTTTGTAATTGAAAAAACACAGCCAATTTTTCAAATAACCTCAATGCTTCTAATGAAATATTGTACTTTGACAAACAAAATACTTAAACATGTGTTATGGTCACTCATTCTGTCACAGTATTCATATCATTTTACATTTTCTCATCTTGAAAGTTTATGACCATTTCTGGTAGCATTTTCAATAAGCAGAATGGCATAGGTTTTGATGTATTTATTCATTGCTTTGGGGAGGGAATGTTTAACTTCTTCTGAAAATTAAATTCTCATTATCAAAAGAGCAATTTTATTGTTTCTGACTGTATACTGAAAGATTTCATCTTATCTAATCCATCATATTATGGACTGTTTATCTTATTAGCACATCTGGGTATACAAGGCTTTTACTGAAATAGTTATAATCTGTATGTATTCCCCTCATAGTTTACAGATGTATTATTTTACTTTTGTTGCTTATTTATATTGATTATTAATACATAGCTTTTCACATTTTGTAATGACTGTTGCTGGATTTTAATAGACCAAATATCTGGGGCATCTGGGTGGCTCAGTTGGCTAGACATGTGCCTTATTAGCTCAGTTCATGGTCCCAGGGTCCTGAGATCGAGCCCCGTTTTGGTCTCCCTGCTTGGCAGGGAGCCTGCTTCTCCCTCTCCCTCTGCTTCTACCCTTGCTTGTGAGCTCTCTCTCTCTCTCTCTGTTAAATAAATAAATAAATAAATCTTTAAAAAAAATAGACCAAATAGCTTTCTAAGATTTGTTTATTTATGTATTTTAGAGAGAGAGTATATGGGGGTGGAAAGTAGCAGAGGGAGAGGGAGAGAGTGTTGTAAGTAGGCTCCACATGGAACTGAACGGGACATGATCTCACCGAGATCACAACCTGATCTAAAACCAAGAGTCGAAAGCTTAATTGACTGTGTCACCCAGGCACCCTTACCAAATATTTTTTAACCAACAAAAATGAAATGATGTATACTTGAAGTCTCTTTGTTCTATTTTAAAAGAAAGTCACCATAGTTTTATTGCCCTTGTGTTTAACTAAATTTACAAATATTTTTATTTTTGAAACTCTACCAGACAAAACTAAATTAAAAAAAAAAAACATTCCATCCAATGCCTGAACAGTTGAGTTGATGTCCTTCTGTTTTCACAATTCTGATCCATTTTTATATTATTTTAATATCACACCTAATAATGATCATTTATTCTTTTACTAAAATTACTAATTCCTTTGATAAGCCTTTATTTTTAAAGTTTAAAATTTCAACCACAGCCTCAGAATCAAATATTTATCTTAATCTTTGTAAAGTCTTTCTAAAGCTGAGAAGTTAACAAAAGGTTTTCTGCTTTCCTGTGACATTTTTTTGACCAGGTGCTAGTTGGTGCATCACCATAGTATTTTTCAAGAATAACGTGATGGGATCATGCTTCATTAATTTTACAAACAACCACAATCTATGTCATGTTTTCCTGGGTACAGTTCTCCTGGGGAAAAAAAAGTGCGTAACTGCAGTTACTAGGCAGAGAGAGGGCAGGAAGAGAAGACTTTGTAGTGATTCTTATGAAGGGTTATAGGGTACTGAGATATATAAGCTTTCTAGAGGATTAGCATTGTAACCTATTAACAGTGTCAAGGTCCTGTTTGCTTATCAAGCATAGTTTGGACACATGATACATTTCTAATTTATGCAGCTCATAGTCCCAAATGGATCAGACAAAATTTATTGAGCACTGATGCCACCAGCAATTCTATCCTATAATGGTTTCCAGATATTCAGGGTCTGTAAGCAACTACTGACAGAACTGTGTAAAGAATCCACAAAGAAGTGGAATAGGAAACCCTAGAAGTGAATGAATTACAATGGGAAAGACTAGAGAGGGCAAAGGAGAGAAGCCCAAAGAAAACTGAGGAATTTAGAATATTTTTTTAAAACGGTGGCAATATATCAGCTAGAAATATAGAAAAGGTGGTATTATGGGCTGATAGAAAAAAATGAGGAGGAAAATAATAGAAAGCAAAGAGAAACATCTGAAAGAAAAAGTGACCAACATAAAACTTCATTGAAAGAGGAGCTAAATACAGTTTGAAGGAGACCACTCAATTTCAACATCCAAAGGTGAAATTTGAGAGAAAAACTTCACACATAATTAAGAAGAAAAATCTAATATAACAAGGGATGAATGTACTGTGAGGCAGTGAAATCAGTGAGGAAAATATGTTATTTTTTAAAAGATAAGATGATAAAAGTAATAGAGAGAGGTGCATACTTTCAGTGTGAGGTAGTGAAGAAGATGAGTATTATACTATTATATTATATTCTCTCTCATATATATATTCACAAACACACATGTATTACATGCACACATACAGATATATAGGCAGTATATATGTGTACATACAGAGAGAACAAAATTCAAAATAGGCTAAGTAGCAAATGCCATGCAAAGATCTAAAAAATATGTAAATATGGGGGGAGGTAGTTATTCCCAGCAGAAAGATAAAACTGTGCCTTCTAGAGTATATTTGAAGGTAAAACCAAGGACATAAATATAGTAAAATAGGCTTTAGATCTTCATAATAGAGTAGAAAATGAGCTCATTTTCTGAGATGTTAAGACAAGAGTTGGAGTGCTCCCACCCTAGGTTGGCCAGTATAGGAAATAAAAATACAAGACCCATAGTTAAATTGGAGTTCATATGAAGAGCAAATATATATATACACACACATATGTATGTACATCATTTTTTAGTATGAATATACCTGGGCAGTATATGGGATGTGCTTATACTAAAAAATGATTTGTTGTTAATCTGGATTCAGAATTAACTGGAAGTCCTTCATTTTACCTGGAAACCTCACCCCACTGCTTTCTGGAAAGGTGGTAAATGTTTGGAATTCTTTCTCTGATTAGAAGAATAAAATTAACATGATTTAAATAAAGTGATTAATCAAATCCTAAGAAGAGTACTGAGAATGAATTAGAGGAGGTTTTTTTTTTTTTTTGGTGTTTGTTTTTAATATAATTCATCATTGCAAGATGACCTTTTCTTTCAAAACTTAATAACCTAAAAAAAGTAGAAGAGAAAATAGATTTTTAAATTTATACGAAATTTGGAATTGGCAGAGTAAGTATAATTATTAAAATGCTGAAATTAGTAAATTTATTCAATGGAAAGGTTATTTAATATATCTGGAGTATATTTTAGTCGGGAAGAATGTTTAGAAAAGAGATAACTGAGAGAGAAAATAGTCATCAAATTAGGGAACAAAATCATGACAAAGAAAATATGGGGACAGCAACAGATTAAAGAAAGGGGGCTGATCAGGAATAAGGCTGCGCATGAGGAGTTGTTACCATGTCCAAGGTTGCTTTCAGACTTCCATCTGTATATTCAATTTTTATGAAATAGTGACAGAGGACTGTGTAGAGAGAAGTCAGGATCATGAGCAATTTTTACTGACAATGGAAATCTTTGAAGAATGTAGGGAATGGTGTCTCTTAGAAGTTTATAAATGATAAGAAATGGTATAAATTTGAAGTGAGGATGGATTGTTGAATAAGGTGTTACAAAAGTGAGAACATAGCCCTTGAGAATGAGAAAATGCCCCTATTTTTGGCTTAGTAATACCAGAAAATTGCAGATAGAGCAAGAATATTGAAATTTTATTTTTTTAAGATTTTATTTATTCCTTTGAGACACAGTGATACAGAGAGAGAAAGCATGAGCAGGGAGAGAGGCAGAAGGAGAAGCAGGCTCCTCACTGAGCCAGAAGCCCGATGTGGGGCTTGATCCCATGACCCTGGAATCATGACCTGAGCCGAAGGCAGACGTTTAACCATTTGAGCCACCCAGGTGCCCCAAGAATATTGAGATTTTAGATAGAAGAGGTAGTTCACGAAAGAATAAAGTTTGCTTAAATAAAAATTTGAAAATAGAGAAAGATTTCTAGATAATTAATGTATGAGGTGCAAAAGGATGAACTAGGCACAATATTGCTAAATAAGGCGGAAATAAGTAAGAGACAGGTGTTTCAGGAGTATTGACTGGAGAATATTCACCTTAGTCATGATGATGATTCACAGGAAAAAAGTAGAAAATAATCTAAAAGCAGAACTGTGTGTTGCCTTAAACATGGGAGAAAAGATTGGGTATATAACTTCTTAACCTGTATCAAGAGTCAATGATACTTTTTGTTGTTGTTTTGCCAGTTATGGAATGTTTTATATTTTGAAGATTGCCTATGTAGTTGGAATGTGCTCAACACTGATTAAAAATTAATTAACTATAGACCTGCTAAAATGACCATCTGAACCTTGAAGAAAAAATGGAATTTATTTAATCAGTATTGGAAAAATATGTGTCCAAAAGAATTGACAACACAAGTAAGAGTGGGGATCTGACTTAACGGGAGCTTGCATAAAAATTATCAAAGGATTTTAATAGATTTTGAGGTCAATATAAATTAGCAGTGAGATTGGCTGCTAAAAACTAATATGAGATATTTTTGATAGAATTAAAATGGCCATACAGATTGGTGCACCACTGAATTCTGCCCCTGTAGACTTGATTTGAAATAGTATTTTCAACTCCAAATTCAACGTGCATACAGAGCTATTGCATAAATGCAAGTTAGAGATAAAGTGATCAACATGATATGGTCATATGAAAAATTTTTGCAGGGTATGCTTGGATAGTACAAGGAAAACAAGAATTCTTGAGAAAATACCACCATGTGAACTGTCAGGTGTCAATCTGAACAACATGACATGACATGTCATGTACATGACCTGTACTTAATGATTTTAAGCAATAATCACACTCCTCAAAAACATAGGATATAAAGTATAAAATACAATTAATGACAGATAAAATCACAAGTATTATAAACATAGTCACATCTTTAAAAGAGCTGGAGGAATAACCATAAAAGGAGGAATAACCATAATTGAGTTTGCCTTTGACATTTCTGTGTCCTTAGAAAGTAGTTGTATTTCAGCCCAATTCAAATCTCATGCTAAGATGAGAATTACTATGGTTTCTCTGAATATAAAATAGAAAATAAAAATAAAACCATGGACATTATAGTAAAAATGCCATGAGAGCAATCTGAAACTTTTTAAAAGGGAGACTATTATACCAAGTTACATTTTAAATATGATATTAGATAATGTCCTCTTTTGTGTTTTTGTCTTCAAGAAACAGAATAGCAATCTTAGGGTAACTGGTCCAGGTTTCAAAAATACCATTTAACACCTGGACAACAGAAGATTCTGACACCAGCAAAGCATAAGCTGAACTGATGTGTATATATTGACAATAGATACTTATGTGGTCACTATCACATATAATGTTATATCAGTTGATGTATGAGTTTGAGAAAATGCATTTTAAGTTTGCACAGATCTGTGCTAAATTTGAAATTTTGCTACTTACAAAATGTTTAAGCTTAAGCAAATATCTACTTTCTACAAGGATCAGCTGTTCATTTTAAAATATAATAACATGTAATTCATAATTTTGTTATGGAGATTTAATAAGATAAGGTATGTCAAATACTTAATTCATATTAAATGTTATTGTTGTGGTTGCTCTTTTGGGAAGCTGAAGATTCCCATATTTAGAGTTATGTGACAACATACCTAACAAATGTAAAATTTGATTTTTATGAGGTTTATTGGTTTAATTGCATAGTTAATTTTATAACATGAAAACTACTTTTTAGTAATGCATTTGAAACAGCCAGGAACACATTTTCTGCATTACAAATTTTTTAATTTAGTTTTCCTAATTTAGGTCTACTTAGTCCACTTATTATTAGTGTTTTTCAAGTATAAATACAATATGAATCCAATAAAATATATAATATTTCAAATCATAGGTTGATTAGTGAGCCTCCTAACATAATACTAATGCCTACACTTGTTTACATTTGTTATTTTTCTCAAAAATACATATTTTGATTAGAAACATGGCCTATGCTGTTAACAAGTAATTTAGTTTAGATGAAGCTGAGATTACTTTATTATACTCATTACATGATGTTTGACAATGTGTCTCTCAAGTGTTAATGTGAGCCAACATCACTGAGGTTTACTAATTAAGATATTTTTTGAACAGTTAAAAATAAGAAAAGGAGTATAAGAAAGTAGTACGTATAAATAAATTTATGTTTATCAGAAAGCTATGCATCTGCTTTGTGTAAAACATCACCAAAAATAAACTTTAGAATACGGTCGTTTAAATGACACATTATAAAATAAATAATATTGTTTACTCTCAACAAACTAGGTACAGAAAGAACCTACATAAACTTAATAAAGACCATAATCTGACAAGCTCACAGCCAACATCATACTCAATACTTAGGAAAAAAATTAAACAAAGAAGTAAAAGATATCTACACTGAAAACTATAAAACATTCACACACAAAACAATGAAGAAAACAGAAATGAGTGGAAAGATATTCTATGCTCCTAGACTGGAGGACTTAATGTTGTTAAAATATCCATCCTACTCAAAGAAATCTACAGATTCAATGCAACCCCCTACCAAAATTACAATGACTTTCTTCACAGAAATAAAAAAAAAATCCTAAAATTCTTAGGGAACCACAAAAGACCCTGAATAGCTAAAGCAATCTTGAGCAAGAAAAAAAAAAAGACATCACACATCTTGATTTCAATTGTATTACAAAGCTATGGTAATCAAAACAGTATAGTATTGGCATAAAACCAGACACAGATCAATGGAACAGAACAGAAATTCCAGAAATAAACCGACACTTATGAGGTCAATTAATTGTTTTTCTTGAAACTCATTTAATTAGACACATTGAGGTACTGCTAGTGTTAGGAGTCTATAAAGATATTCCAGCATATGTTATTATAAATTTTTTTCAGTTGTGAAACTGGGTTTCAACTATTATAGTCAGGAACAGAAGTATTTCCCAAGACTTCCTCTACATAAAGAAGTCATGTGTATAATAATTTTTAAATAGTCTTCCTAACTTTGGGAAAACTTTACCTTGCCCCAACACACACACACACACACACACACACACACACACACACACACACACTCACACACACACACACACATACACCATTTTTTTCTTTCAAGCCAAAAATATGCAAAGAGAAAAGTATCAACTCTATCAACTCTCCAAAAAATGGTGCTGGGAAAACTGGATAGCCACAAGCAAAAGTATAAAACTGGACCCCTATCTTACACCATAGCACAAAAGCCAACTCAAAACAGATTAAGGAATTGAATATAAAACCTGAGACTGTGAAACTCATGGGAGAAAACCTGGGGGTAAGATTCTTCACATTGGTCTTGTCATAGGTTTTTTGTTTGTTTGTTTGTTTGTTTGGATTTAACACCAAAAGCAAAGACAACGAAAGCAAAAATAGCAAGTGGGAATTCTGCACAGCAAAGAAAACCATCACCAAAACTAAAAAGCTTCTGCACAGCAAAGGAAACCATCACCAAAAGGAAAATGTAACCTATGGAATAGGAGAAAATATTTGCAAACTACATATCGGACAAGGGATTAATATTCAAAATATAAAAGGAACCCATACAACTAAAGAACAACAACCCCCCAATAACTCAGTTAAAAAGTGTCTGAAGGGCTTGAATAGAAATATTTCCAAAGAAGATACATAAAGGCGCAAGTGGTACATGAAGAGGTACTCAACATCACTAATCATCAGAGGAATGAAAATCAAAACCACAATGAGATATCACCTCACATCTGTTAGGATATCTATTATTGAAAAGGTAAGAGCTAACAAATGCTGGTGAAGTTGTGGAGAAAAGGGAAATTTTGAGCCCTGTTGCTAGGAAGATAAACTGGTTCAACCACGATAGAAAATAATATGAAGTTTCCTCAGATATTAAAAAACAGAACTGCCATAAGATCCAGCAATCCCTCTTTCTGGGTCTATCTGCAAAGGGAATGAAATTGCTATCTTTTTTTTTAAAGAATTTTTTTTTAAATTTATTTGTCAGACAGAGAGAGCAAGCACAAGCACGGACAACTGCAGGCAGAGAGGGAAGCAGGCTCCGCAATGAGCAAGGAGCCAGATGTGGGACTCGATCCCAGGACCCCGGGACCATGACCTGAGCCAAAGGTGGATGCTTAACCAATTGAGCCACCCAGGTGCCCCTGAAATCACCATCTTTAAGAGATATCTGTACTCCCATGTTTAATGCAGCATCATTCATAGTAGTCAAGGTAAAAATAGCCTGAGTATCTATCAATAGATGAATGGATTAAAATGGGATAGATAGGTGATGGATGATAGACAGAAACGGAGATAGATATATAAATAAATTGGCCTTAAAAAAGAAGGAAGCCTTGTTATTTGTAAAAATATGGATGAAACTGGAGGGCATTATGTTAGATGAAATATGCCATACAGAGGGGGACAAATACTGCATATCATTGCTTTGTGGAATCTTAAAAAAGAAGTCAAATTCATAGAAACAGAATGGTAGAATGGTGGTTGCCAGGGTCTGGAAAGTGGAGGAACTAGGGAAATGACATAAGGGTACAAACTTTCAGTTATAAAATTAATAAATTCGGAGGAAATAATGCATAATATGGTAACTAAAGTTGATAATACTGTATTGTATAACTGAAATTTACTAGGAGAGTAGAACTTGTGTTTTTAGAAAACAAAACAAAACAAAACAAAAGGTAAAAAAAGGTAAATATGTGCAGTGATGAAGTGATAAATGTCTTCATTAACTCAATGATGGGAATTCTTTTACAGTGTGTATATATATCAAATCACTGTTTACACTGAAAATATATCTTAATTTTATTTTCAGTTATATTTTAAATAAATACAAATAAATAAATAAATAAATAAATAAATAAATAAATAAATAAATAGAAGCTTTCTTTTAGATCAATAAAGAGCTGACAGTAAACATTCTAAAATATATTAAGTGCTTCCAGAACTGAAGGTTGGAAAGATGCGTGAGTTTTATTTTATTTTATTTTATTTTTAAAGATTTTATTTATTTATTTTATTTGAGAGAGAGAGAATGAGAGAGAGAGAAAGCACATGAGATGAGGGGAGGGTCAGAGAGAGGAGCAGACTCCCTGCCGAGCAGGGAGCCCGATGCGGGACTCGATCCCGGGACTCCAGGATCATGACCTGAGCCGAAGGCAGTTGCCTAACCAACTGAGCCACCCAGGTGCCCAGATGCGTGAGTTTTAAATTGCTAAAATGATATAACTAACCTATTTAGTGTAAGTGTATTCAACTTGACTTTAGGTAGCCCAGTCATGCTCACATCTCAAATTATCAACAAGGATGCTTGATGCCTGGTGAAGTTAAATGTTTACTTTGTTTTCATTCTGTCTCAGTAGTTTGAAAGCCTTCTTTTAAAAGTTAGAACATGTGATACACAATACTGCATGTGTCTGTTTTTGAGTTCCAAGTATCCACTTAGGACTGAAGTATAGACAGGAAATAATTACACTGGCAAATATCTGTACCCTTGCTTTTTAAGTGTTACATCTTTTTATTTCAGATTTTTTGACACCTTTGACTTTTATTTGGCTTATTATCCTTTATGATGAATATCACATATTGTAAATTAGACATACTTAAATGGTAAGAGTTTAAAGAAACTGAAATCACCTGGATATTCACTAGGTTTTCAATGGTAGGCTATGTTTTTATAGGCTTATGTAATTTCTTTTATCTCTTTCAGCATACCCATAGTAGAGAGAAATGTCAAAAGTCTTGATTTTTCATAGATCAACCTGTAGATAACAATAAAATTAAATTTAGGTCTTTTCTCTTTTAAAATAATGCTCTTCAAGAGTCTAAGATTTATATATGCCAATTCAGTATAGGAAACTTTAAATACATGACAGAGTAACTGCTTGAAAGAGGGTTCAAATGCATATGACTTGAATTCCAAAGAAGGAATTACCACTTTAGTAAGATGGAAAGCATTTGAGATTTTCCTACACAGTCATGACTCTTTCATATTAACCCTTAATTTGCTATCCCTGTATGTATTTGTAGTGATAATCAGAATGGTAAAATGAACTAGTTGAAGAAGCAGAAATGTAATTAGGGAATCTTTCATTCTGTCCATATTGAGAGTTCCATCTCATCATTCCCAATTGGTAGATATGTACTTTTGTCTGCATAATGTTTATTCATATAGTATCCAGATAATTTCAAAAAACTGTAAGAGGTCTTAAACAATACCACTTCAAGGGGGAGCATCTTGTTTTTATTTTGCCAAAAGAGAGAGGCAGGAAACTGAACGAGGGGAAGAGAGAGTGAAGGAGAAGGAGAGAGGGCATGCTATTCCCGACATAAATTGTACAACAAATTGATATTAACATGCCATTGACTTCTTCATTGATCTTAAAGGAAATTATGAAGAATCTTATATTATCTGATATTTTTGCCACTTGGTAAGATTCTATCAAAATTCTCAAAAGAATCCCTCTTTCAAAGACCGAAGACCTGGGTCTGAATTTAGCATCAGGTCAGAAGAACAAGATTTTATTTTATTTTTTAAAGATTTTATTTATTTGAGAGAGAGAATGAGATAGGGAGAGAGAGCATGAGAGGAGGGAGGGTAAGAGGGAGAAGCAGGCTCCCTGCTGAGCAGGGAGCCCGATGCAAGACTCAATCCTGGGACTCCAGGATCATGACCCGAGCCAAAGGCATTCGCTTAATCAACTGAGCCACCCAGGCACCCTGGAAGAACAAGATTTTAGACACCAATATTATGCTATGAAATAATGCTATCATCTCATCTTCCTGCAGATTATACATCATTCATATTAAATTACATAGACATAACTTCAAACTTATTTTTTTAATTTTTAAAAATTATTTATATACAAGAGGTATATATATGTACACACACATATATACAATAAAAGTAAAATATATTTATATGTAAAATGAAAAATAAAATATAAGTAAATATCTTGCATTTTATATCCTCAGGATAATGACTTCTAACTTCAGGATAATGACTTTAAACATTTTTTAAAGGTGTATTTTTATATTTCTGATATCTCATTATTTTCTGAAAACTTTATCTGACACCATCATTCTTTATATTTGTATATTTGTTTAACATTTTACATAGTATATATAAACCCAGGTAAAAATAATGTTAACGAAAGGAAATTAGTATTTTAAAATGCTTACTATGTTGTCATGCTGTGATAGGTACGTGGATACATTACTTGACTTACTCAGTACAAAGATCTGATAAGGAAATCATAAGTCCATTTTACAGGTCAAGTCACTCAAGAGATGTTTGGTATGTTGCCCAAGAACACAAAACTAATCAGAAACCTAATTTCCTGCCTCCGGTCTATGTGTTTATATTTTACTAAACTATACTTCCCAAAAGTTAATCACAGATAATGTATTAAAGCCTTGACATATAAATGGCAATTCCTTGCTTCTCTTAAAAATTGTCTTCCTCGGATGAAGGGGAATAAGTCGGACGGGGAGACGAACCATGAGAGACAATGGACTCTGAGAAACAAACTGAGGGTTCTAGAGGGGAGGAGGGTAGGGGGATGGGTTAGCCTGGTGATGGGTATTAAAGAGGGCACATTCTGCACGGAGCACTGCGTGTTATGCACAAACAATGAATCATGGAACACTACATCAAAAACTAATGATGTAATATATGGTGATTAACATAACAATAAAAAATAAAAAATAAATTGTCTTCCTCAGGGCGCCTGGGTGGCTCAGTCGTTAAGCGTCTGCCTTCGGCTCAGGTCATGATCCCAAGATCCTGGGATCGAGCCCCGCTCCACGGGAAGCCTGCTTCTCCCTCTCCCGCTCCCCCTGCTTGTGTTCCCTCTCTCGCTGTGTCTCTCTCTGTGAAATAAATAAATAAAATCTTTAAAAGAAATTGTCTTCCTCCATTCTTCCTACATATTTCACTATAAACATTCACTTATATGCTCAGTGCTATCCAAATTTGCAACCAATTCTAACCTTGGGAAGGGTATATGTCAAGTTTCCTTAAAACTATAGCTCATTCTCAAGCTATTACTATTTATGCTTTCAGTTTCTTATCCAAAATCTTTGTCTAAATCCCAATCTTTCCTGACTTAGGATTTCAGTGGAGTTCCTTATCTCAGTTGATTAATATCTCTGATCTGGATTCAGTTGATCTATTATATCCTTTCCTTGCCTTAGTTGAATTTCTTAAAACTGAGCCCTTGCTTGGCTTGATCTACATTACTGTTTTCTTTTTTCTTTTCTTTTTTTTTTTTTTTTAGAGAGGGAGAAGTGGGTGGGCAGAGGGCGAGGGAGAGAGAATGTTAAGCAGACTCCACACCCAGCAGGGAGCCCTATGCAGGGCTCTACCTCATGACCCTGAGATCACGACCTGAGCCGAAATCCAGAGTCAGACACTTAACCAACTGAGCCACCCAGGTGCCCCTAAATTACTGTGTTCAATATTTGAAATTTCTCTTGACCAGATCAGTTACTAATTTACATTTTCCTCATTTAATGTAAATTCTTCAGATCTGCCATATCATTCCTTTCATTATTACTATTAACAAGTAAAATTCTAAGTAACATCTGGTTTTCCTCTGTGGCTAATCTATTTTTCTCTAATTTTCTTATCACTTTTAACATGAAGGTGCAACACAGTCATCAGGTTTTTATAACCGTATGAAGGTAGCAAATTCTGCATCTTGCCCCTTCACCTATTCCCTCCTTCCCTTATACCTGTACATAAAGAAACAAAGCCCTTAACATAATTTTATAATACTATTTCATTCATATAAGTCCAGGTGAAAACTCCCTTCATTTTATTGCCTTGTAAAAAATGAGTTACTTAAATAAACTCTTCGTTGCTAAATATATAAATTATATGACAGATTGCCAATGGAAAAATTAATTTCTTCTCAAGAGCCTAGATGAAATAATTTGATCATGTATATTCAGAGAACTAAAAATATACCTGTATATAATGAAATTAAAATGAAACATTTATACTATTTCTTTGAATTCTTGTTATGTAACTTCACTATGCTTATAAGTAGGCCAGTTAATTAGCATATTAAATTATATATTTATATAATTTTCCAAGTCAACAAGATTAATAACTCTCTCATGTGCTAATATATTCAAAATGAATCTTTTATTCTCCTGAAACTTTAATATATGTCCAATTATTTCAGCATGTTTTTGTAATTTGGTGTGGATAAATTGATAAAAATGAATAAACGAGTTGAAGATGTCAAACCCAAGGGTGACACAGAAAAAACATTTTTTAAAAAGTTGTGATTTAATTAAATTTTCATTCAGTACAATACTTATGATAACATGTTTATTGCTCATTCCATCTCCTGCTGTGCAATGAGGCACCAGAGACAGTAAATATGGAATTAAATGCCAATAGGTTGCAGCTTTGTAAACACATAAAATGCAAAATGGCATAAAAGCTCTTGAGTCCTGCTGATTCCTAATTGTCGTCTGTGGCATGCTTTATTCCACACTGCTTTAAAGTAGCTGATATTACATTAAACCCTAAATACCTTGTACCTAAGAAAAACTATTTTTTTTAATTTTGAGATTCTTAGAAATTATAATGATTTTTTACACATAGTTAATAAAATTTATACCCAATAATTACATTCAAATACCAAATTTTAATAGAAAGCCCTTTATATGGTTTGGAAATGGTAGGAGAAAATGCATTAGCAAATCATTATTACTTTCTTAAATCACTTCCATTTTTTATTAGCAACCTTTTTTTAAAAAAGAAAAAGTTCCATCATTTCTATAAATTATAGTTCTCTTATGTTCACTTTGTTAGGAAAGATACATGCTGGTTTACAAAAAAAAATATTTTGTGAGATGAAGTTAAATATAAACTCAAGTATTTTTATGACTTTATTTTTTTTTTCTCCTGAGAAATGCAAACATCCTTGGGACTACAGATAAATTGTTTCTCGTGGTAAACGTCAATACTAAGGTCCCAGAGGGAAAAAAAATATGCTTAATTTGAATTAAACAAAATAAATCCTATCAAGATGGCTCAGTTGGTTAGGCGACTGCCTTCAGCTCAGGTCATGATCCTGGAGTCCTGGGATCGAATCCCACATTGGGCTCTCCACTCAGCGGGGAGTCTGCTTCTCCCTCTGACTCTCCTCCCTCTCATGCTCTCTCTCTCTCTCTCATTCTCTCTCTCAAATAAATAAATAAAATCTTTAAAAAAAAGATATCATATTCTAAACTCCATTCCACATTCCTTTCAAGAAAGGAACTCCGTCCCTCCCTGAACTTTTTAGCTATGAATCCATAAACATTTTTGAGTAGTTCAAGTTTGCTCTTGCTGTGCTCTCAGTTTCCCCTGGAATGACATCTACTTTCTTTCTTCTTTGCTGTACAGCAGATCATTTCTCCACATATGCCTCTATGCACCAGGTGTTCTTCCGCAGCCTCTCAAGATTCACCTGTTGTATGTAGACAGCTAGCTACACCTCATGCAACTGTAGTAAAAAGGAGAGGCAGCATGACAAAGTGAAGAGTGCATGGACATTCTAAGATAGAAGGTTGGCTCCTGCATCTACATTTTCATTTTTTTAACAGCTTTATTAAAATATAATTCACATACCATATAGTTCATCCATTTAAAGCATAAAATTTAAAGTGTTTTTAGTGTTTTTACAAAGTAAGACAACCGTAACAATCAACTTTAAAACATTTTCCTCGTCCCCTGCCCAAAAAAATTCCTTCCCCATTAGCAGTTAATCTCCATTCCCTACTCCAACACTTTTAGCCTTCGACAGCTACTAATCAACTTTTGTGTAGCTTGGTTTTGAAGAAGTCATTTTTAACTTCATGAAGATTAAAAACAGAAGAGAGCTTTTCAAGTGTTATTTACAAATAAGAAAATGTTCTTCCCTTTTCTCTCATGTACCATTCTCATTTCAAAATAACCTGTAAATATGTCATTTCTTCATATGTAATATAAATGGTGTCTTAGCCCCATAGCAATTCATCTGGCTTCTTATCTGTAAAATCGGAGTGCAGATTGGTAGAGGTAGCTAATGATTGCCTTACTGATTTAAAGGAAAGAGGCTAATACAGACCTTGAACGAATACTTCTTTAGCAATAGACTTGTTGAAGGAAGATTTAAAAATCAAGAGTTTAATATTTTTGCTTCCTCTCAATTCTTTGGAGAACTACTTACAAAAACATCTTACTGAGATGTAAAATTCAAACTTGAGCAGTTTTTTTTTTTTTTTTTTATTACCAGACTTCTGTGCCTCTGACCATTTTCTTCTCTTGTAATTTAATGGGTAGAAAGACGTTATGGTTAACCTGTTTATTTTAGGTGGGTGGATGACACACATCTATCAAAGTAATAGAGGTTTCCTTAAAAAAAATCAGACCTATAATTTTTATATCCTGCTAGAGTTGCCTCATTGCAGCCACCACTTAAAGTTGGTGTTGTTTCATTTGAAAAAGAAGTAGGAGTTGACTTTGTCAACTCTTGGAAGTTCCAAGTTAATTGGGCTTTTAGGTAACTTATATCGTTGGCCATGGGCACAGAGCACAGCCTTTTTAAAGGTATCTTTTCTTCTTTCTTCTTTGCACACTAGCTAGCTCAGTATGAACCCATCTTTTTCTTGCAAAACTCTGAAAAAAGCTGCCAATAAATTAGAATAGACTGTTTCCTATGATTTTTCTTGGTGCTACAGTATCAGATAATGGTTGCATTCTTCACTCCAAAGTACAGCTGGTAACTGTTTAACCAAATATTTTACCACCTTGTAACAAGAGTTTTCACATTGTAATATGAGTTATCCACTTTTCAGCCTACAATATCTTTAGTTCTTATTACTTGCTCTCCAATCACCCTAATAAGGCAGGAAATACTTTATTTTTTTTATTCTGCCATTTATAGTACTTAAAAATGATTGAGATTTTAGGTGGAGGAGACGATCAAGTGTTTGTTTCTAACATGTTCATTCTGAGATAATACGAGACTACTAACATTTGCAATATCATGAAGGCAACTGGATATATGAGCCTAAAATATAGAAGAAAGGGCATAAGCCAAAATGAAAATTTTGTGAGTCATCAGATTTTAAAAATATGGAGCTTAAAGCCAAGAGACCAATAGACTAAACTTTGGATAAGTTTTTAAATAAGAAACATTGTATAATAGAATATAATCAAAATTATATGGCATTCTACAAGAAACTCTACCAAAAAAAAAACAAAAACCCATAAGAATCCAGGAAAGTTGAGAGGATGGAGAAAGTATGCCTGTGGGCATAATGAACTTCTTGGGCACATACCTCTCAATAATTATAGAACAAAAAAGAATAAACAACAACCAAAATATGATGGCATATTTGAGCCACGTAATTAACATTTTTATTCTAATGAAAGTATTTAGAATTCTGGCTCTAACAATGAGAGAATACACATTTTTCAGGGATTCATGAAACACATTTAACCATGAAAAAGTCTTCAAAATATTTTAAAATATCAATATCGTATAGACCCTTTGATCACATGCAAGTAAAATAGAAAAAAAAAAGTGATATTCAGACTTTTTATGTTATTTTCTTAGGCAATAGGAGATCTATCTGAAACCCATCCCATTTATGAAAGAAATCCCAGACCATTAATTCCATCATTCCATAAATCTCATATCTTAAACATCCTGTATACATGAAAAGAAAAAGAAATAAAACACAGCTTCTTGTTATTTATAGCATATATAAATTGTAATCAGCAATTATTAGTTACAGTTTTCTTATTAAAGTATTATAAATGTATTTAATTTCTAAAATACTCTTCCCATTTTTTTGCCCTGTAATGCTATCTGCTTTTATTACATTTGAGTGATGTGTATAAGAAGTCAATACAGGAAAGGAAGACTTTTACTAAGTACACTTTACACATAGAAAATCACACTCATTTCTTCAAGTATAATAGCAGTGGAATGAAAAAAATTCATTTTTTTTGCCTTGAAGGAGTGATTGTGTGATCTAGAAAAAATAAGTACAAGCACACTTATAAAAATAGGTTCAAATGGTATTTTCCCCCAGTCAGGTCATTTACTTTAGCAAAGGCATTAGTATCACTGTTTTCTCTAGAACTTGGAAATAAATCATGTACAAGTGTCGTACTAGGTTTGCAGTAACTTTTGTTGTTTTCTGAGAAAAAGATCAACTTAGCTTAATTATTTAAAATTTTAACTCTATTCTTATTCTTATTACTTTACTATTTCATACTCAATCCATTCTAAGAAAATAGATTGATAGCAAATGTTTACCAAATATGAATAATTTCTCTAGACTCATATGTAAAGTATTTTTCGAAAGGAGAATAAGAGTCTGAAGTTTATCAGAGAACAAAAATTTGAAACACATATAGTTATTGTGAAACAGGTGACAAATAGTTACACAGTACCTGCTAACTGAAATTCAGAGTCGAGATTTGCATAGAAAAGCAGACCTAGATAAGTGGCTAACATCTGGTCAGTTTTTTATATTTTTAAATCCTCATGTAGTTGTTGACAAATAATATAGTGTTAAAATAGATTTCAGTGAAAGGCTTGAAATGTTTGAAGTGGGAGAAAGAGTGTGGATGAAGGCAACATCAAAAAATAATGGACAGACCACCTTATGAGAGAAATTGCCTTTTAAACTCCATAAGTGCAATTAATAATGACTTGCCTTTAGTGTTATATACGGAAATACGGTGAGGTAAAGGCATGGTATGAGGGGAGGATGAAGTAGGGTATAGGTTGCAGTCAGAATTTAGAGGGTTCTGCAGGCTTAGCTTAGAGATCTAAATAGCATCCTATAATCAACAAGTTGCCTTGGAAAGTTGGTGAGCAGAAGTGAGGTGATAGGCAATAATTGTGATGTGAGAAGCAAATGAGTGATAACAAGGATTTAAAAGACAGGAAATCTAATGAAGGAACTTTGAAATAGCTTTGCCATATGGGAGTCTAAAATAATGGATTGGGGCGCCTAGGTGGCTCAGTCAGTTAAGAGCCCGACTCTTGACTTCAGCTCAAGTCATGATCTGAGGGTCCTGAGATCCAGTCCCACATTCATTGGGTTTGATCTCAGGGTTATGAGATCGAGCCCCGCATCAGGCTCTGTACTGAACAAGCAGTCTGCTTGGGTTTCTCTCTGGCCCACCCCCTCTTCCCCTCCCCCACCCCTGCATGTGCTCTGCCTGTCTAAAATAAATAAATAAATCTTTTAAAAAATGGTAACAGAAAGAAAGGGAAACAAAATAATGTGTTAGATATATTAACTAAATAAAACAACAAGCATTGCCAATTTGGCTGCATGTATATCCATCTAATTGTGTGCATGGGAAGCAGACACATTTCGTGGTCACGGCTGTGGCCTGAGAGTGAGACTCCAAGATTAAGTCCTATTTCCACCTTATTTTTTTGGGCCAGTGACCTGGCATCTTTATTTCTCAATTTCCTTAACTGTAAAATGTGAATAACAGCGGTATTTCTTGATAGGATTCTTGTGAGATAAAATAATATATTTTTTTTTAGATTTTTTATTTATTATTTATTCCTGAGAGACAGAGAGAGAGAGAGAGAGAGAAGCAGAGGGAGAAGCAGGCTCCCCGCCGAGCAGAAAGCCTGATGCAGGACTCGATCCCAGGACTCTGGGATCATGACCTGAGCCGAAGGCAGACGCTTAACCATCTGAGCCACCCAGGCGCCCCTAAAATAATATTTTAAAGCGTTAAGAAAGTTCATGTCTCATGGTAACCACTCAAAAGTGTTAATCGTTATTATTGGTAACAGTACTTATAACTTTATAACAGTAATACATAACCTGTGTATCACATCACACCAATCCTTAAGATATGGGTATGAAGTTATCCTTTCTTTCTGTATTTCACTTTCGCTTACCCAGATCTGCTTCCCTTCGGCTAGTTGAGCTTCAGCATTTAATATCTAGGGATTTTTTTCAAAAACATTCATATGAAGTTATCTTTTCATAAACATTTGAAAAATTGCTTTTAAAACCATACAAATGGTACCTACACAGCTTAAATTTAGTCTGGCAAATTATATGTAAGAGGCATAGAAAATTAAAAAGAAATTAATGCAAAAAGTAGCACATTTAGTACAGACCTCTTTTAAAACAAACATATAGACTAATCATAATGCTTTACCCATTTTACTCAAGTAATAGTAAATGATCCATATGAACAATAAAAGAAAGATTGTTACTCAAAGTAATATTTGAAATAAAGCAAAACTCATAAGAAGTATACTTCAGGGGTATAAGTGTGGAATTGGTTAGCTTTCTTTTCCGAGGAAGAATACCATTTCAAAGCTACTCTTCTACCCCGTTTCTAAGTACAAACAGAGTGGATCCCCAGACTCGCACGGTGCACTGTTCATCTCCTACTCATGCACAGCACAATGACAGGCAGTTCTACCGAACCAACTCTGGTAGGGGCCTGTGAAGTGGCAGTATTTTGTTTTCCTTCTTTTGAATGTAAATCTTTGGGCCTTAACTCAGACTTAAATCGGTTCTAACAATTGTCTGAGGCAATGCTAAAAAGAAGGTCATAAGGAAAACAATGTTTCATGGGAGAAATGGGTTAGGGATTAAGGGCATGCTAAAACTGATGACTCGAAACATCTTAGCTTCTATAGATAGAGCAAAAACAATGTTTACCTATGTGTTTAAGGAGAAAAGAATCACTTTCTTTTTGAAAGGATTATTTATTACAGTCTTACTAGCTCCTGTGATGTACTGAATGCTTGACATTGTTATAGAAAATCAATTGGATTCAATCTGAGAAAGTTGTGTTATATGCATTCAAACCTGACAGTCGCATAAATCAGTATTTTTTGAGGGAAAAAAAAAGCCAACCCAAAATAAAATGAAATTCATTTGTTTACTTCTTAAGCCAGATGTGATTGCTACTTTATTTTTCTTTAGAAGGGATTACAATACAAATTGACTTTGAACTGCCCAGTAAAGTTGAGAGGTGGAGGACAGCTCTTTACAAAAATCTGATTAGAAAACATGTTTTCCAAGCATTTGCATCTTGTTCACAGAACAAGAAAGGTGGAAGATTTTTTCTTTTCTAGAAAAAAAAAAAAACTTTTAAAGAGCAAAGTTAAGTATTTAATAAAGTCTTTTAAAAACATTAGCTGGTAATCCATAACTAAAATTAATAATTACTTTTGACACTCTCATCTAGTATTACAGTTGAAAATGTTGAGATCGGATAGATACCGTTTCGTGCTGGAATGGTGTGGCCACTTGGCTCTGGGTGGCCAACGACAAGAACTGTGGCATCTGATGGATGGCCTTAATGGATGCTGCCCAGACTGCAAGGCCCCGGGTGATTTTAAAATTCAAAATCACACTTCAATCACTATACTGTCCTTGAAGTTTTATACATGTAGATACTTAGAAGTCACAAGTGAATCATTTCTGACCCTTACATATTTAGTTCAACCCAAGCTGGACTTGTGAATCCCTCCCTGATTGCAGCCTGTGGTCCAAGGATCAGCTCTCTCAGGATAACCAGGGATCGAATCGAAATATTTTTGTTTTTTGTTCTTCATGCAAAACCATAGACTTGTCTCACATTTAAATAGGGTTGTCTGAATGTGCACCACAGATAGATGAATTGTTAACAAGCTTCCCAAGTGGTTTCCATGTTCACTAAAGACTGAGAACCACAGTTGCATATGTTTACATACTCTGTTCATCTCTCTGCACCTAAACCATCCTTCAGGAGAGATTGCTATTTCCAGTATCCTCACAGAATTGTCTCTGATAATCTCAGCCAACAGTGCTCTCTTTCCTGAACTGTAGTTAATTTGCAATTTTTATCTATATGTTCTGTGTTGCCTTAAGTTACATTAACTTGAAGGACTGACAATTTGCATAGTAGGTGTACAATGAGCATTTGTAAGGGTACGATTTAATAAGTTTTGTCATATGCATACACGCATGAAAACTTCATCAAAATCAAAGATAGTGAACATATACATCACAGCCAAACTTTTCCTACCTAGCCCATCTCCAGACCATCGGAAATCTTTAATGAGCTGGGAAAGCAGATTTGTAACATTTCTCCTATTTTAATCTTAGCTTAGTCTTCACCGTTTCTTTTTTTTTTTTTTTTAGGATTTTATTTATTTGTCAGAGAGAGAGAGAGCACAAGCAGGAGTGGCAGGCAGAGGAAGAGGGAGAAGCAAGCTTCCCGCCGAGCAGGGAGCCTGATGTGGGACTCAATCCCAGAACCCTAGGATCATGACCCGAGCCGAAGGCAGACGCTTAACCATCTGAGCCACCCAGGCATCCCAATCTTCAATGATTCTAGTATATGTGACTGGATGTTCAGGAGGAAGGACCAGTGTTTATTTTGTTCTGTAGCTTCCCAGAGCCTTCAACAAAGGTTAATGCATATTATGCTCTCAATAAGTTTTATTAAGGAATGAAGTAACGACAGCTTGTTATGAACATTTATTATATAGGCAAATACATAGTAAGGGAATTTATACTTAACCCCATAAAAACATAGATTGTGGCTATTTGATTGGTGTTAAACAATAGTGTAAATAAGATAAGGGCTGGTGAGTGACTATTGTGATGACATATAATAAACAGGCAACTATAATAAATACTGTTAAGCATTATAATGAGAAAAAAACAGTGATACTTTATGGTCAATAGAAAGGGACTTAGTAGAGGCAGGAATGTAGATCAGACTTTGAGATAATTACTTCGCATAAGGTCACTGGTATCAACCTATCCAAGAGCCTTTCTATGGCACATGCCTTGCTCCAATTTTATAAGAAAGGGTCAAGTAAACAAAAAATAAGTTAATTTTGATAGGTAGTGTGAGAATTGTCAAGCCATATGTATCAAGACCCATCATGTATTTCTAATGTAAATATAGAGATATTACATTACAGGAATATTGATAAATTAGCAATTAAATTATTTAATGGTAATGCAGGTTTGATGTAACTAATTTGCACAAAGCATTAGATGTTATCTTGGCCAAATGTCATTCAGGGTTCATGCCACTCTCTAATTTCATAAAGAGAATTTGGCAAGTGAACAAAAAATACATTAAAAAGACAAAGTTATACCACCACACAACATATCTTCAAAATTATAATAATTAGAGATACTATGTTTAGAGGATTCAATTATTTAGATATAATGTAAACCTTGTTATTTAAAATCAATCTTTCTTTTCAATAAAATATTAATTAAACTTCTAAGATGAATTTTGAGAAGCTATAGTCCATGTTACATAAAAGCATTACAGTTAAAATATAACCATTTCTGTTTTCTAGAAACATTTCATTTTGTTTAGCTTAAAATAAAGTTTAAAAAATTAAATAAATTATAATACTGTACAACTGGCTCATTTTAATTTAATTCATGCCCTTCAACTGATATGGTGTGAGGGTAAGAACTAGAGCTTCAGAGACAAAAGCCTTGGCTCAGATTTGGGCCTGGTTACCTTCTGGCTGTGTGGCTCTGTGCAATTTCCTTAACCTCTCTGTGCATTATCATTATCATCTGCAAAATTGCTAATGAAATAGCCTATACTCAAAGCTGCCAGGAGTATTAAAAAGCAATGAGTATAAAGAAGGTAGTCTAACATAATAAAAAAGAATTAATCATGTTTATTACTATCATGCACAGAAAATAAATGAGCTAACATTTAACTGTATACAAAATCAAAAGTGTAGCTATAACTAGTATTTTTTAAGGTTGTCTAGATAGTATTATTTAGTGAAAACTGGAATAAATAGTAATTCATTCATATCAGGAAGCCTTGGGACCAATAGCTGTGAACTTGCTGTTATATTTGTATCACCTTTCTTAAGGTAAAATAACCAGGGAAAGGCAAGGTTTTTTTTAAATGAACAGATATGTCTTTAATTTTACATTCTCAAATATCTTTTATTTATTTATTTTCTTTTTAGCTGCACATTTTATATGTATTAGTACAATTTCTAAGAACATTGTAGGAAATTTCTGATTGAGACTCAGACTTTTGCTGAAATCATTTAGGATTGTTACTATTAATCATCACTAATTTAATGCTTACCAAATGCCTTCCACTTTTATGAGCTTTACCTATGCTTGCTTATTAAGTCAGCAGCCTTAAAAGGAAGATATTATCTCCATCTTAGCAATGAGAATACCAAACTTCAGGAATCTTAAGATATCTGTTGAAGGCCATATAGTCTCATGGCTGAGACAGCTTTGGAGTCAGGGATCTCTGACTTCAATGCCCTCTTTAACAAGAGGGAAAAGAATGCAGTCTGTATTTTGTCATTAGCTGTTCATTTGTCTACTATCCTTGACAATTTTTTAGATTTATATGTATGAAGAACTATTTTGTTTTTGTTTGTTTAAGGATTTTGTTTATTTGAGAAAGGGAGAATGAGCACGAGCAGGGGGCAGGGGGGCAGAGAGAGAGGGAGAAGCAGGCTCCCCGCTGAGCAGGGAACCCGATGTAGGGCTCGATCCCAGGACCCGGGGATCATGACCTGAGCCAAAGGCAGATGCTTAACGACTGAGCCACCCAGTGCCACCTGAAGAACTATTTTGAATGGATATATCCAAACCCTTAGTAAATACCCAATAGCATGTGGGCAAACTATACCATACACATTATTTTTTTTTTCTTTTGTAAAATTAGAGACTGTTTGCCAAATGTTAAAAATAGGTTCTGTGTGGCAATTTTTAGCTCTATGAGGAAAGTTAAAACAGTTTATTTCACTTTATTTTATTTTCCCTGGTATTCCAGGAAGTGGCGATAGAACTTTTCTTCTTTTCCTTCCAGGTAATTTTCCCCATCACTTATTCTTCTATAATACAATATGGAAAAATTAAATATAGACAGAAAGCTAGCTTCTCCATCAAAAATAGCTTCAATGAGAGTGATGCTAACAGTAAAGTTGTGAAAATCAAAAAGTGGAAGAAATAACACTTCAATTTACATAGACAGTCATGCTAAGACCCTAAAATGGATTTCAGGGAAGGTCAAAATTCTGTCAGGTTAAGAAGGAAATATTTACAGACTTTGGTAAACTTTTAACCTATAAAATAATTCCCCAAATCCCCTTTATGATGTGGAATAAAATCCAGATGTAATAGTCATGGGACATATTATTAAGTAATTAATTTTCAATTATAGATGAATTATTTGAGTACATTATAAACTAATAAACTATATACTTTAATGGCATAAGCCAGAAAATAGTACATCCTATATTAAAGAGCTTGTGAAAAATCAATGTACTTATATCTTTTTTTTCCCCTCACAATACAGAGTGGAACACTTGTGAATCCCCATGGAAGCAAGGTCAACCACACAATGTACAAAGATCCTTTTTTTTTTCCCATTAGGCATAACAAAATGCAATTTTACCTTTTTAATGTTAGTCTGAAAATGCCATGACTCCTAGGAAACTGTACTTGCAAAGCATCAGTTCACCAATCATTAGCCTCTGTGACTATCAGCCACAGATACTCAACAGGCCTGTAGTTTTATGTGGCATAAAGGTTAATATTGAATCCTTAGGTAAAATATAAAATTTGTCTTGATCTTTGAAAGCCATGGGGAAACTAATAAAGGTCTAGCATGGAATTTTGACTGTGTTCAACCTTACGATAAGTGGACTGATAGTTGAAATGTCTGGTAACTAAAAACTAATGCACATACAGTATATATGATATTGTGTCACAATATGTATGGCAGGTAAAAATTATAAAATATGATATTTTAAAGAAACATCCACATGATTTCTCTTCTGCTTTCATTTATCTCTCTCAATGTTTGTTTTAATAAGTTTGCTAGTATACCAACAAATCATCAAAGTCTTGGGGACATACCAACATGTACATTTCCAACAGTTTCTTAAGAATAAAATTATATAAATTAAATATTTTCCAATTCGATTTATGAGTTTAAGAAACTATTATACTTGAGTGCATATGTCTTCCTGTATTTGAAGGAAGGAGGAAGAAATAAGAAGCAAAATCACCCAAGCATGACTGTTTAAACAATATTTCCCACCATATCTATATAGGTCCTATATTGGTATATGTTACATATCTTTTTAAAATAACAATGATAAATCATAGACCTGTGCCCCTGAAACAAATACATTATATGTTAGTAAAATAAAATAAAATAACAATGATAAATAATAGCCATATCTAAATGGTCAAATATTAGTCACTCAGTGATGTCCTTATGTCTCTTCACAAAGGCAAGTAGATTTTGGCACTTACTTATTTAGTGTTAGTGTTAACCAGCACTGTATTTGAAAATTTGAAGGATATTTTCTTCTCCTCCTTTTTTGAGAATCTAAATTTTGATCTAAAATATGATCAACAATATTTTTCATTTTGGGATTTTCAATAATGTTTATGTTTATTTTTAATTGAGAAATTAAATATGTGTAAAGTTTTTCCTAAAGTCCAATCAAACAAAATAGCAAGATAAATAACTAACAGAATTGAAGAACAAGACTTTTATTTTATGTAGCATATTAATAACTTTGCAAGTTTTTTTTTTAAGATTTTATATATTTATTTGACAGAGAGATAGCGAGAGCAGGAACACAAGCAGCGAGAGTGGGAGTGGGAGAGGGAGTAGAAGGCTTCCCGCCGAGCAGGGAGCCCGATGTGGGGCTCGATCCCAGGACCCCGGGATCATGACCTGAGCCGAAAGCAGACACTTAACGACTGAGTCACCCAGGCACCCCACTCTGCAAGTTTTTAGGTGGATTCCAGTTCCTGGACCCACATGTAAGAAGCCTGGAAGTTGCCACTCTGTCTGAAAAACAAGTAAAAAGTTGAAGTGACTGAAAAAATGAACAACCTTTCTTGGATCCACAGAAGAGATGAGAACACAGGGAAAACTACTGTCCCCAAGATTAGAGAGACAAACAGGTAAATGCAGGAAGTCCCGGCTTACCGGGGACAGAAACTCACAAGCAGGAATCACTACAAGAACCAGTACCAACATAGGAAAACCTGAATGGTAATTGAAGAATTGCTGGAGGTTCAGTGTGGATAGGTCTGAGAGTTAAAAACCCCAGGTGGATGAAAGGGCATTAAATAATAGAAGAGACAGAGAACAAGACAGGACAGATATGTTGGAATTATCAGACCAGAAATTTAAAATCTATCTGGTTAATATGCTAAGGACTATAATACATAAAGTAGACAGCATGCAGGAACAGATGGGCAATATAATCAGAGAGAAGGAAATCCTAAGAAAGAAAAAAAAAAACAATGATATAGATTAAAACCACTGTCACAGAAGTAAGGAATGCCTTTGAATACCTCATTAATAGACTGGACATGGCTAAAAAAAAAAAATCTGAGCTTGAAGATATCTCAATAAAAAACACCAAAACTGAAAAGCAAAGAGAACAAAGACTGGATAAAAAAAAAACAAAACAGAACATCCAAGGACTGTGGAACAAATACAAAATATGTCACATGTGCATAATGGAAATACCAGAGGAAGAGGAAAGAGATAAAGGAAAAGAAGAAATATTTAAAACAAAAATTGAGGGGCACCCGAATGGCTCAGTCAGTTCAGGGTCTGACTCTTGATTTTGGCTCAGGTCATGATCTCAGTGTCGTGAGACTGAGCCCTACATCAGGGGAAGCATGTAGCCTGCTTGAGGTTCTCTCTCTCCCTCTCCCTCTACCCCATGCCCCACTCATGTGTGTGCACTCTTCCTCTCTCTACCTCTCAAAAAAAAAAAAAATCGACTGAGAATTTCCCCAAATTAATGTCAGACAATAAACCACAGATCCAGGAAGCTCAGAGAACACCAAACAGAATAAATGTTAAGAAAAACTACACAAACTACTAAAAAATTTAAAAATCCTTCTGAAGGAAGGCATCAGGCAACTGAGAAAATAACCACATTGAAATGGATAGGAAAAGCTGAGACATTCATACACCACAAACAACACTCCCAACACAGCTCCTTCCAAATGAAATGGAAACACCAACTCCCACTTGCTCCTTGAAGAGTGAAGGTTTCAGACCACATACTTAGCACCACAACTTTTATGTCTGACATCTGAGAGACTGGCTCCCAAATCACTGGCTCAGACAGACAAGCCCCAGGACCACATTAAACAAATGGCAGTTTTTAAACCAGGCAGCAAGCACTTCTCATTGACTTTGCCCCAGGTTCCCCACAAAGCAGAAAATATATCCAGCCTCCCAGTTTCTCCAGAAGGGATTGAACTGCATACTTTTCCAGGTGCTGCCAAAGGGTTAGGCTTCTAATCAGTGTGCAACTGGGAGCTAACTGGGAACCTCCTGGGAGCCTGAAAGAGCATGTGGACACTTCCCCCTGGGTTGTGCCAACAATAAACCAAGTCTCCAGCTATTGCTGAAAGAATTTTGTCCATACATTTAGAGCCACAGCTTCCACAACTGCCATTGATGAATGGGCTTCCAAATCACCTAGCTCTGAAAGCCAACAGAGCTCTGCATTTGTGAGTCCCCAGGACTGCATCAAACAAGGAAGCAGTTTCCAAACAGGTGTACAAGCATTTCTCATGGCTGTTCCCCCAGTTTCAGTGCAGAGGGAGCAGGCAAAAGCACAGGTTCCCAGTTTCTTCCTGGAAAGGGTTTTTCTGCCTTCTATCCCAGACTGCTGCCTGAGGACTGGGCTTCTGATCAGCCTGTGTCTGGGAGCTGACAGGTCACATAATCAGTAATCCTCCAGGAGCTTGAACAGATGCATGAAATTTTTTAAGTCTTCTCTTTCCCAGGACACCCCAATGATAAAATTAAATCTCTGGCTCCTCCCAGAAAGGAGTTTGACCACACTTCTATCCCCTGAATTCTATGACTGTCAAGTGAGGGACTGACTCATAAATCACATAGCTCTGGGAGGTGATGGGGCTTGACATTTACAAGTCTCTTGGGACCACAAAGGGCAAAGAGACAGTACTATCTGGGCATACAAGCGCTCTCAGCAGCAATACAACTTCAATAACATCAAGTTTTCTTCAAAATCCTCAATAAAGTTATGTTTTTAAAAAGAAAATTGGGCTTTATATGTGGAATCTATCTCATTTTCATATTTTAAGAAATTATTGAACTATAATTGACATAACATTATATTAGTTTCAGATTTACAACATAATGATTCAATATATGTATATATTATGAAATGATCAACACAATATGTCCAGTCAGCATCCTTTACCACATGTAATTACAATTTTTTTTCTTGTAATGAGAACTTTTAAGATCTACTCCCTTAGCAACTTTAAAAAAATGATCTTATTTAGGGAGCAAGATGGTGGAGGAGTAGGAGACCTAAATTTCATCTGGTCCTAGGAATTCAGCTAGATAGGGATCAAACCATTCTGAACACCTATGAACTCAACAAGAGATCGAAGAAAAGAATAGCAGCAACTCTTTGAAAAGAAAAGCGACCACTATCTGGAAGTTAGGACGTGCAGAGAAGAGAATCCGAGACGATTCAGGAAGAAAGACCATGGTGGGAGGGGGCCTCCGTCAGCTGCTACTGGCAAGTGATAGAGCAACAGAGCACAAAATCAGAACTTTTAAGAAGTCGGCTCTGCTGAGGGATGTCGCTCCAGAGACTAAGTGGGGATGGAACACTCGTGGGGACAGTCTGATCTCAGGACCCTCGGGGTCACAGAAAGACCAGGGGTGCCTGAATGCGGCAGAGCTCCCAGGTATCAGAACAGGGAAGCCGGCTGCAGAGACAGAGCCGAGGAGTGAGCTTTCAGTTTGGGGTTGCCATAAACCATGATCCACGGCACAGTAGGGCCACTGCTCTTCCAGAAAGGACCCAAAGCGGCAGATCTGGGGAGATTCCCCTTCCTCCCCTAGGAGGAGAGGCACAGAAGCACACTGCAGGGATCGGCTGGGTTTGGAGACTCCACATGGGGTCGTGTGCCAGAGATAGAAGGGAGTGATTGACAGCTTTTCTCTGGGGGCAAACTGAGGAGTGGGGCCCCAACTTCTCAGCTCCCCCAGGGCAGAGATTGGGAAGCCACCATTTTCACTCTCATCCTCCAAAGCTGTACAGAAAGCTTGCAGGGAACAAAAGCTCTCCAGAGCAAACCCGAGTATATTACGTAACCAGGACCCGGCAAGGGTGGGGCAATTCCGCCTCCAGCAAAGACATTTGAGAACCACGGCAACAGGCCCCTCCCCCAGAAGATCAGCAAGAACAACCAGCCAAGATCAAGTTTATCAATCAATGAGAACGGCAGAACTCCAGCGCTAGGGGAATACTGCACATAGAATTCTTGGATGCTTTCCCATGATTCTTTAGTCTTTCAAAGTTAATTTTTTTAACTTTCTTTTCCTTTTTTTTTTGAATTTTTCTATTTCCCTTTTTCAACCAACATTTTATCAATCCTTTTTTAAAAAACCTTTTTTACTTTTCATTTTTAGAGTCATATTCTATCCCTTCATAGTAGTTAACCTTATTATGGGTGTGTATATATATATATATATATGTTGTTCTCTCTTTAAAATTTTGGGATACAGTTACTTCTAACACCAAAATATACCCTAAATCTCTAGTGCATGGCTCTGTTGTAGTCTCCTGCCTGATCACATTCTCTCCATTTGTTTGTTTTTTTATTTAATCCTCTTCTTTCTTTTTCAACCAACTTCTTATTTTATCAATTCCTTTTATAAAATCTTTTATAATTTTAATCTTTATAATCATATTCCATCCCTTCGTTGTATTTACCCTTATTTTTGTACATATATAAGTTTTGTTTTCTTTAAAATTTTGGGAGGAACTTTCTTCTAACAGACCAAAATACACACAAAATCTAGTGTGTGGCACTGATCTATGCACCAGCCTGATCATATTTGATCATATTCTGTTTTTTTGTTTGTTTATTTGTTTGTTTATCTTTTTTTTCTCTTTTCTTTCTTTCCCTTTATTTTCCCCCAGTTTCAGGTCTCTTCTGATTGGTTTAGTGTATATTTTTCTGGGGACATTGTTACCCTGTTAGCATTTTGTTCTCTCATTCATCTCTTCTCCTCTAGACAAATAACAAGACGGAAAAAATCACCTCAAAAAAAAAAGAACAAGAGGCAGTAACGACTGCCAGGGACCCAATCAATACAGACATTAGTAAGATGTCAGAATTAGAGCTCAGAATGATAATTTTAAAGATACTAGCTGGTCTTGAGAGAAGCATGGAAGATACTAGAGAAATCCTTTCTGGAGATATAAAAGAACTAAAATCTAACCAAGTCAAAATCAAAAATGCTATTAATGAGGTGCAATCAAAAATGGAGGCTCTAACTCCTAGGATAAATGAGGCAGAAGAGAGAATTAGTGATATAGAAGACCAAATGATGGAAAATAAAGAAGCTGAGAAAAAGAGAGATAAACAACTACTGCATCATGAGGGCAGATTTCAAGAGATAAGTGATACCATAAGATGAAAGAATATTAAAATAATTGGAATCCCAGAAGAAGAAGAAAGAGAGAGAGGGGCAGAAGGTATATTGGAGCAAATTATAGCAAGAATTTCCCTAATTTGGGGAAGGAAACGGGCATCAAAATCCAGGAGGCAGAGAACCCCCCCTCAAAATCAATAAAAGTAGGTCAACACCCCGACATCTAATAGTAAAACTTACGAGTCTCAGAGAAAAAGAGAAAATCCTAAAAGCAGCTTGGGACAAAGTTCTGTAACCTACAATGGTAGAAACATTAGATAGGCAAAAGACCTATCAACAGAGACCTGGCAGGCCAGAAAGGACTGGCATGATATATTCAGAGCACTAAATGAGAAAAATATGCAGCCAAGAATACTGTATCCAGCTAGGCTCTCACTGATAATAGAAAGAGAGATAAAAAGATTACAGGACAAACAAAAACTAAACAAATTTCCAAACACGAAACCAGCCCTCCAAGAAATATTGAAAGGGGTCCTTTAAGCAAAGAGAGAGCCTAAAAGAAACAGACACCAGAAAGGAACAGAGACAATATAGAGTAACAGTCACCTTATAGGTAATACAATGGCACTAAATTCATATCTTTCAATAGTTACCCTGAATGTAAATGGGCTAAATGTTCCAATCAAAAGACAAAGATTGGGTAAAAAAACAAGACCCATCGATATTCTGTCTGCAAGAGACTCATTTTAGACACAAGACACCTCCAGATTGAAAGTGAAGGGGTGGAAAACGATTTACCATGCTAATGGACACCAAAAGGAAGCTGGGGTGGCAATCCTTATATCAGACAAATTAGATTTTAAGCCAAAGACTATAATAAGAGATGAGGAAGGACACTATTTCATACGTAAAGGCCTATCCAACAAGAAGATCTAACAATTATAAATACCTATGCCCCTAACATGGGAGCAGCCATTTATATAACCCAATTAATAACAAAAGCAAAGAAACACATTGACAACAATACAGTAATAGTGGGGGCCTTTAACACCCCCCTCATTGAAATGGAAAGATCATCTAAGCAAAAGATCAACAAGGAAATAAAGACTTTAAATGACACACTAGACCAAATGGACTTCACAGATATATTCAGAATATTCCATCCCAAAGCAACAAAATACACATTCTTCTCTAGTGCCTTGGAACATTCTCCAGAATAGATCACATCTTAGGTCACAAATCAGGCTTCAACCAGTACCAAAAGATTGGGATCATTCCCTGCATATTTTCAACCACAATGCTTTGACACTAGAACTCAATCACAAGAGGAAATTCGGAAAGAACTCAAATACATGGAAGCTAAAGAACATCCTACTAAAGAATGAATGGGTCAACCAGCAAATTAAAGAAGAATTAAAAAAATTCATGGAAACCAATGAAAATGAAAACACAACCGTTCAAAATCTTTGGGATGCAGCAAAGGCGGTCCTAAGAAAATATATAGCAATACAGGCTTTTCTCAAGAAACAAGAAAGGTCTGAAATACACAACCTAACCCTACACCTCAAGCATCTGGAGAAAGGACAGCAAATAAAGCCTAAAGCCAGCAAGAGAAGAGAAATGATAAAGATCAGAGCAGAAATTAATGAACTAGAAACCAAAAGAACAGTAGAACAGATCAACGGAACTAAGAGCTGGTTCTTTGAAAGAATTAACAAGACTGATAAACCCCTGGCCAGACTGATCAAAAAGAAAAGAGAAATGACCGAAATAGATAAAATCATGAATGAAAGAGGAGAGATCACAACAAACACCAAGAAATACAAACAATTATAAGGACATATTATGAGCAACTCTATGCCAGCAAATTAGATAATCTGGAAGAAATAGATGCATTCCTAGAGATGTGTCAACTACGAAACTGAACCAGGAAGAAATAGAAAACCTGAACAGACCTATAACCACTAAGGAAATTCAAGCAGTAATCAAAAATCTCCCAGCAAACCAGAGCCCCGGACCAGACGGCTTCCCAGGGGAATTCTACCAAACATTTAAAGAATAATACCTATTCTCTGAGACTGTTCCAAAAAATAGAAATGGAAGGAAAACTTCCAAACTCGTTTTAGGAGGCCACAATTACCTTGATCCCAAAACCAGACAAAGACCCCATCAAAAAGGAGAATTACAGACCAATATCCTTGATGAACATGGATGCAAAAATTCTCACCAAAATACTAGCCAATTGGATCCAACAATATATTAAAAGGATTATTCACCACGACCAAGTGGGATTTATTCCTGGGCTCCAAGGTTGGATCAACATCTGCAAATCAATCAGTGTGGTACAATATATTAATAAAAGAAATAACAAGAACCATATGATCCTCTCAATAGATGCAGAAAAAGCATTTGGCAAAGTACAGCATCCTTTCTTGATCAAAACTTTTCAGAGTATAGGGATAGAGGGTACATACCTCAATATCATAAAAGCCATCTATGAAAAACCTACAACATATATCATTCTCAATGGGGAAAAACTGAGTGCTTTCCCTCTAAGGTCAGGAATATGGCAGGGATGTCCACTATCACCACTGCTATTCAACATAGTATTAGAAGTCCTAGCCACAGCAATCAGACAACAGAAAGAAATTAAAGGCATCTAAATGAGCAAAGAAGAATTCAAACTCTCACTCTTTGCAGATGATATGATACTGTATGTGGAAAACCCAAAAGACTCCACCCCAAAACTGCTAGAACTCATACAGGAATTCAGTCAAGTAGCAGGCTATAAAATCAATGTACAAAAATCAATGGCATTCCTATACACCAAAACAACAAGACAAAAGAAAGAGAAATTAAGGAGTCGATCCCATTTACAACTGCACCCAAAACCATAAGATACCTAGGAATAAATCTTACCAAAGTGGCAAAGAATCTGTACTCAGAAAACTATAAAATATGAAAGAAATTGAGGAAGACACAAAGAAATGGAAAAACGTTCCATGCTCATGGATTCGAAGAACAAATATTGTGAAGATGTCAAAGCTACATAGAGCAATCTACACATTTAATGCACTCCCTATCAAAATACCATCCACTTTTTTCAAAGAAATGGAACATATAATCCTAAAATTTGTATGGAACCAGAAAAGACCCCGAATAGCCAGACGAATGTTGAAAAAGAAAAGCAAAGCTGATGGCACCACAATTCCGGACTTCAAGCTCTATTACAAAGCTGTCATCATCAAGACAGTATGGTACTGGCACAAAAACAGACACAGATCACTGGAACAGAATAGAGAACCCAGAACTGGACCCTCAACTCTATGGTTAACTAACCTTCAACAAAGCAGTAAAGAATGTCCAATGGAAAAAGACAGTCTGTTCAACAAATGGTGTTGGGAAAATTGGAAAGCCACATGCAGAAGAATGAAACTGGACCATTTCCTTACACCACACACAAAAATAGACTCAAAATGGTTGAAAGATCTAAATGTGAGACAGGAGTCCATCAAAATCCTTGAGAACATAGGCAGCAACCTCTTCGACCTCAGCCGCAGCAACTTCCTCCTAGAAACATCACCAAGGGCAAGGGTAGCAAGGGCAAAAATGAACTTTTGGGACTTCATCAAGATATAAATCTTTTGCACAGCAAAAGAAACAGTCAACAAAAACAAAAGACAACCTACAATATGGGAGAAGATATTTTCAAATGACATATCAGATGATGGGTTAGTATCCAAAAACGATAAAGAACTTATTAAACTCAACACCCAAAGAACTAATAATCCAATCAAGAAATAGGCAGAAGACATGAACAGACATTTTTCCAAAGAAGACATCCAAATGGCCAACAGACACATGAAAAAGTGCTCAACATCGCTCAGCATCAGGGAAATCCAAATCAAAACCTCAATGAAATATCACCTCACACCAGTCAGAATGGCTAAAATTCACAAGTCAGGAAACAACAGATGTTGGTAGGGATGTGGAGAAAGGGGAACCCTCCTCCACTGTTGGTGGGAATGCAAGCTGGTGCAGCCATTCTGGAAAACAGTATGGAGGGTCCTCAAAAAGTTGAAAATAGAGCTACCATATGATTCAGCAATTGCACTACTGGGTGTTTGCCCCAAAGATACATATGTAGGGATCTGAAGGGGTACGTGCACCCCGATGTTTATAGCAGCAATGTCCACAGTAGCCAAACTATGGAAAGAGCCAAGACGTCCATCAACAGATGAATGGATAAAGAAGTGGTATATATATATACAATGGAATATTATGCAGCCATCAAAAGGAATGAAATCTTGCCATTTGCCACGGATGTGGATGGAACTGGAGGGTATTATGCTGAGTGAAATAAGTCAATCAGTGGAAAGCATGTATCATATGACCTCACTGATATGAAGAATTCTTAATCTCAGGAAACAAACTGAGGGTGCTGGAGTGGTGGAGGGTGGGAGGGATGGGGTGGCTGGGTGATAGACACTGGGGAGTGTATGTGCTATGGTGAGTGCTGTGAACTGTGTAATACTGTTGAATCACAGACCTGTACCTCTGAAACAAATAATACATTAGATGTTTAAAAAAAAAAAAGAAGAAGATAGCAGGAAAGGATAAATGAAGGGGGGGAAATCGGAGGGAGAGAAAAACCATGAGAGACTATGGACTCTGTGAAACAACCTGAGGGTTCTAGAGGGGAGGGGGCTGGAGGGATGGGTTCGCCTAGTGATGGGTATTAAAGAGGGCACGTACTGCATGGAGCACTGGGTGTTATACACAAACAATGAATCATGGAACACTACATCAAAAACTAATGATATAATGTATGGTGATTAGCATAACATAACAAAAAAAATTAAAAAAGATCTTATTTATGTGTAGAATCTAAAATAAATAAATTAATAAGAAATCATTTTCTTTTTCAAAAATAATTTATTCAGTTGAGAGAGAGAAGATGTGAGTGGGGAAGGGGAAGAGGGAGAGAATCTTCTAACAGACTCCCCGCTGAGCATGGAGTCCAATGTGGGACTGGCTCTTACAACCCATGAGATCTTGACCTGAGGTGAAACCAAAAGTCCAATGCCTAACCGACTGAGCCACCCAGGCATCCCAAGAAATATGTTCATATTTATCTGATGTATTTACTGTGGACTTCAATGATTATCATATACTTGAAAGACATATAACTGGAAAGACAGAGAAAGTATATAAGGACAAATATTCTAAATTAGGCATCAGTGGTAGCAAGCAGAATATTATTCTTCTCATGGTAACATTCCACATCCTCACCACCATCCGGGATAATATGGATATTGGGGGGTATGACAGTTTAAAGAAATTTAGGAAGATTTGTAAAATATGTTTTCAAAGAAGACATTATAAAATATACTTCCTGGAAAGAAAGTTGAGGTATTCTATCATCTACCTAATGAGGTATTACTGTCTTCATTGTTATATTCAATGTTGTTTTAATCCATCAGACTTTTCTTTTAAGTCAGGTCAATAACAGGTATAGCCAGGGCCAAAGGTAACTCCTGCTAAGGGTAACAAATTAATATATCCTGTTCCCCAAACTTAGCCCCAAGCCACATTGTTCAATTTCCTGAATTAGAAGCCGGTGAGTCATTGTGGCCCCTTTCTTCTCAGTGTGACTGACTCTCTCACCAAGATCTTTGAGGTTGTCCTTACTCCTGAGTTTTTCAGTGGTTGTCAATTCCCCACTGACGTGATGATAATTTCACCCCCTGATTATTTCTCACCCAAACTGCCATAACTAGGTAGCTAAATTCTCTGGCTCTGGTGTAACATGAATTATTTATTTAAACTGATCACAAAAAGAAATCATATAAAAAACTGATCACAAAATTCTCTTTCTGTAATATGAACTGGATCATTTGCAATTTGTTTTTTATTTTTCAAAATCAGATATGGTTGACATTATTGTATTCTGAAGAGTTATGTTTTAAAAATAGTATATGTTTTTGGAGATCATTTGAGTAGAGACTTAAAAATCTCCCATGATTTACCCTATTTTTAGCATTCCTCAACTCAGTTTTGTATATGATGAAAGGAACAAATCCCTATATATTAATTTATGAAAATCATAAGAGAGATTAGAACTAGATGTGGAGGATGTTATATTACTTCTTTTATGTGAGTTATATAAGTCATAAATGTGGATGAGGTCACTCAGAAAAATATGGGAAGTTAGGTCATAACTGGACAAATGTGAAATTTTAAGACCAGCTCTGGTGGACATTGCCAACTATCCTGCAATATGCATTCTCTTCTTCTTTAAAATACGTTTCTTCCTACTATCTTCTTCTATTGTTTAACATATAATGTATTATTTGTTTCAGACGGACGGGTCTGTGATTCAACAGTCTTACACAATTCACAGCGCTCACCATAGCACATACCCTCCCCAGTGTCTATCACCCAGCCCCCCCATCCCTCCCACCCCCCACCACCCACCACTCCAGCACCCTCAGTTTGTTTCCTGAGATTAAGAATTCCTCATATCAGTGAGATCATATGAAGGGGGGGATATTCAGAAGGGGAGACGAACCATGAGAGACTATGGACTCTGAGAAACAAACTGAGGGTTCTAGAGGTTCTAGAGGTTCTAGAGGTCCAGTGTTATACACAAACAATGAATCATGGAACACTACATCAAAAACTAATGATGCAATGTATGGTGATTAACATAACATAATAAAATGAAAAAAAAAAACGTTTCAACAAAGCAGTTACCTATTCATATCTAAAACTACATTTCTCTATCTCCTTTGCAGCTAGGTATAGACATGTGACTAAATTATGACCAATGGACTGTAAGTAGAAAAGATATGTGTAATTCACACATTAGTTCACTAAAAAGAAATTTGCTTGTTCTTTTACATTCTCTCTTTATTCCTTCCCACTAGCTGGAATGTAGAAATAATGATTAGCAATTCAGACAAAAAACATCGATGGGATATAGTAAAATAAGAAGATAAAACTGAGGAGCTGAATATCCTTTGGGAAGACTTGCCTATCCACACTAGACCACCACCAAACTCTAAACCATTCTACGAAGAAGAAACAAACTTCCAGCTCATTGAGCCAATGTATTTGGGCCTCTCTGTTAGTGCAGCTTAGCCTGGACTTGATCAAAAGCAACATTCATATGAAAAGAAAAAACTTGATGAAGAGTTGAACATTCAGGAAACTGTGGGAATCAAACTAGAATGCTCTCATGAAAGCCAATGGAGAACAGAATTATACTAAGGGAGCAGTGTTCAGTAGTACCAAATAATGAAGAGATGTTACATGAGATAAAATATTGCAAGTATATAGAGATACTGGTGAGATAAGGAAACTAAGGAAGAACCTGTTAAAAATTAGGGAAACTTCTGTGGGGGAATGGTAGTTAATAAGAAACACAGAAATGTAGAAAGAGTATCAAAATTGAAGGCACAAAATAAATTAGAAACTACGAATACAGAAAACGACCTATCTGAAGAGTATCTTAATTTTCTCTTGAAATACTCAGCAGCCTAAATGTTAAAGCCAAGATTGTGGGAGAATATCAGGAGCTTTCTGACTCCACCAGGCAGTTAGTTGTATATCAGAGGACAATAAATCAAAGAAGCTAAAGAATCAGGTTCTGGATTTAAATCTTAGCACTTAATTGCTTTGTAATTTTGATAAATTATTTACCTTCCTTAATTGTCAGTTTCTGACAATTCTGTGAAATGTGGATAACACAGTATCTGGTGATTATAATCAACCTCACTCTGGTAAAAAACAACTTCAACTCTCAGTGGCTTAAAATAAAAAACAGTCGTCATGGACCTGCAGGATGCCTAGGACCCTGCTCTACTTGGATCTGATCATCTTGGCCAGGCTCCACTGGGCTTGATTCTAGGCTGTGGTCAGCTTCAGGTCTTTTCCAGATGGTTTTCCTGTCCAGAATCCAGACTGAAGAAACAACCACTATTTGAGGCATGTTCTCAAAAGCAGAAGGTCTAAAGCCCAAGCAGAAATGTGTCATACCTCAGAAAAGCTTTTACTAGGATGTGGCATTCTTTGCAGTTTTACATTCCATTTGCCAAAGTAGGTCACGGGGAAAGGAATAATAAATATAGCTGGCACATGCCGTACTCGGTTAATGCTAGGTGATTTTATTTTTAGTACTGTTATTTATAATAATTTATTTAATATATTTATTTGTACTGACAGACAATGGGCTCTATGTGAAAGGATGCAAAACAAAAGAAAACTGATAAGTTTCCCTATTGTTGGCTAAAAAATCGTCCTCACCTGAAGAGTTTCCAGACAGGATAAGCATTTTTGTCTGTGGAGAGTTAAGAAAACAGAAAAACAACTGGGAATAGTTTCTCCATTTTGAGAATGAGATGAAGTATTTATGAAGAAAGAGAAACTTCAGAAACCTACCTTCTTCTATTGGGTAGTTAGAGAAAGGAGGAAATCTTAGAGGAATTAATTAATTGAAAGGATAAAAGAATTATTTTTAAAGGATTTTTTAAAATTAATTTGAACTTCACACAAACATCACTGAAATGTATTTCCTCAAATTTTGTGTATTTATCTTTATTTTCATTAGTCCTATTTATATTTTATAATTTTCCAAGATATGTTCTGTCCTTCCCAAATTCTTTACATCATCATCACAAACTTTGCCTGTTTAAACAATTATGCAGAACTCCAGCATAGTATAGAAGATGTAATGGGATCTGGAAGAACACATATTCCTTTCACATCCAAATATGGGTTGTGTGAGGCCCACATATTGGTACTATCAGATTGGTGCCTCATCATAAATATTTTCTGTCAAATATATTTTCTCTTAGTTGATATGGAGTACTTTAAGGAACAACTCACAGGGTAAATATTTTTATGTAAATTCAAGCATTTCATTTCTGAAAAAAATCAGCTTTTCCTTGTGAAATAATTTGCCAACCCATTTCTTAGAAACAGAGAATGAGTGTTTTTGACAAGTGCATCTTAAATTATTAAGTGTTGTTAGATACTAATTAATAAAACTATTAAATTTGACATCATCATTACATTGAATACCAATTAACATAGTGTCAATTAACACAATGTCAGTTAACACAAATGCTAATAATGGTTTACCCATTTAGAGTAAATTAACATTTGTATTTAATAATCACTTGTTGCATGTATGTAATCAGTAAAATTAATTGGCAGAAAAGCAATTACATATATGACATATAGTTACTATATATGTAGTTATAGCAATTTATCTATAATCTGTCTTTTATCTCTAGCTTTAGAACAAAACTGAGTGAATAGAAGGTTAATTTCCGATAGATTTAATCTTACACAAAAAGCCAATAAAATACTTTGGCCCAAGTGTACTTAGATAATAAAAATTTGCCCTAATGATGAGCTCATCTTTTGGGGCACATACTTGCTTTGGCTTTCATGATTTCCCATCTTCCAAGTCAATGCTGTCATGCTTTTCCTTGGCTTCCACATGTCCAGGGCAGAACTCATATAGATTTGTTTTCCTGTGATTTAACCCAGGCTGTTCAAGTCTATCAGTAAATCTCCTTTTCCATATGTTTTCTAAACTCTTTTATAAGCTGATCCTAGTTCATTCTTTTCTCCGAGTCATTTTAAAAAATCAAAATATATATAAATTTTATAACTCAATTTCCTCTGTATTAATGTATTTTCAGACTATAATTCAAATACTGGTACAGATGCTTCAACATCACTTAAAAAATGCCACTTTTGAATTCAAAATCTGTCTTCCTAAATATTACCTATAATGTCTTTGGACATCTTTTTTCCCAAGGGACCCCTGAATCCAGTGGAAATGACAGCCAAGTTCAAACTAAAATCCAATGCTGTATTTTAAGCTGAAAAGTAAAATAAAATAGAATTCCCATGGATAGAACATGAACATTATAGACAGACTGACGTGGGTTCAGACAGCAGTTGAACCACATTCTAGTTAGATGGCTGTAATCAAAATTTTAAAACAAGTCTCAGTTTTCTCACCTGTAAGATGGGTCTGATATGATAGATATTATATCAGCATTTGAACTTATATCAGGTCTTTTAATTAAGAATCACCTTATTAACTATAGAAAAATTATGAGTTGTTTATAAACTAATTTAAACACTATCAGAAAATATACCATGACAGATGTGTAATTGTCAAATCTGCATTGGATTGTGTTTTTGGAGATTGGACAACAAGACTGAGAATAGGTCAAGATTTAGGTTCTTTCTTGTAAATTCAGAGCCCTTTCTTAAACCCTCTAAACTTTAGAGTCTAAAGCCCCTTCTCTCCCAAGCTGCTCTCACATCATCCTATTTTTTTTTTCCTTCAGAACTCTACCATCTACAAGCCTTTCTTCACTTGCCCAGAGAATCATTTTCTGTCTCCCCCACTAGAGGGACCAGACAAGTCATGGCGTAGAGTAGACAGACATCCAATACATATTTGCTGACACAATGAATCGTCTGTGTCTTGAAGGGAGATCCAATTTTTTTTCTTAAGTTTGTGAATTGAGCCAGACACCACCTGGACTTTACAAGTGTCCGGTTGTTCAAATAATCTGTATTTGTTACACAAAATGGAAAGAATATAAAATAAATTCTTATAAAGAACTGTTAGTGCTGTGAGTGGTTTACACAAGAAAGTGAAAGTTATTTTGTCTTTTGGGACTTGATGCATTTTGCATGGATTTCATCATTTTTATGTTGTATTGGCTTAAGCTATTTTCATGACTTTATGGGCTTGCGAAGAACCGCTACATTTAACTTTTTGAGGTAGATATTTATGCTACTGCAATGATTTCCAGAAACTGCATTTTTTATGTATTTATGTACTTATTTATTTATTTATTTGAGAGAGAAAGAGAGAGAGAGAGTGCATGCGAGCAGGGGGAGGGGCAAAGGGAGATAGAGAGAGAATCCCAAGTAGGCTCCTCGCTCAGTCTAGAGCCCAACTCGGGGCTGGTCTCAGGACCCTGAGATCATGATCTGAGCCAAAATTAAAAGTCTGTCGCTTAACCAACTTAACCACCTAGGTCACACCCCTCCAGAAACTGCATTCTGATTGACTGAAAAATGCCAATAAATGTGGGTGTAAGTTTTGCCTGAATAAAGAAAGAGGACTGGTACACTTCGAAGAGTAAATAAAAGTAAGCTCTCCACTCTCAACCTTCTGCTTCCCTCCCTGCCCACCCTCCCCACCTCCTTACCACCTCCCCTGTAAATTCCTGGCTGAATAAAAGTTGGAAGGAATAGAAGGCATGCTTTCATGATAGTCATTTTTATCATGTTTACCCGAAAGAGCTTGAGAAATTGAGATGGATACTAACACTTTATTAATGAAGTAATCATCATTTAAAATTCTTTAACGGTCACAAATCCTGAAATATACTGTATCCCAAATTAAGTCATATATTAATATTTTATTCAATTCCATTAAAACTGATTATAATTCTTTGTAACATACCTAAGCAATTGCTCTTATTTCTTACAATTCCTAAATCAGTGCAGCTGCAACTCCGCACACTTATTAGTATCCCCTTAGCTAATTCTTACCATGCTATGTATATTTAGATTTTCTCATCTTTCTGAATAAATCAACCCCACTTATCCCTTCATTATATTTCTCTAATATTTATGAATTTCGTCCATTTTTCCACACATTTAATTTTTTTAGGAACTCAAAGAATTCATCAAGACTTATAATTTCTTCTTTACTAAATGCAATATATTTTTCTTTGCAATCTGGATTAAGGTGCGGCTCTTTTTTTAAGATTTTATTTATTTATTTGACAGAGAGAGACACAGCAAGAGAGGGGACACAAGCAGGGGGAGTGGGAGAGGGAGAAGCCGGCTTCCCGCTGAGCAGGGAACCCGATGCAGGACTTTATCCCAGGACCCTGAGATCATGATCTGAGCTGAAGACAGACGCTTAACAACTGAGCCACCCAGGCACCCCATGGTGTGGCTTTTTTTGTTTCAATTCTGTTCCTATAAGTGAAACCTTAAATGATGCCCTTATAACTGGAAGATTTTAGGCATTTTTAATTTCTAGGTTTTTATTTCATGAACCTACTACTCATTTGCCTCCACTTAAGTATCCAGTGCTTGAATACAGTACTAAGTGCTCAGTTAAGATTTTTTGTATGTGAACTATTTGATACTAAAGCCTAGTCCACCTAAAAACTTTCTCCATCTGTATTATAGCAGAGATGACTAACAGTTCCATAGAGTGCTTGGCACAATAAAAAACAACTAAAAGGACCAGAAGATATCACACCAGAGATAAAAATTGGACACAAAAACTTCCAGAGAGAAACAAATATGTCAACTACAATAAAACAAGGATCAAATGGCATGAGATTGAGCAATAATAACACTAGATATTAGAAGACAACAAAATAAAACTTCCACACATCTGAGGGTCATGATTTTTATCCTAAATTTCTATACCTAGAAAAACTATAAGTTAATTTTGAGGATATAATTAAGGCATCTTCATAAATGTGAAGACTAGGAATATTTATTTCCCATTTGTACCTTCTTAGAATGTGCCCCAGCAAAACAAAGTAGTGAAAACATGTAACCCAGGAAGAAAAAGTAATGCATCAGGAAAATATAGAAAGGAAGTGGTCTTTGCATCAAAGGAAGCCTAGAAATTGATCAGCCATATTGGAGCAGGAGCCTTCTGGAAAAAATGGTTACTCACAGATTACCTTATGCATAAAAATGCTCGTGAAAACATTAAAATATAGTAATGGAAATTAAGGGCAAGAAAATAGCAAAGCACTTAAAAAGTCTGGTGTAGGGAGGATGTTGATATAATTACATTAAAATACTTAAATTTGCTGAGTGCCTGGATGGCTCAGTCAGTTGATCCTTTGACTCTTGATTTTGGCTCAGGTCATGATTTCAGGGTCATGGGATCAAGCCCCGCATCAGGCTCTGTGCTCAGTGCAGAGTCTGCTTGAGATTTTCTCTCTCCCTCTCCCCTCAGCTTGGTTGCTTTCTCTAAATAAATAAATAAATAAATAAATAAATAAATAAATAAAATCTTAAAAAAATTTAAATACTTAAATTTGCAATAAGCAGTATATACATTTGTATATATAAATTATATATATGAATATTTTATACATAATATATTTAAAGTTATATGGGAAATGATAGAGTTAAAACTGCCTCTCGTAAAATGAGAAATCAGTCTCTAATTTTTAACTTCCATAAATCAAGAAAAAACAATATTAATACCTTATAAGAAGAAGGCTTTGGAGTGCAAAGCTAGAGGAAGTAGTATGGTAGAAAACTGCGGGTTTTCTTTATTATCCTTTTGGGAGTAGTAGGAGGCAGAATTCCAAGATGAGCCCAAATGTCCCTCACCTTTATGTTATCTCTCGGGCAGAACTTGTGAATATGATGGAACATCTCTCTCACAATTCTGTTATATGGAAAAGGGGATTTTGCATGTTTAAAGATTTGGAATTGGCCCGTGGTTAGGGGTTGAAAATGTTTTGAAGAGCATAAGAAACCCCTTAGATTAGGTTGTCTAAAACAAACTGTTAGTTGGAATATGTATTTTAAATGTGCTACCAGTGAAGTTTCAGAAGGGCACGAGGAACACGAAGAAGAAATACTAAATCACCTTAGAGAGAGTCTATATCTCTGGGTATAGACTGTTGGTAAAAATCTGGGAGGACACAGTTGACAAAGGCTCAAAAGGAAGTAAAATAGTAAGGACTGAAAACCAGAGGACAGGGTATCCTTGTTATGTGGTAACAAAGCTCAGTCAAATTGTCTACTATGTTGATGTGGGAAGCAGAACTTGCCAGTGATAAATCTGAATACCGAGCTAAGGAAATTTCCAAATAAAGTGTTAAAGGGATGGCGTGGTTTCTTTTGTTGCTCAAAGTAAAATATAAGAAAAATAGAGATATATAGAAGGAAGAACTGTTAAACAAAAAGGAAATCAGTATGTCATGATTTAGAAAATTCTCAGTCTATCCGTATGGCAAATTAAGTTGGCTGCTCTAAATGACATATAAAAGTAAATGAAGGTGTCAACTGTATAGCCTTTTGCTAAAAAGTCAGAAAGATCCTAATGTCTGTGTGTACTGTCATGCATAGAATCTCTCAAGAGATTAAGGCTGTTCTTCACAGACCTTCTCAATCCAAGGAGAGGCCCTTTAAGAAGTTAAGGTCATTGTCCTCAGCCATCTCAGTAGGAGGTCAAGATAAAGAAAAAAGTATCCCCATAACATTTGTTTGTGTGGCTTTCTTTCAATGGATTAAAACTCGGTAAAGTTTAAAGAAAAAAAAAAACTGAAGCATTTTGTGAAATTTTTATCAGTAGAAACACTGCCAACTTGAAATTAAAAGGAAAGAGAGTACAAGGTAAAGGGGGGGCTGTTTGATCCCCCAAATCTACCGGCAGCAAACAGGTTGATAAAACTACTGTCGCTCCCCCCACCATCCTCCGTCTTGCTTTCTGTGGTTTCACTTTCTGCAGTTTCTGTTACCTGTGGTCCCCTGCAGTCTGGAAGCAGGGGATCCTCCCTCTGACGTGTTGTCAGAAGGCCAATAGTACCCTAAGGCTTGGGTAATTCCCCTCAATTCACTTCAACACACAGGCATTTTGTCTACATCATCGCAAAAAAGGTGAGAACAGCCCAGAAGGATATTTTGGGAGAGAGAGAGAGAGAGAAGAACAACATTCACACAATTTTATTACAATATATTGTTATAATTGTTCTATTGTATTAGTTATTGTTACTAATCTCTTACTGTGTCTAATTTAGAAATTAAACTTTGTCACAGGTGTGTATTTATAGGAAAAAACATAGTAATTAGGGGTCAGTGCTCTCCACAGTCTCTGGCATCCACTGGGGGTCTTGAAACGCATGGCCAATAGATAAAGGGGGGGCTACCATACTCAATTGCAAACAGTTGTTACTGTTCATGAGTAAGGAATGATGCTCTAGAAGGTGTAGCCGACAGTACAGAGGGAGGAGAGAGAAGCCAGGAGGACGGAGCAAAGAGTCACAGAGAAGGATTACTCCCAGCCTTTTGGAGGGGTGCAGGACGAGATACTCCAAAATGTGCCACTTTGGCACGAAGATTATTTCAAGTTAAAAGTAATCAAAACCCGGCAGGTGCAGGAAAAGCTCTCTGCATAAATTTACATTGAAAAGGAGAGCCTGCAAGGGGAAGAGAAGTATTAACAGAGACCCCCTTTTACCTAAGAAACTCATGAGCATAAAAGGGCAACGTTTGTTTTTCCAAGCATCTCCTTTCACCTTCTTGCTAATGGTCTTTCTCCCCTTTGTATCTTCAGGCCCTACCCCTGCCTTAGTTCATACAAGCTTCTTGTTGCCTCATTGTCTTTGGAAGTTCATGTCTGTGGGGATTCCCCATACATATGCCTATAAAATTTGACTTTCTCCTCGTAATCTGTCTCATGTCAATTTGATCCTAAGTCCAGCTAGAAAGACCACAGGGCAGAGGAGGGCCTTCTTCATCTCCGATACCTTGAAGCCTAATCAAGGAACTCCAGCTAGAGTTTACTCAACTGGATTTCAAAACTGCTTTGGACTGGTAAATCTTTTTCCTTCTATTTACCCACTTTTTAAGCCAGAATATCTACTACTATTATCTTACACCTGTACACCATGGTATGTTGAAATCTGGGGAGCAGAAATTTGTGTTAATTTCACCAGTTCACAGATTAAAAAGAATTGTGCCCCAGAATGGACAACACACAAGTACCTCATCCAAGCTGGGTTTCCATATCATAGATGACTAGATCCAGATTTAGATGAAAAGATTTTGAACTGAGCTGATCCTGTCATGAGGATCTTTTTGAAGACCTACAGCTGGAGTCAATACATTTTGCTTGTATGACAGTATGGAATGTCAGGGATCAGAGAACTAAAAGGGATTAACTGATATCTTTATAACAGTAAGTCCTCTCATCCAAGAGTATGAAATGTCTCCAAAAATTTTATTAAAGTTTTCAAATTCTGTACCTAAGGCTTGTATCTTTAGGATTAAGTTCATTTCCATATACTTTACAGAGAATTTGTTGGTTTAATTGTCATTTGAATGGCATCTTAATGTTTATTATATTCTATCATTTATTAATTGTTTATACAGAAAGATGTTAACAAGATTGATAAATGAATCTTATTACAGTAACTTTCTTAACCTGGCTTATTAGTTTTTACCATGTACGGGTTGGTTTTAAAGGTTTTCCTAACTATAAGGTCAGATCATTTGGAAATAATGAGTTTTATCTTCTTTTACTCTTTACATCACTTTTTTGCTTTTTCTTTCTCCAAAACATTGGCCAAGACCTTCATTCCTAGGTTTAACAGTGGTGATAGATATGAGGATCTTTTCTTCTATTCCTGGGAAAAAAATACAAACCTCAATTTTAAATACAAAGTTCTCAGCTGTTTGGGGGGGGGTCTATAAATGTAACCAAGTTAAGAGCTTGCCCTACTTTTCAGAGTTTTCTAATTGTTTTTCTAAAAAATAGGTGGGTACTGAATTTTCCAAATTCTTGATAACTGAGATAATCATACCTGTCAATATTAATGTGGGGAATATGACATTGAATCACTTTCAGAGGTTGAACTCTCCTTGTCTTCCTAAGGGGAAAAAACCTTCTTGATCAAGACTTACATCTATTAATTGTTAATACTTAATTTAAGATTTAGTATTTTATTTTATAACTAAAGAGTCTGTTGACTTTTTCACTTTTTTTTCTTCTGAAACAAACTAAATAAGGTGGCAATTGATTATTCATTAAAAATGTGTTAGAACACACATAATAAAAACCTGCAAGGGTATTTTTACAATTATTCAAATTTCTTTCATACTTATCTAATAAATTTTGTTTGACCCACTTAGCATGTTTATTATACAATATCTCCTTTCATCCATATAGTTGTTTTTAAAGCACAATAACATTACATTTTCTTTGTATCTGCACTTATTCAAACTTTTTAATTCTCTATTTGGTTCATTTTTATTTTTTCACTCTTTTGCTTTGATCCATTTTGCCAAAACCCAGTGCCCTTCATTGACTGTTTAAAAAAAACTTTAAAAACTTTTTTTCTTTAGTGCTGCTCATATTCTCTATTTCACCGATTGTTGCACGTTTATTATTCCTCTAGTTTGCCTTTTGTTTGTGCCTTTTTCAATTTCCTGAGTTAAATGATAAGATTGTTTGCTTAATTGGTTTGCTTATTATTTTTGTTTCCTGAAAAAAAAATGCATGTAAAGCCATAAAATTCCCTCTAAGAACTGTATTCACTTTTTTCACAAAATTTTTCATCATAATATTTTCATTGCCCATTAGTTCTGTTATGCAAACTATTTTAGAATTTCCTTTACAGCTTAAAGTTTATTTAGTAATATGTTAATTCCAAATATAAAGAATACAGTTAGCTCTATTTTATTTAATAATATCAAAGATGATTGCATTTTAGTAAAAAAAAATGTTCTGGTGGCATTCACCTTCTGGAAATTTTAATAGAAGTTCAATATTTTAAAAGCTCAATTTTTTAAAAGCTCTCTATGTGTTCAAGAAGAATTTGTATTCTGTATTGAGATCAGAGGGAAAAAAGTCTTTTATCTTAAATTTTCCAACTCACTCATTTTTTTTTCTTTTTTCTAGCAGGAGTACTTGATACATGGCTTAGTTTGAAATCAGTAACTTGTTGCACAGCTATTCATTCTGCCATTTATCATATATACTGCAGCATTTATTTAATTATATTTCTCACAGCAAATATGCGCTGTTACTACTTTTCAAAATAACTTCCTGCTCATGTATTATAAATATAGCTATTTTTTTAAGTAGATCAGTAATATTTATTTTACATTATTGATCTGTCTGTATCATGGTTCTTCTGCAGTCTACTTTAACATATAAAAATTCATTTGGAAGTGTCCTTTATCTCTAGCCCCCAAGATCTATGTTAGCAATCATCCTCCAAACATATGACCCACCAACATACATCTGAAGGGTTTCATGACTAATATTTTACTAGGTGGTAGCAAATGACTTTTTCTTAACCATAGCTAGCCCCCTGGAGGTCCTGGAAACCTTGCTTCCAAAATTCCTTAAAGACTTGCCCTATCCCTAAGCCCCTCCCGACTTGAAAGTATACAGTGGTCCACTCCCCATGACCCCATTGCAGCTCTTCTGCCCACCGGTCCTGTCCCGGTGCTTTCATAAAACCATCTTTTTGCACCCAAGACATTCCAAGAATTCTTTCTTGGCCATCAGCTCTGAACCCTAACATCTTTCCTACATCAGATATATTTTGTTCAGTGTCCTCTTTTAGATTGTGTTTTATTTTTCCAGCCTCTGGTCTTTTTGATCTCTGATTTTTTATTGCCCTTAAGAGTAAAGTTCAGGGATGACCAATGTGTCTGAATCCTCCATATGTCTCTAAAGAGAATTGAGAGAAATTGCTCAAGAGCTCATCAGCTGTGACTGCTCCCCTGGCTGTCAGTCCACCATACAGTCTAACTCAGGGATTTAGACTACTAGAAATAGGCAGCTACGGAAGAGGAAATTCCCTTAATTTGGAATCCAGCAGCCACTGAAGGAGACAGGGCGTATTAACAGGGAGAAGTTGGAGAAGAGAACCCCAGAAGGCAGATGATCTGCCCACACTGATTTCATCAAATCCTCAGTAGGGTTGTTTTGTTACCCGAAATAACCTCACGGGCATTGAGCTCTCCACGGGACCTAGAGGGGTAGTGATTGTCCCACAGCAGTGGGGAAGGGGGTCATATCAGATCTTTCAAAGCTTCCCTCCCAACTCTGCTCCCTCTAAAACTTCTAGTGAAGACTGGCCCCAGGCTGTAGCTCCAAGGAAAGTCTATAGACCCCTACAGCAGTTCACGTCAACTTTCAGGTTCTCCAAATATTTCTCAGAACTTCTTAGTTCATGCTTCTGATCCATAATTCTTTCTTGCTTTTGCAATTTCTAGAGTTGATCAGGAGAAAGCCTGCAGTGAATTTTATTTCCCATCTTACAAAGCAAAGAGGCTGAATTTTTGTCCTGAAGATTATGAGGAGTTTTATTTCTTTTTATTTTTTTTATTTATTTTTTTTAGAGAGAGAGAGAGAGAGAGCACTAGCAGGGAGGGGCAGAGGGAGAGAGAGAATCCCAAGCAGAATCCCGAAATCATGAACCTGAGACAAAATCAGGAGTCGGATGCTTAATTGACTGAGTCATGCAGGTGCCCCAAGATTATGAGGAGTTTTACAAGATTTTATATAGCAGAGTGACAAATTCAAGGTAACATATCAGGAATATCATCTAGTAGCTGTTTGCTGTAGGTTTTAGGTACAGGAGGGAGAATGGAAACTTCAGACAAGGAAACCAATTCGACTGAAGAGTTGCTAGATTTATCATAGACTTTTCAGGGAATGACTAGAGCTCTTTTTTTTTTTTTTTTTAAAGATTTTATTTATTTATTTGACAGAGAGAAACACAGCGAGAGAGGGAACACAAGCAGGGGGAGTGGGAGAGGGAGGAGCAGGCTTCCAGCAGAGCAGGCAGCCCGATGCAGGACTTGATCCCAGGACCCCAGGATCATGACCTGAGCCGAAGGCAGACGCTTAACGACTGAGCCACCCAGGTGCCCCAGAGCTCTTTAACTTTAAGAAGAGACTAGGATTCTTTTAACATTCATGCCTCAATAAAGAAAACAGGCAAAGGTTGGTAACATTTCCCAAAATAGCAAAAAAAGAAAAAGGGAAAACAATTGTCCAGAAGCTGAAGAACAGGATAGATAATAATTTTTGGTTTGGAATATTTGTGTTTAGATATCTATAAGTAATCTAAGTGTTGCCAATTAAGCTGGGGAGTGTCTGGGCCCTGGAGCCTCAACCCAGCCAGACCCAAAGTACTCCCCGAAGGTTCTCAGTCTTGTCACTAGAATGAATTCAGGACAGACATGCAGCACAGTGGACAAGTCACAAAAGCAGGAAAGTTTAATAAAGGAAAAAGTACAATCTCAAGACGTGGGGTGGCGGGTGGAGGAAGGGAGAGAGAGAGAGAATGAGAGAGGGAGGGAAGGAAAGACAGCTGCATTCCCTCTCCCACCCAACCCATCCCTGGGGTTTAGGTTTCTATCTTTTATCAGCAGTTGTTAACTAGGGGGCAGAATATACATTACCTGGGGTAGGGGAGCAGGGTTTCATGCTTTTTCTTCCTAATTTTCAGGAGTTTCCTGTCATGGCGTCTGCCAGCGTGAGCCTGTCTGCTATGATCCGGCTTCTTGAGGAGTGCTGCCAGGTCAGGCCTCTGACCTGCTTGATAGCTGGCCATGACTTCCTCATTGCTGACCTCCGGATATCCTGTTAGAACCTAACTGCTTATTCTAACATTTGTATCAGGTTTGCTATGGAGTAATAGAGTATAGGAAAGAAACCAGCAAGTGGTTATCGAAGACAAGGTCTTCCAGAATGTTTAATGCATGCATAATGTTTATGCAGTGGAGGGATAGAACTGTAACTCTTAAACTTTCTTGGATGTCTGAATCCCTGGTACATTAGAAGAGAAAGAAAGGAAGAAAGGATGGTGGGCAGGCAATAAAATACATGATTTAACCCCAAAGATTCTGATTTAGTTGTGCATCTGATCAGCTGGGCATCTTGATTTTTCTTTCAAAGTTTACAAAATGATCTTGATGTGCAATCAGATTTTGGAACCACTGGGGTAGAAGAATTTGCAACACAATGATTTTTAGGATTCATTCCTACCTAGTTTGTGGAACTGAGAACCCATTATATAATATTCCTCCACTAGATTCATACAATGAGAGATAGAAAAGAGGTTGAGAAAATAAGTTTTTCACAAACTCAAATGTAATATCTGTGGAATTGAGTGGTTCCTGCTGGGTTTTGATTTGTTTGTTGAATTGATTTATTGTCTGTTGATTGTTATTTGTTTTGGAAGAGCGCTGGTAGGTACTAGATCTAAGACTCTCAGAGGAAAGACAATGAGGAGGTAGCAGGGAGATAAGGGTTTCCCTGTTTTTCCGTGGACTTGTTGATGTTGATGTGTATGAAGTAAAGCCTGGGTAAAGTTTTGGAAATTTCGTTTACATATCTTGTACATTTTCATGTTTCATATACTCTGCTGTTAACATTTTTCCTCATTCCTAGATTTTGAAATCGTGTTTTTGTCTTCTTCTAATTTTGTATTATTATTTTACAGTAAAATCAGGAGAAACTACCATTGGGTTGCTAAATTATGCCATTTTAATAAGAAAAACTAAGAACTGACTTGGGATTACCGTATTAGTCCCTCATCATTATCTTCACCTTTTATTTTTTTTATTTTTTTTATATTCACTTTTTAAATCTTTTGTTGTTTAGTGTCTCCTTCCCCCAGTTCCATTTTAATAAATCATCCCAGTTTCCTTGGCTTTTAAAATACAACTCAACAGAGTAAGCAGATTTTCTAATTTCCTCTGGAGTGCAAGTTATGCACCTTGCTTGTTTACATTCATTTCAGTATGAGCCAAGTACTTTGTTATCCTCTGTTTGTCAATAAGTAATTCAGCAAGGTCTTCTTCACTTCCAAGCTATCCACTTTACTTGCATTTTTCATGTTAATGACAGATTTTTCAAATGAGTTGAGGATTTAAGCCTTTTTTTGAGTCATTAATTTTACACTTCTCGTGATTTATTAACTGCTCTATATTCCTTGGTAATACTGACTCTAAGAATTAGGAATAAAAACCTGTCTTGTTGGGTTTTGCCTTGTAAACTTAACTAATGCTGTATTTCTCTTTCTTTCTTTCTTTCTTTCTTTTTCTTTCTTTCTTTCTTTCTTTCTTTCTTTCTTTCTTTCTTTCTTTCTTTCTTTATTTCTTTCTTTTCTTTTTTTCATTTAAGAGTGCTATAATTCATTGCTTTAATAATACTCAAGCTGGGAGAAAGTCAAAACCTTATTTTTTTAATATATACATTTTTAAATTAAGTAAACTTTTTTAAATTTTAGAATAACTGAAGTGTTTTTTTTTAACAACCAAAACACAAATATCTTTAAGTTCAGAATACCAAAAGATATTTTACCTCCTTCCTAAATTCTTGATTGTAATACTGTTTATTTATGCAGTATTAAAGAGGTTTTCAAATTTGAAAATACAGTCATAGCTCACATTTATTGTGGATTAACATGTTTAACATTTTATATGTGCAGTCACATTTTATTACAACAACCCAATGATATTATTGTCTGTTTGTCCAGATATAGAAACCAAGACACAGATTGGTTGTGTTATTTAGTCATGATAAAACAGGCATTAGGTATCCTTTGTTCAAATAAAATACAACCAAAAAACCAAATGTATAAAATATATTTAAAAATCCTACTTTTTTTTTTTTTAAAGAATATATATTCTAGAAGAATGCTTACTCGAACCTCACGGATACAGTTTCAAAATCCCCATGCTACATCATTCTGAACAATTAGGAATTGAAAATTCTCTGCTCTTTCTTTTAGCCATTTAGAGTAATATTTTCCCAAGATATAACTTTGTCACATAATCATTGATTTTAAAATTTAAAAGACTTATCATTTCCATTTTCTTAATGAACCTTTAAAAACATATTTCAGGTAAGTGTAGAAAAGAATCTGGGACAGGAAAAATGGCAAGCCTATACTTTGAGGGAAAAACATGATATGTAAACTTGCATCCATTAAGTATGTTGAATTGTTTCTACAAATTGTCACTTGTTATGTTAATTCTCTGAAGAGTCATGACATTTATCAGTTTCCAGGGATTTAATAAGTAGATTGGAAATAATAGCAAAAAAAAAATATTCATAGCAAATTCTAAGACACACATTCATTTGCAGTTCCTTTTCAGTTTCTTTCTTTTTCTTTTTTCTTTTTCTGAAAGTTACCTTGAAAACATTTTAAACTGTCTCTAGAAATATATCAAATGCCTGAATTTAATGAAAGGGGTTTTAAAAGTATACAACATTATGAATTTGCTCATTGTTTTCTGAGACATATTCAATTGCTTTTAGATAAAAGCAAAAAGAAATATCTGTTAGATATTTTGAGATAGAAATTTTGAGATTGAAAATTTTTGAGATAAAATTGTGTTTTATTTTTAAAATATCTATATTTATATGTTTGGATCTATGTTAATTTAAAAATAGTACCTTCCTTGACTTCAGTGAGAGTTGTGGAAAAACTTATGATTGTATTTGGAAGTATATCAGTACATGAACACATGCCTTGTTTTATCACTCACTTCTCAATTACTCTAAATAATTTATCTTCCATGCCAAATTTGCAATTAAATTTCTTTGTTTATAACCACTATGGATGTTCTTATGTGTATTTTATAGTTCTAATTCCTAAAAGAACAAAAAGAACAACAAAAAACAACCAGCCATCCCTGCTTCCAAATGTTTTGTTTGCAACCGTAAAGTTGATCATATAAGTTTTCATCTTTATTCAGTTAATTGATTGATATTCTAATGTTAAATCAAACTAGCATTCCTGATATAAACTCCACTTTATACTGTATATTCTTTCTATATTACTGGATTAGATTTGCAACTATTTTGTGGGGGTTTGTGAAGCATATTGGTGTGTAATTTCCTATTTTTTGTAATTAATTTCTCACGTTTTGATATTGTAGATATACTAGGAAATGTTTTCCTCTCTGCATTCTAAAGGAATTTATGTAAGATTGATTTTTTTTTCCCTTAAATGTTTGAACAATTGATTGGTTTAACTACCAGAGCCTGAAGTTCTTTTTTAAAAGAAAGTTTTGATTAAAAATTCAATTTTCTTATTAGATATTAGCTTTTAGAAATTCTTTTTGTTCTTGTGTCTGCTTTGATAAGCTGTGTTGTTTGTTTTTAATGTCCATTTCATGTAAGATGCCAAAATGATTGGTATGAATCTATTCATATTGTTTCCTTACTATCCTTTTAACATCCCTGAGACCTGGGTGATACCCTTTTAAATTCTGTTTAATGGTAATTTGGATTTTCTCTAATTTTTGTTTATCAGTGTTGCTAGGGTCAACTCAGTAATATTTATGAAAAAACAATTTTGTCAGTTAATTTCTCTGTTGACAGTTTTCTATTTCATTCATTTCAGCTTTTATCTTTATTTAAACCTTTCTTCTCTTTATTTTGAGGTCAACTGCACTCTAAAAAAAAGTCTAGCTTCTTAAATTTAGATAATTACGCTTAATCTTTTCTTCTTTCCTAACATAAGCATTTGAAGCTATAAGTTTTTTCTTGACATTGATTTAGCTGTCTCACAAATTGTAATGTGTTATGGTTTCATTGTCATTCATTTTGGAATATTTTTCTAATTGCCCTTGTGATTTCTTTTTGGCCTTTGGGTTACTTAAAAGGTATTTTTTAATTTCTAAAAATATGAGGATTTCCAGATATCCTAGTATTTATTTCTAATTTCATAATGTTATAATCAAATTACTTTTTAAAAATTTCATTCTTTGTAAACATGAATTTTATTTTATGGCCAAGAACAATACCTCTTTTGGTGAACATCCTATGTACACAAGATATACTACATACCAGGCTGTATTTCAAAATGTATTTCTTGTGAGGTAACCATTTGTTTGAAAGTTATCGCATTAATTCTTTGAGTTTCAAAATTCAATGTACAATGTATTACTTGGAAAATTGGTTAAAATGTAAATTTCAAAGCTTCAACTATCAGAGAATTGGTAGGACTGAATGAGGTCTAGGCATCTGCATTTCTTACAAGCACCATCAGTCTATGCAGTCAAGGATCTGAACCTTATTGAGATAGTGTTTGTGACTCTCCAAAACTAAATAAAAATAGCTGTGAAAAATACTCATCAAAAAAATCAAACAAAATAATATGCTAAAAATAAAAATATTATCTTTTAATTCCTTCATTTGTTAAGTGCATCAATAATCATTTGGACTCCATCAATGAACAAAACAGCCTAAGATCTATGCCCTAATGAAACTGCATAATGTGCATGGTAGGCAATAAATTACATATAATAAAATAAAATATATAAATATGTTATATGTTAGGAGATGAAAAGTTCTCTTTAACAAAATAAAAATACAAGAACTATATATGAGGGGTTTCGATAAATTGCAGGCTTTAAAAGCGATTTGGGGTAGGCTTGCCTGAGAAGGTGTCACTTGAGCAAAGATTTTAAGGAGTTGAGGGTTTCTTTATTAAAACATTTGAGGGGAAAATGTTCCAGGCAGAGGAAACGGCAAGAGATAGGCCCACAGGTGAGATCCAGTCTGATGTATTACCACAACAGCAAAAAGACTCTGGGGGCTGGAGTGCAGAAAACAAAAGGAGGAGAAGGAAGTCAAAGATGTAACCTGGGGACAATTAAAGATTAACATAACATAATAAATAAAATTTAAAAAAAAAGATCTTTTACTTTTACCCCGAGTAAATGCTTAAACATTACAAGGATTTGAGCAGACAGTAACAGGATCTAAGTTAGGTTTTTAAAAGTCCATTTCGTTACTTTATCTAAAATGCATCTTAGGCAGGATACAGGTTTAAAATGGAGTGCTCCTTTGGGAGACCACTGCAGTCATGTAGGTGGGAAAGCAGAGTGGCTTAGATTAGGCTGTAAATACATATTTAAAACTGTACATTGCATTCATCAGGGAGGGTAAGTGGCAAGGGATAAGAAGTGGTCAGAGTCTGAATATATTTGAAGGGCAGCAGAACGACTTCCTGGGTATTTGGATATGAATTGGGAAAAAAGAGATAACAAAGACTTAGGAATTATGTAAAAGAGTTTTTTTCTTTTAAAAAGTTTAATTACTTATCTAAATTTCTATGAATTTTGCCAGATGGAAAATATAATGATCTTCTTTTCTGTTACTTTATTGTTTCATAGAGCCTACAATTTTTCAATGTAGTTAAGATAGGTATTATTTTCCTCAAGTTGTTAACAGTATACTTGAAGCACAGTTTAAGTGATTTGGTTTTGAAAATGCTATCAAAGAGCAGAGACAAATCTTGAACCCACATGGTCTGATACCGTATAAAGTGTTCTTTCTACCATATTAAAGAGTCCTTCAGTGTTTAGAGGTCTACTCTTATTTATCATGTACTCATCTATATCCCCTGATTTTAAAGTACTTAGTATGTTTTGAAATTAAATCATATACGCTTGTGGGAGAGAGGGGGGAAGGAAAAACAAATCTGCTTGTGGATATATTTGTTATTACAAATGATTACAAACGTATTACAAAGTTGTACAATCCCAAAACTTGCACATTTTCAGAGCTAACAGTCCATAGAATGCATCTCACTCATGGAAGTCCTGAAGATTAAATATATTCTAAACTATAATAGTGAAAATCAGAAAGCAGATTTTTCAGTCCCGATTTAGTAGTGTAAGCAACTGTAAAAATCACCTAGTATCTTTTTTTAGACAGGAAGTTTGGCAGAAGCTTTCTTTCCCGACAACAAATTTGTCTCCTGGCTGTAGTGATTTGTAGCAGCTGCTGCAAATCAGTAATAATTTGGGATCATTCCATTGCACAGGTGTGGAAAACCTAGCATTTAAAAGGTTTACAAATTCTGCACTATACACATCAGTTATGAACAACTTGTGCAACTTTTTCCTTTATACTATTTATTGTTATTTCAGAATCTAGAAGTCTCTTTTTCAGGGTCAAAATGATTGGTCTGATAAAATATCTGCAGATGCTAGCTACTCTTCTATTTTCACTGAGGATGAAGGGAAAGTGAGCATTGAGGTGGGTTTTTCTTTCTCAACATTTTAAGTCTGTGCTCTCATATGCTCACATACATAGCAATATATAGACCGAAACAAGTGGCCTACTGTCGCATTCTTGCTACAGCTGAAGAACGCAGTTACTATTAGATCTTCACTCATGTGCTCTAGGTCTATCAGCTTATCACTTATCCCACTGAGTTCTGGAAAATTTTATAATCACACATAACATTATCCTTTTAATCAGTAGGCCAGTTATCAAGGTGGTGGTATTACCTTCACAAATTAATGTCTTAAGCAATTGTGTATCACTGTGGCCCACTGAAATTCTAACTACTGGTTATTATAGCCATTCCTCATTAAATCGACCTTAAAGTTCACATACTTAAGAATAATTTGGTTAATCATTTCTCTTGAAAAGACCAAGCAATAACATTCTTCAATATAACACAGAACAACAAGTAAAATGATTAAGTTCTTTATTAAATGAAATTATTATGCTTATCTGTTTCTATCAACCTGTACCACACACCAGTTTGCTACAAGGTAGTATACTAGCTTGCTATATCAATGGAAGGACAATTTTTCTTGGGCTTATGTTACCCATTTGTTGCATTGTAAAAGTGATAATGATATAAAAACTAACATTTAGGGGCACCTGGGTGGCTCAGTCTGTTAATCGGTTGCCTTTGGCTGAGGTCATGATCCCAAGATCCTAGGATGGAGCCCTAAGTTGGAGTCCCGCTCAGTGTGGAATCTGCTCATCTCTCTCCCTCTGCCCCTCCCCCTGCTCATGCATTCTCTCTCTCTCAAAGAAATATATAAAATCTTAAAAAAAAAAAAGCTAACATTTATCAAGTAGTTACATATTTTGGATACTTAATTGGCAATTTTTTGTGTAATGAATAAAACACTTAATGTGTTCTAAAGACAGGATTTGAACCCAGACCATATAAGTACAAAGATTCTGTAGCTATACATTTCATTTCACTGTATTTGAGTTTAATGCTTTAAACATACATGCACATTGCATTTTTCTGGCATTCTGTGCCATAGTTACCAAAAAAACCCACACATAAATCATAGGAGAGGGAGGGCATTGTATTGATAATAGCATTGGGATAAAATTATAAAATATGATAAATAGTTTAATACACAAAATATATATCATATATCTACATATATATGTGTGTACATCTGCATACACACACCCATTTACAATATCTATTTATTTAATGATAAACCCAACCATAACTTTTTGTATTCTTCTGTAGAGAAAATTGGTAGAAAAATCAAGCAAAATAAATCAAAGCAAAAGTGATTCTCTAAGGGGACCCTTGATAGTCATGTTGATATTTGCCAGACCTGGACAGCTCAAGCTTTGTCTGTGGTCATGATGCAGCCAGTAATAACTACTCAAATAGAATGCAATTAGCTACTTGGACACATATAGACACCAGTTGATATCTGTAAGCATTTTTTATATTGTGGTATTGCCATGAATTATTCTCCCATGTGGTGTTTAAATTATGTCCCATTATGGTTATTGACTCTGCCATCAGCAACTCTCTCACATTGTGATTCCACAATATTTCCTTATTGTGATTGGCAAAGCCACGGTATGGCTATAATTTCTGGAAGGTCCATTCTAGCAGATTTCATAGTCAAGCATGATGTTCACTAAAACATTTATTTTCCAGTTGTAATGTAATGGGTCACATTTAAAATAAGCTCTATATTTCATCGCCCTAAAATGTCTTTTTAGAGCTATTTTTTGTGTATACAGATAAAACAGCAAGATTTGGAAATTACTTATGAGAAATGCTTACTTTTGAGTTTTTTCTTTTTATTATTTTAGAATTAGACTCATCTACTCTTTCAACAATTGTAAGCCACCTTTGAAAGTGATCTTTACAATTTAACATTCTCCTTATTCAATTTTATTATTTTAGTCATGCTGTATTCTTTAAGAAACGAATTTTATTCAATCTTTGTCAGAGTCATTTTAAAATACATTTTAAAGAAAATTAATCCCAATTTCAAATCAGAAGACTAGAGATCTAATATCAGCTCCCAAACTAAACTGATTTGGTGACCCTAAGTAAATCCACTAACCTCTCTTTTTTTTTTTAAGATTTTATTTATTTATTTGAGAGAGAGAATGAGATAGAGAGAGAGAGCATGAGAAGGGGGAGGGTCCGAGGGAGAAGCAGACTCACTGCTGAGCAGGGAGCCCGATGCGGGACTCGATCCTGGGACTCCAGGATCATAACCTGAGCCGAAGACAGTCGCTTAACCAATTGAGCCACCCAGGTGCCCACCCTCTCTGTTTTAATTGTTTCAACTCTGGAGTTATGAGGAACATCAAATGGTACAATCTATTGGAAAGAATGTTGCACAGCATGCCATCTTAAAAACACTAATCAAAGGTAAAGCAATGTCACTATCATCACACTCCATACTGTATATACCTCATCATGGTGATTTCATTTACTTAATCTGCTTGTTGAAAGCATTTTATCTTTTTACTTTCAAAATTTGTTTTAGGAAAATCTGAAATGGAGCTATGAAAATGGTCAATATTATAGTGTTTTCTTTAGACCAGAATTAGTGTTTGGTTCTAGACAAGGGATATCCAACCTTGAGTAAGTTACTTAAGTTTTATGACCTCACATTCCTTATATATGAAATGGGAAGTATTATATGGATCTAAAAATGTTGCCTTCAGAATTAAATAAAATAATGCCTGTAGAACTTCACACATTGTCTGGTGTTTGGTAAGTCAGTTTTATGACTAAGTTATGGTTAATGTTTAGTAAATATAGCCCAGATTGTTTCATGTCCCAAATGCCTATGTAACACAAACACTGAGAGATTATGGCCTTCCCATACTCTCAAAACTTCTTGGGCTTATTAGGTTTAATTGAGCTTCTTGGACTTGTAGTTTCAGAGTTTGCATCAAATTTAGAAAATTTTGACCCCTTTTTTACTTAAGATTTTTCTATTCCTCTTCCCCTTGGGGATTCCAATTACTTGTGTATGAAGCCTCTCAAAGTGGTTCTACAGCTCTTTTCAGGTTTTCTTCATTTTTTTTTTTCTTCTCTCCATTTCATTTTGGATAGTTCTATTGCTGTGACTTCAAGTTCACTAGTCTTTTCTTCTGTCATGTCTAAATTGCAGTTAATCCCACATGGCATCTCAGAAATTGTAGTTTTAATCTCTAGCATTTGATTGGGTGTTTTTTATACTTTTCATGCCTCTACTTATTATTTTTTAGTATCTGGAATATAGGTAATAAATATTTTAACGTCCTTGTGGGCTATTCTAATATCTCTGTCACTTCTGGGCTGGTTTTAATTGATTGATTATTCTCTTTATTATGTTTTCCTGGATTTGCTTTTTATGTGCCTAGTAACATTTGACTGGATGTCAGACATTGAGAATTTTACTTTTCTGTGTACTCAATATGTTTATATTCATGAAGCTACTCAATGATCTTTGTTCTAAGATGCAGTTGAGTTACTTGGAAAGAGTATGCTTCACTTGGGCCTGTTAAAAAAAAAAAATAGGAAAATCCACAGAAAGGCTCGATCTAGGGCCAGTTATATCCCAGTAAAAGTTAGGAATACCTTGATTCTGGTACCATTTTCTCATACATTATGATTTTTTTCCAGTCTGCCTCATGGGAACAGGGGTAGCACCCTCACCCTGTGTGAGAACTGGACACTTTTCTCTAATCCTTTCCAATGAAATCCCTTTCCCACCCCCACCCCCTAGCTTCAGGTAGTTTACTTACCTGCATGCTCTGACCAGTGCTCTGCCGAATACTTGAGAAGAATTGTGTGCACATTTCTGGGATTCTCTTTCTGTTCAGCTCTTTCCTAGATAATCTAGCTACCATGGTCTCCTTGGAGACTGTTTTCTTAGGTTTGTCTCCTCAACACAGGGATTTTAATGCAGGCTCTATCTGGCTACTTCCCCCTGTACCATGACTCGGAAATATTATAAGGCAATAAAATGAAGCAATCATAGGGCTTACCTAATTTGTTCTCCCTCTTCAGAGATCACTGGACTTCACTGCTTGATGTCCAGTTAAGCACATTTTTTTTTCCCATTTTGTAAAAGTATTTTGTCCCTTTTTGTTTATTTATTTGTTTCAAACCAAAGGGCAAATTTGGTGTTGAATTATTAAGGAACTGGGAAAGAGTCTGGGATTTCATCTTCCCTGCAAAGTAAGAAGTTAATCTACCACAGTTTCCCAGGTACTGGCAGATATGAGATGTCTGAGTCAGTGACAAAAGACCACTGATTACTCACAGTAAAATCCAGCAGCCAGAATAGCATAGAGTTCTGGAACCCATATTACCATGGCTGATAAGGACCAAATACCACCTGTACATGCAGTGAAGGTATATGATAGAAACAGAACCCCAAGGTTAATAAATTTATATAGGAACTGCCTGAAAGCACGCCCATCCTCCCCACCATAGAGTTGTTATCTCTATTACCTTGGAATGGAATCACATCTCTCTGGAGAGAAGAGAAAAGAGTCTCATTTTTATCATCTTGGAATGTCTTCAGGGAAAATAATGCTACCTTTACTATCAGAAAAGGAGTCCATGTCTCTGTCCTTCCTACAAATATTTTTGAAAAGACAACCCTGCAACACAGGGCCTTTTACTGCCTAAATGTGTATAACCATGTGAGGGACTTATGGAGAATGGTATCTTAACATCTGGTCCTTGTTAGCCCATCTTAGTAGAGAGTGGAAATTCTTTATAGTTTCCTAAGAAAGTATAAGGGTAAACTTTAGGGAGGATTTAAATTGAGTTTTTAAAGTTAGGTTTGAACTATGATGCCAACACTAAACATAGTGTACATCAGTGGGCATGGGCATGCCCCCCAGTTCCTAAGGCAGAGAGACCTTTATACAAAACACGACATATAGATACAGCTGCCAAATCATCTCCTTATCTGCTGGATGTGTGTCCACTTTGGTCCTAATAAGAGAATCCAAAATCAATAGTGCATGACTACTTAATAACTCTAGGAGTTAGGGGTCTCATTCAGTCATGATTTTCTCATTGATTACAAACTCTGGGAAAATAGTCCCCCACTATTTGAAGCATGTCAGTCAACTATGATTCAGCTTTTAAATTTGTAGATACAAATAGTTCACCCTAGGCCAAATGAATCAAAATAACTTGAGCACGGTATTTGTATAATTTAAAGAAAACTGGACAAAAGAAAAAAAGCATTCCACAAGTGATACCGGTGAATTTCAAAGTGAGAGGGAAACTGAACTTGAAAGTTATTCTATCTGTGCCAGAAAGAACAGTGACTTTCATAAGTGAGAATAGTATTTCACTGTACACGCTGTAATCAGGTGTTGGTTTGTCACGGCAATTAAGAAGTAGCAAAGAGGATTTCATATCCCCAGTAAGTGTGCTTCCTGCCCCTGTTTGGAGGATCTCTGAGTTTCTGTACCAAAAGGCACAAAGGTCAGTGAGGAATTACAGCATCATTATCAGCATGTACAGTGTTTCAACCTCCCGGTCAAATTTGCAGAGATAATAAAGCATTAAGCTGGTAATGAAAGATACAGAAAGTCTTTCTGGATTGTAGCAGTGAGGATGTGTTTAACAATCCTACTAGCACAGGGAGGGAAAAGCTTTAGGTTCAGTTTCTTTTTAGCCATAAGTGTGAACCAATTTAAGTCTTGGAGAAGTATTTATATTTCAGAATTTTTGAATAACTTTTATGAGCAAAGCTCTTTGTAACCCTTGAATATTTTGATAAAGCAGTTCAGATTTAATAGTAATGAATTGTGGCTGTTAAGGGGTATCTTCACATTAGTGGTAGTACAATGTCTGAAGACTGACAAAACTACAGAAGACTTAGGAGTGCCTTTAAAGTATATGAAAATGAACAATCCAGGAAAATGGGCAGCAACAGTGAAAGAGATCAAGCTCAACAACAATAACAGAAATGGACCTATAGAGACTTGAGGCACCCAAACAGAGCAACCTTTAGAATAAAATGATTAAATTTTTTAGGCTTGAGGTATGTTAACTGAAACATATATAGAAAGGATTCATGCATTGGAAGAAGAAAATAGGGCTTATGTCAAAGTTTTGGGCATCAGTTTTGATGAGGGTTCAAAGGCAAAAACAAGTAGAAAAGTGTTATAATTTCATCTATCTATCTATCATCTATCTACTTATTTTTTAAGCTGATGTGTCACTAAAAATGATGATCACAAATTTTTAAAAGTACACAAAATGCTTTTTTGTCTAGAACAGTTAATGGTACAAAGTAATACTAAATAAGACCAAATTATTTTATTATTTTTTAAAAGATTTTATTTATTTATTTGACTGAGAGAGACACAGTGAGAGAAGGAACACAAGCAGGGGGAGTGGGAGAAGGAGAAGCAGGCTTCCCGTGGAGCAGGGAACCCGATGCGGGGCTCGACCCCAGGACCTTGGGATCATGACCTGAGCTGAAGGCAGACGCTTAACCCCTGAGCCACCCAGGTGCCCGAAGGCCAAATTATTTTAATAAGCTTTTTGAATTTTATATCAGTTAACAATTTACAAAATGTCTTGTTACATTATTTTTTTTTAAATTAACATTAGTCATAGGTAAGAAACTACACCATGATGAAATTTTCCTCAACTACACATAACATCTATATGTTTCAGAACTCACTGAAATTCAGAGTTTATGGATCTCAATTCAGTGATTTTTCCAGTGTAAAATACAGTTTGTATATAAAATACCGTAAAAAAGTGTTCATATTTCTCATATCCAGAAGCTTAATTATCCTCAACTTACATCTTAACTGGCTAGAAACTGTATTCTTTCATATTAGAGGGAAGAAATAAATTATTAATGGGTCAGGCAACTATTATTTTTAAGATATTAATTATATATCAACATTCTGTTTCATGTGTTGACTTAATAAATCATAGGTAAATAGTACTTTATTTCTAGATAAGACTGTAGAAAAACCAAAGCAAAACTTAAAGTCTTCCGTTCAATTTCTTCATACAATTTTAAGTGAAGTTACAATATCCAACATACATACTTACAGTATAAGTATCTTAAGTATAGTGTACTTAGGATCTTCCAAGACATCTGCCTTCTAATAAATTGCATAGTTCTTATTTAGGATGATTGTCAGAGCACCATTTCAATGCAATGAATCTTAATGACTCCACCATTGATTAATTGCTTGCCTAATTGTGAAAACTGAATTAAATAAATTAGGAGCAAGAAAAATCAATTTGTCAGCCTCACAACCCAATTAAGTTATAAAGTTGACAAATACAGGTTCCAAGTTTAGAAAAAAATGTTCAAATGTCTCTTGGTAAGCTCCAACTTTTATTTAATTAGGAAGCAAGCTAAATTTTCCTTCAGAAAGTGGTAGTTACTATAAAAAATTCAACTTGATTCTTCTTTTTAGCATCAAGGTCAATCTTTCAAGCAGTTTCTCAGATTTAATCTTTCTCTGCTGTTCCTCCATTATTCCTATTCAATTTTATTATTCTCCTTTTCTCCTTGAATCTGGCCTTTCAACACTTCAAATCTTTGTGCCTACTATGTCTAATTAGCTTTTCACATGATCCACGGGCTCTCTATTGCCTTGCTGTATATTGTCTACAGTATAGTCAGCTTGCCAATCATTAGTTTAGGGTCCTACATATTCAAATGCCAGATTTATCTCATTGTTCCTCTGCGTACAACCAATGCCATTGCTCAACTGTCAAAATTACCAGTCTCCCAAACTTAGTAATGACTTCTATCCTATTGGCCTCATTCAGTCTTCAGAGTTGATTAAAATAACATTACCACAGCTAACATTTATATTGTGCTTGCTATATTCCAGGTACTATTCTAGGTACTTTAGGTATTCATTCACTCCTCATAATACCCTTATGAGGGGGGTATCATTATTTTCACTATTTTGCTGATGAGAAAAAGTGTGGAGAGGTTAACATTTTACAACTAGTAAAAGTGGAGCTAGGATTATAATCTCACCAGCAGGGCCACATTATGACTTTCATGGGACCTAGGCACTGTGTCTTCATAAGACCTTTCCTCCATTAAAAAAAATACTAAAAATTATGTTTTATTACTGCCTTAACTTAAAGATAAATACTGATATTATATATCAAAATATTTTCTTTGATACAAAAGTCCATTTTTCTTCTAATTTCATATGAAACCAAAATTTTCTGTGGTTCTCTAAGGCAACTGTGCAACTGTACAGCCCCGCCCACCAGTTTGTTGACAGTCTTGGTTCTTAAACACTATGTGTAATGTGTTTCCTGAGTTCTCTAGACTAAGGTCTAACACTCATCTTTAAAATTTTATTATATTTTATTTTTGCTTATCTTCAATGTCATCATCATATTAGGCTTCAGAACATATTCTGCAAATGCCTTACTTTCCTTAATAAACCATCAACTTCAAAAAAAAAACTTCAAAAAAATAAAAATAAACTATCAACTTCTTGAGGATACGAACCATTAATATATCATACTTGCCTTTGCCATCACAGTGCCTAAGAGTGTCTCACATATATTGAATTTTGGTAAATTTCTGGTGGTATTTTGAACAAAGCAATAATAATAAATCTTTATTAAGCACTTTCACTAGTTCAATTCCCCTAATTTATGCAGCTATATCTCAAGTGATTCATATATCATTAAATAAAATTACTGATCTGAAATGCCCAGAAATCATTTTGTGATTGCTTTTTGGGGATTACACTTTTTTCTGTTCTATATTATCACTGTTTATCAATTTTACAGATTTCATTTTAGGGAATTCAGAAATATCTAATATTGGGAGCCTGGGTGGCTCAGTTGGTTAAGCCACTGCCTTCAGCTCAGGTCATGATCCTGGAGTCCTGTGATCGAGGTCCTCATTGGGCTCCCTGCTCAGCAGGGAGTCTGCTTCTCCCTCTGACTCCCCCTTCTCGTGCTCTCTCTCTCTCTATCTCATTCTCTCTCTCAAATAAATAAATAAAATCTTTTTAAAAAAAGAAATATCTAATATTTTATAATGACGTATTTTGAGGAACTTGGCTGAAAGTTTTAAATTTGAATTTTCAGACTCAAATCCTTTTTTGGACTTGATATGTGGAATAGCATTTGGAAATTCTTTATAGATGTAGTAATTTTATGTGTAAGGCTTTGTTTCTATATTAAAATAATAATATTTTTAATGTCTTTGAACACATGCATGCCTCTTTTCTAAAGTATCCCTGAATCCTGTAAATGTTTAACTGGTATCTCATTTCCAAGATATGTCTTTGTAAGAGCTGATGTGTAGGTGGCACAAAAATATACAGCTTTTGATATTCAGCTTTAGTTTGGACCGGTTCCACCCTTTGTTAAATAGTTTCAATGTCAGGGTGCCTGGGTGGCTCAGTTGGTTGAACAGTAGACTCTTGATTTCAGCTCGGGTCATGATCTCAGGGTCATGAGATTGAGCCTCATGATGGGCTCTGACTTAGTGTGGAATCTGCTTCAGATACTCTGCCCCTCCCTCACTATCTCTCTCTCTCTCAAATAAATAAATAAATCTTTAGAAAAAATTCTTTCAGGGCACCTGGGTGGCTCAGTCGGTTAAGCTCAGTTAAGCCTTAGGCTCAGGTCATGATCCTGGGGTCCTAGGATCAAGCCCATGTCAGGCTCCCTGTTCAGTGGGGAGTCTGCTCCTCTCTCTCCCTCTGCCCCTCCCTGCTGCTCCTACTCTCTCTCGCTATCTCTCAAATAAAAGAAATAAAATCTTAAAAAACATAGTTTTCATGTCAATCTTACAAAATAATTACTGATAAATGACTATAAGTATTTCTTTTCTCTGATTCATTTTAGTAGAAAATAACCTAAAAGCAGAAAAACTTTTCAAATCCTAGGAATGCCTTTAAGAGGATTTGAAAGCTTTTTGTACTTAGAGAAGAAAATATATTAATAGTATCTGTGGCTAACTAACTCTTTTCAACCTTTGCCTCCCAAGCAGTCACCTAATTTCCCTGTTTTTATAGTAATCCCAACAAATATTGTTGCCAATGTTGAAAAGAATATAGTGTAAAATCAAATTTCTATCACTACAATCAGCATATCACTTAATTGGCAAATTTTGCTTCAGTGGAGATGTGCCAATTAAAATTTTACTGTACTTTTTTTTATACATGCACACTCAGCTCATATCTCAACTTCCATAAACCACTCATGAAATACAAGAATTTTCAGACTCAATTAAGTCCTTTTGTGCTTCATTAAGTATAAATACATTACCCAATTCCTGTTAAGTTTTATGGATATTTTTAACTGACTTAGGCTTTGTTAGTTGGATTTAGAATAGTCTTGTCTATGATATTATGAAATTTGAGGTAAGGACATTTCTAGTAATGGAAACTCTTTAAACTTTCATTTAAAAATATAAATTGAAAATATTCTCTCAATGAACATTTACTTTAAGATTTATAACATATTAAAGCCTTTAGAGTACAGTTGGTATTACATGGTCCATGAATTGTTCATTCTTTTATTTTTTGACATTGATTTGCCCTGTTATAATGTTTAATCTGCAGAGGAATCTATTTTGCCAAGAGAGGGTAAGCTCTCATACTGAGACAAATGGAGAACTACTCAATAATGCTAATTAGTTATGCATTTAAATGTGATAGTAAGACATTGCAACACATGCTAATTTAAATGTAATCTAATGAAATGATTTCTAACCTTGACCAATCAAGATAATGATGTGTGAAACTGTTAGAAATAGCGATTGCCAAGCCCTACCCCATTCTCAATAGATTGGTTTCTAAGCACACAACTGAGGAAATCTGTATTTTTTTTTAACATTTCTTTTTTTTTTTTTAAAGATTTTATTTATTTATTTGACAGAGAGAGACAGTGAGAGCAGGAACACAAGCAGGAGGAGTGGGAGAGGGAAAAGCAGGCTTCCCGCTGAGCAGGGAGCCCGATGTGGGACTCGATCCCAGGATCCTGGGATCATGACCTGAGCCAAAGGCAGACGCTTAACGACTGAGCCACCCAGGCGCCCCCTTTTTTTTTTTTTTAACATTTCTTAAGATGATTTTAATGAGAGAATTAGTTCAAAAGAATGGTGAGGGTGGCCTTTAATAAAGTAAAACAAAACACTCTTGAAATTTTGTTTCATCCATACGTAGTCATTTTTTAGTAGAATAATTATTTGAAAAGGTTAAGTGAAGGAAATAAACTACTAAGACTAAGGAGAAAAAGCTAATGCATAGGAGGAGATTTCAAAGAGAAACAGTTCAAAAGGATCATGGGGGCTGAGCAGAGACGAAGCTCCATAGCAGGAAATGTGAAACATACTTGATGGAAGTGGTAGGTGAGAGAATATGGGGTTGTAAAAGTTTTCAGAAATCACCTTAGAGGTGAGGAACTTCTTACCAAAGTTACCTACACACAAACACACACACACACACACACACACACACACACACCCCTACACCTTTAAGAAAAGCCAAGGTCAAGTCAAAGCCTGAAATTTGAGTTGAAGCTTGTGTTGTTCTAACAAGACCTCATTAAGATCAATTAGATAACGTGTGTCCTTAAGGCACATCCTTTCAATATTTTATGCTTATCTTTATATGCAAGGTGATTTTATTTGTTATCTAACTGGAATTCAGAATTACATGGAAATCATAGCCTGACTGTCATATATTTTGCTCTGGAAAAAATTATAAGTAACGAATAAATTTGGCTTAAGAGTAATTTTGTGCAGAACTTTTCTTTAAAAAATACAATTTAAACGGTCTAGAAAAAATATTATATTAAAGCAATACATATTTAATTACGACTACTCTAAAACAAAACTTGGTTAGAGAACTTTTTATGTCACCTATATTTTGCAAATATAAGATAAGCCATTTTAAAACGTGGTTTTAGGGGCACCTGGGTGGCTCAGTCATCTGCCTTGGCTCAGGTCATGATCCCAGGGTCTTGGAATGGAGCCCCACATCGGGATCGAGCCCCACATCGGGATCCCTGCTCAGCGGGCTCCGACTCCCCCTGCTTGTGTTCCCTCTCTTGCTGTGTCTCTGTCAAATAAATAAATAAAATCTTAAAAAAAAATAAAACGTGGTTTTAGTATTTCATATAGTAGAAAAAGAAAGCAAAACTATGCCAGCATAAAGCTATTATTAGCTCTTTACATTAAATATGCACACAACTTCCTTAGGCACCACATATGTGTTCACTTAATTTTTTTCTTTATTCATGAGACCAACACTAATCAAGTATAGTCTCAGGCCTAGGCAATATTCTAGGACTTGGACATGCAGAAGTTAAAGCATATTTTCTCTCAAGTTTTCAATGTCTATAACAAAAAAGTAAGTGTAATTTAGAGTGACAGTGTCAGGATAGAATTTGTCACTGAGTGCTGTGGGCTCCCTGAAAGGTCATATATTCCAGATTAGATGGAGCCGCAGGAATTTGACAAAAGAATTCAAAAGATCAGTGTTTTGAATGATGTGTAGAAATAGCCAGATGAAAAGTGGAGTGAACAAACAGATTCAAATAACAGTGCAAGAACTCCTCCCTCTTTCAATGCTGGTTTCAACCTGATCAATGAAACTCATTTTTTCTCTGGCCCTGGATGAAATTTAAAGTAGGTTTTATTAGTTATCCATTAGCTTCAGATATGAAATGTCTTCTCATATCTTGTTAAAAATAATCAAATAATAATTACCTAAATAATAAGCAAATATTCAATTTGAGAAATGAATATTTAAAAATAAATCCATCCATTGTAATAATGGAACAATTATTACTTACCCTTAAACTGGATGCTGTGAGCAGGAAAGGAGTTTTGGTTGGTAGATTTTCTATTCCTCTACCTAGACCTGCCCCCATTTCCTTATGACCTCAGGGATCAAAATAGGGAAGAGAGAGAGAGAGAAAGAGAGAGACAGAAAAGTTCTTATAAGACACGCTGTAAGCAGGTGTTGGTTTGTTCTGGCCATAACAAATGTTTAAAATTCATAAATGCCCCGGTAGACTCCTGGAAAACTTCTCCCCTTCACTACACTTACCTTGGACATCCCTACCTGGTTTGCAAGAAGCATGTCCTTCTGATCCTGCTCAAAGCAAGTATACTACCCAAAGGCAGCTTTCTACATGTTATCACAACAAAATTCTGCCCCACACAATTCTCTGCTCTTCTCTTTTTCCTTCTTCCCTTTTTCCTTTCCTTTTCCTTCTTCCCTTTCCTTTCCTTTCCCTTCCTTCCTTCCTTCCTTCCTTCCTTCCTTCCTTCCTTCCTTCCTTCCTTCCTTCCTTCCTTCCTTCTTTCCTTCCTTCCTTCCTTCTTTCCTTCCTTCCCTATGAGTGTATATTGCTTCTAAAGACATTTACTGCCAATTTGTTTTCTTTACTTTTTAATTTTCTGCAATGAAATATGAAGCCAAGGTTCACAAAAATGCTATTTCCATGTTCTTTCCTGATTTTACATTTGGTCTAGTACTTTTATTTCAAATATTCAATCATTGCTACTTTTGGGTTTTAGGCTTCCATTAAAACCGAAACAGAATTGGGGTGCCTGGGTTGCTTAGTCATTGTGTCTGCCTTTGGCTCAGGTCATGATTCCAGGGTCCTGGGATCATCCCCGCACTGGGCTCCCTGCTCAACAGGACGCCTGCTTCTCCCTCTCCCACTCCCCCTGCTTGTGTTCCCTCTCTCGCCGTCTCTTTCTGTCAAATAAGTAAATAAAAACTTAAAAAAAAAAACTGAAACAGAATGAATCCAGATTTAACCAAATGTTATGTAAGTAACACTTCTTAAACATTTAGTATGTGGTTGACACTGAGCTATCCAGTTCATTTTCAGAGTAAACTTACAGGTATAGAGGCCCAAGGCAGGCCACCTCGAAAAGTACTACAGTGGTATATTAAGTAGTTTAAATTGAAGCCACTTGGGAAACAGCTGATGCAGGGACACTCAGACCCATTTCTGTCCCCTTCAAAGCAGGAAATAAATCCTTCATATGAAAAGTGCCCTCCCTGTACTAAAAAGAATAAAACATCCTTATCACCAGAGATAGGGACTTTAAAACCAAGAAAGCTGCAAAAACAAAACCTTGTTGCTTTTTTACTAACCTGCTACCTCAATCCAAATTCTGCTTAGAACGCCTTACTAATTGGAGCACCTGGGTGGCTCAGTCGTTAAGCTTCTGCCTTCGGCTCAGGTCATGATCCCGGGGTCCTGGGGTCGAGCCCCGCGTCAGGTTCCCTGCTCCACGGGAAGCCTGCTTCTCCCTCTCCCGCTCCCGCTGCTTGTGTTCCTCTCTCACTGTGTTTCTCTCTGTCAAATAAATAAATAAAATCTTAAAAAAAAAAAAAGAACACCTTACTAATTAATACTCCCAGACATCTGTTTTATTCATCCTGTCAGTTCCTCACAAATTTATTGTCTCTTGTATAAACGTATAAGACTGCCTGCCTTGGTCATTTCTGGGACCTCAATTTCATTATTGGGCCTCTGTGAGCACATAATGAAACTGGGTTTTTTCTACTGTTGATCTGTCTCGTGTCAGTTTAATTCCTAAACCAGCCAGGCGAATCTTGGAGGAAAGAAGGAATTTTTTTCCTTCCCTAAAAGGTAGGCACCATTACTATGGTGAACAAAAAAAGACAGACACAGAGAATACAAACTATATGATTTTATCTATATGAAATCTAGTGATTGGGGATTCTTGTGGTGCAGAAAATGTTCTCTATCACATGGGTAGCAGTTAAATAGCTATCTATCATTACCGAAACTCACAGAAATGAAAACGGTATCTGTGACTTTTCTTGTGTGTAAATTATATCTCTATTTTAAAAGCCTGGTCTCTTAAGGGAGATTCAAGAGTCGAGTCAGCAAATAATGTTGCGTTAAGAAAAAGTGATTCACTGTGAGAAGACAATTTAGGAATGGGCTAGATTAACAAAAAACGGGATTCCTGGGTATAGCTATTCCCTGCAAACCTTCCATTCTTTCTGCATTTTGGAAATGTTAATTGTGGTATAAGGAGGAAATTAATAAAGAGTAACCTGTGCTACTATTATCCTGGCAATTTTTTTTTTTTTTTTTTTGTAAAAACTCCTTAAAGAAGAGAAGAATAATTTTTTTCCTGGAAACCCAGAAAGAGGGGAGATTACAGATGTTGTTGGTTTGGACATGGCTAAATCATTATCACCTGCCATCCGTGGCGGTGGTTGAACCGTGGTTATCAGCCAAAAACCACTAGAATACAAGATCAGAGAACGTGCAGACAGAAGCTCTGAAAGTCTTTCCACTGGCCAACACATTTCCTTCCTCCTCCCCCACACCATATACCACAAACAAATTTAAACAGAATGCTAGTTTCCAGGTATCTGGAAAACACAGTACCTCTTAATTAAGTAGGTATTTTTGGAACATTGAAATTTCAAGTACTGCTGTAAACATGACAAATTATTCTTTCCTGCAGATAAAGCCTGAAGCTTACCTTTTTTTTTTTTAATTTATGCATTTAGGAAGCAAAGTTATTTTCTTATAATCAATGTGCTTTTATAATGGAAATATATAAAATAAACCACAGACTTTGAATGTCCTGAGCAATTTTAATACCAAAAAAGCGTTGGGGCGACTGGGTGGCTCAGTCGTTAAGCATCTGACTTCAGCTCAAGTCCTGATCCCAGGGTCCTGGGATCAAGCCCCACAAGCTTTCCCTCTCCCACTTCCCCTGCTTGTGTTTCCTCTCTCGCTGTGTCTCTCTCTAACAAATGAATAAATAAAATCTTTAAAAAAATACCAAAAAAGTGTCTTATTTAAACTTTTATAGGGTATAATTACAAGAAGTCTCAGATTCTGAAGTTTTCAAGTATTATTTCTAGAGGGAAAGACATCAAGGTACATGTGAGAAGACTTTTTTTTTTTCTCTCTCTCTCACTGCTTCTTTTTATGCTTGGGAATAGAAAAGATGAAACCAACTTATCAAGAGAAGCAAAAGTATGTGTATCCCTGTAAACAGAAGAAAGTTCTGGTGTGTCTCATAACTCCATGAAAGAGACATACCCTCTGAACTTGTAAGAGAGAAACAGACCATCTCAAAGCAACTACCTCCACAACTGAAACCAGCGTATTCTAGCTTTGGTAAGGAGAATCCACTCACACACAGCAGGACACTCATTTCCTAATAGTGAGAAGAAACTAGGTGGATTCACCTTATTAGAAAATATGCTCAATGTAGTATGTGTTCAAAGCTTTTAATGCATGTCCGATGGGTCTCAGATGCAGACAAAAATGGATTGGTCTAAGACAATAAGATTTAGGGTAGTGATTTCCATGCCCCAAAGGTTTATATATTTCATGGAAGCCTTGATCCTTGCTCCCCATCTTTATCTCTCTGAAGTATAGCACCAGATAGATATTGGAGGACCTTCAGATAATCAGTTGGATGGGAGTGACTGGACTCTGAAGGGGCTCACGTAAATAATATCTTTAGATGTGTGCTGTTGTTTGTTTTTCTTCATCTCACATTTGACAAACTGAATAGGCATTTGCTCCAGGAAACTGTTCAGTTCTGACAATGTTGTTTGTATGTTTTTAGGTGAATACTTTGCTACTGAAGAAGCTGCTTGATTCACTTCCACATAGAAAGCTCATAAAAAATTGAAAGGCTTCAATAATTTTAAATCATTCTGCATTGCTCATGGAGATTTAAATTTCAGTGCTAATTTTTTTATTAACACTTTAATTTAGAAGGTACCACCAGACTTCTATAAGAGTTAAAATTATTGGAGCATTTCAAAATTTTATAAGCTTTCCAGTAAGGTTGTGGCTGTGATTCTGGGCTTGTAACGTAAAGCACAATTTAAAGTTAATTTAAATTATTTAAGTGCTGCTGACTTTAAGGGAATTGTTTTGTCTTTCAAAATGGAATTCATGATAAAAGATTAGGTTCATGTTATAAGAGTAAATACTTTTCTAATAAAAATAGTAACAATTCTGATTCATGTTCAAAGTCAGGTATATATTTGCCAATACATGTTGACTTACACTTTGATAATATCATTTTTTGCACTGTTAATTTTTGAGTTTTATTCAATAGTGTTTCTCAACAATTATCATCAAACTGTATTGTGTTCTCAGATCTCTGCCCTTTGTCCTGTCTTGTTAAACAGCATGATCATGATTTTGATGATGATCTTGGAAAAATGCTTATCTTATTGTATGCTAGAATATAGGTAGAGATTAATTGATTGAATAAGAATCTTGCTATTCAAGAAAACTTATGCCAATGAATGGTATCTAAGAGAATACATTTTAAGAAAAAATAAAGAATTTCACTTGAATACAGATAATTGGCAAAATTCAGAGCTGATGGAAAATTATATATTTAAGAAAGGCAAGTCGTTTGTTCACATTTTTTAGAAGCTTACCAACTGTCATGGACAAAACAACAAAAACCCTAAATACAACTATAGTTGAGATCAACATATATATAAGTATGTGAATAAGGGAAATAGAAATTCCTCTCGTGTATGAATAAGACCACAGAGTGAGTATGAGTTGTTTTTCCTTCTTTCAAGTATTTATGAACATCATATTTTAATACCAGAATATGCTCATATAATAATTTCAAATGGCAAAGAACAAAATCCATGTGAGGAAACCCACAGAATTTAAGAATATTGCACCAAGAAATAAAAAAGCCCCAAAGATGTTTAAGTATTTTAAATAATTAAAAAGCCATCATGCATAAGTGAAATTTATTCTGTTTGTGTGTTTACTTGGAAATAGCAAAACTCACTCTGAAACAATCAATCAAGTGTCAGGATTCAGCTATTGGCAACAAGAACATACCGAACTACAATGAAGTCTAGAAAATAAGAGTCTAGCTGGAGCTGTGTCCCCGGGAGAAAAGGGAGACAAGTTTTGTGAACAGCTAGGTGATCTTTGTCATGTGCAAATATGTTTTAAACCTTCAAGAATTTTATGTCAAGTAACTTGGAAATAAGTTGGCTGCATGACATCCTAGGTTCCCTCCAACCTCGAGATGTGGAATATAACTTAAAGAGGAGTGAAATAATGGTCGCCAATTAAAATGTAGTAACTTCTCTACACTGGTCAATGTGCAATGATGTATTAGTAATATGCAGCTGTTTAACAAATTACCCCAAATTTAGTAGCTTAGGACAACTGTTTATAATACCACATATTTTGTAATTAACAATATGGCTCTGGCTTAGCTCTATGACTCTGGCTCAAGTTCTCTCACAAGGCTGCAATGTATCTAGAAGTGTAGCACAGAGAGGACCACACTAAACTAGCAAAAGAAAACAAAAAAAATAAAATGAAAACAACCAACAAACAAAATGGTGGAGGGGTTCTTCTTTTGTATAAACCTTAGAATTTTTTGCAAGTTTACTTTAGCAGCCCTTCAGTAAGTTGTGGTCAAGGAACTGAGGCTGACTTGTAAAATATCTCAACCTATTATAGAGATGAGAAAATTATCTTGTTATTTAATTGGGCAATATTTCATATATGTGTGTGTATATATTTATGTGTATATTATCACATACTATATATACATACACACACGCATATATATGTGTAGGTTCTATATAATATACATATGCATAGTATGTATATGAATATTATATAATGTATGTACATTATGTATATGTATATTGCATATATTCAAATGTATATGTGTATATACATTAATTTTGTAAATTCTTTATTTGCAGTACTTGTAGCTTAGAAATATAAATGTATTTTTAAACGCATTCAAACATTATTATCCTTAGTATAGGGAATTTAAAAGAATATGAATTAAAATTTTAATTTATCTACTAAAACAATTTTTCTACCTTCCTGCAGTTATACATAAAAAAACACTTTGTTCTTTTACTTTTTGAATAAATGGAAACCTAAATTATTTTTTGTAGTCTACAGTGTAACCCACTCTTATCTGAAGTTTATCTGTCATTATCTTCTCCTAATCTTGAAAAATTCTATTAGTTCTATTAATTAAATAAAATCAGGATAATCTCCTGGTTTCTCTTTATTTCTGGGGCTGAAGCCAATATACAACATTTTTGAGGTTTTAAAACTTTTATAATGAAAATTTTTATATGTAGAATAAAAGTGAAGAGAATAGGATAATGAATCTTCATGTTTATCATCGAGAATCAATACCTCTCAAGAGTTTTTCAAACCCACTTCACCTAGCTTTTGTTGTTGTTGACTATGTACTTCAAGAAAATACTAATCTTAGACCTCATGTTTTCTACTTTACATACTTCATTATGCGTTTGTTTTAAAAAAAGAATTCTTTGTTTGCATAACCATAGTGATAAAATTACACCTAAAAATTAACAATAATCTCTCCTTATCCATTACATATTAAAATTTCCCTAGTAGTCTCAAATCTGCTGTTCTTTTGTGTTTGTTTATTCAAATCAGGTTCCAAATGAGGTACACACAATACCTTAAAATATATATATATATATATGTATATATATATATATATTAATTTGACAGAGAGAGAGAGAGAGCACCAGGAGGGGCAGTGGGAGAGGGAGAAGCAAGCTCCCCTCTGAGCAGGAAGCCCAATGTGGGGCTCATCCCAGGACCCTGGGATCATGACCTAAGTGAGCCATAAGCAGATGCTTACCTGACTGAGCCACCCAGGAACTCCCACAATACTTTTGATTATTATGTTCCTTAGGTGTTTTCTTCTCTGTGACATTGGCTTGTTGAGAAAATTGTGTCAATTATCCCAGATAATGTCTCACATTGTGGGGTTTCTTTCCTCTCATGATATTATTTTACATATTCTTCCATTTCCCATTTTCTTGTAAGCTAGATTTTTGTTTAAAGGTTTTATTTGATTCAGGTTTAACATTGTGTGTAAGAATAGATCATGGCTGGTGTGAACTTCACATTGCATCATAATATGATGAGGGGCATATATATCTGGTTTTCCCTCTCAAGGACCTGAAGAGTAACCTACGAGTTGAGATGAAGACAGTGAGTTCCTATTTTCCTTACCATACTTCCCCCCCTTAATACTTCATTTCTTTTTTTTTAACCAATTAATTATCTTTCCTAGAATCAATTATTTCATTAGAGGTTGCAAAATTGTGATTTTTCTTATTCTAACATTTCTTCTACATTTATTATCAGGTATTCTATTTTTAAATATTTTACATTGGCAACTGAGGCCATAGAGCAGCCTCTCATGTGTTAGCCCCACAGCTGCTGAGTTGGTGAGCTGGCTACTCCTGATCATGTCATGGAATCCGTGAGGATTTCCTATCACTGAATTTTGCCAAAGGTGTTGTATCAGTCATGGTTTAATCAGAGAAGAATAAACCATAAAAGTTATATATAACAAAGAACTTATTATAGAGATTTGATTCACACAAAATATTGATACAATAAAAATCCACCACAAACTTCATTTTATGATTTTTTTTTCAACTATCCCAATTGATTTATTTTATTCAAGGACGTATGTGGAGATCCATGCAAGATGGCTGCTCTGTCCCCATCTCTTCTCCTTTTCTTAAAGTAATGAGAAAACTAATACAAATAAAAGAATAGCATTGACAAGTGTTTAGAATTATGATCAATTGATGCTACAAAAAAAGCAAGAATGAAAACCAATCTGTCATATGATTTCATTTTCTTTTAGAAAATAAAGGCATAATGGTTAAAATCATTGGTTTCTGAATTAGAAAACTCTGATTCTGAGTTTGAATCAGAGACTCAGATTGTGGAAAACCAGAAAAACTTCATGTTTTTCTCTTACAGCTATTGAGATAATAATACCAATCTTTCAAGTTTACTTACTGTGTAAAGAGAAAGGAGACAATGCGGGTATACTGACAGCACATACTGTTCCATAAATGATAGTTTTAGAACTTATTCTTATTAGTAATATGCGTCCCCTCAGCATACACACATTTAAAACATCTAGAGCTTATAGAATACTTAGGTGATCTTGATCTAGGTCATTAGCTTGTAGATTGCCATTTGATAGCTACTAGATACTACTCTCTTAATTCAAAATTGGACCAAGAATGACTATCTGTCATTTCTGCAATCTTCCATCCTGACAGTATAATTACCGAAGCCACATTTTCCACCTTCAAAATACATATATCATAGAGAAAAAAAATCAAAAGCTTTATTGAAGTCAAAATATATTACATTCAGTGCTTCCTCCTATCCATAAAATCTGTCAGTCTGTCATTGACGGAATTTAGAATCTTTTTTTCACAACTTGTTCTCCTGAAGCCATGATGGTTTTTATTTTGTAACCTATGATTTCTTGGTATGTGCAAATGTATTACTTGGCTACCCTTTCTCAAGTATCTAGTAAATGAAATACACTATAATTTTTAGTATGAGGTCACCTTACTTAAAAAAAAAAGTGAGGTTGAAGGGTTTTCTCTAAAAATATTCCAATTTTTCAATATATAAAATTGTCCTCTTATAAGGTTCTTTATTACTAAGTTTCCAAATCTACACAAGTGCAGTCTCAAAGTGCAGCTCCTTTATTTTTATGCTTCAAATTAAAGTAAGAAAAAAGAGAACCGAAGTAACTCACTCACTCACCAAATATTGGCTAAGTACCTGCCTTGTGACAGATACTGTATTATGCAAGATGGTTACAAGAGAAGCAAAACGTTTCCTGCTCCTAAGGAAACAGTCATGTGGAGGAGACAGGATGCAGACATATTTATCCCAAATCCCAGACTATCTGTGAAGAAAACCTTTGATATAAGTTTAATAAAAAATGTGAGATTAAAGAAAGGTAGCAATTATTTTTACCACCAAGTTTTCAAAGGATATTGCTGAGGTAGTAACTTTTAATTTGAGTTTTAAAGAAGAACTGTGATAGGTATAAAAAGGGTAGAAAAGTCCAAGCAGAGATGTCAGGCTGAAATAAAGAACAGAGTGCAAGGTGGGCCTATCTGCCTCGTACAGAGTATGTGGAGTGTCTTATCTTTATCATATGACCAGGCAAGTCTGTGAACTGTCCATGCAAATACACAGGAAAAACCCTAAAAGAGAGATAAATTTAGAAAGCATGAGAAAATCTTCAAAACTATTTTGTAAATTAGAAGCAGGATTGGGTTTTGGCAGCTAAAAGATAATCAACAAGAACAACAATCATAGGGAAAATGTGAGATAGGGTCTCTTGAGAACTTAATATGCAACAAGCATACAAATAAAGAGAAATACGTCATAGATGTGGGAGTAGGACTTTTATTAGTGCCGAATTATGCTCTGCATATCAGTTTTTTGTAATACCCTTCCATTTAAAGCCCGGGTGTTCTTGAGTAGCTTGGCACTGAGAGTCTTAAATACACAATTTTCCAAGTATACTATTTACCAATAAGTGGTCTTCGGCAGTAGAAACTTGACTACATAATTGTAAGGCTAGGCAGGAAATGGTATATAAAGTTAGAAAGTATATTTCGCCTGTATTTGGAGAAATTTCTAATAAGTTCTTTTCGGTACGTCTGACCAACACATGACATCCCTTCTGTAAGAACTCCCCTTGGAGGGAGAACTTTGGCTCCGAAGTTGTTTTTGAATGTAATTCTACCCACTGGTCAGGAGCTGATCAGAGCAGGGATGGACTGTTGGTCCATATTGTGGCTCTCAGTTATTCCCTCCAAGTTTGTGAGGATCGGAAATCAACTGATCTTTGACATCTACTTGATCTAAGGATTTGTAGAATGTGAGGTAGCTTTCTTTCATCATGAACAAAGAAAAACAAAGTCAAAGAGTAGCTTAAAAGAATGATCTAAACACAAAGAAAACATAAAGGGAAAGAATCTGTGGGTCCAGAAAGAAGACTCAGAGGCATGTGCTTCACTGTTTACCAGCTTACCAGTTTCTTATTCCAGTCCCTTGTTAGCTCTGACCATCCCTCCAACCTTCCAGCATTTTGAATTACCTATGTATCCACCTACCCTCAATATATAGTTCTACTGTTTTAAATACACTAGATTAAGAAATTTTCTACTGCTTGAACTAGGCAGGGAAAGCCTCCCTTTCCCCAAACAGGCTGAGAATTTTCATACTTATTTCATAGGAACTGGATTATTTAAGAAGCACATGGTATGATTATAATGGTTTTACTGATTATTATCTTAACTAATTCTCTTTCTCTTATCCTAAGAGTCTAACGGTGAAAGCTCTTAATGCAGATTTAAATAACGTATGTGAAAATTGTGAAGAGAAAGGGACTTGATGTGTTTGAGGAACTGAGCTAGATAAGAGCATTATGGCTAAATGATAATGGGCCAAAAAGGCAGTGGACAGAGGCCAGATAATGCATAAACTTTTCAGCCACAGGAAAGACTAACATGGTAACTCTTACATAAACCAAAGGGAAGATACTAAAGATTTTAAGCTGAAAGTACCATGATACACACACACACACACACACACACACACACACACACACAACTCAACTCTGGTTGCTAGAGAGAGAAAGGAGTAGATCACAAAATAAAATACTGTTCTGGTAGTAATAGTGATATGAATGAACTAAGAAGGTGTCACTGGAAATAATGAATGTAGTTCAGATATATTTTAGATATAGAGTTATAAAGATTTGGTGACAGATTGGCCTAAATAACAGTTAAATGCACAGTCTGAGCCACTGAATAAAGCCCACTACCATTTGTTGATGTAGGAAAACTTAGAGAAGAACAAGTTAACAAGAGAAAACAAAGAGATACTGATGGCAAAAAAACTGAAAATACTACTGGGCACTTCTTGTAGGGTTGTTCAAAGGAAATTGTATACATGGAGAACAAAGCTTAAAATTGAGGTCAAAGAAGTAGATACATATTCTTTTTTTAAAGATTGATTTATTGATTGATTTTTTTTTTTTTTTTTTTTTTTTATTTCGAGAGAGAAAGCAGAGAGCCTGACATGGGGCTTGATCTCAGGACCTATGAAATCATGACCTGAGCTGAAACTGAGAGTTGCCCACTTAATGGACTGAACCACAATGGCACCCCAAAGAGGCAGATCTATATTTTTGAATCACCTGCATAATATCTGCATAGTATTTAAACACATATAAATGAATGAGTTTTTTCAGGAAGACTTTGTAGAGACAGAGGATAAGAAATAAGAATTAAGTTATGAAAAACTCCAGGGGTACCCGGGTGGCTCAGTTGGTTAAGTGACTGCCTTCAGCTCAGGTCATGATCCCAGGGTCCTGGGATTGAGCCCCTCATCGGGCTCCTTGCTTGCTCTGCAGAGAATCTGCTTCTCCCTCCCCCATCCCCCCACTTGCGTTCCTTCTCTCGCTGTCTCTCTTTATATATTAAATAAATACAATCAAAAAAAAAAAAGAAAGAAAAGAAAACTCCAAAATGTTGAGTTTGGGGATATACATAGACTAGAATGAAAATAAGGAGAGGTAAGAGAGGAGAATGTTTAAAGAGGGGAAGAGTGATCTACTGTCCTGAATGCTGCTGGCAGTATAGTAAGATGAAGACCACATTTTTTAAAATGTTTGTTGAATTTGGCATCATGAAAATGATAAGATTTCAAAATCCATGTTTGCATACAAATATGAAGATGGACACTTGATTTGAGTGGGTTGATTAAAAAAGGGATGTAAAGAAGTAAAGCCAAACTAAGCTGTCAATTACTTTGTGATGGCAACTAGATGTACAATGTAGTTATGAAAAGTAGCAGAGAAATCATGTATTTTATGGAAGGGCATTTGATGTTAGGATTTGTTTGCCCCTGAAATGAATGATATTAAAAATTGCTTTTATGCTGATGGGGATAATAAAAGTACAAAAAAAACCCCACTAGTTTTGCAGGAAAAAGAAGGAAAAACTCAAGTGGAAGGACAAGAGATTGTGGCAAGAACTTCCAAGATTATTCCCAATCATAAGCTCCTCCTGGTATTATTCACACCATTAGGTAGACCCCTCACTGATATTACCAGGATGGTCTGAGTGGCCAAGAGAATATGTAAAAGTGATGATGTTATAAAAATTGGATTACTGAGGCCCATGTCAGATGTTATGAAAATGAATTTGTAAAACAGGGAGCCAATGTTTTGCATTCTTTCATAAACTCTAAATAATGCTTATACAGTCCACACAAGAAAATATAAAAATTGTTGCACTGCAGAAAGGAGGGCATTAAAATTAAAGGGGGTAAAGACATTAGTTGCATTGTAATTCTTGCTTCTGCTTGGAACGCTTTCTCAAGAATAGATCACATTTTTTACCTCAACAAACTGATTGATTACATAATGGCTTCAGTTCCTCCTTTCTGTATCTTTGAGACAGAAAACCATATTAGATGGCCACAAGTTATGGTATCGTTGAATCTAAATTGTGAATCCTGTAGACTGCATAAAGGTGGATATTTTTTTTTTTAAATTCAGTCTGTTACCCTGTGCCTTTGATCGGATTTTAATGCCTTCTCAATTAATGCTATTACTGATATATTTGAATCTACTTATGTCTGCCATTTTTCGCTTTGCCTTTTTTTTTAAAAGGTTTATTTATTTATTTTAGAGAGAGTTGGTTTAGAGAGAGAGCGCAGAGGGGAGGAGGTAGAGGAGGAGAGAGAGAGAGAAAGAGAGAGAGAGAGAAACTCAGCTCGGAGTCCAATGTGTAACATTGTATTTTCTAGTGTAACACTTAATTCCTTTAATGATTTTTTTCAGTATATTTTTCACTTGCTTAGTGGTTGCCCTAGGGCTTCCCATATACATCTTAAATTGTCAGAATGCATTTCAGATTTATATTACTTTGATTTCAGTTAGATATATATAAACATTAGTCCTACCTAGCTCTACTCCATTTCTGACTTTTTGTGATATTTTTCCTACACCTATTATTCATATTATAAATCAAAAAATAGATTGTTACAATTATTACCTCATGTAACTATATGTCTTTTAAAGAAATTGGAGGTAGAAAGAAGGGCAGGTATATATTTATAATGCTTGCCTTATTACTATTCCTGGTGCTCTTTGTTCCTATGGATTCAAGTTACCACCTGATGTCACCTTTCTCCCAACAGCCTCTTTCCTGCCCTCATCCTCTGTGATGTGGTTAGCAAATATATTACATTTCTCTATGTTAGAGGCTCAATAATACAATTATACACTTTTAAAAATTCAACTGATTTTTAAATCCCTTAAAAGAATCAAGGGAAGGGGCGCCTGGGTGGCTCAGTTTGTTAAGCGACTGCCTTCGGCTCAGGTCATGATCCTGGAGTCCCAGGATCGAGTCCCGCATCGGGCTCCCTGCTCAGCAGGGAGTCTGCTTCTCCCTCTGACCCTCTTCCCTCTCGTGCTCTCTATCTCTCATTCTCTCTCTCAAATAGATAAATAAAATCTTTAAAAAAAAAGAATCAAGGGAAACAAATATGAATACTTAAACACTCATTTATAACTGCACAATTACCTCTACTGGTGTTTTTTTTTTTGTTTTTTTTATGTGAATTCAAATTACTGTACGGGATCACTTGCTTCACCCTAAGGAATTTCCTTTAGTATTCCTTCTAAGACAGGTTTACTGGCAACAAATTCTCTCAATTTTTATTTAGATAGGATTGCCTTTATTATACCTTCATTTTATAAAGTTATTTTGTATATAGGAATCTTATTTGGCTGACTGTTTTCTTTTTCTCTCAGCATTTTGAATGTGTCATCCTATTGGTTTCTTGCCTCCATGACTACTGATGAGAAGTCAGCTGCAACTCTTACTGACTGTTCCCTTGTAAGAGACAAAGAACATCGGCTTTCAGCATTTTTAGCACGGTGTGCCTGGATGTGGGTCTCCTCATGTTTATCCTACATGGAGTTTATTAATATTTTTTGTTGTGTAGATTCATGTTTTAAATCAAATTTGACAAGTTTTCAGCTGTTAGTTTTTCTAATAGGATTTTTCTGCTTCATTTCTCTTTATCTTTTTCTGATTCTCCCATTATGCATATGTTGGTAAGCTTAATGAGGTCCCAAATTTTTGACGTGCAGTTTCCGATGTTGGACCTCTGCACTTTGAACAAGGTGGCACAAGGGCAATCAAGGCCTCAGTGTTCTGAGTGTTCTGCACCTGACAGTTTTAGGAGATTTTCCTGAATAAATACTTCTTCTTTTTCTGTATGCCTGTAGGACAGTTTCCAGAGACTGAATGGTTTTTGTTTTTGTTTTTTTTAAATATAACCTTGACTTATATGAAGTTATGTTTGTTTTACTGGGGAGCAGTTCTGTGGAGTTGTTTGCACTGCCATTCTGAAAGTCTTTTATTATAATTTATCCATGTCCTCATTAGTACCCACCATTCACCACTCTGCCTTAAGCTTTGACTAATTTTATGTAGCCTGAATCTGGCATCTGGAATTACCAGAATCAAAAGAATTGAAGCCCCTTCATTGGTTGATGAATGAACCTCACTAGGTTGTCTTTAGGACTATCGTCCTGGCTAAGAGGACTACCTTTTTTCTTCTGCATAACTGTGCTGAGCTCATCTCATTTCAGGCACACTCAATTCCATTTCCCCCCTCCCCTCTCATTTTATAAATAGATAGAGATAGAGATCGAGAGATCTTAGGACAAAAACCATTTTTCAGTGCCAGGACAAATGAAACTCATGAAGAGCTGAGAAGTATCTTTCTTACTGCCATATCTCTTGGTAGTTATTAATTTATGTCAGTGCCCCTTAAAACTATAATTTGCATACTTAGTTCCTTGGAGATACTGTTGAAAACCAGACAATAAGTTTTAAAATGTGAGATGAGGCCTAAGACTATTTTTAAACAGGCTTTCAAGTGATACCCATATGACTAGTCTGCAGGCCACAGTTGGAGTGGCAAGTCTTAATGTCATTATATAGAACATTATCTCCTTTCATTCTTCTTCTTCTTTTTAAATTATGTATACTTATAATTGACAAGAAGATGAAATGGATCCAGCACTTCACTATGTGCCTTTAGTAACTGGTAATTTAGCTCCCCTAATAACTGTTAATTTAGCTACTTGAAAATCTGTTGAGTTTTAATATTATCAATTATATGGTCCTTATTGAGTTTTTAGGCAAAAAGCCATTCTCTCTCTCTCTCTCTCTTTCTCTTAGTTTGAGTGAGGTTCAGTGGGATATGGCTATTTCTTTAACATAGGGATGAAAGGAGTGAAGAGAACATAGTCCGTTTTTGTTTTGAACAGTTATTTAATTTTTCAAAACTTTAACAAAGGAATTTAAAAAAAAATTTAAGATAATTTAAAAATAGTATGCTTATGTCACATTTTTTTTACTAACTTCTTCATGTTGGTAATCAAGACCCTGGAGGGTCAATTCTCAAGTATTAAGTAATTTACTCACTATTTTATCAGTGAAGGGTAGAGATAAGGCGTTTAGCTATAGCTTTTGAGGGTCAATTATAATTGGTAAACTATAATGAAGAATACTGAGTTAAAACATCAAACAGACAATGGGAGTCGACAATCTTAGGTTATAATTATGACCCTATTCTTAGTAAAATAGAACTTTGTTAGAGTAAACGTAAAACAAATTATAAATTTTACCACAGAAATTCCTAAGGCTATCAGAGAATGCAGTTTCAAATGTTATTTATCTTAACAGAGAAATATGGAAGAGACCCATAAGTTCTACATTTTATAAATTATTGTGCTGGGCTCAATATATGTTATAAGCATTACAATATATTTGAGAAGTATTGAAGAACTTTATATCTTGAATAAATATCTAATTTGACTAATATAATTTGATTTAATTTTCTAAATAAAAAGATTGAATTTAACTTAAAACTCTATTTACATAATTATATTTTATTTGTTTTTCAAAATCTGTTTAGATTTAGACTCATAGTCAAAGAAATGTCATTCTTTTTTTTTAGAAATGTCATTCTTTGATGATAATTTAACATATTTGTCACCAGTATAGTATCTGACACATAGCAGATAATTAATAAATGTTTATTGAAGGAAAATAAATGATTTAATATATAAAATGATATAATGTATTCTTCATTTGTAATGAGATGATGTTTAAATTATCCATTCCTGAAACAGTTATCTCTCAAACTTAGTGGTAAACAATGCATATTTATTATCTTGCCATTTTTATTGGTCATAAATCTTGCACATGGCTTAGCTGGATATGCTACAAGGTTGCAGTTAAGGACTTTCTCTCATTTGAGGATTGAGTGGAGGGGAGGGGAGGATCTGCTAATAGGAGATGATCTGCTGCCAAGCTCAGGTGGTTATTGGAAGAATTCACTTCCTTGCGGGCTGTTGGACTGAGGGCCCAATTTCTTGTTAGCTGGTGGGAAAAGGCTGCCTTTAGTACCTGGTCATGTGGCCTTCTCCATAGGCAGCTCACAATATGGTGGCTTACTGAAAGTCAGTACAGGAGAGTATCTTCTAGCAAGTGAGTAACAATCCTACATCATGTAATCATATAGAAATAGGTCCTATGAACTTTCAAAGAGAAAGCACAGAAAAGTGTAATCACTAGGGGTTGAAGGTCTTGGGGGCAATCTTAGAGTTGTCCTTCACAGTCAATGAAAATAAACAGTCTTCTTTGTAATTGCTATGCACAACTCTCCTATACTAAAAAAGTAAACTACATGAGAATAGAAACTTTCTCCACTTTATTCAGTTCTGTGTTCTCAGAAGTTAAAACAGTACTTCCTTGTAGTAGATGCTCAGTCAATATTTCCTGAATGATAAAATAGTAAGTTACATTTTTCTAGAAAGAATATCATATGCCTGTAAGCTGCAATAATAGGTAATCAGTATCATGTAGTTATTAATTGTGTAAATTCTGAGTCAGACTCCCTTAACTAGAGTTCTGTTCCATGACTACTAGCTGTGTCTCTTTAGAAAGAGTTATGTTATAACAACAACAACAACAAATTTATAGCATTGTTTTCAGTAATAATAGATAATAGGCATATATAGGTCTTTAAAGAATGCTTGGAAGGAACATAATGAACATTCAGGAAATGTTAGATATTATCTTTACTGATTTTAGATTTATAGCAGCTATTTTACATTTAGAGCAATAATTCAATTCACAATTCTCAAATGCTAATATTCTTACTAATCAATCGGGGAGCATGTTAAAGTGCTGGTTCTGATTTAGTAGATCTGAAAGTTGCCCTGAAATTCTGCATTTCTAACAAGCTCCCAGGTATTTTCTATAATGCAACTCCAAGGAAAATAATTTGAGGATAGTGTAATCACCTTTCCCGAGTAAAGCAGTGTCTATACGCCATCAAATTTTTTGCCTCTTTTTTTTCTTTTCAAGTTTTTATTTAAATTCTAGTTAGTTAACATATAGGGTAGTATTAGTTTCAGGAATAGAATTCAGTGATTCATCACTTACATATAACACCCACAGCTCATGATAACAAGTGCCCTCTTTAATGCCCATCACCCATCTAGCCCATCCCCCACCTCCCTCCCTCCATCAATCCTCAGTTTGTTTTCTATAGTTAAGAGGCTCTTATGGTTTGCTTCTTGCTCTTTTTTTCCCTCTTCCTCTATTTTCATCTATTTTGTTTCTTAAATTCCACATATGAATGAAATCATATGGTATTTGTCTTTCTCTGACTTATTTTGCTTAGCATAATACACTCTAGCTCCAGCCACATCATTGCAAATGGCAAGATTTCATTCTTTAATGGCTGAATAATATTCCATTGTGTATACGTACCACCTCTTCTTTATCCATTCACCAGTCAATGGATATTTTGGCTCTTTCCATAGTTTGACTATGGTTGATAATGCTGCTATAAACATCGGGGTACATGTACCTCTTAGAATCTGTATTTTTGTATCTAGTAGTGCAACTGCTGGGGTAAATACCTAGTAGTGCAATTGCTGGATCATAGGGTAGTTCTATTTTTAACTTTTTGAGGAACTTCCATACTGTTTTCCAGAGTGGCTGCGCTAGTTTGCATTCTCACCAACAGTGTAAGAGGGTTCCCCTTTCTCTGTATCCTTGCCAACACCTGTTGTTTCCTGTGTTGTTAATTTTAGCCATTCTGACAGGTGTGAGGTGGTATCTCATTGTAATTTTGATTTGTATTTCCCTGATTATGAGCAATGTTGAGCATCTTTTTATGTGCCTGTTAGTCATCTGTATGTCTTCTCGGGAAACACGTCTGTTCACATCTTCTGCCAATTTCTTAATTAGATTATTTATTTTTTGAGTGTTGAGTTTGATAAGTTCTTTATAGATTTTGGATAGTGACCCTTTATCAGATATTTCATTTGCAAATATCTTCTCCCATTCCATAGGCTGCCTTTTAGTTTTGTTGTTTCCTTCTCTGTGCAGGAGATTTTTATCTCGATGAAGTCTCAATAGTTCATTTTTGCTTTTGTTTCCCTTGCCTCTGGACACGTATCTAGTAAGAAGTTGCTATATATGCCATCAATTTTTTTTAATTTTTAATTTTTTGCTTGCTAGAATTTGAATACCTTTAATGAATCAGTTGGAAACCAACATCATAGTATTCTTGACTTTCAAAATCTAGAAAAACTCTTTTTTCTGAATTTATTTTAACTCCTATTGAACATTCCATTCTTTCCCCTAATAAAATATGATATTATACTGATGATATATCAGATGCTATCTGATGTTATAACATTATATATTAATTTTAACATAATTTAGGATAATTATATTATCTGAACTAAACAATTTATGCTAAGAAAGATATACAAATACAAGCCTATAGTCACATTCAAAATGTGATAAAATTTAGTTATTTTATACTAAGTTAATAGATCTTCATACTGTTAATAGATCTTTCTCACCTTTCAAATGAGATCATTTGATATGATCTTTTCTAGTTAAAAAGCAAAAAATAAGATTCTAAAGGTAATCAATAAACCAAATACTGCCATAAAATGGCTCAAATCTCCTAAGCATTTGAAAATGAATGTCTAGGGGTGCCTGGGTGGCTCAGTTTGTTAAGCTTCCGACTCTATTTTGGCTCAGGTCATGATCTCAGGGTTGTGAGGTGGAGCCCCGAGTCAGGCTCTGCACTCAGCGCGGAGTCTGCTTAAGATTCTTTGTCTTTCTCCCTCTACCCCTCCCTCCCGCTCCCACACACTCTATAAGTAGATAGATAGATAGATAGATAGATAGATAGATAGATAGATAGATAAGATAGATATCTTAACAAAATGAATTGTCTAACATATGAAGAAATTAGTATGACAAGTTTTATCCCACACATTTCAGTTTTAGCTTCCAGGGAGGAGAAATGGTATTCCTTTTGTGGCTGTTAAAATAGTACCCCCAAAACCCTTCTATTTATACACTATAAACAAATTTTTGCTCCACTAGCAACATAAACTTATCTGATGCCACTGTCCTCATCAGTAAAATAAACCTTGGATTACATTTGTCTTACCTGGAAAATTACTTTAGGGGGTGTTATAAGGTACTTCCCTAATCATTTCTTCTCTCTGTCTATAAATGAGAAAATGGTTATCCATCACAAATCTGTTACAGCTGTTGATTTCTCATACACAGTGAACAATCAAGCTTCTCAAACCCTCAGATTAGAAACAATTTCTCTGATTAGTGTGGACTTTTGGCACCTCCCTGCTGCAATGCAGGTGGGTGACCCTCATGAGTCCTCCCATTAAACAATGAGCAAATATCTGGAAATTACCTTCCCCAAAACAAATTGTATGTTGTAATAGTTTTTACAAGTAACAAGCTGCCTGCCAGGAAGATCCTGAACAAATCAGAGGCAAAACAAAAGATATCATTTGGCTAGGAAATCACTCCAAGAAGGAGAGCTGAAAGTGGCTTCTGATTCCGCTGAAGCAGCCTCCACAAGAGATTATGATTTTTCTTAGAAAGCAAAGGAAAATAAAACCAAACCAAACTGGTTGTTTCTTATACCTCCCTTGAAGAGAATCAAGGACTAAAGGAGGTTTGTGACCGTCTTTCCATTTAGCAAGTTTCTGCCTTAGGAAATACCAATGCCTTTACTGAAGTTAAAAAATAGGTTCCAGCTAATGTGATGAATTTAATATAAACTACTAGTATTTTCACTCAGAGTTGATAATTTTTAATGAAGACCATTTGTCTTTATCTGGTTCCTCAAGGCTCTTTCTGATGACCCAGCTCTAAATGGAGAGTAATCTCATCAGACTGCGAGGTTAGATGCAGCCACTCTTGTAGCCATTTGGCATTTCCAGGTTTCCCTTAAAGAGTTCTGACTGTCAGCAGGAATAAAGAGTGGGAGCCTAGTTATAAACAAATTATCTGAGCTCACTCATCAAAAAAGAACCTTGGCAAGTCCAAGCCCAAGACAGGAGCACCATGGAAAGGATCAGCAGCCTAATTAGGGTCTGGTTATATTCAGGTTCAGTCTCTGTGCCAAATGAGTTGTTTTGCAGTCTTCACCCCCTTTCTTACTTCTTCTTAAATGAATCTCATTAAGAACAGTTCAGTGTATAACACTGACTTATCACCTTCTTACTTTTTAGGTCAGTTACACTGTGAATATAAGAACCCTAAAATGACAAAAATTTCTAAATGATTAACAAGTGGGTTTTTGTGTGGATTTGCATCTCTTATTTAGATTGTGTTCAGGGCGCCTGGGTGGCTCAGTTGGTTAAGCGACTGCGTTCGGCTCAGGTCATGATCCTGGAGTCCTGGGATCGAGTCCCGCATCAGGCTCCCTGCTCGGCGGGGAGTCTGCTTCTCCCTCTGACCCTACCCCCTCTTGTGCTCTCTCGCTCTCTCTCTTCTCAAATAAATAAATAGATTGTGTTCAAAACTGTAAGTTGTTACTATAGGACTGATTGCTGTTGGCTCTATGAATTTTCCTAGCAATCAGTAGTGCTGGGGTTTATGACAGGACAGTATTTTTTTAAACTATAGCCCCCTCAAATTACTCTGAATAGGACTTTTGTTCACAGAAACATAGTTATTGGGGTGAATTATGTTGTCAACCAAGCTAGGAACACCTTCTGTTAACATACGGAGAGTGTCCCTCTGAGCCTTGAGAGAAATCTTAGTATGTCCTGGCCACTACACCAACCCTTCACCGATCTAGCCTGTTACCTGTGGAGAATGGAAAAGGGTACTCTGTAGTGTTACTTTTTAAATTAATTCTATTGTTCATTTTTAAGTATCAGAGTATACTAGAGCTTATTAGATCATGTTCACACCCAAAAAATTAGTTGGTGGAGCAACATGCAGGTACACAATCGACTATCTAAATTTTAGACTCTGTGCCAAAACTCACTATAAGTAAATATACCAATATCAGGAATAAGAGAGGTGGTGTCACTACAAATTCTTCAGATATTAGAATAATAATCAGAGAATAGTACAAATAACTTTATTCAGGAACTTAGTAGAAATGGGCAAATTTCTTGAAAGACAGAAACTGCCAAGGGCTCTCCAGAAGAAATAGATAACACAGAAATCTATTTATCTATTAAAGAAATTGAGTTTTCAGTTAAAACCTTCCCCAGAAAGAAAATTCCAGCCTCATATGGATCCGATGGTCAACTCTACCAAACATTTAAAAATAAATAAAACCAATTCTACACAAACTCTTCCAGAAAATTAAAGGGAAGGGAGTAATTCTCAAATCATTGTGTGAGGGCTGCATTATTTCAATACCCAGACCTGATGAAGGTATTAGAGGAAAAGAAAACTAAGTCCTATATCTGTCGTGAACATAAATGCAAAAGTTCTTAGGAATTTGTTAGCATATTTGATCTAGCAATATGTAAAAAAAGGGTAACATCATGACCAAATGAGGTTTAATCAAGAAATGTAAAGTTGGTTTAACTTTAATAAATCAATTAATGTAATATACCATATTAGATGAAAGAAAAAATCTAATCATCTCAATAGATGCTAAAATAGTATTTAACAAACTCAATGTTGATGATAGATAAACTCTCCATACATTATGAATAGAAGGGGACTTCTCCAAACTGATAAAGGATATCCGTGTAAAACTTATAGCTAGTATCATACTTACTGGTAAAAGACTTAATCTCTCCCCACTAAAGACAGGAGTAAGGCAAGAATGTGCACTGTCATTATTTTCTTAAAGATTGTACTGGAGAGTCTATGTGATGAAATAGAACATGAATCAGCACTAAAGGCATCTAGATTTATAAGAAGAAGTAAAACTGCCTTTATTCACAAACAACATTATTGTGTATAAAATCCATTGGAATCTACAAAAAAAGCTATTAGAATTAATAAGTGAATTTATCAAGGTGGCAAGATAAAAGACCAGTAATATGAAAATCAATTTTAAAGTCTATAATTTAGCAAAAATACTTTGAAATTTAAATGCAAATAATATTTACAAATGTTTTAAAATGTAAATTGAGTTCCTTAGGGTCAATCTGACAAAATATGTACAAGACTTGTGTAGGAGTGCTGACAACACCAACTCCATCTTTGGCCCTCCATCTTACTCATGTCTGTACAATGACCTCTCTCAAGGCTATGTGCTCCACGCCCCCTGGAGGTTAACGTATACCTTAACTAGAATGTGAGAAGGCTTGTTCTGTTCTCCCCTCTGGTGCACAGATGGCACCACTTTAGATAACTACCCTTTGACCTCACCACAATACTGTATAGAATCTGTGGATTAGGGTCTGGACTTTGCAGAGAGTAGCTGTGTAGTACCTGGATCGTTTTCCACCTGATCTCCTCTGTTAGTGAGCTACCTTAAATAAAATTCCATGAATGGTATGGAGTGGCTTGCTTTGTTGCTCGGTCTCAGAATGCCTTCTCAGTTTGGAGGACATTTTACTGTCCCTCCTCCATCTTCCAACAACTTGAATTCCAAAAACTAATATTGCTGAGATAAATAAATCTTTAATAAATGGAACAATATGCCTTAATTATGTGTCTGAAGACTCATTATTATAAAGATGTTAATGTTCTTTGAATAGATTTGATGCCATCCCAAACAAAACACTAGCAGGCTTTTTTGTTGTTGATATTGACAAGCTGATTCTAAAATTCATATGGAAATATAAAGGACCTAGCATAGCCCAACACAACTGTGAGAAAGAATGTTTGATGATATACATCACTTGACTTTAAGATTTATTATAATGTTGCAATGATCAAGTCTGCTTGTTACTGGCATCAAGATAGACATAAAACATGGGGGAAAATGCGTCTAGGAATAGACTCACACACTTATAAATCAATGAAAAAAAATAATTTGAATGAGTGGTCCTCAAACCTGTTTGTGCTTTACAATCACCTGGGGAGATTTTAAACAACACAAATGCCTGGGTCCCATCCTGAAATTTTTTACTGATTTGATCTTTGGTGAGGCCCAGCTATTAGTATTTTCACAAGTTCCCAAGTGATTGTAAAGATCATACAGCTTTAGGAATCACTAATTTACATCGTGAAATTTTACCCTTATGGAAGTGACAGCCCTTTCTTAAACTGACATATCTCTTCTTCACAATTTGAGTAGGAAATCAGTTTTTCATCTCCTAATTTGAAATACCAACATCCTGAGGAAGAATCCATGGTCTTGTTTTCCAGGAGATGCCTGACATTTCCATATACTTGGCCTATTTAGAAGCTTATGCGGTATTTGACACCAGCTGCTAAGTTATCATTACCAAACATTGCTTTGAAAAGGGTCCATGTTATCAGTGCATAGCAGCAGTAATGTCACTCAGGTCCAGGTATCCAGAAGGATATGTCTGGGCACACACTTCAACCACAGATCACGTATACGACAAAGTCTAATTTCTACTTCTAAGACTTTTCTCCAACAAATTCAGTTCATTTCCTCTCATTCCGCCTTAAGAGATCATCAGGTGGAACACATCACATCATCATATCCTCTTAGTAACAGTTACTTCTTTGCTTCATTGACCATTCATTACGAAGAACATCCTCAACCTTTTGCTCATGCAGCACTTCTGTGTGTATACACATGTGTACATTGGATTAGTTCCAGCTTATTTGGGTGATAACTCTGTAATGGTCAGGTGGGTCTTCCAAGAATTTTGTTGTAATACCTCTCACACCCAAATGGGCTATTACCACGTTGCTAAGTGTGTGGGGCCTCGGATGGTTTTGTAAGGTTAGTTTTGGGATGTGGTAGGCAGAATCCTAAGATAACCCCCAAGATTTCTACTCTTTGATGTGCATGCCCTGTATATTCTCCCCTTGAGTGTGGATGGAGTCTGTGAAGATGAAGGACTGTGCTCCCATAATTAGGTAACATTGTATGACAGAGGTGAAGGGATTTTGCAAATATAATTAAGGCTTTGTAATCAGTTGATTTTAAGTAAACCAAAGAAAGATTATCCAGGGTGGGTCTGACTTAAAAAGGTGAATGATTTACAAAAGGTAAAGGTTAGAAGACAGACAGACTCAATGAGCTGAGACAATCCTTCACTGGCCTTAAAGAAACAAGGGCCTAGGATGTGGGAAGCACCACCTGGCCAGGACCTGAGAGTCCCAGTATTACAACCATAGAGAACTGAACTCTGCCAATAGCCAGTGAGCATGGAAGAGGACACAAGCCTCCGATGAGACTGCAGCCCCAGCTAAAACTTTCATTTCCGCCTGGGAAGAACCCAAGTAAAAGATCCATTAATCTGTACCCAGATACCTCACCCACAGAAAGTAAGAGGATTTTTTAAAAAAACTTACTTATTTGAGAGAGAGAGAGCAAGTGAATGAGCATGAGCAAGAGAGGCAAAGGGAGAGGGAGAGAGAAAATCCCAAGCGGACTCTGCACTGAGCTCAGAGCCTGACACAGGGCTTGATCTCATTACTCCAAGATCTCAACCTGAGCCGAAACCAAGAGTTGGGGCTTAACCCACTGTGCCACGCAGGCACTATGAGAGTTGTTTTAAGATGCTAAACTTGTGGTAATTTGTTACTCAGCAATAAAATAACTAATATAGTTACCCATTCATTTCTATATCTAGGTCAAAGGCATGGGTTAGAAAAGAGAAACCTTCTAAATACCTAAGGCCCAAAGACTTGTGATTTCTTCTCCAAGTAATTATAATTTTTGTTTTATAGCCCCAAAGTCAGTTATTGCAAACAGGTTAAAAATAGGTTTATGTAAAGCTGTGTATTTCCTTTTATTGAATAACAACATTAGTTATAAATAAAAGTTGGATTCTAAGAAACGTGGGGAAATTTTCAGGGAAGAGCGTTTCTCCCAGAATTTAAAACCCACAGACAGACAGACAGACAGATACTATTTGCCTCCCTTAAGGTGACATTGGGTTCCCAATTGCTTGAATACAGTCAAATGACATATTTGTCTTAAGTAGTGTCTGGCTTAGGAGATCCATCTTAATAAAATTCATTCTAATACTCTACTGATAATATATAATTACATTTATTAAGATCACAAAGCCCAACCCCTGATGTACAATCAAATATGTAAAATAAGGGGAATTTTGCTAGTTTGACATTCTAGTTTCTCATAGTCGTTCCTCCAGCAGCAAAATATTATAAAAATCACACCCAGGGGTGCTTGGGCGGCTCAGTCAGTTGAGCCTCCTGCTCTTGGTTTTGGCTCAGGTCATGATCTCATGAGTCGTGGGCTTGGGCCTGCATCATTCTCCATAATCAGTGGGGAGTCTTTTTGAGATTGTCTCCCTCTGCAACCCCCTCTCTAATAAATAAATCTTTAAAAAAATTTCCCCAAATTTTAACAGTACCACTGCAAGCCTCTATACCCTAGTATTACTCTGCCTCATCATAAACCACTAAGGACAGATGTCCTGAAATTGTGTGGAAAGGGTTGCTACCATACTAGTGCCAAACTATCTCTGGAGTTCAGGGTGGAATGTACAATGACAGATGACAGTATCATACAGAGCAAAGCAGGCAAGTCAGTGCCCTAAGATACCTTGGCAAATAGACCAAGCAGATTCATTCAATCCATATAAAAATTAAAGATTTTTAAAATAAATTAACAAATTGTTTCTAAAATTTATGTAGAAAAAAAATCTAGAGTAGCCCAAATATTCTTGAAAATGTAAAAACAGAAGATGAAAATTTAAGGATGATGAGACAATGATGATTTATTTCCCTTTTTCATCATCCCTAGGAAATTCTAATATTTTTTCTTGTATTATTTTAGAATTTTTAGCATAAATGAAAATATTGATAAGTAATAGGTAAGTAATTCCTGGAGTAATAAAGTAGCAAGAGATTTCAAATAAATGAGAAAATAAGTCACTGATTCCACTATGTATTTTAAGTTTATAAAATGTCCAACTGACTACTAACATTATTGCAAGATAAAATGTTTTATTCTACTAAAACATAAGTAAATTTTCTTTCTCTTCTTATTTGAAAGATCTCTAAGAATAAATGAAAGTCATAAAATAAATATATAGAAGTTTTAACTTCTCAAAAGTAAACTCAAAAATTTTAATTGAGGTCAATGACTCTGAGAGGATGTGAGGGTTAAAGCCGACAGCTACCAATTTATGCCAAAAAAGAAAAAAAAGAAGAAGAAGAGAGAAAGAGAAAGAGAGAAGGAAGGAAGGAAGGAAGGAAGGAAGGAAGGAAGGAAGGAAGGGAAGGAAAGAAAGGAAGGAAAGAAAGAAAGAAAGAAAGAAAGAAAGAAAGAAAGAAAGAAGGAAGGAAGGAAGGAAGGAAGGAAGGAAGGAAGGAAGGAAGGAAGGAAGGAAGGAAGGAAGAAAGAAAGAAAGAAAGAAAGAAAGAAAGAAAGAAAGAAAGAAAGAAAGAAGGAAGGAAGGAAGGAAGGAAGGAAGGAAGGAAGGAAGGAAGGAAGGAAGGAAGGAAGGAAGGAGGAAGGAAGGAAGGAAGGAAGAAGGAAGGAAAGGAAGGAAGGAAAGAAAGGAAGGAAAGAATGAGGAAAGAAAGAAAGAAAGAAAGAAAGAAAGAAAGAAAGAAAGAAAGAAAGAAAGAAAGAAAGAAAGAAAGAAAGAAAAGAAAGAAAGAAAAGAGAGAGAGAGGGACGAAATGGAAGGAAGGGAAGAAGAAAGAATGGAAAGTTTATTATGGGAATCAGTTTTCATAATTGAGTACATAAATACTTTGAGTAATGGCAGAAAGAGAAACCGTGGGCTTAGAAATAAATTCTTGAAGCAAGATAGAGGTTGCACAATTGGAATAGTGTAGGACACAGAAAGGAGGGACAAAGAGGTAATCTGGTTGAAATCATGTGTTCTTCTTCTTGATATTTAGTGATATGGACTAAACGTTTATTTTAGTATCACTTTATATCCTTATTTTGGCAAATATAATTATAATATAATGAATTCATTTCCATTTTGAGTGCAGTATAGTCTTTCTAAAAAATACATTATATTAATAATGAGCAGAAATCATCTGGGTTTTCTACACACATACTGTTGGTTGGTGGACCCTCTCTGAAAGAACTTTAGACTACTTTGTACTCTGAGAAGGCAAACTGGGTGAGCAGAGACTTAGTTACCTAATATAAACATAAGTGCCTTGCTTTTAGATGTGCTATTTCTAGACTATAAGTTCTATATTATAAGTCTGATTTTTTTCAACATTCCATTTAGGTTTTTGACTATTATAGCACAGCTCATGATAGGCACTCCATAGATTATTTATTAAATGAATAAACAGGGTACAATGGTCTCAGGAAATATCACCTGCAAATTTTTGTGGAAGCATTTCACTTAATCTATCCATGACAAGAGTCAGTAATATGTCAAATGAATTGATGAGAATGATCAGAGTGTGAATTGAGAACTGGAAATTAAATGGTATATGCTCCAACACTGATTAATCCTATAAGAGAGAAACTCTAAATAATACCTTTATTTTTTTTAAAGATTTTATATATTTATTCGAGAGAGAGAATGAGAGACAGAGAGCACGAGAGGGAAGAGGGTCAGAGGGAGAAGCAGACGCCCCGCTGAGCGGGGAGCCCGATGCGGGACTCGATCCCGACACTCCAGGATCATGAACTGAGCCAAAGGCAGTTGCTTAACCAACTGAGCCACCCAGGCGCCCAATAATACCTTTGTTTTAAGAATCATATTCAACACCTTAAATTTGTAGAAAACCTGTGTGAAACAGTTTGTTTAAAAAAATGAGAAATGTCATGCAGCTATTAAAAACATATTTATGAAATGTATGTGACAATATAGAAAATATTTTTCTATTCTTAAATTATAAAACATTCTCAGATGTAAATATATCTTAAATAAATTCGTATTTTAATAAATCCAAATTATATCATTAAATGTTTTTATTGAGAAAAATCTCAGAATCTATTCATGTTAGGAGAAAAATTATTTAAAAAAATAGACTAGTATGTTTTCTGGAATTAATGTATTTGTATTTGTAAGAGTTTTTAGAAAAGGGAAATATATAAACTGCAAAATAAGTTGGACTTCTAAAGGATAAAAGATGAAACAGGAATGGCAAAAAACATTCAAGATGGAATACAATGTACTTTGGGGATTATTCCCTCAGCCCACTTTTTTTTAATATTATTTTTTTGCTTCTTTCAAGTATGGCATTTGTCTTTGGCAAGACATGAAGATAGAAGGAGAAAACAATACCACCTTGAAAATGCAAAATTATCAACCAAACTGTGATTAGATATGCATGGTTAAAACTATACGTCATCTTATACACCTAAATCAATAAGCTTGTTCTTCCTACTGCTAAGTCACTAATATGCAGTAATGGAGACAAAAACCCCTGCATATTATTTAATACAGTAATAATGATTTCTCATTGTTATTTAAATTCTTTTGAATATATTTCATGTTCCAAAAATAACTTGTTTGCCTTATAAAAGTCAAGATTCTAATTTTAGCTTTCCATTCTACCCTGATAGCACTTGAACACTGGGCTAAGGAACCAGGGCTTGTTGAATTGAACAATCAAAAAAACTTTCTCCATGTAAAGATGATCTTATTTCTACAGTGTATTTTTATATAGCTAATTAACACATGTTACCTGTGATTATCTAGTATGATAATGGCACATCTTCCACACTATTTTCCTTTTGAAAACTCATCCATTACAGATACTAAGAATTTTAAATAACCTTTTGTTACAGGCAAAAAATCAAAGGTAATTTTTATTTTTTTAAAAAGTTGAAAATGTTGGGGAGCCTGCATGGCTTAGTTGGTTAAGCGTCCAGATCTTGATACAGGGTGGTGAGTTCAAGCCCCATGTTGGGACACTGGGCATGAAGCCTACTTAAAACAAAACAAAACAAAACAAAAGTTGAAAATGCAAAAAAGATGATGTGTTTTGTGCAAAATTCCAAAATGATTGTATTATGTTTGTTTATTAAACGCTAAGTATAGAGTGATGGCTCTTTCCCTTTTTATTCAACTAAAATAAACAGTAGATAAATAGGACTTTTAAGGTTCAGGAGAAAAATGAAGTTCAATTTTTAGTACCTCATTTTGGAGAGAGACATTTGTGGTTTGTTCCCAATTCCAATGTGCATTAAATTTGATAGGGCAGTTTCATGTGGTATTTTCATCTTTTTTTAAGTAAATTTTATAAAGGAGCATGGTGAGAATGTGTTAAACATTTTTCTAGGGAAGGAAAAACAGATTCAAAGAATCATCGATTGTCTCAAACCTCTCTATATGCCATCAAAGATAGTCAATACAGGAAGTTAACCTTTTTAATCTTTGATAGAAAAATCATGAAGTCATAATTCCTTTCATTGAAAGTTTCAAGGAGGTTACTTCAGGGATATTACACTTGCATATCAGATATAAGTAAATGTTTTCCAAAGTGTAGAATGAGAGATGTTATGAGTTCCTTGAAAATGCCGGGGAATGATAAATCAAAATGGAATTGTGGCAGAATGTAGAAACAAATATTTTTAATTTGTATGAAGATGTATTTCAGAAACTTAACTAATTGTATGTTAATGTAGTATGTCCAAATTAATTATTGTTAGGTTTTTATGAGAACAGTATATAGAAATTAGTCTCATACTAGTATTCGCTTTGTTTTTTACTTTAATCATGCTTACTTTTGATAAATTAAAAAAAAACTTATGCACACCTGGCAAAGACACTTCTTGCTATTTATTTTATTTCCAAAATATAAAGATATAATCTGAAGTTCTTACTTTTCAAATAGGCATATATTCTCAAAGTTTTTCATATTCTATGTATTCAATTCCAGTTTTTCTTCCCACCTCTACCTCTACTGCCTGCAAAAGATGAATCTTTGATATACAGAGTGAAACACACACATGGACACACAAAAGTAATTTGCCTTTCAAAAAATAAGTTTATTTGATTCTTCATTAGTTATTTATTCAATTACTTGGCAAACACTCACATGGCTTTGAAGACAGGCTATGTATGGGGCACTGAGGATTTAGGGATGAAACCAACCCGGTGCCTGCATTCATGGAGCTAATGATGTGGTAGAAACTTATAAGCTGTGATTAATTTACCGTGAAAATCGCTTACTGTTGAATATTATGCATTCAGGGAATCATTTATGACTTCCAAATTGTTTATAACCCTATATTTTTACCTATAGTTAGTAAGCCATTCACATATCTTCCATTTAAAAATTCATTTGTTTTCTGTTTATGCATTAAACATGCCATAACTGATCAAACATTTTAGCTTACTGAACATAAAGCTGTAGACTAAGATCTGAGACACTACAGTAAGTGCCTGAAATCCCAGTTATGCTTTCTTTTATCAAAATGGATTTTTTTCCAATCTGTGATTCCAGATACTGATCATATATACCACAAACTATATATTATAAAAATTGACAGACTTTCTGATATGTAGTTCAATATATCAATCATATTTATTTTGGATAGTCATCTTTGTTCATCTTTGGATGGTCATCTTTGGATGACTACACTTAAGTAGGAACATCTTCAGTAGGTTTTATAACCCTAGAGTTTTAATATTGATTCTGCTGCTATTGACTCAGCATTTGAACATTATTTGTTGGGGATGTGGCATTAAGACTTTGTAATTCAAAAACAAAATACTTTGGTGGACCACAATGAGCCATACCTTCTGATATTCAATTTCTTGTGTAGTCTTCTCCTTTTGAATATGGGGCTTGCCTATGACTTGCTTTAACCAGTGACACTGGGTTCGTTCCTGACGTAAACCTTAAGAAAGCCTAACAGCTTATACTTACACACTTCGGGGGAAGTTAGAGCTACTATATATATATATATATATATACAGTCTAACTTCCTGAGATCGCTACACTATGAGAATCCCAATCTAGCCATGTTTCAGGAACACTTGAAGGGAAATTGAGGACCCTGCCTAATAACCCCAGCCAAGCTCCCCACCGACAGCAAGGGCCAATTCACCAGTCATTTTCTATGAATGACAGGATGGCAGCCTCAGAAATGATGATTACTTCCTGGCGGGTCAGCAAACTTGACTAATTTTGGTGAACTTAGAGAAATAAGACTTGATGAAAATCTACTGTAGATACTGCAAGTGAAACCTTGTGGAGAAAGTTTCGAGGGGGTGGAGTTCCTACCATTAGCATAAAAGAGTAAGTAAGAGAGGCTTTAAAAAATCCAATCATACATTCAGAATGATATTTTTAGATAGACACTAATTCTCTGACATCAGGAGTTGCTCAGTACATTGTGGTCTAGGAGGTTTCCTTGGATTATTAACATCTTTTACTGTATCTGTGTAAATAATCAGGCCAAAACATGAGGAAATCTTTAATTTTGTGTTATCAACAGTGATCTTCAAAGATTATTTATGATTTAAATGGGAAGACTGTTAAATATATTTAAGGGACGCCTGGGTGGCTCAGTCAGTTAAGCGTCTGCCTTCTGCTCAGGTCATGATCCCAGGGTCCTGGGATTGAGTCCCACATCGGGCTCCTTGCTCAGTGGGGAGCCCGCTGCTCCCCTTGCTTGTGCTCTCTCTCTCTGACAAATAAATAAATAAAATCTTTAAAAAATATTTAATACATGTATTTTAAAAATATTTAAGTGAAAGGGACTTTGCATATCCTTTCAAAGCTATGGTGAGGTATTGTTTAACACATTTGCCCAACATTCACTATGTGAAAATAATACTCTATGGTATATATGTTTTTGTGGAGAATTATATCTGCCAGGGTGCAACTGAATACAGTGGATTAAAAAAAAAATGGTCTCTGGAGTCATGTTAGCTGTATTTAGATCCCAAATCTACCGGTATCTGTTTAACTTACAGTATACTCTGTAAGTTAACATTCACTCAGGAAAGATTTCGCCATTAACACAACACTCAAGGAAGACTGTGACACTACAGAAATATCCTGTTCTCCTTAATCAGAAATGTTAAATTTTCCTAGAAACATCACCACCTCCACCCTACCGCACCAGCTTTCCACTTAGATCTCACTGGCCAGAACTGGATATAGTGTCATTCTTAATGAAAGCGATAGTGGGGATTTGCTAATTGGAGATACCTGATTGGGTATACCAATTTATGACCTATTTCCTTAAGCTGGGCTCAGTGTTACTCTGAACAAAATTGGAATTTTATTAATAAAGAAGAGTGAGAGCATTTATTAGGTAGGCAATTAACAGTCTGTAGGGTTCTATTCCTTGTCTACCCAAAATGCATAAATATATTGTATTCCACACACAATTTTCAGGAAATACATTCCCTTCCACTCACTTCCAAAGTAAAACTAAGTCTTACTGAGCTTTTGTTTGAGTTCCATTATCTCCAAGGATACTTGACTCTATCAAGACCAGAAATGGATGGTTCCATGTATGACACATCATAGCCAAAAGGCAGCTATCTCCCCAAAATATCACCAATATATAATGATGGAGATGCAACCTGATATAATTGCAATAAAGTCATCTGTTCAGAATGGAGAGTTTAAGAAACATCCAGGAGTGCATTTGAAATTCTGATTGGCAAGAATTATGAAAACTGATTGGCTTAGCAGTGGATTTATTTTCTTAGTTTTGTTTTCTGGGATGATCTTTCCTATCCATTATCCTTTAGAAATACAATTGAGATGTACTTTTTTTAGGGGACACATAAATTTCACAGTCCATTTCTACTAGTGAAAATTCATAGGTCCAGGAAATGCTTTGTGTTGAAGAATCACAGGAAGTGTCTAGCTAGTTTTGTTTTTGCTTGGTTGTTTGCTTGCCATTGTTCATTTTGCCATTATAGTTCCTTCCAATATTTTATAACCATAGGCAATGAGTTTTTAGACATAGCTTTTAAGCCTGAGGGTTTTTGTTTCTTTTTGCATTTCCTTATTTTTTTTCTTATTTTATGTATTCTGCTCTTCCATTAATCTTAGGTTAGCTTAATGGGCACAGCTTTAAAAATATTTTAAAACAATAACCTTTTGTCAAAAAGCAATACTCTTAATCTACATCTTGCTTTGCAAAGACTTTTTAATATTAGATACTTAGCAAAACGCTAAAGCTGAGATTTTATCTTTTGCTGATCATTTATTACCTTCAGGTTGGTTTACAAAACCTAGATATTTTTTCAACCCAAAAGCTCCACATTTTTGGACTTTCAGTCCATTTAGATGGCAGGATGTAGGCAGAGATGACTATTTTGGGCAACATTACTTTCTTTAATCCCTGATTTCAAATTGACTACTTCTAGTCTGAGAGCACATGTCTCTAGTAAGACTTGTTGAAAGTGGTGATGAATTTACACATTCCAAATTTTATTTTTACTGTCATACATTTTAGTACTACAGTCTTTCTCAGCCTATTTTCTGAGACCCAAAGTATAGCAGTAACAGTTTGATGAAATGCTTTGCCAGCACATAAAAAGGAATAGCAATTTCCAATTGGGGATAGCTATCTATTCACTAGCATTGGTCTATCCTCTACATCCAGTGAACTCAATATTATAGGTTTTATGATTTGTACTCATTTCAGGTACCAGATTTGATCTTAACTTTCTTGCTTATAAGTTTTGAGACGGAATAATAAAAATATCCACGTAATAGGATGATTGTGAAAATGAAATATACTCATCCATATATATAGCTTTACGACAGACCCTGGCAAGTGGATAGATAAACAGCCATTTGTTATTCACTTGTATATTTAGAAATTTAGGGTTTCCAGCTTGTTTAATGTGTGTAAGAAAACAAATAGGTTAAACCATTTCTGATAATCAAGTGTTAAGTGCACATTCCAAGTGAAAGTGTGTAAATCAAGAAATCATTGAAGTCAGGATATATTTGAATTGTTTTATACATTTTTAAGAAAGTTTAATGTAAAAATTTAAGTATTATTCACTTATAAATATTCATAGATTTAAATATATAAACTAGAAGACACATAAGTAATTATTTACTATGCTTTTTCTTGTTGGACTCTGGGATGATTCTGCCTTAGCAGGTTAAGCAGGCTATTCAGCCATTTGTCATATGACATTTCTCTCATTTGGAGACACGGTATTTTGAACCCTAAGAAAGAGATCACATTGAAGAGAGGTCTAATGTTGATATTTATGAATTTAACATATATATTTTAACTATCGAAGAGGAATAGAGCACCAATTTTCATATTTTTGAATATATTGTGAGATAGAGTATATCATAGGCCAGAGAATATCCAGTTTTTTACATCCTCGATTAAGAAATAAAAATTGAAATGTGTATCATTGTTATCAATCATCTTGGACAAAACACAGAGGAAAGTCATTTCAAAGGTTTAAGTAAGGAGTTCATGTCCCTGGAGGCTGACTGTGGACAAACCTATTTGTGGTAAACCTTGTGAGATCGATATATTTTGAACATCTATCTTCAGTTCTGCTTGAGCTTTTCAAACATTTCAAGAAGTGAGAAATCATTAACAAGGATCTAAGAAATAAGAAGAAACAGTATCTGATTATCTCAATGTTATCTTGAATAGAAAATTAAGGAGACCTTGTTTATAAACCTTTCTAACAAAAGTTTGTCACTTGAAATTCTGAACCTTTCCTTTGGTGCTTTATAAAAATAATCAAATAATTTAGGACCTGATAGATCTTGCTCTTTAATATCTGGCCAAAAAGTTCTCCTTAAAAATTCCCTATTACTTTAGACTCAGTGTACACAGGGCTTTTAAAGTGTTGTTTGAAAAAAATGTTCTTTCCATTGAACTGTCTGTGCTTAAATACACAGATTTATAGTCAAAGTAAACCAGGCAGTATACAGATATTGATTGATTTTGGGGGGCAAGTTACTATTTCTTCTTCCCTACCTTACCTCCTTCCCTACCTTCCCTACCTTACCTTCCCTACCCTACCTTTATCTCCAAGCCCTAGCCACTCCTCACTGATGATCGGTCCCAGCTAAAATGAAGGAAGAAAACCACTAATAAATATACATTGAGTTGCAGTGATATAAATTGTTATCCATGTTATATTTGGCAGCAGTGAAGTTAATGAAGGAGGGTCAGGTTTATATTTTTAGCTATTTATTGAAACCATAATAAATATAAAAGTCCATTAGAAATATTAACTGCATATAGTAGATTAACTGAAGTACCAACAAAATAATATGTGATGATAGTCACCACTGGTGGATGTAATTACCAATAAGAGTGAATATTCATTTTGGAATACAATGTTGCGATGAATCAATAATTTATTCATCCATCATATGAACCTCTAATGTTAGCATTTTGGGTACAGTGATATCTCAATAGGGTGTATGCTTCTTAGTAAATGTTCTTTTCTAGGGCTTACCACATATCATGTTCTGAAGAGCCTGATCCCACAACTAGTAAATTGCCTGATCCCGCCTCTCTTTACAGAGATGAAGACTGAAATGCTGCCTAGATGTAGACATTGACCTATCTATGTCTGGAATTCTTTCCTGGGATGGCAAAGCATTCTAGCACAAAAATGAAAAATGACAAAAACAAATGAATTGTCAAAATATCTGGTTTTCTTGAGTAGTGAGATGAATTCCTGCTTTTCAGTATACTTAACTGTGTATTTAGAACAATAAAAATTAGATCAGAGTTGTAACTGCTAGTAAGAGAGAGTCATTGTGTCCAAACAATAAGAGGTATGCACATTTCTCATCTCCTGCTGTAATAGAGTCTATCTCCATTTTTTGATGTTTGATGGCTGATATAGCCTCAACCCTTCCTCTTTCCCTTCTGCTCCAAATCCAGGCAAACCGATGAGCTGGAGTGTAGCCACTTCCAGTCCTGGAGGTTCAAACCATGAAACCTCATCCCCTGCCCTCTTCCCGTGCAGGAAGGGCCTTGGCAATAGCCAGGTCAGTCTCCTTTCCCTGCTTCCTCTGCCATTTTTCAGAGCTGCTTGAGGACTTCCCTTGTGCTCTCCAGAGAGCTTCATTATGTGAGTAATACTAACTCTCTTCACAGTCTCTTGATGCCTATGCGGCATTATTAAAGTCAACATCAAAATAAATTTTGCTAAGTCTAGCTCACCAAAAGTTAAAAACAGATGGTGCTAACTGACTAGACCCAAATGAACTCTGTGCTACATAGATAATTTGATGTTAAACCTGTATACTAGAATTGATAACAAGGATATAAACAAGGGAAGCAGTTTTTTTTAAAAAACACTATTTCTCTTGAAAGTCATTTTTCAAATCCTTTTTTTTTTGGAGCTCATATCTTCATTTTACATATAAAAATGAGTGTTTGTTGTAATGAAGTGTTTGTAGACATAATTAAGGAAGGTGTTAAACTGGTTATCAGTTTACTTTGTTTCTGTGCAAATGTGACTAAGTCCAGAGAAAAATATTTTTCCATCATAACCTTATAAGAGAACAGCTTTGTTAAGTGAGATGTAAATGCACAATTAAATTAAAGTCAGAGGAAAAATGCAAATAACACAATCACTTTTGAGTTTCAGAGAGCTAAAATATAAGTTCATTTAACCATTTCAAAGTGAAAATTATAAAATTAGTGTTTTAAGTACAGTTATAAGTTGGTGTTTTAAAAGTAGGATACAGAAAGAGGAAAGTATAGACCTACCTTTTAAAATCTGTATGTGTTTTTAAAGTTCTGTTTTGGATGTCTTGGAAAAGAACATCTCATCGATAGGTGAATTCTTCAAAGAATGCTGTATCAAAATTATCCTGTTACTCTAAGTTGATTCAGAACAACAGTTCTAAGTATTATGATCACAGAGTAATTATGCCCCCAAATACTAGAACACAGTTTCGTTCATCTAAGGCTTTATTATTAGAAAACCAGATGAATCTAATTAAGCTATAGAGCATGCACTATGGAGGGAACAACTCTTTATGTGCATATATTACATTATAGTTTATATTACATATTTTATATGTAATGTGTATATTATATATTAGATCGTATTTTATAACCAATGCATTTCCTATTTTTATTAATTATTTTGGGTTTTGTATAGATGAATATATATGGTCATATGGTTGTATACATACTGGAAGGTACAACAGTAACACCTTCATGAACCACTGTAAACTAATAATGATCCTTTGCTGTGATATTTGAGTCATTTGGCTAGAAGTACCTAGGGAAGCACTTTCTGGAAAAGCATCATAGATCTGGGTCTGGGGTGTTTACCCAAAGCAGCAAAATTGTTTGGAATTTAAGTGTTCTATATTCGATATCAATAAAAATTAAAATTTAGTCTATAATATGTTGATTCAATATAAAATATTTACTTAAATCATCACCAGAGGATTTTGGCCACATGTTCCCATGGTTAATTTTTAGAGATTATTCACTGACTGTCTCATTTTTCTGAAACAGGCCTCATTCAAACAGAACTGACACTAAATATCATAGAGTTCTTTTTAGTTTTATTTTATTAAAATACCTCCAACACAGGGCTTAAACTCAAGACCCTGAGATCAAGAGTCTCATGATCTACCAGCCAGATGCCCCTATCACAGGGTTCATTTTAATTTTAAGTAATATATATTTAACCTCTGTTTCCTTAACTATAAACATTACACAATACATCTTGATCCTTAAAGGGGAAACTTAGTGCCCCCCCTAAGTTTTCTTCCGCCCCATCCTTCACCAGCCACCTCAAAATGCTGCTCAATATATTACTGATTTTACATAATTAATATAAATGACATCTTGATTACTTTCTATACCAGTAATCTATATCATTTCAATATTTTGATGTTAATAATTAATTAATTTTATATTATTTCAAGGATTAAAAACAAATGGCCAGATTTTATAATTGCCTGGGTGTATGAACATTAGTCCTAGAAGAATCCAAAGGTGTATTTGAATATAAATGAAAAGAAATGTTCTACAGTCTGTGTCACTAAAATGGGAATGTTGCATAAGGAAATGGAGAAATGATTGTAGGATGGAAGGAGGAGTTAGTAAATTCCAATACATTTATTTGCTTTGTTATTCTTTTACTTCCTTAGATTATGCAACTTGTAAATGTGTCACTTATTACCTGAAATGCATTTTCCTTTTTGTGATTTTTTTTTTTTTTCTCACAGATTCCCATCCTAATTGGAACTTCTTTCTTTTAGTTCTAGAATTGGGTGATGCGAACCTGCTCTGGCAGTCCTAACCCTTCTAAAAAGGATCATATAAAGGATATTTATTTGTTTTCAGCTTAGGGAAATATACCACTGGACAAACAGGAAAAGTACTGTAAGAATGGCCAAAGAATATGACCATTTGAAGACAATACCTTGTTTTCAGTAACTTTATTGCTGATTCTACTTTCTCTGACATTCCCAATAACTAATCAGTATGGATTCTGCACGCAGTGAACGAGGGTTCACTCTGAAAAACTCTTCCATGTGTTTTTGAACTGTGGCTTTCTTAGTTCTGAGGTATTTGTATGGAATATCAGTATCATTCCAACTGCCTTCACTCTTGGAGAATTTCATTAAAAGAGTTCCCAGAAATCCCTCCCTCGGTCATCAGTATTTTTGTGAAAATATTCGCATTTCTAATTCTATATTCTCGTTTTAATGGCTTTTCAGAAAGGAAGGTAAATTATGTATTCTCTTCCCACCATCTTCAAATGGATGTCTCCATTTTTAAGGGAGCTCGCATTCAAACTATACCTTCCCCTCATAAATCTTTTGGAAAACCTTAAATAACAATTTAATGATATTCTATTTACTTATCCCTGGTACTTAAATGTGTTTCTTTGCTATTATGATGATCCCAGTTTTTTTTTTGAGCAGTTTTAGATTTACAGATAACTCACAAAGAAAGTACAGAGAGTTCTCATATGGTTCCCACCCAATCGCTCCTATTTCTGAAATCCTACATTATGATATACTTTTTACAATTAATGAAGTCAATACTGGTACATTATGATTAACTAAAGCCCATAACTTATTTAGTTATTTAGCTTTTACCTAATATTTTCTGTTCTAGGATCCCATCCACAATATCACATTACATTTAGCCTTCATGAATCCTTAGTATCCTTCTGGTTGTGACAATTACTCTGACTTTCCTTGTATGGATGAACTTGACTGTTTTGAAAAGTACTAGTCAGATATTTTGAACAATGTTCCTCAGTGTAGATTTCTGTGATGTTTTTCTCATGATTAGACCAGAAATTTTGCTTTTACAAGGATCCCAGCTTTAAAGCCACAGAGCTATGCCAGTTTCTATTTTTTTTACTCTTATTCTGTCTCTATAGTCTACTTTTATCAATATGAATTTAATAAGTAATTTCTTTGAATTTAAGGCTTTTTGAAAATAACTAATTCCTCAACACTTGTTCTAAAACTTTACTTTTAACTAAATTATATAGAATTCCTAGCTTGACTAGTGCTTTAAGAAAATTATATTTTTATGATTCAATATTTACTCTATAGTGATTTTTTTATTGCTGAAACCATGTAGCTATTGTAACTGCTGAAGATGCATTTTTTTTTTCCCATCCCTGCTCCTGCAAAACACTTCCTATATATTTTTCCTCTCTAGGACACGTCCACTTCAGGGTAACTCGAGGTTATTGATGGAAGTTTCTGGCTTTAAGTGGAGAAAAAGTTCCCTCCATGATGAATGCTACCCTGTTCATTCCCATGGGCTGTTCTAATTGTTGCATACATTTTGTCTCAAAATAACACTTTTAGAAACAATTTTAAATGCATATTTTTCTCATAAAAACGTGCATGACTGTTTCTGTAAAAACATTTTGGAATATATGGAAAAGTTGGAGAAAATATAAATTATTTTAGCAATCAGAAATGTAAACTAAATGCATATTTGAAAATTCACATATACAGCAAACATATACATATGAATATGTATATATATGTATCTCAAGATATATTCAAACTCATGTTTGCATATATAAAATTATGATCATCTTTAATATAATTTTAATACTTTCTTATATAACATTTGTATTTTATATATTTTTCCTTTTATTAAATATTATTCAAAAATGTGATTTTATAATAATTGTATAACATACTATTGTAAGGATGAGCTATTTTGTAGGACATTTTTGTATTCTCCATATTTTGAGATTTTAAATAATGCAGCAAACAGTATTCTTTTAAGTAAGTTTCTGGGATAGATTCCCAGAAGTGAGATTAACTTTCAAAATAAATAAAAATTTTACGAACTTAAAACTTAACTAATTGTGTTTGACAAAAATTATACAAATTTATTCTACCATCAGAGTTGTCAAATTCTGTTTCATTGTTTTTCAACTTCAGTTTCTGATCATTTATAAGTTAATTCCCTTCAGAATACACCCGTTCTCCAGTGTTTTCATTTTAATGAGAAGAAACTCCTCGACCTTAAACACACTTTGGCTGTTAACTCATTTGTTTGCTCTTTCTACCTCTGTCTCTCTCTGTGAGAGAGTGAGACTGCAATAAAATATTGGTTATGTTTTATTCCATCTTTCCTTCTGTTCTTCTGAAAAATTCTTATCAGACTTTGGTTCTACTTCTACAAAGGAACGGAAACTTCTATTCAAGTCAGTAATGATGTTCAGTTTGCCAAATACAAAGATTACCTTTCTATTCTTATCTTCCTTGACCTCTGAGTGGCATGTAACTAATTGATCACTTCTTTCTTTTTGAAATACTTTTTTATGTTGTTTTGTATGACCCTACAGAACTCTGGGATGCTTCTAACACATTACCCAATATTTCATGTCTCCTTTATTTGCTATAATCCCTCGTTTGACCTCTAAATGTCAATCTAGGGTTAAGCAACCCACTCCAAAAATACCTAAAAGCAGAATTCTTGATTCCTGGCCAAATTTGCTCTCTCTGAGTCTTCCCAATCTGAGCATGTAGCACTCAGTCTATGCCACACGACTGGCTATGCCAAAAACAGCATTGCCAGGATTCCTTGCTCCCATTCTCTCGCTCCTCACATTCAGTATTTCACCAGTCCTGTTTGTCACTGCTTTCGCCCAAATCCGTTACCTTTTCCCCATCTCCATTGCTGCCACACGAAGGACGGTAGGACCACTGATCACTGGTTTTCTTACTCTGCTCTTAAAATACACACACACTGGGGCGCCTGGGTGGCTCAGTCGTTATGCATCTGCCTTCAGCTCAGGTCATGATCCTAGGGTCCTGGGATCTAGCCCCGCATCAGGGTTCTCGCTCCGTGGGGAGTCTGCTTCTCCCTCTCTGCCCCCTTCCCCCTTGTTCATGCTCCCTCTCTTTCTCTCTCTAAATAAATAAAATCTTTTTAAAACACGCACACACCACACACACACATATGTATCTATCAGATATTACTTTCATTTTCAAGACTCTCCATCACCTTCAAGTAAAAACTAACAGGCCCTGCATAATTGCTCTCTTTTTGACCTTCTTTTCCAAGCTGAGCTCCAAGCCAGCAGGGCCTGACTTCTGGGGATGCTTAAGTTGACACTTGCTTAGATCCTATGGTATAACTCTAGTTGTTTTCTGTGCTTGGAAAACAACAGCAACAACTATTTTCTGTACTTGTAAAAAAAAAAATACTTTCCTCTAGGCTGGCTTTTTGTCATTCACAACAGCTAAAATGTTACTGCCTCAGAGAAGCTCTCACTGAGCACCCAGTCAAAACTAATTCCTCCCAACTCAGTCGTTCTCTAGCACATCACCCTAATTTTTTCCATATAATTCATGTATTTCTAAATGCATTTTCATTGTTTATTTGGGTATTTATTTTCTGTATCCTCTCACTAAAATATAAATTCTATGAAAGCAAGTATTTTATTGTGGTTATAGTTGCACCTCTAAAATTTCAAATGGTGTCACATAGCATGTACTCAGTACGTATTTAATAAACAAAGAAATAAACCATCTCTTCATGTTTTGTGTTTTTTATCAACTTTACAGTAAAAATATTGTGCCTGGCTTAATTTGAATTTGTGTTACTAGTGAGCTTGGATATTTTCTTATTTTTTAAAAATTGTGAGTATGTATATATGTGTATGTGTATCTGTTTATATTAATGTTTGGTTTTCATTTTCCTTGGCTGAAAATCCTCATATATCTGGTGGGTAAGAAGACAGATTTAAAAAAATGCATGAAGACTCCCCCCTCACTCCACATATCACAATACAACTTTCCTTATTGATAAAGTGTACATTTTGAAAATAGAATTTTTTTAAGATTCACTGAAACCATACATATAGAAGAAATTAGCTCAGATTGCCCTATGTAACATACAAAAGGGGTATACTATGATAATACTAAAATTTCTAATTAGACAATTTGCAATACAGCCGTGGACACCTGTCTTAATCATGAAAATACCAGGATAGTGAGGAAGAAAGTTGCTGCTCAATTAAATCAATCGAAATCAAACTTATGCTTCACTTGGAATTGAAAGTTAAGTGAGGTGGTTTATGTAGAGACAAGAGGTTGGTGAACATTAAGCATCATAAAGAGGGTTGAAACCAACAAAGTAAAGTTCTGAGTTTAAGAATATGACATTGCTGCATCAATTTTTGGTTATCTCTGTTGGCTATACCAATTCACACATCCAGTGTGTCTGAGCCAAGATGACTTTTTTTTTTTAAAGATTTTACTTATTTATTTATTTGAGAGAGAGAACACAAGAGCAAGTTGGGGGAGAGAGGGACAAGCAGACCCTCCACTGAGCATGGAGCCTGACATAGGGCTTGATCTCAGGACCCTGAGATCATGACCTGAGCTGAAATCAAAAGTCAGCCACTTAACCAACTGAGCCACCCAGGCTCCCCATCAAGATGTCTTTTGGATTGCTCTTAAATCTTTCTTTTCCACCCTAGAGAGCCACACTTAGGACAGCATTGCTCAGAAGTCAGGATCAATGTTGACAGACACTTTACCATTTTCCTTTCATGGATTCCCTCCTTGTTTAATATCCATTGCATTAAAAGGATATAACTGCAATGTTTTAATTACTTTATAATGCTTGATTTTAAAATAATAAAGTACCAATGAGGGATGGCTCGGTGGCTCAGTTGATTAAGCGTCTGCCTTTGGCTCAGGTCATGATCCCAGTGTCCTGGGATGAGTCCTGCATCGGGCTCCCTGCTCAGTGGGGAGCCTGCTTCTCCCTCTTCCTGCTGCTCCCCCTGCTTGTGCTCTCTCTCTGACAAATAAATAAATAAAATCTTTAAAAAAATAAAATAAAATAATAAATTGCCAATGATATGTTCCTTGTCACTTCCTAACAGAAGAGAAGCATTCAGTCCAAATATATGAGTTCAGAAAAGAAATATTTATGCTCCACAGTTTTTCAGAGACTTATCAGAAAGCATGCCATTGCAAAAAGTGCAAAAGTGATTGTATATGTTTCTCATCTCTAAGGAAACCATACAAAGATAAATCTAATTTTAAGTACTGAAGTAAAACAGATAAAGAGAGTGCAGATCAACAATTATGACATGATATGGAATGCTTTAGGGTGGGGTTACATAATGCATCCAGGCATATCTACATACATACATATGTGTATATATATATATATGTATTTATGTGTGTTTATGTTCCTTAACCTTGGTTCCGTGGAATTTTATGTAAAAAGCGTGTATATATATATTCATTTTAGTTGATCACAAATAACATTCCCAAGATTCTCCAAGTAATTCGTGAGCATACCTAAAAGCAAAAAGATCACATTTTTGAGGTTTCTGGCTTACCCACAAAATTTCCACTCTATGGGTCATTGCTGTAATATGAAGCTATTCTGAAGGACATTGATTTATGCTGGGCTGTCATTAATTTTAGAAGAGAATAGAATGATAAAGAAAAAAGTTACTTTTTTGGAGGGTTATCAGCATTAATCTAAATTTAATGTGCTCCTAACAATAATAAGAATATAACGACACAGAGATACTAGCCACTGCATATTGAACGCCCACTATGTTCCAGGCATTGTGGGTTGTGTTAAAACCTTAGCAGTTAAGTTTATTTAATGATACCTATTTCACAAATGTGGAAATTCAGAGGAAGTAGATATCCTTCACAAGTTTACACTTAGTAAACCAGTAGTTAATCTTTCATTTCTATAAGTACTGTAGAACGAATTCTGGCATTTAATCAAGGCCAATTTGCTGTCAGATATTTTGTACTTGTCTCAAAAACGTCCTGGTGCTTCTAAATAAGGACACCTAAAACATACATGATGGGTGTTGCTTATGAGGCTCTTAAATATTGCATAGTTTAATTTTATAGCAGACGTACAACAATCAGTATGAAGTCCTTAATTCAAATTTGAACTGTAATAGTTTTCAGTTCTGGAAAGACATACTTGGTCCCACTGGTAAGGTGAAGAGCCTCATCTCTTTGTTTCCCTGGACAAAACACTACTCTAACCCTGTCAGAATATGTAGGAACTAAGAACTACCTCTCTTCTCTCATAAATGGTTAGCTTATATCACAGCAGGAGAGGAAGTTGTCATAGGCATTTCTGTATTACCTCTGAGCACTAGAGTGTCAGAAACATACTCAAAGTTTAATAATTAGTAGTTTAATTGATGTATTAGTTGACATTAAGTGTTGTAATTTTTGCATTTCTCATACATGCTAATGAATTCATTTGCTTAGGTGGACATGTTATCCCATAAAAATCTTTTGAAACAATATTCTTACATAAGCATTTAAAAATGCCAGTAGGGAAAGAGAAAACAAATCCAATAAAGAAAATTCAGACACTTAAAAGTGCAATCATTTTTGCTAAATAAGAAGTCAAATTAGGGTCTGCTGTTTTTAGTATCCTAACCTAAGTATTAGCATATTTTGCCTATGTGTTATTTAAGCATTTTTTAAATGTAACATTTACAAATACTGTTTTGTACCTTGTTTTATTCCTGTTATTATTCAGGCATAAACTTTAATTAATAATCATAATAATAACAAAGTATAACATTTATATGGTGCTTACTCTATACCATCCACCTTTTAAGTTCTTTAAATATGACCTTTATATTCTAAATGCTATATATATATATTATCCTTAACAAGCCTGTGAGGTAGGTACTATTATTATCTCTAATTTAGAGAATGGAAAAATTACATATAGCTCAGTTGCCTTGCCCAGAATCATACTGCTAATAACTACAGAGCTAAGAATTGAACCCAGGCAGAATGAACTTATATTTCTTGTTCTTCAACAAGCTATAATGCCTTTGCATAAACAGCAAGTCCCACTTTATTGCAATAAATTTTTTTCACAATTCTACCTTTATTATTCTAGATGGGTATATGTTTTCAAATGCTTTCTTACTCAGAGTCTTCTGTTAATATTTAAGTGAATTTCCTTTTGTTAGTTCTTATCAGAGATATACAAGGTTACTTGCTTTAACTTACAGGATTAAAGAACTGATATATAACAATTTTTTTTTCCTAGAGTATACTTGCCAAGTATTTATTATCTAAAACTTAAAATGTTTTTATAGATCTACTATATAGGAGAGAGTTCATCAGTCTTTACAATTTGGATTGAAATAATTTTTAATTCTCATTTCGGGATTATAAATAAAATCAGACTTAAAATTTCTCAATACAAAATTAATTACAGGATATTTTTGTTGTTTCTCTTGTTTCTATTTCTTTTCTTCTTCACATCCACTGTTGTCACCTAATCAGGAATAATGAACAAGATATTGGGTCAGCTCAAATTGAAAAGTTATTCTGACTCAATTAAGCCTGGGCGGTCTCTCAAGTATTTGGAGCAATGAACAGATGTCCTAACAATCCTTACTGCAATTTATTGGTTCTGTACTCTTCACATTTTCCCTAGCAAAATAGCTTTTTCAATTGGTGCTTCACAGGATTTACAAATCTTATATGTTGGCATTTGTAGAATGTTACCCAGAAAATGTTTACTGATTATAACCTACTGTATTTTTTTGGTTTCAACAGATTTAAAGTGCTGCTCCTTATAAAAACTGAACTGTCCTTCAAATTCAGTATTTATATCACTGAGCTTCAGGAACATTGCAATGAGTAAAGTGAAGAACTGATAAAAAACAAAAGACCGAAGTCAGTAATAAAACGAAAAGCAGTAGTAATATCTTCTTTATGAGAGAATCACAGCTCATTTCCATCAACTTTTTCTCATAATTTGGGGAATGATTTTTCTATTCCAAACCCTTCAGTGGTTTCCATTTTTGTATGTATTACAGTTATGTTAAAGTCCAAATATCTCATTATATATAATCTATAGAAGTTCAGGTTTTCAAAAAACAGATCCTGAGACAAAGATTCAAATGCAAGTAATTTCTTTTTTTAATTTAATTTCATTATGTTATGTTAATCACTATACATTACATCATTCGTTTTTGATATAGTGATCCATGATTCATTGTTTGCGTGTAACACCCAGTGCTCCATTCAATATGTACCTTCTTTAATACCCATCACCAGGCTAACCCATCTCCCCACCCCCCTCCCCTCTAGAACCCTCAGTTTGTTACTCAGAGTCCATAGTTTCTCATGGTTTGTCTCCCCCTCCGATTTCCCTCCCTTCATTTCTCCCTTCCTACTATCTTCTTTGTTTGTTTTTTTTTTAACATATAATATATTATTTGTTTCAGAGGTACAGTTCTTAAGTGAGTGTTACCCAAAGAAACTGATGAGGGAGTGGAGGAAGAAGAAAAGAGAAAGGGATGAAGTCAAGTGAGGATGAAATTTCAATCAGAAACCTCCCATTAACTACAAGGAGATCTGGAGCAGAAAGTATACCTCAGTGTTTCTTCTACCTGAAGGTGAGGGTCCTATTCTTGCCGGGGGTGGGTGCTTAGAATCAGTGTGAGTGATACAAGGGATCAGATTGTCAAATCAGATGCATATTAATCAAAGATCTTACCTAGTTTCAAGATTTGCCAATTATTTTAAGGATACAGAACAACAGGAGACTTTGACCAGGCAAGGGAGAACTCTGGGATATCATGGTATCTGGCACAGAATAATGGATGAAGTCTTTAGTGAGGTTCCTGGAGTTATCTCACATAGAGAAGAAAACATTTAAATTACATAACATCTAATCTTATACTCTAGAGAGGCAGGTAGTTTATGTGACACTCATCAGGAAGGCATGCCTCATAGATTATAGGTTCATTTACCATAAATGACCCTTAATCTAAAGACATTCAATAGCTAAGTCCTTTTCCTTCCTGTAAACATCTTTAGTCTATTTACCTGGAAGGCTAATTGACTAGAAAAGTAGACCAGGTCACCTGCTTTTGTTTCTTTATCCCAGGGGTGTCCCTCTACCCTCACTAGTGAATGGATCATAGGCCAGTTGCTTTACCTTCTCAGAATACAAGAGATCTAAAGATCTGCAAGAAATCTAACAGGAACTAGTCCACAGCATATTCAAAACCCATCTACAGTCTAGACTCCTTTCTCAAATACCCCTCCCTGTGTATTATGCTCCAACCTTAGCAAACCTGATGAATTTCCCCAAGTGAAATATCTTTACACATTTTCCTTCTGCAGCTTGAATTTTTGTTTGTTTGTTTGTTTGGTTGTTTGGTTTTTTGCAAATAGTATTGCATGGGAGATCTACAGATTTTAACGCCAGTTTGATTTCCACTGTAGACTCCTTTTAAGACTTACAGAAGCGAGATGGTCAGCCCTCTCTTTATCATTGCTCTATATTATTTTTATTATAACATCTACCATACTCTGACACAATTGTTTACTTACATGGAAATTAATTACAAGTATATTAAGTTTGGGGGGTCATAGACTCCTTTCAGATTCTGAAAATTTTCATATGATACCACATGCCATATTTTTTTTTTTTTTTAGCATTCAACTATATGAGGTCAAAATCCTTGAATCCCAATCTCAATCCCAGATTAAGAAAACCTATAAAACGGAATGTTTATTGAGAATACATTCTCTATCTTATAAATCATTTTATATTTTGTTTTCAGCTTAATGCATGAATATATGTTGGGTGTGGGAAGATTAATTTTTAAGACTTTTGATATCTCTTACATTGATCTCTCTTTTCCTCAGGTGCATAAACCACACTCATTAGCAAACTTCCTACCTCCCCTTTGGTTTCTTTGTCCATTTTTAAAAAATAGTTTATATCACTATGTGCTGGGTATTGATTCAGCATTTGACACATACTGACTTCACCAATCCTCACTGTAAACTGAAGAACTATTTTCTATTATTATCTCAATTTAAAAGTAAGGAACTTGATGCCCAGAGTGGGTAAGTGAATCGCTCGAGGTCACAAAATGACTATATATCAGAATAAGGATGCTGCATAGGCTGCCTAATTCTAGACTTCACTTTTTCCCCCTTTTTATTTATTTATTTTTTTAGTTTTTCACTTGAGTTATAATTGACATATAACACTATATTGGTTTCAGGTGTACAACATAGTGAGTTGATATTTGTATATATTATGAAATGATCACCCGAACAAGTCTAGTTAAACATCTATCACCTTACATAGTCACAAAAATTTTTTTTCTTGTGATAAATTCTAAGATCCACCCTCCTAGCAACTTTCAAATATGTACTATAGTATTATTAGCTATAGTCACTTCGCTGTACATTACATTCCCATGACTTATTTATTTTACAACCTGAAGTTTATACTTTTGATGCTCTTCACTCATTTTTAAAATTTTTACCCACTTTTTGATTTTACTTTAATTTCTAATTTTATTGATTTTTTCAGCTAAATTACATTAAATATGTAAACATATATCTGTACTTATGGGTGTATGTGTATAAGTACATATTCACCCAAAAAATCAACCTAAGACATGAATATATTTGAAGCCCTTTGTGTTCTTCTTTCCCATTATATCTTACTTTCTTCCTATCAGATGTAATTACTATTCTGCTTGACTTTTGTAATTGTCATTCATCTTTCTACTTCCACTCCACATATATATTTAGATAAAACATAGTATATTTTGTAGTAAACATTTGCACATATGTATTATCATACTGCTTGTTATTTTCTGCAAGTCACTTTTTTCTCAACTTAATATTTTTGAAATTAATTCCTGCTTAATAAAACCTTACAATAATTCATTGAAATTATGTCAAAATTTCTTTATTATTTTCCTAAAGGAATTTTTCCTTGCTTCCACATTTCAATACAAGAAATGATATGGCCAAGAAAAATTTCAAACCTATTTCCTTCTGCACAAATGCAGTATTTTCTCCAGAGTAAATGTTTAGGAATAAAATTTATCTTGTAGAATATGTAGATTTTCGAGTATATTAGATATTGATGAATGCAATTCAACTTTGTTGGCCAACTTAAATTTTCTGCAGTAATTTGTAACTTTCCATTTAATTTTATCTTCTCAATATTTGGTATTTTTGGATATTTAAATTTGTCACTTAATGGATGTAAAACATTTAAAAGTTGGGCATATTTGAATATATTTATGACACTTCCTCAATTATAAATTGACTATTCACATCTATTATTCTTTTTGGCTAATTATATTTATTATTTATCTATACAGGCTCTTTATATATAAGTATCTGCATTGCTTGTATCTTTTCCAAGGATGGGGCATGTCTTTTTATTTATAGTACTTCTGATGTATATAAGTTTTCAATTTTAATGTAATTACATAAATCTTTCTTTTTTTTATTTTGTAAATGTGTCATGTTTCGAAAACTTTTCCTACCCTTGATCATAGAGTTTTTAAATGGATCTGTTTCTAGGTTCTCGGTACCCCATCTATTTTTCTCTGTTCTAGTCCATTCAGACTGCTAGAAAAAAATACCATAGCCTGCATGACCAAAACATTTATTTCTCTCAGTTCTGGAGGCTGAGAAGTCCAAGACCAGAACTAGCAGGCTTTGTTTCTAGTTAGAACCCATTTCTTTATTCACAGTGGTCATTTTCTCACTGAGTCCTCCCATGGAAGAAGGAGTTACAGAGCTCTCAGAATCTCTTTTTAAAAGGCACCAATTCCATTCCTGAGAGTGTCAACCACATGACCTAATCACCTTCCAAAAGCCCCACCTCCTAACACTATCACATTGGAAAATAGAATTTCAACATATGAATTTGCGGGGTACACAAACATTCTGTCCATAACAATACCTTTTCATCGTTACTGCAATATCACAATAATTACAGATTTATAATGACTTTGATAAATGATAAGGCATTTGATTGAAATCACTGTAGTCAGGTGTTAGCTAAACTCTCCCACAAAATATATTGCTAATTGCAACATCAAATTGATTGTGAGGGGTTGCTGTATCTCAAAAATGGCATTTGACATTTTTGGCAAATTCATTTCTCAAACAGCAATTTTGTGATTTCTGTGGGGGAAAAAAATGTTTCCTGGTTCTTCTCCAAACACTTTGATCATTTTTCCAATGTCCTTTAAAGGTTTCTATTCTTGGCCTATATCTTGGATATTGTATTTTCTCCTGAGTTCCAATCTTAGCCTTCTTTTATCACTTTACATATCTTACCTACATAATCACATTTTCTAATATCACTTCATCAGCTCTCTTTAAGATATCTGGAGAGTAACTCCAAATATACATTTCACAACAGATTTCAAATAGAGCTTTAAACTAGCATTGTTTATTTTACATAAGTGTGTGTGTGTGTGTGTGTGCACGTGCACGCACGTCGGCTTGCTTTTCAAATGAATGTGTTTAAAATTAAAGCAAACATTTATCTCCTAGCTCTATTTTTCTGTTCCCTATTTTGGTTAGTTATGCCATTTACATTATTCCCAATAAAAACCTAACTATTCCCATCTCCCTTTCATTCACATCCTTTATCCAGTTGGTGTTAGAAGTCTGATAAATCTAGTGCTTTCAAAATCCTCAAGGATGTTCCATCCCCTTTAAGCATGTTGATTCTCTCTCTGTCTAGATCCTCATTATTTTAGCCTAGGAAACACAGTTGCTATATACTTGTGTCCCAAATCCAAAATATTTCCTGGTAGTGCATAGATCTTTTTAAAATACAAATCCAATCGTGCTGCCCTATGGCTAAAATTTTTAAATTACTCCTCACTTAATACACAGTAAGAACATGAAAGCTGTAATACCATGCATCTGTTTTCCCAGAATATTAAGAGAAATATGTGCCAAAATAAATGAGTGACAAATGCTGAGAATATAAAGTAGAACAGATTTTTTTACTGGAAGATTTCCCAACTCTAAAAGCTAAAGTATATTGGAAATTTCTAAGTAGAAATCCAGGTTTCATATTTTCTTTACATATCGGGATCTCTCTCTCTCTCTCTCTCTCTCTCTTTCTCAAGAAGTATTTATTTGTGCTCATTGAGAATAGTCACAATAGTTAGGGTCAAGTTGCACCAGAGAAATAAAATACATACACACACACACACACACACAGAATTATCTACCTGTCATCTCTATCTCTAGGGAGAGAAGAGAGAGATGACAGGTAGATATAGATATATCTAAAGCAGAGAGGGAGAGAGATTGAGGGATTGGGATTTATTATGAGGAATTTGTTCATTTGATTATGTAAACTGGGAGGTCCCACAGTCTGCAGTCTGTAAACTATAGATCAAAGAAAGTGGATGGTGTAGTTCCAGTCCAAATCTGAAAGCCTAAGAACGAGGAGAAAAAATGATGTGAGATTTAGTCAAAATCTGAAAGCCTGAGAACCAGAGGACCAAAGGTGTAATCACAGTCTAAGAGCAGGAGACCTATACTCAACTCAAGCAGTCAGGTTGAGAGACTGAATTTCTCCCTTCTCCTTTCTGCCTTTTTGTTCTACCAGGGACTTCATTGGATTGGATGATGCCTATTCCATTGTGTAGGACAATCTTCTTTACTCAATCTATGAATTCAAATGCTAATTGTATCTGGAAACACCCTTACAGATGCACACAGAAATAATATTAACCATGTGTCTGGGCATCCCATGACTTAGTCAAGTTGTTTTATAATAAACCAATCTCTCCATTCTCTCTCCCTCTCTTCCTCTGTCTCCCTCCCTCCCTCCCTCCCTCCGTCCTACCTATTTATTCTATTTCTCTGGAAACACTATTATATCAGTTGAAGTCAAACAAGATATAACTCTGCTTGCTTATTTCAGCTTTCATATTGTAAGCAAGTGTCTTTTGGTGGCCTACACAGCACCATTTTTTTTTTTTTTGCACTTTTGTGATCTTTTGTCAGTTCACTGTTTAAAAGACCACCAAGGGTAGTGCTGAAATGCTATCTAGTGTTCCTAAGTGCAGAAACTGTGATGTGCCTTATAGAGAATATACTTGTTAGATAGGCTTTGTTCAGACATGAATTATAGTGTTATTGGATGTGAGTTCAATGTTAATTAGTTGACATGACACATTAAATAAGACGTCTTTAAATAGAAATACACAGAAAATAAGTTTATATATTGATCCGTTGATGGCAACATGACCAGAACCTGGTCTGGACCTCTGAGGAACTTAACCAAGTTTTCTCCAAGAAAATTTGTTAATTCAATGTTTACAGCAACTTTATAAAACATAACTACCATGAATAATAAGAATTGACTGTATGTTTATGTATATAGACTTTCACAAATACATATTTTAGAAATCTCAAGTTCACATCAATATTTCTAATTCTATTTCAATTTTTTCTTGATCTTCCCCTATCCAGTATCTGTAACTTTCTTCCTTCAAACTGAGAGTCCTGGCTCCCAACAATATTAGCAATTAACTACTTACTCAATCCTATAATATATCTAAAATAATTTCAATATAATTTCATGTAAAACTAAACTTTAGTAAGGAAACTACTAAAAGAGTTCAGAATTTATTTGCAGTTTTCAAGTATCTCATCCTGCTCAAAACTAAAGGAACATAGTTTACCACCATGCTCATAAATTTCTTGAATTAATTTTTTTCTTTTTCTTCCCCTTTTTCTTATTTTCATCATTGAGATCTTGTTGTTCATTTTTAAAAGGTATAATCATTTGTTTCTACTTTTCTTCATATTTATTTTTTTTGTTTTCTCCTCTCTATCTCTTTTAAAAATGCAATATAATTTTTGAATATATAGAACCTTGGCATACTTCCAAAAGTTAACACTGTACAAAATCGTATTCTCAGAGAAATGACATTTACTTTATATCTCTTTCACTCCATCCCTCACCATTTGCTGTTAACCAATTCCATTATTTTTCAGTTTATCCTTAATAGTTTTTTGGTTTATCTGGACAAGGAAAACTCTAAAACACTATTAAAAGAAATTGAAGAAGACACAAATAAATGAAAAGACATCCCATGTTCATTGATCAGAATAATTAATTTTGTTGAAATGCTCATTTTATCCAAAATTATCTACAGATTCAATGCAATGTCATTTTCACAGAAAGAGCAAAAGAAAAAAATATTCCTAAAATTTGTATGGAACCACAAAAGACCCTGCATAGCTAAAACAATCTTGTGCAAGAAGAGCAAAGCTGGAAGCACTACACTTCCTGATTTCAAACTATCTTACAAAGCTACAGCAATCAAAATAGTATGATAATGGCATAAACACAGATCAATGGAACAGAACAGACAGCCCAGGAAAAAACCCACACATTTACAGTCAAGAATTTTCAACCAAGTCACCAAGAATACACAATGGGGAAAGGATAGTCTCTTCAATAAATGGTGTTGGTAAAATTGGTTATCTATATGTAAAAGAATGAAATTGGATTCAATTTTATACCATATACAAAAATCAGGTGAAAATGGATTAAAGACTTCAGAAGATCCAAAGCCGTTAAACTCCTGGAATAAAGCATAGGGGGAAGCTCATTGACACTGGCTTTGATAATGGTTTTTTGGATTTGACATTAAAAGCACAGGACACAAAAGCAAAGTAGATAAGTGAAATTACATCAAACTAAAAAGTTTTTGCATAGCAATAGAAACAATCAACAAAATGAAAAAGCAACCCATAAAATGGGAAAAAAAATATTTGTAAACTATTATAACTGATAAGGGGTTAATATCCAAAATATATAAGAAACTCATACAACCTAATAGCAATAATAATAATAATAATAATAATAAATAACCCAATTTTTAAAATTGGCAAAGAATCTGAATAAACATTTTTCCAAAGAAGATATACAGATGTCCAACAGGTATATAAAAAAGATGGTCAACACTACTAATCATCAAGGAAATGCTAATCAAAACTACAATGAGATATAACCTCATACTTGTTAGCATGACTATTATCAAAGAATCAAAAGATAACAAGTGTTTACATGGATATGGAGAAAAGGGAACCATTGTGCACTGTTAGCATGAATGTCTATTGGTACAGCCATTATGTAAAATAGTATGGAGGTTCCTCAAAAAATTGAAAATAAAATCACCATATGACCAAAAATCCCACTTCTGAGTATATATCCAAGGGACATAAAATCACTACCTTGAAGAGATATCTACACTGACATGTTCACTGTAACACAATTCTCAGTAGCTGAGATATGAAGACAACCTAAGTGTCTGTCAACCGATGAATGTATAAAGAAAATGTGGTGTAGAAATATACAATAAAATATTATTCAGCCTTAAAAGGGGTGAAAGTCTTGCCATTTGCAACAACACAGATGAATCTTGAGAGCATTATACTAAGTGAAATAATCCAGACACAGAAAGACAAATGTCACATGATCTCACTCACATGTAGACTTGTAAAAAAGTGGAATTCATAGTGACACAGAGTAGAAAGGTGGTTACTAGATGCTGGGGGTTGGGCAAAAAGAAGAAATGCTGATCAAAGGATACAAACATTCAGTTCTAAGATGAATGAGTTCTGAATACCTAATCTACAGCATGGTGAGTATAGTGAATTAAAGTGCATCATATATTTGAAATTTGCTAAGAGACTAACAGATCTCAAGTGTTCTCACTACAAAAGAAAAAAAAATAAGGTATCTATGTAAGGTGATGGATGTGTTAATTAGTTTGATCATGGTCATCTTTTTGCAATATATACATATATCAAAACATCATATTGTATACCTTAAATATATACGATTTTTCTTTGTCAGTTATAACTCCCTAAAGCCGGAAAAAATATTGACAACTCCCCAAGTGATATCATGGTACAAGATTCTGATGGAATGATTTAATTGGCTGAAGTTGACAAAATTTTTTTTCGAGGGTTAAGATAGTAAACGTTTTAGGCTTTACAGGCCATATGTAGTTACTGTCACATATTCTTCTTTGTTCTTTTCTACAACCTTCTAAAGATGTATAAAAATATTTTTAGCTCATGGGTTGTACAAAAACAGTCTGTGGGCCAGATTTGGCCCTCAGCTAATAGTTTGCCAACCCCTGGAGAATTTCTGTTTGGCAACTAGAGAATTTCTGAATATTCCAGACTCTTAAATTGAATAAACTCCAAATAAGACCTATTAGTTGGAGGTAAATTAATGTAAAAGAGATAAAAGCAGCATATGCAAAGAGTTCATATTCAAGTTTCTTTGCTTTGAAACAGAATTTCTCCCAAGAAAGAATAAAGTCTGAGGCAGGTTTTCTTTTGGGTGGGGGGCTAGGGTGGGAAAACAACATCCTAACGTGCTTTACTAGGTAATATGCTAAGGAGTTTCTAGAATTGCAGAGCACTGGAACAATAAAAATCTTTCTGATAATCAGGCAGTATTTGGGTTGACCTGGGAGATACATCAAAGGTTTTGAGTTTTATTTGTAAAATAAAATTTATTCTCTTACATTGAGACAACAAAATGCTATTCTCTTTCCTTTGGATTGGTACTTTAGGAACATAAATAGCAGCCAAGCTACATAGTACACAAAGATTCCTTGACCTGTTTTTCATTCCATTCAGTGCAGAGTTATTAAAGCCCAATGGTATGTGAGTTACTCAAACCCTAGTGGACTAGTAGCATCTCCAGCCATCATCTACTATATTGGATGCCTAGGGTTAGTGCCTGTACTTCTATGTGAGATGCACTGGAGTAAACAGTGGGAGACAGCTTCTTCTGTTAAGGAAGAGAGTCTAAAAGAAGAGATGTAGTTACATAGAAAAATACGAGAAACAGAAAATATACATCCTGTGGCGTACAATGCATATTAAAACACATTGAGTTGTCAAAAAAAAAATGTATGTGCCCAAACATACAGATTAAATAAATATGCAGGGCTTAGTTAGAGAAGGTGTTCTGGAAGAGTACATATAAAGGTACTTATAAAAGCATGCATTCTGGGGTGCCTGGCTGGCTCAGTCAGTGGAGTATGTGACCCTTGATCTCAGGGTTGTGGGTTGGAGTCCCACATTGGGTTAGAGATTACTTAAAAATAAAACATTTTAAAAAAGCATGCATTCTATGATTTCCACAAGTTAATAAATGATATGTATCCTTGTATGGACACAGAACAGTAGTCTATATGGCCTTGCGAGAAGGGCCACTCAGATATTTTGATGTTTTAGGAAATTGAATACTCTTGTGTAACTTGGAAAAACACTTCTTTCTAATATATTTCTGTGCCTTACACCTTGACATCAGCGCTCAACTTTTTTGTCGTGGTTCTTAAGTTTTCCTGTCTGTATAATGGCGATAATGTTAATTTCCTTCTCCTGGTTGCTGAGAAGGTTGATTTATACTTGTAAAGCACTTTGAAGATGAAAAGCACTTGTGCTTATTATTAACTGTAATGTTGGCCAAAAAAAGAGAAGAGTCATTTGCCTTAAGAGGGCATTTACTTTAGCGCAGTGCAGTAGAATTAGCAAGGGCAACAGTAGAGGAAGAATGGATTGAACAAATAAATATAGGAAGAAAGCTTTTTAAAGATTACGTTTTTTCCTGATCCAAATCTCCTAAAATGCTTTGAGATTCTTTTTTTTTCTTTTACAGTGCTCATAAGAGGCTTCCTACAGTCAATATACATGAAGAGAGAAATTTCATTTTCTACATTAAACCTAGAGAATTATTATCTTCAGCTGTGAGGATCCCCAATTTTCTAGTTTAAGAAGTATCAGGTTCAATAAAAGAAAAGAAGCATTTAATTTTTTCCATTGTGATTGCAGAAGGGCCTTCATTGAATTTAATTTAAATCATATACATTATCTTTCATTGTGCTAAATTATTTTAACACTCAATGATTATAAACATAAATTACTAATTTCTCAATGAGTCTAAGATGTAAATAGAATTGAAACAAACATGGCATATATGGATCATTTTGCCAAAAGTATCGTGTATTAATCATACTTGGAGGAAATAACAATGGCAAAGTCAAGAGCCTGACATTTTATATCTTATATAATTTGTGTCATAAGTCCTTGGCTACAGGAAAGGGAGCTGTCATTTTAGTTTCATTAATGTGGCCTCTGATTGAATTCTTTATATAGTTCTACTGGTTTATTGTTCTGCTATTTTTTTTATTAGTAAGGAGGCAAGTTTATTTCTCTTAAAGTCACTTATCAATAAAAATAAATCTATTGTAGTAAAAACTTGATAGAATAGAATTCTGTACTGAGCTCAGACGTAAAATTAAGCAGTAACAGAAAATTGCTTTCAGACAATAGTTCTGCTCTATCTGTAAGAGAAAGCAAAGCAGGAATTCAGCAACTGATCGGAGAACTTTATCCACCAAAACAGAAAAATAGAATATATGAAGCACTTAAGAACAGTGAGATGCTTTTGTCAGAAAATTGTATTCACTTTCATTAGAGTCTTCTAAGGATCCTCATGCGAATTTAGTGAATGTTGAGAATATGCAAATACATTGATCCTATGGATTAAAAAAAATGGTGACAATTTTTAGGTTGATAAAAGTACTATTATTTCAGTGATAGTGACCTACTATTTTACTTTAAGGATAAAAATAAAAAGAACATAAATTTCTTGCCAAGGCATGTGGGTTAATGGCAATTTTTTACATATGGTTAATGAACATGCTATAGGATGTGGAGAAAACCATATATCTTTGCCTTTGAGTTGATTGTGTTTATGTCTGGAATAAATTGACTCTATGCAGAAACAGAGGGATACCTCTCCTAAGGTTTGATTTTGTTTTTGTATTTTTTTCCTTTTAATTCCAATGACCTGAATAAATGGCCTGCATAATGATATGCTTGCTTAAAACATCTGTAGCCAGTTGTATATTTATAATTTAATAAGCCATTCAAATTTTTATTTCCATGTTGTCCGACCTAAAAAAAAAAATCTGGGATTAGTAAGTATTCACTTTCCACTGATCTCACTATTGATGAATATTCTACTGAGGAAAGTGAACTAAGGGGTTATAGTAAATTGTAATGATTTAGGAGCATCTGGCAACCATGCATTTGCAATAGCTAATATAGTCCCATGAACATAAATTATGCATCTCCATTGACCATGTTGACAAGATAACTGCCAATTTTTATTTAGTGTTGACTCTAAAATTTAGAGTATGATAAAGAATTGGATATAAAAAAGTAAGGAAAGATGTGATATATATATCACATCTTTCTTATATGTATAATATATATGATATATGTAATCAGCAATATATAATATGTATAATCAACAGCGACTATCAAAACAAAACAACTAAATGATAATAAGAAAGAAAGCTTTCTTGTTCTATTCTAATAACAAAATGGAAAAAAGTGGTTTATAACTTCTAGTTATAAAATGAACAATACATCCTGGGGATGTAATGTGCAGCATGGTGTCTATAATTAATAAAATTATACTGTATATTTGAATATTGCTAAGGGAGTAGATGTTAAAGGTTCTCACCACAAGAAAAAAATTTTGTAACCATGTGACTTACTGTGGTGATCATTGTGCAATATATACATATATCAAATTATTATGTTGTACACCTGAAACTAATATGATGTTATATGTCGATTTTATGTCAATAAACAGGAATAGGCTTTCTTTCTAAAATTAGAAACAGAGGCAATAAGTTCACTGTTGTTAATATTATTATTTGCTTTATAGAATCTGTCCACTTATGTTTAGCTATTTCTGCCTTACCCAATGTAACAACTGACTGGTTGGAAATCTCTACTAGTATAATACAAATAAAAAGGTATTTTTGTGTATTAAGGATTCAGATTCGTACTCTAACCAAATCACAGTTTTCCATATCTTTCTAAACATAGCACTTCTCTTTCTCTTCCTTTTACAGACCATCTTTTCCCCTTCTCCCACTGTTTTCTTCTATTGCACCTGCCACAACAGTAGCACATGATGAGGGATTTTGCCATCATAAACTGAATCCTAATCTCTAGATGAGGAAAACAAGTTAACAAATAAGCAGGAAATAACTGCTTTTCAGAAGAATTACAGTCGCCATCATCACAAATAGTTTAAAGCTTCAAGTTATCGATAAGAGAGAAAATACTTAAAATGCCATGTGGACAAAGCTATCTCAATTTGAGAAATCAATTGAATGAGTTTATTTCACCTGAAGTTTCATTAAGAAAACTATTAGCAAAAGAACCTAAAATAAGATCTCCAACAGGATTAAAGAAATTGAAATATAATGTTTGGGTTAAATATGCGAATTACAGAATAAAAATTTATTGTATTTTAGAAAATATATGTGAATCACCTTTTAAAAAGAATAATATTGGTTTATCTTAAGAACTCATAATTCTTTTTATCTACAAGTTGAGAATTGTATCCAGATTTTATTTAAACTACCTTGTTATTTCTATTCTATATATATTTATTAAAATAACATCTCCCACATTACAAAGGTTTACATAATTAAAATTTCATCATTTAACTAAAGTGAGGCAAATGTATGTTATATTACCATACTTTTTCAAAATGCCCTTCTTACAAGTCAAAAAAGAAGTGTGTGTCTATGTATGAGAATTCAAAAAAAAAAGGAAGAAAGAAAAGGTGTAAGTAATAGATGGATAAGTAGCTCCCGATTATATATAATTTGACTTAATGAAAAGTAGTTCTTAATTTTCAATCAACCTCAATATAGCATAATATTCAAAATAACTTTTAGAGGAATCTTTTAAAGCTGGAATCATAGCTCTTTTGCATTTTATCCCCTTGATAATAGATTTTCTTATTTAGCTCTAAATTTTTGAGAAGTAATTATTAAAATACATGGCATTGGGTCCATTTTTTATTATAAAACTTTTATATTAACTAAGAGTTGTCTAGGTTGTCAAGGGAATTTACCAATTTATGTCAATCATTTGGGTTCATAATTAAACACAGTTCTTTTTGAGATTTTTATATAAAATCTGCACAGTTTTCTGTAATGGGAAAAAAGGAAACTAGGTCTTAGATACCTTATATCAGTGACTAAGAAGAATCCTTACAAAATACTTTGAAATCATGATATTGTTTTATTATAAATTGTCTCAAATTATCCTGGTCAACTAAGCCTCATGATGCTAAAGAGTAGAATATATTAATTCCAGATACAAACCTCATTCATAGAAAATAAGCCCATTTAAGTTAGAATATTTTGATATTCTCATAATAAGTGCAAGTTCAGAAATCAGGGTTGTGACAGTAAAGCCAAGAGAAGCTAAGTTTACAAAAAGGAGTGGGGACATGTGATGAGAAGGGCACACTTCACTTTTGTGTTCTCCCCCCAAGTCCATAAATCCCGTGACTCATTAGAAAACAGCAGACAAACCCAAATGGAGAGACATGCTCCAAAACACCTGACAACTACACTACCAAAGGGTTGAGCTTATGAAAAATAAGTATTGAGAACTCACAACTGGAGAACACTAAGAAGAAAATGTAACATGGTCTCATATAGTAAATGCTGGAACAAAACAAAACAAAAAGAAAAATGGAAATTAATGGAAAAAACTGGTAAAATCTGAATTAAAGCTGTAGTTTTAGTTCCCATATTGTATTAGTGTTAACTTATAAGTTGTGATAAGTATTATATAAGATGTCATCCTTAGAGGGACCTGAGTAAAGGGCAAGTAGGAAGTCACTGAAGAATTTTTGCAACTCTTCTGAAAATATAAAATTATTGAATAATAATAATTAAAGGAATAAGAAAAATTAGCAAAACAAAGGAACAAAAATAAGGAATGAGAGAATTTATAAGAAAATTGAAAATGAATCAGAGGATACCAAACCACATGGAAACCGGTTAAAACTGCAACATTACCTACACATTTATTTCTTAAATAATAATGAGGATTATATATGAAGATTAGAAGATGGAAATGTATATCTATATTGATCCTAAAGCCATGATATGTATATGAAGATTAATTTGGGGTTGTCATCAATTTTTTGAATTTAGACATTTCCAGGATGAATAACAGGCTTTACACTATAACTCCTCAAGAAAGAGCTTTGGAGATACAACAATATATTCTGCTAAGGTACAGGAGAATGGGCAACTCTTAGTCTTGCTTTAAAGGTATCATAGTCAGAGGTAAGGGGGGGAAGCAATAGACTGTCCAAAATGCATCCTTATAGTTAGACTAACAGGGAGGATTACATGGAATCAGAGATACAAGTCAAGGGGATTTTTTTGTTACCAAATAGTGATGACTCTGAAAGAATAGGAGACACTGGGGCAAAATGCTGAATGAGAACAACAATAAATCAAAAGGGCTATCCTACTGATTTCCACAACCAATAAGGCCATAAACATCTCCTGAGTTCAGAGAATGGAGCCTGTAATCAAACACTGAGTGATACGAAAACAATCAGTGATGTGCAAACAGGGAGAATTAAGGAAATTTTAAGTCTTTCAAATCCTGTTCTACTGAAGATCTACTAGTATCTTCAAAGATGATATGTATTACATGGGGAAAAATGTATTTTGTCAAAACATTTAGAAAAAAAATGCTTTAAAGAAAGATTAAGAAGTTTCTTATTGAATGCTCCTACACTTTTAGATGACAATGTGTTTTGTAAAGCTTGCTGCTGAAGGGGGTGAGCATCTGAAGGTGGAAAAAAAATTAAAGAAAACACAGTATTTACAAAATTTATTTTGGGGACCAAATAGCTTTTTAAATTTTTTTTCTAGGAAAACTTACCTAAATAAAGATATATCAAACATTCACATAGCAAATGTATTTTCTGTCACTTTAAATATATTTGGTGGGACTATTGCTTACATATACCTGAGGCTTTGATTCTTGGATCTCTTAGCATCTTCATATTTCTGGGTCTCTGATTTCAATGCCTGCTAATTCCACTGGTTGCTAATCTAGAGGGGTCTTATGAGTTCTTTGGTTACTCTTAGGTAATTTAAGAACCCCACATCAATAATTAATATGACCAGCTCAATGAAATAAGCCAAAGCATGCATACACACACACACACACACACACACACACACACACACACACACACACTGAACTGGGAGTAAGTCCCCTTTCCCAGTCTGGTCTACTGTAAGTGAGCCATCAGCAGTCAGGAGGAGCTGGGGAGAGCAGTAGGTTTGGTTTCTTCCAGAGTCTGAATTGGAGAAGGGAGGACAAAAAAATGCCAAGAGTATAGGAAAAAACTTTTTCTCTTTTTTTTCTTAATAAAAATATCTTACTAGCTCATATAAGTGGAAGTTGAGATGTAGAACAGAATTCAAGGTTTGGTGATCTATGGGCTCATTGCTATCTCAAAGAACTCAGTATTTTCGTCTTTGTGCTAAGTCACCTGAAGTGCCAGAGAAATTACTCTCAGGGTTGTAGGACAGCTAACAATAGCAATCAAATCTACAAGGTGCTTTATAAATATCCAGTGAAAGAGAATACGTTTATCTATGCTTTCCCAGAAGCCATTCTAAAATTCATCTTGATTGGCTCACATCCTCTCCAGAAACAACATCTTTGCCTAGGAGAATGGATTCTGTTGACTGGTTTAAACCTACCAAATTTTAACAATGAAACAGGAGAAGGCTTGAAAGCAGTTCTACCTGGAGGGAATGGGAGCTGTTATATAGTATTTGCTGGGCCTTTAATTTTCTGGTTGGCCTGAGGAATTTCTTCAATTCCCTGGACCTAGTACATCATTTTTAAAGATTTAAAGATAGGATTATATAGACTTCCTCCAGGGAAGATGGCAAAGTTGGAGCACCCTAAGTTCACCTCCTCCCATGGATACAAGTTGATAACAGCCACATCAGTGTAAATGACCCAGAAAACAAGCCAAAGATTGGCAGAAAGAACTCTCCACAGCTATATGTAAAGAAGAGGCCACATTGAAGAGGGTAGGAAGATCAGAGACACAGTCTGGAGCTAAATGGACTGTCCACAGGAGGGAGGGTTGCCATGGGTGCAGAGGGGAGAGAAACAGACTCTTACACCAGGGATTCCACATGAGGAATATGAATCCCCATAACATTTGACTTTGAAAAAGAGAGGGGCTGAATTTCATAAGTTCTTACAACCAGCAGGGCTTAAAACCTGAAACTTTTAAAAATCAGTAAGCTCCAGGGAGAACCAGGAAGGCAAGAGGAAACTGAAAGAGGAGAAAAAAAAACCAACATCACAGAAATATGAATGATTATAAGAGAATATATGATATGACAAAAACTGGACAACATAGAAGAAATAGATAAATCCCTAGAAACATATAACTTCCCAAAACTGAATCTGAAAGAAATAGAAATTTGAACAGACTTATTACCAAAAATGAAATTGAATCAGTAATCAAAACAACAACAACAACAAAAACAACAACAAACAAAAGACCAGGACCAGGCAGCTTCACAGGTGAATTCTAAGAAACATTTAAAGAATAGTTAATAGATATTCTTCTCAAACTATTCCAAAAGAAGTAAGAAAGCTTCCAAATTCATTTCATGAGACCAGCATTACCCTGATACCAAAACCAGATAAAGACACTACAAAAAAAGAAAACTACAGACCAATATCTCTGATGAACATAAATGCAAAAATCCTCAACAAAGTATTAGCAAACCAAATCCACCAATACATTAAAAAAATATTCACCACGATCAAGTGGGATGTATTCCTGGGATACAAGTGTGCCTCAGTATTGACAAATCCATCAACATAATACATCACATCAACAAGAGAAAGGATAAAAGCCATACGATCATTTCAATAGATTCAGAAAAAACATTTAACAAAGTACAACATCCATTCATGATAAAAACCCTTAACCAAGTAGGTTTGGAGGGATCATACCTCAACCTAAAAAAGGCTGTATATGAAAAACCCACAGCTAACATCATACTCAGTGGTGAAAAACTGAACAAGACAAGGATATCTACTTTAACTACTTTTTTTCAACATAATACTGGAAGTCCTAGCCACAGCAATTAAACAAGAAAAAGAAATAAAAGACATCCAAATTCGTAAAAAGAGGTAAAAGTTTCACACTTTGCAGATAACATGATATTGTATATAGAAAACCCTAAGGAGTCCACCAAAAATCTACTAGAACTGATAAATAAATTCAGTAATTTTGCAGGATACATAATCAATATACAGCAATCCATTGTATTTCTATGCATCAATAACAAAGTAGCAAAAAGAGAAATTAATAAAACAATCCTATATACAACAATATATGTAACAATTGCACCAAAAATAATAAAATACCTAGGAATGAACTTAACCAAGGAGGTGAAAGATCTGTGCTCCAAAAACTGTAAAACATTGATGAGAGAAAGTGAAGATGACACAAAAAAAGGGAAAATATTTCATGTTCATGGATTGGAAGAAGAAAAACAATTGTTAAAATTGTTGGGTGGCTCAGTCAGTTAAGTGTCTGTCTTCAGCCCAGGTCATGATCCCAGGGTCCTGGGATCAAGTCCTGCATTGGGCTCCCTGTTCAGTGGGGAGTCTGCTTCTCTCTCTCCCTCCACCCCTCCCCCCTGCTCATGTGTTTTCTCTCTCTCTCTCAAGGAAATAAATAAAATCTTTTTTTTAAATGTCCATAACCTAAAGAAATCTACAGATTTAATGCAATCCCTATCAAAATACCAATAGCATTTTTCACAAAACTAAAACAAATAATCTTAAAACTTGTATGGAACTAAGAAGAGCCTGAACAGCCAAAGCAATCTTAAAAAAGAAGAACAAAGCTGGAGGTATCACAATCCCAGATTTCAAGATGTACTACAAAGCTATAGTAATCAAAATAACATGGTACTGGCACAAAAATAGACACATAGATCAATGGAACAGAATAGAAAGTCCAGAAATAAACTCACAATTATATTAATCTTTGACAAAGGAGGCAAGAATATGCAATGGGAAAAAGGTAGTCCCTTCAACAAATGACGTTGGGAGAACTGGACAGCTACATGCAAAAGAATTAAACTGGACCACTTTCTCACACCATACACAAAAATAAACTCAAAATGAATTAAGGACGTAAATGTGAGACCTGAAACCATAAAAATTCTAGAAGAGAGCAAGGCACTAATTTTTCTGACTTGGGCCACAGCAACATTTTTCTAGATAATGTCTCCTGAGGCAAGGGCAACAAAAGCAAAAATAAACTTTTGGGACTACATCAAAATAAAAATCTTCTGTACAGCAAAAGAAACAATCAACAAAACCAAAAGACAACCTTTGGGATGGGAGAAGATATTTTCAAATGACATATCCGATAAAGGATTAGTATCCAAAGTTTATAAAGAAGTTGTACAACTCAACACATCCAAAACAAATAATCCAATTAAAAAATGGGCAGAAGACATCAAAGGACAATTCTCCAAGGAAGACATACAGATGGCCAACAGACACATGAAAAGATGTTCAATATTATTCATCATCAGGGAAATGCAAATCAAAACTACAATGAGATACCACCTCACACTTGTCAGAATGTCTGAAACCAAAACCACAAGAAATAGCAAATGTGGGTGAGAATGTGGAGAAAAAGGAATCCTTGTGCACTGTAGGTAAGAATGTAAATTGGTGCAGCCACTGTGGAAAACAATATGGAGGTTCCTAAAAAAGTTAAAAATAAAACTACCTTATGATTCAGTAATTCCACTACTGGGTATTTGCCCAAAGAATACAAAAACACTAATTCTGAAGGGATATATGCACTCCATGTTTACTGCAGCATTATTTACAATAGCCAAATTATGAAAGTTGCCCAATGTCAATCTGTAGATGAATGGATATAAAGAAGTGAATATTATTCAGCCATAAAAATGAATGAAATCGGGGCGCCTGGGTGGCTCAGATGGTTAAGCATCTGCCTTTGGCTCAGGTCATGATCCCGGGGTCCTGGGATCGAGTCCCGCATCGGGCTCCCTGCTCCTTGGGAGCCTGCTTCTTTCTCCCTCTGCTTCTCTCTCTCTCTCTCTCCCTCTGTCTCTCATGAATAAATAAATAAAAATCTAAAAAAAAAAAAAGAATGAAATCTTGCAATTTGCAACAATATGGATGGAGCTAGAAAGTATTATGCTAAGTGAAATAAGTCAGTCAGACAAATACCATATGATTTCACTCATATGTGGAATTTAGGAAACAAAATAAATACACGAAGAAAAAAGAGACAAACCAAGAAACAGGCTCTTTTTTTTTAAATATTTTATTTATATTTGACAGAGAGACAGCGAGAGCAGGAACACAAGCAGGGGGAGTGGGAGAGGGAGAAGCAGGCCTCCCGTGGAGCAGGGAGCCCAATGCGGGACTCGATCCCAGGACCCTGGGATCATGACCTGAGCCGAAGGCAGACGCCCAACGACTGAGCTGAGCCACCCAGGCACCCCCAAGAAACAGACTCTTAACTAGAAAATAAATTGATGGTTACCAGAGGGGACGTGGGGAGGGATGGGTGAAATAGGTGATGGGGATTAACAGGACACTTATCATAATGGGCGCTAACCAATAAATAGAATTGTTGAATCACGATATCGTATACCTAAAACCAATATAACACTGTATTTTAACATGTTGAATTAAGATTTAAAAAGAGATAGGATTAAGTAACTTCTAAGATCTTTCAAAAGAATGATTCTGAATACAAAGCTTCAGAGTGATTATAGAATTTTATTCAATAATTTAACATTTTTTGCTGTTATTATGCGATAGACACTGTTGTAATATCTGGGTAACTAATATTCATAAAAGGCAAACACTTTATATCTCATGGAACCTACTGTCCAGTAGAGTTGAAAGAAAATAAACAAGAAATTCAGTGTGTAGTAAATTGCTAGTGATAGACACTACATTGAGAAAGAAAGCAGGGTATGAAGTTAAGAAATGTCAGAGAGAGGTTTTATAATTGTGACCAATTATCTCACTTAAGAGGTCACATGTGAACAAATATTTGGAAGGTCACAGTGTGTTCAAGGGATTTCTTGATTGAGAAAGAGTGCTCAGTAAAGCCAGAGGAAACTGAGGTTTTGGTGTCATAAAAGCCAAGGGATGAATGTGCCCTGGAACAGAGAGAGAAAAAGAGACATCGTGATTTCAGAGGTAATGGGCGACAGATCTCTTTCAGGGCCTTATAGGTCACTTTAGGGCTTATCGTAATTCTAGGTCTTAGAGGAGGCCTATCAGAATTAATTACTGACGGGCTCCTCTTCTTTCTTTTTTTAAAGTTTCATTTTATTTTTATTTATTTTTTTATTATTATATTCAATTAGCTAACATATAGTATATCATTAGTTTTTTTTAATTCAATTAGCCAAGGTATAGTACATCATTGGTTTTTGATATAATGCCCAATGATTCATCAGTTCAGTATAACACCCAGTGCTCCCAGTGCTCATCACATCACGTGCCCTCCTTAATGCCCATCACCCAGTTACCCCATCGCCCCACCCCCTCCCTTTCTGCAACCCTCAGTTTGTTTCCAGGAGTCAAGAGTCTCATATGATTTGTCTCCCTCTCTGATTTCTTTCAATGTTCAGCAAATACAGATTCAATCTTAATGTTAGTTCTCAGGAAAAGAGGCAGGAATTGGACAGTAAAGGATGACATTTCATTGAAATCTATGCATCTGTTTGTAGTACTGAAATTTTCTGTTGTTTGTGATGCTAATAAAACCATAAAATGGAATTGATATGTTACATTTTATAAACATTCAATTGAGGATAGTGGCTTTTAAGCTACTTTTGGTTAAAAGATTGTAATAGTATTAATGGAATTTGAAAAATTTACCAAAAGAAAAATATATATTCCAAGCATTGCTATCAAGACTCCCACTTCAGTAGGTACAAATATTTTTGTCTCTAAAATGCAATGCGTAAGTGCCAAGTGAACTAGGTTCTTAAAATTTATGCTTCAGATTATCATAATTATCTGAAGATGAAACATCCAGAGAATTCAGTTAGTTCTCTACTGAAATCAGTGTAAATCTCTTACAAATTTTATACAAAATGAGGCCATTTATGCTACAGTACATTCATATGCAGCACTAGTATTTGATGCGATTCTTTAGTGTAGCTTGCAATGAATTTTAACTAAAGTTATCAAGCCTTATTTGAGTTACTTTTATTCATTAATTGTCCATTTAAATAGAATGAGATAATGCTTCTCTTAGAAAATTTTATTACTTCAAAGAAAAGAATATTGTTAATAATCATAAATTCAACTTAAAATGAAAATATGGTTTTTATAAGACATTTCTCAACAAGCACAGACTTCGGTGGATTTTTTACTCTGGTCAGAATTTCCCTAGTATTTCCATTAACTAACAAAATATGGATAGTGTGTCCTCAGTATACCCAGTCTTAGTTTTATTTTATTCAAATCAAATTACCAATGTTGGGGAATATGACTTATAAATCACAAATTACGGTCACTTTTTTCAGATTTCGAATTTCATGGAAAAACTGTGAGCTGGTAAAGAATAATACTGCTAAGAATTTAGTTCCTGGCTCTCTTCAATACTACTTTTTAAAATCATGGTGTTTTCAAATAAATATAAATTATTCTTCCAATTTCCTGTTCTTTTAGTTCCTTGAGACTGTTTTCTCCTTTGATCTTGTTTTCCATCATACCTCAGCCTCTCACTCCCACGGTCACTAATCTTGTCATTACCAATAATTCTATCCATACTCCATACTGTCAATGTGTTCCATTCTCTGACTAGTTATGTTTTACCATTTTAGCTATAATCTTCAAGTACCCTGGACCCACCCATCATTCCACTCCACCTACACCACGGACACTACCATGTTTTCATTTTTCTAACCCTTTTCAAGTCTGTATACCCCTCTTGCTCGTTTTTTACTTCATTGTCAATCACTGTAATCACTTTGCCTGAAAATTGTGACTTTCCTCACATGTCTCTTTAATGTAAAATCACGACGAGGGTCAGATGTAAAATCACGACCCGGGTTGCAATCTCCTTTGCACGACATTCCTTCAGCTGAGTAAGGAACAAACAGGACTTTGCTGCTTCCAGGTAGTCATGCTCTACACCTTTTATTCTTGCTCACTCCTTCAGATGACCATTTTATATGTTTTCCAGTTTCCTGAAATCTCCAAGACCTCCTTTGCTGATCTGCATTCTCTGACGATGGCATTACTGCCTAATTAACTGAGAACATTGAGGTAATTGGAAAGAAAAATTCTAGAAATGACCAATATTGCATTCACTCATCTGATATCTTCATCCATAAGATCCATCTTTCCACCTTCTCCTTAAGCCTATTTTCCATTTATACTCAAGATCCTATGTCCTCCCACCTACTTAATGATATCTGTGGGTAATTCTGCCTTCTCTTTTCTACATCATGCCTTCCATACTCTCTATCATTCCCCTCAGCATAAAAATTTCCTATTATTTTCCCCATCGGAAAATTCTTTTACAATTCTCCCATCAGCTACTACTCTACTTCTTCACTCTCCTTTACAGCAAACCACCCCAAAGGAGTTGTCTTTACTCTCTGTAATCTTGTTAAAAATACTCCACTAAACGTTTTTGTCAAAGTTACCTTATGTCTACCATATTGCTAAACATATTTTCAATTTCCAGTGCTCAACTCAATCCGTGCTCAGCTTTTATCAGCAGGATTTTACACAGTTAACCCCTTTTTCCTCCTCAGTGCACATTCTTCCCTCCACTTTTATGATACCAAAACTCAGTTTCCCTCCTGCTTTACTGACCACTCCTTCTGGATCTTTCCTCCTGGTTCTCTTTTCTTCCTGATCTCTTCAGTTTAAAGTGTCTGGTGGCTCAGACTTCTTTTCAAAAGCTATAATATTTTCCAATTTTGTCTACACTCTTAATTTTTATTATCTGTTAACATTTCCAGCTCAGAACACTCTACCAAACTCAGGTTCACAGGTTTATTACACTGCCTGCTTGACATTGCCTACTTAGATTAATAGAGATTTTAGTTGTTTCAAGTTAAAATTGCATTTTTGGTTCTCCACCGCCCCCCCATCACAGAATCGTTCTTGACATTCTTTATTTCCCTATATCAAATCTGTTAGAGAACCTGTGGTCTCTACCTTCCAAATACATCCAGAATCTGACTAATTCTTTCCAACTCCCCTATGCCAGCACCTCTCTGGTCAGGGCAACGTGCATCTCTAGCTTGGATTACTGTAATAGCCCCCTACTTCTACCCTTGATCTCCCGGGAATCTCTTAATACAGCAGTCAGAAGTTTCATTTAAAGCGTAATTCACATCATCTTGCTACTCTGCTCGAAACCATGCAGTTATTACCATTTCACAAATGAATCTATAAGGTCCCACTTGATTTCCCTCAGTTACATTTTTAAATCCAGTTTCTGATCCCGTCCTTCTCCCTCTCCTTCACTTACACAAGCCTTCTTTCCAGGGCCTGAATGTAGTAGGCATCTTCTCCTACAAAGCTTTTCCACAGATTGTGCATTCTATCTCAAACGCTTTTCCCCTGGATACCTGCATGGTATGCATTTTTGTCCTTACACAAATGTTACCATGTCACTAACCCTCCTTCGATTGGTGTATTTAAAATTGCAAACTGTACCATCCCTGGCCCTCTCAACACCCTCTCCCGCTGTGTTTTTCTCTTATAGCCCTTATCACATTCTAACTTACTTCTTAGTTGCTTTTTTCAATTATACTTTTAGTGTAATTTCTATTTTCTCTAATAGATGTTAGCATGGAAGCAGGAATATTGGTTTACTAATGTATCCCAATTATCCACAAGTTTCCTAACACATGATAGGCACTTATTTCTTTTTAACAAAATGAAATAGTAAGAGCTAATATTTAATGAATATGTAATATCTGTCAGACATTTTATGTCCTAAGTGCCTTACATGTACTACACGCATATAGACAAGTGCTACTAACATATACAAGGGTACGACTATATGTTCCGTTTTGCCAAAGGACAAAATTGAAGTACAGAGAATTTTGTAACTTGCTCAAGTCTACATAGATAATAAATTGTGAAGCTGGTATTCACTTCCAGGCAGTCTGGTTCTGACAGCCAAGATTTTAACCACATATAATACTCTCATGCAAAAAAGTAGGGAAGCTGAGATTTGAAGACAAGCAGTCTGATTCCAGAGCCCACACTTTTAATGAGCAACATATATTTCATTCACTCCTAGACCCTTAGCAATAAATCAGGGCATATGGGCCTACAGAATGTGCTCTTTTCCAGTTCTATTAAGTTGTCAACAGGCACTAGAAAGGAAGAGTAGAATGCTATAAAAGTATTTAATGTTCTCAATGACTTTGAGATATAGGGACTTAAATTAGCTTCCTATGCTTATGAAGCCATTAAATCGATGTCTGCAGTGAATGCCACTCTAAGTGATATGTAAGCAATAACAAGTCTGTGTATGAACATAAGCATGTCACTGAGTTGCTCTAGGCTGCATCAGTTACTTGGTCAGCATGTGACCCACTTGAATTACAAGAATTTAAAATTTCCAATCTTAAAATGTTATGATCACAAGGGACGACAGTGAATTTACATGATACCTCTACTATTTTTTTCTAAATTAATATGAATAATTTTACACAAATTTATTTTTACATTATCATCATAATCTTCATTATTATCATCATCATCATCCTCATGGACACTTGTTTCTCATGAATCCACATATTAAATTTAAAACATACATCAGCATTCATAATGCTAATAAATATGTTCACAAATGACAGTGATGAAAGGGAATGGATTTATAGCAAAAATTGCAATAAATTCTACTTGCAATTTCCCTACATTGGGACTATGATTATGAGCTCTCCTTTACAGCTTATTTCATTAAGAAACATCACAATACATTACTATAATTTGTTAAATATATCCATATTAGTTGCAAAATGTATGTTTATGGACTTTGAAGATGCATAGGATATGTTGTTTTTAAATGAACACTTTCAAGTCCTAATTTCTTTATAAGTTTTATGAGAAAACTGTATAAAAGTGTCAGATAATGAAGGAAATAAAAGTTTCCATAGACAAAAGTGTTTCATGAAAACACCTGCTAAGAGCTTTGCATGGAAATTTAAGGAGCTTACGCTGAACATTTTCAGGGCATGCTTTTGTTTATCAAGGCTATCTACAGAGGTTTACTCATAAATAATTGAAATTTAATTTTCCTTTTCAATATAGGCCCAATTTAGATTTAAGCATCCCAAACAATGTAACTCAGGGTTTTCTTCCTGACAGGAGTACACTTTAAAAGCAGCTGTTGTCATTTGGAAGAGAACTTGGGCATAGCTACATATTTTATCTTTAATTTTATGCTTCCAAAGGTAGCAGAAATTCAAACAGAAGCTGAATTCTCACAATTACAAATTATAAAATGATCATGAGATTTTGATCAGCATTTTTGAAACATATGACTGATATTTACTGCAGAGCTTATCATTTAATTTCATATTCATGTTGCATAATAATCTTTAAGATTCTCGTTTTTTATTTACCAATGTATGCAAGAGGTATATTGATTGCTACATTTGAAAATGGACACTAACAAGTTTGTTTATATAATTTGGTTCCATTCTTGAAAGGTTATTTCCATTTAAAAAGTTCATGTATATATAAATACATATATACATATAAATTGCAGTTTTGTAGGTCAAAACTTGTCCAATATTTTTTTTAATTTATTTATTTGAGAAACAGTGAACATGGGGGGAGGGGCAGAGGAAGAGAATCTTCAAGCAGACTCAGCGCTGATTGTGGAGCCCAACATGAGGCTCCATTTCAGGACCCATGAGATCATGACCTTAGCTGAAACCAAGAGTCGAACACCTAACAGACTGAGCCACCAGGCGCTCCAAAAACTGGCTGAATATTACACATATATTTGTATATATATAATGTTTTGGGTTTGAGAATGGCTATAGAGAAACCACAGTTTTATAAAATGATTTTATAAAACTTTGCCCAAGATTAAATAGCATTGAAGTTAGACAATAAAAACCATAGCATTTAGACTTATATTTCACTCCATCCTATATTAAAATCAGATTTGTATATTCACTTTCCAAATAAGAATGTAATAGATAGATGATAGATAGGTGATAGCAATAGATGGATGATAGATTATAGATAGATAGATAGATAGATGATAGATACTGTTGAATAGCATGAGGAGGATTTGAACAATTCAGAGAATGTTATATTGAGCTAATAGAAAACATTGAATGTTATATTGAACTAATAGAAAACATCGAATTATCAAGTCAGAATCTCAGAAATCAAACATCTTTGCAGAGTATCAAGCTTTACTCATAAATACAAGGATACGTGTGTGTGTGTGTGTGTGTGTGTGTGTGTGTGTGTGTGTGTGTAGTCAAAAGGCAGATACAAAGCAGGAAATATTAGGATATGTGAGGTGGTTCCGTAGGTACTTTTTTTCCCCACATTAGACACATACTTTCTCTCTGTAATAGATACATTCTCTATGTGAAGTGGACCTGTCACTTTATATAGCAGGGATCATTTAGATTTCGGAACATCTCCATGCTATACCCCAGATGTTCAATTATCTTACGTGACATTTTCAAGGTCTGCTCACAGAGGAGGGATCACATATATCTTATATTTGGATGTGCCTGAATTGGGAATAAGTGTCCTTTGGTATTCACCCGGTTGAACTATTCTAACATCAATTCCCACATTTTCAAAATTGTTTTCCATTTCCCTCATGAGTCTCAAACACTTCCTGAACCAAGCTAGTACCTGGATCATAAGAATATAAACTGCTGTATTTAGCCCCGTTCCCCACAAAGTGGATGTTGGCTCCTAGGTACTCTTCTCAACAAGCTGTAGTCTGTTGAACTGCTCCTAAAAAGTTCATAAGGAAACACAATGTTATCAACTACTTCAATATTGTCTTTCTCTAGAAGTTTCTGTTGGTGTTACCTCTTCTCCCACCCCAGATCAGATTCTCTAAAAAGTCACTACAGCAAACCAGATCAAGCTTTTGCTTCCCATGACATTTTGCACATTGCTTTGGTTTGTCAACCTCTTTTCTCAGGGGCCAATTTATGAGTATGATCATTTTTATCGCCCTTACACTTTCTCTGTTATTTCTCCACGTTTAAACTGTCCTAGGAATTCCCAACTTAATGTAATCTTAATCAACTATCTGTATTTCTAAAATTGGAAATACTATTGATATAAATGCCAGTAGCTATTAACCAAACAAAGATATAGAATTACTGAGTAGGTACTCAGAATAGTAAAAATAATATCCAGTTCACTCTTTACATTGCTTATTCAGTAGTAGGGAAAATAATTTCATCTCAAAGAACACTGAAAAATATATATGCAAGATACTGTTCTAGGTGCTATGAGTGATAGAAAGAATGAAAAGACATGATTGCCATTTTGAAACCCTGAAAATAACAACTGGACACTCCTTGAATTCTGTATTTGCATTCATTTCATTGAGAAGAAAAACAAAAAGAAAGTATCAATATTTTCAGCTGCTTTCTGATACATTGTAAGTAATATCGTAAAATAATTTATTAAATAAGATCTGTTACAAATACTTCTTCTAATAGCCATAAGAGGTGTTACTATAACACCCCCTTCTATTATAATCTTCCTAAGATCAAATTTAAGATCATCCTAAAATAAACTAAAACCAGACAAAGTTTATGTTTTAAAAACCAATATATTTGTTCTCACTTTCTTAAAAATAAGACCTCTCGTAATTTCAGGGAGCATTTGCCCTTTTGAGTTTGTCTGAACAAATTCAAACACACTTAATGATTCAGACCCTCCAAGCAGGGAAGCTCCTGTATCCAGGGAAACCAGTCTGGGTTGCCAGGTCCTAAAGTTAAGACAGGAGGAGCCCTGCTGTCTGGGATGTAAGGAAGCAATCTGCTCTCCATCTCTTTTAGTCAGGGCTTCTTTGTGCCTGTGATGCCTACTGACCAATCTAGAAACACAACTGTGCCCCTTGTCATGCTTGTTATATACCACCTCACTGCTACTTACAATCCACCCGAGGAGATGATGGTCATAATCAAAAGCCAACTTTTTCAGATCTGTGCTGATGTCTGCAGCTCCACATGCAAGCAAGAAAACAACAGCAGGAAACAGCAGTTGTGTCTTTTGAATCATAGTGAGAAACTTCTATGCTCTTCACTTAGCAGCTGCTTTCTTGGAGTCACAGAGCCAAAAGCACTGGCCTGGGTTCAATACTGGGTGAGAGCCCAAGCTCTAGAATCAGAATGACTGAAGTTTGAAGTCTGACTGTACCATTTGCCACCTGTCAGGTTTTAGTGAATTACTTTACCATGTTGAAGTTCCTTTATCTTCTCCGATAAATGAGGGTAAATGTAGAGGCTAATTTATAGAAATGTTGGGTGAATTAAATAAGATGATGTATCTAAAGGGCTTATTATGGTGTAGGAATGAAATAATAAGTACTTTGTAATGACATCTGCTAATATTTTTGTGGTATGCTTACCCCTTCTCTCTTCTTCCACTCTGAGTATGCAGAAAATATAAGGAGCCAAATATAGTGGAGAATATGACTTAGGACAAAGGCTAAAATGTATTTTCATGATGTTATGCAAATCTTAGATGTGGGATCTGCACTCTGTGCTGTGTATACAGAAAAAGAGAGCAAGGTGACTGGATTTTCAGAACAAATTCCAAGTCTTTTCACATGGACCTAGGATAAGGCTGTGGGCTTGACTCTCTCACTCAGGCTTGGCAGTGGAGAAGAAGATAAACGTTCTGTCCCCTAATGCTTAGCTCCTATCTGGCCTTGCTTACCTAGCTTATGACTTGGGCAACAGGCTGTGTCTTTTCCTTTGTGAAAGAAGAATGAACAGAGAGCTATGGTTCCATCTTGTGAAGAAAAGATCCTGATTCTTATTAATCCATGAAGCAAGAAGAGCAAGAAGGACGAAGGAGAGGAATGAAGTGTTGTGTTTTAGCAATGATTTTATGTCTAAAAATGCAAGCCCTCTAATAAATCAGTGAATGGCAGACGTTGAACCTTCCACTTCTTTACAGAGGTGAAGATAAGAGAGGAAGGAGATGACAGAAAGCTTCCTCCCTAATATTCTCTGCATCGGGGAGGATTTCTTTCTTAGACCGACCAAGACACCTTCATAATCAAAAAGGCATAACCTCTTCTTTCCTTTAATCACGTTAATAGATTGATAGAAAATAGATTTTATAATCATTATCATCTCATCATTATAATTATTAATTTTAAATTATTTACCCAATTAACTGAGAACTTTGCTCACTTTGATCTTTCATTTCAGGACAATTCTGAAAAAGAACAGAATTTCGTCTATCCCAACAAAAGAATGACAAAAATTAGAGTCACTGGCAGCCACACTTCCTTCCTCTACATTCTATGAAACATTCCATGATTGCTATTGATGTGGACCTTGCAGTCACAACGTGGTTCTGGCAACCACTTGTCACTCTTCTTCTGCCCTGAGACAGAGGGAATCTAGCAAGCTTTGCTCTCACAGAGCCCCCATCTTCCTGTTTATTACTGCCACTATAAAGTAAACACACATCTGAAATATAAACAAGGTTTTATTATCTAATAAAGGAGAACCTGCCAGAAATGGAAAGATGGCATAAATTGTAAAATGCACCATTATTTTATATCATGTTAAAAAGCTTCCAATTAAAAATATGTCAATTAAAATATTACCCAATATCTCCTAATCACATCAACTGTGAGATTTAAATTTAAGGTTTTAAGATGTGGAAAAAAATCCATCATAGAATTAATGAAATGCAGCACATCATAGAGTATATAATATAAATGGTTATATCTGGTTGTGCATATCATTATTATTATATGAATATAAATTAATATTAATCCCCATCTATTTAGGTAATACCAACATTAATTGAGCTCCCACTGTTCACTAGCTACTGTGCCACATTTTGCAGAATGCATAGCAGCATGTCCATACGAATTATCATTGTAGGGGTCATTCTCCTACTTAGGGAAACATTTCAATAAAATGACAGCCTAAGGAAAATCGAGAACGTATGGATGGTGACATTACAATAGTTCATGCAGTGCAAAAGCTGTTGGAAACAAGCAAGAAAATATAAAATAGATAAAGCAGGTGGAAGAAAAAGCACCATTTTTTTCAACAATGATGTTTCATGAATTTCAATATTTGGTTGTACAATGCACTGACCTTCAAAGCAGCAACTATTCTACTACTCTGTTGACTATAGGCATTTTCTGTGCCCTGTTTTGTTCTAACATTTTGGTGAAAGGATATGAAACTTTTCTTTTATTACTAGGAAATAAAATGCTCTGTTAATCCCTGAATTTATCCTTGTTTAGTAAATTTTTTTAAAAAGTTATAGTTAAGGTAAATTAGCTCAACCAAATTTTATCTTTTCTTTTTTTTTTTTAAAGATTTTATTTATTTATTTGACAGAGAGAGAGACAGCGAGAGCAGGAACACAAGCAGGGGGAGTGGGAAAGGGAGAAGCAGGCTTCCTGCAGAGCAAGGAGCCCGATGTGGGACTCGATCCCATGGCCCTGAGATCATGACCTGAGCCGAAGGCAGACGCTTAACGACTGAGCCACCCAGGCGCCCGAAATTTTATCTTTTCATTTAAAAAAATATTGTCTGAAGCGTTTGACCAAAGTTACTGATTGACATGTATGTTTGTAAATTGAACAGCAGAAAGTAAACTCTGCTTCAATTTTTGAATATGTAATATATTTAATGAGACGGGTTCTATTTAAATAATAGTCATATGAAATTAAGAATCAAGAAATCAACTAATGCATGTGGTGAAGGGTGCAGTTAATGAATTTTACAGAGTTCTTGGTTTTGAACTTACAGGAATGGGATTTCAACGTTTTTGTATCTAGGGTCAGATTTCAACATTTTTATATGTGAGGGCCTTAATTTGCTTTTATCAATCAGGTTTTTTTATTTTAATCTTTAATTTGTTATTACTTTTACTCTATAGAAGAATATCGGTTTAAATGACCTAGATAGTTACTTTTGGTCTAAAAATTTTAAAAATTCATAGAATCTCTGATGGTTTTCTGTGAGAAAAATGATAGAGCTAGCCAAAGAAAACTCCTGATTTTTATTCCATATTATATGAGTTTGGAGCTTGAATTATTTATTGTTAGCAAGATTTTTCACTCCATTTTGAGCATATGTAATATACAAAAGTTTCTCCAATAAGTTGACTTAACAAACTAAAATTCTATCTAGTATCAGATTCGTTCTAAAAACTTCTTTTGTGTATGCATTTATGTACATTTTTCTATTAAAAAATTAGTATAAAACCATTTATTTAATCATTTTGAACACATATACATGTGTTGTATATCAAATGATCTTTAGACTTTTCATTTGACAGGGAAAACTAAATGTTGTCTTTGGAGTTCTCCAGGATAGGTGTGAGTCATTAATTGGGCTATGGTCCGTGAATTCTGGACTCCATTTAGATGGTGCCCATAACTCCTAAAGAAAACTAAAATGAAAAAATAAATCAAGCAATGAAAAGCCTAGTTATAAGGAGATTGCCCAGTGTTAACATCAGTTGTAGTTAATGTTAATAACATTTTATTTATAAAGCTTAATACTCAAAATGACTGTATGTATTAGGTGCCTATTTCCCTCATTTTACAGAGGAGGGAACTGAGTCATACAAGTGGACAGTATTAGAGACTATATGTCAAATCTATATATTTTAACTTTAAAGACTACATTCTTCCCTACTACAATATGCTGGCTTTATATGTTGAAAGCATATGCAATAATAAGTCACCACTCTGTATTTTTGCCCATGACAACTCTATACATAGCCTTCAAATAGCTTACAAATATAACAATATCCACTTAACTGTGTTTAGATTGCACGCAATTAAATTATAGGCACCATTAAAAATATATTTGGCTCACAATTTCAAATTATACTTGAAATAAAGCTATGCCACTTGCTTATCTCCCCTAAATATGATATTTTAATTTTCCTATATCAGAATATTATTCTTCGTATAATCAGTGCACTTTGAGATGACCATCTGATTTGTAGCTAATTTATCTTGTTTGCACATAATTATTGTGTGGCAGGATAATTTCCAGGATATTTTTTAAGGCAAGAGTAATTAAGTCACAAAAAGTCAAATTATTTTTTAAACATTATATTTTACAACAGTAAAATATCTTTTAAAAAGTGAAAACAAATAAACTTGCTTTTGTTTATAAACCTATTAGCCTAAGAAGACTTTTTTTAATGATTTTATTTATTTATTTGAGAGAAGAGAGAGAGGGTGAGCAGGAGAGGAGCAGAGGGAGAGGGAGAGGGAGATAATCTCCAGCAGACTTCCCACTGACTGTAGAGCCCCATGCAGGGCTCAATCCCTGAGCTGAAACCGAGTCAGACACTTAACCAGACTGAGCCACGCAAGAGCCCCAGGAAGACTGATTTTTTAATTTTCCATTTTGTTTTCTAAATTTTATTCTTTGTAAAAATGTTCTTTCACTTTTATGTCATTGCAAAACTACCTTTAATATAGCTTACACTCAAATGTGCAGTCATGTCACTCTTTTTAGTAGGGATTTTCATCCGTTGCCACTACCCTGGGGCCTCTAGGCATCTTTTCTTATACTCAGCTCTTCTGGCTTCAGAGTTTGTGGTGTGTTCCAACGGTAGCATTACTGGGTTGGAGGTAAAACTGACTTACTCCAAAATACCACTAATATTAACCATTTATGTAAAATTTGTATATTCATTACTATCCACCAATAATACTTTGTTTCCTTGTGCTGTCAGGACTGTCAGTGTAGAATGTGTCCTCTGAGAGAAGAGATCATATCTTATTTGCATTTATTTTCAACTGCTCTATGCTTCAAAGTCTAGTCATCTTTATACTTCTCAAAAAAAGTTTTCAAAAATATCCTCAACACTTTACATATATATACAAACACATGCATAAAGAGGAAAAGAAAATACACCACTAGAAAGCCAGCACAAAAAAAATTCTATCATATACTAAAAGTTCAGAGGAATATTCTCCTAAATAAAATATTAAGAAATCTCAATAAAGAAATACCTTCCATGAATGGAAACGTTCTGCTTCAATAGAGATAATCTAACCGGGAAAGAAGTAAGAGGTGTTCTTGGCTGATTCCCACAGATAACTTCAAACTCAGATAAGATAAAGTTATACTAATCTGAGAAGCATTTGTGTTTGTGAATTAGCAGCATAGAGATTTTGTAAAAAATGTAAAGAGAATACAGAGTTGACTATTCGGTTATCTCAGGTCAGTTCATGTACAAGGCAGATAAGAAAGAAAATATAATGGAAAGTAAATAAGACAAGAGATTAACACTACCTCTACCAAATATTAGATGCATTATACCACTACAAAATAATCTCAAAACTGAGGTACTAGCATAAGAAAAGATCAAATGATGAAACAGACTTAAAAATAACAATAGTAGTTTTATAAAAAAACACACTATAGTAGTTCATATCATACTCAAGAATTACATTAAAGAACTACAGATCATTTAAAAGGAGATACTGAGTAAATGAGTTTGCATATAAAATAAATATATCCATTATAATATAAACACCCCCAAATAACACAGGTCAATCATATTAAAAATGAATAAAAATTCAAAAAATCATCAATAAAATATTTTGAATAGTTAATTTAAAATTTGAAGAATGAGAGAGTGCCATCAGCAAGATGGTGGAAAAGGAAGCCACAAAACCCTCCTTCCTACCATGGAGACACCAGTTCAACAATATATTGACCTATTTCTTTTGTGAGAAATCTAGATTCCAGTTAAAAGTTCCTGCATCTGGATGAGTTTCCTGCAAGCTACAATGAAGCTTGCAGGAAAATGTGTGGCACACTCTCACCGTAGTCCCTCTTTCTGGGACAGTGCCATGTGATTAAGAGAAAAATGGCTCTGTCTTCTTCCTAAGGAGGAAAAGAGAAGATTGGACTATATGTCCAATGTTCAGACTTTTTTCTGAGGGGGGATGCTGTCTGAAGCACTGGGTTCTGACTCACAGCTCAGAGTACTCACGGCTCAGAGTACGGATTGGACCTGGAATTGCCTAGATGCCTGGAGACCACTGAGAACAAAGAAGAGCTGAGTGACATGCTACTGCTCACAGAGGAGGATACAGCTCAGAAGCCTCACGCACAAGGGAGAAAGAGAAGAGTGGAACGTGTATCCAATGCTCCCACTTTTAGAGGGGATGCCTGAGGAACTGGTTTCCATGTAGCCTGACTTGGGATGCGGATGGGGCCTGCCATACTCTGGATGCCTGGGGGGCCACTGAGAATTAAAAAAAAAAAAATTGAGCAGCATGTTCATAAAATGAGAAACTTAGTAAATGATATTTTATATGATTTAATCTCAGGAAGACTTCTTTTTAGCAAGACTGGAGAGAAACATAAAAGAACATAGTTAACTTTGGATTGGGCACTTCAGATACCTTTAAAGATTCATTATTCTTTCAAATATTTTTCAAACGTTGGCAAATAAGCATATTGTACATACAAATAAGAAAAAAGCAAAATAAAATGTAGGAAAAGTAGTTTATATGTTATAAAATAAATTATATACTTTATAGATTTTCCCCATTGTATTTGGAAATAATCATTTCATGTGACATGTACATCTCCAACATAATAGTGGAAGTTCTAAAACATATTTGCAAATTCTTTGACATAACACTCATTAAGAGATGAGGTTTAGGGGCGCCTGGGGGGCTCAGTCACTAAGCGTCTGCCTTCGGCTCAGGTCATGATCCCAGGGTCCTGGGCCCTGCATCAGGCTCCCTGCTCCGTGGGAAGCCTGCTTCTCCCTCTCCCACTCCCCCTGCTTGTGTTCCCTCTCTCGCTGTGTCTCTCTCTCTGTCAAATAAATAAATAAAATCTTTAAAAAAAGAGAGAGAGAGAGATGAGTTTTATGTCCCTTCTTTTTGAATTTAGTGACTTCTTCATACTAAATAGAAAGCCGCAGAAGTTATAATCTGTGACTTCTGAACATGCTTTTGGGATGCTTATTCCGGAAGCAGAAGCTGTTATGTAAGAAGTTTGGCCACCTTGAGATTGTTAGGCTGGGAAGACCATATCTTGGCACTCTTGATCAACAGCCCCAGATGAGCTCTCAGCAGTTAGTATTAACCCCTCCCCCGCCACCACATGTGTGTGAGCCATTTTGGATGTCTGCAGTCCCAATCAACATCTGAGTGCAACTATGTAAAAGACTTCAAACTAGCATTGCCCAGTTGAATCATTCTTAAAAGCTGGAACAAAATAAAATTATTATTTAAGATACTAAATTTGGGGGTAATTTGTTATACAGTAAGAGTAGAGACACAATATTTTCACATAGGTAGTAATATATCTGGTTAATACATAAACAATAGTATTGAAAGGGCTACAACATCAAAAGGTAATGATGAGGGGCGCCTGAGTGGCTCAACTGTTAAGCATCTGCCTTCAGCTCACATCATGATCCCAGGGTCCTGGGATAGAGCCCCGCATCGAGCCCCGCATCGGGCTCCCTGCTCGGCCGGAAGCCTGCTTCTCCCTCTTCCACTCCCCCTGCTTGTGTTCCCTCACTTGCTGTATTTCTCTCTGTCAAATAACTAAATATATAAAATCTTAAAAAAAAAAAGGTAATGGTGAATAAGAGGTAGGTTTTCAACAAACACAGATAATAAAAGAATCTTTTTTTTAAAGATTTTACTTATTTGAGAAAGAGAGATCATGCATGGCCCCCTGCACACGCAAGAGAAGCAGACTCCGCCCTAAGCAGGGAGCCCGAAGTGTGCTCGATCCCAGGACCCCAAGATCAAGACCTGAGCCAGAGTCAGACGCTTAACCGACTGAGCCACGCAGGCACCTCGATTATAAAAGTTTTTTAATCTGCTTTATCCATACTTGTTTTAATAAGCAGTTCTAGCAATCTTAATTTGTATTTAATAGACAATCACTATGCCACAATTTTTTTTTTTTAGGATATACAACTCATTAGGGTTTTCCCAAACACAATATGCATTTTTTTTAAAAGATTTTATTTATTTGAGAGAGACAGAGATAGCAACAGGAAGCATGAGCAGGGAGGAGAGGGAGAAGCAGGCTTCCCCCCGAACAGGGAGCCGGACATGGGGTTCCATCCAAGGCCCCTGGAATCATGACCTGAGCTGAAGGCAGACACTTAACTGACTAAGCCACCCAGGCGCCCCCACAATATGCATTTTAAAATTGACCATCTTTTAAATTCCAGCTTATCACTTACTATTCTAAAATAGTTATTTAACCACTTTCAGAGAAGCAGTTTCTCATATAGACATCATTAACAGTTGTAAGGATTATATAAAATAGTGTGTATGAAGTACTTAGTGTGGCTACAATATAGAATATATTCAATAAATGGTAATAATAGTAAAATAATGCATATTCTCAGCACCATGAGTTATAAAGATGAAAAATACTTCATTACTGAAAAATACTTCATTACTGATTTGCTCTATTATGTCTTAATGATGTTTTCAAGAGATACAGTAAATGGCAACCTTTCGGATTAAGAAAATTAGCCATTTATCAGTGGTTCTGTACAAACCGATTTTTTATCGTGTTTATCTATACTATTTCTAATTACATTTCAGGAACATAAGACTTTGTTAAATTATATCTAGTTTTTCTTTTCTTCTTTTCCCACGAAGAGCATTTTGTATGAACACTGCCATTGGTGATTCTCTAATGGGGTAGATGAGCTGCATTTAATGAAATAAAAGCAAACAAAAAATAGAACTCATAGCTACATGATAATCCTTTCAAGCTTTAAGGTATTTGTCAATTACTAGTTTTAAACTTGAACAGCTTAAAAAATGAAGTTTTGTTCTTTTATAAATGAAGGGTTTTTGATAGGATTTTTTTACTGTTTTTATTTAAGCAGTTTTATAAAAAAAATTTGTAATTTATTTTTCTGTCAACATAGATGATCTTCTCATAGATCAGCATGGACTCCTCACCACAGTGTCACACACATCTAGGATTTAGTCAGGACTTGTATTGTAATAAAGCTCTACTAGCTATTTTTAAAATAGATTATTTATTTTTCAAATCGATGTAATCTTTAGATTTTTATTTTCAAATATCTAAATTTATTCTTCAGCTCCTGTATTTAATATGAGTAAAATTCATTTTTTGATACCTATTTATGTTCATCCTCTTCAGAGTAAAATAATTCTGTTATGAAAATCTGTTTCTATCATTTGTTACCCGTCGTGCATAGATATTGCATGAACTATTCTATTCCACAGTTTTTTCTATTTATTTATTTATTTTTAAGATTTTACTTTTTTAAGTAATCTCTACACCCAGTGTGGGGCTTGAACTCACAATCTGAAGACCAACTCAAGACATGCTCCACCCACTGAGCCAGCCTGGCACACCAGGTTTTTCTATTTAAAATGAATGTAATGATATTTATTTTGTGAGATTGGGGTGTTAAAATAATTAAACTCTTTAAATACTTAAAACAAGAACTGGTAAATGATGTGAACACTAAAAGTGAAGCTTTGATCGATATTATGAATATGTATATGCACATTAAAAATTATATTCCTATGTCATACACCCTAAGGGCTCTTTGGGATTAAAGGCCCATTTGACATGGGGCTAGATCCCAGGACTGGGAGATCATGACCTGAGCCGGGCTCAACCATCTGAGCCACCTAGGCAGCCCTAAAGGCCCATTTTAATCTTATATATATATATATATATATATATATATATATATATATATAAGATTATATATATATAAAATCTTATATATATATATATACTCGACTATGCTCATATATATATTAGATTATATAGGTAATACTATATTATATATAGAATTTGTGATATACATAAAGATATTGTCACATATGTATAATATCTATAATAAATATCCATAATATTCAATCTATCTATCTAATCTATCCCATTCATGAAGCCCTAACTATTCTCATTTTATGATAAAGTATTGACCAAAGTGGCCCTCACCTGTCCCTCTGCTTGACCAAACTTTAGATAAGCTTCTTTCTGCCTCCAGGCCTCTGACCTTCTTCCTATCCGCCACCTTTACAGAATCTACAGGCCCTAAACACAAAAGACCTCTGAACTCCCTTTGCTTTAAGCATTTACTTTAGAAAACGTGTAACTGCAAAGTCTTTCTCTTTCCTTTGAGATGTAAATCTTTTTAAAAGCTTCTTGCTAGTTTTACAAGGCAGAAATGTTTTTCCCAGGGACCTGGGAGGCACCGCTTTGAAATGTAATCATTAAGGAAGACAGCAGCGGGCGCCTGGGTGGCTCAGTTGGTTAAGCGACTGCCTTCGGCTCAGGTCACGATCCTGGAGTCCCAGGATCGAGTCCCGCATCGGGCTCCCTGCTCAGCGGGGAGTCTGCTTCTCCCTCTGACCTTCTTCCCTCTCATGCTCTCTCTCTACCATTCTCTCTCTCTCTCTCAATAAATAAATAAAAATCTTTAAAAAAAAAAAAAAGAAAAAAAAGGAAGACAGCAGCTCGTTCTCTCAGTTTCCGTGGGAGAGTAGAAGCCAAATATCAGGCACCTTTCTCCAAACTGTGAAACCAGTCTGTCAGGAAGTTATGGGAAAGGTTGCCTTTCTTTTGGGTAAAGCCAATTAGCAAACACAGATGACCTATGAACCACATACCCTAGCTCTTAAAATCTCATTTTTTGCTTTGGCAGTATTTTCTTAATAAAAAAAAAGGAAAAAGGAAAATTATATTCCTATAACATACATAGTAAGGGATCTTTGAGAGTAAAACCCCATTATAATCTTATCAGTTCTTTGTTTGAAAATTATAATTGAATCAGTGTAATTGCTTCTGATCTGCCTTGCATAGAGTTATGGCCAATTTCATCAAGAACTTGTAATAAAAATTATGATTAGTGAACAGAACATCTATGTAGAATATATGGTTAACCATGAGATTAATGACCATTCCTGAACACAGTACCTAAAAAAACCTACCTTCAACCCAAAGGCTTGTGTCTATCTGCAAGTATCCTGTTTGTTTACATATTCATCTTGCTGTTTGTTTACTGTCTGTCATTGTCATGCAGACTCCCTGGAGGCAGGGCCATTGTCTTTTTTGTTTATCATGGTATCTCCAGGGCATGGCTCAAGGTAAACATTAAGTAAAAATGAATTAGTGCATAAATGACTGAGGGAATAGAATCAATCTGGAAAGAGTCAGCAATCAAGTATCTGGACAGCTTCTGTTTCTTGTTTACTCTTTCTTTCTTACATCTTATTTGATTTTCAGCTTTCTTTCTCTTTAAGATGATTTCATTTTCGCTGTGTGCCCATAGCCTGAAAAATTCCTGAGTTTATATAATCTTCCGATCCATTTTCAAAGATGATTGACTATCTCTCAGACCCAATTTCAAAATCCTAGACACAAGAATCTGATGAACTTATTTTGGGTCAGTATTCATTAACTGACAAAATTGGCCAAGCAAGCAAAACTAAATGTCACCAGCGTTATTGTTGGGGTAATCTTTCCCTATTGGATGGGAGAATGTCCCAGCACTACCTTTCATATTTGTTGAGAAAGGATCAACACTACTATATTAGAACTTAATGTGGCTGTCAAGAATGTCTGTTGATGACAAAATTAAAGTGAAAGTTTTAACATGGCCCCATTCTCTTTTCCATACGCACACAGCTCAGCCGGAATGAGGTTTATGTTCCCTCCCCTTGGATTTGGTCTTTGTAACTGTTTGACCAATAGAATAAAGCACTGGTGACCTTAGGCCAGTTTATGAGTTCAGACCTTAAGGAACTGACATCTTCCATGTTCTACCTCTTTGGATTCTTGCTCCTGAACCCCAGCAATGAGAAAGAACAAGTGACCCCCTAGAAAAACCCGTATAAAAAGAAACAACCAGCCAACAACTTGTTACCCATGTGAGTGAACCATCTTGGAAGTGCATTCTTCAGTCCCAGTTGAGCTGTTTCAGCTAACACCATGTGGAGAAAGGAAGAGTTATCCAGATGAGTCCTGTGCAAATTGCAGATTAATGGGCAAAATAACCACTTTTTTTAAGCCAGTGAAGATTAGTCAATTTGTTTCACAACAGTAAATAACCATAACATAATCCTAAACACTGCCCTGTTCAAAACTCAATTATCAATAGAGTATATATAATAGAATCTACCTGGATTTCATTCTCATTTAAACTCTGATTTCACTTTATTCAATTAAACAGTTAATCACTTCAGCTCTGTCTTGCTACATTTACTCATTTGAATTTAGGTGTTAGGTGAAGGAAAAATTAGATTTTTTTTTATAACGATTTCAAAAAATGCAAACAACAATTTTCTGTGTTCTGTTTTGCAACATGCTCATTGGTAACAAAAAGTGCCTAACTGTGTCTTTTACATAACGATTATTCCTAATGATGACCTTACAACAGAGTTTTTTAAATTATATTTTTAACAGAATTCTAAAAGCAAAACAATTATTCAGATTGATGGATTGATTAATTTTATAGGTATCTTATGCAGTTGCTGCTTACAACCTATAAAAGTGAAGGTCAGAAATATTTCAAGCACATGGAGCAAAAATGGAAAAGAAATCCAACCTTGTTTAATAAAAGTAACTAAGAAAAATTGGGGAATGGTGTTAAGCTTTGGTGGGTGGAGGTGGGAGGTATTTGGTTTGTTAAATTGCTGCCATTACAGGTGAACAGTAAGAGGAAAACTATATCATCTCTATCAGCAGAGCACAACAGCTGAAAATCTTGTCCCTTACATGTCAAAATGATTAAGAAATATTTTATAAATTCATTACTTGCTACCACAATGCATGACTCTGAATATGTAATTAATATTTACAGAAAACATGATACCATTGAACTTTTTATAGTATTCCATTTCAAATTTAGCAGAGGAAAGAGGGAAATTGGTTTGCTGTTTAATAACAGACTTTTCCACATTCACTTGCCTACACAAGTTGGGCACATTTATAATGGACATTTGCAAAATGACAGTTTTCTCCACTTCTCAAATATTGATGTTTCTACATCTCATAAATTGAATGGGCCACAAGATTGCAGATGCAGTCTTATTTACTTACTGTGATTGTTCTGTTTGTTGAGGTTGGTAAGAATAAACACACTTAAAGACTAGCAGGAGTCATAATCAGAAATCAGCCTAGATAAGTTTACAATTTTCCCTATTCCAATTGGAAGATAATATAATGAGGAAAAGAACATTTTTCATTAGGATGAATACAAATACAATCTTCCTTATAAATAAAGCATTGTGCCCTTTTACTAAAAACTAGAAATAACCAAATCAGAATTACAGAAGCTGTAAAATATTCTAAGGAGAAACTATGGAGGGAAAACTCTGTACAGGTAAATAAACATTATTGTAATGGATTTTGATAGACTTTTGAAAAACTCTCCTCTGTTAGAGGAAAAAAGGCAAATATGGAATTTAATTTTTTATTACAATGCACCAAAACAGCAAAAAAGGAAGGATAGGATTTTATACATAAATGAGACCCCATTACATATTTTATTGCCTTTTTTGAAAAATCATGAATTGATTTATTTCCTAGCATTTATGTCTGTTTAAATACAGGGTAGATTCTATGGATGAAGTTTATAAAGACAATGTGAACCCCTTTATGTGGGTGAAATAAATGGTAAAGCATTTACATTAAAAATAAAACTTCAAAATATTATTTTCTAAATAAGTTGATTCTGTTTAATATTTTAACCTTAATCTTATTGTGTTGGTATAATATTTAAATTACATTTTGGGACAAGTAATGCTTAAGACATAAGGAGGTTTGTAATAACATAAATTTAAATCTGTGTCTGTATCGGGTTTATTATGGACTTCCAGCATATATTGACAAAACGAAAAAAAAGTTTTCTTTACATTCCATAGTAGTGCTATGGCTTTGTATGGAATTAAACTTATAGAATAGGTCAATCTTATTTTGTGATAGTCAACTACATATATTTATTTTCTGTTCATTTGTTTTTGTCTTTGCTTTTTATAATTTTCTTCCCCAAGAAATAGAGGTTTTATTTATAAACATTATAATAAAATTACTGAATTGTTTCTTAGCTTTTAAAAAATTTACAAAGATTTGGCTATAATTAGGATTTAATTGAGATTATTAGGAAAACATCAACAAAGTGAATCATAATTATTTTATAATTGGCCAACAGAGCAAAAGGAGGCTTGAATATGGAGTGCAATGATTTTAACATTGCTTTTGACATAGTCGTTCTTAGAGCCTGATGGTTTATATGAATTAATACAGTCCGAATGCAATTGGACATATCTTTTTGAATAAGGGAAATAGCATAATCTTATTTTATAAAATAAAAGCAGTCGAGGAGGAAGTCTTAAGCAAGAGGCACAGAATTCTCTTTTTATCTAGATCCTATAAAGCATGTATTATTAAATGTTTGGATGAATATATAGTAGGCAAGTTCTCATACCTTCCTGATAGTACCAACCTAAATGCATTCTTTTTTATTTTTATTTTTTCTAAATGCATCCTTAAGTAAAAATTAAGCTAAAAATCTTGTTTCCATGAGGGAAATAACCTCCAGAAATTTGGCTCTTATAAGGATAAATCTAAAGTCTTACAATATTAATTTTTAATAATAAAGGTCCAGAAGTAGTTCATCAAAAATATATTGTATATTATATTTCTCCAAGGGTTTAATATATGTACTTCAAAAACACACAAAACAAGGGGCACCTGGTGGCTCAGTTGTTTAAGCGTCTGCCTTCAGCTCAGGTCATGATCCCAGGGCCCTGGGATCAAGCCCCGAGTTGGGCTCCCTGCTCCTCAGGGAGCCTGCTTCTCCCTCTCCCTTTGCCTGCGGCTGTCCCTTCTTGTTCGCTCACTCGCTCTGTCAAATAAACAAATAAAATCTTAAAACACACACACACACACACACACACACACACACAAAACAATACCAAAAAATAGGCATGGTTAAACTGGTTTGGGCAATGATTTAAGCCATATATGGAGATTTATAAGATACAAAAATAGAATATTAACAATATTCTTATTGTGTAAAAAAAAGTAATATAAAATTTATCATTTTTAAGTATACAGTTCAGTAGTGTTAAGTATATTTACCTTGTTGCAAAACAGATCTCCAGAACTTTTTCATCTTGCAAACTGAAACTCTACATCCATGAAAAGACAGCTCTAATTTTCCCCACACCCCTGTCCCTTGGTAACCACCATTCTACCTTCTGTCTCTATGATTTTGACTACTTAGATACTTCATAAATAATTAATTGCTTTTAATAAGTTCTGTTTTCTAGAAACCTGTTAACACAATACCTCTCATATATATTTTATAATTGAACTCTTTCCCCCGAAACACACCAAATATCACTTGTAGAACATGACCCTGTGGAATAGTGTTTTGAGAAACACTCAACTATTGTTTTTAGAGCAACAGTAGTAACATTTCTACCGCATTCTTTTTTTTTTTCTTTTTTTTTTTTTAAGGAGAACATTTTAAGGGCAAAATTTAAAAAGTAGACAAATGTAAGAGGAGCAGAACAGAATTATGAAATAATTGCAATCAGTATGCTGTGGGAAGAATATTTGATATTTGACTTGAGAAGATGTGGGGGCCAGATTATAAATTTATATTGATTATTTAAAGCTATATAAATTTTAGTAAGAAAATGAGTGGATATATAAATCCAGAGAAATAGTTAATATTGAGTCAGCCAGGAAGATTTCAGATTAAAAGAAAGAAGTAACAGGGTCTAAAATAATTTGGTTATCTTTCACCAGAAGCCTGAAGTACATGATTATATGTCCTAATGTAAGAAAAAGTTCCTAAAGAGACAAAAAGTTGAATCAAATGCCTGTGAAGTTTGTCTAAGGTAATTACACAGGTTCTAGATCCTAAGTTAAAAAAAAAAAATACTAAGAATTATTGCCTTTTAAACGTAAACAGGATATGTTTTGGGTAATTTTTCCTTAAAAATATTTAGCTAATTTTCTCTGTTACACTTTCAACAACTTATGCAAATATGATACACATTAATGTAATCTAATTAAGTCACTTGATTTTTGCATCAAAAATTCTGAAAATTTGTGTAGTCCTTTCAAACTTCGTATACTTAACTGAGAATTATAAACACCTACCACTGTGAAAAATCTCAAGATCTGCTCCCAGTGGGTTTAGCCAAAGCTCATGCTGTTGTTCCCTTATCTTTCCCTAAACATTATTAGAGTCAGTGTAATCTGTTGATGACCAAATGTTTCCTGGGGAGCTTCAGTTTTCTGAATAAATTAGTTTTGTTAAGTGTTAATTGTAGGAGTCTCTTTGTAGACCCAAGAGAATACAGTACAGAATACTGAATGCTTCCTTTAGTGAAATCTGACTTTTGGGTAACTTTCTATTTATTTGGTATTTATGGTTCCTAAATGATACATAAGTAAATGTTCTTTGTTCCAGGAACCCCCTTTTCTTACTTGTTTTCCTCTAGGAAGTAGGAATCATACCCTTTATGACAACGTAGAACTTTAAATATGATACTAAAACTAAAATTAAAAAGAAGTGCTTAGCAAAATCATCTCCTGATATTTGTACTTTGTATAAATACCTACTTGTCTTCACCACATATATTTTAATTAAAATCCCATGCTCAATTCATCTCTCAAATATGGGGGGTGTATTCTGTTCAGTCAGTGAATAAATTAAACGTTTTCAATAGTGAAAATACTAAACATGAGGGCACTTGATGTATTTCTTACTTGTGTTTGAAAGCTCAGCTTTTACATATATTTTGCCTTTTGTGTACATATTATGATAAACATCTTCGAGAAAAATGTTATGTGTTTGATCTTCTTTCCTTCCGTTTATGTGTCCTTGAATAAAGTACGATAAAGGAAGATGTCATGGTAACACGGCAGCGCGTGGATAGATTGTGACAGAGGACTAGTGGGAAACAGAAGAGCACCCTTGTACTTGGCAGGGTCTCTGAACATTTCCCATGCAAGTAACAAAATCATAAAGCCTTTTATCTGGCAGTTGTGCAGAACGAGAGACTGATTTGACTCTTGTACAAAAACGCTTGGTGTTTCTCGGAATCATTGGCTATATCTCAATTACATTCTGTGGGGGAGAAAGGAATTTGACTATTATTTTAACTGACATAAAAGGGGAGAACTGAAGAGTTCCATCTTTCACTAGCTCCTCTGGACAGTGAAATGGGGAAATGAATGGCTAGAATTTACCACCCCTTCCTTGTAACAGGCTGTGACAGCGGCAAGGACAGAGCGGTAATATAATCGGTCTGTCAGGAGTCCGCCGCTGAGAATACCGACATCGAATCCCTTCCATTGAGGGAAGAGAGATGTTGGAAACTAGGAAGCTTTATTTGCATTTAAAAGGCTGTGTTGTGTAAACTCAAACTAAGTTTGTTGCAAAGACCGCATAGGGAAGTGTGTAGAGTGATTAATGATTCAATTTCATCCATAAATGCCATGTAGAGAAATATAAAATCAGCAATTGTATCCAAGTGCAAGGGCAGCATATAGAAAAGAGTGGAAACATTCAAGATAAACACTCTTAATGTTGATCACTTAAGATGCTGAATGTTTTTGTTCAAGCATGGGTCACATTCCATAAAATAATAAAATACATTCGCAACAACCTCAGCATATGGAGTACTTTACGTAACTTTAGAGACAATATTAAAGTGATTTTACATTATGAAGTGTCTTTACATAACTGTGATGAAGGCTTTCCGTGTTTCAATTTGTATTTAAATTCTAGTTAGTGAACATGTAATGCAATATTGGTTTCAGGAGTAGAATTTACTGATTCATCACTTACATATAACACTCAGTGCTGTGTTGAAGTTTTTAATTGGTTCCTGAAAGTCCTATTTCTGCTTTAGTACTCATTCTGTTATTAGTATTTTTCACCCGCAACAAGGTTCTGTTAGAGTTTAACCTCTATACTATAAATTCTTTCTGAGTCACATTTTGAAAAAACATGGTAAACATTTGAGGTTTAATAAATTAATGAAAGTCTTTCTGTCATTTGTTATGGATACCCCTTCTTTGAATAATGTGCTACACTCATAAAAAAGGAATGAATTATGAGGTTCTGTTAATTAATTGTCTCTTATAACTGAGGTATTTATTTTGATAAATGTTGGAATAATTAGTCATAATTACTTTAAATACTCTATCAACATTTCACTTTAAAAAAGAGCAAATTAGAAAATTGGCTTCTTATATGCAGAATTTTAAGTAAGTGACAGCTATAAAAATACACCTGTAAATGTACCATCTGGCACAGTGATGCTAACTGAAAGCAGTCAAAAGCAGACCTTAACATGAGTTTTTCACTGATTCTGAGCCTGTAGCTCAAAAGGTTGTGATCCCAACAGTTTAACGGGATCAGAAGGCCGTTGCGACGGCTGGTTTTAGATTCTGCTTTTTTTGTATCCCTTAGAAATGGCTTTATTAAGATATTATTTTCAATTCTTCACATACTCCAAGATGCTGAACAATAAATAGGCCATTTTGGAGATGCAAAGTCTGGGGCAAGCAATTATTTCTCTGCAATGTGTTTCAAGAACTTTTTACCGGAATTGGAGAACTTAGGCCAAGGTAGGGTACGTTAGGGGGCTTCTCTGTTCCAGCCGTCCTAAATTCACTTTTGTTTGTCTTCTAGCCTTGGAACAAGGCCAGTGTTAGGAATTAGAGACAAGTCTTCCTTTGTACATATCTACTCTACTTTGTTTTGTGTCCTTTGGCTGACATCCTTTGGAGCTCACAAATAGCACAGACTTAACCTTGCAAGTAAATGGTCATTGGTTATGTGACTAAAGCCGTGATCCTATAGTGGTTAGTACTCTGTGTTGTGGTTATGTGACTAAACACGGAACATGTGAAAAATAAAATTTTGAAGCCCATCATGAGCTTATAGAAATTTTCTAGAGTTATTTATCTGTCCACCCTATATAGCTCTCCCAATTTAAAAAATGAATTCCACATTCACTGAAAAAGCCAAGATGACAAGCTAAGTTGACAGGTCTTCTATTTTTACACATAATAGCTGCAGCATTATCTACTCCTTGCTGAAGCAATGCCTCAGGCCTGAGCTTGAGGAACCACCTACGGGGATCAGGATATTTTAATCCCTCCTGCCTTCATTCAGATGCCAGAAGGGTGTCAATTATGTCAACTTTTGTCCAGAAGATATATAAGTATTTTGTGTAGACCTCTGAGAATACTGGTGAGAGATATGAAATGGATACCTAGATCCTCAGCTAGAGATACACAAGAGAAAGTCTAGCTTCATTTCTAACTTTAAACTCTGATTTTTTTTATATTTCCATGAATTCTTGAAAGATTTGTTCCAGTCTTTCTATAATCAATATTCACAAAGCTTCGATAGTGTTAAAAGGCGTATATAGAATATATTAAATATGAGGCATGCAATAGGCTAAAATTCTTATAGAAAAGCTATACTATATGTATATTATCTATAGAATATTTGTTTAAGATCATTATATAGTAGTAGTGGGTAGAAGTAGAAGTTTGCCAAATCATTTTCTTAATTCGTTCTGCAAAATGGCAAGTATCTGAGGCATGTATCTCTTTAAGCAGGAGTAGAGTTTATGATGATATTTTAAAAATAGATAACGATTATCTGTGTTATTGATACCTGAGTGATTGGACAGAGACCTTTTACATTCTAACCCGAAGAATCTGTCATTAAACATTTACATAACATTAATGCACAAGATAGATAGTGAGGGAAACGTGTTTTTAGTACACATATCCCAAATGTTTCACTAAACTTAAATGAAACAAGAGACCAGAGAGAGAAACATAATCTGAAATCAGAATATGATGAGCATGCTCATTTTTTTCATATTTTAATGCTTATACTACCTATAAACGAGGTCAACTCTCCTTAAGAGTGAATATTTATGCAGGAGCAGAACTACAAATACAAAGAACAAACTGATGGTTGCCAGAGGAAAGGGGTGGGGAGATGGGGTGAAGGGGAGTGGGAGATATGGGCTTCCAGTTATGGAATGAATACAGCATGGGAATAAAAGGCATAGGGAATGTAGTCAAGGATATTGTAATAACATTGTATGGTGACAGATGGTAGCTACGCTTGTGGTGAGCACAGCATAATGTATAGAGAATTTGAATCACTATGTTGTACCTCTGAAACTAATGTAATACTGTGTGTCAACTATACTAAAAAAAAATTTAAAAGAGTGACTATAAATATACAGAGACAATAGAAAATAAAAATAAGTAAAAGACATAGCTCATCAAAACAATTTTTAACTAAGAAGAATTAAAAACTAAAAAAATCAAACTAAAAAGTATTAAAATGAAATTATTTTAAATAGTTGTATCTAATGAAGATTTGGTTCATTTAACTAGGATTTTAAATAGACATGGAGCCACTCCCAGAAAAAGATAAAGGAAAGAGAAGAAAACAAACCAAAACTAGGCTCAGAAGATCAGGAAGAGTGGATCTTATTATAAAGAATTTGTACTTTATCAAAGATAAGTATGTGCATTTTAAAATGCTATATTTAAAACCATTGCTATATATTTTTAGTTAGAATTGCAGGCTATAGGAAATAGAAACTCACTCAGATTTATTGTGTTAATAAAGCTTTATTTTAAGAATATATACAGCAGCATGAAGAACAAAGGTGTTAGCAGCACAACCACACTTAGACTAATTGGAAAATTGTTCCAGCTACTTCCACATGTGCAGTCACCTCAGAGTCCCAGTGAAGCTCCCAGCACAGCAACTTTTTCAGCCTGCTTCTGACCGCCTCCTCCCAAGCCAAGAGTCTCTCACATTACATTCTCAGAAGTAGGAGCCTTAGTTCCTGGATCAACTATGTTTGAAATAAACTGTCAATTTGTAGCCTAATGAACTTGGGAATTTTACTTAATCTTTCTAATTCTCATGCATAAACAAGGAGAGCATGATACCTACCAAACAGAAGTGAACTTAAATAAGGTAAATCTATATTAACCACTAATGTTTATTCCAACATAGTCATGACTCACTTTCCTACTTTTCCTTTGAGTTCCCTACTTTTCCTTAATTCTTTCTCATGACTTGTCTTCTCCAATTTTAAATCTTCCTCCTGTCACAAACTCACCAGGTATACCTTTATTTTAAGGAAATTATCTGTAAATAGGTGAACATATATCTTTGGAATATGAAAAGCCATCATAATAGATATGACGAGGCAAGAATAGCTTTAAGGAATTGAATATTCTAGATCTTAATCTTTCCCATTTATCATTCCCTCTATTTGATCTATCAGCAATGCTTCCTGAATAATTTAGTATAGGTAGGGTGGGGACTCATTCTCAATTATTCTACTGTAAATCTTGGAAACCATGTAGGAGAAAAACAGCATCAAAATTGAATGCAATTTATCTCATATGAAAATACCTGAGAAATTTGGATTATTCCAAACTATGTGTAAATCCTTACAAACAGACAAAACAAGCAGAACTAGTATGAAGTGCCATAATGATGTAGAGGGTTTATGCAGTAAAATATGGGGGTCAGACTGTCAGAAGCCAGAAATTAGCAGTAAATATTTAAGCACAGAAGACAAGGACCTTGCTCTGAGTAGAAACTGTTGTAACAGTGAGAGAACATTAAGGACATACAAAATGTATGAAGATAGATTATTATATATATACATATGTATTTGTGTGTATACCGGAATCATGTATATATATGTATATATACGTGTGTGTGTGTGTGTGTGTGTGTGTGTGTGTGTATAAAACTTTAAACACTCCTTTGAGCAGCAAGGCCTATCCATCAGGTCACTTAGAAAATAGAAAAAATCATGTAGGCAAAGATTTCTCCACAGCAACATATTTTACTTAAGTTCTTTCATTTCTTGAAAGTTGTAAAAAAAAAAAACTGCCTCATTCATAAGAAAGTCTCAAGAGAACAAAGCAAATATACATTAATAAGATATAGAATGCCCAGATGTTTTTTATTTTCCACATGTTTAAGTATGAGGAATTATTCTCAGCCATCTCAAGCAACCTCAGGCAACCAACTCAGTATTGTTAAGAGATGCTGATTGTTTAAATTTAACAGCAGTGTTTTTCAAAACTAGCAATTTAATTTTGACATATATAATATATATGTATATATGGGTTGGATATACATTTGACAAATATTTCAATTGGTAGTATATATGTGCATACACACACAACTTTGGTTAAAGCCAACAGATAAGACATTACATAGTTTCTTTCTAATTCAGTGTGTATTATTCAATAAAACACATGAAGATATTTTATCCTATCATTCTGCAATATATTTATTGCAAATAATCTATTTTATCCCATATTGTAGTGATTGTTTCACTTTCTCATATTTTAAAAATAAAATTAGAGTCTATTTGTCAGGTGGATTATTTTAGCAGAAAAAAAGACAAATAATAAATGACTATAAAATTGTATGAACCTTACAGTTGTAACTCGCAGTTACCTGGAGCAAGTGTTTGACATAATCCAAAAAAGAAAAGGACCATATTATTAATGATTATTTAGAAGGTGACTACATAGCTGCTTCATTATCAAATTTAATTTCCTTCCCCTTCAACTTTAAAATAAAGTGATTATCTGAAGCATTGGTATAATATTTAGAAATTATAGGTCAGTTAAAAAAAGAGATAATGGGTTGGAAGGCAGTCTACAGCTCCTAAGGATTTTACTCATTATGACTCTTGACAGGGGTGAGGAAAACAAGAACAGAATATGTTAAAATACATTCTCACACGTATCTTTCATGATTTTGTAAATATTAATGATTATATAGTCTTCTCATATCACACATTCTCTAAGACTTTTCTCACCTAACTTTTAATTGACTAACTGTGCTCACATAGGAAGTAATGTCCTTCAGCACCTTTTAAATATTTCAGTTTTCTTTGAACTGTTCCAAGTTTCTATCATATATTTTATAGTTTTGCAGGATGCCAAATACACCTTTTATGAAAGAATGATATTTTTGGTTTTCCATTCAACAATCATTTGATAATGTTAACATCTTTGTAGGTCTTTGTTTTCCACTGGGCGGTCACATTGCAATGTTTATGGGGAGTATTTTGCAATCAATCAATCATGCAATAACTTTGAGTATTGTGGAAGGTCAAAAATTCTTGTAAGGGAAGGGTATGATTCCAAATAGAATAGGTTTACGATGTTAACGAATGACAATTCTCTTCCAAAACATTTTCAAACTTATATCCTCAAAAAGCTTTTTTCCCCCCACTTTTCATTGACACCACATCAACTACATATAGTTATATCTACTCTGCTTGTCCAACTCAGTATCTAAATTTTTGTTTCTATGTACACTAAATTTTGCATGTTGAAATCACTCTTAGACTTCTATGTAATTTATATGAACCCCTTTTGTAAGTACAGACTGGAGTTTTTCTCATCATATAATCTCTATACAGTAAATCACTACACTGATACAACCTAACACTCCTCTAGCCACTCACACAGTTTCACTCTTAACTGCTTGTGAATAGAAAAACAGTGGAGAATTTTCCTATCCATAACTGTTTAGCATTATTTGAAAATTGGGAGAATTTTAACATTTGCTTTCATCCATAACACAAATAAGAACAGTACCAGGTACTTTATTTTCTGGGACCTAGACAGTCTATTCTATGGTCTTCAAAATGCTAAATTGTTATTAGACATGTCCTATCAAGTACTAAGGGGCAATATATTACATGTTAATAAAATACATAAATTCAAACTCTGGTTTTCTAAGATTGAGGTGAGAGGTAGTACTTTTTTTAGAGGAACATAATGGGTCATTTATCTTGTGAGATTCACTTCCTTAAAAATTCCATCATAATTGCTACTCTCATCACCATATAGACATAGAGAATCTTTCCCTAAAAATGTCCACTCAAATTTAAATTTGTGCCCCTTCCTTTTCTGTGATTACATATAAGGTAAATCTATGACATTTTAACAAAAAGCATAAAATGACTGTCAAAAGAAAATAATTAGAAAGAGTAATATTGATTGAATTAGTAGATGTGCATCATAATTTATTCATCTTCAGAATGTGACATCCTTCAGGGGTAATATATCCCCAACACCTAGACTGCCTTGTGACCAAGACTCCTATCAGCCTCCAAGTGTTAACTTAAACCTAGCTAAAAATCTACAATATAGTTCTTCCATGGAGGTGATTTTGTCCCCCAGGGATATTTAGCAATGTTTGGAACACGTTCGGTTGTCACAAATAGTGGGTTGGGGATAGGGCAGGAAGGGAACTACTGACCTCTATAGACAGAGACAAAGGATGCTGCTAAAATGCACAAGAAATTCCCCCAAAGAATTATCTGTCTCAAAATGTCCACAGTTGTCAAAGTTGAAAAACCCTGTTCTAATATAAAATCCAGGTCTATCAGTGTTAAGATCCAGAAACAGAAAAGACTTTCCTCTACCACCCAAAGTAGGCTTTCCTTCCAAATTTTTGTTCAATAGAAAAGTAACCTCTTCTCAAGATAATGGACAATGGGAATGATTTTTTTTTCTTTTGGGGAACCCGGCTTTTATTCACAAAGATACGAATCAAATGATAATCATTACATAACACAAAATGTTTTTCACAAGACTTCATCAAAACTATATCACATTGCTTTCTGCCCGTGGACGCCGCAGAGTAAGCATCGTTTAAGTCTCCCCTCCCACCGCCGTCACGTCTAAGTCAGAGTCTCCCAAAGAGCCTGAACAGCTGCGGAAGCTCTTCATCGGAGGTTTGAGCTTTGAAACAACCGAGGAGCGTCTGAGGAGCCATTTTGAGCAATGGGGAACGCTTACGGACTGTATGGTAATGAGAGATCCAAACACCAAGCGCTCCAGAGGCTTTGGGTTTGTCACGTATCCCACTGTGGAGGAGGTGGATGCAGCCATGAACGCAAGGCCACACAAGGTGGATGGAAGAGTTGTGGAACCAAAGAGGGCTGTCTCAAGAGAAGATTCTTAAAGACCTGGTGCCCACTTAACTATGAAAAAGATTTTTGTTGGTGGCATTAAAGAAGACACTGAAGAACATCACCTAAGAGATTATTTTGAACAGTATGGGAAAATTGAAGTGATCGAGATCATGACTGACCGAGGCAGTGGCAAAAAGAGAGGTTTTGCTTTTGTAACATCTGATGACCATGACTCTGTAGACAAGATTGTCATTCAAAAATACCATACTGTGAAGGGCCACAACTGTGAAGTAAGGAAAGCCCTATCTAAACAAGAGATGGCTAGTGCTTCATCCAGCCAAAGAGGTCGAAGTGGTTCTGGAAACTTTGGTGGTGGTCGTGGAGGTGGTTTTGGTGGGAATGACAACTTTGGTCGTGGAGGGAACTTCAGTGGTCGAGGTGGCTCTGGTGGCAGTCAAGGTGGTGGTGGACATGGTGGCCGTGGGGATGGCTATGACGGATTTGGTCATGATGGAAGCAGCTCTGGAGGTGGCGGAAGCTATAATGATTTTGGCAATTACAACAATCAATCCTCAAATTTTGGACCCATGAAAGGAGGAAATTTTGGAGGCAGAAGCTCTGGCCCCTATGGTGGTGGAGGCCAATACTTTGCCAGACCACAAAACCAAGGTGGCTATGGTGGTTCCAGCAGCAGCAGTAGCTATGGCAGTGGCAGAAGGTTTTAATTACTGCCAGGAAACAAAGCTTAGCAGGAGAGGAGAGCCAGAGAAGGGACAGGGAAGCCACAGGTTACAACAGATTTGTGAACTCAGCCAAGCACAGTGGTGGCAGGGCCTAGCTGCTACAAAGTAGACATGTTTTAGACAATACTCATGTGTATGGGCAAAAATCTCGAGGACTGTATTTGTGACTAATTGTATAACAGGTTATTTTAGTTTCTGTTCTGTGGAAAGTGTAAAGCATTCCAACAAAGGGTTTTAATGTAGATTTTTTTTTTTTTTTGCACCCATGCTGTTGATTGCTAAATGTAATAGTCTGATCATGACGCTGAAAAAATGTGTCTTTAAAAAACAAACAAACAAACAAAAAAAACTATATCACATTGCTGCCTAGCCTTCTAAAATATACAACAAAGAGCTTAAAGTGTGGGGAATTTAATCATTTATATTATTGTATGCAGGATAGTACTTTTACTATCAAATTTCAACTTTATTAGGGACTCTATGTGATAACCAAATATCACTCTTTTAGATATCATGTCTTCTCAGTTGCAGTTGTTTTGAAAATCAAATCTTGAGTTCCAGAATGCATCTTAAGTCACATCTTCAGTTTTGGAGAACCCAGGTTGTTTTTTGTTTTGTTTTGTTTTTGTTTTTTTTTTTTCAGAAAGCCCATAAAGTTTACAGAAAAAGGGCTATAGCTAAATCTAAGATAAAATAAATTCCAAGTCACCGTGAGCTAACTGAGTGAGAATTTGTTCAAGTGAATCAACTGAACTCAGGTCTTAGACCAAAACCAAAACCAAAAGTGTCTTCTGAGCAAAATTCAATGAAATATAATTTGAAATATAAGCACCGAGAGTATAATAATTTGGAAGTGTAATTCACTGATGAATAAATGGAATTGCTTTTGATTACATGAACATGAAAACTTTTGGTGGTATGCAAACCAGTTGAAACTCTAAGTCATATAATGCCCCTTGATGCTTTTAGTTTAAAGATAGGGAATTATAGCCTATCCATTCTTCTCTCTTGATTTACTCTTTCTCTAACTAAGTTATAACTGTAACTGGATTGGTGTGAAATCAGCAGATATTCAAATCAGCCAAAGTAGACATTCTTCTTTCTTTGAAACAGGGAGAGGCACAGGAAGTTATTTTCTCTTCTCTGTCAATCTTCTGCCAGATTATTAGTCATTCCTGCAAGTGCTTTACTTAGAAATCTACTAAGGGTCTAAGGGTCTTGACTTTATAGAGATTTCATTTTCTTTCCTCCCAAAGTATTAAAAATTGAAGGGGATTCCTCCATTATGTGTTTCACTTCCTTCACTCATATTCCTAAGAGCCATCCTGGTATTTAGTGTTTCTCCTGGATTTTGGCACAATATTTCTATAGGGTTGAGTTCTTATGAAGTTTTCAATCTTAATTATCTTGCTTCCTTTAGCCAATTTCTTTGAAAATCCCTGGGACACTACCTACTTTTTCAGATTACTTGTTTCCAAAACCCTTTCTTCTTATCTGTTACAGAAACTATTTTTGTTTCTTTGTTTGCCTGTTTGCAAACATTTTACTGGCTGAGTTTTTCTTTAGTGGTACAACCCCCCAGAAGCCTTACTTGCATATCTTTAGTCATGATCAGAGGATATTCAGAGCCAATTCCATTGATATCCTGATATCTTTTCCATTCTTGGGAAAAATACTACCTATGAAATTCCAAGATATTAATTTCCATTACTGATCACTGCACAAATGAAATGAATTATCTATCACAACTTCTTCATGCAAAACAACCTTAATTTTTCAAGATAACCAAAGCATCAGGTGATGGGACCTGAGGTCTGATTGACCTGACTTTTGTCTCTGTGAATTATCTTTGGCTTGTGAAATCTGGTGCCAGTGTCATCATGGACTCAAAAAACATTTTTCCTCCTGTAATTACTTTGTTAAGTACAAATTCAAAGAAAAAAAGAGTATTTTCAATTATATTGTTAAGATAAAATATTTAAAACTCATCTGAGGTATGGGATGATTTTTTTTTTGCTCTCACTCTAACCCCACAAATGCCTACTCATACATTTAGCATTCATATACCTTTCCATTGGGTAATTTGCATAAATGGCTTTTTAGACCCATTTTCAAAACAATTAATTATTCTTGTCTTCTTCTTTTCTGTGGCGTATGTTTGGGATTTCCTCAATTGCAATCAAGAAAGAGAAATGGACGGGCGCCTGGGTGGCTCAGTTGGTTAAGCAACTGCCTTCGGCTCAGGTCATGATCCTGGAGTCCCGGGATCGAGTCCCCCATTGGGCTCCCCGCTCAGCAGGGAGTCTGCTTCTCCCTCTGACCCTCCTCCCTCTCATGCTCTCTGTCTCTCATTCTCTCTCTCGCAAATAAATAAAAAATCTTAAAAAAAAAAGAAAGAGAAATGGACTAAGTACAAAAACAGTTGAAGTATATAGCACACAAGAAATTGCATATTCAACTTGAAGCGCTGACTCAGCCTACATGGTCGCATTCCTGCCTCACTCTTACTTGGCAACCATGTTATAAAAGCCATCTTTCCTACCTTTGAGCATTTTTCAATATCTTCCAGCATGTTACTACTTCATACCAGGGAAGGTTGACTGAAAGAAACAAAGAGAGAGAGAGAGATAAAAGAGTTTTTCTCTTGTCAACCGTAACCTGTCTTGCAAATTCTGGCTTCCTATTTAATCATTCCCTGGGGTATTGACACTGAGGGGGAAAAATAAGACTTAGGGGAGAACTTACCTCCTTCCTATAGAAAGATAAACTTTTCTTAAATGTCCAAATGATAATATCAGAATACAATACTTATTGTCTTAGTATTATCTTAGTATTAATTTAAAAATTATACATGTGAAGAATTGAAGAGCATATTTTGATTTAAAATGTGCTATTAAAATCCCATTATAGTCTCATAGAAAATGCTCATATGGTTAAATAGTTAAAGGAAATCCACTGTAACACATTATAAATGTGGTATGATTTATAGATTATCATCTATATCTTGTTATTTATTGTACTTGATTCTAAGTGTTTAGTAATTGATCAAAAATTCTATCAAGTCTTCATTAAATGCCATGTTTAATAGAATTAAGTGGATCCCTTTCGAGGAGTGACCAAAGAAAAAGTTCTGAAAAAAATGAGATTTAAATATGGGACTCAAAGTCAAAAGATCAAGTAAGCTACACATTTTGCGAAATGATGCCTGTAAAAGCCTATTGGCATTTTGGCTATTCTACGGTAACAAGTAACTGAAATCTCTGTAGTTGAGCATAATAAAATTTCAATGCTCATTAACATCAGAGCCCAAATTAATGGGTCAAGAGGACTATAGTTAAAATGTACTCTACTATATTCAACTTCTCATAGACACAGTCTCCCTGAAACTTCAGCTCACAATTCTCAACAAAAGACCATCAAATTTGCCATGGAAGAGGAAGAAAAAGGAGATACATACATTAGAGACATTTTTTGGTGGGGGAAGGGCAGAGGGAGAGGGAGAGAGAGAATCTTAAGCAAGTTCCAAGCCCAGCACTAAGTCCCATGTGGGGCTCTATCTCCCAACCCTGAGATCATGACCTGAGCCAAAATCAAGAGAGGGATGCATAACCTACCGAGCCACCCAGATGCCCCATATTGGAGATATTTTATGGGTCTGGCTGGGCTGCAACACTATCACTCAATTTCCAATGGTCAGAAGTTATCTCATGACCCCACATAGATACCGGGTACTAGGGAAATGTATCTTCCTTTGAGTCCAGGGAGAAAATGAAATAGTTCACTGAACACAGCATTGTCTCTTCTATAAGGCTGTTATCTGGTTTCACCATATTTTTTTCTACTACCCGTCAAAGCTATATTTGTCAAGTTCTTTTTTTCCTATTCTCCTTTGTGTCTAAAAATGTTCTCTTACAAGGGAGAGGTTTCTTAGCTTTGCCATGGGGCTGGGTAGTGCTGAGGCTTTGAGAGAATAGGAAATTAAGAGAAATTGAAATGCAAAAAAATTATATTTGAATACTAATGTCATAGGTGGGAGACTTTCCTGATTAAGACAAAATAAAACCCCATTGAACATATACAATTCTAATTAAAAGACATTTTAAAGATGAAAGGGTTACAAAAGAGAGTATGGAGAAACTTATTCCTGGACAAAGATTTTTGGGTTGTAAAACACAAGTTCCTTATGCCAGAATGTTCCTTACGATAAAAATTTTTACTTTAAAACACCACTTTCTAAAAACTCCCTTCAAATCACTTATTTCCAAGTTAAATGTGATTTCAGAATGATAAGTATGGAAACTGGAAAAGTTCTCTTTATTTGGCCTGGTTTAAAGATAGAACTTGAGATTTGTACTTATAAACATAAATTAATCCCAGATTATTTCCAAGTAGGGATTTTGAGTTTGCTCACAATGTCTAAACAGCAATTTAGAGTTCATTTAAAAGCCATAATCAGTGTTTTATGTTGGCTTATTCACAAGTTTAAAGGTGTGAATGTATTTTCCTGAAGGATCCTCTAACATAGCACCTGCCGCAAATGTTCACTTTATCACTCTTGCCAGTGGCTGTACATGCAAGAAACTAATTTTTAAAATTTATTTCTAAATCCACATTAGAGACATTATCTCACTAAGCTTCCCCAAATCCCTATTATATTTATATTATTGATGAGGTAAGTAACACAGAGAGCACTAAAGGACTTTTCCAAGGTTATATGTATAAAAATGGTGCAGAAACCATCCCCCATACCTTCAGATGCCTGGTATAGCAATCCTTTCTCTCCGGTTTGCTTTAGTTATTTTGCCCAAAGGGAAAGGTGTCCTTTTATAACAGACACCTAAACTTTTCCCAGGAGGAGAAACAGTTTAATAGCATCATTTTTTAAAATACTGGTGCTTTCAAATCCAACCTTCTTCATATCCTCCAGGAGAATACATTATCAAATGTCTAATCTCTCTCTTCTGCCATCAATCTCTCTTCGGACCTTCAGCCTTTGATCCCATTTTAAACAAACATTGTTCCATTCTAAACAAAATAACTACTAAAATTTCCCTTTGATCCAATTAGCCTTTATATATAGTATTACTTCTCTCTGCTGTTCCAGAAAAGGAAATGAACATGTAGTTTGAACATACAATATATGTTTACCACTCTCTTACTTCTTGAAATCTTGTATTGGAATGGTCCTGTAACTTGAGTCTGAAATCTCTTTTGGAAGCTACTACTATTAACCTCTTAATAACCAGGGGGTGTCTGGGTGGCTCAGTTGGTTAAACGTCTGACTCTTGATCTCAGCTCAGGTCTAGATCTCTGGGTCATGAGTTCAAGTCTTGCAGTGGGCTCCATGTTGGGTGTGGAGCCTACTTAAAAACAAAAAGAAGTTGCCATCCATTTTTTTCCTTTTTTTTTCCTCCCATTCTCTTTCCTTTCTTGTTTCCTGCTCTCCCTCCTCTTCATTATCTCATTCTCTTCCTTCTCTCCATTTATTTCTTTCTTGAATGACCTTCTTTAAGTTTGGAAACATGATACATGGACACAATAGAGATAGAGTATTCAAATGCACTAGAAAAATATTAAATGTTCTTCCTCTTAAAACCCCTCCTTTAAGAGAACCATTTTTAACCCTTTACATTAATATTTGTCAGGTGAGTATTACCATAATTTTAGGTAATATGGTTAACCTCTATTAATTTTTGTGATGTATGATTTAGTCCTATCTGGAAAACAGATATCACTCTAGATATCTCAAGAGAGGGAATTAAGTATATAGAATTAGAGGGTTACTTGTGGTTTTGGGTCCAACGTATGAGGTGCTTAGAAGTCATCACTCATGCATATAACAAGAAAAAAAATGAACAAACGAAAATATACAACTCTTCTTAGATCCATAAAAGAATTGAAGTCAGAGAAATCTTCTGTCCTCAAGTTTGAAGAGGCAGACAGAAAGAGAGAGAATCACAATTTATGGAAGTTTCCTGTTTCAGTGGAAACCAAGGAAAGAACATCTAAACTGCAGCTGATGAATTGTTGAGGCTCAGTGTGGACAAGTTTGAGAGTAAATATCTCTGGGAAGTTCCAGTTTTAAAGATGTCCCCACACTGACAGCCAACCCAGGACCCTACCCAAGTGTAAGTCCCCGGACTAAAGCCCCATGGCTGACCCTCACTGCCAAGTGCATGCTTGGGGCTAACCCTTCCAGCTTTGCACCTGAATATCACTGGCCTGACTTCTATCACTAGCCTCCACTACCATAGGCATGCCCATGTGAGATACTGCAGCCACAGAAGTGTGCACCTACAGCCAAAGCCCCTACAGCAGTACATGGGCTCAGATTCAGTCCTATGTCCATTCACTGGCCTGCACTGCCGGGCTAACCTGCAGGCAGCCTTTTAGTTGTGCACCTTGCACACTCCAGCCCAGTTCCCATCACCAGCCTCTACTGCTGAGCACATACCGAAGGGGAGACCCTGCAGCCACAGGAGTACACACTGACAGCCAGGGCCCCCAAGTTGCTTGTGGGTTGGATCTGGCACTGTCCCTTATGACTGGCCTGCTCCACTAGGCTAACCTGGACCTGCTGCTAGTCTCCTAGCTGTGCATTAGCACATCACCAGTGAGATCCCTGTCACTGACATACGCTGCAATGTGCCTATAGTAAGACTCTGCTGCCATAGGAGTGCACAGATACCCAGGGCTTCCTCAGCTGCTTGTGGACCAGATGCAACCCTATCTCCTTTCACTGGCCTGCACCATTAGGCTTGCTCCCAACTTGCCCCTCCAACTGTGCATCTGTACATACTGGCCCAACCCCTGTCACTGGCCTCCACTGCCATGTGTGTGCTCATGGGGAGACTCTGAAGCCACAGGAGTGCACAAACACAGCCAGGGATCCCCTAGCTGCCAGTGCACTCACAGCTGATCCTGGCCCCACCACTGGCCCTGGCCTTCACCACTTTGTGTGTGTCTGCAGATAGTCTCTAACACTACGGAGGCACCTGCAGGTGGCCTCTCACAACTGAGTGCATGTACATCACCAGCTCTGGCCCTATCACTGCCTGTCCTTATCACTAGCCCCTCAACCGAAAGGTACCACTGAACACCCCAACAGTCCTTGAAGCCAGTGTGGACCCCCCTTCCCCAGAGGTCACCAAGGATTGTGCAGTTGTCAATGTGGTAAATATATATTATGCCATAAAAATGGAAAAAATATATTGCCATTTGTGACAACATGGATGAATCTTGAAGGTATTATGCTAAGTGATATAAGTCAAACAGGGAAACACAAATCCTGCATGATCTCACTTATATGCGAATCTACAAACATCAAAATCATAGAAACAAAGAGTAGAATATTGGTTGCCAGGGGCTGAGTGGTGGAGGAAATGAGAAAATGTTGGTTAAAGGGTACAAACATTCAATAATAAGATAAATAAGTTCCATGGATCTAAAATGCAGCATGGTGAATATTGTTGGCAATACTGTATTATATACTTGAAAGTTGCTATGAGAATAGAGCTTTAATTTCTCACCATAACAACAAAATTAATTATGTTAGGTGAAGGATGTGTTAATTAACCATATTGTGGTAAACATTTTGCATTATATATGTATATAAAATCATCACATTGTATACCTTAATGTTACATAATGTTATATGTCAATTGTATTTCAATAAAGTTAGAAAAAACTTTTAATAAAGTCTACTGTGGGGAAATTGATGAAATCCTTAGAAAGTCTTTAGTTTATTGAACTGTATTATACCAATGTTGGTTTCTTAGTTTTGATAAATGTACATGGTTATATAAGACGTTAACATTAGTGGTAGCTGGGTAAAGAGTAAACAAGAACTCTGTTATCTTCCCATCTCTTCTCTAAATCTAAAATTATTTCAAAATTTAAAAAAAATATTAACCCCAATTTTTTTTTTAAAAAAAAGCAAAACAAGAGTTCTTTCGGGCCATCCAAAGATAACAAGAGAGACAGGAAGCACCAGAGGAAACTGTAGCCTCTATACCGCACTTGCAGCAAATAATAAACAATCTAACTTTTAGAGGGATAAACATAAAACCTCACACTAAAACCTCTTTATCTAGTTTCTTGAGCCCAGTACATTCTGTCCCACTTTCAACAACAAAATAAATTACAAGGCATACTAAAAGACAAAACACACAGTTTGAAGAAACAGTGTGAACATCAGAAATAAAAGGAGTTGTATATTAATCTGTTGATAAGGCTAGAAGATAAAGGATAAAAAGAAAGGAGCCTGGATAATTTACAAAAAAAGGAAAGAAGTAATACAAGAGTTCAATGCTGCTGATACCCACATACAGAAATCTACCACAGCTGCTGCACTACGGCAAATGCTTTTGCTACTACTTCTTGAAGTGATACTGGGAGTTTTAGAAAGTGCAAGCAGACAAAGGCAACTGGAGAGATAATGATTGGAATGGAAAAGTTATAAAGCTCAGTGACAATGAATAAATTGAATTTTGGGCAAACTCAAAAAGATGCATGAAGAAATTATTGCAAATCATAACAGAATTTAGTTAAATAGTAGGATATACAATAACCAGGCAGATAAGGCAAGAAGAGAATTAACCTCATTCCATAGTTTCTATTGTTAGAAGTTGTATTTGTATTTAGAAAAAAATATTTCCTTCCTATAGTTATATGTGTATATAGATAGAAAAAGAAAATAAATAATTTTATTAATGCTGTTCAGAGCCGAGACATGAGTGTAACAGAAGAAAAAAATAAAGTATAAAACCATAACTTAACTAAATCCCTTAAATTTGAAATTTGAAATATCATTGGGGATTCATATTCTTTTCAAAAAATAAATGTTTAGCTTTGCCCATGTAAAGAGCAAGAAGCAATAGTAGCTCAGTAGAAACAAGCATGACTAATGCCTAGACATGGTGTCTAGATATATTCTCTACTTAAAAGGACCCAAGGCTCCTTAATGAAATGACAAATCCTGGGTCTTGTAAGGATGTATGAAATGAAACTCTAATATCTTTTGTTACAAAAGCAAGTAAGTTTTCAAAGATAGATTGAAGGGTTGGTTCCCTTGGCCAAAGAAGGGGTAATTTGGGCATTAAAAAATGACTAATGTTGATTCAAACAGATTGAATATATAAAAATCCAGTTTTACCTTGGGTAGCAACTAGGTCACCAATATAGTTAAAAATGCCAAGTGAAGAGAAATAATTAAAAGTTTATCTTCTCTTTTCTGAAATAACTGTATTACTGGATAACAAAATAGCCCTAGCTGATAAGAGAAATTCCTTTCTGCAGAAGTCCAGGTAATAATTGTGGACAGAATTAGAAAATCATAATTTTGGAGTCCCTAATGAAAAACTAATTCAACAGAAGTTTCTTAATGTCCAACTGTTTTATAAAATGCTTATAAAAATTTTATAAATCCAATAATCAAGTTTAACATCACTAAAAGTAAACTAATCAATTATTAAGTGGGATATTACAAAATATGAGTACATACCATAACTTCTAAAGTGGTCCTAGCAACAACATTTGAACCAAAATCTAATTAAATAGTTAGAAGTTACTTTTAATTCTTACTCAGGTGGATATGGTGAATAAAAGTACAAGTTAAATAATCACAAAGAGTCAAATAAGCAACTGAATTCCCCAATCAAACAGATCAAAATAATGAAATGTGTAACCATTTTGTATTTTGTAACCACTGGGAAATTTAATATAAAGTATATATCCAATGATGTTGAGGAGTTACTTTTAATTTTGTTATGGTGATGATGTCACTGCTGCTATGTAATAAAATAGCCATTTTTTAAGAGATGTGAACAAATATGGAAAGGCAATGACATGAAGAAGGAGATTTGCTCTAAAATATTTCAGCAGCAAAAAGCTAACAAACACACACAAAAAAGGGTAGATAAAGAAAGCTAAAGCAGCAAATTACTAATAGTGACTTGATTAGTTTGGGTGATGAGTCTTTAGAAGTTCATAAACTTCTCTCTCCTTTAGTATTGAATGTCTATAACATTTCATAATTAATAAATTAAAGTAATGAATTAATAGATGAATGGCCTAAAAAAAAAATAAAAAAGACTGGCAGGGAAAATAGAACCGAGAGTCACTGTTCAAACTGAGCTTTGGAGAAAGCAAATACAGACTAAGAAAACAGACTAAGATGGAATCCTAGAACTTACATTCAACTAATAAAAAATAGCAATAACAAAATCTGGAGCAATACAAAAAGGAAAATTTATCAATGCAATATAACTAGCTCCTCACTGGACTTCCTATGCTGAAAAGAAGCAGCACTGATAGTTTCCAACAGGTTAGAAAAGTACAAAGCTGCTTTCCAAGTAAGTTAAGTATCTATTTGGATAGCTCTCTCACCTGGGATCCGAGTGCTGCAAAACAGATCCCGAAGTATCTCCAAATAATCCCAGGAAACCAGAGGAAGACAAAATGCAAGCAAAAAACAGCAACTCCAATGTCAGCTTCACAATGAATTCCTAAGTATAGGTCACAGAAATTAGAGCTAAGAGAGAGAAATAGTGTATGTAGGGCAAGATTCATGATAGTGACACTAGTTGAATGTTGACATCTAACACAAACTTGGAATCTAAAGGCCTTGAGATCCAGAAAATAGATCTGTACAGATCAAATGCCATGCATCCATTCACTTTCCCATAGTCAGCAGAGAAAGACTACTTCCCGTAGTCTTCGGTGGACCCTATTTCTCCAGAGATGAAACCAAGCGAAGATTTATTTTTCATAGCATTTACACAAGCTAACAATATAAGAAGTAAAACAATACCAAGAATTAACAATCCTTTCCAGGCACTCTAGACACAATTAGGGAGGGATTTGAGGTCCATCAGCTCAAGAGAGAATAAAAGCTGATACTTTCAACACTCCAGGCAAGGAGTTGAGCAAGGGATGGTGATGAGATGTGGATCCTGTAGGTCCCTGAGGACTTGAGTTGGTATCTTCTAGTGAGGGAGGAATTACAACTCTACTTTGGGGTTCCCCCACATGCAGGTGATATAAGCAAACAGCAACTTCACTGATGAGATACTACATGTCAGTTCAACTTGCTTCAGAAATATACATGGTGATATTCTTATTTTTTTCTATTTAAAGAAGTATTTTTTTTTTGTTTTTTCAACTTTAGTGAGGTAAAATTGACCAAATTATAAGATATTTAAAGTGTAGAACCTGGTGATTTGACATACAAACACACTGTCAAAGGATCCTCCCTACCAAGTTAATGCACACATATATGTTGATATTCTTTTTTTTTAAAGATTTTATTTATTTACTTGAGAGAGAGAATGAGAGAGAGAGCTAGCACATGAGAGGGGGGAGGGTCAGAGGGAGAAACAGACTCCTTGCCGAGCAGGGAGCCTGATGCGGGACTCGATCCCGGGACTCCAGGATCATGACCCGAGCCGAAGACAGTCGCTTAACCAAATGAGCCACCCAGGCGCCCATATGTTGATATTCTTAAAGGCCCACATAACTATAGTTGTCATAATTCCTGGGTATATACTTATGATTCAAAGTGTGACCTACAATCCCAGCATTGGTATCACCTGGGAACATTTTAGAAATGATGATCCCTTTACAGAACTATTGAAAATTTAAGAATAATCGGAGATAGTTTGTAGATAAAACAAAGTTTGAAAAGCTCTAATGTAGAACATCTATGAAGTTAGGAGCTAGATTACCCATTGTAAAAACAATTTACCAATCCTATTAAAGTAAGTTAATCAAGCCAAATATACTCTTACTTTTCAAATATAGAATTTATACCCAACTTACAAATATACCACCTTATAAATAAGTTGCTCTGTCCTATTTTTTAATTTTTATTTTATTGATTTGAAAGAGAGAGAGAGCGTGCACAAGCACTAGTGGGGGAGGGTGGGAGGAGCAGAAGGAGAGGGAGAAGCAGACTCCCCGCTGAGCAGGAAGCCCCATGCGGGCTCTATCCCAGGACCCCGAGATCATGACCTGAGCGGAAGGCAGACGCTCAACTGACTGAGCCACCCAGGTGCCCCTGCACTATCCTTTTTTAAATTTAAGATCTTCAAGTTCCAACTAAGGACTGACCAAAGGAAAAAAATCTCTGTCTAAGAGCATTTGATTTGGAGGTCCAGGACCCAAAAGGAATTTGTAGATTGGGATCCTAAATACTTTACTATATTTTTACTGTCTATACTGTAACTAGCATATAGACATGCTATTAAACATACTACTATAATAAAATTCCACATTTCAGAATAAGCAAACACAAATTTTCAATTGCAAAAAGAGAGAGGGAGAGAGAGAGAGGAGAGAACAGGAAAGTAAACATTTTGAAAAACCAAATGAATTTAGTACGAATATTAAAGAATAGAAAATTTAACTCTGAAAGAATACTCTCAACTGAGAAATTAAACATTTTAAAAGTTATAGTGTATCTAATATCCATAAAATAAGAAAAAAAGTTATTATGTGGTAGGAATAAATGGATTTTTGAAATTGTAATATATTTTTCTACATTTGGGAGAAAAATTTAATTAATAGACTGAGTAGTACTAAGAACATAGATAATGATGAAAATTTGAGTTTGAGGACAAAAACTGAATATTCTCCCAAAATTCAGGTGATACAAGCAAAAATATGAAAAATGTTAATGAAAACATAAGATACCAGATGATTCAAAATTTCTCTTATCCTTCTTACAAGGTTGTACAAGGAGAAAAATGAGGTACCTGAGATGATATAAAAATAAAATAAAATTGCAACAGAAAATGTTCCAAAGCAGAAGAAAATAAATCAAATAAAATCAAAATCTAAAACAGCAACAAGCATAGAAATGTTTCCAGGAAGAAGAAAATAGTTACCCACAAAGGAAAAAAGAGTCCAGCTGTCATCAAAATTTTTAAAGACAACACTGGGTGCAAAAAGACAGTATCAGTTTGCGTTATCCTTTGCAAAGTATAGAGGCTAACACTGGTTTTCTTAAATAAATAAGGGATTTGTTGGAGCTATATAAGTGGATCATATACCTAATATCAGTATAGATGAGTAGGTGTAGAAATTAAAAAAAAATAAAGATATTTCACAGACTACACTGCAGAGACAATTTGGTCAGAAAACTACCATTACTGCTGCTGGGCACTGCGCTTACTGGGGGCAGATATGAAGAGGAAGTTCTGCCTTCTCTTTCATCTCCCCTCTAGTCTCTCTCTCAATCTCTGTCTCTGTCTTTGTATCTCCAGCTTCAATACTCTAGGAAAAACAATGTACTTGACTGATGCTTCCTCTGATGCTTATACCTTAACTATTAGTGGCTGATGAGAAGGAACATCCCTCTCATTATGATCCTACAGGTATGAGGCAACAAAGCATCACACTAACATCATGAAACTTGGAAAGCTACCCAAAAATTCATGTTGTAATATGAACAGAATCTTAGGAATCTCTATATTCCATTCTATGTCTCCACAACCTCAGTGCATGCCAGAAATCTCAATTCCTCTCTCACCACCAGAATTAGTCATCTGAGAGAATGGTGTAACTGCACATCTTGCCTACAACTCAGGCACAAGGGTCCACAAATACATGCAGGAGGCAGGCTGACCTTCCAGCAGTGGTGGAACCATTGCTGCTTCATAATGAAAGCATTTCATTCATAATGAAAGTATATTGTGATTCATAATGAAAGTATTTCTCTTTGGGGCTCTAATAGCATGATATCAGAAGATCCCATAATCACAGGGAAAAATGGTAAAAGTGTACTAGTGATTAACAAGGTGTAATTGTAAGAGAAATCAACCCCACTTCTAATATTTGGTCTCACATCTATGAAATCTGAAAATGGGAAGAACAGGAATCTATTTTGTTTACTAGGTCAAAAAACATACAATATCCTGAAGAACAGCACCTTTAATCCTCCTAACTATGGTCTAGCATTTCAATAAAATAGAAGGCTATATTTTCTGGCTGATATAGCATATGATAAGACAGGTACATCACATGGCATCAGCTCTTTATTTATTTCTTTCACTGCAAAAGAGTTTTTCTTCAGAAGCAAAGTTGTATGGTTTAATAAGTTTTAACAGATCCAGTAAACATATGAATACAATTAATAATAAAAATTTCTCTGTTGAGAGTATTCTTTTAAAGTTAATAATAGAAAAATGATGGACAGGATGTCCAAATCCTGTGTCCTAATCCGATGCCCCCACCAGTATAAGAAAAGTCCAATGCAATTAATTGGTTTTCTATCTATTCTTCTCCCCAAGCTATAGTACCTGGAAAGAAAAAAATGAAAATCTATCTATAGCAGGTATGTAACTTATTCCCTCTCTCCTTGACGACACTTACATCTGTGTTGACCTCAAAGATCTCCTTGTAAAAAATAGTTTTAGTAGAAGAAAGAGAGTCAATAAAATTACCAAAATATGTTCTGAGCAGAATATACTTGATCCATTTAGATTTCTTCTCTGAAACAAATTTGGTTGTAAACTAGAACTTTAACATATAAACTCTTCAGCTTATGTGATTAAAAAAAGATACAAACTAAGTCCCATACTGAAACAGCTTCCTCTGAGCTCACACACTCACGATATATAATTAGTGTTAGCATGCATCTCTGAAACGCAAATATGTACCAATGCTGAAAAGAAATAATTTGAAAGTTTAGGGCATCACAGGAGACAGAAATGGTATTCCTATGTTTGGTTTGTGCTCATATCCTTTGATATTATTAGTAAATTTGGTCATGTGTAAGATCTATGGTTCCTGGGAATATGTGTTGCTAATTTAATTTTTTTGTCAATCAGTATCATTATGGGGCAAGATGCTTCCAGCAATGGGAACATGTCAGCAATGGCTTTGTCAAATGTTGTTCTATGCATTTCAATTGTTTGACAATAGCATCCCTTCCGTTCTACAATTGTAACGACTTGTTCATAAGCCCATTAATTGACATTCACAGAATAAATCCTTTAATCCATAGTATTTATTATGAAGAACTTCCTCGCCTCTCTTTTCCTAGTGCTGCATTGATCACATATATACACTAAGATGCTGGGCCTAAGATTTTTAGTCTATGAACTGTTGATGTACCTCTTACTCTAGGCTCTTTATCAACAGTTCTCCATCCTTTCTATCCATAATGGCAGAGAGGAAGTGTTTTCGTTTTAACTATATAGCCCACACCAGATAGAAAGCTTTCCATGACTCTGAACTCTGCTCAAAATTGGCCTCATTAGTGACTCAGCAAATTGGTTAAAGCAGCATACACATATGTTAAAACTCTAGGATATCCCACGACCCTGCAACTTTATCATGAGACCATTAGTCAAGAGGAAAAGGCTCAGCAAAAATGCATTGATAACAGACAAAGGAGGAGTCAGTCCATGCTTTATCTAGACAAGGTTTTCCATGTGTTCACTTGTCCGTATAACTGACTGGAAAAAAAAACAGATCCCGAGCCAGCTCAGTTTTTAGGGATTTATATTGCCAAAGATACCACAAGCCTGGTCTGGAAAGCACAGTGGCTGTTGGATTGCTATGGCAAACTCTGGGCTTCCAGTCTGTACCAGATGGAAGCTGGCCATGAGAGCCATGCAGTCCCGGTTGAGACTGAGCAAGACTATTCCCGGGAGCAAAGCCAGGGTCTACAGAACACAGTGTGATAGGAATCCACCCAGAGAGTCAAACTAGTGTCTCTACAAGTAATTTGCTCCACTGCCAAGGTAGGCAGTTTGCAAAATTCTTGCCCAACAATATCCTATGGATTAGGAACTGCTGGGAGCTTCTCATTCTTTTGTTGTCTGCTGCTGCTGCTGCTTCTTCTAATTTGAGTTTAGTTGACACACAATGTTACATTAGTTTCGAGTGTGCAACATAGAGATTTGACAAGTTTAAACATTATGCCATGCTCACCACAAGCACAGCGACCATCTGTCCCCATACAACACTGTTACAGTATCACTGACTATGTTCCTTGTGTTGTGCTCTTTTTTCCCATGACTATTCCTTCCTTAACTAGAGGCCTGTACCTCCCACTATCCTTCACCTTTTGCGCATCTCCTCAACCCCTACTCCTCTGGCAACTGTCAGTTTGTTCTCTGTGTTTATAGGTCTGATTCTGCTTTTTGTTTGTCTGTTTATTTGTTCTGTTTTTTAGATTCCACATATAAGTAAATTCATATGGTATTTATCCAATAACTCCACTACTGGGTATTTACCCAAAGAAAACACAATCACTAATTCGAAAGAATGTATGCATTCTTTTGTTTCCTTAATGGAACAATCTATACTGTCTACGCTGTTCACACAGCACCACTGAATACTGTCTATGAGATGTTAAGATATTTTTTCATTAGATTATAGGTCACCAGACCACAAAGAAATATATCCAAAATGATGAAGTCTACACCACACTTAGAAATTGTAGACCTGGATATGGATGTGATAATTATTAGACTTGAGTTGCTTCATTTCAAGGTTTAAGTTTGTGCTATAGGTAACAACAAAAGTATCCAAGGATATTTGGGTGCTAGAGGCAAGTCTGATCATTGTGCATCACATGCAATGTCCTTTTTTTCTATTTAGCAAAAGCACCTCTGAGTTTTAGCTAAGTTACTGAAGTCAGGCTCTTGGGAGTCAGGTTCTTGGGTCCATCAATGATAGAAACAGGGCCAGACCCAAAAGTCAAAAGCACAGTCTAGGCACTACTAGGGCAACAGCACGAGCTGAAGGGAGACACAGCTCCAAGAGAGGGGAGTTAGGCTGGCCTCCTGAACCAAAGGGGAGGTCCTGCTTATATAAAGTCCCCACTCAGGTTCCCACTCTGGTACAAAATGCTGGTGATGGATAGAAGACTGTCTTGTTCTGATTGGTTGATTTTGGCAGGCAACTCAGGGAACTCACTGTTTTTTAAAGCCAGGGTCTTTCAGGTTTGTGGAGCCTCTGTTCCTTCCATCAACAGGAAATGGCTGGGGCTGTTGTTTATCAGTCTGGCTTATGTATTGGGCCACATCTTGGTTTTGCTTGGTAAGAGAAGCGGGTTAGGAATAACAGCCAAGAGGAAATGGCTCAGGTCCATAATGGTTTTCACTTGGGGCTTCCCCGCCCCGTGGTCCTTGACTGAGTCAGGGAAGCATATGTAGACCAAGCTAGGCAAGACATGCTTTCTCCCCTTGAAGCTAAAGATGTCAGTGTGGTAAGTACTTGATAATGAGGATGTAAACAAAAATGATAGTTTTTAACATCATTGTGAGAATTTAAGTAACTGAGATACAATTACACTTTTACCCCATGTATTTGTATTTACATATATTTACTCTTAATTCAAAATATCCTTGAAATATTTTTTAATTTTGCAGCTGTATAAAGATGTATGTGAGGGAACAGTGACTGGCAAGGAGAAGAAAAGAGTAAAACCAAAGAGAGATCCGACGCATAAGAGAATATTGGAGAGATTTTATTTTCCTTTGTCACAGATGGGTGAAATCTGAAGAGAAACAATGGTTTAGAGAACATTTCTAAAGACTAGAAATCTAGAGACCTGCCCATTAAAATAAAGATCTACATTTTGAAATCAAAGCATCTGCCTTATATTTGTGTTCTATTTGTACAGATTAATCCAGCTAATTAGCTATATCTACCTAGAAAACTCCTACATATGCTTTTCTTTGTTTTTAATAGATGGAAGGGTAGAGGACTTTTATGACAATATTATGTTTGGGACATAAAATAATACATCTTTGAAATTGGATGTTCCTTACAAAGACAAATGTCTTTTTTATTCAAGTTTCAGATATTTATTATTCAGTGTAAACCCCAGCACAACACCAACATGATTTTGTGCATTTAAAGGGGAAATATTTCCTGGATAAGTGGAAAATTGTGTGGATGGCTTCTGGAAGACCTTCATTCTAAGCAGCTTTATAGTGAAACATTTCATTTAGAATTCTGGACCTTCTTCCTTCAGTTTGCTGGAATCTACATTCACTGAGTAGAACTTGTATTGATCATTGGGACACAGTTTGTTCCAGGGTTCTGGGTTATTCTTCCTATCCCAACTGACATCTGGATTGAACAATGCCCGGCACAAGACATACGGTGCTGCTCCAGTAGCTCCTGCCCCAATAAATATGAAGAGGGGGAATCAAGCTCGGATGCTCCTTGGCCTGACCGATGATCCTGCATAACATGGTTGCTGCAGAGGCCTCCTGTCCAGGGGAAGAAAAAACCAAACGTGGAAGGCCCAGCACTAAGTCAAGACAAATGTCTTTTTAAAATCTTATTTTTGCAAAAACGGGAAAGGAGAAGTCATTTTTAATATCTCTTTAAAGGTGTTTTGAATTTAGAGTAAATGCCATGAAGTTTTGCTACAGCTGTGATGAAGTATAGGGATGAAAGTACGGACATACTTCTGTCACTTAGCAAATTCTCATAATAGTGTCAAACCTAAATCTTGTGTAAAAATGACTTGTATTTATGGTGGGAACTCCGCAAACCATTAACTGTTTTGTGTATATGTCTAAGCAGCTAAAAGTAATTTGTTGTAAAAGCACTAGTGTTAATAAATTTCCATATCTTAAAAGACTTACTACTGGCAAATTTGTGGAGCCATTTAAAAAATTTCAACCTAAAGACAGTTTTATCTTCTTCTCCTTGTTTGTTTTCTCTTTTTTCTCTCTATTCCCAAGCTTAGAATATTTACTGTTTTGCTTCCTCTCAACTCAGCCTCTATTTCTGCAGATGGCCTAATGAATGCATACACACCACCTAACTATGAACAGTTAAAATGAGGGAGGTATGCTTCCGAAAACAGGCTAGTGAGCAAGGCAATTGTACTAAATTTACCTTTTCTGTAATATTCCAGAAGCTCAAAAATTTCCTGACTAGAATATTTCTTTGAATATATGCTAATTTGCGTAGAACAAAACACATTTTAGAGGATAAGAAAACAAAATTTGCTTGTATCATAATTAGATACTCTGTGTGTGCACACATTTGTCTGTTAAATACCTGCACAGAGGCCTATTATTAAGAACAAATTTGCAAGGAAACTTTATTGAATGCTTGGGCATAATAAGAATTCAGACACTTTTTACATATTACCAAAAAATATATACAAATGTAAAAAATACAGAATTGTACTGTACCAAAATAAAAAACAAGTTTCTGAAATGATTCCCTGACTTCCAGATCCCTTCTTAAAAGGAAAATTCTTTTATGTTTGGAGTATTCACTTTAAGTGATCACTCCAGAATATACATTATATGAATTTATATCTATTTCTTCATATATATACTTTACTCACTAATGTCTTTCCATCTTTGGGAAATGAAAGTTTTACTCACTTATGATCATCTTACTATCACTCACTTTCTATATTCATATTATTAACTTTATTTAGGTAGCAACTAATTCAATTCAGTTAGTTTATTTTTTAGGGGCGCCTGGGTGGCTCAATCATTAAGCGTCTGCCTTCGGCTCAGGTCATGGTCCCAGGCTCCTGGGATCAAGCCCCGCATCCAGGGTTTCCTGCTCCGCAGGAAGCCTGCTTCTCCCTCTCCCACTCCCCCTGCTTGTGTTCCCTCTCTCGCTGTGTGCCTCTCTGTCAAATAAATAAATAAAATCTTAAAAAAAAAAATAAATAAATAAATTAGCACATTTTTTAGATTGCCTGGATTCAAATCCTGACTGAAATTCTCTCTCTCAAAAATATATATATATTTTAGCATATATTTATTTTAAGAAAGTTATGTAACTTTTCTGTCTCTCCATTTTCTAGTCTGTAATGTCAAGACAACCGGCTATATTGGAGGCAGTTATGTGAGAGAATGCATATAAATTAGTCAGAACAGTACCTGGCACTTTCAACTATGTAATAATATTATCCAACATCATAATCATTATTGCCATTAAATCTATGGAAGTATACAAATATTTCTGTGATAATTGCATTCCTACCTTTTGTTACATCTATGTCGGACAGTTAATGCTAGACTGTTGTTAACATCCTTTGCCTTTCTACCTACTCGGTGTAAGACAAGATGGCTTCCAGTTATATTCAAGTATAAAATAACTTTTTCAATTATCAAAGTACAGCTATTTAATATTTATTTCTATAGGCATAATTAGATTCTCCATGCTTTGCAGATAAATTGACCCTCAAAATTGAAAATCTTTGAAAATATTACATTTACAGCATTAAGACTATGCTAACATTGTTGAATACATAAACCAATTTGAGGGATAGAATTACATTATCTTTGTTATGGCTCCATTGCCTTCATTCTTGCCGAGTTCAAGAGAAACCATCTAAAATGATAACTTTAAAGACAGTATTTTTTTAATTTTCCCTCCTTATTCAAAATCATGTCCCATTTTGCTTCATAAATGGGTCATACTCTTTTTAAATATTCTCACTTGATATTACTAATATTCTTTCTTTTGTTTTTGCTTACACAATGAACAAAAGTCTTTATTCTAAACATATTAGCATTCTTCTCTATTACACTATAATTTTCAGAGACTTACCTTCCTGCTCCACTCTGCTTTCTAGGATTGCACTGTAGCTCAATCCTGGGAATTAACTTCATTGTACTTCAGTCGTAGGTCAATATTTTATTATACATAGACCATACGTCTTAATTTTCTTGATTTTCTTCATACTGTTTCTTACTTGCTTTCACAGTTGATTTCTATTTTGGTTGTGTTGAATTAAAAGTTCCAAATCAGGGCACCTGGCTAGCTCAGTGACTCTTGATTTGGGGTTATGAGTTCAAGCCCCACGTTGGGTGTGGAGATTACTTAATAATAAAATCTTTACAAAAATAAGACAAAAAAATCTATGTTCCAAATCACTCTTTTGGAATATGAGGCACTTCTTCATTTAATTACAGAAAAATGTGTGGGCAACCTTGATTTTTATTTTGTCATGGTTAACTACATTCTTCTTCAAGTCTTTAGATTATAATTTTATTCTTATTGTTTTGAAATTTCCATGAGAATATACTTTTTTATGGGCCTTTTAAATATAAACAGATTGAGGGGAGCCTGGGTGGCTTACTTGGTTAAGTGTCCAACTCTTGATTTTGGCTTAGGTCATGATCTCAGGGTTGTGAAATCCAGCCCCCATCCAGTTTCATGCTGGGTGTGGATCCTGCTTAAGATTTTCTCTCTCCCTCTCCCTCTGCCCCTCCCCAGCTCCCTCTCTAAAAATTAAAAAAATTAATAAGTATAAACAGCTTGACATTCAATGCACTATTTTTTGTTGGGACACATGCCTGATTACAATGTTAGAATGTTATCTACTTTTATGAATTCAAAACTGCTTTCCTACTGTTTTGTAAGTTCTTTTCTCTTTTGAAACTGCTATTAATGTTAACCTCTATGACATTAATTTTTAATATTTAATTGAGGTGCAACTGACATAATAAAATTCACATAAGTTGTACAATTTGCTAGGAATGTGTATGTTTGTGTGTGTGTCAGTGGAACATCACTGCAATCAAAACAATGAATACATCTATCACCAAAAAATTCTGCTTTCTGTCATTATAAATTAGTTTGCATTTTCTATTTTTTATATAATTGGAATTACATTTGTATATATTCTTTTATTATCTAGCTGCTTTCCTCAGCATAATTATTTTGACTTTCACTCCTGTTGTTCTGTTTATCAGTAGTCTTTCATTTTTTTTTTCTAAAATCATCCCACTGGATAAATATTCCACAAATTGTTCATACATATAACTGTTAATGTCCATTTGGGTTGTTTCCAATTTTGACAATTACAAATACAGCTTCTTTGAATATTCATGCATATGTTTTCACACAGACATATGATTCATTTTCTCTCGAGTAAATAACTGGATATGTTAACTCTCGAGTAAATAACTGGATATGTTAAGTTTTTAAGAAACTGACAATTTTCTAAAGTCATTGTAACTCCTTCCTTCCTTCCTCCCTTCCTTCTTTTTCTCTCCCCACCCTATCTCTCTGTCTCTGTCTCTTTCAGTTTTGTGTCTTTGTCTCTCTCTTCCTTTGTGATGGCTATTGTCTCATCTTAACTTTCTAGACCTACTACTAATATCTTATTTCCATCTTAGTGACCAAAGTTTTAATTATAAATACTGCTTTGTTATCCTCAGATGGTGGTGTTGTTTCATGGTATCTGGTTCTTATATGAATTAATTAGTGTGTGTGTGTGTGTGTGTGTGTGTGTGTGTGTGTGTGTGTGTGTGTGTTGGAGGGATAGAATAAGTTCTCAAATTCCACTATGTATATTTATTATTTATAAATGCTCTTCTATTCCCTTATTCTGTTGTTTATCCAGTATTTACTTTTTATAAGTTTATTTTGGTTATTCTTTGATTTCCTTCCTTCCTTCCTTCCTTCCTTCCTTCCTTCTTTTTCTCTTTCTTTCTTTCCCTAATAGGAGAAATAGAGTTGGGGTTGTGTTTTTTGTACTATAGTAACATCTTGAGTCAAAATTGATTTCTTTTGATTATATGATTTATAAATTTTATTTTAGACTCATATTCAAAAAAGGATTGAGTTAATAAAACAAGAGCATATAGAAAGTATGTAACACTTTTTTTCTTCCTTTCTAGGCAATAATAATGATAATATTTCTCAATAAATGAGTTTCAGATTTACAGATTGAAGTAAAAGCAATGGTTGACTCTTTAAGAGGTAGAAGAAAGGTTTTGTTATCTGTAGAAATAAAACTGAATTTTACAAAGAGTAGAAGGATAACACAGAAAGGGATAATTAAATAACAAAAAGAAACAACATCTACTTCCAAATTCTATGAAGGATCTTATCATTATTTATAAGGGTTTGTATGGACTCAGTAGTAGCAATAACATTAAAATTCTAGGAAACATAAACTGATTAATTGATAGTAATTACCTTTCACTGGTAGTCTCATCAAAAAGCAGAAAATGTGTTTTTGCTAGCAAGGTATCCTGAAATTAGCTTCTATGCTTCTATATGAGCTCATAGAACAATTGGTGGTTACCAGAAGTGGGTGGGGGTGGGTGGAAATGGGTGAGGAACATTAAAAGATAAAAACTTTCAGTTCTTATATTCCCTTTCCCTCCAACAGTAAACTGAAGTAAGTGAACCTGTTGATAGTTATACTACTAAGAAGTTGTAATTCTGGAATTGTAAACAAAGAAAAGTTTATATTACATTAACATTTGCATTCTTAGCATTTTTAGGTTGTACACCAAGGGGTGGGGAGTGGTCCCTAACAAGTAGGATCTTACTGTAAACTAGTAAATGTCCATTTAAAAACAAGTACTATAACCAGATATTTTCTGTGCTAATTGTGAGCACTTAATTTTGTTCCATCCTGAATAACTTGAGGAAGTAGTTCTAAGTTTGGTCTCATACCCTTGTTGAAGTTGCTACCATAATTTTTTACCCCATCTATTTATTTGATTTCTTAAATAAAGATATTTGTCTGAAAAAAAAAATGCATATTTAAATGTAATTGTATTCAGCATGTATCTTTTATAAAGTGCCTTATCATCTCTAATGGCTTTGCAGTTGGTTGTCTCTGATACTTTTGGTAGGAAATCCTATTCATTTGCAAATAATTATCATTGTATCATCAAATTTCTATTATTTCCTATTTTAGCATCTTATTTTGTTTTACTTTTCTTTTTTTTTTTAAGATTTTATTTATTTATTTGAGAGAGAGAGAATGAGAGACAGAGAGCGCGAGAGGGAAGAGGGTCAGAGGGAGAAGCAGACTCCCTGCTGAGCAGGGAGCCTGATGTGGGACTCGATCCCTGGACTCCAGGATCATGACCTGAGCCGAAGGCAGTTGCTTAACCAACTGAGCCACCAAGGCGCCCTTACTTTTCTTTTTTTTAAAGATTATATTTATTTATTAGAGAGAGATATAGTGAGAGACGGAACACAAGCAGGGGGAGTGGGAGAGGGAGAAGCAGGCCTCCCGCCGAGCAGAGAGCCAGGTGCGGGGCTCGATCCCAGGCCCTGGGATCATGACCTGAGCAGAAGGCAGAGTCTTAATGACTGAGCCACCCAAGAGCCCCCTGTTTTACTTTTCTAAGAACAGTATTAAGATATTGCCTGGGTGGCTCAGTTGTTAAGCGTCTGTCTTCAGTTCAAGCCATGATCCCAGGGTCCTGGGATCGAGCCCAGCATCGGGCTCCCTGCTTGGCGGGAGGCTTGCTTCTCCCTCTCCCTCTCCACCTGCTTGTGTTCCGTCTCTCGCTGTCTCTCTCCATCAAATAAATAAATAAAATCTTAAAATAAATAAATAAATAAATAAATAAATAAATAAATAAATAAATAAAAACTTCTGTGGATGTGATATACAATGTGATGACAATAGTTAACAGTACTGTATTGCATACTGAAAAGCTGTAAAGACAGTAGATCTTAAAGTTCTTATCACAAGATAAAAATTTTAACTATGTGTGTGAGGTGATAGATAAACTAAATTCATTATGGTGATCATTGTGTAATATAAACATATACCAAATCAATATGTTATACACCTTAAACTAATGCTATTTTATATGTCAATTATATCTCGATAAAACTGAATTTTTTTATAATAGAAAGAAAGCAATATATGTTATAAGGAAAATTCAGATTTGCTTTTAACAAAAGATATAATAACCAATTGTTTTAATTAATAGCCCTAATATAATAAAAATGAATTAAACCTTAAATTTCAGTAGTAAAAATAACTCTACTAGAGATCAAATATCATAGGAATAGGGAATTATTGACTAGAAACACAAAAAACGATTAACTTGAAAATGGTTATCTTGACAAATCTATTTAAAAGTTATTGGTTTGTAATACTAAAATAGATAAAAGCTTAATGAAGAAAATGTCCACAAATAGGCAAAACTTACAATAAGGAAAACATATAACCACATTTATAAGATTAACTTAATAGCTTAAAGAGATAATTTTCACACATTCATTTCAATAAATTTGAAGATTTCATTCTAATTAGTTATCTTAGTTATCTGAGAAAATATAAATAGAAAAATAACTTAAGAATAACTTTAAATATCCAAGAAGACTAATAACTCTAAACATTAAGAAAGCTTCTAAAAATTACTTCCAGGGATAAGTAGTACCTATGCCATTTTAACTTTTCCAAAGTACCAAAGACAAGGAAACTTGCCAATGGCACTTACTAAGTTAGCATTATCTGAAACAATAACAAAATGGAGATAGCACATAGTGGTATTACACACATCAATTTCACTTATACATATTGATGCAAAAATTCTAAGCATGGTATTACCTCATAGAAGCTATGGCTTGCTAAAGGAGTTATGAATATGCCATTAAGAAGTGGGTTCAAAAAAATAAAAGAAGTGGGTTCAAAAAAAAGTGGGTTCATTCATGGATTATAGGATTTTTTTATTTTTATTTATTTTATTTTTGAGGGTTATAAGATTGTTAACACTAAGACAGTTGTTCATATATTTTACTCTGCTAAATAAAAAAAGAGAACATATTATATTTTGATATGTGTTGAAAAATCTGTTTTCACAAATACTTCTCTGTGTCTATCTTGTTCTTTTTCTCCATCTTTTATCTCTTGTACTCTCTTTGAGCATTATTCATAATATAAAGAGGCAGTAAGATACCTGTCATCAATATCTTAATATTGCTCTTAGAAAAGTAAAACAAAATAAGATATTAAAATAGGAAATAATAGAAATTTGATGACACAATGATAATTATTTGCAAATGAATAGGATTTTCTACCAAAAATATCAAAGACAATCAACTGCAAAGCCATTAGAGATAATAAGGCACTTTATAAAGATACATGCTGAATAAAATTACACTTAAATATGCATCTCTGCTATAACTATGTTTGAAAATATATTTTATTTTTAACAATATAACAGATTGAATGTTCAGAAATAAAACTATCTAACATGGCTAACTAAAATGATAACTATTTAATATTGTGGGAAAGCCCTCTATTTAAATGCATGATTGAGACAGAAAGAAAAAAGATGATTCAAAGTCTTGTTTTATTTGATAAACTTGGGTATTTGTAATTAAGAGTGAATTATTCTCTAATTTAGACAAATAAGCATGGTCACTATTTTGTGTGAGTGGTATATTTACCAAAAAAATCAAAATACAAAATATAGAAGTAAAGAAATCATTTCCTCAAGTGTAGTAAGTGAGCAGTTTTTCAAAATTTAGAAATAAAATTTGAAATAGTTGTACAACATTAATATCCTAAAATTAAATATACACAAACACACACAATGAAATCTATCAATTTCAAGAAAAAAAATGAGATTTTCCATGAAATTAGAGACAATTACTCAGTATAATGTTAATGCCACTACCACACATCAAACAAAATAACAAAGTTGTTTTTTATTTCAAATTTGGTAAAAATGCCATGAAAATTTTCAAATGGAGGATAAAACAATTAAAGGCCACAATGTTTTTGAAAATTGCTCCTCTTGAAGTTTAATACACACACACACACACACACACACACAAACACACAAACTCTAAATGAATATAAATGTTAATTGTTAAACAACTGAAGAAGAAAGGTAGGAATGATTTTCTATTAGTGTATGCCCTGGATAAAGAGTTTCATCAGCGATACAAATTCCTTGTGATGTGCTTTTAAACACACTAGCAGAGTTTTGAGAAACAACAGCTGACATTAATAATTCATCAAAAATACCATGTAAAATATATTGCTTTGTTTTCTTATTCACAATATTGAGAATTTGCATTTTTAATAAAAATGAATGCTATACTTAAAACCACTTCACCATCTGTTGCCAGAAGTATTGGACTACGTTTAGCTGTTTTCTTTGAAGGAAGAGTCTGGGGATGACATGACAGAATGCCCTAGGGCAGTGCATCTCAAATTTTATCAAGGTAGTATCTCTAACTGTGGAGAGAAGTTCACTTTCACTCCTGGCCTTTAGCCTAGAGGGACGTTCAACAAGCATGAACCTTATCTCAGAATTTTCCACATTACATAACATTTTAGGGGGAATCAGATTTTACTACATATTATTGCATATATATTGGTATAAAAATGTTTTAGAATATTTTCCATGAAATAAAACAAATGTTACCTAATTTGCATATGAAACCTTCCAATTTTTAAGTATTAGCTGACAGGAAAAAAAAAATGTTGTATAGGTAAACAGGGGAATCTCTAGGCCCTTGCAGAGCATGAACTGAGAATTGATTGACTGGTATTTAGAGCAAACATTTCTGGCTTTTGATTTGAATTGGTCCAAACCTTAGAAATCCTGTTCATCCACAAAATAATAGTGTGGTCTCCAGTTACAAAGTGAAATAATGAGGCTTATGGTTTATATGTTACCTGTCACATAAAAGGTTTATGAAATTATATAGTTATACAGATCAAATGCAACAAAACAAAATCAATAATTTTAAAGAATTAAAATTTGTACTTAGCCTTTTCTAACACTATCACCTTTCTCATAGACTGTCACATTTCCTCTCATTTCTGCTGTATTTTCAATATTTGGATCTTGTAGCCCATCTGTGTTCCCTTACTGGGAAAGGAGACAAGTAAAGTAGAATGTATGCACACCATAAAATATTATTTATCAGTTAGAAGCAACAAATTAGCTGTCCGTCTATGGTCATGAGTGATCTTAAAGACAAACTGCTGAGCTAAAAAAAAAAAAAGGTAACAGAATTACTGTAGATCTATAATAGTTTTTCCATGTAATGAAAGGTGAGTGCTTTCAAAACCATCTTTATTTCACCAGATCATTGTCAAACTAAAAATGCATAAACTAAAAATACCTCTTGTGAGGTTATACAAATTATAAAACCCTCCCAACTAAAGCAATTCTTTTGTTGCATCTCTGCCCACCTTCGTTATCAACCCATCTCTTTTATTCTTGATGAGTTGTATTCTTCATAGTACACTTGAAATTCATTATCACCATTCCCTTATTTTGCATTTGTATTAGTTATGACAATGTTAAGCTACTGCAACAAATAGACTTAAAATTTATAACATATATAAAAGGGCAACTATTCTTACTCATAGTTCATAGCAGTACCTGTGGATCACAAGGGCTTTGTTCTACATGGTAATTCAGGGATGCACTCTCCTCCCATCCTTTGTATCTACTCAACCCTACAGCTGTTATAAAATTACTGCAGAGGACATGCTAAAACAAAGATTGCTTTGACCCCTCACACACTTCGCACCCCGTATTTCTTTAAAAATTCAGAAGTAGGCCTAGGAACTTGCTTCAAGTATGTTCCCAGATGCTGCTGATGTTGTTGCACATTTGTGAGAATCCCTATCCTAAGTTGTCTTAGGACAACAGAGGTGTTGTCTCTGTCTGCATACAGCTGGGGGAAGTAGGAGAACATAGAGAAAGCACAGCCATTCCTTATATCCAGGGTCTGAAGTAATAATACTTGCCAATGCTATTCATAGCCCATAGGCAAGAAGCGTTCCATTGTGAGATGCAAGGGAAGTCTCAGAAATGGCGTGCCCATCTCACAAGGCACTTCTGGGCAGTAACTGTACAATATAGAAAACAGAGCACACTGTGTGTGGGTCGGTCTCTCCCTCCCTCTGGTCACCAAAACCAGCACACTTCTTCACATAGAAGAACAAATTCTCCATCTCTTATGCAAGCTCAACTTAAGTCTCATCTTGATACAGTATTCATCTTATTCCACTATCTATGGTGATGTTTATTTATCTCCATCTAGGTCAGATGTGGTTCTTTGTGATTCAGCCATCTGTTTTTTTATGAGAAAGGAAAAATTATATAAGACTAAATCATTAAACTTCATGTTCAATGCCTACTTACCAGTGCTCAAATTTCTCCACCAGTGGTAAAGGGGCATCATTTGCTGAGGGGAACTGAATGACAAGAAGTTGTGAAGACATTAAACAGAGCATGATGTCCCTATAGACAAAATTAATAGGCAGCAAAAAGAGTGCTACGTAACATACCTAACCATAAAGGGTAGGAAGGCAAAAGTTGAAGACAGGACTCAATGTTTTAGTCAGTACTCACATGGGAACCAATTTTGAGTCCAGAACTCGCTGGCATAAAAGTGGTTAGCTCCCTAAAAGGAAGGACCCTAACACCACAGCAGTTACACACTCTAACGAATTCCCCAGTTTCAGGAAAGAACTTATAGCCATTCACTTGGGAGATTTTACACTAGGCGAAAAAACAGATATCTTGAGAACTATTGGGCATAAGATCTGGTTGACAATGATACTCAGAGACACAAACTGTTGTTATAGCTCCCTTGTTAGAATGGGGACTTAGGGAGAACAGACAGTAAATGGGGCTGGGGCCCCGGCTGAAGTCTAACTCACCATGGACTCGATGAGCCCACAGTCACACCTATGCATGAGTGGGTAGCCTAGACCCTCATGTCACCACTAAAGTTGAACAAATAAACCTTTCACGACTCACATCTTTGTTTGTATGGGTGTTCCTGTATGTTCAATTGAAGGAGAAACAATAATGTCCAGGCTTCATTTATAATTGCGTTCTCTCAGTAGGTGGGTGCAAGCTGAAAAGAGGTGCCATAAACATTACAGTCATGTTCAGAGTGGCTATGAATGAAAGTGGAAAGAAAATATTTCCCAGTGGGTGGAGCTGCTGACATTGTAGCCGGTCATCTAATTAGTGTGGTAGCAGAACTGGCACATGGCTAAGTAGCACATGGAAGTGGGCACCAAGTGTGAAGATATTTGTGTCACATGTTGATGCCCATCATAAAGCATCCACCATGAAAGTAGTACTGGATAACCAAGTAGATAAAATGACTTAGCCATCTGATGTTAGCTAAACTTCATATGCCATCTTGGGACCGGCACAATAGGCACACAAATGGAATAATGGTTATGTTGTGAAGGTTAATGACAGCCAGCTTGGAATTAGCTTGAACTGTCTTGCAAAAGTTTGTGCATGGCAATGACCCTGAATCAAGGCATGAAACATTCTGATTAATAGTGTTGCTTTATAACCATGGGTCTAAAGAGTTTCCGGCCCATTTGTTCCAGCTCGTCAACACTGTTTATTGATAACAATGAGATTGATGATTCGCACCTGGTCTCTGTGAGACCCTGGAGGACTCTGCTGTTAAAGCTGGTTATGTAGCAGAAATATGGTACATAGCCAGCAAAAAATAAAAAAAATAAAAATCTCCAGCCAAGATTCCATTTTGAGTGCCCTAATTCCAAGGTGTTCCATGCACACATTGGTGGTTCCTGATCCAAGAAAAAAAGTGCATCCATCCGTGGCCCTTAGAAATGGGTTATAATAGGAGCCCGCACCTGATGTCTCTGGATCCCTGGCTGTGAGACAGACTTTGGCTGTAATGCATCTGCTTACTTTAATGCTGTCACTAATATATCTTTTTTGTGGTAATAAACTGTAGATTTATAAGTATTTCATCTTGGATTGTATGAATTTATTTTAGCAATCAAACCCTGTTTAACCTCTACTGCTGGTGCAGTGAGTGGCAGAAATTGAAGCTACGAATTGACCCAGCCATATGGACTTCTACTTATCAAAGGCTAATCTAACTACCACCTCTTTGGAATGCCCAACCTGCCAGACAGACCTACTCTGAGCCCCAAGTATGACACTATTCCTCAAGTATAAGCTACTTGGTGCCAAATATCACTTTTCTAGAAGAGCCAGAATTTATATTGAAACATATTCCAGGTATAGGCTTGGCTTTCCCGCCTACAGAGCCCTGACCAAGACTACTGCATGAGGGCTTACAGATTTCTCTTTCACAGGTATGGAATCTGTATAAGTTTTCTATTGCCTCACTACAAATTATCACAAACTTGGTGGATTAAAACAATATCCATTTATTATCTCACAGTTTATGTGGATCAGAAATCCAGGTACAGGTTAGCTAGATCCCCTGCTCAGAATCTTAAAAAGTAAGATGTTGGTTATATTTTTTCCTGGAGCTCAGAGTCCTCTCCAAGCTTATGTGGTCATTGGGACAATTTTGTTCCTTATAGTTGTAAGATGGAGGTCTCCGGCTGTCAGCAGGGGACGACTCTCAGCTCTGATAGGCTGCCTATCATTTCTTGCCAAATGCCTCTTAATGACAGGACATTTTGTTTTTCCAGGCCGACAGAAGACTGTTTTCTGTAGCTTCAAATCTCTCTGATTTATTCTGTCTCTAATCTCTAATCCTCTTTTTAAGAGGTTCACCTGATTAGGTAAGGCCACCCACAATAAGGGGGAGGATATACTTGCCAGTTGGAGTAACTCTGACATTGATTCCTTGGCCTGTGGAGTAAGAGGCCTCATAGAGGGGAAAGCCAAATTAAAATCTGAAAGCATCCTCTTCCCAGTAAAAACAAAAAATCTCCAGCGAAGATTAATATGCCTTTTAAGAAACAGCTCATGGTATGTCACTGAGCCTTGGTAGAGGTAGAATACTTGACCATGAAGCAACAAGTGACCAGGTATCTGAAATTTGTCCTAAAAGCTCTATTCTTTCAGACCTATCAAATTATAAATTCAGAGGAGCTTATAGGCAGTCATAAAATGAGAATGATAGATACTGGATTATACAGTGCATACATATCAAGGGATAGGAATCTTAGGGGTCATTTGAAAATTATTCTTACCACAGGAGGCCAGACAACACTGCATGCAACCAGGAGACTCATTTCATAGCAAAAGTGGTGTGGGTATGGGGGCATAACCAGGGAATCCACCTGTTGTATCACCAGTGTACTACTTAGAAATAGCTGGTCTCACAGAGGGCTGGGACATCCTTCTAACAGCAAAGATGAAGCACCAGCTTAGAGGCAATCCTTTAAAAGGATAAATTGCTATCCTTCAGGATGCAGAATATGCTTTAAGTTAGAAGCCTCTATACAGCTCTGTGTTCCCAAATAGGTCTGGAAACCAGGTGGTAGTAATAGGAGTGGCCCCATTTGACATTATTCTCGGTAATGCACAAGAGTATTTTGTGCTTCCCATTCTTGCAACTCTGGGCTCTGCAGGGTTGAATGTTTTTTCCCCAAATGTGACTCAGTCTTGCCATAGGACACGGTAAATGTTCCATTGAACTACAACCACTACCTGAGCACTTTGAACTTCTATGTCCAGGGACCATCAGACTGGTAGAAAAGGCAACATTACAGTGAGTGTAATTGACTGCAATCAGCAGGAGAAGGTAGGACTGCTTTTGCATAAATAGGTCAGAGTAATATGTACGTGGAACCCAGGTAATCCACTGGGTACCTCCAGTATTCCTTGCCTCATGAATTTTGAGTGGACTCTTGTAGTGATCCAACTTAGAAAAGGCATGATTTCCAAGGACTAATATCCCACAGGAATTTACTTCGGGTCACATATGTAGGTAATATACCAACACATGCAACGAGATAGAAGAAGGTGAGGGAAATTGAGGATAGGTAATAGGAGAGGAGGACTACCTGTTGTGGCTTTAACACCAACAGTAACAAAAAATGTCTGTTCCACTGACCTGCTTCTTTTAAGTTTCCTCTCAGGAAAAGAACCCCAAGGAAACCATGGAGGAGCTGTTCCTGGAAACTGTAGTGTACTTCAGTTCAACTACTTTCTACTTAACAAATGATGGACTGTTTGAAATAAGGCTCTGAAAGAAGACCATGAAAATAAGGATCTCATATATCCTACAGAAAACATATTAATCAATGGCTGAGGTACTCCTAGATCCACCCCCACAGTTGTACTGAGGCCATATTTCCATGCGTTGCTTCTAACCAAAGACTGAGCAAGGACGTGGTATGATGAGCAAAGCACTGGTACTATGCAGGACCATTATGACAAGATGGAGAATTCTTTTAATAGGCAATTTTAGCCCTAGGGTGCCCCATTGACCTGACTAAAGTTTTCTTAGGATATAGTGTTGCAGTCTGAAAATCTTCCTACCTAATCCTTTTTACTTCCTTCTCGCCACAGGAGTCAGTTGGAAGTTTGATGATGCTCCTTGCCTACTCTAGATTATTCCCCTTTCTTGTTCACCAAATACATCTCTTGCATGTGTAATCTTGTGTTGGCATCTGCTACTTTCCTTTTTTTTCTATTGAGGTATAAATGATGTATAACATTATATTAGCCTCAGACGTACAGAATAATGATGTGATATTAATATATATTGCAAAATGGTCACCACAATAAGTATTTAACATCTGTAACCATACATAGTTACAAACTATTTTTTCTTGTGATGAGGAGTTTAAGATTCACTTTCTTAGCAACTTTCAAACAGGCAATACAGTATTATCTTTAGTCACAATGCTGTACATTTCATCCCTATGACTTATTTATTTTATAACTGGAAGTCTGTACCTTTCAACCCTCTTCACCCATTTTATGTGGTCCCCATCCCCTGCCTCTGGCCAATATCGGTCTGTTCTCTGAATCCATGAGCTTGGTTTTTGTTTTTAAATACCACTTATAAGTGAGATTGTACAGGATTTGTCCTTCTGTTTGGTTTATTTCACTTAGTATAATGCCCTCAAGGTCCATTATATATACATATATGATATTCCATTATATATCTGTATACCATATCTTCTTTATCCACTCATTCATTGATGGACAGTGAGGTTGTTTTTATATCCTGGCTATTATAAATAATGCTGCAATAAGTATGGGGGTGCATATATCTTTTCAAATTAGTGTTTTGTTTTCTTGAAATAAATACCAAGAAGTGAGATTGCAGGATCACATGGTAGTTCTTTTTCTAATTGTTTGAGGAATGTTCATACTGTTTTCCATATTGCATGTACCAACTTACATTCCCAGACATCTGCTTCTTGACAAAGAGAACTGACAGCTCAGGCTTCCCCCAACAAAGTTTACTTGACTTTAAGAAAGAATAATAGCCAAAGATGACACCTCCTGAACAGCAGTAGTATAGCAAGAGCCTCCTGATTTCAGATGCAGCTGCTGATTGTTCCCAAAGTACACAGCACTGGGGACACATGCAGTCACTCGGACAAGGGTAGGTGAGTGATGATTAACTTAAAACAGAAACATCATCAACTATGAGACCTCTTCAGCTTAAAAAGTTTCCTAGTCAAGTAGAACCCCCAAAGGGTATGTGAGAAGCTCCTGTTCTGGTGCTGCACATCATCAATTACCATTTATAAATCAGTTACAGATTAGGCAAACAACAACAATAACAACAACAACAACAAAATAATGTTGACAATGAGGTACAGAGTGAGATCAATATATAGTAATCTAAGTAGTTCCCTTAGTGCTGGTATAAATACCTTGAGTTAGGATTAGAGGCAAGATTAGAATAAAAAGCAAGTTCCCAAGCATCTCTGAGCCCAGAGAAAAGACCTGTTCACCCCTTCTTCCCAAACTTCATGCTTAACTCTTTTCAAAAGCACTATTTATTATCTGAGATTTTCAACAACTTACAAGTTTCTGAATTCTCTAATTTGATTTATTTCTTGGTACATCTGGTTTCATAAAATTCAATAACTTTGACCCAAACGTTTGCATTCTTTAACCATGATTGCTTTCCTTTTTTTACTTTGTCACTTCATGAACTTGTTCCTAATTTGGGGGATAGTATTTCATAAGAACTCTTTTCCCATGAGAGCTATGTATCTCTTGGAGTCCCCTCCCTAGTCCACTTTGAAAGAAATGTTCTTCTGTCCTCCTGCAGAGGCATCAGCATGTGACTTCCTATCCTCACTGGGTAAAATATTTTATATTCTGGATTCTATATCTTCTGCTGCTTTGGTTTGGTATCTCATTTTGATGAAATGCATCCTAAAGAATTTCCTAAATATTTGTAAGAGGTGAAGTTTGTGAGGTCTTGAATGTCCAAAGTTGACAAACAGTTGAATGTTAACACTACGTTCCTTTTCCATCAGAAACCTACAGCGCATATTTCATTGTCTTCTAACAACCACTGGTGTTGGCAAGTATGATACTGATTCCTACCCCATCACATATTCCACCAGCATCATTGTTGTTTTACTACTCATTTTCTTTCTTTTACACATTGATTTTAATAACACAATAATTTAGATGTTTCTATAACAAAACAAAACAATTACTTGTTTTAAATGAGCATTTAAGTCAACCCACCATTTTCTCTTCAGGACATTAAGCAGATTGTTTATTTGTTTATTTAGAAGTAACTACTATATTGTCAATAATTGTGTAGACATTATCAGTTATTTACTGTACCATAGGCACAGATTTAATATAAAAGAAATGGCCAACAATTCAGGGAAAAGAAAAAAAGTTAAACTAAAATTTTCACTGATATTCTATTGAAATCACCTCCAAATACAAAGTATATATACACTTTTAATCATCCCCAAACACAAAAGTATATATATGTATACTTTTAAAGTCCTGAGTAGAAATGAAACATATCTGGTAAAGGTTGATGCATAAAACCTTCCTTCAAATAAGGCTTATCTCCAAAACACATAAGAGAATTGCTTAACCACAATTTTGACATCAATACTCTGGACAGAAAAAAGAAATTACCTACTTGCTTTAAATATGAAACAAAGATGTAGAAGAAATTAAAATTATCAGTCCAGTGTCATTCAGAAACTGATTTTTGATTAAATAAAACTCCATTTCCTGAAAATTTTAAACTTTTAGTACTCATTTTAATATTAATGATGAATACATTATGGAAATCATGTGTGAAATTTAGAACTTCGTTTTGCAGTTGTCTGATACAAACAATGCTAATTGCCTTTATATGGTAATGTTAAGCCTATATTAGATTTTGCACATTAGGGAGTTTACATAAAGATTGACCTTGAACAATTTACATTAGAGAAGCTGCCATATAGATATAACACAGACCATATGGTATGTGATAATTTTCTACTTTGTAGTCAAAGACTGTGAAAAAGGTTCTAGTACTTGAGAATGATTACATCCATATTTACATCACATCTGCTATGCATGCTTAGAAGTAATTCTACCAAATTTCCTTGAGTTTTAGGATTTTCTAAATTAGTGCACACAATTTGACCTACTGTACTTTAAGCAATCATATAGTTAGAGTAAGTAGCTTAGCTAATTGAAAAAAGAACTGAACTGGAATAAAGAGATAAAGTTTTATGTGTCAACAACATTATCCATTATTTGAAAACCTCTAAACATAACCTAGTAGATACTCAAAATATATTTGTTGAATTAATTTATGAATTTAAAATTGAATTAGTTAAGATAATTAAGTTCTGAAGATGTAATATGCAGCGTGGTGACTGTATTTAACAATATTGTATTGTATACTTGAAATATGTCACTTGCAGCAAGTCAATAAATATGATCCTTTTAAACTACAGGCTAGATTTTGATGGCCTCTGGCTGATTAGGCTTCATCAAAAGAGTGATCCCTTTAGGAATTCTTGTACAGGAAAAGAACTTAGTCAACAGTGTTCGTTTGGAAAAAGCAGTTGTAGGCCATTCACTATAACATCTTGGTTTTAGAAAATGATTAGGAGAGAATAATTTTTTAATTTCATATGTATGCTAAAAGAAGTTACATCCAGATAGACCCAAAGGGAGTAGAACTCAAAAAGTAGCTGTTGAACAAGACATACTATTTCAGCACAGGAAGTAAAGTAATCTCCAAAACAGGTAAGACATTTTCAGATATATATTCCTGCAACAAAACCCCTCAAAACTTAGCAACTTAAAATAAAAAGCTTTTCATCATCTCTTGATTGATTCTGCGGGTTGACCAGACTCAGCTGGACAGGTCTTCCACTCAGCTTTTGTGATGGGGCTGCAGCCATTTGGAAACTTTGAGGGGCATAGCTGGAATATTGGCTCAGCTGGGTCACTGGAATGCCTGGAATAGCTGGAAAAATGGTAGAGTTAGGCTTTTCTTTGTGAAGTTATTCAATTAGCCCTTCTACATGTGTTTTTCAGTTGAGTATTCCAAATGAATAGCCAGACTTCTTACACACCACCCAAAAAATGAATAAACAAAGCATATCAGGCTTTTTTTTTCAGATTTTTTATTTATTTGAGAGAAAAAGCACTAGAGAAAGAGAGAGCAAGCATTAGTGGAGGGCAGAGGGAGAGGGAAAAGCAGGCTCCCTACCCATGGAGGGCTCAGTCTCAGGACCCTGGGTTCAGGACCTGAGCCAAAGGCAGACACTTAATCATTTAGCCCACTGAGCCACCCAGGTGCCCTATATCAGGCTTTCTTAAAGCTACAGTACAAAATTGGCAGAGCAACATTTCTGCCACACTTAAAGTCTACAGATAGTCCTGATTGAATGTGGCAAATAACTACATAACAGCATTAATACAGAAGATATGATTTATTGAGAGATCACCTTTGGAGACTATAATCCTCCCTCTGATCCCTAATGATTCACATTCCTTTTATATGCCAAGTACACCCCACCCAAGTTCCCTTCCTTTATGCCATCAGATTTAGAAGCTCATCATCTGAATCAAACCCAGTTGTAGATGAGGTTTCCTTACTGTGATACCTTTTTAGCTGAAGATCTATGACCTAAAAAGACAAGTCATCTGTGCCATCTCCCCAAATATACACATAGCACGTACAATGGTGAGATAACATAGAGACCAGAACTACAATAGACACTTATATTTAAAAGGGGCAGGGGGTGTAGAAAACTATACCAGTGACTTATCCATTGTAACTCTAAAGTCACCGACGTGCATGCAAAAAATTCCACCATTCAGGAGGTAAGGAATCTGTATAGATTATGCCCCAGTTCTTTGGCTAATGGCTTCACTCTGAGTCACCCTTCATTTTCCATAAGGAATGACCCAACTTTGGAGCTAAATAGCTCTCTGTTTGCTTCTTACACAAAACTTAATGCTTAATACAAAACTATGTATTGATCTCTCACAAACTCCATGGCTTAATGAACTAAATTGGGCAGTTTTTGTATTCCTCATGATATCATCTGGAACTACAATTATCTGGGGGCTTACAAATCAAAGACATCCAAGATGATGGCTCACTCATATATCTGACATCTTGTCAGGAATAGCAGCTGTAAGCCAGAATCCCTCTCTCTTTCACTGTTATCCTAAGACTCATTCTCCCTCTCTCTCTCTCTCTCTTTCTCTCTCTGTGTGGTTTTCAATGTTTTCTTTCCACATCATCTCTCTAGCAGGGTAACTGGACTTCTGACATGGTGGCTTAGTATTCCAAGTGTGCCAAAGAAATTCTCAAAACTTCTTATGGCTTAGTCCCCAAACTTGTACAATGCCACTTTCACCACATTCTATTGGTTTATAAAAGTTACAGAAACAGAGCCAATTCAAGGTGGAAAGGGACTGCATAAGGGCACGAATCCTGAGATATATGCTTCATTAGAAAACTAGCTACCACAGACGTCCTCAGGTGCTCTCACATCAAAGTTTCAATGACTTAGACTCTGGCCCAATAGACCATCATTTCAGTGCAGTAAGCCTACCAGCTTCAATCACCCTTTTTTTTCTTTAATATTTTATTTATTTATTTGACAGAGACAGAGACAACGAGAGCAGGAACACAAGCAGGGGGAGTGGGAGAGGGAGAAGTAGGCTTCCTGCCCAGCAGGGCGCCTGATGCGGGGCTCGATCCCAGAACCCTGGGATCATGACCTGAGCCGAAGGCAGACGCTTAACGACTGAGCCACCCAGGCACCCTTCAATCACCCATTTTTTTAAATGAGCATCCTTGATAGGCTCTTGCTAATTTTTCTTTCCACAGTAAAGATAATACCTATTGTTGTATCATCTGATTCTCTCATTCTCCTGTTTTTGCTCAATTCCCATGATTACTTTTGTGATTCTTGAATCTATTTTTTCACATTTATGTCTCCAACTATCTTCTTCAGGGATTCTAAATCTGAGGTCCATAGTATCAAGAGTCCTCATGTTTAGACTTCAGTATAATCAAGAACAAAATAAAATCATAAAAATGTGTATGTCTGCATATAAGTTTTATAAGAGCTTCTCTAATATTCACAGATGACCTAGAATAATAGTGTCTGTCTTATTGCAGGAAATCAATGAACAATTATTAGATTAATTAATGCATAAATGACTATGTGTGTATGCATGCACCCATATTTTTAGGCAGTGAGTCTAAAAATTTTAACAGGTTTTTAAAAGGGCCTCTAACCTAAATTACTGCTGTTGAAGATCTCTGTCTCCATATATTATATATTGTCTTAGTTTATGTTCTCTCAGATAGGTTTTGAGACAAGGATTCAAGTATAGGCAACCAGGTATCACTCACAGGAGTGTAGGAAACAGAGAAAGTGAAGGAAAGTAGTCAATAAAGGGTATGTTATCAAGTCAGTTGTGGGTAACCAATGAATAATCTTGCCGGGACTCTGGGAGTGAGTAGTGTAAATAGAATTACCTCACTTCAGAGTTATCTGAAGACTTTACATACCAGCTCTTCTCAGTCATTGTTTGATGGCTGCTTCAAAGGCAGGGCCATAATTAAGTTTCTGGTTATTCCAGCCTGCTAAGTATGAAGGTAGAGCAGCTCCAGTCTCACTAGAAATCCCTCAGGTACTTTTAAGAGTTCCCCATGCACTGCAATGTGCAAGAACTCAGGGACAGAACATCAATAACTTCTGCTCCACAGACCAACACCAAACCAAAGTTCCAGAAACATTGTCCACAACTCATCACTCTTTGCCTTAAGAATTTACAATAATTTACTGTTAAGAGTCATCTAGCTGATTCTAAGCTTTTCACAATTAGGTTCCAACTAAAAAAAAATTAATATTTCCCATTAATTGTGACCTCATTCTTGAAGCTCGCCTTCTTCCTGTCATTATTGGTCATTTACTACACATTCCTATTGAATTAATCAGAACTCTATAGTTAAATATAATTTTTATAAATAGGTTGAAATTATTTTACCATTGTTCTTTTTCCTCCTAAGCTAATTTTTAAGCCAAAGACTGTGTCTTATATTTTAATTGTTTGTCCCGTAAGGCCTCACATCTGTAGAAACCATTTTACTCTTTTAAAAAAGCTTTCAGGAACTTTCCATTGCCTTTAGAAAAGAGTATTATCTAAATTCCTGAACCTGATACATAGGTATTTTCTGATCCAGTCCTTATCTATATATGTTACATTCCTCAAGAATGTCATTCCATTTTCACTGTTATATTTTTGTACAAGCTTTTTCCAATATGCAGAAATAACATTGTCAATTTTTTTCACTTGGTCACTTCCTGGTCATGATATTGCATAAAGGTCATATGTTCAAGAAAATATTTCCTATCTTTTAGGACAATTTATAGTTTGTCTTAACTCTTGCACTTCGAGCAGTGCTCTTTGTATCTTCATTAGTACTTAAATGGTATTATATTCCTTTTTTAACTATATAGCTCCCTAATAAAAGTTACTTTTTTGAGAGTAAGGGATAATTTATTCATCGACAGGAGTGGAACCATGTAGAAGTCAAGCTTGTTAGCGTAGGACTCATGGAAGATATATGAAGTCATACCCCATTTTTACCATGTTCAATACATGTGTCTTTGGGCATGTTACTGAGCCTCTTTAAGCTTAATTCTTTGGTAAAATGGTCACATTAACACCTCATATACCATAGCATTGCTATGAGAAATGAAAGAGTTAATAAATGTGAAGTGATTAGCAGAATGCCTGAAAGATAGTGGTATTAAATTTTAACAATTATTAATAGTACTAAGGGTAGTAGATGCAATGGTAGTAGTCGTGTTAGCATTAATAAAAGGGATGGTTTTTAAAAATCTAATAGAGCACCCCTAAAAGTACTAGCTGAATAAATAAAATAATGAAAGAGTTAAATGTGAGCAGCAGTAAATCACACTACTGCTACATTTCAGCTATAACAAAGTACCTCAACCAAGAAAAAGGAACAGATACTATTCCTTTTGATAGTGTCTCTCTCCTGTGGTGCCGTAGGTGATGAGTTTGCTCCACAGAATCACAAGTAGGAGTATGTAAGTGGCACTGGGACTCTTTGCTTGTGTGAGTTGGGTGGATTGGCAAGGTCATCTTCTCCCCATGCAGCAATAAGTCTATGCTTCCTGGTTTCTCTAACCTGTTATATTCCTTACTCCATGCAGGGAACTAAGACAACTAAAGAGTGGAAGTCTTTCCATGAGGAACAAGGACTATGGTGGAAAGCTGCCACTAAGGTCAGAAACTGATGCAGGATTTTGGTTTATTATCTTTGTACTACTTATATGTTCTTTTACTAACAGCATGGAGGGAAAGTAGCTTATCTGAATCCTTATTATCACTTTCTAATCTGACCTGACCACTTCAAATGTTTATGCCACCTTTTGGTAGTTGTCCAATAAATACAAAAAATAAATTACTGAGAGAGACGTTCTTTAAAAATATGTAGGAAATATAAATCAGAATTCTTACCTACATTTAGCAGGGGGGCTACTTAATTGAAATTGACTAAATATTCTATACAGTTTCTTCACAAAGGATGGTAATAAGATGAAATCTTATTAATAAGATGAAATTTGAAACTCTTTTCCTTGAACCAATACAATTCTAATCAATTATTTATATTTAAAATGTCAAAAACCTTGGGAAGAATGATGCTTTTATTTATTAACTCTCCCATAAAGCCCTGTGTGGATAAAAGTGTGTGATTGATAGATAGAAAGTGTTGGGTTGCAGAGGGTAATTTGAGAGTACGGAAGTTTTAGAAAATGCAAACAATGTTAGGATTGAAAGAATGAGGAAATGGTGCCATCAAGCTAGAAATACATCAAATGGTTTATTATTTGGCATAGAACTTTTTGTGTACCATTTACCATATGAAACAAATGACTTGACCAGTAATGAAATCTGTACATGTCAAGTGGAGGACTGGACCTGGGAGACTATATAAAAGAGTAGTTCACAAATAGTTTCATCTTATTATCCCCTATGAGATATAGGATTCTTTCACAATGAAGATTCAATTCTTCTCTTTCATTGGGAGCAAAATCTATACATTGGCACTCCTCTCTTTAACATTTGCTCATATAAGAATTATTTAGTGAAAGCCAAAGTGAGCTGAGGGTAAGGCTTCAACTTCCAAATTTTTCCTCTGTTCCCTGACTCCAATTGTTGAGCTTTCCCTTCAACTGTGCATTGCACTCATCCAAATGATTGTAAAGTTTGTGTTGAAGGTATGCTTGGATGAACGTAGGCTTTATTTCCCTTAGTATAGCCCCAGCCTTCAATGCCACCCAGAAGCTTCTACCTAGGCTAAATTCTGCGGCTCAGCAACTAAGTGGTACAAGCCACAGGGAGTGCATAATACCAATTTTCCACAGCCTGCACTGCCTACCCATTTGCTTAAAATTGCAATTCAAAGATGTTGACTTTACTCTATAAAGCTCTTAATAGTTTGGGCTCTGGCTCCCTCAGAAATCCCTTTTCTCCCTCTGCCATATAATGACAATTGAAGCCAGGCAGTATACTCCTGATGAGAGTTCCCAAATTTAAGGCATATGGAGCTTTATTTAAAATGGGAAGAACACTTCACAGGGTCATCGCTTTCTTCGGAATCCTTGTGCTGCAATAGCTTAACACGGTCGCATTATGTTGACCTTCCGGGCATCTCTTTCTTATGACTTTTAATTAAAATAGTTACATGTAACAATGTTATTTTCTAATATTTCTGGAAAGTCCTACTTATTTAATATTTTCATTTTTGTTGTAATTTTGTATTTTTATTTTCTATGTTGTGATTGTGGACAAGTTTGATAAAGGGTACAATTTAAATATATTACTTAAATCCATTATCTTTAAAGTCTTTCTAAAATCAACATAATGGCAAGAATCAACCACGTGTAAAGAATTTTTTAGGACCTTTCTTGGGGGGGTAGTAATTGCAGTTGTGTTTTAGAGAAATGTTATGACTAAAATGCAAAGAGAGTCATCAAAACATATCACTGAGGGCTGAATAAATTGTGAAATCTTTTGATCTATGCCAAGAGACTATATAAACATATTTTTTGGTCCTTCTGTGAATTAAAATACAATGTCTTTTAATTAGAATATAATTGTTTGAACAAAACTAATATAATTTAATGGTGACACAGTCTACTTTTTGTTATACATATATACTACATTTCAATATATTAATAATCGATATTAAATTTAACTGGAGATAGCTTTTCAGATTCAAAGCTAGCAACTAAAATATCCTAAGAGCAAAAACCAATAATCATATAAGCATAAATTACTCTTAAGCTGCATTGATTTTTTTTATATTTATACTCCAGTTTACATGCAATGAAGTTACCAAAACTCTTATTACTTTATATTTAATTTTAAAATATGCATTATATGCTTTCTTAGGCACTTTAAAACTAAATATGCTCTTTTGGGATAGTAGATTTTAACTTTTATTGAAAAGTACTGGTATTTAGATTCAAAAATCAAGTGTATGAAACCAATATTAAAATACATAATTTTTAGATGGTCCAAAATAATTAATATCCTGGATGGTACAACAGGGAAAGTCCTCCAACTAATTTAAGGACATTGAGGAAATACTGAAATTTCCTTATGTTTGAGGAAATCTAAGAAGAATCCATGTAGCTATGCCGAGGCTATGCATTTGCTGGTTCATCATCTTAATATTTCCTTATACCTAAATGTTACCATATTCTGTCATGTTTGTTCTTGGAAATTCACTTAGTTTTGTCTTTACCTATACGTTTCTACCAACTATCCTGGTCCATAGCTTCACCACTTTCTTTCAGAAACGGTGTATCTTCCCCTATACCTCCACCATCCTTTATCTTGCTCCTCTCACCTCTGCCATACTGGATTCCACTCTCAAGTCATTCTGATCATACCATTGTTGTCAAGCAATTTCCTTGTTCAACAATCTAGTAAGATTCCAATATCCCTGTACTCTCTATCACATTAGGGCTTAAATCTTCTACCTGTTTCTCAGGATTCCCAAATCTCCTTGATGATCTGTCTTTGAGTGACTTCTAATTATCAGGATGCAGTTTGATATTATTTCTATTAGTCCTGGCTACTCTGACCATTTCTTTCTTTGAACACTTATCTCGGTTTGAATCACACTGTTAAAAGAAATTATTCTCTTATATATCTAATAATTGTCTCCTAATAATCTGACATATTGAATATATTTTATATCTAATATAAGCTGTGATTATCCCCCAACTTAATAAAAATATGAGGACATGGGCCACATCTTATTTAATTCAATCTTGCAGACAAAATCTACTCACCACCACAAAATAAGCCATAGACGCATACGGAAGAGAGATATTTTTGTATGACTGAGCACATCAGTAAAGATATCCTGGGATTAGTAACATTAGAAATCAATCTTAAAATGTAGATACGATGTCTGTAGGTGAAAAACTGAGAACTCATTTCCAGAAGTCACAATTTGAGTCTTTTCCAAATATGGGGTGTGGTGGGGGAACAAAAGAACACGATGTGAAAAACTTCTGTACGATTGTGCAGTTCAGGGGCAGCTGCACGGGTGTAAGTGCTGTGCCTTTAGAAAGGCCCATGGCTTGGTTTAATGCTCTGCTCCATTGCCATCCTGAAATCTGTAATAATATTTTAACGCAGGACCTGACATTTTTCTATGGGACTGGGCCCAGCAAATGGTGTAACTGGCCCTGGAATTAAAGCAGTTCTTCCCTAAGTTGGACTGCTCCCAGGAATGAAGGGCTCAAAACAAGTATTTTTAAATGGGAGACTTTGTGTAAATTGAGGAACACATGCATAACAAAACCAATTGGTCCATGGTAGACATGGAAATTTATCAATGACTTAGAATAAAATAGTACTTTCATCTCTCTTAATCTTACTGTCTAATTAGTGCATGGGCCCATGTCCCTCCTCATATTATTCAGATCCAAAAATCATCTCTTCTTTTTCCTTATTATTAAGTTCAGTGTTCCTAAATAATTTCCTATTTCCTACCATAAAACAAAGTAGCAAATTATTAATCATATTGCCATTTTTTTTGAATCTTTATCGAAGCAATATAAATTTTCTTGCCAATGCAGTTCCCTAATGCCATTTTTGATACTTTTAGTGATACTCGTGACACTGCGTGCTCCGTCATACAGTGAATACTTGCTTTCAGTGACTCTCTCAAAGGTTGTTAGCAAGTCTTTTCAAAAATATGCTAAAAAATATGAAAGATGATTCATTTTCTCTTTATGTTAAATTTACTAATGGAATTTTATAGCATAAAGGTAAAACAACACATCTTCCAATCATGTCTTCTCCTGAACTCATTAGGCTATATCCTCCGCACTCCTAGAATGTGGCCTCCAGCAGAAAGTTCAGAGGAATGGCCTTCATGAGAGGGAGAAGAACAACTCCATTCCAGTGGATGACCTCTCTTGACTCTGATGAATTTACCTCCTCTGTTTTAAACCCGTGTCAATGGGTATTCCTTGCACAAATGGGAACACAGTCACCTTAAAGGACTATCTGACATGTGCCTGGAGCCTGTTAAGGGGGGAGGGATCACCATGGAGGGGCAGGAGCACAGGATGCACAAGGTATAGGATACCGGCCACCACCCATGCAATCCTTGGGAGCTGTACCAGAGGTGACACCAGGGTTGAAACATGGACAGGTTAGAGCCCATACAGAGACTCACACATGTGGCTCAAGTCAAGGGTTAGTGGTTAAGCTTTGATAGCCCATCATTCTTAGTCTAACACATAATATCATACCACTTGGGCTAATTACAGTGATTCTAGGACCAGGCTTCCTGACTGGAGCAGAGACAATCCCAGAGCATCCCAAAGGGAAGAAACAGGGCAAAGAGCCCACTCAGGTCCCACTCTGGGCTAAGTGAATTCCACCAAAATGGCACTGGTAGCCTGACCAGTCCAGCTTACCTGAGGGAAACTTCAAAAATATAAAGGAGGAATTCCAGAGTTCAAGACCTGGGTCAGAGGAGATGTTTGCCCAAGCTAAGTGGGGCACTGTCCCAAGTAATTATACAAAGACCTGAGCATATCTGATTCTTGAGATATATCTCTGATATTTACTTTTAAAAGATATATCACAGAATATCACTTTCAGCGATTTTGATTTATAGATATGGGTAGATTCTGGCTTCTTTCCATTAAAAAATTTTCCAGGTGATTCTTCAAATTTTCTGGAGCTTGGGAATCATTATATTAGAATGATACTAAGTTATTTCTGAACAGTCCTTTTCCGTCTCCAATGAAAACACTTACATGATGCTCAAGGAAGAGACATAGATCATATGAAATGTATAAATCTCAAAGTAGGTGTGATGTTACCTCCACCAGAAAGCTTCACATGATCCCTATGACTGAACTGAATGTTCTTATATGTTCTCAGAAGACATTTTGATAACCTGGCATATTAGTTTCCTAGGGCTGCTGTAACCAAGTACCACATGGCACCTGGGTGGGTCAGTCAGTTAACGTCTGCCTTCAGCTCAGGTCACGATCCTGGGGTCCTGGGACCGAGTCCCGTGTTGGGCTCCCTGCTCCTTGGGAAGTCTGCTTCTCCCTATGCCTCTCTTTCTCTTTCATGAATAAATAAATAAAATCTTAAAAAAAACACACACAAAAAGTACCACAAACCTGGAGACATAAAACAATAGAAATTTATTCTCTCACAGTTCTTGAGGCCAGAATTCTGAAATCAAGGTGTCAGCATGACTCCTAGAGTATCTGGAGGAAATTCAATTCCTTGTTTTCTTCCAGCTTCTGGTGGCTCTTGTCATTCCTTGGTTTGTGGGTCACATCATTCCATTCTCTGCTTCTATCTCATGGCCATCTCTTCTTTAGTCTGTCAGATGTCCTTCTGCCCATTCTTATGAGGACACTTATTATTGGATTTAGAGGTCACCTTAATAATCCAGGATAAGCTTCAGTTCTCAAAATCTGTAGTTTGATCACTTCTTTTACTATATAAGCTAATATTTTTCACCACAGAAGGCAATAGTCACAGTTTCTGGAAATTAGGATATGGATTAATCTTTTTTTGGGTTTTCCATTCAGCTGATGACACTTGATTATATGCAATCATATCTGCTGTTATCTACACATAACTTAATGGAATATACGATGAATAGTAAGCATGCACATGCACACGCACACACACAGACACACACACCCGCACCAGTTTTTGAATAAACAAATAAATGGTAGATTCCATAAAGGTTCTTAGCTCATTAAATTCACAAGCTTATGTTGCCATAATGTGCATATATGTGCAACCATATTTTTCTAAATGTTTCTACTATTAGTATAGTTTAAAATGGACATTTTAGTCCCTATAATTTTAGACAATATTAAAGTTATTACCACAAAATTTTACTATTTAAACTGTGGATTGCTTGGCCAATATGATTTTAACATTGTGCTCTCATAATGCTAACTCTTATGTTTAATTTAGTTGAAAAGATATAATCAATTAAAATAAGCTTAGCCAGACAATTCATTTTGAGTTTCATAAATTACATATGGACAGAAAACAAGACTTTAGGATTTCATATAGCAAAACAGAAACCCTCCAAGCTGCTTTATTGCCCTTGGGAATGGGGATTAATATATTTATGTTTCCTGGTGGACCAAACAATGAATAGCATATTCATCTTTGAGGAATAAATGTATTGAGAACCTTCCATTGCAAGGCAATGAACTTTGCCCTAAGGATAAAGAGATGAGTATCAAACAACCATTGATATGTAAGAATTTAGGATTTACATAGTTACACCTCGACACTGTTTCATAATTCAAGAATTGGTAAAATGATTTTAAAAAATTTTAAATGATTAAAATTTAACATAGAGGACGATGTTTTCATGAAAGCACAGTTGTGAATGACTTCTTTCTTTTTTTTTTTCAAATTTTAATTTAAATTCTAGTTGCTTAACATACAGTGCAATGTTAGTTTCAGGAGTAGGATTCAGTGATATCAGTTACATACAACACCCAGTGCTCATCGTATCAAGTGCCCTTGACTTCTATTTCATCTTGCTTAATCTATAAGGATTTAAATACTTATATTTAGGCTCCCTGTACAGAAGTTCAGGTAAAAAACTCACTTTTCATAAATAATAATCTCAATGTCAATGCTCAAAGATGTTAAGAGTATCTTCCTATTCATAAAACTGGTAAATGACAGAGTTAGGACTAGAATCTGACTCGACTTACTATCTGAGCCTCAGACTAGTACAAATTCTCAGGATATAAAACTGTAATACAGAAAGATGTTTAATTTTTTTCTTTCCTGTGATTTATATTAAGATCAAAACCAAGGAAAGACGTACCTTGAATACATATTCCAAAAAGTGTGTAGGTCTGCATTATCATGTGATATTTTTCTATTTGCTAATTTATTTGTATGCAACTCTTTTTTTTGTATATACAATATTTTTTATATGTTAATGTTGTATTTTAGGTTTTATAGGTTTCCAAAGGCAATGGAACTACTATTTTCTTTTCTTTTTTTTTTTTTTGGTTCCTGAGACATATGATGGTACTAAGGTAATTCAGAATTTTTGTAAATCACAGTTAACAAAAATGGTAACTTCTAAATGTAAAAAGGATATTAAACATGTTAGGAATTATGGTAAGTTTATTTACTACAATAATTTTGTGATTAGCTGGAAAAGCTTTAGGTACAATAAAAGCAAAATTCATATGTAAAATAAAATTAATCTACTCAATGAAAAGGTATATTACTTCTGAAAGAAAAAATTTCACTTAGAAATTTTGTTTAGTAAGTTCATATTTTGAATAATTCTATTTTTAAAAATCTTACACCTTTAAACTCTGTAGTAAAACTAAATTTAATTGTGTTCTTAACTAAAATTCTGACGTAGGCATATAAAAGATCTGAGTAAGCATTTTAAGTAATCATCTTATTACTTGACAAATTCACCAATATGTTGTACAAAATAAAATCTTACAACAGCTTACTGTAAAAATAAAACTTGGACATACTAGAGGAATCTAACACCTAGCATATGTGTAATACAAATTCGAAGTAAGAATAATTATTGTATTCTATTTCTCTGGCTAACCAAAGATTGCATAAATTAAATGTGTAATTTCCTATTTGCCAGCAGGGCTGGCTACATTACCTTGAAGATCAAATGAAATGCAGGGCCCCTTGCTCAAAAATTATTAGGATTTCAAGCAACAGAATAGAGCATTTAAACCAAGCCTGGAACCCCTCTAAGCCCAAAGCACAGCAGATTTCTCAGGCCACATGCTCATAATCATGAAACTGGCCCCATTACTGAGTGTTACAGTGTCATTTAGCAAATGGGCTACATATGGTATTCCAGCATCTGTATCTGATCATCAACCATTCTTTGTCTCTCCTTTTCTGGAGATTAATATTTCACCCTTTAACAGTGGCCCATTCTCATTACAATAGAATTTTTCTTGTAAATATATTCTAGATCCTAGACATTCTTAGTAAATAATATACTGATATTACTGTGGTTCCAAGTCTATAATCACTGAACATATCTTATCCTGGGAAAATATGACTTTCCTGCCTACTATTGCAGGTTCCTTTTTATATTAAATCCTCTATCTGAATATTTATTGAGTTCCCACCATGACCTAGGCTCAAGGTTCATGGTGAATAAAACAGACAAAAGTCCTGCCCTCAAGGATTGTATTCTAGTGAGGAACACAGGCCTGAGGCAAAAAACTACATAATATCTGGAAGTAAGCCCCTTGCAAAAATTGAAGGAGATTAAGAATAGACAAGGATCATTGGCATATTTATTAAGGAATATTTATTAATTTCTAATATAAAAGATACGAAAGCCCCTTTCATTGTTGATGCATTTCTATCAGCTTGTAAGGAAGAAAAAGTTGATGCAGAAGAAAGAGGGTATCCATTCAAGGACAGATTTCTTAAGCAGGTGAGAGAAAAGAATACCATGCATAAATGAAATGTTTGACCTTAGTAGCTAGTACAGAGTCATCATTTTAACTGGAAATAAAGCAGAAAATAAGGACACAGGATCAAATAGATGAATAGATTCTGAGGGTAAAGATGAAATAACTCACTTCTGTTTTCTTTGTTTCTGTGAATTCAGAATTTAGGTCACCAGTCAAAAAAATCTTAATTTTGTGTGTGTGCGCATGTGTGTGTGTGATGGATCTTTTAGTGCTCTGGTACACCCCTTCTCACAAATTCATAAAATAAAATACGTAAGATTACAAGAAAACCAGTTATACTGAAAAATTACTGAATAGTTTCCAAAATGTTAATAGGGACTAATTTTACATAATAATGAATGCATTAATGTGTATTAAATTACAGGGCTGAGCAGATTTTAAAGCTAAATTACTTAGAAGTAGTGATAAAAATATACATAATTCAAAATGTCTGCTGTAACAACTATAATGTGACATTAAATATATGCATTTTCTATTGATGACAAAGTCACAGACTTTGTTAAAACAACAATGGTTTGTTGTCTATATTTACAGTTAAATGGAAAGTTAAGTTTTAGTTAGATATTAGTCAACATTTTCTATTTTATTTTCTCAGTCAAGTTTATGAAAACCTGAATTTCCTCCAAAGACCCCAGAAGCCTTATGAATGCCAGATTTAAAAACCTCTGCAGTATAAAGAAGGAGAGGGGTACAGAAATGTTTAGGAAGAACAACAAAAAAAAAAAGATGTAAAACTTCTATTTTTAAAATTGAGAGATGAAATTGACTGGGCAAATATATCCAGTGTGAACTGTTTGGGAATTACATGAAACATGTTATATAAAGTTCAGGAACTCACTGCAGGATGTACTCTACTCCATCCAGGTTTAGCTGTTTGTGTGAACAGTGGATAGGTGAAGCGCTAAGTTTGAGAACGGTGCAATTTTACAGTCTAGTGTGGCAGAGGGTGTCAGAAGAGAGATGAGAATTATTAATGATGCACCATGGAATCAAATCTAGGTAAGGAAGAAATTGAGGATTTAGGGATTACGGGCAAAAAAAAAAAACTGCTAGTATCAACTGGCTGGAGCTCCCCATAGGATGAAGAATTACTGCAGTGTAGTTTCTAGAATAAGTTACCTGAAAAGATCAGAGATGGAGAGAGTCTGGGGTGCTTGAATTTGAGATTTGGGGAGATTTTATATATATATATATATATATATATATATATATATATATATATATTTTTTTTTTTGTTTTTTTGTTTTTCTCCCTAGGCAAAGAACTTTATTAACCTTGTTTCAAACTTTATTCCCAGGTTTCTTCAGCTTAGTTAGCTGCAAAAAATGAATTGTGTATAAGCAGAAACTGAAAAGAGCTGCTGTGTCCAAGGGGCTTGGGCTTAAAAAATATTAGAGATCTAGATTTTTATCAGATCCATGAACAAAATTTTAAAAAGCAGTCATAATATAAAATAGCAGCTCCCAGTAAATTCTTCAAGTTTTATCTTCTTCAGAAGTTGACTCAATTCAGTTTGCTCCATTCTTGGAACCTTCATCAGAATTCTCCACAAGATCTGGGACTTCATCATCATCACCCTCTCTGGTAGCAGGTGGTGCTTTTCCACCCACAGATTGTTTGGGCAGAGCTTCAGCTAGTCTTCTTAAACTAGTCAGACTGCACCGAGTTGGGTTAAGATCCTGGGTAGCATTTCTGTCAGCTGCTTTGTTTCAGCGTGGCCTGTAATGGTGAAGGTGTCGCGGCCAGCGACGCCTGAGCTTTGGGGTTGTTAGAATGGATCACTGTTCCTTGGTTTGTGAACCTATTCATTTCTTCAATACCCAAGATATTGTTCACCCCTGACTTCTTTAAGGAGAACTGAAGCTTTTTATTATCGGCTGTAGCCCTTCTACGAATCACCTTCTTTCGGCGAGCAGTTCCTTTCCCACCAAGGCGCACTTGTGCTTGCAGTTTGGCGAGTTTCTCCTGGTTTGTGATAGTTTCTTTCAGGAGCGGAAATGGGACCGCGCGGGAGAACAGGGTTGGCGCTCAGAAGATCTCGGGCGGACCAGCTGAGATTAGGTGCACACACGCGGGGACGCAAGATGGTAGCTAGAGCGGGTGAGATTGTATAATTTTTAAAAAAATTCACTAACATTTGCTGGATTCAGAAACATACTTGATATTATTCATACTTTTTAAATATCAACATTATTAATTTGATAAATTAATTTCTTTACAATGGTTTAAATATTAACAGTTTCTCCAAATAGTTTCAGTATTTACCCAGAGTTTAGGAAATCTTATGGATTTAACTAATCACATTCCCACAAATATTTAGAGTGATGGAAAATTTAAGTAATTGCTTCTAAAATTCAAAATCACAATTCATATGTGTATATATCAGGTTTTTATGCGCTCAATACACAAAGTATACACAATTGTATAAATTTTTAAAAAGTACAAACAGGGGGTCCTGGGTGGCTCAGTCGTAAAGTGTAAAGTGTCTGCCTTCGGCTCAGGTCATGATCCCCGAGTTCTGGGATCCAGCCCCGCATCGGGCTCCCTGCTCAATGGGAAGCCTGCTTCTCCCTCTCTCACTCCCCCTGCTTGTGTTCCCTCTCTCGCTGTCTCTCTCTCTGTCAAATAAATAAATAGAATCTTAGGGGAAAAAAAGTACAAACATAGTAAAATGGATGGCATGTTCTTATTACACATGTTTACATTTCTTCATTACTCTTTTTTATTCTTTATTTTTACACTTGTCAGGGCTACCTTTTCAATTTAAAGGATATTTACCAGATAAAAATTTTGCATTTTGATAAGATTTGAATCTTCAAACCAAACCTAAAAGCAAAAGGGAGACAGGAAGAAAGGAAGGAAGGGTGGGAGGAAGGAAGTAAGAGAAAGAGAGATAATGGACAGAGGGAGGGAAGGGAGGAATGGAGGGAGGAAGGGAGGAAAAAAAGGAAGAAAAATAGTCTCATATTGGCTGAGGTATCAGGATCTGGGTTTTTGTCAGTTGTTTCTTGGTTGGGTCATAATATCTATTTTTGCTACTGAAGATAATTTAAAGTAGAATTTAGTTTCCTTTTATAATAAAGTTTTATTTGTTTTATCACTGGTGTTTTAAGTTCTTTACTTTCATATAGATTTTATTTTTTTTAGTCTTGGTAGATTTCCCAGAAAGGATGTTTTCTCTGAATTTTATGAGACCAGAAGTATCTAACCTATTGTTCTGTCGTTGTTATATATTGACTTACTTATATTGTTATATTGTTATAATTGGAAACTTACGTATATCTTAGCAATATCTCTCTAAAATTAGTCCAGTCATCTAGAAATTTTATTTCAAGGGATAATGACTGCACTGCTAACTCTTCCCTTTGGGTTTTATAACTAATACATCATCTTGGAGCACTTAAGTTACAGCTGCTATTTACCTCTATCTTTGATTCCCTAATAGTTGTTTTTCTTACTCTTTCTTATTAGCACATACATAAATAAATGCATACATATATATTTAAAATATACTCAATATATTTCACACATACATATATGTATGCATATACACTCATTTATATTCTCACATACATATATCCTCACTTATACTCAATGAAAAAACAAAGTCTTTATAAATACGTATTTTATTGAAATTAAAAATAAATTCAACACATGTTATTATCTTCATAATTCTGTTATTTCAGCTGCATTCTGACCACCTCATGGCAACTTGTTTATGTTGGCATCACTATTAAATCATGGTCTTTGATAGGCTCAACGTGTCAGAATTAAACATGGGTATATTTCTCTTTCCCTTGAAGATAAAATTATCAAAACTTGAGGAGTATGATTTTCTTCAATCTGAATCTTTTCTGCTTTAGCCTTAAACTCCTGATAATTTTGAAAACCTGCACTTTCCAGAAAAAAAAAAGGTATTTTAAAACTGTCCAAAGACATTTAATTAACTATTCTCCAACTTTTCCTTTTTTTTTGTTAAAAATGAATTACATTTAAGACACTACCAGTTTGTTGTTCTAGATATTAGTCCCTTGTTAATTATATTCATTACAATAATCTTTTCCTATTAAATTCTTAGTATTTTAATTTTCTATAATGTTTTTCTTTGAACAAAATGTCTGAATTCATCAGGGTTTTTGTTTGCTGACCACTTTCTTTGTTTGCATTATGACTTTGATGGATTGGATCACAAAGATATTCTCTTAAACTCATTTCTATCAATTTTATAATTTTATCTTTCATAACTCCACGATTAAACTTCTGGGTTTTCTCTGTCAGTTTCTGATAGTTTTTGTGCCTATCTCACTATCTTTTTTTCTCTCACTGTTCCTGACATTGTTCTCACTGATTTTTCCTTATGTACATTAGGTTTCAGCAAGCTCTAGCCTGTGGGTCAAATCTGGCCAAAGGCCTATTGTAAACAGAATTTTATGGCAACAAAACCACACTCATTTGCTGCTGTATTGCTTATGACAACTTTCATGCTGTTATGACAGTTAACTGTTTAGGACAAAGTTGTATACTCCAGAAAGTTTTAAATATTTATTATCTGGTCCTTTACAGAAACAAGCTTGCCAAACTATTTTCTAGAGGAATTCCTGTAAATCAACAAGAGAAGACAAGAATACCCATTAGACATATTTGGGTTGTTGTAGGAGTTAGGGGGTAGTAAGGAAAGAAAGGTAAATGGAAAGAAGGGAAGGAAAGAAGGAAGATGGAAAAAAGAAAATAGTACTGATATTTTTGAGTCATGGAAATTTTATTATGTTATTTTATTTATTTTTATTTATTTTGCTATTTATTTTTAATTGAGGTATAACCAACATACAATGTTATATTAGTTTCAGGTGTGCAACATAATGATTTGACACTTATATACATTACGGAATGCTCACCACGGTTATTTTAGTAGCCAACAATCAATAATCAAACAATTCCATACAATTGCACCTAATATCCTTTCCAAAATCTATACGTTTCAAATCCACTTATTCAAAATTCTTAATCACCATTATGTTTTCTCAACTTTACAGTGAATAAATACTTTTTTAAATTTATTGGGTTTCACTTGAGTGCAATAGCTTAAAATTCCCTGACCTCACACAGCATCAATCTATTGCCACCTCAATGGGGGTGGGGAATAATTTGAATATCCCCCATACTATAAAAATCAATCTAACCCTTCACTCAGCAATGTATCTTCATGAAGTTTAAAGTATTTTTTCCAAAACATATAGATTTATATAAATTTAAATGTTATATAAGGAAAAAAGTTTTGATTAAAATTGTATGTACTGTGTTTGCTTTCTTATTATTTGAATTTGCTGTGAATGTAATGGAAATAGCCAGGCATTGAAACCATGACCTATTTGGGCCTTATCTAGATTTTCATTTTCTGTACTTAGAAGCATTGCAAATTTTCTGAAGATGTCATACAACATAAGGGATGTGAACTAAATATGTTTTATACTCTGAGAAGGTAAGATTTTCCACAACTCGGATTCATTTCAGGCTTCTGAAAGGCACTTTGAACTAAATGAAGCTCAGTCAATGTGTTGCACATGATTAAGAGGATAAGCAGAGTCATTAACTAAGCTGACTAATGGGCTACAGAGCTTTAAAACTCCCAAATGCCATCATGATGAAAGGAAGGCATTTACTTATTAATTTTCCTGCATAGATCTTATTTTGGTAGCAAGAGATTGGATTCATTGCTTTACAGCTTCCCTGACTTGGTGTCATTGGTCTGGAGTGATATTGCCCTCCTTATCACATAAAAAGCCCATCATTTGCATGTTCCAGGTATAATTTTAGACAACCTGTCTTATCTGTTCTTTTGCAGTAGATAAAATTTCATGAAGACTTCAGATCCGTCAACACCAGATAACATTCTCTAATTTTTACAACAGGATTCATTAAACTGGGTAAGGTCCCATTAGACTGAGCAGCAAATAGATGTAATCGCACAAACACGAGAGCTTATTTACAAAATACAAAAGTGATCCACATAACAACTTGTTCTGTTTTAAAATATAAAATCTAGGTTTGGGGAATTATATATTTTGCAGCTTATCTTTTACAGCATCTTTACACCATAAGTCCAATATGTAAATGAATTTGTTTGAATACTACTGTATTGTTGTAAAACATTAAAAGAGACTCCCCCCAAAAAAGTGCAGAAATGCATTATGTATGCATATGTGTTAATGCTGTCATATGTATATGATTAATATCATTTATATAATGATATATGCATATGTATAATTGATAAGGAAGTTAAACGTAGTTGAAGAGATGCACAGCCTATTAGGTCATTGATGAGTTACAGATGCAGAAGAGTACTCTTTTTTATAGAGGTTGTTGCAAGCTAGACGACTTCTGACACTACTGAGAAGACAAGTGCTACTGGATTCCGGATGAGGTGGTTGGAATATAAAACGAATGGATGTGAGGTAAGCATTAACAAGTCTCTAGAGACTTTATAAATAGAAAGATGTTGACCTGGTTCATAAAATTGATAACACCTATTGGAAATAAGTATGTAAGGATGACAATAATGAGTATGGAGAGAATTTTTGTTAGTCAATGCAGGTAAGAGTTAGAAAGGGCACTGCCACTGTTGATACAGAGGGGAAAAAAAAAAACCTCTAAATAGTGCACTGTTACAAAGGGAAAATCGAGTTAGGAGCCAGTGGACCTAAGCTTTAGTACAATCTTCACCCCTTTCTAGCTCTGTGACCTTTGTCAATTGGCTGAACTTCACTAGGTCTCAGTTTCTGCATGAGTGAAATAGGCAGAATAATAACTGTCCTTACAAGATCGTTGCTAAAATTAAGTGATATGTGCAAGACAAAGAGATTTATAACTGGAAGTACTCTGAGATTATGGGTCAAATTTATTCATAATAAAGTAGAGTATCATAGAATAAGAAACCTATAGTTATTCACTACACATATACAAATGTGTACACATAATTATGTACATATTTAATAATTTGATGAAATCACCAAAGTAATTAACACAGTGACTGACACATGGTAATTGGTCTCCTCCATCACTACTTATGTATCATAGTTTCCCCCAAAGAGCCAATTTTTTCCTGATATTTAAAATACTATGATAGCTAAATTCAAATAAATACATATGAATAAATACAAGGAAAAATACAAAGAAACCTAAAACAGCTTCAGAAGCCTAAAGGCCACAAAAACATATGAGAATTTCCTCCATGTTAGAAGAAAGAAAAATGCCACGATAGAATCAATGTGAAAACAGAAAGACTATATTTAAAGAGTGATATTAATATTTAGCAGAGACAGAGAAGGGATCATTTGCACTTCTATAGGGATCACTAAATAGATTAAAATTTTTATTCACAAAACTTTTAGTTTTTTTAATAATATCACTCTTACAGGTAATAAATAGATGGCAACTAAATGTAAAAACTTACTTTATTTCCTCTCCATGATTTTACTTTTTTATCCAATATTATGTATAAGCAGAACATATTTATGGTGCTACCTTTTGAGCCTAATGATCCATCTATTTACTGAGATGCTGGGACATTTCTGGCTCAACAGCATTCAAAGAATATTTTCTGGTGTTTGAGTATCTGACTATTCCCTAGAGATTCCATTGTTTTGTAACTGATTATTCATAAGTAATATTAACATAGGTAATGAATTCTAGCTACGTCTGACAATGGTTTTTATTTTAACAACAAACTACTCATTCTAGTTCTATATTTGGTTATATGAGCTACCTAAATTCTATTAAGTTTGTGAGGAAAACATAGTCCTTCAGTGTATATGCCCATTTAGATTATACTTCAGTGTGATTTTTAAGAATTATTGACTTTCAGGTTTTTAACAAATAATAAAAAATAAATAGTCTGAGCTGGTCAAGAGTAAAGTTCATTTCTGAAGAATGAGATTTCACAGACTTAATGTTGCAACTTCCTAATTTAACTTTCAGCAAATAAGCAGATAAACATTTGTCTATCATTATGAACTATGTTCATACTTCCTTGAAAAGTTGAGGTTAATCTTTTTAAAGATGGGAAATTTAAAAGAGGAAGTTAAGAAACATGATCATGTCTTGATGCAAAAATTCAGATGAAAAGCTCTAACTATCCAGTCTCCAAAATTTCAGGCTACACATGCTGTTTGTTTCCAATTGCAAAGAAGAAGACACATTAAAATCTGAAAAGGGTATAACATGACCAAAAGAAACATATTCAGGAAAGTAATTGCAGTTTATATGTTATCATTTTTGTTTATACTGATACTTAATTTATATTTTATACTTTTTCTTTTCAATCACCCTCTGTAGTGACACTTCATGACTTAAATTTCTAGGCTGTTTTCAGTATAAAAATTCTTTCAACATTAGTGTTTATGACTAAAATCCAGATACAAATTTTTCTCTCTTCTGGAGTTTTAATTTTCTTCTCTTGGATTCAGGAATTGAAACATAAAAATACAGATTCAGGAATTGAAACATTAAAAGAAAAACGATTTCTAAATTGTAATTTATCTGTACAAGTTAGCTAAATGGCAACTTCTATCATAGCAACAGATATGTTCTTTTAAATTTGAAACTATGATTCTTAATTCATTATATCTATCTGAATGCTATGAAGCAATATATCGGGCTTCCTGAAACCATGCCCATACATCATGACACTGCAGAATAATTTGGTTTATTTATTATTTTTTTAACAGTCATTGAATATAGTGTGCTGACATGTTTCATTTCCCAAGTTACTTGGACATGGTGTGTGGTTTTTACATTAACCCACAGTAACCAGAAATTATTTTCCATAGGAAACAATAACAAATGCCATTGACAAATTGTGTTTGCTGGTGGAAACTACATTGCATTATTTTCTAATAATGAGACAGCTAGCATATCCTTACTGATCAAAGTCTACAAATTAAAAAAAAAGTAGTGGAGTATATTTGTTATGACTCAAGCTAGATAATTGTCAGGACACACAAAAACCTTAAATTCAATTGTAATAAGCCCCAGAACGACAGAGCTCTGTGTAAGTCTGATGCATTCAGCAGAATGGTCAGTCAGGCAGCAAAAGACAATTATTTTCCTATGGTTGGGCTCATATTGATTTTTATAACCAAGTTTGTTTAGTGGGTAGTCCATGATTATCTACAGAATTCATTTTCATCTGGTTCCTATCTGTAGCAGAACAGCTATAGAAACAAACTGTCAACCTACAATGCCCATGAATATTTCTTTAAAAATGGAAAAATGGAAGTGGCTTCTTTCACAAAAGGACCCATTAGAAATCAGAGCCAAAGACAGATCACGTAACTAAGACATGGGATTTTCAGACCATAGAAACCTCTAATATTGCCATGAGTTACTTTCCTTTTCCTTCTCTGTATGATATACTTGTAAACCATGAACGATGTGTATATTTATGACACTAATTCTGTAAAATAATCACTGAACACTTTACCCTGTAATACCGCAATTATAAAAATTAACACAAAATTATATACTTCGAAAGCAAACAAGTATTTTAAAGACCATCCTGATTACCAGACTCCCACCCCAATTTCACAGATGATATAAATGCGACAAGAAGCACTATATCAATTTCCAGAATTTATTCAGCTAATGATAGAGCAAGATCTAGAATCAGTTCAGTTCAGTTCTGTGGACACTGCAGAGAGTGTGGTCATTTTTCTGTGTGTGCATATGTGTGTTATTTTGTGCATGACTGTTTATGGCTGTGTGTGTGTATGTGTATGTGTGACAAACAGAAATAGATATATGTCACAAATAAATAAACGGTCTCCAAAATTTATTCAGGTAATAGTACAGAAAGGTCTAGACCCTGTTCAGTACAGTTATGTGGAGTGTGTTTATTCAACAGTGTGTACATGCAAATGTGCAGATGTGTTTGTGTCTCTGTGTGTGCCTGTGTGTGTGTGCAAGAAAAAGGACCAAATAGATATCATGAAAGAGTATGGTTTAATGAGTATAGATCTAACTTTTCAGTTGCCTAACCTCACCAAGGGAACAGAACATATTCTGCTACTTCTTTAGCAGCTTTCTTTTATCTGGCTTATTATCAGAATCAAATAAAGTAAAAGAAAATAAAAAATAAGGAAAATAAAAGGAAATCAAGATATGTTTGTGAAATTAAAATATTATTAAAAGAATTTAAATCTCCATTTTGTGCCCTGAAATGTGATCTTATTCAGAACTGTATAATTCCTAGTAAAACACAGATGAGGTCATGCCACCTTATATTATTACTCTTGGCAACGTTATGTGCATAGAGTTTAAGAGCACAGACTCATGGGGCGCCTTGGTGGCTCAGTCGTTGAGCATCTGCCTTCGGCTCAGGTCATGATCCCAGAGTCCTGGGATCGAGCCCCGCATTGGGCTCTCTGCTCTGTGGGAAGCCTGCTTCTCCCTCTCCCACTCCCCCTGCTTGTGTTCCCTCTCTCGCTGTGTCTCTCTCTGTCAAATAAATAAATAAAATCTTAAAAAAAAAAAAAAAGAGCACAGACTCATGACCAGTTGTCTGGGACTCCTTATTTTAGGAAGTGTTGGACCATACTTAAGTTCTATAAACTCTCCGGACCTCAGTTTATTCACCAGTAAAACAGGTGTATTAACAATATCTATCTTACATTGTTGTATTAAGGAACAGTGCCTGGAACAAAATGCCTTAAACATATTAGCTATTGTTTTTAAATTATTGTATGACTAAGTGGAAATTTGGGGCATTTTTAATTCTGCAAAAGTTTTGCTTAAAACATGATACATCAAAAGAGAATGAAATCAACAATAAGGAAATACCACTCTTTGTCCTTTGCATCTAAAAGTACAAATAATCTATAATTGTATCAAAAATAGTAAGATGCCTAGGAATAAACCCAACCAAAGAGGTGAAAGACCTGCACTCTGCAAACTATCAAACACTGATGAAAGAAATTGAAGATGGCACGAAGAAATGGAAAAACATTCTATGCTCATGGATTGAAAGAAAAAATATTGTTAAAATGTCTCTACTACCCAAAGCAATCTACACATTTAATGTAATCTCTATCAGCAACATTTTTCACAGAGCTAGAACAAACAATCCTGAAATTTGTGTGGAACCACAAAAGACCCCAAATAGTCAAAGAAACTTTGTAAAAGGAAAGCAAAGCTGGAAGCATCACAATTCCAGACTGCAAGCTGTATTACAAAGCAGTATGGTACTGGCATGAAAACAAACACATAGGTCAATGGCACAGAATAGAGACCCCAGAAACAGACCCACAACTCTATGGTCAACTAACTTTGACAAAGCAGGAAAGAATAGCCAATGGAAAAAAGACAGTCTCCTTACAAATGGTGTTGGAAAAACTAGACAGCAAAATGCTGTGAAACTGGATGATTCTCTTACACCAAACACAAAAATAAATTCAAAATGGATTATAGACCTAAATATGAGACCTGAAAACATCAAAATCCTAGAGGAGAACACAGGCAGCAGTAACCTCCTTGACATCGGCCATAGCAACTTATTTCTAGATATGTCTCCTGTGGCAAGGTAAACAAAAGCAAAAATAAACAAACTATTGGGACTTTATCAAAATAAAAAACTTCTGCACAGCAAAGGAAACAATCAACAAAACTAAAAGGCATCCTATGGAATGGGAGAAGATATCTGCAAATGACATATCTAATAAAGGGTTAGTGTCCAAAATATATAAAGAACTTATAAAACTCAACATTGAAAAAACAAATAATTCAATAAAAAAATGGGCAGGTGACACGAATAGATACTTTTCCAAAGAAGATATCTCAACGGCAAGCAGACACATGAAAAAATGCTCAACATCACTCATCATCAGGGAAATAGAAATCAAAACTACAATGAGATATCAGCTTGCACCTGTCAGAATGGCTAAAATCAGCAACACAAGAAACAACAGGTATTGGCGAGGATGTGGAGAAAAAGGACTGTTGGTGGGGCTGGTGGGAATGCACACTGGTGCAACCACTGTGGAAAACAGTATGGGCGTTCCTCAAAGAGTTGAAAATAGCACTAGTTTATGATCCAGCAATTGCTGGATTTTCCCAAATACAAAAATAGTAATTCAAAGGGATACATGCACCCCGATGTTTATAGAAATATTTTCTACAATAGCCAAATTATGGAAACAGTCCAAGTGTCCATCAACTGATGAATGGATAAAGAAGAGGTAGTATATATACATTCAATGGAATATTAGCCATAAAAAGGAATGAAACCTTGTCATTTGCAATGACTTGGATGAAGCTAGAGAGAAAAATGTTAAACAAAATAAGTCAGTCGAGAAAGACAAATACCATAGGATTTCATTCAAATGTGGAATTTAAGAAACAAAACAAACAAGCAAAGGGAAAAAAAAAGAGAAAGAAAGGCAAACCAAGAAACAGACTCTTAACTACAGAGAACAAGTTGATGGTTATTGGAGGTCAGGTGGGCAGGGGTATTGGGTGAAATAGGTGATGGGAGTTAAGGAGGTCACTTGTTGTGAATTAGCACTGCGTGTTGTATGGAAGTGTTGAATCACCATACTGTGCACCTGAAGCTAATATTACACTGTATGTGAACTAACTGGAATTTAAATAAAACTGGAAAAAAATTACAGTATAAATATCAAGAGATATATTTAAACAGATCCTAAAATTGAATTCAGCTATTCAACTACTTAAAGCAGTTGCTAATAAACAAAAATATAATTTCCCTTCTTGGTTGTAACTTAGATTTTATGGAAATGTTCATTTTAGGCTAAGATAAGTGATAATTTCAGTATGTGTATCTTTATGCTAATTAATATGCACAGAGACTATCATGACTATTGTCACCTATTTAATGGCTCATTGAGTTTTGTGTCCATACCAGTTTCCTCTCCTACATTTCCACAAAAATAGATATAATAAAGTCTAGTAAAAAAATCAGAGAATGTGCAGAAATGATGACATGCCAGCTGTGCACTGTGCATGCGTTTAAATAATGTTTAACCTTAAATTTGTAATTCATGCACTTGGCTTAACATTTTTTTATATCAAATATTTATTCAAATTTGTAATTCATGCATTTGGCTTAACACTTTTTATATCAAATATTTATATTAAGACACATAAGGAAAGTTTTCACATATATTCCCAGCTCTATCAAGAAATAATTTAACCAGGCGTCTGGGTGGCTCAGTCGGTTAAGCGACCGCCTTGGGCTCAGGTCATGATCCTGGAGTCCCAGGATCGAGTCCCGCAGTGGGCTCCTTGCTCAGCAGGGAGTCTGCTTCTCCCTCTGACCCTCTTCCCTCTCGTGCTCTCTATCTCTCACACTCTCTCTCTCACAAATAAATAAATAAAATCTTTAAAAAAAAGAAATAATTTAACCATTTTTCATATAATTATTTTATATTACAAATTAGATTTGACAAAAAAATTAATGTGCTTTTTATCAAAGAAAAGTGTTATTCATGGGTTAAGCTGTCTTTAACCTTGAATATGACTTTCCATAGTGACAAAAAAGCCTCGCAAACATTATTGGTTTATTCATTAGAACAGAGATTGACAGGGGTCCCCGGATCAAGGCCTGTATGGGGCTCTGCACTTAGCAGGGAGCCTGAGTCTCCCTCTGCCCCTCCCCCTACTCGTGCTCGTTCCCGCGCGCACTCTCTCTCTCTCTCAAACAAATAAATAAAATCTTAAAAAAAAAAAAAAGAAGAGTGGTTGACAAACTAGTCTGTCAGCCAAATATGACCACTGCCTGCTTTTGTAAAAAAACAGTTTTATTGGAACAGCGACGCTCACTTGTTAACGTTTTTCCTAAGACTGCTTCTGTGCTCTGACAGCGGAGCTAACAGAGGCCGTCTAGTATGAAACATTTATGATCAGGCCCTTGACCGAAAAAAGTTAAAAACATAGAACTTTTTTTACGTACTTCAAATTACCACAGTCCAGTCCAATGTACCATAATTTCTCCTTGGACTCCTGTAATATCTTTCTTACTGGTCCATCCACACACACACACACACATTTTTTCCCCCATCTATTATCCAAAAGGCAAAACGACCATGGCGTCTGGCTCCTTAAAAAGGTCCAATAGCTGGGGCGCCCAACTGGCTCAGTCAGTGGAGCCTGAGGCTCTTGATCTCAGGGTTGTGGGTTCAAGCCCCACATTGGGCATAGACATTACTTTAAAATAAGTAAAATCTGTAAAACAAAACAAAAATCCAATGGCTTTCCATGAATTGTGTGACAAAAATTAAAGTTCTTTGCCTCCGTCTATAGGGTCTACATGGTTTGGACTTTCCAATCACCCCATCTTATGTTGCACTGGGCTCTCCTTTCTTGCCTGGCCGGCTTTGCACGCACTGCTCTTTTTGCCCTATTCCTCCATTTTTATATCTTCCCTAGTTAACCTCTTTTTACTCTTTAAATCACATATCTTTCTTCTCTTCACTGTCAGGTTCCCTCTTGCAAGCATAGTCATAGCACAGTTTATTTCTTTTTTAAAAAGTAGCACTTATTAAAAATAGTTACACATTTATTCATTTTGTAGTGGGATTAAGCATATACACCCCAGTAAAATTAAATTACATGAAGGCAGAAATCCTTGTCTGCTTGCTTGTCTCAACCTTGCATCTGCAACACCTAGTGTAGTAGTGCGCACCAGGCACATAATATTTACCGATGAGAGAAATAGATACTAAATTTCAGTTTTAAGATTTGTACCTCAAATAGTCAAAGCAATCTGATGTTTTTTAAAATACTTAAAATAATCAAAACACATCATTCCTAGAACTTCCATAGGGAAAGTTAATTTTAAGTGTGTTTGAAATAATCTAAATTTATAAGTTAAACATTATTTCACAGGAATAAAGGTAACTGAAACCAAAGGTAGTAGGTGACATGAATTTTTTTTTTTTTTTTTTTTTTTTTTTTTTTTACAAAGACCTAAAAGGAGGAAAAGAAAAATCAGGGATTGTGTCAAGTGGTATGGCTAGCTAAAAGCTTGATTCATTCTTCAAGAAAAAAATAATAATTATGTCAAACAATTTACTTAATACAGGGTTATCTCATTATACATTGTACATTCTCCAACGAAAAAGGAATTTTAAGCAATCTAAGTGTTCTTTCCCAAATTCCTTTAGACATGTTCTTTTGACAGGTCTTTAGGTTAGCAGATGATGTGAGACATTTCTAGGATATAATGATAAATTAAATTCGAAACCAGAATTTCTAGCATAAAGAATTAGCAGTAGCAGTTAAGGAAGGAAGGAGGTACAACATCATGGCTTCAGCTTTAAAAGTGGCTTCTGGCAATGGTGTATGGTCATTGGGAAATATCTACCAATGTGCCTCTACAACCCCAGTACCTACAACCCACTCTTACTTAACCTGCTGATGGAAAGTTACTGGCAAAATTTTAGTAAGCAGAATCCTGAAAAACTGTACCAATATCTCATAAATTTGATATAGGATGGATATTTTGAACATCTCAGGGGAAAGACAGAAATAAACCTTCTAAGTAAAAGCCATTCCATACCACCCCTGTATCCCAGGAGAAGATGTTTTAGAAACAAAAGCAAATAAAAACAATATGATAAGGACTCACCATTTTGGAATTCTCTGTGCTTGAAGGAATCTGGAAGAAAGAATTATGATCCTCACTTAAGCTTAATTATCTTCAGGAATGAATGGAATTTTGTACAGTAGAATTAAAAAAGAAAAAAATCCTCAGAGAAATACACTAAAAGAAGGGGTGGGGAAAGAAACTAAAGATGAGACAACTGAAGTTACAGGTTAGGGGCAGGGAGTGGGTAGGGTGCAGAGAATGTGACTTCCTTTGCTTCATTTTGATAGATGTTCTTACATAGGAGAGAAAGAAACTTAATATCAGCAGTGCCCTTCTAATAAATGTGGGTTTTCTCTGCCATAGGGGTCAAGGCTGAGTAAATACTATTCTGAAGGGATTGGAGGTCTGGACAAACTGAATGTCAATCTCTGCATGCTGTGTACCAGGAATACACTCTTAGGCAAAGTATTTCTTTCTCTGACTCACAGTTTTGCTTTTCTTCTGACTCCTAGCACAACATACACACACAATGTTCAGAATATGTGATTGCGGATTTAGAAATAAATCAGATTTGAAATTATGGGAAGAAACTGCCTTTCATTTTTGTATTAATTTGACATGGCACATGGATAAAATTTGTTTCAGATGATAGTTTATGTGGGACCTATTAGAGATATGTTAAAAAGAGAATATTATCCCTCCTCAAATATGTTATGAGCAGTATTTCCATAGTTTTGTTAAGTTCTTTGACCTAGAACTATAGTTTCTTTAAATGTATGTGTTCCTTCTAAAACATTCTATCTGTATCTTACCATTTTCAAGGAAATTTAATAAGTCAATAGAGTCAAAGGTAAAATGTCCAATTTCCTAAAGATTAAATACCAATTACTATAATATATGGATTAATGATGCATTATTAAAATGATGAGTCTGCTATTAACTTGATCCATAACGATACAAAAAAATCATGGGTTTGAAATTTTATGGTTCTAAACTTCCCACGAATATTTTAGAAATTTAAAGTTCAACCCTACGGCAATCAGCCTAGATGATACCATAAAGACATGCTTTTCTAGCCATTCGTAATTTATCTGCTGATTCCATTTTGAGCTCTATTACTTGCCGAGGTTTTGGGACGATGGTGATTTCAGTGGGTTGGCATTCACCGAACCTTCTGGTAACTTAATGTTAAGTGCAAAGTGTTATTTTAAAGGAAGAACAAAGAAGAATTGATTGGAAGAATTTAGGGGCAAAAGGAAAGGGCTTTTATTATTAGCATAGAGTGTGGTCAGAGCTTGTACTTTGACAGATAGAAAGTATTTTTAAGAAGGATAACTTTGTCTCTCTGTGCTTCCAAGATTTGTAGACTTTCTTATCAACAGCTATAGAACAAGGCCCGGTTTCACTCATGATCTATCTTGATCACATACTACTCTCCATTCACATAATATTGAAAATTAATATTAAATTTTACCCCAGGACCCCATTTTTTAGTTATTCTCAGCAAAGTGATTGTAAATGTTAACCGATTTTAAAAATAAAAAAGGTAGACAAAGAAATCACCACTTAAATGCATGCCTAAAAAATGACATATGATTCCAGATTAAAATGTACAATTTGCCTTTGTAGATAAAGTATTTATTCATCTTTCTACAAATATAATACACATGCTTTAATAGCTTAGTATTCACATTGCTTTAAAGGCTTTTTATAGGAGACACACAAATAGGGCAGAAAACCTGATTCCTATAAAACATGATTTCATGCCTAGTTTCTTTTACATCATCCTAAGAATTTTATGACTTTATGAATCCCTCATAAGAGAACTTTTACATGGAGTAGGCTGGTGTGATAATGGCTTAGCCTACTGACATTGATGGTTTGATCTGAATGGCTTAAAAAACGTTTTCATTATTATAGTAGTTTTATTCATAGATATATATATTTCTGCTAACAATAGTATTAACTTTCACTTAAGTTTCTATGACTAGATATTTACCTAAAATTTCTACTTCTAGTAGATTGGTCATATGATATTTTTAAAACAGTTTGTGTGATCCAGAAGAAATATGGGATGAACTATTTTTTAAGAGGGAAATGCTTAATGTACTTTCATTAAAAAGTGTGTCATTTCAAAGTGGACTTTTTAAAAAAATTTATTTTTTTAAGAGAGGGTGAGAGAGAGTGGGTGGAAGGGCAAAGGGAGAGGGACAGAATCTCAAGCAGACTCCCCACTGAGCACAGAGCCCAACGTGGGGCTGATCTCCTACCATGGGATCATGACCTGAGGGGAAATCAAGAGTCAGACAATCAACTGACTGAGCCACCCAGGTGCCCTTCAAGGTAGATGTTTAATAGGGAATTGCTTCTCATTCTCTAGGATCAGAGAGCTAAACTGCAGAGACTATGTTGAATTTTTGCTCTAAGTTTGTGATATCATTAAGTTCCACAAAGAGGGTGCCCCTGAAGCATTCAAAAATAGAAATGCCATATCTGAGCTGTTTGTTAGGAGCTCTTCATGGTGAATTTTCTTCAAATTGTAATGCCACCCCAATCTGATCCTGGAAGAAGGCAAACAGTTTTTATGATGATCAAGTGAGGTATGGGGAGCAAGTAGTGATATCTCTCGAGATAATTTCTATAAAATATAGTGATTTTCAACTTTCTTAACATTTGATACAAGATTTGATGTAGGTACTCTCAATCAGTATATTTACCAGACTGCCATCGATCATGTGACTTCCTAGAGGTAGTCTGAGTTTAAGGAGGAAGTGTGGTATTTAGTGATGTTAATAGTTACACTTACTCAATTTCCATATATCAGGAAGGAGATTAATGGATTATATCATTTTGAATAAATTAAACTCATTTGTCACAGGTAAAAAAAGAATTTTTAAAAGATTTCTAAAAATGAAACACCATTTCAGAATAATAATAAGAATACAACAGAAGTGATCAAGAAGATAGATGGTAGAACCAAGACTATTCCAAGTAGAGATTTTATACTTGGTAATAGAAAAAATAGTGGTAAGTCATTTGAACAAAAAATATGAAAAAATAATCAGCCAAAAATCACCATAAAATTATGTAAAATATATGTAACAGGGAGAAACTTAGCATGTCTATCTCCATATTGCTTCTGTTTCCCTGTTCTGTGACCTATAGCCTAGAAACTTCTGCTTAGCCATGCATGTAGGCATGTTACAGCTTAGATGTACAAAAACTGCTTTTTACCCAAAACCTACCTCACCTGAGGAGATAAGGAATTAAATGAAGCATGTAGGTGACAAAGCTTCATTAAAAGTAAAGCAGTACACAAAGATGGCTGGCTGCCTGACCTGATAAAGAAAGAAAGAAAATGATGTGGAATGTCTAACTGGCTGACTGATGAAATAGGTATGTGTAACAGCCATTACTCACAGTCATCTGAAATGTCTGTCATCTTGGGACACCTAGGGCTATGTGGTTGACCTCATAGACTCAGTCTGTCTGATGTCATATTGGAGGAACAGAATTTTCCTCTTTTCTAGTTTTTCATCTTTCCCTTTGAGCTACAGTTCCCATATATGTGATTGAAACTCATCTGTGGTCCATCTAGCCTCTGTCATTTCAGTTTGATTAAAAGCCATGAAGACTTCAATATCCCTTTCTTCCATTGTAATTAACCTGAGTTAGGTGGATTTAGCATTTCTCTCTCACTATTTTTAAAAATTAGGGAAGATTTGGGCGCCTGGGTGGCACAGTTGGCTAAGCATCTGATTTGGTTTTGGCTCAGGTTGTGATCTCAGGGTCATGAGATCAAGCCCTGGGTTGTCTGCTTAAGATTCTCTCTCCCTCTCCCTCTGCCCCTCCCCCCATTGTGCAGGCTCTTTCTCTGTCTGTCTGTCTCTCTCTCTCTAAAATAAATAAATAATTCTTTTAACAATTTAGGGAAGACTTATGTGATTTTGTAAGTCTAGGATTTCATTTATCACTTAATTTCAAGTGCTATCAATTCCTATTTTCTCCACATAACACATGCATACTATCTCTGCCTACTAATCAAAGTCCATTAAAATACAATCTTCTAATCCCTTGTTCCCTCAAAGCTTCTCTTCTCATAAATCTGGCAATACAGGCATTCCTCCTCTTAGGAAAATATATATTAATATTTATGTCTATCTCTGATTTATTATTATTATTATTATTTTGAATTGCCAAAGTTTCAACTGAAACCATGTAGGACTCTGTGTCCATCAGAAAACAAAAATAGTTCTATAATACTACCCTTGGGAATCCAGAATTTTTTTTTTTTTTAAAGATTTTATTTATTTATTTGAGAGAGAGAGAATGAGAGATAGAGAGCACGAGAGGGAAGAGGGTCAGAGGGAGAGGCAGACTCCCTGCTGAGCAGGGAGCCCGATGCGGGACTCGATCCCGGGACTCCAGGATCATGACCTGAGCCGAAGGCAGTCGCTTAACTAACTGAGCCACCCAGGCGCCCGGGAATCCAGAATTTGTTGGAACTTTTTCTGTGGCTGTTACATTGCTTTCTAATGAAAATATATACTTATTTTCAGGCCCAATCACACAGATACATAGACAAACTCTTACTTACTTATTCTGTTCCATTAAAATGAATTCGGTGTTTTATAAATATGCTTTCTCCATTTATTAAGACAATGAATAACAAGAAAATCTTTTCCTATCTTTTTAATTGTTTTATTTACTTTCAGAAAATAATTTACTACTTGGCAGTATCTAATATATTCAACATCTGGCAGAGTATCATAGATGTTACAATTTTCTCTGCACTAAGAAAATGATTAGTTGTACCATCTTTGACTGTAGTTTCACTTAGAATGACTGGTTCACTCTAGAGACAATCTTTCTAAGTAAGCATAATGTATCTAAGTATTCTCTCTTTATATTTGTAGATTCCTCTGCTTGGGTTGTACGGAGAGCAAATATGTTGCCAACATCAGAATGGAAGTTGGCATATTTTATGATTTTTCTGTTAGGAATCAATCCTTACTTTATACATTAATTTTTTTTGTTGTTAAATTTATGAACAGAATTAATTGGCTCACCTGGAAATACCATCTTGAGTGTTCTAAAGTTTACGCTTATTGAATCAAATCTTTTAAACTCCATAAAACGAGGAAACATCTTTTTCTGGTTAATATCTCTCTTCTCTGTCTCTATGTCTCAGTCTCTCTCTATATCTCTGTCTCTGTCTCCCACTAAGTTGTTAATAAATGGCTTTGGGGAAAACATGAGGTTCAAAATTTGATTTCTAGTGAGAATAGTATTTAGCTTTTGTGGAAGTTGTGTTGCAATTTAGATACTGAATTCTCATTTTATTGGATATGCCACAAAATAGCTTACAAATGCAGCTGCTATCACAGATACTTTTGTAGTAGTTTTAGTTTTGAGCATTTCTTTAAACGTTTTGGCATAATTAGTCGGCATGACGATATCTCATTTTTTCAGGGTTCCTGGGCCAGGTTTTAGTGCATTTTATTATAAACCAAATCTCTTCTGGGTAAGCGTGGTGGTACTATACAGGTGTTATAACCACTACTGTATGAGATAATGTTTGCCTTCTTAAACAAATACTGTATGTTGAATTTATAGAGAAAAAATGGTATTTTAATTAAGAAAAAGACAAAGGACTTCTTTGAGCCTGACCATAGAGTGAGTAGTAGGCATATATATTGTTGTTATATGTTTTATCTTTTTCATTCAGCTTCCTAGCTTTTACAAGATCACATTCACAGAAAAAAAACAAAAACAAACCTCAGTAAATGAAAATATACTCTGAGCTTCATCCCTTCGGACGCAGTAGGAGCTACTCCTATTTATAAAAACATGTATTGTTCCAGTTCATGAATGCAGGAAGGCCTTGATTTACAAAAATATGAATTACCAACAGTTGCAATCCTCTCCCCTTCCCATGCCACCCACAACACTCCGGCCTAGCAGCCTTTCTCCCTACTAAAACTCCGAGTGTTGCCTCTATGGGAGCAATTAAGATACCAAAAATATAACAAAACAAAATAAAGACTCAAAGTTTTAGAACTCTGTGAATTTAGATTAAGGAAGTTACGAATTTTGAAATCAGGTAAAACTTGAGTATTGAATCCTGATGAGGGGGTCACTCAGCTGGTTGGTCAAAATAATCCCTACTTCATATTTCACAAATGTTTTTACTTTTCTTCTTTACACTACTTTCGAATAAGTAAATGCACACACATACACTTTGGAGTGCTGGAAGGTAGTCCTCTCGGGGCCCTTCATGTTCCTACCTGTTTGTCTTCAAACTGCAGCCTTGCTTTCTGTTTCCAATAAAAGTGTTCATTACTTAAGTTCTTATTTCCTAGCTGTGGCACAAGACCCACTATGTGTCTGGTATCTATTTGTGACTACTAAGCCACCACCTGAGACGTGAGGACAGGGGGACCAATCTAATTCTGTTAATGCTCATTATTGGTATGCTGTAAGCAATAAACTGTCTTCTTCGATCCATTAAGTCTCATTGTCTACTTTCCACACTTACAGGGTAGTAGCTGGTTATACCCTGCCATCCTCTGTGAGCTCAGGATTCATTTCTAGCAATGAATAAAATAAGAACATTCTGGTAGGAGTACTGATCTAGCACACCTTCAGAAATTACATAAAATTATTTTCATCCTATTTCTTTACCTCTTTATTTACACAATCATTCATTTTCCCTCCCAGAGGTAATGGATGTTTTGAGAAATTATATAGAGAAAGCAAACTGGAACCCTTGAGATTTTCTTTCTTTCTTCCGATGTCACAAAGAAATGAGAATCGCATGAGGACACAGTAAGCCCAGGACTCCGGGGAACAGGTTATGTGAAAAGATAACATATAAAGACATGACGAGGGAAAGTATATGCTTAGCATATTTTAATTTTGGCCCACGCCTGGACCTATACCTAGGAAAATATGAAAATTGCTGATTTTTCTTTCTCTTTCTTCGCTGTTCTTTTGTCAAACACTATTCCCAGAACAAAAATGATCACGTAGTTAACTACAATTACGTGTCAAATATAAGTGAAATATACCCAAATGTGAATAAGTTGTGCCATCTCTGGTTCAACAAACCACACCAAAATCACCATTTTCTCTCACCTGGATAAATAAAACAACCTCATAACCATTTTTCTGTGTTCAGTCTTATCCCCTTCCATACATTCATTGCACTTGAGGCAGATTGCTTTTTAGAAACAAAAATGTAAATCTAACTTTATTACACTCCTGCTGTAAACTTTCCAATAGTTTTCCACTATGGTCAAGATGATACCCCAAATCCTTACCATAATCTTTGCCCACCCTATTCTAACCTTAGCAACATTTCAGACTTCACCTTCCACTACCCTCCCCTATGTTCACTAAGATCGCTGGCCTTCATTGTGTCCTTGGGGCATGCAAGCACACTCCTGCCTCAGTCTTCCCTTGGTTTTGCGTTATTATACGCAACTCCTAAAAGAGAAAGTAAGGCAGCATCTCGTCTTTGATTATCAATGTCATTGGAAAGGAGGAAAATATACAAAGACTGTCCAGAGACAAAACGAACAAACACAGTGAATAAGCACTAACTGTGTGTGTGTGTGTGTGTGTGTGTGTGTGTGTGTGTGCGCGCGCGCGCGTGTGTTTGTGTGAATGAGTCTGGTTGTTCTTTTCATTTTCCCTCTTTCCATCAAAACCTTTCTCCTATTTCATAGTTGTAGAGGCTACTTTTAGGCAACCAACTTGAACAATGGAAATCTGAGTAAGGTAGAAGGGCCCACAGTGACCCCCACCCCTATGGCTGAATACAAACAGGCCCATGAGGAGACCCACCTCAAAATATCCATAAGCCCTAGCTGATCAATGGGTTACTTACACCAGGACACAAGTACCAAAAGAGGAAGATTCTATACATTCCATACCTCTTCACCTTCCCCCTCTAACTACACCTCCCTGTTGCCTTGTGGCAGACAGTATCTGCTTTGCTATCCTGCCTGCAGTTCCCTTGCAATGTATTCCACAAACTTCTATCTTCTTTGTTCTGCCTTAAGTGAGTTCTTTTGCCGCCTGCACTGTTGGGGTCCACCTGATCAGGTCACCCCACACTTGGTGACCCCCATCTGATCGGGGGACCCCACAATAGTGTTACTTATTTTTATTTTTAGTGTATATACAATATTCAGCATCAAATACTATGATCCAGGAGCTTCGAACTACATTGTCTGATCAAAAACTAGAAATTAAAAATGGCTGATGAAAACTTAGGTTCTTTCCATATCTTGGCCTTTGTGAACGATGGTGCAATAAACATGGAAGTATGGGAATGAGCCATCTTTTTGATATCCTGCTTTCCTTCCCTTTGATTATATACCCATAAGTGAGATTGCTGGATCTTATGGTAGTAGACATTGGTCAAAGAATTTAGACTTCCAGTTAGAAGATGAATAAGTTCAGGCACCTGGGTGGCTCAGTCAGTTAAGCGTCTGCCTTTGGCTCTGGTCATGATCTCACAGTCATGGGATCGAGTCCTGTATCTGCCTCCCTGCTCAGCAGGGAATCAGTTCTCCCTCCACCTTTCCCCCACTGCTTGTGATCTCTCTCTTTTTCTCTCTCTCTCTCAAATAAATAAATAAAATCTTTAAAAAAAAGAAGAAGATAAATAAGTTCTGGGGATCTAAAATACAGCATTGTGATTATAGTTAACAATACTGTATTATATGCCTGAAATTGCTAGGAAAGTTAAATGTTCTCATCACAAAAAAAAAAAAAGGAAGGAAAAGAAATAGTAATTATGTGATACGATGGAGGTGTTAACTAATGCTGTGGTAGTAATCATATAGCAATATGTAATTGTATGAAATCAATATGTTCTACACTTTAAACTTACACAATGTCATTTGTTAATACATATCTTAATGAAGCTGGGAAAATTATATCTAAATTATATCTCAATAAAGCTGGAAAAAATGGTTGATGATATAAGGTGTTAAGTTGTATGTTTTTAGCAGATTCTGTTTAGGGCCTCAACAAGGAGCACGATAAAGGTATGCCAGCAATTTGAGCAGTCTAATCTTGAAATAAATAAAGTAGAAAATAGAAAGAAGCCTAAGAGAAATTCCTCAGTGCTTTATACTAGTTTGTTGCTTTTATTCTCTAAGATGAAAAGAAGATGATACATTAAATTTTTTCAAATTTCAGTGTCAGTTAAGATGGAAGAGTACTAGGAAGACCCTATGCTTGCCTTGTGCCTTGAACACAGCTAGATAAATATCAAAACATTCTAACACCTAGAAATCAATCTGAGGACTGACAGAACAAACTGCACAACTAGAGAGAGAGAAGAGGCCGCATGTTGGAAGGTAGGAGGTACAGAGATGTGACTTGGGACAGAAAAGGATTGTGGGTGCTGTGGAGGAAAGAGAGCCCTGATCAAGGGGTGGGGGGCGGGAAGCATACAGGGGATCGCATAAGGAAAATAGTTCTCCAAAGCCACTGACTGGGAAAACAAGAGGGAATGACTATCATGAGTTTTTACAACTGGCAGAGCTCAAAGACTGGAGATTTAGAAGTCTGTGTTGTGGTTGGTGTTGAGCCTGGTGGGCACTGCCCTGCTCCTCTGGAGAAGGAGAGCAGAGACCTGGGAGCAGACAGTACAATCTGATTCCCTGGGATACACGGGGAGAGACAGACCATTCCCCTTCTTGGAGTATATCTGGGAGAGGTGGCATTGCCTCTCAGGGGACGAAAGAGCCAGAGGGCACCACAGCACTCCCCGCCCCTTAAGCTTGGGGCAGAGATACCTGCTGAGAGCAGCTAACCTAGACTCAGGCTTTTTGCTGTGCTTTACTCTGAGCTCTAAGCTTCTGTGTGTGTGACTGCCCTTCTGGGACAAACCAGCATCAGCCACAGCACAGCAAGACCCTCTCCCAGACGACCAGCATGGGTCCACACTGTGCTAGGGTCATAAAGTTTGGAGTTTTGAACCTCTGCTGGGGTGCCTGAGATAAAACAGGCACACTGCACTGCTGGGTGGGCAGATAGCTGGATACAGGCAGGGGGAAGACAGAGACCTGAGGGACACCTGGGACACATGAGGGGAGATTGTTTGCTCTTCTTGAGGACTTCACGGACAGCGGCAGGTGCAAAATTCCCTCTCTAGGGACAAGGATGAGGGCTGGTGCCATTTTTCTCCTCTGCCATCAGCACAGATGGACTTCAGTGAGCAGCACAGCACCAACAGTGGAGGCCTGAGCTGCTTACACCAAGCACCACCCTCCGGTGCTCTGTGTGCTTCTTTACTAGGGCAAGTATGTCTGAGAACCACAGCAGCAAGCCCCTCCTCCAGAGGACCAGCACAAACTCTCCTGCATGCACCAAGGCTACTGACCACAGAGTGCTGTAAAGCTTCAGCTCTAGTGGAAATAAGAGCAGGCCTCTTTTTAGCAAGCAGACCAGAGCACACCTAGTTAAAACTCACCACCCTCTGGACAAGGTCCAAGCATTCCTCACTGTAGGCAAGGAGAAACTCTGCAGAGGACTGACCTGAGAGAAAGATGAGCCAAAACATAACAGCAGAGTGCACACAACACACACTAGACACACTTCCTGAAGTGCCAGACCCTGGACAGTATATGACCTCTTCTTCATAAAGCCATTATTTGCAGGAGCAGGAAACATAACAGGCTTTCCTAACACACAGAAGAGGATAAAGACCTAAACAATATGCCAAGACGAGGGAATTCATCCCAAAAGAAAGAACAAGAAAAGGTCACAGCCAGGGATCTAATTGAAACAGACATAAGTAACATGCCTGATTGAGAATTTAAAACAACAATCATAAGAATACTAGCTGGGCTTGAGAAAAGCATAGAAGACACCAGGGCATCCCTTACCACACAGATAAAAGACCTAAAAATTAGTCAGTCCATAATAAAAAATGCTATAACCAAGATGTGAAATTGACTAGATGTAATGACCACAAGGATGGAAAAAACAGGGAATGAATAAGTGATATAGAAGACAAAACTATGGAAAATAATGAAGCTGAAAAGAAGAGGAAAAGAAAAATATTGGATCACAAATGTAGACTTAGGGAACTCAGCAACTCCATAAAGCATAATATTTGTATCATAGGTGTCCCAGAAGAAGAAGAAGACAGGCAAAAAAGGGCAGTTTTCATTAAGGAAATTATAGCTGATCTGAGGAAGAAACAGACATCCAATCCAAGAAGCACAGAGGACTCCCATCAAAATCAAAAAAATCAGGCCAACACCAAGACATATTGTAGTTAAATTTGCAAAATATCTGTACAGATAAAGAAAAAGTACTAAAAGCAGCAAGAGAAAAAAAGTCCTAACTTGCAAGGGAAGACAAATAAGGTTAGCAGCAGATCTCGCCACAGAAACTTCGCTGGCAAGAGGAGACTGACAGGATATAGTCAACATGCTGAGTGGGAAAAATATGCAGCCAAGAATACTCTATCCAGTAAGGCTGTCATTCAGAATAGGAGGAGAAATAAAGATTTTCTCAGACAAACAAAAACTAAAGGAGTTCATGACCACTAAACCAGCCCTGCTAGATTCTTTGAGGGGGAAAGAAAGACCAAGAGCAACAAAGACGAGAAAGGAACAGAGAAAATTTCCAGAAACAATGACTTAACAAATAATACAATGGCACCAAATTCATATCTATCAGTAATCACTCTGAATGTAAATGGACTAAATGCTCCAATCAAAAGACATTGGGTGTCAGAATGGATAAGAAAACAAGACCCATCTATATGCTGCCTACCAGAGACTCATTTTAGACCTAAAGATACCTGCAGATTGAAAGTGAGGGGATGGAGAACCATTCATCATACTAAAAAATGTCAAAAGAAAGATGGAATAACCATACTTACATCAGATGAACTAAATTTTCAGTGAAAGACTGTAACAAGAGAAAAAGAAGGGCACTATATGATAATAAAAGGGTGCATCCAACAAGAAGATCTAACAATTGTAATTATTTATGCCTCCAACTTGGAAGCATCCAGAGATATAAAACAATTAGTAACAATCATAAGGAACTCATTAGTAATAATACATACAATAACAGTGTGGGACTTTAACACCCCATTTACAACAATGGACAGATCATCTAAGCAGAAAATCAATAAGGAAACAATGGCTTTGAATGACAGATAGGGAACACAGGAAACAAGTGTTGGTGAGGATGCAGAGAAAGAGGAAACCCTCTTGCACTGTTGGTGGGAATGCAGATTGGTGCAGCCAGTATGGAGGTAACTCAAAAAGTTAAAATTAGAACTACCCTACGACTCAGCAATTGCACTACTAGGTATTGACACAAAGGATACAAAAATACTGATTCAAAGGGGGCATATGCACCTCAATGTTTATAGCAGCATTATCAACAATAGCCAAATTATGGAATGAGCTGAGATGTCCTTCGACTGATGAATGGATAAAGTAGAGGGGGTATAGGGGTGCCTGGGTGGGTCAGTCAGTTAAGTATCCCATTCTTGATTTTGGCTCAGGTCATGACTCAGGGTCCTGGATTGAGCCCCGAGTTGGGCTCTGCACTCAGCAGGGAGCCTGCTTGAGGATTCTCTCCCTCCCTCTCCCTCTGCTCCTTCCCCCATCCGTGTGAGGGGGGAAGATAGGGAGGCTTTTTCTTTCTTTCTCTGTCTAAAATAAATAAGTAAATCTTTTTTAAAAAAAAGAAGGGGGATATATATACAATGGAATATTCCTCAGCCATCAAAAGAAAGAAATTTTGCCATTTGCAAGGACATGGATGGAGCTAGAGTATATTATGCTAAGTGAAATTAGTCAGAGGAAGACAAATACTATATGATCTCACTCATGTGGAATTTAAGAAACAAAACAGATGAACACAGAAGAAAAAAAAAGAGAGGGAGGCAAACCGTAAAAGAGACTCTTAGCTATAGAGGAGAACAAACTGAGGGTTGCTGGAAGGGAGGTGGATGGGGGATGGGCTAAATGTGTCATGGGTACTAAGGAAGGTACTTGTTGTGATGAGCACTGGGTGTTATATGTAAATGATTAATCACTAAATTCTGAATTCTACTCCTGAAACTAATATTACATTATATGTTAACCAACTAGAATTTAAATAAAAAACTGAAACAAAAAAAATAAATGTCATATCTTTTTTATGAAAAAGAATTTTTTTCAAAATTCAAAAATAAATATTCTCTAATTCACAAATAGGTGTCAATATTCTATAAATTAAATTATACTTTTTCCTTAACAATGAATACCAGGAATTTCTGTATTTTTTACAGGAACAAAGTATACCTATTGATATTAAGGGGTTTTATGATATGAATAATAGCAAACATCAAGAACCTGAAAAGTAAAATATTTAAAATAATATAATGTTTCAAATATTAGGAATTAGAACAATTACTTTATATGTGGGTATACAATATGTAAAAATACATTCTCTACAAGGTACAATACATGTATTATATACACATGTATAATATATTCCTATATTCTTTATAATATATACACACATATGCACACACACACATACATATATTAATATGTGTTTGGGACCACTTGCTTGCTATGATTATTATTGTGGTTATATTAGTCCTTATATATGTCCATATATATCCATATATATACACCTATATCCATATATATCTGTATTTTGATATATATATCCTTATAATATTCAAAGAAATATATAGTCAAATATATGTATTTGAATTATAGTAATTCAGGTAATTATAAAATATTCCCATTGTTTCACAATGTTCAGAGACTCCCTAGCTTTCCATTATACAAACTCAATACAGTGGACACGACTGAAAGTTTTTTTTAACATTTATGCAAGCCATAAACGATAATATGAATTCATAAACTTAGAATCTCCTAAAACAAAAAGTTTCATAAAACTCAGTATTTTTGGAGAGCAGTAAAAACTCCAAAGTATCTTTAACATGTCTGTAAGTCTAGATAGATAGATAGATAGATAGATGATAGATAGATAGATAGATGATAGATAGATAGATAGATAGATAGATGATAGATAGATGATAGATATAGATTTATTTTAAAGATTCATTTGAGAGAGAGAGAGAGAGAGAGCATGTGTGGGGGGGCAGAGGGAGAGGGAGAGAAACCCAAGCAGACTCCCCACTGAGTATAGAGCCTGATATGGGGTTTGATCCCACAAACCTGAGATCATGACCTAAGCTGAAATCAAGAGTTGGTTGCTTAACAAAATGACCCACCCATGCACCCCTGTATCTCTGTATTTTTGATCTCCTTTAATTAAAATGAAAGTAAAGACAAAACTATAAAAGACAAGAAAAAAAATCCTCTCTACAGTAAGCATCATGATTTTTCTGCTCAAAATAATTTTTTCTAGTATCTTTTCAATTGTCACACCTTAGATAAATTGAAGACAGAAAAACAGAATATTCAATAAAGAACTACAAGATAAATATAACAAAATGTAACTCTGGAAAAAAAGAGTCCAAATTTACCATTTTCAAAAGAAAGCAAGACTCTAAAGTTTAGATAGGAGATCTACCATGTTTTTGAAGAAACTATGGCATATTGATAGTTTTTCTGAATGCAAAATTAAACACCATTAGAAAATCGGTATTTGTTCATATAACAAGTGTGATGATAAAGAGCAATATTAAGATATTGCCTGGGTGGCTCAGTCAGTTAAGCATCTGCCTTCAGCTCAGGTCATGATCCTGGGGTCCTGAGATTGAGCCCCACATCGTGCTCCCTGCTCAGGGGGAAACATGCTTCTCCCTCTCCCCCTGCCCCCTTGCTCATGCTCTCTCTCTCACTCTTTCTCTACCTCAAATAAATAAAATCTTTAAAAAGAAATACAACTTTGTGATCCCAAATTCACATGTTTGAGGTATGCAACATAGTGATCTGACAAGTTTATAGTTATTCTATGTTCACCACAAGGGACATATATAGTCTTTTATGTAAAAGACTGTAGATAATTTTCTAGAAGTCACAAGATATGGCCTCTTCGTAGAAGTAGTTTTATATATGCAAACTTTTATGAATATATACTGCTCAGGGAGCAGAAAGCTTTATCCATTTGATGCATTATCTGTATGAATAAAATACCAAGCAAACTGAAGAGGAAATGTGATATATAGAGAGAATCATCAGATCTGTAACAATCTGATACTAGAGAGCTATGGCCAGACCACTGCATTTTTCAGTGGGGAGAATCCAACCTTTGAACTTCCATTGGTATCCTGACACATTTTTTTCTCCCTCAGATGATTCTCTTGAGAAGAAAAGTAAAGAAAGAGAAAGAAGTGAGCAACATGGGGAAGGAGAGATGGCAGTTCCATTGGGACAAATCTGAGAAAATTTTACTGCCTGCCTCCAAGTCCGAGGGCATGCTTTTTAAAGAGCCTGCCCTAGGGAATTGAGTGAGCAAAGTGTCCTGATGAGGATTGGTCTGCGGGTCTTGGAAAGGTCAAAACTATCTTGATGCTTTTGAGGACAGTCTTGAAAAGCTGGTTAGACTTGCAGTCAAATAATAATGAGACAAATCTTAGGTCTTCAAGTGCAAGACCAGGAAACAGGTGGCCATGTAAGTAAGTGAACAAAATAGTGGGCCTCTGATTTAGGAAAAAAAAAATCTTGCTCCTGAAAAATTCTCAGTGTCCAAGTATAGGGTATTACATTATATTCTTGATGTCATTTTTCAAATGTAATTTGTTCTGTGTGTTTTTAAAAAATTTAAGGGAGTTCGAATAAATTACACGACCAGAACTACCTACCAATCCTATGGTTGGCTTATAAACATAATATGGAGTCTTCATGGTTGTGTAGGGAGAGATGACCTTGCTAAAAACCCCAGTTTTCCCACATCTTTGGAGTTTTTGTCATTCTGAACAGTGATACTCAGTGTCTCTGTTGCAGTTTCGTGCCCTTGACTTTTATTATGAATGAGCTTAAGAAACTTTTCATATGTTTAAGGAACATTTATGTTTTTCTATGAACTGTATTTTCATGACTCTTGTCCATTCTTCAGTTGGGTTTGGGGCATTTTTTTTTCTTCATCTTTCCCACTTTGCATGTAAGGGAGGTTATGTTAGTTTGTTAGGGCTACCATAACAAATTAACATAGACTGGGTAACTTAAACAACAGGAATTTGTTTTCTAACTGTTCTGGAGGCTAGAAGTCCAAGGTCAGTTTTTGGTAAATTTAGTTTCTCCTGGGGTCTCTTTCCTTGGTTTGCAGACCATTGCCTTCTCCCTATGTCCTCACATGGATTTTTTCCTGTGTGTGGACATCCTTGATATCTCTCTGCATGTCCTAATCTCTTCTTATATGGAAATCAGTCAGATCTCCATGAATGGCCATTTCAACTTAATTACCTCCTTAAAACCCTATGTCCAAATAATAATAATAATAATTTTCTCAAGTACTGGGGGTTAAGTCTTAACAGATGAATTTTTGGGAGACAATACATCCTGTAACAGAGATTAATCCTTTATCTTGATAACGCCATTTTACAATAACTATTTATCTCTGATATTGCTTACATTCCCCCTACAAGTATGTCCTTCATGTTGCTTATCAGCTATTTTTCATTTATTTGATTTTTAATATTGTTCAATTCTATCAACATAGTTTACTATAACTTTTGCATTTTGAGTGATAAATTTCTTCTACTCCAATAATTTAAATGAATTTACCCATATTCAGCTTTGTTTTAGTCTAATTTTATTATTTACATTTAAATATTCAATTCTTTTGGTGTTTATCTTGGCATATGGTGTGACACAGATCCAATTTTTTTTCAATGACTATGAGTTCTTACAACGTAGTTACTTTAAGTTGATCTTCATCTCGGTGATCCAAATGCCAAAAAAATTTAAATCTCAATAGTTGTTTTTTCTCTTTCTGGACTTTGTATTCTATTTTATTAGTCTGTCTACTAATTTACCAGTATCATAGGAGTGATTTCTAAAAATGATTGACTCACAGCTAGAAACTGAGAAACTAGCATGAGTCTTTCATGATATCATCTTTGACTACATCCTCAATATTACTATATGCCATTGTTCCTGGTATCTCCTATACCAGCAATGAGCAAATGTTTGCATTCCCCTGAATGTTATGCCTTTTTATATTCTTGTGTATATCTGCTTATGTTGTTTCTTTTCTGTCATTCTTGTACTAGTAAGCTCCTCTTCTTTCATGGCTCAAGTGTTACCTCTGGGACATTCTCCATGTGAGTGGCACTTCCTCATGTACTTGGTGCCCACTCTCCCCCCATGTATAGTTTGCAATGGAGTAGAGTGTTCACATGTGGTCAGTCTATTGCACAGGAATCATTTGTGATTTGTTCTTATTTTCAGTGCTTAAACCATTGTCTATCTGGAGGAGGCAATCAGTATATATTTGCTCAATGAATGAAATAAATGCCCCATGAAATAACATCATTTTTTTAGATTTGTCAGTGTTAAAAGAGAACACTAATGACTACCTTCAGGATCAGGAGTCCTATGCTATCAAGCAGTTTGAACTTTATATTTTTGAGATCTATTCAAAATCCAAGGATTCTATAAATTTCATCCTGTTCTTAGCCGTCTCAGTATCTCTCGGGTTTGCTGGGTCTGAGTGGGGTTAAACCAAGTGGGACCTTCCAGATGTGCCCTTAGGCTGAAGGTGGTTATTCACCCTGCTCTTCCTTTCTTGGCAAAAAGAATTCTTTCTAGCTAGGAAGTTTTTTCTTGGCGTTGAACAATGGATTGATGCAGGCAAAATGAAGTTCTCTTCCTTCTCTTGTGTAATTATTCTCAAATTTTTGTTCCACGATGCTGCTAAAACTTCTAAGTAGACTCTAGAGGTATCCTAAAGCTGTATTTATTCATGGATAGCTGTCCAGTCATTGATCTTTGTGGAGGGATGGGAAAGCTCTATTCTCTTATATTGCCATTTTATCCATGATCTCAATTTCAGGATATTCTAAAATATATTAATTTATATATATACTTCACAGTAAATTACATAAAATTATTTTGCTCTCTCCTCCTATAAGAAGTTTTCTACATATGTCAATATTAATTAATAAAAATATTTGTGAACATTTCTAATTTAAATTTTTTATTGCAATGATAGCTTTTTGTAAACACAAAATATGACACCTCAGAAGATGTTATGTGTTTAAATATTTTAAGTGACATTTTTAGAGGCATGGTTGTTAAGTTTATATTTATGAGTTCATTTTTCACAGTATAAACACATAAAGTAATTGTTAGCTTTATGTTTCATATTTATGTATTATATTTATTTATAATCTATATAATTCATCAGAATTATAATTTCAATCTTTATTTCAACTCAATAAATTATTTGATTAAAAGACATCTCTAGCATAAGGATGACTCAATTTGCTTTATAATTTAGTTAGAAAACAGTATCTGATATAACTATGAAATATATATATTAAAATGAGCAGAAAGATGGAAATTTTCTCAATTTAATTTCATAATTTATCTGTTGATTTAGGTTTATAAATATACATACTGGTCATATGTAACAAGTGCATTTTATATTTTTCTGTGCTACAGTGCATTAAAAATAAAGGCTACATCTTCATAGATATTAACTATGTGGATGACTATAGCATGACCAGGAAATTTTAAAGAAATCTTAATCTAGGGGAAACAAAGTCATATTAATTGATATTACAAAATTTAGAAATGCTGAAGAAATAATGCATCTTCCTCTCAAAAACATCCATTTATAATTATAATAAATATTTTATAAAGTTTTTTAACCTTACAAATCAAGTTTTAAGAATAATTACTCATTTACCAATGAATTAAAGTTTTAAAACATGTGGCATTATACACTTTGTTTTAGATACAGTTATGCAGGTTTAGAAATAAACAACAATGCCAAGAAACTGATGTGGGAGATTAAAGAGAATTAACAAGCAAGACCTATTTCCATTGCACAAAAAGAAAAACTAGGAAACTAATCGACTTTTTCACTGTTGAATAGAAAGCGTGTCACATTTTCTAAAGCTCTTTGCTACATTTGGTACAGTAATCTCCATCAAGGGGCAAATTGACTTTCCTTTTACAGACCATTACCAGCCACAATTCAGCCAATGGGACTTGAGAGAAAATACTTCTAGAATAGTTTCTGAATTCTGACTTTGATTTGTGTCGACATTATAAAAGACCTGAGCAAAAAGTTACCAGATAAGTAGTGCTTCCTTATCTGTGCTTTATTTTTACTCTGGCTATTTAAAAAAATCTGAATAAATGAAATCATTACTTTAGGAAAAATATTTATTTGTAAAGAAAGGAAAATATACTTCAGTTTTTTCCATGAAATCTCAAAATAGGGTTTTGTTGTTTTTTTTTAAACATGATTATTGGAAAAATAACTTCCAGAATTAAAATTAATTTGAAAATGAATTGCCCTTAGAGTATAAAAATCAGTTTAATTTTGAAATAAAAGCTTTCAGTAAATTTTACTTTCTGAAGGAAATAAGCAATGTAAGTGCAAAACTACATTAGGATCATTCTGTATTTATAATAAATAAAGGTTTTGATACTCAATTTTTTATCTAAGGAAATAAAAGTTTATTTAAAATACCAAATTTATTTGTCAATGATTCCTGAATTTATGTCTCCAGCCTTGTTATTTCATTGTGCACCAAACTCAGATTTCAAACTGCTTACTTGGTAACACAGTTTGGATGTCCACAGACAGAATTTAACATGACTATGGCAGTAGCCTTGATCTCCCCCATACACTCATTCTCAAATATCCAGAATAGGTCCCTCAGTCTTTTTTTTTTTTTTTTTTTTTTTTTAACCTACTTGCTAAAGTTCAAAACTTAGGACTCATTTATTGTCCTTTTCCACAATGACCAAATCAAATCCATTACTTAGTCCTCTTAATATCCAAATGTTATTAACTCTTCTGAATCTCCACTATAAACCCACACCAAGCCACTATTATTTATCTGAATCATTATAACTGTCTCACGAGTTTCCTTATTCCAAATTCTTTCTCCGACAATAAGTCTATTTTCAGGGCGCCTGGGTGGCTCAGTCGCTAAGCATATGACTTCTGCTAAGGTCATGATCCCAGGGTCCTGAAAATCTAGCCCCGCATCGGGCTCCCTGCTCTGCAGGAAGCCTGCTTCTCCCTCTCCCACTCCCCTTGCTTGTGTTCCCCCTCTTGCTGTGTCTCTCTCTGTCAAATAAATAAATAAAATCTTAAAAAAAAAGTAAGTCTATTTTCATCCAGTTGGAGTGATTAAAAAATAAAATTGGTCTATGACAGTCCCAAGATGAAAACTCCAACTTCTCTTCCCATTGCTTTTTGAAAAAACATCCATACTCCTACTGCCTATTTTTCTTTTTTAACTATTTTTTAAAATATTTTATTTATTTATTCATGAGAGACAGAGGGAGAGAGAGAGAGAGAAGCAGGCTCCCAAGGAGCAGGGAGCCCGATGCGGAACTTGATCCCAGGACACTGGGATCATGACCGGAGGTGAAGGCAGACACTTAACCATCTGAGCCACCCAGGTGCCCGACTGCCTATTTTTCTTAACTTACCTCTATCCCTCATTGACGAAGGTATAGTCAGATTGCCTGTCTCTTCCAATACACCAAAATTGTTCGTACATTTGCTTTTATACACATGCTTTGATTCTGCTCAAACCTAGGTGACTAGAGATGCTCACTGTTCAAATGCCATTTTCCCAGGCTTTAAGGCTTTAAGGACCACCCAATCTAAGTCAATCTTTCCTGCTGGTCACACATATCAATCATACTTCAATTTCCTTAACAGCATGTTTCAGTCTGAAATTATCTTGTTTATGCATATTTTTAATGGACTTGTATATGTCTACTCCTTTTACAAGACAAAACTCAAAAGATCAGTTTGACATATACCAAGTGTAGAATTATTAGCTGGTATACAAAAGGCATTCCTTATTTTTCAAATAAATTAATCAGTATTTAGTGAGTACTTGCTCAATATGTATATAATGGGTATATGAAGCTACTGAAGAAGAGAACTTGCTTAAAATTTATTTAAAATCAAGTTGAAAAATAACACTAAAGTTAAACAAACAAAAAAGTAGAAATAATTATATTAGATATAAATAATTTATCAATCCAGATATGGTATGATTATAGAGATGAAGTGTTTGAAACTGGACTCGACCAATAGCAAAAAGGGAGAGATTAAAATGTTCTTAAAAAGAAAGTTATGCCCTCAACCCCCAACTTATCAAGTTGTATATATCAAATATATACAGCTTTTTACATGTCAATCCTACCTCAATAAAGTGGCTTAAAAGACAAAAAGAAAGTTATGCAGTCAAGAATGCAAAAAATAAAGAGAATTTTAAGGGAAAAAATAAGGGACTTAGAAACTAATCAAAGGTTTTTCACAGAGAAGGATGAGTGAAAAAATAAGCCCATTTTTGGGTGACAGATAAATGGTTTCATAGATAATAACAGAGAAATTGGGAAGGAATTATCCATGGATAATCCTTAAACCTAATTTTAGCAGTTGGTATCAACTAACTCTCTTACCAAGCTTCTGAAAGTAAAACCATTGAAGAGATTTGAGTTTCACATAGTTTCTCCCTTGCCAATTATTTCTGGAGTGATAACAATCAGTGAAAGATATATTGTATGGGAAAGACACATAATCCAAGTTTTCTTTTCTTGCAGGTGGGTAGTCTACAAGGTCAGTTACTGCAGGTGACCTATCATTGTCTAGATGCAGAGTCTCAAGACAGGTTGAAAGTTTTTGTAAATGTCACTTACCCAGTGTAGAAATGAAAAATAAAGTAAGAGACAGATTACTGAAAAAGACTGAAAACATTGTTCTTTTAGATTTTTATTTTGACAAAATATCCAACACAGAAAGGTTACAAGAATAATACAAAGAATTCTAACTTCCATTTCACTCAGCTTCCCCAAATGTCAACCTTTTACCACTTTTGTTTTATCATTCTCTCTCTTTTTGCATGCTTTTTGTAATATTTTAGATTAGAAAACATTACTTCACTTTATCTCTAAATACTTCAGTGTGTATTTCTTAAACAAAAATCTTTTCTTACTTAACCACAGAAAAGTTATACAAACACTATTGTCCATAGCATTTATTCAGATTTCCATTTTCTTAGTAATGTTGTGGTAAAAGAAAATCCTGGATCATGTTGCTTCTCAACAGTTCCCTTTTATAAGGAAAAATTTCTCAGTTTTGCTTTTACTTTTATGACATTTATAATTTTGAAGTGTACAGAGAAATTATTTTGTAGAATGCTGGTCAATGTGGTTTTGTCTGATGTTTCCCCATGATTAAATTTATGTTATGCATTTAATAGCGGGAACGTCACAGAAATGATGCTGTGTTCTTCTAAGTGAATTAGATCAGAAGGCACATTATGTCAATATTGTCCCATTGTAATTAATATAAGTTGATATGTTGAGACCATGTAAATAACCCATTACTTATCAAGCTATTATCCAATAATTTTATCAATTGTTAGTTCTTGCTTAAATCAATTATTATGGTTGTTGCCAGACAGTGAGTTTATAATGTCACCATATCTTCCAAGTTTACATTTTGAGTTTATAGTGCAAGATAGAGCATTACCTCTTGTTTATATCAAATGTGTATTCATTGATTCTTATTCTATTCAGTAGGTTTTAGTACATAGTATGTAGTATGGGTTGTAGCTGAAAATAAATTTCTGTTGTTAAGCCGCCCAGTCTATGGTATGATATTTTGTTTTGGCAGCTTGAGCTGATTTATATAATTTCTATATTACTCTAATAGAAGTTGGGATCATTTTTTTTTTTTAATATTGATACTAAAGCTTGCAGATTTTTAGATCACCTACCTACTGGACTACTTTCTGGTTGACTCTAATGCCAAGCAGACCATTGATTTATTTCATACTTCATACTTGTCTCAGGTATATATCCCTAGGGGCTGACATAACATGCTTTTTAGCTTCTCTGGGATATTTGGCTGAGTTTACATACTTACTTTTCCCCTTAGAAAAGAGCAAGGTCTATGTCACTCCTCACCTTGCACATGATTTATACTCCTTTAGGAAGCAGATTATAGTGAATCTTTCCCTACCAATCCAAACTATAACTATTCTTATTCTCATAGAAAAACTAGAAGTCATATTGTTTCAATTATTTGCTCAAAGTGAGACAGTTATTAAGTGAAGAAAAGTAGATTGAGCCAAAGTGTTACTTGACATTAAGTCCCATGTATTTTTCTTATACCACATTGCCTTTCAAAGAATGTTGTTATTTAGGGAAAAATTCTATGTTTTTTTAATAAAGATTTTATTTATTTATTTGAGAGAGAGAGAATGAGAGATAGAGAGCACGAGAGGGAAGAGGGTCAGAGGGAGAAGCAGACTCCCTGCTGAGCAGGGAGCCCAATGTGGGACTCGATCCCGGGACTCCAGGATCATGACCTGAGCTGAAGGCAGTCGCTTAACCAACTGAGCCACCCAGGCACCCAGGAAAAATTCTATCTTGTCTTCAATCTTATTTTTACCCAAGACAAGTTTAAAGAATATGTATGTTTTCTTTGTTTAAAAAATTCAGGGAAACAATAAAAAGGTATCTAAATCTAATAAACTATTTTCAAATATTTTAATTTTGTGGTTTTCTCACCTGTTATTCTGTTATCTGCTTTGTATTTTCATGTTTTGGCTGATATAATTGTGACCCTGAATTCTCTTTAGAAATGTAAGGTCAAATATCCTTTATAATTGTAAGATTTTTAGCTTTCTTTAATATAGAGAAGAATGATCCTCTTATAATGTCATTGTGCTGTTGTCCTAGATACACATTCAGACATTCTTTCCTCTAAAATACTTCTCTTTTCCAGCAGTATTTCATACATCAGAATGTTAACTTGAATTGAGAAAAGTTAAGTAATTATCTAAAGATTAATGCAAGAATATAGACCCTGATGACCTTAAAAATACTTAAAATTAGAGTCAAAATGCACAAGAAACTATAATCCCTAAATAGCTGGAGACAGTGAAAAGAGACATCAAGTAGGACTTCATGCAGGATATGTTGAAACTTCAGGTGCATAAAATAAAATTTAAAAAATTATTAATAAATTCAGTATGGGTACACTGATGGGCTCTTTAAGGTAGTGTTTCCTTAATACATAGGGTTTTATATTCTGTGTGGTTCACTCTGGTTAACAGTGGAGCCATGTATCAACAGACGACAATCTCAAGAGCTTGCTGCCCCACACTTTGTTCAGTAACTCCAGGCTGTGCTAACCACACCAATATATATATAAACTAAATGTTGAAAACTAGACAAAACAAAGACTAGACCCTTGCTTGGCATTTGTCATACAGAAAAACAGAAACATGAGTTTTTGCATCTGTGATGAGGATAAAAGACAGGTATTGTGCCTCTACTAGATGTGAGACTGGAACTGAAAATATCACATGAAGACCCAGGCACAGGAATAGATTATATACAATTTCCATGATCTCAGCCATGTCTCTTGGCAGGTGAAAACATCTTCCATGATAAATAGACACAGCTTTAAAAGCACATATTACTCATATGGTCTGGAATATCCAAAGCTTAAAAGTTAAATTGAAGCAGTTGCCAGTAGGAAACTGCCTGGCTTAAGCAAAAACAAATACTCCTTAGAGAAAAGCAACTCAGCAAGCCCCATTAGCGTTCCCCTAAATTTACCACAGCCAAATAGCACAGAATCAAAATTCAAGAAAATTTCACTGAGATGAATAAAGTCTGAGGATCTAATGTATAATAACATGGTGACTACAATTGATAACACTGTATTGTATGTTTATTTTTTAAAGATTCATTTATTTATTTGAGAGAGAGCACATGCACACATGAATTAGGGGAGGGGCAGAGGGAAAGAATCTCAAGCAGACTCTCTGATGAGTGTGGAACCCAACTTGGGGCTCCATCTCATGACACTGAGATCACGACCTGAGCCAAAATCAAGACTCGGTCCCTTAACAGACTGAGCCACCCAGGTGCTCCTGTATTGTATAATTGAAATTTACTAAGAGAGTAGAACTTAAGTGATCTCCTACACAAAAAAGAAAAAATACATAAGATGACGGATGCGTTAACTTAATGATGGGAATCTTTCTACGATGTATGCCAAATCATCACACTGTACACCTTAAATATATTACAATTTTGCTTGTCAATTATACCTGAAGAAAAACTATTAAAAAATAAAGAATAAAAAGACAATTTGCCAGGAAAAAAAAATAAAAAGAAAGAAAATTTCCTTAACAGACTGTTGGTAGTGCCAGTCAACAGAATTTAAAATCCAGTGACTTGGAATACACATTTGCCTTATAAAATATGGATGTAAAAATCAATATTTAAAGTAATAAATTGAATTGAAAACATTAAAAAAATAACTACTATATCTGTTTTTCTTTTCCTATGTGGACGCTTAGTTGCTGGATATCTCTACAGAGTGGTTTAGAGGTCTAAAAGAGCATTTGGAGGGCAAGTCCAAATGTACAAGCATTTCTGTTTGTACCAAGCTTCCTGATGCCACACTGGTCAAACTACATCACATGGCCAAGCTGCACTGATGTGAGAGTAGACTACCCAAGAATGCGTATACTAAAATATACGGTTTATGAGGGCCACTAATGTAAGAGTCTGCCACTGTCGCCTACTTGTAGAGTTAAAAAAATACAATTAAATTTATGATAACAATAATAAAAAATAATGGATACTATGTGAAAATTAACAGCCATAAACTGTTTTACTTCATACAAATACATATATATGTATATATATAGTCTCAAGAATTTCCAACAGATTATTCTATACAGTGCCTCACTTGAGATTATGCAATAAATTGACTCTGTTAACTTGCTGCCTATTCATTAATTAAATTATAACAAATAATTTAACAATAAATAACAATAATTTAATAAATAAGTAAATAAATAAATAAATAAACTAACAATTGTAAGTGATTAATAACACAATTAGTAAAATTGTATTCAGTGCAGAATTATATACTATGGATATGAATATAAATTTTGACTATATAATTTATTTTTTTAAGATTTATTTATTATTTGACAGAGAGAGAGAGAGAGAGCACAAGCAGGGGGAGCAGGAGAGGGAGAGGCAGACTCCCCGATGAGCAGGGAGCCCAATATGGGGACTCCTGGATCATGACCTGAACTGAAGGCAGAAGCCTAACTGACTGAGTCACCCAGGCACCCTCTGACTATATCATTTAAAAGCAATGTCTCCAGACCTGTACCTCTGAAACAAATAATATATTATATGTTAAAAAAAAAAAAAGAAGAAGAAGATAGCAGGATGGGAAGAATGAAAGGGGGGAAATCGGAGAGACTATGGACTCTGAGAAACAAACTGAGGGTTCTAGAGGGGAGGGGGTGGGGGGATGGGTTAGGCTGGTGATGGGTATTAAAGAGGGCATGTACTGCATGGAGCACTGGGTGTTATATGCAAACAATGAATCATGGAACACTACATCAAAAACTAATGATGTAATGTATGGTGACTAACATAACATAATAATAATAAAAAAAAGCAATGTCTCCTTGGATAATTTATATAACCTTTCTCAGACTCAATCTTTGTATAATGGAAAACATAGTATATTGTGTAAAAACACTATTGCATAGATTATAATTAAGGTGTTCAGGTGTCTTATGCATTCTTGGAGTTACATAGCTTGTACACAGTGGAGGAAGTAGAGGAGGAATAGATGTAAGAGAAAAAGGAAAAAAAATGTTTCTAAGATCAGTACATACGATGCATTTTTTTTTTGCCTTTTTCTTAGGTTTTCATATACCTCTACTAGCCTGTATTCAACAGACATACACACAATTAAATACACCATATACTTAACCTACATTTGTTCTTAAAATAAAATTAACATCCATCTTGACAAACATAATACAGATGAAACATTATGAAGGAAAATTGCTGCATTCAGTTTTTTTTGTTTGTTTTTTTACCAATTTCATTCTGCTCCAATCTCGTGAGAAGGTGTGAAAAGACAAACACTACAAAAGAGCAAGACATATAGTATTGAGGTATGTACTCGTACTATGGTATGACTTCATATTCTTAGACACCTAGTTAGCCAAAAATTTTTAAAAATGATCCCTTAAATTCACATTGACTAATTTTACTCAATGTTACTTAGAGCTTAGATTATTATTGCAGTATGGAGCTTCGATATTATCAAACAACTGTGACATTATCAAGATTTGAATGTGTAATAGTGTAAATAGGAGAACACATTGTTTATTTTAAAATTTTATGGACATATGTTGTAATTTGTTTTCTGTTGCTACTTTTTCTTCTCATTCCTCTGCCATTTGGCCTAAGTTACAAACAAACAACTCAAAATAACAACTTTACCCACAATATTTAAAAATGTATTTTCGAGAGAAAGTGATAGAGCCAGGTGGTGAGTGGGTCTTGGGATATTTTCTTCTATCATATGAACAATTAGTATATTTTAGAAGTAGCTAAGATTTTTAGAACACAAAATATTTCCCCACCAATATTTCACTCTGGACATAGAAAACATGCAAAATTAGAAGGAAAAAAAAACAGATAAACAAATGTGTCTCCTAACTTATGTATATAATCATAACATATTGCTTCAATATATTATCATTATAATATGATAATGATAATCGCATGAATAATCATTAGGTCTCAGCACTGTTATTAATTCTTTCATTTTGTATATTATTTAGAATTCCCAACAATGCTATGAAGTAGGTATTCATTTTCTCTCAAACTTAGCAATGAAGAAACAAGGACCTAGAAGGTTGAATCAGTTTCTATAGTTAATTGAACTATTTATTAGGGTGGTTGTCAATAGGGGTTGCAGTAATATACCAAGTAAGAGGATTAGAAGTGGCATGGTTCTGGTTGATAAGTACATTTATAGCATGAGTCCTACCACTGGCTAAGGTAAAGGAAGTAAGCTATAGTTGACAGGATTGAGGACTAACTAAAATCTTAGAAGGGGCAAGATATCTGCTAAGGAATTATAACTCATGCCTCATGTGAACCAGAACAATACCCAAGAGAACTAAACAAGTGCATGCTGGCATCTGATATGATGGATAAGGGGAGGTATCTACGTGTGGTGGGGTATGTAGTAAGAGAGAGAGAATCAGTGGGCAGCACAGCAAATAGAAAACATTAGATATATATTTTTTGGTTGTTAGACTAAGTTTTTATTTCTTTTAGTGGGTTCCACACCCAGCATGTATCCCAACACAGCGATTCAACTCATGACACTGAGATCAAAACTGAACTACCCAGGCACCTCTAGACTAATTTCTAAACATACTAAGCAGTAGGTTAGGCAGCCTTTACAAGAAGGAGATGAGGCTGGGGGCAACTGGGTGGCTCAGTCGGTTAAGTGTCCAGCTCTTGATTTTGGCTCAGGTCATGATCTCAGTGTTGTGAAATCAAGCCCCACATTGGGCTCCATGCTCAGTGTGGAGTCTGCTTGAGATTCTCCCTCTCCCTCTGCCCCCTCCCCCCGCTCACACTCTCAAAATAAATAAATAAATAAATAAAAATCAAATCTAAAAAAAAGTAGATGAGACTGAACGTGGAAGTAGAAAGAAATACTAAGTATATCTAGGTGATCTGGTAAAGAAAAACAAAACTGGTAATGTATTTATGTGTACTGAAACAAGGTGAAGAAAATAAGTATTCTCAAAACAAAACTCTATTAATACCCTAGTAAGAAATGTTCCTCCCAGACTATGTGAAAACAACCAAATTATAAATAACATTTATCCAGTGTTTTAGTTTTCCAAGCAGATTAACTGTATCAATTATAAAGATGGTGCAGGAATTTTACAACATTGTAATCAATTATACAATATAAATAATTACAAAAAAGGCAATTGTAGAGGAAGTTCCTGGAGCAAAGATTAAATAAACAAACTATATATATACAAAACAAATATTCAGAATATCCAATTACTATTGAATTAACATTATAGCACAACTACTGTAAGCAAGTACAATGGGTGACATGACAGATGAGTTAGATCCAACTTATAAAAGACTTTTTACATAATTATCTCCTCTTGACCTAACAAGGCTGGATATCAGGACTTTGATGTTATATGGTTGGATCTGCCTGGTTAACAACTGTTTTTAATGTCTGAAGGAAGTCTTTTCACTCATGTAATGATGGTTTAGATAATTTGGATCAATCTTTCCCCACCTAAGAATATCCAGAAAATCCAAAAAATATATATCTAAAACAATTTCATTATGACAAAGCTAAGAGGCAGTGATCTAAGAAAAGGCCCAAAAAAGAAAAATTCAGAGAAATGAAGTTATTATTTGGGGCTGTCTTCCACTTACTGGATTTGGCCATCCATGAAGAGACAGCTGGAAGGTTGTGTATTTGAGGGGAGTTTTTGTCAGACTCATGAGGTAAAAACCAAAAAATGGAGTCTTGGAAACTTTGGCCAGACTAGAATATTATATCTACCAAATGCATACTCAAAGATAAGTTTGAAATAAAGACATTTTTGAGAAAGCAACTGAAAGATTTTGTCACATGCAGGACTGAACTAAAGAAGACACTAGACAATATTATTCTTCAGGCAAAAGACACTGCTCTGAGATGGAAGCTTGCAGATATGGCAGGAAGGAATGAAAAAGAGTGAAAATAAAGATGAAAATGTGAGGGGAAATCTATATAAATATTAATGGTATAAAAATAGTAACATCTTCTTTGGTTTAAATAAACATGATGGAAATTGACAAAAAAAAGTATCTCAGGAGGGAGGATTCATATTATGATTCTAAGGTCCTGAACTGAACATGAGGATAACTGCAAGTTTGAATTAATATTATTGATAAACCAGGAATGCCTGGTATGATTTCAATACCAGGCAGTAAAAGTATGTTAAATTATGATATAACTTCAAAGTCAATCATAGAAAAAAAAGGAATAATTAAAACTGAAAACCAGTCAATCCAAAAGAAGACAAGAGATATATACACATTTTCTATTGCTACATAACATTATCATAAACTTAGCAGTTTATTTATTTTATTTATTTATTTATTTTTTAAAGATTTCATTTATCTGACAGAGAGACAGCGAAAGAGGGAACACAAGCAGGGTGAGTGGGAGAGGGAGAAGCAGGCTTCCCGCTGAGCAGGGAGCCCAATGCAGGGCTCGATAGAAATTATCATAAGAGGATAAATGGAAAAATACTACCTGATAGACAAGAAAATCATAAAAAATTAGAAAACATTTTGAATTGCATGATAATTAAAACAATGGTATCAAAAGAACTGACCACCTTTAGATGTAAAATTACAGCCCTAAATTCAGGCATTAGAAAAGACTAAATGATGGAATTCAATGAACTACACATCCATTTCAAGACAGTATTTAAAAAAGCCAATTAACTCAAAGAATGTAGTAGTAGAAACTAATAAAAAGCAGAAATTAATACAATGAAAATATCATAAATGATTCAACCACACCAAAATGTAATGCATTGAGAAGAATAATTAACTGATAAATCACAGTCAAGAAAGCTTTTTATAAAATGAGAGAGAGAGAGAGAGAACAAAAATAACCAGTATCAGGGGAAAAAAATTTTTTTGAGTGGATATGGTGTAAAGTGCTTGACGATGATACCAGCAAGTCTGATTAAAGCCAGATAATTCAGGTTCCTTCAGGCTAAGTTAAAAAATTTGGAATTTGGGGAGATATAAATGAAAGAACATTCAGGGACCTAACCAAACTGATAGTAGGAATGGTGAAGGGAGACAAATTCAGATTATTAAAAATAATATATGTACATATATAAATATGAAAGATTTGGTAGAGAGCCTAATGGTGAGGTTGTAAAGAAGTAAAGAATAATTGAAAGCTTCAAATGTTATTAATGGGATGGTTAAAAGCTTATTAACTGAAAAGATTATTTGCAATGAGGGCAGATAGAAATAAGCAAACAGGAAATGGGGGGAGAGGAGTCCATTTTGGAATATAAAGAACTAAAGGTGTCTGGGGCCATTCATGTGGAGAGATCATGGAAGCAGCTCAAAATGTCGTTTTTGAGCTCAGGAAATAATGTGCACCTGAACACTGTCAAGTGACTCTAGCTATCTAAATGACAATTCCTGACTTTCTCTTGAGAGAGATTAAATAGCAAGGTTTTGTACAGCAAGTCTGAATAGCAAAGTGTCCTTTATTATCTGAGTCTATTTGGTTCCAGAGTATCCAACAGCAGGTACTAAGAGAACAAAATATGATAGTTACTAAGAGAGTAAGTACAATCACCCAGTAATCATGTGTGTGATAACAAAATAAAAGGGTTGTAGAAAAAAAACCTAGGGATTACTGAACTTAATGTGACAAGCAACAGAAGAGGAGACTAAAAGAAAATGAGCATAAACTCTCTGAGGATTCGAGTGTAGGAGTGGTGGTAAAGAGAAAAGAGTAGAATGATCTAGTACATCAAGTTAACTGCCCATGTGTGAGAGGATAAGCCCAGGAACCAAATCAGAATTGGCAGTGACAGATTTAGGACAATTTTAAGAGGTAATATAAAAAGTGAGTGATATGTGAGAGAAAAAATGGGGACAGGAGTTAAGAATTAATCCCAGACTTTTGGTTTGGGTGATGATCACTGGATGGTATTGCCACCAACTAAGGGAAAAGCATATAGGTGATTAACAATTTTTAGGGGGGATGTGATGTGTTTTGCTTAGGATATACATTTGGTTTGAAGGGCCAGGTATTTAAAATGCAGGATTTAATGGGGTGCCTGGGTGGTGCAGTCAGTTGAGCATCTGACTCCTAGTTTTGGCTCAGGTTGTGATTTCAGGGTCCTGGGATAGAACCCTGCCCTGGGCTCTGCACTCAGCAAATAATCTGTTTAAGATTCTCTCTTCCTCTCCCTCCGGCCCTACCCCTTGCTCTCTCTCTTTCTCAAATAAATAAATCTTTAAAAATAAAAGAGACTCAATCTCAGGAAACAAACTGAGGGTTGCTGGAGTGGTGGGGGGTGGGAGGGATGGGGTGGCTGGGTGATAGACACTGGGGAAGGTATGTGCTATGGTGAGCACTGTGAATTGTGTAAGACTGATGAATCAAAGACCTGTACCCCTGAAACAAATAATACATTATATGTTAATCAAAAAAATTAAAATAAATTAAAATACAGGGTTTTGGATATTTAATGCTGAAATTTGGGAGATTTGGGAGAGTAGTTTGGGCTGGACACTGTAAAGGGCCACTGTATTAGTCAGAGGTTGCTGGTATCCTAGTTTTCTAGGGTTGTAGTGACAATGAACATCAACTAGATATTTTGTTTTTTTATTTTATTTTAGTGTATTTTTTTACCAACTTCTTTTTTCTAAGTTTTTTATTTTATTTCCAGTATAGTCAACGTACAGTGTTATATTACTTTCAGGTGTACAATATAGTCATTTGACAATTCTATACATTGCTCAGTGCTCATCAGGTTAAATGTGCTCCTAGTGCCCTTCACCTCTTTCACCCATCCCCTATCCACCTCCCCTCTGGTAACCACCAGTTTGTTCTCTATAGTTAAGAGTCTGTTTCTTGGTTTGTCTCTCTTTTTTTCCCTTTGTTCATTTGTTTTGTTTCTTAAATGCCACATATGATCACATGGTATTTGTTTTTCTCTACAGACTTATTTAGCTTAGCGTTATACTCTAGCTCCACCTATGTTGTTGCAAATGGCAAAATTTCATTCTTTTTATGGCTGAATTATATATATAATATATATATAATATATATAATTATATATTATATATATATATATATATGCAACCTCTTCTTTACCCATTCATCTGTAGATGGACACGTGGGTGGCTTCCATAGTTTTGCTATTGTTGATAATGCTGCAATAAACATAGGAATGTATATATCTTTTCAAATTCGTGTTTTTGTTCTCTGGGTAAATACCCAGTGGTGTAATTACTGGATTCTAGGGTAGTTCTATTTTTAACTTTTTGAGGAACCTCCACAGTTTTCCACAGTGACTGCAAAAATTTGCATTCCCACCTGCAGTGCATAAGGGTTCCTTTTTCTCTCCATCCTCGCCAACACTTACTGTTTCTTGTGTTTTTGATTTTAGACATTCTGACAGGTATGAGGTGAAAACGCGTTGTGGTTTTGATTTGTACTTCCCTGATGATAAGTGATGTTGAGCATTTTTTCATGTGTCAGTTGGCTATCTGTATGTCTTCTTTGGAGAAATATCTGTTGATGTCTTCTGCCCATTTTTTAACTGGATTATTTGGGTTTGGGGTGTTGAGTTTTATAAGGTTTTTATATATTTCGAATACTAACCCTTTATCAGATAGGTCATTTGTGAATATCTTCTCCTATTCAGTAGGCTTTTAGTTTTGTTGGTTGTTTCCTTTGCTGTACAGAAGCTTTTTATTTTGATGTAGTCCCAATAGTTCATTTTTGATTTTCTTTCCCTTGCCTCAGGAGACATTATCTAGAAAAATGTTGCTACAGCTGATGTCCAAGTAATTACTGCCTGTGCTCTCTTCAAGTATTTTTATGGTTTCAGGTCTCACATTTAGGTCTTTAATGTGTTTTGAGTTTATTTTTGTGTATGGTGTAAGAAAGTACCAGTTTCATTCTTTTGCATGTGACTGTCCAATTTTCCCATTGCATATTTTTGCCTCTTTTGTCAAAGATTAATTGACCATATAATCATGGGTTTGTTTCTAGGCTTTCTATCCTGTTCCGCCGATCTATATGTCTTTTTTGTGTGTCAGTACCATTCTGTTCTAATTACTACAGCTTTATAGTGTAATTTGAAATCTGGAATTGGAATTGTGATCACTCCAGTTTTGTTTTCTTTATCAAGACTGGTTTGGATATTCAGGGTCTTCTGTGTTCCATACAAATTTTAGGATTATTTGTTCTAGTTCTGCGAAAAATGTTATTGGTATTTTGATAGAAATTGTATTAAATCTCAGGAAAGAAACTGAGTGTTACTGGAGTGGTTGGGGGTGGGAAGGATGGGGTGGCTGGGTGATAGATATTGGGGAGGGTATGTGCTACGGTGAGCGCTGTGAATTGTGCAAGACTGTTGAATCACAGATCTGTACTTCTGAAACAAATAATGCAACATATTTTAAGAAAAAAGAAAAAGAAGAAGATAACAGGAGAGGAAGAAAAGGGGAGTATGTCAGAGGGGGAGACGAACCATGAGAGATGATGGACTCTGAAAAACAAACTGAGGGTTCTAGAGGGGAGGGGGGTAGGGGGATGGGTTAGCCTGGTGATGGGCATTGAGGAGGGCACGTTCTGCATGGAGCACTAGGTGTTATGAACAAACAATGAATCATGGAACACTGCACCAAAAACTAATGATGTAATAAATGGTGATTAACATAACAATAAAAAAATTAAAAAAAAAATCTGTAGATTGCTTTGGGTAGTATGGACATTTTAATATTTGTTCTTCCAAGCCATGAAAATGGAATATCTATTTGTTTGCGTCATCTTCAATTTCTTTCATCAGTGTTTTATAGTTTTCAGAGTACAGATCTTTCACCCCTTTGGTTAAATTCATTCCAAGTATTTTATTATTTTTGGTATATTGACCTATGGTTTTCTCTCTCTCTCTCTTTTTTTTTTTTTTGTAGTATCGTTACGTGGTTTTGGCATCAGGGTAATGCAGGCATAGTAGAATGATAAACTAGGTATTTAAAAACAACAAACATTTATTCTCCAACTGTTGTTGAGGTTAGAACTCCAAAGTCAAGGTGTTGGCAGGGACATACTCCCTCTGAAGTTTCTAGGGGAGAATCCACTCTATTTATAACATGATGTTGAGTGAGAGAAGCCAGACACAAAAAAGTACATACTGTATAATTTCAATTATTAAAGTTTAAGAACAGACAAAATGAATGTATAATATAACAAGAGTGGTAACTGTGAGGAGACAGGAGGTTAATTGGTAGTGCAAAAAGTGAATTTCTGGGGATGCTGGTAATGTTCTATTTCTTGACTTGGGTGTCATTACATGGGAGTGTGTGTGCTCACTTTGGAATAATCCAGGCAGCTATACACTTAGGCTTTGTGTATTTTCTGACAAAAGCTTCAATAAAAGGTTTAAAAAAAATCAATTGACAGAAAAATACTGAAAAAAAAAGGAAAGCATGTAAACTTATTTAAGATATAATTGAATAAATGGTGGTAATTTCAAAAGATTTACTTGTTTATGTTTTCAAAATTAGCTTTGTGAATAAAATTTATGAATAGTGCCACTCATAAATCACATACTATATCAGTATTTGCCATAATTAAAAGCTCTTATGGGAAAAATCTGTAAAGAAGATAAAAGTGTATCTTTTTTTTTAGTTATTAGGTTGATGTTATCTGCAACATAATATTCTCAAATTTAAGTGTAATATTGAATAGCCAAAGATTTCACTATCTCCTTTCTATCTACCTATCTATCATCTAATGATAGATAATGACTATCATTAATGACTAAAATGTTTTTATCTGTCTCTCATTTATCACCATTGTCAACCTTTAGTGCTCAGAAGCAAACATGAAAATCTTTTGCAAAAAAATAATTTGTTGCTGAGTTTCATAGGTATGAATAAGATCTCTTGTATCATTAAAAGAGGACATTTTTTTAAACATTTCATAACCATCAATTTACTTTTACAATGCAAGTGGTTGTCAATCAAATCTATTATTAAAATGATAGTAATGAAATCAAAGATAAAATATGTGTTCTAGTCTTTAGGTGTAACCATTGCTGAGTGATACCTGATTTGGTATCATTATTCTCCTATCCTAGTATTTTTCTAAGACCATATTTGCTATCTATGTGAATCATTTTTTTTATGGCAAGTTCTGATGTTCATCTGGGAATATATTTGATCTATGTAACATCATAGCAGTTGGTCTAGGGAAAACAGGTGGTAGCTTAACAGAAATAGATGTAGATGCAATACAAATTTTCAAAACCTTAAATGCTCATAATTTTCAAAGATGTTATTAGATGAATAGCCTGAGGTGTTTATTATGGGTACATAAAATCACAGCATGGACACAGGGGAATATAATCATATGTTTACTAATATGGTATACATTTGAAGAAAACAAAAATATCTCATAAAAAGTGGCATCCTTGCTATTAGAAGTCATTCTAGCAACAGTAATAGCTCTGTGAGTAAAGTTTTCCATGGTGGCTATTTGAGAGTCATTTTCTTTCACTTTTTATTTTGAAGAATATTCACAATGACTAAAAAGTTACAAAAATAATAAAAAGCTGAAATGTATTTTATTCTTTATCTAAATTCTCCAATTGTTAATATTATATCAATACTGCCTCATTCTTTGCTGTCATATACTTATGTGTATGCAGATATGATGTCCCATTATAGCTAAATAATTAAATGTTTATTTCGTAAAAGAAGGGTATTCTCCCCTATAGTATAGCCCCGTAAAATAGGTAAATTGATATTGGTAAATACTACCACCTTAACAGCAAATGAATCCAATCCATAGTCAGGAGTATCATTTGTTTGCCATATCTCTTGAATCAATCAATCTAAAACTATTCCTCAGTCTTTTAAAATCCTAAAATCTAGTTTTGTCTTTTAGAATCCTAATTTTTTAGGGGTACCTGGCTGGCTTAGTCAGCAGAGCATTTGATTCTTCATCTTGGGGTTGTGAGGTCAAGCTCCACATTGGGTGTACAGATTACTAAATAAATAAATAAATAAATAAATAAATAAATAAATAAACTTTAAAAAAATGGGGTGCCTGGCCGGCTCAGTCAGAAGAGCATGCGACTCTTGACCTCGGGGTCATGAGTTTGAGTCCCACAATGGGTGTAGAGATTAGTTAAAACAAAACAAAACAAAACTTAGAATCTTAATTTTTTCTTTAAAATAATAAGCCTATTATTTTGTAGACTGTTCCTCAATTTGGGTTTATCTAATGTTGCTTCATGATTATTTAGGTTACATAGATTTAGCATAAATATAGCAAATGTAATCCTGTGCTCTTGGTGCATTCTACAGGACATGACACATGATGTTGATTTATGTCATTGCTGGCAAATGTTAACTATGATCAGCTGGTAGAGGTGCTGCCTTTCTCTATTGTAAAGCTTCCATATTTCCTGCTGTAATTACTAAAAAAATTATAGGGAGTTACTTTGATACTGTGAAAATACAGTTTTCCCTCATTAAACTATTACATTTTTAGCATCCATTGATAAAAATCTTATCTAGACAATTAATACTGTGATATTTTCCAAAAGATTATTTTCTAATTTCATCATCTTTTCTACTTTCATTAGTTGTCCTACTGCTATAAGTTAGAGCTTGCTCTTCTTTCTATTTTTCTTTCTTTATTATCATTATAAACACAGATTATTCATTATATTATAATCTGTTACTCTTTATTTTGATGCCCAAATTATCCTGGGTTTGGCTACTGGAAGCCCCTTTAAGCTGGATTTTATGTCTTTTGACAAGATCTCATCCTTCTTTTGACATTCTCTTACTTTCTGGCACAAGATTTTCCAGGTTTATCTAATACTTTCTTTACTCAGTCCTGAAACCAGACATTTTTCTTAGAAGCTCTGGTTCTTTAAGTAAAAAGTGGTATTTAGAAGCCAAGATCTGAGTACCAACTATGCTCATTGCTAATGGGATATTGCTACTGCCAGGCCCTATCAATGAACTCAGGTATGAAGTGCAAACACCCATGTACATGGCATATACAAGTATCTATAATGTATACATATCTATCTGTGTGTGCATACACACACAAAAAACATACATTCACATCTCTATCAAACCATAGCTGGATTTATATCCATATCTTGAAATGCAGGAGAGTTTACTTCATTACTTCCAATTTAATCTAACACACAGAATTTATTCTAGATTCTTTCCTTTCCATACTTGTAACTTTTCTGCTAGTCAGGAACTTGGTTTTTCTATTAGTTTGCTATTGTTTCTGTAAGAAATTTTCTCAAACTTAGTGGCTTAAAACAACACAAATTTATTGTTTTACTGTTCTAGAAGTTAAAAGCCCAACATAAGTCTCACTGGCTAAAATCAAGGCATCTCATAGACAGGGCTGTGTTCCTTTTTGGAGACTCTAGAAGAGAACTTTGAGTTTGTTGTTGCCATTGCTTTTGTTTTGTTTTTTTGTTTTTGTTTTACCTTTTCCAACCTCTAGAGATGATCTACATCCCTTAGTTGGTGGCTTCCTTCCTCCATTTTGAAAGCCAGCACCAGTGTATCTCTCTGGCCACTCTTCTGTAGTCACACCAGTGGCTCTTTGGCCCTGACCTAGCACTGACTGCTACCTTACTTGTTACCTTCTTAACTGACCCTAACTCCATGCCAACTGCTGATTTTCTCTGTCACTCCCCTATTTGGCCCTGACTTAGTTCCAGTTGCTGCCTCACTTGGCTCCTCCTTCACTTGTTCCTTCACCACAAGAAAACTGATCCCTTGCTTGGCCCCTTCCTCACTCTCACACCATTGATCTCACACAGGTTAACTTCACTAACTATGTTTCAAGGGAAGGTGGATGCAGAAGAGGCAAAGTTTAAGTTTTTATTTCAAAATCTAAGACTAGTATGAAAGCAACACGTACTAAATAAATATCAAGTCTTCTGTTTATTAATACTCTTGGAGAAAACAATTATACCTTTGTAAACCACTCTTATAGGGGCTTTTAAGTCATAATATGTGCTATGGCTTAACTCCATTTGAAATAGAGAATTATTAGAGAGTTTTGAACACAGGAGTGATTTGAACTGACTTATATCCTAAAGAAGTTAACTGTTTTGTTGAGAACAGACTGTAGGAAAGTAAAAAGAGAAAAAATTGGATCTTTTTGAAAACTATTGCAGTAATCAAGTGAAAGATCATGGTAGCTCTGACAAGGGTGATGGCATTGTGTGGAATGACCACATGGTGGAATTCTAGATACACTTTGAAGGTAAACCAATATGATTCCCTGACACCAGCTGTGGGAAGTAAAATGATATAAGTAAATGAAAAACTTGGAGGCTAGGGTCTCTGTCAGCTAAAATGAGAAAGGCTGTGGATAGAGCAGGGTGGGTCTGAAAGCTCATGCGTTCAATTTCAGACACATTGACCTTGAAAGGTTGAATAGACAGTTATACAGATCTGGAGTTTGGGAGGGTAGTTTGTCTAACTTTGAAATATAATTTTGAAATTGTCGGCAAATCAGTACTATTCATAGAAATAAATGAGATAATCAAGGAAATGACTGTGGATAGAGAAACAGTTCCAAGGAAAGAGGAGGAAAATATGAAACAAAAGATACAGAATCAGAAAGATAAGAGAAAACCAGAGTGCAGTGGACAGGAAGCAGGACTGGAGACACAGTTGTGATCTAGGTCAAAATAAAAATGCGGAATCCTTGCCAAAATGTTGTTTAAAATTTCAAGACAGAGACAGCAGAACGTTAAACCAAGTGTAGAACCCTGCTAAGCCCAGAGGACTGTGTGACTGCACGGGTCTCATTCCACTGAAGCTAGCCCTGATTGGAAACCAATAAGGGGAAATATATTAAGGAAGAGAAAGAAATAAATTGTTTCAAAGCTATCAATAGATTAGATGAGGACTGAGAACTAATCATTAAATTTACCAATGTGAATATAACTGCTGACTTGAACTAGAGCAATTTCGGTTGAATAATATCGACAAAATCCTAATAGAAGTAGGTTAAAGAATGAATGGGGGGGAGTCACTTGAGGCAGTGGTATAAACAACTCTTTTGAGGAGTTTGTACTACTAAAAATAGAAGGCAGTAGCTGGGAAAATTGATAGAGTCTTCTCATCTTTACCTTTTCTTCGATTGAAAAAAAGAAAGAATAAAGGAAACCTTTCAACTGAAGGGAATAATCACTAGAATATGAAGAATAGATAATGTAAAAGAGAGCGGGAGAAATTGTGGAGCATGTCATTAAGTAGGTGAGAGAGTATGTTTTATTAAATAAATGAGGTGACAAGATTTTCTTTCAAGCACCCTGAAGATTTATCTATGCTAACAGGCTAGAAGTCAAAATACGTAGGTAGAAAAGAAGATATTACCACTGCTGTGGTTTGTTAACTGACTGTAAGGAAGCAAGGGATTTGGAGGCATATAAAGGTAGTAGTTATAATAATCAAATCTGGAGAACAAAGTAAATTTAGAAGAGTTGAGTGTATGATAAAGATACATTGAAATAATAATACTTAGCAGAAAATAGAAAATGTCAGAGGATCTGGTTGGGGGAAAGGAAAGGTTACAGGGTGGAGAAAATGCAGATAACCTTTTGTTTTGTTTTGTTTCTTCTCTCCAGCCTCTGTCCCTTAGATAAGGTCCCAGTCCTAAACTGCATTCCTGTATCCTCAGCAACAGCTGTGTAGGCTCCTTTTTCCTGACTGGGAAATGAGGAAAGTGGGAAGAGTGTTGTCTGAAGAGAATAAAGGGAATGCTTGTTACCTTATTTATCATTCTTTCCTTTAACCACTTTATCCTGGAGGAGGACCCAGTCCTGGGAAATGTATAACAGTACAAGAAGGTCAAAATATCAAGTGAGAGATATAGAATAAATATTAACTGCACCTTCATGGAATGTACAGATGACAGTGTCCAGTGTCTGTATGGGCAACATTGTGAGGGATATAGATATACCAGATTGATTATGCGTTAATAATTATTGGAAACACTTGAATGCTTCTTGGTACTGCTCTACACTCTTACATGTTTAAAATCTCAATATTAAAAAGTGAGAAGAGGATTGGATATCATTTCTCACAAAGATGTCCACCTGAATCAATATAGCTCTCCACCCCGCCCCCCAAAAAATATGGCTCTTCAGTTCACAGGTGTTTGAAGCCTTTAACAAAGGTTTAGCTTTACTTTGGGGTAAAGCAAATTCAAAATAATTTTCCCACTAAGAAATTTGGGTGTAAACTACAGAATCATAAATTATCTTGAGCCGACCAAGAGAGCTAACATTAGACAACTAAGGAAACTGAATTTCAGAGACGGACAGCTCCTCCAAGAAGAATAAAACACACAAATTGTCTTCCTTGAACTGTAGATTGGGAGGTAGAAGATCTGGCTGCCATCCAACATAAGGAGAAACTAAAATCTGTGCAGACGGCCAAAAGTCCTAATGGACGAGTATGTCAGTCTGAAAAGAATCAGGACACTAGACACAAAGGGAGTTTGTACTCATTTGCAAGTTCTTTCTCAATGGCTCTCTACCTGGAGTGCATGAGAAAGATTGGGCATAGTATTAGAGACCAAAGAGAACCCTCTTTGGTGATATAGGTGAAAAAAAAAAAAAGATTGTTGGCTTTGGGGGTCAGGCATAAAGCAGTTCCTTGGACTTATCTTTCTTTGAAAGCAAAAATTTCAGTTGCTGTAGGAGAGGATTTAAAACTGCACTCCTGGCAATGAGAAAGATTGCCATTGACATAAACGTAGAAGAAAAAAATCTGTACCCTGGAAGATGGGCAGGCAATCATTTTAGGATCAAGATCCTATACATTTATCAAGCATAAATTTCTAAAGCTGGAGAAAAGGCAGGAAATGGCCGCCCAACAGCAAGTACCAACACAGAGCAGAGTTTGGCTGCTGCAGGGAGGAGGGGCAGGGATCTAAGAAAATTCTAATGCAGAGGACCTGAAACAAAGAGCATCCCTAAGACTGAGCTCTGAGTAGAATAATCAAGAAACACTCTTGCCTTCGCTAGGAACTAGGCATATAGTACAAGCAACATCACTTTATTGCTGAAGGGCAGGGCAAGGCCATCCAACATGGCAAAATGGCGAGGGGAGCTCTGAAATTGAGAAGATCCCCCTCTGATGCCTAGTCCATAGCCAACACACAAGACATACTGCACCAAAGGCAACCACGGCAACAATGATGAGGAGAAACTGTACCTCCTATACTGATCTGGGAATGCAAAATGCTACTGCCACTTTGGAAAACACATTAGAAGTTGCTTATTAAAATTAAAATGCACTTTTGCCTTATGTCTTAGCAAGTCTCATCTTAGGTAGTTATCCGAACTAAATGAAGATATATGTTCATAAGGAAGTCTCTGTACAGCATTTATGGCAGCTTAATTCATAATGACCTGAACGGTGAATACAACTCAAATGTCCTTCAGTTGGTGAAGCAAATTGTGGTGCATTCATACAATGGAATATTACTCACCAATAAAAAACTAATGAACTACAATAAATAAATAAATTTTTAAAAATCCTAAAAAAGGTGGAGCAGGCGCCTGGGTGTCTCAGTCAGTTAAGTGTCTGACTCTTGATTTTGGCTCAGGTCACGATCTCAGGGTCATGAAATTGAGCCCCAGGACAGGGTCCGTGTGCTGTGCAGAGTTTACTTGAGATTCTCTCTCTCCCTTTAGCTCTGTCCCTTGCCCTGCTCATGCTCTCTCTCTAAAAATAAATAAACAAATGAATAATCTTAAAAAAAAAAACAAAAACAAACTAAGGAACTACTGATAAATGCAGCAGGATGGAAGATTCTCCAAGGCAATATGGTAAGTGAAAGATGTCAGACTAAGAATGCTATATTCTCTATGACTCCACTTATATGACATTCTGAAAAAGGCAAAATTACATATTCAATCAACAGATCAGTGATTTTCAGGAGTTTGTGGTACAGTTAGGGGATTGGGTACAAAGGAGAACAGGGACCATTTTGGAGAAATGAGAATACTAAATGTATTGATTTTGGTGATACACTGTGTATTTGTTTATATTAAAAATCTATAGAGTTGTACACCAAAGAAGGACACATTTTACTGTATATAAAGTGTTCCTCAGTACACCTGAGAAATAAAAAACATGAAAAGCATTTAAGCATGCACTCATGCATTATCAATAAATTTCACTTTTCAGTATTTTAAATGTATTTTCTTAGTTTTTTATAGAACGCTATTATTTTTAAGTAGAATTACTATATTTGACAGAAATCCATTTGCTGCCACATCATTATAACAAATATGCTTTCAGCTTGATTTTCCCCTTCATTCCCTGAATTATATTTCCATTGACTATTTTAAAATTATTTTTCAGAAAACTTTTTTAGTAAAAGTTTTTCATAGTTTCTAGAAGTAGTTCCATCACCCATATTTAGATATTGAGCTGTGAAATATTGGTATCTAGCCATGTAATTGGAAAAGTAATTTCTAGATTCTATTCCTGAGCAGGTTACATAACATGGGAAAAAAAGCAAACATTTAAAATAGTAAAAAAACAGTGATAATAATTTTGAAGTACAAATAATAATAAAAAATGCTGAGAAAGTTTAAAGAGAATTCAAATCCTATTGATTTGAATTCCAGCTAGAGAACCCAAACCTACACGGAACTAATGAATCGTTGAACACTACATCAAAAAGTAATGATGAAATATATGTTGGCTAACTGAACATAATAATGAAAAGAAAGAACACTGCCTAGTTTCTCCTAGTTTTAAATTAAACATAGAACAGTGTGTATAACCTTTTCCTTGTGAAAACTTGAGTTATTTTCTGTGCCATATAATCTTAGTGAAGTTTAGGAAGAGTTTCATTTCCAAATGTGTACTGATATTTAAAAGAATATATTTATCTGTGATAGGCAAAATAATGATCCCCATCTGCCCACATTCCAATCCCGGGACTTTGTGACTATATTAGGTTGCATGGCAAAGGGGAATTAAGGTTGTAGGTGGAATTACAGTTTCTAATAAAATGACTTTGAGATGCAAAGATGATCTTGGATTATCCAGGTGGCCCCAGGGTCCTGATGTAGAAGTGAAAGAAGGGGACAGAGAAAGAGAAATGGCAGTGTGAGAAGTTCTTGGCTTGAAGTTGCTGGCTTAGAAGGTAAAAGAAGAATGGGACATACATTCCTGAGGTAAGGAATACAGGTGAGATCTAGAAGCTGGAAAAGGCAAGGAAAGCATTTCTCCACTAAAGTCACCAAAAAGCAATGTAACCCTGCAAGCACTAAGCCCACTAAGACACATTTCAGACTTCTGACCTCCAGAAAAATAAGATAATAAACCTGTGTTGTTTTAAGCCACTCAGTTTGTGGTAATTAGTTGCAGCATCAAGAGGAAAATAACATATTACCAAAACATTTTTGAGGTAAGATAGCTGTAATTATGTTTTATGAGTATATAAAAACTTGAAATCAACTATTAACTAGGTATAAATGTTGTTTTTCTTTTTATGCAACAAAATATCCCACTGATAAGCTTTAGAGAACTTTCAATGAAACTTAATAATAGATTATTTTAAAACATGGCACAGAGAAGTAAAAAGTTTGGGTGTTTGGGAGCACATTGGGAAATGGATGCAAAAATGGTTTAATTTCAAATATATTGTATTTTGATGAAGGGGGATTACTTGCCATTCATTTGGAAATATTTCTTGGAGCTCAAGAAAGAAACAGGTTTATAAACCTGAAGTTTTTATCTGTTTGATGTTGGCCATTTATATGTTCATATTACAAAAATTCCAGAAAATATGAGAAAAATAAAAAGGGAAAATGACAGAAGTACTGGAGACAAAATGAGCAGGAAGAAAAATATCAGATTATGACCACAGACATGGAAAAATCCTAAGTGGTAATTATCACAATGGCCTAGAAAAAAGAGAATGCCAGGTAGAAGCAGATCCTCATTTTCCAATAATGTGGAGGGGTTGAGGACAAACAAAGGGAAGTTTATGGCATTTTGCAACTATAAAGCTTCAGGCAACTTCAGAGAAATAATAATAGAATTCTGCGTACTAAAGATATGTACAGTTTTGAGGATTGATTCAATGGTGACGTGGAGGTGGCAAAACCTTTCAAATATGGAAAATAAACATTCTGGGGAGAAGTAACAAAATAAGGAGAAACCCAACAAATATTTAGATGCTTTAACACATTCAAGTTCTTGTCATCTCTAGCAAGAACTGTCATTCTTACTTCACTTGTCAGGCAAGGTTCTTGCCAAGGTTTGTAGGATGTGTATGATAAGGCCCTTGGTTTATACTCTGACCTTATTTCCTACATCTCTCCCCATTCATCCCTGCAATGCAGTCATAATCGGCCTTGATGTAGTATCTTATATCTGTATTTTTAAAACCCATCTTAGGGTTTTTGCACTTATTCCTTCCACATGAGAGACCTATGGCTTTACAGTGCTCTTTAGCAGAGAAGAGTATGAGGAAATCACATGTGGTCTTAACCTCATTCAGATCCTAGTAGCCAGAGCTAGACCCAAGGCAGGCGAAGATTCCTTCCATGTGCCTGAGAAAGAAAGATGTACCACATTTGGTGAGCGCTTACCATCTCTACTGCACCAACCTTATTTTCCCTCCAATAATCTGTTCCCTATAACTTTATAAACATGCTTTTATTAAAATATGAATTCTACCTTGTCTATTTCAAGCTTAAAATCTTCAGTGATTCTCTTGTGGTAGCAAGTATACTTGCCCCTATTACCTGCCTATCATCCTCTACTTTCTGTAAGGCCACCTGAAATTCTGCCACTTTTAGATATGCATCCCCTAAATACCCATTTGTTCATGCCCCTGTTTTTCTAAGCATGCTATTGCCTCTTCTGATAATGTTCTCTGTCTCACATTGGAGAGCCCTTTTCAAAACCCAGCAGATATCCTTGTTTTTGTGTAGTGGTATCTCTGTTCCCTTCCTGAGCAAGTCAATCACTTCTTTCTGCTACACAACACTGTACTATGTATTTTCTTTCTTTGATTTATTATAGCAAATGGAAAAGAAATAATTTATTCAAACTTTGTCCCCAATACTAGACTATGAGTTCTTTGGGTGTTCTATCTTTTGGATGTGTTTTATTGTGACTCTCTATCATCCACCCCCAAACTATTGTGTAGTATCTTTGCTGAATTTGATTATAATGAAAGGGACTTAACTGCTTGAAGTATGTAGAGTATTTATAAATAGCAATTATAAGAAAGGAATATTCCGTTTGAATTTCTATATTAAGTAAATTTGGAGGAAATCCATTTTGATCCACCAGGAGATATTTATAAAAAATATTAGAATTCAAAGTATTTAAATAAAACTATAGAAAAAGCATTTTGAGCTAAGAAATTTCATAATTGTTTTAATAATTCAGAGGAAAGAACTGAATTCCAGTCCAATAATCTATATAAAAATAGCATTATCTAACTCTTTTTCTCTTTGTCTCTCTATATTGTTTGAAATACAATTCTTGATTCTATTTGGGGGAACCAAGTTATTTTCTACAAAAAAAGCCAACTAACAAAACTCAAATTTTGTAATTTGAATTATTCTTAGTAAAAAAAAATCCATTTAAATATAGAAAATATATGCAGGAAGAGATAAATCTAAAAGATGAAAATAATTTTAATTATGAATTTTAGACAAATATTTTGTAAGGATCAAAACTTATTTGATGCTCTTTTATCCAAACTGACTATTTCAAATTCACATGAATTTGAAGTTTAGAAGCAGCTTGTTTTAGACATCATAAGGTTTTGGTTTTGAAAGCTTTAAAAGTTGTCATTTTAGCAAATAGATTACATCCAGAGACTATAAATGGCAGCCTTTTGTCTCAGAATAGCTAGTCCCAGAACATATTGATCAGAGCTTGTCAAATGTGAAGAACAGGGAGGGCACAGATCAGGACAGATCTCATTCTAATTTTCTGCGATATCACCATTATTGATTAGGTTTTACTTATTTATAACAATAATGAGAGATTTGGGTACTACTTCTATAAGGTTATAAGTCAATATTTAGATTAGAAAATTGTGGATGCAGATAGAAAGGCGCAACTTCTCAGTAGTTGTTATTGGTTTTAGAGATTAAATAATTCACAGCTCTTATCACCAGAAAACATTTGAGCAGGTAAAACAATTCTATCAATTAAAACAGAGACAAAGATCTTTTATGTTCAAGTAATCATTGCCAAACAGGCATGTACAGCTTGATACTAAGTTTGATTAAGAAATTTTTGTCATGTTCACATTTCCTCATTTCCAAAGTTCTGAAAACTTCTGTCTTTGTAAAGCAAATCATCTGGGTATTTTTTTTTAACTCTATGGTAATTATTTATTACTGTTTTGCTTACTTCATAGTAAATGTTTTTATGATATCTGGTAATGTATTATTTTCTCCAGGATTTTAAAACTGCTTTCCATTAATAGAAATAGTTTACCCAAAAGTAGTCTGTGTTGACAACCTGACTACCTTCTCTTTTTGGACAATAGATCACCAGTGGGCTTGGAAAACAACTGGCCACTTTAAAATGACAGCAGATTTATTCTTTGGTCTAGACTCTGAGTTCATCTCTGAGCCTACATCAGTTTTACTTCAATGTTGTTGAGGGATTCTCAGCGTAGTCCTGTATAATGACCATAATACGGTCTACATGTTTCTGTAACTAATGTACTGCAATCGTAGGCAAATGACTTCATGACTGCACTTATCCCATTGCAGTCACATATTAACTCTTAATCCTACTAAAATAGTCATCGATAATTCTTTTGTAATGATCTCTTACTGTATTTTATGAAACTGCGAATAAAAAGCCTTTTTTAAAAACATGTTACAGGTATATCTAGTGGCTTCTGAAATTCATTTTAAAAGCTGAAGCCTATAATATTATTATAGCTGACAATTTTATTAATAGCATTGATGGGAATGATACCTAATTTGATTAAAAACAAATTATCTGCTGAATGATTAAATGGTAGAGAATTTTACATGACTAGTATATCCCAGAATCATATCTTTGGCAAAGGTAAAGCCTGAATTCTGTGTCACTGCACCACATTTAAGAGAATCTAATATCTAACAGCATTCGTAAATCAGTATTTATAGCAAAGCATGCTGTGATTGGTGAGTTAGAAGCTAGAACACTATTCATACTCATTTTGTGAAACTATGAAGTACACAACTACTAGTGACTGTTGAGATGGATTTCTCCATTAACAGCGTTTCAGTTAGACAAATAAGCTTATTCCATTTCCTCTCTCTGTGTTTGGTACAGTAACAGGGCTTTTTGAAGAAACATGATGGAAACAAATGGAAAGTAATTCCAATGATTATCTGCCTCCGAAACAAAGGACTTGTAAGGTAGGAATCTGAGCACAGAACTGTGTGCCTGGCTTTAAGTTTCCCGAGCAGTTCTGTTTAAGTCACTGTTTCTCAAGCTAACTGATGAAGAGTTAGAAAAAAATAGTATCTAAAACTGGACATTTTCTTTTTTTAATAAAGATTTTATATATTTATTTGAGGGAGTGAATGAGCTAGAGAGAGAGAGAGAGTGAGCACGAGGGGGGTGAAGGGGAGGGGGGGAGAGAGAGAAGCAGAGAGAGAGAGGGAGGGAGAGGGAGAAGCAGGCTGCCCACTGAGCAGCGAGCCCGATGCGGAGCTCAATCCCAAGACCTTGGGACAATGACCTGAGCCAAAGGCAGACACTTAACCGACTGAGCCACACAGGCGCCCCTGTTTTTTCACCTTAACTCTTATAAGCTGCATGAACTTAGAAGTAGAACTCAGAGCTTTATTCCTTCTTTGTTAAATAACAAGGGCAAACCTAGTTTCATAGGATTTGGTGGGGGAGTACCTGGAATTATGATATATATTGAACCACCCCTGACATCCACTAATATGACCTATTTATGCCACTCTTCACTGTATATACATTGTGACACATAATATCAGATTTTCAAAAATCCTACATGCCAGTAGAAAAGCGCTCAATCCTAGTTATGTATGCAGTATCCAGATCTTCTGTGTACAATCATGGTATCACACATTGTAATACACAAATTTGAAATTAATAGATTTAAAAAAATAAAAATAAAATTAATAGATTTTTTTCTATTTTATAAGATCTTTCTTTTCAACACAATCTAAATCATGCATATGCTCCTCATGTTTTAGCTATATTGAGCACCCATTTGGAGCAAGGGAGAACTAGCATTGCTAATCTTATTCTAGATAGTCAATAAACATACTCATTGAATCAGAAAATACGTTCATTATGCTGTACTTTACGGTTAAGCCTAATAAAATTTTGTATTAAGTAAGACTCTATGCCTGGATAATAACTATTTGCACATTAAACTTTTGGATCTAACTGAGTCTATGATGTAAAATAAAAGGCTTATGGAATTCAAACTTCATCCTTGGATTTCCTAATGTATTAAACAAGAAGGCCTTAAAATTCCCCTCAGCTTGACTAAACGAGGGTGGAATTTTCCTGACTCTAGGCCCCTGACCATTCTTTTCTTAGAGCATTTACTTTAGAAGATTTATAACACATATTTCCTGAGTATATGTGTATGGACTATTAAAAATATGATATGAATATCATGAACATCATGAAAACAAGTCATTAAATATAAGTAGGATGAATAATATAAATATGGGCTATTTGAGTCATGAAAACAGGTTATTAAATATAAGTATGATGAATAATATAAATATGGCCTATTTCATATCATATCATATCATATATGATATGAATATCATGAACATCATGAAAACAGGCTATTAAATATAAGCATGATGAATAATATAAATATGAGCTATTTAAATATGGGCATTAAGTATGATGAATAATATAAATACAGCCTATTTAATATAAATATGGGCTATTTGAATAATACAAATATGGGCTAAATCATTTTATAACTGATTTAATAGGTTAATAACCAAACAAAAAATTAACCTATTTATATATCAACTCTTGCACTCTATGTTTCTTAGAACATGGAGTATTTTGATTCACTCTTATCCTTAATATGTGTGTGTGTGTGTACATGACAAGCATGTATGATATCCTTGATGCATATGATATACAGTAAATACTAGGCACACATAAACACATATATATCTTTAATGTTTTATATTGAATTAATTAATTCAATGTGAAGACATACTCTCAAGTCAAACTAAATCTGTAAAATAAAATTTATAAACTAGAATTTGCTTTTCCTTTAGTTGGGTGCATACAATCTTTATATGATTTTTTTTAAAGTAGGTTTTTAAAAAAATATTTATTTAACAGAGATAGAGAGCACGAATATCTTTATACGATTTATTTATTTATTTTATTATTATTTTTAAAGATTTTATTTATTTGACAGAGAGAGAGAGAGAGAGCACAAGCAGGGGGAGTGGCAGGCAGAGGCAGAGGGAGAAGCAGGCTCCCTGCAGAGCAGGGGAAGCTAGACGCGGGACTCGATCCCAGGACCCTGAGATCATGACCTGAGCCGAAGGCAGTCGCTTAACCAACTGAGCCACCCAGGCACCCTATGAATTTTTTTAAAAAATCTACGTCATTTGTAAACCTATATAATTAAAAATTTATTTGAAATTTATGATAATAAAGTACTAATCTAATTTACACTATTTGAAGATCTGAATAGTGTCTACTGTTTTACAGTCTGTCACAATCTCTTCTCAAGAATATCTATGGAAACTTAAGCAATAATTTCAGAACAGTATTTAACAAAGCTGCAAAACATAACTTTGTAATGTACTGTTAATTCTCTAACACATATTTGAAGTCTTTGTGATATGCAAGTCAACTGGTAAAATTTCAGAAAAATTCCCTATGCCTAACTCATCACAGTGAAATGTGTCACCATGTGATCCATCATCTGAGATTCAGAACAATACCCCTAAAATTTAAGGGAGAGGGTAGTTAAAGAAATTATAGTCTTTGGAAAAATAGCAAAAAAAACACTTAGGTAATACAATTTACAATTAAATTATCATAATAAATGGCATACATTCCACAGATTTGCAACAAATGATTATTGGATTTTTCAGTGCCTAAAATTCTGGCAAACTATTGAAGTACAGACTGTTATACAGCATTGCAATAGTTGCAGTTCTTCTTCTTCTTCTTTTTTTTTTTTTTTTTTGGCATATACCTAATACAAACACCAAAATCTACATATAAGGCTTGTATTCATTAAGTTGTTTTGGCTATAGGCAATATAAGATTACATCTAATTTTATTTCTTAGAAGATTGGGATATTTAGAACATTACTCGAATAAATCACCGACTAGAAGGAGGTAGTACATTTAGATTTTTCGGTGGTGCCTGATGGTGCAACTCCTTGGTAGCTCAGCAGCTAGAGTCTTAGGTCCCTTTTCACACCTTCTCAGGAATACAGTTTAAAATGGAAAGCAGAAAAATGTTTACTTTTCCCTTTAATTACCAGTTTTCAAAATAAAGAGTTGTGTGAACAGCTCTTTAAATATGACAAATAATGTATTTTTTTCAGAGCCTAAGAAATATGTATTTTCTATTCATTGGTAATGATGTTCTTTCACTAATTCTGGAGTCTAGAATGAGAAATGATGCACTACGCTGGGATATCAAAGTTGATGGTTCAGTCTCCCTTTGTTTAGAAACTTATTAAATATATGTATCAGTCTGAGGCCTACTGATTTTGATATGCCTCCACAGACTTCTTATATATGGGGGAATAAAAAGGCTTTTGTGCATCAAATTATTTAGCTGTTGGTCTTCATTTTCTTATGAGCAAATTTCACGGCCTTGAAATTATTGAAACCTAAACTATAAAAGACACTATTGCAGATACCAAGAATTCAAAGATAGACTTTGCATTCAAGGTGCAGGAAACAACCCAAATTATTATATACATATTATACATTATATATATATATATATATACATAATATATGTATTATATATTCTATTATATACATATTAAAAATCAATATTAGGTCATGGGAAGGATAGAAAGTAGAATATTCACAGACATTCTAAGCATGCTAGTAGGTTTGGTAAGTGTTTAACTGACCTTGGAAACAAAACGCACACCAATTTGGAAAATGCCAAAGGCCAATTATTTGACCCTACATGATTACCGAAGAAGAGAAATATATTTAAATGGAGAGGTTATTATTTCTAAAAACTATGAGTTTCTAAACATGGTGAACACATTCTCTATAACCACTTTATCTTTTGTTAATTAAGATAATCTCTATAAAAACTTACATATGCACTCACATTCTATTTATAAAAACCGTGTTCATTATTTAATTAATGAAATTAATTATTAATTTCATGAAGGCAAAGAGAGTGTTCATTACTGTACCCCTGGAGGTAGAAATACTAAGGTGTTCTCAGTAATTTTTTTAATTAACAATTCTTCAATTCAAGTTGAAAAATATTTTTGAAGTACTTAGTTTGCACTAGGCAAGGTTAGGCAATGGAAATTTAATGACGATTAGGACATAAATTTTGCTTTTGAAGAGCTTAAAGATAGGAAATTTGGTGGTATACCCCTGCCTCTGCTGGTTTATAACACAGCTTAGCACGTGTAGGGTGGAAAACAACATGAGCTGGAAAATACTTAAATTATTGATCTTCCCAGTTGGTGGAAGTAAGTACTGACACAGGTATTACACAGCTATTAGCCCAATGCATGAATGAAATACATTGCTGAAGGTGGAAATGCATTTCTAAGGATAACTGCTGTGCTTAGGCTGCATAGTCCTCTGCACCACCCGCGACGTTATCAGATGTGTGTCGACATGCAATTATTTCCATTACAGAAATAATGGTCTGAATTGTGGCCCCTATTCTAGTCTCACTTTAAAATTCCAGGTCATGGTTTGTTTCCTTTTCCTTGCACCTTGAAAGTTTTTGTTACGTCTGAGTTAATTTGTATTCAATGACCCTGTAGTGTACTATTCCATGTGAACTGTGCACATGGTATGTATTTATTATGGGCTAGAATTCAATTTAGTACTAGTTGAAATGGCTTTATTTCTATATACTGACCAATCAGACACATCTTTAGCTCTACTATTGGCCTTTTTTATTCTTTTACTTCAAATTGCAGTTCAGATTTTGTTTTTAAACAATGACTTTCCAGATCACCTTGGAAACTAGTTTTCAGAAATCACTAGAACCCAAAGTACCAGATTTGATAGAAAAATATGCATTGTCTCATTCTACCCATTAAAGCCATATATAGCCAACCTGAATACCTACATTATTATCTCTCTCAATAAATTTCCTATTTCAGAATGATTGATTAATCCAACCAAAGGCAATGCAAAGAAATTAGATTTACTTGCTGGAGACTTCTAGAAATGCCACTACCCTAACCAAAGAGATAGATACTTTCCTGGGAACTGTAATTCAGAATTGTGTGCCCAGGGCCTGAACTGTCAGGCACTTCCAGATAAGAGGCTATGGCTTTTTTTTTTTTTTTTAAAGATTTTACTTATTTATTTGTCAGAGCGAGAGAGATTGAGAGAGAGCACACAAGCAGGGGAGCGGCAGGCAGAGGGAGAGGGAGAAGCAGGCTCCCCGTGGAGCAGAGAACCTGATGCAGGACTCGATCCCAGGATCCTGGGATCATGACCTGAGCCAAAGGCAGATGCTTAACCGACTGAGCAACCTAGGTGCCCCAAGAGGCTATGGCTTTTTAACATCATATGCACTAGCCTCACCACCGCCTCTCCTATCCACAAATAATAAGAAGAATTATATAAAACAATAGAAACCCTTTGTCATCCAGAAAATTGAATCATCTAAGTATGTCTGAAGCTACTTTCAGTCTTTCCCTAGATACAGTTAGAACATCTCCTTTTATTAAGGAGCTATCTATTTAGGGTAAGACTGCTTCAACTGAAATTATGCCCAGTCCCTTGAACCAGAGCACTGTATCTCAATAGATGGGCTTATCAGCTGGACCTGACCTTGAGTTTCTGATTTTAACTCTCCCTGCCAACTGTGACCTGTAGCAACTATGTTTGCTGGTTCTTTATGGCCATCATGGCCTGGGTTACAAGTGCCTATACCTGATTTGTATTACTTCCTTCAGCCCTGGCTATGCTGTGTCCCATACCAGTTCCCTGACATGCACCCTGCTTCCTATTAGACCTTAGTACAATGCCAGTGCTTATTTTTAGCAGACACCTTATGTTCTTTATGTATGGATTACCTACAGCCTGTTTTTCTCACCTTGCCCTCTTGTAACCGATATCATCAGTTAACAGAAGGACAAACTGAGTAGAAATTGAAGTAAGAGTTTTCATGAGGTTCTCTAACTCATCTATCCTAATCTGATGGAAACTGAATCTATTGACCCTGAAGTGTAAGATACATGTCTTTGGTCTTCCTTTTTCTTACAAACTAAATCTGCCTTAAGTTTATAGATCTGCCCTGCTCTAGCATTATTTCATCAGAAAAATGTTATTTTAATAGACTAATTGAACTCTTTGGTTATTTTATTAAGAATATTCATTTTATAATGTTCACAATGTGGGTTACAGTTTTTCTGTGAAAATGACAATATTTTCATTTTCTTTCAGATTGTACTTTGAGAAGATATTTCAGTAGTAAAGAATAGCAATGATATCTTTGATCCAAAGAAACCAATTATCTATTCCCATGCTTTTTGTTAATTTTTGAGGACATATTAGCCAGATTGTGGCTAACTGCTCCTATAAATCAGCTTTGCTAAGTACACTGTGGATAGATCTTAAATCTCTGATGTTCCCCCTTTCCTTTAAATATCTTTTTATTCATTTTTTAATTTTCATCTCTTTTATCACTTATGAAAGCTTTGTTAGCTTGTTAGAATGGAAAATCAATTAAGTATATTTGGTTGAGTAGATGTGTTCTTTGTGGTTAAAATGTATTCTTCACTATAAATGGAGTGAAATGGCATAATGGAATAAGGCATAGCGTTTATATGCAAATCATGAGAAGATAAAAACTTTTACTTCTGAATTTTAAAAGTCACTGAGACCTCACATCTCTTAGTTTTTCAAATCAACAAATAATTCTTTATAATTTATTGAATCAGAAGTAATAACTATTAGGGCGCCTGGGTGGCTCAGTCGTTAAGCATCTGCCTTCAGCTCAGGTCACGATCCCAGGGTCCTGGGATCGAGCCCCGCATCGGGCTCCCTGCTCGGCGGGAAGCCTGCTTCTCCCTCTCCCACTCCCCCTGCTTGTGTTCCCTCTCTCGCTGTGTCTCTCTCTGTCAAATAAATAAAATCTTTTTGTAAAAAAGTATTAACTATTAAATATTAATGTCTCCTGCTGATGTATTTTCTTTCTAGAAATAGTTAAATTGGGGTCCCTTATAATTATTTATCAAGCAGCTTAATTCAAATACATGAAAAGGATTAGAAAATCCATCAATCAATCAGCAACACTCACCAGAACAAAAACTATTAAGAAATAAACTTTAAGTGCACGTTATGTCAACCTTGGAAAAATTAGTAAACCCTAAGAGAACAAATATTTTTCCCTCACATTGTTTAGAGTCAAGTGGGAATCCAGATAAATATATTGCAATTGAAAAGATATTGTCAATTTTATCTTCATCATTGACCCACATGAGTGGGCATAAGAAGTCTAACAAAAAAGGAGAGATATATTATTATTTTTAGGCAGAAGTTTGCTCAGAGTAATTGAAGGTGTAGCCTCAGATATTTTTTTCTCCCTTCCACGAACTAGGCTGACACTACTTACATTAAGTGTAAATAGATTTTGCTTCTCTTAGTGACTGTGTGTAAGCAGTGTGACTTCCTAGGGACGCCTGCCCATTATCCTTTGGTTTAGGTCTAGAAAAGAGTTCAGTATGGGATTGATAAAATTCTTCCTTTTCCTACTTCCAGGAAAAGGGAAAACTGTTCCTTAAAGACAAAAAGGGAACGTCTGCTTCTTAAGCAACTTTTTAATGAAAAATTCCACCTTCTATCCTTTTGATTACAATAGCTATATATTTCTTTAGTATTTTGTATATTTTTTTACATTATATGTTATATAGTATTTTTATGTATTACTTTATTTGATCTTATTAGCATTTTCCTCAATGTGTACATAAGGAAACTGAGACACATTTAGGTTTAGAGAGAAGAGGGTATTAATTTACTTCCATCTCTGAGATGTAAGACATATCCAGGGTCATACAGGTAATACTGTGCTTTAGCACCAAAAAGAGGCATTTTATATGTTTAGTAAATGTTCCTTGCAAAAACAACACTGAGCTTTCTTTAGAAAATATGGGTTCTTATGTTAGTTTAACTGCTTTCAGTACTGTACCATACTGTTTCAAAAATTTCTCCCTTATCGCTAGAAGTGATCTTCTGAGTAATTCTATTTTAGCATGCCACCAAAAAAAAAAAGGTCAACTAACAAGTCCAAATAGAATACAACATTATTCACCCTTATTTCCCAAATATAGTTATTCTATAGAGAATTGCTAACTGCCTCTGAAGAAATTAGAAATTGCATCACCATCTACCTAATCAATCAAACCAGAAATTTAGGAGCCTTTCTTTTCACTTTCCTCTTCCTCGCTTTCTACAACAAGTCAATATTTAGGCTGGTTTTAACTCCTTTTTATCTCTTTAGCACAATCTTCCTTGCTTGTGTTTATTTTAAGATACTGCGACATGTCATTTAAAGTAATGCATAGCCTCCACGTTGAATTCCCTGTTCACATTCTTGAATCATCCCAAAACTTACCTTCATTTTTCTGAACAAGTTAGCAATCGAAGTCTTAGATTTTGCTCTGTCGTTTTTCTGCTTCAAAACCTTGAAAGACACCTCATTCCTTCATAGCATTCATGGTCCTCCATGGAATGAGCTTTGCTTTCACCACCAGCAAAATTATCTTGCCTTACATGCTCTTCTGCTAACTAAAATTCTCCCTTTCTGTAAAGCCTTGCCATCTAGTTAGTGCCAAAGTATCCATAAATATTCAATTTAAGGTATATTTTCTGAGAATTTTCTAACCCAGTTCCCCCAAATTTGGTAACTCTCTGCTACTTTTCTACAAAATATTTATCATAACCCTTAACCTAACCACAGTATTTTTAAAGTGATCTGTTTCTATGTCTGAATATTCTAGTAGGTAATAAATACGTAGGAAGCAGTAAACCTAACATAGTTTCTTGTAAGTAAACCATAAAATTTCATATATTCAAAAATAGTTAAACTAATACAAAAAATACAATAAAGTTAATTCCTTTCAAAATTTATAGATTTACTATTATTAAGCTTATTTTTAAAGTTTTATAGAATTTATGAACAGATGAATTCTGCATTGTTAAAATTGCAATGTAAAGTTAAATAGAGATAGAATGGTATAAGTATGGATTGGGTTTTGGCTTGAATACAGAAGTGGACATGGCGATTGATATATACACAGTCATCATATACATAGATATAGATGGTACAGTTTGGTTTATATGCTAGGCCAGAATTACATTTTTTGACTTCTATGAAAACCAAAACACAGTAGAAAAGATTAATCTGAAGTCAAAATGAAATACTTAGTATCTATTCAGAATTTAAATATATCTATTGCTTAACTACCAAAACCAGAGGGATGTTTTCAAAGTCTAAACTTGATAAGAAATGAAATTATTACCATATATACACAAGCCAGAGATTCTCTAACTGCAATCCAATTGAAGTGTTTAAAAATTAGGGTAATTTTCACAGAAATAGAAAATTTTCTCTAAATCTCAAGATGTACTCGTGGTAAAGTATAAAGATTTCCATGGGTGTTTGTCTTTGGTTAAAAACTTCAGTACATTCATTCAACAAAAATGGTTTATTTCCTTGAAGAATATTATAAATATTTTTGTGGAAGTTTCATTTACTTGAACATTTCTTCCAAGTGTTTCTACTAAGGAATTCCTTAATAAGAAAGCATCTAAAATAAATTTTTAAAGCAAAACTCAATATGCTTATTGGCACAATTTTGAATGATGGTTAATTTCTCAATTGGAGATACATCATACTTCTGTTTTATGTGCTCTAGCATTTCTTCAATTGCAGATGATATGATTGGAGAACACAGATGTGCCTAAATATTAATAATAACAGTTGCTGACTATTCAAAGAGTATGTGCATAATTTGGTAGAGCTTAATTGCAATATGAGATATATAACCATTTGTTTATCTATGAAAACCAAATAATATCTACTCAGAGAAGCATTTCATTAGCTTGCTTGGCAGTGCTTTTAGAAAGAATCAGTGCCAGATGTGGACACAAAGGAGAGAAGCAGGAATTAAACCAAGGAAATTCTTGGCTACTGTAAACAGTTCATTTATGCCTAAGGATATTTGCTTGCTGTGCTTTTAATTTTTAATATGCACATATTTTGTCATCCTCCATATATGTTCTTATGCTAGAAACATTGTATTTGTCCCAAATACTGCACCCTAGAAAATGTAGTGTACTTTTTAGATAATTTCTGTCATATGAAATAATGATATAATCATGGAATTAGATGAGATGATACATAATGAGCTGTGTTTCATAATATTTATACATAAATTTGTGTTGTTTCTCTTAATTTTGGACTATAGATCCTAAACTTTTTCAGGAAAAGCTCTGTGTATAAACCTGTTATTCATTTGGAATATAATATTTTCTCCCAATTTTATTCATGATACATGTTTTAGCTTTGAATGGAAAGAATATATGGATGTGAATAAAAATAGATTATAAATACATCTGTCCCTGGTCACAAGACACTCAAGTATATATTTCTCAATATGTCCATAATAAAATTTGATTAGTTATTGAAGTCATGATGTTAGATAATGATAAATCTAATGAATAATCCTATCCAACACTTGAAAAGAAGTAATAGACAGGAATATTACCTAAAAGGGACATGTAGTTCCTTGGATTATCTTATAAAGTCAAACTAATTCAAATTAAAAATCCATTCACATAACTACTGAATTTTTAATACAAATGTTTAAATTGGCCAATAATATGGAACGATGTTTTTCATACCTAGATATAAACCAGAATTAATTTGGCATCACTTAAAAGTACAAACTTCCTGAATCCTTCCACAACTGAATGACAATCTTGAAAGAGTGGAGCTCCAAAACATGTATACAAATAGGTCCCTAGTTGATTTTCTTCACAAAGTACAGCACAATGAAGATATTTTCTGACTCTCAATAAGTATCTTTATTAACCTCATTTGGATACCTCTAATATGCTCCAGATTTTTTTTTTACTGTTAAACAAGTCCATGCTTTATTATTGCTGTTATATTTCTGCAAGAACTTTATTCCCTTTAGAGCATAAATATAAACTGTTAGAAGTTACAAAGAGTTATTCTATCCCATACCTGAAAAGGTGTAATAGACATGAATATTATATTCTTATAGACTTTAATGTAGGCTTTGTAGATTGAAATGACTGTGTATGTGTGGGTACATGTGTGTGTGAGTGTCCTCCAGATTTGTCTTTCCACTCAAATATATATGATTTTGGAAAATCATTGGTGGTTGCATTAAAACCCCACTTTACTACTTTAAATTCATTCTCTTCTATAATCATGTGTAATGAGCATCTATTTGTAGCATAAAGATGAAATAGTAGTGCTAAGTTACAGTTACTTTTTTTTTCTTACATCAATTTAGTTTTGGCATGTTTGAAAGCAAGCAGATGTATTAAACTTTCAAAACACCTTCCTATTACTCTCAAATTAACTATAATACCTTAAATGAAAAGTTAAAATATATTGTGCAACTTAAAATGATGGCATGATTTATTTTGTGCCATAGTAGTGCTGATAAGGTGCACCTGGTTTGAAAATCCCAAGCTTAGTTAATATAAGTCACATCAGGAATATCAGGGTCTCTGAGTATCAGATGTTCTCATGCCTAGATTATTATGGATCAGATTTTCCTACAAACAGCACTGCAAGACTGATGAGGCAAAACTAAAAAGCTGAAGTATGCAGATGTTAAAATAGTCAAGCAAGACACGAGGAATCTTCCTATTAACAAAAAAAAGACTACAACCTTGTGATAACTTTCCTAATAAAAATTAAAATGTATTTTGTTATTGACCTATTGGGTCAATCAAAACATGTGATGATGCTAATTTATTTGTTATTAAATTCAAAAGGCAAAATGCTATTTACTTTTATTTCTTGTGAGATTTCCTCATTTTGGAGTCAGGGAATATTGAAGGGAGTTCTGATGTCTTGTGAATATGATGAAAAGTCAGTGGCTGAGAAAAGTGTCTTAAAGTTCTTAAAAGGGAAAACATTTTCTATTTTACCTCATTCCTATTTCATTCTTCTATTCCATATCAAGGACATAGAAGATGTGTGTGTTATTTAGGGTTCTCCAAAGAAACAGAACAAATAGAATATACACAGATAGATATTTAGAAAGAGATTTATTATGAGATGTCAGCTCTTGTGATTACACAGGCTGAGAAGTCCAACTTTTACAGTTATATATCATGCTCCTCTTGTCTACTCAATAACTTTAGTCCTGCAATGATCCTCTAATTTTCCAGATACCCTCTGTATCTTTCCTAACACCATTCAAGCATGCTGTGTCTCCCACCAATAATGGAAATTTTCTTAACTTTTATGCTTTTTCTGCAATATGAAAGTTATCTGACTCACTGCATAGATATCTTCCCATAAAATTGTTTATACTCACTGACTTCACTTGCTGCTTTCCACGACCCCTCACTCCACTCCAGAAACCTTTTCATTTATACTGCTTACATATAAGCAATAGTATTAGATACAAACTAATCTTGTCAAGTAAACCAAATAATCTATTTTTATAAAATCTATACATCTTTGCTTAGGTATGACCTTAATCAAATTCTTGGCAGCATTTGCCGTAATTGATCACTTCATTCACCTTTAAACATGTCCTTTGCTTGGCTTCCAGGAAACCACATTTTCCTTACTTATTGTTTTTTCATTGATCATTTATTCTAAGCATCTTTTGTTGGCTATTTCTTTTATCTCTTATTTTAAAATGTTCAAGTGCCTTATAACTTGTTCTGAGGACTTTTTTATGATTTATTATAATTCTATCACATGAAAAGGGGTATATAGTGACTCAGTGCATGTGATCTGGAGCCAAACTGTCCTGACTGAGATTCAGGCTTGATCACTTACTAACAAGTGGTCCTGGGTAAAATATTTAATCTGTCTGGATCTAATTTTTCTTCCCTCTAAAATGAAGACGGTAATAATGTCTACCTTTTAGGCTTGCTTTTGAAGTTAATAAAATTGTTTAGAATAGCACTTGACACCTGGTTATAGCCCAGCACATGTTATTTTTCAAGAAGAAGTTTTTAATGCCATAATTCTACTCATGATCAAAATATTGATTAGGCATATTTATAACTCTAGTATGAACCTCATTCTTGGCTTCCAATCTCACATTACTATCTGATTTAGGAAATATCTCAAATTAAAATATTTAAAACAGAACCTTTTTTTAACTCCAAGAATAGAAATTCTTCTCTTATATTTCTCATTCCACTAAGTGACACCACTATTTATCTAGTTTTTCCAGCAAAACATTTATTTAACACTGTAAGAATGCTGGTATCTATTTCGGGAACCTAAGATGATAGGAGTCTGTCACAAAACAAAACCAAGCTCAGGCGCCTGGGTGGCTCAGATGGTTAAGCGTCTGCCTTCGGCTCAGGTCACGATCCCGGGGTCCTGGGATCGAGTCCCGCATTGGGCTCCCTGCTCCTTGGGAGCCTGCTTCTCTCTCTGCTTCTCTCTCTCTCCTTCTCTGTCTCTCATGAATAAATAAAATCTTAAAAGAAACAAAAAAACAAAACCAAGCTCAACTTCCCTAAAGTCCTTTTCTTCTACCTTCAAATTATGTTCCCTCTTGTGCACACAACATCATCTCATAACCCTCTCTCACTTATCCACTGACATTATATACTATAAAGACAGTAGGGTAAGCTGATGCATACAAAAAAGACATAATTCTGCTGGCTCTTCTCTTCCAAAATGAAGATGTAAATGGAATGGAGTGGAAGGAGAATGGGGAAAAAATAACATATATAACCAATTATCTCAGCAACCCTGAATAGTCAAAGTAGTTAAAACAGTAATTGGAAAAATATATACTATTGATCATATCACTCTTTGAAACTCTGCTTAATTTGGTCTATGCCAAAGTTTTGCACAAAGCTCTTGGCTGACATTCACATGCTTCAAAACTAAACCTTTCCCTGATGAAGAAAAGACATTCACTTGGCACTCAGTACCTACCCCCATCTGCTCTTGCCATTTCCAGCTGCTTCCCTTATGGTCCGTGAATTGGGAAGAGTCATAAGTGTCTAATTTACCTAAAAATGGGAGTGGTATCCATTCCTTAGGCATGTTGTTGATATTACATCAGGTGTTTAAATTCCTGACTGGAAACCTGGAGAATTTTGATAAATTCTCTCCTGATTATTGATTCTTCAAGGATGTTAAACTTAGATCTGATTTAAATAGAAGAAATTCAGGCATTCTATGGAAAACCTGAGGTCTCTTAGAGGTTATTCAGTTAGGTTTTGTTTCCTTTCAATATAGACTGAACCAAAAATTCAACAAACATCATTGAGTACCTACTATGAGGAAAGAAGACATTTATCAATCTAGAATATTTACCCAAACATTCATACATTCACATTATAGAAAGTTATCCAATGAATAATCACACACTATGGAGAGTGTTAATGGAACTGCTATCCATGTCTCTATGTGTTTAATCGGATTGTTTTTCAAATGATGTCAGGGGAATTGGGGATTTTATGGTGGCAGGTGGATGGATAATTAATACAGGAGTGTGAAACACTTGAGGAGAAATGTGATTTGTTTGCAACTTTGGATTGCACTGATTTCCCAGAGTTCCTCACTTGTCTTTCTAGGCATGAGGGATGGAGGACGCCAGGATAGAGGAGAGGGCAAAAGTGAAGAACTGGCGAGAAGAGACCTTATTATTCTAAGATTTCACTTAGTAGTTTTGCTGGGGTTTGTCTCATACCACATTTGTCATGTAGTTCTTTACTAGCCGTGGCCCTTCATTTTGCCCCTGAACTTTTGAGTTACTCAGGAGAAACGGGATGAGAGCTAAAAAACAACCAAACTGCCCATATATGGTAGTGAAGATCAATAAAAAAACCAAGAATATATGTCTAAAGTAATTACCTAGAAGAGCACAGTATAAGGAAGGTATCCAAGTAATGTGGTGTATTGAGTGTAGTTCTTACAAACACGTAAGTATTGTAGGTGGTAACACTTAGGATTAGACTTCATTATGGGGCCCTACTTCTCTTACTGGTCTCACAAATGACTTGAGTCACACAATTAAAAATGTTTTTCTTGTTAACGTTTCCTAATATAATTTGTTTCCTAAGAGAAGTATTATGTCAGTTCAGGAAGATCTGAATGTTGATCAGAACCAGTTTGGCAGATGAGCCCTGAGATATTGGGGGAAAAAGAGGCCAATATGAAATACGAATACTTCACCTGCAATGAAGGCGAAGTGATGAAGAAACTCATAACTTTACTGAGACAGCCCTTGTAACTGTAAAATGGACCTAGAGCTATTTAAAGACATTTTAAGATATCACTGCACTATTACTTTGAAGGTATCCCTCTACAGAACATTAAAAATATTCACCCGTCCATGATAAATCAACCTCATCTCTAAATATATCGGTTGTGATACAGTTAAATAGTTTGCATAACATTGCGTTTTGTAAACATGTTTGTGTAATAATTAGTCGAACTTTCTGTGTTTGGCTCAAATTTTTCCATAAGTTCCCAAAAAGGACTTTATAGGGCTTAAGCTCTACCAATAATGCTTAATGTCTAAGTTAACTATGAATGGGACAACAGATTTATTCAGAACTACTTGGGGCAGATGGATAAAATTCCATGTTCTAATCATATATGCTTGTCAAATGATTTTACTTGACTCTCATTTATTATGAAGTATATTCCTTTTTTAAATTACACATAATTATCCATAATGCATAATGTCTGAGTTTTCCTTCTCTTCTTTACTCACACAACATATAAAGATGTTGACATTAGAGCTGATCTAAGAATAAGACAAGCACTACTACACAGGGATGAGTGTGTGAGTCAGTGAGTTCAATTATCTTGCAAATTATGTAATCATTACATCTCAAAATGTTTCTTTGCAGACTATCCAAAGAAGACTTTAAATGTTTTCTCTTATATTCTTGATACTGCTCTTTTTAACATTAAAAGAGGTTAATCTTGCTTCAGAAATAATTTTAAAAAGTGGACTCCGTGGTGATTTGGGGTTAAGATAATAAAATGCAAACATTTCAGATGAGCTGCAAGAGTGACTCGTAGACCACAGTCTCTCTCTGAAATTATAAGGTTATTGTACTGAAAGAAATGAGTTTAAATATGTTTCATTTCATTTCCTGCCCCGTCTACCTTACCAAAAGGAAAACAAATGAGTCGCATTTACACTCTTCTTATTTTTCAGTCTCCTCTCAGACATGTAAAAAAAGACCATCAATAAACCATGTTAATTTAATATACATAATAAACAAAATAACGTAGTTCACAAGTGGCATAAAACAGTGCTTTATTGTTCTCTAGTGATACATACAATTACAGTGGCAATGTTACAGGGCATCCTGGGATAAACAAAGATGTTAACAGGCTCACTGGACATTGATTCATCTAATCCATAGCTCAAAGACTATCACTATCTGCATAGCTGCAGCACATCTAAGTTAACTTCAGTACACTGAATGGGAAGCTCTGACATTAGATATGGCTAAGGATGATATGAACTGGCTGAGTGCCTCTGATGGAAAAATGTATTAATAGAATGAATTTTTAAAGCACTTGGTGTATATAACACTTGGTTGCTGAATTCACGTATCTAAGGAAAATCAATCAGAAAGGAAAGAAGAAGAAATCTGTATGGCTGACAATCAAGCAAATGTCATTCGACTAAAAACTATGACTACTGTTAGAAGTGTATAATAATTATGTAAGAAGTAGGTGACACACAGCCCGGCTTTACCAATCCAACCTTGCCTTACTTTCATGTAGTAATTTTACAACCGCTACACAAGATTCACAAGTCAAAACTGCATTATCTCTAACGTTCAAATGTGCTGAATTACCTGGGGATCTTGTTAAAAGGCAGAATCTGATTTAGTAGATCTGGGGTGGGGCCCAAGATTCTGCATTTCTGTTATTTTTTTATTTTTTTAAAGATTTTATTTATTTATTTGACAGAGAGAGAGAGACACAGAGAGAGAGGGAACACAAGCAGGGGGAATGGGAGAGGTAGAAGCAGACTTCCCGCGGAGCAGGGAACCCAATGTGGGGCTTGATCCCAGGACCCTGGGATCACGATCCAAGCCAAAGGCAGCCGCTTAATGACTGAGCCCCCCAGGCACCCCAGATTCTGCATTTCTAACAAGTTTTCAGGTGTTGTTGCTGTTACCGCTCAATGGTTTGTGCAGCAAGGAACTAAGGCATTTGACCCATGTACTTGGAAGGTCTAAAACTAATTTCTATTAAAATCAACAACGAGTGTACAATATGAATACACATGGAAAATATAAGCCTTTTGAAAGTTTTGAAAAATTTCTACAGTATCGTTATAAAATTCTGCAGATTAATAAACATAAATGTCCTATATGCACAATGCTGATGGGTTTTCTTTCCAAATGCTATTTTAATATCCCCTACGATTTTCAAAATAGAGAAAATTATCAAAGAACAAACACTCATGATTGTGCATACTACTTTTATGCGACTGGATTGCTGTGAGATGTTGACAAGTTTTTTTTTTTCTAATGAATAATCACAAAGGATTGATTTAATAAGAATAAGATGACATCTTTAAAGTATAATTACCATTTCCCTCGAGCATGCTCCTCTGAAATCTTGCAGCAGATTAAACAGAAAAATCTCACTGGTTTGAAATTTTGGTAATATAATTAAATGGTAAGTCTACTAAGATGATACTATTTCTGATTATCTTCTGAATAAAATCATCCCACATGCTACACAGGATGCATGAGTATTACGAGCAATACACTAATGCACATAAGTTCCTGTTTATATTTTGATATAGTTTGTATATATGATTTGTTAACCATTTCCATATTTTAAATTTGGTATATTCTGTTCTAATATATGATGTACTACTGTGTTGTACACTTCTATCATGGAGGATTTTTTATATCTGGCAGAACAGAAATTTTCATTTCTTCATTATATGTGTACATATCATAGACATGTTTTGCTGCCCAATAAATTATACTTTGATATTATAGCAAAGCCTAATAAGCTTTTAGACATTAATGTTATATTAAGTGTTGATATATTTGAGAAAGAAAAGTTGGAGGGTAGAGAAGCTAAGGATTTTACCTAGGTATATAGCAAAAGACAGGACAGTAGACTCTCTCCCTAGTACTGCCAACTGGTACCGGAAATAGTAATTCTCCCTATGACCTTTGAAATCAACTAACAGAGTCAGCACATAATAGCAAGAGGCGGAGTCTCCCTGCATGAAAGCATATGTAAAGTTGACTAAGAGTACATGGTCAGCAGTGTACATGCAGAAAAGAAACGTAGGCACAAGAACTGGCTGTGGGTGAATGTCCATAATGTAGCTTGGTCCAAGAAAGAAACAAAATCTCAGATTTGTAATCAATGATTTACTTGGAGAGTGGAAGTATTTTCTTGTGGATAACAGGGATGTCTCTTATGAAGATATCCATCTCCTCTTCTGGAATCTCCACTAAATAAGCAATATTCTGAATAGTTATTTAATTTTTGAGGTACACAATTCTGGAAAGCAGAGCCCTGTAGGGTCAATGGAAGAAGTACTAGTTAAGAAGAGACTAATTTATTCCCTGAACATTAACAACATCAAATTTCTTGATCCACAAAGCTCAGGGTCAGTTATTAGAAATTTCCCTCTGTTTGATATTATTTTTTTAAGATTTTTTAATTTATTTATTTGAGAGAGAGAGAGAGCACAAGCAGGGGGAGTGGCAGAGGGAGAGGGAGAAGCAGGTTCCCCGCTGAGCAGGGAACCTGACTCAGGGCTTGATCCCAGGACCCTGGGATCATGACCTGAGCCGAGGGCAGACGCTTGACTGACTTAGCCAGCCAGGCGCCCCTGTTTGATATTCTTTTATAATGGATCTACTTCATTCTCATATTTTTCAGTCTTAGGACCAGCTTTTTAATCTATGATTGTAATTTAAATTCATTTTCTGAGAAATCATGATAAAAAGCAAGTTCCAAACCTAGAAATGAAAAGACTCTGTGTGGGATATCTGAAGTAAGAATATGTCAAAACTATTAACATATTATATTTCTAAACTGTTAATATTTAAATATCTTAAAATATATATGAAACATATTTTTAAAATTCATAACTCATGCTCATTGTTAGAGTGTAAAAAATGTATCTATATATGTATATATATTTTAATTTTTAGTCTCTCACCATAACTGAATGTTGGAAATGATTATAACATGAAATAACTGTGAGAAAAACACTGGGGTAATCAAAGGTTAAAAACATATAGTTATTTAGTAATATCTTGATTAAAAAATAGCATGATTGCCACTCACAGGACAGAGCAGGTGTTTTGGTTGTGCCCTGTTCCAATATTGTTCTTGGTGTTACTTCCCCATTCTATCATCAAAGTAAGATTCCAAAAGAATATCACCAGCCCATCACTAGTCTGAAGCATACAGTAAGTAACATGAAGTTTGTTTGCCACATGGTGTAGGTAAACACCAGATGACTAGATGAATACGACCAGAGGAGATAGCCCTTAGAAAACAGCAGCCTTTGAAAGAAAGTTAGAGGAGTTTATCTATAGGTCAGAATTGTTGGATTCAGAGATGGTCAGTCTATGTTATCAATCAGTGGTTCTCTTCCCCACTAAAATCATCAGTTCCTGCAGAATCCTGAAATTCTGCTTCAGCCTTTCCTTTCACATTATCAGGCAAGTAGTTATATACCAAGGGACATGAGCTGACAAAGAAAACTGAAGATCTGAGCAAGTCTACTAACACATAAAAATATTTAAAATGAAACAATCTATGGCACCTGACCTGGTATTAATGAATCAAACTAAATGGAAATGTATAATAAAGTCATTAAATACTCTCAAAGAGATAAAGAGCAGACACTGAAAACATAAAGCAGGAATAAGAAGTCATAAGGAAGAATCAAGTTCAAATGTTGGGTATGATAAATGCAAAATGAAATAAAGAACTTAACTGGCAGCATGGATATCTCAGGAACAACTTAGACACAAAGAGACAGAACATAAAAGATACTGGATATGAAAAGTAGAAGGAGAAACATCAGAATCCATCTAAGAAAAGTCTTAGGAAAGAAGATAATTTGGGAAAGTATTTAAAGTTACATTCTCAGAATTTAGTAGAGTTAGGGAAAATGTGAGACTTTAGATTTAAAATTCTTGTCAAGTACAAGTTGGATTTAAAAGAACTGCACTTGTGATTGATAAAGTGGAATTTAAGAACAGGAAATGACAAATAATTTGAAAATCTTACAGAAAAATAGTTTTTGTACAAATGTACAGGACACCAGTTATCGTCTGAATTCTCAACACTGACATTGAATGAAAACAGATACATAGAATAATAACTTCTAGGTTTTCAAGAAAAATATCTTGTAATTTATGTCCATTTAATCTATTATATTAATGGAGGGAAAAAATGGTGAGGGAAACTAGACTTTTTCAGTAATAGCGGAAAAACATTGCTTTCTTTTCTTTTCTTTTCTTTTTTTTTTTTTTTTGGTAGAATTACCCTACCAAAGTATATGTAAATTAAAGAAACTCTATGAGGTTTCTGAATTTGGAATATGAAATAAAATTTAATAAAATAGTCTATTTGTAAATAAGGCAACATAGCATTAATAAGTGTGATGGAGTAGCCTCTGGAATTATTAGGTAGATTTGTATCTTGACAGTTTATCCATTTCAGTTGGATTGAGGTATATTGGTGCTGCCCAAGAGGTTTTCTTTTGTTTTATATTCATTTTTATTTGCTTTTTTAAAAGATTTTATTTATTTACTTGACAGAGACAGACACAGCGAGAGAGGGAACACAAGCAGGGGGAGTGGGAGAGGGAGAAGCAGGCTTCCCGCTGAGCAGGGAGCCCAATGTGGGACTTGATCCCAGAACCCTGGGATCATGACCTGAGTCGAAGGCAGACACCCAACAACTGAGCCACCCAGGCACCCCTACAAATTATTCTTTAAACTGTAGGTGTTTTATGCACTTTCCACAGGCATGACTTAAAATTTATTTTTTATGTATTTTTTTATTATGTTATGTTAATCACCATACATTACATCATTAGTTTTTGATGTAGTGTTCCATGATTCATTGTTTGCATATAACACCCAGTGCTCCATGCAGTACATACCCTCTTTAATACCCATCACCAGGCTAACTCATGCTCCTACCCCCACTCCCCTCTAGAACCCTCAGTTTGTTTCTCAGAGTCCATAGTCTCACATGGTTGATCTCCCCCTCCAATTCCCCCCCTTTATTTTTCCCTTCCTACTATCTTCTTCTTTTTTTTTTAAACATATAATGTATTATTTCTTTCAGACGTACATGTCTGTGATTCAACAGTCTCACACAATTCACAGCGCTCACCATAGCACATACCCTCCACAGTGTCTATCACCCAGTCACCCCATCCCTCCCACCCCCCACCACTCCAGCAACCCTCAGTTTGTTTCCTGAGATTAAGAATTCATCATATCAGTGAGGTCATATGATACATGTCTTTCTCTGATTGACTTATTTCGCTCAGCATAATGCCCTCCAGTTCCATCCACATCCATGGCAAATGGCAAGATTTCATTCCTTTTGATGGCTTCATAATATTCCATTGTATATATACACCACTTCTTCTTTATCCACTCATCTGTCGATGGACATCTTGGCTCTTTCCATAGTTTGGCTACTGTGGACATTGCGCTATTTTCAACTTTTTGAGGAACCTCCATACTGTTTTCCAGAGTGGCTGCACCAGCTTGCATTCCCACCAACAGTGTAGGAGGGTTCCCCTTTCTCCTCATCCCTGCCAACATCTGCTGTTTCCTGACTTATTAATTTTAGCCACTCTGACTGACATGAGGTGGTATCTCATTGAGGTTTTGATTTGGATTTCCCTGATGCCGAGCGATGTTGAGCACTTTTTCATGTGTCTGTTGGCCATTTGGATGTCTTCTTTGGAAAAATGTCTGTTCATGTCTTCTGCCCATTTCTTGATTGGATTATTTGTTCTTTGGGTGTTGAGTCTGATAAGTTCTTTATAGATTTTGGATACTAGCCCTTTATCTGATATGTCATTTGCAAATATTTTCTCCCATTCTGTCGGTTGTCTTTTGGTTTTGTGGACTGTTTCTTTTGCTGTGCAAAAGCTTTTTATCTTGATGAAGTCCCAATGGTTCATTTTTGCCCTTGCTTCCTTTGCCTTTGGCGATGTTTCTAGGAAGAAGTTGCTGTGGCTGAGGTCGAAGAGGTTGCTGGCTCTGTTCTCCTTTAGGATTTTGATGGACTCCTGTCTCACATTTATTTGCTTTTTAATTGGAGAATGGATTAGCTCCATGTAATTTACCAAATAAAAAGCATCACCAGATTTGTGTTCCTGGAGAAAGCCAGGACTTGAAGGAATTTACAGGTATTAAATTTTACCAGCTGGGAGAGGGTTGGTGGGTTATGTGTGAGGTTTCATAGCCCAGAATCTAAGAGAATAAGTTCTGGGTCCAGGTTGCCAGGTTGTGAATCCTGGTCTATTGTCACTAGGTTTATGAAGTTAAGCAAATGATTTAATCACTCTTGTTTATAGTTTTCTTATCTATAAAATGTGGATAAAGGACAACGTAAGTCCAATGACTCTCATGTGCATTAACTGTGGCCTGAGATACATTGTTTTTTTTTTTTAAAGATTTTATTTATTTATTCGAGAGAGAGAGCACGAGAGGGGGGAGGCAGAGGGAGAAGCAGACTCCCTGCTGAGCAGGGAGCCTGATGCGGGACTCGATCCTGGGACTCCAGGATCATGACCTGAGCCGAAGGCAGTCACTTAACCAACTGAGCCACCCAGGCTCCCCTGAGATACATTGTTTAACAAATGTAATTAACTAGACCAGTAGAGGGGATTAAACAGAGTGGCCTCTGAAGAGACTGGGTAGCCAGGTACAGAAAAAAGAGGGTCCATTCTTCCAGGAAAGGGAAAAGTACAAAGGTAATGACATTTGGAAAGAGAGACGGAATAATGCCAAGACAAATGGTGCCTTTCTCAGAATTCATAAATAGATATCTACCAAAGAGATGATATAGGCTTCCTGAATTAATTGTGGAAAAACAAGTAGAATAATGATCATATTTTTTATCTTATTTTCTATTTGTACTTATAAGCATGATTCTTTTCTAGTATACTTTTGCTTGGGATGAGTCACAGAGTTCAGGCGGTACATGCTTGAGTGGAAAAGAGGTACTAGGGGAATAAATGGAGTATGGGGGAAGCAGATATTGTTAAGGTCTTGTTCTTTCCCAGTCCAAGCCCAATCTATTGCAGTTTGTGTGAGCTCCACCTTCAAAATATATCCATGTCTGACTTCTTCCCACCTCTACCTCTACTACTCAACCATCTTCTTCACCTAGCTAATTACAAGAGCCTACAGACTTGTCTCTCTAAAGCTACTTTTGCCCACTTTTCATTTATATTCCCCAGAGGAGTAGAAGTGATTCTTACAAAACCTAGTAATTCCATGTCACCCTTCTGCTCAGTCTCTCCAGTGGTTTCTCATCTCACCTCAAATAAAAAGCAAGTTCCTTAAAATGGAAGGAGAAAGACACCAGTCCCTTAGCTGCTCCCTCCTCCCTCATTTCCTGCTCTAACCTTCTTTGCTCACTTGGAGCAGCTACATTGGCCTCTTTGCTTTTCTTCAAACACACAGAGCAAATACATTTAAGGTATTTGCAGTTCCCTCTTCCTAGATCTTGTCTTCCAAAACACTGATACTTTTAGATCCTACATTTTGGTCTTCTTATTGAGAAAAATTTCCCATCTACTCTATCTAAAACATCAGTTTTCTTTCACTATCCTTGTCTTGCCTGATTTCCTTTTTATATTATGTTACTCTTTGTAATAAACAACAATAACAATAAATAACAAATACATTTATTTGTTCACTATTGGCTGCCACTCACTAGGTTTTAAAATCATTAGAGTGGTGGCTTGGTCTGTTCTTCCTCTTGGAATTTTCTGGTTCCCCAGGTTCAGAACTACACCTAAGGAATAAAATCCCAGATGAGAAATTAAGGATAGTTTAAAACTGAATTTCTCTGGAATCACTAATTTCAAATGCTGCGCTCAAAACTTCTTTGATACCTGTGTCCTGTCTAGCAGCTAAAAGGTTTCTTTCACACATTTCAATTTTCAAAAATATTTGGTTATTTTACTTTCTTAAGGTCATGAAAAACTATGAGTTTAACATGCTTTAACTAAAACACAAATATTCTAATTAAACATATATGGCCATTTTCCTTTTATTAAGAATTTCCTTGGGCTACCTTTTATTATGAATGTCATGTAGTGCCAGCTTAAAGCTATTCAGAAGTAATAAGAGACTCTTAGAAAACCGAAGTATATTCAGTATATGTATGATGTGAATATAAATGTGTGTATGTGGGGCGGCTCGGTGGCTCAGTCGTTAAGCATCCGTCTTCGGCTCAGGTCATGATCCCAGCTTCCTGGGATCCAGCCCCTCATCCAGCTCCTGCTCCACAGGAAGCCTGCATCTCCCTCTCCCACTCCCCCTGCTGGTGTTCCCGCTCTCACTGTGTCAAATAAATAAATAAAATCTTGAAAAAAAAATAGACACTTGTATAAATAAAACACGTACACACATTTATTTTTTTATTTTTATTTTTTTTTCAAGATTTTATTTATTTATTTGACAGAGAGAGACACAGCGAGAGCGGGAACACCAGCAGGGGGAGTGGGAGAGGGAGAAGCAGGTTTCCCACTGAGCAGGGAGCCCAATGTGGGACTCAATCCCAGGAGCCTGGGATCATGACCTGAGCCGAAGGCAGACGCTTAACGACTTACAAGTGTCTATATGATATATATTATTATATATAGAATACATAGTACATTATATAAAAATTAAACATATACTCATAAATATGAGTTTCTATGGAGAATAGGTAATTGATCACATGGTAAAATTATAACATGGAAAATTATATTTTAGTGACTACATTTGGCCATGTGAATTAAATCCCTCATTTTGCAGTTTCCTCATTACTTCTGAATTGGTCTCCAAGATAAGTAGCAGCTAGCAGTGAAACTTCATAAAAAGAGCTACAGTGTTTACTCCTCCCTTCACCACACTGTACAGTTCTGCTTGAAAGCTCTTTCAACTCAAGAGTATGATTTCTAATGTATTTCTCTGAAAGAGAAAGGTGCACCTGATATGTCCACTTACCCATTTATTTTAAATGAAGTTTTGAGGGGTGTAAAAATCTTTACACAATTGTTATTATCATTTTCATAAATGTCTACATGGGACTTAGTTTGATTTATTGTAAGGGAAGTTTGCTTCTCTTTATGAACTGTGGCATCTAATTTTTAGATTTGAAGCAGTATTTTCTGATTTATGTTGGCGTGAATAACATTGACTCTGCGAAAATCGCCATTCCCTCCCGGTTGGGCACTACCCTTGGGAGGATAGGTCACAGCTATCTAACAGTGGCATCCACAGCTGTTCGTGCTGACGCAGATTTGAGTGTTATTTCCTTGACAGAGGTCACAGAGAAGCAGTAGAAGATAATTTTATGAGGCATCTGCTGTATTTGTGGTTATACTCATTCTTCAAGATTGACCTACAAACTTTAGTTTCTGCAAGAAAATAACATTAAATCAAGACACAGGGGCTTATAAATGGAAAGCTGTAACAAATGAACTTTCATGTGAATGGAATGTTATCTTCAATTGAAAAATCAATAGAGTTAAAACAAATAAAATGTTGGTTTCAAAAGAGGCTTAAATAGAGGTCAAAATGGATATATTTAACTTGAAAAGCTTTAAACTATAATATAAAAATCCAGCTAGAATATACTGTACTCAAGTGTACAACAGTTAATGCTTAGGGTTATCTAAAATTTAGATAGAATGTCTTCCTTAAAATATTTATTTTTTGCTAAACTAAAGCATATAAAACATGATTACAATAAACAATTTTACCTGCCTAATTTTAAATATTGCTATTAGTGTCTGCTTTGAGGTGAGTAAAATCTATTCTTAAAAATAATTTGCTATAAATTAAGTAAAATCTCAAAGGCCTAGCTCTCTATTTTGGGCTCTGGTTTTGGTCCCAAAGCTTGTTTTGGGGCACCTAATGAGCACCATCAAGTAAGCCAGAAGATTATGTTTTGAAGCCAAAATTGTGTTCACATGTTGCCTTGTTACTTATCTGTCTGACATTGAACAAGTTACTTAAATCTTCTGAGCCTCAGTTTCATCATCTATAAAATGAATTAGTAAAGTAACACAAAATAATTCTATGAAGATTAAATTTTAAAATGCTCAAAATTCAGCTAGAAAGATATGTGGTAATTATTAACTATTTCTTAAATACACATTGTATACCTTCTAACTGTGTTTAGCTTCAAAAAAACAAAAAACAAAAAACAACAAAACACTGTCTAATCTAATTCTAAAGAGGGTTTCAAGAAACCAAAATGATTACTTTTTTATTTTTACCTATGAGGAAATGGCTTGTTCTCCTGCCATTTTTCTTCTCGAATAAATTCATCATTTTTTCTTAGAAAATAGTTTTTAAGTTGCCTAACATGTGCCAGACACAAAACTCTTAGATGCAGATATGATGACAAATGGGGGCAGGGTTTAAAAAGTAAAGAGGATTAGATTATACTTACTTCTGAGGGACACCAAGTATAGAGTAAGGACATAAATCAAGTGAAACTTACCTGAAACTGTTTCCTACATTAGGGAAACTGTGAGTCTTTCAATTTTGCTCCATGAAGGTGTAGAAAAGAAAAAGAAGTGTGCTTAGATTCTATACCTTTTGTATGAGAAACTTGAATAGTATACCAAAACAATTAAGAAAATATTTGAGTGTTTTAAATATAGTAGTGAAATTATTTGACTATACAATAATCAAATAGCTGTTTGGTAAAATATAGTGTAACTATAACCAATATAATATGAAAAACATATTTTTGAATACAGAAAAAAATGAGTTCTTACTTCTACTCAAAAAGATTTACAAGTCTCCAACATTTTTTTTAAGATTTTATTTATTTATTTGACAGAGAGAAAGAGAGCGAGAGCAGGAACACAGCAGGGGGAGTGGGAGAGGGAGAAAGAGGCTTCCTGCTTAGCAGAGAGTCCATGCGGGGCTCGATCCCAGGACCCTGGGATCATGACCTGAGCGGAAGGCAGATGCCTAATGACAGAGCCACCCAGGTGCCCCATATAAGTCTCTGAACTTTGACTGAGAGATTAAACCCTGGAAACATATTTTATTAGAAATTGGCCTGGGGGGGGCACCTGGCTGGCTCATTCAGTGGAGCATGCAACTCTTGATCTCTGGGTTGTGAGTTTGAGCCACATATTAGGTGTAGAGATTACTTAAAAATAAAAATTAAAAAAAAATCTTTAAAAAAAGAAATTGGACTAGGAATAGGTGAAAGGGATTAAGAGGTACTAACTCTCAGTTATAAAATAAGTAAGTTATGGGAGTGAAAAGTACAGCATAGGAAATACAGTCAAGAATATTTGGAAGGAAGGAAGGAAGTCAGTCTTCTGTGGAGAATAATAGGGTTATGTAAACTTAAAAAATATATTAGAAGATCTTATAAGTTTTTCTAAAACTTATTTTCTACAACTGTTGGTAAAGAATAAGATTTTTCCCTATGAAGGTAAGTTGAAATTACTGAAATTATAGAGTATTCAGGCATATTCCTCAAGGGACCAAAAGGAAAGAGTCAGTAATAAATAACATTAGCTTATCTGCTATTATCTAAGCTTTGAATTATTAATTGCTGTCCTAAGACATCCATCTTAATTGAAATGGTGCCTGTTTTCACAACACTGGTATTTGGTTCTTTAGTTCAAAATATTAAAAATAATTGCACAATGTTAAGAAATTTCCTCTGTGACATGTTTGTAAATATTGATATTTTTATTTCAAACTTACTTTAGTTTATGTATATAATATTCAGAGATTTATATGAAAAAGAAAATGTGTTTTAAAAAACGACCAACTATAATCACAGGAAGTTGGAGAACAATGGATAGTAAAGAAATGGGAGAAATAAGAACACTTAAACACAGAAAGTCAAGCCTATCACTTGACTTCTTGGGTGGAAATAAGAAAAGATGACATATTTCTCTTTCTTTCCCCTTCCAACCAATAAAAAATTATATGTTTGGTCTTTGAGGAGTAAGACATGGGGGAAATGTGCCAAATTATAACCAACTATTGGGTATTATTACCTATGGCCTTGGTAAGGTTTCCAAGATTTGGTTGGAAGGCAAGTATTTTGACAGGTATTTGGAAGATATAGAAAAGTGGTAAATTGATGGTAGGTTGGATGGTGTTACAAGTGAAAAATAATGTAGGGTTAACATCTATGATCTATCAGCATTTGGAAACATGAATAAATTGCAAGAATCTGGGACATTTGTCAAGTTACATATTTTAAATGAAAAGTAAGTACAAAGATATGAAGTGCCTATTTTCCTTTTTATTTATTTATTTTAATTCAAATGGCAGTGTTTGAGTATGCTCTAAATAATAAAAAATGCTCGGTAGAGAAATACATGAATACTCACTTAGCACTTTGGATGTTATGAAAGTTGTCCTACTGAATTAGAGTTTGAATGTGAAATTTAATTTCTGATTTTATTTGATCTCAAGTATAATGTAATGGCAGCAGTATTTTTCATTCACCCTAAGAAATGAAGTGTGATTGGTATTAGATTATAACTTCTTCCAATAATTTATTAAGATAAATTTTCCTTTTAACCACTATCAGCCTATTATAACAAAGCAAGATTGATAGTGTGGGAAGATTGATAGCTATAATTCAAGATTAATTAATGTCCAGTGTGATTCTATTTTTTGATCTTATACCCTGTCCTACATTTTCTTTAAAAAATGATATTAATTTTCACTGAGCCATATACTAGCTTTTGTTCTTCTGTTAATTTTTTCTTTAATCAATTAAAACTCTTACTATCTTATTATCTACTGGAAGTTTATATCTATTTTCTCTTTAACAGTCAATATGTTTTCAGGCATCAAGCATTCTTGTGAGAATTTTACCTAATTAATTTTGTCAACAAATATTCATTTAGCACTTACTAGGTGCTAGGGACTTTTCTATAAAACATAGACACAGAAATGAGCTAAAAAGAAAAAAAAACCCACTGTAATCATGAAGCTTTCATTCTAGCTGGAGAAGTCAGAATATTAAGCACATAATAACTAAAACATGTAAATTTCATATAGTAAATACAAGAGAAAAAAATGAAGTTGTGAAGAAGGATTATTGAGTTCCTGAACAGGGGGATTTTATTTTATATTTTCACACCAGAGTGTGAAATGAGATTTTTCTACAAAAACCTTATAGAAGTAAAGGAGATCTTATGAAAGGAGTATAGGTAGGGAGAATGGCAAGTGCTATATCCCTGAGGTGTTAGCATGACTCGTTACATTGAGAAACACATGGCAGAGCAGTGTAGTCAGAGTAGATTAAGCTAGGGAGGCACAGAGGGATATAACTTTAGAGAGTGAATAGGCGTGAAATATCTTATAGCTATGTGAAAACACTGGGAAGTTTGGAGCAGAGAAATAATATGGTCTCCTCCAAAGGATAATGTAGAGGCCCACATTGACTCCACACAGAATGGGCAGGAGGAGAGAACATGGTTAGGAGGTAATGGATGTGGTCCAGGAGAACATCTGCTGGCCTGGATGAAAGTGGTGGCTGTGGAGGTGGTGAGAAATGGTCAGATACTGGTTATATTTTTTGAATGAAGACAAAAGATCTGCTGATGAATTGAATGTGAGATATGGAGAGTCAAGTTTTCAGCATGAGCAACTGGAGGGACATAGTTGCCATTTGTTGAGTTGCAAATATTTTTGACATGTTAAGTTTGAGATACCAATTGATTACCTACGTGAAGATGCCAAACAGAAGTTAGATCCAAACTGGTTTGTTTAATATCAGCCCCTGGACTCAAAGAAATCAACAAAAGAGTAGGATATAAAAAAGAGAAAAAAAAAATTCTTAGGACTAAGCCTTAGGCATAACAGCATGTAGAGACTGGAAATGATAAGCAGGAAGTTAGCATTCAGGCTGGTAAGGAGTTTCCAGTGAGGCAGGAAGGAACCAGTAGGGTTGGGCTTCCTTGGAGCCAATTGGTCAAAGTATTACAAGGAAGAGAGATGAATTAGCTTTTCCAAATGCTGATGATAGTTAAAAAGAATGAGAAGTGAGAGTTGACCATAGATTTGTCAATGTGAAAGCCATTGCCAAATCATCTAAATTAGTTTTGGTTGATAGGTGGTCATGAAAACCTTAGTATAGTTAGTTCATTAAAGAATAAGAATTTCTGGTAGAATGATGAGCTAGACACTTGTACTGAAACCTATGATGTAGTCAACACAAGCAATTCTGAATAACATATTTAAACATCTTTGTACAAACACCAATGAGCTGGGAACAGTGCAAGGATTTTCAGGCTGTGAATGAGCACAGGTTGAAACCCAGAAAATTAAGTATAGTAGTGTAGGAAGGCAGTGTTAAAATCCCGTTAAACCTTGAGCACAACTCAGTCCCAAACAACTTTAGAGAAACAAAGTGGGTTTGTTGCCTTCTTCTCTGTGACTTGGTGCAGTAATCTAAATAACCATTAATTATGGTATATAAGATCCAAATACTAAGTGTAATTAAAAATATATATATTTCCATGATATGGATCTATTAACCTGTAAATAGGCTGTATTCCTTTTCAAATTCTGTCTTTTGGGGACTTTATTACATCTTAATTGACAAAATTTATCCTCTTCATTGATTTTTTAGATGAGTTTAAAAATTGAATTTAGAATCATAGTCATCTTGGAGACATAATAAATTTTCTGTCAGTCTTTAGTTATAGTTGTTTTTCATTATTATTTATTTCCTTCAAAACAATAAAAATCATTGCAGCATTTGTTAAAATTATAAGACTAAAATAAACAAATTTTAATAAGTTTATTATTGTTATAATTAAATATATGTGTAATATGTATGATTCCTGGAATAAAATTTATTAACATACTACATGTCTGTGATAAATAATTTTCATCTTTTAGGAGATCCACATTGTAATATTTTATCTCATAACTTAAATATTTATAATGCTCATGGGTTTTTTTTTAGTTTGATGTACATTAACAAATATAACATTAATGCATATATCTAAAACAAGATATGGATTAGACATTCACATCAAAATGTCACTAATTATAGTGTCTTTATATTGATCTACTTTGTCAACATATTATTAATTAGTGAAATGTTGAAAGTAGGCATGGTACAGTTAAAGTAATCACTCTTACCACGTTGTCATTCGGAAAAAAATTATGAGAGAAAGAGTGAACAGATCAAAGGATCATTATATTTTTAATGAATTACTAATGCTCTCAACTTTAGATAGCATGAAGTTTATAGATTTCTATCACACTGAATATTTATTATATGAAATCTAATAATATATCGTAAAAGAAAGTGCAACAATCAGAAACTCCCCATATTAAAGTACCCACTGGGTTCAATATGCTCTATTTGACCTGAGTTCTAGTCCATCCTGCTGGGTGAGACACAGCTGGATGAGAGATGTATGAGGTACTCACCTATGAGATACATAAATATGTAATAAAGTATAAGTTATAAGTTCTACTCTACTGGCTTTTGAACAAAAGTTTTTACCTAGGGTAAGTCTGTTCTGGAGGAAGTTTATTGCAATCAACAGAAACATGACTACTTTAACATAATAAAAATTCATTCCATAAAATTTCAAAGACTATAAAGAAGTACAATTATGCTGACAGTTGTCACGTAAAACATGAACTTGGGGAGCTCTCAGATCCCTAGCAGAACAATAGTTCTTTCTAATATTCTGTTATCTAAGAAACTGACCATATTTGTCTCATGACATACAACACAGAGAAAGTTAATGTCATGGTTTCTTGCCAGTCAACAGACTGTTTTCTTTGCGGTTAAGAGTTTTCTATTGTCCAAGTAGCTATTGATAAAGATCAGTAGAGGGGTAAGTAGGAACCTCGTCTGTGCACTGACTGTCTATACCATCCATGGTAGTTATCATTTCCTTACTGATTTAACATTTTCAACCCTGCTTGCATCCTGATAATTCTTATTTGATTTAACTTTCCCCCCAAAATTATCTATAGTCCTTCTGATAGCTCAACGATTATATTGGTAAGGAAAGAAAAAAGACCCAGAGGCTTGGAAACTGAAGCAGAGATGAAAAAATAAAAGCATAGTACCTGAGTTGTGTGTGTGTTTTTGTTGTTGTTGTTCTACTTTAGGACCAAGCCAGTTTGAAATATGTGAATAGCTGATGGCAAAGCAAAGAATGCCATGACATGGTTTGAAATTCAAGAGAAGAGAGAACCTATTTTGTGTCAGATACACCTAAGTCATTAACATATACCCCCTCCCTCATTTAATGCTGGGACTATATCATTTTAAATAAAAATTTCTGAAACACAGCGTGATTAATTAACTTGTCTAAATTCACGTAGCTTTTAGATGCTGAAGCTATGATTCAAACCTAGATGTCTCTAATTTTAAGTTTTATGCCTTTTTCAGTACTTCATAGAAGGAGTGTTAGACGTTAAATTAAAAATAGTAAATTGACATCTGCAGAAGTACATATTTGAGATTCAGAAACATGGATAGCAATGAGTAAAACTCAAGATACTAGGAAACATTCATCAGGGAATTGAAAGAATGGGTAAGAAACTAGGTAATGAAATAATGTTAATATTTTATTCAACTGATTCTCCTTACAAATTCCTTAAGTTCTGCTTAAAAATAACTTATTTGTTCCTCTTCAGTAAATATTTGTGTTATGATTCAATATTGACACCTCACTGAAAATGATGACTTTACTTGCTGTTCATCTCTTCTTGTGGACAAATGTGTGCATATTTGACATTTTATATTTATTTTTTTGCACATATAGTACTTTCATTATACATGCATATATATATATATAGATAAAGTTGTTATTGTTATTATTTTATTTTTTAAAATAAGCTCTACACCTAATGTGGGGCTTGAATTCATGACTCCGAGATCAAGAGTTACACACTCTACCAATTGAGCCAGCCACATGCCCCCATAATATATATTTTTAATTTCTCATTTTAGTTTTCCTGGGTCAGAGAATTTGCATCACAAATGTTCACTCAATTCTTGTCTCATTGTTCCCTTACACTCCCTCTTTAGGTAAATTGCACATTTAGCAGTAAACAGAGGAGAAAATATGATACTGATGTGAAAGCTGTTCCTAATGACATGATTTGCTTGCAGTCTCATTATTTTGTGAATAATAATGACAGCTAATTTGAACTTAGTGCACAGACAATTTCTTTGAATATTCACACCAATAGCTTTAGAAAGTCAATGATCTCAACGCTGACGTAAGAATCTCTGGGAAAATTTAGGAAATTTTCAGCTCACTGAGTAAACATTGGTGAGAAAATCTTTGAAAAGACATTACAGGATCACAAATGAAATTTTAGTTTAATTCATAGTGTGTGCAAATAGTTCAATATTTCTAACAATTGCAAGTATCTAGACATATTAAAAACAGTCATGCTTATGATAAATGCATAAAATGCATATTATGATAATATGCATAATACTATAAATATTTCTTACTTTTATTATGTTAATCACCATACATTACATAGTGTTCCATGATTCATTGTTTGCATATAACACCCAGTGCTCCATTCTGTACATGCCCTCTTTAATACCCTTCACCAGGCTAACTCATCCCCCCACCCCCGTCCCCTCTAGAACCCTCAGTTTGCTTCTCAGAGTCCATAGTCTTTCATGGTTTGACTCCCCCTCCAGTTTCCCCCCCTTCATTTTTCCATTCCTGCTATCTTCTTGTTTTTTTTTTTAACATATAATGTATTATTTGTTTCAGATGCACAGGTCTGTGATTCAACAGTCTTACACAATTCACAGCACTCACCATAGCACATACCCTCCCCAGTGTCTATCACTCAGCCACCCCATTCCTCCCACCCCCCAACCTCCAGCAACCCAGAGTTTGTTTCCTGAGATTAAGAATTCATCATATCAGTGAGGTCATATGATACATGTCTTTCTCTGATTGACTAATTTCGCTCAGCATAATACACTACAGTTCCATCCACATCTGCTGCAAATGGCAAGATTTCATTCCTTTTGATGGCTTCATAATATTCCATTATATATATATACCACTTCTTCTTTATCCATTCATCTGTCGATGGACATCTTGGCTTTTTCCATAGTTTGGCTATTGTGGACATTGCTGCTATAAACATCGGGAACCCCTTTGGATCACTACATTTGTATCTTTGGGGTTAATACCCAGTAATGCAATTGCTGGATCGTATGGTAGCTCTATTTTCAACTTTTTGAGGAACCTCCATACTGTTTTCCAGAGTGGCTGCACCAGCTTGCATTCCCACCAACAGTGTAGGAGGGTTCCCCTTCCTCCACATCTCTGCCAACATCTGTCATTTCCTGACTTGTTAATTTTAGCCATTCTGACTGGTGTGAGGTGGTATCTCATTGAGATATTGATTTGGATTTCCCTGATGTCGAGCAATGTTGAGCACTTTTTCATGTGTCCGTTGGCCATTTAGATGTCTTCTTTAGAAAAATGTCTCTTCATGTTTCCTGCCCTTTTCTTGATTGGATCATTTGTTCTTTAGGTGTTGAGTTTGATATTTCTTTATAGATTTTGGATACTAGCCTTTTATTTGATATGTCATTTGCAAATATCTTCTCCCATTTTCAGTTGTCTTTTGGTTTTGTTGACTGTTTCTGTTGCTGTGCAAAAGCTTTTTATCTTGATGAAGTCCCAATGGTTCATTTTTGCCCTTGCTTCCCTTGCCTTTGGCGATGTTTCTAGGAAGAAGTTGCTGTGGCTGAGGTCGAAGAGGTTGCTGCCTGTGTTCTCCTTTAGGATTTTGATGGACTCCTGTCTCACATTGAGGTCTTTCAACCATTTTGAGTCTATTTTTGCGTGTGGTGTAAGGAAATGGTCCAGTTTCAGTCTTCTGCATGTAGCTGTCCAATTTTCCCAACACCATTTGTTGAAGAGACTGTCTTTTTTCCATTGGACATTCTTTCCTGCTTTGTTGAAGATTAGTTGATCATAGAGTTGAGGGTCCATTTCTGGGCTCTCTATTCTGTTCCATTGATCTATGTGTCTGTTTTTGTGCCAGTACCATACTGTCTTGATGATGACAGCTTTGTAATAGAGCTTGAAGTCTGGAATTGTGATGCCACCAGCTTTGCTTTTCTTTTTCAACATTCCTCTGGCTATTCAGGGTTTTTTCTGGTTCCATACAAATTTTAGGATTATTTGTTCCATTTCTTTGAAAAAAGTGGATGGTATTTTCATCTGTACAGTCATATTCCATCCCTTCATTGTATTTAACCTTATTTTTGTACATATATAAGTGTTTCTTTCTTTAAAATTTTGGGGGGCACTTTCTTCTAACAGACCAAAATACGCCCAAAATCTAGTGTGTGGCACTGATCTATGCACCAGCCTGATCATATTTGGTCATATTCTTTTTTTTTTTATCCTTTTCTTTTTCTTTTTCTTTCTTTTTTCTTTCTTTCCCTTTCTTTTCCCCCAGTTTCAGGTCTCTTCTGATTTATTTAGTGTATATTTTTCTGGGATTTGTTGTTACCGTGTAAGCATTTTGTTCTCTCATTCATCTATTCTCCTTTGGACAAAATGACAAGACGGAAAAAAAATCACCTCAAAAAAAGAACAAAAGGCAGTACTGACTGTCAGGGACCTAATCAATACAGACATTAGTAAGATGTTGGAACTAGAGTTCAAAATGATGATTTTCAAGATACTAGCTGGGCTTGAAAAAAGCATGGAAGATATTAGAGAAACCCTTTCTGGAGAAATAAAAGAACTAAAATCTAACCAAGTCAAAGTCAAAAAGGCAATTAATGAGGTGCAATCAAAAATGGAGGCTCTAACTGCTAGGATAGATGAGGCAGAAGAGAGAATTAGTGATATAGAAGACCAAATGATGGAAAACAAAGAAGCTGAGAAAAACAGAGATAAACAACTACTGGATCATGAGGGCAAATTCGAGAGATAAGTGATAACATAAGATGAAACAATATTAGAATAATTGGGAACCCAGAAGAAGAAGAAAGAGAGAGAAAGGCAGAAGGTATATTGGAGCAAATTATAGCAGAGAACTTCCCTAATTTGGGGAAGGAAACAGGCATCAAAATCCAGGAGGCACAGAGAACCCTGCCTCAAAATCAAAAAAATAGGTCAACAACCCAACATCTAATAGTAAAACTTACGAGTCTCAGAAACAAAGAGAAAATCCTGAAAACAGCTCGGGACAAGAGGTCTGTAACCTACAATGATAGAAATATTAGATTGACAACAGACTTATCCAAGAGACCTAGCAGGCCAGAAAGGACTGGCATGATATATTCAGAGCACTAAATGAGAAAAATATGCAGCCAAGAATACTATATCCAGCTAGGCTGTCACTGAAAATAGAAGGAGAGATAAAAAGCTTCCAGGACAAACAAAAACTAAAGGAATTTGCAAACACGAAACCAGCCCTACAAGAAATATTGAAAGGGGTCCTCTAAGCAAAGAGAGAGCCTAAAAGTTATATAGATCAGAAAGGAACACAGACAATATACAGTAACAGTCACCTTACTGGCAATACAATGGCATTAAATTCGTATCTTTCAATAGTTACCTTGAATGTAAATAGGCTAAATGCCCCAATCAAAAGACACAGGGTATCAGGTTGGATAAAAAAACAAGACCCATCGATATGCTGTCTACAAGAGACTCATTTTAGACCCAAAGTCACCTCCAGGTTGAAAGTGAGGGGGTGGAAAACCATTTACCATGCTAATGGACATCCAAAGGAAGCTGGGGTGGCAATCCTTATATCTGACAAATTAGATTTTAAACCAAAGAGTATAATAAGAGATGAGGAAGTACACTATATCCTACTTAAAGGGTCTATCCAACAAGAAGATCTAACAATTGTCAATACCTATGCCTCTAACATGGGAGCAGCCAGTTATATAAGCCAATTAATAACAAAATCAAAGAAACACATTGACAATGATACAATAATAGTGGGGAACTTTAACACCCCCCTCACTGAAATGGACAGATCATCTAAGCAGAAGATCAACAAGGAAATAAAGACTTTAAATGACACACTGGACCAAATGGACTTCACAGATATATTCAGAATATTCCATCCCAAAGCAACAGAATACACATTCTTTTCTAGTGCCTATGGAACATTCTCCAGAATAGATCACATCCTAGGTCACAAATCAGGTCTCAACCAGTACCAAAAGATTGGGATCATTTCTTGTATATTTTCAGACCATAATGCTTTGAAACTAGAACTCAATCACAAGAGGAAAAGTCGGAAAGAACTCAAATACATGGAGGCCAAAGAGCATCCTACTAAAGAATAAATGGGTCAGCCAGGAAATAAAAGAAGAATTAAAAGAATTCATGGAAACCAATGAAAATGAAAACACAACTGTTCAAAATCTTTGGGATGCAGCAAAGGCAGTCCTAAGAGGAAAGCATATAGCAATACAAGCCTTTCTCAAGAAACAAGAGAGGTTTCCAATACACAACTTAACCCTACACCTAAAGGAGCTGGAGAAAGAACAGCAAAGAAAGCCTAAAGCCAGCAGGAGAAAAGAAATAGTAAAGATCAGAGCAGAAATCAATGAAATAGAAACCAAAAGAACAGTAGAACAGATCAACGAAACTAGGAGGGTTCTTTGAAAGAATTAATAAAATTGATAAACCCCTGGCCAGACTTATCAAAAAGAAAAGAGAAATGACCCAAATCCACAAAATCATGAATGAAAGAGGAGAGATCACAACCAACACCAAAGAAATACAAACAATTATGAGAACATATTATGAGCAACTTTATGCCAGCAAATTATATATTTCTTTTTAATTTTCTTTTAAAAGTAGTTCTCTAATATGGTAATATCATTGCTATATATTTGGTGTTTGGAATGAAAAAGGTATATTCTATATCACCTTTTTAAAGGGTTCTCTGGCTGGCTCAGTCAGAAGAGCATGCGACTCTTGATCTTGGGATTGTGAGTTCAAGCCCCTTGTTGGGTGTAGAGATTACTTAAAAATAAATAATAATAATAATAAATTTAAAAACAAACAAACCTTTTTTTAGAAGAAGTGATATTTAAATTCTCTACGTGTTGCGAGTGGGTAGGAAAAGAGCATCTAGCTAGAGGCAACAGCAAAAGTAGACACTCTGAAGGTAGAACATCCATGAAACTGCATCAGTATGATTTGAACATAATCCATGATGCTTAGAGTGATATGTGTTGAGGTGTGAAATGTAAGTTCATAGAATCATTTTAATGAGGAAGTTTAGAGCCATGGAAAGGAGCAAAGATTTAATTCTCAGGACAATGAAGAGAAACATGTAACAAGTTTTAGGAGGATGAACCACAAATTTATATTTTAAGTGACTGAATGCTTTGCTCAGTGGCATGCCTTCCTACTCGTAGTGTGGCCCATGGAGCGAGGGCATCAGCATGAACTGAGAGCTTACAAGAAATGCAGGATCTTTGGTCCATACTGCAGATCTACCTAATTGAAATTGACATTTTAAAATGTTTGGTTAATGCCTTGGTACATTAAAGTCTGAGAGCACTGGTTTAAGACGTGCTTCTTTGAGCCCACGACGGGTTCATGCCACTATAGACGGTGTTTCCTCGGCCTGCTTCACAGCCCTCAGCCTGCAGGTTCTTTTGCTGCACTCCTGGCTTATGGCACCATTTCATGTTTCTCAAGTCTTCCTTTTTCTTGGTTTCATTCTCATCTTGTTGGAGTATATTTTCCAAGTAATTGCCTCAGAAAGAGTTTAGTGGAGGTAAATCTACTGGTCGTGGCATGATCCAAGTTTGGTTGCCTCTAGAATTCAAGATAAAGAGTTACTTTTCCTCAGAACTTTAATACACTGATCTACTGTGCTGGAATCTGGCACTTTTCCTGAGCAGTATGATGGTAATATGGTAATATGAACCTTGTCCCATTGTAAAAAGAATCTTTTCTTTTTCTTTTTTTTCTTTGCCTTCTCTCTGGAAGATTTTATAAACTTTTCTTTGTACTTGGTGTTATTTTTTTTTTAATATTTAAGTTTTTTTTTTTAAGATTTTACTCATTTATTTGACAGAGAGAGACACAGTGAGAGAGGGAACACAAACAAGCAGGGGGAGTGCGAGGGTAGAAGCAGACTTCCTGCTGAGCAGGGAGCCCCATGCGGGGCTCGATCCCAGGACCCTGGGACCATGACCTGAGCTGAAGGCGGACGCTTAATGACTGAGCTACCAGGCGCTCCTGTATTTGGTGTTATATTAAATAATGCTATGCTTAGTGTTGGGGAATATTTTCCTCAGTATTAATTTGACAAGACCTTCCTGTCCATTTCTTTTATTTATTTTTTTATTTCTCTTTCCAGAACTTCTATGTGGTATGTTGGACAACCTGAATTTTTCTGTCAAGTATTTCTTCATTATTTTTTTATATCTTTTTTTTGGTGAGGAAATAAAAAGCAGCCCCTTACATCCAGGAAGTGATCTGACAATGACAGTTGGCTTCAGTGTTGTTGGAAGATGGCCTGATACTCATAACTAGGCCACACTGTTCTCTTCTTAGACATACATGATCTCGTAGGCACCAACATCAAGATCACACTGAGATTATGATAAAGTGAGATAGCAAACATCTGATTTCTTAGCAATTATGAGTGACTGCTATTTCTTTATCAACTACAGTGTGATTCTTGCTCTCATATGCCCTTCCTGTAGATAAAATTAATGAGATGCTCAAACACATAAATTCTACTGCATCCTAACAGCACCCAATCCAAAGTGGACCCCCATTTCCAGACCCTGTTTCCAAAATTACCCAATAAAAGACCAAATCCAATTACAGGTTCTTTCTAATGCTTTCTTTTTTTTTTTTTTAAGATTTTCTTCACTTTTTTGAGAGAGAGAGAGAATACAAGAAGGGGGAGCATCAGAGGGAGAAGCAGACTCCCCACTGAGCAGGGAGCCCGATGTGGGCTCAATCCTGGGACTCCAGGACCATGACCTGAGCCGAAGGCAGCTGCTTAACCAACTGAGCCACCCAGGTGCCTTTTTAATGCTTTCTTTGTGAGACCTCCTACCATTCCTTATAGTGTGTGTTCTCCCTCTCTGCAATTAGTAATAAACTCACTTGTTCACCTACAGGTGTGTTCCTGGTGATCTTTGGCTGGAGGACACTGATAGAAGTATATTTTATAAATGCAGAGGGACATTATTAGTTTTACTTTACAAATTGAGAAACTGAAACTTAAAGAAGTTAAAGAAGACTTAGGAAGTATTTTTCTTTTAAGTAAAAATTATTTTCATTTCACACTTCTTTGGTAACGTGTGAGAACCCCCTGTCAACCAAGGAATATATAGCCTTTTTAGCTTTGTCTTAATGCCATGCATACTGGCAGACTTTATCCCTTCCTGCCTTCCCATAAAAATTTAAATATTATTTCTCAGTTCCACGGTGGTGTTACTTCAAGTTAGATTATTATAACTACACGACTGAATGTAAGAAATGGCTCACTTTAAAGAATTTCCTCTGTTGGTAGCACGAATTTTCAGCACTGGCTGGGTCATGAGGAAGGGGTCATGAAAGAAATGTGAGATCACAGCACATGGGCAGAATTTCCTCCACATGAAGCAAGTATTGCTCCTAGGGACAGAAGTTGTAGGTATAAATAAAAGTCAAGAAACCTTTCACTCAGGAGATGTTATAGAGTTCCATCTACTCCAAGCCACTGATTTTACAAGTGGAGACAAATATATATAGACCCCAAATAATTATTTAAATTCCTCAGGGAATTCACTTATGGAAAAAGCATCTTCTTATGGCCCTTCTAGATGCCACTGTTGAGGAAATACTGGATTCCTCTTATTGGGAATACTGAAAGACATATTTTTAGTCAGAAATTTAAGATATGTCACTAAATCAGAACACTTCTGCAACTAATGGTATTAATTTCCACTGTTTTTATTATTCAACATATGAGTGACTCTAAATTGCCTGCATTAAATAATACAATTTATTTTCCTTCATATTTATTACACAGAATAATATTCAACTTTTAAAGGACTATGAAAAATGTCTAGTGATAAATTATGTATTACTCACTTTCTAATTGAACGTTTCAGTGGATGATCCTTTCTATTTAGTGAGATTTAATTTCATTCCATCAATGATTAATTAGCATGACTCGACATAAATTTCTAAAGAAACAATATTTCTGTAAATCAGATTGTTTTTGTAAATGCACATTGTGGGGAAACAGTTATATTCACTGTATTTGGGAAATTACAAAAATAGAAGAGTCAATAAAACGCAATTTTGTCTTACACATTCCTTAACTGAGAGACATTTCAACATCTATTAAACATTTTTTATCCTTTGTGATCAGAGCTCTAAAATTTTGAAATATGATAAACTACTGATTTTAAATTAGCAAATTGCTAAATTAGATTCTTAACCTGAGAAAGGATGACTGTTTAACGTGTACAAGTTATGCCTGTGCAGGATTAATCAATCCTCTGTCTCTGCAATATAACCAAGAAATGAATTGTGATATATTGATCTCTTCAATATCTAATTTGTGACTGTCCATTCTTTACCACACAATTGTGTAGATGCTACAACTTTGTCAGTGAAGACAACAGATGCAGTTTATGCCCTTATGGATTTTACAGCCCAGTGGAAAAAATGTAGCATTTAGGAGCTAAGCTAGTGTGGAAGAACAAAAATTTAATCTGAGAACTAACTGTAAAACTGAGATCAAAAGGGTGAGTAGCAGTCATCTGGTGAATTGAATATAGGAGGATGAGTGAAAGAAACTTTCCTGTAAGTGAAGGCTCATATTTTAGAGAAAATACAGCACATTCTAAAAAGTAAGAAGAGTTATTCTGATGAAGTGAAATGAGTAACACAGAGAAAGGTGAAGAAGAAAGCTGGAGAGGAAGACATGCACCAGATTGCAGGGATAATGTTTGGCAAGGACAATGAAAAGTCACTAAAGCATTTTTTAAATATAAGTGACACATTCTGCTTTATTATTTTTAAAGATGACAGTGGATATAGAATGGATTACACAAAATAAGGTCTAGAGAGATACATTCTTAACTAGAGTTACAAACGAGGAAGAGATGAGGCGTTAACAGGATAAAAAACAGTAGATGGCTTCAAAATATAAAGGATACACACTCAAGGTCAGATGGTAAATTATAAATGGATTAATGGATAGTGAATCACAAAAAGATATTTTAAAAAGTTAATCCACTGTGATTAGAAAATTTTAAAAAATTACAAAATTAATCCATATGGTTTTGCTGATGATAGTTTAGGGGTGGATAGTCATATATTCTGAAATCAATGATCTCTCCCGGGTTTTAGAATTAATGAATTGCTCAAACTGTTCTAACACTTAATAAAACAAGAGAGTAACATGCAAAGAGAAGACTCATTTAAGAGTCATGTGGAGCCACCTACACAATAAACTATGAATAAATATCCCAGGAGGTGGGGAAAAAAGAGTGGGAAGTTTGTTACATATAGTAACCAAAAAAGGGAAGCCTTCAGTAAAGGGATGCAGTTAAGACTGCAGATATTGTTGAGAAGACAAGAAAGTTACACATCCTGAAGTGAAACTTGTATTTAGCCACACAGAAGCCACAGATGTCTTTAGCAAAAGAACAGTGTGAAGAAGTAGGAACAACAGTAGCTTGAATGGGATGATGATGTATTGACTTATGAAGGTATGTATGGTGAAGAAAAATGTTTAACCTTGAAGAGTGTGTGATAGATGAGGGGTGGGTATGACGTTAATTTTAATTAAAGAGATTTAAGCTTCTTTAATACTGATGAAGAGACTGTAATATAATTTGAAGAAAAAGAAGATAAAGTGAAATCAGCAGTATAAACTTTCCATTAAGGAGAATCTACGGTATGCAGAAGAAGGGAATAAAAACAGTCATTAACAAGGAAGAGTCAGTTTATTATTATGATAAGGGAAGAGTACAAGGGGATGCATACATATAAAAACAACTCTTAGTTTCATTGATCCTTTCTATGTTTTTTGTAGTCTCTATTTCATTTGTCTTCTAATTTTCATTACTCTTTCCTTCTGCTAATTAGGCTTAGTTTATTCTTTTTCCAGTTCGTTAAGATGTAATGCTAGGTTGTGTGAGACCTCGCTATTTTCTTGATGCATGCCTTTATTACTAACTTCCTAATCAGCACTGCTTTTGATGCATCCCATAAGTTTTGGCATGTTGTGTTTCCATTTTCACTTGTCTCAGATATTTTTTGATTTCTCTTTTGAGTTGTTCAAGAGTTCCATACCATTGTGGTTGGGAAATATACTTGACATAATTTCAGTGTTCTTAAATATATTATGACCCATGTTGTGGGCTGACATGATTTATCCTGGAGGGTGTTCCATGTGAGCTCGAGGAGAATGTGTATCATACTTTTTGAATAGAATATTCTGTATATGTCTCTTAAAATCATTTGCTCTATAGTATTATTCAAGACTACTTTTTCTGTTTATTTTCTGTATGGATGATGTGTCCATTGTTGAAAGTGGGACACTGAAGTCCCCTACAATTATTGTACTGCTATTTCTCCCTTCAGATCTGTTAATATTTGTTTTATATGTTTAGGTGCTCTAATTTTGGTTGCTGATATATTTACAATTATAAAATATATAAGGAACTCATACAACCCAATAGCAAGAAAAAAAGACACAACAACAACAAATAATTTAAAAATGGGCAAAGGACCAAAACAGGTATTTTTTCCAAACAAGACATACAAATGCCTAATAGGTATATGAAAAGAAGCTCAACATCACTAATCATCAGGGAAATAAAAATCAAAATTACAATGAGATATCATCTCATATCTGTTAGGATGGCTATTATCAAAAAGTAAAAAGATAAGTGTTGGTGAGGATGTGGAGAAAAGGGAAACTTGCACACTGTTGGCAAGAATGTAAATTAATACAATTATTAAGGAAAACAAGATGGAGATTCTTTTAAAAAATTAAAATTGAACTACAATGGAGCAATCCTACTTCTGGGTATACAACCAAAGGAAATAAAATCAAAATTTGAAGAGATATCAGCACTCCTATGTTGATTGCAACATTATTCACAATAGCCTGTCGGTGCCTGTCAGTGAATGAAAAGATTAAGAAATGTGATATATATATATATATTACATTTTCTGGTATTTTATATATTTTGTGGAAAATGATATATATATCATATACAATATAATAAAATGTAAATATTTTAAAATTTATATAAAACATATATAAAACATAATATATATTTATAAGTATAAATATATATTTTTGATATATTTCAAACTTAAAGAAATCTTGCAATTTACAACATGGATGAATCTGAGGACATTATGCTAAATGAAATAAAGTGAAAAAGAAAAATACTTCATGACCTCTCATTTCTGGAATCTACAAATGTCAGATTCATAGGAGAGAGAAGAATAGTGGTTGTAAGGGACTGGAGGGTAATGGAGAGGTAGTCAAAGGGCACAAAATTTCAGTTGTGAGGTAAGTTCTAAAGACCTAAAGTAAAACATAGTGACTATAGTTAGTAGTGATGTATTGCATACTTGAAATGTGCTGAGAGTAGAACTTAAGTGTTCTCACCACACAAAAGAAGTAACTGTTGACATGATAGATAGGTTAATTAGCTTAAATGTGATAATAATTTAAAAATGTATATATATATATATCTCAAAACATCACATTATACAGATTCAATATATACAATTTTAATTTGTCAATCATACATCAATAAAGCTGAGGAAAAAAGATGGATGTGTGCAAATATAAGGATGTTTGTATATTTACAGAGAAAATTCCTTGAATCAATTTTTTCCTTTATATTAGGCCAGTCTTTTGCTGAACATGTGTGAAGAAGGGGGGTGAGAAATTTAAGAGAACAATGAACTAAAGTGAAATAATAGCTATTTCATACTCACCAGAATGGTTAATTAAAAAAAAACCTAACATTATTGAATATAAGTATGGATGTAGAGCAACTTGGATCATTGATATCTGCTGGTCAGAATGTAAAATTAAACCACTTTAGAAAAAAATGTCAGTTTATTTAAAATTTAAGTGTAAACATATATGTCTATATTATGACCCACGAATTCCATACCTGGGTATTTATACAAGAGAATGACACAAACACCCACAAACGGAATGGCAAGAGAATATTTCTATCAGCCATAATCAAAATCATCAAAGCCTAAAGATACCCTAAATGTCCACACCTGGGATAATAAAAAAATTATAATAGCTACATAGTAATGAACAATTATTCAATAATAAAGAGGAAGATGGAAGATATTACAGATACAATGCAGCAACATGGATATATTTCAAAATATATCACTTCCAGTGAGTTATAGTCAGAAACTAAAGCATACATGAAATATAATTCCATTTATCTGAAGTTCTACAGTAGAGTAGGCAAAATGGATCTATAATAATAGAAATCAAAAAGTGGTTGCTTCAATAAAATTGACAAGTCTGTAGCCAGGCTAACTAGGAAAAAAAGAAGGAAGACACAGATTACTAATATCAAAAATGAAAGAGGGGACATCACCATACATACCATGGATATTAAAAGGAAAATAAAGGCATATTATGAGCAACTCTTTGCCCACAAATTTGATAACCTAGATGAAATGAATCAATTCCTTTAAAAATACAATATTCCAAAAGTCACACATGTAGAAATAGATAATATATATAGGCTTATAACTACAAAAGAAGTTAAATCAGTAAACAATAACCTTCCAAAACATAAAGCTCCAGACCAATATGGATTCACTGGTAAATTTACCAAACATTTAAAAAAAATTATGCAAATTCTCTACAATCTTTTCCAGAAGGTAGAAGCAGGGGGACTACTTCCTAACTCATTCTATGATGTCCGCATCACTTCAATACTAAAACCAGAAAAAAAAAAAAAATTACAAGAAACTATAGCCATTATCTGTATGTATCTATCTCATGAACATAGATGCAAAAATTCTCAACAAAATATAGGTAAATCAAATGCAACAATGTATAAAAAAGTTTATATACCATGATCGAGTGAGATTTATCCAGGTACAAGCCTAGTTCAAAAGTCAAAAAAACAAATGTTTTCCATTACATCAATAGGCTAAAAATGACAAATCACTTGATGATATGAATAGATGCAGAAAAAAAATGTGACAAAATTCAACAACCATTCATAATAATAAAAAAAAAGACTCAGCAAACTATGAATAGAGGGAAACTTCCACAACTTGATAAAGAACATCTACAAAAAATTCTACAGCCAACATCACCCTTAATGATGAGAAATTGGATGTTTTCCTAATAAGATTAGGAGCAAGGCAAGGATGTCCTCTCCCACCAGTTCTTTTTTACATAGCACTGAAATACCTAGCTAATGCAATAAATAAAGAAAAGGACATACAATTGTATTGATTAGGAAGAAAGAAATAAAACTGTCTTTGTCCACAGATGACAGATTGTCAATGTAGAAAATTGGAAAAAAATGGCCAATTTTAATTAGGAACTAATAAGCAACTATAACAAAGCTGCTGTATATAAGATCCAATCACCCACTTTCTTATATACCAGCAATGAATAAGTGGAATTTGAAATTAAAAATGTAATACCATTTATATCAGCACCTCCCAAAATGAAATACTTAAGTATAAATCTAATTATTTACATACCTATATCAGGAAAATTACAAAACTCTGATGAAAGAAATGAAAGAATAACTAAATAAATGGAAAGATATTCCATGTTCTTGTGTAAAAGGAATAAATGTTTTCAAGGTGTCAGTTTTTTGCCAATTAGTTTACAGATTAAATACAATCCCAATAAAAATCCCTAAAAATTATTTTCTGGGTATCAACTATCTGATTACAAAGTTTATATGGAAGGGCAAATGACCTGGAATAACTTACTAAATATTGAAGAAGAACAAAGTCAGAGGAATGATACTCCATGACTTTAAGACTTATTACAAAGCTACAGTAATCAAGACTGTGGTATTGGTGAAAGAACAGGTATCACAACTGTTAGAATGGCCCAACCTCAAAACACTAACACTAAACCCTGGCAAGAATGTGGAATAGGAACTCTAATCCATTGCTAGTGGGAATGCTTTTGTACAGCCACTTTGGAAGACAGTTTTAGCAGGTTCTTATAAAATTAAACATACTCTTACCATATGGCTCAGCAATCATACTCCTTGATATTTGCCCAAAGAAGTGGAAAACTTACATCCACACAAAAAACGGGACAGATGTTTATAGCAGCTTATTCATAATTATCAAAACTTGGAAGGAACTAAGGTGTCCTTCAGTAGTTGAATGGATAAATAAACCGTAACACATTCAGACAATGGAATGTAATTCAGGGCTCAAAAGAATTTGGCTATCAAGCTATGAAAATATACAGAGGACTTAAATGCATATTAGTAAGTTAAAGAAGCCAACATGAAAAGGCTACATACTGTATGATCCCAACTATATGAGATTCTGGAAAAGGAAAACTACGGAGACAGTTAAATGATCAGTGATTGCCAGAAATTAGGGTATAGGAAAGGATAAATATGCAGAGCACAGAGGATTTTTAGGGCAGTGAAACTATTTTGTATGATACTATAATAATATATACACGTCGTTATACAACTGTCAAAACCATAGAATGTACAAAACCAAGAGTGAAACCTAAAGTGAACTATGAACTTTGGGTGATAATGATATGTTGATATAGCTTCATTAATTGTAACAAATATACCAGTCACTCTGGTGTGGGATGTTGACACTGGGGAATACAATGCATGTGTGGGGGCAAGGGGTATGTGGTAAATCTCTATATTTTCCCCCTCAATTTTGCTGTGGCCTAAAACTGCTTTAAACAATAAAGTTTATTAATTTTTAAGTACTTGTTTTCTGGGGAAAATTAAATGGAAAGAGGCAAGTGGATCTTTTTCAGATAATATAAATGTCTCATATCTTGATTGGGGTTGTGGTTACGTAGGTGTATACAATTGTCAAAACTCAACAAACTTATAATTAATGTCTACAATCTGTGCATTTTATTTTGTTAAAAGTATATGTCAATAAAAAGTCGAAGATATCTAACACTTGATTGACAAGAACAGATATGTGATATTAACAGCAATTATTTTGAGTGTGAAGTTCATTATTTGACTCTAAAGTATAATCTATGTCATTGGTCTCACCTGAATCTTGCTCCCCTTACATTCATGATGAGCCAAACCAGGTCAAAAACTTGGAATTTACTCTTTCTGCAGAAATAAATGGTAAATAACAGGAAATATACAAATTCACTGTAACTTGATCATTAAAACAAATTCGTGCCCAATTTCAGTTCTTTATTGAACAGCTATAGAAAAGTTACATTCCACAGGTGTTCAAAATTGTTTGCAGCAGCTTATCTTACATATTTTTCCTCCCATCTAGCCACATCAGAGTAAACTATTCAAGAAAAAAACATACTGAAATACTAGGCAAAGTAAGATAGTGAATATCAAAGGTAAATAAATATATGTTTATATATAATTTATATTTTAACATTTATTTTTATATATTTATGCATGTATGAACATATATATAAACTGTGTGTTGTGAATATGTGTAAAAGATGTGTACATGTGTTAAAAATATATGTATGTGTGTATTTTTTTTCTTATGAAACCATTAGATAATGCCACTTTAATAAAATAAAGGGTGTACAAATTTAATTCCACACTGCAATTTTCAAAATATAAACTTTCAAAATCAAAGGAACAGAATGCAAAACAAAAACATTTGAATTCTGTCTCTGATGAGCTTTCTAAAGTAACACTTTGTAAGGAAATATTGGCTCAATTTGAAATATTCCTAATAAAGGTATATAAAAACTATTTGTTAACATAGGAGTTTAGAATTAAGGGAAAAATATTTTAATTACATTGTTAGAATCTGTAAAATACTGCATAAAAACGTCACTTGATGTTTATAATTTTGGAAATGTTAGCCTGTTTTATTGTTATGTACAAATGACTAAAGTCTAATGATTAGTGTCGAGATAAAACAGAAGGAAGAAAAATATTGTGAAGATCAAATTTTACTGACTGGAGGGCATCGTTGTTTTAGAATATTGGTAGCGAAGTAGATGCCAGAAGAACGGGCCTTGTTATATGTGAAAGGAGTGCCTCGATGAGGACAAAAGGCAACCCAAGTGTCCACCCATAGATAAATAAAGAAGATATCTTACACACACACACACACACACACACACACACACACACACACACACAATATTTCTCAGCCATAAAAAAGAGTAAGATCTTGCCATTTGCAAAACATGGATGAACCTAGAGGATATTATGCTAAGTGAAGTAAGTCAGACAGAGAAAGGAAAATCATACGATTTCACTTATATGTGGAACCTAAAACAAACAAAGAATAAACAAACAAAAAGCAGAAATGAGTCCACAAGTACAAAGAACAAACTGATGACTGCCAGAGGGGAGGGTGGTGGGAGTGGGCAAAATGGGTGAGAGAGAGTGGGAGATAACAGGCTCTCATTATAAAATTAATAAGACTTGGGTATAAAAGGGATAACATAGGGAATATAATTAATGATATTTTAATAGTCTTGTATGTAGATAGTAGCTACACTAGTGAGCATATATAGAGGGTTGTCAAATCACTACGTTGTGCACCTAAACTGAATGTAACATTATGTGTCAACTATACATCAATAAAAAAAAGTAAATAAAAATAAAACAGTTTATAAAATATGAGACAAAAGTAAAATAAAAATGGTGCAAAAGATAATAGAAAGTGACCATATAATATTATTCTGAAAGAGAACAATAATTGGACAAGAAGAAATGAGGAAATGTAAGCCCTGAAAAAGAGAAGAGACTAAACAGAAAATGGAGACAAAGGATCTCATCACAAGAGCATACAAGGCACTTTTCTCTTTTATACTTCAGGTTGGCTCTCTTCAATCTGTTTTAGATTTGTTCTTTCACTTGACCATGGGCCATGCTTATTATAATTGAGATATGACTTATTTGTTACAGAATAAAAGAGCTACTAACATGAACCGGAATACATTCCTAAAAACCATACATGTTGTTTAAGGCCAACAACCATGATGACAGCCAAATCACATTTTCTGACGGGTACCTCTGGCATAAAATATTTGAATAGCATCCCCGTCTTTAGGCACATATTCCTTTTCATATTTCAAAGAAATGATGCAACAGAAGTCTTGATTACTTTGTATCATTCCCATCAATATTATTATTATTGTTTACCCAGTAGAATTTGCATCATTTAAAAAGAAATACCCTCATAAATTAATAATTTTATTTAAAAGTCTGAAACACATATGAACTTGTCAGAACAATATGATTTGCTTTAATCTCCTAAGTGAGCACAAGTAGTTTTGACAAAATAGTAAATGAGACCTAGGGTGTGTCCCAGTCTGGCACATGAACCATAGCATTATAATTATTCTTAACAGCCATTGATACACATGATCCATCAATCAGCAAGAAAGCATGATCCTGATTTAGCAACTCAGATGAAAAGGCTCAGATGAAAAGGTCCACCTACTGTAGACCTTAATCTTTTAAATGGGGATCTCATTCTTCAAGTCATTTAAGACCACAGTAAAATCTGCATGTTTAAACTCATGATCAATGTACAATTTTTGCTTAATCTTGAATCTTTAGATATAATAAGAAAATATAATATATATAATTATTATATATAAATATATATTTATATTTATATATAAATATATATTATATAAATTATTATATATAAATATAATTATATAAATATATATAATTTGAATTATATAATTATATAAATTAAATCAAATGTTTCCCAAGGATACACTGTGGTTTTTCCTTGTTTGTGACAGTTGTAATGTTATTGTAATTTTCTAATCAAATATCATGTAAACTGGTAAAATATTGAGGTGAACATGGTTTTTACTGTGAAAACAATTTAATTATCAAATACATTATTAATAGAATTAATTAAACACTGCTATCAAGGAACATGTGGGTAAAATAATGGTAAAATATCAGGATAAATAGCATTAATTTTTTTCTCAGAATGCTTCATAAATTTATTTTAATTTCTTCCTCTGAGTTGAATATACTGAGACTGAAAATCCCTAGTGTACTTTAGGAACACATTTCATACAAGAAGTTTTTTGTGGCCCATAATCAATGGACTCATTAAAATAGAGACCTCACCTTTAAATCAAATTTCTAGTGAATATTCACTTATAAATGCTTGCTTTTTATAATATTACTTGTGTTATTTTTATGATCTGATTTAGCACTTAAAAAAATTGTCCTTAGCACAACTGGTCAAATCACAAAATCCAAGCTTTCATATTATATATATATTTAAAAATATATTGTAAACCTTTTGATATACGTTTTCTTTTCATGAAGCAATACATTATTGTATATTTGTTTTTGCTTTGAAATATTGAAACATAGAATTTAAGTGATGCAGAAAAGTACAAAATTATTACCTAGGGAGATGTTATTTCCTAAGATAGCTTGTATGGTTAAAAAAATAGAATATATGGAATGGGGATTAGAGAGTGCATTTGTGATGAGCACTAGGTGATATATGGAAGTGTTGAATCACTAAATTGTACACATGAAGCTAACTAATATTACACTGTATGTTAACAAACTGGAATTTAAATAAAAACTTTAAAAATAGATTATATGAAGTATTAAGAGACTGGCACTGTTCAGTTATTATACATGCATGTGTTTGTGAATATGAATACATATATATATATATACACTTAATGCTGTAGAAACATAAACTAGTGTATATTGATTCTCTATTAATAAAGAAGATAAAATTAGCACTGTGACTCTTGCCGATAACTTCTGTCACTTTAGAAAAACCTCCTAAAAAGTATATTGTTTTAACTTATCACAAATAATGAAAAATGTATTCTGCTTTTTAAAAATATTACATTAACTGTTTAATATTAGTTTCAAATTTCAATCTAGCAAATGTTAATGGACACTTAACATTTTTTCCCCTTTGTGGTACCTTAATTTTAATTTTTTTTCTTAATTGAATTTCACAGTGAGTTTTCTTTTTCTCACAACTGTCTATCAGTCCTCTATTTCTGAGTTACTTCATATTTGAAAATTAATATCCATTATATTTCTAATAAGATGGCATCATGGCTGGGTAAAAATATTCTGGGATCATAGGAACTCTCAACATTTTGTAGACACTGATACATCCTTTCTCCTTAGACTTGAATTACGTTGTGAGTGAACCTGAGGTCAACATGAGTAACCACCTCCATACCTGGTAAGGGCATTTGCTTCTTTTTCTTCTCATCACATACTTGAATAACTTTTCTTAATCCATTTATCTCATATATGTACATATGGACATTTTTCATTCTGCAATCAGCACCCTTTTATGTTTTCTACTGGAAAGTCAGTTTCCATTTCACAATAATTTTTTTCTTTTGTTGTACCTCTGAGTACCTTTCCTATTTAATTTGTGTGTTCTTTTCCTCAGATACTCCAAATCTGCCTGAAACTCCCCCTTGAATATGGTAATTAAATGCTATGACAAGCAATTTGAAGCCTGAAACTTAGAATTAAGTAATTTTTTTGTTTTGTTTAAAGATTTATTTATTTATTTTAGAGAGAGAGAGAGGAGAGAGAGAGAGCATGGGGGTAGAAGGGCAGAGGGAGAGGGAGAGAATCTCAAGCAGACTCTGCACTGAGCTTGGAGCCTGACGCAGGGCTCAATCTCATGACCTAAGTTGAAACCAAGAGTGGGATGCCTAACCGACTGTGCCACCCAGGCACCCCTAAGTAATTGTTTTATTTTGAGATAACCTATTAAGCACATTTTACTAATCATGTCTAAAGACAATATGGTAGAGTACAAATATGAAAAAATTGAATATTAAAATTATATTAGAATAAACATATATTGTACTAAACAAAGTAAGGTAATTGCATTCATTCTAAATTTGTACCCCAAAGACCTGGTTTTAAATACTGCAATTACTGTTTAATAGTGGACAAGCACTAATATTTCTGAGCTACTGATTTCTCATTTGCAAAATGGAGCTAATATATATGAATATCAAATCTAATAACTCAGCACTCAATAAAGATTAGACATAAATTATCACCTTCCATCATAGCTTAAGATTTACTATATGGAAATTATAATAGCAAACAATTATATTATTTTGTTGATTGCCTATATAAATATTTGAAATACTTTTAGATGTGAATATTGTCCTTTGTAACCTATAATTAGTATTGGGTAAGAATATGTATGCCTCTAGTTAAATAGCCCAGATGTATATACTTTTCAAGATAACATGTCTTTAATATTAATTGTTTAACACTAAGGTATATTAACAACAAATCACACTATGAATGTATTATTTTTAGCTTATTTTAATTACTCTGAATTCCTATCCAAAGGTTAATATAGTCCTATGCATCAACTACTAAAACTCACACAATTTGTGAACCTAAATTGCTTATTCTCTATGAGATTTACTGGCTCTAAACTGTTTAGTGAACTGTCATTATCTTTCTGTTTAAAGAATTAGTTAAGGCTGTAAACATTATGAAAATTCATCTGGGACATCCAAAGGTAGAAATAAAAATAATGAGCAAGGACTTTTTAATAATGTGAAGTGTCCTACTTAATTTAGAAGTACAAGTGTACAGACAGAATAGAAAAACATGTTTATATTAAAGTATTCACAAAGCCAAATTGAAAAACAGAAAGGGCCAAATTAGAGAGGAAAAGCAAAGCTTTGGAAAATCAAGAGCTTCAAATTCTATTGCTCTATCTCTCTGAAAAGGTTAGAGTGCTTTCAAGTTAAGAGAATATATAAATTTGGGGGCTCAGACCTCTTGAATTTAGTTACACCCACCACCTGAACTACAGGTGAGACCTAGGATGGTCAGTTAAAGAGGAAACTGATGAGTAACAATTATAACTCCGGGAAAAACTGCAACATTGGAACACTAAGCTTGGCTTACTAAATCCCTTTATAAATTATTTTGATTAGATTACTTGTAGTGTCTCATTAACAATTATAATGCATTTATTTTGGTAGAATTCTTTTCCATTCATATTATTTTCCACAGACATAGCAGTCCACATCAAGGTTAAATGTGAGAAAAATTTCAGTGAAATTATTTTCCACAACCTTATTTATATAACACACAAAAATCATAATATCATAATACAGTCTGTAGAGAGGATGGGATTTATTAGTAAATAAAAATACTTATTTTTTGTTCCTCAAATAATGAGTTTTCTTTTTCTCACAACTGTTTATCAGTGCTCTATATCTGAGTTACTTCATATTTGAAAATTATTATCCATTATATTTCTAATCAAATGGCATCATAGCTGGGTACAAATATTCTGGGATCATAGGAACATTTTATAGACACTGATACATCCTCTCCCCTTAGATTTGAATTACATTGTGAGTGAACCTGCGGTCAACCTGAGTAACTGCCTCCATACCTGGTAAGGGCATTTGCTTCAATAGATGAATGAGAATCAACGATAGGTACATTTATTTTGCTTCACTGCAAATATTAAAAAAAAAAAAATCTAAATTCCAAAGGAGGGGTCCACAGATGTGTTTGTATTGTAATAGAATAGTTCTCAGTATTGGAATAGTATATTCTATCAAAGTTAAAAAAAAGTGTAAAGAAAAAGTTTAACATTCTTATGTGAAAATACTTGTATCTATTTAAATAATTTATGTTGAAATCAATGTACATTATGAATATTTGTAATTTTTCATCAATTTATTTCCTTTTCTTTGTTTTCTCATTTTTCTTTTGCAAATTATGTTTATCTTAAGTTTTCTACTGGGTCTTAATCAACAAACAGGTTCTAGGATCTTCAGTTCAAAACTAAAATGAATAAGCAAGGAAGAAAATAGAAAGCTAAAAAAACCTCTTCCCTGTCCCCCAAGTCATAATTCCTTTCTTAGACATACATAAACCCTTTTAGTTGTTCCAAAATCATTGTTTCTATGTTTAGACAGGGTATTTTTCAAAATATAGTCATTTAGTAACCTTTGAGAACTGTGAATTTTATATCTGCAATGAATATTTCTTTATCTTGATGTTATAATGATAGTCTCCTGTATTTTCTTCCGAGATTTTGTACTTTGTTTTCATTTCAGGTCATTTTTCTACCTGCAATTTATGTTTACTTATGGTATAGCGTAGAGAACTTGCTTTTATTTTTTTCTCCCGTAATGTCCTAGTACCATATACTGATAGGTTAATCCATTTCCCCATTAATTTTTAATGTGTTCTGGGTTGTATATATATATTTTGATTTAGGGGCTATTTAAGGAATAATAAGTATGAGCTTGATTCCATGCAAACTTCTGCCCTACAGCTAGGTAACTCTGTAATTTACTATCCAATCAAGGACACTTTGAGGATGAAGTAGAGATACTGAAATTTCAGATAAATTGGATTTGTAAACCTCTGGCTTTCATCAAATTTGAGAAAATTCCAGCAATTATTTCTTCAACATTTTCTTCTGCTCTAATATCTGTTTCCTCTTCTTTTGTAACAGTAATTAAGCACATGTTTAAATCACTTGATATTATACCAAAGGTCTCTGATATTCTGGTTTTTAAAAAAATATTTTTCCTTTTTGTTCTTCACATGAATAATGTGTATTGATATATCATGAAATCACTCTTTCCTCTGTAATATTCTGCTTTACGTTCATTAAGTAAATTTTACAGTTCAGATATTATATTTTTTAGTTCCATAATTTATATAGTCAATAATTTCTAGTTTCCTGCAGTGATGTCTTTTAAAATATTTTTATTCACAGTAAGCACATTTATATTTAAAAAACTCATTCAAAAGAGTTATAATAGTTGCTTTAAAATTTCTGACTGACATTTTTGACTTTTGGGTTATCTTAGGGTCTGTTTCAATTAATTTTTTCCCCTGGGGATATGTTTCATTTTTTTGGTTCTTTCTATGTTGGGTAATTTTAAATTATATACTGGATATTATGACTTAGAGATTCTAGATTCTTTTTCTATTTTTCCCAATGAAGGTTGTTTCTTTTGAAGTGGCAAACGATTATCTTTACAGGACTTCAATGTGAGACTCTATGTCTTGGGAAGCAGCTCTAATCTGACTTCATACTTCGTCTTTAGCTGCTCAGATCTGCTCTGCTCTGCATGCAGAGTTCAGGAGTTAGTCAGGATTAGGGGTAGACAAAAATCGGAGATTCTCTCTTTATCTCTTTTCCTTCCTGGATTCTGTAACTCTTCAGCAATTACAGTGTCCCTGTCCTCAGTTTCCTGGCTTTTCTGCCCAAAAAGTCACCGTGTTTTCCTAAAATACAGCAGATTAGGAAGAAGAAACTGTGCCTTTCTAAAATAATGTGCCTGGGCTATAGAGAAACTGGAATAAAATTCAAACTCTTCATCTGTGGGCCTCTACAACTCCATGTCTAACTGGTGAGCAAGACTGAATGGGAAATCCTGTGCGGCCTCAAATAGAGACTTCTTGAACTCTGCTTTTAGAATATTTTACTCTATAAGCAAGTTGAATGTTGGTTGGATTTGTACTTCCATACCATCTGATATCAGGGCATATTTTTCTGTTTATTTATACCTGGCCCCCCAAAATGAAATAATAATATATATATTAGAAGCTATGTATCTTATTCAAGATCAAATTTTGAGATTGCACGATTATTAATTATCTTTTACAGGTTAAAATTCTCTTTCAAGAGAAAGTGACAAAGAGAATATAAAACTTAAGCTACAATTTTTACACGCAATCAAGAATCTTAATATACTACTTACAGAACAAAACCAGCTGCCTTAAAAAATATTACACCAAATAAATGAATTAATTAAAAAAGAATATTACACCAAAACTGCTTCAACGTGTGAGACCGTTTTGAAGATGACAACATACGTCCCCACAAGAGATTAATATATGTTAAACTCCTTAATATAGTTTTATCTAGCTATGTTTTATTTATGGATTTTTACCATAAGAGTTATTTTACCCAATAATAACAAATGTTCAATCACTTACTTTTCATTAGCATTTTAATAGTAGGAAAGAAATTATACCTTATTTCATTTTTCATTTTCTAAGTATCTGTCATCTTGTTTTAAGTATGTCTCTATTAATTGGCACTCTGCTCTTCACATATATGCTTTAATATGTGTAAATTATCTATAAAAAGAAATGTAGTTAACGAATAACAATGGTTGCCCCTGGGGCACAGCATCCTGGGAATCAAGATGAGTGAGAAGTTCATATTTGAGTGTTTTACTCTCTTACTATTGTTCTCTGAAATCTGTTATTTTCTTTAAAAAACAAGTACTACAAAGACTTGAAAACAACATACAGCTAAATTGTGTCTGGTATACTTAGGACCAATACACAGTCTCAGCAAGTTTTCCATGTTATATTTCTCTCTACATTTCTATTTTTAGTGGATAAACTAAGAAGTTTAACATTGTTGCTTAAATAGTTTTCTGCTCCCATATAATCTGTGTCTATATAGTGGCCCCAAGTACAGGTCCATATGGATATCAAATAAATATCTATTACATAAAAGTGACCTTTTTTACTGTTTCTTGTAACTATACTACATCCAGGTAGTTTTTAATTCTAACTTCAATCAGCAAAAGTCTATCCTACTTATTTGCTCTGAAACATGGTTCTGCTTATGTCCACTCAGTATCTACCTGGGTGCTGTCCAAAGATTCTTCTCATACGTTAATTTAGCCATTTGTTTATTTTGTGTTTGTATTATCAGTTAAGCAACCAGCCTCCTGAGACACTTGGTGTGGTTTTGAGGCTCTGGGCAGTCCTAGAATATGAACTCTGTATTCTCTGCATTTATCAAGTGTTCAAAGGGGTTCACAAAGGATCAAAACAATGTTTGGCCATTTCTACTCCAGATTCTCTATGTGACTATGTCCAGCCTATATTTTGGTAATACTGCCTATCATATCATGGGAACAACTCATGACCTCAGGGAAAAATCTATGTCAGCGAAAAGTCCATGTCAGTAGTAATCAGACTGACTGGAATTTAAGGTTCCCCAACTGATGCAGAAAGTAAACACTGCCAATTTTCCCCTTTTCTACTCAGCTTCATAACTATTGATTAAAAAAAATAAATAGTTCATACATCTTGGAAATTTTTACTCTTTTAAATAATGCAATTTTTATCTTTTTAAATACTATATAAGTACTATATGTTTTGTTGTATTTTCCTCTCAGAGGATTAAAAATATTACTTTCTAAACTCGTATTTTAAAACAAAAGTAAGGAGTTTAAGCAACATGGAACAGATAAACGAATTGGAAATATTTATTCACTCACGTTTATTTTAATAAAATAAGTTTCTTTAACATATATATCAATGTACTTTAAAACCATAAGTCTTGATATCATTTTAAAACTGTAAATCTCCTGACAACATATTTACATGTGGGAACGTAAAATTTCAGTAACTGAACTTGCTCCCAACTACTATTTAATAATAAATACTAAATATAACACACTGTTTTAGACAAAAGATATACCAAAGAACACAAAATTGCTTTCTATTTTAATGTCATTTAGGAGGAGAAATAAACAGAAATTAATAATAAAAGGTGTGAGTAGCATAATAAAAACAATACTCTGGTGTTTACTTTGTACATATTAATCTAATCTTCACCAAAATATTACACAAAGAAAAGAAAGAAGAAAAGTATGTGAGCTACTTACTGTAATTATTTTACATGTAAGACACCAAAATTCTAAGAGATTAAATACCTTTCCAAATTGTGCATCTAATTAGTATTGGTCGAACATTAAGTGCAGCCAATATAACTCTAGAATCCATACTCTTGTAAAATTACACCATGCTTATATGGATGCAATGAGGGGGACAGATAAAAGGTAAAAGCATCAAATTATTGAAGCAAGGAAAGATTGCAGGGACCCTAACCATGTATTGAAGATCTGATAAACAGTTATATAAGAAAGAAAAGTGGTAGAAGGAAAAGAAGCATGAATTTAAATATGGCATATCTGATTACTGCAAATAAAGTGGTGTGGCTGGTGCAATGGGCAGTGTGTATGCAGGGATGGTGGCAGGTGAGGCAAGATGTGGAAATGGGAATATAACTATGCAGGAGCTTTGTTACTGACCAAGACAGCCTTAACATTTCTCTCAGTTCCAATAAACTCTGACAGGGTTCCTCCTGACTGTAGGCCCCTGAACTCCCTTTTCTTAGAGAATTTTTACATTAGAAAACTCATGATTGCAAATTTTCTGCGCCCTTTTGAGATGTAAATCTTCTCCTGGTCTTCAGCTAGTTTTACAAACCAGAAGTGTCTTTTCTCAAACACCCAGAAGCCATCCCTTTAAAATGTAATCATCAAGAGAGATAGTGCCTCTATTCCCCAGTTTCTGGGGAAAGTAGAAGTCTAACTTGTACAAGCAACAATAAGCAAACACAGAGAGCCTAACTCTTAGACCAAGCTCTTCGCAAATGTCTTTTCCATTAGCTCAGTCCAGAATTTAAAAATCCTCAGGCCTTCCATTTCAGTAGAGTTAAATTCAACCTCCCTTCCCTATTGTAACAGTGTTGACCTTATTGCAATAGCCTTGAATAAAATCTTCCCTATTTTACCCTATCTGGTACAATTTTTTCTTGACTATAAACTATAAACACTTCAAATATTACTCTGAAACTTACAAGAAAAAATATGTATCTACCCAAAACAGGTAAATTTTAATATCTATAGGCTCCTGTTTTAAGTATGAATATATTTACATGTGTGCGTGGGTGTGTGCATGGGGGGGGTTTGTGTGTGTATATACTCTCTAGCCTGGCAATTCACAGGTGTTTGAGGTTTGAATACATATGTGAAACAAACATCATTGTCTGCAACAATAAATCCTCCGCAGACAAGAGGAAATAACATTGAGGGGTTTTAGAATCAAGATTCTAGGTAGGCTCCCAGGGTCAGGCAATGCCTGCCTGTCAAAAAATATTAGTGACACCAGAAGTTTGTCATTTGATGGACAGACTCATAAGAACATGTCTCTGAAGGGATAACAGAGGTCAAAAGATCAGTTTATGAAGAGGGAAGTAAAGTGGCAGATTGTAAGAACGATTAGCCAGATGTCTACCTTTCAAGGTGTCTGTCCAAGTGAGGGCAACAGGTAGTCTCTGTCTTTCTCTGTAATTTAATGTGCACAAATATCTTTGAGATGGGAGAATGAGTTTGTACTTGAACTAATAATAGCAGCAATAATAACAAAAGCCCTGCATTGCCTAATATTAATTTATAGTTGATTAAAGCATAATCCTGGTGGACTTTAGAAATAGGTTATGAGGAGCAGTTTTATTTATACCTAGTTTTTTTTTAAGATTTATTTATTTATCAGAGAGAGTGAGGGAGTGCATGTAAGTTGGGGGGGGGGGCGGAGAGAGAGAATCCTCAAGCAGACTCCCCGCTGAGCATGGAGCCCAACACAGGGCTTGATCCCATGATCCTGAGATCATGACCTGAGCTGAAATCAAAAGCCATATTTTCTCTTCTTTCTTCTGAATTTATTGTTAATGTTAAAAATTTAAATATCCAACATGTTTTAACATTAAATTCTCTTGATATTTGATTTCTATAGCTGTTTAAAATACATGTATCTGAAATAGATTCAGCAATCAAAGTATACCATTTATTATGGACTCTCCATTCAACGATTAGTTTGAGCCACGAGTTTTCTCGTTGTTTGCATAAGAAAAGAGTACTTTTCTAAGAAATTTCATGGATTAGGCATTTTTAAATGAATTTCTCTAAGTTTAAAATGTGTTTCATTTGTGTGCATATTGTATACGTTATACTTGGTACTTTGCACTTAATGAATAACTTTGGTATATTATCTTTTGGTTTAAAATTTATCTTTCTCAAATTCTGAACATATTTGACTCTGTTCTTAAGTAGTGAGTATTTTTGAGAAAGTTTGAGGTCAGCCTAATTCTACCTTACTATCCATAGGATTATTTCTCTTTCCTTAAAATGCAATGACTCATTAGAATATATCTTAATAATTTTCATTCTGTATGTTGTAATAAACGTTTATTTTAGAATAGGTTTAGATTCTCTTAGAGGAAGTGAAGATAGTACAAGGGGGTCCCTTAAATATTCTCCCAGTTTTATCCCTTGTTAATGTCACTGTACACTTGTCACAACTAAGGAACTGATACCACTATATTACTATTAATTGAATTACATACTTCGCTCATATTTCATTACTTTTTATCTGATGTCTTTTTTCTATTCCATAATTCCACTCAGATTATAACATTACATTTAATTTTCATTTATTCTTATTTCCTTTTGATTTGTGACAGTTTATCAGACTTTTGTTGTTGATAACTTTGAGTAAGTGCTAGTCAGGCATTTTGTATAATGTCCTTCAGTTTTGGTTTTTCTATTGTTTTTCTCATGGTTAGACTTGAGCTATGGGTCTATGGGTTTTGGAAGATGACTGTAGAGATAAAGTACAATTTTCAACATACTATATCAAGAGTACCTATCATTGTGAGTTATTATTGTTGATGTTGACTTTGGTCACCCGACTTAGCTAGTGTTTGCCAGATTTCTCTCTGCAAGGTTACTTTTCCCCCATCCTTTTCATACTCTATTTCCAATGTTTAATTTTATGTATCAACTTGACTGGGCCACAAGGTGCATACATATTTGGTCAAACACTATTCTGGATGTCTCTGTTAAGGTGTTTGGGATGAGTTTAACATTTAAATTGATACATGATGTAAAGCAGACTGCCTTCCCTAATGTGGGTGGGCCTCACCCAATCAATTGAAGACCTGACAAGAACAAGAAGGTTGAGTAAGAGGGAACTCTTCCTGGGTGACTGCCCAAGCTGGTACATTGATCTTTCCCTGTCTTTGAATTCAGACTGAAGTATTGGCTCTTCCTGTGTCTCATGCCTGCTAGCTTTTGGACTGTAGTTTATACCAGTGGCTCTCCTAGCTCTCAGGCCTTCAGACTTGGACTGGAACTATACTCTCATATATACTCTATACTTTCTTGGGTCTTCAGCTTAAGGACTATAGATCTTGGGACATGTCAGCCTTTGTAATGAAACAATTTCTCTCTCTCTCTCTCTATATATATATATGATTCTTTCTACATGTAAATACACATATACATATATATGACCCACTCTATATATAGGACTCTCTCTCTGCATATATATATACAAATATATATGGCTCTATATATGATTATTTCTCTCTCTCTCTACACACACACACACACACACACACATATGACACTATATGCATGACTTTCTCTACATACATACACATATATATGACTCTATACACATACACATATTATGAAACTATATATATGATATGACTAGTCAAAATTAAGAAGTAATTTTATGTATACTCACTCATGTATACATAGATATTAATAATTAATTTTGCATTTACTCGTCTCTGTTTATATGAAGCTAAACATTTCAGGCTGTTATCTCAGAATCTGATCCAGTATCACATGACTAAATTACAGCTTTACATCATTCTTTTTGTTTCTTTTGTTTTTACTTATTTCTATTTATTTATTTGCTTGTTTGTTTTTTTGGGGGGGATTTCTCTCTTTCTTTTTTTTTATTATTATATCCAGTTTGTCAACATATAGTACATCATTCTTATTTGCAGTCCATCCCCAGCAGTGAAAATCCTGGCTCCCATCATCTGCCACTCATAGTTATTTGTTTAATCCATATATACATACACTTCCTTTCATGTTAAGTTTTGATGTTTCCAGGCAAAATATCATTTTCCAAAGTTACTTAGCACCTTTTTCTGTACCCCCTTAAATGAGGTTGTATCATACCTACATTTGTAGTATAGTTAGATTGTTTTGTCACAATCTTCATTCCATTGTGGAAAACATCTCTCCCCCAACTTGATACCTTAGTAATTTTTAAAATTTGAATACAATATATATTGTTCTTGCAATATAATCTGCCCTTTCAATCTGCAAATTCAAAACAACCTTTAATAAAGACTTTCTTCTATATCACTGAATATTTTTCTCTTCTATTTGTTATATTTCATTGAAACACATCAGAAATGCACATGCTGTGTCACCATTAACTTCCACTTCAATGGTGTACAGTATAAGGATTTTCATCTTATTTCATTTTTTAATATTTTAAAATCTGTTTCCTGGTCAATATTTTGTATTTAATCAATCTTATTCTAGCTTTTTAACATGACATGTTTATCTGTGTTTTTTTAATTATTTTAGGTTTCAATAATTACCAAGGTCACTAGCTTTTTAATTTACCTTCTCCATGGTTTTATGATTATCTTAAAATCATGCATTTCTTTTTTGATTTTTTTCTGAGATAATTTATGAATTAAATATCTCTGAAACTGTGACTGATAGAGTTTTTTTCTGAAATCTTGTTTTTTTTCTTAGGGAACTGCTTTTGCAATTGGCCTTTGTGCTCATATTCTTTTCTTCCTTTCATTTGCAGTTTCTTTCTTTTTTTTTTTTTGAGAGAGAGAATATATGCATAAGCGGCGGGGGGCAGGCGGGGGAAGAGGGAGAGGGAGAGAGAATCCTAAGCAGGTTCCATGCCTGGCACAGAACCATATGTGGGACTCTATCTCATGACTCTGAGACCTGAGCTGAAATCAAGAGTCCAATACTTAACCAACTAAGCTACCCAGGGGCCCCCTTTTCTGGTTTTTCTAAAGCTTTCTTTGTTAGTTTTTATTTATAATTCTTATTTTGAAGATCTCAAATTATTACCGAAACAATTGTGTGAGAGGAGGCAGTGTGTTTTGTGGAGTGTGGAAATTCCACAGATCCTATTTACCTATGATAATTAAAACTTAAAAAAAAATACAGCTGCATTTAAGTAATAACTTGGCAAAAAAACATGGTTGCTATGCATTTTGGGGAGAAATCTCCCAAATAATATATAGAGTATATGTATGCACGTGTGGCTAGTGAAAGAAAAAATATATATAGTATTATTTATCCAAATACATATATGTTCATAAATGCATGTATATTTAAAGAATAAGAAGATTGTAGGAATAAAGATGAATGATCACGTCATATTTCTATTAATACACCTAATTATATCCATACACATTAAACTAAAAATTCATATTTTGCTCCTTAAAACCGTAATATTTGTGGAACTACTAAATATTTGAGGAAATATCAAATGATGTAGGTGTTGTAGATAATTTTAAGATGACTGTGATACGAATGAACCTCATCACAGGGATCTGCTAATTTGAGAGTTTATTATTTATGATAATCAATTATTATAATTACACAGTAATATTTACTTTTACATTTAAAACATTTTTATATGTCTTATAAATGGATCAAGGCCAGTGAGAATTTAAATGGAGAATCAAGTCTAAAAAAGGCATAGGTTAGCAGGATAGTTTTTTGGCCACTAACCATATTCAGGCTTTAAGCCAAATGAAGTAATACACAATATTTTTTTTTTTTTAATCTTTTGGGCCACAGACACTGGAAGCCCCTCCAGTAGAAAGTTACTTCTCCACTGAGGTTTATGGTTTGGTTTCTGTGTTTAGAATACAAGCCTGAAGAAACTGAGTTTTGCAAATTGGTTAACAGGCAGATGGTGCTGTACACATACACGTCTGACACCCTTAATATATATTGTTTGGCTTTTGAGCAACTCCATGCTTTTACTGCCACTCATTAACTAATAATCTTGGAAAAGTTTCTTTCAGATTGAACATCCTCATATGGAAAGTCTAGGCTACACTGTTTTCTTTCAGGTCTAGCATTCTGTGATTTTAACTGCCTTTTGGAATTTCAAATTGTGATGGAAACAACATTATAAGGTAATGATAATGTATGAAAAGAACCCTTTCCATTGAACATTCCCCTTAAAATTCACTGAATGACCTTTTCTCTAAAGTACTTCCCTCCATTTTATTCTTTTTTTTAAAGATTTTATTTATTTCAGACAGAGAGCAAGAGGGGGAGAGAGAGAGAGAGTGCATGAGTGGAGGGAGGGGCAGAAGGAGAAGTAGATGCCCTACTGAGCAGGGAGGCTGAGGTGGGGCTCCACCCCAGGACCCTGGGATCAGGACCTGAGCCCAAGGCAGAGACTTAACTGACTGAGCCACCCAGGGGCCCCATCCCTCCATTTTATTCTTTGTATTTTTAATCAATCATTTGTATCTTCTTTCTTCTCAGGTTGTCCTCTCTAATCTCCTTCCTCTTCATTCTTTCTTCTGTCAGTAACTCAAGATTAAAATTTCAATAATGGTATATCTAATGTGCACATATATTTTGTTAGCATGTCACACTGTCATACACATGCATAAAATATGTTGATCTCTCAGTCTTTCTCAAGTCAGGAAATGGCAATTCCACTTTTCTACTTTCTCAGTGGAAGCTTTCTTCCTTCTTTCTCAGAAAACAAAACTTGTTCTTATCCTTGAATCTTTTCTCCTATTCTCTTCACCATAAATCCTTCTTTCCATTCCACTTAAATGTATTTAGAATCCTATCATTTCTACCACTTACTCAGCTATATTGTTTTACAAATTATGAAAATGTCTGACCTGGGTGAATGAGGCAACTGTTATCACTTGTTATCTTTCCCATTTCCAGCAGCATGAGCTATTCTCCACAGGGCAGGCATTATGATTCTTTGAAAATTAGATCTTTCTTGGGGTGCCTGGGTGACTCGGCTGGTTGGGGGTCTGCCTTCAGCTCAGGTCATGGTCCCGGAGTTCCAGGACTGAGCCCCGCATTGGGCTCCCTGCTTGGAAGGGAGTCTGCTTCTCCCTCTCCCTCTGCTCCTCCTTGGGCTCATTCTCTCTCTCCCTCTCTCTCTCTCTCTCTCTCTCAAATAAATAAATAACATCTTTTCCAAAGAAGACATCCAAATGGCCAACAGACACATGAAAAAGTGCTCAACATCGCTCGGCATCAGGGAAATCCAAATCAAAACCTCAATGAGATACCACCTCACACCAGTCAGAATGGCTAGAATGAACAAGTCAGGAAACGACAGATGTTGGCGGGGTTGTAGAGAAAGGGGAACCCTCCTACACTGTTGGTGGGAATGCAAGCTCGTGCACCCACTCTGGAAAACAGTATGGAGGTTCCTCAAAAAGTTGAAAATAGAGCTGCCCTATGACTCAGCAATTGTGCTACTGGGTATTTACCCCAAAGATACAAATGTAGGGATCCGAAGGACTATGTACACCTCGATGTTTATAGCAGCAATGTCCACAATAGCCAAACTGTGGAAAGAGCCAAGATGTCCATCGACAGATGAATGGATAAAGAAGAAGTGGAATATTAGTCAGCCATCAAAAGGAATGAAATCTTGCCATTTGCAATGACGTGGATGGAACTGGAGTGTATTATGCTGTGCGAATTAAGTCAATCAGAGAAAGACATGTATCATATGACCTCACTGATATGAGGAATTCTTAATCTCAGGAAAGAAACTGAGGGTTGCTGGAGTGGTGGGTGGTGGGAGGGATGGGGTGGCTGGGTGATGGACATTGGGGAGGATATGTGCTATGGTGAGTGCTGTGAATTGTGTAAAACTGTTGAATCATAGACATGTACGTCTGAAACAAATAATATATTATATGTTAAAAAAAGGAAGATAGCAGTAAGGGAAAAATGAAGAGAGGGAAATCGGAGGGGGAGACTAACTATGAGAGACTATGGACTCTGAGAAACAAACTGAGGGTTCTAGAGGGGAGGGGGGTGGGGCATGGGTTAGCCTGGTGATGGGTATTAAGGAGGGCATGTACTGCATGGAGCACGGGGTGTTATACACAAACAATGAATCATGGAACACTACATCAAAAACTAATGATGTAATGTATGGTGATTAACACAACATAATAAAAAAAATAGATCAAGAAAGAGAAAAATTGAAATTTGATAAAATTAACAATAATAAAACTAATAATAAAAATAAATAAATAAATAAATAAATAAATAAATAAATAAATAACTGTAGATCTTTCTTTTTCTCCTCAGAACAAATATTTTTCGTATATATACTTCCTATATTACTTTGCCATAGTATTCCAAGCCCTTACATGACTTATAGGGCCCCTCAAAATCTGGACTTTGGATGCCTCTTGGGTCTCAATGGCAACACCTTCTTCCTTGGGTAAATCATCTCTAGCTGTACTGACCCTCTTGTCCATCCTCAAATGTGACAAGCATTTTCCTGACTTGGGGTCTTTGAACTTTTGTTTCAGTTTGACTGTAATATTCTTCCCCTAAATAGCCATATAAGCTACATCTCTCACTTTCTTCCAGAATCTGCTGCCTAATACCTCTTTTTCATAGAGACTTTTTCTGGCATATATCACAGCTAGACAGATATTTACTTGTTTGTTTATTTCTAAGTTATCTTCAAAAATTTGAATGTAAACTCCATGAAAACAGGGACCCACTCTCACATTTTTGATGCCCAGAAAAGTTCAGAAACATAGTAGGTACTCCATAGCTATGTATTCAATGAATTAAGAAAAGAATATATACTTTTCAATATAATTTCATCTATGTGCTTGTGCTATATACATGTTTGTATATTCTAATTTAATTGCTATTTAAAAATAATTTAACAGAAAATTTGATTACTCATCTTCTCTCAGTTTAGACTAATTAATGTCTTGATAATGATGAACAAACTGTTCAGTGACACATGAAAAGATTTTTATTCTTTTATTTATTGAGTCAACAAATATGATGCTTACTATCCATCAAGGCGGTGTTCTAAAAACTGGCAATATAGCACCAAAAAAGAAAAAGTCTTTGGTCCTTTGAAAGTTACATTTTAATTGGACAGAATAAAAAATAATCAAACAAATAAATACGAAAATAAATAAATAATCTCTGGTAACTAAAATGCAGATAATCAAAATAAGGCAATGAACTAGAAAATGAATGGATGACTACATCAGTAAAGAAGGAAGTATTAGTTCAAAAGCAATAATTGCCAAAATGTCTGGTTATGTCTCCTGTTGTAATACAGGGTCACCCTAGTAAATGGCTGATGGTTCTTTTGGAGAAGGTGAGGAGGAAGTTTTGCAGTATACATTTTTGCAGCATAGAAGGGTTTTCCCTCAAGGAACCCATTTTCCTCTTTAAACAAGCGAATGTGTGTCTTTAAACTAGCTCAAGTTTGGGAATTACTTTGGGGGCTATGTGTTTCTATTGTCGTGACTGAAGTCACACTTCCCACTAATAGGATTTAATTTTGAGGAGTTCAGAAATTATGTTATTTCATGTCTTTCTAAATAGATATTGGATTTTATAAATTAATTTGGCAGAATAATATTAATATCTGATGCATATAAGCAAGGACAATGTGATAAACTATTTACCCCCTTATTTACACAATTTAAATTGGTACCAGTATTACCTATTAATATTTTTCATGTATAATTTCTGAATTCACAATGGTTCTATGGCATTGGCTGAATGAGGAGTATCTGATTCAGGTGTTATCCCCAAAGAATTGCTTGGTTTTAAGATTCAATCTCTGTGGCAGAATATTTATTTCCATCACCAACCAAACCCTTTGAAAAGTATTGGAGGAGAAAATAACTTGAAAGGAAACATGGAAAGTAATAATAGAAAGTCCATCATGTGATCTAAGGAGAATTACATATTGAATGCAAACTATATACTATTGGAGTGTATGTGGAGTTCAATCACAGACATGGAAAAATAAGGGATGATGCTTATGATTGGTTCCATCTATTCTGGTCTTTTAACTGTCAGCTCATGGCTGACAAGTTGAATAATTGGGGAATGTGTCTTTTGGTTTAAAACAGAATGTTTTGTTTTATGTGATTTGGAGCCTGTTTTTCACCTGGACTTTTGAACAGTTTCAGAAAGAAAAATAATGGGCATCTATTTTTAGTTTCCCAAAATTGTTAATTTTTCTTGTGACAAATTGTCAAAAACTGCCTATTCTTCTTATAGCATAGAGCTTAAAAACTGTATCTGATCTGATAAATATATAGTGGTAAATGGTATTTAAACATCTTTATAGTGACATATGTGCTTTTATTTATTTTTTTTCAAATGTGCTTGCATGTGACATGATAATTTTTTCAGATAATTACTTATTATTGATGAACAACATAATTATTCTTTGAGTGATGCATGTATAATTTAGTGTTACTTATGCTACCACAGCTGCTCCTATTGAAATGCCATGCATGGTTTTTATTGCTCTTTTAATATTTCTTTGTCTCATCCATAGATAGGGACATCTATTTTCTCTGTGTCTATCTTCCTTTTTTTTTTATCCTCTAGAGCACTATACCACTATTCCATATAATAAAAAACTGTGGGGATAAATTACCCAAGACTCACTTTTCATGACAAAGAATAGATTACATAGTTGTTTCTTCTTTCAAGAATATCTGAGTTAAATGATAATTAAGAAGTTATTCACAATTTTAGAGAATTGTATTAAATTGTGTAGATATTACCTTACCCCTTACATCATATACTCCCCTGAATTAGGCAGAAAGAGAGGAAGGGAGAATGAAAAGGAGGGAGGGAGAAAAAAGGAAAAAATTGAAGAAAGAATATTAATAATAAAATAATCATATATAAAATATATTTTTTGTAGGAGTTAAGCAATAGATGTCATTCAATGGATTATTTTTAAGTAATCATTAGGATCAGTGGTTATTGTTTCCAGTGCTTACTTAAATGTCTAATATTCTTTTCTAAGGTGAAGTGGTGGGAGCAGGGGAGTAATCATGCTAAACTTTTAAATATTTTCAAAGGAAACAAGAAAAATTAAAGCTATACAGTATAAAATAATATTTTCATATTATATTTGGATTAATCATGCTATAGTCAATATTAACTGCTGGAGTACTGATTTTTTAAAGTAAGGTATTAAATTATATCATTTAATAACACAGAATGTATTAGTTTTCCAGTTTATTTTTTTTAATATTTTATTTATTCATTTGACAGAGAGAGAGAGGGCATGCACAAGCAGGAGGAGTGATAGGCAGAGGGAGAAGCAGACTCCCTGATGAGCAAGGAGCCTGATATGGGACTTGATCCCAGGATGCCAGGATCATGACCTGAGCTAAAGGCAGATGCTTAACTGACTGAGCCACCCAGGCGCCCAGTTTTCCAGTTTTTGAAAGCTAATATTATGTTAACAGGTACTGGGCCCTGTCCCAAACTCCTCACATGCATTATCTCATGTTACTATCATACCAACCTCAATATCTGACCTCTCCTATTACCCCCATTTTAAAACAAATGCAACAAGCTATATAATCAATTACTGCTGGAAATGGGACTCAGACTCATGTGTATGGAATTCTAATGCGGGCCTTTAAAAAATGCATATCAATACTACTATAAGAGTAATATCACATAAATATAAACCCTTGGATTTAAAACATTAATCAAGAATATTTAGAAAAGTACACAAATATAATTTATAACAAAAACTCCAAATTAGTATCACTGAAGGAAATAATAAAACAAAATATTTTTTCTATTTCTATTTTTTATTAATTTGACAAACTTTTGTAATTATTCTAGTATTTCTAACTATCTTTGACTATAGTCATTTAAACATTTTACATTATGGTGTTATAATGTGCATATAGTTTATAATATGTCTTCTAAAATTTTTATCTAACATCATGTTTACACAGGAATGACCCTTGTGAGAGTCTATATATACATTTCAACATAAATTTTATATTTGCTTAAGCTAATATTTCCTAAATGTTTCTGATTTATGAATATTATATTGTTTTTAACCAAGAAACCAGTATTTTTATACAATTGATTCCTAATCTAATGAGATAAAATTTGATTATCATACTATATTTTAGTATGTATGAAAACTATGTTGAATGCAATAATTGAGAGATAACTAATATTTAATTTAAAAGATATTTTTATTTTTCTTGAAAATTAAAATCATAATATTGTGGAGAAGGTACTTTTTTTCTTTTTTAATACTAAGCCTTCCTACCTAAGAGTGAGTTGGCTTAAAAAGCCTGTAAGGCTTTCATCAGAAAAATATGGTAAGCTATGAGATCTTTAAACTATATTACAATATATATTCAATATAAAATATGTTAATCACATTTACTTTTTCATACATAATTGACTTGCTTCATACGCCATTAAAGTTTTTCACAAATCACATATTTTTAAATTTTCTTTTAAGAGAATGCCTGATTCTTTCAGTAACTACTAAAAAAAATGGCAATGCTAATCTTGAGAACCATAGCTCTTTATATGAAACCACTTGGGTTTTAAATTTGATAACAACAGAAAATGTCTTCACTTCAAGTTCCAGTGTCTATATTATCCATTAAAGAAAAATAGAATCACTAACTACTATAATAAAGGAATATATACATCATCACACATTAAATTACTAATTGCACTAAACACTACCAATTAAAATTTTCAGGATGAAACAGGTGAGAAAAAATGGGAAGAAAAATGAAGTCTTGAGCAAGTTTTGTATGTTTATGTAAAACATGTCCAGATAACGTTGATAGGCTATTAATATCTGTCTACCCTTTCAAGACATGATTTGTATCAATTAATATTCCGCTCCCACAGTTATGAAGCCTCATTCCTCCCCTTTTTTATATTGACCTTGTATCTTGCTAAGCATTTCTTTCTGTTCCATAGCAACCTAGACTATGAAAATGATTGTTATATCCTTTCTTGTCAGCAAAATTCTCCTTTACTTACATATTATAAATCTTTAATAGCTCACATTTATCATCACTGATGAGTAAAAAATATTTTGCCAAGACAAACTATGCATGATAGGATACATTTATTTGATCCATTGCTATGTAATCAAAGATAATTCAGATTATAGTTGCACTATCCTAGTGAAATACTGCCTCATTTAATACATTTCCTTGAATATGTCTGCATTAAGATGCACATATTAACTGGAATTACTATTACTTGTTATTCTCATATTCTAATATTATTCTTTTTTCTCCATGAATTTGGTTGGGAGGCCTTGACAAGTTAGAGCACTAAAATGCAGTACACAGATTTTCTATTAAAAAGGGAAATTTGTACTTTATACACTCTCCCATATTTTATATTTATTGCCATAATAATTTGCATGTTTCTGTTTGTGTGTGAGTATATATAGCTGTAAGTATTGCCCATATTTGTCCTTTGCATTAATGAACTAGTCTTTTATTGCATTTGTAAATTACAAAGAAAATGGAAAGTAGGAGAACTTTTTTTATTTGCATCTAGCTACTGTGCTGAGAAACATTTAGGAAAATATAGTATAACATTAAAAGTAGTAGACATCAGTTATAAATCCAGTCATTAGTAGGCACAAAGCTGTTCTTGCAGTAATGGCTAGCCAACTTATTTCAACAAATGCTCCCTTTAGAATTTCTTTTAATATTGTTTTGTAAACTAATCTTTGGTTACGTAAGGGTGGAATTAATTAAGCAAGTGCTACTTCGTAAAGAGAGCATGTAAAAAGCAATAAAATGTTTCCTACAGTGCTGATTAAGACTGAGGGCACTTTTCTTAATATAACTTGTATACAAAGTATAAAAGCATTTGCAGAACAGCTTCTGTGCTTGTAATGTATCTATGTGGTTTGCCCCATTTTCATTGTCATGGCAAGCAGGCTGGCCAAGGATTTGTTGGCTACATTCTTGCTTTTCATTTTGATAAATAGTATATTTATTCTATACATGGAACTCAACTTCCATAGCTCCAGTACTCTGTAAGGTTGCTTTCATCTCTATTGCCCCCAAATAACCCAATATGCAATTAGAGGAGATGAGAGGTAAGGGAATAAAAAATAAGAAATGCAGCCCAAATTAAATATAACTAATGCCTGAATGTTCAATAAATCCTTGTATCTGTATATACTGATTAGCTAGAAGATATAACATACAAATGAAACAAACACCAAAACTTCATTTTATTCAATACTCAAGTTCAGTATGTAAATATAAAACAAATAAGGTAGTTTCTTGGCCATTGCACACAGTAAAATTATCCTGGAGCTAAATGACAGTGGTTGAGCAGATTTTCTCATATCACAGAAAAAAAGAAAAAGAAAAGAGAAGGGAAGGGAAGGAAAGAAGGAAGGAAGGGAGGAAGAAAGGAAGAAAGAAAGAAAGAAAGAAGAAAAGAAAGAAAGAAAGAAAGAAAGAAAGAAAGAAAGAAAGAAAGAAAGAAAGAAAGAAAGAAAGAAAGAAAGAAAGAAAGAAAAGAGAAAAAAGAGAAAGAGAGGGAGGGAGGGAGGAAGGAAGGAAAGAAGGAAGGAAAGAAGGAAGGAAGGAAGGAAAAGAAACGCAAGAAGCAAAGGATGAAGGGACTAGATGCAAAAGATTAAGGAGATGTAATTAACTCAGTTAACTGTCAATTACAAGACTGTTAAGGCAGTTTAAAACATTCAAACATGACATAGCTATAAGGAATAATGTTCGGCTTCCTCTGTGGCATGTTAACATCTGTATCACTATTTGTGTTAGATTTTGTTTTTGTCCAGAATATTCAGAAATCCATTCTTTGTAGCCTCTCAGTAGGGGGTGGGGGCATTTCAGTCACAATTGACAACTTTATCCATATAACTTATTTAGGCTAATGAAATATGAAACTGACATGAGCCAATTCCAAACAGAACATTTTATTTTATTTTTTTAAAGATTTTATTTATTTGTCAGAGAGAGAACAAGCAGGGGAACTACAAGGAGAGGGAGAAGCAGGGAGCCCGATGCAGGACTCGATCCCAGGACCCTGGGATCATAACCTGAGCTGAAGGCAGGTGCTTAATTGACTGAACCACCCAGGCGTCTCCCAAAACAGAATATTTTAAAAATAATGTATCCCCACCATCTCTCATTTCCTTCTTGCATCAAACAAGCCATGTTGCAGAGGTTCATAGGGGAAGGGAGGGAAAACGGAATGGAAAGAAATCAGAAAGGAAGACAAACCATGGGAGACTCTCAACTCTAGGAAACAAACTGAGGGCTGCTGGAGGGGGAGGTGTGTGGGGGATGGGGTGACTGGGTGATGGGCATTAAGGAGGGCACATGATGTGATGAGCACTGGGTGTTAAATGCAACTGATGAAATTACTGAACTCTACATCTGAAACTAACGATGTACTGTATGCTGGCTGGTTGAATTTAAATTTTTATAAAATTTAAGCCAAGTCACAGAGAGGCTTAACCTGGATGTTTGAATGATAGAATTTAGCATTAGAGACACAACTGACTTACCTAAAACATGAGCAAGAAGTAGACCTTTGTTGTTTTAAATCTCTGAAAAGTATTTCATGTTCAGTCTAAATGAGCATAATTTAGATCATTCTGCCTGAAATACACCACATTACAATGACAGTGTAGATAGTGTCTCTGAATTTCATATTGTGTCTTTAAAACACAGTATGTTTTAAACTTCCAGCTTTAGCTCTAATATATAAAATGCTCGGATTTCTCATTACTATCCTTAAGCAAGAAAAAAATTAATACTTCAAAAAATCAATGAATTTCCTTGGACTCATCAGAGAATTGAGGTTGGAGGGCAACCATTACCCCAATATCAAGAGACAGGCATATACAGAGAATCACAGCTGAGATCTGCTCCCCAGAAGCAGTAGCCACTGGAGCTATAAGTGAGTAAGAACATGTAATTGGTAATTTTGGCAAAATCTTGGAGGCTAATTTATACTAGTGTGAGATAAAGAAACTCCTGGTGGGGGTGGGGAATAGACTTAGGGGAACATGCCCTTTGTGGGGTTTATTTCCAGTATTTTACTTCTCAATGTTCTTACAGTAAAGACTCAAGGGAAAAAAAAAATGAAAAGAAAAAAAAAAACACTTGACTCTGGCAAGGGAGGGAAAAATTCACCATTTAATAATATATCCACAGTATTCCCCATTACACAGGCTACTCTCCACAGGAAAATAATTTACCAGAATCTTCTTCTTCATCAAGGGAAGGACATTTACCAAACTCCAGCTCACTCTTCCTTTCCTATCTGAATACCTGAGGAGAAGAAAAGCTAAGAAACACTTGTGAAGTTATCAGCCCAGGGACTCATATCCCTAAAAATCTGAGGTTTCATCATAAAATTATAAAGCAATTTCCCTTGCTAACACACTATTACCATATGAAGAAGTCTCCTGTATATTAACAATGGATTTCAGCTGCAAACCACATCCTCTACTTCAGGGGGAGTTCTTAGGGAAACCCAAGAGAACAGAAGAGCCAAAAGCAAGGATAATAATGAATTTGGAAATTCTGGCATTCACTGTTATATCAAAAATTAAACACAATCCAAATTCTATTCAAATTTACATGAAACCTCACACTAAATATCTTTTACCTCTGTTTCTATTACCTAAAATATCATGCCTGACCTTCAACAACAAATTACAAGACATTCTACCAGGCTAGTAAAAACACATTCAGAAGAGATAGTAGCATCAGAACCAAATTCAAATATGAGAGACTTTGGAAATACCAGACCAGGAATTTAAAGTAACTATGATTAATTAGTGAAGAGAACTAGTGGATAAGGTAAGAAACAAGATGTCTTTCCATAGGTGAACAGATAAACTGTGATAATTCCATATAATGCAACATTATTCAATGACTTTTTTCAAAAAAGAGATATCAAGTCATAAAAACGTAGGGACAAACCTTAAACATATAGTAAATGAAAGAAGCCAGTTTGAAAAGATGACATACTGCCTGATTCCAATTATATGACATTTTGGAAAAGACAAAATTATTGAGATAGTAAAAAGACTAGTAGCTTCCAAGGGAGAGAGAAAATTGAGGCGGGGAAAGGTGAAGGTTGAATAGGTAAACCACAGAGAATCTTTGGGCTGATAGAACTGTTATCTAAGTTAGTGTAATGTTGGATATGTGACACCATGCCATTTGCCACAAACATAGAACTTTACATCATAAAGAGTGAATCTTATGGTTGCAAATTTTTAAAGATCATCTAAGAGAGGAGATCTCAGGATTGAATGCAGATTGGGACAAGAAAATCTACTTGTATGAAAAATGTCTGAAACAACCTCACTGAAGGGGGAAAAGTGCGTCTCTGAGTAATGTTGGAAATAAGTGGAGACTAAGGTTAAAACAACATGAACTACACACGAGCACGGCATTCTAGTTGATAAAGCTATTCCTTGCAGGAATATAATTCAGGTTAACAGTTCTGATACTGCTGTACATGCATAACAGAAATGAACAATTAAACATACATAACACAAGTGCTAGGAGCCAGGGTTCTCAACTATTGGAATGAGAGAGAAGCATTGGAGGAGGAAGATAGAATGATCCATACCATAATGGACTAGTTTTGAAGATACCTAGATAAACTGTGTCTGATATATACAGATATAGATCGTTAAGTGGGGGAGTCATTATATATGTGTAAATACATGAGTTGGTATACACACATATATTTCCTGGTCTGTCAGCTAAGAAGGCCTAGAGGCAACAATATCCCAGTAGCAACAAGCACACCTGTAATGCAGGTCTTATTTTCTAATATGATTCTTTAATAAAAGGATCTAGGGTGACTCAAATAAATGGCTGATTCTGTGAATGGGACGAGAAATATATAAAATAAGTCTAGGGGCACCTGGGTGGCTCAGTTGGTTGAGTGTCTGGCTCTTGATTTTGGCTCAGGTCATGATCTCAGCGGCCTGGGATCGAGCCCCACATCAGGATCTGTGCTCAGTGGGGAGTCTGTTTTAGGATTCTCTCTCTCCCTTTGTCCCTCTCCCCATGTGATCTCTCTCTCTCTCTAAAATAAATAAATAAAAAATCTTTAAAAAAATAAGTCTTAAGAAGTTGGTAGTGCCATCAAATAAGGACTTGCTAAAAAACACATTAATGTAAGTCTGCCCAAGATATACAGGAGAGAACTAAATGAGCTCTCAATGGCCAAAGCTGGAACAGTGACCAACAGAATAGTGTTAGGTTTTTAACCCAGAGTATAAGATAAATATCAAGTCTCTACAGAAATAAGGAAGGAAGGAAAGAAGAAGGAAGGAAAGAAGGAAGAGAGGGAGGGAGGGCAAACATAAAAATACCCCACCACACACCCACACATATACACACACACAAAGATAGTACCATTGTTTCAGAAATCTACTCATAGTCAAAGAGTAAAATACTCTGAAAACAGATTCTGAAAACAAAAAGAGGGGAAAGCTGAGAATTCTCATTTGCTAGGGCAAAGCCGAAAGGCATAAAGTGGAAAATGTCTGATTAGAGTTCTAGCAAATGCAGAGATAGGATAGAACCAGGTGATGGGGTACATTAAAAATGATATGAAGTGTGTTTAACATTATTTTTTCTACTTGTGAAAATATTAGATACATTTAATGAAACTTTTTACTGCCTGGTGACATTAACACATTTTTAAGTGCTTAAGTAGTTAATAAAAAATTGTGTAAAAATGTGTCACAAAGAATTACATGTGTACTTTGCTATCTAATAGTGTGGAAAAGGAAAAAAGTAGAACAATTTTGAAGACAAGTGTTGACCTGGATGGAGAGTTCTGTAGCATAAGCAGTGATAGCAGACAATACACAGCTTTTTAAACATGCAATGGCCAGAAGAAATACTTTGTTCATTTGCTTATTTGATTTTTTTTTTTTCCATTTGTACTGGTGGTTCTGTGGTTTTTCTTCATTCTTAAACTTCAATTTCTTCCCTGGATATATGCCATCTTTACTTTTTTTTTTTTTTTACTATTTCCTGTTTTGATTCTTAGATTTTCCAAATGATATCTGGGTAACCCCTTTGTTTCTGGACATCAGAAACTTGCCTATTATACAAAGACAGAATTTATCATCAAATTGTGCTACTGTATTCTTGCTCTGACTCACTACTGTGATTATTCAGTCCTCCATCACATGTCACCTAACATGATTGAATAGGTCAGTGTAGGGGTGAACGATAAAGAGACAAATCTCAGTGTGTTCTGGAGTTTAAAAGGCTTGAATGAAGCGTAAAAATCTATAGATAGATTTGTTAGTGAGGCCTGGAGTAAGAGAATATTCTGCAAGTTTGTGATACACAACAGTCAATAACAGGGAACAATCTGAGGAGCTTTGCAGACACACAAGGATAATCAAAATTAAGTCTATTGGGGGAGAAATTTGTCACAATACAGCACTATTGAATAATGTCAGGTACTTTAAATGTAGATAAATGATCATAAGCAGGAAGAGTTTGGAGACTATCATTGCTTCGAGGATATTTGGTCTTTTTTAAAATCTCTAACTTACTTATGTTTTCTTTTTTTGTTTTTCTTTCAGGATTTACCCATTAGTGGGAAAATGAGAACCAATATCAAAATACCAATTTCCTACTTATTCTTGCATGCATAACCTTAGGTAGTTTTGTGTAGAACAGTGTTTGTGTGGAACATTAGACACCAATTATAATGATTTTTGGAAGCACAAATGCTTAAATGCTCCCCTTAGTAGTCAATTGCCAAATGCAATGATGCATCATGTTAAATTAAGCCCACAATAAGATACTATAAATAGAAAAATAAAGGAAAGTTCTATTAGCACTGTCCCCTAAATCACTGCCCCATATTTAATGAGATATAGGGAAAAAATCTTAAATTCTAGTTTATTTAATACATTAATATAGGAAATATAGTATCATTTATCTTAAAATAAATGTATAGTAACATCATAAATGGTTATTTAAAATGTAATTACAAAGAACTTAATTCACCACAGAGTAACAAGATATGCAAATTATGTCCATATTAGAAAAAGTACTTACTTGCTTACATATACTTTTATATATTTTTATAAACACATATTCCAATGCAGTTTCTGATTTTAGGTAGCAACAGTTATAGAAAATTGTGTTCCAGCAAATGAGATGTTTTTTTATGATTCTATATATTAAAAAGATAAAATTAAAATAATGAGTATAATTTTTTTCTATAACTCAGTATTTTTCCTCATGTGCAGTAGCTTTTAGTGTTGAACTTTCAGATATTTTTCATACTGTTCTGTCACTTGGAAACAAATAAATTGTCTTTAAAGACAATTTGCATGAGCAATTCATTTTGATAGAGCAGTCAGAATTTGAGATTCAATACACAGATCATTCATGCCCCCTTTAAATTTGAGATTGCTCACTAACAGTGTTAGAATTCCACAAAGTTGGTGTTCAGTATACACAAGAAGTTAACACTATTAAGAAAAATATAGCCAAAAGAATATGTATATACACAAATGGATATGAACATACAGAAATGATAAACCTATAGTTTTTCCTACCAGCAGTTCCTTACAACTTTTGTTGTAATATTTAGTAATTATCAGATTTAAGTCACCTACCAAAAAGATAAAAAATTAAATGAATCACAATGAAAATTTCACAAATATTTTAACAAGTAAACAGTGACAATGGGAGAAATTTTGGTAGGCAGTGAAAGTATCAAGGCCCAGATATCTTGAAGATTTTCAGACCAGATCTAAAGCGAAGTAGTGCTGATATAAATATTCATGTGAAATTTGAACTAAACAGCTGGAGAATGTTGAGGTACAATTAACAAGTGACTGTCATCACGCTGACCATGGAGCCTGCTTAAGATTCTCTCTCCCTCTCTCTCTCCCCCTACCCTGTTCGTGTGGGCATGTGAATGCTCTCTCTCTCTTTCTCTCTCTCTTTCTTTCTACTCTCTCTCTCTGTCTCTATCATCAAAAAAAAAAAAGAAAAAAAAAAGAAAAGAAAAGAAAAAGAGTGAATGTCATCTTAGGAGCACCTGGCTGGCTCAGTTGGAAGAACATGTGGCTCTTGGTCTTAGGGTTGTGAGTTCGAGCACCATGTTGGGTGTAGAGATTACTTAAAAAAAAAGTGAATGTCCTCTTAGAGTCATCTTTTACTTTCCACAATTCAATTTCCAAATGCAGTAATATTCTTCTTTCAGAAAATCTTCAATTTTTACCATCTACCCCATTGCTAAAATTTAATGAACAACTCTTTGTCTAGCACTGGACTATTTACTTTTTTTAAAAGATTTTATTTATTTATTTGTCAGAGAGAGAGAGAGAGAGAGGATGAGTGGGGATGCAGCAGAGGCAGAGGGAGAAGCAGGCTCCCCACTGAGCAAGGAGCCCAATGTGGGACTCAATCCCAGGACCCTGGGATCATGACCTGAGCTGAAGGCAGACAGTTACCACCCAGGTGTTCTGGACTATTTACTTTTACACAGATGGCATCATTTAATCCTCTTAACAATTTTATGAGGTACAATTGTTTTTCCACTTAACAGATGAGGAATGAGGCTAGAGAAATTACACATAATTTGTCCAAGGTCAGATATATAGTACATGGTATGTAAGTGAGGAAAACAATTTTCCCTCTACCCTTCTGCATCCTTAGCTGAGATTCCTCTAGTAAAATACAGTTTAACTAGAGAAAACAAAGAGAAGTTTATCACAATGTTTACCTCATGCATATACGTACACAGGGAAAAATAAGTAACCCTGAGGTGGTTTAGAATTCAGACTTAAATACCATCTTAATAAGAAAAAAAGTAGAGGGGGCCTGGGTGGCTCAGTCGGTTAAGCGTCTGCCTTCTGCTCAGGTCATGATCCCGGGGACCTGGGATCGCATCCCTTGTCGGGTTCCCTGATCCACAGGGAGTCTGCTTCTCTTTCTACCCCTCCTCCCACTTGTTCTCTCAATCTCTCTCTCTCTCAAATAAATGAATAAAATCTCTAAAAAAAAAAAGAGAGAGAGGATATAGGCCTATTAGAGGAGAGTAAATTATTTTTAGGAAAGATGAATGTGTCCTTAGCATTATGGAAGGGATGGATTGTGACAAAGTTTGGATGTGGTGTCACTTATAGTCTTCTCTCTTGTAGTAAGAGTCAGTTTTCCCTGGTAGATGGAACTGGGGAGAGGATTTTAGGTCCTGTTGGAGGATCTGTGTTTAGGCAGATAAGGGTAGTTCAGAGAAAGCCTCTCACTGCATCTGCTATTTTTTAAGTGCCTAGCTCAAAAATCCAAAGTCAACTCTATATCAAAGCAGCATATTTTGGGGTGGCATATTTTGTAGTCATATTTTGGAGTGACATATTCTGCTACCCTCAAGTAACCCCAGGCATTTTGATAATCCAACCGGGCTTTTGACCACTGTCATTATAAGCCCCATCATCCTTACATTTTTATGACAAATTGATGGAGAAACTCATTCATTCATTCATTCATTCATTCATTCATTGGTTCATTCATAATAGTTAAATGGATTTACTGGTAGTTCTGAAGTTTCAATTTAGTAGTCCATGGATCATATTTGGCTCACAGATATGTTGGCTCACAATTTGGTATGCAAACTTGTTTTGTTTTGTTCTAATTGAATCAACTAGCAATATTTAAAATTTGGAGAATTCATAGGAAATTCAAATCCCCCCACATCTTCTAAAATTTAGATAACTTGGGAAACTGAGCCTGCAATTATACATGGCAACAATTGCTTGAGGTTCAGGGTCTTTGCTGAAAGAGACGCTACAGTCCCAGGCTTTCTCTACTGAGTCTTTGGTGTTTGTGTATGTACTCGTGGAAACTTGGATCACATGCCAACAGACACTAAGTTAACTTTTCTAAGCTATAAGCAGTGCTCAAATTCAGGGAAGCAGGAAGAACAAGAAGAGATAGTATGAGCACTTGGGAAGATTTTTTGAAGTAGAAGGAAACTTGAATTCTTCACTCCACTAAAGTATTTTCTGTTGCATTCCCTGCCTTAGAAGTTAGTAATATGCCTCTCTATCTCCCAGTTCTATCTATGCCAATGCATCTTCTATTAGGATGTAGTTTGGGGGAGGGTGCAGATTAGCTCTGCATCTCCATCTCAATGTATCACTACTAAACAAAGGCCATAGAAGTAGCCAAGCTTTAGGCAAAGTTTGGATACTTCTTTTTTTTTTTTCTTTAAGATTTTATTTATTTATTTGACAGAGAGAGCGTAAGTAGGCAGAGAGGCAGGCAGAGGGAGAGGGATAAGCAGGCTCCCCGCTGAGTGGAGAGCCTGATGCCAGGCTTGATCCCAGGACCCTGGGATCATGACCTGAGCCGAAGGCAGACATTTAACCGTCTGAGCCATCCAGGTGCCCCCGAAGTTTGGAGACTTCTAAGAGAGACAAAAACAGACACTGTTCAGATTCAAAGTCTATAACTCAACATCAACAAAAAAACATGTCTGGTTTTGGTTGCTAGTTTATTTTATGGCCAGAAATTAAAAACACAATTTGCCTATTATTCTAATGAAATTTATTGCCAGAGAAATCCCAACCCTAGCATAAAACATGTTATAAATATGCAAACATTGAGGCAGCCTCAAGTGCTGAAGCCTCTATCAGGCAAAACCATATTTGTTCATGCTGAGTGACAAAGAATTTACTGTGTGACCAGTAGAGCAAGTTGTTGCTTTTACTTACTTTAGGTAAGCCTGTACAAGAGACATAAACTGGAGACAACAGTATGTTGTTTCCTATATTTTTCAGGCCAGGTTAGGTGCAGAAACAAACATCCTAGGACATTTAGTGGCTTCACTTAACACAGTTCATTTCTTACTCACAGTAGAAAGCAGATTCATAGTAGATTTGAGCAACTCTGCTATTTGATGGCTCAGCTTTTTACCTCCAGATAGACATGTTCGGTCACAATCACCATAACTAACAATGTCCCGCTGGCTAGAAAATACTTTTGTCTTGAAGTTACATACGTGATTTCAAATTACAATTCATGGTCAAAGCAATTAGCATCATCATGCTTAACTTAAAACAACAGTGAAGTGTAACCCTTCTTTGTGCCAGGAAGGAGCAAATGCCTTGGTAAACAGTGCTAATGGCTAACATTTTTCTCTTTCTCCTATTTGCAAATATGCATTTTCATTGCTTTTAAGCCTGTTTCTCCTCAAGCCCTGAATATTTTGCATTTTGAAAGAGCAGTGGTGGTTGATTATATTATTGAAACGAAAATGGCTAAATCCCAAGTTACATCCAGACCAGACTAATTGGCTCTAAATAGCATCTCAAGAGCTTGGATTTGAAATTCTATGTTGGAAACTTGCAGTAACTTTGGCTGTCGCCAATGGGAAACAGGGTGATTGTATTGTATTTTTGTTTTTGTTTTATGTCTCATTGTTGTATTATTTTAGATGTATGAATTCTTAGAATTGCATGTGTGCTAAGATACATATGTGTATATATATATATAAGATACATATGTGTGTGTGTGTGTGTATATATATATGATCATATATATATATACACACATATATATATATATATGAAGGCTGACAAGACAAGGTGTAAAATATAGTGGACATATGTATTTATTTCCTGTCCAATATCTTTCCTTATAATAGATGTGATTGGAGAGGGTAAAAAAGGGGGGGGAATGAAATAAGCCATAGATATGTATATGTGAAATTGTCTTTAACAAACAGAGAACTCCATCCTTCTGACATTAATTTTGTGTCCAAGGCACCCAGATTAAACCCAAACAGCTATTAAGTTTCCTTCTCTTGATCGATTTTTAATAGAAATTTAAATTTTTAGAGAAAAAAAGCCCTCTTTTTCGCTGAGGTTATTGATACCCCTCAGTTGTGGCACGTAAAAGATTTTCCAATTAAATAGGAGAAAATGTGGCCACCACACAAAGGGAAGCAGACCCAAGGGGTCTAAAAAATGAGAGCTAGAGAGAGGAAGACAGTCTAAGTAATATGATTTAAAGTCATAAATTCAGCTATGACTAAACCAAATGTAACTCTAAAATCATCAAATATAAAAAGCCTATTTCCAAAATAGATAGAGTAGAGGGAAATACCTCTAATAACACCACAAAACCATACTTTAGAACTGGACTTGATGGTTGGTTTTACTGATAAAGTGCAGATAACTGTTCTGATATATGCATGGCCCTGAACTGTTGATCATAGCATTATTAATGTAGACTTACATCAACCAGTAGAGCAGGTTAAGTAAGAGAGAGAATTTTAACTGCATTCAGGGAGCAGCAAAATTACTGAAGAAAAAATACCATGCCATAATGTAACTATCCCTATTCAAATATGAATAATATGACCCAACCACAGTAATGACCATCATGAACTCATTTTGTAAATTAGAAAAAGGAAGAGGCAAAAGAAGGGCATGGTTTTGAGATGGAGAGATTTATGCTAGGAAGAAGAAATATGTTTCAGATGGCATCTCCTCTGTATTTTCAGTAAAATTTTAAAAAGGTACATTAATTTCATTAAACAATGTATGAAAATAACATAATAAAAATAAATAAGATTAAGGATTTGGCTGAGAAAAGGGAATAATATAAGAATAAGTAACAATAAAATTTAAAATAGAATTAGAAACAATATAGGAAAGAACAATCTTATAGCTATTGTTCTGGAATCCAATTGAGTAACATATAAATTTGAAAAGTTTTTCTTAATTTAGAGAAAAATAAACATAAAACAATAAAAAAATGACCAGAAAGATGACAAAAAATTATAAATAGAGCCCCCAAAAATCTGAACAGAAACAGGGATCAAAAATGTCAAAAGAAGTGCAAGTTGCACTGCCCTATGCATTGAAAAAATATTCTGAAGTAGAATTAACTACATGCCAAAATTATAAACCAATAATTGTTAAAATGATTGACATACTGAATTTATGAAGATATTCATTCTCATATAGGAATGTAATTCTAAAAAATGAGGTTTCTTTTTTTAAAGATATTTATTTATTTATTTATTTATTTATCAGCGAGAGAGAGCACAAACAGGGGGGTGGCAGGCAGAGGGAGAAGCAGGCTCCCTGCTGAGCAGGGAGCCCGATGCGGGGTTGGACCCCAGGACCCTGTGATCATGGTCTGAGCTGAAGGCAGATGCTTAACTGATTGAGCTACCCAGGTGTCCCTAAAAAATAAGGCTTCTAAGTAAAGACAGAAATTAAGACTGCCCGTATAAACCGTGCAACTTCATAAAATGCCTCAGTGTAACAGTCAAGAATTTTATGAATAAGGTTTTTTGACCAAGAATGCTGATTGCCACATTTAGCATTTTATAAGAAAACTATATCCACTTACTACTTTTCTTTGTATGAATTATAAATACATATAAACATTTATATTAAAAATTGTTTATCTGAAATTTAATTTAACTGGATATCCTGCATTTTATCTGCCAACTCTATTAAAATATAATTTGTTGCTTCTTTTAAAAATTACTTAAATCCTTCCCAATAAACATAATCAGTACTATAACTTAAATACAAAAATATAATTAAAAAAACAGGAAAAAAAGAAACTCATAAATGACAAATAAGGAAATTCTAATATAAAAGCCTGCAGTGAGCCTTGTAAGTATGTGTCTATAAGTAAATGCTATTATATTGCACAACGAAGGTAAATAACTTAAATTATTATTATAAGAGAAAACACATAATAAAATAATCTCCTTAAAATGAAGTATTGATAAATTTCAAATTATACTGAAACAACAATAGTAACAACATTGACAATCACAAGAAGTGGGAAATGGAGTATGGGAGAATCACAGTCTGCTAGGTTGGAGAGATTACAGAATAAATCAAAGGAAGAGAGTAAGACAGAAATGAAGTTTAAAAATATTTTAATACACAAAGAATGACTAGTAGAAATCAGTTCAAAATATATTTCTCCAAATTCTTAGTGAGAAAAACAATAAAAAAAATACATCATAATAGAGCTAAAAGAAACAAGAACTGGCAATACAGTATGGAATCTCGGATGGCTAATTTTATATGTCAATGTGACTAGGCTAAGGAATGCCCAGATAACTGGAAAAGCATATAATTTCTGAGTGCGTCTGTGAGAGTGTTTCTGGAAATGAGCATTTAAATCACTAGCCTGAGTCAAGGTCAGCCTTTACCAATGCAGATAGAATCATCTGATCCACTGAGAACCTGAGTAGAACAAAAAGGTGGAGCAGGACGAATACTTGTTCTCTCTTCCTGAGCTGAGACATCTGTCTTTTCTTGCCCTGGCACATCGAAGCTCCTATTTCTTGGACCTTCAGACTCTAGCATTTATATTATCAGTTCCCCTGGTTTGCACAACTTTGGACTTAGATTGAATGATACCACCAGATTTCCTGGTTCTCCATTTACAGACAGCAGACTGTGGGACTTCTTGGCCTCCATGACTGGAGGCCAAATTGGCATGAGCCAATTTTTATAATGAATCTCCACTTCTATCTCTGTCTCTGTCTCTACCTCTATCTCCATCTCTACCTCTACCTCTACCTCCATCTCCATCTCTATCTCTATCTCTATCTCTATCTCTGTCTCTGTCTCTACCTCTATCTCCATCTCTATCTCCATCTCTACCTCTACCTCAACCTCTATCTCTTTCTCTATCTCCATCTCTACCTCTACCTCTATCTCTTTCTCTATCTCCATCTCTACCTCTACCTCTATCTCCATCTCTATCTCTGTCTCTACCTCTACCTCTATCTCCATCTCTATCTCTGTCTCTACCTCTACCTCCATCTCTACCTCTATCTCTTTCTCTATCTCTGTTCTACCTCTCTCCCCCTCCATCTCTTTTTCCTTCTCCTTCTCCCAATCCCTATCCTTATATCTGTCTAACCTACTGGCTCTGTTTCTGTGGAGAACCCTAACACAGAATTGGAATGAAAATGGGTTCAGTGACACTTTCCAAACTTTTATCAAAAAATATTTTCAGACCACCTATTTAGGGCAAGTCCACTGCCGGAGAGTCAATCCTGAGTACCAAAAAAGGTAAGAGGAGACTAACATAAATCAGATAGTCACAGGGAAAATACAAATCGTAAGCATGACAAATGTTGTTAATTAAAAGTCTATAGCAGGAGATCTGACCCAGCAGGTCAAGGAGAGCTTTCCTGATTAAATGGCATTCGATTTGAAGCTGGAAGTTTTTAAGAAGAGTGAGAAAGTATTAAAGGTCCAGTGGTCATATGGGTAAAGGCAATGAGATGAGAAAGAGCATGGTACAATGAAGGAAATGATATTTCTATTAAGGAAAGGGAATTTGGATTGCATAACAAAACTTGACCCATTTGCATGCTTTCTAAAAGAGATCTATATGGAGGTTAAAGTATATTAAAGTTAAAATAAAAATACTGGTTTAATATATTAAGAAAAAAATAGTTACCTAGGCTCAGATTTGCGTTGGATTTAACAGAATTATTAGTGTTCACAGGAAGAGCAATTTTAGTAGAGAGGGAATGTTGTAGTGAATGCAGTTCTAAGGAGCTAATCAATTATCCATAGACCATTGTTCATGCAATTTTTAAAAAGAAATGCTTGAAAAAATACAACCATAATCTACAGCATAGCAGATTAAAAGGAGCTTAAAAATAATTTTCCAATACTAAAAATAAGAACGATACTAACTAAGTTTATAGTACAATATTACTCCACTTCCACCACACCTTAGTTTTCTCATCATCTTAACTGGTTACCACACATCCATCCACCCTCCTAGAGTTCAATATCCACATGAAGGATTCTATTAAGAGATAAGTCACATCACATCAGTCTTACTCAGAATCTCCCATATGCTTCCTGTATAATTCAGAATAAAACCCTAAGTCCACAGTGCCCTACATAATCTGCTTCCCTCACTCATCTTCAAATACCATGTGGACTCAAACATGCAAGCGCACACTCACCACAGGGCTTTTGCACTTGTGGCTCCCTCTATATTCAATATTCTTTCCCTAGCTATTTCCTTGTATCACTATCCATTTCATTCATGCCTCTGATGAAATGATATATAAGAAATAGATTTTTCAGATAACACTATCTAAAATAGCAACCCCATCACACTTACTTATTTTTCTTAGTTCTTATCCCTACTGGTATGTATCTACTTTGTGTTTATTACCTGATCCCCACTATTAGAATATAATGTTTACAAAGCAGGAACTATGTTTACTTCAACACTGTATTCTCAGCACATAAAAAATTGCTTAGGTTATTACAGGCATCTAGTACATATGTGATAAATGAATGAATATAAATATACCCACCAAGGTGTATTTCTCACTCATTTAAATAAGAACTATTAAGTCTCATAAATAATGTGTTTTTGTTAATACAGCATCAGTTTACATTTAGTAAAATGTCAGTTTTCTGAATTATTCTTTGGACCCTGACATCCCAAAAGATTCTGGTTATGTCTTCTGATGCCCTGATATTAAAGCTTAGAGGTATAGGACTGCCATGGAAAGATACAAAGTGTGAGCTGCTACAGAGAGGTGTGGATATGATGAATTATACTCCAAAGCTAAAAATGAGTTAGGAATTTTCCTTTGTTTTAATGCTACATATACCTTTTTCCTCTCCATTAGTGTGAATAATTAAGAATTGGATATATATTTAATCATTTTTGCTAATGCTTTGCTGAATTGTTACATTTGGAAAATAATGTAATTTTCATATACAGAACGAAATTAATTCTGGATCTCACCATTAAATATGTTTGAAAAATCATATGCAGATGGCATATATTATGGGGAAGATTTAAAATAAGAGCTATAGATTAAGATTTTCTTATGATGGAAAAAGCATGCCCTTTCAGATATAAAAACAAGAATTTATAATAATTTTCAACATTTTAACTTAAGAAAAAAAATAAATGGGTATATGTGTACTGATAGTATCATAACTTCAACTTGATTTCTTGAATCTGGAAATTTAAAGTGTAGAAGCACATTAAATAGTCAATTATTTTTTCTTGGTTGAGTATGAAGACATGTAATTGCATTTTTCAATAGTGCAATGGGTTTTAGTATGTTAATTTATACTATTTTGGTGTATTTTGCAGGAAATTCAATGTAAATTATATATCCCTGAAAGTTCCTGTGAATGTTAATTCTTATGTATGGGCTTTTTTTTTTTAACTAGATTTATATATGTTATATCCATTGAGGTTATGAATACATCTATGTGATAGTTTACTAAATAACTAACATAAAAAGAAAGTGGAAGAAGAAGCAAGGTGTAGAATGGGTGGATATATATTCTTCATGTAACATAGCTAATGGATAATCTGTATCTCTCTAGTCAAGTAAAAAGAAATAGTCACTCTGTGGGCAAAGTATCGTTATGTTATTTAAATTGACTGTATTCATCATGAACACAATTACTAAATGAAAAATACCATTAAGTGTGCTGTTGCCAAAATTTATTTTAAAGTTTTCTCTGGAAATTATACAAATTCATAATCAGTAATTACATGAATTCATAATCAACATTTAGAATGTTACACTAATATTTATAAATGGACACATAAAATGTTGAATTTACCTTAAAGCTAACATTGTGGCTGAATAGCAAACTGTATTCTAAGCATATTCAATCTCTCAAATTTACCTCAACACTGAACATTGTTTTTTTTGTTGATGTTGTTGTTTTTAAAGATTTATTTATTTATTTATTTGACAGAGAGAGACACAGCGAGAGAGGGAACACAAGCAGGGGGAGTGGGAGAGGGAGAAGCAGGTTTCCCGCCGAGTGGGGAGCCCAATGCTGGGCTCGATCCCAGGACCCTGGGACCACGACCCGAGCCAAAGGCAGGCGCCCAATGATTGAGCCACCCAGGCGCCCCAGTTTTTTTGGTTTTGTTTTATTTTTCCTCTTAGGTTTCTGTCCATCTTGGCTGCATTATGTGCCCATCTGATGTTCCACCCCTGAATAATGGCTATTGGAAAAACATATTAAATTGTAAGTAGTACTGGTTCACTACAAACTGCACTAGAGAGATGAAAATAACCAAAATTACATTTCTTTCACTTGTGAGTCCAAGATAAAAATACAAAAAAACATAGCATACATCTCTCCTATAGCTTATATTAGTCTGGGTTCTCCAGAATAAGAGAACCAACAGGAGATATACATATATATATCATATATACCTATATACATATAAATATATATGATATATATGTCATATATATACAATATAAATCTAATATATATATACAAATCTTATATATATAAAATCTGTGTGTTTGGCTCAGGTCATGGTCCCAGGGTCCTGGGATCGAGCCCCGCATCAGGCTCCCTGCTCAGCAGAGAGCCTGCCTCTCCCAACCCTCTTACTTTCCCCCTGCTTGTGCTCCGTCACTCTCTCTCTGTCAAATAAATAAATAAAATCTTTACAAAAGGAAAAAAAGAAGACAGTCAGGTAAAGAGAGAGAAAATTCTTTCTTACTTAGCTTTTTATTCTATTTAGGTTTTCAAAGGATCAGATGAGGCCTACCTATATTGGGGAGGGCAATCTGCTTTCCTCAGTCTACAGAGTCAAATAGTATCTCATTCAGAAACACCCTCACAGACACACCCAGAAAAATGTTTGATCAAATGTCAGGCACCCTGTGGCCCATACATACTGACACAAAAAATTAACCACAATGTAACTTCATAGCTAATTTATAAACTGAATAAATCAGTATATTCATGGAATTCCAAAGGCCAATTGTTGGGTGCCTGGGTTGCTCAGTCAGTTAAGTTTCCAATTCTTGGTTTCAGCTCAAATCATAATCTCAGGGTCATGGGATCGAGCCCCAGGACAAGCCCCGTACTCAGTGGAGAGTCTGCTTGATATTCTCTCTCTCCCTCTGCCCCTTCCCCCACTTGCTCTCACTCTCTCTCTCCCTCTTCCTCTGCCCCTCCCCCATGCACATTCGCTCTCTCTCAAATAAATAAAATTTAAAAAAAAATTGAGAGGTTTTGTCTTTTTAATTAAAATATCTATACAGCTTATAGATGTATCTTATAAAGCAAATAAGAAATGATACAGAGAGCTGGTTTTCTTAACATTCATGCTATTTTAGGCTGGAAATGTATTTTTTTACATTAATGGAAATACATTTTCCAAAATAAATATGCAAAACACATTATTCATGGTATGTAGTAGAATTAATTCACTTTTATATTATATAGTGAATTACAAGTTGAACTTTAGAAATATTTTATTAAAAACACAACTTAATAAAACTAAAGTGTATACTGCTCACATGCTCAATCTATTGAAATTATTTAAGGTCAACAAAATAAGAACCAGAAATTCTCTTTCGGATTTCACAATTGGAAGGCTAGCACAATCTAAACAAGTAAGTTCTCAGTAGACTCAATGGACACTGGAGGCATTAAGGCTTAGAAGAAAATCCACCCTAAGTATTCACGTTGCATTGCCCAAGAAAACAATATATGAATCAACAGTGGAAACAATGGAAATTGAGCCTGACACCAAAGAACTTAAAATATGAGATCCATACCTGGAAGGGCATGAGAACCAAAGTATGGCAAGGGGACTAGGTGTCCAGCACAAAATGTTCATACTTTCTCCCAAATCCATATATCACATTAGAAGAATATAAAGAATAATGGCAGAAATAAAGAAATCTGAAAGACTGGATTAATTTTGAGGTGACTGAAGTAAACCAGAAATGACCAATTGTGTTGAAGTCCCAGACCTACTCTCTCATCCTACCACATCCTAGGGAGACTATGAAGAAACAGCTTACAATTAAGTAGGAGAAAGAAAATTTAGAAAACCCCTTGTTGGGACTAAATTTTAAACCTTACACAGAAACCTTGTGGCCTGTTATTTCTGTCATCCCCTGCATTATAACCAGCAACAAATAATTATTAACTTGATCTAATGAAGTATACACTATGTGATTTGATTCCATTGGTAGCTCATGATATAGGTTTCAAAATATTATTTACAATTCAAATCATTTTTCAGACAAATAATATGAACTTAGAAAAATAGGTCTTTAAGAATAATTAGAGTAATTTTGCATGTCTCAATTTACTTGAAATTGATAGTGAATCAGAGATGGAAAAATACGTAAAGCCAATGAAAATATAATGGCTTAAGGGCTTTTAAATTTATTCTATACATTTTTCAATTACAAGATATGTTTACAACATGCCCAATAGTGGAACTGAGCTCAGAATATATACTGCAAATTATCTAAGAACTTGTATATTAGTATAAGACAGTGCAAAAAATGAGAAGTAACCTACTGGGACAAAGCAAGGATTAGTGCCGTCTTAGTCTTATTTAATATCCTAATTGTTGTTAGAAGAGAGTAAATGCAAAGTCAGGAAACTCACAGATGGTGCTAAAAGGGAAGGTAGAGGAATTGCTAAGGACAATGAAGTAAAGAAAGAAGTTAAGTGAACAGAAATGTGAGAAAAATTTTTATAAGATAAGATGAAATAGGGAGACTATTTCTTTAACTTCAACATTACAATAATAAAAATACAAGACATGTAATATATTCAAAAGACAGCTTGAAGAAAGTTCAGATACTTAAAATCTTTTATGAAGAACATTTTCAAATGGATTCGGTGGAGTGACGAGGAAAGGCGTAAGGCTGAAACATTGGCAGACCAGATACTTGGGAAAAAAACAATTTGTTATATACACTCTATTAACTCAATATAAAGATCTCCCTAAGTGTTAGCTGAGCTTGGGGGGGGGTTCCAAAATATAAAGGGTTATATTGAAATGTAGCGTTTATGATGTAAAGTTGTATGTCATCTATTTGTGACTATCTAAGACCCAGATATATGATTGGGAAATCCCACTTTTAAGATTCTAACAAAGAATTACTTTGAGATAACTAATGAGTAAGTGTGGAAAAGCATGAGCTCAGGAGACAGATCAAGTTAAGATTCCTTACTCCATCATTCATCAGCCATGTGAATTAAGCAAGTTATTTGAACTTTCTGAATTGTGGTTCTCTCATATGTAAATAGAGCTAGTACCCCTAAATTAAAAATCTGTAATAGTTAAGAGAATTAGTATATGTATAGAAGATAGAGTATAGGTGGTTGTGAGAAATGAGGATAATATATGTAAAGTACCTAGAACAGGACTCAACACTCTATAAGCACAGCACTTATTTGCTATTGTTTATACTAGTTCATGACCTCAATATTACTTCGAAATATATACAATGTATAAAAGTTTTTTTGGTTTTCTTTGTTTTTTTCTTGGTAAGAATCTCTATTTGGAAGCATAGTACATAATAGGTAAAGTGAATTTGTTTAAGTAACATTTTGTTATAACATTTGCCTTTTGCTGTACTATTTTATAATTTTTCAGTGTGCAGAATATATAAAACATGCAAAGATTATTCTGTTATGTGTACTTAAGCTTTGAGATTATAAAAAATTAAGAACTTATATTAGTCTGAAGTCAATGTGATCAACACACAGCTTTACTGTTTATAGTTTAATAAAATCTACTGGTTTTATTGTTTATTTATATACATGATTATCCTAAGTAAAAGCAGTCAAAGGGAAGAAATAATTAAAAGAGTCCCAAAGTTCTAAAACAATGGAATAATTGTGGACTACAATTTTTAGAACCAATGTCCTAGATCTGCATTCTGCATAGATAGATAATGATAGTCACCCAGGACTGTGAAAACACAGATAAACCGACCTCTTCCTTGGAAATTCTGAATATCTAGGACAGAAAGAGAGTTTTCTTGGCTCTATCAGGCTTCAGAGGTGATTCTTATCATCAGTCAAATTTGGGAAACTGGCTTAAACCACTCCAAAAGTTCAAGTTTGTGTCTTTCTGTGTTTCAAGAAAGATCAATTTTTCCTTTTCTGTGTCAAAACAAAATTTTGTAAATATTAAATACATAATTCTCATTCAAATACATATAAGCACGTGGTAAAGTTCTGTTTAACTAAGTGAAGAGACTGGCAGGATGATAATGTGGTTCAAAAGAGGATGGAAAAGAAAGAAAGCCTGAAGTAAAATTGCTAAATAAGATACAATCTGGCTAATGTCCTATAGTATAATACAACCATCACTTTTTGCATTGCCTTGTCTTCTAGACAGAAATTAGTTACATCTTTAAAAGCCTAAAAATTCTTTTCATCTTTTCACTTTGCTGCTAATTATATGTAACTTTCCAGAACTATAAAGTGCCAAAATATCTGGATCCTGTTTAATTGTGAATAGTGTCAAAGTTACAAGCCCCTTAGAGACAGAGGCCTCTAATGCCTCAAAGATATTGAAAGATATTGAAAAGATGACCGTTAATATTTTGCCTCATTTCTAAAGCTTGGGTAATTTTTCTTAACAATCAATAAGGTTACATAAATCATGTATTTGCTTTTTTATATTTACATATGTATGTGTAAAATATATATATATTTTTTAACTCAAGTAATACATGTATAGCCTCATAAGTTGAAAAAAATTTTGTTTGTTGCGATTTTTAAGAGGCTCTGGGACCAAAATGTTAGTTGAAAACTGACTGTATTTATGGCTTATCTAACCCAAACACAGTTCAAATGATAAAATCTGGTACTCATTTGCATTGTTTAATGGAACGAGTTTGCTTGATTAGAACCTTCTGACTGTTAATTCTTAGAGAAAGGAAGCTAATGATAAATGCATCAAGTATCCTCTAATTTCAGAGCTGGGGAAGTTTACCATGGATAAATCTCATATTAAAGATTAAAATAGTTTAAGTAAATTATCTCTACCATGGGGAATCATTAACTAAAAATTTCATAGCAATAAATACTTCTATCCATGCTTTTTTCACTAAGTATGTTGGTGGTTACTTCAAAATCATCTTAGCTAAAGCCATCGTTTCATTCACATGACATTCAGATATAATAAATTTATTTCAACTGACTTAAACTACCGTATCCTCAGTTTGATAGCATTTTAACAAAAATATAAATATTATGCCCTCTTGGAGATATCATGAATATAGAAATAGTAAAATAGTTGAGTAACTGGTCTTAGTACACTTCTCAAAAGATAACAGAAGATGGTTATCAACTCCCTTTTTATATAAGTCTATGCATACCATTACTCCAACTATTTTAAGTACAGAAAAATGTCAGTAATAATATTAATGTTTAATAATATTTAAAAATGAGAATCTAAAAACATTCTCCTATCAATAAATATAAGTGTAGGATTCAAACCTAAGTTAGTTTAAGCTTAAATATTGCATATGATTCATGCATATGAACTTAACAGAATACCACAAATAATATATAAGGTAGTTAAGAAAAAATACCAAATATTCTACTTAATTGTTATATTTGTACTTGCATACTTAACCCCCTTATATTTTTCTATAATAATATTGTGAGATAATAGAAAGAAACATATATCTATATGAGTATTGGTCTATGCCCCTGGTTCCTGGCACACAGCTCCTAAAACCCTTGTAATCCCATCAGTGATAAGAGCGCTAGGACATCTTTTGTTGTAATATTTGATCTGTGACCCTGGCTTCTGACACAGAGCTCCTAAATCCCTTGGAATCTCCTGAGTGATGGCAATGTCTTTTGTTCTGATGAGTTGACTCTTGGTGGGCTCTTGGATGGGGGCAGGTCGCCAAAAAGACCAAGCCATGATTAAAAGCTTGGAAATTTTAGCCCCATTTCCCAATCTCCAGAAAGCAGAGAAGGGTTGAAAATAGAGTTAATGACTGATCATGCCTGTGTGATGAAGGCTCCACAAAAAACAAACAAACAAACAAAAAAGAGTACAGGGTTTGGAGACCTTCTGGTTTGGTGAATGCCTGCAGGTGCAAGGACAGTGGCAGCTCCATGCTATCAGAGAGCATGGCAACTCCATGCTTTTTTTCTCTTCCATCTGGATTTTATCTGCATCCTTTATGATATCCTTTTATAATAACTGTTAAACAGTAAGCAAATTGTTTTCCTGACTTAAGTGAGCCACCCAATGCAAATTAATTGAACCCAAGGAGGGAGCTGTGAGAACCTTCAATGTATACCCAATCAATCAGTAGCCCTTCACGCGTGGGATCTGATGCTATTGCTGGGTGGAGAGCGGCAGAACCGAGTTAAATTATTTGACACCTAGCTGGTTATCACAGAATTGTTTGGTGTGAGAAGAACTACCACACATCTCATGTCAGAAGTGTTCTAAGAGTAGTAGTGGTATGAGAGTAAAGGAGAAACACAGGAGAAGTGTAAGTTTTCTAAATAAATCCTAATTCCTTAACGTCAGTTAAGGAGGGATTTTGAAGGAAATTTGGCATGGAAATATGATTACAGCATTAAATATCTACATGTTTCAGAATTACACTCTTTTTAAATAGAAAGATATATATACACATGCAGTATATGTGCTTTCTAACATACATATACTTAAGTATATATGTTCATTGTATGTATATAGTACATAAAGTATAAGCAAACATTTCCTTTCTTTTTTAAAGAGATAATGCAGGGCGCCTGGGTGGCTCAGATGGTTAAGCGTCTGCCTTCGGCTCAGGTCATGGTCCCAGGGTCCTGGGATCGAGTCCCGCGTCGGGCTCCCTGCTCCTTGGGAGCCTGCTTCTCCCTCTGCTTCTCTCTCTCTCTCCCTCTGTCTCTCATGAATAAATGAATAAAATCTTTAAAAAAAAAAGAGATAATGCAGAATATATTCAACTCAGTGTGATTTATGTGATATTTACAAATATTTATTTTGTTTAATAATTTTCTGTTTAGTGTCCTGATTTCCACCATCATTTATGTATCACTGACTACTATTACACTCCTCTTTTTAGTTGTTGTTTCTAATGTGTGATGACCTGAGATTATAGATAGCAGTATCATCAGAACATGATAGAAGTTTTACTACAGGCCCTGGAATATTAGGTTTTCAAAAAATAACAAATGTATGAATTAATACTAAATTTGAAAATGTCCGGGTTTGTGTTAGTTATAAATATTAAGCAAAGGGCTATCTTATGGCTTGTATTCTGGAAGTTAACCTTTGCTTTAGTCTGAACCTCAAGTAAATAAGTATAACAATAGTTGGTTTATCTCTACGTGTGGTAGCTTAGATTACTTTGGAGGAGACATTTTTCACTCATTAGGAAAAATGTAAATGCACATATTATCCCACATTTCACCCTCTGAGGTTGATTTTGATCAAGGCCAACTTCAGGAAAAGTTTGGTTCTCTAGGGAATCCTCAGAGCTGTCTCCAGATTCCCAGAATAGAAGAGAACGGCTTCTGGCAGTGATGGAAATAAACAGCCAGTACCATAGTACAAGCAGGACATTCTTAGACTAGGCTTCATTCCAGTCCTATGAGGCAAGTATCATGCCTATTTTGAGTTCCTTATAATCTTATGATCACTTTGCCTTTGATATGTAAAACAAACTAAAAATCTCTCTGTTAAAATCATGCACCTTTTTTTTTTCCTTTTTCTGTTGCTGAAAATAATTGTGCAATGTGTGAGGATGTCACAATGTCAATTTGTAGAATGGAAGGATGTCTGGGACAGAAGATATGATGATTACTTCTTTAGATGGACAGATGTCATTTCTATTTGAACTAGATACCTCAGATGTGCAATGGTTTGGAGAAAGTATTTAGTAGGGAGCTATATGTCACAGAAGCCAAGCTGAGTGATAAACACTAACTAAAACATTTATTTAATAACTCAAAACCTTATTTTTGTCTAGTAAGTTCCCTTTAAGCATTCTCTGTGGGTCCACTCTTTATCTTTATGAGATCCTATAGTTCAATTTCATTAATGAATTTTATTTCAGATTTACTCACATATGGTCCAATGAGGTAATAGACAATATATAATTAGCATATATAGGGACATTTTTATATTGCTTAATTTTATTAAAGTATCACTGCATATTTCATTATCAAAATCAGCACAGTTCTTTTCAAGAGAGCCACTTGTGTTCCCAGTTTGCTTTTTTTATTCCCCTGTGGGGGGAGCACGATTCAATTTAACAAATGTATACTAAGAAACCTCTATCTGCAAAGTAAAACTATGGATTATAGAACATATATTTTTTTAAGTAAAGGTTAACATATAAATATTTTAATCATTATTCTTGCAAACCAAATTTTGTACATTAATTTACTAGCACAACCATCACTTACAAGTCAAATACTACATTCTTCTTTCTCACCTTGGGAGAGAGAATATGAATAAATCATACTTCTTGCTTAAAATATATATATATATATATAATTAGTTTTGGAATTAAACATATAAACAAATATTTGTCCCTTGAAATAAGTGCCATACTACAACACAGGAAGTAAAGAGGAAGAACGGCCAAAAGTAATAAGATTTTAGAGTAATAAGGCAACCTAAATACATTAAAAATCTCTTATGCTAAAAACTTAAAAATTATAAATTAAATGAAAGCTATATCTATATTATATAAAATAAATACAGAATATATGTGCATATGTGCAGATGATGCATAACTTAGCTATTTAGAAATAAAGTAAAAATTTTCAGAGACTAAAATGTATAATGGAGCCAAACTCCAAAAAAGTAAGCAAATATAAGTGGCTTCTGAAGGGGAACAGGCTAATCCATTATTCCAGAGCTTACTAATGGGAACGGAGAGGGAAAAAAAAAACAAAACAAACAAAACAGACAAACAAAAAACCCCACAGAACAAAGAAATAAAATCTAGGACCAACTAGTTTCTGTCCAGAATTACCTTAAAAATCTTGCATAGCTCTTGGCCATGTCCATAGTAGATAAACTTGAAAGACGCTACTCTTACAGAAAGAAATAAGGAAATACATAATACCTACCTCTACTCTTGGTAAAAGGGCAAAATCTCCCCTGAACTTATCCCCTGAATTAGATCCAGTGTTGTTGGACCTCCAGTTGCCTTGTAGAAACAAATGGTATTCCTCTCTATTGCTACACACCTTTAACCCAGGACTCAATTCTTTCAGGAAAAAAAATTATAAGGAACATGAATTCATAATTCATCTAAAAACACCAATCAGAGTGAAAGGAACACTTACATACAAAGAAATGACAGTAAAAATTAACTCCCCACCATTAATAGTGGAAGACAGAAAATGGTGATGAAAGACAGTGCTGAGAAAAAAATAAATGGCAACCTGTAACTACATATTAAGATGATTTCTTTCTTTTATTTTTAGGAAAAATATATCCTTATTATCAATTAATTTTTCTTAAAAGAACTCCCTTATCATTTGGAAGAATGAAAATGATACCAAAAAAACAGTTCTGACAAAAAAAAAAGCATGATGAGAAAAGAAAATAGTGTAAATAAAAAAAGTCCATAGAAAATAAAATATAATAATATTTAATTTGATATTTTGGGAACAGAATGATAAAACTAAAGAGCAATGGTATCCAATTAGGAAAGGAATGTTTAAAAATGTTAAAGTCTTCTAAACTCCTTTATAAGTGTATTGAGTAATTTTGTTAAAAGAATGTTGAATTTTATTTTAACAATTAAACTTAGAAATCATTTCTCTAATCTCCACACATTTAGGAAATTTGAAAGTATCATTTTGTTATTGATTTCCAATTATTTCCTCATGGTATCCAATTTGTTTAAATCCATGAAATGGGATCTTTATGCCAGAAATTGTACTTTTGAGTTCTAGAATTTCCATTATTTTAGATTTGTTTCCCATTTTATGCTGGGATTTCCCATCCATTCATTTATAACGGCCATTACTTACTTTAAAACTTTGAATACATTTACTGGAGTGGCTTCCAAGTACTTGGCTGCTAATTTTACCATCAATCATTTTTGGGGTCTGTCTCTATTACCTATATATTTCCAAACAATAGGTACATTTTCCTGATTCTTTGCATGCCTTTAATTGTATACTGGATATATTTAAAAGTGCATTGTAGATATTTTGGATTTGATTATTCATGTCTGAATAGAGTTAGTTTGATTCAATTAGGCAATTATATTATGGACTGATAACCTTACATTGTGTAGGCTTATTTTATGTTTTGTGAGAGTGTGACATTTAGAAAATCTGAGACATTTATGAACTCCTTCTAACTTAGTGGGATTTAAACTCCTCCACATCTCTTTTGGTAAAAACCAGCAAAAATCTCAAAGTTTTTCAACCTTCCAATTGTTTTGTTTGTTTTGCTTTTATTTATGTTCTATCTTATCTGGCTCATTGACTCCCACATATGCACATCATAGGTGTCAACTAAGAACATAACAGGAATTTTATGCAAATAGCAGACTTTACCATTGGTGATTTCCTTCTTTCCTGGGTTTACCTATACAATGTCTAGTCCCTGTACCAACCCTAAACTTTGGCCTCTGCTACCTCAACCCAATAAGACTGCAGATTTTGTCATGAATTCTTTCTTCATGATAACAGGTAGATTGGGAGATGTCCTCAGGGGAAAGGGCGTATCAATATGGATTTTATGCAGTGTGCTTGCATTCTTTCAAAGATTAAGTTCCCAGCAGTTTCTGTCTGTTTATAATTATTGCCAGTGTCTCCAAATATGTATTTTATGCGTTTTTTCCAACCTTGTAATTCTTATCTGTAGAAATTTATTTCAGTACAAGATCACCTATCATTAAGTAAACTATATTGTATGTTTGCATTCCTGCTACAATGGAGTGTTTGCAATAGAGTCCTCATGGCTCATAAAGCCTAAAATATTTACTATTTGGCTATTTACAGGAAACTTTGCATATCATTGGTAAAGACACTATAATAAATCAAGTTATCTTTTCCAACCATAAAAATAATAAATATAAATTTCTTTTTTTATTTTTTAAAAATATTTTATTTATTTATTTGACAGAGAGAGACATAGCAAGAGCAGGAACACAAGCAGGGGGAGTGAGAAAGGGAGAAGCAGGCTTCCTGTGGAGCAGAGAGCCTGATGCGGGGCTCGACCCCAGGACCCTGGAATCATGACCTGAATCAAAGGCAGACGCTTAATGACTGAGCCACTCAGGTGCCCCTATAATATAAATTTCTTAAGGAGAATTGATTTACTCATTCTTTTACTTTACTAATTTGAAACATATTTATCATCTCTTTCTGTTTTCAGACATACTGAAAGGGAGTATTTCCAAAATAAAAAAAATTATATATTTATATTTATAGAGACTATTTTAACAATATGAAAAATTTCCAGCTCTCCAAAATAATACTATAAAATATTATTTTGAAAATACTTGTAACTTTAACAAAAACATGATATATTTACTTTGGTTAAATTTCAGGATGAATACCTCTATGTACAATATTTAGCAACATATTTTTCTCTCATTGTACATTTTTTATTTCACACATACATTTTGTGGAAAAAAATATAGTTTACCAATCTCACTCTAAGAAACTTCCACCCACATATATGCTATTATTATTTTTTGCTTTGATATAACTAAGCAGATATTTTACTAAGTAAATGTAAGGCACTACCTTTGTTGAGATGAAAATAATTACATATTTCAAATGTTTCAGATATATATTATCTACATTATGATTTTATTATTCATTTTAACCATTACTCCTTCTTTACTCACAATCCTTCTGCTCCTTTTGTAGGTGATAAGAGGCACTTTATGCCTGACTTACCCCAGCTCCATTTAAATTTGACTCATTTCTACATTTTTTTCTGCATCAGTGATGAATCTAACACTTATAACTGATAATTTTATAATTATTGTTAAAATATTTGCTGGTGACTAGTCTTATTGTACTTCAAACAAAGCATATGAAACTTGGCTGTATTTTTTAATGTAAAATCAAATTAATAAATCTGGAACTTGAGGGAGACAAGATGGCAGAAAAGTAGGGGACCTCGTTTCATCTGGTCCCTTGAATTTAGATACATAACTATCAAATTATTCTGAACATCTATGAATTCAAACTGAGATGTAAGCAAAGAATTGCTGGAATTCTACAAATAGAAAAGCAACCACTCTTTGCAAGGCAGAAGGTGCAGAGAAAGAAGAATTTTTAGAAATTCATGGAAATGAATGAAAATGAAAACACAAATGTTCAAAACCTTTGGGATACAGCAAAGGCAGTCCTAAGAGGGATGTACATAGGAATACAAGCCTTTCTCAAAATATTAGAAGTCTCAAATACACAAGCTACATTTCCACCTAAAAGAGCTGGAGAAAGAAGAGCAAATAAAGCCTAAACCAAGCAGGATAATAAAAATAATAAAGATTAGAGCAGAAATCAATGAACTGGAAACCAGAACAGTAGTACAGATCAATGAAACTAGAAGCTGCTTCTTTGAAAGAATTAATAAGGTTGATAAACCCCTAGCCAGACTTATCAAAAAGAAAAGAGGAAGGACCCAAATTAATAAAACCATGAGTGAAAGAGGGGAGATCACAACCAACACCAAGGAAATACAAACAATTGTAAGAACATATTATGAGCAACTATATGCCAACAAATTAGGCAATCTGAAAGAAATGGATGCATTCCTAAAGACATATAAACTACCAAAACTGAAACAGGAAGAAATAGAAAACCTGAACAGACCCATAACCAGCAAGGAAATTGAAGCAGTAATCAAAAATCTCCCAACAAGCAAGAGTCCAGGGCCAGATGACTTCCTATGAGAATTCTACTAAACATTTAAAGAAGAACTAATACCTATTCTTCTGGAGCTTTTCAAAAAAGAGAAATGGAAGGAAAACTTCCAAACTCATTCTATGAAGCTAGCATTACCTTGATCCCCAAACCCGACAAAGACCCTACCAAAAAGGAGAATTACAGACCAATATCCCTGATGAACACGGATGCCAAAATTCTCACCAAGTTACTAACCAATAGGATCCAACAGTACATTAAAAGGCTTATTCACCAAGACCAAGTAGGATTTGTTCCTGGGCTACAATGGCAGTTCAACATCTGCAAAACAATCAACCTGATACATCACATTAATAAAAGAAAGGGCATGAACCATATGATCCTCTCAATTGATGCAGAAAAGGCATTTGAAAAAGTATAGCATCCTTTCTTGATTAAAACTCTCCACAGTGTAGGGATAGAGGGTACATACCTCAATATCATAACAGCCATCTATGAAATGCCCACAGTGAATAACATTTTCAGTGGGGAAAAACTGAGAGCTTTCCCCCTAAGGTCAGGATGCCCACTCTCACCACTAATGTTCAACACAGTACTAGAAGTCCTAGCCTCAGAAATCAAACAAAAAGGAATAAAAAGCATTCAAACTGGCAAAGAAGAAGTCAACTCTCACAGACTGAGGGTTGCTGGAAGGGAGAGGAGTGGCAGAATGGGGTAAATTGGAAATGGGTGTTAAGGAGGACACATGATGTCATGAGCATTGGGTGTTATATGCAACTGATAAATTACTGAACACAGTATCTGAAGCTAATGATGTACTACTAAATTGCTTAACTGAATTTAAATTAAAAAATCACATTAATAAGTCTGGAAAATAAGGGAGTCAATTAATTAAAACTGTATACTATTGTTTCCAGAAAAATTCAAACCTTCAGCTGATTCATGCAAAACAATTTTTCTGATTAATACGAAACTCTGTCATATTATATTTGCTTTCAAAAGACAAATATTATCTTCAAAATGTCAGAAAATCAGCAAACTAAAAGGCTTTATTTTGATATAATTATTTATAAGAATGAAAATAATAGATAATTAGACTTAACTTTAAACTAAACATGGCTTTTTCAAGAGAAACAGTACTTTGCATTTAAGAAATAATCAAAAAAAGTTTCTCAGTTAAGCATCTCTCTCCCTCTCTCTCTATATATATATATAGATATAAGAAATAGTAGTATGTAATTTCTAAGAACACAGGATATGGAGCAAGTTTGATCACATTGAGAATTTGACACTGCTGAGCTAGAAAAGGGACTGTGTTCAGAACAAAACCCCTGCCCTAACCACAAACTGCTGCTCTATGCTCATATCAGATATTTACCCCAAAGATACAAATGTAGTGATCTGAAGGGCTGCATGCACCCCGATGTTTATAGCAGCAATGTCCACAATAGCCAAACTATGGAAAGAGCCAAGATGTCCATCGACAGATGAATGGATAAAGAAGATGTGGTATACACACACACACACACACACACACACACACACACACACACACACACACACACACTGGAATATTATGCAGCCATCAAAAGGAATGAAATCTTGCCATTTGCAGCAGATGTGGATGGAATTGGAGGGAATTATGCTGAGCAAAATAAGTCAATCAGAGAAAGACATGTATCATATGACCTCACTGATATGAGGAATTCTTAATCTCAGGAAAAAAACTGAGGGTTGCTGGAGTGATGTGGGGTGGGAGGGATGGGGTGGCTGGGTGATAGACACTGGGGAGGGTATGTGCTATGGTGAGCACTGTGAATTGTGTAAGACTGTTGAATCACAGACCTGTACCTCTGAAACAAATAATACATTATATGTTAAAAAGAAAAAGAAGAAGAAGATAGCAGGAAGGGAAAAATGAAGGGGGGGGAAATTGGAGGGGGAGAAGAACCATGAGAGACTATGGACTCTGAGAAACAAACTGAGGGTTCTAGAGGGGAGAGGGGTGAGGGGATGGGTTAGCCTGGTGATGGGTATTAAAGAGGGCACGTACTGGAAAAAAAAAAAAAAAAAGGAGAGGCCGAGCTCTGTTTTTGAGCAATATATCTCACAGGAATGTGGAACTAGAATTATCAGAAAGAAGTTTATCAGAAAGAAGTACTTCTCAGAAAAAGCTGGAATAAACCACCCTGTGCCAAGATGGATCCCAGATCTGATCATTCACCTACTTTTTCCCTCATTCTAATACTAAAAATCACATCCAGGGGTGGAGATTTAATATACTAATGAGACACATGATGCATGTATACACAAGGGCAGTCCATTGCGCCTGCCCACACAACTTCCTGCATTTCTTTGCCCTTACAATCTTAGTTGTTACTCCCTTCCTCACTCAGTCCCTTTAAAAACTTTCCTTGGACTTTGTCCCGAAAGCCAGTTGGTACATTTTTTCCTGGGGCTGCCTTCCTTGTGCTGGAGCATCAGCCCCCAATAAACCACTGCCTGAATCATTTCTTGGCCTCTTGTCAATTTCTATTTTCACAGAGCCAACAAACCCTGGGGTCAGCAATATTAACCACTTACTTGTAGTTGTGTCCTTGGGCACAAACACTAACAGTGTGCTTTATATTTTTTTATTAATATGGGAATAACAATAGTACTTTCATCATAGGGTTGCTATGAGATAAGCATGTATAAATACATTTAAAATTTTTAGCACAGTGTCCATCCAGCACAGTGTAAACAACATGGAATTATTGGCTATTTATTTAATGTATGTATTTTCCTTATTAAATGACCTTATGTATGCTCTTTCTGTAATATTTATTAATACTAAAATTAAACATAGTTTTTAATACTAAAATTAATTAAACGTAGTTTCAAATATAAAAAATCTTTAATTGTGAAACAAATTCTGATGGTAAAAATCATAGTATAGTAATGGTAAAAAGAGCTCTCACAGGTTAACAAAGAAAACATAAGCAATTCATTAGAAAATAGAAAAGCGATATGAATAAGAAAAAGCACAGTATCAAATATCAAATATCAGATCAAATAAAAATATCAGGCACAGAGATGAAGAGATATTTAAATAGATTAGTAGACAAAAAATACAAGTTAATGTTGCAAAAATATCTGATTTTATGCTTTATATATGACTGTCAAAATTTAAGAAACTCTATTTTTTTTTGTTTGTTTTTAGGGATTTAGGAAGAATACTCCGAACTGTTGATGGACATGTATGTAGTCTTGGAAATTTTCTGGACATCAAGGGAAATATATGTACAATTAAAATGCATATACCTAGCAGAGTCTTCCTGTTTCTAATAACTGCTGAGTAGATTTTATCAGACAAACCCTCTTGCCAATGACAATTAACTTTTTTAAAAGACACTCTAAAAGTGTCCAAATCAGACTAAAACTAGAGTATATATGACTCCACTGGGTGATATCTAGGTTTAATTGACTTTTCTATAAGGGCACTACCTAGTTTGCTTAAGACACAGAGCATTTGCTAAGTAGAAGTTAGTCTGACTGTTTAGAAATATCAGAGGTCAGAGTTTAAGACTACAGAATATATTGAAATTGGTAGAAAGGAGGACTGATAGGAGGTTAACCCCTGCATCTAAAAATAAACTCTCCAATCTTTCACTGGTTCATCGTTTGGGCATACTTAGGGCAAGACCATAGGATCCTAAGGGAAAGCAGTAGCTGAAAGATTGAAAGACCTGAGTTGAATTTCAGCAGCTAGTTGCTGCAGAGACAGAGTCAAGACCTGTCAATTCAGAAGAATTTGGTAAACAGCTTGAGCTTTTCATGGAAACCCTAGAGAGGTCATACCATAGAAGGAAAGTACTCAAGACCATGGTGTAGGTCCTTCCCTGGACACAAGGCCAACTGCACTAAACCTCTACTATTAGCCCACACAAGATCCAGGTCATCTGCTAGTAACTTACCTCTCTGCCTTAATGAAAGCCAACATTTCATTAAAGAAGATAAAAATGCAGATCTATACAACACAACAGTGACAATGGCCACTGTGAGTATAAATTATGAGACATGAAATGAAGCAGTTAAAATGCGACGCATAATCTAGAAAAAGAATTTAAAACATACACACGAGTTTCTCTGATGTTGAAATTAGTAGACAGTGATTTAAAGAAAATTACAAGTAAGCACATTAGATTTAAATGACTGAACTATAGGGAAAAAATAGTGTAAGGACAGGAGGGGATAAATGGAATTACATGACCGAAAATATCTTACATTATGCATTAAATGGAAATATTAATTTCTCAAACATTACTGCTCCAATTAATAAGAAATATAACAAGTAGCAGAGACAAAGGGGAAAAACAATAGGAAGGGTTACCACTAAGCGGAAAAGAATTGCTGAAACAGGAATCATGCATGTGCAACACTGAATTCTAGGAATGGTGTGGAAAACTAACTGGAAGCCTTAATGAACTGAATAGAGGCTTCTGCTGCTGCCTACCACAGAAGAGACAAGAGAATTTTTACACCAACAAATTAAGGTAGCTTCGTACACCCTGCCCTAATAAAGCAATAAAGAACTCTACACAGATTCAAGGTCATTAGCCAGTCATTAAATTGTGTGATAGAATAAAATATTTTTCATATATGCTTAGAGGTAAATTTATAACTTTAAACAATTATCCTGGAAGAGAAGCAAATTGTTGATCAGCTATCTATTTAAATATTTTAAATGATTAAGCATACCATATTATATCCACATAATTTAGTATTTATATTAAAATTACTTTCTGTTAGGTTAAATGACCTAGGAATATATGTGTATGTACATATGTGTAATAATTTACAGAATTATATTACAGCATACACATAATTTAGTGAATATAAACAGCTCATATATTTATTGTAAGCATAATCTTAAGTATGAAAATAATAGAAATTATATTGGGAGACAATTGTAGAAATATAATTTCTGCCTAGTGAGTTATGCTATTTGGTTGTTATTTTAAACATTGTTTTACTTCCAAATGTTTCACAGTTTTGATGTATAAATTCAAAATGCAATTCAGTAATAAAACTAATTGTTCAACCATTTTTTAATTCCCTTCTCAAAAATATAGTCACTTCTTTTTACAAAAATTTAAAAGAGAGCGTGAGCAATATGGGGGCAGAGGGAGATAATCCCCAAGCAGACTCCACACTGAGCATGGAGCCAGATGGAGCCACCCAGGCACCCCTAATATAGTCATTTCTTTTCGTACAGTTTATCTATATTCTAGTCTTGTGGTTAGATGCTTGTTCTCCCATTTCTGAGATATGTGTCCAGATGAGCATACCCGTTTGGATAACTCTGTCTGCAACATAGCTTAAAATTTATTCTTAAATTTTACTTTGAAAATCTGACTGCTGCATAACTAGTTTAATAAAATGTGTAAAATTTTAAGGTCATGTAGGAAAATTGACAGAAAAGTCCTATAATCAGTCTAATGAAAATCGAAAGACATAATTCCAAAGAAATTATTATGCCATATCCTTCATATAAAACATTTTAGAAAAAAAAGTCTTCATAAGAAAGTGGAGCAATGTAATGCAAAATAAAATAACATTTTTGAGTTTAGAAATAAATATACTGAATTTGTTACTGAGTATTATGTTTGCAAAATGTTAATTTTGAGCAATTAAAGGTAAGTTTCATACATTACACATGGTCATTTTAGCACAAATACTTAATTAAAAAATGCATTATAGATGTTTTCAAAAATTATCCTGTTTTGGAGTTGTTCAAAATTTCATGCAAAAGACGTGTTTTTTATTCATCATATATTTCATTACAGCCTGAGATTGCAGTCTTTGACAGACTTCAGTTTCATAGGCAACACGATTCCATTTTGCAGCTTTTTAATGCTACATTTAAGTAAGCCTTTGAAGGAATAAATAGCTGCATTTTATGTTGATGATTCTATTAAATGACATTTTTAGGTTTCACTATTCATTTACTAAAACCAGTACTGACATTTGCTGCAACTTTTTTATTTTTCTTTTTAGTTTTCCTTGTTACAGCCAAAAATTACATCTTGATACATAATGTTTTTGATTCATTTCCTGGAGCATTGTTTTCAAGCAAAATGGGAGAGGAAATCAAGATACAAAAATTTAAAACACCCACATAAATATATGAGAATGTCCTTTGTAATTATGTCAGTATATTTACTTTCTAATATAAGCTATAATTTCAATGTAAAAAGAAGTATTCATATGACTAGTTAAAAATGGATGAAATTTATCATCAAAGGAATTTTAGCCAAATGCTCATTTTCTTTTATTCTTTTTCCTTTTCACATTTTTATTTAAATTACAGTTAGTTAACACACAGCGTAATAATAGTTTCAGGTGTAGAGTTTAGTGATTCAACACTTACATACAAGACCCAGTGCTAATCACAGCAAGTGCCTTCCTTAATACCCATCACTCATTTACCCCATCCCTCTGCCTACCTCACCTCTAGCAACCCTGTTTGTTCTCTATAGTTAATAGTCTGTGTCCTGGTTTGCCTCTCTTTTTTTGTTCCCCCTACGTTCATCTGTTTTGTTTCTTAAACTGCACATATGAGTGAAATCAGATGGGATCTGTCTTTCTCTGACTGATTTACTTCACTTAGTGTAATACTCCCTAGCTCCATCCACGTCTTTGCAAATAGCAAGACTTCTTTATCCATTCGTTAGTTGATGGACATTTGGGCTCTTCCCATAATTTGGCTATTGCTGATAATGCTGCTATAAACATTGGGGTACATGTATCCCTTCACTTTTTTAAATTTAAATTAAATTAGCCAACATACAGTACATTCATTAGTTTCAGATGCAGAGTTCAGTAATTCATCGGTTGTGTATAACATCCAGGGCTCATCACATCACATGCCCTCCACATGTATTTTTGTATCCTTTGGGTAAACACTGAGTAGTGCAATTCCTGGATCATAGGGTAGTTCTATTTTTAACCTACTGAGGAACCTCCATACTGTTCAGAGTGGCTGCACCAGTTTGCATTCTGACTGAGAGTGTGTAAGAAGGTTCCCCTTTCTCCACATCTTCACCAACACCTGTTGTTTCCCTTGTTGTTAATTTTAGCCATTCTCACTGGTGTGAGGTGATACATCATTGTAGTTTTGATTTGTATTTCCTTGATGATGAGTGATGTTGAGCATCTTTTCATGTTTCCATTAGCCAACCAAATGCTCATTTTCAAGTATGTGGGCTAAACACGTCCTACCTTCTTTTTGTCCTCACATCAAATTTACAGAAAACAGTATAAAAATCTTATCAAAAATTAAAATTACCAATTCTTATACCTCTGGAGGGTCTAAGTATTCTCTAAATCTGAGAAGGTAGCCACACCTGCAGAGATTTAGCAAAACAGATTAAAGATTAATACTCTGGACCTACAGTTGGTGGAAGTTAGGAACTAGAAGAACAACATCAACAAAAAGCAGGATGATTATGGAAGCAGCAGGTGCTTCAAAGTCTTGTCTTCCTCAGATAAGCAATAGCAACCCTGGAGTCCGCCTCCAGGTGGACATGGAGAATTTGAGAATTTGACATGAAGACACACAGCATGGCTGCCATTATGTACTAGGAATGGGAAAGACCCACACAAGATGGTTATGTAAAGGACATACATTGAGAACTTACAGATTAAAAAAAAATAGTTATTGAAATCGATAATATTTGGATTGAACAAAATCATGAAAACAACTGAACACTCAGTTGATAAATGGAAATTGAACTAAAAATTCTTCCAGAATGCAGCCTAAATGAAAATTTAAAGGCTGTTGAGAATATGGGGCACCTGGGTGGCTTAGTCAGTTAAGCATTCACCTCGGCTCAGGTCATGATCTGGGATCATGGTGCTGGGTGCTGGGATTCAGCCCCACGTCAGGCTCCCTGCTCAGTAGGGAGTCTGCTTCTCCTCCTCCCCGCTCATGCTCCCTCTCATTATCTCTGTCTCTCGTTCTCAAATAAATAAATACAATCTTTAAAAAAAAAGATGTTGAGAATAGCTTCATAAATTACAAAACTATCTAAGACATACTAGAGAAAAAAAAGTGAGCAAAACACAAAGACCTAATAAAGAAACAAGGAGAGGCAACATTTGAAGGGAAAAGAGTCCAATATTTCCCATAGCAAAGATTTAAAAAGCATTCTTAGAATAAAAGACTAACATAATTGCCAAGCAGAATTTTTTTTTAAAGATTTTATTCATTTGAGAGAGAGAGTGCGCACATGAGAGGGGGGAGGGTCAGAGGGAGAAGCAGACTCCCTTCCGAGCAGGGAGCCCAATGCGGGACTCGATTCCGGGACTCCAGAATCATGACCTGAGCCGAAGGCAGTCGCTTAACCAACTGAGCCACCCAGGCGCCTGCCAAGCAGAGTTTTTAAAAGACTACACCCAAGTACACAATAGTGAATACTTCAACATTTTATTTAAAGAGCAGAACTAAAAGACTAAAAAATGTCAACTTTCCAAAAAGAAAGAATAATCAGATTGACACCAGATGTTTTCTAGCACTGACAATTTCAGAAGGAAAATTGAGAAAAGGCTTTAAAGACAAATATTTGACTGAGACTGCTATAGAGCACTAAATTCAGAAATTTTCTGACATAAAAGAACTCGGAAATTTTATCACCTACACAGCCTCTTTAAAGGGAAAACCAGAGAATGTAGTACTGCTAGAAGAAAACCTTAAAGGATGTAATACAATGGGAAAAGTAATAGATAATGAAGCCACATATTCTTTGTGTATTAAAAATTAAGAAAAACTAATGTAAATAAATGTTTGGAAAACAACTGATCACAATTTATCAAAACATTGTAAGAAGAAATATAAATCTATGATTTATTTAGGTTAAATAAGTGTGATAAGCACAATAAGCTGTGCTTTATCAGCTACAGCATATTTTATCTATCCTTCCAGCAATGTTTTCATGATATGAAATTTCCCGGTATTTGTTTGGATACATCTTATCTGAGCACACTGTGCTACAATTTTAATTAATTTGTATTTTCAACCTTTTATAAAATGAAAATTAAAATGTTTATTTTATTTCATAATAGGTCAAGGTCAAACTGCTCTTGGAGTTTCAGGCATTCCATTCCTGTCTTTATTTTTAGCTTAAGATGTGGTTTGTCTTTACTCCATCTTACAAATTGTTCTCAGATTCAATGACTCCATATTAATGTGTGTTGGATATTTTAAGTTACTATTTGACATGCTACTATATGTCTGCTTTGTACAGTTGTTATCTCATTTTTAGTTCCTAAACACATTTTGAAGGGTAGCTGACAAAATGTGAAAGAACATGTAAATTAGGTTCTTCTGGCACACTTTCTCTCATTGATGCTTCTAACTATGACAGAAGACAAGTTTTAGAATGCTCCTTTCCTTTGATTCATGCCTAAAATATAAACTCTTGTTGTAAGAAAAATAACTCAAAGGAAATACACCTCACATTTGGAGGTACCTGAATCAAAACGTTGCATCATGTTCTCAACATGGGAATGTTTCTGGGTTTTTCTCTTCTCATTTTTATGCCTACCATTAATCAATGTCATCACTCAAAGAGCAACAGAAGTAATATACACTAGTTAGAAAACTAAAGGTCACCCCTGAATTTCTTCTGATTCCTGAGAGATATAAAGAAGATTGTTAAATGTCACATAGGTATTGAAGGATACATAAATACTAGCTGAGAGGCCAGCCTGGTGTGTTTTCAAATCTTACCAGACAAAATTAAGAAGATAGTTCAAGAGCAAACAGAATATTACATATTTAATATCTGAGGTCTTTCTAACAACACAAACAAAAATGGGATATTTTACTTACATATTTCTGCATTGTAATGTTTAACAATTTGCATTAAAATATCTGTAACTTACTTACCTTAAGAAAAAAGTTCCAAAATTTTAAAAAAAAATTAAAATAAGACTCTAGGTGATGGTTAAAATGTAGTATCTCATGTTGGCTAATGAACATAATGAAAAAAAAATAGATGCTTACAATTTTAGTAAAAAAAAAGATATATCCTTTTTAATTTCCTGTCATCTATGTATATGTTCATCTAAACTTATTTTAATTATATTTATTCCTTAATGTAATTTGAATTGCCAATAAGCTTTTATTATAAAAACAGAATCTATGAAGCTCTCTCTTTTGCCTTTCTCTTTGAATTCCATACTTGTTGATTCAAAACTTTATTCCATTTGTAATATAAGCATTAATACTATAAATTTCCCTTTAGCTATGACCCATAAATTCTGACATGTTGTATGTTTATTCAATTTACTTTAATATGTATTCTAATATCCAGGGGCGCCTGGGTGGCTCAGTTGGTTAAGCGTCTGACTTCGGCTCAGGTCAAAATCTCAGGGTCCTGGGATCGAGCTCCTCATCAGGCTCCCTGCTCAGCGGGGAGTCTGCTTCTCCATCTTCCACTCCCCTGCTCATGATCTCTCTCTCTCTCACTCTGTCTCCAATAAATAAATAAAATCTTTAAAATATATATATTTTTTCTTTTTTTAAAAGATTTTATTTATTTATTGGAGAGAGACAGAATGAGAGAGAGCACATGAGAGGCGGGGAGGCCCAGAGGAAGAAGCAGACTCCCCTGCTGAGCAGGGAGCCTGACGTGGGACTCGATCCTGGGACTCCAGGATCATGACCTAAGCCGAAGGCAGTCACTTAACCAACTGAGTCACCCAGGTGCCCCTATATATATATTTTTTTCTTTTTTTAATTTAATTTTGTTATGTTATATTAATCACCATACATCATTAGTTTTTGATGTAGTGTTCCATGATTCATTGTTTGTGCATAACACCCAGTGCTCCATTCAATACGTGCCCTCTTTAATACCCATCACCAGGCTAACCCCTCCCCCACCCCCTCCCATATCCATTGGCCTAGAAATTATTTATTTTGGAATATTGGGGGATTTTAAAATGTCTTTCAGTTATTGACTTCTAATTTAATTCCATATTTGGTAAGAAAAAATACTTTGTGTAATTTCAATTCCCTTAAATTTATTTAGATTTGTTCCAGAATACAGTCTGGCATGACAAATATTCTATGTTCTATGCATTAGAAAAGAATATGGATCCTGAATTTTGAAAAAGAATGTACTATAAATGTCAATTGGGTCAAAATTTTATAGTGCTATTTAAAACTTTCATATCCTTACTGATTTTCTGTCCACATATTCTAACAAGTACTAAGGGAAGGATATTTAAATATCCAATCATAACTTTAACTTTATCAATTTTATCTGTATTTACATCACCTTTTTCTTCATGCATTTTAATTTTGTTTTAAAATGTATCCACACTTAGCAGTGACATGTCCTCTTGATACCCTAATAAGTTCACATTTTTTTGTAATAAAATATATTTCTTCATCTCTTCATTTTTTCATCAAGAATAATGTTCTTTCCCCTAAAATGTAATTTGCTTATTACCAACATGGCTTCCCAAGTGTCCTTTTGATTAGTGTTTGCTTGGCAAAACTCTTTTATCCTTCCTAATTTTAAACTCTCTGTGCCTAGATATTTAAAAAATTGTTTTTATAGACAGCTTAAGTTTGGTCTTACAATTTTTTATACTCTGACATTACTTATATTCAACTGATATATTTAAACCATTTACATTTACAGTGTTGTTTTTATTTTTCCAAGACTTAGAATACTGTGGTTCTCTGTGTTTTTTATTTTTTCTGTTTATTCTGTCATGTTATTTCACTTCTTTGTGTAAACAGTTATCTTAGATACTTCGCCAAATATGTTTGGACAATTGCTGGTAGGAATCATTTGATGCCCATTATGTTATGATCTATCTCCAAGAGGATTGTATTTGCTTCTGCCAGGTGCTTAGGGGGAACTACTAACTGAATAATCTTGACCTACTTTCAAAGCCTTGAAACTTCTCTTTCTACTTTTTCTGATTTGGGTAAGATTGTCAGTACTTTTGCAATCAGTAAGAGAAGATTACATACAAAATACAAGAACAGAAAGAACTTATTTTGATAGTCTACTGCACTCATTGCTGCTCCTGCAACACACGAGCACTGTCTTATAATGAAAACTGTTCCTGGGCAGTTCAATAGATGACACTTGTCTACTGCTCTGGGGATTTTCTTGCAAATTTAAGTAGTTGTCCAAGTGACAACAGTGCTCCTTGTTGGGAGTTAGTTACAATTTGTTTAGTTCATCTCTGATCTTTATTCATAGTTTTCCAAAGCATAATTACTATGCCAATATGTCAGGGTCCAAACCCAACATCCAACATCAGCCATAAGAGTAAGGAAAATAAGAGGCACCTCATGGTCTGACAATGACCACCAGCAACAAAATATCCTTTGCCCAAAATATTTATTTCTGATTTTTGTTTGTTTTACTATTTCTTGGTGTCATACCATGGTTAGGTCAAATTAGCTCACCCCTGAGATATATTTTTAAGACTTGATGAGACTGTACTTTTCACATAATTTTGTGCCTCTGCTTAAAAAAAATTTGAAGACCTAATATCAGGCATTTAATTATTAACCTCACATATTCTGGGATGTTGTACAAATATATTATGATTTTAAAACCATCACCATTTCCATTCTGGAAAATAAAATACACATGATGATACTTATATTAAAGCGTAAAATCTTGATTTGCTTTAAAAGTTTGAATTTTTTGAGAATTTCACATGAATTTAGTATGAATTATATCTTTTAACTGAAAATTAACTTATTCTATAGTTATTTAATGTAAATATGGGTAGTATATTTAAATATAAACTTATTATGGTGATAGTTAAATACTATACCTATTATTATCTTGAAAGATTGTAGTTGGGAAGGATGAGAGGATGCAAGGGGCTTGATTGTAGTTGGTTGAGAGAGGCAGAAATTACTGAAGACTATTTCCCACTGATTTATCCCCAATAGCACCAGAATCCAATCAATCAATCAACCAATCAATAACTATTTTTCTCATAAAAGAATCACCATTATGAAAATAATATAGTTAAGGCCTGGGGGAGACAGGTTTGCAACAGATCCATATGATAAATGATTTATATCCCAATTGTTTAAAGAACTCTTACAATGCAATAATAAAGAATCAAACAGCTAGTTGAGAGTACTAAAACAATTAAAACTTCACAAAAAATACACAGAGCACAAGAAATATTCTTCATATATTTATAATCAGAGAAATGAAAATTAAAACACTAATGAGATACTACACATATTTTTTAAAAAGACAAAAAAATTGTTATTTACTATTTATTCAATCTTTACTCAACACAAGGTGATAAAGACAACAACAAAAAAATCAACCCATAACATACTAAACTAGTAACATAACACAATATTGCCATGAAGAGAGAAAGGATATTATGCAGATAATAACATACCTTTTACATTATTGGCAAGATGATTAAAAAGAATATATAAAAGCATAAAATAATGACTACCATAAGAGATTGTGACACATTCACTTTTTTTGTTTTTGTTTTGACTAAACCCTTGTTGGAGGGTGTGTGTGTGTATACATAGGTATATCCAATTATTATAATAATATAATAGCTTAGTCTTCTACCTTTCTAAAGCAAACATAGATTAAAGTTTATACATTTTAATTACCTACTAAATTTTAAATTTCATGCTCTTTATTATACTCGCTTTGATCTTTTCCAGAAAAATCAGAGTAAATTTTCTAATAGCACATATACACAAACATACATTCACAGAGAGTGCATGCAGGAATTCTTTTAAATATCTTCAAAGATGATAGTGTTCTTAGTTTATCTATTTATTTATTCTTCTCTACTAGGCAAAACCCTGCAGTACTTAGTGTTATTAAAAGACAATGTCTAAATCTGAGGGCTTAAAGTAATAGTAAATGATGATCCTAATGTTTTTTTACCTCATTATTTTAACACTTTTGATTGGATAAACTTTTCATGTCTTTTTAGTGCCTCTTCTAAGATGCAAATACTAAGTATTCACTTTTTGTGAGAGATTAGAAATTGTTCAGTAAAATAAATTTTAAAGAAATTAATAAAGTGATGCTAATTTGGTAATGCTAATTTAAATCTCAAAAATTATCTTTAAAAGGCTACTGATGATATGGCTTTAGTATGCATAATTCAAACTGATGGTTGTAGGTCATAGAGATTTTAGTGAGTACTGATAATTGAAATGTTTTTTAATGAACTTATTTATATTGTTTTCATAAATAACTAAACTTAGAACTTGCTGGTAAGATAAACAGGGCAAAAAATGCAGATCTAAAAAGGTATATATGATATAACTTGAATTTGCATAAATATTTAGCACATAATAATCTATAGCTTCATATAGAGTTGAATTTATACCAATTGAAGATTTTTATGAACAAAATATAATATTTGAATGAAAATTTTTCTTGGGGTTAGATCACCACAATTTGGATAGAAAAATCTATGTCAAACAATTTAATCAATAATATAATTTCTAAGTAAATTATAAACAATCATTTGCTAAGCAGGGCAACTTTTGAAGGTTTTTCTGTAATTTTATAAAACTAATTTCAGTTAAAATAATTTAACTCAATTTTGTTAGCATTTTAAAATATATTTTGAAAGATAATTTTTCAGATTTTGTTACATATCATGCTCTTAAATAAAGATGAACATGTAAAAACATATCTGCTTATATCTAATAGCCATATTCATATATCTATCTATATCTATAAAAATGATGCTGATACTGAGGGCATTTCATTGATCTTTACTTCTGATAACAGAACAAAAATGGTTCCTGATAATATAGAAAATACCTCACAAGATGATTAAGTGTTCCAACACCTGTTCCTTATTTTTTAAATGATATTTTAAACTGAATATTAAAAATTGTACTCTAAATCATTCATACTGAATCACAAAACAAGTAATGCCATCAATTATTATAAAAGGAAAAAAAGTCTCAAAGTTTTCCAATAATCTCAAAAAATAAAGATGAAATCTACTCAAAAATAATACTTTTGTGTGCAGCTAATTACATATAAATATTCCTTAAGAAACATCCGAGGGAACTAGATTAAATCTATAGTAATTCCTATTTATATAATGTATCCTATGTATTGGCTCAAATCTAAGAGCTTCTTGAAGTTTATATCATTTAATTCACACAATAAGTTTATGACTAAAATTATTATCCCAATCGTGTTAACGATGTAGGCAAAAGAATGACTATAATATGAATTTTGAAATTCAACCTTTCCTAAATATGTATCACTTATGGCATTCATTCTGTTAATTTTAACTTTAGACCACATCTCAATACAACATGTTGGCTCCATGTGTCTATTTTGTCCATTTATCAGTTTGTCTTCCTGATTAAGCAGAAATGAAGGACAGTTAGCTTTCCATACCTAACAACACATATACTAATTATTTCTGCTCAGGTGTCTAACTGACCTCTTTTTATTTTCCTGTGAATTTACAGTCCCCATCCCTCCCACTCTTTAGTGATCATGGATAAGTTAGGAGTTCTTATTTCTATTCCAAAGCGTGTAATTACATAAGCTATTCTCCATGTTACTTTCCACATTACTATATTAGTCAGAATTCAATTTCAGATAACAGAAACTATCTTAACTAGTTTAAGCAGAACAAAATTTAATACGGGACAATTTTTCACTCTCAAAATTATTGAAGGTACTGCATAAACCGATATTAGTGGGGAGAGGGGTGTCCCCAGAAATCACGCTGATCAATACAAAAGTCTTGACCCAGGAAGGCATCTGCCACTTCTGCCTCTACTTCTCACTCCAAAATGAAATGTTCATAACTACAATGTAAGTCCAACTACCTACCACTATGATTTTGGCTACAAGTGGTATAGTACCTGCCATAGCTGCTACTCAACTATTATAGCAAGTGGTTTGTGCGTAACTTCTCCTGTACTTCCACAGGTCTGAATGTAAAAGTCTGGCCTGGAGGAATCTTAGCATATACATGTTTTAAGTAAAGGAGATTCTTTTTTTTTTTTTTTTTTTTTTTTTTTTTTAGCTTTGCAGCCTCTGCACTACAGGAAGGCATACAAGAAAGAGATTGGAATATGTATGTGAGTGAGTCAATCTTTTGTATCTGCTACAGTGACCTTTCAAAATTCAAATTATCTTCTGATCCTAAGCTCTCTCAACTATAAAATTAGGTGGCTGGACTAAAAAACACCAAAGATTAATGCCAATTGAACCATCCTATGGATATAGTCGTATGAAAGAAGCATAGTAAGACATGGTCATAGCTAGGAATATAATGATCAAGCACAGCAAGAACCAAAGAAAATATTGAAGACTATAAATACTAAAATATATGTAATTATTGACTACAATTTTGACTTAGAATCTTTTAAACATGAGCAAATTGATTTTTAAAAAGAAACCATTAAGAATTTCAAGAGAAAACATAGAAATTATGCTTTATGCTAAAGTTATCATTGCTAATCTAAACAAATTCTGCCAAGAATCTCTTGTGAGTTATCAATTTAAACACCCACACATACCCACAGCCACACACACACACACACACACACACACACACACACACACTCCTTTCTCTAAGGAATAAGATGAAAACAAGGGTAAAATGAGGGACTGCTGTCCAAAACTAAATTATTTTAATATCTGCTATAGAACTTATAAACAGCTTCATCCAACACTCATAAATACAACTTATGCCTTCTGGCTGTAAATCTAAGTAACAACAAAAATATAAGGAAATTTGTATTGCCTTATCTAGAGCAAGTGATCATGACTGCAATTTGTTTACAAAGGGAAATTCTGTTTTCCTGCCGTGCAATTAGTATCCTAACACAGATAGCATTTGAGAAGTATTGCTAATTAATTGTTAATAACCTGCTGGGAACATAACCAAGACAGACACTAAATTGCAAAACTAGTTATCAAGTGTGTTGGACCAGAAATGATTTAAGGATTTTAATCAGAATCCTTTGCACAAAGTATTTACTTAGCTTGGCTACCTAAATAAATGTCATTAAGTAAAGAAAGTAATCTGAAAATGGACATGGCCAAACTTAATCTACTAAGCCTAAAATTATTTATATGTTTTTGGTTATTTTAAATAATTTTCTATTATTTCTTCATGTTATAATTCGGCATTTTTATAACTACAAAATTATTTGCTATTTCACTTTTTACTTCTGCAACTTTACTGAGGTCCCAAACAACTGATCATCACAGATTAATCTATGTGATGTTAATGGAGATGTATGGAATTTAAGAGTCAATGAATAAATATAATGAATCCTGTGAGGTCCATTTAAAATGGCTTTGGGGCGCCTGAGTGGCTCAGTCAGTTAAGCAGTTGACTCTTGATTTCAGCACACATCATGATCTCAGAGTCCTGGGATTGAGCCCTGTGTAAGGCTCCATGCTCAGTTGGGCGTCTGCTTGAGGATTCTCTCTCCCAGTCCCTCTGCCCTTTCCCCCGCTCACATTTTCTATCTCTTTCTCTCTCAAATAAATAAATAAATCTTTTTAATATTATGCACTGCAATCAGGCAAAGTTTGTATACTTTCCTCTTCTGTCCATTTTCTCCGCCTACACCTGAATCATGCATTACTTATTTCTCCATTTTTACTTTCACATTAGAATCTCATTCCTTAATATTTCCTACACTGATTAGCTTTATCAGGTTGAAATTTACAAGAGAATCTCACAAGTTCAGTCCTTTTTTTGTTAGTGATACAAGCTGTGACAGTGTATATATCCATTCATTCATTCAACCCTTAATTATTAACATCTTTATATTACAGGTGTCAATCCAAAAGCTGGGGCTAGGATGTTGAATTTACAGATTGACCTGAGTCCTTCTGAAGCTCTGAAGCGTTTAATTTAGTGAAAAAAGAACATACTTAATGTAATGCCAGGCAATGATGAGTGTTTTTGAGAAAAAGTAAAATGAATTAATGGTATAGAGGATGGGAGGAATTGTATTTTTAAATAGAATACAAAGTTCTGTAAACAATCATAAGCACTTGAGATACTATTTTAAATATCATGGGTTAGCTATTGGTGGGTTCTGAGCAGGAAAATAGACAATTTGATTTTCTTTTTGAAAGGATCATTGTGATTGATCATTAGAGAATTGGAGGCAAGAAGCAAAGCAGAGAATCCTCGTAGGAGGGGATTACAGAGTTCTAAATAAGAAACCAGAATGGTAGAAGTTGGCATATTCAGAAGTAGTGAGTTAAAAAATAACTTGCAATGAGCTTAAGAAAAACTTCTGAGCAAAAGGAAAATTAAGAGTATAAGTAGTCTTTTAGCTTCTCATTACAAAAGCATCTCATTACAGCAAGAGGTTTTAATCAGAAGAGTAAGGCTTAGGGAGCCTGGGTGGCTCAGTGGTTTGAGTCTGCCTTCAGCTCATCATGACCCCAGGGTCCTGGGATGGAGCCCCCACTTCTGGCTCCCTGCTCAGTGGGGAACCTGCTTCTCCACTGTTCCTGCTCTCTCTCTCACTCTCTCTCAAATAAATAAATAAAATCTTAAAAAAAAAAGAATAGTAAGGCTTATCATACCTCTTAGGAACATCTAAATTTGTGATCATGGCCGACCGCTCCAGGTTATTTTTTTCTCATTTTTCCTTGATATTTCTAAGCCTGTGCTACCGTTTTACAAACTTTGCTCTTGTTTTATTACTTTATATTCACTCTGCAATTGCCACATTTATGTTTTTTTAATATTTAAAATAATTGAAAAGCACTTATTTTTCAGAATGAAGCCTTATCCACATTTTCAGAAACAAAAGATAAGTTTCAATTCCAGACTAGAGATGGTCCCCAACTCAGGATGGTTTAACTTAGATTTTTAACTTCTTAATGTTGTTAAAGTGATATGCGTTCAATAGAAACTGTACCTCGAATCTTGAATTTTTATCTTTTCCTGGGCTAGTTGCAGTATAATGTGGTGTAATAGTATCTCTTGTGACGTGGGGCAGTGGCGGCGAGCTGCAACTCTCAGTCAGCCACAGTCACTAGGGTAAACAACCAATACACTTAACAACCATTCTACACCTGTACAACCATTCTATTGTTCACGTTCAGGACAGCATTCCATAAATTACATGGGATATTAATACTTTGTTATAAAACAGGCTTTGTGTCAGATGATTTTGCCCAACTGTAAACTAAAGTAAGTGTTTGGAGTGCATTTAAGGTAGACTAGGCTAAATTATGATATTTGGTAGGTTAGGTGTATAAAATGCATTTTGACTTACGGCGTTTTCAACTTACTATGCTTTCATTGGAACATAATCCCATTGTAAGTCAAGGAAGATATGCATTAAGTTATTTCAGAGTGTTGACAGTAAGCAACTTTATGTTATTTATTTAGAATACAAAAGCATAGCATTATTCTATATTGTGATGCACTCAAGTAATATAAGGAGAAAACCCATACAGGAAGGAGTTGTCTATGAAATGTCAGAATAATGGTTATTTCTGAGAATCAACTTCAACTTGTCTATACCTAAGAGTACCAGTATTTAAAATACATATTAAAAATAATGTGACAAATCAATATAAGATATTCAAAATTATAATAATTGTCTAAATTAATCTAGGAAAAATAGATCCTTTCCATGGCAAGTTTATGTTTAATATTAGTAACAAATGTGAAGTAAATTATAAAGATAAAATAAGATAAATAAAATATAATTTCCATGTGTAGACTCTGTGTATAAAGTGATAAGGTAAACAGACATGATCCTTGTCATCTCAGATTTTATCATCTCATTTAGGGAGAGAGTCATCTAACAGATAACACAATCACAATTATTAATGTTGATTGTAAACTGGAAAAAGTACAGTAGAGTGTATGAGAGGGAAACTCATAAACCTAATTTAGATTAGAGAATATTCAAATCAGATGTCTTCGATAAAAGTCATTTATTGAGAGTTGGAGAATGAGTCAGGGAATATGAAGAATTTCTTAGGGACTAGCTGCATTCCACCAAAATGGAGGTGAACACAAGTTCTAAAAATAAGGCAAGAATGTAGGGACATTTCATAATCATGGAGCAAATGATGTAGAATAGGCCTATAATGGAAGTGTTTAGTTGAGCAGGAGTATCAGGATGTTGGGTGATGCACAAGGGCATAGTATTTTGGAACAGATGGACAAACAGAAGAATTTAAAATATGATAGAATGGGCCATAATCATCATGGAAATGAAGCAGAATAGATTAAATACCTTTGAATTAGGAAGGGGATGGCCAATTGTACCTCCTGCTTTGGTCCTAAGGCTTAAAATGGAGATGAGCAGAATATAAGGCAGTTTCCTCTGATAGAGCACCATTCTTGGAGTGTAGCTACCTGCTTCCTCTGTGGTTGAGTCTACAGATTTCATAGAAGTATTTGTGTGAAGGTGAGCAGGGGCATTTCATTATTTGCAGAAGTTCAGATTTTCTAACCAGAGGATCTAAGGCAATCAACTGGAAAGCGATTAGTTATAACATGAGAGTTCCACAAGGGAACCAGGTACTATGTCAACAAATGAAAATCAATACATATTTTTTGCTGCACACCAGCAATAAGCTTTCCAAAAATAATGAAAAAGTTTCCATTCACAATAACAAAAAATATCTTGAAAATACTTCTAATAAACTTTAAAACAAAAAGGTAACTTAATTAAAAGAAAATATAATACATTATTGAAGAAAAAAGATATATATATATATATGAAATACATATATGTATACAGTGTTGTTATATGGGGAGTGTTAATCTATTTTTTGTAATATAGCTTAATTTATAAATTTAATGCAATTTCAGTTACCATCCCAACAGTATTTTTTATGTAATTTGACAGGTTCCAAAGTTTATTTGAAAGAGAAAATACATCCAAAAAGTTAGTTAAGGTTTTTTGAAAGGAAGAATAATGAAAAGGGAATTCCCTTGATTGTATAAAATGCACTACATAGTTACAGTTAATAAAACAGTTTTGTATTGCTACTGGAAGAGAAACTTAGAGGAAAAAAAGAAGAGATAATTCAAAGAGAGACAGATGATTTTTTAAATTACTTTTTTTTTTTTTTAAGTAGGCTCCACACCCAGTGACCCTGAGATCAAGAGATGCATGCTCTACCAACTAAGCCAGCCAGGCGCCCCAAAGAGACAGATGTTTATATGGTTGTATCAGTTAGGAATGGTCTTTGTCTGCAACAGAAGACCAGGGATAGGCCTTACCTTCAGGAGACAGGCCTGGTAGGAACAAAAATGACAAACTGTGAGAGGCTCAGTGGGGACTAGCATAAGAGATAAAAACACTAGGAGTCTAATACTGGGGATGGGGGTTCCCACACTTCCATATATTTTACCACTGGGAGTCCCAACAAATTCTCAGGGTCCTTGGGTACTTCCAATAAGGGGAGAAGCAAAGTAATAGTTTTGAACTATGTCCAAAGCATTATGCTCCCCTTAAATAAGGACTGCTTTTGAAAGAAACTCTTATTTTAGCCTAACAAACTAGGGATTTTCCAAAAAACTAACTGATCTAGGGGAAGGGAAAAACCCAATTCCAATACCTCTAGCCTTCTTGTCTACCCTAAGGTGGAAGAAAGCTGAAAAGCACTCATGAAGGTCATAGCTCAGAGACAGGCTCACTAAAAAACTATGACATAACCATACAATTTTAGAACATTTGCCCTCCCTCCACCCCTCACCAGGTCATCAAGCAGCCTCCCATAAACTCACTACAGCTAAAAGAATAGTAAGACTCAAATTCTATTTAAGAAAGAGTCTCTAGAAAACCCCAAAACAATGGTAGAGACTAAAAGAAATTTCAGCCATTCACACATAAGGCTATAGCCCATTGGAAACACAGCCTAACTCACAGCCAGATAAACATAAAACCTCATATAAAAGGCTTATGTACCTCAGTTCATTTGACTTGTTATATCAAAACTGGTTTCAAAGAAAAAATTAAAAAGCATATTAAAAAGTATCTTAGCATATGATTCCAGGTGAAAAAGTAGGGGACAGAAATCAGATAATAGCAGTTTTTCTATTCTCATTTGCATGTGAATTTTTAATATAAATGTGAGGATGTAAAATTTTAATGCAAGTCAAAATGCTTCAGTGAACAAGTTTTATCAGTTAAAATATATAACAATTATAAATAAACCCATTAATTTTTCTGGACAATGCCAGAATTAGACACTGCCAGGATTTTTTTTTAACAAGTACATTTTCTTATTTATTTATTTATTTATTTTTGAGAGAGAGAGAGAGAGAGAACAAGTGCACGTGAGCAGGGGAAAGGGGCAGAGGGAGCGGGAGAGAGAGAATCTAAAGCAGGCTCCAAGCTCAGCACAGAGCCAGATGCAGGGCTCAATCTCATGACCCTGAGATCATGACCTGACCCAAAATCAAGAGTCAGATGCTTAAAAAAAAAAAAAAAAAAAAAGAGTCAGATGCTTAACTGACTGAGCCATCCACCTGCCCTTAACAAGTACTTTTCTTATTGATGGCAACTAAATAGTACTTGTAGCATTTTTATCATACAGTAAATTCCATCTAAGGAAAACTATTTCTCTACTTGTAATACTTCTGACACCAAATGTGTGGGTTTTCAAAAACAAGTAATTTTCCATTTCTCTGCAGATATCAACTGGGGTCCAACAATTGAATTCAATACTGGCACTATCCACCTGGAGTTAGCATCAGACCCCACAGGTTAAGGACTCAGTCCCACAAGATGACCCCTAACTTCAGACACCAATTGCAAGTCTAGGCCTCCCATACTTCTTACCAGGCAGCTATAAACCCCACAGCCCCCTCCTCGGTTTCCATATTTTTTTTACAATGGGTCACAGAACTCAGGAAAGCATTTTACTTACATTTACTGGATAAAGGATGCAACTTAGGAATGGCCAAATGGAAAAGATCCGTAGGGCAAGATACAGGGCTGGTTACACAGCTTCCATGCTTTCTCTGGGCATGGCATCTTCCAGCACCTTGATGTGTTCACCAACCTGGAAGCTCTCTAAACCCCTATGTTTAGGGATTTTTATGGAGACTTCCTCACACAGACATGATCAAATATTAATTTAATCTCCAGCTTTCTCCTGCCCCTGAAGGATGAAGGTGGGCTGAAAGAAAGTTCTAAGCTTCTAATCATAGCTTGGTCATTCTGGTGATTGGTCCCCATTCTGAAGCTATTCAGGAAACAACCAAGAATCTTTTCATTATAATAAAAAACACTCCTACACCCAGGAAACCCCAAGGGATTTAAGGGCTCTGTTTAAGATGCTCTGACTACTCTTATCACTCACAAAATTAGAAGGATTTTAGGAGCTCTGTGAGAAACCAGAGTCAAAAAACAAATATTAGAATAAAAGAAATTCTTAATACCCTGTCACTCAGGAAATTACAAGATCTCCTAAAGGAGGTTTCTATCAGAAACCAGAGACAGAGACCAAATATATATTTCTTTTTATGTCATACTACCCATCACTATACTTTTCAAAGTTAATTGTCCTACATGTAAATAAGTATCTTTTTTATTTTTTATTATGTTAGTCACCATAGAGTACATCATTAGTTTTTGATGTAGTGTTCCATGATTCATTGTTTGTGTATAAGACCCAGTGCTCCATGCAATACATGCCCTCCTTAATACCCATCACCGGGCTAACCACTCCCCCACCCCCTCCCCTCTAAAACCCTCAGTTTGTTTCTCGGAGTCCATAGTCTCTCATGGTTCATCTCCCCCTCTGATTTCCCCCCCTTCCTTCTCCTAATGTCTTTAATGCTGTCTGTCATTTGTGTTGCTCCTCTAAGTTGGCTATGAAAACTAGAAAAAGTAGATCAAACTACACCCAAAGCTATTGAAAGGAAGAAAAAAAGTCCGTGAAATAAAAGTTGGTTCTTTGAAAAGACCGACAAAATTGGTAAATACTTAGCTAGCTTAACTATGAAAAAAAAAGTATTTGAATTAGTAGAATCAGAAATCAAAGTGGGGACAATACCTATTAATTCACAGAAATAAAAAAATATTATAATAGAGAACTATGAACAATGGTATGCCAACAAATTGTATAATATAGATGAAATGGACAAATTCCTAGAAACACACAATACAGAATCATAAGCAGAAAATTTGAACAGATTTATCATTAGTAAGGACAATGAATCAAAAATCCAAACAACCTTCTAACCAAGAATCAGGTGGATCAGATGGCTTCACTCCTGAGTTCTACTAAACATTTAACTAAAACCAATTCTTAGATCACTTTTACAAAAATAGAAAAGCCCATCCTACAATTTATATGGAATTTCAGAGGATCCCAAATAGCAAAAACAATTGTGAAGGATGATCAAGTAGAAGATCTCACACTTTCTGATTTTCAAGTTATTACAAAACTATAGTAATCAAAATAGTGTGGTACTGGCATAAAAACAAACATATAGCAATAAAATAGAATAGACACCCCAGATGTAAACCCTAAAATACATAACCAAGTGATTTTCAACAAGAGTGCTAAGACCATTTAATGGGGAAAAGACATTCCTTTCAACAACTGATGCTGGCAAACCTGGATGTGCACATGCCAAAAAATGAAGTTGGAACCTCACTTTCACCACATACAAAAATTAACTAAAAATGTATCATAAACCTAAAAACTTAAGAGCTAAAACTTTAAAAGTCTTAAATGAAAATAGAGGAAAAATGTCTCAGGACATTTTATTTGGCAATGATTTCTTAGATATGACATAAAAAAACAGAAAAGAAAAGAAAATATAGCTAAATTATATATTTTTTTAAATTAGAAACTTCTATGCATCAAATAACACTATCAAGAAAATGAAATGCAACAACAGAAGAGGAGAAAGTAAATGAAAATCACATATCTGATAAGGTATTAATTGCACATTTATTATATATTACAGAATTCCTATACTCAAAAACTACTAAAAATCAAACAATCCAATTAAAAAATGGGAAAAGAATTTGAACAGACACTTATTTAAAAAGATATACAAATAGAAAGAACATGAAAAGATGCTCAACATCACGTGTCATTTGGAAAACACAAATCAAAACCACAGTAAATATGAAGTCAAACCTATCAAAATGATTACTTTAAAAATAATAATAGAAGGAATAAATAAAACAGTGAAAATAGAAATTGTAAAGTATTTAAAATACTATTTAAAAATAAATAATAATTATAAAAATAATAAGAGAAAAGATATATACTTTTTAAAAGTGTTGGTGAAGATGTGGGGAAATAGCAACCCTCATGCCCTGCTGGTGGGAATGTAAAATGGTTCAGCCTCTGTGGAAAACTGTATGGTGGTTACTCAAAAAAACCATTAACCAGAATTACCACATGATCTAGAATTCCACTTATGAGCATATACCCAAGAGAAATTAGAGCAGGAATTGAATGCATATTTGTTTATCAATGTTTGTAGGAGCATTATTCACAATATCCAAAAGGTGGAACAACGTAAATGTCCATCAATAAATGAATGAGTAAACAAATTGTACTCTATACACACAGAATACCTTAAAAGGGAATAAAATTCAGACACATCCTATAGCATGAATAAACCTTGAGAATATGCTAAGTGAAATAATGCAGACATAAAAGAACAAAGATTGTATGATTCCACCGATATGATTACTTAGAATAGTCAAATTCATAAAAACAGGAAGTAGAAAGGTAATTATCACTGTATTAGAAGTGGGGGAAAGAAGTAATGGGGATTTATTTTTTAATCGGTACAAAGTTTCAGTTTGAAATGATGAAAAAGTTATAAAGATGGATAGTGTTGATGGTTGCAAACCAATATGAATATACTTAATGTATTGATTTTTACACACTTAAAAATGGTTAAAATGGTAACTTTCATTATGCATATCTTTCCACTATGTTTGAAAAAGTAAAGAAAAAGATTTTCTCAAACAAAAACTGAATTTATCGCCAATGGATCTGCTTTCCAAGAAATGTTAAAAGAAGTTCTTCAGAGAAAAGGAATATTACATAAGTCAGAAATGTGGTCTACATAAAGAAAGGAAAAGCATTAGAAAATAAATAAAGGTGAAATAAAACCTTTTAATTCTCTTATTCTTAATTTCTCTAACAGATATTTGTTCAAAATACTAACAACGTGTTTGTTGATGGTAGCTTATAGGTAAGTAAAATGAATGACAGCAATGTGTAAGGAATAAAAGGAGGAAAAGGAAATGCTCTGTTATGAGATATTTACATCACCAGTTAAGTGGCAGTATTATATGAAAATAGATTTAGATTTCATGTAAAAGTATATTGTAAACTCTAACAACACAATTTTTAAGAAGAAATTTAATTACAATTGACATACTAAGAGAAAAATTAATCATATAAAATGCTCAATTAAAACTAGAAAAGGCAGGGGTGCCTGGGTGGCTCAGTCGTTAAGCGTCTGCCTTTGGCTCAGGCCATGATCCCAAGGTCCTGGGATCGAGCCCTGCATTGGGCTCCCTGCTCAGCGGGAAGCCTGCTTCTCTCTCTCCCACTCCCCCTGCTTGTGTTCCCTCTCTCACTGTGTCTCTCTCTGTCAAATAAATAAAATCTTTAAAAAAAACTAGAAAAGGCAGGGATGCCTGAGTGGCCCAGTCAGTTAAGTGTCAGAATCTTGATCTCAGCTCAGGTCTTGCTCTCGCATCATGACTTTGAGCCCCACGTTGGGTTCTGTGCTGGGTGTGGAGCCTACTTAAAAAGAAAAAGAAAGAAAACAAAAATAAAGCCAGAAAAGACAGAAAAAACTATTAAAGAAAAAAAGAGCAAACAAACACAAACAAACACACACAAAACACAGGACAAGGGCTATAAATAGAAAACAATTACAAATACGGTATATTTTAAACAAATGATACCAATAATCATTTTCAATGTGGTCTAAATGAACCAATTAAAAGACAGGGACTATAAGAGGGACAGAAAAAAAAAGGTTCTACAATTATGTTGTTACAAGAAACCCACTTTATATATAAAGACATAGATTATTAGTAAAGAAATGGAGAAAAATATACTATGCAACCACAAATGAAATGAAAGTTGGAATACTCATAATAATTCCAGACAAATAGATTTCAGAACAAGGACATTCTAAGGGATAAAGGGAGTATTACATGATGATAAAGGAGTAAATTGTCAAAAAAAAAAAGACATAACAATCCTTAATATATATATGCCTAATAACAGATCATCAAAATATTTGAGGCAAAAACTGAAAGAAATTCAATGAGGAATTGACCAATACTCTTTTAAAACTGGATATTTCAATACCCTTCTATCTGAAACTGACAGATCTAGCAGGCAAGAAATCAGTAAGGGTATTGTTGAACTAAGAGAACCAGTTCTCTTTTCTATGTTCTAATTGACATTTACAGAATACTTCTTACAACAGTAGCAGAATGGGTATCTTTTCAAGTTAACATGAAACATTTATTAAAGTAGAGCACATTATGGATCATAAAACATACCTTAAAAATTTAAAAGAATAGAAATAATACAAAGCATATTCTTAGACCAAAATGGAATTAAGCTAGGAATCAATAAACAAAAAGCTTTAAAATACCCAAACACTTGGAGATTAAACCACATACTCCTACATAACACATGGGTCAAAGAAGTCTCAAGAGAAATTAAAAAAAATATTTTGAACTAAATAAAAATGAAAATACAACATCAAATTTTGTGACTCGAGCAAAAGCAGTGTTTGGTGGAAAATTTATAGCATTGAATACACATATAGAAAAGAAGAAAGATCTAAAATCAATGACCTACGCTTCTACCTTTGGAAACCAGAAAAAGAAGAATAGTTTAAATCTAAAGTAACAGAATAAAATATATAATAAAAATGGAGCAGAAGTAAATGAAATTGGAAATAAGAAATCAGTAGGAAAAATCAAATCAAAAGTTGGTTCCTTGAAAACAATAATCATATTCATCTAAACCTCTAACCAGACTAAGAAAAAAAAAGAGAAGATATGTTACTAATATCAGAAAAGAAAGAGGGGCCATTACTAAAGACCTTGTGGACATAAATAAAAATAATGGAAGGTTACGAACCACTGTATACCTAGTTCTGATAATTTAGATGAAATATATTAGTTCTTTGAAAGATACAACCTACCAAAATGCATGCAAGAAGAAATAAGTACCTTGAATTGACCTATATATATATTTAAAAATTAAGTAAATAAATTAAGAAACTTCTAAAACAGAAACCACCAGGCATAGGTGGTTTCATCGGTGAATTCTACCAAACATTTACAGAAGAAATTATATTGATTTTCTATAATCTCTTCCAAAAATAGAGGAAGGGGACATAATTCTGAACTCATTCTATGAGCATCAAGTATCACTTAAAACTAGATGCAGATATTATAAGAAAGGAAAACCACAGACATATTCGTTTGAACACAGATGCAAAAATTCTCAACAAAATATTAGCAAATTGAATCCAACCGTGCATAGAAAGAATTATATAGCAAGATCAATTGGGATTTATCCCAGCTATGAAAGGCTGGTTTAACATTTCAAGATTAAATTTTACTAATCACATAAATAAGCTAAAGAAGAACAATCATATGGTCATATCATTTCACATAATAAAATCATTTAGCAAAGTCTCATTTCCATTCATGACAAAAGCTTCAGAAAGATAGGGAATTTCTCAACTTGATAACATCTACAAAAACTTTCAGCTAACATCATGCTCAGTGGTGACATACTAGAAGACTTACCCTAAGATCAGGAACAAGAGAAAAATGTCATTTTACACCACAAGCCATAATTAATTCAATAAGACAAGAAAACAAAAGATACGATTGGCAACCTGGAAATAAAACTGTCTTTGTTCATAGATAACATGATAATTTATGTTATGTAATTTTTTATTACAAAATAAAAAAACAATAACAGACTATCTGGAACTAATAACCTAAGATTGCAGGGTGAAAAGTTAATATAGAAAAGGTGATTGCTTTTCTATATATTATCACTGAACAATTGGAATTTGAATTAAAAACAAAATACCATTGATACTTATAACCCCCAAAATCATACTTAGGTTTAAATCTAACAAAATCTGTACAAAATCTCTGTAAGAAAAACTACAAAACTGTGATGAAAGAAATCAAAGAATATACAAATAAATGGAGAGATATTCTATGTCCACAAGTAGAAAATCTCAATATTGTTAAGATGTCAGAGTTTACCAACTTGATATATACTCCCAATGCAATCCCAATCAAATTGCCAGCAAGGTGTGAGTATCAACAAATTCTCAAGTTCACTGGAAAGGCAAAAACCCTAGAAGAGCCAAGACAATTTTGAAGAACAAAGTTAGAGAACTGAAACCTATCAACTTAAAGACTTAATATAAAACTACAGTAATCAAGACATTGTCTATTGGCTAAAGAACAGGTGAGTAGAACAATGGAACAGAAGAGAGTACAGAAATAGTCCCATAAAAATAGAACTAACTGGGGGCACCTGGGTGGCTCAGATGGTTAGGTGTCTGCCTTCGGCTCAGGTCATGATCCCGGGGTCATGGGATCGAGCCCCACATTGGGCTCCCGGCTCAGCGAGGAGCCTGCTTCTCCCTCTGCCTCTCTCCCTGCTCATGCTTTCTCTCTCTGTATCTCTGTGTCTCAAACGAATAAATAAAATCTAAAAAAAAAAAAAAAAAATAGAGCTAACTGGTCTTTGACAAAGGAACAACGAAAACAAAATGAGGAAATATTTCCCTCTTCAATAAATGGTGCTGGAACAATTGGAAATCCATATGTAAATATATGGATAGATCTTTACCTTACAAAAATTATAATGAAACTTGGGGATTTATATTTTAAACATTGACTGAGAACATCAGGATGAATGGCATTGTTGTCTGGTTCTTATAGCTTCTTTTAAAACAGTGAAAATTGGCCCCAAGGAGAAATCAACTTCTTCTAAAGTTTAAATATGCCCTGATGCTCTACTGAACTGTGGATGTAGGCAGCCGAGATTGGCAAAACTGAAGAGAAAGCAAAAGTAAACTGTCCAAAGGCACATATAAAATCTTCACTTCATTTTTGTCAGTCTTTTGTCCTTTGTCCAGGCAGTATGTGTGAGCATGCCAGGTTCACTGATTTAATTTTTCTAGTTGGTTCTTACCAAACAATAATTATTTCACAAATTTAGAAACCATATTGCATTATGGTGTTTTCTCTTCTCTAGCCAAATTATTCAGACTTTTCTCTTCCTATAACGATAAACTCATACCCTAGAAAATATGACCTTTGGAAGGATTTTTAGAACATCAAGAAAATGAACTGAAAATATTTTAGAGGTCCAATCTCTAATAATTTTTGGTGTAATTGGCTTTTGTTTAGATTTCTTAACTTAAAAATTCCCCCAACCTTATATTTTCCAAGAGAAAATAACTGGAATTTGCCATCTTCACTATATACTTAGATGATTCCCCAATCTTAGATTTCCCAAGAGAAAATAACTGGAATTTGCCATCTTCAGTATATACTTAGATGATGTTCTTTCCTTTTCCCACTCTGGTACAAATATTATGGTTAATTTGGTTAGATATTTTAAATTTTATAGTTAGGTCTCAACATATATGAACCGGGGATGCCTGGGTGGCTTAGCTGGTTAAGCGTCTGCCTTCTGTTCATGTCATGATCCCACGGTCCTGGGATGGAGTCCCGCATCGGGCTCCTTGGGCAAGGAGCCTTCTCTCTCTGCCTGCATTTCCCCCAGCTTGTGCATGTGCTCTCTCTCTATCTCTCTGACAAATAAAATCTTTAAAAAAATAGAAATAAAATATCTGAACCGTATTCCCATAGCTCTTTGTGGAATTAATGTTACTAAATTGTTCTTTTTATTGGTGTTTGGATTTTCATATGAAAGTTGTGGATTCATTCATACAGCTAATAAACTTTTGGAACATTTACTAAGTCAGAAATATTGGAAGGCTCTGACTACTTAAACAATAACAACAACAATAACAAAAACCAAATTTTTTACAACGTGTTTAACTTTATTACAGAGATCATTTTATCAGGGATATATGCTTTACAAAATATTTCAATTATGTTCTCTCTATCCAAATATTGAAAACAAAACTGAACAATTGCTTCTTTTTATCTTATTTATAATTTGAAGTTTTCTTCTTTTATTTGGCACCTAGAAAGCTCTGTGCCAAGAATAAAGCTCAACTCTTTTAACCATAATCACATGCCATATATAACTGCATATTTTTACTTGTCCTGGAGCTTTTTTTTTCTGCACAGAAATTTTTCCCTTTTGAAATTTTTTCCCTGGGAAATTATAACATTAAATTTGTTTTGTACTTTTTTCACAATATAGATATTACTTTGATATTTATCTTAAATCCTTTCTTGAATGAGACAGGATATAATTAATTTAGAAAAAATAAAATAAGGCAGTTAAAGGAAATCAGATATGTCTAGGAGTTTTGTAGATGTGTGTCAAATTATGCTTATTTTAAAATTTTTCTATTCTTTGTTTTGCTTGTGAATGGGATTACCAAAATTGTTTTCTAAGCCACATGGTTCTATTTCAGCCTTAACACGAATGACGACTTCTGGTGAAACTAAATATTAAATATTGTGTGGACTTTTCTAATGGTCATAGTAAGGAATAAATAAACTTCAAAAATTATATATGCAAATCTTTTAAAATGAGCTATTAGTATTGCTACTTTGAAAAATAATAAGTGGCATTAAAATTAAGCTAACATATTCTTATATAACTACATTTTAAAGAACTACTTGGAAAAATAGCCAGTTCAAGTGGTTTAAAGAAACACATGTAATTTATAACTGCTAAGAATAAATAAAAAAGAAATTACAAATAAAAATAAACACACATATGCAACACATTCAATGTGATTTTCTTTGTTATTCTTTGAAATGTGTAACAAAGAAGATTATTTAAATGATTCACATTGAAAGTAGACACATTATTAGTCATACTATTTTGAGTTTGGAGATTCAAAAATATTGGTATATATGATGCTATAATTTCTGCTGTCTCTTCCACCTGAAATACTGTTTTCAGATCTTCATGTTTTCAGTGTAAAGTCAAATGAAACAGACTAAAATGGACAAATACTGCTTCTTACAGTGATTTTCAGTCAGTGAATTCTGTATTAGGCAGAAACTAGGTAGACAGATAATTAACAAATCAACAAAAAACGTGGTGAGTTTAAGCATTTCAGTTACATAACAACTAAACCCTACAGAACTTGATTTGATCAATGCATAATCATTTCCATTCAGATGAGTCTGCCCAAACAACTAGAAGGTTCATTTGTGGTCCAGTAATTTTGGTTGACTTAATGACATAAGTAGAACAACTATGAGCAACTATGCAACATCCAATTAATTTCTTGGTGATAGATTTTCGAAGAGTCAATCTAGTCAACTACATAGCGCTAGATACTTTCAAATTTTCTCACATAATATAGAGCAGTTTATTTCAAGGAATATTTACAGCAGATATTTTGTCTTGTTTGCAGACATATTTATATGTGAGTTCCTTGAAATCACCTTTATATAAACTAATTTCAGTTATGTATGACAAATTAATTATGCTTTCTTAGATATACTGACCCATATTCACATTAGCTGATGAAAATAGCAGTGGTATGAAAACTATTTATATTGGTTGATGCAGAGGAAAGCATGGATTGTAGAGACTTCAAACTCTATGGAACAAATTTGTATAAGCTGATATTCTTATTGTATTGATAGGCAAACAGCAAAGTTTTAGCCAAACCTTTCAAAATTTAAGTAAAATATTTAGGAAGATATCAAATATTGCTTTAATAACATTACATATTTAGAGGGAGATGCCTATGAAGAACTCACTACACTAGGCACTAGTGACACAAAGATATATTAAGTTACCCCTCTTAAATGGCTTATAATCTAGTGGACTGTAGCACTGACCTGCATTAACATGTGAGAATGGGTAATGAGGTTAGCAATTTTTCACCAAAAGAATGTAAGTCCTTAACAAAATGGGACGTGAAAGAGAAAATATTTTTAATTTAAGGAAGAGAAGTTAAAGACTGATAAAGCTTTAAGTCCAAATCATAAAGGCAGATTGGGTAGAACAGCACACTAGGTAGGCAACCAGGATACAACAGGGTAACACAGGAAATAGGTCTTTTTTTTTTTAAGATTTTTTATTTATTTGAGAGAGAGAGAATGAGAGATAGAGAGCACGAGAGGGAAGAGGGTCAGAGGGAGAAGCAGATTCCCTGCTGAGCAGGGAGCCAGATGCAGGACTCTATCCAGGGACGCCAGGATCATGACCTGAGTCGAAGGCAGTCGCTTAACCAACTGAGCCAACCAGGCGCCCCAGGAAATAGGTCTTGATGGAGAAAATGAATGAAAACTTGGATGAAGGAGTCAATTGCTGATTCAGTGGTCGGTTATAATAGAGAAAGAAGTACCAAAATGATTTAAGGAGACAATGGACAATAATAACAACACGTTTCTAGCTAAGATAAATCCTGTCCCTATGAAACTATAATCATAGTTATTAAATTATTATTGGGATGCAATATTTTATAACTTTCTTTAAATTTACATACTACATTATTAAGAGATACTGAAAAATTCACAGAATTTATGTTTTTGCTGTTCCCAGTCATTTTAAGAGTAATCTTATATATAATGATACATTTATTTACATATTGATTGATCAGTATAATACTGCTTTACAGGATTTTTGAAGATGTAGCAATATTAATATTATTTTCTCTGTTAAAGAACAGGTAGAAAATATGTAAAAAATCTACTTTTCCTTAAAAACAAAGGGGAAAAATGTGAAATGTTAGATTGGCTTAAAATTAGAGTAGAGGTCCTATGATGATGTAAAATAATTACACTATTGAAATTATGCTATATTTAAATTCCTTGCATTGAAAATAACAAAATTCTTTTATGCAATTTTCAATTTCAATCCTTATTTCTTCTAAATATAATCATTTTAAATGTAAAATGACTAAGTAAGTTTTATTGGAATGCACACTTTAAAGCAATTAATTACAGTTGATGAAATATGACATTGAAAAGTCATTCTGTTGATATTTTATCAAAAATCAAGACAGTCCACAATTCATAATTCACTATTTTTACTTTGATCTGCTTAAGAAAGAAAGCAAAAGAAAATAGCTTCGACTATGTTGTACAGCTTAGAAATCAATATTAATAAATCAATGTCAATAATATTATATGGCTAACTCTATCATATTACTCAGAAATGTGACCTAAACATGTGGTGTGTATTTCATTCTTTGTGGTAGGAAATGTAAGTGAGATTTCTGAAACATCTCTCATTACAGGCCACTGTTTCCAGTCAATCACAACTTTTTTTTTTTTTTTTAAATATCATTTAGGATGAAATTTTTATGCTTAGACTTAGCCTGCGGTTGATTTTTGTTACAGTTAGAGAACATTTTTCCAGTTGTTCCTGAGTTATTAGAGAGTAGAAAAATAACCTTTTTCATTTATAAAGTTTCCAAGATGACAACTCCCATATCCATCTCTCAATCAAAAGGGAAATACGCATCTGCACAATGCATGGACTAGAGCACCTTAGAGATATGAGGTCTGTCTTCTAGAATTTTAGAGTATAAAATTGATATTAACAGGAACAAATATACCAAGTTGCAATATATAAAGATAGTGGCATTATCATTATTTACTTCATCAAAGGCAGTTTTGTGGAAAATCTTTTTGTGGGTCTGAAATGATGATTACCCGAACAGCATACTTTTCCTGCTTCTAATCTTCCCCCATTAAGTAAAGGGCAACTTAGAAAAGTGAAAAATATGGCAGATTTTGATTAGATTACCACAGAGCAGATAAATATTAGAAATAAGGGATGATTCTGGATTGTACATTGTGTGAAAATGATACATTTTAAAACTGGAGAAATAAAACAGAAGCAAAAATATGAGATAAAAATTCCCAGTCCTATGATTTTATCTTTCTATATCTAGTATGCCAACTTTATAATGTTAATTTTTCTTGCTCTCCCTCTCTCTTTTGTTCTCCAGAGCCTACAACATAACCTCAGTAAATAGCTGCTTCGTGAATGAATGAAAAGGAAAATGTTATAGGAGACATTTCATATCAGGAAAAGGCACAATTGAGGGGGACAGAAGTTTAGACAAGTTATATGTTTTATTACTTTATAAGCATCTATATCCAAAAAGCAGTAGGTAAAATCAATTTTTAAGATTCCATCCCAAATATTTATTTTTCCCTAAAGCTTCTTAACTCCTCCACATATCCGCCCCAATGAGTTAGTTGTTTATATTCAAATTCACACTATAGCATTTGACGGCTTGTCTGTGTGATACACTAGACTATGTTTGAAGATTCTGGTCATGTTCATATATGTATATCACTATATAAACATCCAGAACTACAATAATAATCACTGATTTGATTTAACTGAATTAAAGCCTGGGGGCTCTGCATTGGTATTAGGATCCAGAGAGGTCCTGAAGTGTTAGAAGGAAAATCAGAAATGTAGATCTAATACAAAAAGGAAAATATAAATAGTTATTACTATGAATATATAACAGATACATATGTATTGTCCCAGTTTGAGCTGCTATAACAAAATATCATAGACTGGGTGGCTTATAAACACAGAAATACATTTCTCACGGTTTTTGAGGCTGAAAGTTTGAGTTTAGTGTGCCATAATGTTAGGGTGAGGGCCCTCTTCCAGGCCACAGACTTCTCAGTGTATCCTCACATGGTGGAGAGATAGCTAGCTCTCTGACCTCTTTTACTAAGAGCACTAATCCTATTCACCAGGGCTCCACCCTTATGACCTAATCACCTCCCAAAGGCACCACCTCCAAATAGCATCATATTAAGGTTTCAACATATGAATTTTAAAAGGGTACATTTAGCCCATTATAGGTATTATATTTTTTATTTGTTTATTCAACTAATTTGACTAAGCAATAATATTTAGCATATCTTCCGCTTTGTACTATCTATAGAGGAATAAACAAAAACAGTCATGATGCTTATAGTCTAGAAGATACAGATATAATTTATTTTTATTCACTAAAAATATGAGACAATTTTTTACAAGATTTATGAAAGATCATAATAGTGTACTAATAGAAAACAACAGGAGTTGACTTACTCTGGTTATAGCTGTCAAGAAATGACTTTCTAAGGTGGTTACCTGAAGAAGTCAGATACATGTGGAATAAAAGAAAAAAATTTTCAGCAAGAGATAACAAGATAATTAATTCTCTCAAGGTCAAAATCTAGTTATATTCTAGGCAGTAACAGACTACAGTGATTGTAGCATAGTGAGTGAGAGAAAATGGCATAAGGTTCTGGAGAAATGCAGGAGCTAGATGATGTGAAAACCTGGCAAGGATTTGAATTTAAATTTTAAAGAAATATAAAGTCTTTGAAGGGGCTCAAGCAGGGTACTACTATTTAATTTGTATTTTTAAGGAATTATTTTTGGTCTTTCAATAATATACACCATCAAGAGAATGAAAAGCACCTGAAGATACAAAAGAACTACACACATATGTTCTTATAATAATTGGGATGAGAATGTTAATGGTAGCATGATGTGTAATAACCCAAACTAAAAACTACCCAAATGTACCTAACAAGTACAGTAAAAAATTTTGTTCTATGTGCATAATGGAATAACATACAACGAGAAAGAAAAAACTGAAACTTCATGTAGTAATACGAGTGAAAGAAGCCAGATGCAAATGAGTGCATACTGATGATTCAATTTACATCAAGTTCAAAAAGAAGGCAAAAATAACCTACAGTGTCAGAAGTAATGATACCTCTCACAGCACTGTGATACCGACTAGGTTATCCTTGGTGGGTGGTGTTTGGAAAGGAATACAAAGGGTGGTGATGTCTGCTCCTAAGTATTGACTAATTTATTTTTTTATCTGTGTAAATAATTTAGAAATTATTATCTCTAAATAATATATAGAAAACTTACACCTGTCAGAATGGCTAAAATTAACAGCTCAGGAAACAATAGATGTTAGAGAGGATGTGGAGAAAAAGGAACCCTCTTGCACTCTTGGTGGGAATGTAAGCTGGTGCAGCTACTCTGGAAAACAGTATGGAGGTTCCTCAAAAAGTTAAAAATAGAACTACCTTCCAACCCAGCAATTGCACTACTAAATATTTAACCAAAGTATACAAAAATGCTGATTTGAAGGGGCATGTGCACCCCAAAGTTTACAGCAGCACTATCAACAATAGCCAAATTATGGAAAGAGCCCAAATGTCCATCGACTGATGAATGGATAAAGAAGATGTGGTATAGGGCACCTGGGTGGCTCAGATGGTTAAGATGTGGTATATATGTATGTATATATACAATGGAAAATTACTCAGCATTCAAAAAGAATGAAATCTTACCATTTGCAACAACATGGATGGAACTAGAGTGTATTATGCAAGTGAGTCGGAGAAAGACAAATGCCATATGATTTCACCCATATGTGGAATTTAAGAAACAAAAACAGCTGAACATAGGGGAAGGGAAGGAAAAATAAAATAAAATAAAAACAAAAAGGAAGGCAAACCATAAGAGACTCAAATATAGAGAAAAGCTGAGGGTTGTTGGAGGGGACGTGGGTAGGGGAATGGGCTAAATGGCTGATGAGCGTTAAGGAGGGGACATGTTGCGACACTGGGATTCTATGTGGGTGATGAATCACTGGCTTTTTCTCCTGAAACCAGTGCTGTACTGTATGTTAACTAATTTGAATTTAAATAAAAAATGAATAAAATTTGAAAAATTTCAAATACATTTCTTTAGTTTTAGATGAGTCATGTGATATGAGACACTTTACAATTAATAATTGGTTGGGGTTTTCTTGTATCAAAGGGCCTCCAAATTTATGACGAAACTTGTTTTTGTAGGCTAAAAAATCAAACTAATCACATAATTTTGTTTTCTTATTGTTTCTAATCTTGTACATTTGTCAAAAAAAGAACTTCAGGCTGATATATTAAAAATTTGGTGGGATGCCTTGGTGGCTCAATCAGTTAAGCATCTACCTTCAGCTCAGGTCATAATCTCAGGGTCCTGGGATGGAGCCCTGCATCAGGCTCCTTGCACAGCAGGGAGTCTGCTTCTCTCTCTGCCTGCCACCCCCCCTGCTTGTGCTCTCTCTTGCATTCTCTCTGACAAATAAATAAAATAAAATAAAAATTGCTTTCTATTCTGATGGGGTTATGGTGAGTCAAAGCATCCATATTTATTAGGATTTTAATCTCAATAATCTAGTCTTTGCTGCTAGCCAAAAACTGCTTAATCTCTAACATCTGGTTTTCCACATTCTGCTGTGAGAATATGCTCCCAATTCCAGTCTTTCACATCATATACTTTGTGCATCATTGCTACACAACACTTGAAAATACTGTAATGGTTTGCTCTTAAAACTGTTGCATTCACAGTACGGGTCTTTATGCTTCTTATCCAGAATGGTTTCATTTAACATTTCACTCTCAAGTGTCCAAAACTCATGTATCTCCCTCCCTTCCCTTCTCTAAACCCCATCTGTCCCTCTCCTCTCTTCTCTCCTTTCCTCTCAGCTTCCCACCCCACCCCACCACCACTCCCATGCTTTCCAAACGTATTCAACGCCAGTTGAGCCTATCTGCACACACCTGCCTCACCTGTTGTTAAACAGAAAGCATAAACTACTAACAACCCCACTGTTACAACAGGTGTTAGCTATGTTAACACAACATAGCTAGGGATTTCCTAGATAGCTCAATAGCTTTTTTTTCTGAAATGACAACTTCATACCATGACTTTTTTTTTCACATGCATTTAAAAAAAATCATAACTTGCACATGATCTATCTATATATTCACACTCACCCAAAAGGATTTTACCAGATTGAGACCCATCCTTCTTCTTATAACCAAGAATACAATTACAACAATGTTTCCATTTCAAAGTGCATGCTTCATTTTTGCCTTAGACCCCATTTTCTCTCTTCTCTTTGAGGATGCCACTCCCTTGGTTATCTCCTCAGTTTCACATACCACAAAGTTCCTTTTCCCTCCTACTGAAAAGACAAACTGCCTCTGTTTTCACAACTCTTACCCCTCCACACACTATAAATTTACTTAATTTTCTAACATGCTCCTGATCCTGCACTTTCCTAGGCCACCAGTGCCCCTCCTATAATAAATTCATGACAGAATCTTTTGTTATCTTAATTAGCTCTCTTCTCTTGGTTCTTTAATATCATACTCTACTGTTTCTCTTTTATCTCTTATGACAATTTAAATTCTCTCTGTCTCTTCTGCGCAACTCTAAACCTCAGACCTCTTCATGGGTTAGATCTCAGACTTCTTTTTGTTTTAACCACTCTCCCTAAGAGGCGTTATTATTTTTACTGCTTTTTATATCATCTCCTCCTTGAAAACTCTGATTTTTTTCCCTGCAGTTCAAATACTTGATTTGAGTTCAGAATCATATTTTCAACTACATTACTGGCATATCCTCTTGGATATCTCATAGATATATTCAAATAAAAACTTCCATTAAGGTACCATGAATTTTCCACCCTTCATGTGTACCCATGCAAACACACACGGACACAGACACACACACACACGCACATTTCCAGGTATTGCAGTTCAATGAGTAATGCCAATTTACACAAGTTACTAAGTCCAGAAACTAAACACAAAATATAGCTCAAGTCTGTCCATTTACCTGAAAATTAACATCTCTACCTTAATGCAAGCCACCATCTTTCCTTGATTAGATTATTGTTTCATTTCCCTAATTAGAGTATCTGATTCCTTATTTGTCCCTAGTCTAGTCTTTTCTCAAACTAGCAGCCAGACTGAACTTAAGCAAACAAAAAGAAAAAAAATACATTTTTAGAAAATTCCTTTTATACTTTGGTTGGAAAAAAAAAGCATGCCCAAAAGGCCCAGTATAAACAGAGTGTTGTATACCAAACACCCTCATCTCAGCACACTCCACTTTCATGACTTGTCCAATATATTAAAAAAATAATTTTACATATTTTTTCTTCAATTTCTTGACACAGCTACTTAAAAATGTGTTGAATCAATTCCCTGCCTCTTACTAAGGTAGTGTCTATTAAAGAACAAGAAAAAAACTTACTTTGATATTTTAAAGATGTTTCTAATGACAATGCTTGCCAAAAAATGATACAATGAATCATGATGATATGTGGAACTTCATCACTGAAGCAGCAAAACCAAGTATATTTTCAAAGATGCCTGGCACTTTATCGGCAATAGAGCTGCTCAAATGTTATTCTAATCAAATTATTGGTTGACAAATATCTTCCCCAAGTTTAAATGTCAAAATTTTTAGGGTTTCCAGAAGAGGTTAAAAACATATGAATTGAGTTTTAAGTCAGAAACTGAATGTGGAAAGACACATTGGCAGTTTTTTATGCTGTGTCATATAGATGTAAATCACTACCAATATAGCTTCCAATATTACTTGTAAATACAGTATTAATTAATATTAGTAATTTTATGCTGGATGTCATTTAACAGAGAATCTACTTCAACTTTTGTCTTCTCCCATAAATCATAAATAAGCTCAGATAGTTTTAGCACAGATGGTTTCTCTAATATTCCTCTAATATGATTCAGACACATCAGTAATTCATACTTTATATTCAAATACAATTTATAAAGTGCAGAATATAATGGGTGCTCAATAAATATTTCCTGAAATAATGGATGGATCCTCTATGATGTCTTCAGGTTACTATCAATAATAGACTGTTGAATCACAGACCTATACCTCTGAAACAAATAATACATTATATGTTTAAAAAAAAAAAGATAGCAGGAAGGGATAAATGAAGGGGGTGGAAATCAGAGGGGGAGACGAACCATGAGAGACTATGGACTCTGAGAAACAAACTGAGGGTTCTAGGGGGGGGTGGGGGGATGGGTTAGCCTGGTGATGGGTATTAAAGAGGGCAAGTACTGAATGGTGGATCCTATATTATAGCAGATAACTAATATTAAAGAAACTAAAATAATAGCATTTATTGTGAAGTATGAAGTATTATGAAGATTATTTTAAAGTAAAAGTGGGGAGATCTACTGAAGAAGCAATCCTCATGAAAGAACAAAGTAAGTCAATAACATCAACCTAAAATAGTTATCTTTTTAAATTTTAAATTTAAACATCACCAGTCACCAGCCATATGAGAAAAACTGAAAGCATGAAGAATAAAAATCAAGATGAAATAACAACTTATTAGAAGACAATTAAGTAGAAGAGAAAGAGGATTAAAATATCTTATGCAGAGAGATTTTGGAAGTAATTCTATAGAAACAAACAGGAAATAGGAAGAGGGAATAGGAGAAGTAGGTGAGAAGAAACATTTATTAGAAATAAAAACTGTGATTTCTACAGTGATAAATAAGGGCTAGAGAAGGGGCAAAATATAAACCTAAATTAATTTTCCAGAAGATGAAGCAAGTATATGGAAGAATACACAATATAGATAGAATAAATGGAGGAGGCCGAATATTCAAATAGAGGTCCTGGAAAGAAGCTCTAACAAAAAGAAAAAAAAAAGTGAAGGTATGGGTATGAGCAAAATGTCACAGAAGTAATAAAGCTGAAGAAAATAAGGTGTTTGAATGAAAGGGAGTATATACTGTGCTGATTAGGGTAAAGGCAGATATTAACCTAGACACCTCAGAACCTCAGATGAATTATAAGTTTGGAGAAAAAAAAGGAAAAAACCCATACTACTAGGGAATCCATAAGGGGAGCGGAATCCATTTGTTACCAGCCTATTGATGGAAATCCTTGTGTGATATAGAGAACAAGTGAAAAATCTTCATAGTACATAGGTAAAATTATTTTGAACTTAGGCATCATTATTCTGACAAAATCTGAGGGTAAACTAAAGACAATTTCAGGAATGCAAGGACTAGAAAAGGTTAAACCAAGCTTTTCTGAGTAAACTTGGGTGTGTACTTCAGAAAAAAAAATAGTTGCAGAAAATCAAGAGGTAGAATTGAAAAGCCACTATGAGTAGACTTCAGACAGTAGTGTTATAAATTGCATAATAAAGTTAGCAAGCAAGCATTCTCTTTTGGAAAAAGGTATCTGGGATAAATAGAGTAAAACAACATACAGAATCCATGAGAAGGTATAATTATGTAGGCAAATCATTATCCAATAGAAAAGGCTGGCAATTAATACACCACAAAAATTATAAGTTGTTTTATAATCTATGTGATTAAAATATGAAATCGACTCAAATATCACATGGATTTTCATTATTAACAGAGAACAGAACAAAGTTCATTAGACTTTGACACTGGCTATCTATATTCTCACAAATGGCACAGGAAATATATTTACACTGCCTTGACAAATTTTACATAATCAGTACACTGTAGACTTTTTGTTAAAGATTTTATTTATTTGAGAGAGAGAGAGAGGTAAAGAGAGAGAGAGCACCAGTTGGGGGAAGGGGCAGAGGGAGAGGAAGAAGCAGACTTCCCCGTTGAGCAGGGACCATCCCAGGACCCTGAGATCATGACCTGAGCCAAAGGCAGACACTTAACCGACTGAGCCATTCCTGCTCCCCCACTGTAAAGACTTTTATTTTGATTTCAACATATAAGATCCACCAGTAGATAGTATTAAATAAATGTCTGAATAAGATGGTAGTGCAAAATGTAAAATTCAATTAATAGACGACAAGTTTGGGATGTGGGACTGGGGACAGCCACGTGAGTAGAAAGGTAGGGGCATTAATATTCTCCTTTCACAATTAATTAATACTGTCACAATTGTCTCCATTCACAATTAATAGATACTGTCAAATGTTGATAGAACTCCAAGCAGGGGCTAATAATGACATTGTAAGACTGAAATATAACCAATAGGAAAAAAGTACTATTTGCTTTAAAATACTGAAATGGGTGGAGAAGAAATAAAATTGAGAATAGCATAAGAACACTGAGTACTCATTTTTCTTACTGGGGAAAAAGAGACATGATACAAACTTGATAGATGATACACTGAAGTATAAACATGCAACTTAAAGTTGTATCAAGGATTAGCTTCTCAAAATGACAACTTGGTAAAAAAATATATATACCTTACTTTATTCTCCTGGGGTATATTTTATGTTACAGAATCATCCTTGCTACAGAATTATATAGTAAGGGGCTGAAAACAAAATAGATCAACATTTTATGAACATAACTTTAAACTCTACATGTTTCTCCTTTTTTAAAATCCTTCATATTTTTGTGTTTATTGTTTTGCTTTATTGAAATGAGCTGTGAATCATCTTTCCTTTTGGGCACTAAAAGCACACCTTTATTTCTGACTAACTTCGCTAACAATGGTAACTTCAGTTGAGCTCGGTACTTTCCATACTTCTGCAATCAAGAGCTTGGTCCATATTTACCATGTGCATCACTTGGGAGTTGACCTACCACACTTATTGCTCACCATGCAATGTTAATGCTCAATTCAGGCTTATTTTATGAGGAGGGGACAATACCATGTCCTTTTTTTCAGAGTCACCATCTGTTTCTCCTCTCTCCTGAATGCCACTCGCTCTTCTGCCAGGAAGGGACACTTCCACCCCCCCTCTGAGGCATCTTCTCAGCAAGCAAAGCTGATACTCTCTTTTCTATGACTTTTCCTCCCACAACACTGGCACACAAGTGCTTGCAATGTGGAGTCCGAAATAGAAGCCATCAATTAGGAAAAAAAGCACCACTCCCCACTGGACTAAAGAATGAGAAAGAAAAAAAAATGTATAAGAGAGAAATTTTGAAGCTAAGATGACATGATTATCCTGCAGGGTGATAACTTTCTCCTTAAATTAAATGGAAGGAAGAGAAGAGGCATTAGGAGTACAGGATTTAATGACTATACTTCAGATTACCCTAAGGATTCAGAGTGAAAATTGTTAAGCAAAGCCACCTGGGTTTAACCATAAGAAACTAAAAATAAAGAGTGTCTACTGTGAAGGGATTAAGTAAAACAATGGTGGGTGACTGAAATAAAATAGGGTGCAGATTAGTAATGAAATGTTTGAATAATCATGTTGCTGCCTTTGAGTTGATCTGTAAGATCATATTTAAAACCTCTGAAGATTTAAGGGTAAAGACATACGAGATACCAAAGAGAATATAAATAACAAAACATGAAAATTGAATCTAAATACATTTTGGTCACTAATTTTACTAGAGCCATGTGAATACACACACACACCTTTCAGATTATTTTTAAAGATTCTTTTATTGATGTATAACTGACATACATTATATTAGTTTTCAGGTATATGATGTGGTTGGACATTTGTACATATTGTGAAATGACCACGGTAATAAGTCTAGTTAACATCCGTTACCACACATGTAGTTACAGAATTTCTTTTTCTTGTGATGAAACTATTTAAGATTTAATCTCTTATCCACTTTCAAATATGCAATACAGTGTTACTAACTATGGTTGCCAGGCTGTATATTAGATCCCTGGGACTTTGTTTAACAGCAGGTCCTGACATTTTTAGTTTTGAAGAATCAAAATGCACCATGATACGGTTTTGACAGAACAAGCCTACTACAGGATGATTATAATTTCAAATAAAGAAATATGAAACTTAGAGCAATGAAAGCATATCCTATAAATGTATGTAACTCCCATTTTACACTCAGCTCAAAAAGGATGGCTTGTCTACTGTTTTAAAATCTTCTGAAAGTACGACTGTCAAATCTGAGGGGAAGCTATGTCATAACTTAGCCACACAGACCCTAAATGTATAGCTATAAAAGTGACTTTAGAGTGTGTTATTCTCCCATGTGATTATATATTCCCTGTATTCCCCTAACAGGCGAGAGCTGAAACACCTTCATTACAAAATGACACCATATTTGAAATACATATCTGGTGACACAGTTTTTAGGAAAACTCTTTATCATTGCTTTTCACCAACAGCCACAAAATTACTTTCCTTTTTAATCCACCAGCTTATACAAACATTGAAAGAAAACCTTCACTGTGTGTCACCTTAACGCATTTTTGACAAAGGAAGCTTTAGGGGCAGCCTGTTTCTGCTTTTACATTATAAAGGTGGCATCACTAAGTATCTGAAAAGATCAACGGAAATGTCTGGAATATACAGTTTGGCAGATATGCTTCTTGTGCTGAATAATTCTGTTGTTTAAAAAACCAGGATGAATGGATACTATTTATCTGAACGTCAAAGGGCATGGTACAATGGGAATGTACACATGAAAAAATAATCAAAAGCTAATACACAAACATGAATGCACTCATCAAATTAAACTAACATGTTCCAAGAAGGAAATTTCTTCATATCAGAACTTTCTTTTTAATTTGTGAGAATCATAATAAAACCAATTTGAATGCCCCAGAATCAGCATGCTAGAGAAATTTTAAAAACCAGCTCTTCAAAAAGTTATGATATATATATATGATTATTATATATTTTCTTATATAAACAATGGGCAGCCCACACTTTCCATCTGATAATAAAATGCAGTAGTTTATATTATAAATTCCATTTTGTTAATTGTCTCTTATAGAAGGCTTCGATTAATTTTTGCCAAATGCTTGCATCCTTAAACAAAGTACGGTTGTGATTTATGAATGAGTAGAGTCACAACATGAACGTTGGTTGGTATTTTCTTTAACAGTAGAAAGAAAGACAAAAGTTTCATAGAATGCCATTATAGAATATTTCCACCCTCCAGAAACATGGATGCAAATAACTTCAAGAGCATAGAAAATGGTCAAATTAGTTAAATAGTAATTGATATATTTATTATTTGTTATCTTTGTTTTTGTAACATTCATTTAATTTTAAGTCCTATATAATATACTTCATAATAATGGCTATGTTTAATAACTGACTCATGATTCCTGAAAATTTAATGGTCGACCCTTCTGGGGTCAGAGTCAGTGCCAGCACAGCACAGGTCTGAGTAAATTTGATTTTTTGTTTTGTTTTGTTTTGTTTTTGTGGAGAAGTCAGGGCTTTCTACTACTGGGTATCTGGAAAAGAGGCAAATGATGACTGAAATCTGATCTTTTTCAAATGTCAATATGTTACATTATTGGCAAAGAGGAATTGGGAGTTGCAGCTGGAATCAATGTTACTTATCACTTCCTTACAACAGGGAGATTATTTTAGATTATCTGAATGGATCCCATATAATCACACGAAATCTTAAGAAAAGGAATAGAAAGTCAGAGGGGGATAGACAATGGAACAGGTCAGAGTGATGTAATGTGGAAAGAACAAGCTACTGTTGGCTTTCAGGATGCAGGAAAGAGAGTACAAGCAAAAAAATTTCATGGCCTCACTGTTAGAAATGGCCCTCAGATGACAGCCAGTAAAAAAATGAAGACCTTGGTCCTACAACCTCAGGGAATTGAATCCTGACAATATCCCAAGTGATTGGGGCGCCTGGGTGGCTCAGTTGGTTAAGCGACTGCCTTCGGCTCAGGTCATGATCCTGGAGTCCCAGGATCGAGTCCCGCATCAGGCTCCCTGCTCGGCAGGGAGTCTGCTTCTCCCTCTGACCCTATCCCCTCTGATGTGCGCTCTCTCTCTCTCATTCTCTCTCTCTCAAACAAATAAATAAAATCTTTAAAAAAAAATATCCCAAGTGATCAGGAAACACATTTTCTCCTAAAACCTCTAGAGAGGATCACAGATCCACCTGCAGTTTGATTTTACTACAGGGTAAAACTTACTGAATGTCTGACCCACAGAGCCATAAAATAATGAATTTAGTGGCTTAAATTTGTATAATTTGTTAAGGCAACAATAGAAAACTAGTTCAGTTACGGAGAATTTTAGCCTCAATGCTATTTAATTAGCAATAATCGTGCCTCGGATAAACCTCATTGGCTACGATACTGCCACTGCGCAAAGCTAGCCTCAATGCTATTTAAATGTTTTGAAGTAATACATGTAATTTTTATAACCAGTGTTGAGATATTTTACAATGTATTTAGTTATCATTTGTTCTTTCATCTCACGCTCTACCTCTGTTTACACTTTCTTATTGCTGAAGTAAAGCTTTCAATATTTCTTTCATGAAGTCTGTGGGTTGTAAGCTATCACATAAAATGTCATACACTCTCACTTGTGCCACAAATTTTGATTTTCCTTCAGCAAGTTGATCTAGTATTTTGTTGTCTGTATGTACTACATATGATTACTGATCTATTATCAATATAAGAGTTTTTCTCTTTTAGATAAACTCTTTTCTCTCTAGAGGCTTTTTTCTTTTGTTTTCAATTCTTGATGTCTTGCAATTTCGTAGATATGTCTAAATGTGGACTTAATTTTATGTTATTTGCTTTTTACTTAGTGTGCACTTCAGGTTAAGAACTCATGATCATAACACAGCTAAAAGCTCAGCTACTCTCTATTTAAATGTAAGGTGCTTATCATTCCCTGTATTCTTCTCTTCTTTTAAAACATGTATTGGATGTTGAGGTTATACTGAAGTCCCTCAAAGGTATCATGAATGCTTCTTTCATATTTTTAATCTGCTTACTGCTTACTGTGCACAACCATTTAGTCTTTTTCTGAAGGTTTAATATAATTTTAAATGTTCACGCATGGCATTCCTAGTCATTATTTCTTTATATATACTGATTTGTCAGGGCACCTGGGTAGCTCAGTCAGTTAAGCATCTGCTTCTGGCTCAGGTTGTGATCCCAGGGTCCTGGGATGGAGCCTCACGTCAGGCTCCCAGCTCAGTGGGGAGCCTGCTTCTCCCTCTCCTCCCAGCTTGTGCCCTCTCTCCCTATCTCATTCTCTCTCAAATAAATAAATAAAATCTTAAGATAAAATAAATAAACTGTTTTGTCTTTATTTTCCTAATTGTACTTTATCACGATTTTGTTCTTTCAAAGATACAAAGAACTGCTATTGTCTGAGATACCTAAATATATTTTAAAGTTGTTCTTTTTTTTTAATTTTTATTTTGAATAAATATGTACCTGGACACATGGCTGCACAGAATAATGACTATATGTTCTGGCTTCACTTATAAAGAGGTATGGTTAGGTGAATATATTAATCAGGGTTCTCCACAGAAATGGGACAGATAGATCTATATAAATACATATTATATATAGATTATATATTTTATAGAGATCATATAGAGATTATATGTATTATATTATATGTGCATGTATAAAGGAGAAAGAGATTTATTATGAGATTATCCCAGATGATTATGGAGGCTGAGAAATCCAATGATTGGCTGTCCACAAGTTGGAGATGTGGTGAGTTAGTGATGTAATTTATTCCAAGTCTGAAGTCCTGAGAACCGGGGGAGTCGATGGTGTAGATCCAGTCCAACGACAGCAGAGATGAGATGAGGTGGCTCAGTTCAAGCAGTAAGGCTGGGGGGTGGGGCGAGAAAGGCATGAATTCCTCATTTCTCTACATTTGTTCTATTCAGGGCTCAAGCTTGAATGATGCACATGCACAGTGGGGAGGACAATCTACTTTACTGAGTCCGCTGCTTCGAATGGTTGATTTCATCCAGAAACATCTTCACAGACACACCCAGAATTTAGTCTGAGCATCTCATGTCTAGTTAACATAAACTTTACCATCACAGGGATTAAGTGATTCATTGTTTCCGTCTTCATGATTCTGTTTTCTGTTCTTTAGACCAAGGACTTCATGGAGTAGAACTATTTCACTAACTCTGGACAGCAAAAATATTTTGGGTGAAAAAGAAATATCAGACTTGATCCACTATTACTCCATATTTCCCTAACTTGTATTTAAATGATACATATGTCTACATTCATATTTATGAACAATTATATCTACATTTTATTTCTCTTGATTATCAATTTGCAGTAATTACTTGATGAGTTACATTAGGAATGTTTATATAATAAGAGCCGGGACAATATAAGAGCTGAGACAATAAAAGGTTTGGAATACCATGTTTAAATTTAGGATTAGAAATGGATTTGAGTGTTTCAGAGAGACACCAGGAAGTCTGAGAGAAGTGAAATGAACATATAAATGTCATTGTGCCAAAGGGCCAAAAGGAATGATGTGTTATATTTACCTTCATTGGAGACACCATGAATGATGGCAGACTTAACAACCAAAGGATAAAAGAAAAGAAAAAGTACAAGAAAGAGTGGGGAAAACAAGAAAAGGAAAGAAAGAATAAGATCAATCATCAATTAACAAGCAAGGAATTATGATAGGAATTTTCTTAGAAGGTAATGTGTGATAGGAATTTTGTTAGAGGTCAAATGATGGAATCACTAAATGGAATACATTTCAAATAAGGGGATTATTTCCATCTGTTTTAAGGAAAATTACTGGATGCAGCAGAGAAGAAATACAAGACAATCTTTCAAATATTGGCCTTAATATATTTATATTTACTTTGCAGAAAAATCATTAGTCCCAAGACTTCTGAGGTTGAGGAGATTGCAGTATATTCAGGAAAAAGAATTAGTATTTATAAAGGAAAAAAAAGTAAAAGAAATACTCTGGGAAATTTGAAATAATGACTGAAAAGCAACTCGGGAGTTTTAAGTTCAGATATCTTCATTGAAAACATTATGTATTATCACATTTTATATCTAAGGCAATATCCTTAAATACGGATTCATGGTTGCAAGAAACCAGATTTCATTAAGTTTTAACTTTTCCTTGTGTTTTTTCTTTTCTATTATTTCATTTATTTGTTCTCATCCTTACCCTCCTCTCCTCCATTTCTTCCTTCTCTCCTCCTTCTCCTCAGAATATTGCTGTTACTCTTTTTATTTGAAATCACAACTCATTTGTTCCTCCTTATTAATTATTATTGCTTTCGGTTTTGTTTTTAGCTTAGTTTAGTTTTCCATATGAACGCCCTTTATTGTTTGCACAAGGGGGTGAAACAGGAGGAGACGAGACAGCTTCGGCTCCCGGGGGACTCCAAAGACCTATTCTGTCGCTGTCCCCAAAAGACTTAATTATTTTAAATTATGTTTACATCCTTAACTTTCTGCTGGTAAAATCACACAAAATCCTTCTTACTGAAACAGATACCTTTATAAAGAAATACTGAAAATATTTGGAAGCGACATGTCTTAGTGGAACAAAACACGAGCTTTGGAGTCATCTATTGCATCTATTGCATAGACTTACTTTTACTAGTCAGTGTAATTGGTCTTTTTACCTAATCTTGCAAACCTCATGAATAAAGTTTGTAAATAGAAGATGTTTTGCATGCTAGTTGGAGGACTGATAAGAATACATATAAATCATATATAACATTACGCCTATGCTTAATAAATAGCTTTTATGATATAATTAATCTTACCTATGATATCACATATCAAAATAAGGTCAGTATAGAGTACCAATTCCAAAAGTATTACTAAACAACAAAGGCAGAAAGTCATCTTAAAATACAATTAAGCAGGGAGCTACTGAAGGAAACATGTGTTTTTAAAGATCTGAGAACTTCCTTAAAAAAATCAAGTTTTCAGGAAATAAATGATTTCTGACTTTTAGTATGTTCATTATACACTCAATTACATAGTCTCAACAAGGCAGAAATTTGTGGTTGTCTGTAGCTTGATTCTAAACTACTTAACAGCTTCTAATCTAATTCAGCCAATTATGCTGACCATGTACTGTAAAACAATGCCAAGGGCTTTTCAATTATATATTGTATTACTTTGGGGACATAGATATATTACTTAGCAGAGATGAATATCATCTTTTGATGCATTTAATAAAATTATTTTACTCAAATAAAAACAAAATAAACTGGGCGCCTGGGTTGCTCAGTTGGTTAAGCAACTGCCTTCGGCTCAGGTCATGGTCCTGGAGTCCCGGGATCGAGTCCCGCATCGGGCTCCCTGCTCAGCACGGAGTCTGCTTCTCCCTCTGACCCTCTCCCCTCTCATGCTCTCTCTCTATCTCATTCTCTCTCTCAAAAAAAAAAAAAAAATCTTTATAAAAAATCAAAATAAACTAATTGCAAGGAAGAATATGTTATGTCAGTAACTTTTAAAATTAATTTACTCTTAAAAAACAGGAAATAGATTTCCTACATGGGAAAAGCTATTTTACAATTATGCAACTTCTCCAAGTATTAAAAATTGACAGGGGTAGATAAACATCTGGCAAAATGCCCAATGCTTCACACATTTCTACTTATGCTGCACATCAGGTGGATTCATAAGATGTGAGTAAAATGTTTATGCTGGGATTCCAAACCACCGTGGCACTTAATAATTAATTGGTGTTGACGAAATGGGTGTCAGAAAAAACAAAAAACAGAACAAATATCTTTTGTTTGAATCCCAGTCCCATTAAATCTTTCAGACAGAACTTCCTTTGTGGAAAATTTATAAATCCCATGCTCCCCTTTAAAACAATAGGTGTCCCTTATATGAGCTATAAGTCTTGCATAATTGGGTGTTCTAGGATTCTTTCCAAATTTTCTACAACAGGCATAATTTTTCAAGAACACATCTGCCATAAGTAAAAAAAAAAAAAATCCTGGAACAATTATCCATGAAAACTAAATCATGTGATTTATGCAAGTGAAAATAATTTGACTACAGAACCCTTGCTTCATGGTATGTGTGTGTGTGTGGGTGTAGAGAGGGTGCCACTTTGCATTTTCATCCATTTTTTAAAAATAATGGGCATAAGGTAATTTCTATGAATCTTTTACTCATTTATTTATATTAATTTATCAATGATGGTATAAGGAGTTCTGAGTGTAAACTCTGAACAACATAAAGTCCCTATTCTTGATATAGTTTAAAATAACCACTCTTTAAACCATAATTATACATAAAGCTGTAATGTAAGCCATACAATTTCTATGACAAGTAGCACATATTTCATGATTACTGCATCATTCACTGCTTACTATTATCCTTCCATCATTATTATGTTGTTATAGTCATTTTTCTGTGGGTTTGTATTTTCCCATAAATGTGTGGTTCCGAGAGAGAGAGGGGGAAAAAAAACCCTTATTCTCAGCTTCTTTTACTATATGTTTGCCTGACTTGATTTTTTTCTGCTTCTTATCTGGTAACTTAGCAACCAAGGCCATTTAATCCACAATCATATACGTTTACGTATATATGTGTGTACACACAAACACACAACCCCCCCCCCACACACACATATTTTAGAGCTTCAACAATGGTTTGAAGATTTTTCTTAAAAAGTGTCAGCATTTTTCAAAGCAAGGAGTTAATCTTTTTTTGTCTCTGGAAATGCTATAACTGCATATAATAATTTCATATATTCTATATATTAATGTATGTATATATGCTTTATTTGCCATTCAGAATAGTAATTATTTTAGAGTTAAGATGCCTGACTGTCTGGACATGGAGAAATATAAACCTATTATTTTGTTTGTTTGGAAGATATTTTATGTTCACAAAGCAGAGGAAATGTATAAAACTCTCACACAAGTTAATACCTATGTGTGATTTTATAGCTTTTACACTGTATGCTTTTTTTATAATACTCATATAATCTCATTGTGGTTCCAGTCAATGGCTGAAGTTTAAGGTTTGCTAATCCTATGTTGCTGTCAAACAAAACTTTCCTTCTCTTATTAACTAGGCCAATTTGAATATATTTCTGTAAGACTTTCCTTTTTGTTTTTTTCTTTTCCTAAAAGAAGGAAGAAAAAAAACAAGACCTGTACTTGGATCTCTTCTGGTTTTCTGAGATGTCAAGAGTCTCCAGTCTACAATGAGTCTACAGAGAGATACCACTTTATACACAGCAAGATGGCTATAATCAAAAGGACAAATAATAACAAAAGTTGTCAAAGATGTAAAGAAATTGAAATTTCATATGCTGCTAATAGAAATGTAAAACAGTGCAGACACTTTAGACAACAGTCTGGTAGTTCCTCAAATGGTTAAAAAAAAGAGTTGCTGTAAGATCCAACAACTCCACTGCTAGACATATACCCAGAAGAAATGAAAATATATGTCCATGAAAAACTTGTACATTAATGTTCATAGCAGCCTTACTTAATAACCAAACATAGAAACACCTCAAATTCCCATCAACTGATGAATGCACAAATGTGTTACATTCATACCTTAAAATATTTGACAATAAAAAGGCACACTACAACATAGATGAACCTTGAAAACATTATGCTAAGTGAAAGAAGCCAATCACAAAGGTCCATATGTTTATAACTCCATTAAAGGAAATGCCCAGAATTAGCAGATCTACTGATACAGAAAGTAGATTAATGATTACCTATGACTGGAAGGATGAGGGGAACTGAAGAGTAAGAGCTAAGGGATATGGGCTTTGTTTCTTGGGAATATTAAAATGTTCTAAAATTGATTATGGTAATGGATGTGCAACTCTAAGAATATACTAGAAGACATTAACATTTATACCATAAATGAATGAATTGTATGGTATTTTCATTATTTCTCAATAAAGCTATAAAAAAAAAGAAACTTGGGTCAAGCTAAAAGCAATCTCTTCTATTCCACCTGTATTCTCATTCCAACAGATACAGAGTTTCACTTGCACATTTGTTACAGTAATAAAGTTCTTGTATTGTTTTACAAAATAATTTTAAGTTTTGGAAAATTCCATTAATTTCCCTTCAACAGAAAATCATCTGAACTTGGGGCACCTTGGGGCTCAGTCGTTAAGCGTCTGCCCTCGGCTCAGGTCATGATCCCAGGGTCCTGGGATTGAGCCCCGCATCGGGCTCCCTGCTCAGCGGTAGGCTGCTTCTCCCTCTCCCACTCCCCCTGCTTGTGTTCCCTCTCTCGCTGTGTCTCTCTCTGTCAAATAAGTAAATAAAATCTTTAAAAAAGAAGAAAATCATCTGAATTATATAACCCTTAAAGTATCTCAAAATTTTGACAATTTTTTATGATTGATTAATTTCCAGAAGCATTAAAAGAGCTGTACACAGAGATGAAAGGGCCATGATTATAAATGTGGTTTATAAATTATATTATAAATTAGAAATGCTAATTTATTTTCCTTTAGAACAACATCGATAGGCTTTTTCCCCACCCACTTATACATATATAGACAAAGAGAAAAACCAACAAAAATAAATACCAGAAGACAAATGGAGTATTGTGTCAATTGTCAAAATAATATCTCTGAAATTTATATGAACAAATTCCCAACAACATTGCTGACAATGGCTAACAGTCCAACTAAACTACCGTCTTGTGACCCAAGAGCCTGGCAATGGGTAACTGTATTCCAGGAATTCTCAAGACAAAAAGATAATCATAAGTGACAAATATATAAAGCCACATACTGAGTTGATTGGTCCTTTAAAGAAAATTTGTTTTCTGTTCTATTTTACCTGACAGAGACCAGATGGTCAGATAATCAAAACTAACTTACTATCTATGCTGCCACCAATGGGACAATAAATGTTAGATTTATAAAAAGCAGACATGACATAACCAGATTCAGAACATGAAAGCCCAAGTCCTTTATTGCCACAAACATGGACCCAGCAGCAGGGCCAAGGGAAGACATCTTATGACATTAGTGTGGAGAAAGTATACCACATCTGTAACTCCAATGGAGAGAGAGACTCATGAGAGCAGACCTCTCCAGTGAAACCCCCAGGAACAACTGACACAGACATATTACTGTAAGAAACAATACAGCTGAGATTTACTTGCCTATGAAGGAGATCTATTACATGTGGTTTGACTGTCACCTAACAGAATCAAAGGGAAGGAAAACTTTATACAAGAAAACAAAATATAGACTGTGGGTCAGTGAGTTTTTGTTTTTAACAGGCATTTCAGGTATTTATGGGTTTCTAAGAAACTTTGTGATTTGAACCTTAAGGTTACTTGCTATCTAAGAAATGGCTGCCAGTACTCTTCTATTAGCATCTTCATATTAGGTAATCCAGAACTGTACCAGTCCTCTGGTTATCATTACTTGTTTTAATTCTAATTGTAATTATTCAGCAGCTATAAATAGGAACTTCTTTATCTTCACTCCAAACCACCAACATATATATGATTCAAATTTTCTTATTCTCATAGATAGTGAAAGAAATTGCTTAAACCCATATAGATAGCAATTTCTGGAATAGGGATTAAGCTCTGGATATTTTACTTCTTAAATTATATTATTTCTATTAAACTAATGCTTATCCTGATTTCTTGATTTCTATAACCAACTGCTTTGTCTTCATTGTCAGCACCTGCTTTATTTATATAGATAAGCCATATCAATAATGGTTAAAATATACTAATTAAATATCTAACACATCTTTCAATGAAACATTAGAAACTTCATTAATCTTTCTTAGGAAAAAGTAGCATAACTAGGACTGTAACTTTCTTACACATTTAACCATAAAATAAAGGGTTTGATTTTATTTTACATTTTGGAAATAATTGTGTTGTTCCGTATTTATTCAGAGATATGAGAGCATGGTATGTATCCTTAATGAAAGTTTGAGTCTCTATTGCAGTGTCCCACTTGCAAAGACATAAGCAGCACCATATGCATGAATCCAGCATTATTCACTATGAATAATTATTGAGATTTCTGAACTAATCACTAAGGTTTTACACCTTTACACATTTAAATCTCTTTCTTGTTGAGCTGACTTTTTCTTTTAAAATATCAGTAGGGCAAGCATTTTCAAAATGTCATGCACTGAGGTTTGTATTTGATATGCAAAGTGGAGTAAGAATCACTTGATTGTTGATCATAGCCTCATGGCCAGTGTGTATTGTGTGGAAGAGAGATGAGGGAGGGGTATAGATGGTAACTAAATGAATAATTTCAATAAATAAAGGGTCATTGTAGGCATTACAAGCACACAGGCACACACAGGCACATGCACTAACACATACACACACACATATGTAACTGAAAGTGACCAAAGAAGTCTTCCTGAATTAGTATTTCAGATAGAGAGTTGGCATAACTTAAAAAAACCTCTATTCTGGTTTGTAGATTTTGTCTTCATTGATAGTGAGTTAACTATGAAAATAATGATAATGCCGTACAATATAATCCGAAACACATTTAGTTTAACAATGTTACCTGACTGAACCCTTCCTTTTTTAACTGAGATGAATTTTAACTGAGATGAATCAATAAATATCAACACATTTATATATTATTCTATATTTATTTATGGTAACAGTTTTTAAAAATTCTAAAAAGGATATTATTTATTTCTGAATTAATATTAGTAAGTAAAACATTGTTTACCCCACAGTGTAGTAGTGAAGTTGTATCGGAATTATAGGAAGTAAAGAAATCATGTTATTATATTTAGATGTAGAACCTGAAGTTGTAAAAAGTAGCCACTGATGTTGCTATTATTTCTCATTTTAAAACAAAATCAATAATTAGAAAAATATCATCTACTAAACAACTATTTTAATAAATCCAAGATATCTTGTATCTGCTAAAAAAACTGAAAATGAATGAAGCAAGAAGTCCTCTTTGCAATGAGGAGCATCAATTCTGCCAATTAAAAGGTGTCAAAGTTAATTCCTTTTACATTCTCTGACACACATTATTGTAATACAACTGGCATATATTTAAATCTGCATACTCTGGAAATAACAGAATAACAACTGAATTTTATTGTATGGAGAGATTTGAAGAATGAATTTTTTTAAATGTATCATGGAGATTGAAAATCTTCAAGTTAATGATGCCATGCACATTTTTTTAAAATGTTACCTTTTGATGTGTTACATGAGCACATTTACATACTATGATCAACCATATGCTTATCCATATATGAGCTATTATATGCATTTAGCAAATATTCCCTTATTCACCAACATATATGAAAATAACAACACAACAATAAAAATTTTTCTGAAAACAAATTTCCCTCTTCAGACTTAATATAAAGCAGAAGGTAGGATTGTTTAGTATTTCTACATTTTTATTGTGGTTTAAATTCCCAATAAAGATTTTAAAATTTTGAAAAGGTTAGGATTGAAGGATTAATATTCCTCATTAAAGAACAGAAAAACAGAGTATAGTTTACATTAAGAAAAAGTGGTGTATAAAACTCCTTCTGTAAAAAGGATTCTAAAAGGAAAACTATACATTTTTATTTTTCTAGGAGATGAGATTGCATAATGCTATTCTTCTGGTCAATTTTTACCATTCCACAATTATCTCACATATATTCCGAGTGTGGTTTGAAAGTAAAAAGCTACTTTATTGTCGCCTCTTCACTTTAAAGCTTATAATCTTTTATGAACACACACCAAACAAATCACTAAGAAAACCAATAAAACATAAAAGATTTGAATTTTTAAATAATTTTCCAAGCCAATCACTTCCTATTTTCCAAATCAGTGAATGATTCAGGATTAAAAACCGTTATTCTTTCTTGAAAAATTTAGGAGACATATACTAAAAATAAATAAATTAATTAATTAAAAAGCACAAATTCAGGAGTATAGACCTGAATGCTTATATTTTTAATTTAAAAATTTCATACCTCGTTGGGGGATGTCTGTGTGTGAGTGTGTGTGTGTGTGTGTGTGTTTCACAAGTGAAGTGAATCTTTCAGGACCAAAGATTTTCACTGAATACATAAGACTGTTTCCCATGTTATAAGTATTTTCCGAATCAACTTTTTCTAAGCCTGGAATTATACGGAAACAACCTCAAGAGTGGTTTTTCACAATCACTCAAAAAGTTAACATAGTGTAAGTGTCAAGAGCCTAGACTCTAGAGTTAGTCTATGAGGATTTTATCCCTACTGATACTTTTCAGCTATGTGAGTATCTGCAGGTTATGTTAACATTTCTGTGTCTCCTTTTTCTCATCTGCAAAATCAGGATTAAATAATAGTACCCACCTCATTGGTTTTTTATCAGAATTATATGAGTTTTCATGTAGCAAGGAGCTTGATGTTTGCTATTTGTATTTTAAAAAATACTTAATCAAGGGGCGCCTGGGGGGCTCAGTCGTTCAGCATCTGCCTTTGGCTCAGGTCATGATCCCAGGCTCCTGGGATCAAGCCCCGCATCCGGTTCCCCGCTCGGCGGGAAGCCTGCTTCTCCCTCTCCCACTCCCCCTGCTTGTGTTCCCTCTCTCACTATGTCTCTCTCTGTCAAATAAATAAATAAAATCTTTAAAAAAGATACTTAATCAATTGTAAGATTAAAAGACAAAAACAGAATTAAGTTTTAGATCCACTAAACTTTTATTAATTATATATATACATTAAACACCTGAAAATATTTCAGTTTTTCATCTTTTTCTCAGTATTCAATAATGTTAGGATGGACATTTAAAAAATTATGACTGTTGGGCGCCTGGGTGGCTCAGTTGGTTGGACGACAGCCTTCGGCTCAGGTCATGGTCCTGGAGTCCTGGGATCGAGTCCCACATCGGGCTCCCTGCTCGGCAGGGAGTCTGCTTCTCCCTCTGACCCTCTTCCCTCTCGTGCTCTCTATCTCTCATTCTCTCTCTCTCAAATAAATAAATAAAATCTTTAAAAAAAAATTATGACTGTTTTTCATAAAGCATATATTGTTTAAAAATATTATATCTTGACTTAATAACACAATGATCTTTAATACAAATGCTACTAGAAGACACTGCAAAACTATGGTCATCTTGAATTTGATGTCTTAAATATTCTTATGTTCAGGGTTCTCATATTTCTCAAGGGGACATAATTTTATTAAATTAAAGAATATTTTATAAAATGGCTTGGAAACTAATGCACTTATTTTGCCAAGCAAAAATAAAATTATATTTTTTACTCTTATAATCTCATCCAATAATTACTGAAATAAGACAATAGATCACTTTAATTCTTGAAGTTGCTATACACTAAAATTAAAAGGATGATGTGCATATTAGCATTTAAAAAGAAGGCCTGTATACGACAAAGGACATTTGAAGTACATATTAAGAGATCATAATATTATTTTCTAAATTAAGTCATATTATTTAAGGCATCTTTTTCCTGTCATATTTAAACCTTATTTTTTCCCCTAAACAAATACCAAATACTGTAGTGAGATTAGATAGAATTGCTCGGTTCTTCTATCACTGAAGCATTGTTCCAGATAAAATTTATAAATCCAAATGAATTGTTACTTATAATTATCCTTACAAATCTCTATATATTGATCTCACAATCAAGACAGACCATATTATTTCAAGTCATGTAGGAAATGATTACTAGAATAGGGTTAGTGTACTTGAATTTTGTTTATCTCATTTTCATCTTCTGAATTGTGAAGCCATTCTGATTTCAGAGAAACTTCATTGCAAAATTAGTTACTGCTAAGACAATAAGGACTTGACTACAGTAAATTTGGTGTTCAAACTAAAGATAAAATGATGGCTATTTCTTTTTCTTTTTTTAAAATATTTATTTATTTAATTTAGAGAGAGAGAAAGCACGACCAGGGGAGGAGCAGTGAAAGAAAAAGAGGGAGAGAATCTCAAGCACACTCCCACCTGAGCGTGGAGCCTAACACGGGACTTGATCCCACAACCCTGAGATCATGACCTGAGCAGAAATCAAGAGTCAGACACTTAACGACTGAGCCACCCAGGTGCCCCTAGTGATGGATTTTTCTTATTTGAAGTGAAAACAATTCACAGGTAATTGATTAGAAAAGCAAGATCAGCTACTTATGGTGTAATGACTTCATTTTATTTTACCCTTTTTCTATAGGGAGCTATGTTTATATCTGCCTATGATCCATCAATCCTTTTCCTATCTATATATCCACGCCAACATCTGTAGGAATATTAACACATACCAAAAAAAGTTTATACAATTCTGAATTAATCTTTGTAGCATCTTAAAATAATAGACATTATAATGCCCATTTCATCCATGAAGAAAGTTTGAATGTTTAATATGCCCAGATTTTATATTGTAAGGGCAGATTTATAATTCAAATTCAATTATTTAAATTTCAGAGCCCTAACTCCTTCGACTAAATCTACAGATAGGATAAAATTAAGCAATATATAGAAATTCAAAAAATAAATAAATTTCATCAGTTTTTCTCAGTTCTTTTGTGAGGTATCCAGTTCAGCCAAACTTTCCAAACACATCCAAGTATCTAATGTGAATAGTCTATAATCTAAAGAATCCAGGAGACTGTCCATGAGAGTAAGGGACGGCATGAGTACCTGCTGGGCCTGAAAAGGACAGTCAGTTCATGGCAGTGCAGGCCAAGACCATTTCTCTGCCTATAATTCTCTTCCTTCACCAAATAGTATTTATCCACCAAAATGAAATACTACAACATAAGAATTTTGTAATCTCTATTTTCTCTTCATAGTAATATACATGACCATTTACTAAAAATGAATAACCATTTTCACATTTATTCTGATACTTCATAATATCATAGCACGTAAATTTTAACCAATGATCTGAGTCATTGTTCCCAGGAAACAGATTTGCATGAAGGAGGTATATTCTTTCTAGAAATCCCTTTGCTCATGTCCATGTCTACCTTCTATCAGTTTTACCAAAAATTTTGTCAATGCATGACATGGGTCACTATTTTCTTATCATTAAATACCAGTTTTCTTGCTCTTTCTCCAAGCTTTTATAATATTTTCTTTAATGCTTTCCATCTTTGAACAATAATATCCCCTTCATCTTCAGCCCTCTGCTACTCACCCCCCATATCTACAAAGTTCATGTTTTGTTGCCACAGTATCCAATCCCTGGTAGAACTATCTATATCATTATTATGCTGCATATGGCAGATAAGAGTGCATCAATATATACCACATTTATTTAGCTTATAAGTGTGCTGGTCATCAACTGTGGCAGAACTGCATCGAATAGATTTTCATCATCTCAGCTGGGCTGATTTATATGTTAGTGAGGCCCACTACTGACTGGTTTAGGTTGGCTTTAGCTGGAAGAAATTTGGCTATTTAGTTTGTCTCCCCATGTCCTTCATCCTCCAGCAGCCTAGACCAGCCATGGTCCCTTGGTGATTTCAGATGCATAAAAATTCAAATAGAAATGCTTTCCTACATCTTTCAAGAACAAAGGAATTTATGGCTAGGCCCAATGCCACAGTGCCCGGGTACATGATAAAGGTCAGGGAGACAGGGAGGAGCAAAGAACTGGAGACAATTAAGTAATAACCCTTCCAAATGCAAATGTGGATTTGAAAAAAAATTATATATTATACTATGAGCTTTCTAATTTTTCAAAAGCTTCATGTAAATGTTTCCAGATTAACTACAAAGTCCTTCAGTCAAGTTATATACTCACACAAACCCTGGTTGAATATATTTGAAAGTTACATTCTTTTTATTATTATTTTTTAAGTTTTTATTTAAATTATAGCTAACATACAGTGTAATACTGTTTCAGGAGTAGAATTTAGTGATTCATCACTTACATAGAACAGAGTGCTCATCACAACAAGTGCCCTCTTTAATACCCATCACCCATTTAGCCCATCACTCACCCACCTCCCCTCCAGCAACCCTCGGTTTGTTCTCTATAGTTGAGAGTCTGTTTTATATTTTGCCTCTCTCTTTTTTCCCCCTATGCTCATCTGTTTTGTTTCTTAAATTCCACATATGAGTAAAATCATATGGTATTTGTCTTTCTCTGATTGACGAATTTTGCTTAGCATAATACACTCTTGCTCTAATCCATGTAGTTGCAAAGGTTACATTCATTTTATACATTGGTTCATACCTTCATATTATTGATTTTTGCTTTTCATTCAAGACCACAATTGAAATGCCTATTTATTTAAGGTATCTTTCTTCCATCTCTATAGATTTATGATATTCTCCAAAGAGAAACAACACATTTTAAGTTCCTGGCTATTTCTCTCTCTCCCTTCCTCTCTCTCTCTCTCTCACTCTCTAATGTCATTGTTGTTGCTACTGAAATCATACTCTTTCCCCCACTACATGTTCATTCTATACTTTTGTTTTAAAAGGCTTTATTTAATTTTATAAATGACTTAAATTTGAAAAGTATTATTTCTTAATATTAAGCTATCAAAGCACTGGAATGACCAATGTGGGAAGCTGTGAGTAAGCTGGGAGATGTCTGGGTAACGGATCAGGAAGAGAAGGATATCAGTCCCTATGCAGTACAAAATGAACTTGAGCTTGATTCAAGACGAAAGTCCATGATGAGAAAATCCAGGATGACAGGCTGGATCAACCCAGTGGATCATGTAAGGAAATAGAATAGATTTAATCCAAAATTTGGTATATGATGGATTAGGAATTCAGACATAGATTTCAGATGACAAGAAAAATTTTATAATAAGTAATGTTTATTAGGCATGTCTACGTTAAAAGTGTTCTTATCATAGATTATTAATTTATTTTTCATAGTATACCCATGACCTACTCTTATAATGCTGACTTCCCAAATAAGGAAACCATAGCCTAGAAAATTTAAAAGGCTTAACCAAGATCACATTGTTACGAAGAATGCATGTTTCAACATTGCTTTTTAGTTCTTTAAGAAAAATGATCTCTTTCAAAGAACAGTCCACATAACAACTACATATTCTTATGTTTGGAAGGCAGTAAGTGATAACAAGGAAACTGAGTATAACATCCAGTGGTTTCCCACAGGAAATCAGATATTAAATTATAATTGTTCTTTATCTTTCCAGCTGGTAAGGCTCGGCTTCTGACCTTCTCTATGTTAAGTTCAAACTTATGCCATCTTTTCCACCAGCAATTGCTAATCTACCCATGCAGGGAGGATACACACACACACACACACACACACACACACACACACACACACACACACATATATATGAAAACTGAGCTTCTCTAAAAATACCATAAACTTTCACAACTCTATTCCCTTTATTACTTGCCTTTCCAACTTTCTGGAATGTTCTATCAATACTTTTTTTTTCTTTTTCTTAAAAACCTCTGAATCGTTATTTAGACTCAGATCAAACAGAACGTCCTCACAAAAAAATTCCCTGATTTATCAAGGAAGAATAAAAGCTGATCATCTGTGATCCTGTAACAATCAAACCATATCTCCATATCTGTTTGCTAACTATGTTATGTAACTTGTTTGCAGCCATTCTCTCTAGCAGTTCCTTCTTTTCCTAAGCTTTGTCTCAGTGTTGCAAAGTGTAAGTTCCTTTAACTTGGGGCCATCACAGTATTTGAGTTTGTATCCCCTGGACTTATTAAAGTAGCTTATATGGTAAATATAAAACACTGAATACACACAGATAATATGAATTAATAAGGGAACCTAAGGGGTTTTCATTACTTTTTTTTTTACTCAGCAAGAGTTAACTAGCAAAAAAGGGGGGCATAGTAATAAATTAACTTTTACTTTGTACACCTTCTTATTTATCATTGTGTCAGAAACTAGTAGAATTACATCACTTATAATTACCCAGAGAGAAAAATAATCCTGCCTTATAACTGCTCTGTTGATTATAAATTCTGTATTCTAAAGAATCATTATTCACATATGGTATTTTTGGAAAATACAAAAATATGCTTAAGTATTAGTATTACCTCACATCACAGGAAAGTTTTCTACTCACTTCAATCAATAGTTTTACCAGAAGAAAGAGCAAATTCTCAACAACTCCCTTCTGTTTGGTACATCTCAATTAATTAACTTTGGAATGTGTAAAGAATAAATTTTCAAACAGTATCAATGACTTTCAAATTTTTTCTATTGAACACATAATATGCTTATTCATCTTGCACACTTAGGCCATCTCAGGCATTTGCAGAAACAGATGTTCCTGGCGGTATATCAGCATACAGACATCAATGTTATGTTTATCTCATATATGGATCCTTAGTTTCTAAGCTAGTACTTAAATCAACATCACAGAATGTTTCAGTGATTTATACAGTCCTTCATTTCAGTAAAGTAGAAAACAGTCCTCAAAAGAAGCCAGCCATGTAACAGTCCTAGAGGTGCAGAAAAACCACCAATAGATTTGCCAAAGAACCAGATGCTGTCTTTGGAAGAAAATTTCCCAGCTTGGCATCAGGAACTTACAATGTCATCCAAATGATTCCTCCACACTTTGGAAGACAATATTTTCAAACAACCTAAGCACACAAAACCCCATCTGAATAGCACTAAAGCTTAAAGCATAATTAGTCTTTGGAGACTAGATTAAGGTATACAAAACACACATTACCTTGTGTGTGTGTGTGTGTGTGTGTGTGTGTGTGTGTGTGTGTTTAGATTTGAAAAATAACAGGAGCATTTTACACGTACTTTAAATGAAATCATGGAACAGATGTGTGTTCAGAAGAACCAAGTGCATGTTAATACCAATCTTTAAAGTACATAAAATTATTTTCCAAGCCTGTTACACTTGTGCGATATAACAAAAACAGAGGGGTAGCTTTACTGGGAAATTGCTTCAGACAAGCTTATGTGTGTATGTGTGTGTGTGTGTGTGTGTATTTTCTTTTATGTTTTGTATTGTTTTTCTTCTATGATCATTATTCCAAAAACCTATTAAGTAAAACTCAGTTCACTATTTTAAAGTAAGAAAGTAGAAAATACAAAAGAAATGCAGCACATAAGAAAATATGGACCTGAACAGAAATATCAAGTGAAGTTTTTGTTTTGAATACAAAACAAGGTAGCAGTTAAATATTTAAGAATAAGTTATTTCTCCTGAACTGTGACTACTAATACCCTCAATTTCTCATCTTGTTCAGTGTTGAAACTTTTTGATCACTATTGTTCTATTGTACATAATTTGGAAAGTATCTAATTTTTAAAAGTATTTTTATTACAATATTTACTAAATTTAGACATTCTAGTAAAAATATGGATAGAAATATCTGTATTTATCTCTTTTATAAATGCATTTAAATATACTTTTTTTTTACTGTAATGAGACTCACTTGGATTTGATTATGATCTGATCAAGTGAATTGAATCAATGTTTAAGATTTGTTGAAAATTTTGGAATATACTTCCTGTATCTCCAAAAGTTGTATGTATGGTTTTTCTAATAGTAGGGAGAATAAACCCCTCCAGAACATAGTTGCCTGGCATTTTATTACTCAATTAAGGGATTAAAAATTAATTTCCTAGTATGGAAAAAATGGTTTATAGCAACTTATTTTTGAAGCAATGTAAAAAGGATCATCCAAAGTCAAACAGCATTGATTTCAGATTTTCTTAATTAAGAGGGCTTTATATACTTCCTCTATCTCTACATGGAAATTGTGGATGATTTTTATTTAAGATGCTTTTCATTAAATGGAGTCAAGTTCCTGTGGACACAGGTCACTTAGGGGAACAAAACTAACAAGTTCCCAGGATCAAGACTTTTCAACTAGTTTATCAATAGTTGGTTTCCTCAGCAGGTCATTAGGGCCTGCTACCCAGATATGAGCACATTTAGCAGTGAAATCAACAGACCTAACAGCCCCATTCAAGCATCAAATGAAGAAAGCAGCCAAGAGCTTTGCACAGACACAGATGTTAATGCTAAAAAATGTATTCCAGACCTTAGCATCTGTGTACTTTATCTGTCAAACACCTCCTTTGTATGGCTCAGCTGCTGGCTCTGTAGTGGGACATAAAGGAGAGGGGAATGTAGGAAAAAATATGAGTTGCATTAATTCTTTTCTAAAAAACATTGCCAGAGTTTAGTAATTTTATTCTCTATCTTGTTAAATAATGGGGACAGAAGTATTTCATAACTTATATTATGCATAAATTAAGGACATTTGTATTGAAAGCAAAATTCTGATTTTTACATAGACCATATAAACAAATCAGTTCAAAGGTATACTTTTCTGACATCATCAAAGTGTAATCAGATATTATTTTAATTACAACGAGCTTCTCAAGGCCAAGAAATGAGATAAAAAGACCATCACATTTAAAAACTTGAAACACGTTATTCAAAGAACAAACCAAGCATCTTTTTCTAAAATTGGTTACAATTTTGAAGTCTAAATCATTCATATTTACATCAGAAAAAAAATTTAACATAGTAACTTAAATATCATACATTTCTGACTAATATAATGGTGCCTTACTTAGTACTCAATTATTTTTTAAATCCCACTATTTCTTCTAATGTCATGTTTCTTGGATTCAGTGCTCCCAATTCATTGCCAAAGCTATCAAGCCAGCCCTCTCCAGGATACCAGTAAATAAAGTGGATAAGCAAGTCTACATTAATAATCCTTTCTCATGTTAAAAATTACATAGGAACAGCTCATTCTGAATTACTGCAATTTATAACTATAGGGGCATAAAGTGGACAACATTGCTAACAGAAACCAAAAGGAATTGATGTATTCTTTTCCCTCTCAGCAATGATCATCTGCAAAGAAGTAAACGGCCATGGGTGATGTAAAAGGTGACATTTTCAGCAATTACTAGGTATGAGTATTAACCATTAGATAATTAGTGTGCTATTCCTCTACTTCCTCACATTGTTGGTCTATGTGGTTTCCATGCATTATTGCAATAGAAAAACAAAATAAGAGAGCTTGACTAAATGTGCGAAAAAGGAGATGTAGGAGTAAAATAATTAAATTACATTCAGAATTTACTGCATGACACACAGTAACTTAAGCATGTTACATGTATTACTTACTGAATCCTTTAACTGGCCAAAGTGTGCTTTTAAGTAGCAAAACTTGTACCCAAGCTATGGTGTGTGATTCCAAATTCTATCTATGCTTGACCACAGTTTTAATCAGTTGTGGGAAGGGAGATATTTAACAAACTTCTCAAGGAGCATAGGGGAGAGCCCTGATTTCCAGAATGTCCTAATTATTGTGTACATCTCTCCACCTTGGTTGATTTTAAGCTACCAAAGAGTCACTTGTAAATATGATATTGGAAAGAGATGTATAATTGCTCTGGGGAGCCAGTGCAAGCAGGGTCCAGGATACTTCATAAAAAGCTGCTGGAGTCCATCAGGATTGAATTTCTTATTCCCTAAACTTAGTGTAAATGACTTTTTTTTAAATATTTGAAATTAACTAGCATTTAAAATGAATTTTTCATGTAAGTCTGGTGGCAACATTTAATGAAGTCTTCATAAGTTATCCTATTAATTTACTGAAACTGACACTTATCTTTGAACCTGGACTAACACTTTGACCAAAAAGTAAACTGTTCTGTCCACATTTTTCAACAATCTACTTTGGGACTTACTAAAGAATCTATACCATCCTTCTTACATGTTTGAGAGCTATTCAGTTATGGATGATAATTCAATAAATGCATATTAATGTTAAAAGTAGTTTTAAATAAAATGTTTCATAATCAGTTATTTTACCATATATATATATATATATATATATATATATATATATATATATATAAATGAGTAACTTTCTGGTCATTTTGTGATGGAAAGGTATTTTTGACAACCCGTAACTCTAAACTTACATAACTTATAGACATTTTAATAACAATATATTCCTTGATTTTTTTCCATGTGCCTGTATGTCCCCAGTCACATTCTTAAAGTCATTAGGGTTTAAGAATATATATATATGGAATCTTCCAAAAATTTCATGCATATGTCAATACATTTAATCTTTTCAAAAACAGAATATAATTGTACACTTGAAACCTGACATCATGACTTATTAATATAACTTGGGGAAACTGTCACATAAGCCTTTTGGGTCCTTTATTACATAGATGAGTTACAAATTAGCTAACAAGTTCCTCACTGATGAATTTAAGTCATTAAAATGTTAATAACATGGCAAACTGTCTAAAATCATAAAACTTCTAGGAGAAAACATGGAAAGAAACCTCAGTGACACTGACCTCGGCAATGATATTTTTTGCATACGACACCAAAACCAGAAGCAACAAAGGCAAAAATAAACAAGTGGGACTACATCAAACTAAAAAGCTTCTACATAGCAAAAGAAATAGTCAAAAAATCAAAAAAAGGCAGGCAACCTACACAATGAAAGAATATATTTGCAAACCATAGTTCTGGTAAGAGGTTAATATCCAAAATATATAAAGAACTCATACAACTCAATAATAAACAAAAAAATCTGATTAAAAAATGGTCAGAGGAACTGAATAGACATTTTTCCAGAAAAGACATGCAAATGGCCAACAAATACATGAAAAGATGTTCAACATCACTAATCACTGGGAAAATGCAAATCAAAAGCACAGTGACGTATCACTTCACACCTGTTAGAATGGCTAACCTCAAAAAGACAAGAGATAAATTTTGGCAAGAATGTGGAGAAAAGAAAACCCTTATGCACTCTTGGTGGGAACGTAAATTGATACAGCCACTATGGAAAACAGTAGGGGGTTCCTCAAAAAAATAAAAGTAGAACTACCATATGCTCCAGCAATCTCTCCCCTGAGCATATATCCAAAGCAAATGAAAACAGAATATTAGAAAGATATCTGCATGCTTATGTTTATTGCAGCATTATTCACCATAGCCAAGATACAAAAAGCAATGTAAGTGCCCACCAATGGATGAATAGATAAAAAAGGTGTGATATATTATACACACACACACACATACATACACACACTCACTTAATGGAAGATTATTTAGCCATGAGCAAGAATGATATCCTGCCATTTGCAATAACATGGACAGAACTTGAGGGCATTATGCTAAATGAAATAATTCAGAGAAAGACAGTGCATGATTTTTTTTTTCCTTTGGACATTTGTTGGTTTTGTATAAGAGGAAAAATGCGAAGACTTATGTAAAGTCAGACAGAAGAGCAATCCTATAGTGCAGATAAACCAAATACGATTTTGGTGGTCTCACAGAGCTAAAATGATAGATGATAAATAGGTAGATAGGTAGGTAAGTAGGTAGGTAGGTAGATAAACAGATTTCAAGAATGCCAAATTCCTTGGGAGAAAAAGGGTCAGAGAAAACCAACACTGCCAATTTTCCAACGATACATTTCCCAAATGCTGAGGCTGTTAGGGCAGAAGATTCAAAAATTCTACTTGGTTTTCAAATGTAGAGAAGAACACATAAAAGTTGTCACTTCAGTTATTACTCTTTTATTATTATTTTTTTTAAATTTTATTATGTTATGTTAATCACCATACATTACATCATTAGTTTTTGACGTAGTGTTCCATGATTCATTGTTTGCGTATAACACCCAGTGCTCCATTCAATACGTGCCCTCTTTAATACCCATCACCAGGCTAACACATCCCCCCACCCTCCTCCCCTCTAGAACCCTCAGTTTGTTTCTCAGAGTCCATAGTCTCTCATGGTTCATCTCACCTGCCGATTTCCCCCCCTTCATTTTTCCCTTCCTACTATCTTTTTTTTTTTAACATATAATGTATTATTTGTTTCAGAGGTACAGGTCTGTGATTCAACAGTCTTACACAATTCACAGCACTCACCATGGCACATACCCTCCCCAGTGTCCATCACCCAGCCACCCCCCAGCCACCCGATATTCAGTTATTACTCTTAAAAAGCAAAACCCTCAGAGAAGTGACAAACTGGTATCAGAACTGTCAAAACACTAATTATTTCAGACTCTGATTGGATTAAGTTGGTTATCCGCCACCCTAACTACTTAAGCAAAAACAGAATAAACTGTCAACCAAAAATTATGAAATCAAGGACCTCTAAGTTTTTTTGAGTTTTATATAATACAAAAAATTCTGTAGGAATGTGAAGAATCATGATTAAATACTTGAAAATCAAGCATTTAATTGATAAGAGGAGTTTTAAAAATATCAATATGATCAAAAAATAAAAAGAAAAGAGAAAGATAATAAATGAAAGGGTGGAGATTTTGAACAGAATAATCTGTAAAAAGAATGAAATGGATAGAAGACTAAAATACACAACAACTGAATTTGATAACCTAACTGATGGATTTAAGATCAGGTTATGCACAGAGAAAAAGAGGAATGATAAGTAGGGATAGGGTTAAATAGAAATTACTGAGACTAAAGGAAAGAAAAGAAAATTGAAAATAGAGAACAGAGTATATGGCATTTACTCAGCACAAAAGTCTAGCCTATATGTAATTTGAATCTTGAAAGGAGAAATGAGAGATGAGGCAGAAGTAATGTTTCAAAAGATAACTGTTTATAATATTCCACACAATATGCACCTTTTTTAAAAAAGGAAAAAAGCATAAAGAGAGAGAGAGGAAGGAACAGGTGCACCAATGCATACTATAGTAAAACTACTGAAAACAAAGAAAGCAAAAAACCTTAAAGCAATCAGGAAAAAAACAAAAAAGCATACATTACTTTCAAAGGAACAACAGTAAAACTTAAAACCAACATTTCAAAAGTCAAGGAAAACTAGAAGATAATAAAAGAACTACTAAAAGATGTAAAAGAAAAATTGTTGGAACAGAATTCTCTACCCAGTCACAGTGGTTATGAAAAATGAAGTTGAAATTAAAATACTTGCAAAATAAATAAAGCTTAGAGATTTATCATCTATATTAGAAAGATTGGAGAGAGCAAGAGGAAAGAACACAGACAGAAGCATAGAAAGACAAGAGGCTGGAAGAGCAATGGAAAGGCTAACTAAGACCCTATAAAGTTTTATTTTTTTTTTATGATGACATGCACCTCACCTTTATGGCACTTATTTAACTAACTGTCCATCTGGCCTGCAGAAGTATAACTTCTATTAACACAGGTGTTGTCTATGTTTTGTTTCTTTTTCTAACTTATGTAACTATTTGGCAACTCTTGTTTAAAATTTATTTTATTTTATTTTATTATGTTATGTTATAACCATACAATACATCATTATTTTTTGATGTAGTGTTTCATGACTTATTGCATATAACACCCAGTGCTCCATTCAATACATGCCCTCTTTAATAGCCATCACCAGGCTAACACATCCCCCACCCCGCAAAACCCTCAGTTTGTTTCTCAGAGTCCATAGTCTCTCATGGTTTATCTCTCCCTCTGATTTCCCCCCTTCATTTTTCCCTTCCTACTATCGTTTCTTTCTTTCTTTCTTTCTTTTTTTTTAACATATAATGTATTATTTGTTTCAGAGGTACAGGTCTGTGATTCAACAGTCTTATACGATTCATAGGGCTCACCATAGCACATACCCTCCCCAATGTTTATCACCCAGCCATCCCATCCCTCCCACCCACAACCACTCCAGCAAGCCTCAGGTTGTTGCCTGAGATTAAGAATTCCTCATATCAGTGAGATCATATGATACGTGCCTTTCTCTGATTGACTTATTTCGCTTAGCATAATACCCTCTAGTTCTACCCAAGTCATTGCAAATGGCAAGATTTTGGGTTTTTTTGATGGCTGCATAATATTCCAGTGTGTGTGTGTGTGTGTGTGTGTGTGTGTGTATCACATCTTCTTTATCCATTCATCTGTTGATGGACATCTTGGCTCTTTCCGTACATTGCTGCTATAAACATTGGGGTGCATGTAGCCCTTCAGATCTCTATATTTGTATCTTTGGGGTAAATACCCAGTAGCACAATTGCTGGGTCATAGGGTAGCTCTATTTTCAAATTTTGAGGAACCTCCATACTGTTTTCCAGAGTGGTGGCACCACCTTCCATTCCCACCAACAGTGTAGGAGGGTTCCCCTTTCTCCACATCCCCGCCAACATATGTCATTTCCTGACTTGTTAATTTTAGCCATTCTGACTGGTGTGAGGTGGTATCTCATTGAGGTTTTGATTTGGATTTCCCTGATGCCAAGCGATGTTGAGCACTTTCTCATGTGTCTGTTGGCCATTTGGATGTCTTCTTTGAAAAAATGTCTGTTCATGTCTTCTGCCCATTTCTAGATTGGATTATTTGTTATTTGGGTGTTGAGTTAGATAAGTTCTTTATACATTTTGGATATTAACCTTTATCTGATATGTCATTTGCAAATATCTTCTCCCATTCTGTTGGTTGTCTTTTGGTTTTGATGACTATTTCCTTTGCTGTGCAAAAGCTTTTTATCTTGAAGTCCCAATAGGTCATTTTTGCCCTTGCTTCCCTTTCCTTTGGCAAGTTTCTAGGAAGAAGTGCTGCGGCTGAGGTCGAAGAGGTTGCTGCCTGTGTTCTCCTTTAGGATTTTGATGGACTTCTGTCTCACACTGAGGTCTTTCAACCATTTAAGTCTATTTTTGTGTGTGGTGTAAGGAAATGGTCCAGTTTCATTCTTCTGCATGTGGCTATCCAATTTTCCCAACACCATTTGTTGAAGAGACTGTCTTTTTTCCAATAGACATTCTTTCCTGCTTTGTTGAACATTAGTTGACCATACAGTTGAGGGTCCATTTCTGGGCTCTCTATTCTGTTCCATTGATCTATGTGTCTGTTTTTGTGCCAGTACCATACTGTCTTGATGTTACAGCTTTGTAATAGAGCTTGAAGTCTGGAATTGTGATGCCACCAGCTTTGCTTTTCTTTTTCAACATTCCTCTGGCTATCCGGGGTCTTTTCTGGTTCCATACAAATTTTAGGATTATTTATTCCATTTCTTTGAAAAAAGTGGATGGTATTTTGATAGGGATTGCATTAAACGTGTAGATTGCCCTAGGTAGTATTCACATCATCACAATATTTGTTCTTCCAATCCATGAGCAGGGAACGTTTTTCCATTTCTTTGTGTCTTTGTCATTTCTTTCATGAGTATTTTATAGTTTTCTGAGTACAGATTCTTTGCCTCTTTGGTTAGATTTATTCCTAGGTATCTTATGGTTTTGGTTGCAATTGTAAATGGGATCAACTCCTTCATTTCTCTTTCTTCTATTTTGTTGTTGGTATATAGAAACACCACTGATTTCTATGCATTGATTTTAGATCCTGCCACTTTACTGAATTCCTGTATGAGTTCTAGCAGTTTTGGGGTGGAGTCTTTAGGGTTTTCCACATGAAGTATCATATCATCTGCAAACAGTGAGAGTTTGACTTTTTCTTTGCCCATTCGGATGCCTTTTATTTCTTTTTGTTGTCTGATTGCTATGGTTAGGACTTCTAGTACTATGTTGAATAGCAGTAGTGATCATGGACATCCCTGCCGTGTTCGTGACCTTAGGGGGAAAGCTCTAAGTTTTTCCCCATTGGGAATGATATTCACTGTGGGTTTTTCATAGATGGCTTTTATGATATTGAGGTATGTACCTTCATTCCCTATACTATGAATAGTTTTGATCAAGAAAGGATGCAGTACTTTGTCAAATGCTTTTTCTGCATCTATTTAGAGAATCATATGGTTCTTCTTATTTCTTTTATTAACGTATTGTATGACATTGATAGATTTGCAATGTTGAACCAAACTTGCAGCCCAGGAATAAATCCCACTTGGTAGTGGTGAATATTCCTTTTAATATACTGTTCGATCCTATGGGCTAGTATTTTGGTGAGAATTTTTGCATCCATGTTCATCAGGGATATTGGTCTGTAATTCTACTTTTTAATGGGGTCTTTGTCTGATTTTGGGATCAAGGTAATGCTGGCCTCATAAAATGAGTTTGGAAGTTTTCCTTCCATTTCTAATTTTTGGAACAGTTTCAGAAGAATAGGTATTAATTCTTCTTTGAATGTTTGGTAGAATTCCCCTGGGAAGCCATCTGGCCCTGGGCTCTTGTTTGTTGAGATATTTTTTATTACTGCTTCAATTTCCTTAGTCATTATAGGTCTGTTCAGGTTTTCTATTTCTTCCTGGTTCAGTTTTGGTAGTTTATATATCTCTAGGAATGCATCCATTTCTACCAGATTATCTAATTTGCTGGCATATAGTTGCTTATAATATGTTCTTATAATTGTATTTCTTTGGTGTTGGTTGTGATCTCTCCTCTTTCATTCATGATTTTATTTAATTGGGTCATTTCTCTTTTCTTTTTGATAAGTCTGGCCAGGGGTTTATCAGTCTTATTAATTCTTTTTTTTTTTAAGATTTATTTATTTGACAGAGAGAGAGAGAGAGAGAGAGTGAGAGAGGGAACCAAGCAGGGGGAGTGGGAGAGGGAGAATCAGGCTTCCTGCTGAGCAGGGAGTCTGATGCAGGGCTCGATCCCAGGACCCCGGGATCATGATCTGAGCCAGGCAGACGCTTAATGACTGAGCCACCCAGGCACCCCAATCTTATTAATTCTTTCAAAGAATCAGCTCCTAGTTTCAGTGATCTATACTACAGTTCTTTTGGCTTCTATTTCATTGATTTCTGCTCTGATCTTCATAATTTCTCTTCTCCTTCTGGCTTTAGGCTTTATTTGCTGTTCTTTCTCCAGCTCCTTTAGGTGTAGGGTTAGGTCGTGTTTTTGAGACCTTTCTTCTTTCTTGAGAAAGGCTTCTATTGCTATATACTTTCTTCTTAGGACCACCTTTGCTTCATCCCAAAGATTTTGGACAGTTGTGTTTTCATTTTCATTGGTTTCAATGAATTTTTTAAATTCTTCTTTTATTTCCTGGTTGACCCATTCATTCTTTAGTCGGATGCTCTTTAGCCTCCAAGTATTTGAGTTCTTTCCAACTTTTCTCTTGTGATTGAGTTCTAGTTCCAAAGCACTGTGGTCTGAAAATATGCAGGGAATGATCCCAAACTTATGGCACTGGTTGAGACCTGATTTGTGACCTAGGATGTGATCAATTCTAGAGAATGTTCCATGGGCACTAGAGAAGAATGTGTATTCTGCTGCTTTGGGGTGGAATGTTCTGAATATATTTGTGAAGTCCATTTGGTCCAGTGTGTCATTTAAAGTCTTTATTTCCTTGCTGATCTTTTGCTTAGATGATCTGTCCATTTCAGTGAAGGGGGTGTTAAAGTCCCCTACTATTATTGTATTGTTGTCAATGTGTTTCCTTGATTTTGTTATTAATTGGCTTCTATATTGGCTGCTGCCATGTTACAGGCACAGATATTTACAATTGTTAGATCTTCTTGTTGGATAGACCCTTTAAGTATGATATAGTGTCCTTCCTCATTGCTTATTATAGTCTTTGGTTTAAAATCTAATTTGTCTGATATAAGGATTGCCACTCCAGCTAACTTTTGGCGTCCATTAGCATGGTGAATGGTTTTCCACCCCCTCACTTTCAATCTGGAGGTGTCATTGGGCCTAAAATGGGTCTCTTGTAGACAGCATATCAATGGGTCTTGTTTTTTTATCCAACCTGATACCCTGTGTCTTTTGATTGGGGCATTTAGCCCATTTACATTCAGTGTAACTATTGAAAGATATGAAATAGTGCCATTGTATTGCCAGTAAGGTGACTATTACTGTATATTGTCTCTGTTCCTTTCTGGTCTATGTTACTTTCAGGCTCTCTCTTTGTTTAGAGGACCCCTTTCAACATTTCTAATAGGGCTGGTTTGGTGTTTGCAAATACCTTTAGTTTTGTTTGTCCTGGAAGCTTTTTATCTCTCCTTCTATTTTCAGTGACAGCTTAGGTGGATATAGTATTCCGGGCTGCATATTTTTCTCATTTAGTGCTCTGAATATATCATGCCAGTCCTTTCTGGTCTACTAGGTCTCTTGGATAGGTCTGTTGTCAATCTAATGTTTCTACCATTGTAGGTTACAGACCTTTTGTCCTGAGCTGCTTTCAGGATTTTCTCTTCATCTCTGAGACTCATAAGTTTTACTATTAGATGTCGGGGTGTTGACTTATTTTTACTGATTTTGAGGGGGGTTCTCTGTGCCTCCTGGATTTTAATGCCTGTTTCCTTCCCCAAATTAGGGAAGTTCTCTATAATTTGCTCCAATATACCTTCTGCCCCCCTCTCTCTCTTTCTTCTTCTTCTGGGATCCCAATTATTCTAATATTGTTTTGTCTTATGGTATCACTTATCTCTCGAATTCTGCCCTCGTGATGCAGTAGTTGTTTATCTCTGTTTTTCTCAGCTTCTTTATTTTCCATCATTTGGTCTTCTACATCACTAATTCTCTCTTCTGCCTCACTTATCCTAGCAGTTAGAGCCTCCAGTTTTGATTGCACCTCATTAATTGCCTTTTTGATTTCAACTTCATTGGATTTTAGTTCTTTTATTTCTCCAGAAAGGGTTTCTCTAGTATCTTCCATGCTTTTTTCAAGCCCAGCTAGTATCTATATAATCGTCATTCTGAACTCTAGTTCAGACATCTTACTAATGTCCAGATTGATTAGGTCCCTGTCCGTTGGTACTGCCTCTTGTTCTTTTTTTTGAGGTAATTTTTCCATCTTGTCATTTTGTCCAGAGGAGAATAGATGAATGAGAGAACAAAATGCTAACAGTGTAACAATGACCCCAGAAAAATATACACTAAACAAATCAGAAGAGAACTGAAAGCAGGGGAAAAGAAAGAGAAAGATAGAAAAAAGAAAAAAAAAGAAAAAGAAAAAGATAAAAAAAAGAATATGATCAAATATGATCAGGCTGGTGATTAGATCAGTGCCACACACTAGATTTTGGGCCTATTTTGGTCTGTTAGAAGAAACTGCCTCCTAAAATTTTAAAGAAAAAAAAACTTATATATGTACAAAAATAAGGTTAAATACGATGAAGGGATGGAATATGACTATAAAGATGAAAATTATAAAAGATTATATAAAAGGAATTGATAAGAAGTTGGTTGAAAAAAGAAAGAAGAGAAGTTTAAAAAAAAAAAAGGAGGGGGAGAGAATGTGATCAGGCAGGAGACTAGAACAAAGCCATACACTAGAGATTTAGGGTATATTTTGGTCTGTTAGAAACAACTGTACCCCAAAATTTTAATGAGAGAACAATTCATATATATACCAAAAATAAATTTAACTGCTATGAAGGAATAATATGACTCTAAAAATGAAAAACAAAAAATATTTTTAAAAAAGGGATCGATGAGATGTTGGTTGAAAATGGAAAAAGGAAAATTCAAAAATAATAGAAAAAATTAAAAAATGAACTTTGAAAGACTAAAGAATCATTGGGAAAAAAGCCATGAATTCTATGCTGTATTCCCCTAGTGCTGGAGTTCTGCCATTCTCATTGACTGGTAAACTTGGTCTTGCCTGGATGTTCTTGCTGATCTTCTGAGGGAGGGGCCTGTTGCAGTGGTTTTCAAATGTTTTTGCAGGAGGCAGAATTGCCCCGCTCTTGCCGGGGGCCAGGCTAAGTAATCTGCTCGGGTTTGCTCTTGGTAGTTTTGTTCTCTGCAAGCTTTCCGTACAGCTTTGGAGGACGAGAGTGAAAATGGCGGCCTCCCAATCTCTGTCCCGGAGGAGTTAAGAACTCAGGACCCGACTCCTCAGTGAGCCCCCAGAGAAAAGTAGTCAATCACTCCTATCTCCCCAGTCTCTGGCCACACTCTGTGCTCACCCGGCCTGTGACCAAGCGTTTCTATCTCTGGCACACAACCCTGTTTTGAGTCCCCAAACCCAGCAAATTTCTGCAGTGCGTTCCCGTGCTGCTCCTCCTCAGGGAGGAAGGGGACTCTCCCCGGATCTGCCACTTGTTGGGTCCCGGCTGGAAGAGCAGTGGTCTGACTGTGCTCTGCATTATGGTTTATGGCAACCCCGAGCTGAGAGCCCACTCCTCAGCTCTATTTCTGCAGCCAGCTTCCCTGCTCCAATACCTGGGATCTCTGCCATACTCTGGCAACCCCGGTCGTTCTGTGACTCTGAGGGTCCTGAGACCACACTGTCCCTGCGAGTGTTCAACCCCCCGCTTAGCCAACAGAGTGACATCCCTCAGCGGAGCACATTTCTAGAAGTTCCAATTTTGTGCTCCGCCACTCTATCACTTGCCGGTAGCGGCTGACGGAAGCCCCCTCCCCCGAGGTCTATCTACCCGAATATTGCCTCTGATCCACTTCTCCACACGTCCAACCTTCCAGAAAGTGGTCGTTTTCTGTTCAGAGAGTTGCTGCTATTCTTTTCTTCCATCTCCTGTTGAGTTCGTAGGTGTTCGTAATGGTTTGATCCTTATCTAGCTGAATTCCTGGGACCAGGCGAAATTTAGGTCTCCTATTCCTCTGCCATCTTGCTCCTCCCCCGACTTTTGTTTATAATTTAGACGTTAATGTTCCCTTATCACAGTTTCCTCATTTAGTGCCATGGTATGTCAAACACAGTTAAAGCTGACCAAATACCAAGCTGTTTATATTTGTCAGCCTGTTTTGGAATGAGACTGAGATCATGTGACTAATGATGATCAGTGAACTCTGTGCCATTATGATATGTTCCAAATTCTGGTCAGAGGCAGTTAATAGTTTATTTGTCCCCTCTATGACTCTTCCGCAGCTGAAATCCTGAAGACCATGGGGTCCAGATGGCATAGATTCGAGATGAATGAGCACTGTACAGCTCACCTCAGAATTGCCTTAGCTAAGAAATAAATCTTTAGTATGTTATACTGTTAAGATTTGGAGTTTGTTAATAACAACAGCATCACCTAACTTAAACTGATAAAAATCTATGTATGATCTCTCTCTCTCTGTCTGAAACTTCACTTCAAAGATGTAAATAATGGCACCTTCTGAACATAAAAGAATGTTTTCTTCAAACCAGCACAGCATATTGTTCTTATATTCTAAAAATTCTGAAGTAACAATAGCTATTTGCAGACGGAGGAATCATTAATAACCATCCAAAATTTTGATATATGTATCTGTTCTTCAGGTTTATTGTATATTAACACATCTTCATCTGCAATCTTGATATGATATGGTAAACAGTAGAATTTTTTAATTCTACTACACAATGTTGAAATGAAAGTCTTTACACCACAACAGGAAAAAGGTAATTTATTTTTTTGTGAGTTGAGTAGGAGATGATATTTTAGTCATATTATTAACTATAAATAATTATGTAATTCATATAAAATAAATGAAGTACAAATAGATGCTATATTCAAATTCTTCATGGTAGTTTAAGAAGTGCGGCTAGAAAGTAAGGACATTGATTTTACATATTGCTGTGGAAGCAGAGTTAATGAGTATTAATTACCTATCCATCTATTTATGTATACATATCTAAGTATAGATATACTAATTTTTATTAGTCTATAAAATACAAAGGTTTATACACTATAATATGAGGAATAATAACAACTTATCTGAAGCCATAGAGAGAAGTTTTAAGAAGTGTAGAAATAGTAAATGTATACTGAGTACTACAAATGTTGACTCCTGCAACAACAAATAGTTCTATAGCTCTCCATTATTCTATAAAAGGAAGAGGGTAAATGGTAATAAAATAGTATCATTGTAAAGTGTCACAAAGCATGCATAAGCTGCAAGGTCATCACTCCCGGGGACTTCAAAGAACATTTACTTAGAATTCTTTATATTCCCAATGATATGTTAAATATTTTCCTGTATACTGAAGGGGATAATTTGAAGGAAAAAATACAGTTTTGATAATAAAAAATTCATCAGGAATACAAGATGTAGAAAAATATTAATAGCCTTTGTTTTAATTTGAATTATTTTAAAATAATATATGCTTACAAAAAAAGAAAAATTATTGACGTGCATAAAGTAATAGGGTTTCCCTTCTGACTAATATTACATCCCAGGGACTCAAAATAAATACTGTTGACAATTTAGCACAGATTTTTTGGACCTTTTGCAATGTGTCTGAAGTATAAATGGAGACACAGTTAATTAAAACACACTACATTGAATAATGGGGCACCTGGGTGGCTCAGTTGGTTAAGCATCCAACTCTTGAATTTGGCTCAGGTCCTGATCTCAGGGTTGTGAGACTGAGCCCCACGTGGAGCCTGCTTAAGATTCTCTCTCTCCCTCTCCCTCTGCCCTTCCCCCTACCTCTTTAAAAAATTAAAGAAAAAAAAAAAGAAGACACTACATTGAATGCTATACATTATCTTTTTGCTTAAAATATATCATGAACACTTTTTTTTTGAGTACACATATCTATTTCATTCTTGATAAATATTGCATATTTTCCATAGCCTGGGCTTATTATCATTTAAGGATTCCTCAGATGGTGGACATTTAAAAAGCCTGTAATTTACTTCTTTTGTAAATACCACAGTGATGTGTACAGTTATAGTCATTTATTTGCCTACTTGTGTATTTCTGAAGGGTGTTTTGAGATCAAAATAATGTTCAAGTTTTGATATATATTGACAAAACACCTTTCAAAAACACTAAACTGTATATAGGCCATTTCCAGGATCTTACAGCACTCTTTTGATCAATCTATAGGACCAATTTCTAGGATAAATTAGTACCACAGAATATCACTTACCTCAGTTTTCTTGTAGGAAAGTCCTCGTTTATATTTTTCAAAATATTTTGTGCATCAAACTTTATAATAAACTTATCATACCCACAAAACGTTCTCAGTGGTACACCAGTGCCAAACCAATGTATTACCTTGACAAATGGAAAATTACATTTAAAAATTTCTAACTTAAAGAGTATTTTCTCCATATAAAGTGGACAAACATGATAATGAAAGTCAACATGATGAGAACAGAGGAGAAGAAGAAAACGTGGAGCAGCTGAAGTCACCCAGAAACGATTTACTGTCAGAATTCTCTTTATGTGAGAAAAATGCTCCTTATCCTCTCTGATAACTGAGTTGTATTTCTCTCTTAATTTGAAATCTAACATATTATTTTTTTAAAAGATTTTATTTATTTGAGAGAGAGAGACAGAGATAGCGACAGAGATAGTGAGAAGAGAGCATGAGCGGGGAGGAGAGGGAGAGGCAGGCTCCCGTGGAGCAGGGAGCCCGACATGGGGCTGGATCCCAGGACCCTGGGATCGTGACCTGAGCTGAAGGCAGATGCTTAACCAACTGAGGTGCACCTGAAATCTAACATATTCTTAACTGGCAAACATGTTAAAAAATATCTCTTTGAAGTGGTAGAATTTGAACTAACAACTTGAATAAAGGGACAGAAAAAATATGCAAATATCAGCAGAGGGCAAATACAAATACTCTAGGTAGGAATGAACTGAGTGTCTTTAGTGCCTTTAGATCAACAAGAAGGCCTTTGGGAGTGACAAGTAGTAACAGAGAAGCTACATAGGAAGAATAAAACAGGCAAAAGCTAAATCATGTAGCCATTTCATGTAGATTTATTTATTTATCTTTTAAGATTTTATTGATTTATTTGACAGAGAGATAGCACAAGTAGGCAGAAAGAGGCAGGCAGAGGGAGAGGGAGAAGCAGGCTCTCCACTGAGCAGTGGGCCTGATGTGGGACTCAATCCAAGGATCCTGGGATCATGACCTGAGCCGAAGGCAGCCACTTAACCAACTGAGCCATGCAGGAGCCCCCATTTCATGTAGATTTTAATTGTTTAGAGACCTGTGGGAGGTTTTGAGCAGATAAGAAATTGATCAGACTTTTATTTTTATAATTTTATTGTGTTTTGTTGATGACAGCTCTTTGAATTATACAGAAATAGAAGCAAGAGATGAATTTACAAGACTTTTTAAGTAATCTCAACAAGAGATAACGGTGCATCGGCCTGGGTATCTGTTGAGGTTGTGAGAAGTGATGGAGTTGAGAAGACATTCTTCAATAGGACAAGATAAGGAATTGGATTAAGAATTGTGACCAAAAGAAGGGCTGGCTAATTCTAAGAGTCTAGAACTTTGGCTTCAAGCATCTAAATAAATGATGAGGAAAAACCCGGAAATATATTTTAGAGGAGGATGAAAGAAAGTAATGTGATGCTTACAAAAACATAGAGAAGTTTGATATACCTATTTGACACTCAAGTGACGATGATGAGTAGACTGTTGGATGTATTAGTCTGGAAATCAGGAGGAGATTTAAAGCCATGGGCTTTGCCTATATCTGACACCAGGGGTGTTGGATACAGACTAGAAGCAAGCACAACCCAAGAGATAGCTATTGTTTAGAGGTCAGGAAGAAACAGAAAGAGACAAAGAGGACTTATTAAGGCAAATAAGAAAGAGCGACCATGCGAACATGTCACCAGGGGAAAGAAAAAGATTTAATAATAAAAAAAGAAAAGACACAACCAACCACTTTAAATAAAGTTTACTTACAAACACAGGAAAAAAAACACAATAATAAAGTTCTCTAATTATTGCCTCCATATTGGAACATATTCCAAATATTTAATTGTTTACACTGAAGACAACTTATGGATCTAGTACCTTTGAAAGCTATTCAACATCAAACTCCCAACAACACTGGGGTTCTACATATGAATTAAATATTTTCTTTCTCTAATTTAAATAATGGAAGCATTAAGAAAAAGGAAAAATAGCTAAAAGCAAGATATATTTGGAAATTAGATAGTGGCAATAAAAATATTTGATAAAATATGCAAAAAAAGCCATAAGGTAACTGAAGTATGTGTTTAAAAACATGACAGTATATGAACTGTAAAATAATAGGTGATGTTATATAGCTCCAAATACCTCATCTTTTCCCAAGGAGTGAAAATTTCAGTTTACTAAGTTTCCAAATAACAACACAAAATTTGAAAATGATAAAAAACCATTCTTTCTGTGGAAGAAAATTAAAATAAAAATGAATGGTTAAAAAAGATTAACTCATTCTTAAGGTATTCTTCAAATAAAAAGAGGGTTTTTTTTATACATTTTATTTATTTATTTGAGAGAGTGAGAGAGAGCATGAGAGGGGTGAGGGGCAGAGGGAGAAGCAGACTTCCTGCTGAGCAGGGAGCTCCCATGTAGGGCTTTATCACAGGACCCTGGGATCATACCTGAGCCGAAGGCAGATGCTTAACTGGCTGAGCCACCCAGGCGCCCAATTAAAAAAAAATTCTTAAAATAAGCAGTCTCAGTCAAGGTTCTTGAGTGCAAGATGTCTTATTCTGGAAGCATTTAATAATAATAACAACAACAACAAAAGTACATATAATAATTATAACAACAATTATTTATAAGAAGGCTATTGGGAGCCAACACAATCTTCAGAAAGCTCAAGATCTGAAACATAAGCTGGGGGAGAAAAGGATTCCGAAGCTTTTCATAAGCAGCTGCTATTACAAATTGGAACCTATGAAACAGCTCAATTCACCATCACTCTAAATCCAAAATTTCCAGAACTGTTTCCAATTGTTTGAGACTTAAACATTCATCTACCTTCCTGGTTGTGCCAGGTCAGGGAGAACGTTACTCATCTCCAAGCATTTCTACAGTGCAAGGTAATGCTCTTCTCCTAAAAATACCATCCCAAACAAAAAGAATAAAGGGCAGTATAGGAAGGGTCTTGGGATTTGATTGATGGATAGTCAAAATGTAACAAATGTCCTCTACAGACATGCAGACAGATGAGAGAGAAGCATATACTTCAGTGTCAGTCAAGGAAGGCTAAGTTATAATGCAATAACAACAACAACAAAGCCTGTCACTTTAAATAACAAAGTTTTATTTCTTGTACATTGTTTTACAGTGGTTTTCCTTCAAGGATTTAAGCTTATGGAGTGCTTATCATATGAAATCACCATTCAGCACAGAATACCGCATAATTACTATAAAAGATCAACAGTAGTAAAAGTAAATAATGTATTATCATACTTTATTTTGAAATGGTTGAAACAAGAAATCCTTTGAACCCCCCCCTTTTTTTCCCTCTCACTAATGTCTTAGAAGAGTAAATACAAGGTCTTAAAATTCAACATTATAAAGGAAGTAAAAGGGCGCCTGGGTGGCTCAGTTGGTTAAGCAACTGCCTTCGGCTCAGGTCATGATCCCAGGGTGCTGGGATAGAGCCCCGCATCAGGCTCCCTGCTCAGCCAGAAGCCTGCTTCTCCCTCTCCCACTCCCCCTGCTTGTTTTCCTTCTCACACTGTCTCTCTCTCTCTCTCTCTTTGTCAATTAAATAAATAAATAAAATCTTAAAAAAAAGGAAGTAAAGATTGTAGTGTCAATTTTATCTTTCTCTTTTGATATTTTATAAAGGCAAAGTTCTCAGTTAAAGAATGTTAAAATTCAGTGGCGAAAATAGGAAATCTCTAATGATTTTTTAAAAATCGTTATGGTGGCCATGTTTCTTATGCTGTCATCCATAGATCACCCACTTCAAAATTACCTTTTATCATTTAAACATGCATATTCATGAGCCCAATCTAAAACTAGTTAAACATACTCTGCATTTTAACAAGCTGTCCAGATAATTCTTAAACTGATTGAAATGGAGGAATCCCTTTAGGTGGTTCATTTAATTAAAAAATTGATAATAATGAGTTATGAGTATTTACACATACCATTTGAAAGAGGAATCAAGAAATGTTTGTTACCAATGCCATCATTTTCCTTTTAAGACTCTCATTTTTGGAACAGTTGTAGATTCACAGCAAAATTGAGAGGAAGGTATAAAGATTTCCCAAATACTCCCTGCCTCCAGACACACATAGATCTCCCATTATCAACATTCCCCACCGGAGTGGTACATTTGTTACAACTGATGAACCTATATTGACGTATCATTATCACCAAAGTCCATAGTTTACTTTAGAGTTCACTCTTAGTGTTATACATTCTATGTGTTTTGACAGTTGTATAATGGCATGCATTCAACATTATAGTACCACATAGTATATTTTCACTATCCTAAAAGTCCTCTATTTTTGCTTATTCATTCATGCCTCTGAACTCAACCTCTGGCAATCACTTATCTTTTATATCGTGTCCATCATTTTGTCTTTTCCAGAGGATAATATAGTTGGAATCACAATATTTAGCCTTTTCAGATTGACTTCTTTAATTCAGTATTATGTATTTAAGGCTTCTCCATGCCCATCCATCTACTGAAGGACACCTTGGTTGCTTCCAAATTCCATCATGTTTTCATGAACAACAGAGATATCTGTGGAAGTGGAGAGGTGACATGGCGTTTGCCTGGGTATTGGATTTCTAAGCTCTAGCAAAAATAGCCACAGTGTAATTGTTAGGAGTTCAGACTGTCATGATAACTCTGTTCAAACTTGGTTCTGTGAAAATTAAAGGGAAACCTCATTAAAACGGAAGTCAGAAGGTTCAACAGGGGGAGCTCTCATTGTCCAGCCACTCACTGCCAACTCTATATCCAACATGAAGAGATGGACCTTCTACATACATATGACTTTACCACCCCATTAGGAGAAAGAAAGGCTTCCTCCTCCCCTAGCAATAGCCTAGTCAATGAGAGACAGTCACAACTCAGCCAATAAGAAGCCGTAATACTAGGAGCTCCCAGTTAACTCCAATGGACTTTTTATCATAGCCTTCCCAACTTCCCCTTTTCCTCTATAAAACAATGTTCCTCTCCTTTGCTCTGCAGATTTGCCTATGGATTTTGCTGTAGCTTGCATATCCCAGATTGCAATTCTATGATACTCTGAGTAAACCCACTTTTGCTGGTAAAATAACTGGTTTTATTTTTAAGGTTAATTGTTCCCATATTTATTAGCTTATTATCTTGGAAACTTTGTTTATCCTATCTGAGTCTTGATTCTTCATCTGCAAAATGCAGGAAATATTAATATTTTATCTAATGCGAACCTTTGAGAATTAAGTAAGATTATCATTTTCAAAACTGCCCATAACATCTTATGCCTTTGTTAATGTTAATTCAACCATCAATTAATTCCCTCACTAGTTTTGCTGCCATGGCTGTTAATGTCTTTTCCTATATAGTTATTAATATTGTTATCAAATATAGCTCATAATAGGTAAATATAACTTCTGCCTTTATGAGAAGGATTTTCATAAACACTGTGTGTTTATGTGCCAAGTGCCAAAAATGGCTATCTGTAATCATTTAAGCCAGAATAAACCTGTTAGATCCTGTAAATTGGAGTTAGTCCTTAGTTCCTATTCTTTCTGCTATTATTTTACTATTTCATCTTTTAATATCCACCTTCAGCAGATCCAGTTTTTAGCTTTTAACTGCTTTATTTCCCACATAAACTGGAGATTATTCTCCACTGAAATTATTTTTCACACAGCTGTGTAATACGTTTCCTAACACACATAACTTTAAAAGGATTAATTATCATTATGTCACTAATTATATGATGTTGCTGGAGATTGGGTACAATTATTAAAGGAAACTAACTGCATGTTGAACTGGAAGATAAAAAGCTCATGACTATATAACTACTGGCAACTCTTTTTTTCTTATTGCCTTCATTTAAAAGGAACAATATCTATATTGAACTTTTAGACAATTTTCTAAGCTAATCTTTTAATAGATGCTGAATTCAAAATCATTTCATTAACATGAGTTCAGGTGAAAATCTAGAATTCATTTTAGTAGGAAAATACTTTTTACTTAACCATGGGAAATATTTTAGAATACACAGTCATTCAGAATATGAGTCACTTAAGCAGTTTTAATCCTTTTATTTCCAGTCATCAGGCTGTTAAACAAAAACTATTATGAATTCTATCATATTAAATAATTTTAATAATTAGCCACTTGATGAATCCATTTTAAAAGGTACTAGTTACCTGCCTCTACATCTTTATTACAGCTGCCATATTCTTGTACAGCACAATGAAACATGATGGACCTCTGTACTTTCAAGGCTACTTCATCATATATGTTGACAATTATGTGCAATAAAGTAGTATAGCAAACAATGACATAGAGTTCACAGATGCTTATCACTCCAAACAAGACAGATTTTATGGCAATAGGCCCCTTAGAAGCCAGTGAAAACCATCTGAAGTGTCAAAATATATATACTGTTCAATAATGAAATACTCCTTTGCAATCACTTCGCATGAAAGTAATCCCTAGATAGGTAACAATTTAAAGGGCAAACTCTGTAATGGAGCAGTGAAGTTGCTTCAGCTGTGATATTCTAGAGGATTTAATTGTAACTGAGGGGCATGTGTCTGACAGACCACAATCTTCAAGCACCTCCATATTGCATAGCCACACCTCCTCCCAGGAAATCATAATAAAACATATATTTTCCATAGGAAACATAACCTGCAGGTTATGCCAGCAGTATTTCTTTGTTTCTGAAAATTTTAAATTATGTGTTTTAAAAACTGAATTCAAATAATTCACTCTTGATCATTTGCTGTTTACCCAGGGGTGAGCTGGTAGACATTCTACTGTACAGAAATGAATTTGCACCTCAGTGAGTATTCACACCTGGTTGGGTAGTCGAGCCAGGTTAAATGGATTTTGCCCCAGGGAAGGAAAGAAAGTTATAACCTTGTTGAATCTGTTTCCACTGTTGAATCTGAATCTAAATCAGGGAACTACTCAGAAACAACTGGGAATGTCCACAAAATAACCTAGTTAGGTCCTTTTACCATATATGTTTACATTGGAATCTAAAATGAGCATCCATATATTCAATTGTATTTAATATAGTACAATTAATTAAAACCATATTTATAGACGTTTTTCTTTCCTTTCCCTCCCCCCATGTTAAGTTGTTAACAATGATATTCCTTTTTTTAAGATTTTTATTTATTTATTTGAGAGACAGAGAATGAGAGAGAGAGAGCATGAGAGTGGGGAGGGTCAGAGGGAGAAGCAGACTCGATGTGGGACTCGGTTCTGGGACTCCAGGATCATGACCTGAGCCGAAGGCAGTTGCTTAACCAACTGAGCCACCCAGGCCCCCAACAATGATATTCCTAATAGAGAAGAGCTTATACGTAAAGTTAATTTATAGATATAAAGTCCCGAATAAGACTTCTCTATTTTTCCTATATCACAAAAAAATAAATAAATAAAATCCAGACTTAGGTAAGGAGAGACTTTATGTGAAAGGATTATTGCAAAAAGGGGACAGTGAGGTTATGCAATCTGACTTTGAGATCTACAATTATCTCAAAGGTCAAGCAGGAAAAGATTCATTTATTTGTTTTTTTTTAAGATTTATTTATTTGACAGAGAGACACACAGTGAGAGAGGGAACACAGCAGGGGGAGTGGGAGAGGGAGAAGCAGACTTTCCGCTGAGCAGGGAGCTTGATGCGGGGCTCGATCCCAGGACTCTGGGATCATGACCCGAGCCGAAGGCAAACACTTAACAACTGAGCCACCCAGATGCCCCAGGATTCTTCTTTTATAGTGAGCAGTAAACAAGGCTAAAAAGAACCGGGCTGAGACAAAAGATTGGGAGATGTCTTTCTTTGTGTCTGCCTATTCTAAGGAGGGGTCATGAAAGAAGAGTTTCTCTACCTTTCCTGCTTGCTCAGACTGGGTGTAAGCCAAAGTTCAAGGGCTGGGAAGAAGAAAAGTCTGACTCAAGTTTGGTCAAACCATATCAGTGGATAGTTTAGTGAGGACAAACAGTTCAGTTAACAATTATGGGGCAAAGAATGGGAATTTAAAGGGCCTGTTTCTCGCCTTGTCATAAGTAAATATGGAAAGGGCATTAACATTGCCACCCCAGTGTTCCATGCTTCCAATCATAGTCCCTTCTCCAATTATAGTACATAATCTATACACTATAGATAATATAATTTAGAATATAATCTCTATAGTATTTTAATATAACTTTTATCTTTTAGTAATATAATTAGTCTTTTCTTTCTGAAAATATTTTAAAAGCACTAGTAAAATGGTAAAATCTACTTCTTAATTTTCTCGAGAGCCCACCTCATTTTTTGTCCCTGACCCTGTGTCTTAGATTCAACCATCAGTTAATTCCTAGTTTTGCTGCCATGCCTTATTCATTGCCCTCCCACCCCTCATTCCTTTTCATTCCATGTGTCTCAAGGTTGAAGTTATGTTTCTGAAATGCAAAAACTTCCATTATCATGGTCTAAAACAACCTGATGGGTCCTGAACATGACCGGATAAAATCCAAACTCTCCTGACTTATGTAATTGCCTATTCCAGATGTGGCCCAATTCAAGTTTTGCAGCCTCTTTTCTGATTATTACCAGCCATTTGCATTTTGAGTGCTATCATAATAAAATACTACAAACAATCTTTAAACATGCCAAAACCTAATTCTGCATGTAGTAGTCACTTGCTCTATAATGATCTCCTCTCTCATAGATAATTTCTGTGCTTCTTTTATGATAGTTGGTTGAAGCTTCAACTCATTTTCTAAAGAGTTCAATGAGATTTAGAGATCTCTTATGATATCTTTTTATTTTAGTTTTTTTAAAGATTTATTTATTTATTTGAGAAAGAGAGCATGCCAGTGGGTGGAGGGGCAAAGGTAGAGGGGGAGAGAGAATCACAAGCAGGCTCTGCACTCTATGTGGGCTTGATCCCACAACCCTCAAATCACAACCTGAGCAGAAACCAAGAGTCAGCTGCTCAACCAACTGAGCCACCCAGGTGCCCTTCTCATGATACTTTTAAACACGTGGTCATTAAACCAATTATTAGCCTGTACTGTAATATTTCAACAAATTGTATTCATCTCAACATCAGAAGCCATGTCTTTTCATTTATTTCTATAGGCTAAGAGAATTGTCAACACATAGCTGAAAATTAATATTTTTAAATGAAAAATATAAGCCTCTCTTTTAATATAGGAAGGTCATCTAAAAGAAATGTCTATATTTCCCCTTCAGATTACCAGAAACAGATCTTTTATGACTTCTCTTCTTCTTTTATAATACTTTTATAATGCAAAAATGAAAATAACAATCTGTATGATGTCCAGCCAAATTATTTCCTTCTTTAATTCTCTATTGCTCACTTACATTAATAAGGACAGTAGCTAGGGTTAACGCTCATATTTACAAAAATAAACAAACCACACAAAGTATTTTAATATTTGCTTTTTTTGTTTTTTATTCTATGCTGACTCTTATTTCTCATTCTTTGCATTCTATTGACTACTACTTTAAACTTTTTGGTGTCCATATGCTCAAATGCATTTTTATAAAACTCAGAAGCAGCACATTTGTATGATTTTGACTAATGAAGAATGATTCAGGAATATTAGTGTCAAATCTCTGAAATGTCATGAAGGTCATTTTTTTCATGACTATTAAATGATAATCTTCTTCCACAATATTACATTTTTTCCTTTACTTGTGTTTCAAGTAAATTGCTATTCTACTCTGACCTCTCTATTTTTTTAATGTCATGTATAAATTATATTTTGCTCCTGAATTCTATCAATTTTCAATTGTCATGCTGAAATTGCATACTGACATAAGTACTTTTGTTCATGCAATTTATCTTATAAATATGAAATTTCATTTTGTGATGCAGATTCTAATCAACTTTATTTTCAACCATATACAAATTTGAGAATATATGCTTATAATTAAGAAATATGAATAGACCTTGATTATTAATAAAAAATGCACATATAGATTCCTTCAATGTAAGGATGTATTAATTGTGTGATTTATATTAACACTGAGAATGGAACATATAGTAAATTGATGAAAATATCATGTGGATTAGTCTCACAGACTTATTAAAATTATATTTTCTCTACAATAATTTTATGGTTATTTGATTAATTTGTCAATCTGATGTAATAAGTATGGTGTCATATTAATATTTAGGAGAGAAATCTAAGCCATCAAAACTTAAGTTTCCTCTTTATAACTTACATTTTAGCCCAAGACTAGTAACTGACAGAACAAGGGAAGAATATTTCCTTCCTTTGTACCTCATTTGTCTTATATTAAAGACGAGAGATCCATAGTCATAGCTTACATAATAAGCTTTTACCTTACTGGCCTCTGATACTAAATATGAAATATGAATATATTCTTAAAACTAGTCTTTCAGTGTAACTATTTCCTTTATACATTTGAAACTGGTTTAAAATATGTGCACAGTAGAGAATAAGTTGCTTAGGAAGATGTACTATGGTTTAGAAGCAATAAACTTTTTGACATTGTACAAAGGTAAAAATAATTTTTATAACAGAAAAAGAAAGCTATGTAGTACGTCTGAAAGTGGTCAAAATTGCAAAATGTGTTTTTTCATACTTGCAGCGTCATTTGTTTTATTTTGTATTTACCTTCAACACAGATTGGCAAATATTTTCCCATATGAATAAATTTGAACAACAGGTATATGAAAGCAGTAGCTGTAAATTGCTTTTAAAATAGCAGCATCTATGACACACACAAAAGATAAGAATAAATCAAGAAAGTAAACTATTCATCCCTATTGTTATGTATTCAACATGCATTTATTTTGTGCCTTCTATATTCTGAGTAGTGTGCTGGACAGCAGGCATAAAAGCTGAATAATGTAAGGAATTATGCACACAAGTTGTTATGGTAACATAAAATAAATATGCTACCCTATTGAGAGAGGTCAGAGAAAAGTTCACAGAAACAGTTTCTTGGAATTCAGTCATGAAGTATCAGAAGGAGACAGCTATATATATAACATAGATAATCATTCAGAGCAGGAGAACAGAATGTACAAATTCTTGATAATATAAAATATCCTGATGAAGTTTAGGGATTCAGCAGTGCCTATCACTGGAGTGCAGTGCAGGAATGGGGCAAAATGTAGCTAAGGACCAGACTATGGAAAACATTAATTGCTAAGCTAATGTATCCAAAATTTATTCTTAAAGTTATTAGTGTATTTTAAGCAAAAAAAGTCTGATGGTCAAATTAACATTTAGAAGAACCACACAGCATTATTTAGGATATAGGCTTGAGAAAGAATAAATTGAAAGTAGGGAGATAATTTAGGAAGCTATTTCAATGTGTGAGAAGTTATATATATATATATATATATATATATATATATATATATATATATATATATATAATGTTACTCCATATATATACTCCATATATATATGGAGTAACTGCCTTTCATGGGAAGAGAAACAGAGAAAGGATGTGAGAGAGAAGGTATGACCTGTTGAACTTGACTGAGTGGTTCGGGGGTTTGTGACTGAGAGAGTAAATCATATTTGGATTGGCTTTTACTTTTTTTGGAGCTGGTGACTGGGCAAATAGAGATGTTATTCACAAAGGCACAGAACAAAGAAAGGGAAATGGGATTTATGGAACAGATAATTTTTAGATGAAAGCATTTTTGGGACATCAAGGTGAAAATTACTCTTGATCATACACAAGTCTACTTACCATATTACTGGGTAGATTTATGGTGAGCATGTTATCATTTTAATTTAAAATTAAAAATGTATACTCATGTTAACATATTTTTAAAAACATGGCTTGAAACATTTAAGCAGTCTGAAAACTGTGTGAATTCCATTTACTTAGCCCATGAGAGAGAGCAGAAATGAATAAAAGGTCAAATTTTAGGCTAAAAGATGTTAATATAAACTAGAGAATTTTAACCCAGTCATTATAATTAACAGCACTAAGTATTCATATTTCCAATTAAATTTGGGGGAAATGAGAGGTAATGATTACCTCTCATTTGACCTAGAAAACTATAATTATTTTGAGTCAGAAGTTCCATGGGGTATAATTTACCCATTATGTTGGTCAGCTGGTGCTTGAACTAAGCATTGAAAATGTCTCTGAAGAACAAGTTACTACTTTACATGTCTCTAAATCCCAGAGTTATTGACAGAACTTGTAGAATTTGAAGCAATGCTTAATGTTATTAACATTTTGGGAGGAGATAATATGCTTGAGCAATATACCTACCAGTCAAGATATTTTGTCTATAAATAACCAACACTTATACATGTAGCTTAGATAATGAATACAACAGATATTACAAATTTTTGAAATTAGACTTTTCAGCAGTCCACTGTTCTAGTCTCAGAATCTTGACTTCTGTTCTCAAATTTCTCTCTCTGAATTTAAAATGGCTGCCACAGCTTCAAGTTTGTATGGGCCCCAAAACGAAAATAAGGACTCTTTTTTCTTTATCTGTCCCTCTCCTTATTTTATAGTTAAAACCTTCTTTTCTGGAGCTCCCACATCTTCCTGTGCCATTTTCTAGGTTTGCATCATACACATACCATTAAATTTATTTCTATCAAAGAAGAGTAAGATGTGGGATAGGAGAAATTACATTCTCTTGGAGCATCAAGCATGAACCCAATCTTGAGTTCTGTTACTAAGGAAACAAGTAGAAATGATTACTGGGTTGGCAACCAAATATGTCTACCATAATTTTCTATGTTAATTTTTTTTGGATGTGGATATAGATAACTGTAAAATGCTGATGGGACAAAGTTTCCCCTAATCTAATTGAAATTTCTATAGGGGACATCTTAGTTTCCTTTGTTTTAGTTTCTCCAGAATCTAGCAGAAGACATGGTTCATAACAAGTACTGAGAACATTTTGATAGAGTGAATAAATATATCTATTACTTAACTTTCTTATTATTGATGCATGATTTCATATTATTGTTTATTCTACATGCCATCTACTAAAGACAAAAACAAAACATCCACAAATTGTTCATTGAAAATAATCACAGTGCTTCTTAAGGTCTATTGCAAACATACCACTCTCAAACCTCAGTACACTAAAAATTTTAACTTATTCTCTACATTCTCCCATCTCTTGTTAAATAAGAATGACATTATTTTAACATGTAAGAACATAATGCCATACCATCCTTAACCATTTTTTCCTACCTTACAACTCTTCCAACGGCTCCCAACCTCTCTGTATCCTTATTTTCAGCTGCTGAGATTTTCTTGTAAATCTGTTCATGGAACATAAACTATTTTCCTTTCCTTCAACAAATATTTATTTAATTCCTAATGAATGCTGGATACATTAGAGCTGATGGAAACACACTAATAAATACTTTCTCACTAAGCATACATTCTAGAAAACATGTCGAAGGTGACAAATACATGGACCATGAGTAAAATAAGTACTGGTTGTAATAAATTATTTTAACATAATAAGAAATGGAAAGATGAAGAGAATAATGGGAAAATACATAGTTATAGATAAGGTATCAGGGACACTGTTCTGAAGAACTGATATTTAATCTGAGGTTTAAAGGGAGAGTATTGTTGAACTGTAGGTGAAAGGACATTTGAAAAGAAATAATGTCTGGAGACTCAAGGATTGGTAGCTGTTTAAGGATTTGAAAGAAAACCAGTGTAACTAAAAAGGGAAGACTGAATCAGAGGGAGAAAGGTAGAATATTTGATAAAAGCAGAGACAGTTCATTAAAAGGCTTTGCAGACCAAATGTTGCTTTTGTTTTGTTTGTTTTTTTGGTGCAGTGGTAAGCCATTAAAGAGATTTAGTATTAATGTGATTTAATATATTTTATATTTATGGTCATTTGTTGATACATGAGAACTTTTATATACATTAAAGTAGATAACAAAAGAAGTTGGGGTAGGGTGGCTTTCAATAAAGTAGAATAAAGAAAATAAAAGAAAGCTGAGAATAGGCATTATGGACAACACTTCGATAAGAAGTTAGTAAAGTCAGCAAAAAGCCAGATACCTCTTTTATATATGTATATATCACAGTATCAGGTAGACATTCCTCAAGTTTAGACTGCCTATGAACATAAGTAAGAGTAGAAGGGAAGGAGTCAGAACATCCCAAATAGAAAGTTTAATGGTGGGCACCTAGGTGGCTCAGTGGTTAAGTGACTGCCTTCAACTCGGGTCATGATCCCGGGATCCTGGGATCAAGTCCCGCATCGGGCTCCTTGCTTGGTGGGGAGTGTGCTTCTCCCTCTGACCTTCTCCCCTTTCATGCTCTCTCTCACTCTTTCTCTTAAATAAATAAATAAAATCTTTAAAAAAAAAGAAAAGAAAGTTTAATGTTGAAGCAACTGAATTTGAATCTAGAATTGACTAATCATTTAGTCAAAAACAGTAACTTCTAAACCAGAAGTGACTGATCTTGAGAGAGCATTGTTCTCCCCTGAAATAGATGGTATGAGGACTAACAAACTTGCTAAGATTAGTTAGAGAAAATTAATCAGTGTAGCAGTGTGCATATTTATACCTATTCCCAGTGACAAATGAATATTGCAATTGAAAAGCAGTTGGCAAAATATGAAGTTTGTCCAGTAATGTAATCTATGATAAAAGTATCAGATATCCAAATACATTAAGTAAATATCCAAATGTAAGATGGATAAACTGAAATCAGCAATACTCAGGAAGATATTCTAAAAACTTGTCAAGTGACTTTTTAATCAAAATATATTAAAGAGTATAGTTAATGGAATTCAAAGAACACCCTCAACCATTACAATACTTTAAAAAGTAAAATTATTTAGGAGAGAGGCTGCACAGATTATTTTAAAACATCTTCCATAAAAATACTGTACAAAAATTATCTGAATATGCTGGACATTAAAATTAGTCAAAAGAATATTGTCTCTAAAATTCTCATAAGTAAATTTTCCTCATTAACCAAGTAGAAGTGTAGAATGAAACTCTATATATGTTATTATTCTTCCTTATCTAAAAAAGTTTACATTTATTTCTGATTCAGTTTCCATTGGTATATCTTCTTTTACTATTCCCTAATTCCATCCCCACTTCTCCTTTTTCACATAAGAGATGAAACAAAGTAATAATGGTTAGTCTGAGATAGTTGTATTTCTGTAAAATACAATTTTCTTTTCTTACAACAAATTTCTAACATAAATCATATTAGTTTTACCATTAAGGTAAATTAAAACTCCTTTCAATCTCTTCCTGTTTATAAATCTAACATTTTTACTTTGCTGAGATTTTGTCACCTATTCATACCTACACACACATAATACTTTTTTATACTTTGGAAGTGATTACAACTCCTTAAAATCCTAATAGGAGATACATTTTTCCTCAATTCTAGTTTTCAGACTATGTGCGATGAATGAATTAGGATGTGAATCTAATCTAAGAATATGATCAAATTAAACCAGAAGACAGTTCCTTCAATAAAATATAAGATAGATTGCATTATTATTTTTTGTTGAGTAAAGAGCCTATTTTGAATTTTTAGAATCGAATGTCTCTGATGAAAAACATTAAAAGAAAGTGAAACTTTCTGTAGTGGTAAGTGTATTTTTATAACTATATATGATATTATGAAGTAATGAAAAAACAGATACATACTTCTAGTAAAAATAACAGCATTAAGAAAATGGCATGGAAATATTAATAAATAAAACTTGCATAAATTAGCAAATGTTCTTTTATAAATCTCATGATAACATTTCTCATTTCATTTTAATGAGAACATAGTAATTTAATTTATTTTAATGAAATGTTAGAGAATAAATTAAGCAAAATCAGACTCATAATGAGTGAATTTAGGAGGGAACACATAGAACATTGTGATGAATTGCTAAATGCTTAGAAAGTAATTATTGAAATTACTGGATAATAGATCTAAATTTCAGTACAAAACTAGAGATATTACAAGGAACAAAGGCAGCTTTTGAAAGTTTACTCATTAATCAAGAATAACAAAAAAGTCTGTCATTCAGGATCAATGGAATATTGTTGCTTCTACCCTGTGTGTCCTCTCCTGCCCAATCTGAGCTCAACCTCTTTCCCTCAGATCCACTCCCTCTGTCTCATCAAACACTTCTCCTGGGCGTGTGTCTGTCAGGGTCTGAAAGATTGCATTGCTGCCAGTTTATGTGACATGATAAAAAATGAGCAAAGAAAATGACAATGACATAACACAGGAGGCATTTGTCCTTCTCAGTCTGTTCTACTTGTGGCACTAACGTGTCCTGCATCTTTTACCAAACAACACAAAGCATTCTGATTATCCTGTTTGTTGACTAGGATAACAACATATGCTAAAAATAAAGATGAGTGTGAATGTTGAGGAACAACAAAAATCAGGGCACTTTTGAGAATTGCCAGAATGATGTTTCAAACTGAACTGTGGAAAGAGAGGGTATGAGTTTGGCTATCATACACTTCATATACTTTGTGGACCACATGGATTTAAACAAAAAACAGCATTCTAAAATTAGTGACTACAATTTATGAAAACAAAAAGCTGTTTGGCATATATTATTTCTGATATTACTTGCTGCGGCCTTGTATTGGGAGGCTGCAGATGTGCCTAGCATCATCATTCTCCATTTTGGGGGCATAGATAACTAATGAGGCAGCAAGTATTTTGAGTGATTCAGCTGATTCACAAAGGGAGAGACCACAAATCTTTTCAGCTGTGCCTCCGTAATTCTGGTCATTGTGTCCACATTAGAGTGAGTACACAATGACAACTCTATAAACACATGAAGGGGTCAGGACATGTGTGAGGAAATGAGGCATCAAGGTGGGATGATTTAGTAGGGTAGCCAAAGGCAAATGTAAGATTCTTGACTTCATAAAATGTTAAAACATCTTTAGCATGGTATCATAACCTCTCATCCTCTCTTATTTCTCTTTCAGAGACAAATATGTCTACCATACTGGGTTAAATGTATTTGTCAAAAGTATGGTTTTGTCACTTTCTGGGACAATTAATTTGCCATTCTTTTTTCCATGTGCCTCTGTTAGTACGTAGGGTCGACTGACCACCTGTGACATGTACGTCTCATGTTATTAGGTACACAAGTAGGGACAATTGTGTTTAACCGGTCTGTTGACTCAATGCAACAAGTATGTCTCTTTTCACCATTCACTTACTTGTGAATATATTAGAGTTTATTTTATTTACAAATGTGTCAATTTAGAAAAAGCCTCTAACCAAAGTCAGCAATAAATATGTATTATTAATTCCAGCAAATTCTTCAGAGATTTGTCAATTTCTACCTGCATCCTAAATCATTTCCTCCCCTGCACTCTGACTGCTTCTCTGTTCTCCTTGTTGGAAGCATATTCTTTCGCATATTCCTTAAATATTGTTTTATACTGTTTGACTCAAACTTCTCTCTCTTCATACACTCTTTGGATGATCCTATACATTTCCAAAGTCAATGGTCATACATATTTCTGGTATCTTTCAAATTTCTTGTTCCTAAAACAGCCTCTTAAACTTTGGATAAATATATTAACCTTATACCAGACAGAAACATGTATAAAACTTTACATAATTTCCTTTCTCTAAGATTACATAATTTGGGGAAAGCAATTTTCATTTATATTTAGTTTTCCTTTCAGAAAAATAAAAGCCATCTCTAATGTTTTACTCCTACTTGCAACTCAAAGGCAATGATAAAACCCCATAAAAACTTCATTACAAATATTATTCTATCATTCTATCATATATTATTCTATACTAACCTCCTAATTCATCACACCATCTTCTGGTGCCTGGACTCATCCTACAACTTCCTTCTGAAGCAGAAATGACTGACTGATCTTCAAAGGACATTTGTTTACCTGCCAGAGACAGTGAGTGTTAGTCAGCAAGCTAAGATCAGTTAGAGAAAAGTAATCAAGAGGAACAGTGTGCAAATTTTAAACCTCTTCCAGATGACAAAATGACTATTTAACTGTAAAGCAGTCAGCAAACTATGTTTGTTCAATAATAATTGGGAACATTTATATGGCTGATAAACTGTCCTCAAAACCAATAATAGACCACAGCATAAATAATGTAGGTAGAATTAGACTGAAATACAATTATTGTTAAGACCCATTAACATAGCAAAATCTAATGAATTAGACAACATGAAGGAAAAAAAAGTTAGTTGGTAATATCAATATCTATGCATGTTTTCATTGATATGTACCATATATAATTTTTCCAACATTTTATAGACTCTAAATTTAAACATATAATAATATGTATAAAAACTCCTCACAACCTCCACATCTACCACTCTAGTTTAAGCCAGCATCTTTTGTACCACTGCACCATAGCAAGAACTTGGCAAACTTATTTGTAAAGGGAGAAGTAGTAAATATTTTAGGCTTTGCTGGTCAGGAGGCAAAATTGAGAACATTGTGTATGTACAGATAATTCCTGTGATTCACAGTAGTTATGTTCTAAACAGTCTCCACAAACACTAAGTTAGCAATACTGAACCCTGCTCATAGGGGAACTACAATGTTAGGTACCTGTGAGCCTCTGATAACACTTTTATCTATCATTCCATGCTTGTTTTATGTGTTTTTCTGTTTAAAGACACCTTATTGATTGCATTGTTCATACATATTGTTGATTCATTAACATGAAACTCACAGCCAACAGCACTAACTCATGCCTGAACAGATCTTTATCTGAAACATGTTTTCTCCATAAACACATCACAGCCTTCCTGCACTTTGGAACGTGAAACAGCACATTAGCACTACTCTTGGGGCCATTTTAAATGGTGAAATCACCAAAAATTGCACAAAAATGTGGCACTAAGTAGACATATAAGAAGACACTTGTTGACAATGTAAGAAGAGCTGATTCAAGAAGGTAGATTGTGGTCTCGTTTCAACTCAGCTGGGGATATGTTTCCCGAGTGACTCAAATTTTCTGTTACTCTGTATATGTGCACCGTGCGAACGACTGTGCAAGTGCCTTGAGTACTGATTTGGGGTTACAAATACATTTTGGCAAGTAGAGAAATTTGCAAATACAGAATCTGAATAATGGGGATTGACTGTACTTCTATAGTGGACATTTAGAAATATAAAAACAACTTTCAGTTCATAGGCTTTGTAAAAATAGGCTGTGGGTTGGATTTGGCTAGTTGTCTGTAGTTTGCTGACACCTAATTTGGACTACTCATGGGATCCCCCTTTATTTACTCTGTTCTTCCCAGAATCTGCAGTCAGACAATAAACAACTGTCTCCAACAAAAAACAATTCATGACTTTTGTTCAAATGTATCCAAAGGATTCCCATTATTTCTACAATAACATTCTAGCTCCTTACTGTGTCCTACAAATGCCCTGCAAGTCTTCAACTTATGCCCTCCACTTGCTCACACTATTCCACTCAGACTTTCTTGATATTATCAGAATACATCAAACTTATTTCTAGTCCAAGGTCTTTGCACAACATGGAACAGTTAGTTGTACATCAGATTTTTTGCGGAAAAGTTCTTTGTATCATGCACATGCTGCTTACTAGTCCCGATAAAGAAAAGCCTATTCTCTAAAATGGCTACTCCTTTACTTTTTCTTGTTTACATGCTGAATTTTCTTCAATATAATTTATTATTCCTTGATATCCCAGTACATATTCACTTACTTGTTTTCATCCACTGTTTCACACTGAGGACAGGGATTTCATTGGATTTGCTCAACACATGTCTAGACAATATCTTTACATGTAATAGATCTCAGTAAATATTTGCTTATTGAGTGAATGATGAAAGATTACGCTTTCTCTGCTATCGTGTCATTAAACATAATGCACAGTGTGGACATTTACACAAATTATAAAAATAGAGAGAGCTATACTTTTATTGAATCCCATCCAGATCTTATAATCTTTTGCTAGCTGCTTGTAATCTTTTGCTGGAATTTGCTAGCTCTTGGTGGCCATTTTCTATTGGTCTTTGGCATTACCAGGCTGTCTAATATCTTTTAAATCATTTTTCCATTTATCCACTAAGTATTAATATTCTTCACCTCTTATCTTTGTACATCATTCAGTGATTAATAATTTAATGACCCTATTTCCTTGCTACTAAAATTGTGTTCCACAGACCAGTAGTACCAACATAATAGAAGTGGAGAATCACAGTCCGTATCCCAGAAATACTGAATGGGAATTTGCATTTTTATATGATCTCAAGGTGATTTATATGCCTACTAAATTTGAGAAGCACTGACAGTGGGCTAAAATGGTGGAATACTAATCTGGAAACCAATGGCATGTCTCAAGTGTTGACTCAATCCAACTGGAGAGCTAAGTAAAATTATAAAAAACAATGATTATTATTCTAGGAATGTGCAGAGAGTGCTGCTCTTTGATCATTTTGGAGGACCACAAATTCATCCCAAGGGAGTCAGAAAAGGCTTCCCAAAGGCAGTGACCTCTGGAACTGAGTTAAGATTTAAATGAAGAGGAGAATGCAATTAATCAGTATTACGTGAATGTTTGATACATAAAAGATGTGATATTCTTCTTAAGGACAGACGTCAGATCACATTCATCTTTTACTCACAATAGTTGTTGGTCCTTGGTAAATATTTATTGGATGAATAAATACATGGATGAGTGAATCCACTTCATACTCAATGCTTCTCTCCTCCATGAAATATTTGCTAAGCTGGTTGTCATAAATGGGGGAAAAAATCCCTTTGTTACCAATATATATCATATATCTTATATGTGGAAAAAGCCTAGTCCGCTTCATCTATAAATATTTTTCTTGATTTCCAGGATAATTAATTTATCATGTGCACTGTTATTTCCTCAAAATTAGTATGATGAATTTGAACAACAGAATGTTTTCTAATTCTATATAAATGTTAGTTTGTTCTTGATGGGCTAACCTGTTCTATTTCATACCATACAATGCTGGATAACATATAAGATTTGATATTTTGATCAAATATTTGGTCGACTTAGGCATGGATAAAAACAAGAAAAAAGGAAGCTGCAAAATTACAGCAAGATGCCCAAATCTACACAGTCTACTCATGATGTTGCTAATTCTTTTTTTTCTTTAAACCATAGAATTTTTTTAAAATTCTCAACTATAAATGAATATTTAGCTCAGTAAATTTGTTTGCTGTTTTGGGACACATAGGCATAACAATCGGTGCTTTATTACTCATTTACATTTAAACAAATATTTTCCTCTTTTTATTTTTTAGAAAAATTATCAGTAATATAAAATGTATTTTTTCTTATCATACTTGTCAACTACATACAATACAGCAATTCAACAGAGATCACTTGAGATTGTAAAAAGAATAGGTGCATTACTTACTAAAATATTTCTCCTTTAATCATTTCGTTATAACACTGACAATGAATGTTTCTTTGGATTTAATGCCGTCTTTGACCTTAATATATTCTGTGCATAAAGCAGCTAAAAAGTAGGAAAAGTCACTTTTATGAATTACAGTAATACACTGACTAACAGACTTGGTGTTTGTGAATTGATCTAGGCATGTACAATGCTCTGTGATATAAATTGCCTTGATTTTTCTTTTTATTTAAATTCAAGTTAGTTAACATATAGTGTATTATCAGGCTCAGGGTAGAGTGTAGTGATTCATCCGTTGCATATAACACACCCCAGTGCTCATTACACCAAGTGCCCTCCTTAATGCCCCATTCCCCCCACCCACCGCCCCTCCAGTAACCCTGTTTGTTCCTCTGTAGTTAAGAGTCTCTCAGGTGTGCCTCTCTCCCTGTTTTTATCTTATTTTTCCTTCCCTTTCCCTATGTTCAACTGTTTTGTTTCTTAAATTCCACTGGATTTAATAAACTTTATGTGCCAAGGTTCATTCTCCTTGAGCACATATAAAAATATTTTCCACCATGTTTTAAACTATCTTTAATATGTCAAGTATAACAATAACCAGGAATCAATGCTACTTCTAATTTCATTAATCATATTAAATCACTTTACCAAATTAAAGCTAACAGTCATTCAGAAAAAAAAAATATTTGTACTCTATTTGGGGCAAAAGTTTCTTACCTACAAGCTGTAATCTTTGCCAATATTTCAAAATCAATACTTATTAGAGAAAAGAACTATAACAAGTATAGTGTCACAATTTTATTGGGTTTTCCTGGCACTATAATCAGGCCTGCAAGTAACAACTCAGGCTTCAGTCCACATTTGAGGAAAGATTTTGATATATACTCATGTCAAATATAGGGTTGTAGTTTATATTTTTCATCTAGAAAATAAATTGCTATTTCAAAAATTGTTTTCTTTCCTCTAATACTTCTATTGCTTCTCTTCCACTTTAGAGTTCTCTAGATATATAGATGCCATCACAAGTGCTTTACCTGCCATAAGTTATAACTATAAAATTAATGATATAATCACATATTTCAAAATCATGCAGAGCACACAGGTGACTTTGTAATGTTTTAAATGCTATTTTATATATCAGTTTTATCAATTAATCAATTCACTTATTTTTCTTTAGCAATGATTTTTTAAAATTCTCATGGGATGTTCTCTCTGTTTCTTGAGTCTTACATATGCATAACAAGCATGTTTTATTACTAGTTGACATTTAAAAGACAATTCTGTCTCTTTTTTTTTCTGCTTGGAAAAATTGCTAGTTAATATGATAACAGATTTTTTTCAATCTCAACCTTGTTGAATATCATTGGGTATATACAGAAACTGTCAGAAAATGAAAGTAAGAAAAATAGCATTCAGCAGATTGTGGGATAAGTGGAGAAAAAATGTTCATGGATGAAATAAAATATTTTAAAATACCTTCGGTTTAAAAACTGTCCATCCTTGGCTTCTCACTGAATTATGTGATTCTTTAAATGGCTTAAGGTTACAATTACAAATGAATTATATCAACCCTGAAGAGATTATTCTATATTCCAACCATGACTTTCAAGTAAAACTGAGTAAATATGCTAAAAAGAAAAGAAAAAGTATGTATATACAATTACTTGTATTTAAGAGGATAAGCTCTAATATACTAGAAAAGGCAAACTTTTAATTGCATTTATTGATTGCAAAGCGAGAAAAAGAGAAATATGAGAAACCTATGGTGTTAATAATAAGATCTATAACTAACATCTAATACTAAATTAAATTGTTTAAGAAATGAAGAAAATAATAGGTTTATACTCAGGGTTATTCAAATTCTAATTTTGATATAGAAAATAGATTAGGTTTGCTATCTGTATACTGATTACAAAGTAAGGGGGAAAATCTGAAATACTGGCCAAGTCAAGAAAGATCAAAGCCAGGTTTTACTGGTAATTAAAACAAGCCATCAGATGAGATGATGATGAAAACAGAAGACAGTGTTCCTATTATCCTAGACATTCATACCAAGTTTTTCATATTTTCAAGCTTGTTCTCAAAAAAGACAGCTTATTTCAGAAAAGTCACAGAGCCAACTTCTTTGCAATCTGTACACTTACTTTTTTTTTTGTTTCAGTGCTCTAAAAGAAAAATATAATGTCAGGTAGGGGTTTTGTGTGTGTGTGTGTGTGTGTGTGTGTGTGTGTGTGTGTGTGTGTGTGTATTTTCACTTGCAGATGCCATGTTTCATTTTGTTTTGTTTTGTTTTTTTCTACATGAAAGTTGTAAGATTTTCCCTTAATTGATGTTACCAGGATATTTATGGACAACTTTTTTTTTTCTTCTTATGATTCTGACCCAGAATTCTGTGGATGCTGAGTCTGCCAACTGAAGTCCACAGCTCAGGGAAATTTTTTCTACTGATTTTTAATTACTGCCTTTCCTCCAAAAGTAGTATAGTTTGAATGAGAACTTAAAAGTTTCACACCTCTTGTAGAGTCCACAAATCTCTCAGCCTGTATCTTCTCTAGAATCTGCTACATTTTTGGTCTTTACTGGAGTGCTCTAAACTTGTTCTTCAAGTTTTTGCCCATCCCACAAAGGAGCAAAACCTGCCACTGGTTTTTCCCTGTCAGGGCACAAATGAAGTACTAGATTGCACGTAATCTAGCTGACCAAAGGTATATGGAGATGTGTGAGGATTTACTTGGAAATTAAGAGGAAAATTTTAAAACGTGTTGTTTGGGGGTGGGGGAAGTGGAGTAGGAAGAAATGTTAAAGTATTAAGATCTCAATTCCAGTCTTTTTCTTCTATAGGCCTTGATATTTCAAAGCCACAGCTTAAACATCCAAGACAGAACTATTAGCTCAAACTAGCTAAATTTCTTACCTGAAACAATGTAGCCTGATCGTTACAATTTCTAGTAAGAAGAGAATGGGATTACAGATGATGTGATATTCCCAAATTTCCTGTTTCCAAAGGGAAGTTTGCTTTGCTTTCTTTTCTCTCTACTTCTTCCTTTGTCTCCCTCCCTCTTTCCTTTCATCCTTCTTTTTTTCTAAATTATATACAATGAATCAGAAAATCTAGGCAAAAGTTCGTATGATCATTTATAACTATAACTTAAATATTATTATTTCAATATCTTCTACAGTTTGTAGCATTCAATTTGTTTGCTTCCTTTTTTGTCTTCCTTTTGACTAACTTAACTGTGTATTTAATTATAACATTTCTGACAAAGGCTTGGAAAATGTAGTCATTGACTGAATAGCCACTTTTCAGAAACAATTTTACATTAAGGAAGGAAGACCCAAATCTTTGGTGGTTGGTATTTATTTCCACATCAAGAAAGCACCATGCCACATTTATTATATTAAGGTTTAACTGAAGTACAATACAAATAAAATGTTTAAGCTACATTTCTCATCATTCAACTAAATTGATCTTCTTTGCATTAATCTTTGTCAGGGTGTTTATAAATCATTGATTTCTTACTAATTGAATAATATGTGTTGGATATAAAGTTGAAAACTATGACCTTGATTAAACTTTTTAAATACGAGATGGAAGTTTTGTTGATTGCTATTTATTTTTCTGAAACAAGGAGGACATATTGCATCTGCTTCATTCATTTTCTTTGAAAGGATATAGTCTGAATATACTTTTTAACTTGCTTACTCAAACACACTTCCTATTTGGCTGCTGTGCAAGAGCAAGTAAAATGCCCACTTTCAGAATTATATATAGTATTTAAAAACTTGCAGGATATCTGACTTGCAGGGTGAAGTTATTCTAGATTTTTCTTTCTTTACTAATATCACTAGAAAGCATAACATATCTTCAGTATATTGCAACAGAATTCTGACAAAATCATGTGAGTTCTGTAGCATAAGGAGAAATGCCAACACTTAACTGAGTTTTTTCCCAAGTTCTCATTTATCTCATGATTGATTTATTATGACATTTATTTCCAATTCAAACATTTGAAAACACACCACATCTATAGTATCAGTCTCCCATCCTAGTTCTATTGTAAGCAGCATTTGGTATAGCAATGATTCTTATAGAATATGAACATTATTTCACATTCCTTCCTGCTCAGCAATACAGACAAAGAGTATCAATTTATCCGATTTGGAAAGGTAGACAAAAGTCATTTTTTTACTCCACTCTTCAGTTGTTTGGCCCAAACTATTTTAGTGCTTGCACTCACACACACATGTGCACACACACACACACACACACACACTATCCAATAGTCCATCTTTCTATGCTTGTTAAAAATTTCACAAATGTTCTTAGTAAGCATGATTTTCTAGAAAATATTTATTCATACAAGCTAGTATAAGAGTACAAGAGAACAAGCTAGACTAACATTCTCAAAAATGCGATGGTTTAAATAACACAGTTTACTTTTCTTTCACATTATTAACTATAGGAGAGATTTCTGGACTTTAGGGAAGTCCATCAAGTGAGCCAAGATGGCAGGTTAGCTCTGATTTCCTCAACATTTTGTTTGGGGAAAATTCAATCCAGGATATGTGACTTCATTTTTAAGGAGACGATCAGAAGTTTCACAGGTTTCTGTAAAGGAGGATGATAAAATGTCCTTTGGGTAGGCAACAATGTGTCCAGATAATCTGGGGAATTCTATTACTAAGATGAAGAAAGAATAGATGGATGCTAGAGATAATTGAAATACTTTGCCTCATGGTAGGAACAGTGTGGGTTGATTATGATTATCATGTGCTGAAAGTTTTTTTTATAACAGTTATCTTCACCATAGACTTTTCTGAAGAGAGAATGATATATCTATACTATATTTGTGGAAATGGATAAACTTAAAATGAAAAGTAATGATGATACTTCTAGTATTCCAGGTTTTTGTGTTTTTTTTTTCCATTTTAGTAAATGGCAATTGCACACATCCAGTTGCTCAAGGAAAAAAAGTCTTTTTTGTTACTTCCCTTCCCTTCCACAAATCCAACTCCTTGAAAAGTGCTTTGATATCTATTTCCAAAATATATCCTGAATTTGTTTACTGTCTGTTCTATAGTCCAAATGATTTTAGCAATTGTTTAGCAATAATCCTTTAACTGGTTACTTTAGTTTTTCTATTACCTCTTCCTCATTAGTCCTAGTTAAGCACCATGATCTTTTAAAAATATGTCACTTTACCTTTAATAACCCACCAGTAGCTTTTCCTTTGCAATTTAAACGTTACCCAAACTCCTTATTATAAAGTTCTTCTCAATCATACTCCCATATTTATCTACAATCCCAACTGGATTCACAAACTTACCTGCTCAGAATACCCTAGGCATATTGGCCTTGTTGTTTTTAGCTGCCATGGCAAACTCCATCTAAGCCTGATTGTCTCTGTAATTGTGATTCCTTCAGCTTACATCATGCTTCCCCAAGAAATTTCCATGCTAGGCTATGCTTATTTTTCAGAATCCAACAAAACCAACATCTTTCAAAGAATATTTTCTTCCTAACCATTCTATTTACAATCATCCCTATCCTAATATTACTCCTTTATGAGCATGAAGAAATAACTGTTATGTAAACCATGTTGTTTATTGATTTTTTACCCTCACAGAATGTAAATTCCATGAAAGAATAAGTAACAATTATTTTTTTCTTTTATCATTATATCCCCAGGATACATAACAGTGCCTGAACATGTTAGGTTTTCAGGACATTTTCTTGATTGAATAATTTGATGTATCCATCTCAGTATCTCTTATCCCATGGAACTAATTCTCTAGTTCTTATCAGCTTTTTCAGAACTCAAATTTCATTTATTCTTTTCTTTTTTAAAAGATTTTACTTATTTATTTGACAGAGAGAGGCACAGTGAGAGAGGGAACACAAGCAGGGGGAGTGGGAGAGGGGAAGCAGGCTTCCTGCTGAGCAGGGAGCCCCACATGGAGCTCAATCCCAGGACCAGGGATCATGACCTGAGCTGAAGGCAAATGCTTAACCAACTGAGCCACCCAGGCGCCGCTCAAGTTTCATTTTTTTTTTTTCCTTTGGAAAGTTCAACAAGGTAGAGTTACTGTCAGCCAGCCAGTAACTACAGCTCCTGATATTTCATTTATCCCCTCCTCTTCCCTCTCATCAAACATTGCATATTATTTGTCCCATTCTCTTAATATTTCTTAGTACACAAGTTTAAGAAAATATTTAATAAAAAACCATGATTGTTAATTTTTCCTCATTTACATGCAACATAAGAGCGTATTTAGGTATAACACAAAGGAACGACTAATAGTTTATATGTAACATTTTCCATTGTAATTTTCTGGTGTTCATTAAATGTGCACCCAGGATTGACTTACTAACATGGCTACAAACAATCTCTTCACCAACTCTTACCAGTAAGTAGACACATCTTTAATTTCCTCATTAGGGATGTTTTTACTAAATCAATATTTTCTTTATTTTTAAATTTACAAATCTGTATCATTATTCTACTTTTTAAAGATTTATTTATTTATTTTAGAGAGAGAGAGAGAGAGCAAGCGCAAGTGGTAGGGGGAGAGGATGAAGGAAAGGATCTCAAGCAGACTCCCTGCTGAGTATGGAGCCTGACTCTGGGCTCAATCTCACAACCCTATGATCATGACGTGAGCTGAAATCAAGGTTGCATGCTTAACCGGCTGAGCCACCGAGGTGCACCTAAATCATTATTCTTAAGAAATATTTAATTTTTAATTTGAGAAAGAGAGCTTATAACATGTGTTTTAAAGTTTTTAAAAATAGTAGAAGAGATAATTTCTTTGGATTTTATTGTATTTCGGTGTTAATATTGTATATCACATAAGATGCTTTTGACTACTAGTAAGAAAATCACCAACTAAGACTTGCTTGAACAATAAACAGTTGTTTACTCACATGAAAATGGGTTTAGAAGAAAAGCTAACTCCAGAATGATTTATCAGAGTTCTCACACTCTTCTTTAGAATTCCTTAGAGTAGGACTTCTTCCATGAACTAGTGTGGTCACATAGTATATTCACTTTTGAAAATGTCCAGACGTAGCTAAATTATCATCTGTTTACTTGTCTTTATTGATAAGCAGGGAATCCATCTGCAAAAATTTCTCAGAAGACTTCCCTATGGTCAAATTTGCCAAGAGAATGCCAATAGCTGACAGGTAAATAGAATTTTTGCCCCATTATTGGCTTAGATGAATGGTTCATGGTGGAATGGACCATATGGAATCAAACAAGTATTTTCTGATAATTACATATTTAACAAATGCAGCTTAACAATAGATATGCATGTGAAAATAAAGAATATTATTTTAAGTGTATTTGGGATCTATAACACAATGACATCTGCATCCCAAAGATTCTCAGCAGGAATCAGAACTGCTCTACTAAGGGGCATTTGAAAGTATGGGTGGCAGTATTTTTAATTGTCATAAACATCAAGGTGTATAGTGGTCATAAGCCAAGGATGATAAATACTCAATAACACATGGGTTAGTCTTACACAATTAGACATATTAAGAAACACTGATCAGCTCATATTTATGTACGTACATATAAATAGCCATGTCAGTATCAAAATTAATCCATAAAGAGTCAGATATGCAGATTTATATATAGTCATATATATCACATTAAGTATACTATAACAAACATACATTCAATTGTTCCTTTTGATGGTTATAGCTTACATGAGCCCTGTCCTTTTAGAAAGTAGCAATGGTTAAGAAATCCTCCCAAACTTTTACATTCCAAGAAATGGCTTACTGAAAGAAATCACCCTTTTCCATATAACTTAGGTATGACTTACAAATGCCTCTACCATTTACCTATAACAAGGTCAGATACTTTCAAAACTCCATTGTTTCTTTATAAATTATTAGCTCCTTGTACCAACTGACCAATCTGCTATTTGACTTAACCAACTCTAGTTAATCTTCTGTCTTTCAAGGCCCAGAACTTTGAACTATCATCAGCTTGTGCCAGTATCTGAATATGGAACAACCAGTCTGAGAATCTGGTAATCTCAAGGAAAGACATTTTCTGTTCAGTAGTCTTATCAGGCCACCTTTCAGCTAACTCCCCAACACCCAGTACTTCCTGCCTTGTTTACCCCTCACTATATAAGAAATTCCCTTCTGCCCGACTTACGAAATGCTTACAGCTCATACAGTGTCAAGGTTTCCCCTACTGCATAGCCTTTCTTAATAAAGTTTCTTCTTATCCAAGTCCAGATTTATCATTCATCCTTCAATAAATATTTATTAAGTGTCTATCATATGCTAGGCACTGAGAACACATGACTTATCAAGCTACCTTGGTAAACCAGGTGTTAAACAAACAGGGTTGGATTGTTTTAAACTAAATGGTTCAGGAAGGTTCCTCTGAGAAAGTAATATTATAGTTCAGTCCTAAAAGGACTGAAAAAGGAGCTACTTTTTGAATAGTGGCATGGAGTGTTCCAAAGAGAAGGAATAAAATGTATGAAAGGATTCACTTTTAAAATCCAATCTGATGCGGTTATTTAAACAAATCCCCTCCCCCAGTTAATTGCATATTATTAAAATGTTTACAATTTTAAATGTAAATTGTCACAGAAAATCAGTGAACAGAATTCTGCAGGAGTGGTTGGGATCATTACTTGTCTGAAAACAAATCAAGGGCGTACACATTTGTGATTATATGCTTTGTTCCTCAGTGAAACAAATTGACTAAATAATGAATTTCTGAATTGATATTGACAATTTAATATGAGAAAGTTTCTGACACACTATATTGTGCCCCAAGTAATATCAAACTAAGGTACACACTCAATCAGCTATCAAAACAGAGCACAAACTCCTGCTCTGTGCCAAATTCCTTTTCAGAATTATTTTTTTCCTCTTGAGGGTGCAAGCTTAGTTCCTTAAATAACATTTGTAATGAAATCAAATTAGTATGTCAAATATTTATTGGAGTATTTATTGGCATTGCATTATTAATGTTCCTTGGATAGCTATGATTTTTGCTATAAAATTGCACCTAGTGTTGCTATGAGGTCACCTTCACCTCTTTTCTCGCTTTCTGAAGTAGTGTCAGTCTGCTCATAATGAAGCTGTAAAATCTTAAACTTCTGATTCTGCTGCTATACATAAAGTTTTGATTTTCCTTATGTAAAACATGCTGTCCTCTATAATATCCCACTCTGTTCATTAAAAATGAGATAATTTAAAATATATTTTTATGTATATATAGCTATTAATTGCCTTCTAAAAACATATTTATACCCATTCTAAGCATTAAGATCAGCTACTCCATTGTGAAAGTTTATAGGCTGAATTGATTTATTATGAATACCCCAAATGCCTTCTTTAATAAACAATTAAATATTGAATGTAACATCTATCAATTTTAATCAAGTCTTTTTTTTTTAAGATTTTATTTATTTATTTGAGAGAGAGAGAATGAGAGATAGAGAGCACGAGAGGGAAGAGGGTCAGAGGGAGAAGCAGACTCCCCGCTGAGCAGGGAGCCCGATGCGGGACTCGATCCTGGGACTCCAGGATCATGACCCGAGCCGAAGGCAGTCGCTTAACCAACTGAGCCACCCAGGCGCCCCAGTTTTAATCAAGTCTTAACGGCTCCCAGAAATGTTTTTCTAGTTCCATTCACAACAGAGGATACGTAGTGGCAAATCTATTTGTTCATACACACTCAATGAAGTTACATGGTTACAATACATAAAATAGTTTCATATAAAATTATTTTTAATAAAATCATGTTGATACATTTTATACTTTAACCCTCCTATACTGGTAAGCCTGTTAAGACCAGGCGTCCAAAGTCTCAGCGAAATACACATTTCATCCCCTTTCTCTGTGTTGGAGCATTGCAAATTAGAGGTGAAAAAGCCAAAATGAAACCTAAATGCTCTGCTATCTTTCTTCCTGAATTTAAACTCCTTGACTTTCTCTCCTTTGAGCTTCAAGTTGTTAGAAAATGAGACACAGAACATAAAATATAGGCCACTGGACTTGACAGACCCACAGGGCGCAACTAAAAATCATGCTTCCTTTATCCCCCTCATCTTTCTTGCCAAATGAACATTTCTCCTACCTGACCCCCCCTCCACTTTTTTTTGCAGCTTCTGTCTGAAAGAGATAGCGTCTCTCTTTCCATTCGGCATAGAGCTGTCAGGTCCTACTAACTTTTGAAAATTTTCCTGTTCTAATTAGTTTCATTTTTGAATCGTTATTCTAACACTTTTATATTTTATGGAAGATTTACTCTACACAGGTCCCCTTCCTCCTTGCCTGGATTCCTTCATTAGGATATTGAGTTGGTCTGAGTATGACATAAACCCAACAAGTCAAGGGGAATTAAATTAAAAATTTAATATCTGTAAACACTAAAAGTTATATAATGGGCAACCAATGTGGTTAATTTTTAACATCACATATTTCCATAAAAAATATTCCAAAAAGACAGTACAGTTTAAATCAAGATTTTAAAAGGTATGTTCAGAACACTAAATGTGTTATTGGTATTTATATATCTCAAATTTTAGGCCATTGTATTGAAAGACATTGACTGTTAACCTTACATCTTTTCTAGAATAAAGTAGGCTATATACAAAGAAACTAAGTAGATTAAGGATACTCAAATCATGTAGCAATGTATTCATTTTCTTTCAGATATAAGCCAGTTTACAATAGTGAATTATGGTGAGCACTAAAAGAACAAAGTTAAGAACAATGGCTGCTAACCCTAATTAATGAAGCAATGAGATTGGGATGAATATGCATTCATTGGTCCATGTATATATTTTGTCTTCCTTTTTGGGGGAGAGCTGGTGACAAACTGGGAATGATTTCCTTACTCTACCTTAAAGTTTATCATATGCTTAATGGTGATGATTATTCAATACGTGCATGTTCAGTGCATTAAGCACAAGCTAAATGTAATTTAGTACAATACCTGTGAGGAAAAATACTTTGATTAAATGATTATTATACGTCAGAGTCATTTCTTTTCTTCCAGTGAGAGTAAATTGGCATCTGTAAGAATTGGAAAAATAATAAAAATATGTGTAACTGTGTGACCTTACAGTATGTGTTAAGAAAATAAATGACGGAACAGGAGACAGAAAACACACATTCAATGTGCTTATTAGTATCATGAAGAAATCTTGGAATTTGTCTGTAATTATACTGTCAGTAAGTCTATGGGTTAAGTGGTTATATACATCTGATTTTAATATTTTACTTTTTCCTTACAATCCACGTGATATGTGATTTCATACTTAATAAGATGGGGTGAGTATATGTCGTATGTCTGTGTCTGTGTGTGTTTGTATGTATCCTTGCTTATCCCTTCAGTGCTCCCCTTGTTTTAAACAAAATTTTAAGAGCAGAATCCAATTTCAAGTTTATAATCACAAACAAAATATTTACTCAAAGTGTTTAAACGGATCTATATTTTTGAAAGAACCACTCTAAATTACTTTCATTGATATGTCCACATTTATATAAATCAGAGTGATTCATACTTCTTTGCTTCTTTCTCAAATAAAAAACTAATGATCAATTTATTTATTCATTAACCCCATTTTTTTATTGAATTTGTACTATGGACAAGCGAAATTCTAAATATACTAATTCTTTCCAATTTAGATTTAAAGATAATTTTGTTCTTATTTTTATGACAAAAGACAAATGTTCCTGACCTGCTTATCATTACTAGTTCCTTTATCTCTGCAGTAATATTCTTGAACTAATTCTTCTCCAAATACTGGTGATTGGATGATGAAATGAATTTGATGTATTTTTCAAATTTACCATTGCGTCATTTTGCCAGAGGAACTAATATGTAATGTGTTTCTACAGTCTCTGATATTATTACCTATTATTTGATGGAAAATGAAAACATCGTGTGCAGAGGAGAATGGAATGGGAAAGTAGAACAAATGGTTAGACAAGTATCACATGTAAGATGTATTTGGAATTGACCATAGTACCGTTCATTCCCTTAATCCAGTGATCATAAATTGGGTGATTTTTCTAAGCTCCTTAGCGTCACAAACCATTTAGCTGACAAGCTTTGAAATTTCTTCTGTTCTCTGTTTATTGATTTCCAATGGAATTCCCATCTAAACTGATGAATGTGAACCTACACTAAGGAAAGATGTTTCCCCCCACCTTCCAAGGTGAATCTAATAATAGAGTTTTGCTCCAAAAACATAGGTCAAGGATGAAGAGGAGGAAATAGTCTTTACACTTATATAAAATACAGTTAATAATATGAATAGGCAACTACATAGATTTGTAGATGATTATAATAGCAACAAAAGAGTTGAGGCTATTATTCCATAGGTATGGCAAATTCTTGCCTCATAATAACTTTACATGTGTCTCAGAAGACTTGTATCCATATTTACTAATTAGATATACTTTTTGTAAAAATGTTTCACAAGTGCAGAGAGGTTTTTGTTTTTTTCCAGAGGTTTTACAGAAAGTTTGCACATATTAAAAAACAAAATCTCTCTTTAAGCAAATAGCTTGGGAGGATTAATATGTGGGAAAACAATTACACCTTTATTCCAACAAACTCCTATAATTCAAACCTGCCTCATTAATCCAACATAATTGGAAATATTTTGCATAGACCTAAGGATTTCTACCTTTTCAAAAGCATGTAATGGGGGTAAAGAGCAAAAGAGACGGAAAGACAAAAGCAGTAACAGAAAGCCAAAAAGTGCCCATCAAAAAAGTGCCCACAGAATATTTCACTGGTTAGGAAATATAGAATAAATATGGATTCGCCATAAAGATACTTGAGTGAAATAACCAAGAGAATACTTCACTCATATTAGTTTCCCTGACTTCCTCTGACAAAATTTGTCAGAAATAACTTTCATGTAAAATGCACCAAATTAATTTGCATAGTAAACAACATTCTTCTAAATTAACTTTTTTTTTAAAGATTTTACTTATTTATTTGACAGAGAGAGAGAGAGAGAGAGAGAGAGAGAGAGAGAGAGACAACAAAAGAGGGAACACAAGCAGGGGGAGTGTGAGAGGGAGAAGCAGCTTTCCTGCTAAGCAGGGAGCCTGATGTGGGGCTCGATTCCAGGACCCTGGGATGATGACTGAGCCAAAGGCAGAAGCTTAACAGCTGAGCCACTCAGGTGCCCCATAAATTAATTTTCTTAAAAAATATTTTCTTTTAACCTTCCTGCATGTCTACATAAGAACATAAGAACACAATTTGAAAATAAAATTGTGCGGGTACACATTTGTCTAGGTAATTGGAATCACGTTAAATTTGGAGAACGTAAATTCAAATATACTTTGGTTTTGATTAGACCACCTGCAGGGCTGGCTTCATGAGCATGAGACCTGTGCAGTGGTACAGGGATTCATGCTCTGAAGGTCTAATGCTCCTGGTCTAATGCTCTCCTGTCTCCTCCTTGGAATTCTTAATAATTTTATCTTTGAACTTTTGTGCTGTTAGTTCAATGGGACAATGGAGCATGTGTGAGAGCAGAAAAGATACATGCATTATGTATTTGTTGCTGTTCCTTGCTGCCCTATTCACATAGAGAATGTCCAATATCCCAAGAGCATAAAATTACAGTAGATTCATGATGCATCTAGGTTCAATGAGACTCTAAGCAAGTGCAAAGGAAGTTTGTTTAAATTGACTATTGATTAAATGAAAGCAATGACAGCCTTAAGAAGATGCAACTTTCATTTTTAACAAGAACTCCTTCAAATGCAAAAAAAAAAGTCATTGGTGTTGTAAGAAACATAAGCACTCAAGAAACCCTATTGTATCATTTATTTATTGTATTACTCCCTGTATTTTCCAACCACTTACATAGAAAATGATAACACAGAAGGAAAGGGAAATATAAGGCAGCCCACATTTCCTTTTCCTTTCAATCCTTATTCATCAGTAAGCCACATGTAGAGTTTTGGTAGAATGTGCACATGTCAAAAAGTAATAATCAACGAAGTTAGCTTTGCAGTGTTTCCCTTGTCTGTTAAGAACAAAATACAAATGCATGTATGCAGTACAAAAAAAAAAAAACAAATTGTGTAATTTCATATGTGATTTAGATGCCTTATATTTGAATTTTAACCCAGTATTGTACATCATATAAAGATGAATGGAAGGGAAATTTATTCTAAAATATTTTTTAAAAAATTTATTTAATTAGATCAAACATCAAATAAAACCCACCATGTCCAGTTGTGTGTGAAAGAGAGATGTTAAAAAAAAAAAAAAAAAGGAAAGCACTTCAAACTATAGTACCTTTAACAGTAGTTTTTTTTTTTCCTACTTTTTGAACAAGGGGTCCAGCACCTTCATTTGGCACTGGGCTCTGTGAATTATGTGGCCAGAACTTATGACCTCATCTGTTAGCCTCCACTGTCAGGGCTCAAGTAAGAATCCCACATGCTTGAAGACAAGTCCTCCCTTGACTTCCATGCTTTCTTCGATTGAATCAAGGGAGATCCAAAGTGCTTCAAATGGGGAAGAAGCTAAGAGTCAACTACTGGTTAGCTGGACTCCACACAGCCAATGTGAGTGTTCTGTGAGCCTCACAATTTCCCCATCTTGAATGACCACCACTCCTCATCCCCTACCTTGCACTACCAGATTCCCCTGTATGATCTGCCTTGTGGAGTAGTAATCTCCCATTAGTTATAATTCATGTTTAAAACTTAATTTTAGGTCTCCTTCCTTATCCCCCCATTCTAATCCCTACAATGGTCTATGCATTTTTCTTTTTTTTTCTAAAAATATTTTAATGAAAAGTTATCTCTCTGTAAACATTTCATTATACTACAAATGAAACATTTGAATCCATTGCAGACGACCTCTTAAGTCTTCAAAAATCAGGGTAAAACATCGAAATTTAAAAGTAATCTTGAATATTATATAGGCTAACAATCCTTATACATTAACTGATGTCTCAAGTAGTTGAGCAGTTCGCAAGTATACACTTTCTTTTCTAACCCCATCTACCCCTCTCCATAACTACTGAGCTTAACGGCTATAACTAATAAAACTATAAACTAGAATTCATGTTTGGTAACTGAAAAATAGTCTCCTTCCTCAAATTCTTCTGGCAATATTCCCTTTACTTTCTTGTCCTGAAAACTGGGTCTTTTCAGAAGATACTGCCTTCCATTAATTACCGTAAGTGGTAGCCTCTTTTGCTTCTGTAACCCTTTGTATCAGTAGGACTGTAAATGGGGTAGTTTGTCTTAGACCATTCTCTTCTTGTCTTCCCTACTGACCTAACATATAATTAGACTTGTCCCACCACTTTCCCTCCTTTTTGCAGTACTCCACAGATCTCTCTCCTGCTTTATCTTTTGAAGATTTTAGCTCTAGGATCATTTCACCTTCTCTAACACAACATCACTCCTGTACTAATTGCTGGTTATTTAATCCATGTTGTCAATAAGACCTTTTCTAATTAGGCTTGTTCTCCTTCCACTTTAGCCACTCATCTTCCCCATGGTCATCCTACATGAGAAATTGTCATTACAAGTACGGTAATTTGACTTCCTATATAGTATTGATTTAAAGTATCTCATTACAAAGCCACTACCTTCTATTTTCCAAGCTCACTCACTCTAGGAAAACTTTCAATTATCCTTGGTCTCTACCAAGGAATCTGCTGATCTAACAACCTTTTCTTTCTCATCTACCTCTTCAACCAACCTGAATTCCATACTTAATTGTTATTAACTCCCTAACATAATTCCTGGGCATCCTTGCTCCAAGTATTACATGTTATGGAGATATTAAGTCATTTTACTTGAATCAATGAATATCTATAACCAAATAATTTTCAACAAAATTTTGATGTGTTTTAAAAACACAATTTATGGCTTCATCTTTTTAAAAGTTGTAAGGACTAGGAAGCTCTGGAAAGAGTAAATATGCAGGATTTAGTTATGAACTGACCCATTTATAAAATCGTATTCAATTAATATTCAAATTATATCAATGGGAGATTTTTATAGATAAGATCAATTAAACCAAATAATCTTCAAAGGCAAATTATGGAGCAAATGAGCATGTTCAACAATAAGATTATCATTTGGAATTCTTTGTTAACTTAGGAAAATTCACATATTTCACTTTCCAATTAAGCAGCATACGTACAGACAAGCCTAAGGCCATGATCCCCTTAGCAGCTCATTCCACTCAGAGCAGCAAGAAAACAGACAGGCTGCTCATTCCTTTTCACATCTCTTGTATAGACCATAGCAGCCGTTGCTGTGACAGGCTGTCTGTCTTGTCATTTCTTTATGTATTCATTTTTACAGCTGCAAACAGAGTCTATTCTTGCAAATAAGAATTTGCATAGAAATTCATCTGAATAAAGCAGCTCTCAAATATTGATATTAATCCATATACAAAGCTTTTACATTATTTTTGAACAAGTTTTTTGTTTTTGAAAATTAGTTACTTTGTGCAGTGATCACATGCAGTGCAAAATAAAAAAAACTTGAGTTACAAAATATTTATAAAATTAACTGAATAAGAAGTATTATCAAAGATTACATGGCACTTTTATATATATATAATCTATACTATATATTAAATATATTAAACATACTGTTGTTAGGAAAAACCATTTGAAGCTTGATTTTACCTCATTAAAAGAAAAAGAAAATAAATGGGCACAAGTAGATAATGAAGCAAAATTATTTTTATTATCAAAAAAGAGAACCTGAAGGCTTAGTAACTATACTAAAGTGTTCTAATTCTCATTTAGAGAACTATTTCCATTAGAGATATAATAATACACTATTAAGCATCTTCATTATGCTAGAATTCAATAAAATTTAGATAATGACAAATATCCCACCATCCAGTGATGCCATGTTGTAAGAGCAGATTAGTTAAGAATATATAACTTTGGGAGAAGTCATCAATATTTTAAATTATTTTCTTAAAAGTAAAAAGAGGTCTCAGTAAAATGTGTATGAAGGTAAAATGCTGCTGTGACAAAAAATGTTACTTCTGCATTCAGGTCTGCACACTGCATCTTCATTTGCTGAGTTCAGCATGCAGAGAGTAGTGCAGTCTAATCAAAAGAGTGCTGGATTTCAAGTCAACAGACATTGATGCTACCATAAGCTTTGGGTCTAAAAATACCAATCTGTAAAAGTTATATAATATCATCACCTTTTACACTTATTTTAAAAATAAATAGTATAGGTCAACTAATCTTTGACAAAGCAGGAAAGAATATCCAGTGGAAAAAAGACAGTCTCTTCAACAAATGGTGTTGGGAAAATTAGACAGCCACATGCAGAAGAATAAAACTGGTCCATTTCCTTACACTATATACAAAAATAGACTCAAAATGGATGAAAGACCTAAATGTGAGACAGGAATCCATCAAAATCCTAAAGGAGAACACAGGTAGCAACCTCTTCGACCTCAGCCGCAGCAACTTCTTCCTAGAAACATTGCCAAAGGCAAGGGAAGCAAGGGCAAAAATGAACTATTGTGACCTCATCAAGACAAAAAGCTTTTGCACAGCAAAGGAAACAGTCAACAAAACCAAAAGACAACCAACAGAATGGGAGAAGATATTTGCAAATCACATATCACATAAAGGGCTAGTATCCAAAATCTATAAAGAACTTCTTAAACTCAACACCCAAAGAACAAATGATCCAATCAAGAAATGGGCAGAAGATATGAACAGACATTTTTCCAAAGAAGACATCCAAATAGCCAACAGACACATGAAAAAGTGCTCAACATCACTTGGCATCAGGGAAATCCAAATCAAAACCTCAATAAGATATCACCTCACACCATTCAGAATGGCTAAAATTAAAAAGTCAGGAAAAGACAGATGTTGGTGGGGATGTGGAGAAAGGGGAACCCTCTTACACTGTTGGTGGGAATGGAAGGTGGTGCTACCACTCTGGAAAACAGTATGGAGTTTCCTCAAAAAGTTGAAAATAGAGCCATCCTATGACCCAGCAATTGCACTACTGGGTATTTACCCCAAAGAAACAAATGTAGTGATCCAAAGGGCTACGTGCACCCCAATGTTTATAGCAGCAATGTCCACAATAGCCAAACTATGGAAAGAGCCCACATGCCCATCAGCAGAAGAATGGATAAAGAAGATGTGGTGTATATATACAACGGAATATTATGCGGCCATCAAAAAAAAAAAAAGAAATCTTGCCATTTGCAACGACGTGGTTGGAGCTACAGGGTGTTATGCTGAGCGAAATAAGTCAATCAGAGAAAGATAAGTATCATATGATCTCACTGATACAAGGAATTCTTAATCTCAGGAAACAAACAGGTTTGCTGGAGTGGTGGGGGGTGGGAAGGATAGAGCGTCTGGGTGATAGACACTGGGGAGGGTATGCACTATGGTGAGCGCTGTGAATTGTGTAAGACTGATGAATCACAGACCAGTACCTCTGAAAGAAATAATACATTATATGTTAAAAAAAAAAAAAAAGATGGTAGGAAGGGAAAAATGAAAGCGGGGGGAACTGGAGGGGGAGACGAACCATGAGAGACTATGGACTCTGAGAAACAAACTGAGGGTTTTAGAGGGGAGGGGGGTGGGGGGATGGATTAACCCAGTGATGGGTATTAAGGAGGGCATGTACTGAATGGAGCACTGGGTGTTATATGCAAACAATGAATCATGGAACACTACATCAAAAACTAATGATGTAATGTATGGTGACTAACATAACGTAATAAAATAAAAAATAAAATAAAAATAGAGTAAAATAAAAACAAAAGAGCGCTCCTTGTGAGAAAAAATAGTATATTTTATATACTACATTATTTAATATACTATACTATTATGAAAATAATAGTATATTTATTATTCAGTATTCAATTTTAGAATGGGAAGAAAGAATCTGGGATCATTTAATCCATTATCTTAATAAGAAGACACTACCATATTAGTTGGATGGAGACTGGAGGGGAAAGCAGGGGGACAAGGGTGGACAGAATTTAAATTTTGTCAATCAGAGCCTAGAGTACTCTCTATTTTATACCATTATTTAAATATTATTTTCTGCAATGTAGAAGTTACACCCTGTAACTAAAAAAAGCAATGATTATAGAAGGATAATTTCTAGCAGACAGAACTATAACCTGTAAACACATTCATTATGTAATCCTGAATGGCTTTAATTTTACACACATTAAAATTATAAAATTTGACAAAAACTATGATATCTGAGACCTGACAAGTTAGGGTGAAATAACCATATCATAACCACAAATTATGATGAAACGTGATTAGTCATGGTATATAACCCAGTGGAACAGATTTAGAAAAGTACTTATTAACTTTTTCCAAATATCTTAACACATTCAGACTAATGAGGATGAGTTGATGGAATTAATAATTTGTTACACAGTGAAGATTATAAAGATGATGACCCCTACATTAGACAAAGATATGTAATCTAAATCTGAAACCATGCTTGAAAACTAAAAGTCATTGGGAGGAACCAATAAGTACACAGCAGAAATTTTCCAAAAACATTAGCCATTAAATACCTGTAAAGTCCATAGTACCTAACAATGTATAATGATTAACAATAGACTTTATACAAACCTTCACTTTCTTGAAATCTAGGCAATATCACTTCTTTCCCAAAAATATAACTTAGAATGTATACAAAATCATGTTATATAAAGGTATACTTGTAACTGGAATTATGATTAGATCACTGGTACTAGGAATTGGTTCTTATACGTGGTAAGGTATCTGGTATCTTAAAATGATAACATATCTGCCTGGTTTGTAATAAATTTAGAAGACATTATGATGTCTGACAGTATTGCATTACATGACCCCATAGTCCTGCAAGATCAATTGTCATATAAGGATTTTATATTCCTTTAAGATATCTTATTTTAAAGAACACAATGATTATAGAAAGATAATAACTATTACTAGTATTTTCCATCACTTAAATAATATGTTTATGAATTTAACTTAAATAATATGTTTATGAATTTAACCTGAGGAAAATTACTATAATTTTAAAAAGGAAGGAAAGAGCAAATGAGAAATGAGAAGAAATATATAAAATAATAATTCCAACAATATTTCCTCTTGGGAAATAGGAAATAGTCTAAATCTGAAGCAAGAGTGAAATGGAGAAGTAAATTTTGTGGTTTCTTTATAGTAAAATATGATGCAGCTTTTAACAATCATTATTAAATATTGTTGAATAATGACTCTGTTACTACTAAAGTTAAATTATATTTCATTTTGCTATTAAAGTTATATATATTATTTATATATTATTATTAAAGTTGAATATATATATATGTATATGTGTGCATGTGTGTATATGTGTGTGTGTGTGTATGTGTATATAGTTTTTTCCCTGGTGAGGCTGTTCCTCTTTCTACATTCTCCACTAAAAATTTTTTTAACTTCTATTTTCCACTAGTGTAAAATTATTTTATATTTCCCTGCAATTTACTTCTCATCATTTGTTTACAATTGGATTACTGGATCAAAATTCTAAGGATTATACTCAATCTCAAAAGGTTGTTAATTGGAATAATACCATCTGAAGCAACATTATATGTATTACAGTAAAGGATCAATGAATGTTTTAGTTCCTAATAAAATAAAGATTTTCTAGTTGTGTGAATAAGAGAATTTATATGCACTTAATATATAAGCATATTAATTTCCTTTTTTTTAAAAAAAATTATTTATTTATATGACAGAGAGAGATAGCGAGAGAGGGAACACAAGCAGAGGGAGCGGGAGAGGGAGAAGCAGGCTTCCCGCCGAGCAGGGAGCCTGATGCAGGGCTCAATCCCAGGACCCTGAGATCATGACCTAAGCCAAAGGCAGACGCTTAACAATTGAGCCACCCAGGCACCCCAAGCATATTAATTTTCTAAAATCAAGTCTAGAGAAACGATAAAAACCTGTAGTTTTTTTTAAAAGACTGAAGAATTTTCATAACTATCTTGAGCTAATTTCAGAAAATAACGGAAGGTTTTAATCCTCAGTGATGTTTAAGATTCAAAGATAAATAAGAATTAATTTAGTTGATCCTAGTTTCCAAAGTTACCAATTAATTTCAATTATTCATTACAATTTTACTCCTAACAATGAACTTGATTCTTCCATCGGCATTAACTTCTTTTTTCTACAGGCTAGGGAGACCCCCTCTCTTCTACCTTCTCATTCCAAAAACCTGTCATTTCTGCTTTGTCCAGCACTAGCTATTTCCAAGAGGCTAGGTGCCAAGAAGTTCATTTTGGCTCTGGGTCATATATTTTCTGCATATAAAATGGTCCAACTCTTAGGAGAGAGACAGCATGCTCCTAGGCCCACTTCTCAATGCCTAAGGTAAATTGGTTTATGCTCTGCCTAAAAAATGTAGCCCATGTTAAAAGAAATATATGACAATCAGTGTACATTTAAAAATCCTTTTTCTTCTCCACTGGAATTTCAGGAGGCAACATAAAGAAAAAGGGAAAAAACGAAAAATAAAACTCTGAGTTCTTTCTATGTACCACATTATCATAGACCATTTAAATTCAATACTTAATACTTAGTTCTCAAAATCACAATATGAGGCATGGAGTTGTACATTATGGATAGAAAATCTAAGGCCCACAGAATTTATGAAATTTGTCTAGATGACACAACTAGTATATGATACATTATAATAATTATGCTAAATAGATATAATATCATAATAGGTGTAATATGATATCACCAAAAGTACAATATAATTCTAATTATATATAAGATATAATGTGTAATTAGCTCATACCTTCCTAATTGGAATGAAATATTTTGACATGTCCATGATATCTTAACTTAGTTTTCACAGTGTTTCAGTACGTGAACCCAAGTAACTATAAGCTAATCTCTGAATTATTTCTTAAAGTCAGTAATTCACTAAAATTGTGCATTTCTCCTGAATGAAAAAAGAGGAGGGTATGTAAGTTTCAAAATTATCATAAATAGGTGTCACTGTTAAAAATTATTACAATTTTGTAGAAATCCCAATTTATAACATATTTTCAGAAATCTAAAGATTTTTCCCAATTAGCTATGAGGTATTCTTTCACTGCACTTGATCATGTAAAGAATGAAGAACAGGTACAAGTTGTATAAACTGTGCTCTGTGCAAGGATGTCCAGCCAAAGGGTTTAGTAATAGGTCTTCCTGTGAAATTATGTGGCATTACATCCATAAAGAAGGGCCACTTTTTAAAAAAATCATTTACAAAAAGGTCACATCTTGCAGATATGTACCTACAAAGCCTGAAATCTTCTAAACGTTCTTTCTTCCAATTTTAATGAGGCACAATAGGGCCTCAAAACAAATTCAATAAAAAAATTGTATTTTTCATGAATTCTTTTATGAAAACTGGAGAGTTGGGGTATTTAAAATCACAGAGATTTTCTTTGCAAGTTATCACTGTGTGTGCAAGGAATTGCTGCTGTGCCCATCTTGTACAAAGCCCCCTGAGTATGCCTTTCACCAACTAACTAAAAATGGTGGTAAAATATATTGCAAAATCTTTTTTATTGAAACACTGAGAACACCAGAAAGCAAGAAAACCTCAGGGCCAAATATGAAGTGAAGTGTTAATCTAGAGAGGCAAACTAAAATTTAAACCAATGCTGGCCCCGGAGGCATGCACCAGCCCTGGTGATATTGATATTCTATTTCTTATGGACAAAATGCAGGGAAAAAAAGACAAAACCCAGTACTCACTCAAGTTGGGCAATTTGAAGCAATCCCCAGTATAAATCTGGAATCAAATGGACCTATCATATGAGAATGACCTGGACATGAAAAGACTTGTGAGTTTCAAGCTTGTTGCACAGTCATAGAAAAAACAAAATCAAAAACTCTGAAAAGCATTACCACAAGCCAGCTCGTCCACACTTTTTAAAAGATTTTATTTATTTATTTGACAGAGAGAGAGAGCACACAAGCAGGGGGAGAGGCAGGCAGAGGGAGAGGGAGAAGAGGGAGAAGAGGGAGAAGCAGGCTCCCCGCTGAGCAGAGAGACCAAGGTAGGGCTTGATCCCAGGACCCTGGGGCTCTATCCCAGGACTCCAGGATCATAACCTGAGCCGAAGGTGACTGAGCCACCCACGCACCCCCATCCACATTTTTGAAGCCTAAATTCCCACTACCAATCTAGTCTAAATAACCTCAAACTGAAATTTTATTTTGGGTAATCTACAGTTACGTGGCTGAAACAAATGAGAATATTCATTTGTATGTACCTTCAACTCAGATAACATTTCATTTAAAGTAAGTTCAAAAACAAAAATTAAAATAAGAATTTATAGGGAAGGAAAACGAGAAACCACAATCAGATACTTTTTTTAAATACTGGAATTTTTAGAAACAATACAACACAAGTATGTTGTGTTTAAATATTATTTAAAAAAATAAAAAAGAGTGGGAAATACATAACACTTTATTATTTTATTTTTACAGATATAAAATTCAGCAAGTAAATTTCAAAAAATAATTGAATAAATCTACAAATATAGTATTGAAATGAATAACTCAGATGATGGGTAACATTTCTTTAGACAAAGAGGAGTTTAAAAAAATGAACTAGTATTTAGAAATGACAAAATTATTCAAAATGCAACAGAGACCAATCAAACACAGGCATTTGTAAGAAACACAAAGGGCAGGCAAGAAATCTAAGGTACATTGAACTGGATTTCTAGAAATCACTAAACATTTCTTCAAATTGATAAAAGACCTCAGTCTTCAAAGGAAGGACAATGATATTGATATAGAAAAATTAGAAGATATCTGTAGTTCAAATGAAATTTCAGACTAGAGAGTATAAAAGCAGTCAGAGAACAAAGAATAGATTTCCTAAAAAAATAAAAAAATTATCGACCAACACCAACAGTGGAAGTTATAAGTCAAGAGAATGCCTAAAACCTACAACAAAAATAACTATTAACCAAGAATCATATATCACACACATTCTATCTTTTTAAATATGACAAAATAGAAACATTTTCAGAAAACAGTGCTTTTGTCAAAAGGCCAATAAGTTCTAATGGATGTGATTTAGATGGAAAGAAATAACCCCAGAAAAAAGTTCTATGATGCAAATAAGAATGAAAATAAAATAGACTAGAACAGAATAAAATAAAATAGAAAATAAAATATTTAGGAAGTCTGTCACTAATGAAATATAAAATAATAATATAAATATAAAATGATAATATAAATATAAAATATTGTAAAATAATTTTTTATATTATATGATGTTATTAATAAAATAATTATTTTCATATCTAATTTGCAAGTTCAACAAAAAGACTAAAGAAAAATACTTGACTTAATATCATTTACATTGGAGGAATAGTGTGCTGAGTTAAATGACTATGTTTTTTACTATTTGAGAAGGAAGAAATTTTAATCATTCTTAAGCTGAGTGTACATTTAAAAAATATAATTACTAAAAATAGAAAAAGTAGGTATAACCATAAAGTGGCTGGAGAAAAAAATGGGATGAGAAAAAAATATGAGAGCCCAGAAAAAGACTAATCACAGTGATAGAAATCACCGGCATTTGCTTAGATGGAGGGGGGAGTGGGGATTGCCGGGGAAGGGCACAGAGATCTTTTTTATGTGTGATGTAAATAGTCTCTATCTTGATTATGGTAATCATTTCATGGGTGTATACATTTGTCAAAATTCAGAACTGAACACTTAAATTGGACTTTGTTGTTCATAAGTTACATTTTGATATAATAATTTTTTAAAGTCCACTAAATAAGCTGAGAAGCTGAGTGGACAATGCTAAGAACTGCACATACTAATTTAGAAGAACATACTTTTAGGTATCTTTCAGAATGGAAATGGAAAGGCCAATAGAAACCTTTCCATCCCTCCTGTATATCTCTTTCTTGAGAAAATAGCATCAGTAGTCAGCTGAGTAAGTCTTCAGAGACACTGGGTTATGAACAAATCCTAACTATAATAATAAATATACTTTCTACCAACAGTTCCTCTTTGTCCCAGGGGAATATAGTAGTTCAACTCCACAATTTCTTTTGCACAACTTCTTCATTTTCATGTCCCCCAGAGTTACCCCTTTGTACTGGTTACAAAAGGACTCCACACTGGCAGCCTTCAGCTTATGAAGCTTCCCTCTACCAGATAGAACCCATTCACTAATTCATTGATTCTATTGCTTAGACAGCTATTTCCCATATTCAGATTTTTATTCTATCTTACAAATTCTTCCCTGCCATTTAGCTTTCTATTGCATGTGCCAAGCACCAGTCAACAGCACTCTTAAATTTGGGGACACATAACAAGCACTGCAAGAAAGAAGCTGACAATCCGAAACTTGCTGCAAAAGGTTAATATCTAGTACAGCTCATCCCTGACCAACGTTGGATGGCAGAATTAAGAATCCCAGCATGTATTTATTCACAAAAATCTCTGTAAATCTGCTCTCTCTCTCATATCTCTCAAAGGGGATTGAAGAGTCCTTGAATTGGTTCTAGGATATGTTCTTTGTCAATTACACTTAAAGTGTTCTGTCACACATTCACATTTCAGCTATCATGTTGTTACCAAAATTGAAAGTAAGGCAAGTAGATACATGAGGATAAAAATTGAATCTATTCCATTAACCAGTAAGTCCAAAATACATTTCTTCCTTATGTACAAAGTCCTGTTTGTGTCATAAAAAAGGGGGGAGCAACTAGTGTTGACTAGTAAATTGGGAAAAGTTTCACAGAGAAGGATATGTTGCAAAGATGCCTTGGGAAAAAATAGTTTATAAGAATAACTGGAAAAGAATTGTTTAGACAGAAAAAGGAATGATACAAAGAGCATGAAATTATTCTTGGAAGAGCAAACAACTATAGGAAGATGGAATGTAATTTTGTGGGAAATTCAGAAATTGTAAGACAGAAAATTAAAATGGGAAAACATGTTGAAGTGTGTTTATTGCTATTCTAGAAATTTTAGATCATGTCATATAAAAATGAAGGTTTATAAACAACCCATCGGTGACACTTAAAACATGAGCTGTCATTTTGTAAGCACTCAAATATGTGTGATTTATTGTGATTAAAATAATTATAAAAACTTTTAAATCACCACATTACAACTTTAAATGTGTATTTTGAAACATAACTCTGACAGCACTGTGAAAGAAATATGAATTGAAGAAACCAGAGACAGAGATGTCAGTTAGAAAATCATTATTTCAATGGATTATATGAAATGGTGAGAGTCTGAATTAGGGTGGTGGCCAATAATGAGAAAAGATGAATTAAATTATATGAGCACCAGTGTATGGGGAGATGTGAAATGAAAAAATGGCACCTATCCTTTGTGGGGAATTTGTGGAGATGTAGAGCCCACAGCCATGTTCTTTTTGTTTTATTTTGCTTTTGCATCTTGAGAAAGAACAACAGAGTAAAAAAAGTGAATTAGAAGAGGTAAAATATTGTGCTGAGTTACATGTACAGACAAGTTTGGTACATCACAAATCCACATGTTTTCCGTGGCCCATGAAGAAACTGCAAATGGTAGAAGCATCCATGGATAGCTTGCCAGCCTTTACAAGAGCCCTCAGCTAAAAATAAGATGGACCACCTCTCTGACCTTCCAGAAGACCTTAATGGAGTGGTTCTGATTCCAGAAGAGGTGGGGGAAAGCCATTTTCCTTTATGAGATTCCACATGGAAGAAGGCCATGAGAAAGCACACAGAGCACACAAAACATCAAATCCATTGCCCTAAAAGGCTTCGATTGATTCCTATCCACATAAGAATAACATCCCTGAGTTGGATTAGCAGCAGTCCCAACAGTTTTGCAGAGTCTGTGCCATATTAACAAAAAAAGAGATGACCCACTCCCTATCCACTAAAGTCTCTCCAGCTATAATTATTATTAAACTTCTCTTTATATTTTTTGTGGAAACTCTTGAGTTTAGAAACAGGACACATTAGATGGAAGGAAAAGAGTACTTATTAAGAGAGGGAAAGTGGAGAGAACTTTGAAAAAAATGACTGCCCTGCTGATTTCTGTTGGAATATATGTTTTCTAAATGAATATATTTCTACACATACACATACTCACACATAACTAAATATATACTTATATATATTCTACATACACACACAAATATGTATATATATACATAATTTTCTACTACCCAAAATGAGGAATTGTAAATTAGTATATACATATAAGAACACTTTGGGGTATCTGGGAGGCACAGTCGGTTAAGAGTCCAACTCTTAGTTTCTACTCAAGCAGTGATCTCAGGGTTGTGAGATCAAGCCCCACATCAGGCTCCGCTCAGTGTGGAGTCTGCTTGAGATTCTCTCTTCCTCTCCCTCTGCCCCTCCCACTCGTGCTCTTTCTCTCTCTCTCAAATAAATAAATAAATCTTAAAAAAGCACACTTGTACACATATCTGATAAAAGATATATAGTTGATCCTCATTATTCACTTCTGTTTTTGTAAATTTGCCTACTGGCTAAAATTTGTTACCCCAAAATTGATACTCACTGAGCTTTCTTGGTCATTCACAGACATACATAGAACAGCAAAAAATTTAAGTCACCCAAACGTGCACATTCCCAGTTGAGGTCTAAAAAGGCAATGCTCTGCCTTCTTGTTTCAGCTCTTATACAGAAACAACCAGATGATGGAGATCCTAGGGGTAATGCACAGGGTCCAAACCTCATTTTCTCTTTTGTAAGATAAAGAAAACAAAATCTATCAGGATTAGTTGTTTTTAGGACATAAGATTATAATGAATGTTTCTAATCATTTAAGGAAAATATAATAACAATTCAACAGAAATTCTATGAGACTATGGAATAAAAGGGAACTCCTACCACTTCATTATATGAGGCCAAAATTACATTGATACCAAACACAAGACAGTATAAGAAGACAAAACTACCAAGCAATAAATTTTATGAATAAGAAAATGAAATTAATGAAAAAAATCTAAAAGAAAAAAAAAACTAGCAAAACAAATCCATTATTATTTATAATAATATTTAAAAGAATAAATAATATTTTAGTAGGATTAATCTTTGAATAAGAATATGATTCGATATTAGAAAATCAATGAAATGAACCATATTAACAAAATAAAGGGGAAATACTATGTTATCATTTTAGTACATACAGAACAAAAATTGATTAAAAATCAATATGAATTATGATAGTAGTTCTCTGTACCCTAGCAATAGAAAGAAATGCCCATATTGTAACATCACAATTAATGCTGAAAAGTTCAATATTTTCCCCTATGATCAGGAACAAGGTAATGATGTTTATTCTCATCACTTACATTTTACGACCCATGGAGATATTAGCTAGGGCAAAAAGGCAAGTAACAGAAATAAAAGGCAAACAAATATGGAAGACAGAAATAAAATTGCCTCTTTTCCCAGCTTCCATGAATCTCTGCATAAAAACACACAAAGAATCTACAAAAATCTTAGATAACTACAAAATGTGTTTAGGAAAACTGCAAGGCCAGTGTAAAATAATAAATCATAATTCTCCATAATAGCAATAAAAAAATTAAAAAGTGAATTCTCAAATAGTTCATTTTACCACAGTGTTAAAGGATAAACTGAGGCACAGTAAAAAATATAAGCTTTTATTTGAGGGAAGATCGATTCCATTACAGCAGTGCCAAACCAGAAGTGGTTAGGAATGCTTCATGGACAGGAACTAGGGGCAAGACTTTTCTAGAGAAAAGACAGGAGCAAAGAAATAAAATTATTTGCTTGACTGTAACTTAATAGTTGGGGAAGCCTCATTGGCTGTTTGTGATTGGCTGTCCTTAAGTTTTGGTTTCTTAACTTTGAGGCATTTCAGATTTAGGATTTGGTTGGCTTATATAGGCTAACAAGGCATTAAAACTAGTTTAATCTAATGATTTCCTAGTCTGTTTAACAATAGCACCCCAAACATAAAATATTTACATGTAAGGCATATAATATAGGTAACATCTGTATTCTGAAAACTGTGAAATACTGATGTAAAAAAAATAAACAACTCAGATGACTTAATAGGGAGATATAGCATGTTCGTGGATCAGAATATTCCATATTGTTAACATGTCAGTTCTCTACAAACTAATTTATAGATTCAGCACAATTGTAATCAGAATCTCAGATGACTGTTTTGTATAAATTTAAAAGCTTATCAAAAAAGTCATAAGAGAAGGAAACATAATGAGGATGATCAAAAGAACAAAAAAGTTGTAAGATTTTGACTTCATGATTCCCAGGAACAATATAAAGCTGTACTGGTCAAGACAGTTGTTTTTTTTTTTTAATAAAGGATAGACATCTAGATCAATAGAACAGAACAGAGATTCCAGAAGTAGAGCCATGCAATATAATCAATTGATATGAAAAATAAGAAAGATCATTCAATAGAGAAGAGAGAACAGACATCCTTTTTAACAGATGATTCTGGAATAACTGGATATGCATATGAAAAGTTAACCTTGATTCTTATTTCACATAGTAGACTAACTTGAAATGGATCATAAACTTAAGTCCAAAAATAAAACTATAAAATTTCTAGAAGAAAACAAATGAGAAACTTGTTTTGGGGAACTTTCTGAATACTGATAGAATTTCATTGCCGGTTACTGGTGTGTTCAAATTTTTATTTCTTCCTAATTGAGTTCTGAGGGGGGTTATATGTTCCTAGGAATTTATTCACTTCATCTAGGTTGTCTAACATGTTGTCATATAATTTTTTTCATAATATTCTCTTATAATCCTATGTGTTTCTGTGGTGTTGGTCATTTCTCCTATTTAATTTCTGATTTTATTTCAATACTCTCTCTCTCTTTTTAATAAGTCTAGCTAAAAGTTTATCAATTTTGTGGATCTTTTCAAAGAACCAGTTCCTGGTTTCATTGATTTATTTTATTGTTTTTTAGTTTCTATTTCATTTCCTCTCTAATCTTTATTTCCTTCCTTCCATTGGTTTAGTGTTTTGTTTGTTCTCTTTTTAGCTCCTTGAGGTATAAGGTTAGATTGTTTGAGATTATTCTTGCTTCTTGAAGTAGTCCTGTATCGCTAAAAAAATCCTCTTAGAATGGCTTTTGCTGCATCCCAAAGATTTTGGACCATTCAGTTTTCATTTTCATTTATTTCCATGTATTTTTTGATTTCCTCTTTGATTTCTTGGTAGTCTCATTTACTGTTTAGGGCATGCTATTTAATCTCCATGTATGTGTGTTCATTCCAGATTTTTTCTTGTGGTTGATTTCTACTTCCATTAGCATTGTGTTCAGAAAAGATGCACAGTATGACTTCAGTCTTTTTTAACTTGTTGAGACATGTTTTCTGGCCTAATATGTGATCTGTTCTATAGAATCTTTCACATGCACTTGAAAAGAATGTGCATTCCTACTTTTTTAGGATGGGATGTTCTGAATATGTCTGCTAAATCCATCTGGTCCAGGGTGTACATCAAAGCCACTGATTCCTTGTTGATTTCCTATGTGGATGATTTGTCCATTGATATAAGTGGGGTGTTAAAGTCCCCAGTGATAGTAAGGACTATGATTACTATCATAGTAATAAAATTACTATTGATGATTTCTTTTACATTTGTTATTAACTGCTTTATATAATATTTGGGTGCTCCCATGTTGATGGGGAGCAATTGTTATACCCTCTTGTTAGACTGTCCCCTTTATGATTATATAGTGTCCTTCTTTGTCTCTTGTTATAGTTTTTGTTTCAAAGTCTATTTTATCTGATTTAAGTATTGCTACCTGGTTTTCTTTGGGCAACCATTTGCATGATAAATGTTTCTCCATTCTCTCACTTTCAATCTGCAGGTATCTTTTGGTCTGAAATGAGTCTCTTGTAGGCGGCCTATAGATGGGCCTTTTATTATTATTATTATTATTCACTCTGTCACCCTATGGCTTTTGACTACGGCACGTAGTCCATTTACATCCAAAGTAATTACTGATACATATGTACTTATTCCCATTTAGTTACTTGTTTTGTGGTGGTTTCTATAGATTATCTCTGATCCTTTCTTCTCTTACTCTCTTTCCTAGTTTGTTGGCTTTCTTTAGTGATATATTCAAATCCCTTTACTTTATTCTTTGCATATCTCTTACCAGTTTTTGATTTGTGGTTACCATTAAGTTTGTATATAGCAATCTATATTAAATTGATGGTTGCTTATGTTTAAACCTATTCTTTACCTCTCTCCCTCCCACATTTTAGGTATATGATGTCATATTTTACATCTCTTTTTTTTAAGAGAGAGAGAAAGAGAGCAGCAAGCATGGGGTGCAGAGCAAGGGGGAGAGAGAATCTTAAGCAGGCTCCAAGCCCAGTGCACAGCCCAACCTGGGACTTGATCTCATGACCCTGAGATCATTACCTGAGCCAAAATCAAGAGTCAGACATGACCAACTGAGCCATCCAGGTACCCCTTACATCCTTTTACTTTATGAATCCCTTCATTGATTTTTTACAGAAATATTTATTTTTACTGCTTTTGTATTTTTGCTTTTCATACTCTCATTTATGATCTTATTTTCCACCCAAAGAGTCCTCTTTAATATTTCTTTAATATTTATAGGGCTGGTTTAATTTTCCTGAACTCCTTTAGTTTTTATCTGAGAAACTCTTTATTTCTCCTATTTTGAATTATAGCCTTGCTGTGTAGAGTATTGTTGGCTGCAGATTTTTCCCTTTCAGCACTTTGAATATATCATGCCCCTTCTTCTGGCCTGCAAAGTTTCTGCTGAAAATTTCACTGATAGCCCTACTGCGGGGGCGGGGGGGGGTTCATCCTGTATGTAACTGTATTCTTTTCTCTTGCTGCTTTTTAATTTTTTTTCTTTATCACTACTTTTTGCCATTTTAATTCCTATGTGTCCTGGTGTAGACCTCCATGGGTTGAAGTTTTGGGGGCTCTCTGTGCCTTCTGGACCTCTCAGTATCTGTTTCATTTCCCAGGTTAGGAAGTTTTCAGCTATTATTTCTTCAAATAAGTTTTCTTCCCCCTTATCTCCTTCTTCTTCTGAGATCCCTAAAATGCAGATGTTATTAATGCTTTATGGAGTCATTGAATTCCCTAAGACTATTCTCAATTTACATAATTTTCTTTCCTCTCCTTGGATCAGCTTGGTTACTTCCATTACTCTGTTTTCCAGGTCATTAATTTGTTCCCCTGTTTCATCTAGCCTGCTATTTATTCCATCAAGTGTATTTTTAATTTCATTTATAGTGTTCTTGATCTCCAACTTTTATTTTATCTCCGTATTAAGGTTCTCACTGATGTCATCCAATCTCTTCTCCAGTCCAGTGAGTATCTTTATGATCATTACTTTAAATTCTCTCTCAGGCGTATTACTTATACCCATTTTGCTTTCATCTCTTGCTGTGGTTTGGTCTTGTTCTTTCCTTTGGGAAAGTTTCTCTGTCTCCTCATTCTGTCTGACTTTCTCTATTTCTGTGTGTTAAGAAAGTGAGCTACTTCTCTAGCTCTCAACAATAATAGTCTTATGAAGAAGAGGTCCTGTGGTGCCCTACAGTAGAGTGTCCTCTCTTCCCCAGGTTCCTGGTACTTCAGGGAATGTCTCTTATGTGTGTTGCATGTGTTTGGCTGTTGAGTCTTGTCTCTTTTTTCCTGTAGTCCAGTTGTCTGACAAGGTCCTTTTCCTATTGTGGGCAGTGGTCTGCTTGTGAAATGAGACCTGCCCCTGCTGCTGCTGAAACTGAGGTCCTGTAAAATGTGTAGGTCAGGAGATGTGGTGTTGTCAGGTTTTGCACTGGTTTTCTACAGGAAGGACACACAAAGCCAGGACTGAGGTGAGCATGACTGGGAAGGCAGATTCACCCAAGTGCATGAGGACAGGGCTTGGTGCAAGCAAGTTAGGTAAGGAGTCAGCACCACACTGGTTCCCACAGGTGGCCTTTGTTTATGCTAGGAGGCAGGGAAGGAATGTGGCACCTGCCAGCTCCTTTGTTCCTGGAGGGATCTCCCCAAGATCCCTGCCTCTCTGGGTAGCACTCTAAGATGAGCAAATCACTCTCCCTCCTGTCAGCCCTAAACATTTTTCAAACTGCTAGTTCTATGATTTTTATACATTTTAGATACAAGTAAATATAGGTAAATATCTTCTCCATTCCAAGGATTATTTTTTCATGTTATGGATGATGTCTTTTGAAGCACAAACTTTTAGTTTTGATAAAGTTAATTTAGCTATTATTTCCTTTGTTGCTTGTGCTTTTCATATCCTATCTAGAAAAATATTGTTTAAATCAGTCATACAGATATATTATTTTCTTACAGGATTTTAGTAGTTTTAATTCTTACATTCAAGTATATTATCCATTTTAGCTTTTATGTGTGGTATGAAGTAGGGCCCCAAATTTATTATTTTACATTCTGAATTATTTTGCATTTGGTATCCAGTTTTTTGAGTACCATTTTATAAAAAGACTATTCTTTCCCCAGTGAATTTTCTTGGCAGCCATGTTGAAAATCAATTGACTATAAATATAAAGGTTATTTCTGAACTTTTAGTTTAATTCTATTTATCTGTATGCCAATCCTTATGCCAGTATTATACTGCCTTGATTACATAGCTTTGTAGTAAGTTTTTAAATTGTGAATTGTGAGCTACTCAATTTTGTTCTTTTTATAAATTGTTTTGAACATTCTTGGTACCTTGCATCTTCATATACATTTTAGAATCAGCTTGTCAATTTCTGTAAAAAAAAATACCTAGGAGTTTGACAGGAATTACATTGAATTTAGAGATTAATTTGCAAAGTATTGCTTTCTCAGCATTGAGAAACCTTCTAATCAATTATTGTGAGATATATTTCCATTTATTTATGTCTTTCATTTCTTTCAACAATGTTTTATAGATATCAGTGTACAAGATGTACAGTTCTTTTGTTAAAATTATTCCTTTTTTTGCTTATTGTCAAAAGGATTATTTTCTTATTTTCACTTTCAGATTGTTCACAGCAAATGTATAGTTAACAGAATTTATTTTTGTGTATCAATATTAAATTCTGCTACAGTGCTGAACTCATTTATTGGTATGTACAATTTCAAAAACTCACCACTTTAAGAATAAATGTTACAATTTAATTGAACCAAAGAGCATAACATATAGTGTTTTAGTGAAAGTCTCTTGGATAGTACCCTGTTGTAACTGTTACTTGAAATTATATCAATCAGGGTTCAGTCAGAAACAGATAACACCCCCCTGCAGAACACACACACACTTATTTACCAGTCTCTCTAGAGCTGTTATTTTGTGTCTGTTGCTGTGGCTTTTAAGTCTGCATGGCAGGCAGGTGGGAAGGGAAACTGGACATAAAATGGGGAAGCATAAACCCAAAGGGATGTACTTGTATGCATCAGTCTCTCCTTGATCCAAATTTGATGACAGTGATAGTCTGTGGAGAACCTGGAGCCCTTCATCACAGAGCTAAATACATAACTTGGCCCAGGAATCAGAAAAGCTAAAGGAGGTTCTACACAAATGTGGAGCAGCTATAGGCCCAGTTGTGCCACTGAAGTAAATCAGAAGATAAATTACAACCTGTATAATCTGCAACAGCACCTAGCAACCTTTTATCAACCTTCAAAGTACAAAAACAATATGGCTGTCAAGATAAAGAGCTTCTGCACAGCAAAGAAAACAATCAACAAAACTAAAAGGCACCCTACTGAATGGGAGAAGATATTTGTAAGTGACATGTCTGATAAAGGGTTGTTATCCAAAATCTATACAGAACTTATAAACTCAACACCCAAAAAACAAATGATCCAATTAAGAATTGGGCAGAAGACATGAACAGACATTTTCCAAAGACATCCAGATGGCCAACAGCACATGAAAAGATGTTCAACATTACTCATCATCAGGGAAATACAAATCAAAACCATTACGAGATACCAGGTCACACCAATCAGAATGGCTAAAATTAACAACACAAGAAACAACAGGTGTTGGCGAGGATGTGGAGGAAGAGGAACCCTTGTGCACTATTGGTGGGAATGCAAACTGGTGCAGCCACTCTGGAAAACAGTACCGAGATTCCTCAAAAAGTTAAAAATAGAACTACCCTATGACTCAGCAACTATACTACTAGACATTTAACCAAAGGGTACAAAAACACTGATTTGAAGGGACATGTGCACCCCGATGTATATGGCAGCACTGTCAACAATAGCCAAATTATGGAAAGAGCTGATGTGTCCATCAACTGATGAATGGACAGAATACTTTTCAGCCATCAGAAAGAATGAAATCTTGCCATTTGCAATGATGTAGTTGGAGATACACTGTATTGTGCCAAGAGAAATAAGTCAGTCAGAGAAAGACAAATACCATATGATTTCACTCATATGTGGAATTTAAGAAACAAAAACAGATGAACATAGGAGAAAAAGAAGAGAGAGGAAAACCAAAAAACAGACTCTTAACTACAGAGTACAAACTGAGGGTTGCTGGAAGGGAGGAGGGCGGCAGAATGGGTTAAATGGGTGATGGGTATTAAGAAGGGAACTTTTGATGAACACTGGATGCTATATATAAGTGATGAATGACTAAATCCTACTCCTGAAACTAATATTACTCTATATGTTAACTAACTAGAATTTAAATAAAAACTTGAAAGAAAAAAACAAGATTATTTTTGTATACTGAGTTGTATGAGTTCTTCATATATTTTGAAGGTTTACTCTTTTACAAAATGTCGTTTGTGAGTATCTTGTCCCATTCAAAAAAATGTGGCTGATGCTTCACTTGTGCTCTCCAAATCTCATACAAAATTATTATTAGGTATTATGTTAGATGATTATTAGAAATTAGGTTACTCTAGCCCATGTGACACATTACAAAGCCACTCCAATGAAATACTGAAAGCTATCTTTAAAAACAAAAACCTTAAGGCAATTAAACAATTGCATTAAAAGTTTTTGAAGAAATTTAGACAGCCTGACTTATCTATCAAAACTAACACTGAGAGTTACTTAGCATATTATTTTACTTTGAGAAAGACAAAAGTAACATATTCAAGGCTGTAATTTATCCTCTAATTTTACCTGTCTGTTCTAACTAAATAGTTCTGAAATCTAGTTCTTATTTAATTTGTAAATCTCAAATGAACCGTAGCTGAAATATACTTTCTAATAGTCTTCTCTGGAGTATAGTGATGTTGCATATTTAAATTCCTCTTATTTATATTGCATTTTGTTGAACCTATTATTCACATTAGAAACTGTCCTAAAGTCAAGCAAACAAAACACTTGTGATGAGAAGTTGGAATAAGCATTAATCTGAAACTTACAAAACAAAGGAAGAAAACTTGCAATTTTTGCTCTTTATTTTTTACATCTAAATATTATACTTTCCTGATGGTATTATCTTCCCTTTTTCTTCTTTTTTTAAAAATTTTATTTATTTATTTGAATGAGAGAGAGCACATGAGAGGGGGGAGGGTCAGACGGAGAAGCAGACTCCCCGCTGAGCAGGGAGCCCGATGAGGGACTCGATCCAGGATTCCAGGATCATGACGTGAGCTGGAGGCAGTCGCTTAACCAACTGAGCCACCCAGGCGCCCCTATCTTCCCTTTTTCTAACAACAGCAAATTTTGTTTGGTCACAGAACTAAATTAAATCTCAATGCGGTTTGCAAATCATTATTCCCCTTTATCCAGGATTATGAAATACTGAACTGGCTTACAAAGGACGCATTAAAGAAAAGTCACTTTTGAGTATACTCTGACTTTTTATATTTAAAATTGAAAAATAATCCATCTTACTTAATTCTTTTTTTTATTTTTTATTGTTATGTTAATCACCATACATTACATCATTAGTTCTTGATATAGTGTTCCATGATTCATTGTTTGTGCATAACACCCAGTGCTCCACGCAGAATGTGCACTCCTTAATACCCATCACCAGGCTACCCATCCCCCCACCACCCTCCCCTCTAGAACCCTCAGTTTGTTTTTCAGACTCCTGAAAAACATGGTTCCTCTCATGGTTCCTCTCCCCCTCCGACTTACTCCCCTTCATTCTTCACCTCCTACTATCTTCTTCTTTTTCTTTTTTCTTAACATATTTTGCATTATTTGTTTCAGAAGTACAGAGCTGTGATTCAACAGTCTTGCACAATTCACAGCGCTCAGCATAGCACATACCCTACCCGATGTCTATCACCCAGCCACCCCATCCCTCCCACCCCCCACCACTCAGCAAAACTAAGTTTGTTTCCTGAAATTAAGAATTCCTCATATCAGTGAGGTCATATGATACATGTCTTTCTCTGATTGACTTATTTCACTCAGCATAACACCCTCCAGTTCCATCCACGTCGTTGCAAATGGCAAAATCTCATTCCTTTTGATGGCTGCATAATATTCCATTGTGTATATATACCACTTCTTCTTTATCCATTCATCTGTCGATGGACATCTTGGCTCTTTCCACAGTTTGGCTATTGCCGACATTGCTGCTATAAACATCGGGGTGCACGTACCCCTTCGGATCCCTACATTTGTATCTATGTGGTAAATACCCAGTAGCATAATTGCTGGATCATATGGTAGCTCTATTTTCAACTGTTTGAGGAAGCTCCATACAGTTTTCCAGAGTGGCTGCACCAGCTTGCATTCCCACCAACAGTGTAGGACGGTTCCCCTTTCTCCACATCCCCGCCAACATCTGTCGTTTCCTGACTTGTTAATTTTAGCCATTCTGACTGGTGTGAGGTGGTAACTCATTGAGGATTTGATTTGGATTTCCCTGATGCCAAGCGATGTTGAGCACTTTTTCATGTGTCTCTTGGCCATTTGGATGTCTTCTTTGGAAAAATATCTGTTCATGTCTTCTGTCCATTTCTTGATTGGATTATTTGTTCTTTGGGTGTTCAGTTTGATAAGTTCTTTATAGATTTTGGATACTAGCCCTTTATCTGATGTGTCATTTCCAAATAGTTTCTCCCATTCTGTTGGTTGTCTTTTGGTTTTGTGGACTGTTTCTTTTGCTGTGCAAAAGCTTTTTATCTTGATGAAATCCCAATAGTTCATTTTTGCCCTTGCTTCCCTTGCCTTTGGTGATGTTTCCAGGAAGAGGTTGCTACCTGTGTTCTCCTTTAGGATTTTGATGGACTCCTGTCTCACGTTTAGGTCTTTCAACCATTTGGAGTCTATTTTTCTGTGTGGTGTAAGGAAATGGTCCAGTTTCATTCTTCTGCATGTGGCTGTCCAATTTTCCCAACACCATTTGTTGAAGAGACTGTCTTTTTGCCATTGGACATTCTTTCCTGCTTTGTCAAAGATGAGTTGACCATAGAGTTGAGGGTCCATTTCTGGGCTCTTGATTCTGTTCCATTGATCTATGTGTCTGTTTTTGTGCCAGTACCATACTGTCTTGGTGATGATAGCTTTGTAATAGAGCTGGAAGACCGGAATTGTGATGCCGCCAGCTTTGCCTTTCTTTTTCAATATTCCTCTGGCTATTCGGGGTCTCTTCTGGTTCCATACAAATTTTAGGATTATTTGTTCCATTTCTTTGAAAAAAGTGGATGGTATTTTGATGGGGATTGCATTGAATGTGTAGATTGCTCTAGGTAGCATTGACATCTTCACAATGTTTGTTCTTCCAATCCATGAGCATGGGACGTTTTTCCATTTCTTTCTGTCTTCTTCAATTTCTTTCATGAGTATTTTATAGTTTTCTGAGTACAGATCCTTTGCCTCTTTGGTTCAATTTAGTCCTAGGTATCTTATGGTTTTGGGTGCAATTGTAAATGGGATCGACTCCTTAATTTCTCTCTCTTCTGTCTTTTTGTTGGTGTATAGGAATGCCATTGATTTCTGTGCATTGATTTTATAGCCTGCTACTTTATTGAATTCCTGGTATGAGTTCTAGCAGTTTTGGGGTGGAGTCTTTTGGGTTTTCCACATACAGTATCCTATCATCTGCGAAGAGTGAGAGTTTGACTTCCACTTTGCCGATTTGGATGCCTTTGATTTCTTTTTGTTGTCTGATTGCTGTGGCTAGGACTTCTAATACTATGTTGAATAGCAGTGGTGATAGTGGACATCCCTGCTGCATTCCTGACCTTAGGGGAAAAGCTGAGAGCTTTTCCCAATTGAGAATGATATTGGCTGTAGGTTTTTCATAGATGGCTTTTATGATATTGAGGTATGTACCCTCTATCCCTATACTCTGAAGAGTTTTGATCAAGAAAGAATGCTGTACTTTGTCAAATGCTTTGTCTGCATCTATTGAGAGGATCATATGATTCTTGTTCTTTCTTTTGTTAATGTATTGTATCACGTTGATTGATTTGTGAATGTTGAACCAGCTTTGCAGCCCAGGGATAAATCCCACTTGGTCGTGGTGAATAATCTTTTTAATGTACTGTTGGATCCTACTGGCTAGTATTTTGGTGAGAATTTTTGCATCCATGTTCATCAAGGATATTGGTCTGTAGTTCTCCTTTTTGATGGGGTCTTTGTCTGGTTTTGGGATCAAGGTAATGGTGGCCTCATAAAACGAGTTTGGAAGTTTTCCTTCCATTTCTATTTTTTGGAACAGTTTCAGGAGAATAAGTATTAATTCTTCTTTAAATGTCTGATAGAATTCCCCTGGGAAGCCATCTGGCCCTGGGCTTTTGTTTGTTGGGAGATTTTTGATGACTGCTTCAATTTCCTTAGTGGTTATAGGTCTGTTCAGGTTTTCTATTTCTTCCTGGTTCAATTTTGGTAGTTGATACATCTCTAGGAATACACCCATTTCTTCCAGATTATCTAATTTCCTGGCATAGAGTTGCTCATAATATGTTCTCATAATTGTTTGTATTTCTTTGGTGTTGGTCGTGATCTCTCCTCTTTCATTCATGATTTTGTTGATTTGGGTCATTTCTCTTTTCTTTTTGATAAGTCTGGCCAGGGGTTTATCAATCTTGTTAATTCTTTCAAAGAACCAGCTTCTAGTTTTGTTGACCAGTTCTACTGTTCTTTTGGTTTCTATTTCATTGATTTCTGCTCTGATCCTTATTATTTCCATTCTCCTGCGGGGTTTAGGCTTTATTTGCTGTTCTTTCTCCAGCTCCTTTAGGTGTAGGGTTAGGTTGTGTATTTGAGACCTTTCTTGTTTCTTGAGAAAGGCTTGTATTGCTATATACTTTCCTCTCAAGGACTGCCTTTGCTGTATCCCAGATTTTGAACAGTTGTGTTTTCATTTTCATTGGTTTCCATGAATTTTTTTAATTCTTCTTTAATTTCAGGGTTGACCCATTCACTCCTTAATAGGATGCTCTTTAGCCTCCGTGTATTTGAGTTCTTTCCAACTTTCCTATTGTGATTGAATTCTAGTTTCAAAGCATTGTGGTCTGAAAATATGCAGGGAATAATTCCAATCTTTTGGTACCGGTTGAGACCTGATTTGTGACCTAGGATGTGATCAATTCTGAAGAATGTTCCATGGGCACTAGAGGAGAATGTGTATTCCGTTGCTTTCGGATGGAATGTTCTGAATATGTCTGTGAAGTCCATTTGGTCCAGTGTGTCATTTAAAGTCTTTATTTCCTTGTTGATCTTTTGCTTAGATGATCTGTCCATTTCAGTCAGGGGGGTGTTAAAGTCCCCCACTATTATTGTATTGCTGTCAATGTGTTTCTTCACTTTTGTTATTAATTGCCTTATATAATTGGCTGCTCCCATGTTCAGGGCATAGATATTTACAATTGTTAGATCATCTTGTTGGATAGACCCTTTAAGTAGGACATAGTGTCCTTCCTCATCTCTTATTACAGTCTTTGTTTTAAAATCTAATTTGTCTGATATAAGGATTGCCACCCCAGCTATCTTTTGGTGTCCATTAGCATGGTAAATGGTTTTCCACCCCCTCACTTTCAATGTGGGGGTGTCTTTGGATCTAAAATGAGTCTCTTGCAGACAGCATATTGATGGGTCTTGTTTTTTAATCCAATCTGATAGCCTGTGTCTATTGATTGGGGCATTTAGCCCATTTACATTCAGGGTAACTATTGAAAGGTATCAATTTAGTGCCATTGTATTGCCTGTAAGGTGACTGTTACTGAATATTGTCTCTGTTCCTTTCTGATCTATGCTGCTTTTTGTCTCTCTCTTTGCTTAGAGGACCCCTTTCAGTATTTCTTGGAGGTCTGGTTTCGTGTTTGCAAATTCCTTTAGTTTTTGTTTGTCCTGGAAGCTTTTTCTCTCTCTCCTTCAATTTTCAATGAGAGCCTAGCTGGATATAGTATTCTTGGCTGCATATTTTTCTCGTTTAGTGCTCTGAAGATATCATGCCAGTTCTTTCTGGCCTGCTAGGTCTCTGTGGATAGGTCTGTTGCCAATCTAATATTTCTACCATTGTAGGTTACATATCTCTTCTCCCGAGCTGCTTTCAGGATTTTCTCTTTGTCTCTGAGACTCATAAGTTTTACTATTAGATGTCGGGGTGTTGACCTATATTTTTTGATTTTGAGAGGGGTTCTCTGTGCCTCCTGGATTTCGATGCCTGTTTCCTTCCTCACATTAGGGAAGTTCTCTGCTATTATTTGCTCCAATATACCTTCTGCCCCACTCTCTCTTTCTTCTTCTTCTGGGATCCCAATTATTCTAATGTTGCTTCATCTTATCGTATCGCTTATCTCTCGAATTCTGCCCTCGTGATCCTGTAGTTGTTTCTCTCTCTTTTTCTCAGCCTCTTTATTTTCCATCATTTGGTCTTCTATATTGCTGATACTCTCTTCTGCCTCATTTATCCTAGCAGTTAGTGCCCCCATTTTTGATTGCACCTCATTAATAGCCTTTTTGATTTCGACTTGGTTAGATTTTAGTTCTTTTATTTCTCCAGAAAGGGTTTCTCTAATAACTTCCATGCTTTTTTCAAGCCCAGCTAGTATCTTTAAAGTCATGATTCTGAACTCTAGGTCCGACATCGTACTAATGTCCGTATTGAGTAGGTCCCTGGCTGACGGTACTATCTCTTGTTCTTTTTGCTGAGGTGATTTTTTTCGTCTTGTCATTTTGTCCAGAGAAGAATAGATGAATGAGAGAACAAAATGCTAACAGGTTAACAACGTCCCCAGCAAATATACTCTACACAAATCAGAAAAGACCTGAAACCAGGGGAAAAGAAAGGGAAAGAAAGAGAAAAGAAAGAAAGAAAAAAAAGAAAAAGATTAAAAACAAAAACAGAACAATACAAAAAAACCCGAATATGATCAAATATGATCAGGCTAGTGCATAGATCAGTGCCACACACTAGATTTTGGGCATATTTTGGTCTGTTAGAAAAAAGTGCCCCCTAAAATTTTAAAGGAAGAAAGACATATATATGTACAAAATAAGGTTTGATACAATGAAGGGATGGAAGATGACTGTAAAGATGAAAATTATAAAAGATTTTATAAAAGGAATTGATACGATAAGAAGTTGTTTGAAAAAAGAAAGAAGATTTAAAAAAAAAAGGGGAGAGAATGTGATCAGGCAGGAGACTAGAACAAAGCCATACACTAGTGATTTAGGGTATATTTTAATCTGTTTGAAGAAACTGTATCTCAAAATTTTAAAGAGAGAACTTATATATATATATATATATATATATATATATATATATATGCCAAAAATAAGGGTAACTACTATGAAGGGATAAAATATGACTCTAAAAATGAAAAATAAAAAAATGTTTTAAAAAAAGGGATTGATAAGATGTTGGTGAAAAAGGGAAAAAGAGAAATTAAAAAAACAGTTAAAAAATTAACTTTAAAAAACTAATGAATCATGGTAAAAAAAAGCCATGAATTCTATGTGCAGTATTCCCCTAGCGCTGGAGTTTTCCCGTTCTCCTTGATCGGTAAACTTGGTCTTGGTTTGCTGGCTGTTCGTGCTGATCTTCTGGGGGATGGGCCTGTGGCCGTGGCTCCCAAATGTCTTTGCCCGAGGCGGAATTGCCCCGCCCTTGTCGGTCCCAGCTAAGCAAGCTGCTCAGGTTTGCTCTCAGGAGCTTTTGTTCCCTGCAAGCTTTCCGTGCGGCTTTGGAGGACGACAGTGAAAATGGCGGCTTCCCAATCTCTGCCCCAGAGGAGGCAAGAACTCGGGGCTCTGCTCCTCAGTGCGCCCCCAGAGAAAAGCAGCCAGTCACTCCCGTGTCCCCGGTCTCCGGCCTCACTCTGTGCTCACCCGGCCTGTGACCGAGCGTTTGTCTCTCTGGCACCCGACCCCGTGTGGAGTCTCCAAACCCAGCAGATCCCCGCGGTGCGCTCCCGCGCCGCTCCTCCCAGGGGAGGAAGGGGAATCTCCCCGGATCTGCCGCTTGCTTGGTCCCTGCTGGAGGAGCAGTGGCCCGACTGGGCCGCAGATCACAGTTTATGGCAACCCCGAGCTGAGAGCCCGCTCCTCAGCTCTGTCTCTGCAGCCGGCTTCCCTGCTCTGATACCTGGGAGCTCTGCCGCACTCAGGCACCCCTGGTCTTTCTGTGACCCCGAGGGTCCTGTGACCACACTGTCCCGCGAGGGTTCCACCTCCTGCTTAGCCACTGGAGCGACGTCCCTCCACGGAGCCGACTTCTAAAAGTTCCAATTTTGTGCTCTGTGGCTCTAGCACTTGCCAGAAGCAGCTGACGGAGGCCCCTCCCCCGCCGTCTATCCTCCCGAATATCGCCTCGGATTCACTTCTCCGCACGTCCTACCTTCCAGTAAGTGGTCGCTTCTCTGTTCAGAGAGTTGTTGCTACTCACCTCTTTGATCTCCTGTTGAGTTCGTAGGTGTTCAGAATGGTTTGATCCCTATTCAGCTGAATTCCTGAGACCAGACGAAATCCAGGTCTCCTACTCCTCCGCCATCTTGCTCCGCCCCTCCATCTTTCTTAATCTTAAATGAACCTCTCATTTTTTTAAAAAAGTCTTTTATATACTGATCAATAAGTAGGTCAAAACTAAATTTAAATCAGGCTTTCATTGAACTCTGAGTTTTTAAAAAATTATATATGTATATAATTCTTATATAGAAATCAAAATATCCAATATCATTCCAGAGCAAAACTCTCAAATATACTCTGCTTTTGGAATGTTTAAATTATAAAGGGCCAGATGGTAGATTCTTTGGTAGAGAATTCTTTTAGTTAAAAATATAAGTACAAAGAGATCATTTAATTTCTTTAGACATGTTAATTAAACACAAAATTTGTTTGATTACAATATTGATTAAATTAATATTTAACATGCAGATGTATTTTTGCCAAGCACTGTTAAAACATATGTATCAATTTCATTCATATTCTATTTTACTTATTTACTGCATTAATATTTTTATTATAAATTATTTGTCAGTTATATTTTATTTTATGAGTGTTTATGGTAAATGTTAGAACTGATGGAGATTTGGTCCATTACAATTTATTCCTATAACCTATCTTTAATTCAAGGATCATTGATTTAATTAATTTTAAAACCTCCCTTTTATTTTTTCAGAACATGTGCTATCTGAGTCTTATTGAATTTGTGAGGTTTATGACCTGAATAATGACCCCCAAAGTGTGTATGTAAAAAATGTAGAACTAAATCATATTTTTAAATTTCAACCTGGTATAATTTTGTTTATATAAATGATCACATAAAATTAACTGATTTCTTCAGAAACTTGTTTTGCTATATATCTTAAGTTTTCATAAAATGTCAGAATTTTGTATTTATTATATTTATTTATTTATAATAATGAGTAGCAAATAACTGGGGGATGCAGATGGAATTCATGTGTATACTGTTAGGTAGAGCTGTGATGTATTCATAATGAATAACTAATTTTACTGTAAAACATTTAAAATTTTTTTACTAGCTTTAAGTGACCTGCTCAAGAAAGAAAAGACCTTAATATGTTTGGGAGGAAAAGAATGACCTTATTTTTAGTTACACTTGAGTATAACTAACTAGCTTTTCTTTTTCTAACTAACTTGTATTTTTTGCCAAGGTCATTTTTAGGGGGAACAAAAGTGTTTTGCTGTAAGTGTAGAAAAGCTATTGAAATTTCATACCTGCATGGGATAGGTATTGCACTTCATAACTTTACTGAAATCAAACCGAAATATTTCTCCCATTTTGATAAAAAATAATTTTCTCCCAGTAGGGAAGTTACAGAATAAATCTGTTCAATGTGCCAGGAAGGGATTCATGACCTGGCTTCTATTAACGGAAATAGGGTGTCTTGCAGCCATATCTCCATAAGTTGCACTGAAAAATACCTCTGTAAGTAAAGATTCAACCCAAGGGTTAGTTTTTACTGCAAGTTATAAACTTCAAGAAACTGGGTATATAATGGAAGTGCTGACACAACCTTAAAGATAGCTGCCTGAACGGAGCAACTATAATACTCCAACTCCTTTATTTCAGAAAGTGTGAGTGTTTATGTTGCCACTGGATAAAGGAATTGATGTGGAAATTACTCATGCTTGGTAAATTGCATGGTAATAAAAGAAAGTCTTGCTAAATAGAGCTTTGGGTAAAATGGAATATGGAGTCGATTTTCCCTACAAAACCCTTTTTACAGGTTTTATGCTTTACTATTTATATTCTACAAATCCTGTACCTTGTGTCATTTATCAGTTCTGCATTTCATTTGCAAACACTTCAGTGATGAAATAATTTATATAACAATAATGAGACAGCCCACTTTGAATTTTCAGGAAGCAAATACAATGGCAGGTGATAAACAGCATTTTTTGTAAAAAATAAAGTCAGATTTTCCATTTTATGATCATTCAAGTTTTGAAAAGTTTTGAAAATTGTAGGTATCCATGAAAGAGTTTGTAACATTATGTTAATTGTCAGCTTATATATTGTAGAAAAGCAGAGATATATATGTCAAAAATCCCATATAAGACATTAAAAATATACAACATAAAATTTTTTATTTAATTTCTCCAAGAATTATATTACCTTAATTAAGAATGCAAAATTTGTTAATAAGCCTAGTTTCTTAATTTATGAATAAGTGTAGTACAAAGCTTTACAAAGTAATACTTAAAATTTTGGAAATGAATTATTCCCTTTACATGATAATAACTGAAAAGCTTTTGTGTAATTTGTATATAGCAAGGCTGTGGGATGACAACTGTGATACAGTACTTGCTTTCAAGGATTTTAGTCTAACGGGAGAGAGACAAGTGAGACATGAGAAAACACAAAAGAATGTGATATGCTTTCTTATAAGGATATACTTAGGATAATAAGAAACACAGCTAACAACTAATAACAATATTCTTGGGATCAGAAGAGGAAGCTAATGTGATGGAATATCCATCATGAGTCCTGAATGATAAGTAATAACTCATCAGGTAGATAGGAAGGACATTTTGAGGGGGAAAGGAGAGGAAGAAACAAATGGGAGAAAACCAGCACTCCGCAAAGTATATACATCATGAAGCATAAGGTCAGGTGACCACTGCTAATATATCCATGTAGATGGGTAGGATGACAATTTATGATACCATGAAGAAAGTTAGAGGCTTTTAAGATGTGTGAAAAAGTTTTGTGCATTTTCCTATATGAGATAAGAATAATAGGGAAAATGAAATCAGAAAAAATAAAAGTGAGAGGGGATTACATTTTTTAAACGCGATCAGACCATTTATGTACCTAATGAAACAGTCCAAAGGGGGTTCAAGAGTAGACACAGACTCAAGACATAGTTTTAAAGAAGACACAAAATATAGACTGGATATCTTTATTTTTTTAAATTTTTTAAGATTTCACTTATTTATTTATCGAAGAGAGAGAATGAGAGAGAGGGCATGAGCAGCAGGTAGGGGCACAGGGAGAGGGAGAAGCAGGCTCTCCACTGAGCAGGGAGGCTGATGGATGGGGGGCTCCGATCCCAGGACCCGGGATCATGACCTGAGCTGAAGGCAGATGCTTAACCGACTGAGTCACCCAGGTGCCCCAACTGGATATCTTTAACTAAAGATTTTTTCTTTGTATCTCCTAAAAATTTAAGTTCTAAGTATTTGAAAAATTATGGTCAAGACAAATAGTCAAGTGTTTACATACAATAGACTTGTATTTGAATTCTCTGTTGAAATCCATTAATTTATGAGTTCAGTTTCCTTTACTAGTTATTGGCTATATTATAGGGATTTTGCATTAATTAAAAAGGAAGCATATGTAGAATGTTTGGCTCATAAGACATATTCAATAAATGAGCCTCTCTTTTTATTTAATGTAAATACCCACAGTGTTAATCTCCTTTTTCTTTATTCTTTAAGTCCACTAGACAGTGGAGCAATTGCCCTTTTAAAGTGCCTGTCCAAGATGTTCCACTGAGCTATGACAGATGGAAGCTCAGTAGCAGCCATGCAGAACATTTGCCAAATAGGACAGTCATCTGAAAAAGATGGCAGTAATAGAGTTCTTCTCCGCAGGACCCAAAGACCTACTGCCATTCACCAATGATTGTGGAAAGTGCCTGGTGATTCTGTGTCTATAACAATACCACTAAATATTAGACATTCTTTGCTAAAGACACTAAGAAAAGAGAGAAACTGACTTTCAAATTAGGAAGTTAGATCTCTCTTACCCTCACTTTTGCTCTCTCCCACTCCCCCTTCCCTATTTTCCTCCCTCCCTCTCCCTTTCTTTTTCTTAATTTTTTTATTGTTATGTTAATCACCACACATTGCATCATTAGTTTTTGATGTAGGGTTCCATGATTCATTGTTTGTGCATAACACCCAGTGCCCCACGCAGAATGTGCCCTCTTTAATACCCATCACCAGACTAACCCATCCCCCTAGCCTCCTCCCCTCTAGAACCCTCAGTTTGTTTCTCAGAGTCCATCGTCTCTCATGGTTCGTCTCCCCCTCTGACTTAATCCCCTCAATTCTTCCCCTCCTGCTATCTTCTTCTTTTTCTTTTTTCTTAACATATGTTGCATTATTTGTTTCAGAAGTACAGATCTGTGACCCTCTCCCTGTCTTTCAAAAATGAAATAAAGAACATTGAATGAGAAAATTAAAATTTATCACAGGAACTATTTCAGGTGAAACATAAGGAGGGTATTCTCAACTTCTTCAGAGATAGATACTAGAATGTTCAGATAAAAATCATAGACCCTCTGAGACTTAATATTTGGAAAATAAAAAACAGACAACCATTCTTCTGTATAGTTTAGACCACTAATGCACTCACACTGCCTTTTCCCACTTTCTTCTTTCCCTCTCTCTCTCCTTTCCCTCATCTCTTCTCTCTTCTTTTTCTGCTTCTTCTCTTTCTCTCCTTCTTCTTTTATTCTTCCTCTTCATCAGTCTTTTCTTAGAAAAATAAGTGTATATGATTCCAGTCTTTTCTAACTTTTCAAGTCTATCTTTCCTAGATATTTTTCATTATCCTGCCTTGGAAATGATCTAGTACTTTCATAGGCTGACAGGTTTTCTTGTTAGTCAAATACTGAGTTATTATAACCAATGATTCAAGTAAAGACTAACTGCATGTCTCAAAGCTTTAACCTAATATTGATATTTGAACCCTTTTTTGGAAAAGAACAGGACTGTAGTCAGTGAGGGTGAGAAATATAAAGATCTTGGTAGCACTTAGGGCTGGGAGATTCAAGGACTTTTTATCTATTTGTTACTTGATTTTAAAAATATATTTAGTATGCCATCATTTCAAAGCATTAGAGAAACTGGCAAGAAGTTGGGTAAAAGCCCTGCTCAAATATAGACGAATAACAATAAACCTAAAATAGCTATCATGTATTGAATGTTTACTATATACTAAGCTATATACTAAGCACATTGCTAACCATTTGACTGGCATCATTTAATCAATTCATATGACTATTCTTTTTTATAAGTACTCTCATTGCCACTGTTTTATAGTGAGGAAACTAAATAATTTGCTCAAGGTCAAAGGTTTAGTTGTTCCAGAACCATGCTCTTAATAGCACAATATACTATTTTCCTTAATATTAATTAAGTAAATCCTAAAGACAGATTTTCGGCCAAGGTGCAATGCTTATTAATTAACTGGCCTTTTCCTGATACTGTGATTGGCATCAAGATTCTTCCTTCAGAACTGAGACATACATTCCCTTAGCAGCAGGAAGTTATGGCTGCTGAAGGCTCAGAGTTGAGTTCCTTCCTAGGAATTGCCCTTGAGTAAAAGTACTGTCTCAACCAAAGTTATGACTCCTTGTCAGAGGCAATCCACATCTAAACCATTTTATATGGGTGTTTGAAGTTTCAGCCCCTTTTTCGCAATTCAGGACAACTCTGAAGGGTTGTCTCAGGTCCCTATTTCCCTACAGAAGGGGCTGAGCATTCTGTTGCAAACGGATCCCTTTTCAACTTTCCCCTCTACTCTATCCTGCTTCACTCACTTTCTTGGAGGTGTCATTCCTAAATGTACTGCCCAGTAGCCCTCCTGCATGTAATATCCAGCTCAGAATCCGTTTCCATAGAAACCAGCCTTAGACATTTGGTTGCAGAATGAATGGGAAACCTATAGATGGGAATGAACTGACTGGTGCAACAGAGTATGCATCTGAAAGGTAGAGGTAATTAGTAATTCTAAGGACTACAGAATCATATAGCATTGTTGGATGCTATCCATGCACAATGGAAAGTCAATTAAAGGCTGACAACGTGAAGTGTGAAAATCAATGTGATTCCTTGGCAGCTTACAAAGCTGATCTCATCTCCTGCATTTGAGGGGCTGAAAAACAAGAACATCTGTCTTAGACCATAAACAATGAAGCCGAAGAGCTCCAGTGATGTTTGAATTCTCAACCCAGTCAAGTCTCCTACAACAGGATCAGGATCCTGGTTAAAAAGAAATGGAATGAGTTCATTTGAAAATCATTAAATCCCAGATTTTTTTGAACCCTTTTGAAGTGCTAAAGTAAAGTAGCTCACTCTTTCTTGTTAAATACTAAAACCATCCCCAGACCTTGCTGCAACAAGAGTCATCTGCTCTGGAAAGAAATATGAACTTCCTTGAAATGTATTCCCATTTTCCCTCCTGGCCATAAGAAAATAACCATCTCAGCCAGAATGGAGAAGTGCTGGATCAGTTGAGGAAGGAAGAAACCAAATGCCAAAAAAAGCTACCAAACAAGCCAACATGTATTAGCTGGAGCCAGGAGAGCATGTATAGGAATGAAATCTGAAGGTGATGGATCAAGGGGATTAAAATATAAAGTTGAGGGGCACCTGGGTGGCTCAGTTGGTTAAACTGCTGCCTTCAGCTCAGGTCATGATTCCAGAGTCCTGGGATCGAGTCCCGCATCGGGCTCCCTGCTCATGCAGGAAGCCTGCTTCTCCCTCTGCCTGCAGCTCCCCCTGCTTGTGCTCTCTCTCTCTCTCTCTCTCTGTCAAATAAATAAATAAAATCTTTAAAAACATATAAAGTTGAATATGGAAAGGTTTATTAATATGGGACAATCTCACAGATACATGTTTTATCACTCTGGTAAAGATTCAGAGAGTAGATGGGACTTGGAAGTTTGGAAAAAGTAATGGCTTACTTTAAGTGATATAAAAATTCCAGAATAGAAGACAGTGGGGGACGGAATCAAACTGTACAGAGATTCTCTCACACTAGAGTGGATATATTATGCAACATCAGAAAGTCCACTATGACTACTTTCTATGGGAAAACCCAAAAGGCACAGCACTTACCAAAACATTAAGGAATTTTCCGGTGAAGGGGAATGGCATTGTTAAGAAGCTCAGTGATGATTGTTTATTACAAGGCAGGGCTGAAAATAATAAATCCTATTACAGAACTGGGCTGCTTACTAATAAAAGGGATGGAGTCTTGAAGTTATCGAAGCCATGTGACAGCATTTAAACTTCAGAATCCAGGTGCAAATATCATAATGAGTAATAAGGCCACCATGGAGATTTGAGGGAATGGATTCAACGAAACTAGCAAAGAAACTTAAAACATAGTGTTACTTAGCACAAGGTTAATCAGTAGCCAACAAAGTACTGTTTAATTTATAAATCAAAAGAAATAAAAGATGGATGATGAGGTGGTGAGGGAATCTTGGTCAACAAAAAGTCACATTCACCTACTTGGCTTGAAAATATGAAGCAGGTTTCAGACACGTCTGGGGGAGAAACAACATCTTCAAGAGGAAGGACACTCTAATACCCCAGTAAGTGTGTACAATAACGATTATCCCTGATTTCCCCAAAAATGCCTGTGGCAGTTTACTCAGGTAACTGTACATTGGGAAAAGAATGCCTCCATCCGGGGCAAAGCAGATGCATGTTTACTACCCGTTATCAAAACCAGTGCCCAACTCAGCTTTAAAGCAAACCCACTGTGTGTGTTGCATCAACCTGGATCACTTTACATCTTCCCTTTAAAACTTGGAGAACAAGGAGAACTGATGCAAACATAACACTCATGCTGCTTGCTCTACTGTTTGTACTCAGTTATTTGCCTTGAACTCAGAAACCTCATGTCTCCCATGGCAGGTGAAAGCTCAGATCCTTCACAGTTCTTTAGAGGCTGTTGACAGAAATTTCAGTTTACTTGCCTAAAAAGTAAGAGCTATCATGGTGGAAGAATCCAAAAGAGGCCTCTGAAACTACCCCTCACTGCCAGCAAAGAGAAAAATCCAAATTAATATCACATCCAAGAGGAAGTAGTAGAGATTTGTGCCACCCTTAAAGACAAAGATGAAGAGTGGTGATCCCAATTACATTCCTATTTAACTCACCATTCCAGCCTCTTAAAAAAACAGATGGGTTGCTAGAGTGGTGGGGGGTGGGAAGGATAGGGTGGCTGGGTGATAGACATTGGGGAGGGTATGTGCTATGGTGAGCGCTGTGAATTGTGTAAGACTGATGAATCACAGACCTGTACCTCTTAAATAAATAATATATGTTTTAAAAAAAGAAGAAGATAGTAGAAAGGGAAAAATGAAGGGGGTGGGAATCAGAGGCGAAGATGAACCATGAGAGATTATGGACTCTGAGAAACAAACTGAGGGTTCTAGAGGGGAAGGGTTGAGAGGATGGGTTAGCCTGGTGGTGAATATTAAAGAGGGCACGTACTGAATGGAGCACTGTGTGTTACACACAAACAATGAATCATGGAACACTACATCAAAAACTAATGATGTAATGTATGGTGATTAACATAACATAATAAAATTTAAAAAAAAAGATGGAAATAAGAATTTACTACCACAAACTCACCCAAGTATTAACCCCAATTGTAGGTACCATGACAGGTGTGGGTTTTTTTTAAATTTTTTATTGTTATGTTAATCACCATATATTACATCATTTGTTTTGGTGTAGTGTTCCATGATTCATTGTTTGTTCATAACACCCAGTGCTCCATGCAGAATGTGCCCTCTTTAATACCCATCACCAGGCTAACCCATCCCCCTACCCTCCTTCCCTCTAGAAACCTCAGTTTGTTTTTCAGAGTCCATCATCTCTCCTGGTTCGTCTCCCCCTCTGACTTACTCCCCTTCATTCTTCCTCTCCTGCTATCTTCTTCTTTTTCTTTTTTCTTAAAATATGTTGCGTTATTTGTTTCAGAAGTACAGATCTGTGATTCAACAGTCTTACACAATTCACAGCACTCACCGTAGCACATACCCTCCCCAATATGACAGGTGTGTTTTTTGCTAGAGCAGATCAATGCAAGATCAATCTTGCATGCAACTTATGAATATTCTTAGCTTTGCCTTTCCTGCTTACCAGGCTCACCTGTATAGTTCTCAAGGATTCAGAGAGTATCTAATCTAAGTCACAATGGGTCCCTCATATTATTGCTTCTGACCAAAGGAAATATTTATAACAGAGATATGACTGTGGGCACATGAGGATGAGATCCACTTGTCCTGGCCAATACTGCCATCCCAGAAGCCCCTGACCTGACATGGCTTCTTTTTTTTTTTTTAATTTTTTATTGTTATGTTAATCACCATATATTACATCATTAGTTTTTGATGCAGTGTTCCATGATTCATTGTTTGTTCATAACACCCAGTGCTCCATGCAGAACGTGCCCTCCTCAATACCCATCACCAGGCTAACCCATCCCCCTACCCCCCTCCCCTCTAGAACCCTCAGTTTGTTTTTCAGAGTCCATCATCTCTCATGGTTCGTCTCCCCCTCTGACATACTCCCCTTTTCTTCCTCTCCTGTTATCTTCTTCTTTTTCTTTTTTCTTAACATATGTTGCGTTATTTGTTTCAGAAGTACAGATCTGTGATTCAACAGTCTTGCACAATTCACAGCGCTCACCATAGTACATACCCTCCCCAATGTCTATCACCCAGCCACCCCATCCCTCCCACCCCCAACCACTCCAGTAACACTCAGTTTGTTTCCTGAGATTAAGAATTCCTCATATCAGTGAGGTCATGTGATACATGTCTTTCACTGATTGACTTATTTCACTCAGCATAACACCCTCCAGTTCCATCCACGTCATTGCAAATGGCAAGATCTTATTCCTTTTGATGGCTGCATAATATTCCATTGTGTATATATACCACAGCTTCTTTATCCATTCATCTGTCGATGGGCATCTTGGCTCTTTCCACAGTTTGGCTATGGTGGACATGGCTGCTATAAACATTGGGGTACACGTACCCCTTCGGGTCCCTACATTTGTATCTTTGTGGTAAATACCCAGTAGTGCAATTGCTGGATCGAACGGTAGCTCTAATTTCAACTGTTTGAGGAACCTCCATACTGTTTTCCAGAGTGGTTGCACCAGCTTGCATTCCCACCAACAGTGTAGGAGGGTTCCCCTTTCTCCACATCCCCGCCAACATCTGTCGTTCCCTGACTTGTTAATTTTAGCCATTCTGACGGGTGTGAGGTGGTATCTCATTGAGGTTTTGATTTGGATTTCCCTGATGCCGAGCAATGTTGAGCACTTTTTCATGTGCCTGTTGGCCATTTGGATGTCTTCTTTGGAGAACCCTTTCTGGAGAAATAATCCAATCAAGAAATGGGCAGAAGACATGAACTGACATGGCTTCTTAAAGGGTCAGCAGAGGTACAAGCTTAGGGTTGATAAACTATGGAGATGGGGCACATTTTCCAGGATATGGTTTTTGCCATAAATTGCCAACCATAAGATATTGCTATTCCTCATTAGGTAGAACACCTGGGGCTGGAAACCAAGGAGAGTAAGAAGTATAGTCTTGTTTTCTATCCTTCCAATACTCAGAGTATTTCCCATCACTACAGCTTAGGCTGTAGAAGCCCTAATTCCTGAGGGGAGTCAGGTACTTCTGCTAAAGGATAGAATAATAGTCCCATTAAGCTTAAAGCTATGCCTACCACATTGTTATTTCTAGTTCCTTGTACCCAGAGACCTGCAAGTGAAGGAATTAACTTACTGGTAAGAAAACTGGCACTAATCATCAGTGAATGGTAAGGCTATTGCTTCAAAACAGCAGCAAGAAAGAATATGTTTGCCATTCAGTTAACTCACTGATTTTTTTTTAGTACTTTGTACACCCTATTTTAATGGTAAATGGGTAAGCGCCTCAGCTACAGCCTGAAGAGATCATTAATGAGAAACAAAAGGTTCATCTACAGAGGTAAGCCACCTAAACCAGCAGAGGTGACAGCCACTATGAAGGGAATCTTGAAAAGGTACAGTGGAGGGAAAAAAAAAATGAGTATTATTTAAGGCCTTGAGACCAATTGCAGTGGGGAGAAAGGAGATTGTAAATAATCTTACTAACCTGTACATTATACTTTTTCCTTGGAGATGAAATGAAATGGAATCCTGAAGAATCTGAACCAGATGGAGGGAACTTGCTGTTAGAAACATGCAGATCAAAATAACACAAAGTGGGGGCTCTAATGGGTACTAGGATACACCACAGCTGCTTGAGTATTGGCTGCTGATAACTCAGAGCTGAGTCTTCCTCTTGGAATTTCCCTTGCTAGGTCAACCTGTGTTTAAGGCATAGGTGAAGCTGGGCTGCAAAGGCCCAGACCTCTTGTCTCAGTTTTGGACAGCTCAGCCCTCGGAATCAGCTGAGATCTTTGCATCATAGTTTAACTTCACACTTCACTTCACTCAGTCCTGCTTCCTTCACTTACATACACTTTGTTCCAGCTACACCCCTAAAAACCTCCTGTGTGCAAATATTTAATTCAGAACCTTCCCCCGCCCAAGGACTCAGTCTAAATACCCTCTAACTTAACATCTATGAAGGAATTATGTATAAATACTCATGTAGACAGTAAACATGCCTAAAGGCAAGCCATATACTTTATGGAATATCGTGTCACTATAGATCTCTTTCAATCCTGAATGAACAAACAGGAAAAAGAATAGCAAAAGGAAACGCATAAAATAATACTAAAGAGAGATGGAAATGAAAATGCATCCAAAGATTCAGAAGAAGATGATAGTAGTGAAGTTTTTATAATCAAAACCAGAAGAAATTTTAGAAAGTTGCTTGGTTTATTGCAGAGAGAATGTATTGATTTTTAATTCGAAAGGAAAATCCAATAAAGTATACAAATAAAAGAATAAAGAAATATTTTTTTTCATTTTCTATGGCTTGCAAAAATAATATGACCTATAGAAAACAGTGGCACAAACCTGGTTATATCTGGATAATCTCATCTACTCTCAAAACTCCAACACATTCTTATCTTTATGAATACCAAATCAGTTTATCTTGCCCACACCTTTGCCTGAGCTTCAAACTTTGATACACAACTGTCTACCTTATATCTCCACCTGAATATCCAGTAGGCATCTCAAAGTCAGTATTTACAAAACCAAATTATTTCTTCAACGTTATTCTCTCCCCATTTCTTCTCAAACTGCAATTCTTCTCTTTTCATTTTTATATTGGTTGATACCAAAATATACAACTGCTGTAAAAATTTGAATCTTGTTCTTGACTGTGGGCTTCTTCTCATCTTCCATATCTTATTATTTTCCAATTCTAGCCAATTTGCATTCATTAATGTCTCTCCTTTCTTCTCTCCCTTATACCACAGGGAATTAGAGCATCTTACCTATAAACGGAACTACTATAGCAGCAGCCTTAGCTAGATACTTGTTTCTGGCTCTTTATTCAACATATCCTTTACATACATACCACCAGCATGAATTCTCACCCTGATCAAAATTGCTTAATGATCCTCCAATGCCTTCAGAATAAATTATTCCTTAGAATTCCATACAAGACCCTTTATCTAGTGCCTAACTACTGTCCCATCTCTATGTCTCACCACCCACCTCCTGTGGGATTATTTACTGTTCACAATTTGAATATGACAACTAGTTTTCCATCTGGCTTCAAGACTCAACTCAGATCCCTTCTTTTTTTGAAGCTTCTCTAACCCACTAGATGCAAAATCGGTAAATTTACCAAAAATCAGTTTTCACATCCATTTTTTTCTTTTTTATTCCTGTAACACTGGAAATAGTCTCTCCTCCATAAACCCCAACACTTCTATATGCTGTATAAATTTCATTCATTCTGAAAATAAACTATTTAAATACAGATGAAAACTACTAATTACATTATTTCACTATGTTTTAGTTGAAAGATGATTTTCCAAAAGCCTGTGATATCTTCCTATTTTAGTCAAATTATTTTCTGACATTTAAAATATAAAATCATAGAATGTTCTCCTGAAAATAAATTCATTTATATTTTTAGTTAAAAGAAAAGAAAAAAAAAAGCATGTGGGACCCATGTGAAAAACGGAGTCCTAGCCGATGTCTGGTTAATAAAGGATCTACTTTGTTCTGGTGTTACTCATTGTAATTTGCAAACTGAAATCATCTATTTGAATTACAGATAGTCAATACATGTCCAATAAATCATGTGATGTTGAATGGAATATTTCCTAAAACTTAAAACACGTAATTAAACATAATTTTCATAAACTTCACTCAGAACATGTTTGCAACAAAACTCAGCTCATGCTTTGGAAATTTTGTATATTATTTCTAATTAAACCATTCTGGCTAACTGCCATATCAATTTATGTTAGATTATTTTCCATTACACATCCAGCCTTCCACTTTTTCCGTAAATGTACAAGTAACAGAATGTTAAATGGAAAGATTCAATTTGAGCCACCTGGATTCCACAGACATGACATTCTGATGTAAGATGATAGACCTGAACCTAGAAAATTATAGAACAAGTTTGCCCAAATCAAGAATATAAAATACAGGCAAAGGGGAGATCCAGGAAAAAGACTGTGAAGAGATTTATTGGGAGAGAGCTGTTGTTTTAAAAAGGTACTCTTCCACCAAGGAAGAAAGAAAAGATGATGGCATTCTTCAATGGGAAGAAACAGAGACCAGGAGTAACACAGATTAACTACTTAGGAAGAATAGCAAAGGTAGGTGTCCAAAATATCCAGGACGTAATAGTACATCCCTCTGAATGGGCACCAAAATTTTCAGGATGTTCTTCTGAATCAAAAATAGAGGGTTGCCTGGGTGGCTCAGTCGGTTAAGTGGCTGCCTTCAGCTCAGGTCATGATCCCAGGGTCCTGGGATGGAGCCCCGCATTGGGCTCCTGGCTCAGCGGGGAACCTGCTTCTCCCCTGCCTGCCATTCCCCCTGCTTGTGCTTGCTCTCTGTCTCTCTCTCGCTCGCTCTGTGTCAAATAAATAAAATCTTAAAAAAAAATAAAACTCATAGTAAATTATCCTTATCTGAGGCCAATTCACATCCTGCAGAAAAGGACTACATGGAAAAAACACTAGAATTTCATATATGAGTGACTGCAAAGAGCAACAGAAAGTCAAAGAATGAAAAGGAAACTCTCCTCTAATGATAGGCACCAACACTAACTTGGGATGGTGATTACCCAATGAAACTGTCATATGTCAGAAACGGTCATATTAAGTAAGCTTTGTCCACAGAGAAAGGTGACGTCTTGGAAATTTCACATAAGAACCTCTACCCATATTTGACCTTCCTTCCTATTCTTCAAAGGACTCTACATGAAGGAGGGGAAAATATTTGGCATTAAGTTAACTTCACAATTTTATTTCCTGTGATTGGTAATTCTAAATACTGAGTTCAAATTGTGTTTGAAATTTTAAAAGATTTTAGGAATTTCCATTTCTTAAGAATGACTGGAAGTAATGAAACTTGTCTAACTTTTCACCAAAGGCCAGAGAAAAACTATATCACTGAATACATTTTAAGGAGGCAGAGGGAAGATAAAATAGAGTTGTGTTTTTATTACTGACCTTGAGTCATGCTTATTAAGTACATCAATGACAACTTTATTTATCCCTGCTGTCTCTTCTAACTTGAACCTCCCTAATTCTTTGGCCCCATTCTATCAACAGTTTACATTAATTAATTTCTTCCACACTTAAAATAAAATAAAAATGAAATCTTTGAAAATTTTATTCCTATTTATCAACTGCCTCAACTCCATTCTCTTCAAAGTCAGGATTCTCCAAAGATGAGGCATTTATAGTCTGTGCTTCCATTTCCTCACTTTCCATATACCATTCTCATCAATACCACATATATAACTCTCATATGTGAAACTTCCTTTTCACAATTCCCATTTGTGTATATATATAAAGATTTTATTTATTTATTTGACAGAGAGAGACACAGCGAGAGAGGGAACACAAGCAGGGGGAGTGGGAGAGGGAGAAGCAGGCTTCCCGTGGAGCAGGGAGCCCGATGCAGGGCTCGATCCCAGGACACTGCGATCATGACCTGAACCGAAGGCAGCCACTTAACGACTGAGCCACCCAGGCGCCCCTGACTTTTACATTTTTAAAGGATTTTATTTATTTATTTGAGAGAGAGAGAGCACATGTGGGGTGAAGGGCAGAGGGAGAAGCAGACTCCCTGCTGAGCAGGGATCCTGAGACTCTGGAATCATGACCTAAGCTGAAGGCAGATGCTTAAACAACTGAGCCGCCCAGGCCCCCCCCCACCATTTGTATTTTTAACAGAGCATTTGACCCTAATATTTTAAAAAGAAATTATTTTAGTTTTTAAACTTGCCTCACTACAGTACTCCACATTTTGAGATGGCAACTCCTTTCTCCATTGGCTAAAATTCTTGATACCATTCTTGTCCCCCATCTTTGTCTCAACTCCATATCTAATCCACCAGTAAATTCTATTCTCCACCTTTAAAATGCATCTAGATTTCTGCCAATTCTTGTCAATTCTACTGTAAACAGTCAGGTGTGAAACATCATTATGTCTTGGTAACTTTCTAACTCAGAGGATGGCCAATATTTTCTCTAAAGACCCAGATGCTTTAGACTTTTAGACATTTTAAATAAGTATTTTTACTAATGTATTTACTAATATATTTACTATACTAGATGTATTTTATATACACTAAAATACATCTTTAAATATATTGAGGAACATGAGTCAAAAACCAGGATATAATGTAAGTACTAGGTAGTAAGAGAGGAAATACTTTTTTTAAAGATTTTATTTATTTATTCATAAGAGATAGAGAGAGAGAGAGAGAGGCAGAGGGAGAAGCAGGCTCCCCACTAAGCAGGGAGCCCGATGTGGAACTTGATCCCAGGACCCTGGGATCATGATGTGAGCCAAAGGCAGAAGCTTAAACATCTGAGCCACCCAGGCGCCCGAGAGGAAATACTTTTATTGACAAAATTCAAAATATAATATTGAGTACATTTTTGTAATATATGTCTAATAATGACAAAATTGGAATTCTTTTCCTGTTAGTGTTACCTATCAATAAAGTGATCCCCAGTGTTGTCCATAAAAAAAAGCTGCTTGGAGTGACTGGGTGGCTCCGTCAGTCGGCCTTGTACTCTTGGTTTCTCTCAGATAGTGATCTCTGGGTCATGGGATCGAGCCCTGCCACCAGCTCCATGCTCTGCACTTAGTTGCAGAGTCTGCTTGGGATTCTATCCCCTCCCTCTCCCTTCCCCTCTGCTCCTTCCCCTGCTCTCTCTCTCTCTCTCTCAAATAAACAAATAAATCTTTAAAAAAAAAAGATTCGTAGCTCAAAACCTTACAAAAATAGGCAGTGTGCCAGATTTGACCTCTGGAATACAAACTAGTTTTCTAATTTTTACACTTTTATCTCTGGAGTCTTTTCACCATACAGCAGCTAGAATATTCCTTTCTAAAAAGGAAATCAGAGGGGCACCTGGGTGGCTCAGTCAGTTAAGCCTCTGCCTTCGATTCATGTCATGATCTCAGGGTCCTGGGATCAAGCCCCACACCACCTCCCTGCTCAATGGGGAGTCTGCTTCTCCCTCGCCCTCTCCCACTCCTCCCCCCACCACATGTGCTCTCTCTCTCAAATAAATAAAATCTAAAAAAATAAAATAATAAAATAAAATAAAATGTAAATCATAACTTGCCCCTCCTCTGCTTAAACTCCCTACTGGTTCCTCATCTTAGAATAAAACACAAAGATTTGACAATATCCTGAAAAGTCCTAAATGACTTTACTACTTTTTTATATGGACTTTATTCTTTTAGGAATTTTTTAGGAAACATTTTTAGGTTCACAGCAAAATTGAGGGGAAGGTTGAGAGATTTCCAATATATTCTCTGACCCCACATGCATAGCCTCCCCCTATTATCAACATCCTCCACCAGAGTAGTACATTTATTACCACTGATGAACCTCCATTAACACATCATAATCTCCCAAAGTCCATAGTTTACATTAGGTTTCACTCTTGGTGGTGTACATTCTTTGTATTTGGACAAATGTATAATGACATGTATCCGTCATTATAATGCAAAGTATATTCACTGTCCTGAAATTCCTCTGTGCTCTCTATGCTGCTCCATTGGCTCGTCTATTCTTTTTGCCAGTACTATGTTGTCTTTATTACTTCAGCTTTATAGTAAGTCTTTAAGTCAGATAGTGTAAGTCCTCTATTGTTCTTCTCTTTCATACTGTGTTGGCTATTCTGGGTCTTTTGCTCTCCATATAAACTTCAGTTATCAGTTTGTCAATATCTACAAATAATTTGCTGAGATTTTAATGGGGATTAAATTTTATCTATAGATCAAGTTGGGAAGACCTGACATCTTGACAATACTGTCTTTTCATTCATGAACATGGAATATCTCTTCATTTATTTGGTTCTTCTTTAATTTCATTCATCAAAGTTCCATAGTTTTCCTTATAGATTTTATAAAGATTTTGTTAGATGTATACATAAGTGTTTCATTTGGGGGACTCCTATTTTATGGTAATGTATTTTTAATTCCAAATTTTATTTGTTCATTTCTGGTGTATAGGAAAGAAATTGACTTTTTCATATTTAACCTTGCATCCTACAACCTTGATATAATCACTTATTAGTGCTAGGAGGGTTTTTTTTTTTAATTCTTTGGATTTTCTACATGGGCAATTTTGTTATCTATGAAAAAAGACAGTTTTATTTCTTCCATACCAATTGGCATACCTTTTATTTCCTTTTCTCACCTATTGCATTAGTAAAACTTCTAATATGATGTAGAAAAAGAGTGGTGAAAAAGACACTTGCCTTACACCTGATCATATTGAAAAAGTTTCTAGTTTCTCACCATTAAGTATGATGTCACCTATAGTTTTTTTGTAGATAATCTTAACCAAGCTGAGAAAATTCCCCTCTATTCATAGTTTGTTGAGTTTTTATCATTAATGAGTGTTGGATTTTGTCAGATGTTTATTCTGCATCTATAGTTACAATCATATGATTTTACTTTTTTAGCCTGTTAATATGATTAATTACAGTAATTAATTTTTGAGTGTTGAGCCATCCTTGAATACCTGAGATAAATCACACTGGACTCTAATGTATAATTCTTGTTCTCTTTGGGGATTTGATTTACTAATATTTTGTTGAGAATTTCTGCATCTATAGTCATGAGACATATTGGTCTGCAGTGTTGTTTTCTTGTAATGCTTTTCTCTGGTTCTGGTTATGGTAGTCCTGCCTCACAGAATCAGTGAGAAAGTGTTCTCTTTGTATTTATCCTCTGAAAGAGATTGTAGAGAATTGATACACTTTTGTCCTTTGATGTTTGGTATAACTCACCAGTGAACCCATCTGGGCCTGAGGCTTTCTGTTTCAGAAGGTTATTAATGACTGATTCAATTTCTTTAATAAGTATATTACTATTCAAATTGTACATTTCTTCTTGTGTGAGTTTTGGCAGACTCTCTCTCAAGGAATTGGCCCAGTTCATCTAGATTATCAAATTTGTTAACATAGTTTTTCATACAACATTTATTGTCCTTTTTAATTTCCGTGGGTTCTGTAACACTGCTTTCATTTCTGATATTCATAATTTGGGTCCTCTCTATTTTTCTTAGTCTGGCAAGAGGCTTGTCAGTTTTGTTGATTCTCCAAAAGAACCAGCTTTCGGTTTTATTGATTTTCTCTACTGATTTCCCCTTTCAATTTCATTGCTTTCTGCTCCAATTCTTTTAATTTTTTTTTTTAGTTTGATTTTGTTTTGTTTTGTTTTGTTTTTAGTTTCCTTTGGTGGAAACAGAGACTACTGACGTTAGATATTTATTCTTTTCTGATATATACATTCAATGCTATAAATTTTCCTTTAAGCAGTGCTTTCACTGAATTCCACAAATTTTGATAAGGCTATGGTTTCATTTTCATTTAGTCCCTTTAAAAATGTTTTTAAATTTCTCTGGAGATTTCTGTTTTGACCCTTGTGTTGTTAGAAGTATGTTGTTTAATCTCCACATATTTGGGGATTTTCTAGTTAGCATTCTGCTATTGAATTCGAGTTTAATTCTATTGTGGCTTGAAAGCAGACATTGTATGATATCTATTCTTTCAAATTTGTTAAGGTAGTTTTATGGCCCACTATGTCATCTATTTTGGTTAATATTCCATTCAAGTGTGGAAAGAATGTACACTCTGTTGTTGTCAGATTAGTCAACAGATGTCAATTGCATCCAGTTGACTGATGGTGCTAATGAGTCCAACTATATCTTTTCTAATTTTCTGCCAGCTGGAATGGCCCATTTTTGAGAAAGGGGTGTTGAAGTCTCCAACTATGATAGTGGACTCATCTACTTCTCCTTCCAGTTCTATTGGTTTTTGCCTCACAGTGTGATGCTCTGTTGTCAGGCATATACTCCTTCAGAATGATGTCTTTTTGGAGATCTGACCTCTTTATTATGTAATGCCCTTCTTTTTCCCTGATAATTTTCCCTGTTTTGAAGTTTTCTCTGTCTGAAATGAATATACTACTTGTGCTTTCTTTTGGTTAGTGTTAGCATAACATATATTTCTGCATCCATTTACCTTTATATATATATGTGTCTTTATATTTAATGTGGTTTCTTGGAGACTATATCTATATGATATATAGACAGATGACAGATAGAAAGATGTGCAGATGTATACACACAGATAGATGATAGATGATGATGAAGATAGATATAGTTTTTTGATACAGTGTGACAATCTCTTTTAATTGGTGCACTTACACCACTGACATTTAGAGTGATAATTGATATAGTTGAATTGATATCTACCATATTTGTTACTATTCTATTTGTTGCCCTTGTTCCTATTTTTGTCTTCTGCTTTTTTTCTGTGGTAATAACTGAACATTTTATATGATTTCATTCTCTCTTCTTTCTTAGCATATCAGTTATACTTTTTTTGAAACTTTTTTTTAGTGGTGCCCTAGAGTTTGCAAAATATATTTACAACTAATTCAAGTTCACTTTCAAGGAATACTATTCCACCACATTGGGTAATGTGTGTACCTTATAATAACCAAATAATCCTAATTCTTCCCTCCCTTCCTTGTAACACTGCTGTCTTCATCTCCCTGATTTAGAAGCATACACTATTTGTTAGTCTGAGGAAGTCTCTATTTCTCACTTTTGAAGAAAAATTTGCAGGGTACAGAATTCTAGCCAGTGATATTTTTTCTCAATATTTTAAATATTTCACTCCACTCTCTTCTTGCTTGCATGGTTTCTAAGATGTCAGGTGTAATACTTATTTTTGTTCCTCTATAGGTAAAATGTTCTTTCCCTCTGGCTTCTTTCAGGGTTTTTCCTATTTTTGATTTTCTATAGTTTGAAATGATATGCCTAAGTATATAGTTTTGTTTATCTGTTGGCCATTAACCAACTGTTTGCAGCAGTTTTCTGATCTGTGGTTAGGTGTAGGAGAAATTCTCAGTCATTATAGTTTGATATATTTTTTTGGTTCTTTTCTTTCTTCTTATAAAATTCCCATTATACATACGTTATACCTTTTCATAATTATCCTACAGTCTTTGGATATAGTTCTGGGGGTTTTTTGTTTGTTTTTATAGTCTGTGTTCTCTTTGCTTTCCAGTTTTGAAAGTTTCTATTGATAGGTCCTCAAATGCAGACATTATTTTCTTAGCCATGTCTAGTCTGTTAATAAGCACATCAAAGTCCTTCTTTACTTCTGTTACAGAATTTTTACTCCCCATTTCTTTTTAGTTCTTTCTTAGGATTTCTATCTCTGCTTATATGCTCATCTGTTCTTGCATGCTATCTACTTTATTTATTAGAAATCTTCCCCATTATTTGTTGCTATCTTTTACTCTACCTATCTTTTACAGGGCCTCCTTGGTGTTTCTAGAACACACCACATTCTGTCCAATTTGGGGGATTTTCCACTGGCTCTTCTCTCTAGTTGGAACTTTGTCTGCTAGTTGTATATATAACGTTTTCCTCCTCCTTCAATGAGTCTCTTCTCAAATACATCCTTCTCTCTCTCTTTTTTTTTTTTGGAGGTTTTTTATATTTATATAAGAGAAAGAGAGCATGAGTGGGGAAGGAGGGGAGCAGCAGAGGGTGAGGGAGAAGTAGACTCCCCACTCAGCAGGGAACCCAAAGTGGGGCTCAATCCCAGGATCCCAGGATCCCAGGGCCCTGAGATCATGACCTGAGCTGAAGACACTTAATCGATTGAGCCACCCAGGTGCTCCTCAAATACCTCCTTCTTAATGATTCTTATCTTAGCCACCTCTTTAAGATAGTAGCCTACCAACCCTGCCCTCTAACACTCCTGGCCCTGCTTACCTAGGTCCATTACTATTTTTCCCCATTGCACATATCATCTTCTAAAATATTCAATGACTACTTTATTCAGTACATTTACTTTTTATCTATCCTAATGAAGGGAGAAAGGCTCTTCTTTGGTTTTGTTTGCTGATGTTTCCCAGGAACTTAAAACAGTCCCTGGCACACAGCGGTTTCTCAGTAAACATTTGTTGAATGAACAAATTAATATTTTATTCTATTTCATGTGGGCTTTTTCCCAAAGCACCAAAACTACACTCATTGAGTGAGAGACCACAGATTGAGAAAATTTACTCCTTACTTTATTATATCATTCTTTTTGAAATAGTTTATTTCACTGGTTTCATAAACTTCTAATTTTTGTCTATTTTTTTCTACCAATCTCTGAACATATACCTCCTATGCATATGTTTTGTTTCTAAATTATATATAGGTACATAGCTATGTATATCTGTGTGTGCTTGTTAATGAATTACATATATACTCTTTATCATAGAGCCCTGACATTGGTCTCCTAAACAACTCATGAGTTTCCTCTCATATTATTGCTTCTTCAGTTTCATGCATTAGTCAAAATATCAGACATTGGCCATCAATTCAATAAATAGTCTCCATTCTGAAGGGCAGCTCCCAAACTTCACAAAGTATTTCCTCAAGCTGGCTTTTAGCTGAGCCTTAAACAAATTATTGCACTATTTTATCACACTGGCTGTTTTAGAATGATGATTCATTTTACAGTATCATGCCATCATGTGGTTATTTTCTTTTTTAAAGCCTTTCAAATCAGCTAGCAACAGCCAGGCTATCCCTCAATATTTATACTTATTCCTTTTATACTTATTTATACATATTGATGAAGTATCACAGCCACTGCAAAAGGCAACACTTCACCTTTCACCTGTACCCATCCCAATCAACCACAAGTGAAAGCATGCAAAATCATTCCATATTACTTCTTGCCAGGAATCATCACAACTGACGAGAATTATTACTGCTACTTGACTGGTGAGTAATTTAGCTCCACAACCCTATTCTAAGTGTCTGCTATTTAAAAGCATTTATGGTGCTCATTATCTTAGCCTGGGTTTCCCCCAAGAGCAGCCCCTATAGTAAAGATTTATGTGTATGTAGTCTATTTGCAAACGTGATATTGGAGAGCAGGAGTGGAGCAGAGTTGGAGATAGAGAAAAGAGAAATAGTTATCAGCTCATACATTCTATTGGCCAACAGTCACCCCAACATTTCTCCCTATGCCTAAATCCCCGTCACTTTTAAGTTCTGCATATATGATTGACAGGTGTGTTCATGGACCTGAGATGACAGTAGGAAAGCAAAGACAGGCAAGTCATGGCTACAAAACAACCAGGTTGCACAAATCGGTTGCTGTTGAAAGCCTGTGTGGAACTAGACACTGTAGCAGTGGCTGCAATAGGATAAGGCCTAGAGGATGGGATACTGTATACAAAAAAGAACCAAGGCACTGCTTACTATAAACTCTATTAAATATTTAGTGTTTTACGTTTTGTTCTCCAACTTGACATATTTCTGTGAAGCTTAGGTCAGCCTTGTTCACTGCTATTGTGTGTTAATGCTTACAACAGAATATTTTTTAAAATATAGTCCTGTTCAATGATATTTTAAAAGAAAAATGAAATAAGACAGCTAAATTACTTTTATCTAAACTCTCCAGTATAACTGTTTTTAAAAATATTTTCCTTACTCTTACATAAAATGTCATTTCACTTCACAAATTGCCCAATTTAACCTCTGACAATACTAATCAGCTATTTGCTGAAAGTTTGAAAATGTTAAATTTTAAACAAAATAGCAAATATTTTCATAAGGAGGTGCAGAATAATTTAAAGTATTTTAAGCTTGAAAAAAGTTAGAAGAAGTATTTTAAGCTTGAAGAAATAGAAATACACCTTCTGAATATGCACTGACAGCACCAATTTTTTTAAATTTAAAAACCTAAATCTTACCTTTTATGGGCTCTCATAGGTAGTAATGATAAATAATATATGTAGTCTTACTTGATTTTTCTAGAATTTCTCCAAGCAAAGTAAATTATGTTTTCTTAAGGTATATTGAATTCATTTCAGGTATCAGAGGCATCTTAAGAAATTTACTTTGGGGATAATTTTATTCATACATTTATTAGAGACCAGGATGTTTGATTTAACCGCATGACTTTAGATACAAGATATTATTATCATTTTTAATCTTTGTAGAAGGTTCTGTATAATGGGGTTTTGTTATGTCAACACAGTATATGATTTCTGCACTTCCACGGGATATAAAAACTTCACTCTACCAGTTGCCTGTTACCTACCCACAAAATGAACATTCTGCATTCTGCTGTGCAAAGTTATCAATATTTAACCAAAACTGACCAGATACTTGAAAACCAAGTGAACCAAGACTTATGGCGGGCAAGCTGAAGGTCTTCTTTACATGACATACACACCTAATAACCAGTGATCTATACAACTATAATGTGCTTGGGTCACTCAAACAAATGGGGACAAAGTTTTGGCTTTCATGGGTAGAAATACTGCTTTAACTCAAGGAGTTTGAACCAGAAAAGAAGTTAATTGCATTTGAAAAGAATTTGAGAATTATATTCTCCTATGACCTTGTGGATTTGCACATTGAGGCATTATTTCCATAGAGATCAGTACCATAAAGGACCCTTAAAGATTGTACTGATTAGTAAGTTTAAATCATATAAAAGTAAAACTGTGAATTTTTTTATGCCAGTTTAGCACCCCATTAAGGAAAGCTTCTATAATACCTCACCTCCCTTTATAAGCAGAAATTTCCAAGAGAACTAAAAGAGCATATAAGTGAGTGGGATAGGTTAATGAATATATGATATGGACCAAAATGCACTGAGTTTGATATGTTGAGCACTAGTTTTCCGAAAGGAAAAATGACCTACCAAAAAATATTTCCAGTCTAACTATGTAATGGAAAAGCAAGGACACAAAATGCTACCAAATGATCTGCAACCCAAGATGAGCTACAGAAACCGCCCTCATTTACTTTTAACTTATTTTTTTTTTGCCTTCCATCACTTATTTTTTTCTACTCCTCTGTTTACTCTTTCATTTTAAAAAGGGGGACAGAGCTGATTGAAGACGCACGAGTCTCTTGCCCTCTTGAAGCTTTCTCGTGTTCCTTCCTTTTTCCTGGACTGCAGTTGCCTATTTTTACATTGATATTTGCTTCCAGCCTTATCATTTCAGTAATATCTAGACTTTCCAGATGATCTGTTAGATTTTGATTTTAGGCCTCTCTTCCTGGCACAGTTTGCCATTCTAGTTTTGTTAACTCCTTTGATTTCAGTTAAACAAAAAAACAAAACCATACAACAGCAACCAAAAATTCATCATTACTGTAGTGTTAGCTGCAGCCACAGCAATCTGACTGGCATGTGTTTTCTCTCCCAACCAGGAGGGGCGCTCTGGCATCAAATACTGAGCGCTGGTTATACACCAAACAATACAGTCTGTACTCATTCTACCTACATGTCAATTTCAGAAGCCAAACTTTATTGGTCTTAGCATTAAGTTACCTTCTAGATGGAAAACCTGATGGTTTTAATGAAATATCAGGGCCAAGGTAATAATAAAAATAACTATAAAAATAACTATTTCACCTTTTAGTTTGTAGGAAAGAAATTAGTGTTTCTCCAAAATTATTTCTTGAGCATTTGATTATTTTTAGAATCTATTATCCAAAAATTGTGCTACGATGACAAAATATTTTCATGTTATGGTGAGAAGATCAGCTTTTCTCTCTTCTGTTAAGCACTACCAATATAATGCAATTCACCTCGTTATTTCTTTGTCTACATGTTAAAAATATTAAACAAAATATAGGGTAAACAAAACTTACAAGTGTCCATAGTTGCAGTTTTATTCTCTTACCATTACAGAACAATAGTGTTTCAAACCTGCAAACAACTTCTCTTCGTGACTGATGTCACTACTATTTAGCCCTTCGAGGTTAGCATTTATTGATTTTGCTTTTACTTTGATTGGATCTTACCTACCTCGGTGCTTCAGTAAATTGAAACCTTCTGCAGTTCATGGAAGAAAGCTAAGAGCAAGGCTATGAGAAAATGTACACTGACCTCAATTTGTTTCAGACTATATTGGTAAAATCATTGTCACTGTGTTGCAGAAGTGACCTTAACTGGATTTGTGTAAATTCAATCCACAATATTCTAGACAGCTGATGGAAGACTGGCCTTAAATGTAAGAATTAAGATAGTTTTAAAATTAAAAATGCAAATATTTGTGGCAGATTTATAAAAATATTTTAACATTTTCACATGCATTTACTTCTATATATTCATTAAATCAATTCAACAATTTATGTAAATATCTATCATATGTTGGGCAATGTGCTTATTGTAGTTGGTTACAAAACAAAATATCGTGTGGTTCACAAAATAGTAAAAGATGCACTATAAAGTTATTTATTAAAGGATGTAAAGTTAATTAAAATTATGATGTATTATTACAAACTACAAACATTATGAAAACTGTAGAAGCACAGATTAAAAGGTGACCACATAAATTTTTGTGCAAGCTGAGGCTCTTTTGTGAGTAAAACGGGAGTCATTCTTGAGAGTTATGCTGGAACAACAAGGGTAAACAAATTGTACACAGAAACTGAAATAATGCACACACTAGCCTGGTAGAGGTAGAAGACTCTACAAGGAACTTACACTTGAACTGGGAGCTACTCAAAGAGAGTGGGCAAAAAGGAAAGGAAATTCAAGGCATATAGCACCTAGCTTTGAGAAGAAGCTTAGAAGGAAAGGGACTTGGGAAACGTGATGAATATAGCAAAAGATATAGTGGCAGATACAGTTAGGGGGAAATCGAGGCCAGACAGTGAAGTTTATTTTCTATTATGTGCATGTAATTTGATATTAATGTTGCCCAAGTATCAAAGATAACTGAAAGCACAGCCAACTTGCCAAACCTTGCTGCCCATTAGAATCCGTCGGTAAATTTTAAAAAACTCAGAAGTCTAGGTTGCACACCATACTAAGTCAGAATCTTCACTGGTAGAATCCAGACATTACTGTTTTTAAAGATCCCAGGTTATTCTATTTTGTATCCACACTTGGGAACCACTGGCAAAAGCCAGACTGTAACATCTTTCAGGGCTCCTGGAAACGTCTGGAAAATTTTCATAACAGCGTCGAGCCAGACAAGAATTTGAACACATTTATAAAGTCTATTTATTGTGACTGAAACACTCTTTAAGAAGGTATCTTGCATGAGACTCTCCAACTTTATTCAGATATCTGTTCAATGTTATCTCTCCAGAGAGACATATCCTGACCACCACATCTAAAAAAATCTTTTTTACCCAATAATACAAATTTGTCTTATTACTTAGAGTTATTTGATATTATATAATGTATTCATTTAACTATTTACTTTCTGCCACAAGTATTACTAGAATATAAGCTCACTGATGGCAAGGATGTCACAAATTTACTTTCATATCTTTAACAGTGGCTGGCACATAGTAAGTACTCAATAAATTCTTGCTAAATGAGCAAATTATTCTGAAAATCAAGGATGGCAAAGTAACCATCCTGAGTCTCAGAATATAATTAGAATGTTCCCTTTTTGCAAAACAAACAAACAAACAAAAAAAAACAAAAAAAAAACCGACAAACTCTCCATCACTATTAAACTTGTGTTTTATTATTTCTCTGTATTTGAAACTGATGTGAGGAAATAAACTTTGTTTTCTTCTCAAAGGATTGTATTAAATATAATGGAGATTTGAAGTTATAGAAATAATCTGTAACCCTTTGCTGATTTGCTCAATTTGTGGCACATTATTTGTTTTTACCAAAAATTAACTGAAATGAAAGCTGCATGGCCCCCCAATGACAAGGGCCCCCCCAACCCGACATGAATCTGGTATTTTGAACCAATGTGACAATCCTGCCACAATTTTTAATGGGCACTGTAATTTTATTTATTTAAAAACTCCCAGATCTTAAGAATTCAATATAGCTTCTGTAGCAATAAAATGAAAATTAAAATAATCAGAAGTATACAAATCCAGTTTTTATAATTTAATATTTTTCTCCCTTTATAAATTTAGATGCTCTGAAGTCGGCTGGCCAACTCAACCCAGTTTGCTTGGGATTTTCCCAGTTTTAACTTTCTAAGTACCATGTCCAGCAAAACTAAGTTCTGAGCAAAGTGAAATTATTGATTACTCCAATACTTGACTCATGATAGATGGAAGCAAGAAAAAAATGGCTACCTTTTAGGTAACATCAATTTATTTGCCTTGCCTTTATGAGTGAACACTTTAATTTGAAATGTTTGACTTCATCAGCTCTCTAGGTCAAAAAACTGTCTAATTCTTCAGTACAGCTTCAAATATTGGTAATATGATCCACATGGAAATATTTCAATTTGGAATGTTAAAATATTCTACTTGTAAGTATTATAAGATGCTATCATAAGGAGAGGGAAATGGTGACATATTTGCATAAATATTTATACTTTCTTGTGAAAAAAGAGAAATTTTCTGTCAGGCTGAGATGTAAAGGGGGCTCTGAACAGAGGAGAATTAGGTTCAAACCAAACAATCATGGGCAGAACAGTCATCCAGCATCCCATTACTTCTGTAAAATCTTTTAAGAAGTACAATTACCAGAATAGTTTTGGACGTGTATTAAATTTGCCTTGGTGACTCAGTCAATTTTTGTCTTGCATCTCACCATTTCTCTTTTTTATATTTGAGATTGATGTGAAGGAAAAAATGAGTATAAATTAGGTGAATTATAAAATTCACTTAAAATGTACACATCTGTATGAATATAAATATATATATGAATGCATTTGTACACATATATGTATGCACATATTATTTACTTATAACATCTTTACCCAACTCTAAACCTCACATATTTTTGTAAACCACAGACAAATTCTGGTTTCTCTGAAACCACTGAATCGCCATCTCTAGAGATCAACTTCTTTCAAAACAATATGATTGATCTACTCAATATCAGTAACTACTTCCTAGTAATAAAAAGCTCAGTCCCATATGCCTTTACAATCATTATCCAAACAAAATGAAGTGAACACAGCTTTCTTTTCTGCTCCCTCAGGAAAATGGGAATCTTGCTTTTCCTCCCCTGAGACATTTTCCACCTTCCCTTTCCATTCCTGTTATGGAGGCTTTACAGTCTTCATCAGGTGTATCAAATTCTTTCTTGGTCATAAAACACATTTGATCAAATTTTAAAAAATAAACATTATACAATGTATGCTCTCAGAAGTCAGTAAATAACAGAAAGATAGCTAGAAATTCCCCCAAATACTTGGGAATGAAACTGTCTCTTCTAAATTACACTTGGGTCAGGAAGAAGACTCAAAAAGTTTTCAAATATTTTGAAAAAAGTGAAATGAAAACATAACCTATCAAAATTTGTGGAATGCAGTAAAGGCAATGCTTAGAGATAAACCTACAGCATCAGATGTCTTATTAGAAAAGAAAAAAAGGGGTTTAATGTTAATAAGCTAAGCTTCTACTCTCGGAATCAGAAAAAAAGAAGAGCAAATTAAATTCAATGTAAGCATAAGAATAGAAACAAAACCGAAGAGCAGAAATCAATGAAATCAAAAACAGGTACACAATAAAGAAAATCAATGAGACAAAAAGCAAGTTCTTTGAAAAGACCAATAAAATTGATGCCCACCCCCAGAAATTAACCAAGAAAAATCAGATAAGATACAAATCACTGATAACAGAAATGAGAGGGACCATCACTAGTGATACCATGCACATTAATGGTTAACAAAAAAAATACTATGAACAACTCTAGGCCCACAAATTTGAGAACAGATGAAATGTACCAATTCTTTGAAAGAATCAATCAAAAATTAATAAAAGCGGGGCACCTAGGTGGCTCAGCTGTTAAGCATCTGCCTTTGGCTCAGGTCATGATCCCAGGGTCCTGGGATCGAGCCCCACATCGGGCTCCCTGCTCCACAAGAAGCCCACTTCTCCCTCTCCCACTCCCCCTGCTTGTGTTCCTTCTCTCACTGTGTCTATCCCTGTCAAATAAATAAATAAAATCTTAAAAAATTAATAAAAGATAAATGAATATGAATAGGCCAATATCATTTTAAAAATTGAACTGACAATCTTCTAAAATAAGAAGATAGGAGTCCAAGTGTTCTTATTGGTGAACTCTTCCAAAAAGTTAAGGAACAAATTCTATCACAAAACCTACCTTTTTAAAAAATCTGATTTGGGAAACAGAAGTAGAGGGAATATTTCCTAATTCATTCTATAAGGCAATGATTGCCCCAATACCAAAACAGACAACAAATTACAAAAAACAAAAAAGGAAAACTACAATAACTCTCTTGAACATAGATACAAAAATCCTCAAGGAAATATTACTGAATCAAATCCAACAATGAGTTAAAAAATTATATACCATGATCAAGTAAGATGTATTCCAGGTATGCAATTGTTTTTTTTTAAATGTAATTCATCACATCAATTGGATAAAGAGAAAACATCATATGATCATAGAGATATAGAAAAAGCACTTGACAAAAAAAAAGGAAAGGAAAAGAAAAAGAAAAGGCATTCCACAAAATCTAGCATCCATTCAGGATAAAAACTCCCAAAAAACTAAAAATAGAGGTGAACTTCATCAACCTGGACATCTCCAAAATCCTACAGCTAATATTATACTTAGGGTGAGTAACTAGAAGCTTTGTCACTGAGATCAGGAGCAAGGCCAGGATGCTCCCTCCCACCACTCCTTTTCCACATTATACTGAGAGTCCTAGCTAATGAAAATATACAAGAAAAGGAAATATAAATATTGAGAAGAAAGAAATAAAACTACCTTTGTTTGCATATGACATCGTTATTTATATAGAACATTCAAAGAATTGACAAAAATAAGCACAAAGGAAATCCAATTGAAAAAGCATAGTCTTTTCCACAAATCGTCCTGAAACAGCTGAATATCTGCATTTAAAAATATTAATGCACAGGTGCCTAGGTGGCTCAGTCAGTTAAGCATCTGCCTTCAGCTCAGGTCATGCTCCCAGCGGCCTGGGATCAAATCCCATGTTGTGCTCCCTACTGAGCAGGGAGTCTGCTTATCCCTCTGCCCTGCCCCAGCCCATGCTCTTTCACTCACTTGCTCTCTCTCAAATAAAATCTTTAATAAAAATTAATGTAGCCACAAACCATATGTCTTTCATGAAAATTAACTCAAAATAGATCATCAACTTAAATGTAAGTGGAAAACTATAAAACTTCTAAAAGATAACAATGGAGAAAATCTATGTGACCTTCTTTTGACAATGAATTTTTTGATATAACACAAAAGCACAATCCATGAACGGAAAAACTGCAATGTTGGACTTCATTAAAATGAAAATTTTCTGCCCTGTGAAAGGCATGGTTAAGAGAATTAAAAGATAACCCACAACTCGAACAAACTATTTACAGAAGATCTATCTAATAAAGTACATGCACCTAAAATGTACAAAGAATTGTTGAAGCTCCCCCTAAGAAAACAAAGAACCCAATTAAAAAATAGCAAAAAAATCTGAGTGGACACCTCATCAAGTAAAATAATGCAGATAGAAAATATGAATAGGGAAAGATGCTCATCACCATATGTCTTTAGGGAATGTAAAATAAAACAACAGCGAGATAACTACTAGGAAACTATTAGAAGGCTAAAATCCAAAACGCCAATAGTACCTAATGCAAGTGAGTATGTGGAGCAACAGAAATGCACATTCATTGCTTGGTGGAAATGCAGAAAAGTGAAACCGCTTTGGAAGACAGTTTCTTACATATGGCTAAATGTAATTTTACCACCCACTCCAGAAATCAGTCTCCTGGGTATCTGAAAACATCCACATAAAATATGCACACAAATATTTATAACACCTTTATCCATAATTATCAAAACTTGCAAACTGTCACTATGTCCTTCAATTTAGGTGATGGACAAAGTGTGGTACCTTCATATAATGGAATATTATTCAGCTATGAAAAGAAATGAGGTATCCAGTCATGAAAATACACGGAGGAACCTTCAATACATATTGCAGAGTGAAAAAAGCCAGTCTGAAAAGGCTATATACTATATAATTTCTATTATAGAGCATTCTGAGAAAGACAAAACTAGAGAGCAAGTAAGGATATCAGTGGTTATTAAAGGCTGGGTGGCAAATGAAAGGATGCATAGCGGAACACAGGGACTTTTAGGACAGTGAAACTATTCTGGATGATACCGTAAAGGTGCACACATGACCTTATGCACTGGCAAAATCATGTAACTGTACAACACAAAGAATGAACCATAACATAAATACACTTCAGTTAATTATAATATATTGACATTGGTTCATTAAATATAGCAAAAATACCACATCAAAGCAAGATGTTAGTAACAGAAGAAACTGTGGATTCAGAAAACAGAATATATGGGAACTCTTCACTCTCTGTTCATTATGTTGGTATACCTTAAACTGCTCTAACATATAAAGTTCACAGTTTAAAAAAAAAGCTTCAATGTGCTAATGTCTTATAATTATAAAAAGAAATAATTATTAAAGCGTGGACTGTGACCATCGCGTTTGTCATTGCTGCCATTCATTAAACACTAAATTGTTGCAGAACCTTGTAATTTGAAACTTGACACAATTATGATTCATCATTGCTCTTAAGACAATGAATTATTTACTATGAATTTTATTTATTTCTCAATTTACCTATTATTTTACTAAGTTAGCTTTCATTGGCCAATGTGAGGAAGATAATGAGATACAGTTACTTCTAACTTTAGTCCCAAGCTAAGAGTTAAAAAATTAAAGTATTCAAAATGTATAAGCAGGATATTCCATAAAAGCAGTGATTTCTTACTTTCCATGCAGGCTAATTAAAAAGTAAAATATTTATATAATAATTAAAGTCCACAATATTTCATTAGTTTTGTTTTGTTTTTTCCTTATTCTGAGTTCAGTAATATCAATTACCCTCATATACAATTGATGGGTATTATAAATTTATTGTGTGTTTGTTACAGGAATATTTTATTTAATAACAATAAATTTTAGGTGTCAAAAAGTGAGGGGCAGAAGAAGAGGTAGTTGCAGCAGCAAAAATGGTAGGGTCTGATTGTTAGGGAGCAAAGATTCTTGAATAACGTATCTGACATGTTGAAGAATCTTTTGGAATATCTCCCAATGGATGAAGAAAATTTAGAATCTGGAGAAAAATTAAAGGGATACAAAATGCAACCTGACTTACTGAAGCATTCACTGCTAGAGACAAACAGTGTTTAGATGTATTTAACATACCCATCAACAATTAAACAAAATACTTTTACTTAAAAAAAATAGTTTTGTATATGTCAAAGCTTTTATGCATATTACTACGGCTATAACTGCATCTGATTCAGCTGCAATTTTATGCATATTACTACAGTCATAATTTCATCTGATCCAAAATGATTCACAATATTCAATGTTTTATTATACATTTGCCTCTTCTGAATTTACACAAACAAAACTGAGACTACAAGAAGAATAAAAACATATATTTTCTATTGTATATTCTAATTGCTCCATGATAAAGGATTTTAGTTTGTTTTTAATCTTAAAATTTTCACCTTTACTTTTATTTTCTTTCACCTTTTATATAAAATGGGACTCTGGTATCTCAAATCAAGTTATGTTCATCAACTAAAATCAGATTATATCTTACTGAAAGGAATATGATTGATAAAAAATGACAAGGGCAGCCAAATATGACACATCAGCTTCAAAATATTAAATGCCTTTGTGGATGAAAACAAAAATAAAATGCCTGTTTTTTTTAAGGGCTTAGAGAAAATAAATTTAAGACTTCTCCATGGTCAAAGCAAAAAATTTTATTAATTATTACATTCCTAAGCAAATAGATTGCAAATTCAAATATATAAGAAATATAAAAGATGACAAGTGATCTTCATTAAAATACATTTAATCTAAGTTCCATTTTTAAGGAAAATATTTGAAGATAATAAGATTGGAAAAAAATTAACAACAAATTAACAATTAGATAGGGAATATTTTAATTAAATGTATGCTAAGACAAAACTACTCACATTTGACCTTTCTGAACATCACCTGTTTCTAGCCTTATTTCATTATGTGCTTTATTTTATGAATTACATGTGAAAGTTAGTACTTTGTAGGAATTACCTAAAATTTTAAATGAAAAATAAAAACATTTTTAAAATAGTGGCATTATACAGTTTTAATTACTGTGGAAACTGCTCTACTTGTAAGATTTTGTTTTGAAATAAATATATATATATGCACATATACCTATATATGTGTGCATACATATATCTATATATAGGTATGTGTGTACATAGTATATATTTCCATATATATGCTATCACTTGATCCTAGAATTTAGTCTCTTTTTTTCACCTCCTCTGTCTTAAATACTTTTCATATTCAAAGATATTAGCATGTAGACACTGTTTAAGAATTAATTTGCACAATCCCATAATATTTCACATAAAGAGTGCCTGGGAAGGTGACTTGCCCATGGTTATAGAGCTAGCCAAAATGATTTTTCATTCCAACATTTACTGTGTGTAATATAATCAGAGTTGTATATGATATTTTCATTATAAGAAGTAATCAGGATCTAAAATAAACTAACATAATGATAGTTTTATTAAATATGTGGGCCACCACAACCTCATAGGATTAGACATAGTGTATTCTGTATTATTAAGGCACAAAAATCTTTTTCACTATACATATGTATATACATACAAATAAGATACAATCTAAAAAATGTAGCATCTCTGACTATGCTTCAGTGATTTTTAGAAATGTAAGGAAAGTGTTAAGTACAATAACATACATACTGTTAGGTACTGATTAAGAAGGCATAAAAGGTAACATGAAAGAGAAAACAATAAACTTTTGTAATCCAAAGCTAGTACATCTATTTTCTAATGCTGTGCTGAATAAAATAGAAGACAAAGTCATTAAATCTATATTGTAATGTTTTTTATTTTCTCTTTTGTAGAAGATTACTATAATATATTCAGCCAGCTGACTTTTCAGAAATTCTCTCTATAACAATAATAATAATGATGATGATACTATAGTTTTATAGAGTATTTGTCTTCCAAGATGCTCTGTGCCTATGTGTACATTGCCTCATCCATTCTAACAACATTCCTGTGAAGAAAGTGAGGTCAGGCATTATCTTCCTCATTTGCCATACATGTAAAGGCAGCAAAGTGAAGCTAAATGACTTACAGGGTCATTTACAAAACTGAACTCAGAATCTAGGCCTACTGATCTCAGTGTTTTCAGGTTTCTAAGGAATTATTCAACCTATTCAGTGTTCCCTAATCATAGGTGGCTATATCTTGCAAATAAAGACACAGTGTAAGGATGCCCAGTTAAATTAGAATTTCACATAAAAATAAATATTTATTTAGTACAAGTGTATGCTATGCAATACTGGGGACGTATTTATATGGAAAAAGAACTGTTGTTTATCTGAAATTCCATTATTTTTTCTGGAAATCCTAACCTGGTAACCAGAACTAAAACATGAAAGCAAGTATGTAATTTAACTAGCGACACACACAAAAAAAGATATATTGAACTATACCCAAATTAAAAATGTTTGTTCTACAAAGATACTACCAAAAACTGAAAAAAAAAATAACCCACAGAATAAAGAAAATACTTATAAATCATATATCCAATACAGGAATTTTATTCACTTTATATACAGAACTCTTATAACTTACTTATAAAAAGACATAAAATGCAATTAAAAATAGTTTAAATTATTTTAAAAGTAACTTGAATAGTTATTTCTCCAAGGAAAATATTTCAGTGACTAAGCTGCATATGAAAAGATGTTCAATATCATAGGTAATTGGATCTGTACTTCTGAAACAAATAATGCAATATATGTTAAGAAAAAAAAAGATAGCAGGAGGGGAAGAATGAAGGGGAGTAAGTTGGAGGGGGAGAAGAACCATGAGAGACGACAGACTCTGAAAAACAAACTGAGGGTTCTAGAGGGGAGGGGGGGTGGGGGAATATGTTAGCCTGGTGATGGGTATTAAAGAGGGCACGTTCTGCGTGGAGCACTGGGTGTTATGCACAAACAATGAATCATGGAATACTACATCAAAAACTAATGATGTAATGTATGGTGATTAACATAACAATAAAAAATTATAAAAAAAAACATATGAGATACCACTTGACACCAACAAGGATAACCAGAATAAAAAAAGACAAACAATAATAAGTGTTATCAAGGTGTGCAGTAATTAAAACACTCATACACTGATAGTTGGACTGTAATATAGTACAGCACTTTTTAAATGCCTTGACATTTCCTCAAATGTTAAACATAGTTATCATATGACTCATCAATTCCAGTCCAATTTTATACCCAAGATAAATGAAAATATATGCCCACAAAAGTACTTTTACTTGTATATCCATAGAAAGATTATTTGAAATAGCTAGAAGTTGGAAACAATCCAAATGTCCATTAGTTAATGGTTGGATAAACACAATGTTGTATGTATCCATACAATAGCATATAATTTGACACTAAAAAAAATGTGTTGATACATGCTACAACATTGATGAACCTAAAAAACAGTAACAGGAGTCAATCACTAAAAACTCCGTATTTTGAAAATACGTTTACAGTAAATGTCAAGAACAGAGAAATATACACAGGCAGACATTTGATGAATGACTGTCTAGGACTAGAACATAGGAAAATGGGGGGAAAAGGAGAATGACTGTTAATGAGCATGAGTTTTTTTGGGGGGGTAATCAAAATGTTCTTTCTAAACTTAGACTGCAGTGATGGTTTCACAACTCTGAATATACTAAAATCATTGAAATTTATAAATTTTATTCCAAATGAATTATATGAATAAAGATGTAAAAATTTAAAAAAAAATCCCTTCAAGGATTTCTACGGTTTCAGTCTCACATTTAAGTCTTTAATCCATTTACATTTATTATTGTGTATGGTGTAAGAAAAGTGGTCCAGTTTCACTCTTTTGCATGTAACTGTCCAGTTTTCCCAGCACTGTCTGTTGAAGGGACTTTTTTCCATTATATATTCTTGCCTCCTTTGTCGAAGATTAACTGACCATTTAAAAATGGGTTTATTTCTAAGATCTCTGTTCCGTTCCATGGATTTATGTGTCTGTTTTTGTGCCAGTACCATACTATTTTGATTAATACAGCTTTGTAGTATATCTTGAAGTCTGCAATACCTTTTGTTTTGTTCTTTTTTTGAAAACTGCTTTAGCTATTCAGGATCTTTTGTAATTCCATACAAATTTTAGGGTTATTTATTCTAGTTCTGTGAAAAATGCTGTATTTTGATAAACATTGCATTAAATCTGTAGATCACTTTGGGCAGTATGCACACTTTAACAATATTGGTTATTCCAATCTGTGAGCTTTCATCAACGTTTTATAGTTTTCAGAGTACAGGTCTTTCACATCCTCGGTTAGGTTTATTCATTACATTTGGTGCAATTGTAAGTAGGATTGTTTTCTTAATTTCTCTTTCTGCTACTTCATTATTAGTGTATAAGAATGCAACAGATTTCTGTACACTGATTTTGTATCCTGCAACTTTACTAAATTCATTTATTAGTTCTAGTAGTTCTTTGGTGAAATCTTTAGGGTTGTCAATATTTAGTATCATGTCATCTGCAAATAGTGAAAGTTTTGCTTCTTCCTTACAAATTTGGATGCCTTCTATTTCTTTATGTTGTCCAACTGCTGTGGCCAGGACTTCCAGTACTATGTTGAATAAAAGTAGTGAGAGTGGACATATTTGTCTTGTTTCCTGACCTTAGGGGAAAAGCTTAGTTTTTCACCACTGAGTATAACGTTGGCTGTGGGTTTTTCACATAAGGCTTTTATTATGTTGAGATATGCTTCCTCTAAACCGACTTTGTGAGGGTTTTTATTATGAATGGATGTTGTACTTTATCAGATACTTTTCTGCATCTATTGAAACGATCAGTTTTATCCTTACTCTTATTGATGTGATGCATCAAATTGTATATATTATATATCATATTTGTAAATATCGAACCACTTTACATCTCAGGAATAAATCACACTTGATTGTGGTGAATGATTCTTTTAATGTACTACTGGATTTCATTTGCTAATATTTTGTTGAGGACTTTTGCATCTATGTTCATCCAGAGATAATGGTCTGTATATAGTTCTCTTTTATATAGTATCTCTATGTTGTTTTGGAATCAGGGTAATGCTGGCCTCACAGAATGAATGTGAAAATTTTCCTTCCTTTTCTATTTTTTTGGAATAGTTTGAGAAGAATAGGTATTAATTCTTCTTTAAATGTTTGGTAGAATTCGGAGGGAGGAGGAAAAGATGGCAGAGGAGTAGGGAACCCTATTCCAATCAGTCCCCAGAATTGAGCTGGATATCTACCAGACCACTCTGAACACCCACAAAATCAGCCTGGGATGTAAGAAGATATATCTGGATCTCTACAAACAGAATGTCACAGGCGGTTGGTTTCGAGGTATGAAGCAGGGAGCCGTGATTCCACAGGCAGATATCTGAAGACAAACGGAAGGGGAGGGAGCCGCCGGGATCCTGCACCACTGGTGAGCCAAAGCCTCCCGCGCTGGGACCGGGACCAGACACACAGACTGTTAGTAGTGGGGAAAGGACTTTAGGGCAGCTCCCTGGACTGAAACCTGGGGTGGCAGGGCCGCCAGTGCGAACTGGGGCCGGCTGGCGGTTTTAGAAGCACAAAGGGCAGAGACGTGCCCTGACCTGGAGGCGAGGACTTGGAGCACTGCAGAGGGGCACACAACCCAGGACGCTGCAATTTTTAGCAGCACAGACAGAAATGGAGATGGTGTGGCCTGGAGAGCTCACTGAAGAACAGACTGCGATCTCTCTGTTCTGCGGCAGAGAGTTGGAAACGGTCTCTTCTGCTCTGACTCTCGGAAGAGATGCAGAGAGCCACCAGGGAAAGCCACCAGAAAACAACAGCCCCCAAAACTGGTTTTCACTGAGCCCATACCCCCACAGGGGGCAGAGCAACTCTGTCCAAATAGGGTTGCCTTAGTAACAGGATGGCAGGCCCCTCCCCCAGAAGACAGGCTGGGAAAACAAGAGGTCAGCAACCCTAAGGTCCCTATAAAACAGGTGCATTTTTTTGGGTTGTTGTCAATAATTTGGACTCTGTACATTCCCTCAACCACCCCTCAATAGAATGACTAGGAGGAGGAACCTTCAAAATAGGAAAGACTCAGAGACTGTAACTCCTGCCACAGATTTACAAATGGATACAGATGTCAGAAATGGACTTCAGGGTAACAGTTACGAAGACAATAGCTAGAATGGAGAAATCGATTAATGGCAACATAGAGTCTCTAAGGGCAGAAATGAGATGCCCTTCAACAGACGAATGGATAAAGAAGATGTGGTCCATATATACAATGGAATATTAGCCATCAGAAAGGATGAATACCCAATTTTTGCATCAACATGGATGGGACTGGAGATTATTCTAAGTGAAATAAGTCAAGCAGAGGAAGTCAATTATCATAGGGTTTCACTTTTTTGTGGAACATCAGGAATAGCACGGAGGACATTAGGAGAAGGAAGGGAAAAATGAAGGGGGGGAAATCGGAGGGAGAGATGAACCATGAGAGACTCTGGACTCTGGGAAACAAACTGAGGGTTTTAGAGGGGAGAGGGGTGGGGGGATGGGTTAGCCCGGTGATGGGTATTGAGGGCACATATTGCATGGAGCACTGGGTGTTATACAAAAACAATGAATCATGGAACACTACATCAAAAACTAATGATGTACTGTATGGTGACTAACCTAATTTATATATATATCTTATATTTGCATGATAAATGCTTCTCCATCCCCTCACTTTCAATATGCATGTGTCTCTAGGTCTGAAATGAGTCTCTTGTAGACCCTTATATATGGGTCTTGCTTTTTTATCCATTCCATCACTCCATGTCTTTTGATTGGAGCAGTTAATCCATCTACATTCAAATTATTGATAGGTATCCTTATTGCCATTTTGATACTTGTTTTATGGTTGTTTTGTAGTTCTTCTCTGTTCCTTTCTTCTCTTGCTCACTTCTCACATTTTACTGGCTTTCTTTAGTGATATATTTAGATTCCTTTCTCTTTATTTTTTGCATATCTATTACTGGTTTTTCATTTGTGGTTACCATTAGATGTGTATATAACACCTTCTGAATATGGGACTCGTTGATCACTTAGGTTTGAACCCATTCTTTATTCCTCCCTCCCCATGTTTTGTAGGTATATGGGGTCATACTTTACATCCTTTAATTTTGTAAATCCCTTGACTGATTTTTTTTTATACTTCAATGCTTTTGTGCTTCCTACTTTTCTTACTCCTACATATAGTCTTTCCTTTCCATTCAAAAAATCCCCACTAACATTTCTTGTGGGGCTGGTTTAGTGGTCATGACTGCATTTAGCTTTTGTTTGGGAAACTTTTTTTTTTAAGATTTATTTATTAATGAGAGAGAGAGAGGGAGAGAGAAAGCATGCGGGGGGTGGGGAGGGCAGAGGGAGAAAGAGCGAAAATCTCAAGGAAACTCCACAACCTGAGCTGAAACCAAGAGTCAGATGCTCAGCCGACTTTACTACCCAAGCACCCCAGTCTGGGAAACTCTTCATCTCTCCTAGTCTTAATGATAGTCTTGCTGGATAGAGTATTCTGGCCTGCAAGTTTTTTCCTTTCAGCACTTTGAATATATCATGGCTCTTCTTCTGGCCTGCAAAATTTCTGCTGAAAAATCAGCTGACAGTCTTTCAAGGTTTCCCTGATATGTAACTTTTTTTTCTCTTGCTGCCTTTAAAATTGTCACTTTATCACTACTTTTTGCCATTTTAATTATTATGATTCTTAGTATGGACATCCTTGGGTTGACTTTGTTGGGGCTTCTCTGTGCTTCCTTGATCTAGATTTCTGTTTCCTTCCCAACATTCAGAGTTTTCAGTTTATTTATTCAGGTAAATTTTCTGCTAAGTGGAGAGTGCTGCTTTGTGCTGGTTCCTGCCATTGTCCTTGTATCCAGGCTTGGGGGCATCAGAAGAAAAATGGCACCCACCAGCTTCTTTTCCTGGAGAAGTCTCCCAAAGATCCCTGCCCCTCCAGCACAAGTTCTGAGATTAGTAAACAAATCTCCTTCCCATATACCCCAGGAATTTTTCAAACTGTTGCTTCCATGCTTTATCTCCGTAAGAATGTTTGTTACGCTGTCTCTTTGCAGGCAGGGACTCAGTTTCCTACTGACTTCCTGGTTCTCCCAGAGCTGAGCACACTGATTTTTAAAGTTCCAGGTGTTATGCACTGTTGATTTTTAAGAACTCAAAAATTATGCCCCCCTGGTTCTCATGTGGATTCACCATGCCTGGGGTGCTTGGTGTGAGGGTCTAAACCTCTCCCCTCCCCATGTCCACAGTGTCCCTCCCTCCTGTGGACAGTTGCACAGATCCATTTAGCTCCTGACCATACCTCTGCCCTTTCTACCCTATTCAATGTGGCCTCTTCTCTACATTTAGCTGTGGAGAGTCTGTTCTGCCAGTCTTCAGGTCATTTTCTGGGTTATTTACACTGATGTGAATGTTATAGTTGTATCCATGGGAGAGGTGAGCTTAGGATCCTTCTACACTGCCATCTACCCTGGAAGTCCTCCTATAACATCCTGATTTCAGACTTCTAGTCTCTAAAACTGTTGTTTTAAGCAACCAAGTTTGTGCTGTTACAGTAGTCCTAAGAAACTAAATACACATACACACATGTATGTATACATACATATATGCATATGATTATAAATGATATTAAAATAACATCTATCTGACTACACATATGATCATAAAACATATAGTTCATATGAATTGCAAACAAAGCCATAAAGAAAACTCATTTATGATAGCAACATAAGTATTTATCAGTTCAAAGGTATGTACCTTCAAATAAACTGTGGTCTAATTTTGAATCTAACAGGAAGTCAGCTGACATTATTTTATTTTAAATATGTTTATATTAAGATATCCCAAATTCATCAAATATAAAGTATGTATATAATCTAGATAAAAAAATAAACCTTCAGGAGGATGACTCTCAAAGTTCATTATTACATCTGAACCCTGAAAATATCTTAGCACAGTGCATAAGAGAGTTTCATCAGTTTATATCTAAAAGGTGCTGAAAAAGGTGCAGCCAAAAAAGGACAAACAAAAGAGCAAACTGACATCACTGTATCTATAACTTTGATTTTATTTATCTAAACTTTCAAACTATAATATGTAAAAAAAAGTTTTGATATAAAGAGCCAAGTAATTTCTATTCATTAATTAAGTAAATGATGAAAATTATTAATTTTTATTATGGCCACAAAAAAGAAAATGTTATCTTAATGCTGACAGTTTTGCTAATATTATTTTATAACAACCATATTCCCTAGATTTATAAAGAAAAACATAATTTTAAAGCCGACTTAATATTAAACCTACTGAAAATTAGACTTGTTTTTTGCTTTTATACCTCTATCCATTTTTTGATTTTCTAAAAAACTACTTGTCATTTCAAATTAATATGAAAAAAATATTTGCAGTGTTTTCCATTGTATTAGAAATTAATGACTTTTTGTTTGCACAGAATATTTTATCAGTAGGTGTGGGAATACAGAATGCTAAATAACTTGCAAATTTGATTATTTTATTTGTAAGCAAGATCAAATTTCTTAATATAATTTCATACTATAATTCCATAATATCTTACAGACTTCTATATAACACACTCAAACACACACTATAGATAGCAACTATGTGTGTGTGAAAATATATCTGTATATGTATATTTATTTGTGTGTGTGATATAAGTGCATGTGTGTGTAATGTCTATCTGAATGTTCCTTTTTCAATGGATTCATTTATTTGAATACACTGGTAATTAGTAACCACTAAAATAACTTTAGATTATTTTAACATGGTTTTTCAATTTTTAATAATTTATCCTTCAATTATTTCTTTTCTACATGTATTTCTCAAAAATAGAGACTAAGCAAAAAGATGCATGTAAATACATAGGTATTGTGTTAAAACCAATCATAAACATACTGTGAACTGGTGTTAAGTTATATACCAGGCCAGCTTCAGAAATGATCAAACTATGTAAGGATAACTGAAACCTGTAACAGAGTAAACACTGTGTTAGGATAATAGGGTGCTGACAGGGCAGATGCCTTACAGCTGAATCATTTTTCCATTCCTGGAAGATTTTGAAACGGAGAATTAAGCATTGTCTACCTCAGGGTTACTCAGTCAGAATGTATTTCTGCAGATGAGCTTGCTGATATGACACAGAAACGCACAGTGACAAGCCTTATAAGAGTCCCAGTGCTTGCAGGCATGAGTCCTGCACATTGAGCCTGGGTCAATGCTACATCCTCAGTTTGTTCTAGACAACGGCAAAACAAAAGCAAAAACAAAAACAAAAACAAAACACCATGTAGCTGTAGAATAATACTTGATGGGAAAATAAGCCAAGCATTATACTGTGATGTCTTATGACACAAGTGAGAAATGAATCCTTTAGAGGGCCTGTGGAGGAATTCATAAATATGTAAAACAGTTAAGTCTTTGGAAGTATATTACTTTGTAGGATTAGATTTAGAAATGGGGCAGTCTACAGCTTTCTTATGTATGAGAGCTTGGTGACTGAAAACAAGACTTTTGATAAATAGCACACACGTAATGGCAAATAGCAAATCAGGAATCTTTAAACTGGCGTTTAGCCAGTGTACTTCCAACATTGGTTATTATCAGATCATCTAAGTCAGAAAAGTTAAGTATTTCTATTTTCTCCAATTAAACTAAAATATAGGAAAATTCCTACTTGTTCATGTGTGGTTATTCACTTGGAGGATATTTTATGTTAAATTTTTAATCCTAAACTAACTTCCCTCAGCTTCCAGAATGCAAAGATCATCCTTGCCCTCATCCATGATACAAGTGTTAACAACAAGGCAGACAATTCCAGCTTCAATTCGAGCAAAACATATATCAGATGATTATTTATTCCACTGCTTCAAATTGTATTAAATATTCCAAAATGAAATGTAAATGGTTTTAAACGATTTGTTTTTAGAATTATGCATACCCCCCAATACATGCACAGATAAGAGAGATTTATCCATATCTGTGAACATAATTTTCTTTTACTATGCAATTTTGAAAATGAACTCTCAAGCTATAAAACACCAAAACAAAAGCATGTATAAATGCTTTATCTCTTCAACTATATTACATGCATCAAGTTGGCCGAGTACTTGCAGCAGGTATCATAGTACTTGGAGCATAACTGGTACTCAAAAGGTACTAGCTGAACTATTAAAGTTAACCACACATAAGTGTTTTAGATTAAACTGAGAAAATGGTTGATAGTTTATATAAATGAACATAACACGATATGGCTGTGCTATGTTGTACAGAAGTATTGATACAGCACATAATAATAGACAAAACTGTATAAATACCAAAGGATTTGTTACAGATTCCTTTTATTAACCTAAGGAAATAATGAAAAACACATGGTTTCTTTAAAAAAAGATAAGATCTAGGAAATGCACTTTGTAAATGACAAAAGATATGGATGGTTCTTAAAAGTTTGGGTAATATACAAATATTTTTCTCAATAGTAACAAAAAAGAGATGTGAGGTGCCTGGGCAGCTCAGTTGGTTAAGTGGCTGCCTTTGGCTCTGGTCATGATCCTGGGGTCCTGGGATCAAGCCCTGCGTGGGGCTCCCTGCTCAGTGAGGAGCCTGCTTCTCCCTCTCCACTCTTTCTGCCCCTCCTCCCACTCATGCTCTCTTGCTCTCTCTCTCACTCAAATAAATAAAATCTTTAAAAAAAATTAAAAGTACTTTAAAAAAATAAATTTGAGATTACTCATTTCCTCATACTAAAATGTCTAGAAAAAAGTAAGCTATATAAATTTGAAATATAAAATTTAGAAGGACATACATGTATAAGTATTAAAGTCAGTTAATTATTAAAATTAAGATTACAAATATCAAGATAAAACAAACAGGCAAAAAATAAAAGAGGAGGAGAATAAGTGTAGTCAAATAATTTAAATATTAAGAAGCTCTGGTGAACATCATCAATGCCTAAAATTAAAATAGTATAATAATTTGTCAGACACTTGGAAATTTTACCTAAACTGCTTTTTTTTAAGATTTTGTTTTTTTATTTGAGAGAGAGAGAATGAGAGATAGAGAGCACGAGAGGGAAGAGGGTCAGAGGGAGAAGCAGACTCCCTGCTGAGCAGGGAGCCCAGGACTCCAGGATCATGACCTGAGCTGAAGGCAGTCACTTAACCAACTGAGCCACCCAGGCACCCTTACCTAAACTTCTTGAGAAATAATGCATGAATATGACAGAATAAGTTTACATTTCAATCAAGACTCCCCTGATGCTACTTCCTATCTTGGGGATATACAGCTGAAATATATTTTTTTATTTCTTTACAACTAGCAGGGACCACATGTGTAGTTCTGGACAATGGACTGTAAGAGTTATGGTTACAGTACACTTATGGTAAATTAAATTAAATTAAATTACTATTTAAAGTAATTAAAAAGTCAGTAATCAGATCATTAGCTATTCAAAAGAACTAAGAACATTCAGAAGAGAAATGTATACAAACAAAAATATTTTAAAATTATTACATGCTGTGTTCCTCATCCTGTCTTCTTACCTAAAATAACTAAAAAAAAAATTAAAAACAAGAAGCTAAATAATAAGTAAACAAGATCTGGCTTTAATAAATATTTATACCTATATAACATAAGTATAAATACATGTATCATGCATGTACACAAACATATAATATCCTACGATACCCAGTCACGGTATCATAGCAAAAACTTGGAACAAGCTGAAAAAAATTATATTACCTTGAAGAATTTGTATAAGGAGAGAGAAATTATTTAGAACAAGAAACAGACATGAAGGTCATTTCTTCATGCACATGTTCAGTGATTGATGGCCTGCTTTTGAAGAGTTTCCTGCAAATCAAGAAAAAGTGTTATAAAGAAATCACAAGAGTGTCATGAATTATAGTTAGAATGTAAGGGAAAACTGTGTAGTCCAGCCCAGGACAGAATTCATTGAAAAGGAAGCCTGAATACAGAAAGTTACAAATGCCCATGGTACTAATCAAAAGTTTACTGGTGTCCTTGAAGAGATATGGGTAGGAAATGGGGAAGAAAAAGTTTAATATATTTACATAAAGTCCCTGTTGCACATGATAAAATCTCTTAAAATATTTGGGAAGTTAGTAACACAAAGAAGTATTTCATAAGTGTATGCTTCACAGAGGCTGTATTCCTGGTTCTGTCCAGACTTTTGAATATCTAACATAGGGATACTGCTCTTGTGCATTCTGTTACCATTTCGAATATCAAATGTGAAATTAGTATTTTTAAGAAACACAGAAATCTCTTATGTTGTGAGATTCTAAAATATTTAAACTACTTTTGAAAGATTCAAATTGTTTATAAAACAATGAAAATGCACTGATAAATGAAGTCAATTTTATTTAGGGAGCATGATATGAAGGCCCAGAAATCTCTGGGGGTCCCAGAGCTAGTACTAGAACAAATTCATACACAAAGTGGCAGTTTGTATGTTTACCTGTGAGTATGTGGGTATATCTGTATGTGCATGGTTATATGTATCTGTGTGTATTTTTGAAGAGGTACCAAATATAAATGCTTTATGCTGTCTTATCTAATCCAATTGTCAGTTTTAATCCATTTGTGTGAGCTATGGAAGACTTCAATAAAGTATTGCTGAGAGAATGAAAAAATACAGTTCACAACAAAAAAGGTCACAAACTATTTTTCAACCCGTAACTACCACCAACAACAAATTACCTCTAATTAGGAGGACAATTGTAAAAAGAACAAAGCTAACAAAATGGGAAAAACCTAAAAGGAGATAGTAAACAAAGGGTAAAGAATGCCGGCTCGCCATCCCCCAAATATGGTAACATTTTATTTGCCTGAAAAGCCAAATGGACACCAATGCAAGTCAGAAAGGAGAGCCTACCAGAGTGAATATTTCAAATTGTGTTCTTCGTCTACTTCACTGATGACCTAGTGGAGTTGAACAAAAACTTTATTTCTGGTCTTCCATCTACATTGACATTTGTCTAATGATGGATACATGAATGAATGGAATTTATCTCCAAAAAGTGCTTTGTGAACGCTAATAATCAGCTTATTGAAGAATCTATCCCAGGAAACTGAAAGGTAGCCCAAGTTTTACTCTATGTCACATCCATCAGCAATTTCAAATTTAAGGTAGGTTATCTCAGTGTCAGATTAGCAGAAATTGCATAGTTTTTAGAACCCGAAGGATCTGTGTTTGAATTCTGAACCCTGAGTCTTAACTTTAAATAGTACATGTTATTTTTTTGAATTTTTAAGCTTCATTTGCCATCTTTGTAAAACAATTATGTGAAAATTCATGATGCAAAGTTAAAGATACAGATATCCCTGCTTTTTGAAAGTTGGTGTTACTCCACCTCACCTTTAGAAAGGACCTACATGAATACCTTTTTTCGCTAACCAAAAGAATTCTGAAGAGGATCTTTGCTTTTACAAAAAAAAAAAAAAAAAGGCTAAAGCAAAAATAGCATTCATTGTTTGTTTTGCAGCAAGCCATTACAGAGTGAACACATTCTGAGCAGTGAGAATGGCACTGCCACCTCCTTCCCCGGAAACTACACTCAGCACCTGAGCATGAAGCCACCAGAGCTTTGTACTGTGACTGTGAGCATCTGGTTTTTATCTCCATTTACTTTGTGCATCCATTAGTAAGATGTGTCCTAAGGTGTCAGAAAAGCCTAAGAGGTTATTTTGGGGTCTGGAAATGCTCAAAAAATGTTCCATTTAAATTAATGACAATTGCTTCTACACTTTACAGCATTTGGCTTATGAAAGTTTTCATAGCAATGCTCTACTTTCAGATAGTGGGGAAAACCTGTATAAGGATCTAGGATATAAGGATCTGACACAGAATGTTTCCCTGATAATCACTTAAAAGTGAAAGTCATATTGTTATGATCACCACTGCAAAATGCTATTCTCTACTTTACTGTTGTTATTCTTCAAATAATGAACAAACGTCTTAATATGATAGGAGGGTCCGTTGCATCTTGTATTTAATTTAATTTTTTATTTTTTAACCTTGTATTTAATTTTATAAAGTGATTCAGTGGCTGAAATTGAGAAAATAAATAGTCTCAGTAGCACTTCATTCACCTCATGAGAAACAGGATCTGAGGCCTGGGAAAATGAACAACCAATGATGGGACAGAGTGTGGGGATCCTTGAAGCATGAAAAAAGAGAAGCCAAATTTACCTTCAATTATGCTGACATATCTAACAATTTCAAATGGATGTCTAATGGCAGTAAATGAACACAGCAGAAGAGCAATATTCTTTTTTTTCAGATAGTAATGAGAGAAGATGGAATAAAACATGGGGAAAATGTAGATGCTTAAATAAATGTTTTTAAAACTTTAATTATGCCTATCATTCTTACATTTTTTTTTGTAATTCAACAGGTCATTTAACTTATTTTGAGAGTTTTCACCAAGGTTTAATATTTTAGTAGGGCTAAATAATTGCTAGCACTCTGAAAGTACCCGCTAACATAAAATATTGTTCCTTTATAAGCCAATGCTTTATAAGCATTTAGATGCATTACTATAATCAAGCTACTTCATATATTTTAGGGTCTATCAAATAAATTGATACTATATGTGGATTTCTATCATGATATCCCGTTTGTAACATACTGTTCACCAATCCATCTCTCAAACAAATAGTTCCCATAAGTCTGGATCTTTATAAAAGAAGACATTTCAAATCTCTCTAATAAAGCAAAGTAAGTATTTTTGGTCTAACTTTTAGCAGGTATTAACAGAGCAATCTGTTTATTTTCTTTTGTTTTGTTTTAAATCCTCAACAAATATAAAATCATAAGCAACAGTATTACCCTAGTAATCTTAATTAAGATTCTATGACCCAAAGCTTTTAATGCACAGATATTCAACTAATAGTCACATAAAGCCATGACATTAAGGGGCAAACCAAAACAAAACAACATAACAAGAACAAAATCTAAAGCACTCACAGATAACATTTGTCAGTCATTTCCACTTATTTCTTTGTATGGTAAGCAAATTAATGAAAGAAATTGAGGGCAGTGACCTTCTCCTTCTCTTTCACTCTCTCTTTATTTTTCATTTCCGTCCCCCAAGAGCCATGCTTTACTCAAAGACCTTAAAAAGTAGATGAGGTTAGAAGTCATCACTGACGACGATCTCATCTTGTTAGTATTGATTACCTCTCCTGTTGGTAGTAATCACAGGAGTTGGTTACAAAGAGTAATTCAAATTCGTCCTCACATCATTAACTCCAGCTAGGTGGAGAAAAAACTGGCCTTGGTCCTCTCATTCTGCTTGAAGTTCAATAGGAACAGGAAAAACGGGATTAGCTCTTTCACCTACCCAACAGGCTTTTCTTCACCCATTTTGTTTCAGCCATTTGGGAATAGTACTACTCACATTTTCAGAGATCCATATGCTTTTAACTATATCCAACAGACTTGGAGAGAACTACCATAAATAAATAAAAATTGCCTTTGAGAAAGCAGCCAAAATTGATCAAGAAGTCCACTCCTATGGGGTGCCTGGGTGGCTCAGTCAGTTAAGTGTCTGCCTTCGGCTCAGGTCAAAATCTCAGGGTCCTGGGATCAAGCCCCGCATTGGGGTCCCTGTTCAGCAGGGAGTCTGTTTCTCCCTCTCTCTCTACCTGCCACTCCCCCTGCCTGTGCTCTCTCTCTCTCTCTCCCTCTCTCTGACAAATAAATAAAATCTAAAAGAAAAAAAAAAAAAGTCCACTCCTATATTTCTGCTTCCTAAGCAAACACACAATTCTTCTTTAATTTTACTTTCATATAATAATAATTAAGGTGTTGGGGGTACCTGGGTGGCTCAGTCGTTAAGCGTCTGCCTTCGGCTCGGGTCATGATCCCAGGGTCCTGGGATCGACCCCACATTTGGCTCCCTGCTCAGCCGGGAAGCCTGTTTCTCCCTCTCCCACTCCCCCTGCTTGTGTTCCCTCTCTCGCTGTCTCTCTCTCTCTCTCTAATAAATAAAGAAATAAAATCTTAAAAAATAATAATAATAATTAAGGTGTTAACTGAGTTTCCAAACTTCTATATATTAGAATGAAAAATACATTTAAACTCAGAAGAATGTTGCTGCCTCCAGAAAACCCCTTACATATCTGTAGAAGCAGCTGTGCTCCCTTGGCCAGTCTACTACTGTCTCTGTCTAGTTCACCTGATGCTGACTGCTACTTATGCCCAGCCTCAGATGTTTAAGTCACAACTTTCAATGTTTTCCATCGTGCAAGTCTATATAAAAGAACAATTTCTAAACTGTATTTAAAATGTAGTCCTTTAGGGGCTCCAGGATGGCTCAGTCAGTTAAGCATCCAGCTCTTGGTCTCAGCTCAGGTCTTGATCTCAGGGTCATGAGTTTAAGCCCCACACTGGGCTCCACTTTTACTAAAATAAAATAAAATAAAAAGTAGTCTTTTTGTTTCAACATATTTTGAATAACTCAGCTTCCTCTTAAAGCATACAGAATGCTATGCTACACAAGTGGTAACAAGGGGGAAAAATGTGGGGACCAAAGAAACAAACTTCAGCATCTTAGATCTCAGTGGTGGTATCCATAGCCTCATGTACTAGTAACTATTTTCCACGTATGGAAATAGTTTCATATGTGGAACTAGAGCAAGGTATTTTAAGTGTGAAATGTGAAGAGAGACAATAAGCTTTTGTCACTGATTTTTGGAAAGCCTTACTGAGCACAACCAGTTCTCCTTGTTATTGAATAAAACTGGGTAATCAAAATACATTTAGATCATAATCCTTGCATTGTGTTGGCACAATGATAATTTCATCCTGTGAATTATCTGCAAATGCTGTTGACCATAGGTTCTAGTTGGATCACTTATAGTAACAGAAAATGTAGAAATCACTGATAAACTTGAAGTATGCCAATGATAGCCAGTGATTCTGTGTAATTACTTAGCTGTCTGTCACTTGAAGTATGTGGATGGGACATTTTGAAATTCTTTTTTGATTTTATGGTGGTTTCCATGTGTCACTGTCTCCACATAGTTGCTATAGCAGGAAGAAAAAAATAAGATAAATGAGAAAATCTACTTGGAGTACGACTCTTTCTATCACCAATTCGTTTCTGAAATAATATATCCAGACTCTCTTGTTTTGTGGTTCAAAAATTCTAGCAGCAGTAAATCTTGTATATTCCCCAAAGGCTTCCAATTTCTAACTGAATTTCTGTTTTTTTTTTTTTTTAAGTAAGCTCTATGTTCAGCATGAGGCTTGAACTCATGACCTTGAGATCAAGAGTCACATGCTCTACTGACTGAGCCAGCCAGGCACGCCAATAATTGAGTTTCTAGATATTTCCATATTGGCAATTTAAGAAGACTAGTATTATTACCAAATCATTGCTGATTAAGATGTGATTATTTTATTTTATTGAGAAGTTCTACCAGTTCTTACATGGAAGGTATTTAACAGGGGTGGCTACAGGAGCTTTCAGAAGAGGCACTACTCTGTGTGTGTGTTTGTGTGCACATGTGCATGCATGCGTGTGTGAAAAAGAAGCATTCTTGCATTAGTACCCTGAAAATGCTGAACTTATCTGAGTATTAATTATCAATTGATGGTTTCCTTAATTAATACTAACTATAGGACTTACCCTCCTATTCTATACACTTTACACTTGAATATTTAAAGTTCTCTTTTCTAGTAGAACCCTTACATTATCAAATGCCTGAAACAAATTTATAAGCCTAAAAAGAATGGGCACAGAGAACTGAAACCACCTGTATCCGTATACTTTTACTAATAGGATTGAGAAAAAAAACATCCATTTAGGTGAACATAAATAAAGAGCTGTTCTGGAAAATTGTTGCCAAGGATGAAAATGAACAAAATAATAAATTTACTGGGTTTTTTAAGGGAAGAATCCTCCAAACTATATTAATAGAGATCAAACTATTTGTTCACAAGAGTAAACAACTTATCAAACTACAGTTTATTACAACTCACTTTAAGACTGTCACTTCTTTGTGTCTACAATTCTTATGTTATAAAATTGTCCTGATCCCAACCAATTTTTTGGCTTAAATAACCCACTTTAAATTCCTTGAGCTCAGACACAAAACCCCTATAAAAAATCTTCCAGTGAACATCCCTTTCTGAGACAGTACTAGGACTCTGTCCAGGAGATAATGGGCTTACTTGATCAATGCATTATTCTGGTGATCTTTTAGGGAAGTCAATAGCCAACAGTACTTTTGACATGCTGAAGAAGAAATTACTAATTATTTTTTCCATTTTGAAAACTATGATATGCAACACAGTGTTAGAAATCATTTAAACGCTCAAATATAGAATTAATGGCACTTCCTTTTAATTTTTCAAAAATCGTGTATGTGTGTATCAGCTTTCTCTCTGAAAATGTTTTCCTGGGGTACACTTACATATCTGGTTATCTACTTAGAGTGATAGTTTACTTTTAAGCTATTTAAGTAGAAATTGGATCCAGATTTATAAAAATTCTAAGTAATTATTCTTTTCTATCTTCTAAAAAAATAGGATACTACTGGGAATTTCCATAAGATGTAGAGGAGACAATTTCTTTAACGTGGTAACTGTGCTTTAAAATCACAGGTCTCCAAAACTTTTCATGTACTATATTCACTCTGCTATGGGTCCTATAATTAATATGATTTCACTTAAAGTCTTCTCATCAGTCTATATGTGTATTACCTTACTGACATTCAAGATTTTCCAGTATCTGGCAGCTCTTGAATCTTAGTTACTGCAGTAACTCACTATCTTGCCTTCTTAAGGCAACAACTATATACTATTTCCTCAACAATTGCATCTTTATAATGCCAAGCTTTTTTAATACTGATGTTGTTAACAACTATTTGTTCAATTAATGAATAAATTAATCCTTAGAGAAACAAAGATATAAACAAGGCAAGTTTTCATATAGCCAAAGAACCATATTTGGGGTATCATTTTTAGGACATGGCAGACAACACAGCAAAAAAGGCTTTCTTAATTCTTCTTATGAAGTAAACTTTTAACAAATTGATATCAAAGTTTGCTAATAACAACAACAACATACCAGGCAAAATGCTAAATATTTCCATGCATATTGGAATGCTCAGAAAGTTATTATTGTCATTATTTTACAGGGAAAGAAACCAAAACTTCTAAAGGCTTAAAATTTTGCCAAAGTAACATAAATATTGGCAGAACCTGGATTTGAACCCAGGTTTGTGTTGATCCAAAGATCATACCGAAGTACAGCAATTCTTGTGCAACCCATAAGGGCTTAAAAAGAAGGTTATTACAGAGTATATTAAAGCTTTGACTTAATGACATTTCTAGCTTAACAAATTTCATTTCATTTTACAAGTACACACTTAAAGAAAATTAAGTCAAGTACCTCTTCTCATTTCTGACACAGTAAAGTCTTAATACTGATAGCATACATTTTGGCCATTTTATTAAAGGCTGTTATAATGCTTGAATTCTTTTCTATATTTAAAACATGGTAACTTTGAAATATGTGTTTTATATTATCATGCTACAGAAACTAAACAAATGGTGCTATTTAAACATAACCTACATGCAAGTCATAATGGTATTTAGTTAATTTATTCAATTAAAATCCATGCCTATTTTTCCAGGCACTCTTCTAGGTACAGGAGTTACCGCAGTGTACAAAAGAAATGCATTCCCTACTCTCCTAAAATGTATATCTACTAAGACAAGATTAAAAATATACAAGTTAAGGGTGCCTGGGTGGCTCAGTTGGTTAAGCGACTGCCTTCGGCTCAGGTCATGATCCTGGAGTCCCAGGATCGAGTCCCGCATTGGGCTCCCTGCTCAGCAGGGAGTCTGCTTCTCCCTCTGACGCTTCTCCCTCTCATGCTCTCTCTCTCTCTCTCTCTCATTCTTTCTCTCAAATAAATAAATAAATAAATAAAATATTAAAAAAATAAAAATAAAAATATACAAGTTAATGTATAAAAATGGTAGGAAGAATTAATTGTACCAAGTTATTTTAAATTTAATATTATAGAATCAGTATATTTATGAAAATATGTGGATAAAAACACAATGCCTTAGGCTTCGTTTTAAATTACGATAACTAAAGAATTAAAGAAAGTGTAAAGTTTGCAATAATATCTCACCTTTAACATTTTTTTTTTCTACTTGGGTTGCATGTTTCCTTCCTGCTTTGTCTCTTTCTAGTGCTAACTTTCTGTACAAATGCCACCTTTCCTTATCTAGTATCTAGTCCATGTAACAGCCCAGCTATGGGCCACGGTCATTCTTAGTTGAAAATCACAATCTTTTTCCTAGTTCGAAGAAGAAGAAAAAAAATTTAAAAGCATTGTTACATAATGAACTGAACGGGAGATAGGAGAAAACAGACTAAAATAATACAAAACTGAAATGACAGAAAACAAGTACTGAGTGGATCTGTATCTCCTGAAGCAATAAAAATACAGGTTAATTTCTTCAGAAGTAATAATAGAAGACTGTCCTTCCTAACAGAAAGTATTAAGCGATGGGATGCTTCAATTTAAACCAGATGTCATGTTGTCATTTTTATCTTATAACCAAAAGACACTGTCAGTGTAGAAAGGGGTTGGTGGAGACAATTATCCATAGGTCTTTTGTGTTTTTGTACATCTTGAGAAGAGAAGCACTGACTGCTTTTTTTTTTTTAAGACTATTCAAGAATGTTTTTATAGCAAACCATCTTGGAATAGAGAGAGAGTTTTTCCCTCCAGAGCAAAGACCGTATTTTTCCAGGCTTGGAAAATAGAATTAATGTTTCCCTCCAGTGCAAAAAGCAGGTATGCTTATTATCCATTATAAAATATTGGTTTCCATAACTTCAGGGTTCCTTCTCTGGAACGTGTCCTACTGCATGTACACCAGGCCTGCTTAATGTGATCCTGTGAGAGCTGGCTCAGGGAACCTGGGTGTTGTTATTTTGTATCAACCCAGGAGTCTTGTGTCTTCTGCAGTATCCACGTAAATGTGTGAGGTTAACTTGTTAAAGTAGACCAATCTCAGATACATCCAAGTTCTTGATCAGAGCAGCTTAAAATCTTCAATCTTTAAATTTCAATATCCAAGTTAAATAAACATAACCATACCTTTCTTCATACAGGCAGAGAAAAGATGCACATTTTAGTGTGCTTTATAGCATTTGATTCAAGTGAAAAACAGCACAGAAATATAACAACATTTTTCTCAAGGAATAAAGAAAATAAATTTGAGTATTCTGCTCTGCCCTTTAGGTCTACTCTTTAAATAACTTTTTTTTTTCAGTTATTCCCTCAATTTATATTACATGTTCTATGGGAGATGCAAATTGGAAGGATCTAATGGCTCGCCTCAGGCAGCTTACATGGTATCTGGGAATACTGGGCACAGACACATATGAAGCTATTAAACATATAAAGATTCAATAAAAATATGAATGTAGAAATTATCAATAAATTTGCAATCACCATTTCTTTAAGATTCTCTTCATCATCATTTATCAGAAATGTTTAAATAAACTTACCACAATTCAATGACAGAAATAATAGAATAAAATGGAGTTTTCCTTATTAACTACAATGTGAAAGCATTGTTAGAGGGGTTTTACATGAGTGACACTTGGTTTTCCCAATAGCACAATTAACTTGATAATATTATCCATATCATCTGTATTTTAAAGCAGAAGGAACATAAATAGATAATGTAAAATATGGTAAATATTTTTTTTCATTTGACAAATAATTCACAGCCTATATGCAAAATGCTAACTACACAGCAAAAATTCCAAAGCTGAATTTTGAACTATAAAATCTGGACCTGAGTGTGGAGAGCTAAGACAGTGAAGAAATAGGAGAACCCTACACTGAAATGTCTGTTCATGCCTTCTGCCCATTTTTTGAAGCCCATCTGTGAGAGGTGGCATTGCCTGTTTGGGAACAAAGAACTTGTAGGTGCCATTTCCGTCTCCCAACCCTCAGCATAGGTGCAGAGACACCTCCTAAGGGCAGCTAACTGGGACACTGGCTACTTAGCCAGCTTGTTCTAAAACTCATGCCCCTGCACTCTGGCACAACTGTACTTTTGGGTCAAACCTGCATCGGTCCCAAGGCAGTGAGACCCTTTCCCAGAGGACCAGTGCAGACGCCTGCCACACCAAGTCCCTAAAGTTTGGAAGTTTTAAAGTCAGTAGGCCTGGCTAGGGTAGAGCCCAAGGTGCACCTTATGTAGGCAAGTGACCCAGAGACAGTGTGATATCAGTGATTTGAAAAATGCCTGTGACACAAAAGAGGAAATTATTTGCTCCTCTGCAAGTGCTTCCCTGAGAGCAGCAAGCACAGACTCCCCTCTCCAGGGACAAAGGAGCGGGCTGGTGCCATTTCCCTTCCCTACCCCTCAGCATAAACCAACTTCAGTAATCAACACAGAGCCAACACTGACTACTTAAACTGCTTATACCAGGTTCTACCCCCCACACTGCTGGGACTGCTTTTCTTGGGCAAGAGGCTTGGGCAAGAGCGCAGTGGGCTCCCCCCACAGAAGACCAGTACAAACCCCCACAAGCACCTCATCTATGGACCACAGACTTCTGAAAAGCTTCAGTTCTAGTGGAAATAGCATCAGGTCTCTTTTAGCAAGCAGACCAGAGCACACCTAGTTAAAACTCACCACACTCTGGCCGAGGTCCAAACACTCCCTGCTGCAGGCAAGGAGAAACTCTGCAGACACTGATCTGAGGGATAGAGAAGACAAAACACAGCAGCAGAGTACACACACCACACACCAGAGACACCTCCTGAAGCACCAGACTCTGTATATTATATGACCTTTTTCTTCATAAAGCCATTACACTCAGGAGTAGGAAACATAACAGACTTTCCTAACAAACATAAGAAGACAAAGACCTAGACAAAATGCCAAGATGGAGGAATTCATCCTAAAAGAAAGAACAAGAAAAGGCCACAGACAGGGATCTAATTGAAAGAGATGTAAGTAATATGCCTGATCCAGAATTTAAAGCAACAATCATAAAGATACTAGCTGGGTGGGAGAAAAGCATAGAAGACATCAGGGTCTTCAGGAGACCCTTACCAGAGAAATAAAAGAGCTAAAACTAATCAGGCAGAAATGAAAACTGCAATAACTGAGATTTGAAACTCACTGGATGTAATGACTACAAGGATGAAAAAATCAGAGGAACAAGTATGTGATATAGAAGACAGAATTATGGAAAATAATGAAGCTGAACAAAAGAGGAAAAGAAAAATCTTGGATCATGAAAGTAAACTTAGGGAACTCAGTGACTCCATCAAATATAATAATATTTTATCATAGCAGTCCCAAAAGAAAAACAGAGAGAAAGGGGGCAGAAGGTTTATTTGAGGAAATTAGAGCTAAAATTTCCCTATTCTGGGGAAGGAAACAGACACCCAAATCCAGAAGCACAGAGAACTCCCATCAAAATCAACAAAAGCAGGAATATTGTACCTAAATTTGCAAAATATAGTGATGAAGAAAAAACCCTAAAAGCAGCAAGACAAAAGAAATACCTAACTTACAAATAAGGTTAGCAGCAGATTTCTCCAAAGTAACTCAGCAAGCCAGAAGAAAGTGGCATGATATATTCAACGTGCTGAATAGGAAAACTGCAACCAAGAATACTTTATCTGGTAAGGCTATCATTCAGAATAGAAGGAAAGATAATAATTTCCCTGACAAACAAAACTAAAAGAGTTCATGACCACTAAACCAGCCCTGCAAGAATTATTAAAGGGGACTCTGAGTGGGAAGGAAAGAACAAAAGCAATAGAGACTAGAAAGGAACAGAGAAAATCTCCAGAAACAACAACAAAACATGTAATAAAATGGCACTAAATACAAATTTTTCAATAATTACTCTGAATGTAAATGGAATAAACGTTTCAATCAAAAGACATAGGGTGACAGAATGGCTAAAAAACAACACCCATCTATATGCTGCCTACAACAGACTCATTTTAGACCCAAAGACACCTCCAGATTGAAAGTGAGGGGATAGAGAAACATTTATCACACAAATGGATGTCAAAAGAAAGCCAGAACAGCAATACCTATATCAGACAAACTAGATTTTAAACCAAAGACTGTAACAAGAGATGAAGAAGGGCATTATATCATAATAAAGGGGTCTATCCAACAAGATCTAACAATTGCAATTATTTATGCCCCCAATTTAGGAGTACCAAATACATAAATCAGTTAATAACAAACATAAAGGAACTCATTGATAATAAAACAACAATAGTAGGGGACTTTAACACCTCACTTATAGCAATGGACAGATCATCTAAGCAGAAAATCGAAAAGGAAACAAGGGCTTTGAATGACACACGGAACCAGATGGATTTAACATATATATTCATAACATTTCATCCTAATGCAGTAAAATACACATTCTTTTCAAGTGAACGTGGAACATTCTCCAGAACAGATCACATTCTAAGTCTCAAACCAGGCCTCAACAAATACAAAATGATTAACATCTTACCATGCATTTTTTCTGACCACAATACTATAAAACTTGAAGTCAACCACAAGAAAAAAATTTGGAAAGACCACAAATACATGAGGTTCAGGGACATCCTACTAAAGAATGAGTGGGTCAACCAGTAAATTAAAAAAGAAATAAAAAATATACATGGAAATAAGTGAAAATGAAAACATGACAGTTCATAACCTTCGGGATACACCAAAAGTAGTCATAAGAGGGAAATATATAGAAATACAGGCCTACCTCAAGAAGCAAGAAAAATCTCAAACACACAACCTAACCTTACGCCTAAAGGAGCTAGAAAAAGAACACCAAAGAAAGCCTAGAGTCAGCAGAAAAAGGGAAATAATAAAGATTAGAGCAGAAATAAGTGATACAGAAAAAAAAAAGGGAGACTATATCAATAAAATCAGGAGCTGGTCCTTTGAAAGAATAAGATCAATAAACCCCTAGCCCGACTTATCAAAAAGAAAAGAGAAAGGAACCAAATAAAATCGCAAAAAAGTGAAGAGAAATACCAAAGAGGATATTATGAGCAATTATATGCCAACAAATTAGGCAATCTGGAAGAAATGGATGCGTTCCTAGAAACTTAAAAACTTCCAAAACTGAAGCGGGAAGAAATAGAAAATTTGTACAGACCAATAACTAGCAAAGAAATTGAATCAGTAATCAAAATCTCCCAACAAACAAAAGTCCAGGGCCAGATGGCTTCCCAGGGGAATTCTACCAAATATTTAAAGAATAGTTAATACCGCTTCTTCTGAAACTGTCCCAAAAAGTAGAAATGGAAGGAAAACTTCCAAACTCATTCTCTGAGTCCAGCATTACCTTGATTCCAAAACCAGACAAAGACCAAACTACAAAAGAACACTACAGTCCAATATCCCTGATGAACATGGATCCAAAAATTCTTAACAAAATACTAGCAAATCAAATCCAAGAGGACATTCAAAGAATCATTCACCATGATCAAGTGGGATTTATTCCTGGTTTGCAAAGGTGGTTGGATATTCATAAATCAATCAATGAGATACACCACATTAATAAAAGAAATGACAAGGACCATATGGTCCTCTTAAAAATACAGAAAAAACATTTGATGAAGTATAGCAGCCATTCTTGATAAAAATCCTCAACAAAGTAGGTTTGGAGAGAACATACCTCAACATAATAAAGGCCATATATGAAAAGCCCACAGCTAATATCATTCCCAATGAGGAAAAACTGAGAGCTTTTCCTCTACAGTCAAGAACAAGACAGGGATGTCCACTCACACTACCGTTATTTAACATAGTACTGGAAGTCTTGGCCTCAGCAATCAGACAACAAAAGGAAATAAAAGGCATCCAAATCAGCAGGGAAGAAGTCAAACTTTCACTATTTGCAGATGACATGATAGTCTATATAGAAAACCCAAAAGATTCTACCAAAAAATTGCTAGGACTGATACAAAAACTCAAAGTTGCAGGATACAAAACCAGTGTGCAGAAACATGTTGCATTTCTCTACACCAATAATGAAGCAGCAGAAAGAGAAATCAAGGAATCAATCCCATTTATAATTGTACCAAAAACCATAAGATACCTTGGAATGAACCTAACCAAAGAGGTAAAAGATCTGTACTCTGAAAACTATAAAACACTTACGAAAAAATTGAAGATAACACAAAAAAATGGAAGAACATTGCATGCTCATGGATTGGAAGAACAAATATTATTAAAATGTCTATACTGGGGCACCTGGGTGGCTCAGTCAGTTAAGCATCTGCCTTCTGCTCAGGTCATGATCTCAGGGTCCTGGGAACAAGCCCCACATCAGGCTCCCTGCTTAGCAGGGAGCCTGCTTCTCCCTCTCCCATTCCCCTGCTTGTGTTCCCTCTCTTGCTATGTCTCTATCTGTCAAATAAATAAAATCTTTTTAAAAAATGTCTATATTACCCAAAGCAATCTACACATTTTATGCAATTCCTATCAAAATACCACCAGCATTTTTCATAGAGCTAGAACAATCCTAAAATTTCTATGGAACCAAAAAAGACCTTAAATACCCAAAGCAATATTGTAAAAGAAAAGCAAAGCTGGAGGCATCACAATTCTGGACTTCAAGTTATATTACAAAGCTGTACTGATCAAGACACTATGGTAATGGCACAAAAACAGACATGTAGATCAATGGAACAGAATACAAAACCCAAAAATGAATCCACAACAATATGGTCAACTCATCTTTGACAAAACAGGAAATAATATCCAATGGAAAAAAGTCTCTTCAACAAATGGTGTTGGGAAAATGAAACTGGACCACTTTCTTACACTATACACAAAAATAAATTCAAAATGGATGAAAGACCTAAATGTGAGACAGGAATCCATCAGAATCCTAGAGGAGAACACAAACAGTAACCTCTTTGACATTGGTGGTGGCAACTTGTTACTAGATACATCTCCGGAGGAAAGGGAAACAAAAGCAAAAATGAACTACTGGGACTTCATCAAGATAAAAAGCACAGTGAAAGAAACAATTTAGTGATTCAACATTTACCTACAGCACTCAGTGTTTATCTCAAGTGCCCTCCTTAATCCCCATCACCTATTTAACCCATTCCCCACACATACCTCTCTCTGGTAACAATCTGTTTGTTCTCTAGTTAAGAGTCTGTTTCTTGGTTTACCTCTCTCTCTTTTTCTCTATGCTTGTTGTTTCTTAAATCCCATATGAGTGAAATCATATGGCGCATATATATATATATATATATATATATATATCCCATCTCTTCCTTATCCATTCATCAGTCGATGGACATTTGGACTCCATCCATAATTTGGCTACTGTTGATAATGCTGCTATAAACATCAGGGTGCATGTATCCCTTCAAATTAGTATTTTTGTATTATTTGGGTAAACGCCTAGTAGTGCAATTGCTGGAGGGTAGGGTAGTTCTATTTTTAACTATTTGAGGAAACTCCATATTGTTTTCCAGAGTGGATGCAGCAGCGTGCATTCCCACTAACAGTGCAAGAGGGTTCACCTTTCTCCACACCCATGTGAACACCTGTTATTTCTTGTGTTGTTGATTTTAGCCATTCTGAAAGGTGTGAAGTGATATCTCATTGAAGTTTTGATTTGGATATCCCTGATGATGAATGATATTGAGCAATTTTCCATGTGTCTGTTGGTCATCTGTAGGTCTTCTTTGGAAAAACGTCTATTCGTGTCTTCTGCCCATTTTGTAACTGGATTATTTATTTTGGGGGTGTTGAGTTTTATAACTTCTTTATGTATTTTGGATAATGAGAAGCTACTATGAAGCTGCTATAATGATTAGGAATTACTGTAGACAATTCCATCATTCTCATGAATTCACAACATAGAGGTGCTTATAAATAAATAAGTAAGTAAGTAAATAAATAAATAAATAAATTTACTAACTAACAAATAAGAAACATCAGTTCCAAAATTTGGTAAAGGAAAATGAAAAGACTTTAATGTGACAGAAAATAAATGGATGTGATATTTGGGAATCAGGTAAGATCTCTGAGTTTTTAACATATAAACTGAAAATCTTAAGAAGATAACAAACCCATGAAGCACTTGAGTAAGAAAGTTAAATGAAGAGTGAAATCTTAAGAGTTAAAGCTTAGGCGAGAATATTCAAATAACAGGAAGAAGGTCAGTGTGGCTGTATGGTAACAGCAACAGGGAATTATAATAACACTTCACACTTACTAAGTGTTCACTATGTACCAGGGACTGTTCTAAGCACTTCACACATATTGACCCATTTAATCCTATGAACTATGAGGCAGGCATAATTATTATGCACATTTTAGAGATGAGGTAATTGTGGAACAGAACAGTATAATAACACATTCAAGATTATGTAGTAAATAAAGACACCAGATTTTTACCCAGGGAGTCTACATATGAAACTAGAGCTTTGACTCTTCCCCATTGCATACAAAGGCTTGGTAGACAGTGTCCAAATCACCCAGGACACTAGGGATAAACTGGAATTGGGGCATTAAATGATATGTGAATCATGATCAGATTTGGCTTTTATATGGATTCTGACATTGGAACGTAACAAATTAAAAAGAAGGCAAATAAAGATAAAATCAAAATGAAATAGCAAGCACAAAGAAGAAAAATGGACAGGGATGAGCCAGAATCTTTCAGTCAAGGCATTATAAAGGTTGTGGGCAAAGAATACCAGGAAGAAAAATAGAGAAAGAGTTCGATGGGGGAAATGGCTCTGCACTTGTGAACCCTTAGGACATTCTAGGTCTACCTCAGCTCTGAGATATGTGTATGCTCTTGGGAAATTAATCAAAATTTCTGTACCAGTGTTTCTTTATCTATAAAATAAAAAGTTGAACTACTCCAGCGTTTTGTAATTCAAAATATACTACAAACAAGTAAACTAATTAAATTCTCCACTTTGACTTAAAGAAGGAATAGTAGAAGTGGGGAAACCTGGAAACAATCACTCTGTTAATGAAGAAAAACAAGAACAGAAATGAGTGGTAAACAGATTTTTTTTTTTATTTTAAGCCTTGAAAAATGCTGGAATAGATAATCTCTATGGTCTCCAGTTTTAAAATTCTACGATTCTATAATGAAAGTTTATATAAAGAGTAAACTTTTTAAAACATTTTATGTAAGAATAGTTTCTCCTATACCTCAAAAATATCTAAGAAGAAAAGCTGTTCTTACATGAAAAGCAAAGCAAATTGAATCCGTTAAAATAACTCTAGGGCACCTCTAGGGCATCCAGCACTGAACCCAACATTGTTCCCTGTCAAAATGGGTGCAAAAGAGAGAAACTATAAAAATTGCAAAAAATAATATTCACTTACATTAATCTAAGATGGCATCTGCTGTTATTGCTGAAGCTCTGTTGCTATCTGATACAGAGCTATATGACCTTGAGGAAAAAGTACAGGTTTCTGCAAAGAAGGAAAAAAAAGTGATATACTTTCAAAAAGTGAATTATGAACCTTTCTTAAATTAAAATCATTTTATAAGACATTTCTTAGATATGATCTTGAATTCACTCAGAATATGAACTGAAATATTAGTTGTTTATGCAATTAATGTGTATTTCCCTAGCTTCTGAAACAAAAATTTTACCATCAAAGAAAAATACAATACCTGAACAGATACATATAATGATTCATGATTGTAAAATATGTTTGTGAAGCTATACATCTATGAATTATGGGAACAAAAGTTCATATAAAAATCTAACAAATATAAGCACATTACGACAAAGGCTGACAAAATAATACATTGTTTATGGCAATGAGTTTTATTTTTTAAAGTTTTCATTTAAATTCCAGTTAGTTAGCATACAATATAACATTAGTTTCAGGTGTACAATAGAGTGATTCAACACTTCCATACATCACCCAGTACTCATCACAAGTGCACTCCTTAATCCCTATCACCTGTTTCACTCATGCCCCCCCCCATCACCTCCCTCCTGAAAACCATCTATTTGTTCTCTATAGTTAAAGTCTATTTCTTGGTTTGCCTCTCTCTCTCTCTCTCTCCTTCTTTTCCCTTTGCTTGTTTGTTTCTTAAATTCTATATATGAGTGAAGTCATACAGTATTTTTAAACAAGTTAGATTCCTCTTGTTAACCATTGTGCATTAAGATTACAAAGAGTGTTCTCTACTATGACATTACAGATCAGAACCTTTCAAAGGGAAAGACAGACTCAACTTCTAGTAATAAACATATTAGCCAGAATTAGCATAAAATAAAATTAGACACTCAAGTAATTTCTTTTCTGCTAGGGATTTTCATCTCCAACCTCACATGTGATAGAATGAGAGCCTAAATTCCGGGGCATTAGGTATTTCCTCTGACCCTGGTTTCTACACAGTCACTGGATCCACTGTTCTGGATCACCTTTGCTGGTAATTTACAGGTGTTCTATTAATCCTGCAAAATCCTCTTGTCCAACAAATTCTGCTTATAAATTCTACATATTGTTTGAGACTAAAATGACTATGTTCTCAAATATACGAGATAAGAAATTTAAGTCTCTGAATTTAGTTATAAGTGAATTTAGTTATAAATTCATAAACTTGATTTTAAATATAAACTAATTTTTAATTTTTTAAAATATAAACTAAATTTTATTTTTTTATTAAAATTTTTTTTTTAGATTTTATTTATTTACTTGACAGAGAGAGAGAGAGACAGCAAGAGAGGGAACACAAGCCAAGGGAGAAGCAGGCTTCCTGCAGAGCAGGGAGCCCGATGTAGGACTCGATCCCAGGACTCCGGGATCATGACCTGAGCCAAAGGCAGTCTCTTAACCAACTGAGCCACCCAGGCGCCCTAAACTAAATTTTAAATATAAAATCAAGAAAAACATCGTTCTGTTTGCCAGGCTTTCTATACTTCAGGTAGTGAGTATAAGATCCTGAATCCACAAAAAGAAGTGATATTTCACTTAGTATTAGGTACAACTTTGGAACGTATTATACAAATATTTGTCCAAATATTACTTATTTATCCAGATAATAGTTTCAAAAAAAAAAAAAGATTTACTTACATGAATGGCTGACTAAACTATGAGACATGCTAATATAATTTCTGATATTTCTTGCCATGCAAGTTGACACCAGTTAGGACAAACAGGACCTTTGATTCTTGGGTCCTAGAGGAAGCCTTACTTGTCGTGACAATATTTAACCAATTTTACTCACATCATCGCAAATGCTCAAATACTCAAATTCTTAGAATTGGGTTTTTCAAAGTGATATGAATACTCTCAGATGTGGATTTGATTGATCCATTGCCAGAGAGAAAAATATTATAAAGCAAGGATAGAACCAAACCAGTCCATGATAACTGTGTATGTTTAGCATGACTGCTCATTAAATCGATTATAGGGTTACTGAGAGAATTATAAAGGGCTATAAGCAAACTTAAGGGATGAAACTGTGAGGGGGACAGGGTGGAGTTACCAACAGACTTAAATGTACTTTGGACCTTGACTTTCTTTAGTTTTCAACATCTGTGCCTGGTTCCACCTAGGAAAATCTTTCCTTCTTTTTCTACCATAAAGAGATTAGAGTTTGCTTTTTAAATTAAACTTCAAACTAGTAAGATGTGCATATATGGTATAACCCTAATGATTCAATTAATATGTTTCCTAAATAAGTACAGCTTCTTCATTCACTCCATTCCACAGAAAAGTGGAATGATGTAGAGGCTAGATGGCTTATCAGTCTGTTCAAGTATTACAAGAATTGTTTTCTGTTGTTGTGTTTTGGTTTTTGGTTATTTTTTTGTTTGTTTGTTTTGTTTTTTACTGCAACTCTTAGGGAATATCTGTTCCAAAGCTTTTAGAATTAAAAAAAATAATTGAGGGGCAGAAATATTATTGTGAAAATTCTGTGCTGCTTCAGGCACGTAAATGCAGTAACAAAAGGTTATATTTTGAAATGTGCCAAGTACCTCTACAAGGTAAGGTGTACTGTGTGCAAGTGTGTGTGTATATGCACTGCCTAGAATGAAATCAACTGAAATTACTATGTTGACTCAGGTATCTGCAGCTGACAGTGCACCCTTCAGGCATTTTGGAAATCTTTAACAGTGCAGACAGCTGACAGAAAAAGAATGATGAATTAACACACTCAGGGGCAAGAATAACAGCAGAGAGGGACTGCTAAGAAAGTTTGGTAAATTGGCTTATAAATGGAATAAATCTATTAATTTTCACAGTGCTCCTAATCTGAAAGACATAGGAGAAATTACACTCTATCTGAAATATCTATCAATATTATATCTAACAATAGATTAAAATTTTTCATTGATTAAACAATACCTATGGAATACAGATTTTAGTAATAACTTAATATTGAGTTTTAGGAGGTATTGAATACCACCTGATCAGGAAATATCTTGGTACTTTGAACATGAAAATAAATCCATTAGCACATCTATAAAATAAAATATATTCAAGATGTCCTTGTTTGGGAAAACAACAGAACTAGGGTATATTCATTCAGTAAAAGTACAATGCTGTTTAATAACCCACACAATTTTACAGTAGTAAAAGTTTTAAAAATGAAACTTGTAAGCTGAATACTGTTTATATCTATTGAATAAAATTTAACACTAATAATTCTCCTGAAGAACATTTATATTGGTCTCCTCTGAGTTTCCCTATTTTTTTTTATCCAAGATTACATTTAAAAGAAAAAAGCACAACTGGGCTTGAGTTCAGTAAGAATAATTGGTTATTTTTCAAAAGGTCGGTATAGAATTAATACTTGCTTGGCACCAAAGATAAATCAAAATTATCACATGAAATATATTAAAATTAAGGTAAAATTGATGTAGATTTGAAACATCTTGGTAATGCTTATGTCTACTCCAAGTTCCACCTCTTTAAGGAAACTTGTCAGTTATTCTTTTAAAAAATGCATATAATATTTATCTTTGCACTTATTCTTATAATTAATATGGTCTTCATTTTTAATATTAAGTTCATATTTATCTTATAATGATATTGTTTTTCTCTATTTTAACCTTCTTACACAGAGGGAATACATAATCTGTTTGTATCTTGCATAAATTCTTCTAGGTCTCTGGGCTTATCTCATATGAACAATGAATATGATTTATAAAAATTGAATTGAATTTACTACTTTCAGAGAAATTTGGTATCTCAGACCAAGCCTATGGATAGATTAGGGCCTTCAAAATATAGGTAACTATTTTTGGGTAGTTATTTGAAAAGAAACTTAGAGTAACTTTAGGAGAAAACATTTTGAAGTGGCATGAAAGCATGTACTGCTTTCTAGCTGGGCCATAAAATCCAGGTTAATTACTAAACAAAACCACGTATGACAAGAAGGAAATTAAAGAAATAGTAACTGTAAAACATATATAAATTGTATAGCAATTCCACCATATTAAGAAATGTATGTCAACTGCTTATAAAACCACATCAACTTCCTAGGGTACATAGGTGAATTAACATTAGTTAAGAGTTAACATTGCTATCTGACATCATAAAACTGCTTTCCACTAAAGAAACCTGTATCAGCTGCAGATACATTGTGTGGTAGATATTGCTAGAGGCAGAGTTGACCAAGCACCTCACCAGGACATGTAGACCACTTACTCCAACACTGATTGCGTGAGTGTCATAATAGCCTAGAGAACACACTATTTTTCCTCCTTGTATGACGGTCACAATTCTAGAAAATGGCAGCATTTCAGCAAGAAGTATTAAAGCAAAACTCAAAATGCCAACAGTCTTTACACAGTCTAACCTCATTTAAAGGTATTTAACAAGGGATGCCTGGATGACTCAGTTCATTAAGTGTCCAACTCTTGATTTTGCCTCATGTCATGAAAGAAAGAAAGAAAGAAAGAAAGAAAGAAAGAAAGAAAGAAAGAAAGAAAGAAAGAAAGAAAGAAAAAGAAAGAGGGCGCCTGGGTGGCTCAGTTGGTTAAGCGACTGCCTTCAGCTCAGGTCATGATCCTGGAGTCCCGGGATCGAGTCCCGCATCGGGCTCCTTGCTCAGCAGGGAGTCTGCTTCTCCCTCTGACCCTCTTCCCTCTCATGCTCTCTGTCTCTCATTCTCTCTCTCTCAAATAAATAAATAAAATCTTTAAAAAAAAAAAGAAAGAAAGAAAGCAGAAAAGAAAGAAAGAAAGAAAGAAAAAGAAAGAAAGAAAGAAAAGGAATTTCATGAATACCTATAAGAAGTCTTACAAAGGCATATGCTAACATCAAATTTAAAAGATAAAAAGGACAAAAAATATGCAGTGTTTTTTTTAGTGCTTTATATGAATATTAACTTTTTATTTCTTATGAAAGGCCTCTTCAGTACTATTATCCTTCCCAAGCTATAGATAGATAACTGGGCACAGAAAGTTTAAATAAATTTTCTAAGGTCACACATCTAGCAAACTGCAAAACTATCTCTTTTTTTAAAGATTTTATTTATTTATTTGAGAGAGAGAATGACAGAGAGAGAGCACATGAGAGGGGGGAAGGTCAGGGGGAGAAGCAGACTCCCTGCTGAGCAGGGAGCCCAGTGCAGGACTCAATCCTGGGACTCGAGGATCATGACCTGAGCCAAAAGCAGTCGCTTAACCAACTGAGCCACCCAGGTGCCCCAGAAAATATCTCTTAATTCAGAGGCTCTGCATTTAATAAAATTCCAAAGATTATAGCTTACTGAATCTTTATAAATAAGGTCAATCTATAGTTAATAGAATTTATTCAGTTTATGCAACTGTTTACATGAATTTCACTTTGTAAGTAAGAAAATATCTTAATCTTCCATGAACTTCTGCTTATTAATCACTTATTCAATACACATGGGACATACAAAACACCTATCTCATATAAATAAAAGCATTTCTTGGCTCTAAGAAGATGAGAAAAGTCATTAAATATTAATTATTTATTACTTATGGGAAAGGACACATTAATTTATTTAAGTCAAATTGACAACATGGTTGTCATGTATCTTTTATAAGTATCTGAATTTTTGCATATACTGTTATTTATGTGATATATCTCTAAGTTGTAATAAGAATTTATAGGAGATATATTAGGAATAAGTAAAAATAACTACTCTTTAAGGTCAAGGGAAGTGAATTCTCACTGAGAATTTGGTAAAATTTGTCATGTGACCTTGGACAATTTATTTATTATTTATATCATAGTTTTATTTACTTCAACTGTAAAATAAAAAGTTTTACCTAAATTGTAACCAAAATTTTTCTCACAGATCAAAACATACATGATTTTAAAATGTTTTAGTACATTCTCAGTTATTTTTTCATCTAATTTTTGTTGTCTCATACACATACTTTCACTGTAAGTCTCCATGCTTTTAAATTAGAGAAACAAATCTGACTTATATGTATTCTTTCATAAAAATATAAGAATTTAGAATTCAATTTATAGACTTTGTAGCCAAATGAGCAACTTCTTGTATTACCCAAATTGCCTCTGCTAGGCCACTTACAGTTCATTAGATGAGATCCTAGTCTACTGAAGCAAAATTTTCTTTGTGAAGAACATCAGCACAGTGGAAAGAGTGGCTTGAGAGCCAAGCAGATATGGGTTTATATCAGAGTATAACTTCAGTACTTTTCTAAGCTTGGGCAAGTGCCCTCATGCCTGACATTTCAGGTTTTGTTTTTGTTTTTGTGGTATCTGTACTTTACGCCAACTTTGAAAAGTTTTCTGAGAGGTATACTGCAGAGAGTCAATAAAAGTAGCTGTGATGATGACAATTACATGATTATTTGTTGTTTTGAGGTGATAAAGAGCATGAGAAAAAGTATAACAAATGGATATTTTAATTTATTAAAATTTTCCAAAAGGCAGGGCACCAGTGTGGCTCAGCTGGTTAAGCAACCAAGCCTTGATCTCAGCCCAGATCATGATCTCATAGTGAGATGGAACCCCAAATAGGGGCTCTCTCCCTCTCCCTCTGCCCCTGCCCTCCCCCACTCGTGATCTCTCTCTCTCTCTCAAAAATCCTCAAAATTTCCAAAAGACAATGTTCTACATTGTGCATTTTTAAAATATGGTCACTAAATTAATGAAGCCCATATTCTAATGAAAAAGAAATTGATTAAGTATAGGAAGATGGTAACAGAGAATATATATAAATTATCACAATATCTAAATCAAGTACACAACAATAATTCCTTTGTCCCATTCTCTGAAAGTCTGTTATTAACATTTTATCAGTAGTGTAGAAATGATATTACAGTGAAACTGCTATGTTCATAGATCATATAGAATTTTTCCTAGTAATTAAAGAGCAAAATAACCAAAATGTAATAATGATTACCACTTTTTCTATATTACCTGATTTATTATAAAGTAGTATACTTTACAAATATAAAAAATATAAATGTAATATATAAATGTAAATTAGTTTTACTTATACTTACATTTATAAACATTTATTATAAACATATATAAATAGATATACTTGCGAGTATATATTATTTATAAACATATAAAATACTCATATGTAACACATATACATTTACATTTTTATAAACACTAAAGTAATTCAAACATAGTAATGATTAATACTTTACTTATGCTAATTTATTATTACATATACTAACACTTTACCTACATTAACTAATTTATTTTTCAAAACAACTATGGACCCTGTTTGATGGGTTCACAGAATGAGGAGACTCAGAGTAGAGGCTGTGACTCTCCCAAGGCCATAACTTGTGGGTAGCCGAGCCAAGCTCTAATCCTAGGAATCAGACTCTAGAATGTAATCTCTTATCCAACACATTCTTTTTCTTTGAAAAATTAATATTCAATGAAGTTGTGTATGGCATTAAAAAAGAATTAAATGGGCTTCAAATGGGAAAAACAAAAACATATTTAGAATAAACCTAAAATATAAATATAATAATACTATTTTTTCAATGGGACTTGTGAATAAATACTTGAAGTAATATGGGACTTGGCTGCGAATCTGAAATTCTGCTCTATCAGAAGCTTTAGAAATTAGACAAATTTTCTGAACCTCAGGTTCTTCATCTGAAAAAAATAATGTAAACATCATACATGTGTTTGACAATTAAATGAGAAACACGTAGGTGTCTTGTGTACAACTTAGTTCCTGGTAACTGACAGAATAAAATATATTAACACAGAGAGAGGAACTCTGGTAGAGCTTCCCTCTTATAAAAAAAAAATGATGTTAAATGAAAACAATTTGATCCCTTATATAAATCACTGTAAGTCTTTATGGGAACATTAATCTGAAAAATATTAAAGATGGCTATTTAAAATTATGAAAGGAGTATATGAAGCATGGTCATCTGTTGCTTGGCCGTGCATAAGTTTACTTGTCCCAGAGTCACTGGTAATTGTACCCCCCCCCATTCTCAATATTGGCCTACTGTGGAGGGTAGGCTATATGGTCACCTGAGGTATAGTGTAGCAGAGAGATGCTGCAACTGATTTTTGTGAGGCTGAAAGCATTAAAACTGTTCCATCTAATAAAATTAGGCCTTTTTAAATTATGACTGCTGAGTCTTTAATAAACTAATGGAACACATGGATAAGATAAGCATGGCTTATTCATCCAACCAAAAGTACATTAGAATTAAGAGCACCCACTGAAGCATGAAAGAGTTCAATTTGGGGCAAATAGGAAGCATGGAAAAAATTTCTCTGAGCTGCCGAATTAGATATTATAAGGATTAAGAACTAAAGTCCATGCACTTTATTGATAGAAGACCTCCTTATGTTCTCTCTCAGATATCTCTGATCTTTCTAAGGAGACAAAAACAAAGAAGTCTGTTTATCTAGTGTATTCTAACTGCATACCAGATTTGAGCAATTAATATAAAGCAATACCAGGTTAACTACACTGTACAGATTTGAATATATGGGATACAACATATTTACTGAAGTAACTTTAGCAAAAAAAATACTTATAGTATTGAAATGATATTGAAATTATAGTTATTTCAAATAAATTCATTCATGTGTAGAAAAGATCAGCTCTCAATTCTAAGGATAACTAAAGAAATAAGATAAAGTGGTGTGTTTTTTCCCCTAGAAGAAATTAAGATTTGATGGTTCTCTAAAAAGTAGTACAGGCTAAAAAAAGGAAAGTAGTTAATTTTTATAAGTCTTTTTTAATACATTATTAGGCTATCTATATTGTGCAACTCATAAAAGAAAAACACCAATTTGGGTTTTTTTTCTTAAATTTTAGATTTCCAAAATGAAAATCATAATCCCTTTCAAACATGTCTCAAGTCAGATGTACAAAGGTGTACCCTACAAAATTTACCTTTATAGTCTTGTTTTTTAATTGTTAAATATAGATAATACATTTTACGATTGTGCTGTCCCTGTAACACTTTTTAGCTGGATGTCAAGTCTTTTCCCCCAAGCCAAGACATATTTTAGGATGTCAAATCCTAAACCACCATCATAAACAGTTTTGATGCAATGAGTAAAATTACCAAGGGCCCTCGTACAAAACAGTACTACAAACTCATTCAAGGATATTCATGACTGCCCTTCAGACTGATAGTAAAACTGGACTGGCCAGGATTTAAGTTCCTCAAGAACAACAGTGTACCACAGTTGCTTAGAATCATCAATAATGATCTGCAATTATACATGTTCATTGTACAGTATTGTGCTCATTTTACACAATGATAACAGAAGCCTAGTAAAAACTGTGGTTTCTGATTTCAATTTCAGATTGAGGAAAATATAAAAATAAATGACTAAAGACAACAAAATTCAACTTGATTTTACTAACAAATTATTCTAAATTATTTCTCTAATCTAGAACTCATTCTGGGATCAAAAACAGCAAAAATCACTGAAGAATATTTTTTCCTTCTACAGTTCAAAATCCAGCAATTACAACCAGTAACAAGTACACTTACTGCCCAAATCTTTATTTTTCACCAGGAGAAGGAGCTAGAGTTTCTTTGTAGAATTCACTGACTCCAATGTTAGAGCGGGAAGATAAAGACAGGGGAATGTCAAAAGGACACAAGGGACCTACATGAAAGATCTCCTCATGGCCAACACTGAAATACCATGAGGAACAAAACAAATAATGACAGCATTAGATTATAACCCAAAGACTAAAACAAACACCCATGAGTCCATATTGATAACAGATGGAAGAAGGAAGGAAGGAGGGAGGGAGGGACAGAGGGAGGGTAGGAAGGAAGGAAGAAGGAAAAGGGATAACTTTTCCTTAGAGAAATTTCCCATTAGAAGTGTAGAAAGAATGATGACTAGAAAATCCCCAGTAGAATACCACAGAAATAATTGCCACAGGCTAGATCCATCAATGAATGCAGAAATTAGTAGACAAATGCTTAAACTAAAACAGGATATATATGTCTGCTTTCAAAGAAAGAATTATAAAGTATGTTATAGAGAGAAAACAACTAAATCTATAGTATAGAATCCTGGCAGACACCAGCTTAACCAAGTGCTCAAGTGTCGACCTCAGAGAGTCGGGGAACTGGGGCGGCCAAGGAACTGAGAAAAAAAGACGACAGTATAGCGAGGCACAGGGGACCCCGAGCAAACAGCCCGAGGCACTGAGGTTTATTTTCCATACTCTTATATCCCTTCTACAGCGATCTAGATCTATAATGATTTACAGCAGGGGCGTAGTAAGGCACATTCCTCCAGGAACCCAGGATTAGTCAAGCACATACGAATCTTTGAAACAGAATAAAGGAACAAAGAGGGGAGTGCCCAGTGTGCTGTTTACAGCTGGCTTCCTATCTACAAAACATTTTCTGCTTGGTACTTTAGAACTGACCACACACATCCCAAGGGCATTTCACTCTGATCCTTTCGGGTTATTTTTAAACCCTGCAATCTCAAGTTTTCTGAGACTGTCAGAGTCTGAGCGAACATGCACCACGGTCGTTGGTGGCGTTCTGTTTCCCACACTCAAGGTTAGTATCACATATTGATAATATAACACCATGTAATCCCTGATTCATTCAGTGACAGGAACATATCACTCTTCTGGTCCTTTCACAGTCTCATTATGAGAAAGAAAAAAAAAAAGCTTCAGACAAATCAAAATTGAGAAACATTATATAAATAATTGAACTTCCCTATTTAAAAAATGTCAAAGTAATGAAATATAATGAAACATTGAAGTTGCTGTAATATATTAAAAAATTGTAGATTTCTTTGCTACTATAACAAATCACCACAAATTCAGCAGCTTGAAAGAACACAAATTTATTATGTTACTGTTTTGCAAATCAAAAGTTCCAACACCATACTCACTGGGCTAGTACTGACAGGAATGAGTCCCCTTCTGGAGGTCCACAACCATAGCTTTTAGAGGCTGCCTGCATTCCTTGGCTGTTGGCCCATTTTCTCCACAGTCAAAGCCAGCAACATCACATCTCTCTGCCCTTCACATCTCTCCTCTGACCACAGTCAAAAAAGGTTCTCTGCTCTTAAGGGATTCATCTGATAAGAATGTATGCACTTGTAAAATCAACAGCAATCGCCCCATCTCAAGGCCCATCCCTTCAATCATACCTTTAATCACTGCAAAGTCCCTTTTATGGTGTAAAGGAACATATTCGCAGGTACTAGGGATTAGGACATGGACAGCTTGGTGTAGTGGGGTGGAGAGCAATGGTAGACGTGATCATTATTCTGCCTATCAAAGAAACATGAGAAATATACAAATTCTGGATTGGAAACTAAACCTTGGTGGTGGAATCCAAATAAAGTCTATAGTTCAGTTAATCATGCAATACCAACATTAATCTCTTAACTTGATGATTTCTCTGTAAGCCTAAAATTAATCTCAAAATAAAAGACTGACAGAAAAATACAAGTAGTAGTTGCCTGAGGTGAGGTCAGAGGAAAGGTGAGAAAATGGGAATGGTTAATAAACATGATTACTGGAGTTACAGGATTTCTTAACAATTTTTTTAAAGATTTATTTTATTTATTTGAGAGAGAAAAAGAGAGAGAGAGAATGCAAGCACATGAGCAGGGGGAGGGGCAGAGGGAGATGAGAGAGAATTCTCAAGCCGACTCTCCACTGAGCACAGAGCCCAACACAGGACTCAGTCCCAGGACCCTGAGATCATGACCTGAGCAGAAATCAAGAGCCAACTGCTCAACCGACTAGGCCACTCAGGAGCCCCATGTTTTAACAATTTTTATGATAAGTATTCATCTTTTTCTTTACAAACGTGGCTGTATACACTTACTGTGTGGCTCCTGAAGAAATGTAGGGTATTTCTGTTATTGAAACTCCTCAAGAAAATTAGTCTACTCTATTTAAATAGCACAAATCTTTGTGAAATCTGTTGAATTACCTAAGACAGTGAAGCGGTAACTAAAGATAAATTATGTCTATATTACTATAGCTTTCATTAACAAATAAATTTATAGAATTATGCAGAAAATCTAGTGAATTCATGTTCTCAAAAAAGGAAGAACTGTATTTGAGACCGACTTTAGTGAATTAGGGTTTTAGTTAGAATAGCTTCAGAAACTATCTTGAATATAGTTACACTGGATGTAAAATGCCAGTTACAGTTGAAATAAATTGTTTTTAATTGCCACAATAACCAAGAAATTATCTTTCCTTTAGTAGTGTATGTGTGATGTCAGTCTTTACATACAGGCTATTCATGCCTGTAACAGTTTTACTTCTATTTAAAATTACTGTTTTGCCATCTAAAGATTCTGAGATGTTGAACTTGAGTTTGTATAAGGAAACAACTTAAAATCCATTGGCAACTTGGTAAAATTTCTCTAAATTATATCAACTAGTAATATGTGACTTTTCTTTTGTTCTCCATAGCTTTTTATTTTAACTTTGATAAATCTTTTAAAAACAATTCAAAAGATACTTTTTCAATGTCATAAGCAAAAAATTATATCACTACTAAATAGAACTTTCTGTTGAATTATAGTGATTTGGTTTATGTATTTTTAGTATAGTAACTTCTCCTTTTGTATGTGATTCTGAGAGAGGCATATAACACAGTTTTAAAATGAGAGGCTTGAGTGTCACTAATTAGGCTGAAATCCTAGGTCTACTACCTTATCAGTTCTTAATGTTTAGACTTGTTTAAGATACTTAATCTTCCTTTGATTAATTTCCTCAACTTCAAAATATATTTATCCTGAATAAGATAACTAATGAATAAAACATTGAAAGAACAAATCTTAAGCATTATTTTAAATATTACAGAAAACTCTTGCTAATTACCTATAAGCCATTTTTTCTTCAAAGATCTCCAGTAAAATTTAATTATAATGTTTTCCAGCACTCATTTTGATTTTAAATATCAGCCTAATTGATTTGTCTGTATTGTAAAACCACTGTGCATAGTCAAATATATATATTAGAATCTTTCAAATAAGGTCACTTTTTCATGTGCACACCTCTTCCTAAGTCACAGATAGCTTGTCTAGTGAGTTTTGATAAAATGCTCAAACTGATATCATGGTATGATTATTATGCTTTATTAGGCAGTAATTAGATGTGAACTGCAAATAAGTGTTGCAAATTAAATTAAAAAATTAATTTGGACTACAGATAAAAGAAAAAGTAGATTTAGCAGAGAGTATAGTAATTACTTTACCCGTATATTCAAATAATCCAAAAAGAAAAAAATGTGTTGACTCAGCTCGTAAACTTGTAGAGTTAACCACTTATCTGAAGATTCATTTCCACCAGCTTTATAACATTATAACATTGACTACTTGCTTAAAATATTGCCCTTAGGAATTGAAAAGAATGTTTTAATTCTTTACAGAATTAAAGGTATCTCCTTTTTCTTCCCCCCCAGGTCTCTCCTTTTATGCTTGATGAGACAACTGTTTGGGTGGTCTTCAGCAAAAGAACCTCTGAGAATACAAAAAGAAAATGTGTATCTTACACCAAGAAAATAAAATTTTAGCATTTATTTTCTAAAACAAAGAAGAATTTAATATCACCAAATATGTGAGATTTCTGTTAATTTTATATCCAGATATCAAAGCTGTATTATCTGAAAGCAAATTAAATAAAATAATATAAAAGGTGTTACAATAGCCACAAACTGGAAAAGATTATAATTCATAAGAGAGAGAAATAGTTCAAATGAATATGTAAATATATCCTGACTAAAGCATTCAAGAATGGGCATTCAAATCATAATAAAGTCTGTATTTCCTGTTTCCTGTTATTTTGAACATTTATAATGCCCTATGTGTCATTCTAAAATCTTGAGGCAAACTTTTTATATTCTGTGAATAATTCAAAAGAATTTAACTGTCTTTAAATTTTAGAAAATGCAATGTCTCTTTTTAATTTAAGTATAATTACCATACAGTGTTATATTAGTTTTAGGTGTATAATATGAGTTAACAATTCTATACATTACTCAGTGCTCACCAAAACAAGCATACTCTTAATCCTCTATCTATTTCGCCCATTCCCCACCCACCTCTCCTCTGTTAACAACCAATTTCTTTTTTGTATTTAAGAGTCTGATTTTTTGTTTTTTTTCTCTGTTTGTTCATTTGTTTCTTAAATTCCACATATGGATGAAATCATATGATATTTGTCTTATTCTGTTGGACTTATTTTACTTAGCATTATACCCTCTAAGTCCAATCCGTGTTGTTGCAAAAAAAAAAAAAAAAAAAAAAAGATTTCATTCTTTTCATGGCTGAATAATATTCCAGTATACACCACATCTTCTTTATCCATTCATTTATCGATGGACACTTGGGTGGCTTCCATATCTTGGTAATGGTAAACAAAGCCACAATAAACCTAGGGGTACATATAACCTTTTGAATTAGTTTTCATTTTCATTGTGTAAATACCCAAAAGAATTACTAGATCATATGGTAATTCTATTTTTAATTTTGTGAGGAACCTCCATACTATTTACACTAATTTGCATTCCTACCAACAATGCATAAGGATTCCTTTTTCTCCACATCCTCGTCAACACTTATTTTTTATTTCAGCCATTCTGACAGGTTTGGGGTTATATCTCACTGCAGTTTTAATTTGCATTTCACCAATGATTAGTAATGCTGAGCATCTTTTCATGTGTCTATTGCCCATGTGTATGTCTTCTTTGGAAAAATGTCTATTCAGGCCCTCTGCCCATTTTTTAATTGGATTATTTGAGTTTCCAGGTATGGAGTTGTATAAGTTCTTTATGTATTTTGGATATTAACTCCTTATTGGATATATAATTTGCAAATATATTCTACCATTCAGTAGGTTGTCTTTTTGTTTTGTTGATAATTTCCTCCACTGTGCAAAAGCTTTTATTTTGGCATAATCCCAATAGTTTAATTTTACTTTTGATTCCCTTCCCAGAGGAGACATACGGAGAGAAATGTTTGCATGGCTAATGTCAAAGACATTACTACCTAAATTTCTTCTAGTAATTTTATGGTTTCACATCTCACATTTAGGTCTTTAATTCATTTCGAGTTTATATAATATAGTGTAAGGAAGTAGTCCACTTTTATTCTTCTGCATGTAGGTGTCCAGTTTTCCCAACACCATTTGTTGAAAAGACCTCTTCCCAGTGTATATTCTTGCCTGTTTTGTTGTAGGATAATTCACCATAAAAGTATGGGTTTATTTCTGGACTATTCCGTTCCACTGATCGATATATCTATCTTTGTTCCAGTACCCATTATTTTTTTCATTGTCTTCTGTTTTTAATACAAATAAAATTGAATTTAAATTTAAAAATATGAACTTCACTCTATTATAATTTTCATTAAAACGTTTCCTTTTTATGAAATGTTCTAAATTGTGCTTGCACCTACTCTTGACAATATAATTTAAATGATTTAACTTAAATATTTTACATTGATGCCAAAAAAATTATAAGGTCTGAGATTTTATACTACTTATGTCCTTAAAATTTTGCCTATCACAATCTCTTTGATGCTGTGTATAAGACACAAGACTCATAAACCAAAGACAAAGGATTTTATTATTCACAACCCAGTGAGCTTCATGAGCATGAAGTGTGTTGGTTTCTATTGGCCCCAATTTCTATGGGGCAACACAATATGGGCCCAGATGAACTGCACATAGATAAGAGAAGAACACTGAATCTCCTATGTACCTACCCTTTCCTGCTAGAGAAAGATATTACCTTTACAATACTGGATAATCAGCATGTCTGAACTTGGCACTAATGCTTACTTACCTTCTAAAACTTTGTGCTATAAATATATTCATGAAAAGATTATCCTATTCAAAAGAAATCCAGTCACTTGCTTGCAAGACAGCTAAAACCATGAGAGACCCAAAGTTTCCCACCTTGATTCTGTAACTCCCTAGCTGATAGAAAAATTTTAGTAAGTATACCACTACACCATCTACTCTGATTAATCTGCCTGAAAAAGAATGGGACGATATCCATTTAATCTGTCTCACATAGCATTTGATCAAGGTGACTTTCTTTCTTTCTTTCATTTATTTATTTTTATTTTTTTCTGATTTCATGATCAAGGTGACTTTCAACAGCATTTAACACAGGAAGATGAGAACAACCTGCAGTACTGACTTCATCAATTCTTTCCACCCTACTCCTCATCCAAGTTCTACAGCAACCCAACCCTCTCAAAAGAAAGGAGGGGGTGTGTGTGGGAGGAATCTACCTTAGGAATCTCAGAATCCCAGTAGCTTTCTTCTTACATTTTTTACTGGCATTTCCACTTGGCCAATTCATTAATTCAGGAACATCAGGATAAACTAACAATTGCAGACTCCAGATTGGCCTTCTTTGAAAAGGAAAATTAAGGGAATTCTATACTTCATAGCAACTCTGGCCAGAGAGTTGAAACTGAGTAGAATCACTTTTGCAGTTGAGGTGGTATTACTGATCACCTTCAGCTAAAATTAAAAATAATTTTTCTGTTGCCTTCCTAACTGGGTGACTCCCATCATAGAGAGAGCTTCCCAAATGGTACATATCAATAATGAGTCACTTATTCCATTGAAACGTTCCCACAAATAACCAAGAGAGGCCTCATTTTGGAAGAGAATCTTCAGTTCTCTGAGGGCTACATAATCTACTGCTTGTGTTTCCTTAAATAATTGAGTCCTCTTATAACCACCTCTTTGTTAAAGACACTGTTTTTAAGAAAGAGTTTAGCATGTGCTCTGTTTCCACATAAGAAGTGGAGTCTTAGGACATACATAATGACCCTAGAAGGAATGCACTGATGACAACTGTTGAGACCCCTCAAGTGGGACCTACATCACTCAGTTATTCCAATGTGCTCTACCAGGCAGCTAATAAGCCTTTTGATACCTAGTTCAGTTCGAATAATTGAACATACTCAGAGTTTTGAAGAGACTTACTTGAAGACAGACACCCAAGATTGTCCTGTTTGTCTATTCCATTAAGTTGGTGCGCATCTGCTCCATGGAATGATTGAGAAAATGGTATGGAAATGGGTGTGCAGAAGACATCCACATCTTACAGGTGTTTTGTGTGAGAGGGGCAGTATTTGAGGCCCTCTGATGTTTCTTGGTAATATTGAGAAATATGGTGATCAAATCATGATGAGAACCATCTGGCAGAGAGTTGGTAGACCTAACGTCAGACAAAATTAAGGTGCTTGTAACAGTTTTGGAGATCCACATCAGGGCCTCAGAAAAAAGCTTAAAGAACAGATTTTACACTTGATCTTAGCCAAAAGGCCGAGAAGCGATTAAGGAACAGATTTTAAAGACAAAAACCATAAATATACCTCTTTCATCTGTATCTCTCAGTCTTAAGAGTTTATCCCACAGGTGTAAGTTATTGCTCCCCTTCATTCACAACAAAAAGGGTATGTTCTTCTATCCCAGTAACTATAATTTAATTTTCCCCAATGATCATATATTTACACACATCTGTTATATGGAAGGGTTGGATGCAAAAGGAACAAGCATAATTTTCTAAAACATTCAGAGATCCATTATTCACCCATTCTTGGCCCATTTTACCTAGTTTAATATTGACTCTGGGGTACTCAACTACTTAATATTTTTTTTAATAATTGGGATCATGTCAATTAAACAAGAGAATCCAGATGCATGAAAGAATCAAAATTAAAATTGAATCCTCTAGGTCCCCTTTTTGCTGAGCTATTATTTTGGAATGGCAGCAACCAGGATGGTCTAGGTGTGCTATTAAGGGGTAGAAATAGGATCATAACTAAAAACAGTAACTGTGTAATCCTCAATATTTAAAAATAATTCTATTATTTTTTTTTTTTTTACTATTCTTTTACTCATTTTTCCATTAGGGAGTGGCTAAAAGAAGAGGATCACTTATTTAGGTCAACTACATACTGAGACAAACTAGCTCCATAAGGTTTTGGACCTTATTGGAAGAGGAAGTAAGAAAGGCAGCAATCAGAAATCTTTATTGACATCTGATGGAGGCACCTGGGTGGCTCAGTCGGTTAAGTGTTTGCTTTCAGCTCAGGTCATGATCCCAGGGTCCAGGGATTGAGCCCCGCATCGGGCTCCCTGCTCAGTGGGGAGTCTGCTTCTCCCTTTTCCTGTCCTTCTGCCCCTCCCCTACCAACCCACTTGTGCTCACTCACTCCCTCTCTCTCAAATAAATAAAACCTGAAAAAAAAATCACAACTGACATTTGAGAAGATAGACTCAATGGCGAAAAGACTAGAACTGAACGATGGTAGGGGTTGTGGAGGTACATCAAATATGCTGACTACCAATCTATTGTTGAGTGACTGAGGTACACCATTATCAAAGTGAAAATGTTCTGGAAAGTTTAAAACATATTTGTTTCAAGGAACACAATTATGTTACTGAAGTCAACAGACAAGACTGGAGTGGATAAACTCTGTATTCAAAAATGTGTCAACAGTGTTGAAACACATGCAGTAGGATTTTTTTCTATTATAAACATAGATTACTTTACTTGTGCTCAGTTTTTGATGGTAGATGTAATATCTTGCAAGATAACAGAACCAGGCAGCAGTGATGGTAACCTGAGTTTGATCAGTAACAGGATTACAATGATATCATCAGGCCCTTACTGTGACAATCTTCATGAATGTCCCAATACTTTCATCAATAGCAGAAATTTATTTTCAAGGTGAACAGCCAATAAAAGAATACTCGTCAATCTTCTAGTCTATTGTTTTTCCAAACTGTGGTCTAAACAGCTAAGTCTTTATAAACAGTCCAATAATCTGGATATAACAAGAGAGGGAGACTAATTCCAAAATGGTGGGGTATGAATTGTTCTGTGGATCCTTTCCCCAGTGAACAACCATAGCAAATTAAAAAAATAATAATAATAAGTGTCTGGAAATTGTCCTAAGTGCATACAACATATAAAAAAAAACACTCTTTGAAGAAAATTTACTAAATTTGGTAAGAAGAGCAAGAATGTGTGGTATTTGAGGAATGAACAAACCCCTTCCCACTCCAGCCCCATATAATGACAGTTTCACTCTGGATGGATGGCCCAGGAAGACAGGAATTATTCTTTCCCAGCTCCCTACAGTATCACTCCAGGAGGGTCAAATCACCAGCATTTCTCATTGATCTCAGCAGCATGTGGCAAAAGGCTAAATTCAAGGTGAATGTATCCAAGAAACAAAGGACTTCCTTCCACTCCAACCACCATTTAGAGGGTGGACCCTCAACCTAGGCATGTAAAGCTGAGAATAATATGGGCCCAAATAGCTCTCACCCAGCTTCAAAAGGCAGAAGAAGGCCAAAAGAGGAAAGCTAAGAATAACAGATACTGAGGTACCAAACAACTTCTTTGCTCATGAAGCAAATGTGTCACTCTGGAAAAAGTGGGCCAATTATTCCAAGCTCCAGCGATTTTTTCCCAACAGGTAAGGCAGACTATAAGACAGCTTCACAGCTCTCTCCAAGGAAACTGCCTTTATTTGGAACAAAGTGTAGGGAATTTCTGGGGCACCTGGGTGGCTCAGTTAGTTAAGTGTCTGCCATAAGCTCATGATCCTGGAGTCCTGGGATCGAGCCCCACGTTGGGCTCCCTGCTTGGCGAGGAGTCTGCTTCTCCCTCTCCTTCTGCTCCTCCCTCTGCTGCTTTTCTCACTCTCTCTCACTCGCTTACTCTCTCAAAATAAATAAAGTGTTTTTTTTTTAAGTGTAAGAAATTTCAATGCACTCTAAAAATAATGGATATTTTGGTGGCAAGCAATTGAAGGGACCCTAGGAATTTCATGAGAACAAGATAAACTATTAGACCACAAGGTTACCAGAAAGAACCAGGTTAAAAAGATCACTCTTGTGTCCAGAACAAACCTCAAAAACTGGTCTCAAAACTACTCTTTCAAAGGGGTAAAAAATACTTAGATGAAACTATGAAGCAATGTATGCCACAGAAAATTGTCCAAAACAATGGAGCAATCAGCTGGCAAATAGCAGGGCCTAATCACTTTGGTATGATACCAAAGAGGCAAATGGGTTAACAGAGATAGTAAGGAAAGAGACATTCTAAGAAATTCCTGTAGAAACTATTATCATCCCAGGGTGACTATGTTTATATTCAAGTCTACACTCTTTAAGGAGTGATAGCAGAGGCTTTACTCCGCATTAAAAAAATGATATTAAAATAGTCCAGCCCAAGTCAGTAGACAAACACATAAAAAGATAAATACAAATACAAACTCTAGAAAGGGGGAGAGGAAGACTTGCTACAATAAACTGCCAAATGTGTAGTTTTCAACAAAAAATTATAAGCTAAGCGGAAGGAAGTATGGACCTATTAACGAGGGAGGAGTAACAGTGAACAAAAATTGGATGTATGAGAGACTTTGTAGATAAAGTCTTCAAGGAAGCTATTACAATTATACTCAAAGAACTAAAGAAAATCATGCTTAAATAAGTAAAGGAAGGACTATTGCTGTCTAATCAAATATAGAATATCAATAAAGAGACAGAAAATATTTTTTTAAAGTAAATGAAAATTCTGGAGTAGAAAAGTACGTTATCTGAAATAAAAATTTCACCAAAGGGGCTCAAAAGTAGTTTTGAATTGCAGAATGAAGTATTACCAAACTTGAAGATAAATCTGTAGAATTATGTGACCTGAAGAAGAGAGGGAAAAGAATAAAGAAACATTAATAGAGACTTAGAAATATGTGGTACATTATTAAGTACAGCAATATATGTGTAAAGTGAGTAGCAGGAGAAAAGAGAAAGGAACAGAAAAAAAATTGAAAGAATTAATGGCCATAAATTTACCAACTTTGAGCCTTAATCTATATGTTAAGAAGCTCCACAAACTCCAGATAGGTTATAAGCAAAGAGCTCCACACTGAGGTATATAAACAATAAGATAAAATAGATAGAATTCTGGGCCTATCTCAGACAGAAATATAGTACATTTAACAATAAGAGCCCAAGGAGATAGTGGAAGCAGAGCTCTGTTGGATTAAGGAAATGACATAAACCCTTACTCCAAAGTAAAGGACCAAATGAAGTGAAGAACCAGATATGGTACATAAGTGGTTAACTTAAATGATATAGATGTGTACTTCTCCAGTTTTTCCATAAGATATAAAATTACATAAAGTGATTACTATAACAATGTATTGTTGGTTTGTAACATTTATAGAGGCAATATGTAGTTGTATAATTAGATTTAGATCTATATTCACTGGAAATGTTTGTTTTACTCTAAAATAGATTATGATCATTTAAGATGTATATGGTAAGCTCTAGAGCAACCAGTAAGAAAAAAGTTTTTATATGTAGTTAAAAGTCATTAAATGAATTAAGTGTTGCACTATATAGCATTAATATAAAAAAGAGCAAAGGGGAACAAAAAAGACATGAGATGTTTAGATAAAGAAGTAAAATGGCTGACATAAATTCAAGTACATTGCTAATAACATTCAATGTGCATTGATTATACAATCTAATCAAATGTCACAGATCATCAGACCAGGTTAGATCCAAATAAATTCCTTTTTTTTTTAAGATCCAAATATATTCTAACTACAGGAGAAATATCTTTGATTCAAAGATACAAGTATATTCAAAGTAAAAGAGAGGAAAATGAACCACATGAAAACAGGAAACATAAGAAAAGTAGAGGGGATATATTATCAGAAAAATATGCTTAAAGACAAGTGAAAAAAGATACAGTAGAGAAAGAAGATCCTCTCAGAGTAATAAAAAAGTTGATTCTTCAGAAATATAAAAAAATTTAAACATATATGCAAGCAGCAAAAGAACATCAAAATGCACAAACCAATAACCAACAAAAGAGAAATAAATACTTCAATAATAGCAGTTGGAGACTGAAAATTCAATTTTCAATAATGAATAAAACTGAATGATGATCATCAAGGAACCAGTAGATTCGAACACTATAAACCATTTGGACTTAAAATGGTCATTTATAAAGCATTCTGCACAACTGAATATTCTTTTTCCCAAGTGTACATAGACATCCTCCAGAAGAAACCGTATGCTAAGTCATAAAATGAGCCTCAATAAACTTAAAAGTATTGAAATAATACAAAAAAAAGAAATAATACAAAGTATATTTTCAAACCAAAATAGAATTAAAAATCAATAACTAAAAGAAATTTGGGAAATGCACAAATACTTTGACATTAAACAACACAAACCCAACCAATCAACTGGTCAAAGTAGAAATCACAAGGAAAATTTGAAAGTATTTTGAGATTAACGAAAATGAAAGCAAAACATGCCCAAACTTCTAGAATGTGCTAAACCTGTATTAAGAGGAAATTTATACCTATAAATGTATACATTTAAAAAATAAAAATCTCAATAATCTGAATTTTTTACTTTACCATAGTAAAAGGAAAATCAAATTAAACCTTGTAGAAAAAGAAGGATGGAAATGATTAGAGTGGAAATTAATGAAATTGATAATAAAAAGCAATAGATAAAATCAACAAAATTGAAATTTGGTTTTTAAAAAGATTCACAAATTGAGAAAGGCCTATCTAAACCAACCAAGAATAAAAGAGAAAAGACTCAAACTACTAAAATCAGAAATGAAAGAGCGGCTATCAATACTGACCTTACAGAAATAAAAAAGATTATAAATGCATACTACCAATAAATGAGAAAAAGTAGATAAAATATACAAATTTCTAGGAACACAAACTGCTGAAACTGACTCAGGAAGAAATACAAAATGAACAAGTGTATAACAAGAAACTGCATTACTAATTTTAAAACTTCCCATAAAGAAAAGTCTAGGTTCACATGACATCATTGGTAAATTCTACCAAACTTTAAAAGAATAAGCAACACCAATTCTTCACAAACTTCTCCAAAAGATAGAAAAGGAGGAAATATTTCCAAACTTAGTTTATGAGGCTAGTATTATCCTGATAGAACACCAGATAAAGGCATCAAAAGAAAACTAAAAACCAATATTGGTTATGAAAGTAGTTGTAAAATCCTAAAAAACATAATACTATTGACTAAATTCAGCAGTGTCTAAAAGGAATTATACACCATAACTGAATAATAACTATCCCAAGAAAGTAAGGTTAGTTTAACATTCCAAAAGAAATTAATTTAATATACTATATCAATAGACTAAAGGACAAAACTCACATGATCTCAATAGAGAAACATTAAAAAAATAGTTTTTGGCATAATCCAATACCTTTCATGATAAAACACTCAATAGGAATAAAAGAAAACTTCTTCACCCTGAAAAATGACATCTACAAAAATCTATACCTAAATACTTAAAGGTAAAAGACAGAATGTTTTCCTTAATATCAGGAAGAAGACAAAGATGTCCTCTCTCACCATTACTAATCAATACTGCAATAGATGTTTATGCTAGGAGAAATTAGGTAACAAAAATAAATTTCATCCAAATGGAAAGGAATAATCTCTATTTGCACAGGACATAATCTTGTATACAGAAAATCCTAAGGAATCCATTAAAAAAAACATAGATCTAATAAATGACCTCAGTAAGGTTACAGGATACACAATCAATATCCAAGTATAAAGTCTATTTGTATATGCTAGTAATGAACAAACCAAAAATTAAATTAAGGAAAGAGTCCTTTTACAATATTACCAAAAACCATAAAATACTTAGTAATAAATTTAACTAAAAAGTACAAGATATGTATGCTTAAGACTACAAAACATTACTGAAAGAAATTAAACAGTACCTAATTAAAGGCAAATAAATGCAAATTAATCTATGAAATTTACAATGAAATTATTGCTCTTCTTCAAATCATATACAGAAAATAACTCAAAATGATCAAAGATGTTAATGTTAGAGGATTATAAAGCTCTTATCAGGAGGTCTGGAAGTAAATTTATATGACTTTGGTTTAGACAAAGCTTTATAAATATAACACCAAAATATACCAGCATCAAAAGATAAGAGTAAACTGAACTTCATCAAAATTTAAAACTTTTGTGCCTAAAAACGACCATCCCTAAGAAAGTGAAAAAATGACCCAGATAATCAGAAAATATTTGCAGATTAGATATTTGATAAGACACTTGTATCTAGAATATATAAATAACCCTTTCTATTCAATAATAAAAAGAAAAAAATTAAAATGGGCAATGAATCTTAATAGATATTTCTCCAGAGACATATACAATGGGCCATAAGCCCATGAAAATATGTTCGAAATTGGTCATCAGGTAAGTGAAAATCAAAACTACAATGAAGTATCTCTTTATACCAATTAGGGTGGCATTATTTTTTAAATTTAAATGAAAAAAAAAGAAACAGTGTTGGAAAGAACTGGAGAATATGGACCCCTCATTTGTTGCTGGTAGTAATGTAAATTTTTGCAGCCACTTTTGAAAATAGTTTAGCAGTTCCTCAAAATTTTAAATATTATTGCCATATGATCCAGCAATTCTATTCCTAGGTATGTTCTCAGGAGTGAAGAAACCGTATGTTCACACAAAATCTCATACTGAAAGTTCACAGTAGCATTATTCATAATAGTCAAACAAACAGAAACCACCCAAGTTAAACAACTCCAGCAGCAAGTGAATCCCAGTGAGTTTAGTGTTGCCTAACCAACAGTGAACCTTGTTCATGCACTTAGGTGAAACTCTATAAACGGAGGGCTCCAATAAGCTAGCAGTTCTGCTTCAAATGGCGGAATGGGAGATAAAATTTTCACCAAAGAGATAGTTGATACCATGTGTAACCAAATTCCTACTGGAGCCGGTCTGGGCTGCATTCTTGAATATACATTTCCCATTTGACTAGTGAGACCTGTTCGATACTATTCACCATGTTACTCACTGAGCCCAATATGACCCACCACAAAATGGGAACATTAAACTAGAGAGCCAAATGGCTTCCTTAGTTTCAACAAGATTCCAATGATAAGGCAAGAGATGCTTTTCAAAAATGATACATCTAATAGCCATCCATAAATGAGTATGTCAAGTAGGCAGGCTCCCCACTGAGCAAGGAGCCCAATGCGGGACTCCATCCCAGGACCCTGGGATCATGACCTGAGCTGAAGGCAGACGCTTAACCAACTGAGCCTCCCAGGTGTTCCAACAGTGATGCCTTTTTTAAAAGTTCACCTTTTTCCAGGGCATTTTTTTGGTCTCATTGTCCTAATAGTATCTCTTACATTTCTGGCCACTTTTACCATAAGAACTAGAAGTGTCTTTCATGTCAGAAGTGTTGACTGCAAGAATTTATCTAGATTTATTTGGGTCTGTTTGTTATTCCTTAGTGGGTCCACTTCGTTGGTATTTTAAACCCAATCTGGGGCAATAAAATAAAAAAAAAATGCTATTCAATGCCTTATCCATGGCTTCACATGGGAGTCTGTCTCAAGGTAATCTCTTCAGGGTTGCCAAATCTGCCTTACAGTAGCCCATACTCGATGCCAATACCCTAAGACATTTTGTTGTTATTTTTTCCTGAATCAATCTGCAATTGCCTTTTAACTTTTTTTTTTTTTTTTCTGAGAGAGAGAGAGCATGCCTGAGGGAGCAGGGGGCAGAGAGGGAGAGGGAGACAGAGAATCCAAAGCAGGCTCCATGCCCAGCACAGAGCCCAACATGGGGCTCAGTCTCAAAACCCTGAGATCATGACCTGAGCTGAAATTAAGAGTCAGACACTTAACCAACGGAGCCACCCAGGTGCCCCAATCTGAAGTTGTCTTGATAAATTATATATAAAAGTGTTTAAGCTATAAAACAACCCAGGTATTGCTAGTCTTACTATACAAGCATTATGCATCCTACCTCTTCATCTTACAATGACCCAAAGTTTTAAAAGTGCTCTGGTTTTCAGGACACCTGGGTGGCTCAGTCAGTTAAGCTTCAGACTCTTGGTTTCAGCTCACTCAGGTCATGATCCCAGAGTCATGAGATCAAGCTCCACGTTGGGCTCCGCACTCATCACAGAGTATGCTTCACCCTCTCCCTCCCCCTGCTTGCATGTGCTCACTCGCTCTCTCTAAAATAAATAAAACAAAATATTTTTAAAAAGTGCTCTGGTTTTTCAAACCAAAGTGGTCACAAATTTCCTTCTTTCATTTCTTTGTGTAGATAACACATCATTGTAGCTGCTGTCAGATGAGGGAGGGAAGGGAATAGGTCAAAACCTGATGTCCCCCAGGATGAATTTTGGTACTAGTTACTACACTACAGTGGGGCAGACCTGAGCTGAAAGCCAAATGACAAGAAATTGCCCGCACTGAGAGGAAAGTTAACAACCAGGCCACCATTCAGAAGGTTGATGTTTTAACCATTTTCTGTGACCCAAACTGTAGCCATTGTCTCAACTCCTCCTCAATAAAAATCAACAAAATCCTGGAACTACTTATTGCCAACTGTCCATAAAATCAATCTACATGTTCACTACTGATTACCATGAACTCCCTGAAGTCCTGTATATTACCCAACAGACCCTTATTCTTCTTCAAGAGAAATGCCTTTGTGAGTATCCAATGCTTCACACCAAAACTGTCAAGAAATGTCAAGGGTCTGAGATTTTATCCTACTTGCCAGCTAATAAGTTAGCTTGCTACAATTTCATAAATACCCAAGACTTGAGTCAGAGATGAAGAACTATATACTCACAACACAGCAAACAGCATGAGAATCAACACATGATTTTCAGCCAAATTCGGTAAGTGCAATAAAATAGGAGCTCTGGGTGTTATATGAAAACAATGAATCATGAATCACTACATCAAAAACTAATGATGTATTGTACGGTGACTATCATAACACAATAATATTAAATTAAAAAAAAAGAAAAAGAAAACCATACATGTGGTGGGTTGCATCAAAGGAGAGGAACCCTAAGCTTAGGGAGCACTGATCATTTAGCATATCTCCTCTCTGTTCTGGATGGAAACATTTTACTTCTTGCCCTGGACAGTGAACCTGTCTGTCCTTTGCTTCAGAGGGAGATACTACCTCTATATTCCAAGGCTATAGCAAACCTGCCCTTTGTCTCAAAAAAAAAAAAATATATATATATGGAAATATATAGAAATACACATATATAAGGAAATAAAGATGTCGAAATATAGTTAAGGAATTAAATATATATGTTAACTATATATATTATAATTACATATTACATATATATGGTCCAAGCCTTCTTACTATATAGACATCTTTAAAAACATAGTCAAGAACAATATGCAGAACTGCCTCACTCTTAAGATGTGCAAAAATATAAGATATCCATGGAAAATAATCTCTCAACAATCTACACATGTATTATGTGTTTAATTATTTAACTCGTAATGCTTTAAACTCAAACTATATTTCTGAAGAATGGTAGGTATTTTGGAAAACTGAGAGGGAATATGCCTCTTTTCTCATTAATAATGTATTATTCTCCTTAAATATTATAAGAGCACTTCAAAAGATGAGCTATTTCCTTTAGTGTGTGTAATTTCATAATATTTCCACATTCTGAGCACTATAGGCAAATACTCATTTTTTATATAAAAGTACTATGCATGGGAACAGTTTGTCATGGAATCTACACTTCTTTTTTTAAAGATTTTATTTATTCATTTGAGACAAAGAGACAGAGAGAGAGAGAGAGAGAACAGGAGCAGGGAGAGAGGCAGAGGGAGGGGGAGAAGCAGGCTCCCCGGTGAGGCAGGAGCCCAATGTGGGGCTCAATCCCAGGACCCTGGGACTGTGACCTGGGCAAAAAGCAGACACTTAACCATCTGAGCCACCCAGGCACCCCGAATCTACACTTTTAATATCATTTTCTTTTTAAGTTTAAAAAAATCCATTGTTTTAAACATCCATACCCTTAAATCATTAAGTAATACAAATTTAGAAATTATTCAGTGCAAGTCAATTTTTTTTAAATGAGGAAAATTAAGGTTAAAGGTGAGGTTGTGATAGAGCAAGTTAATGACTACAAGTGCTATCTTAGTGGACAGCTACTTGGGTTTTTCTCTAATTCAGCTGTTGTGAAAATTTGTTCATGTGTTTATATTTGCATGGAAATATGAAAATCAAGCAAATTATATATGCACACATTACATATATATTCCTATACATATATAAAATAAGAAAAAAAGTAAAATACATGCCAAAACTTAATATATGCAAAAATTCATGCATTCCATTTAGCAGGAAATGTACAGTGACATTAAAAGTTCCATTTAGATGAATCAATGCCATTATATCATTGAAGCTAGAAAGGATGTATAAAACTTCATATGTATAAAACTTCATGTACATGTATAAAACTTCATATCCCAAAATAACCCTATTTAAAATCAGGTCAAAATATAGACTATGTATTTATTCATTATGAAAAGTGGAAAATGAGAAAAACTAGAAAATTAAGATTAAGAAAAACATAAAGTGATTTTCATTTCATATTTTTATCGAGTCACCATTTCATTAGTACAGCAATTTAGGAGTGCTTATAGAATGTATAAAATAAAGTGGAAGGAAAATTCTCATAGAGTTTACAAAATGTATTAGGGAAGGAAAAACAAGAAAGCAGAAACTATCTAAAAATAGTAACAAAGTAATATAAGAGCAAAATAATACCAAGGTTATATGTACATACAAAGAAGGATTTTTAAAGAATATTAGATTTAATTATTTTCCTATAGAGTGTCTGTTCTCTACCTATAGAGGCTTCTCAATATGATCTATGTCTACAATTTTTCACCAATAATTTTTCTTTTCTCATCCCCATTTCTCTTCCCTGCTTCCTCATCTCTTATTATACAGCTGTTCATTTGGAAATGCTTTATTTATAGCCCATAAGATATATATGAAATTAAGTCCTACTCCAAATCATTCTTAAATAAAATAAGATTTAAACGTTTTAAGTAGGTAAAATTCAGTATTTACCAAAATCATCACTTTGTGTGCTTAATTGAGAATATTTGCCATATCACACTTACAAATTGATGTTGTTAATAATTTTGAGTATCTTTTCATAAGCATATATATATATAATTGACTTATACTGAATAATTTTTAAACTTACACACATGCACACATGCACACACACACGGATAATTTACATACCAAGATCAGTTAAGTTTTTGAGCCTTAGTTACTATTTTGATGAGATTCCTACTAATAAAAGATTTAAAAAGATAATATTTTCTATTATTAAGGAAATTACATCGTATATAGAATATAAGATTAGTATGTATATATAAATAAGCAATTTTTAAACTCCCATAAATTTTACATACCTGGATTGAGTGTATATAGGCGATTCATCCTAATTCTGACCACCATGTTATATCTTTCCAGATGATTCCTAAAATACTTGGATTCAATAATCCTTGAACCACATCAATATAGCCAATCTTTCTACCACAACAGCTTCCACCTTCCCACATGGTTTCATATCATCTTCCTCCCTTCCCCTCTTTCCCCACCAAACCCTTGACTGACTCTCTCCATTTGCCTTGCTTGGCAAAACCATTCACTTATTGAAATAGACCTCTCCTTAAAATTCTTCACAGTGGAATCTGACTGAAGAACAATACATAAAAAATTCAACTGGATGACCACCAACTTCAAGCACACCTTCGATCTTACAAGGGAATCAGATTATAACTGTGGAGGTCAGCCTCTTCCCATCTCCTAGACGATTATTTTAAAACTTTCCTTTCTCTACACTCAAAACTTCTCTATATTGCTATTAGCTTATCAACTTGCACCCATTATTCACCTTATCTGTTCATCATCCTCATCATATTCATTATAATGATCAAACTAATGATAATTTATCAGACCAAATCTTTATTTTTATTTCACTTCAATTTTATTTGACTTCTTCTTTGATACATTTTCTTCAATTATATTGAATGTTCAGTAGTATTAAGTGCTCATAAGCAATAACTTAGTTTACTCATTCTTTTGTTATAATGATACAGACTAAATCATATGGTAAAGAAAATTTAAGTAATGAGACAAGAATGATAATTACTTATGCAAGAATTGTTTTAGAGTCTATATTTAGCACAATAAGTTACACATTTGATTTTAGAAGCTGCTCAAATGTCCATCAGAGGAAATGATATCAGTGAAATGTCTCTGAAAAGGCTTAAATCAATATAATAATGTATACTCAAATACTGTATCACCAAGTGAGAGATGCTATAAAGTAAAAAAAAAAAAAAAGAACAGATGGAGATGAAGATGTGAGTGAAGTGAGAAGTCGTTGCAGCATTATAGAGAGAAGTCAAAAAATGTGTCACTGAGAAGGTATATGGGCAAAAACTTAAAAGATGACAGAGTTAGGCATGTAAATATTCGGAAAGGCTACTGCAAGTAGATGAAACATTTAGAGCTGCACAGTCCACTAACTACAAGTGGACTTCTAAAGTGGCTCTCTAAATTTAAATTAATTGTATTTCACTAAATTTTAAAATCTAATTCTTTGAATGTCAATGCTTAGTAACCACATACACATACTACAGATTACATACTATTTCCATCCTTGCAGAAAATTCTACTGGAAAGCACTGGACTTATGTTGGCCTTATTTTGGAAGCATATACCTATCATTTGGAGAAACAGCAAGGCAGCTAGAGTGGAATGAGTAAGAGGGAAAGAAGTGAGTGAAGTTATGAAAGAGGAAGGGAGTAGATGGCCCAGATAAAATACTTATTGACAGGATTCTGTTGCAAGAGACAGTCCACCATGCATCCTGAGCATCCCTGCACATTCTCACTGAGTATGCCAGATTGTGAGGCTTACCTGCTCTTGATAGTGAGCAGTTTGTGTGGTTAGTCACATAGGTTAACTAAATAGATCAAAGCAACCACAGTGGGCCAAGTTTGTAACTATGTGCTCTCTCTGGTGGGAAGAGGAGAACTGGCTTGCTGGCTGTTAACTGCAATGTGATGGCCTGCTCGAAAAGTCCTAGGTCCTTGAGTCTGGGTAGTTTTCCAATCCAACCTAATGCATGTAGAGGAATCATCTGGCTTTCTGTGTGGCGCCCATGGGACTTGGAACAAAGGAAATGCACACAAATGCAATATACGTACTGCTTGCTTTGTCATGAGTAATAAAGGCATTTGTCCCACAAGAGTCTCAAGTTTGTGCCAGTATCCATGAAAGGGTTACAGACTAACTCATTCATTTGTGCAGTAGTCAGATATCTAAATATTTTCATTCCTTGGTTTTTCAATCAAACACTAATTCAGGTACTGATACAAAAGCATTTTATATATATAATTAAGATTACAGACCTAAAATAGGGAGATTATCTGAATTGTTTTGTGGGTCAATATAATCACTTGAAAGAAGAGAAAATTTCATCAGTTGGAGTCAGAGAGATAGGATGGAAGAGTAAAGCAGAACACATGAGGCCTAAAGAAAGCAATTTATCATAAATATCATAAATGATGGATTCATGTAGTCTTGTAAGAATTTCTACTGAGACCCAAAATGACTAAAAGTGGAAAGTTCTAAGTAATTTGTGACAGCATTAGAGCAACTGGAACTTTCATACACTGGTAGTGGAAACTGCAAAATAGTGTAACTACTTTGGAAAAGTCTGGAAGCATATAAAGTTGAACATATCCCTTTCATATGATTCAACAATTCCACTCTTATACCCTTCAGAGCTATGTGTGTGTGTGTGTGTGTATATATATATATATATATATATATATGAAGTTCATAGTACATGTCATATTAACAATATTCATCATAACTCCAAGCTGAAAACTACTCAAAGGTCGACCAGAAGTAGGATAAATAAATTGTGACATAGTAATATACTCAATTCACTATTGCAATGCAAATGATTTCCCATCATTTGCAATAATACATGAACCACTCAAACACACTCTTGATCAAAAGAAGCTAAATTTAAAAGTGTTCACTATAAGATTCCATTTATGTAAATGACAAAAACAGGTAAAATTGTCTATGCTGCTAACCCTTGTGGTTAATGATTGGAAAGGACAAGGGAGACCCATAGGATGAGATAAATGTTCTATTTCTTGAGATGGGTTCCAGTTACTTAGATAAGTTCAACTAATAAAATCATCCAGCTGTGAATTTACAATTTGTGCCATTTTCTTTATGTATATCTAAACAAATGATAAAAAAGCACATGATACAGCATTTATCCCAAAGTGGTAAAGAAGGGAAATGAAATTCAGCAAATTTTTCTGGCCAAAAAGAATTAGTAATATTAGATATACACATATTAACATATATAAAAATAAATTTGAGGCATTAGTATCTATTATTTACAACATTAAGATGTATAAACTATAAATATACAATTAAGTACTGTAGACTAAGTCTGAGTATCAGATATATCAAGTAAAGAGGTAAAGAGATTAAGGCACAGAAAAAAAATGACATCTGTAACCTGATTTTCCTGAGATGTAGTTTCTAATGCCATGAATTAGCAAATAAATAGAGACCACTTAATTTGGAATTTAGGGATGATATACATTTTAAATTATACATATGTAGACCTCTGTATTTGTGGCATATAGTAGTCACATAGTCACCAATGCCAATTCCAAAACCAAAGCAGGCTTAGTCATGCACACAATTCCAAAAACCATCATGACCTGACAGAGGTAGCATTTAACATTCTACTAAAACACCATTCAGCAAATCAATACCAATACTCACCTTGTCCACCATTTGGTGGTGTCTTTGTTTTGTAGCCTTACAGACATGAGGATGCTACTTTTTTTCTTTTAAAAAAGGGAGATCATTTGCCAAATTTTTAGGATCACTCTGATCCACTCAAGTTCATAATTTATGATAATCTTTGGCCCTTTTATCATATTATTTTCCCTTGTATGTTACTCATACTATGTTTTCAGATTCTAGGTAAGTATATTCACACACTGGCTGATCTTCTCATATACTTGATCCTATTTTGAATAACTGATCATACTAATTCCTATAATACGCGGGGTGGAACTACACCGTGAAGGGATTTGACTGGGAGACTTGAGTATTTATTCTTTATTTTGTAGAATAGGAAGCCACTGATTGAACATTTTAGTTAATAGAGTAACATAAACAAATTCATGATTCAGGAAAATAAATCTAGTAAGCAGCTTAAAAATAGCTTAGAGTGGTAAGGAAAAAGGAAGTAGTCATAACTTCATTGAAGAGCATCACCTAATACAGCAGGAATGAGAATACAGCAGGTGGAAACATTTGCCCTTGTGAGAAGGATGAACAAGACTTGTATAGCAAATTTAGGGTATTATCAGAGAGAATGTGTGCTACTGTGAGCAAGGTTATCTTACAAGGTAAAAAGTGCGTAGATTTATCTAATAGTAAGTGCAGGAAAGTCAAAAACCTGTGAGCAATGATTAAAGGGGGTTTCCAACAATTTCTCGGGGGCAAGTGAGGAAATAAGGGGTAGACAAGTACAGTCAGTATCCAATTAAGAAGATATATATACATGCTGTTAATCTAGGTAAATGTTAAAATATCTAAAATTAGAAGGTTTTGGTATACACTAACCAGTTTTCCTTAAATATTCATCTTCTCAATGTTTTTACTAAATGATTTTAAGAATCATATAGTAACCCACACATAAAACAATACATTAGAAGTCTTCCCCCAAATTCTTTCTTTCAGTTGCCCAATACTCCTTCTAAAAAGAAGCTACTACCAAATTCATATATGTCTTGTCATACATATTCTGCTCATCTAGAGACATGTACATAAATATTCACCACAAATAGCATATTATATGCACTGCTGTATACCTTGTTCTAGTCATTTGTGTCTTAGAGATCATTCCTTATGTAAATACATATAATTGCTTTATTCTTTTTAACAGTTACATAATATTCCATTTTTGAAGAATTTTTTAGGTTGTATATAGTCTTTCAATATTAAGCAATATTATTATGAATATGCCTGCATTTATGAAAATGTTAACATGTCTGTATTTATTTGTAAGATAAATTCCTTTTAGTAGTATGTAATAATTTAGAAGTTTAGGGTGCCTGAGTGGCTCAGTTGGTTAAGCACCTGCCTTCAGCTCAGGTCATGATCCCAGGGTCCTGGGATCGAGTCCTGCATCGGACTCCCACTCAGTGGGGAGTCTGCTTCTCCCTCTAACCCTCCCCCTGCTCATGATCTCTCTCTCTCTCTCACTCTTTCTCAAATAAAATCTTTAAAAAAATAATTCAGAAGTTTATAGATCTAGAACATATCTAGCATTTTTATAATATATAAACCAAATAATAACATATGCAATGGTAAAATATCACCCTAAGCTTAAGAATACAGATAAGTCCCGGAAATCCTGGGTGGCTCAGTCAGTTAAGCATCTGCCTTTGGCTCGGGTCATGATCTCAGGGTCCTGGGATTGAGCCCTGTATTGGGCTCCCTGCCCAGAAGGGACCCTGCTTCTCCCTCTACCTCTCCCTCTGTTGTCTCCCTCTGCTCCTCCCCCCACTCATGCACATGCTCTCTCTCTCAAATAAAATCTTTTAAGATAAAAAAAGAATACAGATAAATTCTTTATTAATAATCCAACCTTGGGCCTAAATATCAGTATTTAATAACATGGGCCCTGCAGTGATCTGCCACTAAACTGTCTCTCCAATTAAAAAAAAATAACTGACAAAGTGTTTGCCAATTTCTGTGTTATAAATATTCTCACCACGGCCCATCTCATGCTATCAATGATTTGACAATTGGCTCTCAAACTTTTGAAACGTTTATTAAACGGCTCTGGAAAGCTTGGGCCGGGTCCAACACACCACTGTAAGTCACTCACTTGGATTTACATCTCAGCTCTACATATAATTACCTGGAATACTTTGGGTTATTTACTTAATTCTCTAACCATAGTGTTCTCATTTCTAAAAACGGGCTGTAGGGTGCCTGGGTGCGTCAGTTGGTTAAGCAACTGCCTTCGGCTCCGGTCATGATCTCAGGGTCCTGGGATCAAGCCCCGCATAGGGCTCCCTGCTCAGTGGGAAGCCTGCTTCTCCTTTTTCCACTCCCCCTGCTTGTGTTTCCTCTCTCGCTGTCTCTCTGTCAAATAATAAATAAATAAAAATCTTAAAAAAATAAAAAATAAAAAAATAAAATGAAAGCGGGCTGTACATAGAACTTGCCTAATAGGACTAATCTAAGGACTAATGGATACAATTCCTTACCATCAATTTATTTTTCAGCTTAATATAAGTTAGGCCCAATCACTTCATGAAACAATTCCCCATATATTTGCAGTTACCTCTGATCAGTTACAATTTATGAATATGTTTACCTTACTTGATATTTTGCTACCACTGTGCCCACACACATCTTGAAAGATCGGTCTTTCTTGGTTGTCTCTGTATTTGTGTGTGTGTGTGTGTGTATGTGTACACACCCGTTATGGGATATTAAATATTAAATAAATACATATTATATATACATATATATCCTGTATATATTATCTCCTAATGTATCTAACTACTCTTTTTCATGATCTTGCATGGGTTTTCTTTTTCCTATTCACCTTTCAGTATTGATACTTATCAAGTTAGATCTTTGGACTTCTTACTCTACACAGACATTATGAGCAGGTTACCTAAACGTATGGCTCCAGCTACATCATTAATGATTACAGCTACAAATTTTAATTGGTCAGGTAAATTTTTTATTAAAAATTCTCAGTTTAGCAGACATTTTGCTGGAAACTAAAATTACAAAGATGGATCAGTATCTTTTTTTTTTTTCAAAACCTTATAATCTATTGGGGAAAACACTGGAGCAAAATAATTTTGGTTTGCTGTGACAAGTGCTATACCCAGGTGTACTGAGCTACTTGTCATTACATGAACATGATATATTCTATGAAACCAGTTATTTCTCAGTCTCTGTACCTTTCTTCTCTGACTCTTGCTTCTTCATTTTCAATCCGAAGGTTAACTATTTGAAAGTCGTCTGACTTCCTCAGGAAGAGAGGAGTTCATTCCCCATGTTCCTATTATATCTTGTGGAAACTTTTAATACATTAATTTCATTGTGTTAATTTGTTTATATTCATATCTTTAACCTATTTATTCATTAATTTGTGAGTCCTTTGTAAGACTTATATCTTTATTTAGAACCTAGCATAGTGCCAGCTAAAGAGAAAGTACTCAATAAATAAAATTTAAATTGAAGAAGTTTAATTCAGTGTTATAGAGGGAATTCAAGCATAGAAAGGGTAATTAAGTTTACCTTAAAAATCACTTCCAACTCTGAAATGGAGTAAAATAATTGATACCATAATTGTGGATTTGGACTCATTTCTAGTAAAGGAGCATTTCTGCTATAAAAACGGACAGCAAGCCAAGTGCATAGAAAAAGAGGCCCAAGAAGCGCAAGCTTACTCAGTTAATACATATTTATCCGATGCCAATCAGAGTCATCTGTACTTATGTATACATTTCATTAGCCTACTGGTAAACACAGTGACCTGAACAGGGCTTATCTATCCCTTCCAATAAATATATTGAGAAAATGCAACATTATTTTGTTTCAACAGAGGTAAATAAAAGAAGTAAGATTAAAATGATGCATTGGGAAGTGATAGACTAGAATGCAATAAGCATTAGTTTAGGACTTAGAGAAAACTTGGTTTTAAGTTTTGACTCCTAGCCAGGAATAATTTTGGCATTATCATTATAACAGATAAGGGTGAGTCAATGTGAAGCAATGTATATTATGCACATAAAGTAACAAGCAATGCCCAAAATATAACTGATAATATCATTATTGTTAGTGAGTGAAACTGGACTCAGTTTATATATAAAAAATATTTTTCCCCTTCAAAACTTATTTATTGCGCTTGTTGTTGCTCTTGTTATTATCCACTTATTACCAAAAAAGGGAGCAAATATATTTTAAGACAGGATCAAACAGAGTTGTGCACTCAACTAAAAGTCAAACACTAACAAGAACATGTTTTCCTAGTTTACTAAGAAATCTGTCATGTGCAATAGCACCAAAATCATTGCTCATGTCAAGAAAGATTGCATCTATTGCTTTCCCTTGATTGATCAAGTTTAAATTAGTTTGATAGGACTTGTATTTTATGAAGCCATTGTTGTTAACTAATTCCAGGGGTAAATTACCTCCATAAAATAGACCAAAATATTTCCCCTGTTGAAGGGCCAGGAGGCAAACTCGCTGGCAAAAGCAGACAAGTGCTACTCCCTTCCACCCAAGAAAACTGCAAAAAGTACCAGTTATTCTCTAGGTCATTAAGCAAATGAACAATCATTCTCCATTGTAATATTCCCCTTCAAAGTAAACTTTTCTCTTCCAGGTGCTGGTAAATTGATTTTAAAACATATTTTTGTGGGGGGTTTTTTACTAAAAGACTTAAATTAAGGGGTCAGTAATTTCAAAGATTATATATTTCCTCTTTCAAAGTCTGGGTGCAACACTGTTTCTAGTGTTCTAGTCTAGTATTGGACACTAAAATATTTAAAATATTTATAAAAATGTGTTTTAAAAAGGTAAGATATTTAACATCCATTATGTTTTATTATATATCTTTCTGTATTATAAATTTTAATTCATTTCCTATTATTTATCTTGTCTATACTATTGTCTTTTTTAATATGACTGTCTTGAAATGTTTTTTCATATTCCAGCAATCATTATAATTCTATTTTATTATTATGTTAATCACCAAACATTACATCATTAGTTTTTGATGTAGTGTTTCATGATTCATTGTTTGCGTATAACACCCAGTGCTCCATTCAGTACGTGCCCTCCTTAATACCCATCACCAGGCTAACCCATCCCCCACCCCCCTCCCCTCTAGAATCCTCTGTTTGTTTCTCAGAGTTCATAGTTTCTCATGGTTCATCTCCCCCTCTGATTCCCCCCTTCATTTTTCCTTTCCTAATTTTTTTAACATATAATGTATTATTTGTTTTAGAGGTACAGGTCTGTGATTCAACAGTCTTACACAATTCACAGTGCTCACCATAGCACATACACTCCCCAGTGTCTATCACCCAGCCCCCCCATCCCTCCCACCACCCACCACTCCAGCAACCCTCAGTTTGTTCCAGCAATTATTTTTTTCAGTTGTGTCGTCTCTTTAACAATCTCAGATTTAGTAAGTACATAAGAATCATTAGGAAAATAACTTAGACTTGTTACTCTTTCTTCATAGAATCTGAGAAAGTCCCTATAATTTTAGGAAAAATCAATTTTTAAAACAACAAGCATGTGGAGAATGTGCATATGTTTGGTTAAGTATTATTTTTATTTATTTATTTATTTTTTAAAGATTTTATTTATTTATTCATGAGAGACAGACAGAGAGAGAGAGAGAGAGAGAGAGGCAGAGGGAGAAGCAGGCTCCCAAGGAGCAGGGAGCCCGATGCGGGACTCGATCCCAGGACCCTGGGATCATGACCTGAGCCGAAGGCAGACGCCTAACCATCTGAGCCACCCAGGCGCCCTGGTTAAGTATTATTTTTAAATGGAAAATTAGGTGAGTGTAAGATCTCTTAAGTTACTGAAAGTCATCTATTCATTAAACATTACTGTCTTCTACATTCCCACGGCGTACCTATCATGTGTCAATCGAGAAGCAAGGATCAGAGGTACAGTATTCAAGAAGAAATAAAGATGCATAACAAATACTAAAGGATATAAACATGAGAACTAAGTCTTCAACAGACCAGTACAAATTATTTTTTTTTTAAAGATTTTATTTATCACTTGGAGAAAAAAACACCAAATATCTTTCAATGAACTTCAAACCATAAGTAATGTAAACAGTTTTTCTTTCATTTTATGACCTACTAAATTTCTCTGGCCTTACATTCTTAAGTCACATTAGTCTTTTCAACATTCCCAGAATATTACTTTCTTTCAGATATTTTGTACTTGCTCTTCCTTTTGCTAAAATGCTTTTTCCTCAGGTAGCAGTATAATTTGCTCTCTAACCACTTTCTAGCCTTTGCTCAGCTACATTAAGCACCTTGTATAACATTACAGCCACTTCCATTAGTTTCTCCCTTTAATATTAATATCATCTAATGTATTGTACATTTTCATATCGATGGTGACCTGTACTTACCTGTCTCCACAACTATATGAATGTTACATGAATATAGGTACTTTTGTCTGTTTTATGTAATGTTTGTATCCCTGGATGTAGGACAATGCTTAGTCTATAGTAAGTACTCAATAAAAAAGCTGAAATAATTCACAACATAGGTCTTCTTTGTCCATCTAAGTATTACAAGAATTGATGAACATTCAGGTTGGAAGGAAATATTCCAAAATGAATTTAAGTGTTCCACTCATAACCCAAACCTCCTTGTATGCAACTCTTCATTCTTGATTACTGCAAATTCTAGGCTGTTTATAAAACAGTAACTATTCATAAATCATTATAGATTGATCCTACTAGACAATTTCCCTTCCAAATTAGACAGCAAAGATACAAAGCTTTAAGTTTAGCCTACTAAAATAAGTTTGTAGGAAGAAAACCCTTGAGTGAGGCTCCAGTAGTCTAATCCCAGCCGGTACCAGCATATTTGCAGAACACATAAATCAAAGCCAGTTGTTTCTTCTTCAGGCAACAGATTATAAATTTCTCTTGGGCTCCTGGGTAGGTGCACTGGAAATATAAGTCACATACTCATGTAAATTATTATTATATTCAGAATTTCCCAGAACTTGACCTTGCATAGACAGCTTTTAAGTAACAATAGAATCCTGCTATCACATATACCTAGATTTATGTATTGATAGATAACACGGCATGATGTCATGTTCTGGTAATCAATGACTAACCTTTGGTTTCTTGAAATAAGTGGCTTAAACAGACCAAAAGTCTGCTCTGAAAGATTTAAGTGAAAAGAGGACTTCACAGTGAATGGGATGGACTGAATTTCTAATTGCACAGGATTCTTTAAAAAAAGAAAATTATATCAAGTGATCATGTTTAGGTCTTACATTATCATCTTAAGTACAGTCTTAGGACCATGCACTATTTTAAGTGTTTGGACATACCAATCTATAAAATGGATGAAATTTCTTATTCTAGATTACAGCAGAAAGATAAACACTCATTCTCTCTCTCTAGCTCTCTCTAATGCCATTAGAAATGCTAAAGAAACAAATTCTGGTTTGAATTTCAGAAATGACTTTGAGATTATTATAAAGAACTAGGTAACTAAGGCAGCTATAGCCTGTCCTGCATCTGGAAGCTGAGATCACAACCTCTGGCTGCAGTACTATGACTAAATGGGCATACCAAAGTAAGCCAGTCATGACTAGAAGCACCATGATAAGAAACTAGGAGTATCTGGAATCTGGAGAAATGGTAGAAGGAGTGGTGTACAAAGTCTGTCTCCCTTCCACTTGCCAAAACTATATGAATAAATCTATTTGGTGGCGCTTAATTATACCAAGAACAATAACTGCAAGTAAGTACTGAAAATGTAGTTTTTAAATTTTCAATTCTGCCATTGAGAAGAATATTGAGAATGGATGGTGACCACCAACCTATATTATCCACCCACAATTTATCTTCTCAATTATTCCCACATTTACTAGGTATTATATACATATATACATATGAATTATCACGCAGAATGGAACAGAATGGAACCTGTACTGAGAAGTTATTTCCAAAAGGAGCACGGGCAGCAGCAGGAATGGGAGATTAAGTGTATACAATGAGATTTATCAAACAAGAAAGTTGATTGAGGATAATGATACCCAGTCTCCTTACTGATAGAGAAGGCATAAATATGGTAAGGGAGAAAATTAAAATAAACATTATTATACTGGATAGAACTGGAGAAGTTTGTATGAATTTGTAGTGATAAATTTTATATATATGTACATCTATATGCACACATACAAAGACATATATATACACACATATGGATGTAAGTTTTATATGTATAAATTATACACTGCATACACATTCACACACATGTGTGTGTATACCTTCATATAATCCTGGGCTCTTCCACTAAGAAGGCCTAGGAGCAGTGACAACCGAACAGAGCACATCTATCCCTGGATAATGGTTTATAAATATCATTCACCTCTAATAGGAACCAAGACTCCATGAAGAAATAGGACTGTTTCTAAGACCGGGACAAAAAAATTAGAAAACGATCTGAAACATCGTGCGTGTGCGTATGTATGCCTATGCACACACACACATGACAAAGTTGGGATGTGCTCATAGAATGATGCAGGAATGTCAAAGTTGGCACAAAAGGACCCTTGAGGGGCTTTCACTGTCGAAATCTGAGCTAGTTCAGGTATCAAAATAATGATAATAAGGCATTATTACTAATAAATAAAATAAGCATGTATAGAAACAGAATGATATAAATTGAGTAAATAAGAGCACCTGGGTGGCTCAGTCGGTTAAGCGTCCAACTCTTGATTTCGGCGCAGGTCATGATCTCAGGGTTGTGAGGTTAAGCCCCACGTCAGGCTCCATGCTGGGTGTAGAGCCTCCTTAAGATTATCTCCCTCTCCCTCTACCCCCCACCAAACACCTGTGCACATGCATGTGCTCTCTAAAATAAAGAAATTTAATTAATTAATTAATTAATATTGACTAAAGTTTGATCAGGAGTAAAACAGTTCCAGAGTCTTAAAGCACTTCCTCAATGTTGATTTCCCAATTATGATGGTTATATCTGGTTATATAACAGAATGACCCCATTTGTAAGAAATACATCCAAGTATTCTTTGGTAATGGGGCATCTTGTCAGTAACTTACTTTCAACTAGTTTGGGTATAAGGAAGTTATTCGTACTATTCTTACCATTTCATATAAGTCTGGAATTGTTTGCCATTAGAATAGATTAAATAAATAAACAAATTTAATAAGCATTATCACACAAATTAATGTTTGCTGTGGTAGATTTTTATTGCTATGCAGCACTTTATTTCATATCACTTTTAGTTTTGTAAAATATTACTGATGCCAAATAATTTTGATTGTTTATCAGATACCAAAATCAACTGTGCTTTCTTTAATATCAGGGTTAACCAATACATTTTCTTCTATATTAAATATATAGCAAAATATAAAAAGGATAAAAATAAATGTTTTAGTGTTTTGAAGATGGTTTCCTAAACCTAAAAACGTGGTGTCCTTTTATTTGAATATCTGATCAGAACACTTTTAAAGGACCACAGAGTAGAGTTTTATTGAAACAACATTTCACCCTTCATCTTTTCCTGTATCTTTATGAGCATTGAATCACATGTAACTGTTTTCATTCCTAAGAAAGCTTAAACGTATGTTCTCGGTGTACAGAATACAGAGAGGCATATTAGAAATGTTTATTTACAAATTTGTATCATTTTCCTAGAATATTAAAACACCATTATGCAAATTGTCTACTTTTAATGGGCATTTTAAAATCAGATTTATATTCCAATTTTCTCAGAAAGAAAATACAACCAACAAAATCATATATCATGTATATTTTCTAATGTCTTCTTTTCTCTTATTCTTATTAAACCTTCTTATCTGTTGCTCTATATGTTGCATTATTTAAAGGCTGTTTGACATATTTACTACTTGTGGAGAGCTAATTCGAGAACAAAATTGCTTTTAACATGCTGTGATAGATTTTCAAAAAAATTTCAAGTTCAATTATTTATAGACTAATTTTCTGTTTGCTGTCTAGTGAATGGCAAAGTGAAAAGTTCACAAATCCGGCTAGATGACACTTGCCTCCTCATATTCTAGGGCACTGACATTTCTTGCCGGACTGACAGTAAATCATAAATCCCCAGGCTACTTGTTAACTTTTAGAAGTTGATATAGTAACTTATAAGTTTGGTCTCTCTTGGATGACCATGAATTCTGCTTATGGATACTATAAAAAAAAAAAAGGTACTTGAGATGGTAATAAATGGTGCCTGAAAGACTAAATTTAATTGTGGTAAACTTGAACCATAATCACTACTGCTACTTCCTATGAACATCCACACTGATACTTTAGAGGCTTTAGGGGACCACTGTATTTTTCACACCAGATAAATTGTATTTTCATTTTAGACTGTGTCATTATCAAACCTATAGGAAGCCAACAATCACTTTGTGATCTTTGAGTCATGCATCACTGTTATTAGGGTCCTACTAGAGTTTAGTTTAAAAAAAAGACAACCCAACTCAACAATTTTGAAGCTGACAGCATTATACTTAAGAGAAAAATAGTACAATAAACTATAAAAAAATACATACATTTTAATAACGAAGTATAAGGAACAGCAAATATATTTTAAATAGCACAGTAAAAATTTATAGCATATGTCACTTTTAAAAGATTTCTTAATGACTCATTTTTAGTAATCAGGAAATTGCATGCTGCAGAATCATTATAAAAGTGTAATTACAAAATATTTTCACCACTTACTGATCTATGAAATAAAATATGTCATGTAACAGAAAAAACTCCACTCAGTGTTTCTGAATATACATATATATATGGAGAATGCTTTTTTCATGTAAACCTCAGAAGTTATTTTTGTGGCAAATTACTTTCTGTTAAACCATACAAAAAATGTCCATTCATGCCTCTTCAGTGATTATATTAAAATTGAAGATTAATAGCAACAACAAATTTTTAAAGATTATTTATTTAGAAAGAGAGTGATTTTTTTAAAGTAAATTTTTTAAAAAGATTTTTATTTATTTAGAAGGAGAGAGCATGCGTGCATGAGCAGGGGGAGGGGCAGAGGGAAATAGAGAGATAATCTCAGGCAGACTCTGGGCTGAATGCAAAGCCAATGCAGGGCTGGATCCCATGACCCTGAGATCATGACTCAAGAGTTGGGTGCTTAAAGGACTGAGCCCCCACATGTCCCCTCAGTAAAGTTTTTAATGAAAGTAGTCAAAATATTTTATTACATTTTTGTGTTCAAGTTATCAATGAAAATTTCCTGAAGTACTCAACTATTTCTAGAGTAATTTTATCTAGTCACTATTAATCCTAAATTTCTTAATCCAAGTCGTCTAAAATAATGCATTTTTATAAATGCATAAAACAGTGGATAAGCAGCCTAGAAATCTTCTCCAATAACTCATTAATCTGAATATGTAAAGCAAATAGCTAATTTATAATAAAAGGAATGCAATACTCCTTGTTTAAACCTTTAAAATCTAAATCAAATAATTTGTAGATCATCTTTTAATGGCTATTGGCTTGTAGATTCATCTCCAATTTTTGCCATGAATTTAATGCTTTAGACATGTTTTCTAGTCAGTTTCCCAAATTTGCCAGTTTACATGATATATCCATTGCTTTGTAAATGCCACTTCTCTGAAAAGCTCTTTATCTCCTGCTCTTTCTAGTCAGATTTACTTATCCTTCAAATCTCAGCTCAAATGACATTTTTCTGTGGAAAATTTCTACATAGTTATATTCAACCTCCAACCCTGATGTAAATATTCATTTATTCTGAATTTGAGGAGGTTTTTTGGGGGGGAGTGGGTACTGTCATATTGATCATATGTATTTTTTTTCCTTGTTATCATCATCATATCCATTATCATAATTCCTACCATTTAGCTCCAATTTTGATATATATTAAGTACCATATTTTGAGCCAAGAGCCTGATGAAAAATCTCATTTAATTCTCACATAAGCCATATGTTTCCACACTTTTCTCAAAATCTTTACCTTTTTTAAAAAATAGAATTTTTTATGGTAGATTTAGGTTTATAGAAAAATTGGAAAGTACAAAAAATTATGTATTCTCTCTGCTCCCACACATAGTTTCTCCTGTTATTTATATCTTGCATTATTTTGGTGCATTTGTTACAATTGCTGAACACATGTTAATACATTATTATTAGAGTCCATAGTTTAGTGAGTTCACTGTTTGTGTTGTACATCATACGGAATTTCACAAATGTGTAATGGTGTGTGTCCATAATCACTGTATACACAAAATAGTTTTACCACCCTACAAATCTCCTGTGCTGAACCTTTTCATCCCTCCAACCCTTCCCTCAATTCCCTGCCATCCACTGATCTTTTTATTGTCTCCATAATTTTATCTTTTCCAAAATGTCATATAATTGGAGTCACACAGGATTCAGACGTTTCATACTGGTTTCTTTCATTTGGCAGTACGAATTTAAGTTTCCCGCGTATGTTTTTTTATGGCCCAGTAGCTCATTTCTTTTTTATCACTGAATAATATTCCATTGAATGGGATTTGCCACAGTTTATTTATCCATTCATCTCTTGGAGGATGTCTTGACTGCTTTCAAGTTTTGACAATGATGAAAATAGATGCTATAAACACTTGTGTGCAGGCTTTTGTGTAGACATACGTTTTCAAGACATTTGGGTACCAAGGGAAGTGATTGTTGGATTGTATGGTAAAAGCATGTTTAACTTTGTAAGAAACTGATAAACTGTCTTCCACAGTGGCTGCACCATTTTGCATTTCTACCATCAATGAATGAGAGCTCTTGTTGCTCCACATCCTCATCAGCATTTGTCGTATTCTGATTTTTAGCCATTCAAACAGGTGCGTGGTGGTTTCTCACTGCTGTTTTAATTTGCAATTCCCCAATGATACATGATGCTAAGCATCTTTTCATAACTTACCATCTGTATATTTCTTTGGTGAAATGTCTGTTCAGATCATTGGCCCATTTTTTAACTATGTTGCTTGTTTTCTTATTGTTGAGTTTTAAGAGTTCTCTGCATATCTTGAATGTGTGTTGCAAAAATTTTCTCCCATTGTCTTTTCATTCTCTCCCATTGTCTCTTTCATTCATTCATTATCATTTGTTTTTAATTTTAATAAGTTCAACTTATCCATTTTATTTTATGAATTGAGTATTTATATTTTATCTAAAAAGTGCTCGAGTCAAGATTTCATCCTATATCACCTCCTTTTAGTCTATGTCATCTTTTAAGATTTTCATAGTTTTGTATTTTACCCTTAGATTTATAATAAATTTGAGGTGATTCAATGAAAGGCATAAGTTCTATGTCTATATTTACTTGACGTAATATTTCTGATTTTATTAGTAGTATTATTGGCATTTTTATTTTAAAGATAAACTAAATTATTAAAAATCATATAATTATCATCCAGAATGTCATGCACAAACACTAAATGATAGAATTGGAACTGTGCCGAAGTCTGATTTCTTAAGGCCTCTGGTATTAATTATTGTGCTATATATAGTTGCTTCTGGGCTCAGTCATCTTTGTAAAACTTTACCTAGCCCAGTCCCTGACACATAACAGATCCTTAATCAGTCTTTTATCAGAGATTTATGAACTAACAAAAAGATGAAGTTAATATGACACAATCAAGTACCAGAAAAATCAAATCTAGTATTTATTGTTGGTTATATTCATTTTGGAGAAGGCCCAAGTTTTTTAAGTCAATGTTTTTATCAAATGACATACATAGTTTATTGTCCATAAGTTCAGAATAATTAAAATGTATTTAGGCATAGGTTAAGAAATAGCTATATATACGATACATTATGATAGACAGCAAGAAAGCCACAGTAAATTTGGAATTAGAGAAATTTTATGCATTTTTTAACCAACACTGAGTAGGCTATCAATGACATTTAGGAAGAGAGAAAAAATAAAAAAGTATTTTAATTACACATTAACCTTCAAATGGAAGACATTTAGAAGGCAAAAATAATCAATTTTTATAACCTTAAAATTATGTTCTCATAATGATATTTTTACTCAAACAATATCAATTTTTAGCTGGCTTAACACTTACTCATTATCAGATTTAGGATTCTAAAAAATTACCAGCTAATAGCTATAAAAAGAGACAATTTTTGGCATAAAATTGAATGTACACTTTCCATGGAAAGTTACTGAAATAGGTAGATACTCTTTTCAGCTAATTAATTTCTGGAACTACATCCTCATTTATCATCTGACAAGCTCACAATAACAATACATGCCCTTGTGATCATAAGACTCAGTATTACATCTTTAAAAAATGTCTTTTCACAGAAATTTTCTGGCACTGGCAATTTGCAGAGTCAAGCAGCATAACTGTTTATGGGTTAGAGAAGAATGCTTGAGTTTATTTTAACTTTGGTAATTTCCAAACCATATTTACATGTCTTATGGTACTTAGTGCTATTATAATATGAATATCTGTATGTTACCACAGTTACACTAAGAGAATAGACATAAAAATGTTAGCTTTTTTTCCTAATTCTTTGTAATTAATCCAAAGTAATATAGGAAAATTTTTTTTTCCAAAGAAAAATAGCACTTTTTTCTATTCACTTCCAAAAAAGAGGAAAGTTTCTCTTATTTCCTATATGGTTTATCGAACAACTAAGCAAACTAGACTGGTGTCCCTGTTTCTAATTGAAGAGCACAACAAGACGCTTTTCTTTAAGTATACCTACCTTGAAATTATTATTTTTAATTATTAAAATTATTAAAATCATTAAAATTATTATTTTTACCACCTAAAAAACTTTTCATTAAATTCAGTGTGGGAATATCACTGTGGGAAGACAAATCTTTCCGAATATTCCTTCAAAGTCCTGGCCTCCAGAGCTATAGAAATGGATATACTATAAGATGGAGAATGTTTGCTTTTATTTCTCCAAAAACACTTGCTCTTCACATGCTATGTGTTGGACTGGCAGCCAATTGTTTCCTTAATGGTAAAGACATTTGCTCCCATTTCAAAAGATATAAACCTCTTATCTCCTTTAGACAATTAAGTTCAGAGGATTGACGGAAAAGGCAACTGAGTAGCCAAGAATCTTCCTGAGAGATTTAGAGAGTTATTTTTCTATGTGTTTATATTCCAAAATAGATGAATCTCAGTTTTAATTTGAAAACCTTTTATCTTCCCCCTGGAGATACTTTAACATTCTAAATAATAAGAACGTCACAGTTTCTTCTAAATTTGTTTACATTAAGAAAGAGTGGTTTCTCTTCCTCCCTCAGGAGAAGTGAGAGGGTAACTGTCCCTGATCTACATAAACTACTAGATTCCTATTTCTGGCATTCCTCATTAATAGAAGGTTCCGTACTGACACAGGTAGGTGTACAAAGACTTCCAGGTCTTATCAAACCTCCCCAGGGCAAATGTGAAGGCATGTAGTTATGGCTGTAAGTAATAAGTAATCTTTCACTGCCCTAGAAATATCTTGCCTATTTTCAAGATAATATGAGTAAATATAGACATTAAAATCTTAATTTAGGGCATCACATCTGAGAATCCTATGCTCTACCACTGAGAAGTAAAGAAAGAACCATCATCTCCCATGAACATCTCTGAGTCTTATATGTTTCTAGTAATTACAGTATAAGCACCTAGAATGAAGAAATAATTTGCATCATTTTACAAATTATTCCACAGATGACTAATAATATAGAGATATATTTTTAATTCTTTAAATTCCATTTAGCTAACATAATACCGTATTATTATTATTAGGTACCAAGGTGGAATTTAGTGATTCATCATTTGCATATAACATGCAGTGCTCATTACATCAAGTGCCCTCCTTTATGCCCATCACCCAGTTACCCTATCCCCCACCAACCTCCCCTCCAGCAACCCTCAGTTTGTTTTCTAGAGTTCAGTGTCTCTTATGATTTGACTCTCTATTTTCATCTTTATTTTTCCTTCCCTTCACCTAAGCTCATCTGTTTTGTTTCTTAAATTCCAAATATGAGTGAAATCATACGGTATTTGTCTTTCTCTGACTGACTCATTCAGCTAAGCATAATACCCTCTACTACCATCGATGTCAAGGCAAATGGTAAGATTTCATTCTTTTTGATGCCTGACTAATACTCCATTTCACAAATATATATATACACATCTTCTTTATCCATTCATCTATTGATGAACATCTGGGCTATTTCCACATTTTGGCTATTGTGAACATTGCTGCTATAAATACTGGGGTACATGGGCTCCTTCAAATCACTATCTTTGTATCCTTTGAATAAATACCTAGGAGTGCAATTACTGGGTCATAGGGTAGCTCTATTTTTAACTTTTTGGGGAACCCCTATACTGTTTTCCAGAGTGGCTACACCAGTTTGCATTCCCACCAATAGTGTAAGAGGGTTCCCCTTTCTCTGCATCCTTACCAACATCTGTTATTTCCTGAGTTGTTAATTTTAGCCATTCTGACAAGTGTGAGGTGGTATCTCATTGTGGTTTTGATTTGGATTTCCCTGATGCCAAGTGATGTGGAGCATTATTTCATGTGTCTGTTGGCCATTTGTATGTCTTCTTTGAAGAATGTCTGTTCATGTCTTCTGCCATTTCTTGACTGGATTTTTTATTTTTCAGGTGTTGAGTTTGCGAAAGTCTTTTTAGATTTTGGATACTAGCCCTTTATCTGATATGACATTTGCAAATATTTTCTCCTATTATGCACATTGCCTTTTAGCTTTGTTGACTGTTTCCTTTGCTGTGCAAAAGCTTCTTATCTTGATGAAGTCCCAATAGTTTATTTTTGCTTTTGTTTCTCTTGCTTTTGGAGACATGTCTAGCAAGAAGGTGCTGCAGTCTAGGCCAAAGACGTTGTTGCCTGTGTTCTCCTTCAGGATTGTGATGGACCCCTGTCTCACATTTAAGTGTTTCATCCACTTTGAGTTGATTTTTGTGTATGGTGTAAGAAAGTGGACCAGTTTCATTCTTCTGCATGTGGCTGTCCAATTTTTCCAACACCATTTGTTGAAAAGATTGTCTTTTTTCCATTGGATATTCTTTCCTGCTTCGTCGAAGATTAGTCGACCATAGAGTTGAGGGTTCATTTCTGGGGTCTCTATTCTGTTCCTTTGATCTATGTTTCTGTTTTTGTGCCAGTACCATACTATCTTGATGATTACAGCTCTGCAGTATAACTTGAAGTCCGGAATTGTGATGCTTCCAGCTTTGCTTTTCTTTTTCAACATTCCTTTGGCTATTTGGGATCTTTTTGGGTTCCATACAAATTTCAAGATTGTTTGTTCCAGCTCTGGGAAAAATGCTGATGGTGTTTTGATAGGGATTGCACTGAATGTGTAGATTGCTTTGGGTATCATAGACATTTTAACAATATTTATTCTTCCAAACCATGAGCATGGAATGTTTTTTCCAATTCTTCGTGTCTTCCTCAATTTCTTTCATAAGTGTTCTATAGTTTTCAGAGTACAGATTCTTCACTTCTTTGGTTACGTTTATTCCTAGGTTATCTTATGGTTTTTGGTGCAATTGTAAATGGGATCAATTCCTTGATTTCTCTTTCTTCTGCCTCATTGTTAGTGTATAGAAATGCAACTGACTTCTCTATATTGATTTTATATCCTGCCACTTTAGTGAATTCCTTTATCAGTTCTAGCAATTTTTGGCTGAAGTCTTTGGGTTTTCTACATGAGTATGATGCTGTCTCTGAAGAGACAGCATCTTCTTTGCCGATTTGGATGCCTTATATTTTTGATGATTGCTGAGGCTAGGACTTCCAGTACTATTTTGAACACCAGTGGTTAAGCGTGGACATCACTGTCATGTTCCTCACCTGAGGGGAAAAGCTCTGTTTTTCCCCACTGAGGATATTTGTTGTGGGTTATTCATATATGGCTTTTATGATATTGAGGTATGTTCCTTCTATTCCTACAAGAGGGAGAGTTTTTATCAAGAAAAGATGCTGTACTTTGTCAAATGCTTTTCCTGCATCTATTTAGAAAATCATACAGTTCTTGTCTTTTCTTTTATTAACATGGTGTATCACATTGATTGATTTGCTAATGTTGAACCACCCTTGCATCCCAGGAATAAATCCCACTTGGTTGTGGTATATAATCCTTTTAATGTACTGTTGGATCCTATTGGCTAGTATCCTGATGAGAATTTTGACATCCATATTCATCAGGGATATAGATCTGTAATTCTCCTTTTTAGTGGGGTCTTTTTCTGGTTTGGGGATCAAAGTAATGCTGGCCTCATAGAATGAGTTTGGAAGTTTTCCTTCCATTTCTATTTTTTTTGAAACAGTTTAAGAAGATGAGGTATTAATTCTTCTTTAAATGTTTGGTAGAATTCCACTAGGAGGCCATCCAGCCCTGGACTCTTGTTTATTGGGAGATTTTTGATTACTGGTTCAATTTCTTTGTTGGTTATTGGTCTGTTCAGGTTTTTTTATTTCTTCCTGGTTCAGTTTTGGTAGTCTGTATGTTTCTAGGAATGCATCCATTTCTTCCAGATTGCCTAATTTGTTGGCATATAATTGCTCATAATATCCCCTTGTAATTGTTTGTATTTCTGTGGTGTTGGTTGTGATTTCTTCTCACTCATTTGTGATTTTGTTTGGGTCCTTTCTCTTTTCTTTTTGATAAGTCTGGCGAGGGGTTTATTGATTTTGTTCATTTTTCAAAGAACCGGCTCCTAGTTTCATTGATCTGTTCTGTTTATTTTGTTTTTTCATCTCTATATCACTGATTTCTGCTCTAATCTTTATTATTTCTCTTCTCCTGCTGGGTTTAGGCTTTATTTGCTGTTCTATCTCCAGCTCCTTCAGGTGTAAGATTAGGTTGTATATTTGGGACTTTTCTTGTTTCTTGAGGAAGGCCTTGTATCGCTATATACTTCCCTCTTAGGACCACCTTTGCTGCATTCCAAAGGTTCTGAACTGTCGTGTTTTCATTTTCATTTACTTCCATGTATTTTTTAAATTCTTCTTTAATTCCTTGGTTGACCCATTCATTCTTTAGTAGGATGCTCTTTAACCTCCATGCATTTGTGGTCCTTCTAAATTTTTTCTTGTGGTTGACTTCAAGTTTAAAGCACTGTGGTCTGAAAATATGCATGATATAATCTCCATCTTTTTGTACCAGTTGAGACCTGATTTGTGACCAAGTATGTGATCTCTTCTGGAGAATGTTCCATGTGCACTCAAGAAGAATGTGTATTCTGTTGCTTTAAGATGAAATGCTCTGAATATATCTGTTAGGTCCATTTGGTCCAGTGCGTCATTCAAGGCTTTGTTTCCTTGTTGATCTTCTGCTTAGATAATCTGTCCATTGCCATCAAGTGGGGGGTGTTAAAGTTCCCTACTAGTATTGTATTATCTTTTAATTTTGTTATTAATTGGTTTATATATTTGGCTGCTGCCAAGTTAGGGGCATAAATATTTACAATTGTTAGATCCTCTTGTTGGATAGACCCTTTTATTATGATGTAGTGTTCTTCTTCATCTTCTAATACAGTCTGGTTTAAAATCTAGTTTGTCTGATATAAGGATGGTTAATCCAGCTTTCTTTTGATGCCCATTGGCATAATAAATGGATTTCCATCCCCTCATTTTTTTTTTTTAAGATTTTATTTATTTGTCAGGGAGAGAGAGTACAAGCAGGGGGAGCAGCAGGCAGAGGGTGAAGCAGGCTCCACGTTGAGCAAGGAGCCTGATGAAGGACTCAATCCGAGGATACCAGGATCATGGCCTGAGCTGAAGGCAGGCACTTAGCCGACCAAGCCACCCAGGCATCCTCCATCCCCTCACTTTCAAGCTGGAGGTGTCTCTAGGTCTACAATGGTTCCCTTGTGGGGCGCCTGGGTGGCTCAGTTGGTTAAGTGACTGCCTTTGGCCCAGGTCATGATCCTGGAGTCCCGGGATCGAGTCCCACATCGGGCTCCCTGCTCAGCGGGGAGTCTGCTTCTCCCTCTGACCCTCTTCCCTCTCGTGCTCTCTATCTCTCATTCTCTTTCTCTCAAATAAATAAATAAATAAAATCTTTAAAAAAATAAAAATAGAAATAAAATGGTTCCCTTGTAAGCAGCATATCAATGGGTCTTGTCTTCTTATGCATTTTGATACCCTATGTCTTTTAATTAGAGCATTTAGTCCATTTACATTCAGAATAATTATTGAAAGATATGAATTTAGTGCCATTGTATTACCTGTAAAGTCACTGTTCCTGTAGATTGTTTCTGTTCCTTTCTGGTCTTTGTTACTTTTAGGCTCTCTCTCTGCTCAAAGGATCCCCTTTAATATTTCTTGCAGAGCTGGTTTAGTGTTCATAAATTCCTTTATTCATTGTTTGTCCTTTATCTCTCCTTCTATGCTGAATGACAGCCTTGCTGGATAAAGTATTCTTGGCTGCATATTTTTCCCATTTATCATGCTAAATATATCATGCCAGTCTTTTCTGGCCTGCCAGGTGTCTGTGGTTAGGTCTGCTGCCAGCCCTATGTTTCTACACTTGTAGGTTAAGGACCTCTTGTCCTGCGCTGCTTTCAGAATTTTCTCTTTATCTACGAAATTTGCAGGCTTCACTATTATATGTCAAGGTGTTGACCATTTGAGGAAGGTTCCCTGTGCCTCCTGGATTCAATGCCTATTTTGTTCCCCAGATTAGGTAAGTTCTCAGCTATAATTTGTTCAAATAACCTTCTGCCCTTCCCTCTCACTCCTCATTTTCTGGGACCCCTATTATCCAGATATTATTTTGCTTTAGGAATTGCTTAATTCTCTAAGTCTTCCTTCATGATCCAGTAGTTTTCCTCCTCTCTTCTTTTCAGCTTCCTTATTTTCCATCATTTTATCTTCTGTATCACTGACTCTCTCTTCTGCCTTGTTCATCCTCGTTTTTAAAGCCCCCATTTGGGACTGCATCTCAGTAATAGCATTTTTAATTTCAGCCTGACTAGATTTTACTTCCTTTACTTCTACAGTAAGGGATACTCTAGTGTCTTCTCTGTTGTCTTCAAGCCCAGCTAGTATCTTCATAATCTTTTTAATCATTTTAAATTCTAGTTCAGACATCTTATTTATATCTGTTTGATTAAATCCCTGGCAGTGAGTACTACCTCCTGTTCTTTCTTTTGGGGAACATACCAGTATTTTTAAGTTAATGGATTTTAAATATCTAAAATTCTAGGTGTTAACTCTAAAAGAATAAACTATTCAGTGATTAATTTTAAAAGATGAATGTTGAATAACACTGCTATCAAAAACTCTGCTTAAGTAAAAAAAAAATAGGTAGGTCAAGCAACAGAATACTGAGGAAGAGAACATCACAAATAGTAAGCTTTTAAATCCTTCCTCAGATCATCTAGCAGATTATGACTTTAGATCATAATATAAATAATTGCAAAACTCTTCTTTTTTGTATTTCCTCAGTGTTCCTAATAAATTTGCTGGAATGTGAATCCCTTCAATTTCTATGTCATTTGACAAAGCATGTTATTGAGTTCCTATTTCTTTGAGATAATCTGTCTAATTGAAGCACTGCATTAGGAAGTACATGAATAGTAATTTCTAGGAACAGTAGTAGAAAGAAAATACTTCAGTCATGAAGCTAAATCTGTCACACTGATTGGTCATTATATAGGACGTACATCCTCATGTAAATGGACAAGTGACTTAAATCTTACATCATGAAATAAACTACCACTTGGCCTTCAGTCACACTGAGGCATTAGTTTAATTCTAACCTTGAGAGTTAATATGCATGATTGCCAGATCATAAAGAATTGGCTTTTTTGTTCAGAGAGCACTATTAATTATGATAGTCATTGTTTTCTCAAGGACAACATGCAGCACTACATGTCTGTTAAAAAACACCCAAAGTACAGGAACACCTGTTCTTCTTCCAGAGAAATGAGTCATATTTGCTTATTAACTTCAGTGCTAATCTCTTTAAGGAAGAGCTTTCAAATAGATGAAGATGATATGAATATCACCCCACAGATTAGGGTACTATAGCATAATTTATGAAAATTTTTAGGTCAAAATATATTTCAAAATTTCATTTTGAGGAGTCTGCCTCCTGGTTTAACAATCTTTGTGTGATTTTTCAAGCCTGCCCTTAAAAACTTAAAAAAACTTTACATGGTTGATCTCATAAGAGACAGCTGCCCTCTCCTCACCAGACATAGTGCGAGCCCAAATGTCAGTCTCTAAAGGGAGTTGCGGTGAGGGACTCAGGCCTCTCTAGCTGATCATGCTCTTCTGCATATCTGTATTCTTCACCCAGTTACCCTTATTTCTAGTCTTTTTATTTGATGCCTTCAGCCAAGGCCCTCTTCTGAGGCCTCTGCCAAAGGCGCCTTAAGAGAGGAGAAGGGGAAACCTGATGAAACTTTTCCCCACTTTGATTCACCACTCAGGTCAAATGAAAACAGCAAATTCATTAAGAAAAATGAGATTCCAAAGCCATATAAATTTATTTACATTACTGTAGAATATTAACATACACTGTGGGTTTACCTACAGAGAACAGAGCTGGCTTATCAGAAAAACATGATGCTTTAATTTATAAATTAGCAGATATTTCTGATAGGAAAATTACAAAATGAAGAAAACTATAATGTGGGGAATTAAAATCATCCATACAAGTCACATAAATTCCACCTATGTGTTATATATGCATGTTTATTGCATATGTGAATATGTAATATTTTGTACTGGATGTATCTTGGATCAGAGTAATATAGTTTTGTATTACCATGTTACTACTTTAATTCTTTCATCATACATTTGTGAGATACTTTTTTCTTGAAGATTTTATTTATTTATTTGAGAGAGAGACACACACACAGTGAGAAAGGGAACACAAGCAGGGGGATTGGGAGAGGGAGAAGCAGGCTTCCTGCCAATCAGGGAGCCTGATGCGGGGCTCGATCCCAGGACCCCGGGACCATGACCTGAGCCGAAGGCAGACGCTTAACGACTGCACCACCCAGGTGCCCCGAGATACTTTCAATGTACCATTTTTACAAGTCATCAAAATTATTTAGAATTATCATTTTTAAACTGCAAAATAAAATCTCATCAGAAATATTCACCATAATGTTTAATTATTTAATTCCCCTATTGAGAAGTAAAGTTGATTCAATTTTTCCATATTATAAAAATGCTAAATAATAATAGTTGATGCTATATATCTGATTATTTAAACGGGAAAGATTTCTTTCAATAATGAAAAACAGGAAATCATATAAATATTTTGAATATCTTGATATAAAATTATCAAATTACTTTCTAAGCAGTTATACCAATTCAGAGTTCCTAGGGAATCATGAAATAATCAAAAAAATTCTTGCCAGAATATTTTTTATCTTGACCAACTGCATGTATCAAAATGTTTATTTCACTGTTTTCTCAATATTAATTCCTTCGATTACTAGACACAAATAATTTTATTAAAATTTTACATGAAATGTATTTTATGCTATAACTCATTTATTAAAAGAACCCTTGGATTTATAAGAACTACTATAAATGTCTTTTTTTGCAATTTTTTTCTTTTTTACTCTTTGTCAAATCTATGTTTTTCTCCCCACTTTTTTCTCATATAGGGGCAACAGGAAATTACATCCAATTGCATGCCAACATGTTCTCTGGCCTATGAAAAGATGCTTCAACCACAGATGTCCAAAACTGAATTGTCTTTACTACAACTTTGAGTAAAACTAAATTTTTTATCTTGAAGATTGTCATATATCCACCTACCCCTGAGAAAAACCTGAATTTTGCCCTTAATTTCTTCCTCTTCTTTATACTTTCTCTTAGTTGATCAACCAATCTTGTTAACTCTATTAAATGAACTCTTTTTTTTTTTTTTTCTCTCCACCTTGATGGTAACTCTCTTAAGAGATTCCCTTACAATTTCTTGCTTCATAACTTGGCTTAGCATAGTGTCTGAAAAAATATAGGAAACATGTGATGAAAATTTGTTAATTTTATCATATTAAAATTAAAATATCCTTGCATCTGGTCCTTCTTTCAATAAAAAGAAAATATGATCACATCAAACATTTATTTACAAAAGTATTAATTTCTTTTCAATGATATAATGATATGGATACAATCCAATTTTTAGGAAGACTTATTTTGTTCTTTATCATTTTACCACTGTTTATCTTCCAGCCTCATTCTTGTACACTCTGCCTTGTGCACAATGTACCTTCTGTAGGTCTAAGAGTTTGCCATTTTTCTAGGGCGCCTGGGTGGCTCAGTTGGTTAAACGACTGCCTTCGGCTCAGGTCATGATCCTGGAGTCCCTGGATCGAGTCCCACATCAGGCTCCCTGCTCGGCAGGGAGTCTGCTTCTCCCTCTGACCCTCTTCCCTCTTGTGCTCTCTGTCTCTCATTCTCTCTCTCTCAAATAAATAAATAAAATCTTAAAAAAAAAAAAAGAGTTTGCCATTTTTCTCAAACTTGCCTTTCCTTGTGCTTCTGCCACTGACTGAAGAATGGATGGAACCTGCAAACTCATACAGTCAATAGTGCCATACCTACTGAGGAACATCTTCTCCAGAGGGACTGTTAGAAAGCAGAGAAGTAGGTGTTCTGCCAGACTGTATTTCTTGAATGTATCCTCTAAAACTGGAGCATTTCTAAGGTAACAAGTTAAGACAAGTTAAAAAATATATACTGAAAATTCATTAAGGAAGCAATGTGGGAAAAAAAGATCTTGTGACATGTCAAAATAAACGGAAAAAGCTAGTCTGTTTCATATGCATTTCCATGTGAAACAGAAACACAGATCAAGCAGAGACTTAGGTCCCCCCCTCCAGCCCTCTATATTCTCCCCTCGATTTGAAACTCCCTCTTTCTCTTTCTCCCCTTTTTCTTCATATAAATATATATAAATTAAATGTCATACTAAATTCACTCAGTTACTGTGCAGTGAGTCACTGTGCCAGGTTATTTTATCTGTAATCAAGTGCTTCATTTTTTAAAATAATTGCTACTTTTTATAGTAATAAACACAGTTGAAATTAATTGAGGTAGATAACCTATACAACTGAGAAACAATGCCAGAGAAACCGGGGGTACGCACAGAGTGTCAGCATCCACAGAAGGGGAAACAAAGCTAGAGAGCTAATCCAGGTTCATAACTCCATTTTCAATCTGAACATTGCATTCTAACAATTTACCAGTATTTTTTAAGCACTTATCGAGTGTGTATTAAATAGATAATATTCGCCAGACACTAAGATAGGCTTTAGGAACAAAAATTCTGATAAGATATAAGACATGCCCTCAAAGACTTACCTTCTTGTAGGGAAAGACTGGCAAATATATTAAGAACCACAAGACAATTCAAGGATGGTAGAGCACTGAGAGAACACAAATCATGTGATTCATAAGAAAACTCTGTGAAAAAAATGTTTAGTTTTGAAAATCAATTACAAAAACCAAGTGGCTAGATGAAGAGGAAGAGGAGGCGGAGGAGGAGGAAGGACCACCCAGGAGGAAATACAAGAATCCCTTTATACTCAGTTTCATCTTCTGTGGTTTCAGTGACCCAGGGTCAACTATAGTCCAAAAGCAGATGATCCTCCTTCTGACCAACTGTTGGAAGGTCAATATTAGTCACAATACTGATATCATTCACTTCACTTCATCTCATTAGATAGGCAGTTTATCATCAGCATTTTATCATCTCACATCATCACAAGAAGAAGAGTAAGTACAGTAAGGCATCTATACAGAGAGACCACATTCACATAACTTTTATAATAGTATATTGATATAACTGTTTCATTTGATTAGTTATTATTGTTAATCTCTTACTGTGCCTATTTTATTTTATTTTTTTTAAGATTTTATTTATTTATTTGAGAGAGAGAGAGAATGAGAGATAGAAAGCACGAGAAGGAAGAGGGTCAGAGGGAGAAGCAGACTACCCGCTGAGCAGGGAGCCCGATGTGGGACTCGATCCCGGGACTCCAGGATCATGACCTGAGCCGAAGGCAGTCGCTTAACCAACTGAGCCACCCAGGCGCCCAACTGTGCCTATTTTATAAATTAAACTTTATCACAGGCATGTATGTATAGGAAAAAAACATGACATATATATATATATATATATATATATATAGAGAGAGAGAGAGAGAGAGAGAGAGAGAGGGTTCAGCACTATCACGGTTTCAGGCGTCCACTGGGGTCTTGAAACATAGTGGATAAGGCGGGTGGGGGGACTACTGCAAAATGTGTGAAAACACGGAGTTGCAATGATGACTGGTGTCTAAATCACATCATTGTGTACTGACTGACTACATCACACATAGACTGAACTGTGAAAGTTAAAGGAAGCCATTAAAGAGTTATATGCAGAGGTCAGATGAGCTCATTTGCAGAAATGTACACGTTTGGAGGAAGACGAGGGTGACTGGAGTAGAGAATGAACAAATCAGAAAAAAACTGTTAGGAAACAAATATTAGGGAGAAAATAAGGTAGTGGCAAGAAAATGGACAGGAAAACTCATACATTAGTATTATTAAGAAGATCCCCTGCAGGACTTTCATAATGCACATTAACACCCTTTTTGCTCAAAGATGCTACTTGGTAATCTCATCTCTGGCTCAGAGTTTAATTTGGCTGGATACAAACTCTTAGCAGTTCTTAATATTTGATAAAAAAATTCCTTATTTGCTCCAAACATTCTTTCTTAGTAGAAAAAAAAAAAAAACTTTCTTCAAGGATAGAGTCGAGTTGATGTTTATAGCCCATGGAAATAGCCTTTACATACTGCTTTCTTAACACTTGACTTAGGAAATTTAAAAGGTTAAACAATGTTTAGTCCCTCAAAGAAGAAACAGGAGGATAATTAAACTGGAATATTTGACAGCTAACAAGAGAACTATTGTTTTTGAGATGATAAAAAATGATATATTGAAAAGGAGATGCAAAGCATCTATTCTCGTGGCTTGACATTCATACTAAATTCCCTATTTCCCATAGTGGGTGTCAGAACACTTAGAACAAATTCCAAATGATCAATATTTCTAGTCTCACATTCTGTTTGTAATAAATTTTAAAGGGTCATGAAAGCTAGTGTTTGCCTCTGTGAGTCATGGTCTTTTTTCACTCTCCTTATCAAATTCACTATGCCTTTGTTATCAATGACATTTACTATTGTCTGCTTTATTAACTTTAAAATTTTTATACAAAAATACAGATTTTACAACATACTCTATAGAAGCAAACTGCAAACTCCTTTCTCTCCCTTGCCCTCCCTCTCCTTCTCTGCCATGTCTCCCTTACACTCTCTTTCTTCATTTTTACTGTAATGGTCACAGTAATAGCTTCCACATCTTCATTTGATTAAAAAATGTTCATAATTTGTAAACTAAAAAAATAATTCAACTATATTATGTTATAGGCAGAACCACAGTCCTCAAACATGCCGGTGTATTAATCCCTGGAAACATATGATTATATCAGTTTACATGCTGTACTTGGGGTTCCAAAGACCACCATCAGGATCAATCATTCCCTAGTAGAACTCACAGGACTCAGATATGGTCACACTCATGGTCAGTTTATGACAGTGAAAGGATACAGATTACTATCAGCAAAGGGAAAGGTACATGAGGCAAAGGTCAGGAGAAACAAAGCACTAGGTTTCAGTTGTCCCCACGCAGTGGAGTCCCACAGGATGCACTTAATTCTCCCAGCAATGATGTGCGGTAATGCATTTTAAGTGTTATCAGCAAGGAAGCTCACCTGCTCCATGGTCCCCACAACTTTAATTGGGGGAATCACTCACATAGGTAGGCAATACTGCATGACTAACCCCATCAGCTCAGACTCCAGACTCCCAGAGTAAAATCAGATGGTCACTATAGACCATACTGTTACATAAACTATCTGATCAAACTGGTACAGTGTGACCCAAGGCCCTATGCCTACAAAAACACTCACATCAGGTTAAACAGTCCTTGGGATCAGGTAGCACTTTCCAGGAGCTGGCCAAGAGCCAGCCCTGAAGACAGGATTTTCTTGCTAATGTGCAAGATGTGCACAATCCAGGCTGCTTACTTTTTCTTGCACACATGGTCATAGAGAATTAAGGGCACCCAAGGAATCAAGCTGGAGAGTGACTTGAGGAATCAAGCTTGGGGAGACTATTCTGTTACACTTCCAACTTTTCCCTTTTTATAAGGATACTAGTCATATTGGATTAGACATTCCACTACTCCAGAGTGACTGCACCTGAACCAAACAGATTTACAATGACTCTACTTCCAAGGTCACATTCTGAGGTACTGGAGGTTAGGATAGTCACATATGAATTGTGAGGGAACAGGATTTAACCCATAAAACATGGAAACATAGAAGAGTGCTACCAAATATGCACGTGCATACGGTGAAAACTCACCCATAATCTACTGTCCAAATATAACTACTCTTCACATATTGACAATTTCTTTCCATTTTTGTTGTGTTATATGTAATATATAATAATATTAACCAAAGATATGTTTTTCTATACATACTCTTTGTCCTTTTTAAAAATGAAGTACTGTGGCATTTTAAAAAATCTTCTACAGAGAAAACTTAATGTCACTACAGACACATCTGCTTAGCCAGTTGCCTACTGCTGGATGTTCCTGCTGTTTCAGTTTAGATTATACAAATAGCATTCAAAACAGCATTCTTCTTATAGTTCTCTAAGTATCCTCTGATACTTTTTTTACAAAAACAAGTCCACATAATGGAAATGCTAGATATGAATATTTAAAGATTATCAATACTATGTCATATTTATTGAGCATATATTACAGGGCAGGCATTGTTCTAATGACTACACAAATTAACATGTTTAACCTCATAATGGCCATATGAGGTTTGTAGTATTAATACTACTTCCAGTCCTCATATGAGGAAAATGAAGGCAACAGAGGTTCAATAATTTGCAAACAATCATAGGGTGAGTACATGACAGACTCAGAATTGCTTTGAACCAAAACCTACCTCTGAAGTTTGGGATTTTAACCATTTTATTGATTACCATCATACTGCCAGGATACAGTCCAGAGTATGTACTGAATTATTTCCCTTATCGGCAACTTCCTAGTGACCAATTTTCCCAGCCCATCCTTGACATAATTATTATACTTTCTAATAATCATCAATTTCAAGAGTAAAAATCACATCATAAAATAAATAAGTTGCATAACTTTGATGACTTCTGAAAATGAAAGTTTGTATATATTTATAGAACCTTTATTTTTCAGTTGCCAATTGTCTTTGAGCTGCTGACTTATGGTTTGTACAGTGATGCAAATTGTGAAACAAGCCAGTTTTCTTTAAAGCATTTCTTTCACAGCGGCCCCCTTCTCCATGGTGGCATTGAGCCTGTAGAGACAGCTACCCACCCTCACTCCCAGGCTGGAGGGACCTCCCCAGACCCTGGACTGCAGTGGGGCACCTCTGTTTTCCTGACCTGGGCATCTTTTCTTTTGAAAGCCTGTGGTAGTTGGTGGGCAAGGGTCAATGGGAAGGGAGGCCAGTGCCGAGAGAGAAGAAAACACTGTTTTAATATATTTTTGTGACTTTCCAGGAAAAAAAAAAAAAAAACATTTCTTTGATTCTCAATATTTAGCTTTGTCTGCCTACCCTAAATTATCTATCTGTCCTCAGGCCAATTCCAAGTTGCAATGAGCTCACCAATATCAACTTTTACTTAAAACTTACATCTTTCCTGGGCGCCTGGGTGGCTCAGTCGTTAAGCGTCTGCCTTTAGCTCAGGTCATGATCCCAGGGTCCTGGGATCGAGCCCCACATCGAGCCCCACATCGGGCTCCCTGCTCCGCGGGAAGCCTCTTCTCCCTCTCCCACTCCCCCTGTTTGTGTTCCCTCTCTCGCTGTCTCTCTCTCTGTTAAAAAATAAATAAAAAATCTTTAAAAAAAAAACTTACATCTTTCACATCTTTACCACAAACATACCCACATTTTTTTAGTTATTATTTTTTCTCAGAATCTTGTATTTAGCCAAATACAAAGAAGCAAAACAATTACAACAACCAAAAAAAAGGAAGATTAGTTCCCTTTTAGAGAACTACTTTGATACTTACTTAGAAAGTTATTTTTTTATTTCACTTGATTACTACAATTTTAGTAATGATTCTTAAATCAATTTTTTTAATATTCCTTTTTTTTTTAAACTTAGCACTCAGCCATTCCCAAGGGATATTTTTGGGACAAGATGATATACCAAGTATTTCCTAATGTTACAACATAAGGAATAACATTCACTTACTTTATTCATACATAAAGGAGTTTTACTGAGTTCCTAAGCACTGGGAAGATCACAGTGGTAGTGAGACATAATATGCCAACAGTCTGATCAGTCTGTGAGTGTCAATATCATAAGTTCTGGTATGCCATATTTCAAATAAATATTTTGAATGATAAGTGATAATTAAGCAGATTTTAGTTCAACTACTATTTTTTTCTGCTTTATCCACAAGTCCTGACTAAACATGTTCAAAACCCTGAATATGAGGCAAACCATTTCAAGGCTAGTCAAAAACACCAATGTCCATGGTACAAATTTCTTAATCAAAAATTTTCAGAGAATCTTCAATCATACTGTAAATTGCAAAATGGAGTCATTATAGGTTATATATATTTAAACATATATACTCCCATGTCATGTTTATAGTTGCTATTGTACCTTACAAAGTGTATCCTTAAAGCAGGACATATAAACGACTTTGATTTGTCCCTGGCAGAGCTTAAGATAAATCTAATTATAACTGTGGACTTCAGCTCCTGGACTATGAAGCAGCCTATAAAAAAGTCCAACATCTTTCTTCAATTGCGCACTTAAAATCAAACAGCTCTCCAGTGAGGATGAAGATTGCAAGTTGTCAAGTGAGTTTCAACCTCCCATTTTCCAAAAATGATAAAATGAGACTCTTTAAAAACCCACCAAAGGCAAGTATAATTCCAAAATCTCATTCTTCAGTGTCTAGCTGACTTCCATGGCAATGGTGTACTCAAGGTACCATTCCCTGGATACTTAAAAATAATTCATCCAATCATCCCTCTTGCTCAATTATTTCCCTTCTACAGAACCAGAGGTAGAACTTACATGATCAACGTTTTAGCCTTACAGAGGAACTGACTATGAATCACTTGTTTTTCTTAACGCCTTATGATTATACATTACAAGTTTTTCTTATGTCTCAATTTGTTTTTATTTTTTATTTTTTTACAAAGAGTATAGTAAGGGCACCTAGATGGCTCAGTCAGTTGAGTGTCGGACTCTTGGTTTCAGCTCAGGTCATACACTCAAGGTTGTGAGATCAAGCCCAGCGTCAGGCTCCCTGCTCAGCAGGGAGTCCGCTTGAGATTCTCTCTCTTCCTCTCCCTCTGCCCCTCCCCCTGCACTCTCTTCTCTCTCTCTCAAATAAATAAATACAACTTTTTTAAAAAAAGAAAGGTAAGTGCTTGCTATGAAATGCAAAGGGATCCTAGATAACAACACTTATTTTTTTTTTCCTAGAAGTACTAACATGAGATAAAACACTTTCCATATATTTAGATTTTTTACTGGCACAGACTACATGATTTGTTCCACAGAGACACTACCTAGAAATAATCTATAATATCACTTTCCAATCTCCTTTTTAAGCCATTATTATGTCTAAGTGAACCGCTAATATGCATGCTTAATCATTTTATGTATCCTAGAGCCTCTTCATACCATAGGCAAACTGAAACAATGCAGTTACATTCCAGGAACGCACAAAGGTTTCCTCTAATTGAAACCTTCATTCTAATCTGTTATTACCCTGCCAGAAAAAGGAGTTAAAGCAGTGTGTCCACTACTGAGAATACATTCACAAAAACAGTATCCATTATCATGTTTCAGAAAACTGTTCTCAGTTTATCAGCACGCATTTTTTTATTCTGATAAAGGAACTAAACTTCTGATAACTAACTAACCCGTCGGCTGGCATCCGACAGGTATAAAGTAAGTACATGTGCTCCTTCATGGGATGCCTGTCAAAATTACTCAAAATAATGGTTTCCTCCAGCCCTTTTGTTTATAATTCCTTTAACATAAGCAATCACGATGGCAAACCAGTGACCAGATACGTTAGTTCTTTTTGGAGTTGTCTGAAGGTTTGTTTCACTTACTGCTAAATCCACCCACAGGGCAAACAATAGCACTTTACTTTCTCAATGTGAACTGTTTACTGTGTTTCTCCAAGAACTAACTTTTTGTCAGTATAAGACAAGTAACTATCTCAAGAACTTATATATCCTGACAATCTTATTAATATTTACAAATATATTGCTGTCAATCTCAAACTTAAAAAACAAAACAAACAAAACACACACAAACACACACACACACAAACTTGCCCCAAAGATGACAGCATCACAAAGCATAGGAGAAAGTATAGAAATCTGTGATTTTCTAGACACTGCTAGGAATTTCAGGGTGAAGTTGATTTTGTCATTTAATACTTGTCGAGTGTTAACACTGCAGTTAATGTTAACAATGCTAACAATAAGAACATGTAAACAGAAGAGTCTAGGTATTTTAACAAAACTAGAGCTAATAGTGATTTTTAATTAAAGGAAACAAGTTTTCCACTTAAATTCTTTTTAGAAGCAGTGGTAGAGTGCTGATGATGTTTTAACTCTTCACTAAAATGACGGCATAGTATGTTTAAACTAAAGAGCTATGGTGGAAAGCTCTTTTAAAATGGTATGGTAGTTCTGAACACTTTAAAAAATTTACTGTTTACGTAAAATTATGATACTATGTTTTTAATACATCTGCAATACCTAAAAGTTGAAAGGCTTAACTGACTTAACTAGGAGCAGAGTAAAACGGCAGTGATCAGTAGACTGGACCTGAATGACACAGTTTTTGTAGTGTATGAATTCCCAAATATGTCACTTTGTGTTAGAGGGCCATATAATACACTCGTATTACTTCTGAGTAATACAAGAAAACTTCTGGTAATGTGCCAATTAGCACAGCTCTCTGGAAATTTCAGGAAGCAAAGCTAGGTTGGGGATAAGCTTTTTTAGTACAGCCCAAATATTACTTCTGCTCATAAAATGGAGGCTTTCTGTGTCCATGTCTAGGGAACCCCAAATATCCAAGTGAAAACTGGATAATTCCCTTACCTTTCCAGTTCTTTCTTTCTCAACTTCAGAATATTTAATTTCTCAAGTTACTTCAGGATAGTTATGACTATTTTTCTTTTGTCTGCAACTTATGTTTTGATTAAAAATTCTTTAAATGCTAGTATTTTTGATATCATAAATATAAAACATATATAGAAATATTATAGAATGATAAATACTTAAGAAATGAGCACTAATATAATGGCCAGGTCTGTCAATAAAGCAGTGTGTGGCAGAATTCATAAGATTCAAGTGTGTATCTCTCTCATCACACCCATACTCTCCTGACCTCACACTAAGGTTAACCATTATTTGAATTTTTATATGAATGATTGTCTACCTTAGTAAGTTTTCCTGTGATTTCCTCTTTGATGAGTGGGTTATTTAAGACTGTGCTGTTTAATTTCCACGTACTTTTGAATTTTCTTTCTTATTTAGTTCTAATTTAATTTCTGTTTTTAACCTTAAATAATCAGGTAAGTAGTGTTCCTCCTTTTTCTATCCTGAAAGATTTTGTGTAATACTTAACTATTCAGATGAACTTGACAGAAGTTAATTAAAACCTCCCACTTAAAGAGTCTTCTGACTCTCTTTTTTTTTTTTTTTCCAGTTTTGTAGTTTCTTTGACATACTGGCTCACCCTCATCAGGTCTGGTTTGCATGTTGTTAGATGTACATAGTTTTGTTTGTTTGTTTGTTTGTTTGTTTAATTTTTATGGTTTCCAGAAGAAATTCTCTGTGAAGGGAATGGGTGGATCAGACTGATCAGAAGGAGAAACAGAGCAAATAGGCCTGTCATTCTCAGGCAACCTTCCGGATAGCTCTGGAGCCAAAATGACTCAATTCATGCTAAAGTATCTGGGACTTAATACCTCTGCCTCAATCAGTTATCTGATATGTTAGGTCCAGAAAGACATGATCTTGCATGAGGTCGCTCTCTACAACTGAGGCAGTTCTTGAAGTCACTGAGAACTGTAAGCCTGTAGGCTGACAACATTCACAGCAACTAGGGTAATGGGTCACTCCTTTGAAAGGGTTGTGGATCAAGAATCTCTAAACCTACCATATTCAGCTATAATGGTTTTCTTTTCCCTTCATGGGTTTTTGTTTAAGTCATCTCCTATCCCTCGACTCAATTTTTCTATTCTGTATACATATAGTAAAACCCATCTTCTTTAAACTAGAACGTTTATTGTATTTACATTCACTGAAATGTATTACATACATTACCTTTGAAATTTAATTTTAAAACCTGTTTATTTTAATTTCTTAATTTAAGGTCTACCTTCTAAAGTTGGTATCTGAAAGGACTTTTATCACTTTAATACTTGAAATATATTTTCTGGATTAAAAATTGTAGGGTGGCATTTATTTCTTTTAGCACACGAAGATGTTATTCCACTGTTCATTGTTTCCATTGTTGCTCATGGGAAATCACTCAACAGTCTCACTGTTGTTCCTTTGAAAGGAATTGTATTATCCCTCACCACTCAGATTCTTCTAAGATTTTCTAATTGTCATTCACTTGCTATAGTTAAATGAGATAATTTAGGTGGAGAATTTCTTTCTAGTATCCTTACAGGGATCTATGGGGTTTCTTAATGTTTGACTTTGTCTCTTTCATGAGTTGTCTCCTTTTTTTTAATGAATCTCCATTATGGGGTCAAATCTGCTTGTGTATCAACAATCCCTATCTGTATGTTTATCCTATCATTTTAAAAAATGTGGAACAATGTGCAACCTTGAATGAGGTTACTACTCTCTTCTAAGAGATTTAATAATTGGCTTCAAACAATCACCTGGCGGAACAACTAGCCTGCAATCACTTCAAGTCAAGTGAGGGTCTGATTATCCCTAGATTACAAAGACTTTTAAAACCTAGTCTTTCATTTTTCACTAAGACTTGCCCACTTAACATTGTGCTTTAACCCAGAGAGATCCTTGTTTTGTGTAATGGGTCTTCTGTTAGAGTACCACTTTCCGTGACTTTGATTTTGGGCGTTTTGTATGTTTGTTTGCCCTTTCTTTTTTTCAACAAAAGTAAAATATGCATGTAAGACCAAAAGCACTATCAAGTTGTTTTATTTTTTGGACAAACAAAAATATTTCCTAAAATTTGGACAAATAATTTTTGCTATTTTATCAGTCCTAGATGGTTTTAATAGGATTATAAAAATATATGTTCTCTAACTCTTCTAGTTATTCTCAGCAGGAAAGTTTTCCCAAATAATCTAACCCATTATTTCTGGAAATGGAAGTTCACATATATAAATGAACAAAGACAAATACATGGTTATTGATTATTAGTGTGACCTAGTTCTCAGAGTCACAGAAGAGCAAAGGATTTGCAGTTTCCCCTGTGAAGAATAAATACATTTCTTATTCTCTCTAGTAGTACTTAAATACAAAGTTAAAATTTTCTTCTTGATGTGATTAACATACAATCGCATTTCCCTAGTCAATCATGAAAGTTCTAAAAGACAGTAAGTTGCTATATACATATGGTACTTAAAGAAGAATTTTGCATGTGCCTGAACTGTTAATTGACAATAAAACAACTGGTGTTGTACATTTTGATGTTGGTGAAAAATCTGGCAGCATATCATGCTATATTTTCTTTCATCTGGAAGCATTTAAAGACACCGACATGGCAGTTTTAATCAAAAGCTAATTGTTTACGAAAAAGCTACTGTGTAGAAAATTAAAAGTGGCCACAATATCAGTCAGCAAGAATGTGCATTCATACTGAAAAAGACTCTTTCTTTATAAATATAAGAGAAACCATATTCAGTAATTTCACAAGTTTAAGATCATTCAATCTTTTTAGTCTGAGACAAAAAACAAAGAAGCAAATGTGGAAACAAATTAACGCATTGTAGCTGAATCTGTTGCTCTTTAATGTCAAAACAGTGTTCAGAGGATTTCACTCCTATCATTTGGATGCATCTGTTACAGGCAGAAATGAAAGCATGGAATTATTTCAACATGCATTTGCTTGTTGAATCTTACTCTATTAAATCTTCTATTGCATATTCCTTTTCAAATCAAAGTCTTTTTAGAGAAAAGTTTCAAGTCTACTCTCCATGGTAGAGACACAGATATTAAATGTTAATCACTACCAAAGATGATATGTTATATGATATGATAAAGGCTTATTTCCAAAATTAAAGTATATTTTGTTTTTGCAACAAGTTCTCTATATTGCTCTATTATATGAATAATTTAAGGACACAAAACACCAAACTATAAATTTCAAAGTCATTCTTAATAATATTTTGTGTTAAGTAGTATTCATTCTTAATAAAAACTTAATATCCACCTGAAATAACAGAGAAAATAATAATAGTTCTCTAAGATTTTATTTGAGAGAGAGACAGAGAGAGAGAACACAAGCAGGGTGAGGGGCAGAGGGAGAAGCAGACTCCCCGCTGAGCAGGGAGCCTGATGCAGGGGACTGCAGAATCATGACCTGAGCTAAAGGCAGACGCTTAACCAACTGAGCCACCCAGGCGCCCCATTATAATAACAGTTTTTGAATCTGCCATACCATTTTAATCTCCATGCAAGATGTTTCTTTTTTGGAGAAAAGTTACTATTAATACCTAAAGAACTAGTTCAGTCAACCAACAAGACCCAAGTTTGTTTTAGAATAAATGAGGAACTTGGGTAATAAGATTACCTCACTTTAAATTACATTAAATTATGAATTTAGTGCGAAAAACTGAAACATTATATTATCACTGATGGTCAACCACAAAACATATAATATCCTTACTATCTTCCATTCAATTTGTGGAACCTTAGCACTGGAATGTAGATATGGCATACCAGCCCTGTGTCAAATTATGCTGGAATATGATGATGATATTTCCTCTATTTTTTTAACATGAGGTATATTTTAAGGTAACCCTTTAATTATTTTTTTAAAATCTCTAAATTGACCAGATTTCATTTTCTACATTAGTGATAGTGATCTGAATTTGACTTTTAAAAAAAAGAAAACATCATTAAGCATTAAAAACAATGGAATGCCTTTTAGTCTCATTTTCCGAAAAAAAATCGTTTTTATAAAAATAAATATAATGAATATTTACTCATTTCAATTTTATATTTTGTTACAGTAAAACAGATACTTTCAATCAAAAATTTTAATTCAAAGCAGTAAACAACATAAATCTTTACTTGGTTAATATTTTTTCGAAAGTCAATGAATTCAAAACAAATATAATACATATAATTTTATCATTTTTTGCTTTGTGTTCTAACTTCTTATTCTTTTTCAGCATGGAATTCTTTTTGTTCCCACTCACGTATAAAAATAGACACTAACTGTTTGGGAATAAGTCTTCAAACCCCACTGAGAAATTCTTTATAATGGCATCCTGCCTTCACTAGTAAATTGAATCATACTGTGATGACTATAAGAAGCAGCACTTCCATCAATTAGATGAATTTAATCTTTAAAGAGATGCTCAGTTTGATAACCATTAAGCGCACCTTAAATTAAAACAAAGAGCACACCTTTTTGTCTCAACAGAATTAATTCAAAATAGATTTTTAGCGAAATACATATATCATAATTTGTTTTGGATGACATGTATAGGTAATCTGCTTAAACTTTCATGGGCAATACATACAGACCATTAATTACACAGATGGCCATCACTATTAAAAAATATGTTGAAACTTTGTAGGTCTTTGTTTCAATAAAACATAAAACTAATTATTTTCTGAATGTAATATACATATTTAAAATATATTTAACAATAGTTACAGTACGAGATTAAAAAATAAACAGCATATCAGCAGAAAGGATTCCAGATTTTAAAAATAGTTTTCTCTAAAATTTACATTTTTCTTGTATATTTCCTATTTCTGTGAGCCATTTAGTGTACATCACAATTACTTCCACATTGTTTTCTCCAATGTTTCTTTCTGTAAAACTAAGAAAATCTTTCAGCTTTACTAGCGAAAAGAAGAAAATCACTTGGAGACTCTTATACTCCCAAAAACATAAGGACCTAAGCTAGGTATACTTGACAATCTACAAGGCGGTACTGAGCAATAAAAGTATGAGTTGGTCTGAGTGGAATGTTTGAATTTTAAATGCCTAAACTCAATATTCAATCTGTGTGTGTGTGTGTGTGTGTGTGTGTGTGTGTGTGTGTGTGAGAGAGAGAGAGAGAGAGAGAGAGCACATGAGTAAGTATATGCACCCCCAACCCCAATCTAGGATTCTATTCACAAGTTTCTTACTTTAAATGTACATTTTAAATTAATTTTTTGCAAGCCTACCAAAGATTAGAACACTGCTATGTGCCAAATCAAATTAAAGTTCACATTTTCCAAAAGCCTTCTCCCATCTTTTTTACCAAAGTGCAGTTTTTCTCCAAAGCATGTAATGCATACAAAATGGCATCAGGCTCACTTCTGAATATGTTAGCTTAACGTACAGCTAGCCATTGCCATCTAGTAAAAATGACCTTTACAAATAAACTATCCCTCTGCTAACAGAGACAAAATATTGCAAGCAATCTATACACTACTAAATATTACTTATGATATGACAGCCAAACATGAAAGATGTATGGGCCTTTATTGTTTAAATTTTTTATAACAAATCTGGCGAGTTCAGAAAGTACAATGTGTTAAACATCATGGCATTTAGTGGCAGGAACAGATAGTACTGACAAGCAATAAACAGTAACAGTAAATGAAATCTCACATTTCTAACGGAAATTTAAATACCTTGGGAATAGCTGGAAGACTAAGTTCATACTATTATTTAATCTACCTTTCTGGTTAGATCACCTACCACTTCTTGAAATATACTATGCCTGAGTTATAATGTCATTTCAATATCAATGACAATACTTCATATGTACTTAATTCACAATTTTTCCTTTAGTAAAGAATTAACTTACATCTCTTTTTCTCTCTAGTGAATTATTATTTTTAAGGAATAAGCTGAAATTTTACTCCTTCGATGTAATCTTGAATTTATCTCCTAGGAATGGACTTTAAAACCCTCCATTATTCTCCCATATCACATCATTTTTACAATCATTGGCATATTCTAATATAATTATTTGTTAACATATCCCCAGTCCACCATATTGCCTGCCATTTGAAGTGTAAGAATTTGTTTCCACATGATTTTTTTTTTCCTCTCAGTCTGAGGTTCTCACTATTCTTTTTCTCCCTTTATCCCAGACTTCCACTGAGTACTGTGGAACACATCTTATGATTTAAGATGAATGAAATGATGCCTTAAGAGGAAGTCAACTTTAAGTGGATGGTTACTGTGTTTTTGTTTCATTCATTCCAAGAATATGAATGATGAAAAAACCCTCCAATGACACACATACTTCATGTATCTGAAATCTTCTTCTTGGCAAGAAGAAATCAGGATACAGTGGGGAATGGGATAGGTAGAAAAAGTGAGAGGTCAGGGAAAAAGATAGAAATATAAGGAGATCAAAGAGTGAAACAAGCCTGCAAACGCTGAGATTGTTCTGTATAAACTGATGCATGACCAAAAGGAAAAGGAAACAGAACACAGTCGACACTATAATTTGCATGCTCAAGAGCCGTTTTCTTCTCTTTTTAATATGGCAAGACTTCACTACTTTTGCACTGTTTGCCCTCCACTGCAGGTCTCAGGAAATCCACAATGCCATCCCACTCCATTGACAGACTGAGTTACACAGATGGCCATGTGACTTGGCTCTGGCCAAAGACACATAAAAAGTAGTCTTCTGAACTGCTTTGGCTTCCTGTGCTCTCTTGCACTCTCTCTTCTTAAAATGAAGTGAGAAATAGTTATTTCTGTGTACATTTTCAAAACTATATTTAATGCTTTGAGCTAAGATACCTGTTCTCTATGTGAGTGACTAGTCTGAGTTGAACTTATCAAGGACAGCATAGAAAAAAGATAAAAATTCCCATTGCTTGATGACTTTATTCAGCCACAGACTTAAAACCTGAACGATTTCTACCATTTCATTTTTCCAAATTTTAAAACATTTTGTGCATTACTTATTCAAATATTTCCACTTTCTAGTAGACTCTAGTAGTGGGACTCCAATTAAACATATTTTAGCTAACTTGCTATTATCAGACAGGTTACTGAGATTCTTTTCATTTATTTTCATTTTTTTTCCCCTCAGAGCAAATGTTTAGACTGTTTCAACTGTCTTGTTTTCAAGTTCACAATCTTTCCTTATAAATTTTTAATGTTCCGGTAAGCCCATTTAATGAATTTTTCATCTTTTCTATTGTATTTGCAGTAAAAATCATCCTTATTGATACAAACCAGGAAAAATAATAGCACACAGTCACACATACACACATGCATACACACTCCTAGAGACCTAAGACCTGATAAGAGTTTAATGGGCAATTCACTTAAAGTCTGCTCTTTCATTAACTTGACCTTCTGTTCCTTTTTATCACCTTTCTTCCATTTTCATCACTATACACTGTACCTTCTTTTCTACTGGAACAACTCTAACTACTATTTAACAGATTCATAAACTCTCCACACTTACCGTGGTTCCTATTTCAACAATTACCATGTCATTAATTATTTAATCTCAAATGGACCTACCAGGCTGTACATCTTGACTCCATACCTATCCTTCTAGTTATCTACCCAGTGTCTATCAACCACTTATGTTTCCCTTTTTTCTTTCTCCAACTCTAAGCCAAGGGCCTGTTACATCAAACCAGCAATTTTCTGGTGTTACTAATTCTCTTTCCCCTACGTCACTCTATTCTTCAACCTTGGATGTGGATGGACATGGTAATTAAAAACTCAGCAGAGTGCCTTCTTTCTCTATATATGTACTTAGATTAATGAAAGGAATATAAAATCACAGATCTGTATAAAAAGGAATCACTACCCTAGCTACGCCCCCACTGTCTTAACTGAAATTTATCTGTTTAACCTGGACAGTTCTTTCCTTTCATTCTTCCTAAAGACATTTTCAAAAATTTGTATTCTCTTCAAATCTTTACCACCTCCTCCCCTATCTTACAACCCACCTCTCCATTCCCAGAACATTATTTTGCCACATGTTAATTAGGCTATATTGATTGGATTGGGAATGAAGCAGAGTAACAGTGTTGCTAAAATAAACTAGGTTTAGATCTACCAAATTAGAACACAAGTTATGGCTTAGCAATTACAAATGTCAGGTAAATTCTGAATATATAGTTCAAACATATAGACCACAAAAGGTATAATTTTTGACCAAGAGTTCAAATCTTGTTTAAATGCTTTATTCAACGGCACCTGGGTGGCTCAGTCGGTTAAGCAACTGCCTTTGGCTCGGGTCATGATCCCGGAGTCCCGGGATCGAGTCCCGCATTGGGCTCCCTGCTCAGCAGGGAGTCTGCTTCTCCCGCTGACCCTCTTCCCTCTCATGCTATCTCTCACTCTCTCTCTCTCAAATAAATAAATAAAATCTTTAAAAAAAATACTTTATTCAAGTACAAAATAAATTACTACAGTCAATAGTTTAACTTATGTTTGAGAGTTTTTCTATATATATCAAGAACATCAAAAACTTTGAGGCATTCATTCTTCCCTGAAAACCCATTCAAACTGCTATACCACTGCACCGTTTGCTTAGTTTGCTCATCTGCCTTCCTCTATCAATTCTTATCCTTCTTTCAAGACAGAATTCAAAGTTCAACTCTATCATGGAGACTTCTCTGCAGAAGTAATGGGTGTAAGACAGATGAGAGGAATATGGACATTTTACATAAAAAACTTGTTAAAAATAATGTCATCTGTGATGACTTCATCCTGTCATGACTTCAATAAAATTTATATTTCAATGGCCCCCAAATCAATTGTCTACAATGAATCTACGCTTGTCAATCCAACTTGATATTCCCATTTACATATCTCTGAGAAACATCAAACTCAACAAATAACTTTCTATCACTAAATTTTCTCGTCTGGAACTTTTTCTTTTCAAAACATAAAGCTGATGGCCATGGCATAAAGACCAAAATCTTTGCCAGGGTTTGTATGTTCTGCCCCTCTTTCTTCTCTATCTCCTTCTGTACTTCCCTTTGCTCTTGGTGCTGTGGTTACACAGACAATTTTACTGGTTTTCAAATACACATGCTTGCTTTTACAGACATTACACAGATTATTCCTTATGAAAAAGTTTTTCTTACAACCTAAATAATGTGGTGGGGGAGAGTGGGTAATCTTTCAGAGGGCAATACAAGTAACCATTTTTAGGAATTTTTTTTCCTAAATTATAAGTTTAAATCACACTCTTTTGTTATAAGCACTTATAGAACCAGGAAAATACATTTGTTTCATTCAAAGCACATAAACTGTTTGCAATTCATTAGAGAAAATAAATATACAATAAATATATAAAAATAATATATGTTTTCCTCTTTATACTATAATCTCCTAAGAACAAGTACTAATCAATTTTTGCTTATCATTGTACCAACAGCACTGAGCACAGTACCATGTATAGAAGGGCTGTTGAATTAATGTAGTAATATGCTTTAAGAGAAATCAAGAATAACAGAGCTTCTTTGAATATAAAATTATATCCCAAGGAAACAACACTTTATAAAATTAAAGTACTTTGAGAAGATGAATTAATTATCTAGACACTGAAGTATATCAAATATTAACTGTAGGGTTAATTTGAGTCCTGATAAGATTAGGAAATTTTAAATAAATGACAAAACCCCCAAATTCTCCTGGCACTTTTCCCCCACTCAGTAGCCAGTACCTTCCATTAATTACAATTCAACAATCTTTTTTCATCTTTGAAAGCACATGACATTACAATAAAGTTCAATGATTGTGCTGTCAACTAAATACGAAAATGATACATAAGAGCTGTATCTTCTTTATTAGACTTCTAAGGAGACAACTCTGTCTGTACTTAAGATCAGGAATAATTTCACTTCTTTGGCATTGATTAGTTATTTTCTGTGAATCCTGTAATGGTCAGGTTTTTTTCTCTGTACTTGCTACTGCAAAGTATATGAACAATGTTTTAACTAAATCAAATAAGTATATAAGTTTTCATGAAATGCATATTTTTGCATTTAGTCTAATTCCTTTTGATATTTTATTTTTTGTACTTATAGCCTTGGTTTTCCTGATTTTTTTTTCCAGTATGTTAGTTACATTTTACAAGCCACTTTACAAACTCTCTGGAATAAGGCATCCTTCCTGAAACAAACATACATATTAACAAATAAAATAAACATGAGGTTGCTACACACATTAAAGAAGATGTTACAGCACAGCTGGGAACCATATACAATCAATCCTCCTGGTGCTGACATGAGGCATTAGGAGATGAGACAGTTCTGTTTGAACAAAAGTATTGCTGTGACGTGCAGCAATAAAGTCAGGTCCTCAGCAACTGAACCCATACTGTAGTACTTGGCATTCTAATCAATAATACACGTGAGTGGTTGACCATCATTATATCCATAATGCCTTCCACTCTGTTTGTCTTCATGCACTTAGTATAATGAATAACATATAGAAAATTCCTGTATCAATTTTCAGATAGCCAAAGGGTGTCTTGAAAAATAAAATAAATGCATACTTCATGTTATCTTTTACATCTTTATTTTTATGACTGGTTATAACATCATGCCCTGTTTCTTTTTTTAATATAATATATTTTGATTAAATCCAAACAGTACAAGATTTTTGTCCTCTCTTTGGTCTTTTGTTAATTCATGAGATTATCACTTATTTCCTAATCCTAACCCCTTGCTCAATTCTCAAAACTCTTACTCCACTTTGAATAGTTCATTGGATTACAAATATAATTTTCTAACATAGTTCTTAGTATGCCATTTCTCAACTCAAAAAAAATTTTAAGTGCCATTTGCCCATAGAAAACCCCTGGCCTAACAGTCTAAACCCTTTTGACTCCAGCCTCACTTTTTCTTTTTACTATTCCCCAAACAAACTAGACCAACAAACTGATTTACAATTATATCTCTACCCTTTCTGTAATTGTATTTTTTATGCAATTTTCTGCTTATGGGGATGCATCAATCTCTAACTTGAAATCCTAGGGACTCTGATACATATCACCTTCATGAAATCTTCACACATGTGCTTAACTGTAAAAAACTTCTTCTGCTATTCCTCCTTAACCATATCCTTCTCTCTTATATAGCCTGATACTATGTTACTACTTACTTTTCTTAATATTTGTTTTACTAAATTCTTTGAATAAGTGACCAAAGCTTACCCTTTTCTGTATTCCTCAGTCTCAAGCAGACTTCTATAAGGGCGCCTGGGTGGCTGAGTCTGTTAAGTCTCTGACTCTTGGTTTCGGCTCAGGTCATGATCTTAGAGTCGTGAGAATGAGCCCCACGTCGGGCTCTGCACTCAGCATACAGTCTGCTTATTCCTCTCCCTCTGCTCCTCCCCTCACTCGCTTCTGCACATGCTCTCTCTCAAATAAATAAATAAAATCTTTTAAAAAAAATAGACTTCTATAGATAATCAACAAACACATATTACATTAATGGTTTAATGCCTATATTGCCTAATTACAATATTGGAAAATGTTGGGGTGCATTTAATTGTATCTCAGGGGTGGTATGAAGTTTTCTTATTTTTCCTATTAAACCATACCTTAGGTGTGTTGTGGAATAATGTAAAGAAAAATTTTTTGACCAGCAGAATTTTAGAAGATATCACTGGCATATGGTGACCCTAACACCAGGAGAATCAAGCAGTGATGTATGGGTGTAAGTTATTAGATACTTTAAATAACAAATATTATAAGATTTCTCTTCTTTCATCACCTCTACTTCACCCTTCAAACACCAATATTAAAGAAAAGGAAGAAATCCCTGATAGAATCTTATCAGGGACCTTGTCTCCTGTGCTATTTTAGGATGAAAACCAAAGCTAATAGTTTGGACAGCGTTCTTTAAAGCAGCAAATTAAATGAATTTTACATAACAGGCAGCTGGTTTTTATCAGGGGAATAATGGAATAGAGGTAGTGTTCTCAAGCAATCAATTGGAATAACAAAAAGGGAAAGGAAAAGCTATTATGCAAATATATGGCTAGGTACTGCTAATCTACTTTGAGGAGATTCAGCACCAAATAAGGGAGGACTACAGATTCAAACTTTTTCTGCCTGAGCTCCAATCCTTTTTTTTTTTTTTTTTTTTAAGATTTATTTCCTTGTGAGAGAGAAAGAGAGCATGGGGGGAAAGGGGCAGAGGAAGAGGGAGAGAGAAAATCTCAAGCAGACTCCCTCCTGAGCACAGAGCCCCAGGACAGGTGGCTCAATTGCCAAACTCTGAGATCATGACCTCAGCCGGCATCAAGATACCCTTAACTGACTAAGCCAACCAGTGCCCCAATCCAATTCTATTTTAAAAGCAGGTATCTGTATAATAAACATCATTTCATAACAAGGTAAAATTTTATGAAAGATATCTATGGCAACGCTAGGTCAAATTGGTGAGTATATATTACTGCTATGTAACCACTATGCCCCATACTTTTCTAATGATTTCTCATGGTGGTCATGAGAAGTGATACTTGACATTCTCATGTCAAGTATTAAAGTGACATTTAGGTTTTGTTTTTGTTTTTTAAAGATTTTATTTATTTATTTGTCAGAGAGAGAGAGAGAGAACACAAGCAGGGGCATCAGGAGAGAGAGAAGCAGGCCCCCGCTGATTTCTAAATAGTAAATTCTATGATTTGAAATTAAATAATAATAAAATATTATAAATAATATTAAATAACAAAAATATCTCAGTGCTAAATCTATAGTTTGAATAGAAATTCAACTATTAATTATTGTAGAATATCAAGACTGTAACAATCTACAGTAGTAAAACAAGAGGGATCTCAAAAAAGGGCTTTTTTTTTAAAGATTTTATTTACTTGAGAGAGAATGAGAGCACAAGTTGGGAGGGGGAGTCAGAGGGAGAAGGAGAAGCAGATTCCCCACTGAGCAGGGAGCCTGACACGGGGCTGGATCCCAGGACCCTGGGATCATGACCTGAGCTGAAGGGAGCCGCTTAACCGACTAAGCCACCCAGGCGCCCCTCAAAAAAAGTTATTTAATGATGATTAATTACACAGCAACTTAGAAAAATAATACAGAAAAAAAAGGATGCCTATTTCTGGGGTACCTGGGTGGCTCAGTCAGTTAAGCATCAGACTCCTGATTTCAGCTCAGGTCATAATCTCGGGGTTGTGAGATTGAGCCCCAAGTTCGGCTCCACGCTCAGTGGGCAGTCTGCTTGAGATTCTCTCTCTCCCTCTGCCTCTGCCCCTCCCCCTGCACATTCTAGCTCTGTCTCAAAATAAGTGAATAAATAAAATCTTTTAAAAAAGATGCTTATTTTTTAAAATATGACCCAATAACATCAGTCTCATGGATTTACGTTCCTAATTCTCTTACCTACAGTTCAGTCTTCTAAGAAAATGCGTCATGTATGCAAATTCAGATACTCCTTTGTAAGGCTACCTAACTTTTATTATCCTACACAACTACCTTGACAGAAACATGAAAGAACTGGCTATGACTTCCAAAATCAATGAGCCATTAGAAATGGAGGTGACAGCCCAAATATGATGGCAGTTTAGGAATGATGACTGAAACGAAGAAGTGCACCCTGGGATAGGGCTACTGCTGCCGTTCAGAAATGACCACCACTTCAGTATACTTGTAGGAGTAATGGTCGTTAAAAGTATTTTTAACATAAAAGGTACCGTTATATTTTCTGTAAATTATCTTTGAATCTTCATAGAAATTTTATTGATTTTTTTCAAAAGAATCTAAAGGTAATAAACTGAATTAAGAAAAAAGAAATAAAGCATTCCACTTTTTCCTGGCATTATTTCAAACTCAAACTGGTTCAGAAGCAACTGAAAGTTTCAATAAGGAAAAAATAAAATAAAATTACCTGAGGTTGTGAGTTATTAGCACCAGTTACAGAAAGTTCTGTTAAATTCTAATCAATAAGCATTCTAATAACATCTAATTACATAGAGAAGCTGAAAGTATGATGACAATAATTATAGCAGAAAGCACAATATTGATATGTACAGAATAGTGAATTAAGAACTGGAGAAACCACTTTCCCATTTTTATTAAATCATTTACCTTAAGGTGTATTGAGTAAAAGTGGGATAGCTCATCATGGCAAACAAGCAAAACCAGAATCTATGAAATAATTAACTAATGTAGAAAGGATAGTAGTTCTAAATCCAGGTGGTTGTAAAATGGCCTATACCGTTACCAAATATAATTCACTTAAATATAAATGACCTAAATTAAACAAAGACCAAAAGCCCTTTTTGTTCTACAATTAAAGACATGTAAATATTTTAAAAATAACTATGCCACACTGTTATTACAAGGATTAAACAAAATAACTCATTTAAGTCTACAGAGAAACGTCTTACACATAGCATAATAAATATCGGCTATTATGTATATTATAGTTGCTCTTATTATTGGAGTTTCTCTTGTGGTTTGTGTTGTTGTTATCATTTGAACTTATTGCCCCTAAAGGTTTACAATGCAATAGGGGAGTATAAAAAGTACATACATTCATTAGGAGTTTAATGGCACTAAAAGAAAATGAATAAATGCAACTCCCTTTCTGTTTTCTTTTGTTAGATCGCTGGTTTTATTTTACCTGTTCTCCAGTTACTCTGTCTCAGAAAAAGAGTTTGCCCTTTGTCTTTCTAAGGCTAATTCTATCACCTATGTTTACAATTCCAGCCTCCTACTTTTTTTGGATCATATTCCATTAACATTCTCAATTCTTCCTTGAATATTCAATTTCTCCTTATTCATCCCTTGCCTATATATGATGTGTATCAAAAATGCTAATGTCAATTTTGGATACCACTATAGCTATATAATATTTAGGAAAAGGAATAGGATGATCATGTTTCCCTTTTAGCTAGAGAATTTAATTTGTTTATGGAAACCCTACTTTAAGAGAGAAACAGACATATACAAGGAGGAAAGCTGAAGAAAAATAATTGTTGTTAAATCTATTTAAATAAAATTATAAAGATTTAACCACAATGACAGGTCTGTGTCAAGTACAATTCTAGACACAAATGACAGAGTGACATAGAAGACAGAATAGCCTGTTGGATGAAGTTTAAATTTTAGTGGGGAATCATTAAAATGAAAAGGCAAGCAAATAAATACATTTAATTGAAATACTGATCAATGTTTTGAAGAATACAGAATAACACAACATTTGGAAATGACATGAGGTGGCTAGAGAGCGAAGATAGAAAACGAATACCTACAAGTTAAAGAACAAAATGGAACTCTTAAGAATGAATTACATTTGTGGCATTGGGAAAAAAATCCTGCTATCAGGTAATTGAAAGGAACGGGTCAGTTACTTTGTATTCCCTAGGTTTTTCTTTTTATTCTAGAATAATGATCACATAAAAAAATATGTAACTTGGAGAGAATTATGACTTAAGAAATTAATTTCATTACACTGTCACAGGACGTATGCATACAAGAGACATTAGTTACTGCTAAAGTGAAAAAGGAAAATATGAAGGGGATTTTGTTTCAGTATAATGTACTTCCTTTTAACAGCAGATGTTCCAGCAAAAAATAGCTTCCTCAAAGGACAGTGCCATCTCCATAACATTTAAAATTACTGAGTGCTTTGCTATGAGATAGTAATGAGAGGCATTTTGTATGATTTTTATCTTCAAAACAGTCTAATCATATAGGTGCTGCTGTTTTGTCCAATTTATAAAAAATCTGAGCCTTTGTAAAGTCAAACCTAGCACACAGCTAGTGAGATACACAACCAGGATCAAACCACCTAACTCACTATGCTTTATAGATTTATTAGAATGGATGAACACTTGCAAGGGATGTTGTAAAGTCAGTTCACTCACTGGTTGGGTGGTTGGACTCAAGTTCTGAAAGTGAGGGAGATAATATAATGTAGAGAATAAAATAAACAACAAAACAACTTAATTAATATAATAAAGCACTAGGGTTTTCCAAACTGTTTGAACTGAATTAAAAAACAATATTTTTAATTTACACTTTACTGTTTGACCTTAACAAAGGTACATAAACTTTCTCTATGTCTTTTCATCTAGAGGCAATAGTTAAAACATTCCTTGTATATATTACACAAAATGAGATAACCTTTGATAATTACTCAGTGCAATGTTTATCATTCAAGGAAATTAAATAACTCTTTTGATTTGTTTCACTCATCTACTTATCTATTCAACAAATATTTATTATATATCTACTATGTACCTGCCTTAGTTCTTCATTCTGAGGAAAAAATAATGGTAAAAGGTATGACCCCTGTTCTCTGGCAAGGTTAGGGTCTCAGGGAATACCTAAAACTATTTTCAGTACTATCATTTTTGAACCTCTTTCTCCTACAAAACATAATCAGATCTATATATACTGCAATTTTATGTTTACATAAAAGATTACAGTTAAAAGATGAATCAATCAAGAATGCAAGAAAATAATTTTTGTGTTAACAAACAGAGTAGCAGAGAAGACTAAGCCTACCATAATATTCAGTCTCACTTCATTTCAGTTAAAAAAAAAAAATCTAAGCACACAGCAGCTCAACAAGTGTCCATATTTTATAGTGTTCTTTGTGGCACGTTTTATTCTGAGGATTTGTAAATTCTTGCCCAATGAGGTACGATAAAAATGTTTAAAATGCCCATATTTTACACTATTCAAATAATGGGCTTGCTTTCTCTACTCCTCTTATCTTTTTCTGAGGACTGGCTATGACTGTGGAGCTGGTGACCAACCATCAAATATGCCAATGTGGGCCATGTGAATAGGAATTGAAGAACATCATATAGAGGGAATGCAAGCCCTGATCATTTTATGGACAAGAGCTGCATTCCTGGTCTGGAACACCCACTTACCTCTAGACCATAATGTGAGGGATAAATAACTTCTATGTTTTTTTAATCACAGCATATTTGATTCTCTATGTTACAGTGACATAAAATATATCCTTGCTTTTCCAAAGGGTTTAGAAAAGAACATTTTTTTAAAAGATTTTATTTATTCATTCATGAAAGACAGAGAGAGAGAGAGAGAGAGAGAGAGGCAGAGGGAGAAGAAGGCTCCAAAGGAGAAGGGAGCCTGAAGCGGGACCCGATCCCAGGACCCTGGGATCATGACCTGAGCCGAAGGCAGATGCTTAACCATCTGAGCCACCCAGGTGCCCTAGAAAAGAACATTTAAATAGTTTAAAATTTTAATGAAAAATTTAAAAATAATTTTAAAAACAAAATTTATAATATAGCAGCATAAAAATTAATAATTTCATAAAATCAACTGGGTCTATATCTAGATTTAAATGTGAGAGGTGTTTGGGGGGATTGAAAATAAAATTATTTTAATTACTTATTTTATATTTCACACTTTATGAATCTATAATCTATAAATTATAGATTATATCTAATAATTAATCTATAAAGCTATAAGCAAGTAAAATTAAAACCATTATTTCTGGGGTGTCTGCCTTAGGCTCAGGTCATGAGCCCAGGGTCCTGGGGTGGAGCCCCTGTGATGTCGGGCTCTCTACTCATCAGGGAAGCCTGCCTCTCCATCTGCTGCTTCCCCTGCATGTGGGCATGCTCCCTTTCTCTCTCTCTCTCTCTGTGTCAAATAAATAAATCTTTAGAAAAAAATAAAATAATAAAACCATTATTTCTGCCACCCAAATAGAGACATCTTGCTGCTGCTACCTTATGCATACCAACCAGTCTGTGAAACCAGTCTGTGAAAGCCCCTTTACAAAAGACTGAGCTTTCAGAGCCCTGATTGTCCTATTTAACAGTTCCTGTGCCAAAGCAAGAAGAAGTCCAGTCTTAAAAACCTGGTCCAAACTGAGACAACCAGATGATGTCCAAAAATTTGGAATTGGTTTGAGCTGATGGCTAGAACTGAGGGTTAGTACTGGGTGGAGTGAACATAGTAGGTCATGTGCACATGTGCATATAGAATTAAACAAGTTAGCTGGGATACAGAGGTTCCCCATGAAAAGCAGAGAAAGCAGCAAAACCACGACTCCTTGAAGAGGTCCTGAGAAATTAGCTGCCTTGGTTCCTAAAATGAGTTCTTATTTCTGTTCTGGTTCATGAGTCCAAAACATACTTTCTGCTTTGATGCTGTAATATAATCCTACATATTTATAAACAGCTGGCCAATCAAGCATGCTCGGAGGAAATAGGAACCATTCATGAATAAATCAATCCCTTCTGTTACTCACCCTAGAGAACTGCTGCACATGCATGAACAACCTAGCTCTAACACTTAATAGTGGTTTCGGTGAATAATTCTGCATTGCCTTAAGGTGATTCTATCTCTAAAAACTAAATTTTCTATGACACTACTTTGTATTTTTGGTCATATTTTCCAAACAAATCATCCAATATTAGATTTTTAGTAAAAACAAATAATGAGACAGAAACTTTAGAATTTTATATTGAGAATAATCAATTTGCACAAGATGATTCTTACCACAGTATGAAATTTATTTTTCTTATATATACAAATTCTTGATTATACAAATTGATTACAGAATGTTAAGAGTAATATAGTAAAAAATAAATTTATTTGAAAATATCCTGCAGAACTGCACAAAAGTAAAATAGATTTCTATTTTAGATTGAGTCATCAGATAATGGTTCTACAAGGAGGTAACATCTAATACGCAGGGATCTATCTCTTGTGGGTTCTGAAGTAAGAGGAAAACAGAAGCAGAAATAAGTTTTGCATTTTCACGAAACATAAAAGAGACCAATTTCTTATGAACAAAGCAAGCAATGGAAATATTAAACAAGGATCAGATATTTGTGGGACCCAAATATGTAAGTATTTTGCATTTCAACTGATTTTAACAGGAATCCTTTAAGCAAGTAGAGGATGTGTTTTGAATTACTCTTTACAGTGGTTGTTCTTTCTACTATGCAGACAGTGGATATGAAGAGCAGCATGGAGGCAAGGAGATCAGGCAAGATGTTTTTGGAATAGTCTACGTATGAGCAGATGGTGAGTTGTGTTAGGGTAGTAGCAAAGGAGAAAATGAGAAACTGAATGGATTTAAGATACACTTTGAAGTTAGAGCCTATAAAATTTGAGGGTAGATGAAATAGAAAGAACGGTGATAGAAAGAGAGACTCCCGGAATTTGGCTCCGAATATAACTGTGTGGACCATAAATCATTTATACAGATGGGGAGAAAAGAAGGAAGAATCTGCATGGGGGTTACATATCAAGGGTTTTTATTTGGACATTTTAAGTCTGAGAAGCCTATTAGGTATCCAAATTAAGTTCTCAAACAGCTGGTTACATGCATGATTCCGTATTTCAGTTGAGAGATGAGGGAAGATTTAAATTTAGAAATCACTGCCATGAATGGCGTATATAGTCATGCTATTGGAAGAGATAACAGAGAAAAAACAGAGAAAAAAAAAAAACAGAGACTGAGAAGAGAATACAGGACTCGTCCAATGAGTGGTATTATTTAAAAGCTAACTAGAATTAAGAGTAGCCAACAAAAACAACTGAGAAGAGAAAAAACAACACCATTAGATAAATATCAAGAAATTTTCAAGAATTAAGAGAATCCCAGAATCAAAGAGAAATAAAATGCTTAATACCTTGGAAGTTAGCAGAAAGCTGATGCAAAGTGAGGACAGAAATTATAACTGGAGTTGGTAACATAAAAGTCATCAGCTATGAATGGATAAAGAAAATGTGGTACATAAGTACAGTGGAATATTAGCCATAAAAAAGAATGAAATCTTGACATTTGCAATGGCATGGATAAAACTAGAGTATTATGCTAAGTGAAATTAGAGAAAGACTCTAATGAGATATGATGTGACTCATATCTGGAACTTAAGAAACAAAACAAATGAACATGGAGGGAAAAAAAGAGAGGCAAACCAAGAAACAGACTCTGAACTACAGAGGACAAACTGAGGGTTAATAGAGGGGAGGTGGGCAGGGAGGATGGATTGGTTAATAGGGTGGAGATTAAGTAGGGCACTTGTCTTCATGAGCACTGAGTGATATATGGAAGTGCTGAATTACTAAATTCTATACCTAAAAATAATAACAATAATAATGAAGTGTTTGATATGAAAAAAAGAAGCCATCAATTAGAGGGGTTTTTGGAAATTGAATAATTAAGAGTAATTTTAAATCCACAATAGAGATTTGTAGTTCATCACAGTTGTGCTAATCTGCTATTTTTCTACAGTAATTCAAATTATTTGATTGTCATTATGAAATTCAGTTAAATGAAGGGAGAAAAGGAATTTGATTTGATGGTGATGGCAATAAAATGAACACAATGGCAGATCATGAAATCTAACCAGGTTAGGAGAGAAGTGAGAACATGAAAGGGATCAAATTTTTTAAAAAGTGACAGAGGCAAATATATTAGGAGAAACTCCAATCTTTCCTCCATTGTGTCTTCTCTACTTACACATAGAACACTTCATGTCTGATACTTCTGTCACCAAAGGATTGTTCCCCCACCTAGAAATTCTCTGTGGCACCAGCTAACTGTCCTACAATTTAACTCAATTCTGACACCAAATACCTGGAGATAGTGTCAGATCCCACAGGTCAGGGGCTCAGTCCCATGAGACTGCCCCCCGCTTCAGATGCCAGTTGAAAAAGTCCCCATGTTACCCACTTCTGTCAGACTTGGCTACCAATTGGAGGGTCCCACAAGCACTCCTCAGATTCAATTAATTTGCTAGAGCAGCTCACAAAACTCAGGGGAAATCTTGCTTTTCTTTACCAGATTATTAAAGGATAGGATATATGATAGAGGGTATAGAGAAAGAGCCAGATGAAGAGATACATAGGGTGAGATCTGGGAAAGTCCCAGGCTCAGGAGCTCCTGTGTCTCTGGAGTCAAGAGTGCATCACCCTCTTGATGTGAATCTGTTTACCCACCTGGAAGCTCTCTGAATCCCATACTATTGGGATTTTTATGGATGCTTCCTCCCAGTAGGCATGACAAACTATTAATTTCATTTCCAGTCCCTTTCCCCTTGCTAAAGAAGTTGGGCGGGGGGAGCCTAAAATTCCAAGCTTCTAATCATGGCTTGGTCTTTCTAGTGAACAGTCCCCATCCAGAAGCCCACCAAGAGTTGCCTCATTAGAATAAAAGATGTTCCTAGTGCTCTTATCAATTAGCAAATTACATGAGTTTTAGGAGCTCTGTGCCAGAGGCAGAAACCAATGTATATAGTTTCTTTCATCTCACTGCAAGGAACTGAAGTTCCTTATAAACTGAAATAATCACTGGAGTGGGATTGCTAGAGCAATTAAGTTGTAAGGGAGAGGGATCATGGTTAGAGAAATGTGTGGTTGAAATAAAGATTTTGGAAGAGTTTTAGTTGGTGATTCTAAGAGCTAGACTATGACTAAGAGAAATGGGGGTAAAAAAGTCAAAGAAGGCAAACTCTGACCTCTGGTTAGAAGTTTGAAGAAACTTTCATTCCCAGCCTAAGAATTAAAACAAACTGAGTAAGCTACGAAGTCATAGGTTAAAAAAAAAAAAAAATCAGAGAGCTAAAGACACAGACACATAAATGAACTAAATTTTAAAGTAGGATGTAGCCCTCACAGGAGAGAAGAGACCAACAGCTGTTCTTACTCTCTGGTGAAGTGGTGGGCAATTAAGAAATCTGACAGAAATGGGACTAAGGAGAAACCAACTGTTAACTAAATATATTTTTACCAGCCATGTGTGGGCTTCTGTAACAGATCAGGATGCCAAGGAGGCCCAGTCACAGTGTAAGTCAGCATCTTTCCACTAATCCACTCATAAGACTCTTCACTGAGTGCATGGGACATTATACCACCGGCTGGAATTTTAGAGATAAATCAAAATGTAATTTTAGTTAAATGAAAAATAAAACATGGGGAAAAGTGTGTGGTCTATGATTCTATTTTTGGAAATCATCTAGTTTTTAAAAATCTTCATTTGCAGCACAAAAAAAAAATATCAAAACTCTATACTGGGTTATTACCATGGGGTTAAGTGCATGTACAATGGGACCTAAGATGCAAGAACTGGGAGTCTTAAAAAAATATACACATACATCATATCATTATCTATTTATCTTTCATCTATCTGAATCATACTAATTATTCTATGCAAAGTATGGAAATACGTATATGTGTATAAATACATATACAAAGTATCTTGTTCTACTCCAGTGACAATCATCTCCACACTGTTATTGTAATCTGCTAAGATTCAAGATCTTTGTATATACTATTTTCTCTAACTGAAATTTTTTTATTCCCCAATGGCCACATGATTTCCTCCTACTTAATCTACTTTCCTGACACCTTCTCTATCCCCTTTTATTTTTATAGTATTTGTCACCATGTTAAATACCGTATGTGTAACTAGTATATATGTTTATTATTAGTCTTTTCCTCACTGGAATGTGGCTCCATAGGACTAAGCATTTTTGTCTAATTGGTATACCACTGTTGCCCCAGAACTTATCACAATGCACAGCATAAATGAGCATGGTATTTTGAGCACAGCATGCTCAAAAGTAGTGTTAAAAAGAATGACCTTACCTACTAGACTTTACAATTTGAACCACTTCTTTTTTTGAAAAGTAAGGTTGATTGAGATTAAATTTGCATATCATAAAATTCACCCTTTCTGATCAAATTTACGAATTTTTGACAAACACATGCAGTCATGTAACCAACACCACAATCAAGACATAGAACAATTTCCTCTTGCCAATTTTTAGTGAAATCCCTCTTTTCATCCCCTCCTCCAATAAGCAAGCATTTATTTGTTTTGTTCTTATAGTTGTCTTTTCCAGAATATCATATAAATAAAATCACTCAGCACAATGCTCTTGATATTAATCCATCATTGCATTTTTTAATACTAAACAATATTTCACTACAATTAGTTTATCCATTAACCTACTGATAGACATTTATTTCAATTTTTGGCAGTTATAAATAAAACTGCTATCCACATTCACTTGCAGGTTTTTTTTTTTTTAAGATTTTATTTATTTATTTATTTGATGGAGAGAGACACAGTGAGAGAGGGAACACAAGCAGGGGGAGTGGGAGAGGGAGAAGCAGGCCTCCCGCTGAGCAAGGAGCCCTATGCAGGGCTAGATCCCAGGACCCTGGGATCATGACCCCAGCCCAAGGCAGATGCTTAAGGACTGAGCCACCCAGGTGCCCCCTCTTGCAGGGTTTTGTATCAGCATATCCTTTCATTTCACTCAGATAATACATAGAAACAGAATAACTGTATCATACGTATACCCCTAACTATTAGAAACTTCAACTTTACAAAGTGATTGTTCCATTTTAAACTCTTGTCAGCAATGCATCAAAATTGTAGTTACTGGGACACCTGGGTGGCTCAGTCGGTTAAGCGTCTGCCTTCAGCTCAGGTTGATCCCAGGGTCCTGGGATCAAGTCCCACATCGGGCTCCTCGCTTGGCAGGGAGCCTGCTTCTCCCTCTGCCTACTGCTCACTCTCGTTCTTGCTCGTTCTCTCTGACAAATAAGTAAATATTTTTTTAAAAAATTGTAGTTACTCCACAATTTCATACTCATTTAGTACTATCCTTTTATTATACTAATCATGCCAGTTGGTTTTCAGTGGTGTAACAATGTGGTTTTTATTTGCATTTCTCTAATGACTAAAATTAAGCATTTTTTTATGTGTTTGTCCTCATATATCTTCATTTGTTTAAAATTTTGTCTCAATTTTATTAGAATGTTTGTTTTCTTATTGTTGAATTATGAGACTTCCTTATACATTCTGGGTAGCATTCCTTTGCAAATTATTTACTTACTTTGCAAAAATATTTTTCCTCTACTGTGAAATTTTTATTTTCTTTCAGGAAGTTGAATTTTTAAGTTTTGCTGATGTCCAATTTATCAGTTTATTTATTTTGTATTTAAAATTTTCTGTAAGCCGTTCTAAAAAATAATCCTCAACTTGATAAAAGATAACAATAAAAATAGCACAGTGAATATCATATTTTATTTTGAAAGACACAAATCCCCCTTCCCAAAATTGGAAAAAGACAAAGGCATCCACACTCACCTTTCCCACTTAATATCAATAATGTACTGTGTCAGACAAGACCTAAATACATTGAGAGGTATAAAGTATTCATGAGTTGGAAAGCTCATTATTGGCAAAGTCTCAATTCTTCCCCAATTAATCTTAACTAAACTATCAGAAGAAATGCTTGTAGAAATTTACAAGTTAATCTAAAAATGTAAAGGAAAATATAAAGGACTTAGAATCACCAAAACAATTCTGAAAAAGAAAAATAAAGTTGATGTCTCATAGGGTCTGATTTTAAAATGTACTTTACAACTATAATTACTAAGACAGTATGGTAATGATGAAAGGACAGTCACACAGATCAAGTAAACAGCCAAGGAGAACCTAAAAATAGGCCTACATACACCTTAATTGATTTTGTACAAAGTACAAAGGCAATTTGATGGAGAAAAGGACACTTGATTTAATAATTGAACATACATATGGAAAGAAATAAACTTAACCTATACCTTACAATGTATGTAATATATACAATCTAATCATAGATCTAAATGTAATATCTAAAATATAGTACCTTTTTTTTATTATGTTATGTTAATCACCATACATTACATCATTAGTTTTTGATGTAGTGTTCCATGATTCATTGTTTGTGTATAACACCCAGTGCTCCATTCAGTATGTGCCCTCTTTAATACCCACCACCAGGCTAATCCATCCCCCCACCCCCTCCCCTCTAGAACCCTCAGTTTGTTTCTCAGAGTCCATAGTCTCTCATGGTACTTTTTTGAGAAAACATAGAGAATATCTTAGTGACCCTGTATTGGACTGCCTCTTAATTCCTGAAATTATTTTAAATCAAAACAGAGCCCTCAGTGTCACTTTGCTTCTTTTCTTATTACTGGGAGATAGCTTTTGTCCTCTATCCACCCTGACTTTGTGACCAAGTCTTCAGAGCACCAGACCTCCACTTAATAAAGAAATTCACCAGGCATTACATATGAGTTGCATTTTATGATTATAGATGTTAACGTCATATATACTTAAAATTATATACACTCACATATACTTAAAATTATAAATAACCCTTCAGTCATCCATATAAAGTATACCATCAAACATATTGTCTCACAGTAAGTTCAAGACAGTTTATTTCTTCATGTAGGAACTGATTCTTCTCAGTTCATATTTGCTTTGGAGGCTTACTGTAAGAGGGAATCTACTGCAATATTTAAAATTTTATTTTGTTCCTTCAAACTTATTTTTTTCATTCCTTTCTGCCAGACAAGAGTAATTGAATTTGCATATGTTAAATACACAAATGATGTTACCCCACCAGTTTGTATTGCATTCCACTTACTTATAGTCAGTGTGTTCTTAATCTTATAGGAACAGGACACCAATTGCTAGATTCAAATGCATTGTTTATCTTGTGTTACTTTGTATGCCACTACCCCTCAAATGCAAACCTTTCAAAGCATTTGTAGAAAATATAAGCTTGCAATATATCCTGTGCTTGTGGAAGGGGAAGAATATGAGTTTTGAATAATTTTGGGAAATGCCTTTATTGAATATTTCTTCTTAGAATTTACAAATCACATCAACGTATTAAAAGTTCTACGAAGTTCCCCATTAAGAAACAGATAATTTTGGGGTGCCTGGGTGGCTCGGTCAGTTAAGCATCTGCCTTCAGCTCAGATAATGATCTCAGAGTCCTGGGATCAAGTCCCGCATCGGGCTCCCTGCTCACCAGGGTGTCTGCTTCTCCCTCTCCCTCTGCCCCCCCACTCATGCTCTCTCTCTCTCTCTCTCTCTCAAAAATAAATAAAATCCTTTTTTAAAAAAAGAGACATAATTTTGCATAGTTCATTCTTTCAAAACTTATTTGACTTTTGAAATATAGAGTAGGGCTGAGGAACTTAAACTACCTGATTTCAAGTTTGAGTGAAAAGCTATAGTAATCAAAATGGTATAGAATTAACATGAATGTAATCTAATAGGTCAATTCAAACAAAAGACTCTAGAAACAGAAACACATCTGTAACAACCAATTTTTACAAATATGCCAAGGAAAGTCAGTGGAGAAAGAATAGTGTTTTAAAAAAATAATACTGCATGGAACTTAAAAACAATCCTCAACCTTTACCTCACACTATGTCCAAAAATTAACTTGATGTAGATAAAAAATGTAATAAAAACTAAAAATAACAGAAACAGACTGGTGATTGGCCAGGACTAAAGGCAGAAAGACTGACAGCAAAAAGTCACAAGGCAACTTTCTGAGGGGAAGGAAATGTTGACCATGTTGATTATGGTGATGGTTTCATTAAAGAAAACAGTAACAAGATTTATTAAACTAAAACACATTTGTGTACATGTGTGTATGTATACACAATCAATAAAGTCTCTTTAAAATGAAATAAAATGTATTTGATACTTCTTTCCACCTAGTATCTAGTAGCATCCAGAGAAAAAAGAGTAAAATATACATAGAAAAAACAAACAAAAACGGTATTTTTATGCTCATTTTGCAAACAAAAGTAAGGTTTTACACCTCATTATCCTATTTAAATATTTTGACTATCCAGTGAAGAATAACTGCTAACATCTTATTCTACCTGGTTTTCCCACATTCCAACTCACACACTTAAATATCCATATGATATTTCATACATCGCATGTATTTATATATAGCTGATTTCCTCAATCTCTCTGTAACTTCCCCATATGAATAAGAAATCTAGGGAGACATTTAATTTGCCAACTCATATTACCATTAAATATTATATATCAAATCTTTATATAATATTTTCATGCACCTAGATCTAATCTATCCATTTGGTTGGTCTAAGAAAAATTCTTTGGGAAACTCCACAGTAAAATGCTAAAGTCCTGTCTGGTTCTCAGGTACAGCTCCCTGTCAGCACAACTTTGACCTTACAGCTTAGTGAGATCTCACCAGAGTCAAACCACGCTCCTGTTCAGCTTTTCAATCATGCCCTCCCTAACCCTAGCCAATATGACCCAATTTCTTCTTTACAGCATTATAGAATTTTGAGCCGTGATTTTTCCACTTCAACTAGTATTGAGTCTCAGATAAAGTTTTCAAGGGATCACCACAAACAATTTTATTTAGCTTATGAAGGTTCAAGAGTCATGAGGTGATTTCTCACTCTACTGAATCTGTTCTTAGCCAGCCTTAAAGAGTTAGCCATAAAACAGAGTAGAATTTCCTTGCTAAAAATTATTTTTCTTACTTAAGTTCAAAAAAAAAAGAAAAGAAAAACCTAAAACTGAAGTCATGTTTGTAAGTTTGAGAGATTGTTTATAAGAAAGGATTTTAATATTTCTTGCACTTGCAGGCCACAACTGTCTATTATGAAGTCCAATAGTACATTTCTATTAGTAACATAATATCTAAGTCACACAAAGTAACTTTAAAAATAATTTGTAACACATTCTGTTAAAAGAAATAGAATAAAGAATATTTGCTATATGTTTCCATGGAAACTAATGCACTTACACAAAAATGCCGTGCCCATTATTTCTCAATAAAATGTCTCTGATTTGTATTAGAATGTCTCAACATTAAGGGAAGCTGAGGAATTTTAAAACTCAGAAAATGTCTCAAAAATAGAATTAAAAATAAAAGAGGCTATGATGAATTTTTTAAAACAGGCATGGATTATGCACACCCCTCCTCATTCAACATGATGTCTCATCGTTAATTACAAAGTTCTGGTTAAAATCTGGTATAAGCTTATGAATACATTTTTTAAAACTGTATATGACAAAGCACATATTTTACAGAATGAGATTATTTGGGTCACTATAATATGGTCATTAGAAAGAAGATTATACCTTTTACAAAAGTATAATACATATATTCTTGGAATATAATTCTGAAGTTTAAGTTAATCACTCATATAAGATATGTGAATAAATTTGGGATGCTGAGCTCTTTATTATTCTTAAAGCTCAACACTAAGCTGAGTGATGTTTTCTGGCTGACTAAATAGAGTATTTGCTGTATGATTTTCAAAGTAAATTTACAGGCTTAGATAACCTTTATTGAACCTTAGCAACAAATTCTCTTCCCACAAAGTCTGAGTTAATCTATTTGAATCTCTGAAATTCCCATAGAAACAGAAAGGCATATTTTGAATGAATAAAATAAATATTTTATTTACTTAATTTTTTTAACTTTCAGACATAGTCTGTTTTAGTTAATATTCATTTCATAGTTTGATTATCAGTATGAGAACTTAATCATGAGGAAAACTACCACCAGAAAGGCTCCTGAAGTACTTCTCTCTTCATCTTATTTTTTTAGTCATTTCATTTTAATTCAAAAACAATTAACATACAATGTTATACGAGTTTCAGGTGTACAATATAGTGATTCTTTCTTCATTTTAAAGTTGCAAATAGAATTAATTCAATCACTCTAGGGAAAATACAAACTTTCAGATGCTTTTAAATATATTCTACAAAGGATCATATAAAAACTCGGAGAATGGGTACCCGGGTGGCTCAGATGGTTAAGCCTCTGCCTTCGGCTCAGGTCATGATCCCAGGGTCCTGGGATCGAGTCCCACATCGGGCTCCCTGCTAGGCGGGGAGCCTGCTTTTCTCTCTGCCTCTGCCTCTCTCTCTCACTCTCTGACTCTCATGAATAAATAAAACATTAAAAAAAAACTCGGGGAGAAGAAAAAATTACTACACGATAGCGCTGCTTTAAAAATAAGGGACGGGGGTGCCTCGGTGGCTAAGTCGGATAAGCATGCAACTCAGGTTGTGACCTCAGGGTTGTAAGATCAGGCCTTCCATAGGGCTCCATGCTCAGCAGGGAGTCTACTGGGGATTCTCTCTCTCTTTCTCTCTCTCTCTCTCCCTCAGCCACCCTCTCTCAAATAAGTAAATCTTTTTAAAAAAATAAAAATAAAAATAAAATAATAAGAGGAGTATATTTTCTTGACCAACTGATTATTGTGAAATCTGAATTTCACAATTTAAAAACATGAAGTACTTACAGATAAATAAAGAGATGAACTTTACCCTTAAAATATTTAAATCAGAAACTTGTTAGGATATTTTCCATAGACCCTAAGTTCTAATTTGAGTGCAACTTATGTATTATTAGAATAGAAATATATGCATAGTATTCAGGCTTCAAATTTCTATGTTTTTTAGACTGATAAAAAACTGATAACTAGGGCGCCCAGGTGGCTCAGTCATTAAGCGTCTGCCTTTGGCTCAGGTCATGGTCCCAGGGTCCTGGGAGCGAGCCCCGCATCGGGCTCCCTGCTTGGCAGAGCCTGCTCTCCCTCTCCCACTCCCTCTGCTCGTGTTCCCTCTTTTGCTGTGTCTCTGTCTGTCAAATAAATAAATAAAATCTTTTAAAAAAAACCTGATAACTAAGTAAAATAATCAAACTGCATTCATTAGTATTTCCATGAAGTCAGTCATCAACTACATAAATTACTTAACTCAGTTCAAAATTACATGGATAAAACTCTTCAATTCTTGAAGTACAAATTCTATAACAATAAAGGTGGCATAGAAGAACATATGTAGAAGAATATATGTAGTAATTGTGCATTTGTAAAATTTTGCTTAAAATCACTTTTATAAATAGAAAAATATATATACCTACGATTATACACATGCACACTCACCCTAGAATAAATGGGGCTTTTCTTTTTGTTTTCATCTCCTACTGAATGCATCTAGCACGATTTATAATTGGGAACTACTCATAATGAAACTAATATAAGAGTATAAGAGGATGTAGAAGGTAGAGTAGAATTTGATAATCCTTGCCTTGTGAAACATGAAAATCCGATTTTTAAATAATCCATTTGTGTGCTAACTCAGAATATCAACTTCTTTATCCTCTCTTCCCCCTACACCTCCCTCACAGCCTTTAATAAACCCATTCATGGAATCATACTGAAGTGAAGATTGGCAACTTGGAAAGGGAAACAGTAGCAGAAAGATTAAAAAGGCCAAGGGGGAAAAAAAAGCCAAATGAGAACATGTTTTTAGACAGACCACAATGGGCAGGGTAGATCAAGGTATAAAAAGGGTGAGCATTAGATGGAGGAGCTGCCCCCAAAAGGGCAAATTAAAATCACTGCACCCACTGGCTGAGTCTGTAGAATAAACTATATAGAAAAATCATTTTTAATTTTCCAATTGTGTTAGGATTCTATTTGCATAGTAATATACTACTCACACCAACCACTGATTACTGTTGTCTACATGCTTTACCAGCTAACATTAAGAGAGTGCAGAAATAAACTATGTAAAGTCTTCTCCTCAATTATTAGGGAACTAATGTTAAGTTTTTAATTTCCTACCAAAAATGTGTTATTTTAAGGTACACATATTATTTATAAAATAAAGAAAATACTATGGTAAAATAATGAAACATCTAAATAGTAAAATACAAATACCAATAACTTTTTATTTAACATAAATGAGATAAAATGTGTTTATTTTTCCCCCAAAACACATAAATAACCAACAGAGCCATCAATAATTATTCTCAAGTTCCAAAACAAAGATTACAGGTTGGACTGTTTTTTCTCACAAAACTTATTTCAAGTAAGAAATTATGAATTGAAGTTTTTTTTTTTTTTTGGAAGTTTTCCATTGGACTTCCACACATTATTTATATGGCAATCCAAGTATAACTTAGACTGGATGCTTAAGAAAGAATAATCTGAAGTATGCAGTAAGACTTTTAAAAAGAAACATTTTAGCTATAGTGTAAAGACACACAACAAATTAGAAGGGTTGTTTGGGAAGAAAGTAGCAGAAAAATTGCTATTCTCCACATACTCCTTAGTAACAGAATCTTGGTTTTTAGCTAAGCACATTGCTGGCCACCCTAAAGGTGACATTTCCCAATTTCCTTTGCAGTTCAGAGTGGCCTTATGACCAAGTTCTGGATAATGAGATATACCAGGAAATATGTTAGGAAGGTGACTTTGTTGAAAGGTGTTAATTTTTTTTATTCTCCTTTTATTCTTTCTTCTTAAAATATAGAAGTCATGTATGAAATTCTGGCAGCCATCTTATAAGTTAGAGGAACTTCAGATCTGATTCCAGTGCTATGGAGCATGTTAAAAAAAGAAAAAAAAAAGAAACCACAAAGGAGCCTGGTTCCCTGATAACTGATAACTGTAGAACTACCAGACTAGCCACAAAGCGCTTATCACCAGCATTATTTTAGATAAGATTATTAACTCTTCTGTGTTTAAGCTACTCTAGTAAGATCCCTGCTTTTTGCAGATGAACACAATTCCTACCGTATGTGGTAAAGAAAGGTCAGTAATATAGTTTGGAATCTCTGATTCTAAATAATGTAAAGATATAGGGACATCTGGCTGGCTCAGTCAGTAGAGCATGTAACTTGTGTGTGTGTGTGTGTGTTTGTCTGTGTGTGTGTGTGTGTGCACGCCATTCTTGATCTCCGGGTTGGGAGTTTAAGCCACACATTGGCATAGAGATTGCTTAAAAATAAAATTTTCAAACAAAACAATATAGCTGTATCACCTCATAGCTAAGAATGGATATTATCAAAAAGACAAGAAAAACAAGTGTTGACAAAGATGTAAAGAAGAGAGAACCCTTGTGCATTCTTGGGTTGGAATGTACAATTGGAGGAGCCACTATGGAAAAGAGAATGGGCATCCACAAAAAAAAAAAAAAAAAAAAAAGAGCTACTCTATGATCCAACAATTCTACTACTTATCCGAAGAAAACAAACACATTAATTTGAAAAAAATATATGAATCCCTACATTCACTGAAACAGTATTTACGGGGCACCTGGGTGACTCAGTCAGTTAAGCATCTTCCTCTGGCTCAGGTCATGATCTCAGGGTCCTGGGATGGAGCCCTGGCTCAGACACCCTGCTCAGTGGGAGTCTGCTTCTCCTCCCTCTGTCCCTCTCCATGCTCGTGTGTGCACCCTCTCTCTATCTCTCTCAAATAAATAAATAAATAAATAACATTATTTACAAAAGTCAAGATATAGAAATAATCTAAATGTTTATTAATAAGATGAATGGATAAAGAAATGTGATACACACACACACACACACACACACACAAATATTATTCTGCAATAAAAAAGAGGAAATCCTGCTATTAGTGACAACATGAATAGACCTGAAGGGCATTATGCTGAATGAAATTAGTAGAACAGATAAAGATAAATACCATGTGATCTCACTTACATGTGGAATCTTACAAAAAAAAAAAAAACAAACAAACAAAAACAGAAGCTCACAAGCAGAGAACAAATTGATGGTTGGCAGAGGCAGACTAGGGAATTGGGATGGGCCAAATGGGTGAAGAGAGTCAAAAGGTACAATCTTCCAGTTATAAAATAAGTAAGTCATGGAGATGTAATTTACGGCATGGTGACTACAGTTAATAATACTGTGTTGGGTGTTTGAAAGTCGTTAAGACAACAGATCTTAAAAGTTCTCATCACAAGAAAAAACTTTTGTAGCTATGTATAGTGATGGATGTTAACTAAATTTATTTGTTGTGATCACTTAGCAATATAAACAAATATCGAATCATGTGGTACAGCTGAAAATAATGTGTGGTATTTCAATAATACTGCAATAAAAAAATAAAACTGAGTCTGTAAAACATAAGGGAATTTACTGAAAGAATACTTTACTTGGCAACTCACCAAATCAAAGGAAAATATAAAATTAAGACTTAAAAAAACAGCTGCACAAACTTATGGAGAGTCTCTTCTAAGCTACTATCATTGGGTCTATTTAGCTCCAAAGTACATGCAGTGTGTGATACTCCACTCCACATTCAAATGCTCAGAAATGGAAACTAACTAGATTGAATCACAGTTCATCCTTTAGTAAAGGCAAATTGGTAGCACTTGAGGCATGGTGACTGATAGTCTCAATATGACTTCATGGAATGTTAAAAATGTAGCTCTCATGATGTTATTATTGATACAAGAACAGAGTATAAAAAGGAGGGAAAGAGAGTAAGTTTCACTCCTCATGTAAGTAGACATTCAAATAAATATGCAATTTTTAGATGCAATTAAAATGTCCCTACCTTGGAACCCTCCTACACTGTTGGTGGGAATGCAAGCTGGTGCAGCCACTCTGGAAAACAGTACGGAGGGTCCTCAAAAAGTTGAAAAGAGAGCTACCCTACAACCCAGCAATTGCACTACTGGGTATTTACCCCAAAGATACAAAGTCGTGATCTGAAGGGGCACATGCACCCCAATGTTTATAGCAGCAATGTCCACAATAGCCAAACTATAGAAAGAGTCTAGACGTCCATCAACAGAGGAATGGATAAAGAAGATGTGGCATATATGTCTGTGTGTGTGCGTGTGTGTGTGTGTGTGTGTGTGTGTATACACACTGGAATATCGTGCAGCCATCAAAAAATGAAATCTTGGGCGCCTGGGTGGCTCAGTTGGTTAAGCGACTGCCTTCGGCTCAGGTCATGATCCTGGAGTCCTGGGATCGAGTCCCACATCTGGCTCCCTGCTCAGCAGGGAATCTGCCTCTCCCTCTGACCCTCTTCCCTCTCGTGCTCTCTCTCTCTCATTCTCTCTCTCAAATAAATAAATAAAATCTTTAAAAAAAATTGAAATCTTGCCATTTGCAACGACATGGATGGAACTAGAGGGTATTATGCTAAGCAAGATAAGTCAATCAGAGAAAGACAAATATCATATGATCTCCCTGATATGAGGAATTTGAGAAACAAGACAGAGAATCATAGGGGAAGGGAGGGAAAAATGAAACAAGATGAAACCAGAGGGGGAGACAAACCATAAGAGACTCTTAATCTCAGGAAACAAACAGGGTTACTGGAGTGGAGGGGCATGGGAAGGATGTGGTGACTGGTAGATGGATATTGGGGAGGGTATGTACTATGTTGAGTGCTGTGAATTGTGTAAGACTGATGAATCATAGACCTGTACCCCTGAAACAAATAATACATATGTTAATAAAAAAAATTGTATGCAAATTTTTTAAAAAGGCTCTATCTTATGTTAGATTCTGTTTCATGTATTACTCTCTCTCTCTCTCTCTCTCTCTCACACACACACACACACACACACACACAAACACACACACAATATTTTCTTCTCCAAAAATAAACAATCCAAAGCCATTCTCTGTGATGGTATCCAACTTCAAACACAAGGTCTCTGAAAGCTACCTATCTTTTTTCTTAATTTACAATGTTTGGAAAACCGCAGACTAAGTTGAACCATACCAACACCCTATATAATAATAGGGAAGGATAAATATTCTTTTAATTTTCAATTACAATTCATGTGAAGCCAAAAATAAAGATAAATGTTATAATTCTAAATTGTGTAACTATTTACAATGTTATAGCTGATAACTATGACTTCCCCTCCTATTACCTATCTGCGCAAGTTAAAATTCTTTATCTAGGACTACTTTCCAAACTTTTCTATCTGAGCTTTTGGAATTATTGCAGACTTAGTTTTTAATAAAATCTCAATTAGCATGTTATTGTACTAGACACTCCTCCAGGTTCTAACTATTCTCTTTCCTGCCACCACTGGTTTAGCAACCACACTATTTCTCTTCAAAAAAGCATGACAATCACTTTAGCCTTTCTCCCTATCTTCTCTTTTCCCAGTTCCCTCTTGGCCATAGCCGTTTGAAATGGCCAGGTAGCAATCTCAGCCACTTTATCAGGCTTGTAATTAAAATCTTTGGTGAAAGTTTTTCTCACAATTTGATTAGGAACACTTCTGAACAAACTGAGGTCAGAGTCACAGAGACCCAGACAATTTTTTTAAATGAGTCATTGAATATATTCTTGCAAAACTTCACCCACACTGCTAGTTTTGGGTAACTGTAGATACACACATATACAAGCAAATACACACACACACACACACACACACACACACATCCACTCAGGCAGTTAGAGAGGTAGTATATATTGTCCACTGGTTCAAAGGATTTATATCATTCTGCAAGAGACAATAATTATCAATATCATGGTTATTTATTCCCCAAACAAGCTTAGATACTAAGAAAGCGATGCCATTATTTTACATAAGCACCACTGAGGTTAAACACAGTTGTTGACAGAGAGCTTGATGATAGCATAAACAGGTAGGCTGGGACAGTGTGGTTTACAACAGTCTTGTTTTTCTCTTGGATCTTTTTATACATACCACTTGCACTTGATGATGGAACACTACTAAATAAGCTGCTCAGGTGATAACTAGCTGACAGTACTTAATTCACAATGTCAGCTAAAGCTGCATGGTTCCCAAGCTTCCCACTGCTAATTATTTAATATCCAGCAAATGGACAATGGACAATAGCTGGACAGCTAATGTCATCTACTTTGCCTCGAAAACCCATAGAGACCTACCAACCTGTTTGCATCCTGTTACTGGATATTATCTATTCATCGAGTATGTTTTTCACAGCATACTTCATGTTATTTGCACCGGGAAGGCTACATCCATACAACAAAGACCACATTACTTCTATCAAGCTGACATCTTCCGTGGGCTTAGCTACTGTATCTGGATTTGTACAACTGTTTTTTTTTTTTCCTTTTATCCCTTCTGATGTAGAGAAATAATAACTCCCTCTCTTTGCTACCATGGATGCCTCCATAACCTTTGTTGGTTTTTCTTTTCTATGACTTCCAGAGATCTATAAATAGTTCCCTTATTAACGCTACTGTTTTATCCCACTTGTGTGGGTAAAGAAATCTATAAACAATTCCCCTGTTAACCGCTACTGTTTTACACCACCTGTGGGGGACCTGAACTTGCTGCTCCCTGATCTCCTGGTCTTCCCACAATTCACTAGGAAGTTATTAGTTAGGTGTCCCAGGATGATGGCCTGTGGAAATGATGAATTGTCAAATGTCATTTAAGTCTGTATTATGGCACAAATATTGAATATCATCTATTCTTAAAGGAGGGATGTAAAGGCTTAATTCCTGGTGATCTATACCTGCCAGAATAGACAAGTTTTTAAAAAAGGAAAAAAGAAACAAGTTTACAGGCACATAACTCCTTCCCAATGCCAGGGGTTTATCACATTATCCAAAAAAAGAGACTATACCTAAAGAAGCAGCCATAATTGTACCACCTAATTAATATCCTTATAATCTGTTGTCATTTTCCAATATATATCAGACTGCTGCACAGGTCAAACCAGGAAAATTAATGGATAATAAATATCTTTACAGCTGCACTATTCAAAATTTTGATTATTAATCTCCATGATTCCCAAATGGATGCATTATTCCATTTGGATTGTTCTCTCAAAAAATAGAAAGATTTGTAACTGTTTCCACTTGGCTCCTTTTGAAAATGTTGAAATTCTTTTAGATTCTAAGACTTATCAATTTAAAATTTGCAATCAGGAAAAGATAAAATAGCCAGGTTTTGGTATGAAGCCTGTAACAATTATGATTAAGTTTAGCTGCATATATTAGCAACAATAAAATAAAAACTAAGGGGTGCCTGGTGGCTCAGTTGGTTGAGCGACTGGCTCTTGGTTTCTGCTCAGGTCCTGATCTCATGGGTGGTGGGACTGGCCCCAAGTCAGCCCTGTGGTCAGTGGGGAGTCTGCTTGAAGATTCTCTCCCTCTTCCCCTCTCTCCACTTGACTCATGTCCTCACTCACGTGTGTTCTCTCTCTCAAATAAATCTTTAAAAAATAATAAAAACTTAAATTGTTTAAACAGATGAAAATTTTATTTTACCTTTTCCTTCTTTTGTAAATTCAGAAAGTAGACCATCAACTGAGAGTTTAACTCTTCCATATTCATCATGGACCCAACGTTTTCCTCCTATAGCATTCCTGCAATTGACTTCCTTCCTTCTTCTATTTGCTACAGGCCACAGGATTGCTAGAAACACCACTGAGTTGGCACACCTCACACTGAATTTTTGTGGTTAATCTCACACTCTGACAAACATAAATCTTACTGAGTTATCTACTGTTTTAACTACCTCCAAGCCACTTTATGATGATTTTCCATAATGAAGTTTGCTACTTAATGTGCTTTGATAAAGCATTTTATGCTTAAACAAGTTAAAATGTTTTTCTTAATTTACTCTGGAAATTCTACCATTACACAAAACACCAAAACCTAGCAGAGATTTTGGCAAATAAAATTTTAAAATCAATTTCCATTATGACTGTAGATATAAACATCTAAGGGAAAAAAAATACTATATCGACAGAATCATTAAAATACCATGCATGGTTGGGGCTCCTGGGTGGCTCAGTCAGTTAAGCATCTCCCTTCAGCTCAGGTCATGATCCTGGAGTCCTGGGATCAAGCCCCTCATCAGATTCCCTGCTTCTCCCTCCCCCTCTGGCTACTGATCCCCCTGCTTGTGCATGTGCTTTCTCCTTCTCCCTCTCTCTCTCTCTGTCAAATAAATAAATAACATTTTTAAAAAAATACCATGCATGGCTCAAACTTCAGGGACTGTAAGAAGGTTCAATACTGGAAAAATATTTTAAAACTCATCATATTAAAAGATTCATTTAAAGGAACATTTTGAAAAGGTTGGCAAAATCAGTAAAATTGAAAATAGGAAATCAATGTAGAGAATCACTGAAACCAAAAGAGTTCTTTGAAAGGGCCAATAAAATTGATAAGCCTCTGGAAAGGCTAATTAAGAAAAAAAAAGAGCATACAAATTACTAATATTATAAATGAAAGAGAGGACATCACTACAAATCTCAGATAAATTGAAAGAATAATAAAGAATACTATGAACAATTGTATACCTACATATTTGGTAACCTACATCAAATGCAACAATTCTTTGAAAGACACAATTGGCAAAAACACACAAGAAGAAATACACTTGAATAGGCTTATTTAATTAATGACATTGAATCAATAACTAATAACCTTCCAAAATAGAAAACATCATGCCCAGCTAGTTTTACTGGTGAAATCTATCAAAAACTTAAGGAAGAAATTATACTAATCCTCTATAATCTCTTTCAGAATTGAAGGCAGAGGAAATACTTCCTAACACATTCTCTGAGGCCAGCATTGCCCTAATACTAAAACTAGGAAAACATACTATACAAAAACTATAGGCCAATATCTCTCATGAACATAGATGTAAAACCTTCAACAAAATATTAACAAATCAAATCCAACCATGGAAAAATGCATTAAAGAGCACAATGAAGTGGGATTTATCCAAAGTATGCAAGACTGGATCAACATTCTAAAATAAATTAATCTATCGTATCAACAGGCTAATGAAGAAAAATCACATGATCATACTAATAGAAGCAGAAAAGGGATTTGACAAAATATAACATCCATTCATGATCAAAACACTCAGCAAACTAGGAATAGACAACCTCCTCAGCTTAATAAAGAACATATACAAAAAAATTACAGTTCACATTATACTTAATCGTGAGAAACTCAACGCTTTCCCACCAAGATCAGGAACAAGGTTATCAACTTTCACCACTCCTTTTAAACAATGCAGTTAAATTCCTAGCTAAAGCTATGAAATATTAAAGATACACAAATTGAAAAGAAAAAAAAGCCTGTCTGTTTGCAGATGACATTATCATCTATGTAGAGAATTGGAAAGATTGGGGGGGGAGGGGCTAAAACTAATAATATAGCAAAGTAGGAAAATAAAAGGTTAACATACTAAATTCTATCACCTTCCTATAGTCCAACAATGAACAAGTGAAATTTGAAATTGAAAGCACAATACACTGTACATTATTATCTCAAAAAATGAAATGCTTAGGTGTATAAATCTAATGAAATATGTACAAGATCTGTAAAAGGAAAACTACATGACTCTTATGAATGAAACCAAAGAAGAACTAAATAAATGGAGAGCTATCCCATGTTCATGGATAGGAAAACAATACTGTCAAGATATCAGTTCTTCCAACTTGTTCTATGAATCCAAAGCAGTCCCAATCAAAATCTAAATTATTTTGTGGATACCAACAAACTGATTCTAAAGTTTGTATGCAGAGGCATAAGATCCAGAATAGTCAACACAATATTAAAGGAGAAGAACAAAGTTAAAGAACTGACACTACCCAATTTTAAGACTTACTATTAATACAGTAATCAATGGGTTTGGTGATGTTTTTTCAGATACAACACAAAGGAAAAATACATGACAGAACTGATTAAGAGGCACTTTATTAAAATTAAAATGAAAAACTTCAGCTCTGCAAAAGATACTTTCAAGAGGTTTTTTTTAAAAGCCACAGACTGAAAGAAAATATTTACAAAATAACATATATGATAAAAGACTATCACTCAAAATATACAAGGAATTCTTGAAACTCAGTAATAGAACATGAACAACACAATTCAAAAATGGGCTGAAGACCTTAACAGACATTTACTTCATCGAATAAGATACAAAGATGGCAAAAATGCATATGAAAATATGCCCCACAACATAGGTCATCAGGGAAATGGAAATTAAAATGAGATACCACTATATACCTATTAAAGTGGCCAATCCAGAACACTAACAACACCAAATACTGGCAATGATGCATAGCAACAATGAATCACATTATTAGGTGTTGGGAAAATAGTGCAGCCACTTTGGAAGATAGTCTGGAAGTTTTTTATAAAACTAAATACATTCTTACAGTAGGATTCACCAATCATACTCCTTGGTATTTACCCAAATTAACTGCAAAAATTATTTCCACTCAGAAGCTTCACCATGGATCTTTATACCAGCTTTATTCAAAATTTAACTATGATATAAATATAATACACACTATAGGATCACTGAAGACAAAGAAAAACCAAGGGGCAGAGAGCTTATTGAAGAAATAATGCGAAAAATTTCTCATATCTGTGTAAAGAAGTGAATAATTCAAGAAGCTCAATGTAATCCAACTAGATTTAACTCAGAGAGCCACATAAAGATGCATTATAACCAATCTGCCAAAAGTCAAAGACGAAGAAAGAATCTTGAAAGTAGCAAGAGAGAAACAACTTATCTAACATAAGGGAAATTTCATAGATTATTGGTAGATTTCTCACAAGAAACATTTAAGGCCAAAAAGAAGAGTGATATATTCAAAGTACTGAGAGGAAAAAAAAAACAAAAAACTCTCAACCAAAAAATACTAAATGTAAAAGGAGAAATTAAGATTCCCAGATAAACAAACACTGAGAAAGTTCATTACCATTAGACCTGTTCTACAAGAAATGCTAACAGGAGACCTTCAGGCTGAAATGAAAACACACTAAATAAGAACATAAAATACAAATTTGTCCATTAAAGGTAAACACATAGACAAAAATTAGTAACCTCTATTACTGTAATATTGATCACTTTTGACTTTTGTATAAAATTTAAGTTACAAAAACATTAAAAAATATAAATTTGTGTTAATGATTTCACAACATTTTTTAAAGATTTATTTATTTATGAGAGACAGAGAGAGAGACAGCACAAGAGGGGGGAGGTTCAGAGGGAGAAGGAGACTCCGCGCTGAGGAGGGAGGCTGATGAGGGACTTAATTCCGGGACTCGGGGATCATGACCTGAGCTGAAGGCAGTCACTTAACCAACTGAGGCACCCAGGCGCCCCAATGATTTTACAATCTTTAAAGAAGAAATTTCTGACGTCAAAAACAAAATGTGGGGGGATGAAGCTGTAAAAGAGTAGGGTTTTGTAGGTGACTGCATGTAGTTGTTATCACTTTAAGATAGAAGGCAATAACTTTAAGATATTTTATATAAATCCAATGTAACCACAAACAAAATACGTATAGAATATATGTAAAAGGAAATAAAAAGGGAATCAAAGCAAAGGAAGGCAGTAAGAAAACCTGGAAGACAGCTATAAAACATAGAAAACAATTAACAAATTGGCAATAGTAAGTCTTCTATCAACAATTAGTTTAAATGTAAATGGATTAGGGGCGCCTGGGTGGCTCAGTCCTTAATCGGCTGCCTTCAGCTCAGGTCATGATCCCAGGATCCTGGGATGGAGCCCAGCATCGGGCTCCCTGCTCCGCGGGAAGCCTGCTTCTCCCTCTCCCACTCCCCCTGTTTGTGTTCCCTCTCTCGCTGTCTCTCTCTCTCTGTCGAATAAATAAATAAAATCTTTAAAAATGAATAAATAAATAAATAAATAAATAAATAAATAAATAAATAAATGTAAATGGATTAAACTCCCTAATCAAAACACATACACTGGCTAAATAGATTTAAAAAAAATCCAACTACATGCCATTTATAAGAAATCTACTTTAGAAATGAAAATACATAAAGGCTGGAAGTGAAATGATGGAAAAAGATATTCCATATAAATGGTAAACCAAAGAGGGCAGGAGTCACAAGAATATCAGACAAACTAGACTTTAAGTCAAAACCTTACAAAAGACAGAAAAGAAAATTACATAATGATTAAAGTGTCAATTCAACAAATTAACAATTATAAATATTTATGTTCCAAATACCAAAGCTCTGAGTATATGAAGCAAACTTTGACATAATTAAAGAAATAGAAAGCAACGGAATAGCAGAAGACTTCAATACCTCACTTTCAACAATGAATACAACAATAGAGAAAAAGAAATAGAAGGCTTAAATGATACAGACCAATTGAAGCTAATAGATATATATATAGATAGATATAGATAGATATATATATAGAAGACTCCACCCAACAATAGCAGAATACACATTCTTCTCAAAGACATGGAATATTTTCCAGTATGTACCTCATGTTAGGCCACAAAACAAGTTTCAACAAATTTTAGAAGACTGAAATATTGCAAATTATCATTTCTGGACACTAGAAATCAAAAGAAAGAAAACAGGAAAATCCACAAATACATGGAAACTTAACACATTTTTAAACAACACATTCTTAAATGGGTTAAAGAAGTCACAAGAAAACTTGAGACACATGAAAACAAAAATACAGTATGCCAAAACTTATGGACTGCATGCAGCACAAGCAATGCTAAGAGGGAAGCTTAGAGCTATAAGTGCAAACTTAATAAAGAAAAAAGATCTCAAACCAACTAAATTTACCTGCAAGAAGTTAGAAAAGGCAAGAAAAAAAGTAAACTCAAATCTATCAGAGCTCAAATAATAAAGATTAGAGCAGAGATAAAAAAAAAACACACACAAAACAGAAAAACAACAGCAAAACATTGATGAAACTACAAGTAGGATTTTTACAAAGATCAACAAAATTGACAAGCCCTAAATTAACTAAGGAAAAAACAGAGAGACTTAAATAACTAAATCCAGAAATAAAAGAGTGAACATACAACCACTGAACAGAAATAGAAAAGATTAAAACAGAAATACTGTAAACAATTGCCTGCAAACAAAGTGAATAACCTAAAATAAATAAATTCCTAGAGACACACACCCAACCAAATGGAATCATGAAGAAATAGAAAATCTTAGCAGAATAATAACTAGCTAGGAGAATGAATCAGTAATCAAAAACCTCTCAACAAAGAAAAACCCAGGACTAGAGATGGCTTCATTGGAGAATTCTACCAAACATTTTAACACCAACCATTCTCAAGCACTTCCAAAAAACTGAAGATGAGGAAATGTTTTTACACTCATTCCATGAGGACTTTACTACCCTGATACCAAAGCCAAAGATACTACAAGAAAATTTACAGACCAAGGGGCGCCTGGGTGGCTCAGTTGTTAAGCGTTTGCCTTCGGCTCAGGTCATGATCCCAGGGTCCCGGGATCGAGCCACGCACTGGGCTCCCTGATCAGCAGGAAGCCTGCTTCTCCCTCTCCCATGCCCCCTTGCTTGTTCCCTCTCTCGCTGTCTCTCTCTCTGTCAAAAAAGAAAATCCTTAAAAAAGAAAAAGAAAATTTACAGACCAATACTCTTGACACTGATGTAAAAATCTGCAACACAATATTAGCAAACTGAATGCAGCAGCATATTAAAAGGATTATACATGATGACCAAACAGGATTTATACCTAAAATGCAAGGATGTTTCAATAGATAAAAAATATCCAATGTAATGTAATACAATATATTAATAGAATGGAGGCTGAAACCACATGATCATCTCAATTGATGCAGAAAAAGCATTTGACAACATTCAACACCCTTTCATGATAAAAACACTAAACAAGGAATATAAGGAAATTATCTCATCATAATAAAGGTCATATATGAAAAGCCCACAGTTAACATCATACTCAACTGTAAAAGACTGAAAACTTTTCCATTAAGATCAGAAACAAGGGGCGCCTGGGTGGCTCAGTCGGTTAAGCGGCTGCCTTCGGCTCAGGTCATGATCCCAGGGTCCTGGGATCGAGCCCCATGTCTGGCTCCCTGCTCAGCAGAGAGCCTGCTTCTCCCTCTCCCTCTGCCTGCCACTCTGCCTACTTGTGCTCTCTATCTCTCTGTCAAATAAATAAATAAAATCTTTAAAAAAAAAAAGATCAGAAACAAGACAAGTAGCCCATTCTCAACACATTCAGTATAGTATCATTTAGTCCTATCCAGAATAATTAGGCAAGAACTAGAAATGAAAGGCATCCAAAGGTCTTTCCAAGTGGAAAGGAAAAACTAAAATTACCTATTTGTAGGTAACACGATTTTATATATTGAAAACCCTAAAGACACACCAAAAAAGAATAATTTTAGAATAAACAAACTCAGCAGAGTTGGAAGGTACAAAATCAATACACAAAAATCAGTTACATTTCTATAAACTAACCCTAAAAAACAAAAAAGGAAATTGATAAAACAATCCAATTTATGGTAACAGAAAATAAAATACTTAGTAATAGACCTAACCAAGGAGGAAGACTTATACACTGAAAACTACAAAAAACATTACTAGAAGAAATCAAAGAGAAAAATAAATGGAAAGGTATCCCATATTCATGGACTGGAAGACCTTATATTATTCTGTTTTCAATACTACCTAAAGCAATCTAAACATTCAACACAATCCCTACCAAAATCCCAGAGGCATTTTTTGTTTAAAAAAAAAAATCATACTAAAATTCATGTGGAATATCATGGGATTTCCAAAGAGCAAAACAATTTTGAGAAAGAAAAACAAAACTGGAGCCTTCAGACTTCCTGATTTCAAAACATATTACAAAGTACAGTTATCCAAACAGCGTGGTACTTGCATAAATAATGACATACAGACCAATGGAGTAGAATAGAGAACCCTCTAATATGTGGTCAAATGTTCTTCAACAAGGATGCCAAGACCATTGAATAGGGAAAAAACAGTGTCTTCAACGAATTTGCTTAGAAAAATGAATATCCACAGGTGAAAGAATAATGCTGGATCCTTACCTTATACCCTATACAAAAAGCAACTCAAAATGTATTAAAGACCTGTATATAAACCTAAAACTATAAAATTTCTAGAAGCAATCATAAGGGAAAACTTCATAACATTGGATTTGAAATGACTTCTTGGATGACACAAAAATATTGTCAAAAAAACAAAAATAGACAGAGCTACATAAAACTTAAAAACCTCTGTGCATAAAAAAAAGTCAAGAGAGTAAAAAAGCCATCTATGGAAAGAGAGAAAATATTTGCAAATAATATATCTGATAAAGGGTTTATATCTAGAATATAAAGAACTCCTAAAGGTCAAAAATAAAAACACAAAGCTCAATACAAAACAGGCGAAGGACTTAAACAGACATTTTCCCAAGCAGATATACAAATGACCAACAGCATATTAAAAGATGCTCAACATCACTAAACATTAGACAAATGCAAATCAAAATTATAATATAGTATACCTCACACTCAGGATGGCCACTATCAAAAAAAAAAAAAAAAAACCCACAGAAAATAGCAAGTGTTGACAAGGACCTAGAGAATTTGGAATCCTTATGCAATGTTGGTGGAATTGTAAAAGGGTGCAACCACTATGGAAAACAATATGGTGTTCCCTCAAAAAAATAAAAATAGAACTACCATATGATGCAGCAATCCCACGTCTGAGTACATATTGGAAGCTGGATCTCAAAGTGGTATTTTCACACTCATGTTCACAGCAGAACTATCCATAATAGCCAAGCAACCCAAATGCCTATCAATGAATCAGTGGGTAAAAAAATGTGATATTTACATACAGTGGAATATTATTGAGCCTTACAAGAAAAGAAATCCTGTCACATGCTCCAACCTGCATGCATCTTGAGGGCATTATGCTAAGTGAAATAAACCAGTCACAAAAAGACAAATAATGCATGATTCCTCTTAAATGAGGTTTCTAAGGTAGTCAAATTCAAAGAAACGAAAAGTAAAATGGTAGTTACCAAGGACTGGATATAGGGGAAATGGGAGTTATTGCTTAAAGGGTAGAGAGTTTCAGTTTTCCAGGATAAAAGGTTCTGGGGATCAGCTTCACAACAATATGCAAATACACAGCACTACTAAGTTGTACACTTAAAAATTGTTAAGATGATGCATTTTATGTTACATGTTTTTTACCATGACACAAAAACAGTGAAAACATAAATTATAGCAATTTATAATCAACAATTTTCGCAAGAAAAAAGAAAATCCGTCATATTCACTGAGGCTTTTAAAATGATTTATCAGAATTGAGAATTTAAATGAAAACAAAATGAGTGAGGCATTCTTGACACACGCATATGTACATGCCAATAAATATGATCTGAGAACTGAAAGATTTTTTCAGATAATTTTCCACACGGTTATATTTCCTATCACACAGTTATATTTCCTTATCATCATATATATTCATAGAATGATATGATTTTCAAAACACAGTTGCAAAATTGTATGTGAATTGTATTTTTATGCTCACTACACCCTGTAAATTAGGCTGCCCTGTTATTAATATCCTCTTGCTAACATAGATATTAAGTGACAGTGCGGAGACTACATTCTATGAATCTTGATTCCTAGAATAACAGGAAGCATATTGCTTTATTTCTCATATTTAAAGAGAATCTGAACGTGCCTATAAAAAACAATGGGCTGTCAACTGATTTTTATATATCTGAATCAACATATAGAATATTCACTACTCATAGAGTAGTTTTCAGGTATTTTAAGAATTTTATAATAGATTTAGGACATGATTTAAAATCATTTCATTAAGATATGATTTCATCCAAATTGTTCAATCTATTTATGTTTACTAACGTTCTATAATTACATTCTACACTTTTGGAGTTGTTCTTTACAAACTCATTAAAGATTTTTTTATCACTCCAACCTTAAAATTTAAAGTCAATTCCATTTGGTCTGCAATTCAAATAATTTGTCCATGAATTTTGATGTATAATACCATTTGGCTAAAAGCCTTTGATGCATATGTTAATCAGGATTTCTCTGTTATGTAAAAAATACTAACAAATGTACATAATAAAAAAGTTATGTAAAAAAACATTAACAAAATACTCATAGTTACTTCCTAAATTAGAAAACACTCAACACACAAAGCTAAATAAAAGGCAGTATCAGAATTTGGGCATAATATACACTAGTCCTAAGGCTTATAGAAAATAGACTAAAAAAAAATACCAAGAATTTAAGTATCCATGACCTCAAAAAACTAAACTTGTCTGATAGAAGAAATGTGATCATTTCTTTTCTCACCATATATTCCCATACTTAGAATCCATTTTCTCTATCAACCACAAAAAGAGATAGTGATCCCCTATTTCGGCATAGATATATTAAAAATAATGACTATTGCTATGTAACTATTTATTTTTGTGAACAGTTAAGGCATGCGCATAGTGCACAATTCATGCATGCAGTAAAAATCTCCCTCTTTCCCAGAACTTAACCAGCCAATTCCCCTCCCTAGAAGCAGCTGCATTACAAAGAATGTCTTTGTAACAAGCCCCTTAAATGCTATTTTATTTAAAGATTTTATTTATTTATTTGAGAGAGAGAGACACAGCGAGAGAGGGAACACAAGCAAGGGGAGTAGAAGAGGGAGAAGCAAGCTTCCTGCAGAGCAGGGAGCCTGACGCGGGGCTCAATCCCAGGACCCTGGGACCATGACCTGAGCCAAAGGCAGACACTTAACGACTGAGCCACACAGATGCCCCTTAAATGTTATTTTTATAAGAAATATACTCAATAGACCTTAGTAATTTCTATATCTCTTTTCTACACCTGGTGAGTACAACATTTTTCAGGAGACCTTCAAATTCTGGCTAAGGGAAGGAAGTCACCCTCAAACCTGCCTTCTGAGTTACCCAGCAAAAAAAGAAATTTGTTCATGGGATTCACAGAATGTATGGCCCCAGCTCTTTGCCAAAGTGCTCTACTTTCTCATCCTCTCCAGCAGGCCTACTCTAGATAGTTATCTCTACCTCTAGTGTCCTCTCATTAGAAAATAATGTCACAGACCAAAAGGCCCGCAGGAGAACAGATTGCTGGCCTGGACTGCTGGCTGTTAACTTCCCAGTTTTTGTTGTTTGTATTTGATAATTTCAGTTGAAAAGAAAAGTTAACAAAAGTAGTACAAAAACTGTTTTATCTCAATGATTTGAGAGTAGACTACAGACATATCTTCACGATGATTGTTGCAGTAACTTCAGACATGATGATTACCAATTAATAACTAGTTCTTTATTTCAACAGATCAGGACATTCTCCTATATATCTAATTCACAACCATCATGATCAAGAGTTTCATTAGCGTCATTTAGTTCAGGACTGTTCCTCAGAATTTTGAAGATTACAGGACTAGTAGAATGTCCCTCAACTTGAGTTTGTCTGGTATTTCCTCAGGATTACGTTCTAGATTCATCTTATGCATTTTTGGCAGGAAGATCACAGAAATAATGTAGTGTTCTTATTGCAACCCATTAGGTTGCACCTAGTTTCCATTTTTGCCATCAAGGGTGGTGTCAATTTTGATCATTGGATTCAAGGGGATTCGCCCAGGTTTCAGCTCCATAAAGTGATGCTTCATCAGAATAAATCAGTGTCTAGTAGGAGTTATATATGGGTTTCTTTAGCCTATCACTTCTAAAAGCAGTCAAGGAATATCAAGCCTATTTTTTCTAAAATATATTTCCTTTGAGTTATGCCCAGTCCTAAAGTAAAAATGAACTGATTCATTCACAATAAAAAATTATTAAGGGCTTTATTTAATGCCAAGCACTGTCCTAAGAATTAGTCTTTTTGTATGTATTATGAAGAAATAAAGGATGAACCTGTGTCTATGTGGGAAGAGCAGGCATACATCCCACCTGTGTCTCTTGGCTCAAGGGTGTAGTAGTTTCATGAAAGTAAGAGATAACACTAATCTTGGGGGATTGGGATCAGGGAGGCAAGGAAAGTCATATAAGGCTTGGTCAAGCAAGACAAAAGAAGGCACGGATGCTTGCATCTCTCATTATCTTAGAAATCAGAATATGAGCACTAGGGTACATTGCTGGACAGTCCAATGGAAGGAGCCTTTACCCCTAGTTTTGCCTTTTTTAGGTCAAGTGCAAAAAGTGGTAGAGTCACAAACTGCACTGCAGCTACCTCTAGGCTAAATTGTTTGAATTTAAGGTGATTGCTGTCGAAAGTAATATTTGGGAGATCTGGATACCTAGGAGCCCTTGGAGATTTGGGGGTCCTGGGATATTCCAACTCCTCTGGTTAAGGTAGCATTGTAAGGTATAGCAAATAAAAACAAAGGAAGCCCCCCCCCAAAAGAAAACAAACAAAGGAAGCCCAGTTAAATTTAAATTTCAGATTAATCACAAATATTTTAGTTTTAGTTTTTTAATTTATTTAAATATTAAATAAATAAATAATTTATTATAAATAAATGAATATATAAATATATAAATAAATAATTTATTTAAATATTAATTAATTAATTAATTAAAATACTTAAATTTTAGTTAAGTATGCATTGTGCAATATTAGAGGCATACCTATACTAAAATAGTATTTGCTGCTCTTTCTGAAATTCAAATTTAACTGAGCATCCTGTGTTTTATCTGGCAACCATAATATCACCATACTATAGAGAAAGACAGACACTGGGGCAGTAGGTGTAGCCCCACTCCTGCTAAGAGAAAGGGGAGTCTCAATCCCTGTTATCTCATTGTCCAGGCAAAGCAGAAAAAAAACATTTTGGGTTAGTAAAGGACAGTTTTTCTTACTGCACCACAGGAACTAGTAATAACCTACTATGTTAGCACATTTGTCCCTCTCAAAAATGTACATGATACATATGGTTTCATGTTTCTATCTTCTTTTTATTATGCAGCTCTTTCCATAGAATTAATTGTGTAAGAAATATAGTCTTATTTTCATAGAACTCACTGTAATTTTTTTTGGCTTGCTTCTGTTTTTTTTTTTTTTTTAAATAATTCTGCCAACATTGATGGATAAATATCAATGAACAAATCCCTCCCCTCTTCTCAGGGCCATCGGTGTGTGTACTCCACAGCTGTGGGATACAAGTATATAATGGTGAATACGGCGGACACATTTTTCCCTGCCAGACACACATTCTCTCCTCTTCCCCTAAATCACCTTTTTGCCAACAGAATTCACAAATATTTGTCTGTACTTCAGCTAAATATAGCCATGACCTCTAAAATACAAATGGAAAAACTGCGTTAGGTATCCGAAGCAAGTTTCATTTTACAAATAAAAGTAAATTTTCAAGAAAGTGCCCTTATTTTCTTTGGAGGCAGTCTCATAAGTATGATGCCAAGCTCTATGGGAGCTGTCCAATGACCCTTGAGGAAAAAACAGAACTGGAGCCAACACCTGATGTTGAATGAGAAGAATATGAAAAACCCAGGGCCTTGATGACATCATTGTGTTGCTAAACTGATCAGACCTCAAGCGTTCTTATTTTGTTAGGTAAAGAAAGCCTTTATTGTTTAAGTCCTTGTCAGTTGACTTGTTTGTTAGTGGCTGCTGAAAGAGTGCCATCTGGTTCTCATCATCATCTGTCCATGATGCTATTTACCAATACATTCATCATCCTGTCATGTTTTTAGTTGTCAGTGCATATGGGATGACACTGAATCATCCCTCATTTCAATTCTCAAAGTCCCACTGAAGGAAATCATTCTTATGTGACTACACAGAAAACTCTATAGGGTTGTGTAAGATCATCTACTTAGATTCTTCATATAGCCATCCATTTTTTCTTGGGTACCTAATGCCTCCTCCTTTCCCTAGATCTACCTGAAAAACAAAATATACGTTTCCTTGCTTTTATATTGTGCAAAATTTCTGGTATATTTTTAATGTCTCTTGGATCTGAATTCTGGGAGAGAAAAACAGCTTCCATCTACCCACTACCACTTACATGCCCCTCTCCTTCTAACTTTATTTTGGGCATTATTTTCCCCAGTCTGAAAGAGCACTGAACTCTCTCTTGTTTCTCCCTGTAGCTCTCCAAAAGCCTACTGTCTATGTCCTGGGTTCTTCCTACTCTGCTCAAGCACTAGTCATATAAAATTCAAAAGTAAGAAGAAACTACTTTAGGCGAACATATCCTTTCCTGGGACAGGGAGCACAGAACAGGTTATGTTCCACCAAAATGGATGAGGGACAAAAGAGATCAGACGATATCAGAAAGTGTTATTAATATTTCAAACTCATGTACCCAGCACCCACGTTTCTGTTTATAGAGTCATTATTAACAATCTCCTTTGTTGTCTTTATTCAGTCCTGAATTTATGCGTTGGGGGGGGGGAAGGATACTTCCGGTATATTTCTGAGAAGATTTTAGAAATAGGAAGATATTCCTATCTATTGTCTAGGGTAAGCAAAACTGGTTATATATTCAATCATATTCAATATTGCTTTAAGGCTTCTTCAGTTTAGCTATCTTTCAGGCTAAATACATGCTATATTCCACTGAAAAGACTAATTCTAGATGCACTTTATAAAGAAGTTGTTATAGAGGGACTTCTGAGACCTGTCCCCAATACCTGATACTGGATGGCTAGAATTAAGAAAAATGTAATTCCTAAGTTTTATTAGTTAGAGGCAAAGTCCACTGGGGAAAAGGTCATCTTTTGGGAGAAGTGAGAGTGTGCGAATTGCATAAATGGGCCTTTGAGGATATAAATGAGAAACAAGATTCTTTTAATGAAAATAAGGATCTGAAACAATACCAAACTGTTTTGTACATTAATGTCCAGAATTGTTTTCCTCTGGGCAATATTTCCTCTTTCCAGGAAGATTATTATGATGTTGAAGTCTGTTTTATAGAATTATGCAAGGGATAGAAGGTTCTTTTTTTCCTCCCTCACCTTTGAGTAAAGGAGAGTTGAGAGGCTGGGCTCCAAATAGGGAGGAAGTGACTAAGGAATCTCAATCAGGTAAAAAGACACTAACTCCTATAACTAAACAGCAGTCAAGAGTCTAAGGAAAAGAAAAGTCAATAGAAAATCTTGTGCAGCTGATGGATTCTAAGAAATTGTTTTATGTTTTTGTTGTTCTTAAAAATTCCTACATTGCATTGTTTCATGCTCTTTAACTTCTCAGTAAAGTACAGCTGAACTTTAAGACTGGTCTTATCTGTGTCAGGGGCTGGGATTGAGGGGTATATAGATAAGGAATGCATCTATATTTTGAGGACAATGGCCAGAACAGTTATTGAATACGCAGTGACTTGCAAGGAACGGAGCAGCTTTCTATTGTTGCTCCTAGCTAAACTTATAAGTAAAAACACTCAGGATTTATAAAGCATGTAAGAATTCCTTGGGGAAGGTCATACACAAAGACCGTTTGTAGTGCTATCACATATAAATAAGGACTTCTATCTCACTTAGTGCTGTAGCAGATACCGTAGATGGCTTAGTTGCCATCCATTTCCTTTCTACTTTTTCAACAGAACTCTGATTTGATCAGGGAACCCACTGACTTCCTATACCTATGGGTTCCACACAAGAAGCATAGGGATGCTAATCCTCCCTAGTACACCTCTAAATATGTAGCAACTGGTATTATAAAGGCATCCACCAATCAGAGTGGAGGGCTGCTTCAACACAGGAGAGGAATTCTGCAAGCCCCTTGCCACAAGGGACTGATGGCTGGAGGTCTGAAGAACTGCCTATTAGAAGCTGCTGAGAATAGGTTTATAGAAGTATTGGATGCACTTTAATCAGCAGCTGTTGGCAAGTACTCTGTAACTGTTTCAGTATTTTTTAAGTGGACAGGCTACACATTGGTGCAAACCAGATAAATATCAGCCTTGCTCAATTCCCCTTGCCAAGGAACAGCTGCAGTTGTTAGAGCCATAGCTTGTGATGTGTGAAGGGAAATTTCTTGAGTGACTTAGAAAAATCTAGTGATGAGGAGAAAAGTACATAATACCCACTTAACACAAGCCCCATTTCCATGCCCCTATCCCCTGCAACCACCATTCTATTCTCTGCTTATATGAATTTGACTATTTTAGGTACCTCATATAAATGGAATCATGAATGGCCCTTCTGTGACTGACTTACTTCACTGGTATAAAGTTATAGCTATACAAGATAAGTTCTAGAGATCTGCTATACTACATAGTACCTATAGTTAGCAATATGGTATTGTCACTTAACTATTTAAAAGGGTAGATTCCACGCTAAGTGTTCTTACTACCGCCACCACCACCACCAGAAGAAGAAGAAAAAGAAGAAAGAAGAAAGAAGAAATAGAAGGAAGAAAAAGAAGAAACAAGAAGATGCAAGAAATCTTTTGGAGGTGCTGAATATTTTTACCTTGATTGTGGTGATGGTGTATGCATATGTCCAAACTCATCAAAATGTATACATTAAATATGTGCAAGGTTCTTGTATATTAAGTATACCTCAAGAAGACTGGGGAAAAAAAAAGAAACATAGTAAGATACTTCCCAACACACACATATAAACACACAGAATAAACACAAGCATATAAATATGGTAGACATTGTTTTGTTTTCTTGTACTGCCACAAACTTCACATGGCAGCCATTTTGTGACTATTTGGAGAAACAGCCAATAATAAAATTGATACCCTGGAGATAATACATACAAAGGTGGAAAAAACTCAGATCCCTAATGATGTAAATTGGGATGTGGAATTAAATAAATCTGTAGGTACTTGCCCTATCTTATGAATGAATGTTATATAATATTATATGTTTATATTTTTTCTTTGATAAAAATCACTTTAAAAATACATTTGTATATATAAATTTATGTATGTATTCCTACTTCTTGCTATCTCAAATTTCCCCATTAATATAGTTGAAAATCTTGGGAAAGGATAAAAGAAGGTTGGAGAAGTTGGAGATGTAGTGCGAGTGTATGGATGAATCAAGTAAGGCTTAGAGAATTTGTGAAACTGGTTTAAGTTATAGCTAGAAAAACATACCTCAGCTGCCTCAACAGTCTACAAAATCATAACCATAGTAGCAATTTTATTAACAATGGCCAAGCATAACTATATTATAAATAAAAATAAGTACTTGACCTCTATCCTGTAATGTATGCATGAAAAGTTAGGTGATGACTATATTCCATTTTTAGTTGGTCATTTTGTAACCTAAGTTTTACACCTAATACTTTAGATTACAATCACTCATAAATTCTTATATATAAGCATAATGATCAATTACAGATACTGTATGCAGTTACTATCAATTCACTAACAAAAGCATGTAGACATGTTTCTGTAAAATAATAAAAATCATTTAAATAATACTTTAATAGAATAAATCACATAAAATATTTTGAGAAAATATTCTCAGTTGCCTGTTATTTACTTGATCAGAGGAAAACATTTTTTCTTATTGATTATAGAATATCACATATACTCTTCTTTTTTATTTTTATTTTTTTTAAAGATTTTATTTATTTATTTGAGAGAGAGAATGAGAGAGAGAGAGAGCACATCAAAGGGGATAGGGTCAGAGGGAGAAGCAGACTCCCTGCCGAGCAGGGAGCCCGATGCGGGACTCGATCCTGGGACTCCAGGATCCGAAGGCAGTCGCTTAACCAACTGAGCCACCCAGGCGCCCTATACTCTTCTTTTTTAAAAATGCATTCTTAATCTATTGTTTAAATTTTAATTTTTAAAACTTCATTAAATTTTAAGAGTATTTAATTTTTAAAAGGACAAAATGGCCTGTTATCCAGCTCCCCATTAACTGAAACAAAACAGACCAAAAACCAGCATGCTAAAACAAGGAGAATAAAATAAATAAATATATGCTACATAATGCAATTATATGCGTAAGAATGCAGAATGAGTATTCACTGACAATACAAATTACAGAATCTTTAATTTAGGTACTGTTTAAGAACAACATACATAATTATTATCTAATAAATTCAATTATAGATGTGTATGCATAAATGATATTAAACACCTTACAAATACATATTTACATGTGTAAAATGCTATAGTTCAATGACTGTAGCTTGTTCTTCTCCAATCTTCTATCAATTTTACTAAATTACAATGAATGTTCATGACCTCAGAGCAAAGAAAAATTTGAAGCGACAAATGTTTAGTAGTTATATGTATTCTTCTGCCTCTTCCAAGTATACCTCCTCTTATAGAAAAGCATTCAAACATGGGCCTGATGATAGTGGATGTTTTGTGGGTCAGCTAAGCCTCTGGTTTTTATTATTTGTGTTATGTAGTACTAGGTCTTTATTTTTTTTTCTTCTGAGTAAAGCTGCTTTGAGTTTTTCCCTTTTATTTGTTGCCTAGAATTTCCTAGTAGCTGTTTGATCTTCTGTCCTTGAGAACACATAGAGAATAAGAAATTACACTGCAAAGTAATATTGAAATTCCCAGAAATCATCCTTTACCAAAATGTCGTAGAATCTTTGGACCACCCTTTACCCAGTGCTGGCTCCTTTCTTCTGAGTATACTTTTGATTCAGTTGTGTTCCTAACTTACATTTGCACATATCACATGGATTATAGGTGATCTGCTCATATTGAAGTTCAATTTATCATTAGGCCATACTTCATATTCTGTCCAGTTCAGATTCTTGCTTCCATAATTACAGTAAATGTCTGTTTCATGGTGGTCTGTGTCAAAAACTTGGTGTTATTACTTCCTCTATTTTTCTCATATCACAAGTCCAAAACATAAGCAAATTCTGACTCTTATCTTCAAAATATACCCAGATTCTAAAACCTAAAATCACCACTAACCACCACCATCCTGACAAAGGACACAGGGAAGCTAGAGTATTGGATTTGCTCCCTAATCTTTGTTTTCACATCTGTCCCTTTACAGTCTATGTGCAGCACAATAACTATAATAATATTAAAACTTACATTACCTCGGTCTTCAGTACAAAACTGTTAGTGTCCCACTTCACACAGACCAAAACAAATGACCTTACACTGGCCTACAAGGGCTTCACCAGGCATTAACTGTGACTTATCTCACACTTCTCTCTCATTCACTCTACACAGACACAACCTTTCTTGTTCTGGACCACCAAGAACATTCAACACCTGCTCTTCCCCCCAGATAGCCACCAGGCTCTCTCCCTCTGCTCAAATGTCATGTTTCCAGTAAGGCCTTCTCTGACTATCCAAAATAGAATAGCAATTTGTCCCTATCAGTAGAACTGTAACAGCACTTCCACAGGTCTTAAGGGTTAACTTGCTTCAAGCTTATGCATTCCTTGCTTGCTGACCTCAGCTTCTTGGTTTGCAGTGGAACTTACTTACTTTCCTTGCAATTTGCAGACCACCAGCCTTAAGGAATAAAGAACTACACTTTCTTAGAATATAAAGCCTAACTACATTTGAAAACAGCTGCCAAGGATGCCAGCAAGTCTGTTCAGGGTCATGTCCACATATGACTAACTGCCTGGGCACCTGCTTCTCCAACACATAGGCCCCCTCCCTTTCCCATGCCTTCCCCCTCTAAAACCCCCCAGGTTCACCTGGCTGGTGAAGATGGTCTGAGATTTTAGTCCACCATCTTCTGAGGTTGCCAGCTTCCTGAAATAAAGCAACTTTCCTTTCCCACCGTTACTTGTCTCTTGACTACTCATTTTCCGGCCGGCGGCAGCTGAACTTGAGTTTGGAACCTGTTCTCTGTCCAGTAACAGACTGCCTATTTACCTTACCCTGATTTATTTTCTCCACAGCACTTACCATCTGACACAGTACATATTTATTTTGCTTCCCTGTTTATTATTTGCCTTCCTCTATTAAAATGCAATCTCCAGAATTTTGGTCTCCAGTCTGGAATGTAAGAAGGTTGGAATTGGCACTCTATCTTAACAATAAAAAACTAAACAAAGTGAAAAATCAATTTTTCTTAGATTCCATAAGAGAAGTGAGGTTACAGGGAAAACCAGTATCCCCAAAATTGGAGAGGCCAACAGGCAAATTCAAAGAATCACAATTTACCAGATCAGAAGCCCATGAACGACAACCTCCCCAGGTAGGGAAAATTAAACTCTGCGAAATAACTGGAGGATCAGTATAAGTAAGTCTGAGAGTCAAAAACTCCAGCAGTATCCAGTCCTAAGGCAGCCCTCTACATTCTTCCGGTTTTTACCTTCAAAAGTGCAACCTGATTCTTAACAGTGACTATGAGAAGGGCAAAAAAGACAAACAACAACAACAAAACCCTCTTACTTCTAGCAGAGGTATGAGAAGAAAAAAAAAAAACGAAACGCATTTTAAAATATGCCAGAGCATGAGGCACCCAGGTGGCTCAGTCGTTAACCCTCTAACTCTGCGTTACCCCTCTCGTCTTGATCTCACGGGTCCTAGGATCCAGCCCTGGATGGCGCCTCACTCAGCAGCCAGTCGGCTTGAAGATTCTCTCCCTCTGCGCACCCCCTTGAGCACACGGGCGCACGTGCTCTCTCTCTCTAAAAAATAAATCTTAAAGAAAAGAAACGAAAAGAAAATGCCAGAGCACTGTGTTCTTAACAAGGACTGCCCTGGGAGAAGCTGTTTAACCAGAGCCTAATCTTCTGGGGTTTTATCAGAGTTTAATTGACCTGGTGGAATGGAAATACGCAACTCCAGGCCCTTCTAGCATTCTACAGGGAAGAAGGGAAGTACTCATCTCCAACTCTGCCGGTGTCCTGTCCCTGTTTAATAAGAGTTTTAAACACAGAAAAACATGGAGCGAAGTTAATAATCCAGAAATTCGGTCTCACTAAAAGACTAAGACGTAATCATAGGACAACAGAGCACTCCTCCTGCCTCCACTGCTCACCTACTGGAAAGGCCGAAAGGTCCTGACGAAGGCTCTGGGAGAGGATGAGCTGGAACGTGCTGAGTCAGAAGCGGCTCGGAGAACGACGCACTCAGGCCGGACACCCCGCCGTCTCCCATACTACCCAGGGGAAACCGATCTCCCGGGATGTTGATAGCTCTATGGGGGCCGGCAGGGAAGTGGGAGTGAGAAACACCGGTGTGTACCGGCTGCAGGAATACCCTCTTCCCCAAGTCGGCAGTGAGGTATCTGACGCATAGCATCTATCAAGCAAACTCTGATCCTTGTAGATGCCTCACCCAGTCCCCTTCAGAGTCACACTATTGCGGTACGTAGCCCCAGAGTGCTTGCTATCAGGAAGGTGGAAGTGGGCTCTGGCCCAAACGCTGGGGTGGGGAGCTATTGCCTGAGGCCAGAATAGGAGGAGGGAACAGGCACATGCACAAGTTTATGGTCTTCTTGGAGAACTAACGGCCCAGTGAAAGGACACAGGCTTCTGAATCAGAAACCTGAGGCCCCATTCCCGTGTCTTCCAAAGTCCAAAGCCTCAACAACCCAAACACAACGTTCCACTGCACAGCCTCAGGGCAGATATTTCCTGCCACCACCCCAGCAGCTCCAGGTTGCCTAGAATTCAGGAGACCATCACTGCATCTTCCTCAAATCTTGCCTCTTGAAGAACAACTTCATGGCATTGCTCTCTCTTTCTGACCTAGCCTAACTGCCAGCACCATGCTGTCGGGTAGCTGGCCTTTTCACCCAAAGCCCCTACATCAGGAAATGTTCTCTTTTGAACACGGTAAGGGATGCTCACAGCCTGGGGCTGGAACCTAGTCTCATTGAGAGGAGTAGGGGGGTGGTCCCAGGAAGGCAAACAAGGTGCAGCTGGAGCCTGAGGGTGCACTATGTGGCCCTCAGGGGGTGAGGAGATATCCCTTTCACCCAGTATATCATATCTGACTCAAGAAAAAAAAAAATACAAGATGTGCTAAAAGGCAAAACAACATAGTTTGAAGAGACAGAGAAAGCATCAGAAGCAAATTCAGATATGGCAGGGATGACGGAATTGTCAAGCCAGGAATTTATAGCAACTATGATTATATAAATATGCTAATAGCTGTAATGCATAAAGTAGAGGGCATGTAAGAACAGATGGGCAATGTAAGCAAAAAGATAGAAACTCCAAGAAAGTAGCAAAAGAAAATTCTAGAGATCAAAAACATTGTAATGGAAATGAAAAATGCTTTTGATAGGCTTACTGGTAAAGTGGCTGAGGGGAGAATTGCTGAACTTGAGGATATCACAATAGAAGTTTCCAAAACTGAAAAGCAAATTTAAAAAAAAATAAATAAACAGAATAGCCAAGAACCATGGGACAACTCTAAACTGTGTGGCATACACATATGGGAATACCTGAAGGAGAAAAAAGAAACAGAAGAAAGAGCTGAAAAAATAATGACTGAGAATTTTCCCAAAGTAATGTCAGACAACAGCCCACAGATCCAGAAAGCTCAGAAAACACCAATCAAGATAAGTGCCCCAGAAAACCACGCCTCGGCGTGGTTTTCCAAAAACCAAAAATCAAAGATAAAGAAAAAGAATCTTGAAAGAAGCCAGTGGAAAAAAAAAAACACCTTACCTACAAAGGAACAAAGGTAAGAATTACATATGATTTTTCTGCATAATTCATGTAAGAGTAAAACATTTAAAGTGTTGAGAGAACAATAAAACAACAGCAACATAGACTTGTGTACACTGAAAAATTATCCTTCAAAAATGAAGAGAAAATAAGGACTTTTTAACTAAAAAAATTGATGGGATTTATTGTCTATAGACCTGCCTTTTAAGAAAAGTTAAAAAGAAGTTCTTTGGAGAAAAGAGAAATAAAATATAGGTAGGAACTCAGGTATTCACAAACGAAGGAAGAACATTGGAGAAGGAATAAGTGAAAATAAAAACTTTTTTATTCTTAATCAATCTAACAGATAATGGTTAGTTCAAAATGATAGCAGCAATAATGTATTTGCTTATTTACTGTTATATATATATAAGAATATATACATATATGCTTATGTATTAAGTGAAATAAATGACAGCAATGATACAAGGAATGGGAGAGAGGAATTAGGATTATTTTGTATTATAAAGAACTCACATTACTTGTGATTGGTATAGTGTTATTTGAAAGTGGACTTGTGTATTAGGCAGGGTTCTCCAGAAAAATAGAACCAAACGTGAATAGAAGATAATATAAGTAGATGATAAATAGATAGATGCATAGATAAATTCCTATTTATTATAGGAATTGGCTCGCGTAGCTATGAAGGCTAAATTCCACAATCTTCTGTCTGAAGTCTGGAGAACCTGAAAATTCAGAGGTTTAATTTACTCCAAACTTGAAAACCTGAGAGCCAGGGGATCCTTTAGTGGTGTAACTCCCAGTCCAAGGCTGAAGGACTCAGAAAAGTGAGGCTGCTGATGGAACTTCCAAATCTGAAGGCCCAAGAGCCAGGAGCTCCAAAATCAGAGGGCAGGAGAAGATAAGTATCAGAGCTCAAGAAGAGAGAGCAAGAATTCACCCATCCTTTCCTTTTTTTGTATTATTCAGACCCTCAACCAATGGGGTTGATACCCATGCACATTGGTAAGGGTGGATCTTCTATATTCAGTCTAATGATTAAAGTGTTAATCTCTTCCAGACATACCCCAAAATGTTTTACCAGTTTAATGGGCATCCCTTAGCTCATCAAGTTAACACAAGATTAATCATCAAAACTCAGATTAATTGCTAATGTATATTGCAATGTATATTGAATACATTGTAAATATACATTACAATCACAAAAGAAGTAAAACAAAAAAAGTTGCAAGAAGAGCATATGATGAAATACAACACCCATTTATGATAAAAACTCTCAACAACTAGGAATAAAGGAGAATTTCTCAACTTGATAAAGAACATATACAAAAACCTACAGCATACATCATACTTAATGGTCAGAAACCAGAAGCTTTCCCACTGAGATCCGGTATAAGCCAAGCATTTCCCCTTTCAACACTTCTTTTCAACATTTTACTGGAATTTCCTAGCTAAAGCAATGACAGGGATTGGAGGAAGGAAGGGATGAATAGAAGCATAAAGTACTTTCAGGGCAGTAAAACTACTCTGTACACTACAATGGTGGATGCATATAATGATAAAACAACAGAATTTATTCAAAAGAATGTACAACACCAAAAGTGAACCTTAATGTAAACATGAACTTTGGATGATATGATGTGCTGTGTAGGTTTATCAACTGTGACAATGTCCCACTCTGGTAGAAATATTGATAATGGAGAAAGGTGTGTGTGTGTGTGTGTGTGTGTGTTGTGTGTGTGTGTGTGATATCTCTGTAACTTCCCACTCTGTTTTGATGATACCTTAAATCTGCTCTAAAATACAAACTCTATTTTAAAAAATGTAAAAAGGAACAAAAATGCAGTGTCCATGAAGACAGTTACTTATACTTTAGTGTTGTACTCCTGAGCTTACACAGAGCCATTACACATAGTGGGCACTCAGTAGCTATTTGTTGAATTAACTACTCAGTGGCTAAATAAGTATTTTACCCTGGCTGCCACTTAGATTTCAGCAAGCCTAAAAATTAATGGAAATTCTAAAATGAGCTATTGAGTGTCTCTCAGTAGCATCTTCATTGTATACCCAAAAGTATTTAATTATCACATCCTTTTCTTAGTGTGTTTATAGCTGTGTGATTACAAAAAGTTTAGGGTTTTTTGTTGCTGTTTTTGTTAGTGTGTGCATGAATAAGGCTGTATAAATTATAAGAATACAATATATAACTATTGTTTTACCAAAGGAAATAAATGCAAATATAATGCAATAATTCCGTGATTTACAAATATATTGTCACTGTAATATGAAGATAAATGCACATGTTGCATAATGATTTGCTATAAAACATTTTAAGAACAGCATCAAACAAAAAAGAAGCTGATCTCTGTAATGTCAGGCTGCATCACATTATGCAGTATCAACAACACTAGAACATTCAAAATAGCATATTATGTGGCTTGTCTTATTTATAAAATATTCAAAGACATTTGGTTTCTTTAGAATGCAAGTAATCACTCCAAGTTCCTAATGAATGAGAATGGAGCTGTCTCAGGCTCCTAATACTAAGTAGCTAGATGTACCAGTTTTCCTGAGACTGTCCCAAGGCTTAGCAATGTGTCCCCGTCTCTGGCCCCAAATAAAGGGCTTCATTTGATTATGACTGGAAATAGTGCAATTTAAGGAGTAGCAATCTGATCTATTCTCAGAAATGTAGGAAAGAATGTGTATGATATGGGTCACTGAGGGGGAAAGTACCTTTCAGAAAGTGTCAATTAGCAAAAGCTTAAGTATTTACTCTTATTAAAAGTATACATACTGAAATTTTTTCATTAAAATGGTAACTTATATTTAACATGGCGAGAACAAAAAGATAAGGAGAAAGTCATACTCACTCCCACCCAAGTATAACTATTTTTGACAGTTGAAGAGAAGGACAAATACCATATGATTTCATTCATATGTGGAATTTAAGAAACAAAATAGATGAACATAGGGATGGGAAGGAAAAAAGAAAATAAGAGGAAAACAGAGAGGGAGGCAAACCATAAGAGACTCTTAACTATGGGAAACAAACTGAGGGTTGCTGGAGGGGAGGTGGGTGGGAGGGATGGGGTAATTGGGTGGTGGGCATTAAGGAGGACACGTGATGTAATGAGCGCTAGGTGTTACGTGCAACTGATGAATCACTGAATGCGACCCCTGAAACTAATAATACAGTATATTTTAATTAAACTGAATTTAAATAAAAAATTTTAAAAAACCTATTTGATAGTTGTCAAATACCAGTTATGGGTACAGAGAGGAGAAGAATTGGAATGTACACGTAGTTTTGTAAGTGTTGTTTTTTTTTTTTTTTTCCTTTGGTAATAGTCTTACCATTTAACAATATATTATAAAACTTTTTCCATATCATTAATTTTATTTCTTATTTAAGCATTGTGCAATCCTCTGCTAATTTCTCATGATTATGCCATGGTTTTGAGTAATTAATCTATAACAGCATGGGGCTGTGGAAATGGAAAGACAAGATGCTTAGGCTTAACCCCATCTTACCTAGATATCTACATTTTCATTTTAGAGTCTTTCCCATCAAATTTAAATATTTCATTATGGAGACTGGAAATTCTTTGTTTCCTAACTCCATCCTCAACAGCATTCATTAGAATTCTTACACTTTGAGGGCTCCTGGGTGGCTCAGTCGTTAAGCGCCTGACTTCGGCTCAGGTCATGATCCCAGGGTCCTGGGATCGAGTCCCACATCGGGCTCCCTGCTCAGCGGGAAGCCTGCTTCTCCCTCTCCCTCTGCCTGCCACTCCCCCTGCTTGTGTTCTCTCTCTCTGTCACATAAATAAATAAATAAAATCTTTAAAAAAAAGAATTCTTACACTTTGAATCTGTTGAGAGCATAATCAATTCAAATTAGGTTTGCTGTGAGTCTTTTTGAGAAAACGCTTGTAATCATTACCACCATTCTATATCTTTCACCTACTGGAGCATCGGCTAAAATGAGGGATCACATTTTTCCCCTCCCCCCTCTCTTCCGTCCTCTGTTTACCTTCCTGCCCATCCTGTTCTTTTCTTTTGTTCTTGAGGATGGTGGTAGGAAACAATCATCAGTCTCATAATGAAATATTTAAGTTTGGTGGGAAAAAAATCCTAAAATGAAAATGTTAAACATCTAGGTAAGATGGAGTTAGGTGTAAGCATTCCTGATTTCATTAAAATGTCAAAGGGCCTTGTTAGAAATATTAAAATAAAGTTAAAGCAAAACAAGATAAAACAAAAAAAAAACCAAAACAAAATAAAATAAAATAAAATAAAATAAAATAAAATAAAATAAAATAAAATAAAACTACATTTTCCAAGGCTTTCTCAGGTATCAGTGGATCATGTATCAGGTATCACTGAAACATTTGGGCATGTTTTATGTTCTGATATAGTCACCAGCCTTTTCTCCTTGTTGTTTCCTTATTAGTCTACTGTTTATGGACTGTAATATAAGGCTGAAGGTCAGCTTGAGACAGGTGACCATGAGGATTATGGCAGTCACTGTGGATGGTGGAGCAGGGAGATCAAAGAAGTCTGTGAAAATGGTGACCTCATGAAGCTAATGTCTGACATTCTTTCTATATTAAAAAAAAACAGTGAAAAACTGTTATTTCTTTAAGCCACTTTTATCTGTTATCTACTTTGTGCAGCTGAAAGCAAACCTTAAGTGATATTTTTCTCTCCTCCCAAACTCACTGTATTTTCTATAATCTTATTCCATAGATAAAAAGAGATAAACAAAGTTCCCATACATTATCATAATTTTCTCTGAATAATCCCTTATTGTTGTCTTACTGAAATTCAGATGGAAACAAGTCTCATCTTTTCTGCAGCTTTCTTAAAGAACTATATTTTATTTTCCTTCATCCCTCATATTTTAGCATCTGAGATGGAAGGAGCACTCTCCTCCTACCTCATGGCTCCTTCTGCACATTGAGGTATCTAGCTGTATGTAAAAACATTTTCTGTCCTTTAAGATCATGCATTTCAACTGTTCCCACAACATGCATTCTGGTTTCTGCTTTCTTATGATTCCTTCTGTCCACCCCTGATTAGCCTCCAACATTTAAATAATTCGAATGACTGCAATATTCACACAGATGATATTATCCAAATTCTTAAATCCTCATTACATACAAATGTTCATGCTCAGTTTATTTCTACCACTTACTCCCATCTATACAAGCTGATTGTCAACATCCTCTATAAGTCTTCATCTCTGAAATTTTCAATTGAAGATTTCTTACTCTGGCCAAACCTCCTCTTCTGTATCATGCTAAAACCTCCATACTTTTGACCCTTCTAATGTCTCTACTTAAACCTTATACTTTCTCCTGTACTCATCCTTACGACCCAATATTAACACCATTCTCTTATTGATATTGTTACTTCTGTTCCTCTCTTTATCCTTTTGTGGTATCTCCTAAAAAAAAAAAAGAAAAAGATAAACCCCTGTTTTTTGCTTGGTATCCTTGAAAATTATTTGACCATCTATATGTAGGTTTGATTGGACTGATAAAACGGTTTGAGCCCTCCTCTCTCCAGAACACTTGGTGGTCCAACAAGTAAAGTACTTGATTGTGTTTGCTTTGCTGCTACTAAATCATAATCTAAAAACCCAATTGGGCCTGAAAAGCTGTCTGCAATTCTTACGCATAACTGATATTACATGGCTCTTTCATATCTTGAAAGGCGATAGAAGCCATTAATTCTGCCAGATGAGAGAATAAACAGTGTCTCAAAGGAAGCATGCTTATCTGCGTATATATGAATATAATGGTTTTTCAGATAAAATTATTAAAAAATAGAAAGGAAAGAAAGTTATGCTGGTATATAAATATATAGCTAATTTAGAAAACTGCATGTTACCTGTTGTACCTGAAATGTGTGGGTTTCATTCAGCAGATAAAACTGAATATGTGTGGGAGGTGTGTTTATCAGTCTAGGGAGTTTATAGTTTTATTCTATTAGAAATCACAGGAGAAAAAAATTACAAACAGAGGACAAAAAAATATGCACTGATATGGCTTCTTTTTGCAAAGTAAAAATACTTTTAATTTGAAAGTATTTATAATATACAAAAGACATATAGTAGAAGAAAACTAGAAGTTAAACATCAAAAAGAGTCATATTTTGGTAGGTAGCCACTAGTTATATGTGTGTTTACAAAAATTAGATCTTAGTGTATATAGTATGCATATTGTTTTACTTCCTATTTTTCCACATGAATATATCATAACTCTGTTTGCACTCTAAACTGTTCTATACCATCATTTTAATGATGTGGCATTATTCCATAATGTCAATGTCTGAAATAAAGTTAAACATTTTACTATCGATTTTAGTTGGTGCCAGGTTATAAATATTAGGAATAATACTTCAATACATATCCTTGTGCAAAGAGCTTTGTGCAGTTCATTATTTTTTTTAAAATTAATAAGGTTATCTACTTTAAAAATTTCATAATAATATTCTGGTTTGAACCAACAAATTCTATAACATGGATTAAGGAGACTCAATACTGTTAAAATATCAATTCTTCCAAAATTAAGTTACAGCATTAATGCGATCTCAGTCACAATCCAAAGTTGATTGTTTTGTAGAAATTGAGAAGATGATTTTGGAAACTTATTTGAATGGACAAAGACTAAGAATAGCCAAAGCGATTTAGAGAAATGCAGAAAAGATGTTGATGGAATCCAAGATTTATTATTATAATGCTACAGGAATCCATATAGTGTGGTCTTGCCAGAAGAATAGACAAATTGATCAATGGAGCAGTATAGAGAGTACAGAAATAAACCTACATATAGATGGTCAAATAATTTTCAAGGATGCCAAGCAAAAAACAAAAATCTGTTCACCAAACGGTGCTGGAATATCAATATGGGCAGGGGGAAGTCTTCTACTTCACACCATGCATAAAAATAAAAAATCAGTTTTAGATGAATCAGAGTCATAAATGTTAAAACCGAAAGTGTAATGTTTTAGAAGATAAGGAGAAAATATCTTTATGACTTCTGAGTAGGTAAGTACTTCTCAGACCAATCAAAGAGATAACCATTAAAGAATAGATTAGACTTAATAAAAAATTACAAACTTTTTCTTATCAAAAGAAACCACTAATGAAATGCATAGATATTCTAAAGACTGGAAAAGTACTTAGAGCCAAAACATACTAAGAACTATTGCAACTCAATTATGAAAGACAACTAAAAAAATGAACAAAATAAACATTTCACAAAAGAAAATATATGAATATGGTGAAGAAGAGTGTGAAAAATTGCTCAACAGCATTAGTCATCAAGGAAATAAAAATGTTTAAATCATAATGAGGCAATGAAATACACCCACTTAGTAAATTGGTTTAAAAAATGATAACTCCAAATAGAGAAGACTGTGACCCTCATACATTGCTGGTGGAAGTGTAAAATGGTACAACTACTTTGGAAAGTTGTTTGTGGTTTCTTAAAAATGTTAACATATATCTACCCTATAACCCAGATATTCCACTCTTAGGTGTTTATCCAAAAACACTGAAAACATATAACAACATAGCAGTATTCTTGATAATAGCCAAAAAACTGGTCACAATACAAATCAGTAGGAATTGGATAAACTGTGGTATGTACATACTATTACTAATACTCAGCTGTAAAAAACTGATGAGCTCCTAAAACATGGAACAGCATGATTGAATCTTAAATGTGCCGAATGCTAGAAGCCAGATACCAAAGAATGTACACATAAAGTCACACAAAATAACCTATATGTTTCCATTTAAAGGAAGCTCCTAACTTTGCTAATGGACTTGGACTTTCTGTTCTATTTATAAAAGTGATTCAAAAAACAATTAAAAAGCTTAAAATATTTCATACCCCCATTCTCCAGCAACAATGTTAGCCATTTTTCCTAACAGCAATAATAACAAACTTTGGTGATGATGATATTTTCCAGCAAAATTAGTGAGTTTAGCAGTGGTAGCAGGAGCATTTTGACAAGATTCTGACAAGATTAGTCCATCTTTGCAATAGCATACTTCTATAAACATAAAAATGTCCAGTGTTGTCCTTTCACATGGTTGCAAAATTGCAGCAACAGTTCTAGATTTCACAAAATTGCATTAATCCAGAATGATAGTTCAATTCTGGGAGTCTTTTTTTTTTTAATTAGAATTATAAATTTTCCAGAAGCTCAGTAAAAGACTGCTTGTCCAGTCTTGGTGGCCAAGATGGGCATTCAGAGGAAGCTGTGATAATGAGATTTGAAGTAGTGGGAGAAAATAGCTTTGAGCAAGCAACTGACAGTCTACCAGAGCACTCAACATTATCACTCAATTTAATTAAAAGTATCTAACTTTGAGATCATATTTAGAAAGGCCATACTACTTGGGATTTTAATGGAAATTTCTTCAATATTTCAAACCTAAATGAGATGGGATGTGTTGATTTCAAATGAATATATATTTTTATTATACTAAAACAAAAGATCAAACAAGATAAAATTCTTGGAGTTCCTCAGACTTCTAGAGAAAGTGTGATTGCCAAAGTGATCACCTTATTAAGAGTTTTAATCTTAGTGGTGAAATTTATCAAATGATCTACTCTATATCCATTGAAAGAGTATGTTTTAATACACTACCTTATTTGCATTCTGCTAATTACTCTACTAGTACATACTGTCTTATAATTTTTATAATATGTTGGAGATGATTCTTTAACATTGGTGTTTTAGTACTTCTATATATAAGTTTAAGTTCCTTTTATTTTTGATGCAAGCTTTTCGATATCAGCATGATGTAATTTTTTAAAAAGAATTGGGATGCCATCCATCTTGTCCTATAAACAAGAGCTTAAATATCCCAAAAGAGTAACTTGTTCTGTAAGACTTGAAACATATTGATTTTTAACTTGACTGAGCCTATCCTTTTGTGGATAGTTCCATGCCAATTTTTCCCCAAGTATATCAGTTCTGTGTTTTTTCTCCTTAAACTAATTAAAATAATATATATTTTCAATACTGATAGGATAGTAAAATGGATGAAAAATATCTACATTGAAGACTATCAATTGAAATTTCAGAATTCAAGTTTCAAAGATTTATAAAATTTTATAATTTTATAAAATTATAAAATCTTCTAGGGAAAGAAAAAAATTAACCACAACCAGAAATAGTCTAAACAAAGGCTCAATAAAGAGAATGAAATTTAACTTTCTGAATGTTGATACTGTTCCTAGGTCAGAGCAAATTATTATACCATGCATTCTATACCTAGTTAAAACTAAATCACCATTAAGAAAAATTAACAAGTCAGGAAACGACAAATATTGGCGGGTTGCGGAGAAAGGGGAGCCCTCCTACACTGTTGGCGGGAATGCAAGCTGGTGCAACCCCTCTGGAAAACAGTATGGAGGTTCCTCAAACAGTTGAAAATAGAGCTACCATACGATCCAGCAATTGCACTACTGGGTATTTACCACAAAGATACAAATGTAGGGATCCGAAGGGGTATGTGCACCCCAATGTTTATAGCAGCAATGTCCACAATAGCCAAACTGTGGAAAGAACCAAGATGTCCATCAACAGATGAATGGATAAAGAAGATGTGGTATATATTACACAATGGGATATTATGCAGCCATCAAAAGGAATGAGATCTTGCCATTTGCAACGACGTGGATGGAACTGGAGGGTGTTATGCTGAGTGAAATAAGTCAATCAGAGAAAGGCATGTATCATATGACCTCACTGATATGAGGAATTCTTAATCTCAGGAAACAAACAGGGTTGCTGGAGTGGTGGGGGTGGGAGGGATGGGGTGGCTGGGTGATAGACATTGGGTAGGGTATGTGCTATGGTGAGCACTGTGAATTGTGCAAGACTGTTGAATCACAGATCTGTACTTCTGAAACAAATAATACAACATATGTTAAGAAAAAAGAAAAAGAAGAAGATAGCAGGAGGGGAAGAATGAAGGGGAGTAAGTTGGATGGGGAGATGAACCATGAGAGACGATGGACTCTGAAAAACAAACTGAGGGTTCTAGAGGGGAGGAGGGTGGGGGGATGTGTTAGCCTGGTGATGGGTATTAAAGAGGGCACATTCTGCGTGGAGCACTGGGTGTTATGCACAAACAATGAATCATGGAACACTACATCAAAAACTAATGATGTAATATATGGTGATTAACATAATAAAAAATTTAAAAAGAATAAATGGAGGGAAACACTTTAAAACAATCAGGTCTCAGATATTTAGACACATAAACACATAGGCACATTCTTAAGAAACTGCTTCACCACAATAGGGAATAAAGCAACACAGAAAAGTCCTGAGATCCTGAAAATGAGAGATCCACATCGTAAAGGTTTGAGCAGATTCCCAATATGATGATGAAGGGATATCACAACATGATTTCTATGCTGAAGACCTGGAGAGCAATCAGTCTTGATGGCAGCAAAAGGGACTGATCGCTCTAGGAGCATGTCCTCTTACAGATGAAATCGACAGAATATCTGATGTTCACATTTTGTTTGGAGAACCTGAGGGTGAGTGACTAGAGTAAGGTTAAGTAAGCACTCAAAGAGTGAGTTATCAACTCCAGGAAAATAAGATGTTGTGAAACAAAGATTTTCATCTCTGATATGACTCAGATAGAGATAATGTTTGCATAACCGTAGTAATGTACATACTGATTATTGATATAAACAAAATATGTGATTTCATCATTTTGGAAAGGTTGTGGGGGATGGAAAGGGGTGGTGTGCCAGAGACCTAAATGCTCATCTTGCATAAAGAAAAAGAAATACACAATGCATAAAATTAAAAGTAAGAGCATGTTATTTGGAAATACGGATATTGAAATACTTGGTTTCTTCCAATGTTCATTCTCTCTCTTCTGGTAATATAATAATATTCAGTTTTATATATAGATACTAAACATTAAGACCTAATTTTCCAGCTTCCTTTTTCTCAATGTGGCCATAGTTGTATGTGAGAATGGTGTTTTGTTTTGTTTTATTTTGTTTTGGAGACAACGTATAACCTTATCTCCCTCCTGTGGCCATAGTTGTATGTAGGAATGGTGTCGTGTTTTGTTTTCTTTTGTTTTGTTTTGTAGACAAAATATAACCTTATTGTTTTCTTCTCCATCTCCCTCCTCTGTAGAGCAAACTGCTATCTTGAAACAGAAGGATGAATGCCACATTCTAGGTATGGTGAATTAAGAGAAAGCTTGGGTTTTAGATACTCTTAAAGCAAATATGCCTTAGCAACCCAGTTTGAATCCCTACAACTGTTTGTGTGTTTGAGAAAGAGAAAGAGAAAGAGAGAGGGGGAGAGAGAGAGAGGTAGAGAGAGAGAGAGAGAAATGAACTCTGTATATACATTATTGTATAGAGGCTGATTCCAAGAGTTCTGATTGAATTCCAAAGCAGACACAAAACTCCATGACTTGAGCAAGTTTTAAGTGTTTAACTTACACTGACACTCAGTTTATTGGATTATAGTCAGGATTATTTGGATAAATCAATTAAAGAGATCAGAAGAACCAGAGCACTATTTAACCTTCTTATATTTTTCCTTCTTTAAAACATTCTTTTCTATTAGATTCTGACACTGCATTCTTATAGTTGTACTAACACACCTATGAGCCCTTGTTCTCACTTTGATTTGCTGATTTTTCCCAAAGGTTTAATTAACTCCTATTTGATGTTTAACGCCCTTCCCCTCCCAAAATCTATTCTATTTCAGTGCAGGCAAGGAGCCCCTGGATTCTTCACCAGGAAGTCTTGTGATTCCTCAAGGCTAACACATTTCTCCTCCAGGACTGAACTTCTTCCAACTTTTGTTCAAGAGAATCTATCTGTAATATTTTTTATTTTCTCTTCCTCAATGGAAGAGAAATCCCCTTATCTAGTGGAATCTGCTATACTTTCTGAGTATCTCTTGAACCCATTCTCTTCTCTTGATCCTTTGTGCAAGTGATTTGCAAATCTTTCATAGACTACTGAAACAGGTGCTTGTGCAGTCAATTCACCACAAAGTACCTAGAGTGCTCTTTCTAAAGGGTAAATTTAACCATTTCCTTTTGTGTGTAATTTCTTTCAGCAACATCTTACTTCCTGAGTGGTAAATTTTAAATAATTTGACATGGTTTTATCTGTTTCCATCTTCTCTCTCACATTCTGCATTCCAAAATGAACTTTTTAAGTTTTATTTTTGCCAGTTCTGGATTTCTCTCACCCCTGAGACTCCTCACGTCCTTGCCCCTCATTCAGTACCATTATCTTTATCTTTTCTCCCCTCCATACCAGGTTTCCTGTATAAATAATTCTCTATTGGTTACTATTTTTAATGTTATTTCTTCTGGATTACTTGTCCTGACCCCCTATACTAAATACAGAGTTTATGCCAATTCTCATAGTAATAGGTCTTAGTTTTAATCTTTTTGGACTTTACAACTATACTTGTCAAGGACAAAGAACAATTTGTTAACTAGCTATCTGGATATATGCTTTATGGTCTGTGCCATTTTAGAGCTAAAATTCAAAGCAAGAGGTTGAAGCATGTGTAATTAGAGGAGACGTTCAATAGCATATAAAGGTAGGATATATACCTACAATGTAGCTATCAGGGAGGGCACCTCAATATTCGAGAGAATATCATTCACTTCTTACTAGGATTCCCCATTTGGTTCACCACCCCAAACAATGTTTAATACTAAAATTAAGTTTTAAAAATGAAAATAAACTATTGCTAATATTTATTTTGTGCTTGCCATATGCTACATGTTATTCTAAATGCTTTACGCTTATTACCTTATTTAACCTCTACAATAATTCTAGGTACAATTGTTTTCCATATTTTACAGGTAACTGCTTGTAAAGAGCTAGTGTGTGATAGGACAAAGTTTTGTACCCAGTTAACTTACTCTAGAGTTGTGCAAATAACTACTGAATAATACTGACTTATATAGGTAAGTAGTATAGCAGACATTTACATGTAATAGATGTTACTTAACAGAGTCACAGAGAAGCCAGTAAGATTCAAGCCTATACATAATTTCATGAATTTAGTCAGGGAATGTTCTGCTTTCCAGTAGAACTTCAGACAGTGAAAGGCCAATAGAAGTGCAGATTATTTCAACTATGAAAGACATACTTTTAAAAGTGTAGTAATATATGCCACCCATTTTTAAAATGTATCTTTAATATATTTAAAGTACATTCTCATATTGTAAAAGTAAACATTCAGGAAATGCAAAAATGTATAAAGGAAAATATAATTTGCCTTTCATGAACCACAGACAAATTAAATTATTTGCAGCCTATTCTGAGTTCTGTTTTTCTAGTATTCTAAGAAAATGCACTTAAGTTACAGATTACTGCTTTGGGCCTGATACCTTTTAATTTGTTTTATTGTATGGGTATTATTATTTGTGTTCATTAAAATTCACTGAACTCTGAAGTTGTCATGAAAAAATATAAGCCAGAGGCAATGGTACTCTGATATTCTTTCTATATATATCTCTGAAAAAAATATTCTAAAGAAATATCATTTATATAAATGATATTTTAAATTGTGCTTACAGGCTTTGTTTAATGAGCAAAATAATAATAAGTAAAATAATTTAAATATATTTTGTTGCTATATTTTAATCATGTTATATATGTGCCATTTATTCATTTTAAGTCACTTATTATTTAGAGGTGGTTCCAAATTATAATATTCTATTTGGAAAAACAACATTAGTGCTTTGGCTTAGATAAAATGTATGAGATATGTGCAATTTATCTGTTTCCTGTCTGCTACTATGTGTGATGCATGAGCATAACACAGCAAAAACAGTCTACATAGATGGTTTCTCTTAAAACTTTTGGGTAAGAAGAGAACATGTGGAAATTCAATAGATCCATTCCATCTTACTGAAATAACGGAATTTGAATGAGAACAAAATAGAAACATCTATCTGGTACAATTATCCCTTGTATTTTCCATATATGTATGTGTATGTACATATGTATGTGTGTGTATATATATATATATATATATATATATATGCATGTTTGTGTATGTATGCATACATACATTTTAGGTAACCATAGACAAAATACCATCTGCTTTGGGAACTATAGAATTACCCAGAAAGAGAAAATGTCTTTCACTGCTTTGCATATTTATACATAATAAGAAAGGAAAATAACACCCCCCTTTCACACTGCTATCCAGGCTGTAAGTATTCAGTTTTTCTGTCAGCTGAAAAGTTCTAGTCTGAAATGAAGCCCCGCACCTCTTCAAAACTGAGTGACCTCATGAGCTCTAATGCTGAAAACTCAAGTTGTCTTACTCATGTATCTTATAAACATGTCTGATAATGGAGAAACAGCAAAGCTCTCATAAAAACCACTATTCTAATAACAAGGCCTGATAATAAGACAATAGGAAGAGGGCATTTGACCCTCTATAAATGGCAAATAAGAAAGCCTTTATTGTAAGAGTTCTGATTCTAATGGAAAGTCAGTAAGGCTAAAAGTTCACATCCTTTTTTTCCTATTTACTTAATGATTATGATCAGTTTCATTTAAAACAGCTTTCTTAAGTCTAGTGATAAAATGGTACGTAATTACCACTGAGCCGCTCAATTGAGGCTGGTACTCACAGAACTCAAGTTACCATTTGGTTCTCAGTTCATTATTTTAAACTACTAAGGTTAATTTTTACACTATTTGCTACCTCACCTTTGCAGTTACAGAAAAAGAAAAATTGCTTAAAAATATTCTACTCTCATAAAAGAATTAGTCTGCTTCCAAAGATGTTGATTTTTTTCATGGTATAGTTTGTTTATATTTTCAGAAACTCTGATTTTATTATATAAATATGAGATGTTCAACTGGTGACCTGAAAAGCCAATGTGTTTTTAATGGCAACATCAGCCACAGCATATGTGTAGAATAAATGTCCACAACCTGGACACATCTGATAATTTCTGTCATGAACACGTAACATATATACTTGAGTAATTCAATTACTGTGTTCAGTGTTTTATCACTGAATATCAGGAATAAATGGATTGACCAGGAATGAACCCACTCTGCCAGCCATATATAGAAATGTCTCGGGTGTCACAAATCACACATATTTTAGAAAATACCCTGATTGTCCCAGAAACTGATATTTCAAAATGATAAATACTTTCTATGGAGCCTAGAAGAGTTATATAACCATTCCGGAATGGCTGGTTTCTAATCTCTCCAAATATTTTGTGTTAAAATATTTTAAATCAATATGAAATTTATGTTAGATATATACAAATTAGTGGTTATTATTAAAATAATGTTTTATTCAGTAATGTTGCTTAAAAGATGCAGATTGTAATTCATGGAGCATTTGAATACAATAACATATTTTCATGTGAACATGATTAAATTTTTTTTACTATCACTTTTAATATTACAAATCTCAGTATTCCAAAGTTGATTCAATAATTTTGAAAATACAATATTGAAACAAATACAATAGTTTCATTATTAATGTTAAGATTTTCAGATTGCAAATTGAAGTTGATAAGCAATTCTTTGTTTCAAATTGTGTAATACCAAATAAACAAATATGTCTTAAAATTTTCCTCAAAGCTAAAATTAGCTTATAGGTGTCCCATCTACGAACAATCTAATGGACCTCACAAGGGCTTTTTTTTTTTTTTTAACTTGAATAGTCAAGCATAATACATAAGTAGCATGGCAATTGCTGAGTGTGTCCAAGATAATTGAAATTTGCTTTTATGGACACAACCTGCTGACCTTTGAGAAAATTGCTGATGGGATTCTGCTGGCCTTTAATAGCACCAAAAGAGAACATTTTCCTTTTACCCTGCTTTTCAATGTTTACAATATGGAAAAAATAATTTGTATAAATGAATTATTTTAGCCATATATTCATAATTTTACTGTATAAAGTAAGCAAAATCAACAAAAAGCCTCCAAAGCCCTATAAAATCAAACTTACATATGGATAGAACCAAACGCATCTTATTAACCTGTGATTAAATCAAATCTTGGTCTACAAGAAAAAACAAGTTTGAAGATATACCTGTATTGTTGATTAGGCAAATGCTTTCAGTTTACTCTTCCAAAGAAAATGCAAAATGAATACTTATTAGTGTACAACATGTAAAACAACCCAATCTGAAATTCAAATATTCCATTTCTGTGCATGTCCAAATTTGTTTCCACTTTCCATGCATATTTTTTCATGTGCAAACATATGCTTGAAGACAATTTCCAATACCCAGATGATAATTTACCTTTTTAAAATATCCTTTAAATCTCTTCTAATCCTCACTTCTCATATGAAGCATATTAAGTGAGTTAAGATGATTAGAATTAACTCATCTTTACCATGGAATTTAGATAGCTGCATTTGTCAACATGTTCTTTTTCTTGAATACTTTCACATTATTTCCCAGCATGCTTAAATCTTACTGCTTGAATAAGGCCTTCCCATAACTTCCCAACAAGAATTAATCTTTTGCTCCCCTCTCTTTTCAAAGAATTTTTTTAAACCTTAATTATAGTTCTTATTGGATTAGGTCACACTGGTTTTAAGTCCCTGGATTGAAGGAAACTTTCATTTAGACATATTTGGTTCCTCTAGGAATAGTTATACATAATAAATGTGTAGTAAATACTTACCAAATTGTATTGCAAATTAAGATACTGCTTGTCTGGAAAGTCTTCTGAAAAGAGTAGTACGTTATAATCACTTTGATACATCTATATTTCAGCTACACTAGACAAAAATGCATAAATACATAAATGAATGAATAAAAAACAATGTGACTTACTCATTTTCCATAAAGTAAAAAATAAAGTTGTCATTATACATAAATGTATTTTTTTATTTTTTAAAGATTTATTTATTTTAGAGAGAGAGTGCACAAGTGGGGGGGAAGGACAGAGGAAGAGATTCTTCAAGCAAACTCCCTGCTGAGTGGGAGCACCACTCATGAGATCATGGCCTGAGCCAAAATCAAGAGTCTAACGCTCAATAGACTGAGCCACCCAGGCATCCCTATGTAAATGTATTTATTAATGATCTATTTTAAGGGAGGGTGATATTGTCTAAGAAGGGTTTTTCAACCTCAACACTATTGACATTTTGTTCTGGATATTTCTTCATTGGTGGGGGATATCCTATGCATTCAAGAATATTTATCAGCAAATACCCATAACATCCCCCAAATTGTGACAATCAAAATGTCTCAGACATTGCCAAATACCTCAGAAGGCAAAATTATCCATGGTAGAGAACCACTTGTTTGGGGAGAAAAAAAAAAGGCATAGATAAATCATCACTCTCAAAGTTAAGCTTTTTGACCACAAAATTTTCTCTTGATTTTATCAAATAACTGACAGGCCAACAGTAAAGTTTTATCAAAAGGAAGTAAAAAAAGAAAGCAAATTGAGACTTATCTTTATTTCTGATCACAGAGATTATAGGGAGGAGAAATAAGGAGAATTTAGAAATAGTGATCTGAATCCCAGCCTGACCTCTTTCTGAGTTTTGGTCCAAAGGAAAGAAACTTGTTAGATGGGTTGGAGCATTTCTATGGACAGAGTATTTTTTCCCACCAAAATGTTTGGGATTTTGGAAAAAGACCACCTTGCAAACCACCCATAACAATCTGTATGTGGTCACATCAAATTAAGCTTCCTGCTACAGAGTGGATAGGCAGTTAGAAGGTGAGACTTTAGCTATCTCAAGTCATCTTCATTCTTGTGTGTTGTCTATGAAACTTTGAAATTTCCTACATTCCTTACTAAGGGCATGTAGAGAGTGCCTATAGAGGAATCCAGGGAGACTGCCTAGAACAGAAAGTACTAACTATCAGTCAATTGATTCTCTAAAAGCCCTATAAGAAAAAAAATAATTTTTGACCAAGCATAGTTAAGTTCATTAGACTTATTGAAGTAAGGGAGCATACTACCTTGAAGGAATCTTATTAGTATCTCAGAAGAAGATATAGCTCAGAGAGAATATTTTACTTGGAATTGGACAAATATCATTACATAATATCTTTCAATTGCTAAAAATCTTGAGATGAAGGTCTTAAAGCAAATTGTGATACACCAACTGTTAGTCATCCTACATAAGCTATTTTAAGTGGTTGACAATCTAATTGTCTAGTAGCAATAGTTTCCTGGAGAAAGTAGCTAAGTTCCTTTGCTTATTCTTAGTATTGTTTAAAACAGGAACAAAGAAATTTTGTTGGTTTCAGTTCTCATGCCAAATGGTAAACAAGCATAGAAACATGTGGGTTGTCAGTGAGAGCGAAGAAAGGGTTGAGTCACACAGAAATGAAATTAGGACATTTCCAGGGAAAGGGAGATCTGGACCTGAAATGAATCATCCTTAGACTTAAGCTATAGTCTTAGACAAACAAAATTATGCAGATGGAATCTGCTTTACCACTGCAGCCACCCATCCAGGGAGCAGCTCAGATCATGTTAGAGCCGAGAGACTAGGGTACGCACAGAGGAGATTGTATGGATCTGGGCATCTATCTGTGCTAATCCCTTCAAGACCTTTTAAGACCATGCAACATTTTAGGTGAGAGTGAGGAGAGGGAGGACCCAGAGAGAGAAATCCAAGAACTCTACCTAAAGAACTTTTTAAATTATTGTATCACACAAAACTTACGGGACAACATTTTATTTTCCCCCAGTACAAAAAAAAAATATTTAATTAACATTAAAAATAAAAAAAAGATATATATCTTTGTTTATCTGTATACAGTGTGACTGCTATGTTATACATTTCAACTAATGACTGCCATTCAAGTTTGGAGAAGGAAATGTCCATGTGACCTACCTAGAGTTACAGGGAAAAGCTTCATATATATACAAATAGAGTAACAGAGGCCTTAAAAGTACTCTAACGTTTAAATTCAGAGGGGAAAAAAGCTAAAAGAATATTCTAGAAAAAGGGAAACATAAGGTATGAAGATGATAACCACAATTAGCAATTTTAACACTGAAGTCTAGTCAGAAAAACAAGCTATATTTCATCTGGAAGGATTTAACCCAGGGAATTGTGTACTAATACACTGAAAAGAAGTAAGGAGAAAAAAGTGATGGCTCAAAGGTAAAAAGGAGAAATGGATTGCTAGTCCAAAATAAAGAAGCTGTTTTCACTCACGGTCTTGAGTCCATAAACTTAAATGTTCAATTTTCTGTTGAAGGCACAACTGCTGCTGGTGGTACCGCGACCACCAGGGGGCTCCACTAAGACAAGAAATTGTGACTTAAGTACCCATTTAAGCAGATTACATGGTTTACACGAAACAAATGTGTTAATATATTACTTTTTAAAACCTAATCCCCAGTTGTCTATATTCATTCCCTGTTTCAGATTCCCTTCTTGACATTTTCTCTTATCCCACTCAGTCATTAACCTGGATCCTTTCAACAAAGCTTTTCTAAAAATCACCAATGATCTCAAGGTTGCAAAATTCAATAATAAATTTTCAGTCTTCACCTTACTTGACCTTTGGCAATGTTAATTATTTCCTCCTCCTGAAATCCTTTTTTCACATGGCTTCTGAGAAACCACACTCTTCTGGAATTTTTTCTGACCTCATGGACCATTTCATTTAATCTCTTTGACCTTAAAATTTTGGAGTGCTCAATAGCTCAGGCTTCCAGCTTCTTTCTCCTCCATTTACATCAATTTTATTTGTGATCTCCTTTAGTCTAATGATTTTAAATGCCATTAATTTTCTGCTGTCTCCCAGGTTTTATATCACTGGTCTGAATCTTGCCTCTGAAACAGTCCCATATATTCAACTGCCTTTTTGACTGATGTGCTTGGTTGGATAAGACACATTTCAAAGGCAACATATTCAAAACTGATTGATCCCTAATGGTACTCACCCATGGTCTTTTTTTTTTTTTTTAAAGATTTTATTTATTCATTTGAGACACAGAGATACAGAGAGAGAGCGAGAGAGCATGAGCAGGGAGAGAGGCCGAGGGAGAGGGAGAAGCAGGCCTCCTGCTGAGCCAGGAGCATGATGTGGGGCTCAATCCCAGGACCCTGGGATCATGACCTGAGCCGAAGGCAGCTGCTTAACTGACTGAGCCACCCAGGTGCCCCTCACCCATGGTCTTAATCTCAGTAAATGATTACTCCGTTCTTCAAATTTCTCAGAAAAAATTACCTTGGACTTTCCCTTTATTCCTCTCTTCCTTGTGTCCCAAATAACATTGCCTTCATCTTCAAAACATATCCAAAATCTGACACTTATCTGTCCCCCACTATCATCATAGTCAAGCCATCATTTCCATGTGGACTGTTGCTATAGTACCCCTACTGGTCCCGTGCATCCAGTGTTTTTCTCTTGTTAATCTGTATTTGATGCAGGGGTCCCAGGCAAAAACTTAGAAGGGTGGAGGGAAGATTTCTTTCCCTCCCCTATAATTCCCACTCGTACTTGGTTCACAATATTTTGATCTCATGGCCTCCTTATTTTAGTGAACATACAGATTTTAATACTTCCAGGTAAGGTAAGTTAACATTTTATTTGAATGGCAAATTTGTTTGGGAAGATCAGGAAACAGCAAAAGGTTTGGGAAATGGCAATTTTAAAATATAATACATAGCATGAAAAAATCTAGTATAAGTGGCAAATAACATGCAATCAGACAATTAATAATGAAAGGTGAGATTTTCTTTAATACATGCCACTTTACCATTTGACAAATCCATATATAAAAAGCACTAAAGAGGAAATCATCTGTATATGTGAATAAGATAAATTTATGGATTTAAGTGACATGTTCGGACAAGCACCCAAAGCCATTTTATAATTTACAGTGAACAGGGCTTTTGGTTGCAGCTGCAAAGTTGGATGTATGTCTGTATAGATAGAAACTTAACCATCTTGTTTCAGGATGGAAATAAATTTCTATTATTCTTATAATTTTATCTGAAATGTAAAACAAACAAAACCCAATTTTACTTTTCCCATATCTATTTTTAATTCCTTATTTAGGTGACAGAGACCAACAAACGATCTAAATAATGCTCTGCTGTTAACTTTTTTTAATATGCCAAATCAGTTTAATTACAGTTCCTATAAATAATCTATGCAAAATACTTCCCAGAACAGAATGCACTTTTCCTTCTGTGTGTGGCACATTTTAATACTTAAAAGCATTAGAACAGATGTTAGGTGCCTGCTAAACTTGTTTTCAGTTTTCTTTTATTTATATGTTAATGAGAATTTAATTACTTCATGAATACTTAAACAACCTGAGGGTGCCTGATACCATTAGCTTGAACATGACAAGCACCTCAAGTGACCACATGGGAAGACAAAAATTGCTTTTAGTTTACTTGAAGACAGAAAGATGAATTCATTTCACCCCCTGCTATGTTTTACCTGACACACAAAACTGGGAAAGCATAGACTCAATCTTGCTTCAACACAACTGAAAAGATTTCGGCAAAGTACTCAGGAGCATAAATTCTTCCTACTTGGTTTTGCTTGGATGTCTTTTTAATAACTACTCTCTCTATACTGTGCTTTAAAGTCTTATTTCACTAGAAAGTGCTCTGTTAAAGCACATCACTCTATTTTATGTATTATTTCTATGGCAATCTTAGCAGAATTGTGAACATTTAAGCATTATTTATGGCATTGAAAAATATTCTCAATTTAAGCTCAATCAAAAGGGCTTATTTGGCTGAATTGTAGGAAAGCTTATCATATAGATAACATTTGTAAATTTTTGCTTATTATTTTTAGTACCACAAACGGTAAGTTAAATATAATTGTGCTAATAGTATTTATGATGAAATTTTATATATTTAAATAATGAATAAATATACAGTGATCATATTCATTTTAAAATATGCAAACTTATAAACCAAAACACTATAAACATTAAACGCTTTCCTTTAGAAAGTGGAAAAGCATTAAACAACTCACAAATATACCTTTTATCAACTACATAATATATGGAAAGCATGAGGAATTGTGAGCAGATATAAGAAGGCTGCATTAGGGAAAGTACAGTATTCAAAAAAAAAAACAAGAAGAAATTAGTAGTGTTGCAAAGAAAAAGATCATTTTCTAATACTGTTGCATTGAAGTGATTAAATTTGCAACAGTTGACCCAATGTCCCTTGTAGATTTGAATAATTGGCAGAATTTATGGCCAAGGAAACTTGAAGATATTTCATAAAGAGTTGTTTATATTTCTTTCTCTCTCATTTTTATGAATAAAGATCATAACTTGTATATTTCCCTTAAAAATATCAGTATAGTATTTTCCAAAATATTTTCCCAGAATAGGTTTTATTAAAAAAAGAAAAGAAAAACTTTAAACCTAAGCTGGAATTTAAAAATAAGCAAACAAGCAAACAACAACAGAAAGAATTTAGCAGTTTCCCCTAAAAGATGGAATTTATTAGAGCTCTTAAAAGACTAATATAAATTGTGCCTAGATCAGAGCTTGCTCTGATGATGGGGCAGGTTGAATCCTGGGGTCTTTTCAACCCTGGGCTGCTTCTACCTAGTTCCTAACGATGGGGTTTTGGAATACAGGTGAGGTTCGGTGGGGTGATGTCCGGAGCTGACAACCAAGAAAGAATTCTTGAGACGTCTTTGGTGCAAAATGGTGGTTTATTAAAGCATGGGGACGGGACTCTTGGGCAGAAAGAGCTGCTGCACCTGGGTTGTGAACGGTGGTTGATTATATGCTATGGGGCTGGGGGAGTAAGGAAAAGGGAGGTTTCAAAAGGATTTTCATATGTTAAAGAAAACTCACAGGATACTGGAGGCCTTGCCATTGTCAAGTTAAGGTTGTTTTTCCCTCTAGCAAGGCATTAACATGAAGATTGTTGGGAGCTTCTTGGAGAAACATTACACTCTGCCCTACTCAAGTATCTGTCAATGGGCTGCAAGTTATAAGGACATTTTGTTGTATCTACATTTCCTTCTGGAAGCTAGGTTATTGATAGAAATGCTTTGTTCTTGTAGATTGCTAAAATATTTGTAAACTGAGGGAGACTCAAGTCTTGCAGGATTGTGATCTCTACACATTAACTATTTGTTTTTCCCTTCCTTAGCTTTAGGGCAGGCAGGAGTGCTTGAGGAATGTCACATCTATCCCATCTGGTGGGAAGGGGTTGTGGGGTGTCAGCTTGTGCTTTGTCCTCAGCTTGCCTTCTGTTCCCTCATCACTAGCATGAGGTTCACACCACCTTTAGCTGAAGCCCCTGTGACACACAACTAACGTCATACTGGGCATGTGCTATAATGTGGCATCGCTGGTGTTCCTTGCCTTGCTCTCTAAATTACCTTATCAAAATTCCTCTTGGGATTAGTCTGTCAAAAACACTTTGGAAATAGTAGCTGAGGAAAATTTCTTTTACATTTCTCGATCTCATGTGTGGAAAGGTAAAAATATTCATACTTCAACATAATACTTTTTAACCCGTGACAGAATAACATCACATTATATAATATATATACCAAAATATATAATATACATAATATATATACAAATTGAATTTTACAAGAACAATATATTGTATAGAAATATCTTTTGTGGGGAAAAAAATCAATTAGAGCATTATCAGTGTATTTTTATTCAATAATGACCCAGATGGTTTATAAGGCTTTAACAGAAGGAAGGGGTCATACAAATTTCACAGAACGGAAGAAATAATTCTTGCTGACTCCCAGCCATTGTTTGGACAATTTGGATTTCATTAAGAGGGCTCCAGGGGAACAACTGGAATTGGCAAGGACATGCCATAGCCAACGTGGGAAATTCTCACTTTTCTGGGTCTCTTACAATTCATAGGGAGATTATTCTACTGGGCATTTGAAGATGAATCAAAAGACTTCAATTAGTAATGTAAAGTGCATACTTATTTTGCCAAAAGTATTCAGCTTCACTTAACACTCACTGGATTTTCCAGAAAATAATATTTTCTTGAGCTTCTTTTTGAAAACTTCATCGTTTATCATTCATCTAAATTACAGATTAAATTACAAATTAAATTATCACAAATTGGTAGCTGTTATCGACAAGATCCACACACTGGCAAAAATGTCATTGAGATTAGAATGAGGAAGAGAAAAACAATACAAAAATATATTTTCCAAGGTTTAAACACAAAAATTGTTTTTCCAGTGTTGGCTTTTGTTTAATATATGTTTTGTCTTTTTTTTTTTTAAAGATTTTATTTATTTATTAGAGAGAGAGAATGAGAGATAGAGAGCACGAGAGGGAAGAGGGTCAGAGGGAGAAGCAGACTCCCCGCCGAGCAGGGAGCCCGATGCGGGACTCGATCCCGGGACTCCAGGACCATGACCTGAGCCGAAGGCAGTGGCTTAACCGACTGAGCCACCCAGGCGCCCCTAATATATGTTTTGTCTTAAAATTAATATCTCAGATTATTTATTCTTTACAAGATGAGTAAATGGGCTGGCTTTGTACCATATTACAGTGAAAAATTTATAATGGACACTTGTTTAAAAATGGGTAAGAATTAATTTAAGACTATTACAATGGGGGAGCAGATTGAACTCATCTCTAAAACAAAGGCAAGTGTTTTTTAGCACTGGGGTGAGCTAGTGAAAAAGTACTGGAGAACATTATGGGGAAGGTTGGTGAATATGATTAAGCCATCAGTGTTGGCTAATTGGTACTTATTGAAGTTAGCCTCCTACCCTCCCACAGAGGCTGGCAAATAGGCAGGATACTTTCCCTGACAATTACATTTCAAGAGAATGGCTCCCAGGTCCTTGAGAAAGACATTTTTGGCTTGTAGAAGATTTACATCTCAAAGGGAAAGAGAATAGGATTTGCAATTGCAAGTTTTCTGAGAAAATGGAGATCAAAGGCTTACCGTTGGGAAGAGAAACTAAGGTTTAGTCAAGCTGAAGGGACATTTAAAGCTGTCTTCTTGGTACTATCAAATCATTGAATATCATCATATAAAATAGTGATTGAAATTAACTGGCAAGAATTAGAGAAATGGAAAATAAGCAATACTTTATTTCTTTATGTGCAAAGCTCACTTCATTTTTTATAGAAATCTCTAATTTTTTAAAAATACTATAGGAATTTAGAAACGGGTACAATGCAAATAGATAAGTAGCAAATCTAAAAGATCAAAATAGTAGAGGAATAATATATATTTAGGATAAAGGACTTTTCTGCCCAGCATCACACCAATGGTAGTTTATTTCCTTTAAGAGGAGAAAAACAAAATGTCTTATTTCTTAACTACAACTCCCCCATCCAGTTCCCTATAGTGCAATTCAATTGGGTAAAGCAACTATGCATAAGTAACATACTTTCATGTAAGGATGTAAGTGCTTAAACATTTTCTAATCATCCATAAACATGGTTGTTAAATAGTTGCTTTGCATGGAGATTCATAAAGAGTTTGCATGCCTTTGACACTGAGGCTTTAGCAGTCTAATGGATTCTAAGTTATACTAGTATTCTACTTCATTTTAACTTTTAAAAAATGCGACATTAAGTGTGTCTTAGGTGGGGTTGCTGTAAGAGAGTAACATAGATTCAGTGGCTTATAAACAACACATATTTGTTTCTCATAGTCTGGAAGCTGGGAAGTCCAAGATCAAAGCGCAGGCAGAATCAGTGTTTGGTGAGTTGATAGACAGCTAGCTGTCTTCTTGCTGTGTCCTCACAGGGCAGAAGGGACAAGGGAGCTCTCTGGGGTCTATTTTATAAGGACATTAGTTCCATTCAAGGAGTCTCCACCCTCATGACCTAACCCCCCCCAAAGGCCCCACCCCAAAATACCATCATATTGGGGATTAGATTGGAACATAAGAATTTTGGGGAGACACATTCAGCCTATAGCTTTCTGCCTCTGCATCCACAATTCATATCCTTCTCACATGCAAAATAAATTTATACCATCTAAATATCCCCCAAATTCTTAACTTGTTCCAGCATCAACTTTAAAGTCTAAGTCCGAAGTCTCACCTTAATAACTTGAATTTAAACTATAAATTGATTATATTACACATTGTTACATCATTTTTTTTTCAAATTAGATTTCAGTAAGTGCCATATTACCTTGTAAGAATGGTAACAGAATGAGGGGCACCTGGGTGGCTCAGTCGGTTGAGCAGCCAACTCTTGGTTTTGGCATGGGTCCTGAGATCCAGCCCCACATGGGGCTCTGTGCCATGAGGCTGTTTAAGATTTTTTCTCTTCCTCTCCTGCTCCTCCACCCCACTCTCAAATCAATCAATAAATCTTTAAAAAAAGAAGAATGGTAATAGAATGAAAACGTTTGTTAGAAATGATTGCCAGAAATATCATCAAACTCCTTTATGTTTTCCAAGTAAAAAGTGTCAGTGACCCATGTGGGTAATTATTTAAAATTACAAGCAACAGAATTCTTCCCACAAAGTGATACATTGACAAATCTAGTCAGGAAATATGGAAAAATATATCAATGATGATATTTCAAATTTAAATTTTGATGAGGACAATCAGATTCAAAGGGATGACTCCATGTAACTGAGTAAAGTCATTATAGAAACCATGATTATGTACAATTCTATAAAGGCAGCTTCATATTACCAACTGTCTCTGTTATCTAAACAAAAAATTGCAATTGGAAGACTATGAGTAAGTGACTGAATGCACTGACATGCTGCTTCTCTGCTGAGTGTCCAAAACAGGAACATTAGATTTCTGTATTAATTATAGATGCTTAAGCACCTAAAATAACAATTTTAAGATTGAATTAACATTAAGTAAACATTAAACTTTTATTAACATAAAAACAAGACCCTTTGGGCGCCTGGGTGGCTCAACTGGTTAAGTGACTGCCTTCGGCTCAGGTCATGATCCTGGAGTCCCAGGATCGAGTCCCGCACCGAGCTCCCTGCTCAGTGGGGAGTCTGCTTCTCCCTCTGACCCTCCCCCCTCTCATGCTCTCTCTCTCTCTCATTCTCTCTCTCAAATAAATAAAATCTTAAAAAAAAAAAAAGAAAAACAAGACCCTTTGTGATTTGATATGACCATAAAGCCATATATTGGGATCTTAAAAGTTGAACAATGATGCAAAGAACTTCAGAGCCTAAAATTGCCAGGGAAATAATTCTGTTAAGAATCTACCAAACTCACAGTTGGCCTTTAATAAGCAAAATTTCAATGGAATCCGTTTCATATTCATATAAATATTTCAGTTCCATATGTACTGATGTACTTATGACAATTTATTTTCCATAATCTTATTTCTCCAGGAAATGTCAGAGGTTTGTTTGATGGTTTTGTAAAATTCTAAATACTCTGCTTCATAATTTCATAGCCATCCAGCTGGTTCGCTTGGTCATGTCTGATGCTCAACACTGTCTCATCCGGATACCGTATTCCATTCCTATGGCCAACATAAGCAACTTATCAATTCAAAATGCAAATTATGCAGGTATTTGCTCTTTGAAATCCCATGGAGAAAGAAATCAGATAATAACTAACCAACTACGTTGACAAATTTTAAAATAAAAAACCTTTTTCATCATTTTGTTTTTTCAAGTTTATTGTAGCCACTTAAGAGGAGTTGTGAACATGTACTCATCCCTTCAGTAGCTTTTTATTTAATATAAGTGGATAAGAACAATCGGGTAATAAAATCAAGTCATCTGCTTTATTTTAGGTTCCAAATGAAGTGAGTTCTTGATAATATACAGTTCATAAACTCTTCAAAAGTCAATCACACACCGTTTTCAGGCTTTCAATATGTTGTCTTACTGCTCTTTTGCTAAAGAACTGAAGCAAACGGAATTGCCATCTTCCTGTCTATTTTTCCAAATTATCTATTATATATCATAGTATCATATATTTTCAAGACATTTGTATCAGTCAGGGTTTTCCAGAGACACAGAACCAATAGCATGTAGATATATATGGAAAAAGATTTATCGTAAAGAATTGGCTCCCAGGACCCTGGGATCACAGGGTGCCTGGGTGGCTCAGTCGGTTAAGTGGCTGCCTTTGGCTCAGATCATGATCTCAGGGTCCTGGCATCCAGCCCCACTTTGGGCTCCCTGCTCAGCGGAGAGCCTTCTACTCCCTCTCACTCTGCCTGCCACTCTGCCTACTTGTGCTCTCTCTCTATCCTCTGTCAAATAAATAAATAAAATCTTTTTTTTTTAAAGATTTTATTTATTTATTTGAGAGAGAGAGAATGAGAGATAGAGAGCACGAGCGGGAAGAGGGTCAGAGGGAGAAGCAGACTCCCTGCTGAGCAGGGAGCCCGATGTGGGACTCGATCCCGGGACTCCAGGATCATGACCCGAGCCGAAGGCAGTCGCTTAACCAACTGAGCCACCCAGGAGCCCCTAAATAAATAAAATCTTAAAAAAAAAAATTGGCTCATGTACTTATGGAGTCTAGTAAGCCCAAAATTTGCAATGTGGGTTGGCAGGCTGGAGACATAGGGTGACTACTGGTGCAGTTCCTGTCCTAAGGTCAGTAGGCCAGATTAAAGTCTGAAAGCAGTCCGTTAAAGAATTCACTCTTGCTCTAGGGGGCTGGTCTTTTTGTTCTATCCAGGCCTTCAACTGTCGTGGAGGATGCTCACCCACATTATGAAAAGCAATCTGTTTACTCAAAATTCACTGATTTAAATGTTAATCTTATCCAAAAATCCCTCCAAAGTGACACATAAAATTAATCATCACAATATTTATTTGTGAATGTATTAATTAAATGGCATTTATTTTGTACCTTGCACTATGCTAGGTACCGGAATTTTTCAATGTCAATATTAATTTTCGGCATTCTTCTTACTATGCCATCACCTGAAAATATCTGGAAAATCTTTCTCTAATTTTTGAAGGTATGTTTTGTGTCAGGAGCTGTGAAGTGTCTGAGATTTTTCTCTATTTGCAAACAAAAATTAGTCAAAGTATAAACATATTTGCCTGATATTTGTGAGATCTAATTCTCACAGAATGACAGAAAGAGGGCCAGATGACACTTCAGACACGGTGGATAGCATTACAGAAAACCCCTGAGTGTAGAGAATCTCAGTCTCTTATAATGGGTAGTTAACATGCCTGCCCTTTGCTCTGGAGGGAGATACTATCTTTTCAATTCTGGATAGCAAGCATGCTTAGTATTTGATATGGAGGGAAGCACTGTATCTTCAAATGCTGTAATAAACCTGCCCTTTTTTTCCAGGGAGGAGACATTATCTCCTTTTTACAAGGCTGTTTGTTATAGGAACATCCTTAAAAAGGTAGTTCAGTTCCGTTTTCTTTTTTTTGCTTTGACTTGTAAATAAGCTTGGAAATTATCACTTCCATTATCATAGCAAGAAAATAGTAAACTAGAAATTCAACAATGCTTTTTTTGGCTTCATGAAAGAATTAATGTCACAGGGCAAACCTACACCCTAAAAACTAGAATATGGAAAATCACAGCTTGGCAGGAACAAAAACCACCAGCAGGAGCCAGAAACTGGTAGAAAACCCTAAACTGTAATTGATAAACTGCTGGAGGCTGAGTGGGAAGTAGTTGGGAGTTAAAAATTTCTGGAAACCCAGTCTTTGGTGGGCCCACACACTTTCATTGCTTTATCCCCTGAAACCCTAACATATCCTCATGTTGAAAACCAAAGAGAAATCTCTTTATGCAGCAGCAAGTGTAGGGGAAAGGTAATATTCTGAAATATAACCAGATACTTTTGTTTCCCAGCACTCAACAGAAACTATCTGCCTAAAATGGAAGAACAGAAATACCAAACTTCTGCCTGCCCAAGCCTTCCTCTCTCACATAAAAAGAAAAATAAAAGGCAAGAAGCACTTGTGAAGTTCACATCACTGGGAATAGACCCCCTAGAAGACTGAGAATTAATCGTAGGATTATAGAGTGCTTTTCCTCCCCTACATTTCACCACCACATTGACAAGACTTCTGTACAATAACAGAGGATACAGCTGATAGAACTGCAGGCTCATACTCTATTTAAGAAAGAGTTTCTAGAGAATCCCAATGTCAACAAGAGAGACAAAATTAGGAATACTGGAGAAGCTTAAAGCCCCAGACATCTACAACTATAACAAAGAGTAAACACAGTGTAACTACTGCCCAAATAAATATAATCTCTCATAATAAAGGCTTAATTATCTCAGTTCCTGTTACTCAATATATCATGTCTGTCTTTCAAAAACAAAAAAATTACAAAGTGTTATAAGACAAGAATAAAACAGTTTGAAAGACAAAGCAAGAATTTGAATCAGACTCAGATGACAGAGTCACTGAGTGTCACCCACCCCCAACACCTCAATCTGTTTACCAACCCAGAAGCTCTCCAAATCTCATCCTTTAGGAGTTTATGTGGAGGTTCTATTACAGAAGCATTATTGATTAAATCATTGGTCATTGAACTCAATCTCCAAACACACTCTCCTCCCTGGAGGTCCAGGGTGGCCTGAACATTTCAACTGTTTAATCACTTGGTTGGTTCCTCAAGCAATCAACCCCAATCCTGAAGTTTTCTAGGGGTCCACCAAAAGTCACCGAATTAACATAACATAACATAGGGTTGAAAGGAGCTTATGAACAACAAAAGATGCTCCCATAATCCCTATCACTCAGGAAATTCCAAGGTTTTTAAAGCTCTGTATCAGGAATAGGGCACAAAGACTAAATGTATATTTCTGGGTGCCTGGGTGGCTCAGTTGGTTAAGCAACTGCCTTCGGCTCAGGTCATGATCCTGGAGTCCTGGGATCGAGTCCCACATCGTGCTCCCTGCTCGGCGAGGAGCCTGCTTCTCCCTCTGGCCCTCACCCCTCTCACGTACTCTCTCTCTCATTCTCACTCTCTCAAATAAATAAATAAATCTTTAAAAAAAAAAGACTAAATGTATATTTCTTATTATCATTGCCACATAATGTATGATCCAACTGCATGACAGTCAGGAAAAGGCAAAAACTACAGAGAAAGAAAAAGATCAGTGGTTCCCAGAGGTTTGAGCACTGGGGAGGAATGAAAAGGTAGAACACAGAGATTTTTAGGGCACTAAAACTATTCTGCATGATACTCTAATGGTGGATACATGACATTATACATTTGCCAAAACCCATAGAATTGTACAACACAAAGAATGAACTCTAATGTAAATTATGGACTTTAGCTAATAATAATGTACAAATGTTGGTCCATTATTTTAACAAATTATCACACTAGTGCAAAATGTTAGTAGGAGAGGAAACTGATGAGAAGGAAGTGGAGACATGTGACAGATATGTACTATCTGCTCAATTTTCTATAAATCTAAAATGGTTCTAAAAAAATGAAGTCTATTATTTAAAAAAAAGTAAAAAAATGAGGGTAATACAAATATCCTTAAAAAGATAATCCATGAAAAAGGGCAGTGAGTGCCTCTCTCGCAAGATGTACAAAAACATGAAACATGAAATTCCCATGGAGAATTGTGTCTGATCATTTGGGATGACATAGGGCGTCCAAAATTTACTTTGCACATCCCAGGTGAGTATTTAGGTGAGATAAGCACTTATCTTCCAAATTAGCTGAAATTGAGCTTCCCTAAAAGGCCTATGTAAATGCTAATTGTGAGAATTCTGGAATCATGAAATGAATTGGCTTCAAAAACATAAATCTATTAAAAGGTTTCCAAATTTCACACTCCAAATTACAGGTTGGTGATGGAGCTCCTTTTTACAAGGGCAAACCCCTGTATGGCCTATCTGCGTAGGAACAAGATTTATTCATGGAGAATGCTTTCCAATTCCCCTGAGCATGACTCAGTGGGCAGATATTTTAAAAAAAGAGTGAAAATGGCTGGTATTCTAGGAGGAAGTGATATCTCCAGTTAAGCAACAGTGGAATGTAACATGGTTAAAAATGGGTGTCAAACATCAAAATTGACTCCTCCTGACGTGTAAGCGTATGAAAACCTCTAACTTGCATTGGCTGTATTTTCATTTCTCTTCTTTCAAGGGTTATGGCACTTAAATTCCTTCAAGTTCAGTGACGAAACCACAATTGTCCATCAACCCTCTTTTTCACTTCTCTTGAGAACACCCCGAGACAGCCCAAAATTTGGGGGGTCGAGCTAGGTAAAACAAAAACAAAAGCAAAAACAAAAACAAAAAAACACCTCTCAGACTTATCTCCATGGTGTTGTCATAGTTTTTCCCCCTTGCCACTGCTTGCCAGCCCTCATCTCTTCCTGTTTATTTGTTCTTGGACCTCTTCAAGAAGGGGAGAAAATATTTCCATGGAAATGCCAGCAAAGTACTAAAATTTGGCTAACCATTAATCCATATAGAGACTCATGAACCATGCCAAATTCCCCATGGAGTTATGCAGAAATGGTGCTGAAGTCCTGAGAGAAGTTCATGTTGATTATGTCAGGGGAAACCCTTAAGATTTCAGATAAGAGGATAATTTTAGCTTTATCTGGATGGATGAATAAGCATTTGTCTGACAGAGACAATGAGAGGGCACATTTCAACCAGAGATCACTTTGTTCAAAGATATGGAGCAATAAGGGCATAGGGAACTGGGAAAAGTTCTTGTGGTAGAAGGAGAGATTTGAGACAGATCTGTGAAAAACAAGAATGGAGTTAAGTATAGAATTGGAAAAGAGCGTTCTCTGTCATGTTAAGGAAATGGAACTTCACCCTATAGTGAAAGGTTTTCAAGCAAAGTGTTAAATGAAGGAAAAGATGTTATCAATGTAACACATTGATTATAAAGGGAAAACTAAGTTTGAGAATGTACCTGAAACGTAGGAATGCAGATTTTGGAATTCTGGAAAAAGGCCGTGGTGCCCTGACTAAAGGTTTTAGCAATAAAACTGGAAAGAAGAGTCAAGCTTTGACTTAAATATTTCTGAGTTGAAATCAACATTACTCCATTTAATCCTCATGACTTCTAAGATATGTCTTTATCTTGTGTTTTTTTTTATGATTCATTTATTTATTTGGAGAGAGAGAGCAAACAGGGGGAGGGGCAGAGGAAGAGGAAAGAATCTCAAGCAGACTCCCCACTGAGCATGGAGCCCTATGAAGGGCTGGATCTCATGACACTGAGATTATGACCTGAGCTGAAACCAAGTCTGTGGTTTAACTGACTGAGCCACCCAGGCACCCTGATATGTTTTTATCTTGTAAAAAATGTTTTAACTTTCATCTTAAAGATAAAACTGAGAGAGAGAGGAATGTAACTAGTATAAATACATATAGATTGTAAGCGTAGGATTTCAAACTAAGTTTTAAACATCAAGTCCAAGTTCATTACATTGGAATTAAAGTAACTAGGAATCACATGGTTTGGCAATGTATTTTTTTTCTGACTTACAAATGTAATTTAAGATGATTAAATCATCCTTTTTAAACATTTACTAATGAAAATAATACACATAGAGAAATGTTTCAGTTTCTTCCCTCCCCCTCTTAGACAGCAAAACAAAGGAGTGCTCACTGATTTCATACAAAATGAACACATTTGTAAATGACACGGTTTGAGAAATAGAATAACACCCTTCCACCTTGTCCCCTATCCTAATCATAATCCCGTCTTACACCGGACCTGCCTCCCAGGAAGCTACTATCTTGCTATTTATGGTGAAAACTTTGCTGTTTTTCTTTATACTTTCACCACCTGAAAATGAATCTGGATGTTCTATAATATCATTATGTTGTTTTTTGTTTTAATTTGATGTTAATAGAATGATACATTTTGTATTTTTTGTATTGGTTTTCTTTGCTTAATATTACATTTGTGAGGTTCACCTGCATTTTGATAAATTTTTGTACTTCATACATTTTCATTTTCAGTAGAATGCAGTTGTATGACTACACCATTATTTATTTATCTGTTCTACTGATGGTGCAGGTGTATATTGTTTGCCTTTGAGGTTATTGTAAAATATATCATGAATGTTCCTATAAATGTTTGTTGATGCACATGTAATGCATATGTGCAGAGGATATGCCTGGGAGTAGAATTAATTGTTCATAGTGTGCATATATTCCATTTTGCTAGATAATGCTAAAGCATTTTGCAGAGTGATTACATTGATTTCTACACTTACCAGCAACACAATGATAGTAGTTGAGGTTGTCAGTGTTTTCCATCTGAGCTATTTTGATGAAAGTAATCTAGTTGTTCTAATTTACATTTTCTGGACTACTAATGAGATTGAATGAATTTTTATATAAAGGGACCATACTATAAAGACATTTCTTCTTCTTCTTTTTTTTTTTTTTGTAAAGCACCTTTTTAGATTGCTTGTTCATTTTTTTATTCAGTTGTCTTCCTCTTATTGGTTTTGTAGAAGTTTGATATATAGTCCAGATACCAGCTTTTGTCAGCAATATGTGTTAAAATATCTCCTCTCACATTGTGGCTTGAATTTTCACTTGATTTTTTTTTTTAAGATTTTATTTATTTATTTGAGAGAGAGAGAGAGAGATTTATTTATTTGAGAGAGAGAGAGAAGGGACAGAGTGAGAGGGAGAGGGAAAGAATCTCAAGAGACTCCCTACTGAGTATGGAGCCCAACATAGGGCTCTAGGACTCCATCTCTCACCAGGAGATCATGACCTGAGCCAAAACCAAGAGTCAGCCACTCAACCCACTGAGCCACCCAGGCGCCCCTTCACCTGACTATTTTTAATAATCAGAACCGCCAACTAGAATATCACCAAATTTATTTATCATTTTATGTATTATTATTTGATTATCAATAGTTAGATACTATTTTAAACTCCCTACTTCAAGTGCACTAAAATTTTCTCCTATATGATTATTTAAAAGCTTTAATGTTACAGCTTTCTGATATACATCTAAAATACACACTAACTTAGTTATTTTTCTTCAATATAGAATGAGGTAGGTTTTTTGTATTATTATTACAATATGGATAATCTGTTGACTTGGTACAACTTAGTAAGAAGTCTATGCTCTCCCTACTGATTTGTAGGGTTTGTTTTATATGAATCAGTTGTCAACATATGAGGCTTGATATTTCTGAACTCCTTTGTCACAGATCTATTTTCTTATCCTCGCACCTATAATATACTGATCAGTTAATTATTTTAACTTTATAATAAGGCTCAATATCTAGCAGAATAAATCCTCCTCACTAGTTTTTTCATGATTACCTTGTTCTTTTTATTATTTGCATTTTTCTATATTTTTAGAATATCTTGTAATGTTCTACAAAGAATCTATCGACATTTTAATCCAGCTTATAATCTTTAGTCTTTGAAGTTATCAGTATGGCATATTTCCTCATTTGTTTTGATTTTCTTTTATTTTCTCAATGTTTCATAATATTCTATGTACAGGACATTTAATTTTTTTATTTCTAAGTATTCAACATTTTTATTATATCATAAAAGGTATCATTTATAAAATTTCCATTTTTTTAACCAGGATACAAAGATGAATTAGAATTTGTACCTTGACTATGTAAGACAACTGATGAATTCACTTATTAATTCCAAAAAATTTTACCTTCATTCTTATATGCAATCATATTTGGTAGGGATAATATTTTTTTTTTCCAATTCTTATGCCTTTTCATTAATTTTTCTTTTCTCACTGCATTTGCTAAATATCTTCAATGTAATCTGAGTAGCAAGAGAGGTAGGCATACTTCTTTGATAGTAGATTACAGAAATTTTTTTTCTATATTATCTTATTTGTGACAATTTTAGAAATGATTCTGGGTTTTAAGTTTTAATTTTTGATTTTTTGTTAGCATATAGAAATACAGTTGATTTTTTTATAGAATCTTATAACCTGCAACCTTCCTAAACTAACTTATTAGTTTGAGTGTTTTTTTGTTTGTTTGTTTTGTATTTCCCATTTCTTTTTTACCTAGACATTTACTTTTATGTGTGTGAATAAGTACAATTTTACTCTTCCTTTCTGGTCTAGAAGACTTAGGTTTTTGTTTTTTGTTTTGTTTTGTTTTTTTGATTGCACTGTTAGAATTTCCAGTTTATGTTGAATAGAAGGGGTGAGAATAAACATCCCTGTCTTGTTTCTGATCTTTTGTCTAGATAAAGAATTCAGTCTTTCACCACTAGTGTGATGTTAGTTGTAGGTTTTCTTAAAATAGGTACCCTTTATCAGTTTGAGGAAATTTTCTTTTATCACTGTGTGTGACAGGGCTTTTTTTTTTTTTTAATCGGGAATAGATGTTGGAATTTGTCAATTTGTTTTTTCTGTCCTTAATGAAATGATAAGATTGGTGTTACTTTTCCAGTGTATAAATATGGTGATTTTACTAATTGATTTTCAAATGTAAATTGACCCTACATTCCTGGGGTAAAACCTGCTAGACTGTGATATATTATGCTTGTTATGTTAGATTCAATTTTCTAAAATTGTGTTTAAAATTTTTGCATCTGGGGGCACCTGGGTGGCTCAGGCGGTTAGGCATCTGACTCTTGATTTCAGCTCAGGTCATGATATCAGGGTTGAGAGATCAAGCCTCCCATCAGGCTCTGTGCTAGGCCTGGAGCCTGCTTAAGATTGTCTCTCTCCCTCTACCCCTCTCCCCTCTAAAAATATATTTTGCTCCTATACTTATGAAAGTCATTGATTAGAAAACTTCTTTTCAAGTATAGGCATTTGGTGCTATAAATTTCTCCCTAGACACTAATTCAGCAGCATACCACAAATTTTTATATGTTGTTTTTCATTTTTATTCAACTCAAAACATTTTTCTAATTTCTTGTTTGTGTCTTCTTTTACCCATGGGCTATTTTAAAAGTGTGTTATTTAATTTCCATCATTTTGAAGATTTTTGAGTGATACTTCAGTTATTGTTTTTTAATTCAATTCCATTGTGGCAAGAAAGCATATTTTGTGAGACTTAAATCTAGTACATTGAGAATTGTATTGTGGCCAGAATGTGTATTGTCTTGCTATATTCTGCTGTTGATTGCTGGGTAAACTATTCTATAAATGTAAATTAAGACAAGTTGGTTGATAGTGCTTTTGAAATCCATATTTACTGATTTTCTGTTTACCTCTATTAATTATTGAGAAAGGATATTGAATTAATTATAATTGTGGATTTGTCCATTTCTCCATGAAACTATACATTTCACTTTATGATCTTTCTTGGCTATTATATACATAAGTATTTTGATTTATTATGTGCTTTTGATGAATTGACTCCCTTCAACTTATATGGACTTCTTTATCTTTGGTGATATTCTTTCCTCTGAAATCTAATTTTCCTAATATTAATACAGCTATCCCAGCTTTTTAGTGCAAGTATAAAGTATTTTTTCTCAATTCTTTTTACTCTAATCCATTTGGGTCTTTTTATTTAAAGTGTGTTTCTTATGGGAAGCATTTGATTTGGTCTTGATTTTACCCAATATGATAATATCTTTCCTTTAGTTGGGGTATTTAGACCATTTAAATTTAATGTGATTAGTGATGTGGTTAGATTTTAATTTATCAGCTTGCTATATAGTTTTATTTGTCCATCTGTTCTTTGTTCCCTTTTTCCTCTTTTTATGCTTTCTTTTGGTTGGCATATTTATTTTTTTATAACTCCATTTGATCTCTTCAGTTGGATTATTGGGTAATAAGTGTGGATAGTTGCTTCAGAGTTTGTTACACCCTTAACTTACCACAGTCTCCTTTAAAGAGATATAACACCTTATGCATAAAAAAATCATACAGTAGTACATGTTTATTTCTCCCATCCCAGCTTTTGTGTTTTTTGTAGCCATATATTTTACTTTACAGTTGTCATAATCTCCATACTATTTTCTGACTTTTGTTTATATAGTCAAGATCTTGTAAAGGCATTTAAATAATAAATAAATTATATTATGTCTTTACTAGGTAGTTACTATTTTCTGTGTTTCTTATTCCTATGTATAGATCCTTATTCCTACCATTTTTTTTCATGCCTGAGGTACTTCTTATGATATTTTCTGGAATGTAGGTATGCTGTTTATAAAGTATTTCTGCTTATGTAGGTCTTAAAAGTTCTTTTTTCACTTGAGCTTTTAAAAGGTATTTTTTTCTGGTTATAGAACCCAAGGTTGACAGTTTTTTGCTTTTACTATTTTAAAGGTGTTGTTCCACAGTCTTTTGTTTATTGTTTTGAATACTTACTTATTTTGTTCCATTGTACAAAATCTGTCATCTTCTGACTGCTTTTAAGATTCTCCTTTTTAGTACCAATTATGAGGAATGTGATTATGATATGTCTTGCTGAAGTTTTCTTCATGTTTGTGGATGTTGAGTTTCACTGAATTTCTTATATTTGTGAACTTATTTTTTTACTGTGTTTGGAAGCTTTTGGCAATTATTTTTTTTAATGTAACTCTTGTAACTCCTCTCTTTTCCTTTGATTACTCAAAGTATACATATATGAGGCTTCATGAAGTTACCTCATCATTCACTGATTTTTCTCTCTCAATTTTGTAGGTGATTTCTTCTCTGGCTTTGTGTAGTTTCCTCACACACAAGTGTTAATCAATGTTCACAGGTGGGATGCTTTGTGCGGTTCTTCAGAGTTCTCTTTCTGACCTTGTTCTGCAAAGTCCAGCTTCCTTGGTTTCACTATCTTCTCACTTCCATCAGCCCAGAACTCTATCGAAGCTGTAATTTAAGTCCATTGTTGAGTTCATTTCTTGATTTCTGTTTTTTTTTTTTTTTTCTTCAGTTCTCTTTTTCTTCTGTGTTTCACTTTGGATTGTTTATATTGCTAAGTTAGATATTAAGTATATCAAGTTTTTTTCTTCTTCAATGTCTCTTCTACTTGTAGTGTTTCAGTGTGGTTTTTCATTTCACATAGTGTAATTTTATTTCTAGAAATTATATTTTTTAAAGATCTATTTATTTATTTATTTATTTGACAGAGAGAGACACAGCAAGAAAGGGAACACAAGCAGGGGGAGTGGGAGAGGGAGAAGCAGGCTTCCCGCGGAGCAGGGAGCCCGATGCGGGGCTCGATGCGGGGCTCGATGTGGGGCTTGATCCCAGGACCCTGGGACCATGACCTGAGCAGAAGGCAGAGAATGACTGAGCCACCCAGGGGCCCCTTTAGAAATTATATGTTTGTCTTTTTTTAGCTTTCACTTACATAGTTGATCATAGGTGATTCAGTTATAATAACTATTCTTAATAACTTCTCTGTTAATTTTAATATATGTATCATATCTGGGTCAGTTTCAGTGGATTTATTCTTCTCCTCATTATGTGGAGTATTTGCCTGGCTCCTATATGCCTACTAGTTTTTAATTGGATGCCAGACATTGTGATTTTACCCTGTTGGGGGCTGGATTGTTTTTTGAAGATTTATTTATTTTATTTTGTTAGAGAGAGACAGAGCTGGGGGGAGGGGCAGAAGAGAGGGAGAGAGAATCTCAGGCAGAATCTGTTCTGAGCATAAACCCAACATGGGGCTCCATCTCATGACCTGAGAGGAAATCAAGAGTCAGTCACTTAATGGCCTAAGCCACCCTCGTGCCCATGGGGTGGATATTTTTAATTCCTATAAATATTGTTGATCATTTTTTTGTACATGGTTAACTTACTTGGAAACAGTTTGATTCTCTTCAGTCTTGCTTTTAAAGATTCACTAAGTGGAGCCAAAAAGAGTGTTTAGTTTAGGGATAGTTATTCCCTACCATTTGTAGAAGGATCTTCTGTCTACTCTAACCAATGCTCCATGAATAATATTTTCTAGTTGGGAATAGGCACTTCTCCCAGCTCTGTGTGAACTACAGGCATTTTTCTCTCTCAATTTTGTAGGTGATTTCTTCCCTGGCTCTGTGTAGTTTCCTCACACACAAGTGTTAATCAATGTTCACAGGTGGGACGCTTTCTGCGGTTCTTCAGAGTTCTCTTTCTGACCTTGCTCTGCAAAGTCCAGCTTCCTTGGTTTCACTATCTTCTCACTTCCATCAGCCCAGAACTCTGTCAAGGCTGTAATTTAAGGCCATTGTTGAGTTCATTTCTTGTGCTCAGTCTCTCAGGAATCACTGTCCTTCAGTCCTGTCTGGTGTCTTGAAAATCATTTTAATATTTTTCTTTTTCTTTTTTTCTTCTCTTTTCCTTTCTTTTCTTTTTCTCTTGGGGTGTTCCAGGATAAATCTATTCTGTATGACATCATTTTGTTTGGAAGCAGAAATTTTCTGCTTATTTTGTTTTTGAATTCTATAATTTCCATGGGTTTTTTTTGCCATTATTTCCAGTTTTCCTCCAAAATTCTCAATTTGTCTTTGACTTTTTTGATCATTGGAAACATAATTTGAAATTTATGATGGTTTGTTTAATTTGATACTTTGATTCATTGTGGGTCTCTTGTTATAGCTTTTCTTTTTATTACCTTCTGCTCGTCACTCATATTTTATTGTCTTCTTATATGCATGGTTATTTCTAATTGTGTATCAGATGTTTTATTTACAGAATAATTTGTAGAAATTTGGAGGGGGATCTAAAATCATGTTATCCTTCCCTAGAGAGAAAGTGTAACTACTTTCAGCACACATCTTCTTTTATGAAAAGCATTGTCATTTCCTAGGAATTAAGCATTTCACATATATGACAATATTGGCGGTTGAGTGGATGGCCAATATCTTTCACAGCAGTCATGGGAAAAAAATTTGTATAATTTATATGTCATGGTACCATCTCTGAACCGGTCATTGTGGTTTGGCAAATATTTGCTCTAATTGACCAACATTGACTCACATATCTGAGCCTGGATACAAAGAATAGTCTCCAAATCTTTGACTAAGAGTATGGAGGTAAGATATCTTGAGGAAAATAGCAGTACATCATGAAAGGATAAAATAAATACCAGATGTGAAAACAAAAGTTGTTGGCCAATATGTATCATTCTCATGATTTATTGATTTATTGCTTAGCTTCATGATCTATATTTTTGGCTTCTTATCTAACCAAATTCCTTGCTATTCTCTTACTTACACCTTATGCCTTTTTTATAGTGCAAGATTTATCTTTCCCTTCACAAACTGTGATGTTTCATATCCACTTGACTTTTTATCTTCTCTCCCCTCTACCTCAGATATTCTTTTACTTTGTCCATCTGAAAAGACCATACTTCTTCTTCAAATGTCTTCTCAAACATGGCCTTTGTGATGTCTCAATTCACTCCATAAAGAGACTAAGGAACATGCTCCAAGATTCTCATATTGTGTAACTTATATGTAATTGAGTTGCTTGCTTCTCTTCCTACTTGATTTTATCTTTTAGACTGCAAAATTGTTATGTACTTTTTTCTTCAAAATTTATGATGAATGTCAAGAGCATTGTTGATTCTAAATAAATGTCTCTTAAATAAATAAATGTTGAATGTTCTGGCTGAAGGATTGTGGAAACATTTGAATTAAATATTGACAAAATATAACCTAAAATATATTTAAAAATTATATTTGCTATACAAATTATTCTTAAGAGCATGAAAATTAAAGGAAAAAGAGAATTGACAGCACAGGAGCTGCAAATGGTCATTTTTCAACTCACTCATGTGGATGGTCAGGGAAAGCTTATTTTGAAGAATAGAAAAAGAAGTGAATATGGAAATTGACGTGAGTATGTGAGATTATTGGTTCTAGAGAGAGAGAATGAGAAAGTCAGAACATAACTCCTGATTTCCTGGTAAGGTCTGGCTGTTCTTCCCCAGGGTCTGTAAGATACTTTGTTGACTTACAGTAAAACTCTTTTTTACTCAAATATATTGACAGACTTTATACTACTTGAAACCAAAAAAGCATTAACTTAGACCATATACGGTGTGTTCCTTCTTTCTAACTAGGCTCAACTTACTTTTGTTTGCATTTCATTCACATTTCCCCCAGGCCTGAGTAAGGCTTTTAAGTAAAAGCAATATGAATTTTAATCTTATACTCTTATTTCAAGAAATGTTATAATAATTATTGAGCACTCTTTAAATATATCTGAGAAGTAGATAGGAAGTTCTTCCTAATAGGATAAGCTAGGCAACTTTAAGTGTCTTAATGTGGAAACAACTGAATTACTTCTTGATTCGGACACAGTCCTAATATTATTCTGGTAAAGTTCAAACCAATTGTATTTTATGAATAATTTTCTCATCTGCAGTCTTTTTACCCTGATCAGTGTTCTCAGAATGTGGTGTGCAAATCAACTGGATCAGGACCACATTATAGGATGGAATTACAAAATGCGAGTCCTTTGTCTGATCATACTTGCTGGATCAGAAGCCTTGAATATGAGATCAAGACTGCATTTCTAACAGGTGCTACAGGTGATTATTATATAGTTTGGGGGAAATAGATATACTATAGAGTATATATTTTCAATATAAAGTAAGTCTATGGATATTATGTTATGTCCATAATTTAGGATGTTCACTTCAAATACACATTTCTTTCTTTATTTCCTTTAAAGAACAGGTCACTATTTTTTTCACATTTTTTTCTAGTAAAACATGTTTTAAAAAGTAATAACATTAGTGTTATAATGCCATCAAAATAGAAATGTATTTCTGAGTAAAGAGATATATATGTTTTCTTCAAAACTATCTTTATGTTCAGCACAAATTTTGTGCAAAAACCTTGCTCCCTGTTTTTCTGCAGAGGTGTTGAGCTGTGTCCTTAATATTCAGAATGTGTTCCTTATAACTATTTATTTAGGTATGTTTCTCTGTTCAGTTGGCTTCCAGTTTGCATCAGAATCTCCCGGACTTCTTTGTAAGAACACATGTTTTGTTGGGTCTCATGAATAAAAAACCTTTTGGATTTGATACCTTGGATTAAAAAAAAAAAAATAGCCTACATAGTTAATACTTGCATATGCTACAGTTTGGGAATCTCTAATCTGAAGTGTATATTTTACTTCAGGTTATTTTAAATATTTAATTATTTAAATATTTAAATATTTTACAATTTTAAAAGTTTACATATTAACATTTCCCAATTATAATTCCTAATATATATTTTATTAATTTTACTGGAGTACAAATTGAATTGTTGGAACAGCATTCATTTGAAGGAATTAAATCACGATGTCCTAAAGATGGTCAAACTAAAATAAATGAATTTAATAAGACACAACACAGCATATAACTTCATTGGAGGGAATTGTTAGACTTAAATAGGTCCTACAAAGTTCTATCAAATAAGAAGTACCTTTAATGCACTTGACCTTTAATAACAAATGTCTTGTTAAATCCAGTAAAACTTACTAGAGGTTGTTTTATTTTCTTGAACAAAGGAAAATGTCCATTTTATTCAAAGCAAATAAAATTGAACAAATCTCAAAACCACTGTATGCCACAAACAGCCTTGACTATACAGAAATAATACTGTAATGAATTTTCAAAAGAGTAGGGACAATTTCCACACTTTGCAGCAGGTGAATGAGAAATAGTTATATTAACAGTGTCCCAGACTTGAAACACAGTTCATTATACACACCTGCCAACAGCTACATTAAACATTTAATAACAGTAGGATACATCTTACCCTCACAAGTGATAAATGAGGACATTTTAGCATTTTCCTTTTTCTGTGGTGATTTTTGTCTTACTCTCTAAAAAAGAAGAGAAAAAAAACTGAAGTTGCTACATTTTTAATTTTCAAAACAGCAGTTAGTGAGGGCAGAAATATTTTTTCACCCTTTCAAAGATATATATTTCCCTAAATTAAGTGATTACGTATACACAATTTTCGTTTTAAGTTTATCTTTGGTCTTAAAGAAAGACACATTTTCTTGATTATTTTTAATGGGAAAATTTAGAAGGCTGCTTTTTAAAGAAAAGGCACATTTTTATTCCTGAAACAATGTCTAGATTGTTAGACCATTAAGTAATATATATATATTATTATATATTAAGTAATATATATATACATAGATATGAGCCAAATTCTAAATATCCCCTTCCCCTTCCAATCCAATAAATACAATGCAAAATGTAACAATTGAATGTTAATAATAACTCTCCTTTTTTGGGTGCGATTTATATGCACCTCACACTTTGACACATTATTCATTGCCCTGAAAAGGAAACAGAAAAAAGAAAGCAAGCCAAATGGAGAAGGGCCAAGGAATCACTTCTCTGGCACAAAAAAAACATGAAAAACAGGGTAGAAGAGATACCTCAGCCTCCTCATATTTCTTTTCATTGTATAATGGCTCTGTTGTAGTAGAAGAGAATGCTAAGTACCCAGTGCTGAATTTTAATAAGAACTACGTGGCTAAACATACTTAAATCCTTCAGCACAATGGTAAAGAAACAGCGCTCTCATTCTAGTGTCAAAAAATAGTTTTAATTTTCATAAATTCTTGAACAAATTTCTTCTGAAATGTACAATTATAGATGATTTCTCTCATCCTGCTCATATGTAAGAATTGAATATGATTCTGAGCTATTTATTAAGAATATTTTCTTTTTCTCAAACTAGTTGCTTTTGGACAATTATCCTCTCTTTATCCATCTAAAGATGTGAACCAAGGTTTTAATACCTCTCATAGAATCTGGTAGGCTATTTTCAAGGATTAGGAAGTATAATGGTCACATATTTTCCGTGGCAAATACAATATTATTCCCTTTTTTCTCTAACCACATTCTCTTTGAAAGAGCAGACCTCTTTTTGTGATATTAAAATGACTTTACATTCTAGTATTCTATAGATTAGAACATAGATCTCTTTTCTACTTCTTATCACCCTCAAATACTCTTAAGTGAGTCCTATAGTCTCTCTGAGTCTATGACCAATGAATCACATAGTTGGGCCAAATCTTGCTGGTAAATAAAATTTCTGGTAAATAATTTTTTTTTTTGAACACAGCCACCCCCATTTGCTTTTGTACTCTTTATGGATGCTTTAGCTCTACAAACAGCAGATTTGAGTAGCTGTGAAGACACAATCTGGCTTGAAAAAAGGCTAAAATATCTATTACTTGACTTTTTTTTGAGGTAAAATTGACATACAGCATCATATTAGTTTCAGGTGCACAACAGTGATTTATTTGTATATATTATGATGTGATCATCACAGCAAGTCTAGTTAACACCCTTCACCACACATAGTTACAAAATTATTTTTCTTGTGATGAGAACTTTTAAGATTTACTCTCTTAGCAACCTTCAAATATGCAATATACTATTATTGACTGTAGTTGTCATGCTGTACATTATGTCCCCATGATATTTATTTTATTTATTTTATTATTTTCCTATCTGATGCTTTATAGAAAGAGTTTCTCAATCTCCAACATAGTTTTTCTGTCAGTAACATGATATTTCTATAGTCACATCATAGTACTCAGGTATAGTTCTCTAAAACATATAAATATATGTGAATAAATTTGAGATTATTGGACCACAAATCAGAAGAACTTAGTTTTTTAAAAAATTCTTTCTTCTGTTAATATGAAAATGTGTATGGGGCACCTGGGTGGCTCAGTTGGTTAAGCCTCTGCCTTTGGCTCAGGTCATAGTCCCAGGGTCCTGGGAGGGAACCCAGCATCAGGCTCACTGTTCAGTGGGGAGTCTGCTTCTCCCTCTCCCTCTGCCCCTCCCCCACTCATCTCTCTCTAGTTTAGCTCTCAAATAAATAAATAAGATCTTTAAAAAAATGTGATAATATGTATTTGCAGGAAAGTCACAACTTGTCAACTTGCTATCTCACTTGACTTTATTAGAGCCTTGGAAACATTTGTATGTAGGAAACACTTCATGGAAATCTAACATATACTATGGAGCTTTTCTTACTGAAGTAGAGGTGGGCGTCTCCATTCAGACCACTTGGATTCTCATTCACCCTTTTGTAATTTTCGAGCAGACATGGAGACAAACATGCAGCTCACTACTTATTCCAGTCCTCTACTTACACATCCCATACACAGCTCAAAATCTACAAGCAAGTTATTTCCTCAATGGTATTGTCCCCTTTGTCAACCCCCAAATTCTGTAAGAAGCATAATCTTCCACCATAATACCGCTTACACCATAACAGATGACAACCATTGTTGTCATCTTTGACTCCTGCCTGCTTCGTTTCCTATATAAGGTTTGGTATAAAAATGCCCTGTCAATTATAGATCTTTAAATTTCTCCAGTAATATCTTGTTTATTTCTCCTAACAAGGCCCTGGACAGGCCTTCATCATCTTATCTCTGAGTTTCAGCAAAAATTTCATATATGGTCCTTCGACTTACAGTCATTTTTCTTCAATTCAGTTTGCAACTGATGCAAAATTTGATCTTTTAAAATGAAGATATCATATCACAATTCGATGTAAATTAGTTCACTGGGCACATTTTGCCTTTAACATAAAATTCAAACCCCTTAATATGATATATAAGGTCCTTCAGTATCTTACTTCTGCATTGTTCTTTATCCTCATTTCGTGTTAGGCCTTTCTTTCCAGACTTAAACTCTTTATTTTATTTTATTTTATTTATTTATTTGTTAATAATATAGAGCACTGATACTTTTTTAAAGATTTATTTATTTACTTATTTTAAAGAGAGAGAGACGGAGAGCAGAGGGAGGGACAGAGGCAGAGGGAGAGAGAGAATCCTTGAGCAGGCTCCCTGCTGAGCGCAGAGCCCCACGTGGGACTCAATCCCAGGACCCTGAGATCATGACCTGAGCCAAAATCAAGAGTTGGATCCTTAACCAACTGAGCCACCTGGGCACTCCAAACTCATTTTGTATATACTAAGCTATAGAATTATATGCATGCTTGGGGAAAAAAAAAAACCTAGAAAACTTGAACACCAAAATTTTGTTTTTTTCCTGAGATAACTGAAACCATATGCCAATTTGCATTCCTTGAACACTGTAACATATTAAATACAACTCTAATCTGGAAGTTCCCACATATATCACTCAATAATATATTTTTTGCTTTGTTTTGAATAGCATCTTGAATTATGCCCAAAATGATAAAGGTAATAGAATCCCTGATTCTTTTATTTAGGCAACTAGTTAGATTCCATGATTAGGAAAGGACAAAAAAGAGATAAACTGTATATATAATGAAAATCATGGCAATCTTAGCTGACAGAATTTATGAGAGGAAACTAATTTATGGTGAAAAGAGATGGCATGTTTGGGACATGCAAGTAGAAGTCACTTGTGGCATTATAGAATATTAGATTTATAAAAGGTTTCAATGGTAATCTAGTTTAATTTCATTTTTATTTGACTGAGAAAAAAGAACTAAAATGTTACGGGATTTGACTAAAACTTCAGCAAATTAGCACATGAATCATATCTCAAGCTCTCAGTGTTTTTGTCAAGAGTCAAGAGTTGGGTGAAGTTAGAACTTCAGGTAGAATTTGAAACCACAGAGAAGTGTTTGAGAGTCTTCAAGAATTTGAGGTGTGGAAATGGATAAAAGCCCTCATTAAATAAATAGAAAGAAAGAGGTTTGCAAAATTGTATTATGTTTCTTTGGATTCCTTGAGGCAAAAGTTTATTTCTGATTGTATCTTGTTATCGACAGACTGACTGACCAATTGGCTGAGGGGATGAGCAAGAACAAAAATAAAAAAAATAAAAAAAATTAGTTCAGGGTTATAGATGTGAAGAGAAGAAAGTTTGATGAGTGGAGGTTTATCGACAGTGTTAGTGTTGCAGACAATGAAGTGGAAAGAAAAGAAAAAATGTGGAATTTTCTGATTAGCAAATTAATCATGAACTGGTTAATCAGAAAAAAATCAACTGATGAGGGGAAAACTCATTGCAATATTAGTTTGGTCTTGTCTAACGAAGAGCTCTTGAAAACACTTTCTGCTTGTAGACAGTGGCAGAATTTTAATTTATAAGATTAAGAAAATGCAACTGATAAGCTAATTGATCAGAAAGTAGGGAATCTGCTGTACCTAAAATTCTATTTTCTTCTTATTATCTATCATTAAATGTTTTACTTATGTATTGTACTCACTATATATATACACACACGTACATATATAAATACATATAGACACACATATATACACATACATATATATACACACACACACATATAAAAGTTGGGACATTTATTTTTAAAGAAATTGTTTTGAGTTTCAGCACTGGGTAAGAACCTTTTAAAGAATTAGCTCCTTGAAAATAGTAAATGTGTTTTAACACAGCCAAGAACAAATTAACCCCTTATTAAAAATGTATCAACCTAAGGAATAAATAAGTGAAACAAGCCCCCTGCAATTTGATACTGTATTTTCTGAAACAAGACTTTTTCAGAAATCATCCAAATCATGAAATTGTAACCAGACAATTCAATCTTGTCATAGTTATTGGGAAAAATTCATGGGCAATATATTTTTTAAAAGCCTTAATAAGTTGAAAACTACATCTGCATCCAAATCTGAGTTAAAAGAAATTCACATAAATAAGAATAGTTAACTTCAACATAATTTAATCTGAAATCCTAGTTGGTTAGGAGCTAGGGGAAGTTAACATAATGATGAATGAAATACACAATAATTGAATAGATATAGTGATCTGAAGAATCAGAAACTCATAAAACAAAGGCTGCTGGAAAAAAAATTTAAGTAATTTTCATTACCTATATTTTACTCTGCAACTGTAGCATGTCTGTGGCTTATAACATTTCTTCTCCGAGGAGGAATTCTATATTCTTTTGGAGCTCAAATGCCACTTGAATCCAAGTTGAAAATTAAATCTGAGGAACATAGATGACGAATGTTATTATTATGTAATTATAAGCTATTCATCTAATGGTGGGATTAAGAATTATGAAACATTTCTTGAACAGGGAAATGCTATTCAATATTTAATATTATGAATTTTGATATACTTATGAATATTCTTTTTGAATGGTAAACAACAATAAAATAAGTCTCTTTATATTTTGTTTCCTCAGTAAAGCTGTAATTCTACTCCTAAATACAAAATATGCATAGTGGAATACATTGGAAATAAATTGGTGGTATTTGTCTTGCTGTGTACATGATTACATCCATTCCAAATCCCTGTGTATCACTTTTTACTATGCCATGGATCTGAGCAGCAAATTATTTGGCTGAACAAAAAGGGGCAAGCACAAAGCAACAGCTTAACTGTAGAACAGTTTGGCAGCAAATTGCAGTTCGACAATTTGTTATAGACAGATCATTAGGTTAATATGAAGTTGTGTGAGGAGGATGGCTAAGGGGAGGTTTATATGTCTAGAAATATTAAAAAGCAATTTGCACCATGTACACATCCTCACCCTGGACTGCCTCTGAACATGTTTACAATCCACTAAGAAAATCTGTTGTACATTTTATTTCAGAATTGAGTAGAACAGGTGTTAGTGTGGCCAGGAGTGGAAAGTCTGAAGGGATGTGAAACTGCTAGGCAGACTTGAATAGAATATATCAGCTGTCTCTTAAATATTTATACGAACTAATGTAATAGTTTACTAGCTTTTTGATGCAAAATATCTCACCAACTTTTGAATACCATAAAGGAAGATAAGTTTCATTTTCTTCCAACATGTTTTTATGGCTCTTTTGTTTCCTCATTTCAAAGAATTGCCAAGGAATAATAAGAATTAAATATAAATTTTCCATTTCATTATATTTCTGATTAAGATTAAATTTATTGGTCAAAACTATGACTCTGAATGAATATACAATAGATGAGTTTGCCTCTAAAAACTGCAATATGGATATATGATGTCATAAATAAACAAAAGATATTAAAGTTTAAATATGCTGAATGGAGCAAATGCCTTTGGTTTTATTTCCAGAAATCTCATGAAATGATTCTGAGTATGTAGCTCCCTGTTGGTCTTGCATCTTTCTGATACGTCCATCCTCCTTCCCATTCTGTGTTTACTCACTCTTGATTCATCCATTATTGATTCTTTTCTCTGCTGGGACACTGCATTAAGTTGTAGATCCAATCGACCTCTGTTTCTTTTTTTCCAAATTTCTTGAAAGAATAGTATACACATGTTCTTTCCCTTCCTTACTTCCCAGGAACTCATTTGCTAACTAAATTGACTTTTTATCAATTTAATATGTTTGATGGTAACATCCTAATATTGTAAATCACATGCTATTTGTCAGGATTTTTTTTTCTTGCTCACTTAATAAATCTCTACTCCCATGACCATTAATGTCGCCACCCTATCTTTGTTCTCCTCAGATGTCTTTGGTTAATCCCTCATTTTATCTTGATGAGATTATTTTTTTCTCTCATGACCCATTAAATAATGTTATTACTCAGGGCTTTATTTTTAGCTCACTGTTCTTAGCAATATATTTTCTCAGGTGATCTCACCCACTCTCATTTTGTTTCCACCACCAACTACACCGTACTAATTTCTCAATTCAGTACTCAAGCCCATAACCATTTCCTGAACCACAGACACATGTATTTGATTGGCTTCTGGATATCTATATCTAGATTTCCATGTGCACCTTATAATCAACATTTATAAATTTAATTTCCACATTTTCTTCTTAATGTGTCCCTACTCTGCATCTTGATTGGAGATGCCTCCATCAATCTAGTTATTCAAGAGAGAAAATTGTCACTTAATTAGACTCTTCCCACTATTATATTCACAGTGTTCAATCACTCTCAGAAATTTTCCAAATTCATGGGAAGTTTATACTTCTTTCAATGTCCTATATCAAGATGTTTGCTTTTCTTAATCGGATAATTAAAAAAACTCTTAATTTTCTTTGTTGCCTGCTTTATGGTTTTTATCATAGGGTTTCTTCATAATTGCCAAGTTGGCTACCTCAAAAACAAATCTGTTTCTGGCATATTCCAGATAAAATTCTGCAATTATTCCTTATCTCATGTGAAATTTTAGTTCCTTAAACTGAAAGAGACTTTCCTTCAAGTTTTGCACTCTGACACCTTCCTACATTGTCAATCTCACCTCACCTCTCAGGGTCTTGAAGCCTAATCAACTCCCATGACAATTCCTATGCCATCTTTTTAATCCATGAGTCTTTGTTAAGGCTGTTTCTTCAAATACCTCCCAACTTTATATGACTAATACCTGTTTCTCCTATGGCTCAAACCGTATATCCTCTCAGAAGTCTTTTTTGACTTTTTCACAGTATTCTGTGTATCATAGTTCTGTATTATCTTATGGCAACAGAGGCATCAAGACTGAATGGATATTTGGTATATCTCTGGGTTTTTATGTAGAGCATAAGGGATTTGAGTTCTCTGTGAAGGGAGTGTTTGCTGCTGTAGACACACTTAGTATAATCTTGAGAGTGGCAGTAATATCGCTATATGACCAAAGCCGTGTCAATGGGAATAACTACTGTGTCACCTAATCCTCGGTCCAGATTAGCTTCCATCCTTCTGCCAAGTACTAGTTTGGACCTTTTCCAAATTTTTCAAATTAAGCAAAAACAAAACATATATATATATATATATATATATATATATATATATATATATATATATATATTAGTGAGATCTCACAGTGAATGAACACACTCACACTTGACTACTATTGCATGTAGTAAAACTAACCTAGTGTCTACTGTAGGCGCTGACTCAGGCTGTTGCTAAGGGAATTGTCAATGCCTCATTGCAACCACCAGATTTTCATTCTATGACAGACATAAATTAAGAGATCTTTTTATGCAAAATGTTTGAGACAAAGAGGACAATTTTAAACATTTTAAAAGAAGAGCTATTTTTAATTGATATGCTAGAAAGTCCACTATGATAAAGAAATAGTATCTGATAAAATCTTTTTCCATATAACTTTAATAGAAACACTAAGGAGAATGTGAAAAAGGAATATATATTCTACATTAAGTTGTTTTATGTTTTTTTCATGTAAAATGTATGAGTAATCAGTGAATGACAATATTAGAGAAGTAGTAGAATCTTTTGTGACCACAGCCACTAAAGTGGAGAAACAAACTAAAACAAACAAATGATGACAAAAATAAACAGAAAAAAATACATTTGGCAATAAATTTCTTTCTAATCTAAATTCGTGACAATTACTTTATCAAATAGTGTATTTTTTCCCCAAGGCAAATCTAGTATTTAATCCATAATAATTGCTAATTTCCATTAAAAAGCATATCATAGGAATAAGTGTAGTGGTTATGTGATCAAATGTCAGACAAATGTTCTTTTTCCACTAAGACCTAAATTCTGAATTTTAAAATTTTAAAAGATTCATATATATTACAAGGTTTTTGTTGTTTTTTTTTGTTTCCTTTACCTTTATTTTTTTGCTATGTGGAAAAGTTTATCTCAAGAGAAGTTGATGCTAAATCAGCTATTTATATTTGTGTGTAATGGAAATATGATGAAAGAAACAAAAGAGACCAAAAAGACTCTGATGTCTTTCTATTTTGTTTCAATTTTGTTTAGGCCTTTTTTTTAAAACTTCATTTTCTTGGCTTTAAAAATCAAACAAAAATCTTACTATCTATGTTTAGTTTGATAAGATTCAATTACACATCAAGCACAAGTTTCTCTGAATTTTACTGTTAAAAAGAATCAACACGACGTTTTTCATCTGATTACTATGTACTTGAAAAATTAATTAAATGCTAAGACAAAATTACATGGAATAAAATGTAAAGACTATATCTTGTACTCTTGGAGCAAATTAATTTCAGTTCTACGTTCAAAGACTAATGAAAATTTAAGTAATGGATTTTATTGGCACTCTCTTTCTGAGAGTCAAGCACTCAGACACATGAATTTATATAAATCACTCCCTATTTGAGGGGCAGAATGCTATTTAAAAATAAAAACCTCCTACATCTTATAATGAGCTTGATGCAAGGGGTTGATAAAGGTCATATCTTCTTTAATTTCATAAGAAGTTACTATTATTGTTCTCTAGTCTGTAAGTGGTGGTGTTATCAATTACTTCTAGCGAGGCTCCCAAAACAGAGCCCTATCCATCTGAGAAAGGACTAAGCATTATTGATAAATCCAATCTTTTTGGAAGAATTTTTTAAACCAATGAGTCTGTTCTCATCCTACAGTTCAGTTTGTGTAAAAATCTTTTGTTTCCTGACCGATGACCAACTCTACTTTTTTTTCCTCTCTCAGCTGCTAACACTATCTCTCAGGAAATTTTTCCAATGAAGTCATGACATTAATTCTGGACTTGAGACTCCTAGTCATGTATCCTCAAAATTAAATGAAGTAATTTTTTATCCTAGTTCAGATCGTCTTATTTTAACTTAATAACTTCTGCTCCATTGATCAGTTTCCACTTTAATTTGTTATTGTTGACAGCATCCATAAGCTCATCTTTCCAGGCCAGTTTTGCCTCAGTACAAGTATTCTGAAGTTAAAGACAGTTTTTAAGTTGCAAGATGATGTGGAACTCTTCAGAAAAATAAATCCTCCCTGTTTCTCTTCCTCTGTATCATCATTTCTCATCGCTACCACTGCCATGGTTATTTATTCAAGTGCACACCAGCCTTAACCACAATCGTCTTTCTACCCTTCATTGTTTAGTATCAACTAAACTTGTAGAAATAAATGAAAATCATAGAAAATTATTGAGGGATTACATATTATTTATTTAGTGTCTGCTATATTTGCCATAATATTCTAAGTGCTAGAATACAGGTGTATCTATATAGATGAAAGTTTTCCTATATGTTTATATTTTCCATTACATTCTTAAACCTAATAGCTCTTCTTATATTTGCAGACAAAACAAAGTCTCCACCTAAGTACTTCTAATACTACGAGGTCAAATTTGTATTTCTGATTTACCAAATATTAGAAAATTCTTCACGTTGGTTTGTACAAGAACAAGAAAAATATATGTGTTGATTTTTCATCAATACAAATGCGGGTTTTCAAGAAGCGGTCAGGCTAGGAATCTGGGGAGTTATTCAGCCCACTAACTAAAGATCTGAATTTCCCCATTTTCACCTATTCCTGCCTATTACCTACCAGCCAACTGATTATACGGGTTTGTTGGTATGACTGAGCCAGGCTTCGATCTCTACTTCTAACCTTATATTCATTTCCCAATATAGAGTTTACTCCTTAAAGGGGAGAATTGGCATTAAACATTTAAGAATTATATCACTGACGCCACCATCTACATGATCATAACTCCAAAGCTGCAACTTAAAGGTCACTGTATCACAGTAATAAGGTGTAAAAGGAGAAGATGGTATCAATTTGTATTGTTTGAAATTGCTTTATTGTTTATTTAATATATGTAAGCTTTCACTACTATAGTGAATGTATTTTAAACTACATAAATGCTTGAGTTTCAACAATTAGTGTAAAGCCCCAAACATCTAAGGAGACAGAAGGAATCAGGCAAAAAACAAAAACAAAAACAAACAAACAAATAAAAGTAGGTATAATCCAAGAACAAATTTAGATGTGTAAATAAAAAACAAGTAATACACAACCCCAATTAAGTTAGCTAAGATTAATAGCTAATGCAGAGGCTCATTAATATCTGGCTATCCACCCTGCTGGAAAGATAGTTAGAGCTAGTTCATCTTGCAACTCCTATACAATCTTTGTGATCATTTTCCATCATACTGAAAAATCCTTCCTTGTCAAAACACTGATGTAAACGCAGTAGCCCTAAGCAAAATTGTGAAGCTGGTAAAACATTTTAGGTACTTGGTTACAACTTGTACAGAGTCTTTCTCCTTGAACTACATGTACCTTTCCTCTCTAAACACATTCCTTTCCTTAGGTAGCTGTCAATTAATTCAATTTAATGGTGTAGAACAGTGGTTCTCAAACTTTACCTGCATCAGTTTGGGTTGAGGCTACTATATTTACACTTGTATCAAGTTCTCAGGTGATGGTGTTGCTGGTTGGGGACCCTGCTGGTCAGTATATTGGTAACATAATTAGTGAAACAACAGGACTTGGCACTCATGAAAAGTGTACAACATGCAAATTATAAAGGAGCTCCCAAAAATAGTATCTAATTTAGACCTCACAATGCTAAGAAGTAATGATAACCAATGTGATCCACAATTTAAGGAGAGAAAGTTGGTGCTGGAAGAGGTTAATTAATTTACTCTTCTCTAAACAAATGATAAGAGGCAACCATTATTTGAATACTTGGTTGTGTTTTTATTTTTGTTTTGTTTGTCCTGTTTTTCCCAACTTTCCATACTTTTCACTAAAAAAGACTGAGAAGCCACTGCTGATTAGGAAGACTCAATTAAGAAGAGCCATTAAGGAGAAGATGGATCATTTAAGAAATGTTTTTCAGGAATCTGGGTAACCCTATAGTAGTTAGTACTTCAAAAAAAGAAAAGATTCTAAAGTACAAACTTTCAATTACAAATTAAGTTAGTAATGAGGATGTAATATACAGCATGGTGAATACAGTCAATAATACTCTCTTGCATATTTGAAAGTTGTTGAGAGTAAATCTTAAAAGTTCTCATCACAAGAACAAATTTTTGTAGCTATGTCTCGTGATGGATGTTAACTAAATTTATTATGGTAATCATTTCACACATATACAAATATTGAATCATTATGTTGTACACCTGAAACTAATATAATGTATATCAATTATATCTTAAACAAAACAAAACAAAACAAAAAAACAGACTCCAGATGGATCAAGAATTTGATTAAAAAGAATACATCTGACATAATGGTAGTATTTAGAAAAAAAAATGACAATGTATTTATAAAATAATCTTTATAATTTATAAAATACTGTTTTCCTTAGTATGACTGAAAACTCTGAAGTACTTAAAAATACTGATAAACAAAAATGTTTGAAAATGAATAAAAATAAAATCAAAGGATTACCGACGGTACTCTATAGTTTATGAAAATGAGTGAGAAATATCCTAAAACCCATTAGAAAATCCAGAAAAAGACATGACTAGAAATATATAAGGACTGTAACAAAAACGAATCTTTTTTTATATGAATCTTAAACATATGAAAAGATACTCAACTTACTCAATTTCACTCAGGGAAAGGTAAATTAAAACTAAAATCAAAACTGTTTTTCTCTGTCCAATTGGCAAAAAGCAAAATGTTTGATTAAATGCTTCATCAGCAAAGACTTGGGGAAATTAGCGGGAGTATACAAACTATGCTCTATATAGGAAATATCGACACAAACGTAAATGTATATTTCCTTCAACAATTTAATTTTGAGAAATTTTAACACAGATGTACTCATTTTCTGAAATAATATATGGTCAATACTATTCATTGTGACTTTTCTGCAATAACAAACAGGGGCAGGCCTTCTTACCACGAAGTCGCCCCAGTATAGGGGCAGCTGGGTGGCTCAGTTGGTAACCATCTGCCTTCGGCTCAGGTCATGATCTCAAGGTCCTGGGATTGATCCCCGCGTCCAACTCCCTGCTCAGCCGGAAGCCTGCTTCTCCCTCTTTCTCTGCCATTCCCCCAGCTCGTGCTTTCTCTTTCTCTCAAATAATTAAATAAAATCTTTTAAAAAAAATTCACCCCAGTATAGTTCTTTCCTGATCACTACCTCTCTGAGTGTCAAGAATTTGATTCCCCTGTTCCACCATTTATTGCTATTGCTGCCATGCTTGTTTGTTCAAGTGCACACCAGCCTTAACCACAGTCCTCTTTCTACCCTTCATTTTTAGTATCAACTAAAATTGTATAGATAAATGAAAATCACAGAATTTGATTCTCCTTTGAAGGCAGAGGAACTGAGGATGGGAGATTTCATGGCTGACCAGATAATTGTCTAAAATAGATCACATTTGAGAGTGCAAGATAAGCAAAAAAACAAAACAAAACAAAAATGGTGGAAATGGAGATTGTGAATGTGAGGAAAGAACATCCTAATTATAAGACCCCAAACTACTAAAAAGAAATACATTTCTACAAGCCAGAGTCTTATCTTAGGCTCAGATGATCTTGGTTCATAGCTCAGTGCCACTAGGTATTTCATGGGAATTATATAAAAATAGGAGGGAGAAAAAAAATCAAAAAACAGCTAATATGGCTCCTCATTATAAGCCAGGTATGACCACAATAACTTCTGTGTGTTTTTGTTTCCCTTCCATGTGTTTATATTGGTAAATTAAATATGCAATGAGATCTCTGTTGGGTTTGACATGAACTTCGAGGACCTAATTTGCCTGTACAAAACTAGACAGTCTTTTTCTTGTGTTCATTTTGTAAAGAATTTATTTTATCTCAGGGTCATAAGCATGCCTCTGAACCAATAGGGAAATTGTCTCTTATAAGGACTTTCAGAGAAGATAAATGTTCCAAGACAATATCTTGCTATATTCATGTATTTAAAAAGTATAAAAAATTGCGAGTGTGAAATCATTACTAAAAGTGGCTCATCTAGTATGGAGAATATTTAGAATAATAAACTATTTCTACTGACAAGCCTATTAAAAATCACAGGATCCTAACTTTCGTACCTAGGTACTAGGAAACCTGTTCTAGAGTACATCATAATTGGACCATGATTTTTTTTGGAATGTGAGGCCAGCTTAATGTCAACATGTGAATATTCATGCCATTCATACTTCTATTATGAATGAAAGGCCCTATTTCTCTTTCATTTTTATTACTTTAATCTGCAAAATGTTTGTGGTTTTTATTACCAAAATTATAATTGCACTGCTTCTTTCTTGCCAAATGGTAACACGGTACATTTTGGAATATCCATTCCATACTAAACAATTCTGCTTGAGACTTAAAGTTTTTTTTAAATTCTGACTCTTCTGACCCTCGCCTCCACTAAAAGAAATCTGGTTCAGTTCCTAGATACTGTTTCCACTTAAATCCTAATAAGTTCACTTATTTTCCCGAGTCTCATGGATAGGTGGCTAGGCATTTACCTAGCTCCTCATTAAAATGTTTAAACTCTTTATCCTCCGCACCTATGTAAAATAACTCCCTCATCTGAGGCTCATGATAAGCAGCTCAAGTACCCACTATGCTAGTCATTGCTGTAATCTACTGACTTTTTAACAATATTCTCCAGAATTAATTGAAATACTTGGCACCCAGCTCATTATTTCTGCTTTACTTAAAGTTATAACGTTCTCTTTGATGATGTATTGCTCATGTCAATGACCAATATAGTACCAGAATCTCAGAATGTCTCATTATCTTCAACCCCATATGGCTTTCTCTATACTTCTTGGTAGCCTTCTGTAGCCAAAGGCACCATCTTAGATGTTGCCACTATCTGCAACTGCTCTGTGTTAGTTAAAACTTGGTTCATCTCTAACATTTCTTTCTAATCATAAACTCCTATTTTTCTAGCTGATCCTTACCTCACTTTTACTACATCTGTTTAACACTTATGTTACTAAAGTCCTTCATTTATTTAAAGTCCATAAGACACAAATGACTCCTTTTCTCTCTCTCTCTCAGTCTCTCTCCCTCTTTTTTTTTTTTTTTTTTTTTAACTCAGCAAAGACCTTGTGGTGGGTCTGTTCTCATCTCTCTGAACCCAATACTACATGTGTTCTTCCAGGGCATTTTTAAGAAAATCACCAGTAAAGGGTTAGACCCCAAAGTTATCTACAATACCCCTAAACTCTAAACAACTTTAAATGATTTATTTTTAAAGAAGGTTGATTTTATTCCCCAAATTAAAATAAGCTATTGGGGTGCCTGGGTGACTCAGTCGGTTAAGCGTCCTACTCTCGATTTCGGCTCAGGTCATGCATGATCTCACGGTCATGGGATCGAGCCGCGCATCAGGTTCTGTGTTCAGTGGGGAGTCTGCTTGAGATTCTCTCACTACTCTCTCTGTCTCTCTCTTCCCCTCCCTCTGTCCCTCCCCCCACTCATGCTTGTGTGTGCTCTCTCTCTCTCTCTCTCTCTCAAATAAATAAGTCTTAAATAAAAAAATAATAAGCTGTTTTGTCTTTACTCCTAACCAAGAAATCATGAAGAATCTAAATCTTTGTAGGTTATTCACAATTAGATGTTTTTATTTTAATTTTTAATTGAATTTAAGTTTTGTCTTGGTGTGTGTGTATATGCAACTGTAGTGTGAGAAAAATTGAACAGATTTTTAAAAAATAAAAATAATACAATATAATATTATGATCCTTCAGGCTCACATATCTATGAACTGTTGTAGTAACATGATAACAGGAAGGGATGTTCCCTGATTGGCACATCAGGGAACATTTTCATAGGACAGCTGCAATTTTTCCTAGAACATGGTTGTTGAGAGAATAATTAAAATCTATGTAAGAGAAAACTATAAATGTATTCAGAGAAAGAGTGAAAACAAGAAAATTTCTGGAATGATGAATACTGCCAAGTAGGTTCTTTGCAAGGTAATAGCCGCAGATGGCTAGTAGGCAGCCTACAGCTTACCCACTGAAAGTGACTTGTCTTCAGATGGATTCTTCATTTTTCTGTTCGTCACTACCCTCTCCATTTTTACTTTCACATCTTGACCCCTGTAGGCCTTGAGTAAGAAAGCTCTGAGGATGTTTGCTGATAAATTAGTGAAGGGCAGGTGGCAGCTAAAGATGTGGCTCCAAGTAATTGTTGGAGTTAAATTCAACAAAGCCTTGGGGTGCTTGGGCGACTCAGTCGTTTTAACATCTGCCTTTGGCTCAGGTCATGATCCCAGGGTCCTGGGATTGAACTTTGCATCGGACTCCACGGAAAGCCTTCTTCTTTCTCTCTCTCCCACTCCCCTGCTTGTGTTCCCTCTCTCGCCGTGTCTCTCTCTGTCAAAATAAAATAAAATCTTAAAAAAAATTCAACAAAACCTTAAACGTGTCTCTAGATTTTATCCTCCAAGAAGTAGAGATATGAGGAAACACTATACCTGGTTTACCAGATGCTCTATGACCAATACCCAGCGAGACTATACCCTTTTTGATCTGTGTGCTGTATTTAAAATTTGAAGTCTAAAAGAGTATCCACTGTCCAGGCTGTCATGTCAAATAATTGGTAAACACAGAGCACACAGGACAGGAAAATTCCTGGGTATTTCTTATTTTAAAACTTGATTATTTTTATCATTATGTACTTGTGTAGTTTTGATTTATTTACATGGAAATATAATTTCATCCTCATTACATTTCATCTTTTGATTTTCATTTTCACTAAGACTAATTAATTCGGTCAGATTAATTAATTTATTCAATATTTTTCATAACCATCTACTAAGACCTAGGGAGAGATATAGGCACTGGTCTTTGGGGATTATAACTTTTTCATTCTCCCAAATTTGTGACCTCTGTCTCTTCCTTTGATTGTGATTGACAGTAGACATTTCCCATTATTGTAATCTTGGTACCTACATCTTCTAAACTCTCTTGCATACTCTTAACTAGAGAAAAACTAAGTGATGGTCTCAGAGTCCAACTCAAAACCTTCTTTCTTTATTTTTTTAAAATTCCAGTATAGTTAACACACCGTATTATATTAGTTTCAGATGTACACTATACTGATTCAACAATCCTATATATCATTCAGTGCTCATCATGATAAGTGTACTCTTAATCCCCTTCACCAGTCTTACCCTCCCCAACCCCACCAACCTTCCTTCTAGTTACCATCTATTTGTTCTCTATAGTTAAGAGCATCTGGCTTCTGGTTTGTCTCTCTCTTTTTTTCTTCGTTCGTTTCAACTCAAACCCTTCTTATTGCTTTTTCAGGTTGTAATGCCTTATAGTTGTTTTTAAGGACGGTGTAGCCTTAAAATATCTTTTAGCCTCAGAGCTGCCTATGTGACATTTTGACTTCAAACTGCTCTACTTTACAACCACTGAATGTACATTTTTTTCCCATCTATATGTCTTTGATTCTTGTTCTGACCTCCATTTATAGTCACTGTTATCATCTTCATATTTCAGTTTCTGTTCATAATCAACCCCCTCATGAACTTTCTACTTAACTATCAGAAATAGAAGTGATTCCAACCTACTTTGGAATATATATATATATATATATATATATATATATATATATATATATACACACACACACACACATATATATATGAAGATATAAATACCATGAATATCTTACATGTAATTTTACACAAAAATTTTACTGATTCTTTTTTAATATTCAATTTTACATAGGGAGATATGATTATATATATAAAACAAAAATTTAAACTTTGCCTTACTTAAAAAAATGTGAAAGCTCTCAAAAACACAATTGTTTCCATGATCAATGTGTGATGATTATAACTCTTAAAAAGCAGAAAGGATTTCTTAATGCCATAATTCAGGAGCCTGACCTGGCCAGCATTATGTTTGACATAATCAATGATGTGAGTCACATCATAGAAAACACCACATTCACAAATGACAAAATTCCAAGAGGAATATCATGTATATTGGACAATATTTGCAGTGAAGGATCAAATCTAGCAAGGGAAAAGAAAGTGAGTCATAAGAGGAGAGAGTATTAAAAACTATAGAGTAGAATTTTATTCTCCAGTCATCATGCACTTACTGACATCCCATCATTTTTCCAACGTGCCAAAGTTGCTCCCTCTTCATAGCTTTTAGACTGGTTTCCTTGCCTGGAAAATGGTAACCCAAACCTCTGTATGTTTCTTTGTAATTCTCTTGAGGTCATTGCTCAAATATCTTCTCCCTGTGGCTTCTATAATGGCATTTACAGCCACCACGTCTGTCGTTCTCTATCACCTTGCCTTTCTCATTCTTTTTTTTCTGTAGCACTTTTCATCCTCTTGGCACAGTACATAATTCACTCAGTTTCACTTTTGTCTTCTTTACTCCACAGCACCCACCACACATATATACAGGAAGTATGCTTCCTAAGAGCAGAACTTTTGATGTTTTGTCTTTCACGTTAGACTGCTAGATTCCCAGGCCCAGGACACTGTATGGTAAGAATAACTCCTCAAAACTGTGAATTGTATGAACTAGTTAATTAAAGAGGAGAACTAAAATAAAGTGGTGTGGTTCTCTTCTGCCCTATGCTATTCAGGTCACAGTTAATATATTACCTTAAATTCTGAGGTCTGTGTTTTGAGAAAATCAGATTCAGAATAGCCATATGGATGGTGAAGTGTCTTTTGTCACTTGTCATGTGAAGAATTGAAGGATTTTGTTACCTTTATTGGAGAAACGATCCAACGGTAAGCATATAATAGATATCCTCAAATATCCATGAAAATGGATAAAATGTTCTATATGTCTCCAAGGCTTGAAAGTATGAACAAATGGAAGTCTTAAAATAAATAATTGCATTTCTGCTCGATATATTGAAAAACACTCTGACATTCAGAGCTGTCAACAAAGAAAAAGAGGTGCGTCAGGAATTAAGGAGGTGGTGTTTTAAGCATTATTTGCATCACCTCTTTCCAGGGGTGTTATAAAAGTGGTTGAGGCATGGATTAAAGATTAAACTAGAAGATACAAAGACACTAATTTGGGATACACTGAAAATTCTATGAAAAATAAATTTAAAATATTGACGGAGTGAGTGGAACCTACAGAGGTAAAATCTTCAGACCAGTGACAAGGAGAAATGCTGATTTCTAAGTTTTGTGATTTGAACTTGTAGAATATTAAAATATTTGGGGTACCTGGGTGGCTCAGTCGGTTAAGCCACTGCCTTTGGCTCGGGTCATGATCCTGGGGTCCTGGGATCGAGCCCTGCATCGGGCTCCCTGCTCAGCGGAGAGCCTGCTTCTCCCTTTCCCTCTGCCTGCCCCTCTGCCTACCTGTGCTCTCTGTCTCTCTGTCAAATAAATAAATAAAAAATATTTTAAAAAAGAATATTAAAATATTTATTATTATGATGATGATCTTTGAGATAAATTACAACATAATATTAAACAGAATGATTCAGAACTTTTGTTATCATCCTTCCAACTCTGTAAATGAATATTATAAAGGAATAACAGTTTATTCTTTATTTCAGTGAAATTTGTTTCCCATGTGTTCTCTTGAATTCTTTATAATACACCGCTTGTATTAATACAGTTTATCAGGTAATTTTACTTAGAACTAAGTGAAAATGTTTTAAAATTAATTTTTCAATTGGGATATTAAAGTTATTGCCAGGGCATATTCCCAAAGATTTGGATGATTCTTTTACAAAAGAATAAACATCAGTTTAGTTTATGGTCTTAAAAACTATTGCCAAGCTTTTACAATAAAAGATTGAAGAATAGTCTGTTCTTCATGGTGTTTTCTGTTGTGCTATTGACTGCATGACTAGTTAAATCAATGGTGCAGAAATTGGTGATTTATACTGCAAAAACCAGAATCATGACTATGACTGTTAGTTTTGTGAGAAAACACATATTAGTTTAACGTGACTTGTTTTTATAACCTCAGGAAGAAATCCTACACAATGATTCACATACATAATACCGTCGTTCTATTTTTTTATTATTGTTTCACATAATTTTGTTTGTTTTTGATGTAAGTTGATTTTAAATTCTGGGCTAGTATTTTGGATGCCACATGGGAGAACTGCTCTTGAGAGGAGACTTAGATTGAAAAAATTTCTTGTTAGCATCATTGCTTCCTTGAAGGAAATTCACACTTTCAGTGCAAATGGTAAAACTGATCAAATTTGGGGGGGATAAGTCATTGAACACAGCTGTTACGAAAAATCGAGTATTTCATTGGCCTTCTAAGGAGTAAATAATGACGTTAATTTAATAATATAATTCATTCTAGCTATGCTAAATAATGGAGCACCCCAAAATTTTTCAACCTAAACCAATTAAGTGTGGTCAGGAATTTTGGCAGCACTTTGGAATTCAGTACTTCTCCACGTGGTGTAGTTGAAAGTCTATGATCACTCAAGCTATTTACTTGCTTTCTGGGCTGGTTTAGAGATATGAGAACATTTTATTTACATGCCAACTGCCTTGACAGGATCTTCTGGAAGACTCGCTTAAATGGACCTTCCTAGTGGTCTCCTCAGTAAACATATTTTCATAAAAGCTCGGGGATCTTAAAATAAACCTTCCAAAATAGAGGACATAGAACCTGCTAGTTGTTGTAATGGCTGGACCCACAGAAACTGGGATAGCATTACGCTCACGGGACTCTACTGGTAGGTTACTGGTCAGTCCATTTTTAATTGGAGGAGAAATAAAACCCAGCTTTCGAGGAGTATCAGAAAATATTTGGCTGTTTTTACTCCAAAAATGAACCAAGTTGTAATCCTTTAACAAATGTTCTTGAAGTTTCCTTTAATATTTAATCAGAGAATTAAGAAATACCTCTTTTTCTCTTCTTATGGCTTTTAAAAATTCATGCTTTTAGTCTTAGCAAACGTCAAGGAGAGATTTAATTTCAAATCCAATAGCATGCAAACTCAGCTATTTGGAGTTCAATTTTAGAAAAGAAGTCGTTTGTCTAGACCCTGCTTAGGTTTCTAAATGAAGTATTTCATTGTTTCCGGATTAGCTGAGACCTGGGTTCACTATTTCAATTTAGTTTAGCCATTCAGTTTTTAGAGCAAATTCTTGAGAATTCATAAAGTTTTGTGATTCCTTTTGAGTTCATCACCAGGTTCCTTTTTAAAATATGACAATACTTGTCAAAACCTGGTGAACCCAAAAGAGTTGGCTGAAGTTCACCTGTTTTACATTCAATTTGGAAGCTTGCTTGGGCCTGGCTGAACATGAGATGTGAAGCTAAATGTGCTTGGCTTAAAATGGTAACGTTAAAGCAAATAAATTAATGTAAATGCATGAAAATCAGCTACTGTATGTTACTATTAACTTCAATAACAGGTAAAATCAAGACCATCAAGAAGTCAGGAATTAGCTCTAGAAAATTTGTAAAGTAGATGAAGTTTGTTCTCAAAGCCCTGCCAAATCTGAGTTCTTTAAATCTTAAAAATTTTAGCCTGGGACTGATTTCTAAAGCAATCATGCCCTCTCTCCCTGGCTCTACAAGGTTCCGAACACTGACAACCTTCCCCACTAATCTCCCCAGCTCTGGGGATTCTCTGCACTTCTTTTCTATGTTAAAACTTATCTGAATTTGTTTAATACCTATAAATGTAGTATATATATGTAAGTATTATATATATGTACATTGCATATATAATACTAACATATATGCAATAAATACTATGTAGTACACAATTATATATAACATTATATAGTATAAATATATAACACATAGCTATATATACTATAACTGTAAATTATATATGTTATATATTATTTATTAAATTTAGAAGTAATATGTAATATAATACTATTGTGTGTTATACAATGTATATTACATATGCAAGTATCTTACATATACTAATATATATACGTAATGTATTTTATACATATTACATGTAATATATTGTGTGACATGTAATAGTATTATATTGTGCATATATGATACATATAATACATATATATACATAATGTATTTTTTCTTGGAAATGATTGATTAAGAGGTCCTTGAAGCCCTATATTTCATTATCTTCTTATATTCCAGAATAAAATCTGTTATTAAGGCTTTCAGTAAATATGTTTATTTTCCTTTGTGATAAATTAACATAATATTTAATTATTATTAAATTATTAATGATTTGTCTGTTTATGATACTCTTACAGTATAATATTATACTCTTATAGTATAATGTATGATATGTAATAGTATTTTATTGTGCATATATGATACATATAATACATATATATACATGATGTATTTTTTTCTTGGAACTGATTGACTAAGAGGTCCTTGAAGGCCTGTAAGGACCTTATACTGTAAGAGTATCGTACCTAACTTAATGCATCCTTAGCCCTGCCACTGTAATGATTTATAAAAATAAAGAACCATAAAGTCAATGAATGACATATTTTATGTCATTCTTTAAAATCTAATTAAATCTAATTGTTGAATGTTTTAAATGTCATCACAGAAGCAACTACAGCTATTGGCAAAGAAAGAAACTAAACATATTAAAAATATTTTAAAAAGTTAAAAGGGTGAGAAATTAAAAATGCAAACCCATTTCATCTCTATCCTGGCATAACATCTCTCCAATCGTCTAAAGGCCCATTTAGAAAGACTAAATCTGTTACAGATATCTATTTCTGTGTTACAAATCATCCCGAAAAGCAGAGGCTTAAAACAGCAAAAATTCTTGGGTCAGGAATTCAGAAAGGCTCAACTCAATGGTACTGCTTCTCCATGTTTCATGAGGTTGCGGTCAGGCTGTGGTAAGTGCTGGAAGAGAGGGGGGCTTGGGCAGTTTGTAAGTGGGTAAAGCATCTCTCTCTTTCTGTATAGTCTCAGAGCCTCTTTGTGTGGGCTCGTGTCACCTTCCTTGAATGGAGGCTTCAGGACACTAGCTCCTTTGCTCAGAGCTTCATGTATGCCCATGATGTCCAAGTAACCGCACAGAAGGTGCGCCACTTTGAATTGTCTCACCTTACAGGTCATGCAGCATCACTTCTGCTACATTCAGTTAAATGCAAGTGAATCACAGACTTGTCCAGATTCAAGAAGAGGGACCTAGAACACTCTCCCCCACCACGAAAATGCAACTGCACAATGGGAGCTGTGTCAAGGCCAAGTTTAGAAGAGCAGGTAGAATGGAAAGTTTTATTTCATAAAACAATCTTGAAATAGGTGTGATAAAGAAGGCAGGAAGGAAAATATTTATGTTTTTTTAGGAAAATATTTATGTTAAAAATATTCACTAGCAGCAGGAATTCAAAAATATTTTTCTGTTGTTCAGAAACAGTAATAATTAAACAAACAAATAAATCTAATCAGTTACAAATACCTGGCTATTTATTATAAACTATTCTCCTTAATTGTCTATAAATTCTCCTCTTTAAATCATGCTGTAAGTTTTATTACAAGTGAACTCTTATTCTCCCAGGTTTTTTTTTTTTTTTTCTATAAAATGTACTCACAATAGTCCAACAGATAGGCTTTTTTTTTTTTTTTTTAAGAAAGCGAGAACCTACTTTGTGAGATAGATATAACTCAGGGAAAATCTCTGACCTCTTTGGTCTTCCTGTAGGTTCAATGACAAAGTAATATCTCTATAGTTTTTCTATTATTGCATTATATGTCATCATTTTTATTGTTCCTCATATTGTTGTTCCTCTTATTTTTTTCATTTATTACTCTTCCCTGGGCTATGAAACTTTAAAACATAAGGATTATTTATTTTAATTCATTGTGCTTGGTTGAATATTATACAAAATAAGTGAAATATTTTACATTTCTCTTATTAGGGAAGAATGAGAGTTAACATTTTTTTCTGTATCTTACACAAAGCCACTTAAACATTCAAAAAAAGATATTCCTTTTGGTCAGTAATTTCCATCTGAGCAAGTGCATGGTAAAGCTGTTGCAAATTTGCACCTTTCAGGTCATATGACAGCTATAAATGAATACTGAAATAACTGAAGAAAAAAGAAAAGCTTAGCCATCAAATTTTCAAGATTTGGGGATTTTCAATAATAATAAGAATGAGAAGAAGAAGACGGAGAGAGAGGAGAAGAGAGGATAAGCATGGTCACTTGCCTCTCCTTTATGCCTTGTACAGTCTCTCTCTCTTTTTTAAGGATTTTATTTATTTATTTTACAGAGAGAAAGAACACAAGCAGGGGGAGCGGGAGAGGGAGAAGCAGACTTCCCGCTGAGCAGGGAGCCCGATGCAGGACTCCATCCCAGGAGCCTGGGATCATGACCTGAGCCGAAGGCAGATGCTTAACTGACTGAGCCACCCCTTGTACAGTCTCTTAATTTCATTGTCCTTTGGGATCCCTTAATCTTAATATTTCTGGAATTTTGTTTTTGGTTTTATTTTGTCTTTCTCAATTTAATCATGACCTTTTGGAAACCCTAACTCCTAGGAATTTATTTTTTACTTTGTCTTTGTAGCTATGGCCAAAGGGTAACACATAGCTAGGTATGATCAAGAAGTTGCCCTTCTTGGGCCTCTTGGGTAGCACAGTCAGGCAAACTTCTGATTCTTGGTTTCTGTTCAGGTTGTGATCTCAGGGTCATGTGATCTCAGTGTTGTGAGACTGCGCCCCACATCTGACTGTATACTCAGCAGGGAGTCTGCTTAAGATTTTCTCTCCCTCTCCTCTTACCCCTACCCTTCAAATAAATAAATAAATCTTAAAAAAAAAAAGAACTTGCAATTGTTTCTAAGTTACTCAATCCAACAAATAAAAAAGGGAGATAATATTTTGTCCATAAGTTGAAAAATATTTAATGGAGCAGTTATTTTATTTTATCTTTATTTTTTTATTTAAATTCAATTAGCCAACATATAGAACATCATTAGTTTCAGACGTAGAATTCAGTAATTCATCAGTTGCATATAACACCGAGTACTCATCACAATATGTGCCCTCCTTAATGCCTATGACCCAGCTACCCCATCTGCCTACCCACCTCCCCTCCCCAACCCTCAGTTTTTTTCCCATTTTATCTCTCATGGTTTTTCTCCCTCTCTGATTTCTTCCCATTCAGTTTTTCCCTCCCTTCCCCTATGGTCTTCTGCACTGTTTCTTATATTCCTCATATGAATAAAGCTATGATGATTCTCTTTCTCCGACTGACTTATTTCGTTCAGCATAATACCCTCCGGTTCCAACCACATCAGTGTAAATGGTAAGATTTCATCCTTTCTAATGGCTGAGTTGTATTTCTTTGTGTATATATATAATCCCCCATCTTTATCCATTCATCCGTCGATGGACATCTCAGCTCTTTCTATAGTTTGGCTATAGTGGACATTGCAGGAGCAGTTATTTAAAATAAATGCCAAAAAAATCCCTAGTTTGGTTAAATTTTTCTCCCTTATCTGAAGTCTCAATAAAGCAAAGCATAGGCTTTAGAATCATGTACCTTTGTAAATCATATATCTTTGAACAAAGTCTTTTTTTTCTTTAATGAGGTTGTGAAGTTGTATAAGTAACAGAAATAAATTATAAACCAGAAAGTGTAATGTCTGTCCAAGAATAGCACAGCTTCCAATTGTTTAATCTAGAGTGGAGAAGACCAGGGTGACAATTAATACAAATATCACTCAGTATTTAAAAAATACTTATCAACTTACTACCAGTTTACTTACTTCAACTTAACTGAATGTATGTTAATGCTACATCAGAAGAAAGAAAGTAAAATAATAGCATTTCAAAACCATAGTGAAATGTTTAGACAGGTCACACTGATTTTACTGTCATATTGCTGATTCTCTCAGAGTGATTAGTCTAATTTTCTGAATACAAGAAAAGGGAAAAAAATAAAACAAGAGAAAAAGCAGAATGGCACAGATGACACAATATTGTCAAAACTGATATTCAGCCTCACCCCTGGTGTGACAGTGAGAAGCACTTCTCCAACCAAGAGAAAGATACGATCCTGGATTTTATGCTTTCCTTTCAGAAAGTCTGTTTCTGGTTTCCAGTCAGCTCATTCTAAGTTTCCATGCATTGTGAACTTAAGCCAAGCTCATCTTATTATGTTGATGCAACATCTTTATTAAACACAAAACATAAGAATATCAGGAAATCATTTTGGTTTGCTTTTTAATCTGAACAAGTACTTATATCTTGGTCCATCTTTCTCTATACCATAAAACCTAGCAGAACTCCTTGTTTTTTAAGCCCATGTATCACTCACATTGTTTTATTTTGACATCTTCTCTGTTCCCAGAATTTCTGCTCAAAGCCATAAGCTGACCCGCCAACACTTGATTATCAAATGCATTAAATATACACTTAAAAGGGACTGATAATTAACACATCCATTGTTCATATGGAAGTCACTTATATAAAGTTTGAATAACAAGTGTAATACAATCAGGGGGCCTTAACCCATAAATCAGGTGAACACACTGTCAAAATTTAAAACCCCATCAAACTATCTCCTAAAAATCACATAAAATTGTGTATGTGTGTTCAAGGGTGTACAAGTGTGTTTATTGATGGAGAAAGCCTCATCTAGCAAATTCCTCCCTATATTCTAAATAATTACTGTGCTAAATATATACAACTCTTTTATTCCTAGCAATGTATGTACCTCAGACTATTAGATTGTGCATGATTCCTTCTCCGCTTCTTAGTAAAAAGATAATAAACAGATGATTTTTATAGACAACCATTATGCATATATATTGGCTTATCTTTTTTTGCACTCTGTAAGTGAAAACTGAAAGAAACTGGATTGTTCCAGGTGAATCTCAAACAGAGAAGGATTTTTAAGGGAATTCAGTGTACTACTGATAAGAGAAGGTGCTGGGGGGGAGTTTTTAGGGGGTGGGTGAGAGAACAGTAAGAAACAGAATAATCCTATTTCCCACTCTACCTCCCCAAATCAAGCTTTCTTGAAAACATTGCTTCAGAAGGGGCATCTTGCTTCTGATTCCTGCCGGCCAGCACACACTGTGCTTCAGAGCAGGGCTGAGGAACTTCCTTTACTAGTAATTTTTTGTATCCTAGAAGAGACAAAAGTTTGGGAGGAAGCGCTTATTTTGGTCATGGCAACAAACAAATAAGCAAACTTGTCTCTCTTAACATTTTGCCTACCTTGACTCTGTAATTCCATTATCCTTTTACACCTAAGGGCACAGATGGGGGCAAAGTTATCGATGTACTCATCTGGGCTTTGAATTTAACACAACATCAACGAATCTGGAATAACTCCTGTTCAGTTTCCTCTCCCCACCCCATGTCTTGTCTTCCACCCTCTGTTGCTCAGCTTTTTTGTATTAAATCAATCATCATCCATCAGTTCTTCCTCTAATCCAGGTTATATGATGCAGAAGAATATTCACTCTGCTCTTTTCATCCTCAGAAACAAACATTCAGATGGGATTGCCTTCCCCAATGACCCATAAAATATTGCTTCTATTATTATCTCTGTGTGGGCATTTGAATGTGAGGCATGCCATTTTCTTTCTGTTTTACTCACAAGCACATTTCAAAATGCCAATCAAAATCACTGGAGAAACTGCTCCTCTTTGGGGTAAAAATGCTGTTCCCTGACAGTATTTCAAATTTTTGGTCATGCACCTCACTGATACATTTATATTTCTCCTTAGAATAACAATTGGTGGAACCCAATGTTTTTAAACCCAGTGCTTTTAGCAAATGAATTCAGGCTCTATTCTGAAATGCATCAGGAACTACATTTTAAGAACTATATTAAGTAATTGTTTTACATGTGATGTATCGCTATCATCTCATTTAAAACAGCTTTTTCATGTTTTAAATGGAGGTAAATTTTTGCTGTTTATTTCTATACTGTAAATTGTTTAAAATAAGATCTTGCTATGTTAGTTATTGATAAAGAATGCATTTTTTTCTCTCTTGTTTCAAAAATAATTTGGAATTATTTGAGCTACAGGAATGGAATTGGAATTACATGTGCATCTGAGGTCCAGTATCTTTTAGGAGAAGAAACACAGAAGATGGGATCTGAATACCTAACTCTAATCAAAGCAAACTCTTCCAATTTTTTGATTTGTGCCCTTGGGCAAGTCTTTTCCCTCCCCCAGCTGTGGTTTCTTTGGGGCAGAGAGCACTAAAATCACACATATTGCTAAGGTGTCAGGCACTGAACCAGCACACATTCCTCAGTCAACCTTGGCTCCCTTGGATCTCCATAGCCCTCAGTGTAATTGTGCAAATCTTAAGGAATTATATTCAGGCTAAGAGTGTTTTATACTATTAGGTGCTATACCAATTAAAGAAACTTCATGCAATCTAAACTTTTACATTAAATAACTTATTATACCCATTAAAGACATGGAATTTTAATTTTCAATTTACCAGCATAGGATTTAAAAGGTATTCCATTACCTTTATTAAATGAAAAACAAAGTTCTTTCCTTTCTTTTCAAAAGCAGAGGCTTTTGCTTCAGGCCTTCAACTTTTGTTACACTATTTGAATGGTTTTAAAGTTTGTACTTATTCTGTTTACATTTTGATATTTAATCTTAACTAAAATGACTAAATTGAAACTATCTTTTAGGGAATACTGAATAAAGTACATAATCACCCCCAGGTAAACTCGTATTATACTTGAGGAATAGCCTAATTCAACCAAGTCATTTTGCAGATAAGGAAACTAAGCTATAGAATTATCAAGGAGGTGAATGGGGTCCTTCATTCAGAATGAAACTATCAGAGGGATTTTTATTAAGATTATTCAACTAATGATCAGCTGATGTAGGTCCAGAACTCCTTCTCTTGGCAATGAGGACAGTGTTTTTTCTCTCAGCCAGTACTTCGCGGCTGATACACACAAAGCCATAAAATACTTTGAAAGTCAAAAGAAAATCAGATCAAAAGAAAACAAGACTGTCATGTATTTAATAGACCTGAATTAATAACTCTGTGATTCATACCTTATATGTGTTTATGCTTGTGGTGTGTGAAATGACCACGAAAATGGGATATTAAAGATACATTTAAAAGCCAGGCAAGACTAATGAATTCGGTTACCTATCTGATAATTCTACATCTAACATCTGGCTGACATGAGGCTAAGCATTCTTAAGACACACAACAAGACATAAACTTTGCGCAAGTGATAACTACTGGGAAACTCGTGTGTAGAACAGTAGTATAGTACTTCAGAAAAGCTTGCCCCAGAGAGCTGGAACTGTGAAGTCTGCAGCCACAGTTGACTTCTGTGAAAACAGAAGCGCTTTCCAGATACCTGAAAGATCTCTTAGAAACAATGCATTTTTAGGTTATTGATTATTAAAAGTGACACTTATTTGAAATGATTTTATTGAAAGCAACTATAGTGACTTATTTTTAATACCGAAGAACAATCCTCAAAGGGCTCTCCTGGTGACACCTCCCACTGCCCAACTGGCCTCCCATGCAAGGCTTAACCAGGGTCCCTTATGAGGTACAGAAGACTGCTATACCAACATCTGTCACCTAGCGGGTAGAACGTGTTTTCTTCTGTCCTCTGCTCAGAGTTCACTTGTCTTTGAAAGCACGATGATAGAAGGATTATGCCTGTGTATGTCACAAAGGGCACATGGGAGAATTACTAGTGGTTGGGGGGGGCTTGAGGGGTAAGTTGAAATATTTTATGCAGAGTTGAGAAGAAGGACCTTTCAGGCAGAAGCAGCTATGCGAGAAATTTTAGGGAGTGTAGAAGGACACCACTAAGAAAAGGCAAGTAAGGTGGTATTCTCACTTATCTGACAAGAGAAAGCTAGAGGTTAAGTAATTTGTCCAATAATTTCCTGGATAATAAATTGACCAGTTAAGCCTGGAGCTTTTTTCCCTAATATTTCATCGGTCTTGTTTGAACCATTTTGTACTCTGAAATGCTCTACTGGAAGATTGCATCAAATCATTTGTGTACAATTTTAGGAAAACTTACTAGGTATGGTTTCATTGATCATTTTAAGTAAGATTATTTTTCAAAATTTTCAAAGTGAAATCTCTTCTTTCTTTGGTTTCTCAAACTGAGTTTGTTGTTGTTGTTTGTTTGGTGTTTATGCATTTATTTAGGTAAAAAAAATCATAACCTGAAATCTACTCTCTTAAATTTGTAAGTGTACAGTATAATATTGTTAACTATATGCACATTGTTGCATGGCAGATCTCTAGAAAATTTTCTTCCGGCATTTATGAAACTTTATACCTATAACACATCAGTCCCCTATTCCCCTCTCTTCTCAGTCCCTTGCAACTACCATTCTCCTCTCTGTTTCTATGATTTTGACTATTTTAGACATCTCAATATACCCCATACTGCATGATTTGTCCTTTTGTGACTGGCTTATTTCACTTAGCCTGATGTCCTCAAGATTCATCCTTATTTTAGTATAAGAAGATTCCCTTCTTTTTAAAGGCTGAATAATATCCTATTGCATGTATATACCTTATTTTCTTTATTCATTTGTCTTTTCATGACCATTTAGGTCGTTTCAACCTCTTGGCTATTGTGAATAAGGCTGCAATGAACATGCGAGTGCAAGTATCTCTTTGTGATCTTTTTAAAAATTCTTTTGGATATGGGAGCACCTCGGTGGCTCAGTTGGTTAAGTGTCTGCCTTCCACTCAGGTCATGATCCCAGGGTCCTGAGATTGAGCCCCGCGTGGGGCTCCCTGCTCCACGGGAAGCCTGCTTCTCCCTCTCCTCTGCCCCTGCTTATGCAAACTTTATGTAAATAAAGTCTTAAAAAAAATCTTTTAGATAAACACCCAGAAGTGGTAGTTTCACTTTTACTTTTTTAGGAACCTCCATACCATCTTTGGTTAACAGCGGCACCATTTTACATTCTCACCAACGGCGAACAAGGGTTCCAGTTTCTTCACATTCTCGACAGGACTTGTTACTTTTTGTTTTTGTTTTATAAAGGTGATCCTAACAGGTGCGAGGTGGTATTTTACTGTAGTTTTGATTTTGCATTTTCCTGATGATCAGTGACAGTCAGCATCTATTTTGTATGTTTTCTTCAGAGAAATGTCTTTTCAAGTCCTTTGCAGATTTTTTAATCAGGCTATTTGTTTTTTGTTTGTTTGTTTTGTTTTGTTTTGCAGGGGTTCTTTACAGGCATACTTCACTTCATTGGGCTTCATTTTATTGATCTTCACAGGTGTCATATTTTTTACAAATTGAAGGTTTGCAACAACCCTACATGGAGTAAGTCTATTGGCACCATTTTTCCAACAGCATTTGCTCATATCATGATTGTGTCACATTTTGGTAATTCTCCCACTATTTCAAACTCTTTCGTTAGTATGATATTTGTCCTGGTGATCTGTAATCAATGATCTTTAGTGTCATTATTATAATGGTTTTGGGGCACCACAAACCGTACCCACGTAGGATAGTGAACTTAATAAGTTTAGTGTGTGTCTGACTGCTTCACTGACTAGCCATTCCTCCATCTCTCATTCTCTCCTGGAGCTTCCCGATTCCCTGAGACACACACTGAAAGCTCAGATATGGCTTGCATTTTTTTAGCCAAAATGTATTTTTAGTTTTTTAAAATATTTTATTTATTTATTTGACAGAGAGAGACACAGCGAGAGAGGGAACACAAGCAGGGGGAGTGGGAGAGGGAGAAGCAGACTCCCCGTGGAGCAGGGAGCCCAATGTGGGGCTCAATCCCAGCACCCTGGGACCACGACCTGAGCCAAAGGCAGACACTTAATTGACTGAGCCACCCAGGTGCCCCTCGAAAATGTATTTTTAATTTAAGTTACTTACATTGTTTTTTAAAAACATAATGCTGTTGTACCCTTAATAAATTACAATATACAAAACCCAAAAGAATAAATTAAAATAAATAAATAAATAAATAAATAACGACATAGTGAAAATATAACTTTTATATGCACTAGGAAACCAAAAAATGCTTTTGACTTGCTTTATTGTAATTTTGCTTTATTGTGGTGGTCTGGAACCACACCCACAATATGGCCAAGACTGTATGTATTTTGGCTGTTATCCTCTTAAAGATATATGGTTTGAAAATATTTTCTCCCATTCTGTAGGTTGCCTTTTTACTCTGTTGATTGTTTCCTTTGCTGCGCAATAGTTTTTGTTTCATGAGTCTCACCTGTCTATTTTTGATGTTGTTGCCTGTGGTTTTGGTACCATATCCAAGAAACCATTGACAAAACCAATGTTATGAAGCATTCTCCCTATGTTTTCTTCTAGGGATTTTGTAGTTTCAGATGTTACATTTATGTCTTTCAACCATTTGAGTTGATTTATATGTATGGTGCAAATAAGGGTCTAACTTCACTCTTTGCATGTGGATTTTAGCAATGCTTTGCATCTCAAATGAACACAATAGTTGCAATATGGTTTGAGGTTATTATAGTTAAAGTACACAATGCTTTCAGGAGGGCTTCTGCTCAGTGCATTACACAATTAAAGCAAACAGAAGCATGTTCAAGGAGTACATAAAATATCTGCGACATAGTCTATGAGATATTACTTTCCTAACCTAAATGAGGATGGGGAAGTCAGGACTTAATTGAAACAAATGTGAAACATACTTGGGGAATTTAGTTTACTCCATTATTATGTGGACAGTGTAACGTAGCTGACAAAAGTACAGTATTAATAGAATTATAGTATCTAAAATGAGATGTTGATAACCCATTTGTATTTTAATTACTAGGCACTACATATTAAGAGAAGCAGACAAACTAGAATTTGTACAGCAATAATGAGAATGGTAAAAGAAATCATGTCACAATAGGAATTGACCTAGAAATTGAAGTTTTTACTCTGGGAAAGAGAAAAATCAGGAAAATGAAATATCTTTGGTTCAACTACTAGAATTGTTGTTTTAAGAAAAAAGAATTGGACTTTTTTCATAATGTCAAGGGGTTAGATCAGAACTACTTAGTAAAAAGTACATGAAAAAAACTGTGTTGACATATTATAGGATACATTTTTTATGCATATAGATTAATAGAATGCTTACAAAAGGGTAATCATACATTTCTACTCAAAACATGTTCAGATTTGTGGTCATTTCTGTACTCACTCATCAAATTAGTTCATGGTTGTTTGTGTTAGGGGCCATGTTAATTGCCAATTAATTACTACCCAGTCGATCCCATTGACTGTGTGGCAACCTGAATTGGCCATTTAGCCAAAGGAAATATCTTGAACAGAAGCCTTGTGTTCTGTTTATTTATATTATCTAGAAATGCGCTGAGTCAATAATTTCTACTTATTACAATAAATTTCTGTGTATTACTCCAATACAAAACTTCCCGGTAATAGGCATAGAATTTCTATCCCTAGTAGAATCCTACTACAAATTAAATGCAATAGATGCAGCTTCCAAAATCCATCTCAAAGATAGTGCTCTATGTTGAAGAGATGTACATTTTAAAGGATCCTCAGTAGTTTAATGTCTAATGTGAAAATTTCCAGTTTGTGCTTCTATAATTTAGACAATTCCAGCCCCAGTGTAATAATTTGTCTTAACAAAATGGAATGGAGAATTGAGACAAGAGCAAATAAAATGTCGCAGTTATTCCTATAATTGCTTTGCCATTCATTATTCTACATAAACCTCATTTTACAAAAGATAGGTTGGGGATAAAGTATCTTTTCTTTCAAAATTACTTTTTATTCTTAGTGGTTCCAATGTTTTAACCACTTCTAAATTTTGTTCATTAGTGCAAAAAGAGAGGACAGAAATGCCAACTAGAGACCATGGCATTGGGGAAATAATGCTGATCTTTCCACTCATTTCCATTTCTATTACATCAAGTGACTGAGTGTCCTTCCAACAAATTCTTTTTTTTCTCTCTCTCTCTCTCTTAAAGTAGTTTGCAAGTTGTGTTTCTCTCACTTGAAACCCAGAGTAATGATAACACAATTATAAGAATGAAGACCATAGAGGTTATAAGAGAGGGGGATGATAAGACTCCAAAGTGGAGCCCCAGAAAGCATATTTCCATAATTCTTTCAAAAGAAATTCTTTATTGGAAGAGTTGATAAAAAACTAACATACTTAGGAAGACCAAAATTCTTATTAATATGCAAGTGTCACACTGGGGACAATTATAGAAGAATATACAGCCCAGATAGCAGAGTCATAACCCATTTAAATTCACTAAAATTCTATGGAGTTTGCATTGGAATTGTCTTAGCTACATGACAATTTTTGATGCCAAATGATAACTTTAGCCGAATGTTTAAACTTTGAACATAGTATTTTGTTCCTGGGAAAATATAAGATTCAGAATTTCCTTTAGTGAGAAATTCTCTGAAACACCAAATTTTTAAAATTACAAAAAATTTCCTATTGGCTTGATTGCGTCACGTTAATTTAAGGTGCCAGGTTAGAACTCAGTTTATCCGCTTACTTTGGCTATCTTCCCAATAACAATGTCACCAGCTAACTAAAGCATGCAATAGTCTGCAGCTTTCATTTAGTACAGAATTGAGCAAACTTTTTCTGTAAAAGCCAGATAGGAACTATTTTAGGCTTTGCAGACCATACGGTGTCTGTCCCAGTACTAGACCCTGTTGTTAGAGTACAAAGGCAGCTGTAGACAATGCTTAAATAAATTAGCATGACACTGTTCCAATAAAACTTTATAGACACTGAAACTCACACTTGGTGCAATTTCCATGTGTCTCAAAATATACTTTTTTTTTATTTAAAAACAATATTAAGCACATAAAAACTATTCTTAGCTGATGAGACCCACAGAAACGGGCAGCAGGCTGGATTTGGCTTTCAGGCCATCGTTTGCCGAGCACTGAGAGTTAAATAAAATCTTGATTAACTGTTTCCATCTACTCATTTAGTTATGGCTTTACTCCCAAGATATCTTAAAGGACTTGAATAAGTTGATTTATGGTTATTTTATTTGGGTATAGTTGTTTCTTCTACCAAACGTTTAATGCTACAATTCATAGATGTTAGAAAAGTAATATAATTTAGCTGGGGAAATACCAATTCTGCGTTTGCTAACTAGATTTAAAATACTTCTCTGAAGTCACTGTTTTCCTCATTCTTATAAGGACAGCACTCAGACATCTTTGTCAGGGGCTTAATCACCTAATAACATATGCTTTTCTGGCCTAAAGCAAAAGTTCCAGGAATTTTCTAAGTCAATTTATTTGGTTTTCGATCACTTTTTATTTTTAAACTTTTGTTTCTTTTGCCTTTTATACTACTGTTAGCATGCTTGGCTGCAATGCAGGTACTTAGAGCACCATCTAGAGATGAAAGTTAAAATTAACATAAAAATATAAGGACCAAGAACCAATGTAACTGGAAGATGACTTTGCAATTTACAATTAGTGTGCAAATTATATTTCCAAATGATTGGCTCTAAGAAAGTCACACATTCCTAATTGAAAGCAAATACTTGTTTAATGTTGATTCTCTGCATGACTTTTCCAAAAATACATTGATTGAACAGCTTCAGACTATAATTTGATTCCATGTAAATAATTAAGATAATGAATAGATTACTGTGTATTTAATCATATTCATAAAAACCTCTTATGTTGAGCAGATATATTTTTAAAAAAATCTCCTAAATATCATGCATATAAACATAAAAATATAGAGCAATCAAAATTGGCATGAAGAATTTTTTCCCTTAAGCTCAAATGGATTTATTCATTATCTCCTATATATATATATATATATTTCTCATTTTTTTCTGCATAAAACCAGAAGTATATTCTAGGTTTATGAATATAAATAGTAGTTCTCTTTCTCAGTTGTGGCAGATGATGAAAAAGCTGCAATCAGTTTAAGGAGTTTAGTCTAATTTCCAAACATTTTAATCCAAAATGAATCAGAAATATAGCTATTGTTCTATTGATTTATATGACAGTGAAGGGGTTGGGCCTATGTTCTCAAGTGAACAGCTGACTGACAAAATTAATATTATTATTTTAAAATAAAGTGTATAATGCAACAGATTGCGGTGGTCCAAGCAAAATAATACTTGATTTTGACATTTTAATTTCATTGTTTCTTGAGAAAATATCTGTGTTCCATGAAATTGTTAAGGTACCAATGAGGTACTTTTTAAGAGCATAGGTGACAGTGAACTGACTCCCTTTTGCCACAAGTCTGTAGTGTATTTTGTCTCAGTTACTGTCCCTAAAGTTTTATATATCAACTCTCCTCACTACCCCAACAAAAGAATCTACAAGGTAGAATATATTTCTCTTTCATAAAAATAAAACTTAAATTACTGAAATAACAGACATGTAGCTCGAACCCAGGTGTGTCTGGCTTCGAGGCAAGTTCTCTTTCTATTTTCAGTTCTGCCTCTACTGGGGTAAGATCAGATTCCTTCTGAATGTAAAAAGATAAGCTGACTCTAAGCAATTCAGCACACAAATATGGAGTCATGTTATCAGACCAAAGCCCATTCTTACCATCAGCAAAATAAATTTAGGAAAGTCACTAAAGCTTCCTAAAACATGCTTCACTTATCTATAAAATGAGGATAGCAATTGCACCTAAATCAGCTTTGTTTTTAATAGGTGTATGAGAAATCTAGGTAAAATATTTAGTAAATGCCTGGTATTGGAAAAATATTGATATAATTTGAACTACTGCTGTGGGAAATGAAGCAGAGCAGGAGTGTCTTACTTTTCTGGATGCAGAAACCTGGGGTCAGATTAGTGGACAGGATTCATTGGACTGCACGGTGGTTAAAAAAAACACAGAGGAAAAAAAAAACAGCTCGAATAAGGAAAAGCCTTTGAGAGCATCCCACATTACTTACTGCCCGTCATTAATTTAAAAACTAAAATCAAGAGTAAAGAAGCAACTTTTAAAAATTTCCACAACTAGCTAAGATGTATGTTTCTAATTTGACACTCCACCAAGTTTTCATCACCTACAATATGCCCTTCCTTTTAATCTGGACATTTTTGTGTAAATACAAACTAAAATGCATACACTTTTAAGTCCAGAATAAATTACTGAGTTTTTTCCTCATATCAAAAATGTACTGGGGGAGACGAACCATGAGAGACTACGGACTCTGAGAAACAAACTGAAGGTTCTAGAGGGGAGGGGGGTGGGGGGTTGGGTTAGCCTGGTGATGGGTATTAAAGAGGGCACATACTGCATGGAGCACTGGGTGTTATGCACAAACAATGAATCATGGAACACTACATCAAAAACTAATGATGTAATGTATGGTGATTAACATAACATAATAAAATTAAAAAAATGTACTGTCAGTGTGCAGTACACAGTACTTTAAGGCGGTTCAAATCTATCCCAGCATTTTAAGCAAATCCTGTTAAGCCTTCTTCCCATAGTCACTTGCTTTCCAGAAGTGGATTTTACCTTCCTTGTTTGGAGATGCTTCTCTAATTATATAGATCATGTGACTAGTAAGGTATGCTCCTTTAATTCCCAGAAACAAATGCAAATTTTATACGTAATTTTACTCTTACATTTGGATATTATATCATGAAAGATTTGTATTTTGCAGCTTGGGAAGCATATGTCTGCAACATATATAAAATTAGTTTAAGAAATTTTTCATAATCACAAAATAATTGAGGTTTGTGACAAAAATGAATGAAGAGATAATCTAGGTATCCAAGTTGGAAATTTCAGGGTATGTTTTTTTTTGTTTGTTTCTGACAAGTCTACTGCTATCTATGCCATTGGACAGATGTGTGATCTTGAGGTAATGGAAGAAGGAAATCATGAAAAAAGGGAATCAGGAAGACATTGTTTTAAATTCCTGAGTCTTCCCTTTTGAAACTGATGGCTTTGAGTCAATCACAATATATCTGAAACTCAGTTTTTGCACTTGTAAGTTGAATATAACATCTGACCTATTTAAATCGCTAATGTCAAGTTAGAAGACCAAATTAAATATTAGATTAGAAGACACTTAATATTTTTAAGACCTAAAACTGTATACTTACGATGTAAATCCTTTTATTCCTCTGTACTTTAGTTGTTCAGCACTTAATTTAAGAATAACAGCTCCTGGGGTGCCTGGGTGGCTCAGTCGTTAAGAGTCTGCCTTCGCCTCAGGTCATGATCCCAGGGTTCTGGGATCGAGCCCCGCATTGGGCTCCCTGTTCGGCGGGAAGCCTGCTTCTCCCTCTGCCTCTCTCCCTGCTTGTGTTCCCTCTCTCGCTGTGTCTCTCTCTGTCAGATAAATAAATAAAATCTTAAAAAAAGAGAAAAGAATAACACCTCCTATTTATAGAAAAGAAAAAATAATGAGACACTGTCTGAAAGGGACAGCCAGTATAGATCCATGATTTCATCTCGAATCTCTCTCAACATACAATAAAACTCTGAGGTCACTGTAGCAGCAAGAGATCATTTGTATGTACGTGTGTGTGTGTGTGTGTGTGTGTGTGTGTGTGTGTGTATGTGTGGGGGTCAGGTATGCAAATCCTTAGAGATCGTCTTTTAAATTAGAATTTTGGGCAATTAGACACAATATCAGACAAGGTCAAATTTTTCTTTGTTAATTGCAAAATTAAAAGACCTCAAGCAGAATATCCCTTAGAGGTTATAATAATGAATAAGGCTGAAATTCTAGTTGCTTATCATCTTGGTTTAACTATCACTATAGAATATGGAAAAGGGGAAAACTGACAGAAAGAAATGTTCTCTTGTCCATCTTCCTGTCTCCCTAATCTCGATAAAGAGTAAAAGATGACTTCCCCATCTTTTCTTGCAACATACAAACATCTAAAGAGATCCTGACTTAGCAGTTACCAGAAGAATCCCACAAACTTTTTCTCCAAATAATTTGCAATTAATAGAATTCTCTGAGAGTTAGAATACAAAGCCAGGTTCTAGAGGGGAGGGGGTTGGGGGATGGGTTAGCCTGGTGATGGGTATTAAAGAGGGCACGTACTGCAAGGAGCACTGGATGTTATACGCAAACAACGAGTCGTGGAGAACTACATCAAAAACTAATGGTGTAATGTATGGTGACTAACATAACATAATAAAATTTAAAAAAAAGAAGAATACAAAGCCAGTGTTCAATGGATCAAAGAAGACATAAACAAGGCCACCAGAAATTGCCTCTTAAGTCTAATTGAAATTAGAATATATATTGATTTAATATATCTATACATCTATATTTAAATATCTTAAAATAGCATATCTGTGATGGAAATTCAGAAAATGGGGAATCCCTATCACATGTTTGTAGTACTTACTGAATAATTGTCTAAGGATAAAAGGGTTCTGATCCAAATATTGGGCTCTTCTGGCTCCAGATATATCTCTAACATAGAGAAATTAATATCAATCTAGATTAGGCAGGTGAAAATAAAAGTCAACTCATGTTTCCTGTCAGGAAAGGTAGTACGACATGTTGCATTAACACACTGATTCTTGAACCTGATTACTTGAATTCGAATTCTGTCTCCTCCAATTTTCCAGCTATTTTACTGGGATTCACTTAACCTCTCTTTTAGTTTCCTCATCTGTGAAATGAGGTTACCAATAATAGTTTCTTCAAGATTACTGGGAGGGTTAAATTAGATAATGCAGGTAAAGCATTTAAGATGGTGCTTAACATGTAAATGTGCTCACATATTAGGTGTGATTTGACTTCCGTAGAGAATTTCTACAAGAAAAGAGGACGGTCGAGGTTAGTCACAGAAATTCTTCTGGCCCTGATGTCAGCCGCATTTCTCACTCTGAAGGAGGTAGTCCCCTTTTCTGTGAGCTTAGCTAATGTGAATCCATCCCTCACAGACGGATTCATACTCCAGGGCCAAATGCTGGCAAAGCAGGTTTCTTAACCTTTAAACTAAGGGCCAATTTTAGACTGTGTTGAACTGAACAAGGTAATGCAGTGTTCTGGGAGACCAGCCAGGATTCTCTGTGAAGTCCCCCTTCATCTCAAATGTAAGCTTTCTTTGAACTATGTTAGGTCACCTGAGTTCCCTTCACAATCACCTAGTCAGAGAGAAATAGGAAATAGATTCTTATGTCAGTTTTCTTCCTGTTGACGTGGAGAATGTCCAGAAATAACTACTTCAGAATCAGAAGTGAACATGATAAATACTCAGTTCCAAAAGATGTCTGACAGCTATGAATGTTTCTTCTATTGTACCTGTTTCCCACTTTTGCTTTATCTCTGTTGCCAGATTACATATTTACTTCTAGTTTTTACAGTGACTTTGACAATTTTAATAAGTAAATCTGCCAAAAGAATTCCTCTGAATCTATAATTTAAGTATTAGAGATCTCATTATTGGAAAAATGTTTTTAAAATTTGTAGCAATTCCAAAATTGCCAGCAAATAACCACTTTATTGATTTGCTTCATCCATTTGAAGCTAAATTTATTGATTATTACTATACTTAATAATTTGTGAATGTGTTTATCTATGAATCTATCATATCACTTTTTCTCTCTCTCTGTATTAACATACCTAATTGATATAATTGCATCAAGAAAGAAAAAATACAAAATATGTGTTATAGGCAGATTCATTACTATTTAACTAAAGGTCCACTAAGCTTTTTAAAAACAATAAAAACAGCTACCTTCTTAGTTTGCAAGAAGATCAGGGACTTCAGAATCTGAAAAATCACTATATTATAGTTATAATATGCATTTTCTTTACTTTTATCAGCATTATCCTTTCCTTCTGTTTACCTTAAGATAGAGAAAAATATTTTCTTATTTTTAATAATATTCACATTACCAAATAACTAGCAATTACTAAAGAGAGAAACATCAATTCACTTTTTATGAAATCAAATCAATAACTTTATCTGAGGTTTTTTTCAAAACATGGCACAAGGAAATCATGTCAGTCATCCATAATATTCACAGACTGAACCCATGTCACATCTTTTTTCAAATGAGTTGGAAAATACATGGACTAGTAAATATATAAATAATCTGAATTAAACTATATATTTTCTAAGGAATGAAAGCTATTTTAATGAAAGCATTCACTAATTTCTCACATATCTTTTTTTTTATTTCATTAGGTCCACTAGTAAATATGATTGAATGTCAGTTATGTTGCAGAAGATGGTTGTACACAGGTGCAAACACCATGGTCTCTTTCCTAAAAGGTTCAGATTCTAATAGGAAAAAGGAACATACGATAACTAGGTCATCAATGGCAAGTGCAATTACATAGGTTTGTATGTAACACAGAGTTGTCTCAGAGAAGTAAAAGATCAGTTATTTTTTGGGTGAGGGTCAAGACAAGTTAATAGAGAATTGAATGTTGTTTTGATAAAGCCGACGTACATGTATTTTTTAATTCTGTCTTAAATACTAATGATGTACTATATATTGACTAACTGAACATAATAAAAAAATATAAATAAATAAATACTCTTCAACTGAGGGCATCTGGGTGGCTCAGTCGTTAAGCATCCAACTCTTGATTTCAGCTCAGGTCATGATCTCAGGGTTGTGAGATCCAGCCCCACATCAGGCTCCACTCCCAGAGTGGAGATTCTCTCCTTCCCTCTCCCTAAGGGGGATCTCTCCTAAGATTCTCTCCCTCCCTCTCCCTCTCTCTGCCTCTCTAAAAAAAAAAAAAAAAAAAATACTCTTCAACCGAAATATGTCCATATATCCCTTCTAAATCTTTCATCTAAATAATGGCACACTGTTCTCCTCATGGCTTGCTGTTTGTCTGCTCATTCCCTCAATCCCTTTATTTACCCTCTTCTCTGTGCTGGATTTTCCTCCCCTACTGATGGCTGCCTTCATGCACATCCCCACATGACCACATCCAGAAGAAACATATAGTCTGACTCTCTGTGAAGAGTGAGGTGATTTCTTTCCCAGGAGTGTTAGCAAATCTCTCATGTCTTATTTTTTATGATTTAGGTCATTTTTCTGAAACAATCAATTTTGCAAGTGGATCGTCCTGTAACAATTGGTCAGGCCTGGGTACTGAGTAACATCAGCTTTGTCAGGCTCGCAGCTGAATGTGGAAGCTTACTCCACACAAACCTGGAGTCTTGGAAGCAATACCGGAGAGCCAGGCATAATATCCTGTACAGAGTTCAGTTAGCATAAGTTCAGTGGACTCTACTGCTCAGTGGCAACTAATAAGACCTCTGGTGACTTTAGGAAGCACAGTGTCTGCAAAGTAATGTGTGCTTGGACTCAGAAGGCAAAAACGATGAGAAAATAGACACAATTATTTCACTAAGCTCAGAGGTGAAGAGGAGAGAAAAGACAATGAATAGACAGGAACATCCAATAAATGCTAAAAGAAGTGGGTGAAGAAGATCTTGTTAAGTGAATAAACAAATAGAAATACTTTCTATGCCTGACTTATTATATATGATAAACAGGGAGAAAGTATAATATTGGCATAAAATAGCAACACATGAATCAGCAAATTTTATTATTTTTATTACATTTTATTTGGAAACACCTACAATCTATAATTCTGACTTAAGGTAAGTTCATTCAATACCTGTAAGAAACTTCAAGCTAATTTTGTACTCTTTTCATGACCTTTCCTTGTACAAAATTATTCCTTTGACCAACATTTGAAAAGGATGAAAAAGTATCAAGACAAAGTGAATATTAAGAAGATTACTTTATTTCGTTTTGTCATGAACAGCTGTTCTGCGCCAAGAGGGGTAAAGGAGAGTGATGGACAAGCTAGATAAGGCCCCTCCTCACATGCACGTCATTTCAGCTAATGATGATTTTGCTTCTGAGAATATTCACTGACTATGGAGATAAATTTTAGGCTATCTTCAGACTAAAATGATTGCTAATGGATTGGTCTTTAAATGTGAAAGCTTGCAAAAGCCTGAGAAAAGATTAGTCACTTGCAGGTTATTAATAAGATATATTTTAAATAAACCACCATCAAGAAATTGCACACTTAGTATTTTAAAAATCTCTGTATACAAGTATGTATACATCTTTTATACACACACACCCATATTTGGCAAATAATTTTATTTTCTGCTTTAGGAAGAAGGACTGCTTAATTAATGTGGTGAAAGTGATTGAAGTTAACTCAACATTGCATTTAAAATTTCAGACTGTGGGTGCCTGGGTGGCTCAGTCGGTTAAGCATCTGCCCTCGGCTCAGGTCATGATCTCAGCGTCCTGGGATCGAGTCCTGCATCGGGCTCCACACTCAGTGGGGAGTCTGCTTGTTCTTCTCCTTCTGCCCCTCCCCCCCGCTCATGCTCTCTCTCTCTCTCTCTCTCTCTCACTCTCTCTCTCAAGTAAATAAAGTTTAAAAAAAGATAAAAAATAAAATAAAATAAAATTCCAGACTGTGAAAACACATTTCCAGCACTGACAGTGATGTCTTCAATCATATTTGTCAAATGCATGAAACGAACATTAATGAGTGTAATCAAGAGGTATAAAATATACATTCCCTAATAATCAGCCTTATGATTTTTAAGGACCAAATGAAACAAAGAAGATAAATAAAAGTTGCTCTTTGACCTCCCTATGGATCAGAGAAGTGTTATGTAGAAAAGATATCAGCATGCAAGTGGAGCAGGCCTCATTAGTTTGCCATCTGCCATGGTGGATAGATGCTAAAATGTTGCCATTGTGAGGCTCATTGCGTGGTAAAATTATAATTAAAAATCATACATAGATTTAAAGTAAAATTCCCAAGGAAAAAAGAAGCTACCAAAGGAAGACAAGGATTCTATGTCCCTTTGGAAAAAAGATGAAGAAATATGTATGTAGATGTATATCTTCTTATATATGTGTAAGAAATCACACACAGGCATAGGCACACACACACACAGGTACAACAGCAAATGTTTACAAATTAACCTCATCCTGACTGGTCTTTTTTATGAATTAAAAACAGTTCAGCAGTTTTAGAGAACAAAGTCTAATATTTCCATCAGGCCTAGGAAATTAAACATACAGAAAACTAAGCAAAAGGTTGTTGATGGTATTGTTACAGTAGCTGCACTTAGTACTGAACTGATGCATTTAGAAACAAAAGATATAGTGAAATATAATATATCAAGGAATATACATATCAATTTTTTTCAAAGGTAACAAGTAACCAAGAATTTATTTGGAATAATTTTATTGCACCATTTTTGTTCTTTTAACAATTTAATATGTGCATATGACTATGTATTTTCTATAGGGTTTAAAAAGAAACCTATTTTAAGTGAACGTGAAGAGCTTGGATAAATCAAAAATTGATTTTTTCCTCTACATCTCTTCAAACAGAATTCAACTTCAGTGGGTTGTACATAAAATGCCTGCTTAATTATTACACTTATTTTTTATAAGCATAAAAAGGCTTGCTGCAGCCAATAGCAACCAGTTTTATTTGTATACACTTGCAATTAACCATGTAGAAATGGATTTAAGAAAATAATTTCACTTATAAAAGCATCAAAGTTAATAAAACAGGAATAAATTTAATAAAACAAGTCTTATTTATTGGAAAGTACAAAATATTATTGAAAAAAATTCAAAAAGTTCTAAATAAATGGAAAGACACATCAAGTTCCTGGATCAGAATGCTTAATATTGTTAGAATGTCAATACTCCCCAAACTGATAAACAGATTCAACAAAATTCCTATAAAAATCCTCACTGGAACTTTTTTTTCAAAAACTGAGATGCTGACCCTAAAATCTACATGAAATTATATATGGACCCAAGAACAGCCAAGTCAATCCTAAAAAGAAAGGACAAAGTTGGAGGGCTCACACTTCCTAATTTCAAAACTAATTCATAGTAATCCAGATACTGTGATACTGGCATAAGGACAAATATATAGATCAATGGAATAGAATTGGGAGTCTAGAAACTAACCCTCACATTTATGGTCAATTGATTTTTGACAAGAGTGCCAAGACAATTCATTGGGGGAAATAATAGCTTTTTCAACAAATGATGCTGGGAACCTGGATATCCACATGCAAAGGAATGAAGGTGCAACATCTACACAGTCCTTTCTTTTATTCTTAGACATTCTTTGCATCTCTAAACCTCTTAAGTAAATTTAGAAAGAAGTTACTTTTATCACATTATGGAAATGGTACATGCATTGGAAATAGCATTAGTCTAGCCATCCAGAGATCTTGGTTTTGTTTCTTTGTTTTGTTTTGTTTTTATTTTATGTCCTGATCACTCCTTGATCTTGGGCATGAAGCTGTTGTCAATTGATACTTGTCCTGATATTCTGCTATAGTGAGGATTAAATGAGCATCACTTTGTAAATGAAAAAGCACCCCAGTGAGGTCAGGAAGCTCTGTTAGCAGCCTCAGTTGTCCCAGGTCTCTTCTGCATATTATACATTTCTCATTTTACAGCCTCGGATTCAAGAATCGAGGTCCTGATTGTATTTTTATTGTGAAAGCAATCTTTTGTGATCTCAAGTCAGTTTCTTGCCTTTGGTGAGCTGCTAGGTGAAAAAAACTGATGAGACTTTCTTGTGAAATATAAGCAAACCAGATTCAAATGAATTGTAGTGATTCAAAGACATTATTTACAGATGGGAAATAACGACCATTTAAAAAATGCTAGTATAAATATATTTTTTAAATGCCTAGTTTGATGCACATTCCTAGGGAGGTTTAAAGTTTTCAATTTCCTCCTTAGTTAAAAACTTCTTGGTAGGGCGCCTGGGTGGCTCAGTTTGTTAAGCAACTGCCTTCGGCTCAGGTCATGATCCTGGAGTCCCTGGATCGAGTCCCGCATCAGGCTCCCTGCTCGGCAGGGAGTGTGCTTCTCCCTCTGACCCTCCCCCCTCTCATGTGCTCTCTCTCTCTCTCATTCTCTCTGTCTCAAATAAATAAATAAAATATTTAAAAAAAAAAAACTTCTTGGTAGATTTTATTTCACTGACAGAAATGCTGATTTTTTAAAAAACATCTTTCTTTGTTGACCACCTCTAGCTAGCTTTCTTTGTTTTAAAATACTTTGGTCTGCTTGTGATATGATGCCTTATATATTTTTATAAAAGTATAATCATATGTATATTAATAATTTTTTTCCCTAAGAACGTTTGCTTACTTTCAGGATGAAAGGGAATTTATTTCTGAATTTGTGTTTTGGAAATTCTTGGAGTTATTTGCACGACAGAACTTGGACTGAAACTTAAACCTGAGATAAGGAATGATGTTAACAGGTGCCTGGGTAGCTTAGGTGGTTAAGCATCTGCCTTCAGCTCAGGTCATGATCCCAGGGTTCTGGGATCGAGTCCCGCATTGGGCTCCCTGCTCAGCGGGGAGCCTGTTTCTCCTTCCCCCTCTCCCTCTGCCTGCTGCTCCCCCTGCTTGTGCTCTCTCTCTCTCTCTGTCAAATAAATAAAATATTTTCTTTTTAAAGAATGATGTTAACATACATTAAATTTTATTTTATTTATTTTATTTTTTTAAAGATTTTATTTATTTATTTGACAGAGAGAGACAGTGAGAGAGGGAACACAAGCAGGTAGAGTGGGAGAGGGAGAAACAGCCTCCCTGCTGAGCAGGGAGGCTGATTCAGGGCTCGATCCCAGGACCCTGGGATCATGACCTGAGCCGAAGGCAGACACTTAAAGACTAAGCCACCCAGGTGCCCAACATATATTAAATTTTAAAATATGCAGAGCACACCGCATGGTACAACGGTAGGACAAAAGAATATAATGTAATCAAAATTATATTAATAACAGTCAACATTAATGAAGTTAATTTATTGTGCATTTTAATATTTACTTTCCTTTTTGCCCATACTTATTCAATGCTGACTAAAATCTACATATTAATGCATTACAGTTTAGACCTTGGAAATCCATAGGGAAGTTTATTTCAATTTTCATTTTTTTTCCAGTGGGAATTAAATATTTAACTAATAAAAACTGCCCTATTAGGATACCATAGACTGATTTTTGTGCAAATTTTTCCTTTGAAATATTTAACTATTGTAAAAATTAGAAGTAGATAACACTTGTTCATAGTTCCTATTATGTTTCCTAATGTACCAAAATTATGGCAGTGTTTGAATTATATGGAATCCTAAATTTTAGGCATCCAGACTAATAAAGTATAAGAAAAGTTATGGAAATGAGATAAATATATGACACCTTGTACTCAACATACTGTACTCAGTGACAGAATGGCACAACATATGGAAATCTAAGTATAAAGCAGTATAAGTATAAGTTTGAAATTAAATAAACAAGTAGTTCTGGGAAAGCAACTGAACTTGAGAAATCTAACTACAGATGTCATTCTAGAAACAAATCCAGCCCAAAGCTGTAGAAATCAGCAATGGGCAGCTCCACCTTAATGTGGATGCGGATATATGAATAAATGTATGAAATATATGTACATACCTATGGAATATATATATACATGTATGTGTATATATATATATATATAATGAAAAATTAAAGCATTCATAGCAAAACTGATCATTAAAGATTTTTGTTGGTGGTCACATTGGTTAACCTGGATCACTGCATCATTAAATAACTTCCAGCAGTCTGTGTTCAGGAGAAACCATGTAGACTGAATTTGTTCTGGGGTGCTCCCCAGACCCTGCCAGCTCATATTTTTCTTTTTCATATGTGAAAAAGATCTGCAAGTAATTCACAACCCCTACCCCCACACCTCCACTGTTCAAAAAAATATTTTTTATTAGAACAAAGAGTTAAAGAAAGGAGACAAGGAGAAGTTGGTCTGGTTGGTGGTCATTGATGGGAAGATTCAACTTTTATTGAAAGAAAATTTAAGGGGACCTGGGTGGCTCAGTCGTTAAGCGTCTGCCTTCGGCTCAGGTCATGATCCCAGGGTCCTGGGATCGATCCCCGCATGGGGCTCCCTGCTCTGCAGGAAACCTGCTTCTCCCTCTTCTACTCCCCCTGCTTGTGTTCCCTCTCTCGCTGTGTCTCTCTCTGTCAAATAAATAAATAAAATCTTAAAAAAGAAAGAAAGAAAATTTAAACAGAGGTTTATAGTTATATTTTCAGCAGAAAGAACAAATGAAAAATATTTGGAAAATCTATGTCTAAAAACTCAGTAAATACTAATTCTTCACAAGAGGTGAAGCAAACTTGCATATAGAAGCAGAATTAGGCATGACACTAAAGTAATAAGATATGAGATTTAAGTCATAAATTGAGTTTCTATTGTAAAGAATCTTGAATACCCCAAAGAGAAATTTACACCCAATTTGGTACACAAATTTGAGCCATTAAAAGTTACTGAATTTAGCAAGCAGATTAATCAGGCAACATTATCTGGTTTGGATTAAAGAAGAAAAGGAGTAAAAATAGAGTAGTCACTGAAGAGCTTACTAACATAGGCTATAGGATAAACAGAATTTTTATTAAGGCAGTTGCAACAGGAGTAGAACTGAGAGTTCCTCACTGAAGACAGAAGAGTTTTTAAAGATCCTGAATAGCTTTTTAATGCAAGAAGGAACAACTCAGAGCTCATCCTTAGAGACAAACTAAGATCCTGAGAACAGATACTTGAGTAATCCTGCGAGAAACCAGACTTTGCTCAGAGCCCCACGATCAGTATTGGTTACCTCTTCATCAGTACTGAGATAAATGTTGTCAGCCCTATTAGATTCTGGACCCCTGCCCTTGTTTCTCTGCCCAAAATCTGGGCTCTGATACCTGCTGCCTTATGTCTTTTGATGCATACTGTCTCTAAATCCTCTCCTGGTTTGGGTCTCAGTACTCCCTGCTCTGAAGCTGCCTGCTGGAATCCATCTGGACTGTCAAATATATCCTGCACCACCCTGGCTGAACGTTGTATGTTGTACGACTGGCCAGGTGCCTCTCATGTCTTGCAAGTGAATCGTTCCAGTGTGCTTAATGTGTTTAATATCCACTTCCTGGATATTTACATGATGCCTTTCCATGAGACCTACTCGTGCTTTACGTTGCTGTTTTCATGACCTTCTTAAACTTATTACTAAGATAAAAGGAATAAAGGGACATAGGAGAGTAGAAGCAAAAAAAAGTTGAAAGTGGTTATAAAATTCCATTTTGGAATTTGGATGAAACAAACAGAAATTGGAGTTACGAAGGAAGAGCTGGTTTTAGAGTTTTATAGGGAAGGGATTTATAATTAGGTTTTTTTTGAATATTAAAATACTGTGACTTTAAATTTGAGTTAGGATACTCACAACTTTTCTACCCTCTACCACAGTAATTATGTGAACCCCGGGAAGCTACTGTCCCCATCAGTCTTATAAGATTAATACTTAAATATTAAATAATTTGAAAATAATTGATGGTTTTCAAAAATAGTATAGTTCCTTTTGATACAGCAAACAATTGGTCTACCAATCAGTGCTTCCTATTTATATGTGTAGGTGGTTATTTTAATGATTTGCTTTTAGGGAAATCATAGTTCAAGATAGTTCAGCTCGCCTGTGCTTTACTGACATTCTATCCTCATAACGCAGAAGACTTAATTGATCCATTTTAAAACCTTACCATACAACAACAATAATTCAACTTTTGGTGAAGTAGATTTAAATACACAATACACAAATTCTAAATAACATATACGAAAGTTTTCAAAAAACATATTAAAATGTCTTTCGATTATAATGGTAAGTCTAGATTGAACAAAGGCTATAATAATTTCAATGAACACCCACAGCTGACCACAATAAAAAAATCTTAAATTCTGACATTTTCCTCTGACAGATGTTTGTTAAAGTTATTCAAAGCCTAGATATAAAACAATGACTGGATTTATTCTGCTATATATCATTTCAGTTCTATTCCAACGTTATGTATTTAGAGACCATGTTTAAGCAGCCTCAAATCCTGGTAACTTTATTTTCTCCTAAAGCATAATGTCTGACAGAATAGCAATTTTGGACACAATTTCTTAGGGAGTTTAAAATACACAAAAATGATCATAATGGTTATACCACACTCTCTGTCAATTGTTATTTTTATAAATGTCAGACAAGTTTTGGTGAAAAAAAAATTTAAACTGTGATTGAAAATTGCTTCTGCCTAAGTCCTCTATCTGGACATTAAATCTAAGGCACAACCAAATGAACAAAACCTTCAAGTCTCCTCTTAGCACAGATAATTTCTAAATAATTTAAGGGGCCACTTTAACAATCCAAGTACAATACCAGAAAAGGTAAGTTACATTGTTGACATACAGAGAAACATGCCGAATGCCGAATGACTTGTATAAATTTGCAATTGCTGCTCAAGGTCTGGAGCAACAATTAAAATGGCCTAGAACACTTGTGTTTTATCGTAATGAAAATCTTACATTTTTAACTCGTGCTCTACCTTCATAAAATTTTTTGCTTGAATTCTGGTAACTTTATTTAATCATTATTTAACATCTTCTATGCAACCGAAACAATTTTATTTTTTTAGACTTTAAAAATTTTTACATGACGTATGATCTAATAATTGAAATACAGGATGGTGTTGTAGTGGGGGTGAGCATCAACAGCTGTGACTTTTCACATGGAGAGGAATAGCTTATACAAAGTTCTGAGGAAGTGGTCACAGAGAAAGGAAACATCTGAAGTGAATATAATGTACTTATTGAAGAACCCATCACATAGAAAGAACTATTTCTTGTTTTTTAAAATAATCATAATCATCATTCTAGTTAGATTGAGGTCTTGAAGAACAGGATGGATTTTTCCTATCAGAGGAAATGTGAAGGATCTTAAAAGTAGGAAAGTCTTTTGAGAACTGGAGTGTGAAGATATAAAATAGTTTGCTAAATCTTCTGCTGAATTTTGATCACAAATAATAAATTTTCACTTGCACATTAAATTTTTTTTTAATTTTACCTTTATTGGAAGATAATTTCTCCAATAAATTTGCATCCAGCTAATAAAAGCCATAACAAGGGATCAAAATAGTTCATATAAAAGAGTATTATTCCTCAAAAAAGACTCTTATGGCATTCTGCTTCAAAAAAAATAAAGCTAACCGATCAGAGATAAAGTATCACCTCACCTGGATTACCTGATACATACATGAGAGTTCTGAAATAAAACTTTTCATATTACTGTTTAATCAACCTCAAGTAAAAAGCAACTCATTAAGAATTCCATGGAGGTCATTTAAAACTAGAACAAAAACATGGGGCACCTGGGTGACTCAGTCAGTTAAACAAACAACTCTTGGTTTCAGCTCAGGTTATGGCTCAGGTCAGTATCTAAGGGTAGTGGGATTGAGCCCTCCTCAGGTTCCCTGCTCAGATAGGAGTCCACTTGAGTTTCTTTCCCCCTCCTCTCCCTCCCTCTGTGCTCCTCCCCCCAACTGCACTCCATGTCTAAAATAAAATAAATAAATTAAAAAAATCTTTGAAAAAGAAAATAGAACTGGAACAATAACAGAGAAAAGCATATTTATTATTGTCTGACACAGATATGTACATGGCTACTTAGAAATGTTTTGTTTGTTTTGGTTTTGTGTTTTTGTTTGTTTTGTACTGCTACTTCAGAAATAAAAGCTAAGGATACGTTACACACTGCAACAAAATAAAACAGTGACTTATTGATGTGAACATTTTTTTAATGCAGTCAAATCTAAAATATTATGTGACCCTACCCCAGGAATCAACTTACTCAAATTTCATTCTGCTTTGATCTTTATAATTTATTGCAGAGATCCCAATGTCTCTACTATAAGTCTTTCAACCAATTTTGACCAAAAGCAAAACAATTCCTTCACCGATATGATTCTGAGTAATTGGGGTACTGATAGAATTTGAAAATTCTGAAGATCTACTCATTATATGGCTATACAATTGTTCAATAAAATATAATTCTATACCGAATTTTAAATTCTATTTAGCAAGACACAACAATAAGTAAAACTTTGAAATTGCTGGACTAGTGTGACAGAGAAAAAAGAAAAAGTGCATGTAAGCACGTCTGTGTGGGTCTGGGTGTGTTTCTATGGAAAACTGCTTTTATAAATTGTCTCTGCTTCTCAAACCTGACCTGTCCATCTCCTTCCATCCCTATTTGTAAGTTTAAATCTTAATTTTCTTTCCTTAAAAGGAAACGTTTCTCACCTGTTTCCTACTCGTTTCTTCACACTTAAATCTCGTCCAAGACAATAAGCAGGTATGGTGATGGTACCTGCTAGGTTGTTTTCTACAGGACCTTTACGATCTTCAACAACAGTAGGTATTTTGGAAAATGGATTCTCAGGACAGAATTAGTTGAATTAGCAAACTTAAGTCAATGATTTCACAATAACATATCTCCAATTGGAACCCAAAGAAATTATTGTTCTCTGCAGTTCTGAATTCACATTCTTCTAATAAAAACTATCAATTCATATAGTTTTATCATTATGATATGGCACCTATATACTTGAATTTTTTCCCCAGATATTTTAGATTGACATTTAGAAGTGGTATAGCTGAAAGGGTCCTTAAGCGATAATGTTTTCTGGCCACTGCATGAGATAACTGAGTCCTACAGGAATTAACTGGTTTGCAAAATCTTAAAAAGCTTTTCCCTGGCATAACTTGGATCAAAATCCAAGTATCCCCATTATCAAGTGAATGTTTTTGCACTACATCAGTAAATGCAGTTTGGCTGGCTACTCAACGTTCTTCATAATAACACATCAAATACCCAGTCTAGTAAAACAAGTTTCCAGCCATTTTAAATAAGTATTTTAATGTAATTTGCAAATTATAAAACTTAAAGTATGAAACCGTAAAATAACAGTGTTGTTTTAAGTTGCTAAATTTGTGGTAATTTTTTACAGAATCAATAGGAAACCAATGCCCTCCAGTTTATGCAATGCCATTCAATTTAAAGGCACCTGGGTGGCTCAGTTGGTTGAGTGTCTGCCTCTTGATTTCAGCTCAGGTTTTAATTGCAAAGTCATGAATTCAAGCCCCAAGAAGCCCCAAGTTGGGCTCCACTCTGGGTGTGGAGCCTACTAAAAAAAAAAAAAAGGTGATCACATGCATTGTATCAGTTTGGTTCACTTGGTATGTGTTCATTTAGTAAGCATAATATATTTATAGTTGCAGAGAAACACCCACAGAATGAGACTGACAATTTGAGCTACCTATGCAGCACAAATACTTTCTTCTTCCTTTTGAAGAGGACCCCAATTTTATTCAGATGTTTACCTCATGAGATATCTGACACGAGAGAACTCCCAGCCACCAACTCCAGAGATGGTTCTTATTGGTCTAAAAGTAATTTCATTTCACTTCTAGTTACTGTATCAGCAGTATGCATGTTTCCCAAAAGGACTCAGGAAAATGTGCTTCTGTAAAATATTCCTTCAAGTCCTTACGAAAACCAGAGACTCCACTTATGAGATTTATACCTTTACTTGCAAACGATTTAAACTTTCTACGGCTTAGTTTGCACAAAGAATTATTTTGAAAACAAACTGACATAATATAGATAAGTGTATTTTGACACTGCAAAGTTGCACACAGTTGAGGACTAGTAATGATAATAAACCCATTGAGTAACACGAATCACAAGGTTTGGTTTTATGGGCATTGGCATTCCACAACAATTTACCTCTACCCAGTATACCTAACTATCTTTTGTTAGTGAAGGGAAAAACCAAAAACCAAAAAACAAACCCTTATGAACAAATCTAGTCTGGTCAATACTTATGAATAAACCATTATTAAAATTATTTGTATTGTTAGAAAAAAAAGAAGAAGAAGATAGCAGGAAGGGAAGAATGAAGGGGGGTAAATCCTAGGGGGAGACGAACCATGAGAGAGGATGGACTCTGAAAAACAAACAGGGTTCTAGAGGGGAGGGGGTTGGTGGGATGGGTTAGCCTGGTGATGGGTATTAAAGAGGGCACGTTCTGCGTGGAGCACTGGGTGGTATGCACAAACAATGAATCATGGAACACTACATCAAAAACTAATGATGTAATGTATGGTGATTAACATAACAATAAAAAATTTTAAAAAATTATTTGATTATGTTACTCTATTTGTATGGAACAGCTCAAATCACACTATATCTATATAAGTAATAACTGATTTAATTAACTATAAAACTATGAAGATACACTTTTTACCATGTTCCACCCAAAATGACTCCCCTCTCAACTGAACAAAGTTTATGAATAACACATTTGGTCTCAATCCTTTATTTTCTTATAACATTGTATTTATTGTATAAATAAAATCCTTTATTTTCTTATAGCATTGTATCTACATTGTTAAATTATTACATTCAATATCTCAAGGCATTTTAATAAATTGGTATCTGTTAATCTGTTGCCTTTCACAATTTATTAGTGCCATTTGAATATTTACATTACATATGTACTTTACACTCATGTCTGCTTATTCGAATCTTAATCAATTTTGGAAAATTTCTCAACTTATTACCTTTAAAATAACCATCAAAAACTTGTTTCTTTCTACTGCTCTGAATGACCATCCACTTTATATATATATATATATATATATATATATATATATATATATATATTGGTTTAGTCTCTAACTTTATCTAATTGTTGCATCTTTATAAATGCTATTATTTTCAACATAATTATGAGGTCTGTAAGTATAAATACTATGTGGTATATCTTGACATTGTATTTCCTCATTCTGCAATTTGTAAAAGGATTATTTTTCTGAAAAATTCTCATAATATGATAAAATTGAGAAATTAAAAATCTTTCTGAAATAATTAGAATTGCTATACTGTGATTGGAAGTGAATTCACAAGTCTTACAAATACATAAAATGATAAAGACAGAATATTAGACCATGACTAACCTTTTGTTAATAATAATAATAAATACTGTATTTCATGCATTAGTATGATCCCCCCCAAGTGTTGCAATGTAAATTTTCTTTCTTGTATATATTATACAAGCTAAGAAGTGTATTTTTCCATTGCTTGTAGTTTTGCAGTCAAATGCAAAAAAAATGCTTTTTTTGTTATATGATTCTGAGTTGTTGATTTTTATAATCTTGTTCTACCCCCCCCTCCCAAGGATCCAGGTACGGAATAACTTGGAAGCTTTGTGCAATTCAGTGAAGGAGGTACTTCTCAGACCTTCTCACAAAAATACGGGCTTTTAAATATTTTATGTCAAGCATAAGAAGACACCCCTTTTATTCAAGTCCTATCTACCTTCTTCCCTCTTCTTGGATGTGAGTGTAGTGCTGTCCTCAGGCTCAGAATTATTTAAATTCAGCTTTACTTATTCCTGGAAGAATGACAATCTGCTTTTATATTGCTATCTATTGCTTCCCCCCCACACTCTTCTCTTAACCACTAAAGGAGTGCCATAAAACGTGTTTCAAGAGTTACTGAAACAAAAAAACAAAACAAAATAAAACAACCCCAAACATATATGCATAGATGTAAAGACATGCCTGCTAAATACAAATAAGACCATGTCTTTTTCTCAAATGATGTTAATTTTCACCAAAAAATGTAAAATATATAAGATAATATAGACAAATAAATATATATTATTCAGTTAAATATAGAAAGAAATTGAAAAATTGCCAGAGCAAATGAGGTAATGGGCCTTTGAAGATACTGAATTCTCAAATGGTAGAGATGTGTCTGAGTGACCATAGTTCTGTAATATTGTATCGATATAAATTAAATGATCAACATGATAACAGTTTTTAGTAATTCAGATCTCCTAGCGATCTATTTGTGTAATCATTTGACTTGCAAGGGAGAAAAATACAACATGTTGTCATAAAGATAACATCATTTTCTAGCTCAAAAGTAATAAAGTTATCACTGGTAACTATTGAATTTGAGGCAAACTTAATATTTTAATGGAAAAAATACACTACTAAAATCTATTTAATTGCTATTCATTTTATTGTTCGTTTTAAATAGACAAAAACACATATCAGTAGTTACACCAAAGAGCAGCAAACTGTTGACAGATAACCAGGGAGGCACTGCATTTGTCTTTCGAGTCAGCCAAGGCTTCCCTGAGTAGAAGACAACTGAACTGTGACTTGAAGAATGAATAGAAACAAACAATTGGAAAGGAAGACATTTCAAGTTGGAGGAAGTGCATGGCATTTAGGAAATTATGAGCAAATCAGTGTGACTGGAGTATAGACTTCATAGGAGAGACAGATTGGAATTAATTTATGAAGTAATCCTGTATGCCATACTAAATTTGGAGCTCCAAATTTTGCTGATTTTTATATTTTGTTTTCATTTTTAAATAAACATAGATATGTTACGAGGACTCACCTTTCAGAGAATTAACTCTGACAGCCTTAAAAAAATACATTATATGTTAAAAGAAGAAGAAGAAGAAGAAGAAGATAGCAGGAAGGGAAAAATGAAGGGTGGGAAATCGGAGGGGGAGATGAACCATGAGGACTATGGACTCTGAAAAACAAACTGAGGGTTCTGGAGGGGACGGGGGGTGGGGGGATGGGTTAGCCTGGTGATGGGTATTAAAGAGGGCACGTACCGCATGGAGCACTGGGTGTTATACGCAAACAATGAATCATGGGACACTACATCAAAAACTAATGATGTACTGTATGGTGATTAACATAATGTAATAAAAAAAAATTTAGAGTAGTAGGGTTCTTAGTTATAGGGATAGTTCAAATACTCCATAAACACTCAGAGAAAAATATAAGATCACTGAAAGTGTTTTTTAGAATTTTAATGTGACTTAGAGTATAAAAAGTATTTATATATCCACACACATATAACGAAGACAAAGGTCTCATAAAAATTCTTAATCTTACCATATTTGATGTGATCTGATATTTTTCCATTTCATTTTATTTTCACTTTTAATAGATAATGCAATTAGACCCAATGAATTTATTTCACAGCCAATTAAAGGGTTATAATCCACAAAAAATGCTAGCAAAGTCATGATGAGATTCTGAGGTCAAACATGGTGGCAAGAAGGGAAGATTTCTAAGTACAAGGAGCATAATAGTAATATTCATTGAGTACTACTTAGTTGCCAAGCTCATTTAATAAATTATCTTATTAAATCTTGCAAAACCCCCACAAGACAGTTGACATTTTTTAAAAAGATTTATTTATTTATTTATTTTGAGAGCGTGAGCAGGTTGCAGGGGAGTGTGCAGAGGGACAGAATCTTTCAAGCAGACTCTTGCTAAGTGAGGAGCCTGACGTGGGGTATCATCCCACAACCCATGAGATCAGGACCCGAGCCAAAACCAAGAGTTAGATGTATAACCAACTGAGCCACCCAGGCACCCTGAGAGCTGAAATTTGTATCCAATTTTACAGATGAAAAGCATAAACAGATCAAAATAAGTAACTTCTTAGGAATTATAGAATGAAATGTTAGAACAGAAATCCAAACTTAGGTTGCCTGACTATCTGTTTTATAATTAAATTGTACTGCTGCTAAAACGCGATTAAAACAGGCAAGGGAGCTAAGAGTGGAGTAGTAATGCACAGATAAAAGTAAATGATCTAAATATAACATTTACAAAATTAATATTTTTAACATTTATTAATATAATATTGGATATAGTTAAAGCCAATATAAATGGACAGTAGTAAAGTCCAAAAAATAACCTCTGTAAATTTAGAATATGTGCAAAATCTGAACTTTTCCTTAATAAAACAGTTAGGAGTAGAGCTAAGTACCTTTTTAGAATGCTAAGTATAATATTTATTTAACAAAATCATACACATACAAACATTTTTTTCATACAAACTTTTTTTAAAGAAGTATGAACACTATACTGGAAAGGTAAAGCAATGAAGTATGTATGTAAATGAATTATTTAGTATTCTTTTTTTTTAAGATTTTAGTTATTTATTCATGAGAGACAGAGGAGGAGAGAGAGAGAGGGAGAGAGAGAGAAGCAGAGGGAGAAGCAGGCTCCCAAGGAGCAGGGAGCCCAATGCGGGACTCGATCCCAGGACCCTGGGATCATGACCTGAGCCGAAGGCAGACGCTTAACCATCTGAGCCACCCAGGCGCCCTGTAAATGAATTATTTAAAATCAGTAGTGCTTGGTAAGCTTTTCGCAAAGATTTTAAATGAATTAGTCATAAATGCTTTTAACTCTCAACAATCAATTCTAAGAGGAAACAAAAATTGCTAATATATAAAGTTTATATGTGTGATTACACAAAATAGTTAACATGGATCTCCTGGGAAGGAGGCATTGCAATACTAGTTAATTTTCTTTTTATATTAAAATTAGTTTATTTCTGGGTCTCCTTCCTGCCCCTCCCCGAAATGGGTGGTTGTTTTAGTAGACTTCTTTTAAGAAGATACTAAATTTAGCATAACAAAGTGCAATATTATTTATTTGAGTAATATGTTAGTTCATTCAATGACAACGTTAGTAATTTAGACACAGTACTCATTCTGAATCCTAATTCACTACATAATAATCAACCACAGTGAAAACCCGAAAGAATGTTATTTACAATGGTGAATGATAGCAGTAGTACCTTGTCTCCATGTTAGGTTACACTCAGCTCATAACAGATCTTTCTAACATTTCTTATGCTGGCAATGTAAAAATCCTTCAAGGTCCAACTTAAATTTCATGTCCTCTATAAAACATCTTCTGACTATTTTAGCTCTTTTCCTACAAATTTTTGTACATTTTTGCTTATAAAACTAAAGTGAACCATATGTTCTTTTTGTGTGCTCTGTAATACTTAACACAAGTATGATCATACTGTAAGTAGAGTTGACATTTGTTCAAACTATTTAACGTTCATAGTTAATCATGCAATTCCTTGTAATGTTTTCCCACTAGACAAAATTGCTCAGGATTTTTGGGCATTATTGTCCAGGATGTTCATTTGCCTTTCTACTCAATTGAAAAGGAAATATATTAATCTAATCTCCCATATAGAGCATCTTCTTTCTATTGAACTATGGAGGAGAAAAGAACATTCAAAACATTGCATGGAGCAAAGGGAGGAAGTAGGTGTCTTTGAAAGACGTTTCTTCTGGGCTAATGCAGTCTCTGCCTTATAATAAGGAACCACTCTCTAGTGACAGGACTAAGGTACCCACCAGAATTAACAGTGCTTTTTCTTGCTCTAGGACAGATCAACAGCTTCATCCCCCATCTGAAGACATTTGGTTTCTATAGCAGTTATCCTTTGGGTACAATAAGTTCTTGCTTTCCTGTTTCCAGCTCAGGAAACATTTTATGTCTGAGGTTGTTTTACACGTATAATCTCATCTAGCATGTTTCAGTTTTGTAACTTGATTTATCCAGTTTTGTGTTTATCTGTTGTTATCTTTTCCCTTCTGGGGGGAGAAGGCTTGAGGGTTTTTTTTTTTTTTTTTTCAGAAATAGGCTCTCTAAAAGTAAATATGAATTATGAAAGTGGTGTTTTATTTTGCTTTAGAGTTATGATTGAGTTATTTTGCTTCCCTCTACCTGGATGGTAGATGGGGGCAAAGAGTTAAATATCAGGACATAAAGATAAATCCTGTGGCTGTTCTTAAGTTTAACCTTGGCTATGACTACATCGTTGGCTTGAGGTATGTGTACTGAACATTTAGTGTAAATATAATTGCAAATACAAATAAGAAATCACTTTTAAAGTTCAACATAAATGTCTTGGGTTTTCTGTTTTCACAGATTATTTATCTATATTTCTTCCCCCAAAGAATGCATAATTAAAAAAATAATTATATATTTGACTTCACATCCAAGTATAAGAAAAGGCTAATGAGACAAAAATAAAGTATGCTTATGTTAAAAACATATACATGAAACAACCCTAAAAGAAAGAGTAATTTGTGTAAAGGTCCAGCTAAGATTTTTGTAGACAACCTATTGTAGCTATAGTTGACTTTAATTCCAGGGAGCCCCAGGTCCTTAATTGTACAGAATTGTTTTTGACAATTAAGGTCTCCAAGACTGCCAACATTTTCAGCTATATGCAGGTTTAGTTTCAAGGGGACTGTCTTTACTGAAAGTGTGCTTTCTGGCGCTGATTTTATTAATCCCTGTGGGTTTTAAAGAACGAAGTCACTTTCGATATCAGTTCAACACTTTCAGGTTACCAAAGAAGAAATCTCAAGATAATCAACTGAAATGCTCACGGCCCTTGTGGTGCTTCCTGGGTTACCCCAAAGAAGGTTCAGAAAATTAGATAATTGACTGTGTATAGCCCAGAGGTTTCCTCCTGGGTGGTTCCGCTTTGGCTTAATGTTTTCATTTATTATACTTGCTTAAAATGGATTTAAATAGGATTATATACATGTGTTACGTTTGGTATGGGTATGAAGAATGCTATTCTTTCGATTTCAACTTAATAGTAACTTCAAAATAGAAGATTTGTGAAGTTTATTATCAAATATATCTTATTAAAATTTATTCCAGTACAACATAATATGGTGGATATCAAAAGGAGAGCCATATTAAAATGCATAGGTGTTATTATTAATAGAACCATATTGGGCTTTCAAAAAATAGCATCTAGTAAGACCCTCTAGGATTAGTTTCAGGCCCATAGCTATTTAACATATTTATTAACAATCTGGATAGAGTGCTGAGAAGCAGATGATTCAAAATTGAGAGGAAAAGCAAACACTATGCTTGAAGATTTAAGATTCAATAAAATCTGCAAAGATTAAAAGAATGGGCGAAAGCGTACTAAGTCAGCTTTAGCACATGCATTAGTAAAGGAAGAAGCAAACATTTTAAATTGGAACTTTAAACAGCCTCCTCTTTGGTGTTAGAGAGATTTGCAATCATGTGCTCTAGCCGAACAACATTCAATATGTATATAATTAAATTATGTAATTATGCACATTGTTATTTAAGATACGTGCATATACCAGTGCCAAAAAGAGGCGCTAAGCATTCAGATCTAAAAAAATGTCAGAATAATTGCCAAAGAAGAACTATGGACAAAAGGCAAATTTTATCATAAAGTGATAAAAAATTCAACAGTTGGATATATAACCAGAAGCATGAACTTAAATCATAAAGCAGGATTAAACCACAGCTGGGGCACAGTTCTCTTGTTTTCTATAAAGAACATACTGACAGGCTGGAAAACATATAGAGAACACCCAAAGAGAAAATAAGTCGTAAAATAAATCATATTATGAAAAATTTAAAAAACAAAATGAAAGTGATGAGAACACAGAGATTATGATGAATATAAAAGAGTACTTATTAAGAAAAAATGCCTTGATCATTACACATAATTACCAAAATACTTATTTTAGTTAAAACAAAGAAAATGCAGATAGAATTGATGAAGCATTTTTAAATCAGCAACTTTCTCGATTGTCTGTCGTAATACAGATTCATTGCTCTGGGCTTCAAGAAATATTTGTATGTACTTCTTTAGGTAGACTATTTTTCTATCAATTTCCTGATCTTTTACATTGTGTTTTGTTAACTACTTCTTAGGTTGTTCAAGTAAACTCATACTAGGTGTTTTAATTTTGAAATGTCCTTTTAAGAATTTCACTTAATATATTTTATTTGGATTTCTCATGATTTGTCTATAAATGCATATGATTTCTTTTTATCGAAGAGATCTGGGAAAAAGAAAAGAGAAGGGAGGGCTAGGAAAACACGGACGATTCATTATCAAATCATAGAAATATCAGCCTAGATTGCTGTCACATGTATGATAATATAAACAGTGAAAATGCAGACACAACTTTCAGAAGAAAAGTAAGTTGCTGTCTAATGATGTCTAGTGGAAGTATTTAAAATTAGCTAGATGTTAGAAATTGTATAAGCATGCATCGAGAATATTCAGAGCTAATTAGGCATAGAGAATATTAGGGAGTGATTAGGAAGTTAATGTGAGGTATCAATTATTTTAACAAAATGAAGAGGGATATAACTGCATTGAATATAAATTGGGATTTCTAGTCTGGAAATACTTGGTACGTGTGCACATATTAAGAGGTGATTATCTTAAAAAACCACATTATTTTTCTAGCCATATATTTCATGCTTTCTATTCAACATCTGAAGAAAATTAGAGGGAATAAAATACGGTGCTTTAAGTATTTGTTGCTTTTAAACTAACAACTATTTTTAAAAAGGGGTGCTATGATCAGAACACCCAGTAACATCTAATTGTGTTATTTAAGAAGATTTAAAAAGTCTAATTTGTACACCAATGGAACACATTGGCATGTAGAAAATGAAAGACAGAAAGATGGAACAGAGAGAACACAAAACGAAGAATGCAGTGGGGATTTACAAAAGAGGCTCCATTTCACGTCAGAGTCGTGTCAGAGTCTCCCGTTAACCAGGTCAGGGATGTTGAGTGTTACCTTTATGGAAAGGCTTTGATAAGCCTGAGAGAAGGACCAGAGAAATTTAGTGACTTATCAATGACTGAAAAATGAGAGGTAAAGGCAAGCATTTTCAGTTGGAAATTAATTTAATGGCTAAAAACTTAGGTGAAGTATGTTTACAAAGTGATACTGGCTTACCATCTGACAATATGAATAGACACATAACATGCAGGACAGTTTCTGTCATGTCACATCCATTCCCTGAGAAATTATCTTATATAACAATTACAGTTTTTATGACTTGCCTTGAAAGCTGTAATTTCTACCTATCTTGTCCACAGTTTTTTAAGATATTTTCTCTCAGACTGTGACAATTGCCTTTCCTTGAAACCTAATCCTTTATACTTTTTCAGTCAGAATGTACACTTTTCTCATTACTAGTTTTTTTCTCCTTTTCTGGTTGCTAGTTAGCATCACTGCATCAATGAATAATTAGTTTAAAGCTACCCTTTAAATGTATTCTACCTAAGATATTACCCACCTATTAAATTGGAGAGAAATCTCACCATTAAGCACACAAGTCCTGCCTCCTCCATGGTCTCTGATACAAAAGATGAGATTATGATTCTTAAAATATCATTCAAACGAAACAAAACATGTTCTATTGTCATTAAAATCTAAGTTATTTTTTTCTAAGAAGAGATTAATTTAGTGACACTTTTTTATCTCATATTACCCTGGGTTGCTAGTCAACAAAACAGGAGGTGGCTTTAATGTTATTTTTATTGCTTAAATAAAGAACAAACATTATTATGCATAATATTATGCATTCTAAGTGAAAATTGCCTTTAAAATAGATACATATACTTTACACACATGTTTTTAATTTTCAGGAAGATATTTTAAGAAAATTAAGGCCCTATATAATTAAATTGCTGTGGCAATGATACTGGATTTCTCAAAATTCTAAATATACAAGATAATGAGTGCTAAAAAGAAAATATTATTGAATAGTTTTTGTATTTTTAAGGTCATGTCATACAACCTATGTGCTATTTAACATTAAAAGTTAGACTGATAAGACCAGTGTATGTTAAATATAATGGGATTTTCGGAAGTATAATAACAAATGCTAATAAAAAATACCACAAGCAAAACAAAGGCAGTAAGATTTGTGTTTTAGATACACACTCACTGTTTTTTTATTTTTTTATCAAAAACTGACATTTGTGCTTATCCTAAGAGCATAAAATTTTATAATTTTTTCTGTAAGCAATTTTGGTGATTTTATGTATTAATTTATAAGATTAATATGACTTTTAAAATACAGTGCCTGGAATTTCTGATCCAGAGGCAAAAAGACACCTTATTTAGCTCAGCCTTACTAATTTGCATAAAGTATAAATTAAAAAAAGTATAACTGAAGCTAAATTATTACCACTTCTTTTCCCACAAACATGTAAACCTGACCTGCCTAGTTCAGCCCAAAAGGAGATGGACAATGGCAAATACATTACTCACTACTGATCCTTTTCTTTTTTTAATCACTTCTGCTTATGTATTATCTGGTAAAGTTTAATAACTTTACTACACGAATTGCTATTTTGTACTATACTTTGCTCAAATATTGGCTTTTTGGGAACTGATTTTTTAAAGCATCAATAGAATTTAAATATACTGTGGACCATGAAATCCCACTGTAATTTATAAAATAGTGCAAGAAGTTTTCTAGACTGCAGCTATCAAATTATCATTGGAGCGCTATATCCGGTGGAAGTAGAATATGCTGTATTTCTCAAAAACTGGATGAAACTCAACAAATGTGAGTAGAAAGGGAAAAAGAGCTTTTTTCCCCCCAATAGTGAACAAATTTTTCAGTGAAAATCTATTCATCCACTTCTATTTCTGATACTTGAAAAAAGTTTAATATTGTAGGACAATGTTTGAAGATATTTGAAATGCAAAATTTACTCCACGAGACGTACTCCCCAAGGTCATGTGTCTTGCAGCTTTGCAAGATGCTGTTTTTGGCACATAGGAACCAGGGATCTGGTACCAGTGCCTCATTAACTTCCTCCACAAAGGGATGAATGCCCTTTCAGAAGAATTAAATGAAAAGTCAGATAAAACTAGGGCAGAAATTGCTGCCATGGATACCAAAGCTGGACTCAGTACCGTACTTGCATATCTGAACAAGTTGTTGTACAAAACTGCAGGAAGAGAAGAGGCGGAAAGAAGGGAAGTGCTGCTGCCAAAGGAAACTTTTCCAAGGACATAGCAGTAAGCGAGACACTGGTTGAATTTAGCTCTTTCCCAGCCAAAGTCACCCTCACACCATTAGCATGAAGATACTGGTAACGAAGGAGGCTGTTGGGGGTGGAGGGAGCACATCAGGATCATCTTGAGACAATCGATAGTAATTTTTACAATATTTAAATAAGGACGAAAATCAATACACCGTAGAGAGATATTTAAGCTCCCATGTAGCTAAAAGAATGGGAATGACAAAACTGATAAAAATTAAATTCAAACTGTCAGATTTAAGAGATGAAGATAAAAGAGTAAAGGTTTTGCTAGCAAAAGGAGAGAGATAAATTCAAGTAATATAATGCCCTCCTTTCTTGTAAGCCGTTCTCAAACAAGAAGACAACCATTGCTTATGAAACAAAACAACAACTAAAAAATATTGGATGTAATGAAATAAATTTCATATCTCTTATTTTAAAACTTATGTAATAGGACACTTTTCAAATGTACAACATTACCACCATGTCAAGTTTTCTCAATAAGTTTTAAAAAGGACTGAAATGTCATGTGAAAAGGTGAAACAAATTGCATGAAAATAGTGTACTAAAAACTACTTTAATGGAAATTTACTGGAAGTTGTTTATTGCATTTTTTTGTTATTTCATTCACTGAAGTAGCTATTGCATGCATTTGATGTGGCCATTATGAGATTATCATAATATTCCCTAAAAATATTAAATCATCAAGAAAATCCTCTTGACAGAATTATAGGAAACCATAGCATGGAAATAGGAAAGAAATATAAGGTTGTTATGGTGGGATGAAGGGCAGTAGGGAATTCTAGAGAGAATCTCCTATAATTTAGATAATGTTTCAGCGTTTCTGGAAAACCTATGTTTAAAAAGTGACAATGAACTGTATTTTGATAGATAAATATGTGTTCACCAGGCTGCCAAGGGTGGAATGGCATTCTAGAGGATATGCAATAGCAAAGTCTTTGAAGTGTGAAACAGCATAGTGAATTCAGGGCGCTGCAGGCAGTATTTTATACCTGGAATATAAACTGGGGGAGCTTTAGTAATAGCATGGGGGAAGGTTTTAATTTACCTGCAATTGTAATCATCTCTGCCTTCTGTGACATAAACTAAATAAACAAAGTCTAAGGAAAAATGCTTACTACACAAAAGCACGAATCCTTTAGCACACCTGTCCAATGCATTTGCAATTCTTAACCCCCTGCTAAATAAAAGTTCCAGATCTGTGCTGTTCAATATGATAGCTCCTAGACACATGTAGTTATTCAAATTTAAAGATTCAGGGGTAACTTTTGGTTCAGTCAGAAGAACATACGACTCTTGATTTCGGTCGGGGTTGTGAGTCCGAGTCCCATATTGGGTGTAGAGATTAATTAAATATAAAAATTTTAAAAATATAAATTCAAGATTCAGTTCCTCAGTTGCACTAGCCCCAAGTGCTCAAAGTGCTCAGTTGCACTAGCCACAAGTGCTACAAATATAAGGGGCTACCATATTGGATCATGCAGATGTGGAGCATTTCCATCATCTCATAACTGCTTTTTGGACAGTGCTGTTCTAGAGCACCACTGGTTTTTTTTTTTGTTTGTTTGTTTGTTTGTTTGTTTTTTGGAGAGAATAGAAAGAGGTAAGTGAAGTGAGATGTAAAGCAGGAAATCTCGTCATGAGGGAGGTAGTGTAGGATCTTTCATGACATACTTAGACCTTGAAACGTTGTCTTCTGGACAATAGGAAGACACAAAAAATTAAAGTAAAAACAATGAATCATGGAACACTACATCAAAAACTAACAATGTAATGCATGGTGATTAACATAACATAATAAAATAAAAAAACAAAAACAAAAACAAAAAAAGTAAAAAAGCACAATAAAAGGATTTGGGTATGAGAAAACCAGAGAGAGACAGAGAGAGAGGGGGAGGGAAAGAGAGACTATAATTTATTGAACTTTTATATGTGTTAGCCATTGTGCTAACATCCAGACCTAGTATTTGGCCACTACTCAACCCTCACTCTTTGTGATGCGGGCCTCTTACACTCCTCACATAAAATTTCTCCATTTCTCTTCAACTTTCAGCAGAAATCTGAGCATCAGCTGTCATAAGTATAGGAGAGGAAAGAGACAGAATAGAGAATTTTAAGGAAGAGATACAGTCACAGATGACAGAAAAGATTCAAGTATCATAATTAAAAATCAATTGAATTTAGTTAATATATATTCACCAGTGACATTTCCAGGACACTTGCAGGGATGAGGCAGTGCCAATGCAGTGAGTTGATGATTTTGATTATGTAGTGTTCACTTTTGTACACTTTGTAGGCTCAGAATAGGGTTTTGGTATATAATAGGGATAACATGCATATACACAAATGATGAAAAGCGTAAGAAAAGAGCATTGATAATGCTTAAATGTAAATTCCCTTCTTTTGGAAGAGTACATCTAGATCTATTTGAAAATAGTATTATATTGTGATCCTTTTGAATTGTATATTTCATTTTGATATCCCAATTTTAACAAATATGGTGTGTTACTTTTTTTAAACTTTTTTTATTATGTTATATTAATCACCATACATTACACCATTAGTTTTTGATGTAGTGTTCCATGATTCATTGTTTGTGTCTAACACCCAGTGCTCCATGCAGTACGTGCCCTCTTTAATACCCATCACCAGGCTAACCCATCCCCCACGCTCCTCCCCTCTAGAACCCTCTGTTTGTTTCTCAGAGTCCATAGTTCGTCTCCCCCTCGGATTTCTCCCCCTTCATTCTTTCCCTCATGCTATGCTGAGCGAATTAAGTCAATCAGAGAAAGACGTGTATCATATGACCTCACTGATATGAGGAATTCTCAATCTCAGGAAACAAACTGAGGGTTGCTGGAGTGGTGGGGGGTGGGAGGGAGGGGGTGGCTGGGTGATAGACATTGGGGAGGGTATATGCTATGGTGAGCACTGTGAATTGTGTAAGAGTGTTGAATCACAGACGTGTACCTCTGAAACAAATAATACATTATATGTTTAAAAAAAAGGTGTGTTACTTTCTAATTAGCAATTGAAAATGTTTATACAAGCAAGAATTGCAGAAAAACTGAGGTAAAAAACAAAAGAGGAATTAGTTTTACAAAATCTAATTTCAACACAAATCCTTCATTGTTTTTGTTACTTTCTTTGATTGTCTCAGGAGAAAAATAGACAAATTAGTCCAATGATAATACACAAAAATATACACACAAATTTTGTCCGTTTCCATTCTACTTGGTTTTCTGCACCTCTTTGGACTCACTCCAGTTACGATTAGAGAAGACCTAAGCTCTGTTCACTGTCTTCTGTTGCCATCATTTTCACATATCATAAAAAAATTCATCCTTTCCTCTAGAAGCCCCTTCATGTAGAATACTAAGACTTCCCCGTGGCTGTCATCACCTAAAGGTTGCTCCATTTTCCAGGTTTGAAGAGTATCCAGAGGGGAGAAAACGTATAGATCAAAATACAGATGTACCTGTAAGGGTGGATATAGACACAGATGTAGACATCTATCTGGCAGTGCTTCCTGTGCAAGTTCAGGCAAGCTTCCCACCTCTCTTAGGCACCTTTGGTTCTTCAACATACATTTAAGAAACTCAGCAAGACAAGAATTGTACTCAGCAAGACAGGAAATATAAATTTGAGACTTTGATGTAGCATAGGTCACATTAGAATTTGTATATATTTATTTTTATCTTCTGAGGAAAAAAAATAAAAAAACCTTTACAGAACAAGTTATTTAACTATCATATATTACATTACTTTTTACCTGTTAAAAATAAGCCAAAGAGATTTTATAAAAGTATTTTGTTTTCATGGAGAAAATCTGATTAACTACCTTAATAAACCAGTTCCACAACAATCTTTTCATTATTATTATTTTTGACAAAGCAGGTTCTTTTTGATCCAATGTCATAAACCTGCTTTGACACTAGGAAACCTGCAAAGACCAAAAGTCTTAACAACAGCAACTTGTCACTTTCAATTTGATATTATATGGAGCGATATCTCAAGCTCTTGCTGATGAAAAGTAAACTTCCCAGCAACACTGATTTCTTAGATTACAAAAATTGAAAGGATGACATTGTTTTAATCAGTACTTTACATAGTACTGATTAAAGGTGAAGAACTGTGGAAAAATTACTTCATATACTATTACTTTTGTCTATAAAGAAACACAATGCTCCAATTGATGATGTAGTTTTTTTTTTCCTTCTGAACAGAAAAGGAACTCAATTAAAAAATTTACTGATGTTCATATAACATAGTCTAACCAAAACTGTTCCCTGTGTATAGGATTTAGCTTACAATGTATTTGCTTTGCTACAAAAAAGAAAAAGTAACTTTTCATATGCCCCAGCTATTTCATCCTTACAATCGTATTGACTAATATCTACAGGAGATAACTAATTTGTTCATTTACACATTTATTCAATGACTATTTTTGAGCACCTACTATATGCTAGGACCTGTAGTGTTTTTGTCACATATGAAACCTGTGACATCTTGAAGCTCATAAACTAGCGGTGGAGATAAAAAGAAAATATACAAATACATGTAGCATTGAAGACTGCAATAGACATTATGCAGAGCAAGAGGGAGTGGCCAATTTGATTGGGTTAATAAATGCCTCTTTGTAGAAATGTAATTAACTGAGAGCTGTAGGATTTGTAGGAATTAGATAGGAAAAATGAGCAGCAGCCAAATTTTCAGGTAGAGTTATAAGGCTTTATAATCATAGTAAAAAAAATTTAGGATCTTATCCAGGTGAAGAATGTCACTAAAGGATATTGAGCATTTGAAAAAACTTGATGATGCATATTTTTAAAAGATTATTCTAGATACTTAAGGAATGGTTTGGCATGGTGGCTAGGGCTGGGGAGGAGTAGAGAAAGAGATTAGTTCAAATGTCACTTAAATAACCCAAACAATACAAGGTTATGGAAGCAGAGATGGTAACAAATTGAGGAATCTAGTTCATATACTGTGTTCAGGATGAGCAAGATTTGACAATGAATAGAAAGGAAGAAGATGAAGATGTCAATATTGGCTTCCAGTGTTCAGAATTGAGAAATTAACTGGTTGAATAGTAACATTCCTTACCAAAATAAAAGACAAGGGAAATAAATATATTTTTGCAGTCAATATCAGGATACTTTTTTTTTCACCATGATTGAGACATTAGCAAGATACCAAGTGGGGATAGTCAGTGAACATTTAGATATATAGGACTAGAGCTCGGATAAGGTAACTGAGCTCTTGGATATATATTTATAAGACATGTGTATGGCTTTTGAGGTCATGGGAATAAAAGAAATTCATAAAACTAAAAATATAGAATTATAAATGAGGAGAATACAGAGAGACAAATTTCAAAATTAAAATGACCCAACCAAAAGTAATTATTATTTTTTTTAAAGATTTTATTTATTTTTTGACAGAGAGAGACACAGTGCAAGAGGGAACACAAGCAGCGGGAGTGGGAGAGGGAGAAGCAGGCTTCCCGCAAGGCGGAGAGCCCGATGCAGGGCTCGATCCCAGGACCCTGGGATCATGACCTGAGCCGAAGGCAGACGCTTAACGACTGAGCCACCCAGGTGCCCCCCAAAAGTAATTATTAATAAAGACATGTTAAATGTAAGATGCCAGAAAATCTTGAGAAACCGAAAGTAAAATCGTAGTTCTCTACATTGCTCCCCAGAAAGAAGGGGGCCAAATATATGGAATACTGTTGAGAGATCAAGAATAGTATGAATGCTATCCTTTATGTTTGGGAATACATATATCATGGTTACTATCAACAGGTTTGATTAGTTGGAGAGTTGGAGCTTTAAAAACATTACCATGGATGTTTTCAACAACATGCGAGTTATATGTAGGTTCTCTCCATTTTGCAGTTGAGAATACTGAAGCAAAGTGTTGTTCCTTTCTTATTGTCAAAAACTAGTATTTAGATAAAATGGTATTTGAAGGTAAGTGTAGTAGACATAGAAATTTAGGCTTTTAAGCATTAGACAATACAGTTTTCTATTCTGCCAGATTCTGTCCCATTATTTACACACTTAATTTGGACCCTCAGTTTTGACCTCTAAGTGACTTTGAAAATATTGTCACAGGTCCCTTTCAGTCTTGGCACGTTCCTGCTTCTTTTATTTTCCTTGCTTCTTTTGAAGGATGTATCCTCTCTGCTTGTACGTGACTATTATTGAAAATTCAGCTAAATTACACCTTCTTGAAATGGCTTACTGTAACTTACTTTTGTCTTCGTCTGTGATTAGTATCTTCATTCTATCCTCACAGCACCTGATACATATCTCTATGATTATGTATAGCCATCATCAACATGTAATACCTTGTTCATTTGCCTGCCTCCCCTATCAATGTGCATCTTCTTATGGTCAGGGACTGTATTTTGTTAACTCAATTTTGTTATCACTATCTTTTGAACTACCTGGCATAGAGTGGATGTCAACAAATGAATGTGTGCATCAAGCACCCTAAATTTACTTTCGGGATTTTTAGCGTTCATTCAACTAATTGCCCACCTTTTCTATATTCATTTGTTTATCTTGGTTCTAAGCAGAAACTATTAAAAAATTTAATATAACATGATTTTCTTCATATCATTTAAAGTATTAGGAGAAGGATGATACTTAGCAGACAAAATTGAACACAAGTATGTGTGGCATAATGTTGAAATGACTTATATTTGTATTCTAGGTGTGATCTTCAGAATATAATATTTGCCTCCTATTTACTTGTCTTATGTTGAGAAATACGAGAGAAGTGAAGTAAGTTTCCCCCATATACCAAAAGATACATGTCATTATGTTTTTTTTCTTTTCTTTTTATTTGTTTCATTCTCTTTTCTTTTTTGGAGGGAGGGGTTTACTATTTAAATGCACCAATATTGTAAGCAAGAAAGAAAATAGTAAATAAAAGTATATTATCTTTACAATTTTAAATTGTCTATAGACGTAAGATTTATTAAAAATTGTTTTGACTACACAATTTATGTAGATTTATTAGAATGGCAATTTAATAATTGCCTTTCTCATATCTTCCCCATTGCATCCCCTCTTTGGAGTTTTATTAATTCTTTTATTTTTTTATTTCTTAAACTTTTTAAAAAAGATTTTATTGATTTATTTGAGAGAGAGAGAGAGGGAGAGAGAGCGAGCTTGCACATGGTGGGGGGAGGGGCAGAGGGAGAAGCAGACTCCCTGCTGAGCAGGGAGCCTGATGCAGGGCTTGATCCCTGGACACTGGGATCATGACCTGAGCCGAAGGCAGACACTTAACTGAATGAGCCACACAGGCACCCCTTATAAATTCTTTTAGAATCATTTAAAAATATTAATCTAAAAAAATCACTGGCTCAGATAAACAACTGGTCAGTTTAGATTAACAGTTTTTCTTATTTATTGTTTTATACAACATTTTTATTTAATTATTGTCTCATGGCAGATGTGATACTTTGTTATAGTTTCATAGCTGCCCAGATTTTATGTCACTGTCAAAAAATAGCTGTAACTTTTGGGAAAGTGTGATTTAGTTTTTAAATGTATCAACATATGTAATCTTAAAGTCTATGTTAAAAATGACACACAATTCTGAAAATTTATGTTCAGGAATTTATGTGCTACATAAAAGATTTATCTAATACACATTGAGTCAAGAAGTCTGAGTTGTAGTTCAAATTCTAATGCCAACACATTTATGACTTTAAGATAAAACAAGTAATTTTCATAGAATTGTTTTCTTTTTTTTTTTAATTATGGGATTAAAAAAATCTTCAAATCTTCTGCAGTTCTAAAATAGTACCATTCTATGTATTAGAAGGTAAGTTGTCTTGGATGTGGCCACTATTTTTTTTTTCTTACCTAAATGCATATTTAAAGACTCCAATGAACAATAATATAATGTTGGGGTCCCTGGGTGACTCAGTTGGTTAAGCATCTACCTTTGGCTTAGGTCCTGGCCCCGGGGCCCTGGGATCCATCTCTCTGCTCAGCGGGGAGCCTGCTTCTCCCTCTCCCTTTCCGTCTGCTTGTCGCTCCCCCTGCATGTTTTCTCTCTCCCTGTCTGTCAGATAAATAAATAAATAAAATCTTAAAAAAATAATAACATAATGTTAATTGACTTGGGTTTGGGCAAGTAGAATCAGGGTTAATTAATGACATATTTTTGTGTTTTTTTTGTCTGTCAAGTGTTAAGCATATAATGAATGACCTCTTGTGCACCAAAGCTGCATCCACAAGGTAATTGGAAAAGCTATTTTCACTTACATATATTTTAATATACCGTATGCTGTACACATTTATTCAAATATCTATACTTCTTATAGTAAGAACTGAATGACTTAAATGCACAGTTGTGTAGACCCACTACTAAAGCATAAAGCTTAAATTATAAGATGAAATGTCAAAGTTATTCAGAAAATCCATCTTGTTTTAGCATGGATCATCAATAAAATTTTTTAAAAAGTTAATTAAAATCTGACCTCTGCAATTGTGCAGAATAGAATCTGGAGTCCTCTACTAGCTTAGACCTGATACTTGCCCATGTCACTTTATAGGCGGTCTGCAGTCACATTTCTTAGTCCTAATAAGGCGAAATGAGAAAAATTTAAAGCAAAGAAGTGCAAATAATTAAGGAAAGAGAGATGGAAATTAGGCCTGACTGAGAGAATTGATTAAGTATATCTGTGTACAATAGAAACTGTGTGTGTATATATCTGCACATGTGTGTGTCCGTGTGTGTAATTCTTGAGACTCTGGTTAGAGGAGTGACTCTGGTTAGAGGGGTAAATGTGCCCCTTTACCTTAATGCATAATTAGACTTCCTCCAAATGATGTATAACAGAATTTTGGAATGGATGAAATTAGCAATTCATGAGACATGTCTATGGCAATCTATTGAATATTTATTTATTATTGTTTTCATTAATCTGCGCTGTGATTCCTATAATAACTTACAAATTGTCATATGAAATGTGTTTGGTCATGTGAATTACAGACTGTCAAATGTGTTGCTAACTATGAAATAATAATTTCTCTGTAAATAAATATACCAGAAGAGGCTAAGGAATTTAATGAGTGATTAAAAAAGCTTATTTCACATAAATATACATGCATTGAATATCCACAATGTACAAGGCACTCTGCTCTCTTCTATGGACAGGATTTCTTTTACTTTTTTTTTTTAATTATGTTATGTTGGTCACCATATAGTACTTCATTAGTTTTTGATGTAATGTCCCATGATTCATTGTTTGCATATAACAATCCAGTGTTCCTTGCAATATGTGCCCTCCTTAATACCCATGACTGAGATGACCCAGGATTCTTTTACTCTTGATTCAACTGGAGATACCTTTCTCTTTCAGTTGTAAAAGTAATTTAAAAATGTACATTTGTGGGGTGCCTGGGTGGTTCAGTCAGTTAAGCATCCAATTCTTGATCTCAGCTCAGGTCTTAATCTCAGGGTTGTGAGTTTAAGCACTGCACTGGGCTCCATACTTGGCATGGAGCCTATTTATAAAAAAAAAAAAAAAGCACATTTATGCTTATTTTTTCTTTCTGAGTAGAGAAAGATAAACACATAAAAGCAAGATTTAACTACTTATAATTACAAAAATAATGTATATTTATTGTAGAAAAATTATTAGAAGAAAAGATAATTTAAATTATAATCCCAATATGCATAGACAAAAACGATTAAGAATTGGCATATGTCTTCAAGGCATAAATAAATACAGGTGTAATGTTATATACAAAGACATTTATACACTTAGTATAAAGCTGTGATCATCTGATACATACTATTTATAATTTGCTTTTATCAGTCACTAATAGTCTGTAACCACCTTGTGTGAAGGTTGTTTTCTGTGTTAACCTGACTGAGTTGAAGGGTGCCCAGATTAAATAGTATTTGTGGGTGTGTCTATGAAGATGTATCCAGATGAGATTAGCATTTGAAGCAGTGTACACGGTAAAACAAATTGTCCTCCCCGATGTGACTGGAGATCATCCAATCTGTTTAGGGCTTAAATAGAACAAAAACACAAAGGAAGGAGGAATTCATTCCTTTGACTTCCTGCCTGTCTGCTAGAGCTGAGACATAGGTCTTCACCTGCCCTTGCCTGGGATTTACACCATTGGCTCCTCCGGTTCTCAGGCTTTTGGATTTGGACTGAAATTACAACACTGGCTTTCCTACGTTTCCAGATGGCAGATTGTAGGACTTCACAGCCTCCATAGTCATGTAAGCCAATTCCTCATAATAAATCTCTCTCTCTCTCTTTCTCTTTTTTTCCCTCTTTCCCTCCCTTTCTCTCCTACTGGTTTTATTTTTCTAGAGAACCCTAATACACCTCACAATGTAAAAGAAAAAAAAACCCTGCTTTTATATTAGCATCTTATAGACTTACCATAATTTTATTTTTTTATATTCCACTCCAAATACATATATTTTTTCCTTGCAGTTACTTTTTGCAGATGGCAAATGTTTATAAAAACTTCCCTTATTTAGGATCGTTCCTTAACAGTGGATTTTTGGTGCATATTGCCAACTTATACTCCATAATTGCAATAGCATTGTAAAAGAAAATGCATTGTATTTTACACAAAACCAGTTTCTATGTTGTAATTCTAAGAATCAGAATCACTATGCTGCAATATGATTCCCTTTCATTGAATTTTTCATTGTCTGCCTGTCAAAATCAGTATTATTCCTGAGCTCACCATGAAACTTGGAAAAATAATCCCTTTCTTTGACTTTGCTTAAACTTTGAATATCAAGAAGGGGGGCTTCTTATGCTCTTTCCTAACAATATTTTAGATTCTTCCTGGTAATATACAGAGGACATATCTCACTACTAATTTACGTGTTTGGCCCCTACTTATCGCAGGAACTGACCAGAGGCTGAGGATTGAGTGGTACCTACATCCCTGTGTTCCCCATCTGCCGAGCTTTGTACATGCATGTGGAGACATTCAACGAATGTTTCTGGCTGGATACATCGACACTGTAGGAATGATGACCTCTGCCCACAGAGACAACTCTGAGATTGTAAGAAAAATTTGAATGAGAAGAGTCAGTTGTTTATTTTTATTACAAAGCTCAAACCAACAACAAGTGGAATGCCAATAGGGCATATGCTATAACAGAAAAGGGCATCCATGCAGGTCTGTATTATTATGAAGTAAATAAAAGGCAGTTTTATTCACACACACACACACAAAGATCTTGTGAAACAGGCTTTACACAACTGACCAGAAACAAAAATGAAAAAGCCCAAATTCAATCTTCTCGACATTGTTCCTTACTCATCCACACAACCTAGAGGAGACGGACGTTAGATAGATTGAATTAGAGAGCAGAAGCTGGGCTGGATAGAAGCCAATAACTTGTATTATCAAAGCGAATATTACTGTGCAGTTTCACTGTATTCAGAAAAAAATACATGGCCAATATGTAAACTTTGTATAATAAATCTTAGTTTTTCCTAAAGTATTTGTACTATGAATAAGTGGCAGATGTCTACATGACCAATCAGGGAAAAAACATAACAGCAAAAGACTTTATTAGTTATTTTAAATTCAGGTTGTGAAAGTTCAGAAGTTAAAAGAAAAAAGTACTTTTAGTATGTCTGTGTTTGCATTTGATTCCTAAGTAATTTTTAACTTCATTAAGCTTTTCATGGTTAATAATCCCAGAAAGATATGTTGCTTATTCAGATTTGCTTCTGAATAATTTCTGACAAATAAAAGACTGTGATGAATAATTTGAAGAAATCTATTTAATAGATGATGGTTTTCTAAAATTACTGGCATATATTAGGAGAATAAATATTCTTACTTTTATGAATAAAACAGTTCTAAGTAATTTCAAAGGCCAGAGCGTTACATTTATTTATTGTAAATATCTATAGCTATATATAGATATACACACATTCATAACTACTATTTAAATAAGCAAAGAATGAATAACACCCACAAAAACTAGTTTATATCATTCTTCCTAGGAAAGGTTTATGGAACTGTGCTTAAATAGTCAAGAACTACATAAACCTTAGCACTTTTTCACTATTTAAATTAGATTACACATTTATTGTACACTAAATACATGATATTGTAATAAACTTAAATGAGTAAGAGTAAGTTAATTTAGTTGCCATATAATTATCTCAACAAGGAAAACATTAAATGTGCTTTATCGCCCAAATTTATACATAAAACTTGCAAAGAATTTGAACATTTAACTGGTGTTTAACAAAATAACTATAGTGAGTTGATTGGATATCAATTAATTGCCAAAATTAGCATGTTAATTAGTATTTATTTTACTATAATGGTAGTTATCTAGGAGATTGCTAATTGAAATACTTTAAGCTTTTCTTTTCAAGAACAGAATTATATTGATAACCTTGCTGTTTGAAATATTTATATGGGAACAAAATGGACATACTTTATACAATAAAACTCAAGCACTAACAAATAAATTAATATTTAACCCCTTTAACTTACTGAACTTATTGAATATATACTATGTGGTAGTAGATTCCATCTCTATTGTTTCTAAGGTAGGGTTCTTTTAGTAGTTCAGCTTTCCTAATGCTTAGCAACATTTTAAAAAGCGTAGTCAAGTTCAAAGAGAGTAAAGAGCAATATTTTCTGTCCTTGCTTTGATCCAACTTGGATAACTTGATAACTTGTCCTATGGTGCTGATCAGTTATTCCAATTAATCTTAATACCTATGTTATCACACAAATTGTTTTCATCTGTGATTACTAAGTACTAATCACTCTGGAGATGGACGGATAAATAGATGGATAGGTAGAATAGATAGAGAACAAAATAATGGATATATAGAGAGTGTGTGTGTGTGTGTGTGTGTGTGTATAATATATAACATATAACATAATTATATATAACATATAATTACTTATCCAAAAATATATGAAAGAATTTGAAAATGTTCACAAATCTTATGCACGTATCTGTCTTGTTCTCTTTGCTGGCCTGTTCAACAGGAACTTTTGAACTTACAAGTTTTTCTGACTCATAGCACTCCTTTCTTTTTCTAACCCTATATTTAAATAAAACTCCCTTCCTCCGAGTCTTTTCTGTTTCCACAGGCCTTTTTATCCATGAAGACGTCTTTACTCTGGCAAGAATGTCTTAAATTCTATGTAGAGCAGGAAACAAAACAAATCAAGCAAACAAACCCATACCCTACAGCCACCATCAGCAATAATAACAAAAATCAGGTTTACTATTTCAGATCATTCAAGAGACACAGTCTTTCTCAGGTACCCGACTAGATGGATCTCTAGCAAACTTATGTCATGGCCTTTTTTCTTTCTTTTTTCCTTTCTTTCTTTCTTTCTTCCTTTCTTTCTTTCTTTCTTTCTTTCTTTCTTTCTTTCTTTCTTTCTTTCTTTCTTTCTTTCTTTCTTTCTTTCTTCTTTCTTTCTTCTTTCTTTCTTTTTGTGAAGAGAATAGAAGTTGGAATTTATAATCATTAGGTTAACATTACTAACATTTTTAAAAGAAAGGAAGAAAAAAAGGAGTTCACATATGCTGTTTCTAATGTGTTCCACTATGTTCCAGTATTGTAAATATTTCACTTTAGCTTCAAATCAGTTCCAGAAGATGTTGAGCTTCTAGGTCCATATCTAGGATCTGCTGAATTAATCCTCTATTTATCTTTCAAATCCCCCAATCTTCTATTGTGTAGGGATTTTAATTGTAATCAATAGGAAAGATAGCCTGTGATCAGCTTATGCCATGTTGATTGGCATCAGGAATCTAATGATGTGTTTTGAAATTGCCAGTATCACTGGTGGTTTTTTGATATTCAAGATTGTGAACTATGTGTAGTTGGCTCACTTATGGAACAGTATTTTTTTGGTTTGTGGAAAAATTCCCAAAAGCTCAGCTAACATCTTTTCTACTTGCCCTCTTAATAATTGTGGGACATATAATAACTTTCCTAAATTTTTCATTTCCAAATATCCAAAATGGTCCATGAAAGTCAATTCAGATTTTTAAAGATTTTATTTATTTATTTTAGAGAGAGCGAGCAAGTGGGGGAGGGGCAAAGGGAGAAGGAGGCAGAGAATCTCAAGCAGACTCCGTGCTGAGTGAGGAGCCCAAGGCAGGGCTGAATCTCACAACTCTGAGATCATGACCTGAGCTGAAACCAAGAGTCCGACGCTTAACCGACTGAGCCACCAAGGTGTCTCATCAATTCAGATTTTTATAGCCCTTTTGTAGTTAAATAAGCAGGAGTTGAATTTCTGTTGTTTGCATAAAAGAACCCAGATTACGCTATCTTAGTAGAAAAAAGAAAAAGCTATGTAGTCAACCAAAACTTAACTTTTATCTTGTATTGAGCACTAATTTTCTGTACCCCTTGATTCAGCTAGTGAAGTTCACTCTGTCATTAATAAAACAGATAATGCTTGGGCCATAGGACCTCAGTCTTGTTATATCTAGTAGTGTAGTTTTGAGCTACCAACTGAAGTAAACATTCAGTCCTTTGCTATGATATCTAAATGATAAGCTTTTTGCTATTGTTTATGTGAACTGTTATATAGATTGACTGCTAACTAATTAATTCATTCATAACTACTATCAAAATGGCCAATCTGAGTGTTTTGGGAGGGCATAGTTATTACTGACTAAAACAAGAAAATCAGTAGTACATTATTTTAGTAAATAAAATGTGTGCGTCTGTAAATGCAAAAGAATTTTTGCCATACACGTGATGTAATGAGCAAATGGGGGTTTTATACAACTGATGAAACACTGCACTCTACCTCTGAAACTAGTAATACACGATATGTTAATTAATTGAATTTAAATACAATTTAAAAAAAAAGAATTTTTACCACCAAATCTACTTTGATTGCTACATGACGCAGCCCACTATTTCTGAACTTAATATTATGTAAATATTCAGATAAAAGACAAGAAAGAGAAAGAATTATCATTAGTTTCCTTCCAACTTTGGTCAAATATATAAATTGTCACATAAGAAAATTATATTGATAAATGAATTTTGTATTTATTTTTTCAAAAGTCAGGATTTATAAGCTTAAAAAACATTAAATAGTAGTTGTTATTTATTATTGTTGTTGTTTTGTTGTTATTTGGCCATTTTGTCTCTCACTTGTCAAAGTAATAATAAAGTGATAAAGATGATTATAGTAATCATTCATTGGGGTAATAAAATTGATTTTTAAATTTCTCCACACAGTGTCTGGCATATAGTAGGCATTCAATATCTGTTAGGCCCAGTTATCTTTTGATCACCTCTATGATATTATAACTGTTATTATTAATATTGTTTAAAAATTAAGGGATTATTTTTGGGTAATCTATGAATTCAAATATTCTGCATATTATATCCTCTTCCTGTATTTTTCACATATAAGCATTTAATTTTTCTTTGATGGTCTCTTAAATAATTTGATTTTTGCTTTTTAGAACTGCTGCCATTGTTTATGTAAGAACCCAATTTCAAAAGAACACAAGGAGACTCAGTGCATAAACATCATATAATTAAGAGTAAAAAAGAAGGTCTATCTGAAGGAAGGTAGGCAGGTACTTCTGCTCTGTCCATAGAGCAGAACAATCAAGCAATGATCTTGGCTGTAAATTTTTTGGCTGCCAAAGCAAGAAGAGAATTCTACTGCATTGCACAGGAGTTTCCATTTTCTGATTTCACAAGCTTAATTCTGAATACACCTTTGTCTCCCCCTCCTCCAGTGTCCACACACTCCAGGTCTCAAGACTAGTGTTTTATATTTATGCCCAGTATGGGCTGGGCCCCCTGTAAATGGACAGCTGCCCTGGGAATGTGGGTCCCAGTCTGAGCACATCTGCTCCTCACCCCTGGGTCATAGTAAGTCATTAGCCCCAGTTCAACCTTCCATCACCTGCTGTACAGTTCCTTCCAGGTGGAGTAGTCTAGGAATGCACACTGCTGCCCTACTGGGCTCTGATGCTTCCACCACAGTTTTTGCCTGGATTTCCCACTCCTGCACTTTAATCTTACTGCTCCTGAGTATAATGCCATGCTTCTCTAGTCTATTTTTTTAAAGATTTATTTATTTATTTGAGAGAGAGCGAGCAAATGAGCAGTGTGTAGGACAGAGGGAGAGAACCCCCTAAGCAGACTCCCTGCTGAGCCAGAAGCCAAGCAAGGCTTGATCCTGTGACCCATGAGATCATGACCCTAGCCAAAACTAAGAATCGGACACTTAACTGACTGAGTCACCCAGGCACCCCTCATGACTTTCTATTCTTAGGTGTCCATAAATGTGTCTATATGCAAACCCTCACCACTAACCACTATCCACCCTCTCTTCTGACCCACCACAGCACTCTTGGGTCATCATACTCTTCCTCTTTATCTACCCCAAAGACAACACATACATGAAGGCAGGTTGTCCTTTTACACTTCTGCATCTAGTAAATCCTCAAATCTTTAAACAGAAAAAGAAAATTTATCTGAGACAACAATGTCAGGGAAACTAAAAAAGATAATGATTTAACAGAACATTATAGAATGCAAAAGACTACAATCATATATTCTAAAATCATGCTATGATAGAATGCATCTAATATAATATAAACCGAATCTATAGGCTAAATTCCTTAAATAGACATGCTAACTATGCGTCAATATCTTCAATCAAGAGTAAGAGTTAAAAATCACTCACAGAAAAACACACGTTTAGGCTGTGTATATCCTTTAAGGATGATTTCTATTGTTATGCAGTTAGAATTTATTTAGCCAATATTAGGTTTTAAGGCAAAAATATTTACCTAGCTAGATTTTGTTCATAAGCCCACCCTTTTCATTAAATATTCTTTAAAATATAAATGCCTCTCGAAGTTGAAACAATAATTTTTAGAAGTTGTATATAATTTGATGTTTTTAATACACCTTAATTACATTACCTTCAGTGACAGAATTATTTATGATTAGGTTAAAACACATTTCAAAACCTTCTGATTAAACATCTCATCTAGATCAGAAAAATGACCTTTTATCGATCAGCAGTTAATTGACTTTTTGTCTTTCTATCAAATCAACAACACTGATGACCTTTTGGAGAAAACAAAAACTGTCAAACATATCCTTGAAGTCCTTGAAAAATACATTTTTTTAAAGTAATCTGTTTTGGTAAGAAGGCAAAGCCCCAGTAAAACTCTATAGTTAACAGAAACATTGATTTACTATCTATTTCTTTAATTCTTGATCATCTTTTTATGTAAGTGTAAGCAGGCATGTTGTATTATTATCCCTTCTTAAAACCTAAGAAATTAACAGTTTGGTATGCTTAAGACCTGAAATTAATTTGTGTATCATCAGACAATTATTACCTACTGACTTTCTGTAAACTAATTGTTTATTTCTTACTGCTTATCCAGTAATTACAGTGCTAGCAAGACTTTTAAAATTTGGCTTTTTACAATTCTTTATCTTCCAAGAAAAAAAATATTTTTAAAAGAAAATGATTCACTGGATCTATATTGTCAAAATCTTTGTAGATAATTTTTTGTTCACAGATCATTGACGCAATAAACTGGAGTAATTACATTCACTGGAGTCAATTAGATGCCAGACATTAGATGCCAATGGCTCAATTCAGCTCTCAAAATATAGGCACAAATGGTCAGTCGGCTTGTAAAGATCAATTGTATGGTACGCTGAAGCAAATATATCAAGTAAGCGCATATCCAAAATAATGTGCAGTCCTTCAAATATAAAGTATTGACTCACCTTCTATTACTGTGCTAATTTTCCAGTTCTACCTCTACATTCTCATCTTATTTTTCTTGTATCTAATAGCACAAATTTTTGAGCAAACAAGCTGAAATAAACATTTAGTACTTTGTTATGAATAAAGGAGACTAGCTCCTGAAGTTATTTTATTCATGACTGTGGCCTGAGCTAAGGATATATCCATGGTATCATTAGAAGGCATAAGGAATATGGAAATGTATGGTGAGATGGGGTTAGTGTTTCATTCTGGGTACCAGAATGGGCACAGGTACTGGTACCTGACCTCATTTTTCCTTTTTAAAAGTTCTTTTACCTTTACTTAACAATTTCAGAGTAATTAGTTGGTGTTTTAGCAGCCTCAGTGATGGCTTGTGAGGCTTTACTTTGTTGTAGCTAATTTTCATTACGGATAGATCAATTTTTGAAATATTTAATGTACTTCAAACCATTACATCTTAACTATTTTTCATGTCCAAAATATGTCATCTTCTACCCCATTTGAGCCACTTTAGGCTAACTCCTGGTTCTATTGATAAAATCCTATTAGTCTTGTTCATGTCTCATCTTTCATATTTTCTGTTCCAAACCTAGAAGTAGCATTTTTTTTCTAGTGGAAAATGGTACTTACAGGTACTTGGGGCCCAGGGATTCTCATTTCTTTTGGGTTGTTATAGTTTTTAAGATTTCTCAGTGCATAGAAATAGAATTACAAAATTTTTAAAAAGAAAAAATAAATCATATGTTCATAATTCTATTACAATTCAAATTAGAGACTATTGGATTTTAATTCTTAGATTTTATAGTTTGATCTCTTTTTTCATACACTGAAAATCTTGGTTCTCAAGTAATGACTTGAGCATAATATTTGTCATATTGTATACATACAATAATTTAAAATAATAATTTACTATCATTTCTTTTTGTTTTTTTATCAGAGAGAGAGAGAGAGAGATCGAGAAAACACAAGCAGGGGGAACAGGAGGCAGAAGAAGAAGCAGGCTCCCAGCTCAGCAAGGAGCCCGATACAGGACTCCATCCCAGGACCTTGGGATCATGACCTGAGCCGAAAGCAGTCACTTAACTGACTGAGCCACCCAGGCATCCCGGAATAATTTTCTATCGCTTATAACAATAAGATTAAGAAATGTAATTTGAAATTATTTTTGGTTTTTGTCCTTTGGATATAGCCAAGTGGGAAGTACAAATTTTAACTATAGGCATACCCTGTCAACCCTGCCATCTTCTTCAAAATGTTAGAGTTAAGTTAGGAGAACTTAATATCCTTTTTATAGAATATATGCATTTCAATATATATTCTTTTAATTCAATTATTTTAGCTGAATGCTTACAAATTAAAAAAAAAATAGACTCCCTGAACCAAAAAAACAAAAAGGCAATATATGCACAGAAATATTTTTGAACTACGTTGAAAATAAAATTGCAGACCTTTGGATCTCTTTTTCTCTGAAAAGCATGCAGAGTTTCAATGAGAGCATCTGAGACATTGTTAGCTTTAAGGCAACTCAGGGTCACACTCAGTGAGAGTTGTCTGACATTTTGTATTTGTTCTCAATGTGTTTGTTCAATGCTTTTTAATTTAGCCCTTGTTTTTAATATCTCTTGAACCATATTTGAACTCAAAAACATTGAGAAGATGTGTTGAATAAATGCAAATGAGAATATAATAGTCTTTTGATAAAGGAGCACATTGCAAAACAATAATATGCATGCAGAGTATGCCAATTACCACAGTGCATGCTATCATAAAGAGTGAACAAGAAGTTATGTAGATAGAATTTGATAGTAAACTGCATAGTACAAAAGAAACACCTAATTATGTGATAGAAAAACTTGTGAAATAACTAGTAAAATGGATGAAGAGTCTGAGTGATAGTAACATCCCTTCCTTCACTTGTTGATCCAGAGGAAGGTAAGGATCTTGCTTGAGAAGCTGATGATGGAGGTTGTGGAGAAGAGTCATGAGTCAGCAAAGAAGTTGGTATTAAAAACAAGCCTGATATGGCTGAATAGATTCACGAGTTGTGTCATGGGTCCATAACAAAAATGGCGAAGGGAGCCACATAGTTGATATTGAAGCAATTATATATAACTGTCTCATTTATAAAACTTTATTTATGAATGAGACAATATCAATAAATATTTTCTAGGTATATGAAGTAAGTTTGTTTGAAAAGCACTGTCCATTCTGTGTTTCATATCACAGCAGAGGAAGTGTTTGGTCTCAAATAATTAAGGGACAAGCTGACTTCCATGTTTAGGGTAAACTGTAAGATGCTAAGTTAAAAATCTTATAAGAGCAATATTACAAAAACTTCTAAATAGTCAAAGAAAAGATCAAAAGAAAATCACCAATTATCTGGAGATTAAATTACAGTGTTTAGGCAAAGAAAGAGGATTTTCTGGTCTAAGTAAAATAGTTTTCCCGACATAATGTATTACACAGCAAACATATCACAAAGGAGGCCCTCTGCGACAGTGACAGTTCTCTTACACATATGGCCTATTTTTTTCAGCATAGTTAAAAATTCCAAAAATTTTCACTACTCTGAATCCATGGATCTCAGGGTTATTACATGCTTTCAAGGCATGTCTACTTATTGCTTATACACTATCTCCCAGTATGTGTGTTCTAACCAGGAAGCTTCACTGGAGGTCTTTGAAAGAATCTTGGCTTGTAAACAGATCTCTACACTTAATTGGGAAAACTCGGTAAAGATTTTCTCCACAAATAATGAATATTGTATAGATGAAACTATCCCTGTATAGTGTTCCCTTTCCCAAGACTAAAATGATTTTAAACACAGAAAAATGTTCTTGAAAATGAGCCTGGGTTTGAAGAACTTGATGAAAGAGATGTAGGCAGGCTTGAAAGCTCATCTCTAAGAAAATAACAACTACTGAATTTGTTCAGTCAGAACATGATGAGAATAAAGCCAATAAGGAGCAGCCAATCAAACCATCAATAGTTAAAAAGAATTATGAATCTCTTTCTACAATTCTGATGCATTGACTATGGCTGTGAGGCGTGTTTCTGACCTGGGTAATCAGGCAGTCAGAGTTGGAAGGATATAACCTTGGGTAGGAATGTGATTAATTGAGTTTTAGCCACATTGAATTATAAATTTCTTCATATTATCTATATATTATAATTGACTACACAGTGTTGAAGGTCCAGAAGAGTTCAGATAGAAATTAAGTAATATAAACAGAACATTTTACTGATTAACATTAAAAAATAAAATTATATTGGGGTGCTTGGGTGGCTCAGTCAGTTAAGTGCTTGACTCTTGATTTCAGCTCCAGTAATGATCTTAGGGTTGTGAGATCAAGCCCCATGTCGGGCTCCATGCTCTCTCTTCCTCTTCCTCTGCCTTTTCCCACCAAACTCTCTAAAAAATGTTTTTTTTAATTTAAAAAATAAAATTATCTGAAAGATTGTGGTTATCTAAGGAATTTCTGTAGAATGAGAAAAAAGATGTCATAGGACAATATATACAATATCAACATTTGAGGCTCAGAAAGAAAAGCAAGTGCACAAAGGAAACTAAGAGAGATGAGATGAAATTTTAGGAAGAAAACAAAACCATCCTAGAGATGGAGTTGCATGGAAGCTTCTATAAACTAAATGTTTGTGTCTCCCTCCCCCCCTTACCCATAATTTATATGTTGAAACCCTAATTCTCAATGTGATGATATTAGGAGGTAGGGCCTTTGGGAGATGATTAGGTCATGAGGGTGGAGTCCTCATGAATGGGATTAGCACCTTCATGAAAGAGACCTCAAGTTCTTACAGCTCTCTTCTATGTAAGGGTCAAAGAAGAAGATGGTCATTTGCAAACCAGGAAATAGGCCCTTCCAAACATCCAATTGGCTGGCACCTTGATTTTGGATTTCCCAGCTTCCAGAATTTGGGGAAATAAATTTCTGTTTTTTATAAGTCACGCTGTCTATGGTATTCTGTTACAGCAGCCCAAACAGACTAAGACGGAAGGCAACAAAAACTGTTTTTATGTGATGCCATGAGACTAGGTCTAAAGGACTGAGGAACATACAATTTATTGACATGTGACCTCAGCAAAGACATTTTTAATAGAATGAAAGCAACATGATTTTCAAAGTGTTTACAATCTAGTTCCAGTCTTGTTTTCCAAAGTTATCACCCTTTATTTCCTTATAAAAACTATTTATTCCAACAAAACTGATACAAATCGAGATACTTAGATGAAGGTATAAATCAGCAATGTCAAAGTGTTTTACCTCTTATCATTCCAGAATCACGCATAAGTGAGAAATGGCATGCCCTTCTTTTTTCTTTGCCTGTTAAATACCTACCTATTCTTCAAAAGGTAGCTCAGTGTTGTTTTTTGCATGATACATTCCTATCTTCAAAGCTAAATTTGTTCTCATCTTTTTCTGAAAAAACTATAAACATTAATTGTCATAAGTTTAAGATGTAAAATATATTTGCTATATAGTATTTTATCTCTTCTGTAGTATTTTAAGAACAGAAAAAATATATATATAAAATATAACTATTGCTCTATAGTCTTTGATTACTCCATAGTGCTTTTCAATGTCTTAGAATAACAGCATTAAGATATTTATTGATTGCTAATGACCATATTCTTTTAATACACTTACTCAACACACAAAATTAAGGAAGAGACATTTTATATAATGTGACATATTCTTGATCTTACTTTTACTTTTTCATAACTTAAAAATGTTGGAAGTCAGTTCCTTTTTATCGATAAATATTATAATAGTTCATAAAAGCCATGCAACTTTGAGGTTGTGATCTTATAAAAAATGGCTCTATAAAATAAATAAAAAATGTAAATAACAAAATCTCTTCTATATTAGGTGATTCACATTATACAAATAAAACCAATCCATAATTTAAATGTTCCAACTCTTTATGTTGGACCATCAGTATATCTCATGTAAGGAACAGAGCTTGTAGGGAAAAGAAAATTAAGAAATGGGACAATAGACTTCCCCAGCATTATATGCTGTAAATGATGAGCCAAAGCTTTCAATTCTTTGAGAAAAGTGAGTTTTCATTCCACTTTTAAAAGCATTTTAAATAATAAAATAATATTTCACAAAATGTTTTCCTCTTTTAATCATGAAGTGTTATGACAGTGAATGTATTACATGTATGTGTATATAGCCATATATTACTGAATATATGATTCATGTATGTGTATGTGTATCTGTATGTCTGTGAATATATACTAAACCAATAAAAACTGAAGCCTAATATGAAATATTGTAATTGTTGTTTCACATTCTTACAAAGTACATATTAGTAATTATGTTTGATTTAGATTCTGCACTAGGATATACACCATGTTTAATTTTTTTTAGAGGGATAATACAATCTTAGTGGTTGAATAAAATAAAATTCAAATTCTGGATAGCTTTGTTTTCAACTTGAGGTGATCAAATCTTCTTTAAAACCTAGTCTCTCTATTTTGTCTTAATAATTATATTTTTTCTTTAGATCTCCAGTTGAGTTTGGCTAGTAGCCAAAAGTACTGGCAAAAACGCTTCAAGATAATGAGGACTGAGTATTTATTCCCCCACCTTTCTTGGTCCTGGATTTCCTGGGTTGGTTGCCTCCTTTCACCAAAGGACAAATTTCTGGTGGGAAGCAGAGAGCTCACACATACTCCACATATTCTCTTCAGGTTCAGATTATAACTCTCTGCCATTGCCCCACCCCACTCCCTTTTTGAAATCTAGATGTAGATAAAAAACTCCCAGTTTTGGCTCTCTACTCCTCCCCGTTCGACAGACAGCCGCATCTTCTGGTGCAGTGCCAGCCGCGTCCCTGAGACACGATGGTGAAGGTCGGAGTGAACGGATTTGGCCATTTTGGGAGCCTGGTCACCAAGGCTGCTTTTAACTCTGGCAAAGTCGATATCGTCACCATCAATGACCCCTTCATTGACCTCAACTACATGGTCTACATGTTCCAGTATGATTCCACCCATGGCAAATTCCATGGCACAGTCAAGGCTGAGAACGGGAAGCTTGTCATCAGTGGAAAGTCCATCTCCATCTTCCAGGAGCGAGATTCCGCCAACATCAAAGGGGGTGATGCTGGTGCTGAGTATGTTGTGGAGTCCACTGGAGTCTTCACCCACATGGAGAACGCTGGGGCTCACTTGAAGGGTGGGGCCAAGAGGGCCATCATCTCTGCTCCTTCTGCTGATGCCCCCATGTTTGTGATGGCTTGTGAACCATGAGAAGTATGACAACTCCCTCAAGATTGTCAGCAATGACTCCTGCACCACCAACTGCTTGACTCTTCTGGCCAAGGTCATCCATGACAACTTCGGCATTGTGGAGGGACTCATGACCACCGTCCATGCCACCACTGCCACCCAAAAGGCCGTCTGGGAAGGTCCACCCAGAAGGTACCCCCTGGGAAGCTGTGGCCCGACAGCGGAGGGGCTGCCCAGAACACCATCCCTGCTTCCACTGGTGCTGCCAAGGCTGTGGGCAAGGTCATTCCTGAGCTGAACGGGAAGCTCATTGGCATGGCCTTCCATGTCCCCACCCACAACGTGTCCATCATGGATCTGACTTGCCGCCTGGAGAAACCTGCCAAATATGACGACATCAAGAAGGTGGTGAAGCAGGCATCAAAAATTCTTTATTTTTTTTTTTAACAAGAGACTATATATTTTCATTTGGCACTGAGCCCTGCAAATTATGTAATCTATCCTGACTCCATCAGTTCAGAGATGTTTTTCTTTATTCACTCATGTGTCTTGGCTCCTAAAATAGTAACTGATTATAAGTAGGCATTTAGTAAATATTTGTTAAATTAAACTGTGTGCTTCAGGCTCAGATAAAAGCCTCCAACTGCACAGTGATGTGCTAATCTGCACCATCTCCATTTCTAGCCCTATTTTAATAATACGACTTTCTTTTCCTCAAAATAAAGAAAGGGGTAGATGAGTATAATATCTTTGAAACAATTGATACTGCTTTGTTTATTAAAATCTAGAAGTGAAAAATATACTGCTTTCAGTTATAGAGTTAAAAAATGCAGGCTGTCTTCTTATTCAGAGAAGAGTGTTCTTCTTTATTTAATTCAACAACGCAATAAAGCTTTAGAAACATTATCTTATTCTGTCTTCTTACATGATTCATGTTTTTAATTGGTGGCTGTTTACTTGAGTTTTCCAGGATCACATCATCAGATTTAATCTTTATTCTCTTTTTAACTCTCTTTGACAGTTTCCTTATACTCAAGAACTTGGCTAGCTATTTATTAATACTATCAAAAATTTGTAACCTCCCCCAGGGAACTCTAGACAAATACATAACCATTCTACTAATGTATTTTGTTAGATGTTTCATAGACACCCAGATATCAGAAATCCAAGCTTTATTTATTATCCCATGTGCTGTGTGACCCCATTAAACATACACCTGTTCCCATAGAATTTTGTTTGTTGATTATATAAACATCTATCAATTGGTGGCAGTTTGATAACACAGATGTGTTACTTTCCCAAAACAAAAATTTAAAATTGAAGTTTTTCAACTGAAAAAGTTAAAGTAGGAAATATTTCAGGTTCATAATTATACGCAGAATGATTCTTAGGCTTAAGTATTTACTGTTGTAGAATCTCCAAATGCCATTATATTTCAGTTGAAGAATCAAAAATGATTAAATCTTAACACTTTTTATCTTTATTTTTGTTTATTATTTATCTGAATAATAAAAATAATAAATAATACTTATCTTTAGACAGACTATATAACTCTGAAGAATAAAGCATAAAATCTCATGTAAAAGATAATCTTGGATATATGTCTGAACAAGAGGAAATAAGAGGGAACAGATTTACCTTTCCACATGAAACGACTAACTTGTGTAGATAAATGCAAAATACTATGCTTTCAAACCTTTTTTCAAGTAAGTGCCTGTTTACAGCAAAATACATACATACATACACACATACACACATACATACGATTTTTGTGGGACTAATAAAAAACACAGAGATAAACTGTCTGAGAACAAATGGCAGAAAAGCCAAGAGAGGATGGACATATTCTGCTCTGAGTTTTAAATACTATTTGTGAAGTGGTATAATATATATTGAATATATATTGAAGGTAGAATGAATTGATTTAAAGATATATACTATAAAATTTAAGGACTCGCTAAAAGGGCAAAACAATTTCTGCTAAATAGTGAACAAATGAGCGAAAATGGTGTCATGAAAAAAAATCAATAATCTAAAGGAAATTGGTAAAGAGGAAAAAAGAAAAACATAGGTCAAATAAACAGTAAATGACAAGACATAAGATTTAAATCTAACTATATGAATAATTACCTCAAATATAACTGGTTTCAAATCCCCAGCTAAAAGGCAGAGACTATCAGATTAAATAAAAATGCAAGACTTGATTATGTGCACTTAGAAAAACAAAGAAACAAATAAAAACCCCAAACATTTAAATATAAAGATACTGATAGGTTATAATTCAAAGTATGGAAAAAGATAAATTGTGCTCTTATCAAAAGCAAGTTGGAGTATCTATACTCTTTTTTTTTTAGAGTATCTACATTCTTATTAAAAGAAAATTGGAGTGGCTCAGACAATGAAAAGCTGGAAATTGAAATAAAACATACTATTTACAACAGTATAAAAATGTGGAATTCTTAGGAATATATTTAACAAATATGTAGGTATATATTTGACCAAAGGCATAACTTTTACATTGACTACTACGAAACAAACATTGCTGACAGAAATGAAAGAAGACCTAAATAAATGGAGAGATAGACTATGTTAATGAGTCAGAAGACTCAGTGTAATTAAAACATTAATTCTTTCAAAATTGACCCATAGGTTCAAGTCAATCCAGTTAAAATACAAGCAGGCTTATTTATAAATGTTGAAAAGCTAAAATGTATGTGGAAGTGCCATGTACCTGAAATAGTTCAAGTAATTTGAGAAGATTAATAAAATTTTAGAATTTAAAGTACCTTACCTCAACACTTCTTATATAGCTACAGTTACAACGTTTTTGTGAGATGGTACTAAAAATAGACACATAAATCAGTGGAACACAATAGTCCCACATATATATCAGCAACTGGTTTTTGATAAGCATGCCAAGGCAATTCAATTTGAAAATGATAAGTTGGTCATCAAATGGTACTGGAACAATTGGATAGCCTATGCCACATTAAAAAAAATGTTGGTACTTACCTTATACCATATTCAAAATTTAACTTGGGCTTTTCATGTTACATCCATATCTGTATTCATATCTTATTTGTCTCACTTTCATGTGTATCATGGCAAATGTGCAGGGTTTTTTGTGAATAATGTGCTAGGATTTGGCAAAAGAGGAGAAAAAAACAAACAAGAAAACCTTTTGAGTTTGTCCTAGAACAAATAAAACTTAATTCAGAAAAAAATAAATATGTGCAGCATCAGTATAAACGTAAGAATAAAAAAATTAAATATCTAGGCAAAAATTAGGAGAAAGTTTTGATAATTTGAGCTTTGGTAAATAATTTTAAAATATGACTTAAAACGTGAAAAATAAAAGAAAAAATCAATGAATTGGATTTCATAAAAAATGATAATGGAAGATACAGACATTGTCCCCTTTGTAAAACATATTTGTAACAAAAAATTGTATGTAGAATATATAAAGAATTACTATAACTCAAACAATAGAAAGCAAATGACCAATTTTATTAAATGGATAAAAGATTTGAATCACAAAGGAAAATATATTGATTGTAAATAATCAATCACATACGAAGGTGTCAACATCATTAGTCAAAAAAGAATTGTAAATTAAAACCACAATTAGATTCCACTACACACATATTTGAATGACTAAACTTAAAATGATTGATCATACCAAGTATAGCAAAACTGACGCATACTACCATTGTCATGCACTGCTGGTGGGAAGACAAACAGATAAGACTGCTTTGGAAAATATATCCTGGCATTCCATACACAGGTATTTACCCAAGATAAATGAGCATATGTCCACACAAAAAGTTGTGCAAATATGTTCATACAGGTTTGTGTGCATAATGCAAAAACTGGAAATAGCCCAAAAGTCTATTAATAGATAAATAGATAAACAAATTTTGGAGTATTAATACTAGAGGATGCTACTCAGCAATTAAAGGAATGAAATATTGAATATATGTAACAATATGAATGTATCTCAGTAAAAGTATGCTGAGTGAAAGGAGAAACAAAAGAGTTGATTATTATTCCACTTATACACATTTCTAGAAATAAAGATTTGTTTATTAACAACAGAAAGTGTATCAGTGGCTGCCTAGGAATGGAGGAGTGCTTGAGAAGAAAGCAATTTGGAAAAATTATAAAGGGGCGTGAGGAAAGATTTGGAGTGTACGGATATGTTCACTGTCTTGATTTTTATATGGTTTCATGGGTGAATCTAACGTCAAAATTTATGAATTAGTTCACTTTTAACTATGTGTAGTTTAATCACATGTTAATTATTCAATAAAGGATTTGAAAATGTCAGTAGCTACTTGAGGCTAGGTTATTAAATTTAGAAGAATGCTCTCAAAGAATACTTCTCACTATCGTACACTATTTGTATAGACATGTGAGATCTCACTAACTTCATATATGAGAATGGGATCCTTTTTCATTTATTTATTTTTACATAGCAGTTTAAATGTTTTATTTGGAATGCAACCAACTTGCATTTTTCCAAGAACTTTTCCCACCCTGAGATGTGACCCCTGACAACCACCACTCACCCTTTATCATCAGCCATACCTGAAGGTAAAAGGGTTAGGCACCTGCTCCAAAGGGTGCCAATGAGGAGCTTTGTCTTTCAAACTTGTATTTGGGATTGCGAAATATGTGTGCTTCTCTCTGAATGCTTGATTTGTGGGGCTTCCACATACGGTTATGCACTCAGAGAACTGGAGAAAGCTAGCCTGAAGAGAAGCAGAGAAGGGAACACATGCTCAGAGAGGACCTATAATAAGATGTCATTCAGCACGGCAAAGAGGACCGAGTCACATCTGCCTTGGGATGTAATTGCTTTCCAATTCCTAGTCCAGCCTCAGGAGTTTGGACTATATCTTAGTGAACTGTAACTTACTTCTATATTTTCATAGAAATCAAATTAAATTAAATTAATTTTCTCCCCCTTTCTTTCTTCCTCCTTCCTTCCCTCCATCCTTCCTCTGTTCTTCCTTCTGCTCATTTTCTCTATTTTTTCCTCTAAATAAGATTTAATAGAATTTCTATTATTTGGAAACAAAAGATCCCAAAAAAGACTTTTAAAAATTTCATGGGGTTCATACCTTTAATCTGAAAGTCAATTCCCTTTACTTATATGACAAATAATAATTACGTCTATGTGTGTATATATACATACATATACATATTTCATGAAATGCATAATTTCAAGTTTTAGCCATTCTCTGTCTCAATGTCAAATATTGAAATAAGAAATTGCACCATGGATTCAGAACCCTGAGACAATCACTAAATAAAACCTGGTAAAAATGACCTGGGAAAGAGAGTTTTTAAAAATACCCCTCATGCAGAAAAATGTTTTGTTCTTTCTCACTGGCTTGTGATGGAAGAAAGGGAGCAATTTGTTTTAAGAAAGCTGAAAAGGTGATTTATGTCCATTCTAGACCAATGTGGTGAATTTGGTCCTCAATATTCATAAACCAGCCTGTGGTCAGTAGCACAACCTGCTTGACAAACTTTGAGGAAGCTGAAAAGGCCAATGTTCGACACTTTTTGTGCAGAGAACTGATTTAGTCTTTGATTTTCTTAGCAGGTGTTGACACTATCATTTTTATTAGGAATTTGATGAAAACATATTGGATGACCTTTCACACATGCTGATGTATGGCCTTTTTTCAAGCCTTTTTCCCTTTCTCCCCAAACAGGATTTGAGAAGCTATAAGCTACCACCCAATTTCAGCTTTCTCTTTTATGGATCTGTCCCTGAGGCTACATGACAGTTTTGCTGAAATTGAGCCAATGCATCTCAGATGATCACGCACAGGGTGGTCTGTCTGCTGCTTTCACTTTCCAAACATCCGTGACTATGTGAAATTGTTTTGTGTTGTGCTAAGAGTACCTTCTGCCCAAATGCCTGTGGCTTTTCTATCTCACCTTACCCTTCAACAGCTGTTTGGGATTCTCTCCCAGTCATTGCCACCTTTACTGCAAGAAAAATCCCCACTATTGAAGATTCTTTCTTCTAATCCTGCTTGCTAAGTGAGTCAGCTGAAGGGCATGAGACTTATCTTTTTTTCATCTTTATATTCCTTGTATCTTGTAAAAATGTGATGTTTTGTACAAAAAGAGGCACATAATAAATGCTTGATATAGTTTAATGAATTCTTGATTTTGGATATGAAGGGGGGAGGAATCTTTTTTCCTCCCAAGTTCTTTTCTATCTTTCAAAATTTCCTGGTGAGGAGCAAAGATGATTCAGGATTCATTGAGGTTTAAAAGGCCAATTCTTTCTATATATGTTTGATGATCACCTGGTTGCTGTCTGAACAAGCTGGCAGACTATAAACATGAACTAGAATGTACTAAAAAAAACCCCACACACTAGTTCTTGGAGACAATGTGATCAACCTTAACAAAGATTTGGAAGTTAAAAGACCCAGATATTAAACCAGACTCTGACAACAATCTGTTTTGTCTTGATGTACCCTATAAACATAATTTTGGTATGCCCCATACAATTTAGAATCTTGCCACAAAAACGCCCACTAAAATTTTCTGGGTCCACTCCTCCTTTTGGAATAATTTCCCTTATTCTAAGGTATATATATATATATATATATATTTCCATAAAGGCCACTTATATAGCCTCCATTTAGCCCCATAGAAAAACCATACTTCCTGGCATTAGAATGACAGAAAAATTTGTAAAGAACAGATGTTTATATGTCCACCCTGAAAGTCTAATATGTATGTTAATATGCACTAGATTATTAGAATTAATTAAAGCAGTGTTATAACGTTAGGGAAAGAACATTAAACATACAGCAAGAATATGAGAGAAACTGACTTCAAAATTTTGGACGTGCTTCCAAAAAAAAATGTTATGGAAGTTTCCCTGAGTAAGTGAGGGGTTTGTTAGTTCTGAAGAATGAGTTTGAACTGCCCAGGAAGGTGGGCAGTGTGCTAGGGAGATGAATCAGCATGTACAAAGATTCTCTGTGGCTAGATGGAGCAACTCAAAGATAGTCCACAGCTCTGGAGCTCAGAAAAAAAGGAGAGTATGGAGTGTGATGAGGTTGAAAATGTCAGTGGAGGCCAAGACTTGCTAGACTTGAGGTCTTCTCATAAGCAATGGAAAGGATTGAAGAGTTTTTAGTAAGAAGATGACATGATCAGGGTACATTAAAAGTGGAGAATACACTGGAAAAGAGCAAGAAAAAATGCAAAGAGATTACTTGGGAGACGATATAAGTAAGCTATGTGAAAATGCCAGGAGCTTTATACAAGAGCAAGGATGATGTACCACAGGGGAGATTTCCCAACTCTTTCCCCAGTTACCTATTGAATGTTATCTATTGAATGGGTTCCAACTAATGGCTTTGAGCTGAAGGGATATGAGCCACTTCTGGGAGTAGCTGATTAAAAAAATCCTACATGTACCCTCTATACTCTCACCCGTTTATCAGATGCAGTGAAGTCATAGGAAAGCACAAGGCCAGATGACAGGAGAACCATTGCATGGGAGGGAGCCAACCACAACCAGGTATATCCCATCTTGGAATATTTTCTGAACAAAACACTTTTTTTTTTTGTTGGTTTGAGCTATTACACATCAGGCAGGTATTTGTTACAGAAATCTAAGTACTCTCACTATTACAGATATTTAGTGAATGTTGTAGAATAGGCAGGACTCAATAATTGCTCAGCTGGAGTTGGCAGGATATAATCATGTGTGCTGAGAGATTAAAGCAAGGGCTCTGGAGTCAGATTACTTGGGTTCATAGCTCATCTCAGCAACTTCCTCATTATTTGCCCTTGAGCAAGTTACACAATTTCTCTACAAATCACTTTAAATCTTTAAGTTCTGATTACATTAATAACCCAGGTTATGGAGTGGTGAAAAAGAATACATGGAAGTATATAAATAAATTGATAGGAATATCATCAAGTATATAGAAAGTATCCTGTACAAGAAGATATTACCATTTATGTCAATATATTAATGTTTTATTAATATAACATCGATATATTGACATTGTTATCAGCATCATTAGAGGGGAATCTGTTTAAGAGATAAAGGTCACAGGGAAATTCTTTGGAGTCTTAAGTTGGATCTGCCTTTAGATAACCAAGCAGAGATGTCAATAAGCAATTGGGATGTAGAGGTTTGGTGCTCAAAGGTAAGGTAGAGAATAGAGATATAAACTTGGGAGTATTGTGTAAGCATGTGATCATTAAAGGCAGGTGTATGGATGAGTATGTTTAAGTATATAGAAAAGAGGGGCGCCTGGGTGGCACAGTCGTTAAGTGTCTGCCTTCGGCTCAGGTCATGATCCCAGGGTCCTGGGATTGAGTCCCGCATCAGGCTCCCTGCTCTGCAAGAAGCCTGTTTCTCCCTTTCTCACTCCCTTTGCTTGTGTTCCTTCTCTCATTCTGTCTCTCTCTGTCATATAAATAAATAAAATCTTTTAAAAAATAAGTATATAGAAAAGAAAATTAGAGAATTAAGTCTTGGGCTGATCTTGAGGAATTACAACATTCATGGGAGAACTAGGATGGATTAGTTTGCAAGGGACCTGAGGAAACAAGCCATAAAGATAGAGCTATTGTCACAGAAGCTAAGGAAAGAGTTGAGATGCAAGAGAAAGTAAATTCTCAATGATATTAAATTCTGCTCAGGGGTCAAATAAGGTTAATTACTTGATATTGATTTACAGACTTTATTTGAACCTCAGTTTTTAGGTTTAAATAAATTCTGATTTTTCTCTTTAACTGAAGAATTATTTAATTGTATTTTATTTTTATAGATACATAGTTTTATGATTGTTAGTTTTTAATTTGTCCTTTTTCACTGACATCTAGTATTTTATATTTGGTCATGAAGTATGATATTGTTTCTTTTGGACTTTATTTAAGGCTCCTTTGGGGTAGCATTATGACCTGATATTTGCCTAATTTTGTCAAGTGTCAAGTGTGCATGATAAGAATAAATATATTCATATTGTTGGTGTAAATATATAGCTATTAATTCTAGCTAATTATTATTTATTCTAATTCTCAATAACTTTGCTTATCTTTTGTCTGTCACCAAATCTATCAATTTTTGAGAAACATGTGCTAAAACTTCCAACTACATTTAATGAATTACATTGCCCTTTTTAATATATATTCATGGTCATTGTATTTTATGGAGCAGATCTTTCTTTTACCAGTACTTAAAATCCCACTTTTCCCTGATGATTTCTGTTTTTCTTGAATTTTGTTTTTCTCTCATGTGATTTTGTTATCCCAGGTAAAATCCTGCTTGGGTGGGAGGATGAGTCAGCGATACAGCTCAGTTCCAACAGCTTCTCTCAAAAGCTCACATCCAATGTCTTACACCCGTTTATTTCCTGTTAGTCGATTCTGCCTGGCAGGGAGCTGTCTGTATTTTCCGCATAGATCTTCCCTTTGGTTGTGCTGTTCCATGGTGATGGGCTCAGGAAGGGGTGTCAAGGGCAGACTCAGTGATGTCCTTTTGGTTACAACATCCTCATAAAATAATATCAGTGTCCCACTCCTTGAATCCATCCCTCTGAGAGCTGGAGTTCCATTGTTCTACCTCTCAGTGGTGAAAAGATAAAAAAGGAGGAACTTAGTGTAAAGCAAGAGTCCAACATTTGCATAACAAAAAGTCTCATCTCACATGTTCCCATAGACCACTGCAGTCCCTCCACTGCTCTGGTCTGACATTTTCTGCCTCTGTGACACTTCCATTTCCTTAGTATTTTTTCACAAAAATTTTGTATGAGTATCTCAACTCTGTCAGTCTCCCACCTCCAGCATCTCTAGGGTTACACTGGAAAGAGGGATTCAGCAGCCCACATTAGTTTGTCATCTTATTAAGAAGCAGAAGTCAATTTTGATATACTGTAGAAATCTAATTCTTCAAACTGACAAATTGATATTTAAATCAGGCTATTGTGATAATCCTCAAGCAGACTGCATTGCAGGTGTCTAAAAATCTTATAAATAACCTCTTCTAACAAGCAGTATGCTGTATATCATCCAAAACGAGAAAGTAAAGATATGTGCTTTAAAAAGTACACATATAAACTTTTACTCAGGTGAAATATACACAAAAACCAGGCTTAGATTCAGATGTTGGCTGGGGCTTAGGTTACTTTTAGGCCTCAGGGTACAGGGACTTTACTATTATTGTTTCTGAGTCATTCAATCTATTACTCAAAACAAAAACAAAAACAAGCAAACAAAAAAGTAAAACAAGAACAAAAGCTAGTGAAGAACCTAAATACATTCATGTAGCTACAAAGATTATTTTCTGACCAGCCCAGTTTTAAAGAGATGTATATAGGACAGCAGTTTGTGATGTATAACCAAAGACAAATTAGCAGCATGGATTTTAAGAACAGATTCCAGAAAATCTGAACTTAAAATGACAGAGTGCAGGAAATGCTAACATTCTTTAAAAAGTCTCTTTTGTGAAGCATGTTATGGAAAAAAAGAAGAAGAAGAAGAAGAAGAAGAAGAAGAAGAAGAAGAAGAAGAAGAAGAAGAAGAAGAAGAAGAAGAAGAAGAAGAAGAAGAAGAAGAAGAACTAGAAAGTGTAGGACCATTGATTGTTGGGACAAATAATAGCCAACTAGAGATGATATAGAAAGAATAAAGGCAGGTCATCTTCAAATGTGATTTTATATTTTCTATTAAGAATACTGTTTCAAACTGGAAAAACTAGAATAAACACAGACAAAGGAATTGAAATTCCCAAGTCTGTGAGGAGATAGTTAAATTAAATGAGATCATTTCTATGGCCCTAATGAATCTCAATTCAGAGTACTTGCATACACACACACACACACACACACACACCCTAATCAACTAAAGTCTGCTCTGAGTAAACTCTGTAGTCCTTGCAGATCAACAAGAAATTTCACAACAGGGAAGACTGATCAGATGGAGAAATCATGATTGGTCATAACTTGTGAAACCAGCAATATTAGCAGTAAGTTGGTTGGGGGTGAGCGGGGAGCAATAGGCCTGCCAAGCACACATCAGTTGAGTTTCATTTTTAAGTCAGTTTCTAGGTCAGTGAACATTTCTTGGATGTCAGTCACAATTTCAATTTTTTTTAGGGTTTCAAATAGAAGTATCACTATAAATAAAGCCAATGACATTTGGCCCTTAGGAATAAAATTTTGTCCCCAATCTCAAATATCTCACAATTTGTGAAGGCAAAAAAATAAAAATAAAATAAGTGTTTATAATACAGGGAGATATACAATATATAAATGACACCTTCATAAAATATTTCAAGCTCATCTTTTAAATCTTCTGTACATAGTGGGGAGACACTAAATTATTTTAAGTACAGATGTATTTAGAAAGAAAACTGGAGCTATTATGAAAATGATGACTAAACTTCACTTTCAGTTTATCCTATAAGACAATTTTTCTTAAATATTTTATTTGTTTATTTGAGAGAGAGAATGAGAGATAGAGAGCACGAGAGGGAAGAGGGTCAGAGAGAGAAGCAGACTCCCTGCTGAGCAAGGAGCCCGACATGGGACTCGATCCCGGGACTCCAGGATCATGACCTGAGCCGAAGGCAGTCGCTTAACCAACTGAGCCACCCAGGCGCCCTATAAGACAATTTTTTAAACAAGTTTCCACAGAGGCTTCAGAGGACTTCAGCAAAATTTGGGTTCACTTGTTCTTTTAAAACACAAAGTCAACTATTGATTATTCTTGACTAGATTATAAATTAACTGGGATTAAGAACTAAGCTCATCCCATAGACAACTGGATTCTATTCTCTCATTATGTAGGTTTTTCCCTTGTATTGTATTAACCCCCAAATCAATATCTATAAGTCCAGAGCTCTCCTAAAATCTGGATCCATACATACAACTTTAGCTGAACATTTCTACTTGGAACACTCATTGATCTCCAAAACCCAAGATTTTCCAAACTGAAGTTATTATCCTCTTTAAAAACTAGTACCTTCTTATAAGTTTCTTTTTTTAAAATATTTTATTTATTTATTTGAGAGAGAGAGAATGAGATATAGCACGAGAGGGAAGAGGGTCAGAGGGAGAAGCAGACTCCCCGCTGAGCAGGGAGCCTGATGTGGGACTCGATCCCAGGACTCCAGGATCATGACCTGAGCCGAAGGCAGACGCTTAACCGACTGAGCCACCCAGGCGCCCTTCTTATAAGTTTCTTATTCTTGAAAAATGAATAGTACTGCTATCTACTCTGGCTAGAAACAAGACTTAGTTTGAGATCTGTCTCTGTTGTTCCCTCCAGATGACTGGGTGTCAGCCCTCTACAAGTTTTTATTAACTATTTGTTGTTGTTTTAGGCACAGGGGATATTTTTAATTTCAATTATTTGTATGGATCATAATATACCTTATGCAACCATTTTCTATAAATAGTTCACTTTTAGGAAGGAAATGATTTTATTCTTTTCCATTCAATCAAATATGTCATTATAATACATGTGTCCTGCATTCCAGTAGAAGTTTGAGAGCATCTGCTCTATCTATGCACACAACAGGGGGTAGAACTCAAATGAAAAAGTGAATTCATAGCATGCTGTGTCATGATATTATTAAACTAATTTTAGTGACTCATTGTACTCTTTTAAAAATATATTATTAAATAAAATTGTGCATAAAAAAGTTATACTTAAATGATCATTATTATCAGCTTTATATAATAGGTGTTCTCTTTAGGTATCATGTACAAAGAAGTTTCTTTGCTTTAAAATGTAAAGGAAAAAATTCATTCTGAATTGCTTAAATAACTTTTTAACAAATGCATCAAAGTAATTATGACATTTTAAATGCTACTGATGAAATCCTGTTCCATGCTACAACATGAAACTTGAAGGATATTATGCTAAGTGAAATAAGCCAGTCACAAAAAGACAAATACTGCATGACTCCACTTAAAGGAGTTACCTAAAGTAGCCAAATGCTTAGAAACAGAAAGTAGAATGGTGGTTTCCAGAGGTGAGGGAGAGGGAGAAAGGGGCATGGGTTTAGAGCTTGCTTTGCAAGATAAAAAAGTTTGAGATCTGTTGCACAACAAAGTGCATATAGCTATGCCACCATACTCTACACTTAAAAGTGGTTAGGATGATAAATTTTGTATTATGTATTTTTTTTTACTACAACAAAATAAGAAACAATTAGAAAATAAAACATAAAAAAGGGGGGCCTTCAGAAAGTGGCAGTTCGAGAGCCCCCTCTTCCCCCCAGTGCATGCGCCGGTGGGAGGTTCCAGCATAGGGTACCGGTGGAGCGCAAGGCAAAATGCCCAGGCGAAGCTTGGAAAACCAGTCGGCTCAAACCAGACAACTGCAAGATACTGTCACAAATGTGAAGCATTGTGGAGAGCGGTGCCAAATCCTCTCTGCCTACGAGATGAAACGGACCTACTGGTGAATGAAATGAACGTGTACGCCTCTACAGAGTTCCCACATTTAAAGCAGGGCCCGAAAAGTGTGATGAGTTTGCCAAACTGCAGGATTATCAACAAGAAGAGATTGAAAGATTTGAAGAAGTGGTTGAACCTTTTAAAGCTTATGGAGCCGTTGTGAAAAATGAAAGGAGATGACCTTGAGCGACATTGACAGCAAGGAATAGAGAAGCTAAACAGTTAACTCAGGAAAAACTCGTCAGCGAAACCTTGATGTTCGACATTTTGTTTCCCAGGCAGAAACCGAATTGCAGAGAGTTGCAATGGTTGCTACCTGAACAACTCGTCTTCTGGAGGAAAATATTGACAATTTTGAAAAGCAGAAAATAAAGGATATAAAGGCCATATTTTCAGAATTTATCATTATCAAAATGTTATTTCTTGGCAAAGCATTAAAGTTCTACTCTGCTGCTTACCAAAACATACAAAAGATTGATGAAGATTTAAAGGTTTTCCAAAATTCTCTGTATCCACCAGATTCTTCATCTGGTTTAGATAGCGTAGAAGCAAATTCAAAATGGCCCCTTCCAAGATCACTGTCAGCTAAATGTGTATCTGGAACAGGACAGTTACCCACCTGGCCACTAAGAAAGGATCAACAAGCAGAAGATGATGAAGAGGACAAAGATTTAGACGTTACAGAAGAGGAAAATTAATTTTCTTCCATAAACTTCACGTTTCCATTTGCATCTTAAATGACTTGGCATGCAGAATTACTGAATTGTTAAACTTTATACTGGCTTCATACACGTTAAACCTCAAAATGAAATCCTACTGGAAATGGAAATTAAAGGAAATCTATGCTCGCCGGAAACAAAGGTTTTAAAAAATATTACGCACCAATCATTTCTTTTCTTTTCTTATAGATTTTTATTTATTTATTTGTCACAGAGAGAGTGGGAGAGAGAGAGCGTGAATGGTAAGTAGAGAGAGAAGAGGCAGAGAGACTCGATCCCAGGACCCTGAGACCATGACCTGAGCCGAAGGCAGACGAGTAACCGACTGAGCCACCCAGACATCCCACACACCAATCCTTTCAACACCCAATCTAGCAGTAGTTTGTATGGTTTTTGTATAGGTTCCATTTTTTAAAAAAGATGATGTGCTTCAAAAGTATTTCGTATCAACACACCATACCTAGTTAAAGTTGCAATAAAAGTAGATGACAGAAAACAAGGAATCTAACAATTCCACTTGCATCTTTTGTGCTCATCACCAAGAAAGGATCTTTAGTCATTCTGATGAGATACAAACCATATTCCGAAAAGCCTTAATCAAAAAACAAGGTTTTTTCCCCTTTACCTTTGTTTTCCTCACTTTCACTACAACTTGAAGTTTCATTATTTGATACGTAATTTACTTTTCAACAAGACTGCAATTACTTTTGATTAAAGGTAATGGGACACTGGGACATCAGTTTCTTAAAAGCACTATGATGCATAAATATTAACTTCAAAAAGAAAGGCACATGCAGCCTGATTTGGGTTTTAAAATGAAAATACTCTCATACTAAAGCATTATACACAGAACTACAACTTTAGGAAAGCTGTAATTTGGTGGGATGTTGCCTAAGAAAACATCATGGAAAACCGTAAATCATTAAAAGTCAATAAAAATTTTACCAAACCACCATCTAATTAATGCTACAGTATGTAGTTTTATTCTTGAAAATAATCAATTTAATCAGAACCTTTCAGTATGTCAAATGCTTTTGTTTCTTTGGATGGGGATTATACTCTTGTCATTTCATGGATATGAGTTAGACATATAAAATTATGAAATTTATAAAATCATTTGGGATAACCACAAAAAGCAGTTATTCATGACAGAAAAATACTTTCTAGGAAAAAATTTAATAAAAATGACTTTTGAAGAAGTTTCAATACACCATTCATGAGCTTGTTAAAGTTATTGAAGATAAATAACAAGGTCAGAAAATATATGTTTACAGTTTGATTTAAATGTATCCTAATCTTCCAAAAAGTACAGAAAAATATCTGTACCATAATAAGATGTGGGTTAGTTTAGAATTCATAGTTATTAAGTTTTATTCATTCTTAAAATAAGCAAACTAATGCCAAAATAATGGGCTCTTTCAGTTTGTGCAAAACCACTTAGTTGCTTTAAATCGTTGTTTAATATAAAGTTATGTTTAATACCAATATTGATTTGAGAATATTATCTTGATTTATTGTTTCAAATAGTATTACATGGTTTTTGTTCTTTGGCCATTATGTCACCGAGTTAGAAATTTATTTCAGAAGATAGCCTAATTGTGGCTCCTCTAGTTTAAAAACTCTTTTATAAAAGATTACCATCTGCATATTATTGAATGAAATATTTATGAGTCCAGAGACAATATCACTCATAATACAATTTTTCCTAAAATTATGTTTTCAGTAATATGTATTAAATTTCTTAATGTTCCTGCATCTTCAACATGATTTTTCTATTGATTCATTTCAGTCTCATATGATGCAGATGCTGGATCAAAATAAACTTCAGGGCTATCACAATGGCCAAGTTCAAAGATTTCCTCTTCCCGTAGATTTCGCCCTTACTAGATGCTTAAGTTCAAAGATTCACTGGATGTACCAACTCTTTAACAGGGAAGGGGAAACATAAAAATAAATAAAATAGTGGTATACAATATTATCCACATTTTCTAAAAAGAACAATGAGTTTTCTAGTTTTACAAAAACTATGTGAATACTACATAGTGATGATGAAGGGACAATTTTATTTCAACAAGACATATACTACAGGATCTAACTCACATGAGAAAAAATGAGAGGGGAAAAGTCAGAGAAAGAGCGAGAAATTCAGAATTATATTGACACAAAGGTGAAAAAAGAATGAATATTTTTGAAGCTGAAGGTTCCTGAAAAATATGTTTGGTTACTGGTCTACCTATGACAATTATGCTGGCCTCCTATTAGAGATAATTTTAAACAGAGTTACTAAGTTCTTTTTATGCATTGAATTTACCCATAGGTAAAATAATGTTGCTATAAATTTTATGATTTCTATTAATTTAACCACTGAATGAATTAAAACCATGGAGTATATGTATTATGGAACTTAAAAATGCATTATATTACCAGAAATATAGGAGCTGATCAGAGACATTCTACAAGATTTAATGTTTACATGAAGTTTGTTTCCTTAATCATCTTCTTTCCATATCTTTCCTAACAGTTCTATGGAAATTTACCCACTCCCTTTCTACTAATGTTCATCTTAATATACCAGTAATTATGCCGAAAAAAAGCAAAACAAAATAAAATGAAACAGTTCTCATGAAATCAGAAAAGAAAAAACCCAAACAGAATTGTTTAATTCCATCCTTCCAGGCAATAGGTGACTATTTATCTTACGTCTATGCCATTAAGAATCCACTCAAGTGGTTCTTCCCTGAACAAAGACGTTTCTATTTCAAGACACTAGGAATTGATATCTACCAATAAACATATAAATGTTAATGGCTAATAATTTTAATATGACCATGCTCGTCTTGAGGGGAGGGAAAGAAAAGTTTAATTGGTAAAGCCTCACATCAGGCTCCTTGCTCAGCAGGGAGCCTTCTTCTCCCCCTGCCTCCTCCCCCTGCTGGTGTGCTTTCTCTCTCTCTCTGACAAATAAATAAATAAAAGCTTTATTAAAAAATAACAATTTTTCAAATGTTTCCAGCACACTCATGTATCAATTCTACATGGACTGAAATGAAGAGATATGTTCTGAATTGCAGGCTCGGAGTAACCTGTAAAACTCCTTAATTCCAACTCAGTATCTTTTATAAACTTGATACTCTACAAGATCGTTACATAGGCGAAAAGGTTAATATAACAAATGCATTTAATTAACCAATACTTTTGAGCAAATCTTTGGGACAACTCATTGGTCTAGACACTGGGACTATAAATTACCAAAAACAGCAACGCTACTGCTTTTATAAATGCCAATAGGAGGACATCAAGCAACAGATTTTATAGTAAGTATTAAACCACATCTGGATAAAGAGAAATAAGCAACTAGGAAAAATCCAATAACAAGATCAGTCCTAATGTATGTTGGGGCCTAGATAAAGTTTTCCTGAGAAAGTTACTTTGCATCTAAAATGTGAAGAATGAAGACAAATAAATATTTAATGAATTAATATGTGAGTGAAATTCAAGATTGAGGAGTCAAATCCTAATTCTAATAATACTTTGCTGGTTAACACTAGTGCTATCCAATTAACTTCCTGGTTCTCCATTCATTATTTATAAAAAAGTAAATAAGGCCCAGCAATACTATAAACACTTCTCAGAAAAAGTTATGACAAAGGAATTTGAAATTTTTAAATTGTCCAGAATTAATTTATGATAGCTCATATGTCACTATTTTTTTAAAGATTTTATTTATTTATTTGACAGAGAGAGAGAGAACACAGGTAGGCAGAGCAGCAGGCAGAGGGAGAGGGAGAAGCAGTCTCCCCTCTGAGCAAGGAGATTGTTGTGGGGCTCGATCCCAGGACCCTGGATCATGACCTGAGCTGAAGGCAGACGCTTAACGACTGAGCCAGGCACCCTTATATGTCACTATTTTATGCCCAGTTATACATATCTATGACCCCTACATTTAATTGTTGTAGATGGCATAAAGAGACATTTAACAGGCTAGATGACCTTACAATAGCTTTCAGTCCAGTGAGTTTATAAATCTATTACCTTATCTAACCATCTTTGAACCAGACTGCAGTGGACTCACTTAGATTAATTCAACCCTTCTAACAATCAATAATGACTTTGAAGCTCAGGACTATGGCTTGCTCATTATCACCTAAAACCAGACAGTCCTTGAGAGTTAAATTCAATGGGATTTGATCAGATTTATGAAAAGTAAAATGTTATGATTACCCATTTCCTTATGCTTTCACTCAGCAGCTGTATCTGATGACTTATAAAAAGCTTAAAATTCTGTTTTGATGATTATTTTTTCTTTATTTTAATTTGGTGTAAAATTTGAGGGAATTTGTGTGGAGTGGGAAAAAATGGTATAAAATTTAAAGCTCTAAATGATATTTGACATTTCTTCCTTATAAACTCAAATGAAACTAACTTCCATGGCTGCATCAAAATAATAGCAAGTGTTTCTTTTTATAACAATTGTTACTCAGAATGTAAATTTTATATTCTTTTGAAAATGGTTATTTTTTGATCAGTGTTGATTTGGAGTACCTGGAGTTCTACTTGAAGAAGATAAATGTATACAGCTTGACTAAACTACAAATAAGCATCTGATATCTTTCTGCAGACACTTGTAAGAGGCAAGCAGAAAGGGATAGGAGGAAATTTGATAAGGCTAAAAATAATTTCCTTGATATTAAGGATAAAAGCAATAACAGTGTTTCAGACAGAAAGAATATTAAGAATTTGATTTTTCACTATATAATATATATTATTGTTGGAAGAATCACAATAACACCATTAATTTAAACCATTTACAAATATACAGCGAGACCATTTCTCCTTACCTTTGCAAATACATACTGTAAAGAGTTAAATTATGTTTTTAAAGTAATATCTGAGTCAAATGTTTTAGTCTTATACTGTAATACTTTGGAGTACTTGTCACACCTATTATTTGATTATTCAAAGTAGAATGATAGGACAAAATATGATTTTGAATCACAGTTCGTGAAATTAATGCATAGCATAAGCGAATTGTGGCCTATTAGTTCTCAAAACTTTGTATTCATTGAACATATGGTTGTCTCTCTTCACTTCTCCCTCCAGAAGTCATCCCTAACTTCTAGGTAGGGTTTCTTCATGTTTCAGAGGGATGGAGAGAGCTGGATTTACCTTATGAGTTGTGGTATAGGTAGGCCAAGCCTGGTCATAAAACTAGGAATACATAATATGCTTTATCCTGTTTTTCTTTGCAGCTAGCATAAAACTATATATTACCTTTAATGTATTTTTCCTTTACAAATGATAAGTATTGTATTTTTGGGGTAATGCAAATAATTCAGAACTATAACAATTTAATGAGATAAAGATTTAGTAATGAAACACAAATAATAGAGGAAATAATCTGAAATCTTTGAATAAAACATGGAGTCAAGTCACAAAGTATGGAGGGAAATTTCTAACAGAAGTTGGAAAGGAAAATATTGGAATAAACAGAATCAGTCAAGAGTAATTGCTTAATAACCAAATGTGTTAGTAGGATGCAAGCAAGGAGTCTAGAAAAGAAACAAATCTAAAACTTTCCAGACACAGACCAAAGAGCAGCTAGATCAAAATTGTCAGATGTCTATGAAATAAGTAGTTGGGACCAAAATAGGAATGGGATATGTAGAAAGATTCCAGAAAGGAAATGGTCTAGAGGGAAGTGCCTCTGACTTCATGGAATAGAGAAGCTACAGGAGAACAAATTGTTGAAACGATTCTGCCTATCAATCACTTTTTTATTGGTTTCCTGAGATCTCTTCCAGACACATAAAATATATTTTATAAAATAGCTGAAATGTCATGCTGAGTGTGTGACGCTTTGGATGTGTTACTTATAGGACAATCAATAAGCAGAGATTGGTGTCTAAAGACCCAATCTGGATACAAAGTCCTTTTTAATCTTTGCTGTGGTATCAGTAGAAGTGACCAGTGCAAAATATCTCAGAGAGTGGAGTTAAAGTGTGCTTGTCGCATTTTAGCAGGGAAAGGTGTAAAAGCTCAAGAGGGTGGCAAGACCAAAGAGAAACAATTAACACACTTATACGCTATTCTGCTATTCCCTGTACTCAGTTGGCTTCCGTATCTGATGTGGCACGTGGTGTTGTGTGTGTGTGTGTCGTAAGGGCAAATATAAATTAAAAATAAGAGGCTTGATTCTCCCTGTTGAGAATAAGGAAAGAAATTCTCCTACCTCTCTTTTCTGAGAACATTTACATTAGAAATATATTAATTGTAAGTTCTTTCTCTGTCTCTTTGAAGTGTGTATTAATTTTTTTAAGAGCTAAGTAAGCCTCTTGCCAGCTTTAAAACGCAGGGATATCTTGCTCAAGGACCTTTGAAATGTAATCATCAAGGAAGACAGCACTCCTAACCTCCTGTTTCTGTGGGAGGGTAGGAATCTAACTTTGGTGGGGGCTTTCCTGAAATTTGCAAAAATGCCTACCATCATATAGATATGAGGAAATTATTTTCCTATGGATAAAGCCAATTAGCTAACACAAGTGGTCACCTCAATGAGAAGGTGAGTCTAGGATGAACTGTGTGCAACGAGTGGTGCTGTCGAGTCCTCCCCCTTACTTGAGGACTAGTTATCATTTATCTTGAGAGCCTGTGTGTAAATGGGTGGTATCCATTTGGCTCCATAAAAGGGCGAGGTTTCTTTTGTCTTTGCGCTCTCTTAGCACATTGTCTATGATGTGCATCACATGCTGGTTTAATGCTTATTCAATAATGCAAATGTTTTCTTTGTCTTCTACCTTTGTGGGGGGAGGTTTTATGGCTTGGCAGGATATTTTGTTTTTAATTATATTTCCTCAACAATGTGTGTATGCAATTGTGGTTGTTCTTTTTAAAAAATTTTATTGTATTTATTTATTTATTTATTTTGACAGAGAGAGACAGTGAGAGAGGGAACACGAGCAGGGGCTGAGGGAGAGGGAGAAGCAGGCTTCCGGCAGAGCAGGGAGCCCGATGTGGGGCTCCATCCCGGGACCCTGGGATCATGACCTGAGCCGAAGGCAGACGCTTAACGACTGAGCCACTGAGGCGCCCCTAAAAAATTTTATTAAAAATATTTTTGGTCTCCTCAAGCACTTTTTACTTCCTGCAGTTATTCCAAAGAGTTGCTTTTCTCTTCACGATTTCTTTTTTCAGATTTTATTTATTTGAGAGAGAGAGAGTGAGATCTAGAGCAGTGGTGAGGGGTAGAGGAAGAAGCAGACTCCCCACCGAGCAGGGAGCCCGATGCAGGACTCAATCCCAGGACCCTAGGACCATGACCTGAGCCGAAGGCAGACGCTTAACTGACTGAGCCACCCAGGCCCCCTCTCTTCACGATTTTGAAATCATGAAGAGAAAAGCAAGACTTCAGGCAGTGACTTGCTCTTTCTCTATCTGCAAACAATGTTAACTTAAAGGAAGAGTCTCTATGACAAAGAAGGCGTAAGCCAGGGAAGATAAATCTTTTTTTTCTCCATTTAAAAAAAAAAATAATATTCCCTACCCTTAACTTCCCATTCCCCCTTCAGGATAATGAAAGGACCAGAGTTTGACTCAAATCAGTAATGGAGTCACCAAAACCATAAAAGTATGCAGAAGCAGAACTAAATCCTGATGAAAACATGTGTTTAGACTTAAGCTACTTTGGTGTATAAAAAGTAACATGATTCTTATAAGTGACAACCCTAAAATGTCTACATAGTAATCGCTCATGGTATCAATGGACCTGGAAATGTAGAGTTGGGTGGATAGCCTGAGAAGTACTTGTAAAGCAAGCACATTCTATTTTAGTTTCTGAGCATCTGATCAAGGGGAAATGCTAAGGAGATAAACTTAAAGGAGCTAAAGCCATTTATACCACCAAAGTCACCCTACAGCTGGTTTTATATGCAATATAGGAATAATCTGGGGAGATGGTTTTTAAATATTTACACCTCGACAGAGAAGTAGAGTCAGGAAGAGTTCTATCCTCCTCAGATTCAGAGGAAGTGTCAGGACAAACTACATAAACCTCTTTAGTGCCATAAATTAACACAATTCAGTACAATATGTTATCATTCAAATGCAAAAGTGTGCCACATGTAAAGACTGAATATTCAGGAAGCAACAGCTGTTACTAAGGAGAGCATAATGAATTCCACAGGTATGTTGGGAAGACAAAAAGTGGTGAGGGAAAACATGATTGTCAAAATGAAAGGTTAACTAAAAATGTGGTATGGAATCAGGAACATTGAAACTGTAAATTAGTCAATACTAAATGGGATGTTTGCCTAGAAAAAAAATATTTTTGGTCTCTGCTGGCTGTCACATACCATTATGCATGGCTTGATTGAGTTTACAATCTAGCAGAGTAAGAAGGATAGTTACGGTGACATACTATTTTAAAAGACTGAAACTATAACAAATTCTTTGTAACAATATTTTTCAGAAAATGACTTAACATTAAAATAAAAGTACTGCTTTGATTCATTCCTTGGATCCCACCCATTCTTTCACTCTAAGAAAAAACAAGTAATTGTTGCAGAAGTCTCTGTATTTTGCTGCTGCCCTTTTGTAAGAAGCACTTTTCCCAAATAAAACAATAACTCCCCCCCAAAATATAAACTATTTGGAATTACATATTATATGCTTAAAAATATAAGAAATTTTGAGTACAGACTGTCCCTGACTTACAAAAGCTTGACTTTCAATTTTTTTTTTTATTTTGCAATGGTGCAAAAGTGATACACATTTAATAGAAACTCTACTTCAAAATTTGAATTCTGATCTTCTCCAGGGCTAGAGATAGGTGGTACCATATTCTCCTGTGATTCTGGGCAGCAGCACTAAACCTCAGCTCCCAGTTGGCCACATGACCACCAAGGTAAACAACCAAGACACTTAAAACCATTCTGTTTTATACTTTCAGTACAGTATCCAGTGAATTACATGAGATATTCAACACTTTCTTATAAAATAATCTACGTGTTAGATGATTCTGTCCAACAGTAAGCCATGCAAGAGTTCTGGGCATGTTTTAGGGAGGTGAGGTTAAGCTATGATGTTTGGTAAGTTAGGTGTATTAAATGCATTTGTTCTTACTCTATTTTAACTTATGATGAGTTTATTAGGATATATCTTCAGCCAAGGAAGATATATAATTTAAAAATATATCTCAGCATTAATTTATTTTAGATATTTATTTCCTTTTGTTTTCTGGACTAGGGTATATTTCATTTAAATATGAGGTCAATTTTTATATTTTTCCCTGTTGAAATTGATCTATGCTCAATTTTAAAAATCTTAGAAAGCAGAGAAATATATAGGAAAACAAAACTAATTATCATCCTACAGTCTTAAATAATGCGTCTTAAAGTTTTTATATATGTCTTAATGCTATTCTTCAGTATTCTACAAATACTTAAAACACCAATTGTCTTGAGCTGTTTTTTCTTTACCACTATTTTGGGAATCAGAAAATACTCTCCTTTAATGAGTTACATGTCTGAATAAAGTTCACTCATATAAATATTCTCTTCATTTTCATTAATTACTGACCAATTTATGTGTAGATAGGTAGGTAGCTAGGTAGATGCGTAGATACACGGACAGATACAGATAGAGTGTTTCTTGTAAAATAAAGGTGAGCATGTGTGGAAACTTATTCATCCCCCTTCACCATAACCTGACTTTCCTGATGTCTGAGAATAGTGCTTTCAAGGAAGAAAAGAGCCGTAAGGACAGTATGATCCTACTTAGCAGACTGTGAAAGGCTGGAAATATGACCATGAACGATAAGGATCAGACCATGCATGGTTGGGCATAAAGGAGAGAAAATGAATGAAGGGACCATGCTAAACCACAGGACTATGACTATGATAGAATACGACAGTCATGTTGGGGTTGAGAGATTTGGGCCATTTCAGAATAGTAGAGGAGATTGTAAGGTTTTAAATAATGTTTTGCTCTATTTCTAATGTGACACCATTGAAAGACTAGAGAGTTGGAGCTGAGCATCATGGTTTTATTAGCATTGTGCATACACATCCTTGTATAGATATATATACAGACATTTCTTGTGTTTTTAAGAAAACTTCCCAAACATGGAATTTTTTTTAGACAAAAGATACAAGGTTAAAGTTAAGTCACATTTTGAATGAAAATAATAGCCTACTTAGAAAAAAACAGTGAATTAATAAGTTACTAAGATAGTTAAATGGTTGTTTATCTCACCAGTGTGTTTTTAGACATTCCTATGATTGGCTATTTCCAGATCTGATTATTAGGAAAAGAAAAGGGATGATCAAAGTAATGAATTACCTGTCCTTTGATAGATCCAGCTCAGATGAAAAAAATCACAGATCTAATGAATTGTTTTGTTGATTTTCCTCCACATGTGAACATGCAGTTCTCATCTACTCTTCTAAGCTTTATCTGCAAAAGCATCAAAGACATCAAAGGTAAGGGGGAATAGCAATTGCTAGTCACAATAATCAAGTCACAAAGAATGGGAAGAGAAAATTTTTTCATGTTAGTATAGATTATGCCAAATGATCCCAGATTTCTAGAACCAAGAGCCAACTACTTACCTGAGGATAAAAAGTCCACCATCTTTCTGGACGATTTCGGAATAGGAAGTACTGACCGTTTATTTGAGTCTTTGAAATAAGTGAAAGGGTGACAGTGGATGAAAAAAAATTTCTATTTTTCAGTTTCACTGATAGGCTGCTTCCAAAGTTGAAATTCACACGTCTGTTAATTTTTGCAAAGGGCACTCCTTCTACAGCTGCCCATAGCTTCAGCAGGACCCAATGAGGGACCATGCAGAGAAACTGATGAAAACCTGTAGAATTATAGTTAGTCAGCATAATAGTCATGGGCTGTACTGTTTGTCTGTGTTGATTTGAATTAAAACTGATATAGCACACTAGAGACAAAGCCTACCAATCTTGCAATAAAGCTGTGTGATGTTATTTCGATTATTTTAAAATGAAATATTTTGTTGAATCACACCAGCAGTTTAAATTAATACTTGTGCAGTAAATACTGTGGTCCTCCACCCAAACCATCTGTTTAGGGTCAATAGACCCACATGTGGTCACTTAATAGGAATCACCCTCCATTATGGAGCACCATAACACCTGGCTGATGTGGGGATACAAAAGTCTGATACTCATGCCTAATTGGGACAACTTAGAAGGGTCAGCTCAACTCCCAGAGGAAGGGCTGAATCCTCCATTGCCACCACATTGTGGGTGTGTCCGGCCCAATCATACTTTCCTATGATGGTATTTTATGGTCCCAATTATTCACTAAATACAATTTAGGTATTGCTGTGAGAATATTTTTTTAGATATGGTTAAAGTGCATAATCAATTGAATATAAGTAAGAGACAATCTTAGGTAATCTGGTTGAGTCTGATTCAGTTAGCTGAAAAGGGTTCAGAGCAGACTGAGGCTTACTAATGAAGAAATTCTGACTGTGGACAACAGCTATACTGAGAGGTCCAGCCTCCCCTTCCTGATGGACTGCTCTATGGATTTTGAATTTGACAAGCCAGCCGGCTCCCACAATTGCTAAAGCTGATTTCTTGCAGTAAATTTCTTACTATATACCTCCTACTTGGTCTGTTTTGCTGGTTAAACCCTGACAGATACACTCCTTAACTTTCTTTCAAGCATATCTCTCTAGAGCGTTCCTGATACACCATTTGCAGACAGCTCCAGGGATCACAGTGTGAGACAGCAAGCTTTCATCCTTCAATTTTCTTTAATAAATCTGTCCAATTCAATGAACTTTTCACCTGAACCAGCAAGTTCTATCAATAAGTTCTATTGAGCAAGTTGATTTTAGGACTACCCTTGAGTAAAATTTTAGTTAGTGAAGTTTGTGTTAGGCACATTTTTTAATGCAACTTTCACCCTTTCAGTGTTTCTTAAGTGAGCATTTGTTTCATTTTATCCCTTCAAAATTAATGCCCCAAACTCTTTTTTATCTTACTTCTATCCATCATTTGTGACAGATACTTTCCTCACAAGTTACAGTACTTTTGTGTGATCTGCTTCAATGAAATTCTCAATGCTCCTTAAGACTACTTCTATGACCCAAGTTAACTCCCTTTTATAATTCTTCACAGTGGCTAATTCAAAACATTTCAATTAACCTCAACTTCCCATTCCCCTCACTTGAGAAGAGGCCCTCCTTCTCTGCTACTTCTTAAACAGAAATAGAAACCATCAAATTGAGACTCTCTCATACTTATATCAGCACAGTTCTAGAAATCCTGTGATCTTTTCCCCTCCTGTCATGGTGAAAACATCAAAGAACATTCTTCTGTTACTGTCTAGGTGATTCCTTTCCTTATGCTCTGGGTCCTGTTTCTTGTTGGCTTGAGGTCCTTGATACATCCGTTATTCACTCCCCTAGAGTATAAATCCCTATAGTTTAAAAATCAACAATCCTCTGCATGTCATGGTCGTTCTATGATACCACCTCAAATTTTATAGGAGAGTCATCTCCGTTAGCTGCTCAGTTCTTATCTAATACATTCTAGAATGGTCCTCGGTCAATAGACTAAATGGTTTATTTTTAAGAACACTAGTGACCTTAGTGTCAAATAAAATAAGCAATTTTTACTTCTTAGATGCAATGTTTGATACTCTTAAGCACCCTTTTCATGAAACAATTTATTCTATAGTCTTTTTTTCATATTTATGATTTGTCTTCTGAAGCATTTACTAGGCAGAAGTTTCCTGTCATTCATTCAAGAAGTTCTTTTCAGTGTTTTATTTTGAGTTCTATTCTTGCCTTATTCTATATACTTTCCCTGGATGATCTCAATATTTTTGTTTCAAGCACCACCTATTTACTGTTAAATAAAGGCTCCATTCAAGATCTCTCCTTAAATGTGACATTAATATAACCCACTCCCTCTAGATGTATTCATAATGTATATAACCATGTTTTTCCTAGAAAATATGCTTTTCATGTTGCATCTCTTATCTCAGTATATGCAACATCCTAGCCATTTAATTACCTGGCTGAACATTTAGGTTTACCTTCTCGTATGTCCAGTTTACTTACCTCCTACATGTGATCAGTCAAAATAGCTCTAATAAGGGGTATTGTTTATGGGGCCCTATGCATCCCCAGTAGAATTTTTTTCCCCTTCCTTCCTTCCTTCCTTTCTTTCTTTCAAACTGGTCTCATCTTGATACTGTGGCAGCCACTGGTATTGGAAAAAATCTTCAGCCTGCCCATTGGAATACCTCCACTTTTTCTGACTGGAAGCTTTTTAAATTTAAATTTCTATGTTGATCCTTCTCTTTCCATGGTTTTTTTTTTTTTTTTTTTTAATCTTATGCTTTCCTGGGATGACTTCTGAAAAGAAAAGCATAATACTGGGGGAAGAACCATGGCCTCTGGTTATGTGAGGATACACAGGGTGAGATAATTAGGCTAGTCTTGTCCACGGATATCCTGTTTTGGGAAGCACTGAAGATGTGTGCTGGATTGATGTAGTCACCTGTTGTCATCTGTTGCTGTGAGGCATGACTTCTGACAGAGCATCTATTCAAGAGGTTCCTCTATTTTGCACCCTCTTTCTTTTGACCCAAGCCCATTATCATCCGTTAGTTCTCTCACAACCTCTGTATCTGTCCTCTTACTTGCCACACACACTCCATTAACCAAGAAATCCTTGAGAGCTCTTTGTAAACCCTGCTATATTTGAATGTGTTTCTTGAGGCTATCTTGGTTTCTCCCTCAATCATCCTTAATTTAATACTGAGCTTAATTTAGCCATGGTTTTCAACCAAGGATGATTTTTGCCACTAGGAGATACTTGCCAATGTAAGGAGACATTTTTGTTCGTCACATCTGTAGTGGGGTGCTGCTAGTATCTATTTGGTAAAAGTAAACCATACTGTTAAACACACTATAATGTATAGGACAAGACCCTACAAGAAAGAATTACGTGGTCAAAATGATCAAGAGTGCCGAAGTTAATAAGTTCTGCTTTAGAATCGTTCCATTATGCAAGACTTGGCATTATACCAAATGCAGAGTTTCTCTGAGAGCTTTGACTTCCAGGCTCCAAGTGGGGAACCAGCCCCAATATTTTCAGATTAACCCAAACTTATTTAAACTTTTCTATCAGCTTGTTTCTTTTTTTCCCCCATCCCTCCACTACAGTGGAACTCTTGTAGTTCTCCTCACTCTGTATTCTTTCTCAACAAAGCTAGGTCTTCAGGACTATTGTCTAGCTATCAATTTTAAAAATTGAGTTTGATCCTTAAAGTGGAACAAGTATTTCTTTGATGTAGGTATTCCCTTTCTGATACCTATCTACTCCCAAAGTACTGATTGCCATTGCCCCCATTATAATTCACCAAATGCTCACAAGACTAAGCACCTTGATGTCAGTATCTTTGTTTTATTCTCCTCTGTAGCTTTAGCCTTTACCTGGAACAGTGGAGGACTCAGTACTCGTGAATAAATGAAGAATGGATGAATGGTGAACAATGGTATTATCTCCCATCTCAGTCTTTCCTGTTTCTCTGATTCCTACTGTTTTCTGTTTGTGGCCACCATCTGTTACCCAATGTGGAGTTAGATATCCTTTATCAATGTCTATAACTCTGGCTCCCTGACTCTTCCAAGTACTCTAGATCCGTAAGCAAGCCCCCTTTCTCCAAAGTACTTATATCTTAACATACCATAAAGTACATATGAAATTTTATTTTAATCATACATAAAAGAATACTAGGAGTCAAATTTTCTCTCCCTGCCTCTCATTATTCTTTTCTTCCTTCTTCCTTCTTGTGCCCTCTTTCTCAGGCCACAGATATCTTTCCTTTCTCTCATCTTTTATGCTTCATATGCTTATATAGTTTATATACATATATATGTATATACATATATACTTTTACTTAAGTATATCTTATATACTTATCACTTGTTCATATATCACTTTCTTCAAACATCTACTCAATCTTAGCTCAGAAGCTGTAGAAGCGGTTAAAAGAATGGGCTGTATCCAGATTACTTTGGCTCAAATCTCAGCTCTGCATTAACCATCTTGTGACCTAAGGCAAGTTACATCACCTCAGTTTTCCTCATCTACAAAAGGAAAATTAAAATTGCACTTAAGAAATAAAGAAGTATAAAGAGTCAATGAGTTAATGTAACAACGCTTATAAGAGGACCTGGCATAGTGATTAATCCTAATACTTTACTCTGACTATAAATCTTAAGTGTGCTTATCCATCCCCCACCTCATTCATTTCATTTCTCTCTCTTTCCAGTTCTTTCACTCATTTTCTATACACATCCTTTCTTCTCTGTCCTTCTCTCTAAAATTCTTTCAATTCTTACATTTGTCATGTAACAGACTGGAAAGCAGTAGGAAAATAAGCAAACTTAATTGCTCCCATCACAAGACAGGGCAAAATTATAGGATTTGAGGGCGGTATCTGATTTCATTTCTTCTTTCTCCTTGTAGGACAAATGATTATATTTAGTCCTCTGATTACTGTTTTTGGGAGTAAGAGTATTAACTCTTTGAATCCTAAGCATATGTCCTTTCTTTCATGATCTAGTGCATTCTGTTTATCATCTCTGTGATTAAAATTTATTGCCTTGGATGTCTATATTTTTCTTCTTCTATCATACATTAAACCTGCTTCTTCCCCATGCTGTGGATTTGCTTCTGCTATTTCCTCTCTAAAGTTTTTTTTTTTCTTTAACAAGTTTCCTTAACAGTTTGTAAACTATTTATAAATCTTGTCGTGTTATAACTGAGGCTTCCTCACTGTTCTGTTTTAGTCATTATCTAAGCTCATCAGTTATAAAAAAAAGAAGTCACATCCCAAGGCAGGTGGTGAGCTTAGAAACCTGCATTACTAACAAACATTGCACCTGAGGATACGTGGATCATACTTGAAGAAATCCAGAGCTAAATTCTCAGAGTTAATCTTCTCCTATATTTTTAATCTTGCAAACTCTCAGGGCTACTTCTCTTCCTAAAGAAGGAAATACATGCTGCCCTGAAGTGTTACGTTAACTTGGCATTATCTTTCTCATTATGAACATAAACTCTGGTCCAGGCATTAGGGTTTTATCATATTCTTACCTATATAAACTAACTCTTTAGTCACTATCTATTGTCTGTGCCTTAAGCCTATTCCCACTATTTGGCTGCTGGGAAATTGTTACTCCCAAAAATACCTTAACTCCTACTGCCAAAAATTCCTTTCTAGGTAGGTAGACCACATTATTCTCAATAATTCAGATGGGTTGTATTTCAGTATTCTATCAGTCTAAAATCTTTAATTGTTTAAAATTACTTTTAGTGGTTTAAAAGTTTTAGGAGTAATCTAGCTCTCTTATGGTCAAGAAAGAATAATTCATCAGAGAATGGCAGAATTGCAATAATCACTAAAGAGTATTAAAAAGTATTGGGGCACCTGAGTGGCTCAGTCAGTTAAGCATCCAAATCTTGATTTAGGCTCAGGTCATGATCTCAGTGTAGTGAGATCAAGCCCAGAGTTGGTTAAGATTCTCCCTCTCCCTCCTTAAGATTCTTAAGATTCTCTTAAGATTAAGATTCTCTCTCTCCCTCCTTCTCTGCCCCTCCCCCTGCTCATGCACGCTTCTCTCTCACGACAACAAAAAACAAAAAATTAAATAAATAAATAAATAAATGAAAAGAAATAAAAAGTAACTAGTTTTAGTTTTATTTTAGCAAATCAATTTTCATCTTTCAAACAAAATATTTCGAGGAACTCTAGCTTTGGGGGTACTGGGAAACCTCAAGGGACCATGACTGAGGCCAAGGGATTTGGAACTGATGTCATCATCAAGCAACTCACTCTCCACCGGTATCTGCTTTGGCCTCTCCTTCCCTACCGAAAGACTAGCAGCAATCAATGATCACGAACCTGTCCAAATACTAAGTTTCAATGGTAATTTATTGTTTTAATGGTAATTTAAATAAAGTGCTTTCTGAATCCTTACAGATGCTCCTATGAGCACATTGAAAACCCCTGTGCTAATTTAAATCTTGTTTTTATAAAAGAGAAAAAAAGAGTGAGACATATATAATCAAGTGACTTATTTAAAATTATAAAAATAATAGCAGGGTCCTTTCTGCCATTTTATTCAGTGCATCCTTTGACAATGACTTTGTCAAATCAGTTTGTGTTGAGTAGAAATTTTATGTGTAAAGGGAAGGAGAAAAATCTTTTCTAACTAGAGATTTCATTTGAAAATAAACTGTATTTGTTAAAAAGAAGTATTTTTTCTTTAAAAAGCTGTTAACTTTTTTTTGCTATGAGTCTTTTAAAATTTATGACTACTACGTACGTTGAAAATGTTTTACTTTTGTGTAAATTGAAGGATAAAACTTCGAAAGATAAAAATTTAAAAGAAGAGCAACTATGGCAGAAGCTTAACATTAGCTGCAAGCTATTCCTTCCCCCTTTAAGATATTATAGTTACAGTACTTTCAAATCAAACTTCATACATTTTCTGTGCTATGCGTGGCTTCTCATCCTTTGCAATTTGCTTTTAGATATTCACCCTTGATGTATTTATCTGTAGTTACTAAACATCTCATGATTCTTCATACCATAAATTTCTCAAATATATTTAACAGTTCAAGAGAAAATGGCAAGCCTTAGGAAAAAAAGATCTAGTCCACGATATATGTTTAAAAAAAAAATTCAAAAAGTAACATGATATGATTTTCTCTTAAGTTTTATATTGTTTTCCTCTAACAACCTTGCCTGTAACCTTTAAAACCCAGCTACAAAGTGATAGAGTGTGGCATTTTAGTATATCGTCAGTGAGCATGCCGTGCATAACCCATCTCTAGAATATTCTGTGAATGCTTTTTAATGACTCCAAAGAAGAAGTTAGTTGGTATAAAACAAACTGAAATAAAAGCCTCTGGCAAAATGTTGATGTTTTGATCACAGCTCATGTGAGAAATAAGCACGGGTAGTTTATGACAGTCCCACAAGAAAACTTCACATGGTATATGAAATATAAATATAAAAATGACAGGAACCTAAGTTAAAGGACATTTGACAGAAGTACCATATTTTCAAAGTTTGTCTGCCCATACCTTTCCTGTCATATAATAACTGGAGTAATATTGGATAAGCAGAAAAGGAAGTTATAAATATAATATTGCTTTGGTACCTGAGGTTAATGCATTTAATTAGCACACTAACGTTAAAATAAGACCATCCAATTTGCCTACACAATCAGAATCAGAACATTAAGCATTTCTCATTAAGTTGTGTTGCCTTTTCTTCATATTACTTTTCTTCTTCTTGTCCTTAAATTTATTTACATTCTCAGGCTTACTCTTCTTCACATGTCTGAATGAGAGCCACAAATAATACTTTAATGAATTGATATTCAATATAATGCCATTCAATATCTCTTTCAAATAAAATTCAGTATTTTTCATCCTAAGAATAGGTAAAAAATATACACACAATTTCCTTTCACTATAACAATTGATTAAGGCTGTGAATGTTTTCCTTTTAATGTTAAAAACAGCCGTTCATTTGGCTGTTTGTTAAATTTTCCTTTTCATTACATTAGATTTTACACAAATTTCTGAAACACGCTCCTCATATTTGCTTTAGAACATGTTATATTTAGTTTTAAAATAATTTCTTTTTTGCATTTATTTCCACCATATAACACTTGGGATAATAAACCAAGGATATGGATATATATTTTGTGTGTGTGCTTGTATGTATGACAAACCAAAAGGAATGCTTATCCTTGTGATGATAAACTGTAAGCATATCTGTGTGTAACTTATCCAATGGATAAACTGTGTCATCCATTTTAACAAAATAAATTTGTCTTTTATCCAAGAGTCTGAATACTTTTATGTATGGCACATTTCCCTGAAGATGATTTTATAAAGGATTTAGTTTCATTTATTCAACTGCATATATAGATTGGTTTGGCACATTCTCTTTGTGTCATATGATGTGATAGCACCATAAAGATACAGAAATATCAGTCCAGGGTGACAGAGCTAAAAAGACGTATAAGAAATTGCCAAAACAGAGATCACATGTTTGTATTGTACTTTAGAAACGTCATTTTTTTTATTTGACAAAGGGAAACATAAAACTAGAAATGTTGTTTTATGTTGGTGTTTTTTGTAGGTCATCCTTACAAATTCTCGATCCTCCTCTCTCTTTGCTTTAAACTGTCAGACATCCCACCGAGTCTTCTCATGGATGCCTCATTGAAAGCCTCTCCATGTTTTTCTGAGTGATGTGAGATCTGTGAGATGAAGAAACATAAATTACTCCTTTTTACTGGAGGAATTGCCTATCTCACAAGGTTCAGAGGTAAATGTGTTTCCCAAATAAATAAAAAATTAGGGAAGACAGCAAAATGCATTATTTCGTTTCAACTCAATTTAATCCAATAGAAATCAATTCACCACCTGGCATGTACAAAGCACCATTTCAAGTGTCCACTTTATCTTTGAAGGAGAGTTTTCCTAATTGGAGAAAAAAAATAAACAACACCAAGAAAGAACTTTTCATATGCACCAGTGGGGAAGCAGGACTTGTCATGAGAGCGTGGAACTGACCTGAGAAAAGAACAATGTGAGGAACTCGTACACGACTACTGCAAAGATGTACAATTGCCTAACTTCAAAGTGAAGTAATAAAACAGAAGTAAAACGAGTGCTGAAATAGAATATTTGCTAATTTTTATAAAAACATCAAGCAAAAACTGAAAAATAAACAATCACAGTAACATAATAATGTTTAAATGCAAGTCATGATTAAAATATACTATAAATTATAACTGAGCGTGTTTCTACCCATTACATTAACAAAAATGCACCACGAAAGTTAACATCAACCTGAAGTCTGAACTTTTGTCTTAACCATGAACACTTTAAAGGAAACAATATCATGGCTTCACCTTTAAAAATGACTTTGCAAAAACGGTGAACCAAGTGCTGGTGTTATTTCATGTCCATTAAACTGAATGTCATTACATTTTTGAAGTCTTAAGCAGAAAAATACAACTTCTGGTATTTCAGATAGATTCCCTCCCCAACATAAATATCTGAAAATATCATTTTTGTTGCTGTTCTTGTTCTTGCTGTTTAGACTCATAGAAAAAGTACCTTAAAGCTATATTTTGCTTCATTTTAATTTAACTTCTGAGAGACGCTGAGGAATAGGGTAGGGTACCAGCTCTGATATCTGGTAGATGTGTATTAGATTCCAAGTTTAGATGATTTGCCAAGTGCAAGACCTAGGTCAAGTTACATACCTTCTCTTTACCTTTTTAAGGTTACTCTTCTATTGAGCATATAATGATTTTCTTGGTGTTCAATGGATCAGTAACAACACATCTCCCTAACCCTCCTGAATGGAACCAGTTGAGACAAAAGATTGAGTTATGTGGAAACCAAAATACGTTAGTGAATATAATAATACTATTGGTGATGGTGGCTAACGTTTGCACATCCACATATATTTTGCTTGGTACTCTTTGCATGTATCAGTTTAACAGGTTTCCAATCCTATCACTATTAATTATGCCAAATTTGCTTGCAGAACAAGGATGAGATTTGTGGCCAAATGGACTTGAAGAAATTCAACACTTCCATTAGCCTTACCTCCCAGCTCCCAACACACATACACATTCCACTCCTTAAGTTATCATCTATCACAGGTAGAACTGGGCAATGGTAGACCTCTCTGTTGATAGGACACTTACTCATTGCTATGGAGAAAGTAGATATTTCCTTAGAATATGCCACTCCCTAAGAAAAAGGCCGTTTCTTCTATCTTGACAGGTAAATGACACTTTCTCATATGGATATACGTGATGTAAGGAAAGGAGATAGAGAGACCTGAATTATTCCTCCTAAATAATTCTTTCTTCCATGGGAACATGAGTCAAGGAACATAAAGTTTCCTTCTAAAGAATAAATAATCAACAAATTGCATTTATTAATTTGGACAAATCTATAAACACTTCAGGGCCTTTAATTTGTAGATATTTTTAAGTTCTAAGTAATACTTTCCTTATTATAAAAGTAGTTATTTAAATCTCTGAAAATATAAAAAAAACATATGTTTGAACATCTTTTATGAAATGCTTCTCATAAATATGTGTGAGACTTACATGAGAATTCATAGAAATTTAATTTTTTCTCACAGGTATTTAAAATGTCTTGTGGGAAGAAAAGATAAATTAAAAATACTAGAAATGTGAAAAAAAATCTATTTCTTTTCTGCTATTTTTACAAGCCAAATAGAAATGGCTATCAACTTAATGTTCACAACTAAGCTATATTGCTCTTGTAACAGTGAAAGTTTTATTAAAATTTTATTCTAATTACTCAATCACTCTAAAATACTCATTCTACTTAGAAGTTAAACATAGTCTTAACACTATACAAGTCAGAAAAGTTTTGATTATGTATTTAAACACTTTTTTTCTGTTTTGTCATAATTTCATAATGCGCAAATATTTAACTAATTTCAAAATACAATATTTAAAACAACAGGAATTAATTTTGGGTTATCTAATTGTTCTTAATAGAGCTACTAATATCTGCAGAACTATTAAATCATAAATGCTATCGTACAGTTGTAAAACCGGAAGAAAATATTTATTTGCACATGAATTTGAACAGCTTAAATGATTGCTTTTCCCCATACAAATTGGTTTTAATTTTTTACTGACTAAATTAAAGTAACGTAAATTCCATATCATCCAAAAAATTTTAGAGTGCCTGATGTTATAGCCAAAAACATAGTGTGCAGTGTAACTAGTAATTATAATAACTTTGAATGACTTCATTGGTCAATATATATTTTTGAATATTTTATTATATTTTAGTTTTAATGTTGTTTAGTCAATTAGAATGATGACTTTAATAATAATAGCATTATCTGTTAATCCTGATAAGCATAACATGTAGCAAAATGTGGGATTCTGAGAACTGTTCTACTAATGCAATTTTATAATGACCTAGACAGACACATTCCCTCAGAAAATATCTCAATTTCTGTGAGTCTGTAATACTAAAGTATGCTTTATTTATACCATATTCTACCATGGCAAAAGACTGTTTCCAAGAAGAAATCATCTGATAAATAGTATCTTCATATTTGTACTGAATGATAAATTCTTAAGCCATGTATCTTAACCTCAATTTACAAAAATATCTATCTTGGTGTTAATTACAACAGAATGTTTTATTTGTGTAACAATGCTAAAGAGGAAAATTAATCAACATACAGGTAAGTGGAAATGAATTTAACACATGAAATTGTTATTAAAGGTGTTTAAAGAGAAAGACTTTTATTCACATTGTAATTAATGTAATTCGTATCAAAGCTAGCTTTTAAAATACTCTAATATGAATTAGGAAATTATGCATGTGGTCATGCAAATATTACAATGAAGAACTATGATACCACTTGCTAGGGTTGGAGAAAAATTATTTAGTAGTATTTTGATTCCCCAAATTTTGCTTGAATTATTGCTCAAAATATTTCCATCATAGAGTTAGAAAATTGACTGATGGAAGTCTTTAAAAATTTGCCACTGAAAATGTGGTCAGGCATATAATGTCTACTTCATCTTGGAGCTTGTTGAGAGTGCAAAACTTCAAGACCTACTCCAGACCTACTGAACCAGAAATTATATTTGAATAAGATGTGCAGTTGTTTCAAATGTACATTAAAGCTTTGGAAGGATTGCATTAAGGAAGACTGGGAATATTGTTTCAATTTCTCCTTTTAAAATTTCTTTTTTTTTCTCTCTTTTTTAAAATTTTTTATTGTTATGTTAATCACCATATATTACATCATTTGTTTTGGTGTAGTGTCCCATGATTCATTGTTGGTTCATAGCACCCAGTGCTCCATGCAGAATGTGCCCTCTTTAATACCCATCACCAGGCTAACCCATCCCCCTACCCCCCTCCCCTCTAGAAACCTCAGTTTGTTTTTCAGAGTCCATCATCTCTCCTGGTTCGTCTCCCCCTCTGACTTACTCCCCTTCATTCTTCCTCTCCTGCTATCTTCTTTTTTTTTTTTTTTTTTAAGATTTTATTTGTTTATTTGATAGAGAGAGAGAGCGAGAACTGGAACACAAGCAGGGGGTGCGGGAGAGGGAGAAGCAGGCCTCCCGCCAAGCAGGGAGCCCGATGTGGGGCTCAATCCCAGCACCCTGGGACCATGACCTGAGCCGAAGGCAGACACTTAACGACTGAGCCACCCAGGCGCCCCTAAAATTTCTTTATTTTTAATTTAATTATAGTTGACATATAAGATGAAATTAGTTTTAGGTGCACAACATAGTGACTCAACAACTACATACATGATGAAGGGCTTGCCATAATAAGTGTATTACAATACTATTGTTTATGTCACCTATGCTGTACTTTTATCTTCTTAATGCCCTCACCCATTTCACCCATCCCTCCATCCCCTCACCTTTGACAACCACCAGTTCTTTATACTTATGAATGTGTTTCTCTCATTTTTGTTGTTGTTAGTTGGTTTGTTTTGTTTTGTTTTAGATTCCACATATAATTGATATCATATGGTATATGTCTTCCTTTGCCTGGCTTATCTTTCTTAACATAGTACCCTCTAGGTCCATTCATGTTGTCACAAATGACAAGATTTCATTCTTTTTTATGGCTGAGTAATAGTGCATTATATATACATACCACTCCTTCTTTATTCATTCATTTATCAATGGGCACTTAGGTTGCTTCCACATTTTAGCTACTGCAAATAATGCTGCAATAAACATAGGGGTACATATATATTTTTGAATTAGTCTTTTCATTTTCTTCAGGTAAATACCCAGAATTAGAAATACTGGGTTGTATGGTACTTCCACTTTTAGTTTGAGGAACCTCCATACTTTCCCAGAGTGGTTGCACTAATGTACATTCCCATCAACAATGCACAAGAGTTCCTTTTTCTCAACATCTTCACCAACACTTTTATAACATTTAGATTCTAGTAATGCTGACTGGTGTGAGGTGATATCTCATTGTGGTTTTAATTTGCATTTCACTGATTAGTGATGTTGATCATCTTTACTTATGTCTGTTGGCCATCTGTATTGTCTTCTTTGGAAAATCTGTATTCAGGTCTCCTGACCACCTTTAATTGGATTATTTGTGTTTTTGGTGGTGAGCTGTATGAGTTCTCTATATACTCTGAATATTAATCCCTTATTGGATATATCATTTGCAGATATTTTCTTATCCAGTGGATTGCCATTTTGTCTTGTCGATAGTTTCTTCTGCTGTGCTTTTTAGTTTGATGTAGTCTCAATTATTTATTTTTGCTTTTGTTTCCCTTGCCTGCAGAGACAGATACAGAAATTGTCAGACCTAAGATTGATGTCCAAGAGACTACTGCTTGTGTTTTCTTTTAGGAGTTTTATGGTTTCAGCTCTTACATTTGGGTCTTTAATCTATTTTGAGTTCATTTTTGTGTATGGTGTAAGAAAGTGGACCAGTTTCATTCTTTTGCATGTAGCTGTTCAGTTTTCTTGACATCATTTATTAAACAAACTATCTTATCCCCCATCCTTGTACATTTTTGCCTCTTTTGTCATAGATTAGTTGGCCACATATGCTTGGAATTACTTCTCGGCTCTCAATCTGTTCCATTGGTCTATGTATCTGTATTTGTGCCAGTACTATACTGTTTTGATTACTATAATTTCATAGTATATCTTGAAATCTGGAGTTTTTGTTTTTCTTTCTCAAAGTTTTTTTGGCTATTTGGCATTTTTTGTACTTCCATACAACTTTAGGATTTCTTGTTCTAGTTCTTTAATTTCTTATCTGAGAAATTCTGCATATAAAACAAAATAAGCTCTAGTGCAGGTAGAGTAAAAGTGATACAAGATAACTATGCATTACCATAACATTTATCTAAAAACCATATGTTTTTAGGTTTGTAATGTTTGATAGGTGGCTCTGTAGGCATAATTGTAAAAGAGATAGGCATTGACCTTGTTATCAAAGAGCTTACCTGTTAACAGGAAAATTGTAGTAGACTATAAAGATACTGCAAGTGTCACTGTCCTGGGACCTGGGCCCAAGGAAGACTCTATATGCAGAGCTCAAGGATTTGCTAACATATCTTAAACAAAAGTTCTAAAAAATAGGAATTAAGTATTATTTCTACTATTCTGTATTGAATAACTGATGGGTGGCACCATTAAGCATATGGACAAATCTGGGAAAAAATTGGGAAATGAATAATATATTTCACAGAGACTCTACAGGCAATTAGGTACATGAGTATGGAGTTCAGTAGAAAGCCAGAGTTATAATTTTTGAGTCATCAGCACGTAGACAGCATTTAAAGAAGTGGGACAAAATGAGGTTATCTGGTGAGAATGCGTAGAGGGTAAAAATGGGACTTTGGACTAATCTCTAACCCACTACCACTTGGAGATAATGCAAAGGAGATACATCCAATGAGGGAAACTAAGAAAAAGCAGCGGGAAATCATAGGAAATCAAGAATGTTACAAAAGCCAAGAACAAAATTATTTCTTGAGAAAGAGAGGGTAGATATATATCTTGAAAGAGAAAGTAGACAATAAGCCAATAAGAAAATAAAAGTGACTGTTAGCTTTGTCTGCCCTTGAGAAACTGAAGTTCTTGACAAGAACAGCTTTAGGTGTGATGGAGTTGAATACAGATTGCAAGAGAAAAAGAATATGACCTACTCATGAAATTGATCATCATTCAATATTCTGGAATTAGAAGAGAAAGAGACAAGTGGCAGAGGATGTCAGAAATGTAACTGGGTCCACATCATGAAGAGAATTTTGGTCCCAGTAAGGAATAGGGAATTTATCCAGTGTAATCAGTGAGAAGCCACTGACATGTTTTGAGTAAGAGAATGACACAATCACAATTTGGTTTAGGGATATCATTCCTGCTGCAGTTGAGAAGTGGATTGGGGAAGTGCAAGTGTGGAAAAGATGGACTGGTAATCTAAGTGAGAGAAAGCAATGTCTTCAACTAGGACTGCGGAGGTGGAGGTGGAAAGGAGTGGAGGAGCTGGAGAACAATTTGGGAACTGGAATTAAAATAACTTGGTGGTGAAACATAGGAGTGCAGGAAGAAAAGGGTAAGGTGATGCTTAGATTGTGACTTGACCATCCAAGCTGATGGTTATAACATTCACCAGGTTAGGGAATATTTGAGTAACAGAAGATAGTTTCTTCTGTGTTGTTCATTCTGTTTCTTACTTGTTTATGGGCATTTCAGCTTCATTACCCCATAGGGAATTTGGTAGGTAGGGCTCCCGAGAGTGGAGATCCTGATAGGGATCTGGCATGGAGAAATAAGTATTGGAAATAACAGCGTTAAGTTGGAAGTAGATGAGACTTTCAGGAAGAGAGTGCAGATTGTGAAATGAGCTAGGAGAGGATCCTGGGAATTTATTAATAGTTAAAAAGCAGAAAATATTAGACGCAAATACAAAGAGTTCACACGGGCAGTTTACTTATTAGGCCAGTCAGTTCAATGCACAGAACTTTACTGTGCTCTGAAGATTTCTAAAGTTAAACTTATAAAAATATCTCTGTTATGCTGGGACTACAGACATAAAAGGCAGATATGTATAGAAATCATAACATCAATAAATCTACAGAAGCAGAAAGGCTAGATCCATTGTAATTAATATGCTAGTTATAAAAATAACATTTTCCTATTTGCATGTAACCAGAAAAACAGTTATTTACTTATGAGATTTAATATTCGTATGCTTACTAAATGAAAAAAATAAACTTCAAATTTTCCCCCTTAAGGGAAATTATTCATACATAAATGTAAATGACCCTGCTCAAACCTTCCTTGTGACCACAGATGCATATTTTTCAATTTGTATTATCCTTCAAAAGCATTTCACATTATCTCAAAATATTACAATACCCAAAAGAGTTTGGGTGTATGTTATAATAATGGAATAGAGAATTTTAATTTATATTTGTGAAAGCTGTGCTTTGAGTGGCAAGTAGAATTTGCCTGAATTTAAACCAGGTAATGGAGACATAGTCTACACTAGTAGGGTAATATGCTGATATGAATTTATCTTATCCTCTGCTCTAGTTACCATTTAATTGTAAATTTTACAAATGTAATTAAAATGTTAAACTGCAATGTTAACATGATTTAAATTTGGCACTATTTCTTTCACTAATCTTGTAGAGTTTCATGAAAAAGTAATCAACCACCACAACACCTTACATTAATAAGGTACTATTATTTCATTTTTAAAAATGAGGACGCTGAACCACATACTAGTTAATTAACTTGAGAAAATGAAGAATTAATGAGAGCAATGACTTCAGTTTTAGTGAAGGTTAGCAAGGCAAAGTGACAACATATATACTGCCGTAATTTACATACTCCACTCATTTAACCTAGTTGGTGTGAATTCTACAAAGGTTATGATCAGTACACCTCGAAGAAACAACCTAGTTTCTCCTAGTTCCAAGAATCAAAAAGATGATTCATTATTATAAATGGCTCTCCACAGGATTTGACAACTTATTATCCAAAATCATGTGCTCCCTGCTTCCCAAAACCTTATATTGAGACACAAGAAAAATGAGTTGTCAGAGAAAGGCAAATTGAGGTATGCTCTATGGATAATTAATTCTATTAATTTAAGTTAGCCATGCAAATTAGTATAAAGCCACAAGTCTTGGCCCCAAAAGAAATATATCCCTTGGTAGATGCCTAATTAGTTGTCAAAAGGCATTTTTCGTGAATATTGCCAGATCCATCTCTGCATTATCTTGTCTTCTCAACTGGCTGAGACATTTTATCTCTCCTGGAGGATCAGTTCTTCCTCAGGTGTAGAGCAATATTCCTTTCTAAGTCTTGTCCAATTACCTGCATTGTTATTATATGAACTGTCAACCAGCATGCGGATGGATACCTGTGGTACACACCAGACATACTTACTGGTAATATTTTATGATAAGCCCAGGAATCTGCATTTTAAATTAGCCCCACAGGCGATGTCTAAGGACATTAAAAATATTTTTCTAAAGGTAATCTTAACCTGAGTAAGAGTAATTATAAGCCGAGACAGGATATACTTAAGGCCTTTTCAATTCACATTCATGGAAGGAAAAAGAGTTGGAGATTGGATAATTAACTTTATCCTATGAATTTAACCTTTTATTTATGCTCTGGTTATCAAATTTGACTTCCAAATTTGGCGCTGCCCTGGAGTTTCACCTTAGGATTTTATGTATTTCTACAATCTCTTAAGAGTGGTGTTCTTTTTTATCTATAGACTGTCCTCCAAACAAAATTTGATTTTTAAATCCAACATCCCTACCCAGTGGCTGTTCCGTCCTGCTCACTGACAGATAAATGCATCCTATGCAGAGACTATCCCTAGAGTCTCTCCTTCTGCTCTATCCGTTTTTTCAGAAACCCCTGGCATTTGGCCTCTTGCTGCTTTAATAACAGTCACACACAGGTACTCTGCAGATACTCTGACGGTTAGACTGAAGGATATTTGTTGGTGGGAGCAGCAGGTCAGCCCTCTCAGGACTTGTGCTAATGGGTCAATTTATAGGATAGAATCTTACTCATTAGGCCAGTCAGTTCAATGCACAGAACTTTACTGTGCTCTGAAGATTTCTAAAGTTAAACTTATAAAAAATCACTGCTATACTGGGACTACAGACATAAAAGGAAACAATTCCTATTTCAGCACTTGGGCCTTAACAATCTAATTTAGGTGAAAGAGACAAAATATAAAATGTAAAAAACAGTCACCGAATTAACATCTTTTTGCTATCTATTACACTATGAGCCAAATGCTAGATACTTCAGTTAAATATATATACATATATTTCCAAAAGCTTATGTTTAAAGTCATTACAAAATAGAAGGGAAGATATATGCATAGAACATAATGTGGTAACTATTATCCACATGTGGTTATTTTTTTTTCCTTTTTATTGAGATAATTATAGATTTACATGGAGTTGTAAGAACCCATGTACACTATACTGTTTTTCCCAATGATAACATCTTACAAAATTATATTTAAATGTAACATTCAGGATATTGATACCATCAAGATATAAATTATTTCCAACACCACAAAGACCTCACAAGTTGCTCTTTCATACTCAGACCCATATTCCTCTTACCCTACCTCTTCTTTAATCACTAGCGACTCCTGGGGTGCCTGGGTGGCTCAACTGGTTGAGCAATGGGCTCTTGATTTTGCTTCAGGTTATGATCTCAGGGCCCTGGGATCCCTGCATAGGGCTCCACACTCAGTGGGGAGTCCACTTGAGGATTTTCTCTCTCCCTCTCTCTCTCTGCACCTTCCCCTGCTCTCTCTCTCTCTAAATAAATAAATCTTTAAAAAAAATCACTAGTGACTACTAATCTGTTTCTCATTTCTCTAATTTTGTTATTTCAAGAGTGATGGAATCATACAGTATATAGTCATTGGTGATTGAATTTTTTCATAAAGCATTAGTCTTGGGATATTCAACCAGGGTGCTGCATGTTTTGGTAGTTCATTTATTGATATCACTGAATAGTATTCCCAATTTGTTCACAATTTATCAGCTAAACGATATTTGGATTGTCCCACTTTTGGGCTGTTACAAGTAAAGTTGCTATACACAATTGTATTATCTGTTTTTGTATGAACAAAACAGAAATCTTCATTTCTCCAGGACAAATGCCCTGGAGTACAATTACTGGGTCAGATCATATGGCAGTTTCATATTTAGCTTTTTCTTTTTTCTTTTTTTAGTAACTACCAAACTGTTATTCAGAAATGTTTGAGTGACCTAGTTTCTTTGCATCCTCTCCAAAATTTGATACTATCAATATATATTTAATTTAGCCATTTTGATAGTTGTGTAGTGATAGCTCATTGTGGTTTTAATTTGCATTTTCCCACTGGATAATGATGTTGAATATGTTTTCATGTATTTATTTGCTCCCTATATTCTCTTCAGTGCCATGTTTGTTTACGACTTTTGTCTATTTTCAAATGGATAAGGGGATATTATGAATGATGTTAGCCAAATTTCAACAAATACAATGAAATGGACAAGTTATTTAATAGAGTAAATTATCAAAACTAATTCAAAAAGAAATAGGTAATCTTAGTAGCCCTACATCTAATTAAAATTAAATTTGTAATTTAAAACTTTCTCACAATGAAAACTCAGGATTTGACCCCTAGTCAAATTTGCCAAATATTAAGTAAAAAAGAATACTAATTTTGTACAAACTATTTCAGAAAATTGAAGAGAATACCCTCAATCCAAGTTCAACATTCCTATGATACCAGAACCAAAAACATTCTAAAAAATAAAGCTACAGACCAAAAATTCCCATGAACATATCTGCACAAATTGCTAACAAAAGTTTAGCAATGCAGATACAATAATAAATCAACAAGAAAACATGAACATATGGAATTAACCATAAGGAAGCATAGTAGGTTTAACATTAAAAATCAATTTAATTCCTCATAATAACAGGCTAAAGGAAAAAAAAACATACAATCACTTCAATAGTTGCAAAAAAAAGCTTTTGAAAAATTTAACATCTATTCTTGATTTTGAAACTCAGCAAACTAGGAGCCTCTACAACTGATAAATAGCATCTATGAAAAGCCTATGGCTAAAATCATACTTAATCATGAAAAAATAAATACTTTCACTTTAAGATGAAAAATAAGACAGGATAACAACTCTCAGCATTTCTTTTTCATATTATACTGGGGGTTCTAGTTAGTGCAGTAAGCAAGCACAAGAACCTAGATTACATTATAATCTACATGGAAATTCTTAGGAATCTCTAAAGATCTACAAGTGCTAATAAGTGAGTTTAACATTTTTAGGATACAAAATCAATATATATGATCAATTGAATTTCTACGTATTAACAATGAATAACTGAAAACTGAAAACAATATCATTCATGATAGCATAGCATTTATGAAATTCTTAGGGATAACTATGACAAATAAATATACACTGAAAACTAAAAAAATGATAAAAATAAAGAACACAGAAAATGAAGGGATAATTCATGTTCATGAATCAGGAGACTCAATATTTTTAAAATGTCAGTTGTCACTCTTATTTACCTATAAATCTGATAAAATCCCAGTCATTTTCTTACCAGAATGTTTTGTAAAAATTGACACTCTGACTCATGTGAAAATGCATAGGACTTAGAATAACCTAAATAACTCTTGAAATAACTTTTTAAGGAACAAAGTTATAGAATTTACATTACCTGTCTTATTATAAAGCCACAGTAAACAACCTGGATAGAGACTTCTTCTTCTCGCTTACTTTTTTTTTTAAGATTTTATTTATTTATTTGAGAGAGAGAGAGAAAATGCAAGCAGGGGGTGGGGGAGGGGCACAGGGAGAGGGAGAAGTAGACTCCCCACTGAGCTGGGAGCCTGAGATAGGGCTCAATCCCAGGAGCCTGAAATCATGACCTGAGCTGAAGGCGGGCATTTAACCAACTGAGCCACCCAGGTGCCCTTATTTATTTCTAATATATTTAATAAGATATGCAGTTTAACATAAGCACAGCATAGATATTTACTAAGATAATTCTAAGATATTTTAAGATATTTCTTATTTAAGTTTCATTTCTAGGATATTTCTAAGATAGCTTACTAAAAAATAAGGGTACTTCAGATATTTATAAAAAATCTGTCCAACTTGTTGGACCTATTTAAGCTTTGAATTTGAATTTAGGTTTTGAATTGTTTGACTCATTTAGAGTGTATTAATGAATATAATGATAATGGTAGTGTTTAAACTCTCAAAATAAGTTAGAAGACTTTCTGTGAACTTAAAAATTAATTCCCTTAGGGCGCCTGGGTGGCACAGTCGGTTAAGTATCTGCCTTCAAATCAGATCATGATCCCAGAGTCCTGGGACTGAGCCTGGCATCAGGCTCCCTACTCAATGGGGAGTCAGCTTCTCCCTCTCCTTTTGCCCCTCCCTGCCGCTCGTGCCCTCTCTCTCTCTCTCTCTCGCTATCTCTGTCTCTCTCAAGTAAATAAATAAAATCTTTTAAAAAGTTAATTTCCTCATTTTGTGGGAATGTACTTTTGTGGATGCAAGATGGCATATTTAATGGTATTTATGTCCTTGTAGAACTATTAATTATTTCTCAGTTTAAAGATTTATAATCAATTATTCTACAACAGTGTATGAGTGCTACTGACTTTAGCATCAGTTATTGTATACAACAACTTTGTATTGAGTCTCTTAAACATACATCACATTCCAAACTCACCAGTGGTAGTAACAATAAATTATAAAGCATCCGACAAGAAAAAAAAATGACTCAAAAAAATGTCCTCTTTTAGGTTTATTTCCATTGACCAAAGCACTTTTCCAGGAAACTCATTTATTTAGCAATTAAAGATTACATTCCTGTGTGCCTACATTAATTTGCACAAATAAAATAAAACAATTTGAACGTGCACATGAGAAATTTTCAGGTTTCATGTTGTTTATTGTCATTGGTATTTTTGTTCATCATAGGAAATACATTATTAATGTTACAATGCTTTAAGGAAAAAGATGGGTCTCTGTTGTACCCAAACTTTATTAAAGCGGTGCTGAACATATATTAAATAGTAGGAATATTGACATTTTTCAAACATGGCCCACAATAAGACACATTTACTTGTTTCAGAAAAAATATTAAAGGGATCCAAAACAATAAATATTACATATGTAATATTTATTATTTCATGTACGAAATATATAGCTTTCACCACAATACTGAGAATGTAAGGGCACATTAAACTTTAGATTCTATCCACAAAAGTTGGATATAAGACATCATACCCATTATTAAGGCATTACAAATCATGTATTGATGACAGGAACCCTATTACTTTTTACAATAAATTAAAGTGTTTGAAACCAAAAGACATAAACTTATAAAAGATTTATTGAGTGTGCAATAGACAATTCAATTCAGTCCAAAATGTTTTAATGGGTACTGTGTGTTTGCTTTCTTTGCTTTTCTTTCCAGAGGCAATCATTTCACAAGGACAATCGCAAGGTTTGAAGACATTCTGTTTTCTGACTGTATTGAATTGAAATTTTCTTTGTTTAGTTTATTTGTGTATACATGTAGAAAGAAGATTATGATAAAGTAGCAACGCGTACTTATTCACACATTATCCTTACTTACACCACTGGGGAAACTAGTCTCATCAAAAATGTTTTAGAATGTATCCGCCAACAAAAGAATACGCTATTATCTGTTGTTTTGCTGTGTGTGTGTCACCTTTGCTTAAAAACCTTGATTGTGCCAGGATCTAATTTCATTGATCTGTTTCAACACTTTCAGTTGTAGGTATGACTGACCAGTTAGTTTTATCAAAGCCGTTTCCTTTGTATTCAATCAGGGACAAAGAGTAAGAAATTATACCTACGTATAATACAAAATTTTTTGCCCCAATGATTAGGAAAATAGCACATTAAATTATCATTTGACAAAACTTCCCTCTTTTTAGGCAATTGTAGGACATTATCCGCTGAGTTTTTTTTTTTTTTTTTTCATCTGTGAATATTTTGTGGCATTTCATTTAAAGTGGGTTTTGAAGCAGTGGGCTTACTTCAGAAATAGTCATCAAAACTTGTCATATAAATAATTATAAGGTGCAGAAAAAAGTATATTTAGAATGTACAGAATTCAATCATTTGAAGGAAAGAACATCTTTTGGTTGACTTTATGAACTCATTACAACTAGGAAATCTCTAGGGTATCAGGATGTTGAGTGATAAAAATGTAATATTCACTACATTGCCTAAGGCTTTTCCTAATTTTTGGTCAAGTAACTTAAAAGTCATGATTCAGTACAAACTAAAATTACTTATTTAAACCAAATTATAAAGGTATGGATTTAGAAGTTCCTTGTTAACTATATTTTTATTGTGTTATTTCAACATTTGAGAGGAGTTTACTTTCCTACGTATAATTATTACCTATTAGAATAATGAGCATAATTTTCAAAAAGGTATTTATAAGAATATTTGGATTATGTAAGTTTAGGCTTTTAAACTATATTTGCTTAACACACACACACACACACACACAAATACACACATACACAGATGATCACAGGAATATTTTTTTAATGTAAAAATCCATGCTCCAAACTATTTCAACCAGGTCATCAAAAAGATATTTTTAATAAATGAAACCAGGTCTGATCTCTGGGGAATATCACTGATTCAGGCTAATTCCAGATCTGTCATCACCATCTGTTTAACATTATCCTCCAATCAGTTGGGGGTTACTAAGATCAGAATTTGCCTAATATTCTTATCTTCATAGTTCTTCAGAATTTTCTGGTGATGTAATCAAAGCCCTTCTCAAAGTCAATACAAATTTGAATGATTATTACCTGTAATTTTATCTTCAAATTAAAATTTTAGGCTAATTCCTTCTTAACAAATCCTGTTGATTATAACACGGAAATTCTTGCCATTGAATTTGATTACAAATGAATAAAATAAAATAATACTCTTATTTTTGGAAAGCTGTAAGTTGGACATTTTATTTTCTAGTTTTCTTTTGTAGATTCTTTGTTCTGTTCTTAAATTAAATATGTAGGTTACAAGATATCTCACCCATAAATATCTTCAATATTTAAGGTATACATTACAAGGTTCATTTTGTTTAAGGAGGTATTCAAAATCTTCAAGTCTTGGAGATTTAACTTTCCAAATTTCCATTATGAATACTGTTTGTTGTTAAAGTCCTTACTTCAAGTTTATTCTTCCCTCACCCCTTTATAAAGCTATGTACCTTTTAGCCCTCCTGATACCATCTCTATACCATTTGCTCTTTTTTATTTGGCATTCCTCATAGTCTAGTCTATTGTTCACTCTATATAAATTAAAATATTCTCATGAAAAATAAAATACAGAAAAGTATTTTAATACTTTGTTGTCAGCTTTTATGATACAAGATGATTCAAAGTTTTAATTTTGATAAAATCCACACTGTTAAAAAATAGAAAGTTAACTTTTGAATTGTAGCATTTTTTAAAGCTTGACTTTACCATAAAACCCCAGTGAAAATTGTGTCCTAAATAGGTATACAGAAAGTATAAAAACTCATTAGTTAAAAAAAAAGAAAAAATGTTAAAGACCGAAGTACTCATTATATCCTTTTTCTCTGTTTTCTATTTAAACTTTTTAATACTGAAAAGTCTTCACTTGATTATCATAAGAATATTATATACTATATTTCATAGTGATAAAGTGAATAGTATTCTGTTCAGTTTTGGATGATTATTCATCTTAAATGACAGGCTATCTACAGACTTATTCTGCTCCCCACAAGAATCACCCATAAATTTCTGACTATATATGAATTTCTATAAACTGAAATAAACTTGACTTATATAACAATTTACAATGAGAAGAGCCAAGATTATAAAAGATCACTATGGATGTCCACTGTGATATATGACAAAATCTAACAATAATCTCCATAAACTCAGTGCTTGCTCTGCTTTGCAACTTAATGTTGCTATTTCTGGAATGGATACTCCTATCCTAAAACTTTTGAGACTCTGTACTACATAAAAATATTAAATATTATTTCCTACTAATTGAATTTAGATGTCAAAGATTAGATGTGGTGATGATGCAAATTAGAGGCAGCAAATTTTATGTTTTTCTGTTTTGGAGAAAATACACTTGAGAAAGAACCAAAAGGGGCTACTATAAACATATATACTATGAACAGGAAAAAAAAAATAGAACAACCACAGTAAAAACAAGCAAACAAAATACTAGGTTTCTTTTATGCTTTTATTAAGGAATTATTGTAAATTAAGTATTATTCTAAGTAATAATTAATCCTCACAACTCTATAAAGTGGTATTCTTATCCCACTTAATTCAAATGAGAAAGTGGAGTTATAAAGAAATTAAGTAACTTAAGCAATGAATATCCTCTGAGTGACATCATCTAAGTTACAGAACAATACTTAGCACCTAGGTATTCTGCATACAGAAGCTGCCCTCTTAATTAATCAGTATTCTTGACTTCATTTTTAAGAAAAAGCATGGCAAACAGAAAATTTATTATGTAAACAAAGCTTGAATAATGTTAGTAAAATTGCAACAAAATTTTAATTATACAGTATTGTTTTCAATTCTTTATTTCCTTTTCATGCATTGTGCCATTCAGCACCTTATTAAGTAGGTGTTGTATTGTCTTCTTTTCCCAGCTAAACAAAAGGAGGCACAGCAGATCATATCTGTCTCACAGTCAGGAGTACATTGTGGGGAAACATTTCTTTCCCTTGGTAGGAATGTTGTCTGAGATTCAATGCATCAGCAAATTCTGACTCTCTGAAAATGATAGCTATAGTAGATATCTTTCCTTTGAATTGTGGGTTTTGACCCCCTTTCTTCTGAGAAATAATCTTAGGACTCTTTATCCTGAGATATGTCCAGTTTCTGATTCCTCTTGTGTAGTGATAGTTAGGGAATTCACTTTTTTATTCTCATTGTCTAGTCAGTGAGATTGGTCTACTGGTTGGCATTAAATTCTAAATGGATTAATTGATGCAGTCCTTTCCCCTAGATATAGCTGGTTGCTCTAATAATAGACATGTCACCCAAATGGAAATAATTAGATTTCTTCCATATGTTTCCTCAAAATTGGAACTAGAAAAAAAAGACAAATTTTTAGATGTGAACATTGAGAAATGTTGACTACCAAATCACCTTCTATGTGTAGAATGAAGAACACGAAGAGGCTGGAACAGATACGCAGAATGAAGCAGAAAAGGAAACAGTCTTCATGTTATTTTCCTCTCTGGTTTCTGAGGCCCAGATACATTATAGTGGTCTTCACGGGTATCTGAGACTTCCATAAGTTTTCTCTTTTGATTCAGTTACTTCTTTAGGGATGTTTTCACTGCAAATAAAGGATTATTATAAATGCAATAATCATCTTCTGAGAATGTCTGAATGCCAAAGTGGCATTAGGTTGGCCTTAGGTTTTAGCTGCCTCTAATCTCAATCAGTTGATAAAGCCACCCTAAATAACGAAGAATTAATATGATGGTTTAATATAGAAAACTAATGTTTTCTTAATATCATTTATACTGTGCATAAAAACAGCTTTGGAAAAACCAATGTTTTAATTAACCTGTAACCATCAGCGTAAGCCATGCTTGCTATGAAGAGTCAACTTTAAGACATGTTCCTAAGATTCCAACCTCTCATACATACTGACAGACTGAAGTCCCTCATACATAGAATTTCTAAATCTCCTTGGGCCAAAGAATATTAACCAGAAATGGGAATCTGAAAAAGCAAGTAGAGATGATTACCTGAACTCATTCAGGTATGATGTTCACTGAATGAAATATTTGCCTAATATCTGCTTTTAGCAAAAACTAATTTTTGCTAAGATTTACTACATTGGGAAAAAAAAAAAGATAACTCACAAAGTTTACTTCTGGCAATGCTGAAGGATCCCAAGTAAATATGTCATCTGCCACTGAGCCCACATACTTAAAGAGAGAAATTAACCTGAGCTTAAAAAAGAAAAAAAAATTAAAGACTTCTTTCTTTTTTAAATTCAGATATAATTGAAATGTAATATTATATTACTTTCAGATATATAATATAATATGCAACATAATGATTTGATAATTGTATATATTGTGAAATGATCACCACAGTAAGTTTAGTCAACTTCCATCACTGTACATTGTTAATGAACTTTTTGTGTGATAAGAACTTTTAATATCTACTTTCTCAGCACCTTGCAAATATACAATACATTATTATTAGCTATAGTCCCCATGCTGTACATTACATCCTCATGACTTATTCATTTTATAAATGCAAATTTGTAACTTGTGACCACCTTCATCAATTTCACCCATTTTCTTAACTCCCCCCCCACCTCTGGCCACCACAAATTTGTCCTCTGCACCCATGCACTTGTGTTTGTTTATTTGTTTGAGAGTTCACATACAAGTGAGATCAGATGGGATGTGTCAAAAAAAAAAAAGGGCTTGCTTTCTTGAAGGGGAAGGACCTCATTTAAACCTAGACCCCCAGAGAAAAAAGGCATAGATATTCAGAGGAGTTTGTGGGTGCAGTCAATATGGACGACTTGGCGGTAAGAGTTTCTTCTTTAAGCCATGACCAAAGCAGAATTGATTGTTTTCAAGGATGTTGCAAACCAAAAATAGGGCAGTATTGTTTTTTAAAAACAGAGAGAAATTGACAGCAAGGCTACATGAACAGAAGGGCAATCACTCTGCATTAGATATGATATTGAGGAAATTTTCAGGCAAGACAATTTGTTCTTCCGTTGGCTGGTCAGAGAAATTGGTCTATACTTTGCAAAGCTTACAGTTTGTTTATGTCTTACCTCATTATAGAAATAATTTGAGACAAAATGTTTAAAACTGATAGGGCTGCTCAGGAACTAGTCCCTGAATATTCCCATTAGGATTTCTTAGGCCCATAATAAACCCTTTATATCATCTAAAATGGATCAAAAACATGCATAGTTCAGGTTTTTATATCCTTACTGAAACTTATAGTATATATAGGCAAAATTATTGTTCAAATTAGTAACAAGGCAAACATCTAAGTGATGAGTTTAGAAGTAACAGGAAGTGCTTACTCTCAGAATATATCTCCCAGCTGTTCTGATATTAAATCCCAGAGTTTTTAAAAAGTATGTTAGCAATTCATCCTCTTGATTTGTATTAATTTAACATTCTGATTTTCCTCGTGTATAAAATGGATAAAGTTGGAAATTTTACCATATTAAGCTTCTTTCACCAGGTACTGATGTTATATATTCTTGCCCAACAATATGGTTCTGAAAGATTTTGAGACAGGTGCACACTTAAAGAATGGATAAAGGAAGTGGAGACAAAGTGCAGTACTAGAGTAGAAAATGAAGGAAACTATTTCTATGGGAAACATTTTCCTCTCTAGGCTTCTTTGACACTATTTCTTCATTGTCTTTTCTTTCTACACCTTCCATTTTGTCAATTTCTTCACTTCAACTATTACTCCCAATAAGAAATTCTCCCAAAGCTATGTCTCTGTTGACCTTTCTGTTGATCCATAGCCCTTCGTTCCCACTTCTTCCTAGACTCTTTAAACACACACACACACACGCGCGCGCGCGCGCGCACGTACACACACACATTATCTCTGAATGTATCATTTTTCTCTCAAACCTAAATATTCTATGTCAAAAATTTCTGTGGGCCACAATAACTAAAATATTGAGTCTTCTGTCTCCCTTGCCATACCAATATTACCAAATATTACAGCTAATGCTGCCTCCTAACTCTTTCAACCTCTACCATCTAGAAGAGACAGCCAGGGCCACTGGCAGGGTGCTGCAATATGAGTGGTGTGACCTGGCTCTAAATCTCAGCAATACCAAGGGTGAGCCATATGAGTTTGTAAGATTCCTAAGTGGTTAATACTGTTCTATACATTAAATGCTAAAGAAATATTTGACCTGAATACAATGATAAATGAATGATTTAACTTCCTTTTTCCTTTTCTTTTTTCATGGCATGGTAAGCCTTGCCTATCTGATTTTTCTTAGCAAGAAACAAATGCAATATAAAGCATTAGGTAATACCATTTCACATTCAGCAATCTGACAATATATTTAAGATAACAGTAGCAGGGTTGATGGATCGGTGAGGTTGAGGAGCAGCATGGACTCTAATATATTATTGGTCAAGGTGTAAATGTGTACTATCATTTTGGAAAACAGTTTATAATATCAGTTTACGATACAGTGAACTCCCCCTGGTAAAACTCTCAAATCACATAAATAAATTCAGTGTATTAGTTAGGGTTCTCTGGGGAAACAGAACCATCAGATGGAGAGAAGAGGGGGAGAAATGTTTTTTTTTTTCTTAAGGAATTGGCTTATGTGATTGTAAGGGCTGGCAAACCCAAAATCCACAATGCAAGCCAGCAGGCTGGAAGTTCATTAAGAGTTGACATTGCAGTCTTGTCTCCAAAATCTGCAGGACAGGTCATCATGCTGAAAACTCATTCCATGTTGCAGTCTTGAGACAGAATAACTTCTTCAAGAAATGTGAGTCTTTTAAGACCTTCAACTGATTGGAGAAGGACCACTCTTTATAGAGTAATTATAAAGAGTAATCTTTAATTAAAGTCAAATGTAAACAGATAGCCTTCACAGCAAAATCTGGACTAGTGTTTGACCAAACAACTGGGCACCAGAATTTAGCTAAGTTGATATATAAAAATTAACTATCATGTTATATTTTTAACATGTTAAATACTTCATCCCAAAATTAGCTGATTGAATTACTATCATTCAGGCTTTATTTATTTATTTTTTTATCCTTTTGTGTTTTGATAGTTTGCCAAGACATCAAACATCATTTATAATAAGCCTAACAGAACGTCCCTAATAATGGAAATTAAATCACAATATTTTTTCAAGTATTAAATGCAATGTATGGTTTAAAAGTTTAAAGAATTAAGGTAGTTTCCGTATAACTTAATTTATAAACTTTATGTATTATGTCTATAGGGAATTTATTTGAGATAGTTTAACAGATATTTATTTTGTTCTAAAGATAAATGTCTATTGTTAACAATTTCCTAAATGTTGTACAGTTACTTTAACTACAATCTACCTTTCATTATTATCAATTGGTTTCTTGTTACATAGTCTCAAAACACCAAAGATAGTTCTATAGAAGTGGATGCAAGCTGACAAATGCTGATTGCAGTGTGATAATATTAATGTTCTGGCCAAATTCACAAAGGCTAATTCTTTGAACTTACCAAAGAATGAAAACTAAATGTCAATTATTTTTTACTTCTAAATTTATCTTACATGTCTCATCTCTGGAATAGAAGACTTTTTCCAACACAAGGTCAAAATAGCCCCAGTACTAACATTGATCTAAAATGTGTTGATATTTAATTAACAAAAGGAATCTGGGGGGAATATAGCAGAGCCACTATTGAGAAGAGAAAAGAATATGCACATATGGACAGACTTATTTTTAGATTAATTTTAATAAAAATAACTGAAAAATATCTACTCTCTTGGGCTATAGACAAATTCTTGATTTGCCTCAACACCAGATTACTAGTTAGAATTCACTTTCACAGTTTAAAAAATAAAACTAATAATATTGTGATATAGTTAATGATTGCTCTTCCATTTTCTTTATGTACACACAAGTAGCTAACACTGAAAATTAAAAATAATAATAATTTAGATATTCTGAGTAATTTAGATCCTTTTCTAACACTCATCCCATGTGAGAGTAAGCCTTGATATAAAAGAATTTGATTGCATATCGGTGGAGATAGTTTGCACAATTGTCATGACTCACTGTTTTCTAGTAAATGCAGAAATAATTCTGAGGTTAATCTTCCATATCAAAATAAAATGAGCAGCCACCTGCTCAATGGCTTCTCACTGCTTCAGATGGGCTGACGAGCCAGAAGAGCAGCTGGAGAAGGAAATGCCTTATGATGCCAGTGGTTTGTTTACCTAATTCCACTTCAACTCATTTTACTTTATTTTTCAAACAGTGTTTATGGTTTTCTTCTGATTATAAAACTAATGCATTTCTGTTGAGAATATGCAGAAAATTTGTTTTCTATTGTTACCTCTGTTTCCAACATTTAGAAATTTAGTAATAAATTTTCTAATATTTCAGTGCATATATATTTTAGATTTTAAAAATTGGAGTAATAACTTATATGCAATTTCCTACCCAACATATTTCATTTAATAAATAATTTTAATAATAAAATATTGTGACTAATTTGTGACATTAGTATATTTTTGAAATATACTTTACAAATGCTGTAGTATTTCTGTCTTTGTCAAGATGATAATTTATCTAATCAGTCTATGACTGTTTAAAATTGGTTGCTTCAATTTCTGGATGATTTACAGGGTATTTTAAATGACCCCACATAGATATCCATATTAGTGCATACTTCTGAATATTATATAGGAATTTAACTTTTGGGTGAAGTTTTTGCATCAAGATTTTTGAAAAATTCAAAGGCTTGCAATGCACATTGTCAATTTGCTTTCTAGAAATTTTAATCAACTTATACTCTCAGCAACACTGAATGAAAATATCCATTCAAGTGTTTCATGGTTAACACTAAGTTAGCTACTAACTTCTACTTTTCCAAGTTAACCATGGAAAATCATCTCTCTTATTGTTAATATTTGCCTGTGACTTCTTGTGTGGTTATAATATTTCTACTTTTGTTGGGCTCCCTGCTCACTGGGGAGCCTGCTTCTCTCCCTCTGCCCATTCCCTTGCTTGTGCACACACTCTCTCTCAAATAAATAAATAAACCCTTAAAAAAAAGATCGTGATTATTTTATGACATTAATATTTTGTAAATTAATTTTCCCTCTCTCTTTTCTTGTTGTAACCCACTTCCTCCTTCCTTGATTTTTGTTTTTGTTTTTGAGTTCAGTATTTTTTTTCTCCAGTAAATCAAACAGTTTTTAAGGATGTTTTTTATTTTTCATTTTATCTAGAACATGTTTATAAAACACAAAAGCAAGACCATGGAATGCTCTGTTTATGTGTGTGTGTGTGTGTGTGTGTGTGTGTGTGTGTGTGTGTGTGTAGTGGATCCAGACACAGGAGTGCTAGTGTTGGAAATCTGGTATGCTTATAAGTATTCAACACTTGTGTTTCTCTAATATTTCGTTATGACATCAACAAGAAAAGAGTTTCTGAGGAAAACTGCTCTGTGGAAAACAGCCTGAAAATGTAAACTTTAATTTGAGACAAATTAGTGCAAAAATTATTTAATGTTTGTAAAAAGAAGAACCGCACCACGCCAGTCCTCTCTATTCTCTGAACTACAGAATATAATTTACATCTTTTCTAACATCAGACTATAAGAGCCTATAGGGCAGAAGAGTCAAGAAAATCCTCAGTAATCTAAACACTACATTTCTGAATGCAGAGATTATAGGAAATAAAACCAGAACATGCATATTGTGCTTGCAGCTAACAGGAAAGGTAGCACAATGTAGAAGTAAAATATCTCCAGCTTTGGTGCTTTGGTGGACATTTGTTTTCTATTGTCAGCACAGTCATTTATCAGCTCTCTGATACTTGACAACAGTGTTAAACACTGATCCTCTGTAGTCTGGAGAATCAAGGTATCAATATTTTGTTAGAGTTAGACATAATACAGACTTACAGGACCTGACATATCATCTGGCTCGTAACAGGTGAATAAATTATTGGACTAACTACTATTTCTTGGTATTCTTGGACACAGTTATAAGCTTTCCTCCAATGATCAGTTTCCACATATTTTAAAAATTATTAGTGGGTGTAACTCCTCTAGTTATTATAAATTAAATTTCATGAATTTAATCATTAAAATTTCACTTTCATAACAGAATAAGCACTGTACCTAAAAAGCAAGTTTATTTTTAATGTAGTGGACATAGTGTTTGTTACAATGATGACCAAAAATGATTATAGTAATTTAAGTGCAAAACATTCAAAAGAGGGCTTTACATAAAAATATGGAGAGAAATAAATATTTTGGTGAACTAAATTTCTATACCCATGCATGTGAATATAGTTTATTTTATATAATTCTCAATTTTTGAAATGTGTATTTAAACAAGTTATTGAAGAATCAGAGGTTAGGAATATTGGAATGTACTTTCCATTTGGAAAAAATAATTATTTTTATTTTCTGATCATATATTAATGCTAATTATTAATAAATAATATTTCTATAATATATTATAGAATAAAATGGTAACACTAAATTTTAATTATTAGTATTTAAAAACTTCTCTGGTATGGGAATGATACTCATTACAATTGCTTTTACGAACTCTCTCTCTTATTACATGAATCAAGATACTGAGCAAATGTCCTTTCCCGAACTTTGACAATTCACTGAAACAAAACCAATTCATATGACTATACTTACTATCTTCAGAGATTTAAAAAATTTTATTTGCTATTTTTTTCTGCTTTGAACAGTCGTTTATGACTTTGAAAACATGCAGAGATTGGCATAGAACAGTCAGAACTTCAGGCTATATGCGCAGACCAACTATGTTTGTCCCGGTTGAAATACATTTCCAGACTCAAGATGGAGCCTCTCCTCTCCTGTCCCTGGCAAGTCAGCAAACTGAACCTCATGTTCCTGTAAAAGCTGCTGGACCAGGAACCTAGTACATCCAGTCAGCCAATTCCCCAAAGCTAAGCTAACTCTGGGCTCTATACGTACTTCCTTGTTCCTTGATCTTTCTAAGTAAGGTCAGAAACGCAAGCTCCCAGCCAATCAGGCCCTGCTCCGCCTTGCCGCTTCCAAGGTATAGGACTCCCGCCCCAAATCCCTTGTGCGCAGCATGCGCTGCTAGGGAGGCGCGCGACTCTTCCGTTCCGTGCACTGTTTCACCTTGAATAAAGGGCGTCAGACTCGTCACTAAATAGTTTCAGTTTTGACGTGTTGGCAGTCTTGGCAAGGAGGTGGGACCCAAGACAGCTGCTGGGAATTCCAGGACTGCCCCTGCACCAGGCTGAGCTTCCCTCCGAGCTGTTTCGGTTCTTCCCGCTCGCTGAGTTCGGTAAGTTTTCTCGGATGGAGCTCCGCTGGTTGCACGTTCTGAGCTCTTCGAGTTTCTTTTAATACTTCCAGGGGCAAAATTGAGGTGTGAGGATCCACATTTTTCAGGGAGACCTAGTGGGGCACACACGGCCTTTGGTTTGTGGCCCAGTTCATGTACGTGGTAAGCGTCTTCGGGGAGACCTAACAGGACGCAGGAACTGTGCACCAGCAGCCAGAGAACTAACTCTAGTTGAATCAGAGAGGATTATTTCCAAAGGGGCAAATAATGGTCTAAAGACAGCAAGAAAGCCGTGGAGGAACTCACAAAAGCCTTGAGATAAGTCCGTTGTAAAAACCACTGGGAAACTTAGGGGGCGGGGTGGGGTGGAAATTGGACTACTTTGACGAATGGCACATCAAAATCTAAGTGGGCGCAAGTCATACTATTAAAAGCCATTAGGGTGCCTACCACTATAAAGAAATCTTGTGAAAGGAACAATGTGTTGTCAACGGGCATCTCAGAAGCCAAGCTGCAAAATTGGTGGACAGGCGTCAAACACTTAACAGCTGTTACATTACTTACCACCTAACTTTAAGACTCCTGTGCTAGGATAAGTTGGTCATGGAATATATTAGATTGATACTTAGGTCACTTGCCAACCTCAAGAAAATTTCTGTGCAACAAGATACACTGTGAAACACCAAAAAATTCCTAACCCAGCAGCACACCCCTTTTTAGGTATTAATTTAGCTCCGAGAAACCCAAAACTTAGCTCGATAAACGGGATCCTTAAGTTTCAAAGAATGGAGCATGTCATCTTCCGCATACCTGTTTATTTTATCTATAAAAACTGTGGTTCTGGTAGCTATGGATATCTTTTTTTAAAAAAGGCAAAATGTTGCTAAGGCAATCTAGAATACAATGGTCATTATGAGAAATGTTCCAATTAAATACAATAGTTCATTTAAAAAAAGTGTACTTGAAAACAAGGCCACCCAAATCAAACAGAATGGGATATCTATTTTAATTGGCCTGCAAAAGGCTTTAAAAGTGTTGAAGATTCTAAAATAGCTTCATTGAAAAATTCATTGCAAAATGCTAATGAAAACTTAGACACAAGTTGTACCTAAAACAAAAGACTACATATAAGACTGTGTGACCCCTACTGCATCACTCTACTGTTCTTTTACCTGAGTACTCAGTCGGCTAATCCTCTATCTGAATTACCTTTCTGCTCTGAAGAGATAACCAGAATTCTACCAAGCCAGTGGCCTTATAGTTGCAGTAGCTCCAAGACCAGAAACCTAAAACAATAGCTGAGCTTTCCCCTTTGTACCCTCTTAGGGGTCCTTCATCAAGACACTGTCCCAGACATTGATGAGACACTGGGGAAAAAAACTAAAACACTGGGGAAAAAGATGATCCTCACAAGTTGTGTCAAATTCTTCCACACTATCTGGAATGCCCCATATCTTCCCTCAGAGGAGGGCCACCATATGGGCCTCTCCCAGGGTTGACAGGATTCCAAGGGATTCTCTGGTAAGCCGCTACAGTAATTCCTTTACATAGACAAGGGGAAACTCAAATTAAAATTAATGGAAAGCTTTGCCAAATTTTTGTAGATATCAGGGCTGCAGTGTCTATTTTAAACCCCACTCTTCTGGGAGCCTGCAGAGAGGATCCTGGGAAAATTGGCAGAAGCCATTGAAGAATTCGTACTGTAGAATTTTTAACAGAGTTCACTTTCTGGAATCTCTGTAGAGCTTGGTTAATTCTAAGTGCAAATGGCAGCATTAACAGAAATTTTGGAGCTAAACAAAACTGAAAAGGAAAGATAAAAGACATTGATTCTAAGACATACAGCCATAGCTGCTGTTTAAGTCTATTGTTCTTCTTTTCATAGTTGTGATTATACAAAAGAAACCAAGTTATATTCAGCTTTTTAGCATAGCATCATAAAACAAACAAAAAACCATCCACTTCCAGATTCCTTTCCAGCGTTTTTCCTTAGAATTCATATTCACATACCAATAACTTAGATTTTTGGCATCTTTTAACATCCTCCTTCTTGACTCTGATATGTCTCTGTTATTAACTTAAATTATTATACAGTCTTGTTGAAATCCTACTAATCCTCCAACTCTTGGCTCACATTTTACATTTTAAACATAGCCTTCTGAAATACCAACCAATAGGAAGCAATCTTTCTTTATTCTAAATAACAGGATTAGTATGCTTTCCAAAATGTACTGACTCTCGTTTCTAAGCCACTCAGGCACGGGGTCTTGGTCTGGTTCTGGAGAAATGTTTTACACTTTGGATATTCTTAGTATGTCTCTCCTCTAATATAATGAAATCCACAGAGTGAAAGATATACACTGTAAGTCTTCCACATATACATTTATGTACACATTCACACACAGAAACACATTTGCATACCACAACAATGCCTTAAATATCATGTTTAAGAACAAATGATCACAGATTATAAACTACTTGACACAACTAAAATCCTCATCTACAGTATTTTTATTGAAAAGAACAAATAAGATTGTGATAGATTTGATTTTCTTATTTTTATTTTGTGATAACCACCCACTACCATTAGTAACATGGCAAACTGAAGCATCATTATTAATATTATTCATCCTACCCAGATAACTGATTAAGGCAGATGATCCTAGTATCAGAGTTAAAATAACATTTGGAGATTGTTTTTATTCTTTATTCTTTTTATGCTTTTGAAAATTTGGCTTTATAAACAATCTTTTGTGGAATTTCACATTATATTATTTCATTCATCCCACATGAGTTTTATCAACCTGTTACCTGTGGAAAATATTTCACCCTCCAAAATCATTTTGTTACCCTGAAATGCTTACCTTGAAATAAATGTAGGACTGGGGTGCCTGGGTGGCTCGGTCGTTAAACGTCTGCCTTCGGCTCAGGTCCTGGGATCGAGCCCCGCATCGGGCTCCCTGCTCCGTGGGAAGCCTGCTTCTCCCTCTCCCACTTCCTCTGCTTGTGTTCCCTCTCTTCCTAAATAAAACCTTTAAAAAAAAGAAATAAATGTAGGATAATAATCTTGTATTATTTTTCAAAATCTATCTGCATTGTGAATTTTTCTGAATGTATAGGTTTTCCCTACCTTGTAACAAGTATAGGATATTTTTTATGGTCGCTTCATTGTTTTGAATGACCTGTATGGAGAGTTGTTATAAGCAGAAAGTAAGAGATAACAAGTGTTGTGTTGGAGTATATATACCACTTAATGTAATCCACATACAGGGGATTTTCATAGCGAAACAGATTACAGTGATTATATATAAAACATTCTTAAAATGTCTGCCCCCCCTTTTTTTTGGTAGTGGTTTGAGACTTTTACAGTAGAAAAGAAAGGAAAGGTGAATAAATAAAGATAAAAACATCTTCGAGCAATATAGAATGTTATGCACCATAAGAACTGAGTAGCTGTTGCCAGTTTGTAACTTTTTTCACGTTAAAAGGAGTAACTCTGGACTGAGGCTAAAAATGATAATATAAAAACTTTCCAGAAAAATAGATGTTGTCAGGATTTTGTAGCTAAAGGTGCAATATAAATCTTGGAGGATCCACTGTGATCCAAAGCATTTACTGCAAGACAGCATTAATAGTGCATGTCTTCAAATAAAACTGGACTGGAGCAGAGCACTTTTTTTTTTAAAGATTTTATTTATTTATTTGAGAGAGAGAATGAGAGATAGAGAGCACGAGAGGAAAGAGGGTCAGAGGGAGAAGCAGACTCCCTGCTGAGCAGGGAGCCCAATGTGGGACTCGATCCCAGGACTCCAGGATCATGACCTGAGCCTAAGGCAGTCGCTTAACCAACTGAGCCACCCAGGTGCCCTCGAGCAGAGCACTTTTAAAATGACTTTGGAGAGGGAAAGTATCGTAATATGGACTGAAGTCAATACTCTATAGTAGGGCTGTTTATTATTATGCCTTACATTCTTCATAACACATATGATAGTGATTAACATAGTAACTATATTTTTAATTATTGGCTATTATATTATCTAAGTAATGTATGATAATTACTAATGAGAGTCGAAGGTCACAGGAAAAAGCAGTGAGTGATCTGAAAGCCACTTAACCATGTGTTATTTATACCTACCACATAGTAACTGATCCATAATTACTTGGCAAATGATAAAGTTAAGCTTTGGAGAATCTTACAACCAACCGCTGTATGCTTTAATTCTTTCTGAATTCAGATAGTTGTCACAATTAATATTCACAAAGAATAATTCTTGATTCTCACACCATGACTTTCTCCCATTTAAGTCAATGTCATGATCACTGTATCCACAAATCAGGTCACAAGCCAACCAATCAACCAACCAGATAAATAAAACCAAAGTCACTCTTCATTACTTTCTCTTATCTCTCTCAACCAATACTATGTTTATCTGAACATCTCCAAAGCCCTCATCTCTCTCTACATCCACTACCAGCACCCTTGAGAAAGTGTCGTAAGTTTTTCCTGGACCACCTTAAAAACCTCCAAAACTGATTTTTCACTTGGAGTTTCATCTTCTCTACTCTCTAGATTGTAAACAACATGACTTAGTATTAATTAAGGAATAAATAAATTGGGCCATTGACTCCCCTGCTTAAAAATTTCTGTAGCTTCCCATTAGCCTTTGAATAAAAGTCCCTGTAATCTGAGTTTTCGAGATTCTACATGAAGTGCCTTCTTCCTCTCCAACCTCCTCTGTTAACTCTTTTTATATCTCTCTGCCCTCTAGCAACGCTGGCTTTTTTTATTTTATTTTTTTCTTAAACATGCAGTGTTTGTTCTACTTCAAGATCTTTGTACAAGTTTCTGCCTCTGGGTCAACTGCTCTTCTCCCAGACACTTGCATGGTTGACTAGCTCTTGTATTCAGGTCTTACTTCGAAAGTCTGCCTTGTGAAGCCTTCTCTGACCATACCCTCTGAGGCAGGCCACAGATACTCTCTATCATAGTGCCCAAATTTATTTTACTTATGAGATGTAACAATCAGATACTGTCATATCTGTTTATTTATTGTTCAAAACCTCACTACATACAAAGTCCACAAGGCAGGTAAGTCTTGTTTCATAACTTTGAAGACTGCCTAAAACATAGAACGGAGTTGGAAATTGAATATTTAATGAAAAAGTGAGTTTAAAATACTCATGGTAGGATACAGATGGACAGGAATTATTAAAAATATCTCTAATAGAGATCATTCCCTTTGAAAGCTGTTGTAATAGTCTGACTCGATTTTTTTTATGTTTGATTGATGATACCTTTCAAGTGTCAGCCTTCCTTCTTCCTCTCTTGGCCCACATCTGGGCAAACTGATAGGAAAGCTTGCCCCACTCCTTGACTTTGACAATCTGCGGGATGTTCAGTCCACACAAACTCCTGCCTGTGTAGGAACTCTTACCCCACTCCCAACCATAGCCACTCGTGTTTTCGTTCTCTTAAGTGACTCCATTCAATACTGGTCCCCTTAGGCACTGCCCCACTCATCTCAGAAAGTCCCATGATGTGAGTGATAAATTTTTCATACCTTCTTGGTGCATGTATATGTTATTAGAGTTGACATCTGACCTATCAGGAGGGGCTCTATACCATCTTCCCATGGTGACCACAAGAACTTGCTCCTTTCTTACTGAGAATTTCAAAAAAAAAAAAAATTGGATCATATCACTGTAAGAAACTTTGGTTTAATCCCACTGTATAATGTGGATATTTTAAAATTATTTCTACCTTAATATACATATATAACTATAGACGATGTTGTTTATTCTTGCTAAGAATTTTTGAGAGTGTTTTTCAGTTAAATTGTGAAGCGCTTAGTTTAAGGCAAATCTGAGTGAATTAATATTGTATTTGTAATCTTAATGTGAAGTTATTATGATATGTATTGCATTTATGGAATTAGAACCATGGCTTTCTAATTTTATAGTGTATTTACTTGGTTGTTAAAATTAACATTTTTGATGAAATGAATTAGTATTCATTATTAAACTATGTAATCTAAACATTTGCTAAGAAATTATCAGATCATTATTTCTTACAAACTAAAGTATGGTTAAGAAGATGTCATGTGAAAATAATATTCAGGGCTTTATTGTGAGAAGAAGAAAGCTTGTCAAGATGTGATTTGAAACTTCTTTGTAATCACTTCACTACAATTGCACCTGATGATTGTTTACTATATTACAATAACTGCAACTCAATAATACAACCAGAAAATTGGGAACTAGTCAGTCATCTTTAACTGTGGTTACTAAAAGACTTCAGAATGCATTTATAGGGACAAGCGTACAGGCTAGACTTTTAAAAGACTGGCTTAAATCCAATTTGTGTTGATTAAAATTCATTACTGAAGTCGATAAAACAGCAGCATATACTTTAGTCCATATGTTGAGTTAAGACAAAGTATTGTTGCTGAGTCTTAAGTTTCCATTTCTCTAGGAAGGAATGAGCTTCTCAGAAGGAAGAGAAGTGTACCTAATGCGTCTGTATGGGCATTATTGAGACAGTTGTGGGAACGATGACTCTTTTCAATGTGGAATGTGCTTAGCTTCCACAAACTTCCATCAAGGCCAGCACTGTTTGGTCTGTGTCCTGTAAACACAGTCTTGACTCCATATATTATATTTTATATATTATGTCTTGTAATTATGTACTAACACATTTTCTTTATTCTGATTCAGTGATATCTCATTAAAAGACGTATTATTCATTTTTTAAATTAATTGACCATTCATTTAACAGACATTTATTGAGAGTCAGTTATGTGTCAGGCACTGTGAAATTTTATTATTGTCATGCTTAAACATTTTGCTAACTTTTAAAGATTTATTTATTTTAGAGAGAGAGAGAGAAAGAGTGTGTGTTCGGGGGTGGAGGGGTAGAGGTAGAGGGAGAGGGAGAGAGAATCTCCAGCAGACTCCCTGCTGAACGGGGAGCCCAAGGCAGGGCTCAGTCTCACGACCCTGAGATCATGTCCTGAGCCGAAATCAAGACTCCAATGCTTAATTGACTGAGCCACCCAGGTGCCCCTGGGCCGCTAACTTTTAATAGATAAGTGTTTCTGTTTCAATGACTACCTGCATGAAAATTGTACGTAAACCTTCAGAATGCCCCACTTGCTTTTATTCTGCTTTTTATTAATGGGTCTCCAACTGTGGTCTGGATATTTTTGCTAGACTATTGATTAAAAAGTCAACTTGAGATCCTGTTTAAAATTCAGATTTCAAGTCCCCTCCTCCCACCCTCTGAAATGTAATATTTTTGGGGGTGAATCCCGGGAGTCCACATTTTCCTGCCAACTTTGCTAATCATTTCTTTAAAATGCAATATTTGAAAGTTGAAAGATTATCTTTAATTATACAGTGATCAAGGATTAAAAAAAAGAGTATACTGCTCCATAATTTCTGAAAAGTCTCCGTTCCAGTCTGCTAGGTAAATAATGAGATTCTTTTGTTTTACTAATCTGTAATCCACATCGTTTATTTTAATTGGTGATTCTGTGGAATATTTTCCATGTGATATCACTAGAAAAGTTTCTTGTTTAAGGAAAACGAACATGAAAAACTTAATGAAATATATCTGATATATTCTGACAAAATTATTTTATTGATTTATTTATCAAGAGAGTAGATTGTAGAACTACATACACAGATAAATTAAATTTAAAATTTCTTTATTTCATAAAAAACAGCTAATACCAGGTATAGATGATTTTTATTTATATTCTTTTGATTCTTTTAATCTAGAAGAGATGCCTTAATAGAAACATGAAGTGTTAAAAAAACTCTCTATCATCAGGAACGAGGTCTAAAATTATTGGTAGAATAGAATTCTGACAAAAAATATATTCTGGAGTGCTGGGCTTCATTTTTCTTCGAAAAACAGAAATACATTTGTATGCATATTTATCTATCATCTAACCTATCTGTAGGGAGAAATACATTCCTATATTGCATGCTATTAAATGATGCTGGACTAATTCTTAAATGGAATCCACTAAGGCAAAGAAACAGTGAGCCAGGCAGGTTGGAAAATATCTTCACATACATCACTCAGCTAGCCATTGAAATGAAAAATTTTCCTCATGGCAGATGAACAGCCTGGAGGTTGTTCAGTTTGTCATAGTGGATAAAGGCTTTTCTAGCACACCACATTAATTTTTGCCAAGCAAGGGGAAAAAATGGATGAAATATTTCACACAAGCTCAGAGTGCCATATATGTTTTAAAGGTTGAAGGAATTATATATTCATAAGATTGTTTTGTCCTTCCACTGATAATAGCTTTATATGGTGTATTTAACGAGAGTATAATATTTTTTTGAAGATTTTATTTATTTATTTAATTGACAGAGAAAGAGAGAGAGAGATAGCGAGAGAAGGAACACAAGCAGGGGGAGTGGGAGAGGGAGAAGCAGGCTTCCCACGGAGCAGGGAGCCTGATGCAGGGCTCGATCCCAGGACCCTGGGATCATGACCTGAGCCAAAGGCAGTCGCTTAACCAACTGAGCCACCCAGGTGCCCCATGAGAGTATAATATTTACTAAAGTTTCTAGTAGACATTATGAAAAGGAATAGCTCATAGGAAAGGATACCAAACATCATGTGGCAAACAGGTGACATAGTAGTTCCTTGTGACACATCAGGTGCAAGTATTACTAAAAAATATCAAGTTACAAAGCTGCATAGTCTGATCTCTATCCGTATTCTATTCCATAAAGGGAATTGTTCTCCAGGGGTATCTACTGAAAGGGTGTACAAAAGAAATGAGGTTAGTTTTATTAATTTACTTTCTTCACAACTGAATAGCCATAGAGTTATTCTTTCATTCCCCTTGGCGCTACTTTGTTCCTTTCTTTAATAACAGTAAATGTGAAAAATCAGGATTTGTTTTATTCAGCTTCATTTCACTGGGAGTGCTGTAGGGAGATGAGATTTGAAAATGTTCACCATAATGTATAGGATATCTGGATTCACTTTACTGATGATGCGGTATCGCTGTAAATGACTCACTTTGGGATGTGCAGCTTTATCAGAGCATTAAGTCTTGAACTCCTGACTCCCTTTGAGTGGCACTGGCAATTGCTTAGGAAGAATTGCTGAGATCTGTAAGTGGTATTCCTGTTGTCAGTGTTCTGTTGTCAGTGCAAACAGAGCTTGTTGGCAAACACAGTGACAGCTAAAAAAAGTAGGACATTTGGGATACGCTTCCTATCGTACATAAATAAATGTAAGTTTTCCTACAGAAAAGCTAATTCCCATGATAATAGGAATCGCCAGATGGAACTTTTCAATCTGGAGCATCACTCCTTCTATAGAGGTGCTGAGAATAAAATGGTGAAATAGGTCAAGATTTTTATTCATGTGTCACTTATGGTGTAATGTGGAGACAAATAATGAACAAGAAAATATGTGATACCTATATATGTGTACATATAAATTTATATTGTTGTGAAGGGAAGAACAAAGCAATTAGCCAAGTGTTGAGAAACACTTTATAATGAGCGATTAGTGAGATATTTTCTTGTGAAATAACATTTAAATTGGCACTTGAAATTTAGAACAAGTCAACCTTTCAGAATAGAGAGAAAATCCTTTTATGTAGAAGGCAGAACATAGGTAAAGACCCTGAGTTTGGAAACCTGTTAACATGGAATTTAAGAGACATTAAACAATTTGATAGTAAAAATTCACATATCAATTTTTTCCTCACCCATATCTCTTGATTATTTCCTAAACTCTAAGTACTTTGATAGGCATGAAATTGTTTTAAATAACTGTCCAAAACTTATACTCATGGGGCTCCTAGCAGAAAGGGGGAATTGAGTACACACTGAAGGAATAAATAAAGGAGCAATTTGAGAATTATTAACATGATCCTTAAATTCTCTGTTCTTCAGTTTGCTCAACAATAAATGAAGAATTAATACTAACTTGTGAAGTTAACCATCCTGCAATCAATATGAAGGCATGGACATTTTAAAACGTATTTGAGAAATTATTTCATGTTTTAAATCTTAATATATCTGTAGAAACTCCTATAAGATCCTATAAAACTCTTATATGGACTGCAAATGGACCTTAAAAATTTGTTTACTTTCTTTTTGGAAAAGCAGAAATTAAACTCTTAGCTTGAAACAAACTCTGAAAAGATTCAACAACTCTGTAGTAACCTATTTTGTTTTGAGAATAAGAAAATTGGTCCTTTTGCCTCTATTCAATTATGAGAAAAATATAATAATGTTGCTTGCAAAGTGTTTTTATATATTTAAAATGAATGTATTTAAAAAAGAAATAAATATAATCTCTTTGGAAGTATTAGTATATTAAGGATAAGGTTAAAGTCTTCTTTGGCAAGAAGAGGAATGATTCCTACAAACATATATCTGCTCAAAAGAAGCCAGAAACACATTTTACATATTTTGTGTTACTGTGTTATATAATGTTTCAAAACTAACAGTACCTGGGCACCTGGGTGGCTCAGTTGGTTTAATGTCAGTCTCTTGATTTCTGCTCAGATCATGATCTCTGTCCTGAGACTGAGCCTGCGGCAGCTCTGCACTGAGCTTGGAGCCTGTTTAAGATTCTCTATTTTCGGGGCACCTGGGTGGCTCCGTCAGTTAAGCGACTGCCTTCGGCTCAGATCATGATCCTAGAGTCCCGGGATCGAGTCCCACATCGAGTCCCACATCGGGCTCCCTGCTCAGCAGGAAGTCTGCTTCTCCCTCTGACCGTCTTCCCTCTCCTGCTTTCTATCTCTCATTCTCTCTCTCTCTCTAATAAATAAATAAAATCTTTAAAGAAAAAAAATTCTCTATTTTCCTCTCCCTCTGCCCTTTGCACCCCCCCAAAATTCCCATCTGTTTCAGTTTGTAGACATTTTGTAGTCATTTTGTTTGTTGTCAGTCATAAATGTTAGTCAAATGATCATAAAAGTCTTTTTACCTGCCACTTAGGTTTTGCTTACATTTAATACTTTTCATAACCCTCTCCTAGTCCTCTTGGTAATTGAGTTTACAGTGGACATGTAATATAAACAGTGCATCTTTCAGCCATTTTTTGTCTCTAGAATATATTGTATAAAATTGAAAAATAGCACTTCTTTGAAGATAGAATTTACATTGTAAAAATCACTGATTCTGTTTCTGCTTTGTTAGTGGAATTATGAGTTTTTTAAAATCTTCTATTTTAAAATCTTCTTTTCTAAATGATTAGTGAATTTTGTATTCTCAGGCAGACCAACAGTTGGTTCTAAATATTATGTAAATTTAAATTTGATTTTTTTTTCTTAAACGTATTCTTTTAAAAAAGTGTGTTTGTGACTTTCTGAATGGATAATTTTTAATGCTAGATTTATATTATTGAGACCTAATTTTATTAAATATGTTATGATACTATGTTGTTAATGTTCTACAATATTTCTAGATTGTTTTTTCCACACTTTCACTTTCCCTACTCTACATTTATTTGAAAAGCCTGTGTAATCTCTTTTTGGGGGTGGCGTATGTATATTTTACCAAGGATCTGTTGCGATTAACCTGAAATTATCTTTCACCATTTTCTGAATTATAAGATTTTCTGAGTGTAAAATATTGGTTTGAAGATTATTTTCTCTCAGAGAATTTTCCACTGTTCTTTGGCTTCTATATTTTTAATTTAAGAGTCTATTGAGTTCAAATTATATTTTCTTATGCAAGTAATATATTTTTAAATTCTGGCTTTTTAAGAGATATTTTCTATGTATGTGATGCTCTGCAATTTCATTAAAATATGTGTAGATGATATCTTTTTATGTATCTTTCTGGTGATTCACTCTAGTTTCCAAATATATATGTTAAAATCTTTCAACAATTTTGGATAATACTAAGATACGGTATTTTCAAATATTGCTTTTCTTCTATTCTATTTTCTTCCCTTAGGAATTCTGTTCCCATGAAATATATTCACTCTTCTCATTCTGCCCTCCCTTTCTCTTAAACTTCCCCTACGTCTTTTTAAACTTTGTCTCTCCAAATTACATCTGAGAAGTTGCTTTAGATCCATCATCTAGTTTGCTAATTCTCTCTTCATCTATTTCATTTTATTGTATGTATCACTAGATACATACAGTTTTGTTTTAATGTTTATGATTTTCTTTTCTAAAAATCTTTTCTTCTCCAAATATTTCTGGTTCTTTTCGATAGTCATTTGGTCCTTATTATTTGTAATGCCTTTTATTTTTACTCATTTTTATTTTTGTTTATTTTTGGTTTTGAAACAGAAGATTCCAATATAATTATTGAGCCTCTATTATTAGTTTTTGTTTCTTCCAATTTAATTCATGTTGAGTCTATTCTTTATCTATGTAATTATTTTTTATTATTGATTTGTACTTAGCTTAACTTCTTAAGTAGGAATCCTTAGAGACTCTTGCTTTACTTATAGTTTGTTGACTTCAATTTACTATATTACAGAGGAGGATTTTAAATGACACATTTTCATGAGAATGAGATTGGCAATTCCTTTTGCTTTTATATATTTTGTTCTATAATTTTGGCAGTTATAATAGGCTTAATGATTGAGTAGCCTTTTTAGTCTGAGTCCTTATTTACATATTTATCATTTATTCAATAAATCTGTGATGCTCAATAGGTGCTAAGAAACACATTAATTCATTAAACACATATGGAGTTTCTAATATGAACGAACCTATCAATGTTTTTGTCCTGGGAGTATAGAAATGGAAGATATAGACATGGTCTCAGTTCTAATGAAGTTAGTGACTCATACACACACTAAACAAATAATTAAAGATTTTTATTTTTATGTAATTATAATACTTAGGACAAAAAGGAAGTACAAGGATTCAATAGCAGAGTGACTTACCTAGAAGTCTGATTAGGGAATATTTTCTTAGAGAAAAGAAAATTAAAGTCAAATTCAGAGAGTAAAAGAAACATTCAAGGGTAAAGCATATGTTCAAAGGACAGAAAGAGAGTCCTTGTAGATGTAAGGCCAGGAGTGAACAGCTACAGAATAAGTGAGGTAGACTGGTTCAGGATAAAACATGAGTACAACAGACAGACTGTGGGCTGCATTATGACTTTACACATTATTCTAAGATAAATGAGTCAAAATTGAAGTGAACACATAGGGAACTAATAGTGTCATGTTTTTATTTTAAAATGTCCCTCTTCCCATGCTATGAAAAAAGTATATCTACATGTCTATATAATTTTATGTGTCATTATATATGCACATGTATATTTTGTGAATGTGATAAGCACAGCATGATATCTAACTTCCAGGAACTTTCTGTGTGCAGTGGATGAAATGTGCAGTGGGTGTTTCTGAAGTGTCAAGTGACAGGATGAAATTTTGAAAGTATATTTGTGAGAATTTGTATGTATGTGTGTATGAATTCTTGAATACATTTTGGGTGGGACAAGAACAAGTTTAGAAAAAGGTGAGTATAGAAGTCAGCTGACCTCCCTATAGCGTGTTAGTATTTGTTGATACAAAGAAAGTTAGTAAGTAAACTTTGACTTCAGTAATACAAGGCTCAAATAAATCAGTGTCAGCTCCCATCATTGTACTGGTTGATAACTGATAAATCTAATCAATGTCTCACTATTTTTTAAATATCCAGATATTTGCCTATAGCACATGAATTATTTGGATGTTTTGCTTTCTCTTCTGTTTTTTCCTTTATATTTTTCACTTGGTGGTTATAATCTAAAGCTTGTTTTAGGAGTTATAGATATCTCTGGCATTTTGACATAAAAATATAGATTCACTGTCTTCTAGGAAAATGGATATCCAAAATATTATTCCAACTCTTTGGCACTTATGCATTTCTTCCAAACTTATCTTTCCCCTATATTCCTCTTTCATATGTTGAATATTAGATCAGAAAGACCTTTAATTCATCAAACTTTTCTTAATTTCTATGCATGGGGCATATTATATACCAAATCAACAACCTCCTTATTTTTACCTGTAAGTTAGTAATATTAACTACCTCATGGTGTTGTGTCAAGCAATATTACCATCTTGCATTTTTTTTCTGTTTCTTTTATGTTAGCATTTATCAAAACTACCATACCCTTTTCTGAGAGGTGGCAAATATTCATAAGCATTTCTTGCATTTACACATAATAAGCCAATTTTTATAAGTACAGCACTTTTCATTGGAGTATATCTTAAGCAGCTTTGTAAGGGTACAAGAAAACTAAATATAGATTGAAATAAAAGCACAATAAATTGGTTTTGTAAATTTTTGAAAATTGGTTGAATTCTAGCATTATTTTGAGCAGTAGGAAAATGAAAGCAAGACTTAGTCAAATCCAAGCTTAATTGTTATATTTGAGCTGATTGATATTTCCATCTCTCTATTTTTAATATATGCAATTTTATGGATTATTTTTTTCAAGAATTTGGCTTATGAGTATCATTCTCTAATTTAGCTTAAAATGATTGTTCTCTTAAATTTTGCAATAATGTGGAGCACCTGGGTGGCTCAGTTGGTTAAGCGACTGCCTTTGGGGCTCGGGTCATGATCCCAGGGTCCCTGGCTCAAGCCCCGCATGGTCCCCCTGCTTTGTGGGGAGCCTGCTTCTCCCTCTCCCTCTGCCTGCCACTCCCCCTGCTTGTGCTTTCTCTCTCTCTCTGTCAAATAAATAAATGTAATCTTTTAAAAAAAAATTTCATAATAATGTGGTTAAATTGTATTAAATATATTTCAATGTTGTGTGTCTGAATATTATGTTTTAATAACAAATGAACAAACCTTGACCTTTTTTGGATTACCAACATTTCTCAAAATTAACTTTGATTCAAGCCAGGATTGGTCTATCAGAATATAATGATGAATAAACTAAGGAAATCTAATTTCAAGTGTCATTATAAAGAATCCAAAGTAATTCAGTCCCTTTACTTTACCTAAGCTTATGTAAGTAAACTTTTTTATCGATAAAAGAAGGCACTAACATATTTTTATCTCTGCCTAGAATGTTAATTAAGCAAATTGTTGGTTTTGTTTGAAATTAGAAGAATTGAAGAAGAGAATTGAATTGAAAAAATTGAAGAATTCAGTTGAAAAAGAATCACGGAACTGTTTTTTTAATTGATTACTTTCAGTGAAACTAAAAATCTTGATCAAATAATTTACTTAATAAAGAATTTTTGTAAGATATTTTACTTTGATTTTAGGATCCCATATGGCAATACTGTTTGTTTAAGATAATTCTTGATACACAGAAACTCATCATCTTTCCAGAATCATCTTTCCAGCAATCCCTTTAGTTCTATAGAATTCTCTCTGTTCTTATAGAATCCTCAGTGGGTGCATCTTAGACCAAATCAACCAGCCTGGGAACTAAAAATTCCTACTAGGTTATAAGTTGAAGAATGATGATTGTTTTCACTTCTTACACTTTATAAAAGAAAGCTCAATGTTATTTAAAATTATACAACCAATACTTTTCTGTGATTCCCAAGAATGCAACTTGTTTTCTTTATAAAACATGCTCCTTAAATAATAAAAATTGCCTTTAGCTTGTCAGCCAGAACTGCAAATGAAGTATATTAACATGGGAATGCAGATTTTTGCTTCTGACTTCCTTATTGTTGCAAAGGGTTTCAAACAAGAGCCAATTTCAATATGCTACTGCTGGGTAATATGCTACCATAGTGCAATTACCAGCAGGCTGTCATGTGGTATCTTTTGGGTATCCCATAATTTCCTGTGAGGAGTCAGAGTCACTGCAGGTGCTATGGTGTGATCCCTCAAGGAGGATGTTGTGCTGTGTATGGCTACCAAAGCTACGGAGCACTTGCTCTATCAAGATGATACTATAGAGTACTGCTTTTCAGCAAGTACTACTTTCAGACTAACCTTACTACTTACCAGAAAAACTTAGATGTAACATATAAACACTTCTTTAAATGCCTTTGAGAACTACCCAAGGAAAGGGGATTTGTGGGGCTAAGCACCAATCTGGTAGAGAGGGGATATTCAGAGAGGTGAGTCAACATTTGGGAATATGTTTTCCTTGAGGAATTGGCCAATTCTATAAGCAGTAGCTAAGAGGAAGTGTACTTGAGCAGAGATTTAAGCAGATTCATGGAGCTAGTTGGACAAAAATTGGAGGTTAAGTTCTTCCTAGACTTTTTGTGTCTATACCTGAAAATACTACACTTTAGAAGTGATGATGAATGGGAAATAGAACAGGTCTCATAGAAACTGAAACTCAGCTTCACATCTTGTCAATCTTATCTAAATTGACTAAATTTTATGTAGAGTTGCTCCTGCCATTACATTGATCACTGGAAACAGGAGTCTCTGGGTAAAGTTTCTCTGGGATAAGATAGCGTTATCCAGTCTCAAATTATCTGTACTTTTTTCCCCCAAATGCAGTGTCTTACACTAAATCAAAAATAACCAGGTGAATATGAGAAAATTACTTGAGTAAAAACAAAAAGAAAAAAATAATACTAGAAGTATACACACAGGATTTCCAGACAATGGAATTATCCCTTATGACCTTTGAAATACTTATGATTAATAAATTCAAGGAATTAAAGACGAAGTAAAAAAAATCTCAACAGGGAATAGAACCTATAAATGGAAACTTTAGTGCATAAAATACAATAACATAAATGCTGAATGCTTGGGTATAATAGAAGATTAGAAATACATGCAAACAGAATTACTCAACACAGAACCACGTTTGAATAACATACTTATATGGAAGGCAAAAGAATTTTAAGTAGAAAAAATAATGTAAGGGACACTGCAGATACAGTGAAAAGTTATAATAAACATGCCATTGAGTCCCAGGAGCACAATAAAGAGATAGAATAGAACAGAACCAATGTAAAAAATAAAAAAAAAAAAAAAATAGTGGCTAAGAATATCCCCAAACTCATGTTTTCAAAAATTCATGATAAATTTCAAAAGACAAACTCAAAAGGCAATGCAAATTCCACAATCTGGACAAAAACAAAGAATATCACAACTAAGACATTGTAGTTGTCATTATATGCCCCGACTTGATCCCGGTTACCATGCTGATGCACAGATCCTCACACTAGTGTGAGCTGTAGTTGCCATTTGCTCAAAACTGCCCACTTCTTCAGACAATTGCTGAGGCACCTCACTCAGGAAATTACCCTCTCTCTTCCAGGAGAAACCCTCATTGCAATTACTGATTAACGTAGGTCAAAGTGATAGAAGAGGTTGGGGTTCAAATTCTTGCCTTAGGTGGATCTAACTCAGTAGTGCAATTCATGCTTCTGGGTTTACAGAGCATCAGGTTTAAGATGGATTGCAACTGATACATTTTTTAATTAACTTTGCATTTCCTTCCCTACCTTGATCCAGTTACTCCCCTTCTCTTGAGAACACTTTCATAGTAAGTGACTGGCACAAGAATCACTCTCTCAAGTTTTGCTTCAAGAGGATCCATCATGAGACATACATCATAGCATATATTCTGAAAATTAAATACAAGAAGAGAATTTTAAAAGGAACCAAGGAAAAAAGACATGTATGCTTCAAAAGAGCATCAAGAATGATGGCATCTCCTTAGTAGAAACACTGAGGATAAGCTCCTTCAAATTCTGGAAGAAAATATTCTATCCAGATTTCAAGAGGATAAACTCTTTCAAATCCTAGAAGAAAATAATCTATCCAGATTTCTCTATACCAAAACATTTTCTCTAAAATAGGTAGGTGAACCACATATGTTCTAAGAATGAAGACCATTCTCAGAAACAAAATTGTCAATATTTTTTTAAAGTCAGGTTTACTCTGAAGAGATAGGTAAATATTGTAAAAAACCCTAGAAATAACATGTGGAGGAAATTTACCATTTTAAGTTGAACTCTGATTCGTGCAAACGAAAAAAAAAATGAAACTTTGTGTTCACTGTTTTGGAAATAAAAAGGTTTGGTTAGGGTTTGCTCAATCTGTAGTCACCCAACAAACATGATCAAAGGTTGAAATCTGGCTTCTATTACAAGATGAGAACTGTGTGTACTCATTTCGCCTTATTATACTTGGAACAAGGATTTCCTTGTTAAAACCCAAAACTACATGGATGAAAAAAAAATTTCTGCAGGTTTTGCATTAGGCCAGATATTGCTCTTTTAATAACTTTAAGTGAAGAAAAATGAATTAATTCTTGAGAGAAGTAACATTGAACTTGTAACAAATTCGACTGTTTGATTCATCTAGCCATGACAGTTATAAACAAGAATATTTAAAAACACATCAATGCTGTGTTGATAAACATAACAATAAATATACCTATATGAACAGAAGATTGAGGTACATATGTACATTTTCAGACAAACATAAACTGATAGAATTTTCTCTAGAAGACAAAGTGTAATATTAGCTGTTGCTTTACAGGAAAAAGGGAAGTGATTCAAGATGGCAACTCAGAGGTTTAGGAAGGAATTAAGAGTAAGAGAAAGTATAAATATGTGGTTGAACTTTAATGTGTATTGACTTTATAAGAAAATAAAATAATCCCTGGGGCATCTGGGTGACTCAGTCAATTAAGCGCCCAGCTCTTGATTTCAGGTCAGGTCATGATTTCAGGGTTGGGAGATCGAGGTCCCCCTCAGACTCCACATTCAGCACAGAGTCTGCTTGAGATTCTCTCTTTCCCTTTCCCTCTCCCTCTCCCTGCCTCCCATGCACTGTCTCTCTCAAATAAAGTCTTAAAAAAAAAAAAAAAAAAGAATCTCATGTTTGTCTAGGCCTTTTGAGAAGACAAAACTGAGACAGATTTAAATATACAAGTAGGGTAGCTCTATTTTCAACTTTTTGAGGAACCTCCATACTGTTCTCCAGAGTGGCTGCACCAGCTTCCATTCCCACCAACAGTGTAGGAGTGTTCCCTTTTCTCCGCATCCTCGCCAACATCTGTCGTTTCCTGACTTGTTAATTTTAGCCATTCTGACTGGTGTGTGGTGGTATCTCATTGAAGTTTTGATTTGGATTTCCCTGATGCTGAGCGATGTTGAGCACTTTTTCATGTGTCTTTTGGCCATTTGGATGTCTTCTTTGGAAAAATGTCTGTTCATGTCTTCTGCCTATTTCTTGATTTGATTATTTGTTCTTTGGGTGTTGAGTTTGATAAGTTCTTTTTTTTAATATTTTTATTTATTTGAGAGAGAGAGAATGAGAAAGAGAGAGCACATGAGATGGGGGGAGGGTCAGAGGGAGAAGCAGACTCCCTGCCGAGCAGGGAGCCCAATGCGGGACTCGATCCAAGGACTCCAGGATCATGACCTGAGCCGAAGGCAGTCGCTTAACCAACTGAGCCACCCAGGTGCCCGAGTATGATAAGTTCTTTACAGATTTTGGATACTAGCCCTTTTCTGATATGTCATTTGCAAATATCTTCTCCCATTCTGTACCTATGAAACAAATAATACATTATATGTTAAAAAAAAAAGATAGTAGGAAGGGAAAAATGAAGGGGGAGAGATCGGAGGGGGAGATGAATCATGAGAGACTATGGACTCTGAGAAACAAACTGAGGGTTCTAGAAGGGAGGGGGGGTGGCTTAGTCTGGTGATGCATATTAAAGAGGGCACATATTGAATGGAGCACTGGGTATTACACGCAAACAATGAATCATGGAACACTACATCAAAAACTAATGATGTGATGTATGGTGATTAACATAACATAATAAAATTTTTAAAAAGATAAAAAAATATGCAAGTAATTCCTCATACCTTTTAGGGAAAATGAAGAGTGTTGGAAGAGATTGGGAGTGGTGTCAGACTACAAGGCGAAAGAAATGGAGAAAGAAAAAATAGGAAGAAGTATTTTAGGTTGTACTACATACCTTGAGTGGTGAGCGAAATAGGGGAGGAGGTACAAATATCCAGTTACAAAATAAAGAAGTCATGGGGATGTAAATACAGCATAGGGAATAGGAGTCAGTGTTATCGTAATAACTTTATAATACTTGGTACCTATCCTTATCATGGTGAGCATTATGTAATGTATAGAATCTCAAATAACTATGTTGTACACCTGAAACTAATAAAATATTGTATGCCAACTATTCTTCAATTTAAGAGAAAAAAAGAAAAATGACAAGATAGAGGTTCTCAAGCTGTAGTCTACTAACAGAGGAGTTCTGTATCCCTCAGGAGTGGGCTTGTGCTGGTAACTCTGTCGTGATCAGTTATTGGCTGGAAGTAGCCCATGAAAGTATAACCTTTGATCAGCAAAAACTGATCAATTTCAGAGTTAAACAGGTAGGTGTTCGATTAATTGGACTCCCTGTAGTTAGAGATCTGGTAATCACATTCTCATGGTATACACCCATTGGCAGAAATGCTAGGTTATATGGAAGTAATATGTTAACTTTTTAAGAAAGTGCTAAACTGTTTTTCTAAGTGACTACAATATTTAACTTTCCTAATTACATATAGTGTATGAGAAGTCTATTTCTTTTTCATCTCTGCCATTTCTTCATATGGTCATTTTTTTTTTAGGTTTAGTCTAATAGATATGTAATCGTTTCTCATTAAATTTGTTAATTAGTACTGATGCTAAATATTTTACATACTTATTTGCCATCTATACATATTTTTGGTTAAGTGTTTGACTCTTTTGTTCAGTTTTTAATTGCATTGTCTTCTTATTAAGTTGTAGGAATTGTTTTACGTATACTCTGGATACAAATCTTTCCTCAGATGTGTGATTTCAAACATTTGCTCAGTCTGGGACTTATCTATTAATTTTCTTAATATTTTTTGAAAAGCATACTTCTTTAAATTTTGATGAAGTTCGGTTAATCATTTTTTTCTTTTATGGATCATGCTTTTTCTATTCTAAGAAATCTTGGCCTACCCAAGGTCATAAAGATTTTCTACTTAGTTTTCTTCTAGAAATTTTATAAACCTAGGCCTTTTATTTAAGTCTATGATCTATTTTGAGTTCAGTTTTTGTGTGTGTAAAGTAAGGATCTAAGTTCATTTATTTGTATGCAGATATCCCAGCCCAGCATCATGTGTTACGAAGACTATCCTTTTCCCACTGAACTGCCTCAACACCTTTGTTGAAAATCAATTGATCATATATGTGTGGATCTATTTTTAGATCTTATGCTGTTGATTTAATTTATAGATCTTGACATCATACCACAGTATCTCAGTGATTATAGCTTTATAATAAGTGTTGAAACTAGATAGTGTAAGCTTGCCAACTTTGTTCTTTATCAAATTTGTTTTGGCTATTGTGGGTTCTTTGAATTATTACATGAATTTTAGGATTGGCTTCTCAATTTCTCCCAAAAACCCTGCTGGAATTTTGAGAGGAATTATATTGAATTGGTAGGTCATGCTGTTGATAAATATTATGTAAACAATACTGAGTTTTCCCATCCACAAACATGGTATTGTTTTCATTTATTTGCAACTTCTTTAATTTTTCTCAGAAATGTTTTGTGTAAAGGTTTCCACTCTTCAGTGTAAAGGTTTCCACTTCTTTTATTAAATTTACTTGTTTGTATTTTATTTTTCTGGATGTTATCATGAATGAAATTGTTTTCCTAATCTTATTGCTCCATTGGATTTTTTTGGCTAGTATACATGTCATATAAATAGATTAGAGATACTCCTTGTATATGGCTCTTGTCTTATTTACTATGTTGTTTATTACAGACTGGGATGGTTAGCTCAAAGCTGCTGGCACCTAACTCAAATTTTATACATCATACTGCTTTAAATATATCCCAAGTAAACATTTTTAGCCATTTAGAGCCTTCTTACTTTGCAGACTCTGTAAAACTGCACCCCACAGATGCTAGCCATTAGTCAGACAAACCCTATAAGAGACCCCAGGTTGCTGATGCCCTTTAGAGGTCTTTGACCAAGAGACTTCCTGCTGTGGCACTGACTGACATTGCCCAGACACATAATCTCCAATTTGCCTTTCTCCTGGGAGTCCTCTTCCCTTTGTGGGTAATGGTCCCATGCCACTGTCTCTGGAAGGCTTCCTTCTCTGAAGGAATATCCCCCTTATGCTGCCTGTCTAAAGAAACCTTGTCTGCAACTGTCACCTTATGCACGACTTTTTCATTGATCAGGTCCAAAAAACTTGACATTAAGAAATAAAGAAATACAATTGATATTTATGTATTGATCTTGCATCCTGTGACTTTACTAAACTTCTTAATTTGTTCAAGTAGCGTGTGTGTGTGTGTGTGTGTGTGTGTGTGAGAGAGAGAGAGAGAGAGAGAGAGAGACAGACGTGCGCGCACCCTATGAACCCCTTCAGAGTAATTTGCAGGAGATTAGAGCAGGCCTTGTAGAAAAAACATCATACTGACCAAAGGAAATCCTAGTCCTTCTAACATAAGGAGAAAAAAAATATTTTAAATTAAAATATAAGAGAATATTTTGAATATATGCTATTACACACTGTAGATTGTATTAATGCATCCTGTATTATAGGCATTATTACACACCTTATACTACTATTTTAACATCATACACATTTCAAGGTCTTCTCTATATAGTTAGCTTTGTAACAGTATCATGTGGTTTATATCTTCCTTCACTGTTTTGCTTATTCCCCAAACAAATGAGGCCTCTAAGATTGATTTAAAAAATCTTAAGATCTGTTAACATATCAGACCTCTCTCCTTTACTGGGTTTATGACATATATATGAATATTCAAATAAACTGTAATAGTGGGGCACCTGGGTCGCTCAGTCAAGCGTCTGCCTTCTGCTCAGGTCATGATTTCAGGGTCCTGGGATCAAGCCCCGCATCGGGCTCCCTGCTCAGTGGGGAGTCTACTCTCCCTCTCCCGTTGCCCCTCTCCTGCTCATGCTCTCTCTTTCTCTGTCTAAAATAAATAAAATCTTAAATAAAAAGTGTAATAGTAAACTTGGGTTTGTCTTTTAAGGCACGTATGAAGATTCTTCTGATTTGAAAAAGGGCAGCATTAAGTTCACAGAAGGAAGCAAATCAAAATCAAAACAGCCATGATAATGGAGATTGTCTGTAAACTTATATCATTTTATTCTAAAAATATCATATTCTTAAAAGTGCTTCTCATCTTTGACATACCAGTTGTAATTAATTATTTTTAAATTTTACTTAGAATCTTGGTTTGTGTAAATTAACTTCTTCTGTAAACATAGTGTTTTTTAATTGAAAAAATGATTTAATTTTGTCAAAGCTAGCCTCTTTAAGATTTTATTAACATTTTTCTTTTCTTTTTTTTCTTTTTTTAAATTTTTTATTGTTATGTTAATCACCATATATTACATAATTTGTTTTGGTGTAGTGTTCCATGATTCATTGTTTGTTCATAACACCCAGTGCTCCATGCAGAATGTGCCCTCTTTAATACCCATCACCAGGCTAACCCATCCCCCTACCCTCCTCCCCTCTAGAAACCTCAGTTTGTTTTTCAGAGTCCATCATCTCTTCTGCTTCGTCTCCCCCTCTGACTTACTCCCCTTCATTCTTCCTCTCCTGCAACATTTTTATTTTCTTAAACAAGTCTTATTAGTATATTTTCTTGTTGGTGAATTTGGTACTAGGATAGTTTCTAATTAATGGTCCTTACAATTTAAATGTCATCAGTCTGAAAAATATATACATATCTTTTTCTAAAAATCATAAACTGTCCTTAATTTTCATGTGTAACAGTATCATGTAAAGTGATTATCACTGAAACTTGGAAATTACTTTTTTCTTTTTGTATATTTTATTTAATGAGGTAAAAAAATTATGTTATATATATTGAACAATTGAAGAATACAATACAATATATAGTCAGTCAATGGCTTGGTGATACAGAGGCCATACTCTAGGGACTCCATTAAGGAAAGCTGGGCTCATCTTCAGTGAAGGATTCATAGAAACTTGTTTCTCCACCAGGCCTTGAAGTAAGTGAAGGATTCCGCGCAATTCTCCTGTTAAGCAGGTCCTGAGGCTGACTCCTCTTTGGGGCCGTGTCTATTGCTCAACTCTCAGACACCCGACATTATGATCCAGATATGCTCAGGTGAAGGTTCTCAAACACTGCTGTTGCAAGATCAGTTGATCACTTTGAGGGTGAGAGAGGGGAGAGAGAGAGAGAGAGAGAAGGAAAAAGGTGAGGAAGAAGAGGAAGGTGGAGGAGGAGGAGAAGGGAAGAAGAGTTGTTTTCTAACAATGTTATTTTATGTACTAAATAATAAAAATATATTTTGTCTTAAAGGATTTCCATTTTTATGAATTTATGTTAGCTATATATAATTGTCACAATGAAGAAAAAATAATAAAATAAAATCCATTTTATTATAATACAGAGTAGGGAAAAATGAGAAAATAAAACTTTTTCAAATATGTTGAAAATAGGGGTGCCTGGGTGGCTCAGTCATTAAGCGTCTGCCTTCGGCTCAGGTCATGATCCCAGGGTTCTGGGATCGAGCCCCGCATCAGGCTCCCTGCTCCACGGGAAGCCTGCTTCTCCCTCTCTCACTCCCCCTGCTTGTGTTCCCTCTCTGGCTGTGTCTCTCTCTGTCCAATCAAATAAAATCTTTAAAAAAAAAAATATGTTGAAAATATTTAGCAGGGCAGAATGTCTTGAGTTGTCTCTCTCTCTCATTTAATGATTACACATAATTAACTATTTCCTGTGAGTCATAATTAAAGTAGCTACTCAACCTTTCTAACAGTCGTACAGCTAAGCAAGTGGACTCAGCATGAACATTATTTAAAATATGAAAATATAACAGTACCTTTCAGTAAAAGACAGTAACCAAATCATTATATTGTCAGAAGGGAAAAACTGAAGTATCATTGAGAAACTAGTCAGACTATAGATTGTTTAAAAATGTGATCTCATTTTAATTTGTGTGGTAGACCCATAATATGACACTCTAACAAGGAGTGATAACTATCAGTTCAATAGCGGAGTGTATTAAAATACAACCTGTTTATGAAATTGCCATGAAATTGAATTGAAGCACATGTGGAATTCAACAGATTGCTTGGAAACTATTCAGGTACAAATCTGTTTTCTCAGACCTGCTGAAATCTAAGCTGATTAAAACAAAAACAAGACACAAAGATTTCTAATATTTGCTCTTCCACATGAAGCAACCCACCTTGGATATTGTAAGAGTGTTTAGAGAATATTTATAAAAAGCTCTTTCCCATTGGTAAAAGAACAGTATATGAAATTTTCTTGCTAATTAGTAGCCTTAAAAATATTACAGAAAGATAAACATTGAAAAAAATAGCAGTTTTTCAGTTGCTAAATTTTTATGCTTTGAAGTAGACTCAGTGTATACTTAAAATTATATAATCTTTGTCATGATTTACTGGCATCTGTATTCAATTCTTGGCTTAATTTCTTCTTCATTGTTTTACTCATCACATTAGTGTCTTCTTGCTTTAAGTTTAATTACTTAAAAGATGTAGCAGGTTTAAAAATTGTAAATACTGTACTCAGATTTACAAAGAAAATACTGTATCTCATATTTTAACTAATCTAATCATCCTGAAAAACCCCTCTATTATTTTACTATTGTCATATTCTTTTAATTTAATAATTTATAGTGTTAAAAGGTCTTCTAGTTCATGTTTTCTCCTTGGGTGATTTAGTGTGATTTAGGTAAATTCTCCCCCTTTACCTGATGCTCTCCAAGATAGTTTCTGATTGTAGGGGTGTAGGAAATAATGAAGGAGAGAATATGAGAGAAGGAGTCATCAAGACCTCATGGTGACCTCTGTATTCTTGCAGTTTTAAACATTCTGGTCTGAAACTGTTATTACTTCCTGATGAATGACTGTTTCCATCTGAAGATACTCACTTACCCACATATCTGCTTTCTTTAACTAGTCACACAAGAACTTCTGATCTCTTCGTATTCTTCATGTGTAGACCTACCCCTCTGGCAGTGCAGTACTGTAGTCCCCATTCCATGTTGGACATGGCATGGTTATGACCAGAGTTTCTCTCAGGGCTATATCAACCGTAACCTACACCAAAGACAACTGATATCAGACCCAATAATATTCTCTAATTCTCACATTTTTACTTTGTTATTTCTGCAATTCTTTTTCCCCTTGACCTTCAATAAGGGCGAGTGCACATGACCACCCGACCTGATCTCCATTTTGTTTCTCCTTTCCATATTGTCTGGTGATGAAAGAGTGTAAAATTCCTCCTCTTAGGAGCTGATTAACTTTTCTGTTTATGTTCTTTCTTCAAGAGGGCAAATAAGCTTCACAACATTTGTTTAATACAAGAAAAAATATCCTCTTTATGAAAAGATCTCTGTAATTTCTCTCTCTTCAGACATGGTGCTTGATATGGGTTACAGGGATACTGGCAAGTAGAAATTACCAAAGGCAAATTAATTTAATATCATTCAAAAATATTTCTTCCATCAAGAGGGAATTATCAAAATCTTATTCTAATTCCCAAGATATTTAGAATCAGGACCAATTTTCTTTTCACTCTAATTAGATTTTATTCTGCAAGTTTATAATGTTGTATGCCATATCTTACAATAGCGATCCTAATCTTGAAATTTTACAGTCTGGTACTTTTTTTGAACAATTTTATTTGACAAAATCTACATACAATAAAATGCAGACTTTTAAACTATGCAATTTAGTAAGGTTTGACATATGTATACATATGTGAATGATAAGCAAATCAAGAAAGCTTTATCCATAACCCCAAAGGATTCTCTGTGTCCTTTTAGAATTTCTCTCCTGTCCCTCAAGATACCCATCCCTCACATCACTCCCTTCTCAGACAACTACTGATTTACTTTCTTTTTAATCTACATTTTCTAGAGTTTTGTATAAACAGGATCATATACTCTGCAGTCTTTCATGTTTGGCTTCTTTCACTTAGCATACTTTTTGAAGATTCATTCATGTTTTTGCATGTTATCAATAGTTGATCTCTTTTTTATTAAAGAGTAGTATTCCATTGTATGAATGTACTATGATTGGTTAACATATTTTCCTGTTGATTGATATTTGGCTACTACAAATAAGGATTCTGTGGACATCTGTGTTTTTTGTTAAGATACACTTTTTTTCCTTTCACCTAGGCATGGAATTACTGGATTCTATGGTAGATATATGTTTCACTTTTAAGAGACTGACAAACCATTCTGAAGCAGCTATGCCATTCTACCTTCCCACCAAAAGTGTATGAGATTTCCATTTGATCTTCATTCCCACCAGTACTTGGTATGATCAATCTAATAATTTTAGCTATTCTAATAGATCTGTGGTAACATCCTTGTGGTTTTTATTTATGTTTCCCTACAGTTATGAAGATAGCATTGTCATTTGTCAGATATATAATATACAAATATTTCCTCATGTCTGTAGTTTGTCTTTTAATTCTCTAAACATTAACATTTGAAAAACAGAAGTTTTCCATTTTGATGACATTTAAGTTATCGTGTAAACATCATGATTTCAGAAATATTTGCCAAACCCAAGATCACAAAGATTTTCTTAGATGTTCTCTTCCAGAAATTTTGCAGCTTCACATTACATTTTTTATATTAGTTAAATTTTGTTAAATTAGCTAATTAGTTAAATTTTTTTGTGGTTCAAGGCATTGAGTACATATCACGTTTTAAACATGGATATCCTTTTTGTTGAAAACATTATACTTTGATAATTACTTGTCCAAATATGGGCAGGTTTATTTCTGGATTCTCTGTTCTTTTCTCTTGATCTATTATCTGACTTTATACTAATGCTATACTTTTTAATACTCTGCCTAGAATAATCTTATAAGTAAGAATAATCTTATGTGATTATACTCACAATTATTAATCTCTGAAATGATCTCAATATTTTTGGTTCCACATTTGCTATCTTTCCACTTCTCCCACATATGCCAAAATATAATCTCCTCAAGGCAACAAGCATTGTTTTTCACAGCTATATGCCCATTACCTAGAACATTATATGGTAAGTGCATTATAAAAATTTTTACATGGATGGGTGGATAAATCTGATGGTCATGTCTTCATTTCAAATGACTGAAGATTCTAATCTAGACTGTCCTAATTTTGACAAAATTATGAGTTTTATGCTCTTCTAGTAGATGGTAAAAATATCATGACTTAATATGTTTACTGAAGAAATCATTCATGGTTGAAATGTGATATTTGATTTATAACACCTCTTAGATTAAACATATGATGCTTAATTTATTTGGAAACTAAAGATAGAATGGTGGGTGAAGTAATATGCATAAATGACATTTCATACTGACTTATTTGCTATGTGAATAAGTATCTGGAAAAGAATCTGAGATTTACAGAAAGGGGAATAAGTATTTGTTCAAAGTATTTAACTAATTAATAATGTTAGCTTACTGTTCAAATAATACTAATATTAAATTTGAATTGTGGCTTACCATTTAATGGCCGTTTTCATGTTCATTATTTTATATAATTCTAATTAATATCTATGATTAAATAATCATTCCAAGGTTTAGAATAAGAATAAAGAGGTGGGGACCTTCATGCTCCCTTAGTGTAAAGATCAGGATAGATGAATATTCTGTGGGCCTTCTTACACCTGTCCTACAGCTATATTAGTCAACAGAGGTCTCTGATAGGTTGAGTGTGAATGTTAATATTTAAATTTTTCCCTTAGTAGTATACTCAGAGGATCTTCTCACTGAGAAATAAATAAATGCAATTTTCTAGACTATAGGATACTTTGATCTTTGCTAAGTTATGTTATTTCAGATGAGGATAGGCAGGAACATCAACAAAATGGTAGGATAGGATATCCCCAGCCCTCATCCCCTGACAGAAAAAATAATTTATCATCTTCCACAGACAGTAATGGTATCGTGGGAGCCTTGGGGTCCTAGGTAAGATGTTGCAAAATCCCTGTGGAGCCCAAGACCAAGGAAAGCTGCTTTGAGAAGTGAGGCCCATACGCTGGTGGCATCCCCACCAACTGTGATGCTGGCTACTGACCCAGAAGTAGCCTGTTAGGAGACTCAGCTTCAGTCTTCCTTGTCCAAGGTCCTTCCACCAGCCCCATCTGCCCAGGAAAGGCACTCCCATCTGTAACCCCAGGAACACTCCTGCTCATCATAGACTTAATTGTGGATCTAGAAGCAACCCTGAGACCTGCCTCCAGACCCAGTCTACCATGTTTGGAGGTAGTGTTACCTGCTCAGGGACATGATGGGAGCCACAGCCCTCGGTACTCCTAGGAGTAGGCTCACCAACCATGGACCTGACTGCAGACCTGGAAGTAGTCCCTAATCTGGATCCAGTCCTGATTGAATACTGTCCCAGAGTCAGTCCTGTCTACCCAGGGATCAGTCCAGGGACATGGTGGGAGATCATCAAGGAATCTGGCCAGTCCTGCATCTGTTTGTGCCCTGGTACCTGATCTGCTGTCTATAAACCTGAATGTGACCAGGAACTGGCTCCATAACCCAGCTCCAGTCCTTTATGACTAGAGTTCCAGAGGCAGTCTTGTATATCCCAGGATCTTCTCAGTAACCAGACAGGAGCCCTCACAGGCACAAGGCGGGAGACTCATACATCCACAACCCTCTTACCAGACCCACTGTCTGTGGACAATCTGCAGATCCAGAAGTGGTACTATGACCCAGTTTCAATCTTGCTCAACTGTGATCCTTGAGGTAGTCCTATCAGAAAAGGACCTGGCAGAAGGTCTGTACTTACCTAAACTAGTCTGCAGAGACTTAGAAGAGGTCTCTGCTCCTTCAAATTCACAGTCCCCAACACAAGGCTATATGGATCATGAAGAATCAGGCAAACATGACATCACCAAAGGAAACTAAAAAGCCTCCAGTAACTGATCCTAAAGCAATGGAGATCCATAAACTGCTTGATAAAGAATTCAAAATAATCAACTTAAGCTCAGTGAGTGGCAAGATAATACAGGTAGACATTAAATAAGATCAAGAAAATAATACATGAACAAAATGAAAAATTTAACAAGGAAGTAGAAACCATAAGTAGAACCAAAGTCCTGGAGCTGAAGAATACAGTGACTAAACGGAAAATTCAATAGAGTGCTTTAATATCACTCTTGATTAGGCAGAAGATAGAATCAGCAAACTTGAAAATAGGTGATATGACATTAAAGTGATAGGGCGAAGAGGTCTATGTTGAGACACATGATTAAATTATCAAAAGTTGAAGATGAAGAATTAAAGACAGCAAGGGAAAGTTTATTTATCACATGCAAGGGAGCCCTCATAAGATTATTAGCAAATCTTTCAGTAGAAACTGCAAATCAGGAAAAGAGTGTGATGATAAATTTAAAGTACTAAAAGAAAAAAAACTGCTGAGCAAGAATTCTTTACCTGGTGAAACTGTCCTTTAGAAATGAAGGAGAGATAAAGACTTTCCAAGACATGTAATAACTGAGGAAGTTTATTATTACTAGACTTGCTTTATAAGAAGTGCTAAATGGAGTTCTTCAAGTTGAAATGAAGTTCAACAACAACACAAAGGTATGTAAAGGATAAATTTCGCTGCTGAAGGTAGATATGAAGACAAGCAGAGAATATTATAATAATGTAATTGTGGCACATAAAAGACAAAAACCCATAAGAATAATTACAACCACAGAAATTTGTTAATAGAAACATAGTATAGAGAGAAGTAGAATCTGACATCAATTGCATAAAGTGTGTGTGTAGGGAAATAAAGTGTCAATTTCTGTATGCAGTTAAAGTTACCAGCTTTAAAAAGATTTCTATAGGGGCACCTGGGTGGCTCAGTCGTTAAGCGCTGCCTTCAGTTCAGGTCATGATCCCAGGGTCCTGGGATCGAGCCCCACATCAGGCTCCCTGCTCAGCGGGAAGCCTGCTTCTCCCTTTCCCACTCCCCCTGCTTGTGTTCCCTCCCTCGCTGTGTCTCTGTCAAGTAAATAAATAAAATTTTTTAAAAATAAAAAGATTTCTGTAACTGTAATAGGTTTGATGTAAACCCCGTTAACATACACCAAAAAAAATGTACAATAGACACAAAAACGATAAAGAGAAAAGAATCAAAACACACCACTATAAAACACTGTCAGACCACAGAGAAAAACTGCAAGAGAGGAGAGAAATAAGAGAACTACAAAACAGACAAAACCACCAAATGGCAATGGTAAGTCCTTACCTATCAATAACTACTTTATGTGTAAATGTACTCAACTTTAGAGACAGAGTGGCTGAATGGATATAAAAACAAGACCCATCTAGGGACACCTGGGTGGCTCAGTTGGTTAAGCATCAGACTTCTGATTTCAGTTCATGATCTTGGTTATGAGACCGAGCCTCGAGTAGGGCTCCATGCTGGGTGTAGAGCCTACTTAAGATTCTCTTTTCTCCCTCACCCTCTGCCCCCCAACCCCACTCATTCTCTCTCTCTAAAAAACAAAAACAAGACCTAATTATATGCCATGTGCAAGAGATTCACATTAGAATTAAGGACACACATATGCTAGAAAAGAAGGAGTGGAGGGCGCCTGGGTGGCTCAGTTGGCTGGGCGACTGCCTTTGGCTCGGGTCATGATCCCGGAGTCCCGGGATCAAGTCCCACTTTGGGCTCCCTGCTCAGCAGGGAGTCTGCTTCTCCCTCTGACCCTCTTCCCTCTCGTGCTCTCTATCTCTCATTCTCCCTCTCTCTAATAAATAAATAAAATGTTAAAAAAAAGAAGGAATGGAGAAGATACTCTATGCAAATGGTAACCAAAAGAGAGGTACCTATACTTCTATCAGACAAAATAGACTTTAAATTAAAAACTGTCACAAGAGACAAAGAAAATAATTTTGTAATGATAAAAAGATAAAGGGGAAGATATAACAACTGTAAATAGATATACACCTAACAGCAGAGCTCCTAAATATATAAAGCAGGCTTTGATAGATCTCAAGGGAGAAATAGATAGCAATATAATTTTATAGGACAATTTAATACCCTACTTTCAATAATGGAAGATCATCCAGATAGAAAATTTGAAAGAAAACAGAATTGAACAACACTGTGGACCAAATGTACCTAGCAAACATACAGATTTTCCACTCAATAGGAGAAGAATGTATATTTATCTCACGTGCACATGGAATATTTTCCAGGAGAGATCACAAAACAATTTGTTCAGTCACAAAACAATTCTTAACATATTAACCAGATTGAAATTGTTCCAAGTGTTTTTTAACCACACTGGAATGAAAGTAGAAATCAGTAACAGTAAGAAAATAGTAAAATACACAAATACAGGGAAACTAAACAAATTCTTGGACAACCACTGGATTAAATAAAAAATTGAAAAGCAATCTTAAAAATATCTTGAGACAAATGAAAACAAAATCATTCCAAGATTTATGGGATATAGCAAAAGTGGTACTAATATTGATGTTTGTAGCAATAAATGCCTACATTAAACCAGATTGTGGGATGCCTGGGTGGCTCAGTAAGTTAAGCGGCTGCCTTTTGCTCAGGTCATGATCCCAAGGTCCTGGGATCGAGTCCCACATCAGGCTCCTTGCTCAGTGGGGAGCCTGCTTCTCCCTCTGCCTGCTGCTCCCCCTGCTTGGGCTCTCTCTCTCTGACAAATAAATAAAATCTTAAAAAAAGTTTGCAAATAAACAACTTAACTTTAAATTTCAAGGAACTAGAAAAAGAATATACTAAGCCTAAAGTTAAGCAGAAGGAAGGAAATAATAAAGGTAAAAGCAGAAATAAATCCAGTGGAGAATAAAAAAACAATAGAAAATTAGCAAAACTAAAAGTTGGTTTTTTAAAACCATAAAAAAGATGGAAATCCTACCATTTGTGACAATATGGATGGAACTTGAAGGCATTATGCTAAGTGAAATAAATCAGCTAAAGAAAGACAAATACTATATGTTCTCACTTGTATGTGGAATCTAAAATAGTTGAGCTCATAGAAGCAAAGATTAGAATGGTGGTTGCCAGGGGCTATGGCTTGGGAGGAAATGGGGAGATGCTGGTAAAAGGGTACAAAGTTTAATTTATGCAAGATGAATAAGTTCTGAAGGAATATACAACATGGTAACTATAGTTAATATTACATTCTTGAAATTTGCTGGGAGTGAGATCTTAAGTGTTCTCAACATATACACATACAAATGGTAACTATTGAAGTTATGTATATGTTGATTACCTTGATTGTAGTTATCATTTCACCATGTATAAATATAACAAAACATCATATTCTACTCTATTTTTTTAAGATTTTATTTATTCATTTGAGATACAGAGAAAGAGAGAGAGCATGAGCAGGGGGAGAGGCAGAGGGGGAGGAAGAAGCAGGCTCCCTGCTGAGCCAGGAGCCCGATGTGGGGCTCGATCCTAGGACCCTGGGATCATGACCTGAACTGAAGGCAGACGCTTAACCATCTGAGCCACCCAAGCACCCCCATATTCTACTATTTAAACATGAACAATTTTTATTTGTTAATTTTATCTCCATAAAGAAAAAAAGTTTGAGCTTTTTTTTTTAAAGATTTTTAAATTTATTTATTTGATAGAGAGAGACACAGTGAGAGAGGGAACACAACAGAGGGAGTGGGAGAGGGAGAAGCAGGCCTCCCGCCGGGCAGGGAGCCTGATGCAGGGCTTGATCCCAGGACTCTGGGATCATGACCTGAGCTGAAAGCAGATGCTTAATCCTGAGCCACCCAGGCGCCCCAAGTTTGAGCTTTTAAATGGAACTGATGTCAATCATTTTAATGGTTTTCTGCAGGTGGTTTATAAAACTAGTCTCTTATCCTTGTATTATTTTCAGTGTTGGCTAAATCTTGGATCTCAGTTAATAAACACTAATGACAGTTACGGAATGCCAGATATCTTACTCAACTTCAGGTACTATTGGTGCCATTTAGAGATTAAGTAATGGTGACATAGAGAGCATAAGGGAAGTTGCCCAAGGCCACACAGCTGATAAGAGCAAATCAGTGATTAAACCCAGTCACCCTATGTAAGAGCACATATTTGAAAACACTCGTCTAATGCCTCCCAAGAAAGGTAACTTATCACACTGAGCTATGTAGAGTTCTGTGAATCACCTTGACATACTGTCTGAACAATTCTGACCTCTACTGGACCTTTAGCTATTTCCATATTCTGAAAAAGGGTCCGGGTTAATAAATGTGGATTGGACTTTTGAGTCACTTTACTCTATATGATGTCAGCCACGCTGAAGCTGGCAGTATTGTGCAAGCTCCAGAACCAAACTACCTGAGTTTGAATCTTAGATTCTATATTTTCCATTTGTTTCACCATGGTTAAATTATTTAATATCTCTGTGGCTAATTTTCTAGAGACAATGGGAGTACCAACCTAAGACCTCATAGAATCATACTAAATAATTTAAAGTCAGTAGGGTTAAATCTAGTAAGCATTCAATGTATGAGCCTATTTATAGTTTATACTATAGCTTGAAAAAATCATGACATCTTAGTCTCTAAAACAAGTATTATTTGGTCTTTGTGGATTGTCTTTAGACACGGGGCCCATATCTCAGCTTAGAATGTATGTGCTCCTGAGGCGCCTTGGTGGCTGTCATTTAAGCGTGGACTCTTGATCTTGGCTCAGGTCTTGACCTCAAGATTGTGAGATTGAGCTCCGCATCAGGCTCCATGCTGGGTGTGGGGCCTGTTTAGGATTTCCTCTCTCCCTCTGCTCCTTACCCCTACCTCTCTTAAAAAAAAAAAAAAAAAAAAAAAAAAGTATGTGCTCCTGCACCTTTTTTTTTTTTTTTTGTATCTATGAGAAAATTCATGTTGGTTTTGGAGGTCCTTTCCACTAATAACTTTGATTCTATAGTTATCCCCTCCCCTCCTCCCACTATGTCTGAGTCTACCCTCTTACTTATATGCTATCAGGCCCTATTTCTTCAGTGCTCTGCACATCAGTGTAACTGTCATCTCATAACACTCTTTCCCCCTTCCTGAATTTTTTCCCTCTATATTGCTTATCATTTTCTTATAGAATGTGTATTTAATATATTTATACATTAAATATGCATCTAATATGTATAGATAACATATTATAATGTATTTAGTATATTTATGTTATTATTTACTTGACTCACTCCACTGGAATATAAGCCATATGAGGTAAAAACAAAATCTAAGGGAGCAAAGAATGAAGAGAAGTTGGCCTGCTTTTAGTAGAATTCAGTGTTTTCTGATTCTTTCTCTGTATGTTTCCCCTGTTCTTGCTTGCAACCATTCCTTAATTGTTTTTATTGTAAGGACCATACTCCTTCAGTGTTTCTACACTTTCTCATGGCAGCAGACCAGAAAATCATGACAACTAATTAATATTGTTAATCTGAGGTTCAATATTTGTGTGTGTTCTCTGTAGCATTCTTAAAATGTGAATCCCTTTTTTGCCCTTTATTATGTGCATATTTTAAATAATCAGTAGCACAAAATATTACTATAGAGACATTGTCATATATGCTGTGGAATTACGCAGAGGTGGAGAGTAAGTATACAGTTGTCACTGAGCTTAGTCCTGTAATTATATCATACTCAGCAATGACTCTACCTATTATGATGCTTTTCTACTTAAATGGTCTAGGGGACATTAATATTACCATTGCCACATTAGAAATGAAGGGGCCAAGGCTTAGAAAAGATGAATTACATCCAAATAAGTGATAAAGGAAGTTATAAAGTATCTAGTGTTTTTATTCCTTATGGAAAGCTGTTCATTGAACTTGACTGCATGCTCATAGCATTGTAATGGCTATAGAACACGTATTAGGCTATCTCCCAGAGTTTAAAAAGCTGGCTGTGTCAGTGGAGCATCAAGCATGTTATGACAAAAAAACCAAACTCAGTAGTATAAAGTAAGTACTAAATTTAATGGTTCTGTCAATTAATACCATAAGAATTTCAGAAAAATAAAGTACCAATATGAGTTACAGACCAGAAAACATATATAGGGGGAAGTACTATTTCAAGGATTTTTGTTTGTTTTATTTTTAAGGATGGAAACCAAAAACTACTCCCAAGTATTTAAATAAATGACATTTAACTTAGGGCATTGAACAAAAGAAGATAGAATATGAGAAACCACAGAAGGGACTGTTGGACCACACAGAGATTAGCAACAGCATGGACGGCTAATCACCCCCGAACCGGAATTAATGGAATCAGCAGCGTTCTTGGAGTTCAGGGCCTATGGTTGCTTTGTGGAATTTAGATCTACTGGGGGAACCTGGAGAGACAGAAAGAAATGCAGCATGTCTACCTAAGACAGAAAGGGGAGAAAATACTTGCCTTCTTACTTCCTTTTGTCCATGCCTCCCACTAGACAAAGCAATCTGAAGTAATTTGAAATCAGAGCCTGGGAAACAGACTGAAGAAGTCAAGCTCTGATACAGAGCGGAGTAAGCAGTGTCCGGGAATTGCTGTGACGGCAAACAGGTTCTACAAAGTAGTAAATAAGAGTTATGACTTAGTAGTAAATATACTGGAGATCAACATGGGTATCTGAGGCTGAAACTGAGCTTTCATGTTGCATACCATAAATGAGGTCATTGGAATTCATTTCTCAGGCAACATGAAGCAATTGGGAAAGAAAAAAACCAAAGGAAGGAAAGAAGGAAAAAGGATAGGAAGAAGGGAACTGATGGTCATTGGTAGAAGGAGCACTAGTAATCTGTTTTAAATTATGAGGGCTTCGAACTATGTTGGTGGTGGCAATGAGAATAAAATGGGAGATGTGAAAACCATTTTATGGACATAATCAAAAGTATATAGTTGCTAATTATTCATAGGGAATAAATTACCATATAATTATAAAATTTCAAGCCTGAGAGAAAAATATCTTGCTTCCTTGATAGAAAATACAATTGGATAGAGTATGTCCTTTGCTTAAATATGTTCAATATATGGCTATCATATAGTAGTAGTTAAGGTCATGGATTCCAGAGATAGAATCTTCTCATGCCATCTATTATGTTTGTGACTTTGGGCAAATTAATTAATCATTCTAAGATACAATTCCTTAATCTGTAAAATGAGAATAATAGTATTACTTCCTAATGTGATTTTTATGAGAACTGAATGAGTTAATACTTACAAAGCCTTCCTAACACATAAATGTTGTTAAATTAAGGTGGCGTCCCTGTGGAGATATTCTATATAAGCAACTATAGATTGTTCTTTGAAGAAACAGTACATATTGAGATACATATATGAAAGTCAGAAATAGAGAAATCCATTAGAAAGATTTGATCTTACAGAGGAAGAGTTTGGAGAGAAATACTAACAGTTGTGGTGAGATGATTAAGTGAAAGTTATAAGGAAATAAAGAGAAGCAAATTGGAAGATGAAAGGAAAAAATTAGGAAAATAAACAACCATAGAAGTCACAAAAGGATAACATTTGAAGAATAATGCAAAAGGTCAAATATTGCAAGAAATGAGAACTGACACAAGGTGATAGCTTTTGTTAAAAGATAGTTTGTTTTTTATAGCAATTCAGCGTCCCAGTTCAGTACAGGGGTGAAGAATGAATGAAGATTACCTGAAGAAGAGAAAGAACATCCTTTCTCATAATGCAAGATAGGATAAGGAGAATGAGTCAGAAATAAACCATCCACTCGAATATGAACTCATCTTAAAGTGATAAGCAAATCACATTAGATAAATCAAACATGCAAATTGAAAATCAAAATGTGACTTGAACAGGTTTTCTAGTTCCGCCAGCAGATTTAAGAACTTTCTTATTCTTGGCCCTCTGTCATTTAAGTTACACAGATAGACATACATGATTTGAAGTTTAGCTGTCATCTAGTCTAATTTAGTTCTTCTCAAATTACCATGCCCACATTTACATATTTGTCAAGAACATAAAATTCAAGCCCTAACCAAGAGACACTACAAAGAGTTTAACAGAATTTTTGGAATAGTACTAATGGTAAGAAATAAAATTAAAGAATTACAGTCTAAGTATTTGAAGTTGGTTTAAAAGTCATCAAATACTCCAGCTGTAATTTCATTGGTTGTAATTGCACATATTTTTTAAATAAATGTTTGAAAAGGCTTATAAGTATGACATTAAAAACAATTCCCTCTTTAAAGTCCATTCCTAAAATAAGTAACTTTCAACTTTTTTAGCTGTTTCTTCTAGAATTCATCTCCCTAACCTACAAATATAAAAACTCCTATTTTTGAATTATATATAATAGATATCATTAAATGTATGTTATTTTAAAGATTGCATTACTCATATCACTTTCCTCCTCCTCTCCATTCTTCATACATAATGATCCTACAATTTTTGTTAAATTCCTTATTCTGCTTATGAAAATATTGTTCTCCTACTGAGACAAGCAATGCACTTCAATAGCATTTCCATTTTGGTACAACTTTCTCTTTTACTCAAAGAACTGATTGTATATTTCATTTGCATAACTGTCTTTGAATTTGTACTAGAATCTTTCCAGTCCTCTAAAAGCTCTGTAATATTCTTATAACTTCCCACATATTTAATCCTGTTAAATAATTGAATAGTTCATTTTCCCTATTGGACATACCCTTCCTGCAGCTATTCTTTTCCTACAGTGCTGTAGATCTAGGGTTTCCTTTTACTGTCATCACAGGACCTCCCCCCCCCATGGCCCCATGCCCTCTGCCACACATGCACATTTCTTCTTGTGTTGGTTCTATTGCCTCAAACAACTTTCTTGTTTTATTCCCTTGTAATATCCTGAGAGAGAACAAATGTCAGGTGAACTTGCTCTGACTGTTCTGAGAATACTTTTTACAGTCTAACATTTGATGAATAATTTATCTGGGTATCCAATTCTAAATTGAAATTTATTTTGCTTCATGACATTAAGAGATTGTACCATTGAATTCTAGCTTCCAATAGTGATGTTCGGAAATTTGAAATAATTTATATATTAAATCCTTTTCAACTTGACATGATTTTGGTTTGTTTCTTATAGTTTCATTTCTTTCCTCCTAATTTTCTGAAATTTTAAACCGACTTGCCCTTATATGGATATATTTGATTAACTGAGCTGAGCAATAGATGTGCCCTTGCCATCTGGAAATGTATGCCACTTAATTATGGTAAGTTTTCTTTTATTATTTTTTCGACAGTTTCCTTCCTACTCCCTTCTTGGTCCTTCCCAAGCTCCACAAAGAACTTATCTTAGTTGGATACTGAACTGCCTTGATTGTTCTTCTAATTATCTTATTATTTTCATCTTTTGTCTTTCTTTGTCTTTCTGTTACAACTTTTGTGAGATTTCTATAGCTTTAACTTCTACATTTTTATTTCTGTATCTTTATTAACTTTATGTATTGAACTTTTGATATCCAAGATTGCTCGTGTTCTCTGATATTTCTTCTTTTTAGCATAGGTACAATATATTTCCTTAGCTCAAAGAATGAGATTCTGAGTTTCTTTTCTTCTTTTATCTAGGTAGTGTTCTCCAATTATATTGCCAATATGCTGATTTAAAAGTGAGACCTCTAAGAGATGAGTGGAACACTTGTGTGCATTGTGGACTTCCTTGTATCATAGCTAGTGAGAATTTTTTATTTGAGGACTCCACATGTCAGTACATGCTGATAATTCTGCTACTTTGGAGGTTTCCCTAATTCCTTGTTAAGGAGATATTAAACTAATTGTCAGAACTTGAGTTGTGATGGAAGGTAGAAAGTGTTGGAAGTTGTGCTATGAGCTTTAAATGAAGTAAGAACAAAATTGGCTGAATTGTGTTACTGAAATAAGAAATGTACCTTGGTGACTCTCATCCCTGGGCAAGATACCAGACATCTGATTGAGAGTGTTACTTCTTAACTAATTATGGGTCAGAAGCAAGTTTCTGGAAAATATGTATTAGCTTCTCAACACTGTTGTTGTTGTTTAATAACTGAGTTTTCTCTGCCATTGTTAATGTGTAAGTCCTGTCTTGGGTTATTCATATCTACTAATCCCCCAGATTAGTCTGATTCCTCATCTAGACTTTTTGCTCTCTTTTGGGTCCCTGTGCCTTCAGTCTCTGGCTCAGTATCTTCATAGAACCTTCCTTCCAGTTTCTGTGGGAATGATTTAGTTTGGGGATCGAGTAATCAGGTTTCTTATGCTGACTTTCAATCAGGTTCTTGTTTTTGGACAATGATTGCTTTAATCTAGCACTCTTTTATACATACCTCTAATTCCTGATTCTAATGGATTTGAAGGGGGAATCAGCTTAGTTTTCCTGGTTTATCTGCTAAGTTAATTTTGATTTCTTTTTTTTAAGAATTTTATTCATGGGGTGCCTGGGTGGCTCAGCTGGTTGAGCGTCTGCCTTCCGCTCAGATCGTGATCCCGAGGTCCTGGGATCGAGCCCCACATCGGGCTCCCTGCTCCGCGGGAAGCCTGCTTCTCCCTCTCCCACTCCCCCTGCTTGTATTCCCTCTCTCGCTGTGTCTCTCTCTGTCAAATAAATAAATAAAATCTTTAAAAAAAAAGAATTTTATTCACTTATTTCAGACAGAGAGAGAGAAAGAGAGAGAGAGCACAAGGTGGGGGAGGATGAGAAGCAGGCTCCCGGCTTAGCAGGGAGTCCGATGCGGGGCTTGATCCCAGGACCCTGGGACTATGACCTGAGCTTAACCAACTGAGCCGCCCAGGTGCCCCCAATTTTGATTTCTTATTCTACTTCCAGTTACATTTAACATAGCACAGGATTGCAAGGGTCACCTAATTTTGTTAAAAGTGGTTCGTGGAGGGCGCCTGGGTGGCTCAGATGGTTAAGCGTCTGCCTTGGGCTCAGGTCATGATCCCAGGGTCCTGGGATCGAGTCCCGCATCGGGCTCCCTGCTCCTTGGGAGCCTACTTCTCCCTCTGCTTCTCTTTCTCTCTCTCCCTCTCTCTTTCCCTCTGTCTCTCATGAATAAATAAATAAAATCTTCAAAAAAAAGTGGTTTGTGGGGTTTTTTTTGGATATGTGTGGGGAGTAGTGATTTCTGGAAGGAAAATGTCTCTGTCTCAAAACTAAAAGATTCAAAGGTGTATTTTGATTTTATATTAGACTTAAGCTAATCACAGAGGCAGATTTTCCCAAGGGAAAATGCCCAAACAAAACAAAGCAATTTTTCTTTCAACCAAGCATTTGTTTCAAACCCAAAGGCACATTTTCCATGGGAAGCTGTGTGTGTGTGTGTGTGTGTGTGTGTGTGTGTGTGTGTGTGTGTGTGTGTTTAGGTAGGGGTGTTTGTGTTGGGCATTTGTGTTTTCCCCACACCCAAACATTAGTATATGGGAAGTATGGGAAAACAGAAGATTAGAAACATGAGAATTTTTAAGCATGTCAGTAAAAAGAGAGGGAGATAATGGTCATGCTTTCTTCCATGTGGCAAAATGCCTTGACCCATTTTAACAGCTTCATGCATGTTATAAAAGGAAACAAAGGGAAAAAATTATTCCATTGACATTACCTTTTTAAGCTAATGATTCTCACCTACCACATCCATGTGGCTCAGTCAGTGACCGGAAATCCCAACATTATTCTTGACTATATGTCTCAATTCAGTAGCAGCAAGCCATAAGATTGGAAAGAGCTTTCTTTCCTTCATTCTTCTCAAGACAGCCATGGACTTAAAGTTGCACCAAAATATGCTTTCCTAGCAATCTTATTCATGCATTTGATCTGATCTTTGCACTCTTCAACCTAAATTTAAACTCTCTTCTGTAATAAAACAAATATTACCAAGTTTCTACTCCAGACATAATGCACCATGTGTTAGGTTTTCTTATGTTGAGACAATTGTTCATCCCTTTATTTTCTTAATCACTTATATTGGATTTGCTCAAAATTCTTGTTGCCTTTGAAAATTCTGAAATCTAGGTTTTAATATTGGCTTTTATTTATCAAATATGGTCTAAATAGAGCCTTTTGTAGTTGGTAATTGGGAAAGAAAGAACTAAAAGAAGATCTGTAACTAACCTTCTGCATGAAAAGAGTATGTAACCAAGAAGTTTCAGGCCATCTGGGTGGCTCAGTCAGTTATGTGTCTGCTATCGGCTCAGGTTATGATCTCATGGTCCTGGGGTCAGAGCTCCACGTCAGACTCTCTGCTCAGTGGGGAGTCTGCTGCTCCCTCTCATTCTCCCTTTGTGCTCCCCACCCCGAATAAAAAAATCTTTTAGAAAATTGGAAAGTTTCAAACCTAAACAGCTTCCTCAGAGCTGTGTGGCTCCACATCCAGAGTTAGCACAGTTCTCATACTCAAAAACTAAAATGCATCCTAATATAGATTAAAGAATTTGTGGTAATCAGCATCTGATGGTTCAGGCCATTCAGTTGTTAAAGCTTGGGTTTTTTGTTTTTGTTTTTGTTTTTTGCTTGTATATATAAGTAATCATTAGTATCATCCAATAATGCTGAATAAGATTCATGATTTATATGAGGCTAGGCTGCTTTTCCAATTTATGTCTTTGTTGTATCACAGCATTAAAAAAATTCCATTTGAGCTTTATTGACCATCAAAGGGACTATTGATTTATTTTAAGCCTATAGCCATCCAAAATCCCTATGAAGTTATCTTTCTTTCATTTTGTGGTTATATTTTAGTAATTTTGTAGTTTATGTTTTATTATGTGTAGAGGGGATTAGGGAGGATGGGATCCAAGTGTGATAGTTACATTTTCTATTTTGACATTTTTATCGTATTAGATTTGATTATTGCTTAGCTAGTAATAGATTTAATTATTATTTCATACAAACTCATCATCACATTCGTTTTTTAAGGGTTGAAAACGAGACATGAGAAATAAAAGTTACCATGGGACCTCTTTTTGCCTCCTTTCTATTTGTTCATCACTGATCTCTGAATGTGATTTTTGTGTTATAATTAATCTCTTTTTAACTTTATTATCACACAGTATCTACTGTAACACATTGCTTAGAAAACATTAATTTTTTGTCACATAAACATTATAGATATTAAAGATACAAGATTATCTTCCTAAAGAGACCTTTGTTGAACACAAGATATGTTAGATCAGTGGTATTTCCCTGATACGTTCCAATAAGCCTTCAAAATATGTTTGTTTCCAGAATTTCCTCATAGCAGTCTCTTTCTAGTTCCTAATAGCCATTTCTTCCTGTTTTAATTACTTACAAATCGTGGATATTTTCCCCAAACTATCTATCACGATAAAGATATTTAGATATTTTAATCTGTGAATTATATTTTCCTCGAAGAATACATAATCTATTTGATTAAGAACAGACAGTACAGAGGAGCATGGTATTTTTCTAATAACTATTTTTCTATATGTAATATCTTTATATTTAATAGTATATTTTTATATATATCTAATAATAGGAATACCGATGCTGTCAGTAGTTGTGCTTCTGTTATCTTGTCAACTACAGAAAATCATAACCCATAGCCATTCTTTAATATGTATTTCAAAATAGATTTTATAAATTTTTATTAAATTTCTATAAAATGAATATTATCTATTTTAAATTTTGTCCAGCCTGCTTACTTTTTCATCAATTCTCCAATTTCTTTTACATTTTCAGAGTTCATTGCCTAGAATATTACTGAAACATTTACTTTCAGCTTGTACTCAGATTATTTTACTTTTTGCTCTATGAATATATCAGTTGATTTCTGTGTTATGTCTTAAAACGTATGACAAGTGCTAGGACTCCCCTCAGGAACATGACATATTTGTAAACATGTGTATAAATATAGAATATTCAAAACTAAACACATGTTAAAAATAGAATTTAGTGTCCAAAGAGCTCAAGACATATGATAAAAATCCTTAATTGAGGTATATTATGTTTAGTATTTATCCCCCTTGGTATTATATAATGTAGAGGTGATTATTGAACCATTATTAAACAATAAATTTCGACCAGAACGTTAGTGTTCTACTGCACATCCTTAACTTTAATTTTATTCATCCAAGATTGTTTAACGTGACTTCCAATAGACAAAGGAAGTCTAAATTTGGAAGGAAATCCATTTGCTGATATAGATTTAAAAGGGTATGCAAGGAATTTTGAAGGTGTTATAACCAATGTCTGCACAGGTAAACTAAGCTGACTCTCAGAAATGAAAACTATATTTAAATTAAAAAAATTAAAACCCTTATTTGTAGTGTTTCCATGGTTTTCCACACCTCATCATGACTGAATAAAACTGTTTTAATAACTGCCTTACAAAATTTCTAAATATTTAATAATCCGCTTTTAGTAACCATAGTCAACACACCACTAGCTCAAGGTTGAGCAAGGAATTTTAAGGTAAGCTTCGATGGTGTTGTTTTTTTAATGGTTGAATTTTTTATTCTAGAAATTTATAAAGACCAATGCATTTGTCTCTAATTTGCATTATTGTGATTTTGGAGAGGGTGGGCAGAAAAGGTGTGATTATTATTTTTCATTACATAAAATAGTTTTCTACTTTCTTAAATACTTCAAATTTTGGAAAAAATAGCCAACACTTTTAAGGATTTAAAAAAATCTGTTTTTACTAAATTACATGAATGTCCAATTACAGTTAACATTCAGCCAGTTCATAATGCTTAACAATAAATAATTTTGCCTCCAGTGTATTTTTATCAGAATTGTTTCTCATTCTTAGGTTTATAAAAAGGCATCTGAGCAACTAAAAATAAATATAATAAATTTATATACATCAAAATATAAACTTAATAAAATAACTAAATGATAAATGTAAAGTAATAAATGATATGTATACCAATACTTACAGAATTTAAATATATAAACAGTTAAGATCTAAATATAAATATAACAAATATATAATTATGTGTGAGATATTTATCTGTCATAAATAATTGTTTTGCCTTTTACAGTTTTATGTAAGTTATGCTATACTACATTTATCATTCTGTTATTTCCTTTTCAACATTCAATATTTGTTTTTTGCAGAGATTCATTCAAATGGCTACATATAATTCTAGTTTACTCACTATGTGTGTTTGTGTATGTGTGTAAACCGTAATTTTGATTTATACATTCTTTGTTTATGAATATGTAGCCATGTGGTTGTTTTCAATATTTTGCTCTCACAAGCAAGTCCCAATAACTACTTATGTACCTGGACAATTTTTTTTTTCAATAAATGAAATTGAATCAGTGGAATAATTAGGATTTAGGGTTTGTGTATTTTTTGCTTTCTTGTGTTTTTTCAAATTTTCCTCCAAATGGCATGCATCAATTTATACTCCACCACTAATGTACAAGAATGTCCTTTGTTCCACATCCTTGCTAATGTTTAGAATTGTCAGACTTAAATCTTGTTAATCTCATGGATGTAAAATGGATCCTTACTGTTTATTTTACTATTTTACTCCAATTTTCAAAATTCACATTTTGTAATAACCATTATTGCCTTTAACAATTATTTTCCATTTCCTTCCTTCCAGGCATGTGGTAAGTTTGCATTTTCTGGCTTATTTGTGGTTACCAGGTTCTGTGTACTGGCAAATAAATGTTTATAGCAGAAATGAGTGTGTGTCAATTCTGGTCTAGATCACTTTCTTGCCAATGGAAGACTCTCCATTTCTAGCTACAGCCAACAGAATGTTTGGTATGGTGACTGCTCCATCAGTTTAGGGCTCTGTGTGACTATGATAAATCCCTATTGCAAAAGATATAATTGAAAAATAAACATTTGTTGTTTTAAATCATTTAGATTTTGCATTTGTTACCATAAGAAAATGACTTTCTTTCTTTATCTTTGAGAATTCAAGGATATTAATCAAAATGGCCTACACGATAATATAGTTTACCAAAATATTTGACATTTATTATCTTAATATCCCCTAATAATAACTCAGTAAAGCCGATATTATTCTCATTTTACATATATGAACATTGAGGCGTAATAACATTGTCTCAGAGTAACAGTGCATTTTGCAACTAGTTAGAAAACAAATCTTTCGGGGGTGCCTGGGTGGCTAAGTCATTAAGCGTCTGCCTTTGGCTCAGGTCATGATCCCAGGATCCTGGGTTCGAGCCCCACTTCGGGCTCCCTGCTCAGCGGGAAGCCTGCTTCTCCCTCTCCCACCCCTCTGCTTGTGTTCCTGCACTCGCTCTCTCTCTGTCAAATAAATAAAATCTTAAAAAAAAAAAAAAATCTTTTGCATCCAAGTCCTATTCTCTTTTTATAAAAGCGTGATGCTTCCCCCCCAATTGCTACTTAGTTATGCTAATGCCAAAATGCCTTTTTCTTTTAAAATTTTACATAAAATAACTTAAGATGTCCTTTAATTATGAGTATTGCTTTAATATCTGTAGTATAGGTGTATTTCTTTAGAAATATTTAGAAAAAGAACTTCATTCTACCTTACAATATTGTTAGATTTAAGACTATCTAAAATACTAGTGACAGGAAAAGTAAAAACTTCTGTTCAGGGCTAGGGTATCAATGAGGGTTTGCCAGTGTACTCAGTTACAGTATCTCCCCGAGTATGTCAATCAACTTGACATATTCAAGTGCTGAGTTCCTATTACAGGCGATGATATAAAACTCAGAAAGCAACTGCTAAATTTTTCTCTCAGGTTGTGCCTGCAGCATCAAGTGATAAAAATAATTATAAACTAAGTAAAGTTGATGTGCTGCTCAACTCATTGAGAGGATAAATATAGTGGCGCACAATGTCATTTTCACAGTTATATTTCACACTATAGCCACATATTGAGGGAAATAAAACACACAACTTTTAGCTACATAGCAGCCTCTAAGGGATCATGGTTTTGTTAATATTTTTCAAGATGTGTAATATCTGAAAAACTTAGTAATTAAGGCTAAAAATTAGTTTGTAACATCTGTGAGAGCATGAAAATAGAACAAAAATTGTCACTTGCTTGATATTGGGTCTTATATTCCTGTTTAGTGAGAAAATGATTTTGTACTAACCAGTATTTATTCATCTTCCATCCATGCATAGCTCGTTTAAAATGGAAACTATGTAAGTCTCACTTCTTTTTTCTCTCTTCTTTCCATGAATTAAGGGTTAAGTTTTCTATCACTGTCAAATTTCAACCACTGGAAGTATTGTGATAGGATTTCATTTCCTAAGTTAACTCATGATTTATTTCCATCCTTGTGAACCAAGAGTGTTATGTTCTATCCTTTTGAGTCTGGAAAACTAGATTAATCTCTTCCTTCTTTTCATAAGGAAAAGGAAATTTATTACATTGAATAAAAAATACATTGTATTACTTTAGCAACAACGACAATTCATTTTGAACACTTTACTTTGTTCCTTGTATTTATTTACATTTTTAAATTAATATTTTATTTTTTAGAGTAGTTTAAGGTTCATAGCAAAATTGAGGACAAAGTACAGAGATATTCAGTATACTTCCTGCAGCTATAATACCCACTGCCCCTACCAAACTGATACACTTGTAACAATTGATGAACCTTCACTAACATGTCATTATCATCCAAAGTCCCTGGGTTCACTCTTGGTGTTGCACATTCTATGGGTTTGTACAAACATATAACATGTATCAATCAGTATAGCAGAGAAGTTTCACTGCCCTAAACATCTGCACCTCACCTATTCGTTACTCCTCCCTAAACTCTTGGCAATACTGACCTTTTTACTGTCCTCATAGTTTTGTCTTTTCCAGAATGTCGTACAGTTAGAATCCTAAATGTGTAGCATTTTCATATTGGCTTCTTTCACTTAGTAATATACATTTAAGTTTCTTTCATGTCTTTTTATGGCTTAATACCTCATTTCTTCTTAGTGCTGAATAATATTTCATTGCCTGGACCTACCACAGTTTATTTATGTATTCACCTACTGAAGGACATCTTGGGTGCTTTCAAGTCATGGCAGTTATGAATAAAGCTGCTGTAAAGATCCATGTGCTAGATTTTTTTTTTAAGATTTTATTTATTTATTTGACAGAGAGAGACACAGTGAGAGAAGGAACACAAGCAGGGGGAGCAGGAGAGGGAGAAGCATGCTTCCTGCTGAGCAGGGAGCCCGATGTGGGGCTTGATCCCAGGACCCCGGGATCATGACCTGAGCCGAAGGCAGACGCTTAATGACTGAGCCACCCAGGCGCCCCTTTGTGCTAGTTTTTGTGTGAAGATAAATTTCCAGCCTCTTTGGGTAAACACGGAGAAGCACAACTGGTGTGTAGTGGTATCTCTTTGTTTTAACTTGAATTGCCCTGATGATATATGATGTGGAGCATCTTTTTGCATACTTGTCATCCATATATCTTCTTTGGCAAGGTATCTAATAAGGTCTTTGGCCTATTTTTTTTTACTTGGGTTGTTTGTTTTCTTATTGTTGAGTTTTAATAGTTCTTTGTATATTTTTGGTAAATACTTCTTTATCAGATGGATCTTTTGAAAATATTTTCTCAGTCTGTGACTTGTCTTCTCATTCTCTTGACATTGTCTTTCACAGAGCAGAAGTTTTTCATTTTAATGAAGTTCAGTTTATCACTTGTTTCTTTTATGGATTGTGCCTTTGGTGCTGTATCTAAAGTCATCAGCATATCCGAGGTTTTTTAAGTTTTCTCCTGTATTATCTTCTAGGACTTCTGCAGTTTTGTGCTTTACATTTAGGTCTATGATCCATTTTGAGTTAATTTTTGTGAAGGCTGTCTCTGTCATTTTTTTTTCACCTGCTACATTCTTTTTGATTATTCTTTTTTGAAGCTAGTGAGATAGCTCACAATAAAAATACTCAGTCATAAACTGTGGCAGTCCTCAAGCTTAGCACATGCCAAACAAACTATCAATTCCATAGAATACCCCTGTACCTTTCCCAAATATACAATTTATTTTGCTCAAAATTACTTTCCCCCACTGTCTTCCATTGCTACTGTGGAAATCTTATTCAAACTTACAGTTTGGATTAAATGCCACATTTTCTATGAAGTGTTTCCTAATTCCCCACATGACAGATTAAATCCCTTCTTTGTACTCCAGGGAATGACAGGATATATAAACAACACTTGAAGCCAGCCATACCTCGGTTTAACTCATGCTGCTGTTTTTGATATTTTGGTTGAAATTTTGTTCCTTCTTCCTGTTTTTCCTGTCTTTAATGTCTTGTTCATTCTATTTATGAATGGCAAATAACATAGGGTCTTCATAACTAGTGTTCAAATCAGGAGTATATTTCCAATACAGCTTCACAACTTATAATAAAGATAAGTTAAAATATAATAATAAGTACATTAATAAAACAAGTATTTTCAGAGTACTTAGAGGAATCATTATTTCTTTTGTGTCTTTCCAGTACGACTACTCTTTCACTTCCCAAACCTCATACTTCCACATCTAGGCATTAGATTTCTTTCTATTTAATGTAAGTATTGGTAAACTGATATGAGTTTTTATTAATATTTGTTTTATGTATATGATATTTAAAGTATTTGTGCTTTTAAAATAATTTGAAGTTTAAACTGTTTCTTACAATTTGAAGTTATTTGTAAATTACATATATATTCAATTAATATATATAAAATTGAAAAATATATATACATTTGAATATTCAAAAATGGTTAAGATTTTAACATTGTTAAAATTCTGTTCCATATGGAAATTGAACTAATTTATTATGATATATTGTGTACAGAGTAAGAGAATTTTAAAGATAGCCCTTTGAGAACATTAGTTCAGTTGCTTACTTTACAAGAAGCCAAATTAAAATTTAAAGAGGGGGGTGCCGGGTGGCTCAGTTGTTTAAGTGTCTGACTTCAGCTCAGGCCATGATCTCAGGGTCCTGGGATTGGCCCCTTATCAGGCGGCTCGCTCAGCAGGGTGTCTGCTTGTCCTTCTCTCACTTGTGCTATCTTTCTCTCTCTCAGATAAATAAAATCTTAAAAAAGAATTCCAAGAGGTTAAGTGGTTTGTCAAAATCGTACATATGTTTAGTGTTCCAATCTATTACAATTGCCTACTTACAGTATTTCCCATTGAAATTCTACAAATGAGATAAAAGATAAAAAATTATCAAATGTGCTAATATAACTAAATTTGTAATTGAAAACATAAACTATTTATGAAAGTAAGTATAAGTCTATTTGGCTAGCATTTAAATTAGTAATTATAACAATTAATCATTACAGGCTAAAAATATTAAGGCTGGGAGGACTGGGAAAGATGGCGGAGGAGTAGGGGACTCTATTTCTACTAGTCCCCGGAATTGAGCTGGATATCTACCAGACCACTCTGAGCACCCACGAAACCAGCCTGAGATGTAAGAAGATCTGGATCTCTACAAACAGAATATCGCAGGCGGTTGGTTTTGAGGTACGAAGCGGAGAGCCCTGATTCCGTGGGCAGATATCGGAGGATAAACAGCAGTGGGAGGGTGCCTGGCCTTGGGGATTGTACACCGCCGGTGAGCGACAGCCTCGTGCGCTGGGGACGGGGCACAGACTCACAGACCTGTAGTGGCAGGGAAAGGACTTTAGGGCAGCCCCTGGGGCAGAAACCCAGAGCGGCGGGGTCGCGCGTGTGATCTGGGGGCTGCTGGCGGTTTTAGAAGCACAGAGGGCAGAGCCATGCTGTGACCTGGAGGCAGGACTGGGAGCACTGTGGAGGGGCGCACAACCCAGGCCGCTGCAGTTTATGGCAGCACAGACAGAAACAGAGACGGTGTGCCCTGGAGAGCCCACTGAAGAACAGACTGCGGTCTCTCTGCTCTAAGGCAGAGGGTTGGAAACGGTCTCTTCTGCTCTGACTCGCAGAAGAGACGCGGAAAGCCGCCAGGGAAACCGGCAGAGAACAAAAGCCCCAAAAACTGATTCCTGCTGAGCCCATCCGCCGCCACAGGGGGCAGGGCAACTCTGAACAAACAGGGTTGCCTAAATAACAGCGTGGCAGGCCCCTCCCGCAGAAGACAGGCTGGGAAAACAAGAGGCCAGCAACCCTAAGGTCCCAAGAAAACAGGTGCATCTTGCTTGGGTTCTGGTCAATAATTTGGACTCTATACATTCCCTCAAACACCCATCAACAGAATGACTAGTAGGAGGAGCCCCCAAAATAGAAAAGACTCAGAGTTTATGACTTATGCTGCAGATTTACAAATGGATGCAGATATAACCAAGATGTCAGAGATGAATTCAGGCTAGCAATTGTGAAGACAATGGCTAGAATGGAGAAATCCAATTAATGACAGCATAGAGTCTCTAAGGGCAGAAATGAAAGCTGAATTGGCAGAACTTAAAAATGCTATCAATGAGATCCAATCCAATCTAGATAATCTAACAGCTAGGGTAACTGAGGCAGAAGAATGAATTAGTGACCTGGAAGAAAATATAATAGATAAAGGGGAAAAGAGGAGGCCAGGGAAAAACAACTCAGAATCCATGAAAATAGAATCAGAGAAATAAGTGACACCATGAAGCGTTCCAGTGTCAGAAAAATTGGACTCCCGGAGGGAGTGGAGAGAGACAGAGGACTAGAAGATGTACTTGAGCAAATCGTAGCTGAGAACTTCCCTAATCTGGGGAATAAAACAAACATTCGCGTCCTGGAGGCATAGAGGACCCCTACCAAGATCAAGGAAAATAGGCCAACACCCTGGCATGTAATAGTAAAACCTGCAAATCTTAGAACCAAAGAAACCATCTTAAGGCAGTTAGGGGGAAGAGATTCCTTATGTACAGAGGGAGGAACAGAAGAATAACGTCAGACCTATCCAGAGAGACCTGGCAAGCCAGAAAGGCTTGGCAAGACATAGGGTACTAAATGAGAAGAACATGCAGCCAAGAATACTTTATCTGGCAAGGCTTTCATTTAGAATGGATGGAGAGATGCAGAGCTTCCACGACCAGCAGAAACTGAAAGAATATGTGACCACTAAGCCGGCCCTGCAAGAAATATTAAGGGAGGTTCTATAAAAGGAGAAAGACCCCAAGAGTGAGATACAACAGAAATTTACACGGACAATCTATAGAAACAACGTCTTCATAGGCAACATGATGACAATTAATTCATATTTTTCAATAATCACTCTCAACGTGAATGGCCTAAATGCTCCCATAAAATGGCACGGGGTTGAAGAGTGGATAAAAAGACAGGAGCCTTCCATATGCTGCCTACAAGAGACTCATTTGGAAGCTAAAGGTACATCCAGACTGAAACTGAAGGGATGGAGATCCATCTTCCATGCCAGCGGACCTCAAAAGAAAGCTGGGGTAGCAATTCTTATATCAGACAAGTTAGATTTTAAACTAAAGTCTGGGGGGACCTGGGTGGCTCAGTCGTTAAGCGTCTGCCTTCGGCTCAGGTCATGATCCCAGGGTCCTGGGATCAAGCCCTGCATCGGGCTCCCTGCTCTGCAGGAAGCGTGCTTCTCCGTTTCCCACTCCCCTGCTTGTGTTCCCTCTCTCGCTGTGTCTCTTTCTGTCAAATAAATAAAACCTTAATAAATAAATAAATAAATAAATAAATAAATAAACTAAAGTCTGTAATTAGAGACACAGAAGAACACTATATCATTCTTAAAAGAGCTATCCAACAAGAAGATCTAACAATTGTAAATATCTATGCCCCCAACATGGGAGCAGCCATCTACATAAGCCAACTGTTAACCAAAATAAAGAGTCGTATTGATAACAATACGTTAATTGTAGGAGACCTCAGTACTCCACTCTTAGCAATGGACAGATCATCTTAAGCAGAAAATCAATAAGGAAACAAGAACTTTGAATGATACACTTGATCAGATGGACCTCATAGATATTTACAGAACATTCCACCCTAAAACAACAGAATACTCATTCTTCTTGAGTGCACATGGAACTTTCTCCAGAATAGACCACATACTGGGGCACATATCAGGTTTCAACTAATACCAAAAGATTGAGATTATTCCCTGCATATTCTCAGACCATAATGCTTTAAAACTGGAACTCAATCACAAGAAAAAATTTGGCAGAAATTCAAACACTTGGAAGTTAAAGACCACTCTGCTCAAGAATGTTTGGGTCAACCAGGAAATCAAAGAAGAACTTAAACAATTCATGGAAATCAATGAGAACAAAAACACATTGGTCCAAAACCTATGGGGTACTGCAAAGGCAGTCCTAAGGGGGAAATACATAGCCATCCAAGCCTCACTCAAAAAAAAATAGAAAAATCCTGAATTCACCAACTAACTCTACACCTTAAAGAACAAGAGAAAAAGCAACAAACAATGCCTAAGCCACACATTAGAAGAGAAATAATTAAAATTAAAGCAGAGATCAATGAATTAGAAACCAGAAACACAGTAGATCAGATCAACGAAACCAGAAGTTGGTTCTTTGAAACAATTAATCAATAAACCACTGGTCAGACTTATCCAAAAGGAAAGAGAAAGGACCCAAATTAATAAATTATGAGTGAAAGGGGAGAGATCACGACCAACACTAAGGAAATAGAAACAATTATTAGAAATTATTATCAACAACTTTATGCCAATAAACTGAGCAAACTGGATGAAATGGAGGCCTTCCTGGAAAGCTATAAGCTGCCAAGCCTGAAACAAGAAGAAATTGACAACCTGAATAGGCCAATAACCAGTAATGAGATTGAAGCAATGATCAAAAACCTCCCAAAAAACAAGAGCCGAAGGCCTGATAGATTCCCTGGGGAACTCTACCAAACATTCAAAGAAGAAATAATACCTATTCTACTGAAGCTGTTTCAAAAAATAGAAACAGAAGGAAAACTTCCAGACTCATTCTAAGAGGCTACCATTACCTTAATCCCCAAACCAGGCAAAGGCCCCATCAAAAAGGATTTCAGGGGCACCTGAGTGGCTCAGTCGTTAAGCGTCTGCCTTCGGCTCAGGTCATGATCCTGGCGTCCTGGAATCGAGCCCCGCATAGGGCTCCCTGCTCTGCGGGAAGCCTGCTTCTCCCTCCCTCTCCCACTCCCCCTGCTTGGGTTCCCTCTCTCGCTGTGTCTCTCTGTCAAATACATAAATAAAATCTTCAAAAAAAAAAAAAGAATTTCAGACCGATATCCCTGATGAATATGGATTCCAAAATCCTCAACAAAATCCTAGCTAATAGGATCCAACAATACATTAAAAGGATCATCCACCATGACCAAGTGGGATTTATCCCTGGGATGCAAGGGTGGTTCATCATTTGCAAATCAATCAATGTGATAGAACACATTAATAAGAGGAGGGAGAAGAACCATATAGTCCTCTCAATTGATGCAGAAAAAGCATTTGACAAAATACAACATCCTTTCCTGATGAAAACTCTTCAGAGTATAGGGATAGAGGGAACATTCCTCATGTTCATAAAATCCATCTATTAAAAACCCACAGCGAATATCATCCTCAATGGGGAAAAGCTGAGAGCCTTTCCCTTAAGATCAGGAACACGTCAAGGATGACCACTCTCGCCACTATTGTTCAACATAGTACTAGAAGTCCTAGCAACAACAAAAAGAAATAAAAGGTATTCAAATTGGCAAAGAAGTCAAACTCTCTCTTTTCACAGACGACATGATACTTCATGTGGAAAACCCAAAAAACTCCACCCCCAAATTACTAGAACTCATACAGCAATTCAGTAATGTGGCAGGATACAAAATCAATGCACAGAAATCAGTTGCTTTCTTATACACTAACAATGCAACTGTAGAAAGAGAAATTAGAAAAACGATTTTATTTACAATAGCACCAAAATCCATAAGATACCTTGGGTATCTTATACCGAACCAAAGAGGTAAAGGATTTATACCTTAGGAACTACAGAACACTCATGAAAGAAATTGAAGAAGACACAAAAAGATGGAAAAATATTCCATGCTCATGGATTGGAAGAATAAACATTGTTAAAATGTCTATGCTACCCAGAGCAATCTATACCTTCAATGCCATCCCAATCAAAATTCCAATGACATTTTTCAAAGTGCTGGAACAAACAATCCTAAAATTTGTATGGAATCAGAAAGACCTTGAATCGCCAAGGAAGTGTAGAAAAAGAAAAACAAAGCTGGGGGCATCTCATTGCCTGATTTCAAGCTATATTACAAAACTGTGATCACCAAGACAGCATGGTACATGGCACAAAAACAGACATATAGACCAATGGAAAAGAATAAAGAACCCAGATATGGACCCTCAACTCTATGGTCAAATAATCTTTGACAAAGCAGGAAAAGACATGCAATGGAAAAAAGACAGTCTCTTCAATAAATGGTACTGGGAAAATTGGACAGCCACATGCAGAAGAATGAAACTCGACCATTCTCTAACGCTATTCACAAAGATAAACTCAAAGTGGATGAAAGACCTCAATGTGAGACAGGAATCCATGAAAATCCTACAGGAGAACATAGGCAGTAAGCTCTTTGACATCGCCCACAGCAACTTCTTTCAAAATACATCTCCAAAAGCTAGTGAAACAAAAGCAAAAATGAAGTTTTGGGACTTCATCAAGATAAAAAACTTCTGCACAGCAAAGGCAACAGTCAACCAAACAAAGAGGCAACCCACAGAATGGGAGAAGATATTTGCAAATGACACTACATATAAAGGGCTGGTATCCAAGATCTATAAAGAACTTCTCAAACTCAACATCCAAAAAACAAGTAAGTCAAAAAGTGGGCAGAAGTTATGAAAAGACACTTCTCTGAAGAAGACATACAAATGGCTAACAGACACATGAAAAAAATGTTCATCATCATTAGCCATCAGGGAAATTCAAACCCAAACCACATTGAGATACCACTTTACACCAGTTAGAAAGGCAAAAATGGACAGGGAAAGAAACAACAAATGTTGGAGAGGTTGTGGAGAAAGGGGAACCGTCTTACACTGTTGGTGGGAATGCAAGTTGGTACAGCCACTTTGGAAAACAGTGTGGAGGTTCCTCAAAAATTTAAAAATAGAGCTACCCTATGACCCAGCAATTGCACCCCTGGGTATTTACCCCAAAGACACAGATGTAGTGAAATAAAGGGCCATATGCACCCCAATGTTCATAGCAGCAATGTCCGCAATAGCCCAACTGTGGAAAGAGCCAAGATGCCCTTCAATAGATGAATGGATAAAGAAGATGTGGTCCCTATATACAATGGAATATTACTCAGCCATCAGAAAGGATGAATACCCATCTTTTACATCAACATGGATGGGACTGGAGGAGATTATGCTAAGTGAAATAAGTGAAGCAGAGAAAGTCAATTATGATATGGTTTCACTTATTTGTGGAACATAAGGAATAGCCTGGAGGACATTAGGAGAAGGAAGGGAAAAATCAGGTGGGGGAGGAATTGGAGGGGGAGACGAACCATGAGAGACTATGGACTCTGAGAAACAAAAAGGGTTTTAGAGGGGAGGGGGTGGGGGGGTTGGTTAGCCCGGTGATGAGTATTAAGGAGGGCACGTACTGCATGGAGCGCTGGGTGTTCTACAAAAACAGTGGATCGTGGATCACCACATCAAAAACTAATGATGTGGGAGCCTGGGTGGCTCCGTCGTTAGGCATCTGCCTTCGGCTCAGGTCATGATCCCGGGGTCATGGGATCGAGTCCCACATCAGGCTCCCTGCTTGGCGGGAAGCCTGATTCTCCCTCTCCCACTCCCCCTGCTTGTGTTCCTGCTCTCACTATCTCTCTCTCTGTCAAATAAATAAATAAAATCTTAAAAAAAAAACTAATGATGTATGGTGACTAACATAACAAAATAAAATAAAATAAAATTATTAAGGGTAAAATAATCAAATCCAAATCTAAATATTTTCTTCATAAAATATAAATTAACAATATTGATTTCTGTAGGCTGTAAAACACTTCATTTTTTTTTAAAGATTTTATTTATTTATTTGTTAGATACAGAGAGAAAACAAGTAGGCAGAGAGGCAGGCAGAGGGAGAGGGAGAAGCAGGCTCCCCGCTGAGCAGGGAGCCCGATGCGGGGCTCGATCCCAGGACCCTGGGATTATGACCTGAGCCGAAGGCAGCTGCTTAACTGACTGAGCCACCCAGGCGCCCTCTAAACACTTCATTTTGACTATACCATGCCTTACATGAAACATTATCTTGCAAATTTTAGTTTATGTGTGTGCGTTTATAAATATATAATTTTCTCAGGGTAAAAAAAAGTTAAAAGCCTTTCAAGGAATATTAACTTAGAAAGTAACTGTAAAGTCACTTTGATACACTAACATCCGTAGAAAGATCTGATTTTTAAAATACTTCAATTAAAGATTGGTATCTATTTTATTAAATGTAATGTTAATTCAAATGTCTGAAAACGTGGCTCATCTTTTGCAGTCATATGATATATAGCTCACATCAGTATAAATGTCTGTTTTAGACAGAAGCATTCATTTGTAAAATAATTTGTGATTATCTTCTACAGGGCAGTATGGCAGGAATTAATCTAGATGCTAAGGAAGCATTGCTAAATAAAATGCACTATTAATTCCAGTTTTCCAGGAGCTGGTACTCTTATGGGAAAAGTTTCCTTCACAGCAATCTTTAAGTGGTTTTCTTATCACTGAAATCAGAATCTTTTGTTTTTCTTCAGGTAAGGCAGTAGAAGAGATGGTTTACTCTACATAGTACATTTATTCACAGCTGAGAACAGAATAGGCCAGAATGTCAAAGGTCTAGGATAAAGGAACAAAAGGGACTGTTTTGGTATGAGCAAGATGTGTCTCTTAAAGGTGGTCACTGTAAACAGATGATGATGGATGTTCTAGATCCACTGAGACAAGCTCTAGACAGTAAGCATGCGGTCCAGCAATTTGTACCAGCCTCTAACTTTCCTTATTTCTTCTCCTGTGGCTTCCATAGATGTACAAGCTAGTAGTTTACTTGGACCTCTGCCTCATTTTTTTTTTTTTTGTTTCATCCTGTGCATTTGCTTCTTTCTCCACTTGGCATCATGGTGCAGAGGTTTCTAAGAAGACAATGCTGAGGCCGAAAGCCAGAATGTGACTTTATTTTGAAATGTGGGCTTTGCAGACTTAATCAAGTTGAGGTTTTTACAGTGGGCCATGATCCAATATACCCAACATCTTTATAAAAAGGCAAAATTTGGACACAGACACGAAGAAGCAAGTTGATGTGAAGAGACATAGAAAATGCCATGTGAAGATGGAAGGTTGGAGTGATGCACCTCAAACCAAGAAGCAGCCAAGATTGCCAGCAGACCATCAGAAGGTAGGAAAAGGCAATGAAAGGTCCCCACAGTTTTCAGAGGGAGCATGGCCCTGCCAACACCTTGATTTTAGAGATGTAGGTTCCAGAACCACAGGGCAATGAATTTCTATTTTTTAAGCCACTCAATTTGTGGTACTCTGTTGTGTCTGCGCTAGCATGCTAATACACTCAACATCTGCATTCAGATCTAATACGAAAACAAAGCTACAGAATCACTTGCTGTGCATTTTTATAAATCCTGTGATAGATATTGAATTATTTATTAATTGTTAATTGATTACAGTGGTTAATTCTACCTGAAGATAGGGATGACCAACATTTAGCTTGTATTTATCAAGCAGGAACTATTCTAAAAATTTGTTATAAAAATTTGATATAGATGCATTAAATCTTCATCACCACAGTGTGATCTAGGCAATATTATTATGCTTAGTTTACAAATGAGAGAACTGATGCACAAAGAAGTTGAATAATTTGCTTTAAGTAACAGAATTTGGACATGTGAGGTCTACGATTTAACTCCTGGCTCCTCAGATCAGATTTCTGTGGCTCTCTAGTTAAAGGTGAAGATACTTCACCAAAATCTCCCAAGGAAGGAGTGTTGACCAGACTGGAGTCGAAGAAGGAGCAAGACCATTAGAAGATGCAGCATTGGTAGATAGAGAGAAATAAGTAAAACCATAACACTAATATGGAAACACAAACTTCAAAAATCAGTTAGGTATTCATGTAAAGTCCTGTGTATCTAATCGAAGTTTTGCAATTCAATCACATTTTTTTAAGATTTTATTTATTTGATGGAGAGAAGCACAGTAAGAGAGGGAACACAAGCAGGGGGAGTGGGAGAGGGAGAAGCAGGCTTCCCACGGAGCAGGGAGCCCGATGCAGAGCTTGATCCTGGGACCCTGGGATCATGACCTGAGCCAAAGGCAAGACACTTAACGACTGAGCCACCCAGGTGCCCTGCAATTCAATCACATTTTAAAAATGGACATTATTTGTATTTTAGATGAATTAGAAGGGGTATCAGTCTTTTGGTGGATGAATCTTCAGCAAAACTCCCAATAAGAGCAAAAGATGGATAAAATGGATATTTTATTTTTTTATTTTTTTATTTTTTTAAAGATTTTATTTATTTGAGAGAGAGAATGAGAGAGAGCATGAGAGGGAAGAGGGTCAGAGGGAGAAGCAGACCCCCTGCTGAGCAGGGAGCCCGAAGTGGGACTCGATTCCGGGACTCCAGGATCATGACCTGAGACGAAGGCAGTTGCTTAACCAATTGAGCCACCCAGGCACCCTAAAGTGGATATTTTAAATGGATAAAAAAATCTAAAATAGATGATAAAATGCTATTACATGCAAGATACTTTAAACAAAAATATCTTGAAATATTGCCATTCAAGTCAATATTTTTCTAATTTAAATCATGTTATGCTTTTCAGGGCTCCTGGGTGGCTCAGATGGTTAAGCGTCTGCCTTCGGCTCAGGTCATGATCCCAGAGTCCTGGGATCGAGTCCCGCATCAGGCTCCCTGCTCTGCGGGGAGCCTGCTTCTCCCTCTCCCTCTGCCTCTGCTTCTCTCTCTCTCTCTCTCTGACTCTCATGAATAAATAAATAAAACATTTAAAAAAATTTTAAATCATGTTATGCTTTTCAAAGACTTTTATCCCACCTAAAATGTAAATAAATCCAAACTGTATGTTTTTCTAGTTACATTCGTTGGCTTATTTTGAGACTGAGGTTCTTTTTTATATAGCCGTTGAATTATAAATATTTCATTAAGGATGCTAAAGACATGAAATTTAATTTGATGCAAATACATCTAGGATACTATGAGTTGAGATGTAAATAAAAAGTTAATGTGGAAAATTCTTGAGAATAAGAAATATGTTTAAAAACAAATCATGTTTTAAAGGAATTCTTGCTCCAACTTTGAATTGAATTGAATTGAATGACCAAAGAATGTCTTTTTAAAAATTTTCTTGCATCATTACAATTGGAACATTATCAGGAGATCTCAATTCTATAAGTTACAATGCTTTTACTATTCTACTAAAATATTATTAGCTCTCTAATAATTTCTGCCCAAGGAAAAACTGACACTGCTGACCTAAACAGTTCCTTTTTACTCAACAATTTGTCAGTCGGTTCCATTCTAATGAATTTATTCTGGACACATGGGCTACAGATTACATTCTTTAATGTGAACGAAGTAAATAGTTCATCACTACATTGGGCAATGTATAAATGGTCCCTATTCTTTGTAGTTAACATAGACAAAGTGGCAAATAAGATTTAATTCATTAACACAGTTCTTAATTATCATTACTTATCTTTAGATCTAACTCTCTCTCTAATTTTTGAGACTAATTAGCCTTTTTAATCTAGCCTTCTTTGATTTTTCCACCTTTTAACTTCATTGTTCCATTTTTCCTGCTTTGTTTTTATATATGGAATCAGATTGTCTCTTAAAATATCTTGAATGGAACTGGGTTCTTTTTTACTGATGAAGTAATAAAAGGCATTTCTGCATCACCATTCTTGAAAGCATCTCCAGTATTTAATTATTTTTAACATAAATGAGTTTCCTCTTATAGTAGACTAATTTTCTATATTTATTCTATGGAAAGACAGTGCTTAAGGAATTAGTCCATTTCAATATTGCCACCTTGAGAAATAGCTACATGCACCATGCCAAATGAACTGGCATCTCCATACAGTTGAAATCATGCATTCAGTTTCATGAGTGGAGAAAAAGAATAGAAATAAAAGTGATATTTTCCTTGGAGTTTAACATACACTGTCAGATGGACAAAAGAGATAAATTATCATCATGCAAAATGAGAACAAGAGCAGTATATTTGAGATCCAGGTATCTGTGAAAATCTCATTTATCTGAGACAAATGATCTATATTCTTGAATTTATATTAAAGAAAACTTGAGAAAGTAAAGAAAACTGCATCTATAGAACAACTAATGTCTCTGATTAAGAGCTATCTCTATATATATGGCATGGTCACAGCTAATGGGAACAGTGACTGAGGCTACTTACCCATAACAGGTCAGCAACCCGATAGAAATCTTCCCCCAAAATGAATGAAGAAAAATACATTTCTCCAAAAAAAAAAGCATTTACAGTTATAATGAGGTATAATTAATGTACAATGAACTGAACTATTTAAAGCATATACTTTGATTGATACTGACTTGCATATACCTATGAAATAATCTCTACAATCAAGATATTGAGCATATCCATTCAAAGGAAAACTTTCTTCATGGCATTTTCCATCTTTTCTGCTCTATTTGTCATCTCAAGGCAACTATCGGTATGCTTTCTGTCATGATAGTTTACTTTTCTAAAATTTTCTAGAATTTTATATAGTGAACCATAGTGTAGGCTCTTTTAGTCTGGTTTCTTTTACTCAAAACAATTAGTTTCATCCATGTTGTTGCATATATCAATAGTTTATTTTTCCCAGTTTTTCTGAGTAATATTACATTATGTGGATACACCATAATTTTCCCATTCGCATAATTTTGACATTTCTAACATTACCTGTTTACAAATTTTCCCTATATTACAAACAAAGCTGCTAATAGTATTTTGTAAATGTCTTTTTTGTGGACATACAGTTCCATTTCTCTTGAAATCTAGGAGTGGAATGGTTGGATTATAAAGCACCTATACATATAATATTTTGAAAATTTGTCAAACTGTGTTCCAAAGTGTTTGTATAGGATTTATATTGCTCCAGCAGTGTTTAATCTACAGTTTTACCAATATGACATGGTCAGACTTTATAATTTCACCCAGTGTGGTGGGTGTGTACTGGTATCTAATTGTGGTTTTAGTTTTAATTTTCTTAATGACCAATTACTTTAATGATCTTTTCATGAATTGATTTTCTATGAAAATATCTTTTTTTCAGTGAAATGTTTTTTGAATATTTGCCCATTTTTATTAGATTGTTTTCATAATATTTGTATTTTTTATTTAGCTTAGACTTAAGTTCTTTGTCAGATACACATTTTGCAAATACTATCTTCTAGTCTCTGGCTCAGATTTTCATTTTTTTAATTTATTTAATTTATTTTTTATTTTTTAAGATTTTGTTTACTTATTTGACAGAGAGACAGTGAGAGAGGGAACACAAGCAGGGGGAGTGGGAGAGGGAGAAACAGGCTTCCCACGTAGCAGGGAGCCCGACACGGGGCTCGATCCCAGGACCCTGGGATCATGACCTGAGCCAAAGGCAGAGGCTTAACGACTGAGCCACTCGGGTGCCCCAAATTTTCATTTTTTTAAACAATATATTTTGAAGAACAAAAGATTTTAATTTTATTAGTCCAAATTGTTGGTTTTTTCATTCATACTTTGTGCTTATTGTGTTGTATATAAGTTTTTATTTGTTTGTTTTGCCAAACATAAGATCACAAAGCTTTTTGGACACCTAGTTGGCTCAGTTGTTAAGCATCTGCCTTCGGCTCAGGTCATGATCCCTGGGTCTTGGGTTTGAGCCCCACGTTGGGCTCCCTGCTCGGCGGGGAGTCTGATTCTCCCTCTGCCTGTTTGTGCTCTCTCTCTCTCTCTCAAATAAATAAATAAAATCCTTAAAAAAAAAAAAAAGCTTTTCTCTGTTCTTTTAGAATTTTGTAACTTTACTTCTTATATTCAAATCTGTGAACAATTTCAAGTTACTTTTTTCTCTTTTTATTAACATATAATGTATTATTTGTTTCAGGGGTACAGGTCTGTGATTCATCAGGCTTACCCAATAGCACATAGCACATACCATCCCCAATGTACATCACCCAGTCACCCCATCCCTCCCATCCCCCTCCACTCCAGCAACCCTAAATTTGTTTCCTGAGATTAAGAGTCTCTTATGGTTTTTCTCCCTCTCCGGTATTGTTTTGTTTCATTTTCCCCTCCATTCCCCTATGATGCTCTGTGTTGTTTTTCAAATTCTACATATCAGTGAGATCATATGATACTTGTCTTTCTCTGACTGACTTATTTCACTTAGCATAATACCCTCTAGCTGCATCCACATCATTGCAAATGGCAAGATTTCATTTTTTGATGGCTGCATAATATTCCATTGTGTGTGTGTGACTTCTTTACCCATTCATCTGTTGATGGACTTCTATGCTCTTCCCATAGTTTGGCTATTGTTGACATTACATCTATAAACGTTGAGGTGCATGTTCCCCTTCGGATCACAACATTTGTATCATTGGGGTAAATACCCAGTAGTGCAATTTCTGGGTCGAAGGGTAGCTCAATTTTCAACTTTTTGAGGAACCTCCATACTGTTTTTCAGAGTGGCTGCACCAGCTTGCATTCCCACCAACAGTATAGGAGGGTTCCCCTCTCTCTACATCCTCGCCAACATTTATCATTTCCTGATTTGTTAATTTTAGCCATTCTGACAGGTAATAAGGTGGTATCTCATTGAGATTTTGATTTCTGTTTCCCTGATGCCAAGTGATGTTGAGCACTTTTTCATGTGTCTGTTGACCATTTGGATGTCTTCTTTGGAAAAAATGTCTGTTCATGTCTTCTGCCCATATCTTGATTGGATCATTTGTTCTTTGGGTGCTGAGTTCAATAAGTTCTTTATAGATTTTGGATACTAGCCCTTTATCTGATATGTCGTTTGCAAATATCTTCTTCCATTCTGTCAGTGACTTTTGGTTTTGTTAACTGTTTCCTTTGCTGTGCAAAAGCTTTTTACCTTGATGAAGTCCCAGTAATTCATTTTTACCCTTGCTTCCCTTGCCTTTGGCGATGTTTCTAGGAAGAAGCTGCTGCGGCTGAGGTTGAAGAGGTTGCTGCCTGTGTTCTCCTCAAGGATTTTGATGGATTCCTGTCTCACATTTAGGTGTTTCAACCATTTTGAATTTCTTTTTGTGTGTGGTATAAGAAAGTGGTCCAGTTTCATTCTTCTGCATGTGGATGCCCATTTTTCCCAACACCATTTGTTGAAGAGACTATCTCTTTCCCATTGGACATTCTTTCCTGCTTTGTCGAAGATGAGTTGACCATAGAGTTGAGGGTCCATCTCTGGGCTCTCTATTCTGTTCCATTGATCTATGTGTCTGTTTTTGTGCCTGTACCATGCTGTCTTGATGATTACAGCTTTGTAATAGAGCTTGAAGTCCGGAATTGTGATGCCACCAGCTTTGCTTTTCCTTTTCAACATTCGTCTGGCTATTTGGGGTCTTTTCTTGTTCCATACAAATTTTAGGGTTATTTGTTTATTTTTTTGAAAAAGGTTGATGGTATTTTGATAGGGATTGCATTAAATATGTAGATTGCTCTAGGTACCATAGACATTTTCACAATATTTCTCCCAGTCCATGAGCATGGAACATTTTTTCCATTTCTTTGTGTCTTCTTCAATTTCTTTCTTGAGTATTCTGTAGTTTTCTGAGTAGAGATTCTTTGCCTCTTTGGTTAGATTTATTCCTAGGTATCTTATGGTTTTGGGTGCAATTGTAAATGGGATTGACTCCTTAATTTCTCTTTCATTGTCTTGTTGTTGGTGTATAGAAACATCACTGATTTCTGTGCATTGATTTTATATCCTGCCACTTTACTGAATTCCTGTATGAGTTCTAGCAGTTTTGGGGTGAAATCTTTTGGGTTTTCCACATAAGGTATCATATCATCTAAAAAGACTGAGAGTTTGACTTCTTCTTTGCTGATTCGGATGGCTTTTATTTCTTTTTGTTTTCTGATAGCTGAGGCTAGGACTTCTTGTACTATGTTGAATAGCAGTGGTGATAGTGGACATCCCTGCCGTGTTCCTGACCTTAGGGGAAAAGCTCTCAGTCTTTCCCCATTGAGAATGATAGTCGCTGTGGGTTTTTCATAGATGGCTTTTATGATATTGAAGTATGTATCCTCTATCCCTACGCTGTGAAGAGTTTTAATCAAGAAAGGATGCTGTACTTTGTCAAATGCTTTTTCTGCATATATTGAGAGTATCATATGGTTCTTGTTCTTTCTTTTATTAATGTATTGTATCACATTGATTGATTTGTGGGTGTTGAACCAACTTTGCAGCCCAGGAATAAACCCCACTTAGTCGTGTTGAATAATCCTTTTAATGTACTGTTGTATCCTCTTGGCTAGTATTTTGGTGAGAGTTTTTGTATCCATGTTCATCAGGGATATTTGTCTCTAAATCTCCTTTTTGATGGGGTCTTTGTCTGGTTTTGGGATCAAGGTAATGCTGGCCTCATAAAATGAGTTTAGAAGATCAGAGCAGAAATCAATGAAATAGAAACCAAAAGAACAGTTGAACAGATCAACGGAACTAGGAGCTGGTTCTTTGAAAGAATTAAAGATTGATAAACCCTGACCAGACTTATCAAAAAGAAAAGAGAAATAACCCAAATAATTAAGATCATTTGGAAAAGAGGAGAGATCACAACCAACACCAAAGAAATACAAACAATTATAAGAACGTATTATGAGCAGCTAGATGCCAGCAATTTAGACAATCTATAAGAAATGGATGCATGCCTAGAGATGTATAAATTACCAAAACTGAACCAGAAAGAAATAGAGAACCTGAACAGACCCATAACCAGTAAAGAAATTGAAGCAGTAATCAAAAATCTCCCAATAAACAAGAGCCCAGGGCCAGATGGCTTCCCAGGGGAATTCTACGAAACATTTAAAGAATTAATACGTATCCAGCAACTCTCAGTTTGTTTCCTGGGATTAAGAATTCCTCATATCAGTGATAGACATTGGGGAGTGTATGTGCTATGGTGAGTGCTGTGAATTGTTTAAGACTGTTGAATCACAGACCTGTACCTCTGAAACAAATAATACAGTATATGTTAAAAAAAAGAAGATAGTAGGAAGGGAAAAATGAAGGGGGGGAATCGGAGGGGGAGATGAACCATGAGAGACTATGGACTCTGAGAAACAGACTGAGGGTTCTAGAGGGGAGGGGGGTGGGGGAATGGGTGAGCCTGGTGATGGGTATTAAAGAGGGCACTTATTGAATGGAGCACTGGGTGTTATACGCAAATAATGAATCATGGAACACTACAACAAGAACTAATGGTGTAATGTATGGTGATTAACAGAATAGAATAGAATAAAATAAAAGAAGATAATAAAATAAAAATAAAATAAAATAAATAAAAAAAATAAATAAAAAAGAATACCTATTCTTCTGAAACTGTTCCAAAAAATAGACATTCAAGTTACTTTTTGTATGTGCTATAAGGTCAATGGTCAAATTTTATTTCTTTTTCATAGAGCTACTCAACTATTCCTACTATTTGGTGAACATTTAAATTTAGCCCTTGAATTGCCTTGGGAAATATGTTGAAATGTACATATATCTTTGGGTCTTGTATAATCTGTATTCTGTTCCATTTTTAGATAGTTACAGAGATGTCAGATAGATAGATACAGATCTAACACAAGTCTGGTCTGATTACTATAGTTTTATAAGTCTTAAAAACAGGTGTTGTGAGTACTGCAATTTTGTTCAGCCTTTTCAAGTTTGTTTTCTCTATGCTAGATTCAATCATATTTCCATATACATTATTGAATCAGTTTAGGAGTTTCTAAAGCGTAATGGGATTTTGACTATTATTGTACCTGTAGATAACTTAATGGATAATTGGTATCTCAACAATATTAAGTTTTCCTATCCATATATATGGTACATTTTTCCATTTGATTATGTTTTCTTTTGTTAGTGTTTAATAATTTTTAGAGTTTAGGTTTTACACATATTTTAACAATTTATATTTAATTATTATATTTGCTGTTATTGTATATTTAAAAAACAATTCTGGTTGATTGTGGCTAGAATTTAAAATCACATTTGATGGCCAACAGACACATGAAAAAATGGTCCACATCACTTGGCATTAGGGAAAAATACAAATCAAAACCACAGTGAGATACCACCTCACATCAGTCCAAATGGCCAAAATTAACAAGACAGGAAATAACAAATGTTGGCAAGGATGTGGAGAAAGGGGAACCCTCTTATACTGTTGGTGGGAATGCAAGCTGGTGCAGCCACTCTGGAAAACAGTATGAAGGTTCCTCAAGAAGTTAAAAATAGAGCTACCCTTCAACCCAGCAATTGCACTACTGGGTATTTACCCCAATGATACAAATGTAGTGATCCAAAGGGGCACCTGCACATGCATCCCAATTTTCATAGGAGCAATGTCCACAATAGCCAAACTATGGAAAGAGTCGAGATGTCCATCGACAAATGAATGGATAAAGAAGATGTGGTATATATATATGTATATATATATATATATATATTTATATATATTGTGGTGTATATATATATATATATATATATATATATATATAATGGAATATTATTCAGCCATCAGAAAGGATGAATACTTACCATTTACATCAATGTGGTTGGAACTGGAGGGTATTACACTAAGCAAAATAAGTCAATCAGAGAAAGACAATTATATAGTTTCACTCATATATGGAACATAAGAAACAGGGCAGAGGACCATAGGGGAAGGGAGTGAAAACAGAATGGGAAGTCATCAGAGAGGGAGGAAAACCATGAGAAACTCTTAACTATAGGAAAGAAACTGAGGGTTCCTGGAGGGGAGATGGGTTGGGGGATAAGGTAATTGGGTCATGGGCATTAAGGGGGGTACATAATGTGATGAGCACTGGGTGTTATATGAAACCGATAAATTATTGAACACTACATTTTAAACTAATGATGTACTATAAGTTGGCTAATTGAATTTAAATTAAAAAGAGAAAAGCACATTTGATTTTTTTGGATATTAACTTCATTTCTTGCAATCTAGCTGCTGAGTACTCATAATTATTTTTGCTTATTCATTAGGATTTTCTACATAATTATGTCATCGTGAGTAAAGATTTTTTCTTGCTTTCTGTTATGATTTTTCTTTTTTATGTTTTATTGCATTGTCTAAAATATCCAGCACAATGTTGAATAGGCGTGATAAGCAAGAACATTATTGCCTTGTCTGCTCTCTGAGATGAAAAGCACTTTCAATCTTAGTTCTATAATTTTCATAAATGGCTTTTATCAGTTTGAAGAAGTTTTCCGAGAATTATTTTCAGAAATGTCAAGTGGGTTTTCTGTATCTCTTTGCTAGTCTGTTAATATGTTAAATTACAGGAGCGCCTAAACCTTCTGCCTTTGGCTCAGGTCATGATCCTGGGGTCCTGGGATCCAGCCCCACATCGGGCTCCCCGCTCAGTGGGGAGCCTACTTCTCCCTCTGCTTCTTCTGCCCCCTCCCCCCACTTGTGCTTTCTCTTGCTCTCTCTCCCTCTGTCAAATAAATAATTAAAATCTTTAAAAAGTATGTTAAATTACACAGATTGATTTTGAATGTTGAATTAATCTTATGCTCCTAGGGTAGACCCTGTTTGTTCATGATATATCATCATTTTTATGTTGTTAGTTTCTAGTTAATTTTAATTAAGATTATTTTTTTAAAAAGATTATCTTAATATTGCTCTTTATGAGGGGTATAAGTCTCTTTTCCACTCTTCTAATGTATGTCTTTTTGTTTTATTTTTTTTTTTTTAGTGAGCAAGTGATGGGGGGGTTTGGGGGGACAGCGAAAGAAAACAGAAAGATTCTTAAGCAAGCTCCTGCTCAGCACAGAGCCAGATGCTGGGCTCTATCTTAAAACCCTGAGATCATGACCTGAGTTGGAAATTAAGAGTCTGACGCTTAACCAAATGAGCTACCCAGGTGCCCCCTCTCTTTTTTTATTTTTAATTGGGATAATATTGGCCTCATAGGATAAGCTGGTTGGTGTTCCTGCCAACTTATTATTCCTCTTTAATTTTGTGGGGGAATGAGTATCTAGGAGATTATGTATGGAATTAAATACTAGCATTCACCCAGAAGACCTTCTGCCACTGGGGTTTAATTTGTGGTAAGGTTTCTAGTTATAAATTCAATTTCTTTAACAGATATAGGGCTATATGTGGTATATATTCCTTTAAATAATTTGTGTGTTTCAACTGTTCTTTCAAATATATTGACTAAAAGTTATAACAATCTCTTGTTATTTTTTCAATTTCTTTAGGGTATGTAGTGATGTTCCTAATTCCATTCTTAGTATTGTTAATTTGTGCCTTCTCTTTTTTATATCTTCATCAATCCAACTGGAAGTTTATTAAGTTTATTGATTTTTCTCAAGTAAAGGGGTTTTTCATTGATTTTGTTGTTTTTCTGTTTCTAGAAACCAATTGTATTGGTTTCTGAAATTATCTTTATCATTCTTTTATTTTCTGCTGATTTTGGATTTCATTTGTTCTTTTCCTAGCTGCTTAAATTGGAAGCTGAATTCATAGATTTAAGACATTTCTTCCTTTTTAATACAGAAATTTAATGTTTTTGTTATATCCTACATGTTTGTGATGCTGTATTTTTGTTTTGATTAAGTTCAAAATACTATCTTATATTCTAGTCCATTTATTTCCTTTTAGCCATGGTTCATTAGGAGTTTTTTTATTTAATTCAAATATTTAGGGATTTTTATAATTATCTTTCTGGTTGCTTTCAAATTAATTCCATTGTAGTACATTATAACCCTATAATATGTTGGTAATATTTTTAAATTATCTTTAGTTATTTTTTAAAAGATTTAAAATAAAAACAATCTTTCATATTTACCCACCTATTTACTATTTTTGAATTCTTTTCCCTTGCTGTGCATCCAGATTTCCATTTGGTATCATTTCCCTTCTTCCTTGGGGACCTCATTTAACACTTCTTTAGTGTGGGTTTCCTGATGATGAATCCTTTCAGCTTTTGTTGTGCGAATATTCCTTTTTTGCCCTTCGTTTTCTGCAAAATGTTGGCTGAATGTAAAATTTTAGGTTCACATGTTTTGTTTTGTTTATTTTGTTATTGTTTCAGTACTTTAAAGACATTGCTTCACCGTCTTGTCACTTGCACTTTTTAGACAGAGTTGGCTATCATCCTGATCTTTTTTTCTGTGTATGTAACATGACTTTTTCTTTTTAAGTTCACTAACATTTTATCCTATAGTGCCCAATCTACTGTTAATCTCTCATTTTTTTAAATCTCTAGAAATTTGGTTTCAGTTTTTTTATATCTTTCTATGTCTCTTTTTAACATATTTCGTTTTTCTTTTGCCTTCTTTAATAAAATAGAGTCTTGTTCATTAATTCTATCATTGTGTCGTTTCTGCATTCATTTCAATCTGTGGTTTTCTTCCCCTCTAATTATGGGTTGTATTTTCCTTTTTTTCGCATGCCTGCAAAATTTTGATTGCATAAGAGACATTGTGATTTTATGTCATGTGTTAATGGTTATTTTTATTTCTATACATGTTCTTGACTTTTCTGGGGATGTAGTTAAGTTATTTGAAAAAAAATTGTACTTTTGAATCTTCCTGTTAAGCTTTGTAATGTGGGACCAGAGCAGATATTCTGGGATAATATTTTACTTTTACTGAAACAATGTCCTTTTGGGTTCTCTACCTAATGCAATGTAATTAAAAAAAAAAAAAGTCTGGGCACTGAGAATATAAACAATGCTTGTATGAAATTGGGATTTTGTTCCCTATTTTGCTTTTGGGAAGTGAGGCTCTTTGGAAAGTTTCTTTATTAACACGTTCTGATTCAAACTAAACTAAGTTTTCAAAAGGTGCCTCTGTAGATTTCTGAAACTATCTTTGTAGCTCTTTCTTCTTCTTCATCTTGTAAACATGGGTGCCTTGGTGCTTCTTGACTTCCATTTATGTTCCCTCAACTCAGGAGGATAATTGGACTCTGTTTGGGTTCCTGCACTTGCTCTACCTATTGGAAGCTCTCTACAGGCAATAATCTGAGAGTAAACATAGGCCTAAAAGTATTTATTCTCTTTCTCTCAAGGATCAGTCTTTCATATTGCCTGACGAATGAAAAGTTTATTTTCATATCTTCTGGCTAGGAGATCAGTGGTGAGGTCACTTTTGAACTTGATGAGAAACTTCCATTCTGAAAGACTGATTTTGACAATAAGTTTTTGTTTGACAGTAATACATATTTTTCTAGGTTTTTCACATTTTCCATTTTGATTCGAAATCACAAAACTATAACCCTTAACTTAAAAGTTCTTGACATTCCCCTTCCCAAATAGCAGAGTTATAAAACAAAAATAGTTTTAAGTCAGTTTAAATATTAATATGTAGTTGAAAGAAAGACTTTCAACTAAGAATACTTATTGTATTTACTGCATAATTCCTATGTACTCTATAGGGGAATGAAGGTAGAAAAACACAGTACACAATCATTTGACCTTAAGAAACTCATGTTTTAGTCTATGTAAATATTATAAGCAAAAATATTACCATATGGTATGGTGGTGGTTATAATTGAATGTGTGAATACAGATATCCTAAAAATTGGTAGTACTTAAATTATTTATTTACACTTTCATGTTGTGTTTTTCAAACTCAGCTAAAACATTTAGGCATATTTTTGGCCATTGTTACTTTGAAAGAAAGTAAAAGAGGAACTTTAAGTTTCTGTTGCTTTGTCAAAGAAGTTACTACTTCATGAAAAATTTATAGGAAATGATGTCAAAAAGGACTCCTTACTACAACGCCTTGCTTTCAGGGGGACTATAGTAAGCATTCTTCTTCCAAATTGATTACTCAGCCACACAGATAGTACTATGGCTCCTGGCCTGGTTTTACACAATGGTGTCAGCTCCAAGGCAGTTCTTCCTTTCCTCAGCAAAATTCTTATGCCTCCTTGTCTGCATGCTGAATTCTAAGATTATAGTTTAAAATACCAGACATAAATATAGTGGATGAAAGTAGAAAAGGAACAGGAAAAAATGCATTTTAATATGTCTCTTAAATGATAAATCATCAGTTTTTTGCCTCTTAAGACAATACATAGGGCGAGTTATAGGAAAGCAGTGCTTACATGTTATAGGAGACTTACCTATGAAGGCTTGAGAATATATGGGATAGTTTTTTTATGGTAAAATTCTGTAGAGAGTGACAAAACTTAAAATTTGAAATTTTCCTCTAATAAAAATTGGTTCTCCCTATGAAAAAAATAAATGCGTTACTTGGGATGAGTTATTTGTGAATGGGGTTGCATTGACTAACACAGGAATAAAATTAATGGGACTGTACGCATAGCAAATATTAACCTATATACAAAGGAAAATGTAATCTAATTTTTAAGTTTGTAATAATAGTAAGAAAAATAATTTAAAAATTATAACATTGGGCAATTAAAAGAATATATATTTGGAAGACAGCTATGCTCACCACTATACCACCAAGGCAAAAATGTATTATATATTTAGCTTATGTTAAAAGGACTTTTTATTCTCTTTAATCAAAAGAAAACTAGGTAACATTTTATTTATTAAATATCAGTTTATTTTAGCTATAAGTTTGCTAGTTAAGTTCACATAAACATAAATTATATTAAAGCCATATGCTATTGAAATATACTCATAATGCTTCAGTGATGTCCTGTTTTTAAAAGTAAAGTGAATTATGAACATCACACACCACTATTTCTCTTTTATAAATTAATGACATGGTAACCATATAATAGTAAAAATCTATTGTAATGGTAAATCAGGATCTATTGTCTACACACAGGAAAAAAGAAATAATGTCAGGCTTACTTCAATGGCTCAAAAATGACCAAGTATTATTTTTGAGGTTCATCCATTCAACAATATCTAGTATGCAGTATATGCCTAGAAAATAATGCTCAGTATGGACACAAATATTTCCTTCTCCATGGGTTTACAGTCTTCTATAAAAAATAGACATTAATTTAATTATCATATGACATTGTGACTATGAAAATATTTTGAAGGAGAGGCTCAGAGTAATATCAGGCCTATAACAGGGAGAATAAAATCTGAATTTCAGAGAAGTGTTTATAGAGAAGTGCTTTTGAGCCAGGTTGAACTACTGAGAGTCTATTAAAAGAGGAGGAAAAATTGTTCAAAGCAGAAGAAACAGCATGTAGAAAGGGCTTATCATAAGAAATGACATGAAGTGTATACAGCACTGAAAGAAGAGAGAATGGTGAGCAGAATGGCTGACATGAAGCTGGATAGTTTATAGATTGTCATACAAGATAAACTTTGAAGAACCTTGGGTGTTAAGAATTTGCCTTTTATTTTTTGACCAATGAGAAAATATTTGGTTTTCTTTTCATGATGAATAAAATAATCATGTTACAGTTTGACATGACAACCTCATGTTAAGTGTACAAAACTGCAAGGAGAGGTTATTAAAGGAATAAATAATTCAGGCAGTGCTTCAGTAATCCAGCTGAGCAATGCTGACAGCTCACACTACGTGGTAGCTGTCAGCATTTGAAAAATAATTAGGAAGAAAATGTATACAATATGGATATATTTATGATAAAAATGAGAGAATTCAGACTAGTATAAAGCAACAACAGGCACTGAATTATACACTCAAGTATGTGAACTTGACCAATTCCACAACAGAAAACCACTCAATGTTCAAAACAGGAATGAACTCTAGGGAGAAAATTGAGGTAATATCCAGGTTTTTTTTCCTTTGATAATAATGTTGCATTTTTAAATTGTGAGCCGGTTTGTTGAAGTTTGAAATCATTGGTTTATTTTAGCAGAAATTAATATGTGTGGTATTAGGAGAATATACAGTAGAAATATATAAGGCCAACTTTTGAGTAAGAACTCAGAGGTCATGATTAGAGTCGTAACTCACAGTATAGAATGAATGGGTAAACAAGTAAATGAATGAATGTGTGAGAGGAGATAAAAGAACAATAATTAGCATCATTATAGGTAGACAAGTGGTTTAGGATGAAAAAACATTCTGAGAAAACATTGATATAGCTATAAGAAAGTTACTGATCGTCTCTGAAGGAGTAATTTTAGGAAAATTATACTGTCAGAATAAGAAATAACATAATAATAAAATAGAATGTATCATGACTATTACCACATATAATAAAGTAAAACAGAAAGCAAAAATAGTTATTGTCTGGTAAAATTCATTAAATTTAGTAAAAATCACTCTCTTCTCTAGAGTCAGTAGTCTAAAAGCTCACACTATTATAGATGCTTGTATATTATGATTCTTGAATATTGCTTCATCAAATAGTTTCATTGTTCCTCTAGCTTTTTTATTTTATATTGTCAAATAATTTTATATTATAATTGAGTTTATGACAATTTTTATTACTTTATTGAGAACAATGTTATTTCAGGAGAATATGAGTAAGTTTTCAAAAGCTACACAGTATTATCTGTGGGGAACTGTGGTGGAATCTGAGTTTTCTCCTTCATCTAATCTCAAAGATACATTTTTATTTTTCAAAGATATCTGTGTTATTTTGTTTATACCTGACCATTTCTTAGGTTAGGCTAAAACACTAGGTATTAGGATGTATGGTGATTAACATAATAAAAAATAAAAAATAAATAAAACACTAGCTATTAGGAAAGAAAGAAATATTGCCTGTATTATTTGCCCCAATTATCCTACCTGATATTATGCTATTGTGGCACAATTGGAGAATTTATTTTTTCAAGTAAAGGACACGTACAATCAATCTTATCCACTTTCTGCCAAGTTTATATATTCACATCTATGTGTGTGTGTGTGTGTGTGTGTGTGTGTGTGTGTGTGTGTGTGTGTGTGAAACAATAGCCTTGAGAATTGTCCATGATCTACATGTGTCTTTGTAAGAGGGTGGATCAAAAAACAAAATAGAGTGCATTAGCTATTAAGGAGATCATTTCACTTCAGTATGTTGTCTTCTTTGTCGATTCTCTTTATACCACTAAGACATATCACTTTGTATGCGTTATTTGTCTGATAAGTGTACTTTAAAGAGATCCCAGCATAGCTTTGATGTAACTGATATAAACATTGGCTTTGATGGGGAAACACTTTGTTCCTATTAAAGTTAAAAAGCACATATCTGAAGGTTGAAGAGTTAGAAGAACACGGAAGATGCCTTGTGTTTTCTTAGCTTCCACCTGTCATGCTTGCTGCTTTGAAATATTTATGTCCCTCATTGTTCTGTCAAGTATAAGACATCCTTGTTAACATTTAGACATAATTTAGGACACATTTCATAAGCAAACTGTTAAATATTTATGCCTATTGCCTATTCCTTACAAAGCACTTCACGTATGCATCCATGTTTGAATTATTAATGAAGAGTTTGGACAGACCTTGTTTTTATTGCTCTGTTCTTCTGAAGATTAACTTTGTCATATTTTTCCATACTAGTTTCCTGAGTTGTTTATTGTTTGGTTTAAAGAGATTGTCTCTTCTTTTGATACTAAATTTGTTTTGTGTTTAAGTTTCTAGAAGAGTAATTTAAGAAGTATGAGAAGATGATAACATAAAATAAGTACTTTACATAAATATATACAAACCCATGTGTACATTTCTGGACTGTCTAAGTTTAGCAAAAATATTAGTTTATTTTTGAAGGGGAAATGTAGTTCAGGATTAAACAAGGACATTCATGAGATTGTTTTGCCTTTTCAGCCACGTGTAGTGAACAGCAATGTCGTCTATAAATATAATGGGAAGCAATATTCTTTGCTTAATACAGTATAGAAAGCTCTTACACACAGTTACATAAGTGGAACCATCTGAGCTGTTTTTATTACTAAACTTAGAATAATTTAGTTTTTAAGTTTTTCACAACTGCAGAAATTACTGCACAGTTTTTTCAATTTAACGTCATTTAATGTTGTTGATTTGTAAAACACATGAAGACCACAGAATTAATCCACCATTTACAGCCTCTAACTTAATTGAGGGAACTTGGCATTGCAGTTAATTTTATTTCTGGTACATCTATGAATTTATATAATCTCCTATCTCTGATTGCTTAAATAAATATAGCCTAAATGGAAGAAAGATTAAGAGGATTTGGCTAGGTTTTTCTCCCAGCATATTTTCCAGTTCTTAATTTTGGCATATCTCCTTTACAAACAAAGGGAACTTTTCTTAAACAGACATATCAATGAAGCAAATTTATTTTGGGTTAATTTTTTTAATATAATTCAACTCTTTTCTAAATTAAAAACTTTAGAAGAAACCATAGCACTGTGTCAAAAAGAAGAAATTATGGTCTGATAATACTAAAAAGAGTAACAAAATCCCAATTATATAGACAGTAGGAAGCCCAAATGAGTAACAGTAGTAGGAGTCATTGCCCTTACATACATTAAGTAGGGAAAGAAACAGAAAGGCAGGCCCAGAAACAAACTCTTAACTATAGAGAACAAACCGAAGTTTACCAGAAGGGAGGGGGCCAGGGAGATAGGTTACGGAGAGCACTTGTGATGAGCACTAGGTTTTGTTTGTTAAGTGTTGAATCACTAAATTGTACACATGAAACTATTATTACATTAATGTTAACTAACTGGAATGTAAATAAAATCTTTAAAAAAATATTTAAAGAGTCTGTGTAGGATCATTTTTACTGTATCGCAAACCTAAGAGTCTTGAGAACACCTCCAGTTAGCTTCTTAAGTCCACCTCATGTAAAACTCAATGTGGGGGCACCTGGGTGGCTCAGTCAGTTAAGCAGCTGACTCTTGATATAGGCTCAGGTCATGATCTTGGGGTCCTGGGATCGAGCCCCATGTAGGACTCTGCATTCAGTGGGGAGTCTGCTTCATGATTCTCTCCCTCTGTTCCTCTCCCTGCTCTCTCTCTCTCAAGTAAATAAATAAATCTTGAAAAAAAAACACTTAAGTAGTTACTCTTTTTACTGACTATAAAATTATAGTCAAGATAATTAGAATTTTCTCACGTTAAAATTATCGTTTTCTTTTAAAAACTTACACCGAATCTATGGAGAACGTAGATATTAACATTATAGAATAATAGAGAAGAAAATATTAATAGAGATATTTTGAGTACTTGAGAAATGAAAAGATATTTTGGTTCCTTCTGTCTTTCAACAGTTTTTGGAGTTTCAATTAGTAGAAGAAAATGGACAAATACATTTGGAACCAGAAGGGAATGAGGGTTAGAATACTGTGTTACAATGGATGCTTAAAAACAGTTTCTGTATAAGGGAAATTGAGTATCAACATGAAAAAAATGAGGGATCAGGCAGTGCAAATATTTCAGGGCAGGGTTTCCAGGTCAGAGACAGCAATGCTTGCAAAGGTCCTGACACACAATTTGATTACTTTCTAGGGACACCAGTGACGTTGTTGTGACTTTAGATGGATGAGCAGGGGAATATTGTTGGAATATGGTATTGAGGGGCTCCTGGGTGGCTCGGTTTTTTTTTTTTTTTTTAAGATTTTATTTATTTATCTGACACACAGAGACAGGGAGAGAGGGAACACAAGCAGGGGGAGTGGGAGAGGGAGAAGCAGGCCTCCCGCGAAGCAGGGAGCCCGATGTGGGGCTCGATCCCAGGACCCCGGGACCATGACCCAAGCCGAAGGCAGATGCTCAACCGTCTGAGCTGGGTGGCTCAGTTGTTAAGGGTCTGCCTTCGGCTCGGGTCATGGTCCTGGGGTCCTGGGATCGAGCCCTGCGTCAGGCACCCTGCTCAGCGGGAAGCCTGCTTCTCCTCCCACTCCTCCTGCTTCTCCCTTTACCACTTCCCCTGTTTGTGTTCCCTCTCTCGCTGTCTCTCTGTCAAATAAATACATAAATAAATCTGAAAAAAAAAGAATATGATATTGAGGAAGGAGTAAGAATGGGCGGAGTTAGGCATGTTGGAGACTTCTGCAAAAAGCCAGCAAAAGATGAGAGGAATCAGAATGGTTAGGAGACATCTGGTAACTGGATTGTCTGCAAAAACATGGGCTTGGATAAGATCACCTGGATTTAATATAAATATAGAAATGAAAATAAAGCAATGGAATAATCCTTGACACATTTCCTTGAAAATTCAGTCCTTGAGGACAGGAGAGTAAAGGGAAGTTGACTAGTAAGAAAGGAGGAAATGTAAGAGAAAAATTATATGTGGGGATAAGGGCATGGGTTTTTGAAAAGTGAAGTTTTTGTGACCCTGAAAAAGTAAAATTTGAATTTTAATGAATTGGAAAGATATATGGAAAAATAAATCAGGAACAGAGAGAATACATATTTTTTTCAGCCTTTTTCCCCTTTATAAACTTAAGCAAAAAATTGGGACAGTATTAGGAGTGGGGTATTGGGTGGCAAGAGAAGTTTGTTTTGATAGTAGGGAAATTGATACACATTTTTGTATATTGAAAGGACCATTTTGTGGAGGGGTGGAAAAAAATAAACCCAACTAATCATGAAGGATAAAAAGGGAGGAATTGCTGGAGAAAATTCCTGAATTATAAAGAAAGGTATTTTTTTGGAGTGAAGAGCACATGTAGTTTCTCTTTTGATTGCTTTTATTTTCTCATGGAAAAACAAAGTAATGCATTAGCTGATGTGGTTAATCATCTCTGGGAGGACTAAAGTAAAAAAGTGGAGACATGGAGCAGGATTACTGGGCAGAACTAAAGACACCCCTGGGTCTAGTGATTATGAATATAAATTAGAACCAGATGTGAGCAGTGAGAGATTTTCATGGTAGTTTAAGAATATAGTCATTAAAAAGAGGGGGGAAGTGGGGCTATATAGAGAAATGACCGAAAATTATAAAAGAAAAATCAGTGGATTGGAGTTCTTAGTGAGATAAAATAGTGGGTCCTAGCTGGTGCTCAGAGAGTGTGCTATTTGATATTTGGATTATAAAGTAGGTACAGTTATTGGTAATAACTTACAGTCTAAGACCATTAGAGACTGTGACTCAGATATGACTCAAAACTCTTGTGAGTCACAGTGTGATAAAATTAATTAACTGAATACTGAAATCACCAACAATTTGGTCAGAAAGAATGAGGAAGAGACAGAGACTGAGCCATTTGCTAATGTTTCAAGGCATGAGAAGGAGTGCCCAGAGGCACCAAGAATTTTTACAGATGTGTAAATCAATGTCATGATCCTCAGTGGAGTTGCAGAGATTTTTTTCCTCTAGCTTATTTTAAGATTTTTCTTTGTCTTTGATTCTGTAGGTTGATTATGATATGCATAGGTGTATATTTTATAGTATTTCCTGCTTTGTGTTTTCTAAGTTTCATGATCTGTGGTTGGGTGTCCATCACCAATTTTGGGAAATTCTTAGTCACTGTTGCTTCAAATATTTCTTTTATTCTGGTATGTCCCATTACATCTATTTTAAAACTTTTGTAATTACCCCACAGTTCTTGAATATTCTGTTCTGATGTTTTCATTCTTTTTTCTCTTTGCATTTGGAAGTTATGGAAGTTTCTATTGACATTTTTTTCAAATTCACTGATTGATGAGCCCATCAAAGACAGTCTTTCTTTTCTGTTGTGGTGTCTGATTTCCTTCTGATTCTTTTTTTAAGAGTTTCCATCTCTGTGTGTAAATTACTCACTTGTTTTTGTATGTTATTTTCTTTGTCCATTAGAGTCTTTAGCATTTTAATCAGTGCTATTTTAAATTCCCAGTCTGATAATTCCAACATGTCTGCCATATCTGAGTTTAGTTCTGATGTTGGAGTTCTCTCTTTAGACTGTGTTTTTAGCTTTTTAGTATGTCTTGTAATTTTTTGTTGAAAGCTGGACATGATGCACTGAATAAAAGGAACCTAGGTAAATAAGCCTTTAGTGTGACGTTTTATATTTATCTGGTTAGGGATTAGGTTGCATTTACTATTTGCTATATCTGTAGATTTTAAAGGCTAGAATTTCCTCTGGTGTACTTGTTTCCATCTCCCCTGTTGTCTTTGGGTTTTTTTTTTAGAGATTTCTTTTTAACATGTGAGATGCATAGTTTATTTCCTTGTATTCCCCATTATTACACGGTTTTAATGTGAAGTGGTAGGTAAGGTGTGGGTGGAGGGGAGGCATTCTATAGTCCTATGATTAGGTTTCAGTCTTTTAGTGAGCTTATGCCCTGTGCTGTGGCCTGTGAATGTGCCGCTCAGTTTTGTTTTCTTTGTTCCCACTTCGGTGAGATGAGGTGGCAAGTTTGGGCTGAAACTTGATATTTACTTTCATCTAGGTTAGGCTCTGATAATATCCTAGTTGGTTAGGCCCATTAAAATAGTTACTCTTGGGGTGCCTGGGTGGCTCAGTCGGCTGGGTATCTGACCCTTGATTTCAGCTCAGGTCATGATCTCATGGTTATAAGATTGGGCCCCATGTTGGGCTCCATGCTCAGCACAGAATCTGCTTGAGATTCTCTCTCTCCCCCTCCCTCCGCTCCCCCCCTGCTCACACACACACTCTCTCTCTAAAATAAGTAAATAAAATCTTAAAAAAAATTTGCTCTTGAGGTCAGACCATGTTAAGAAAAATGGAATGATCTGGGTAAATTTCAAAATGTTTACTTTCTTCTCCCCCTGCTGGAAGCAAGGACTTTTTTCTGATCATCATCATAGAGAATCTGGAAGGGGTCCTGGAGATAAAATTCATGGAAGTGTGTGGGCCTCTCTATAACTGGCCCCTTCTAGAGATTTTCTCTCTCAAATGTGTCCACACTGAACCTTCAGCAATTTAACAATTAACAGTTTAGATTTTTCTACCCTGATACTGCTGCCAATGGAGTTTTCTGCTCCTGTACTTCTGCTCCAAGAAACTGTGATTCTTTGTATTCACCTGTCTGTCTCTTCAATTTTGGGGCAGTGGTTTGCACTGTGACCTCAGTTCTCAGATCAAAAAGAGTTATTGATTTTCAATTTATTCAGTCTTTTTTCTTCTCTTGTGTGTGGACAGAAGTGACAACTTCCAAGTTCCTTACATGGCAGACTAGATATTGGAAGTTCTATGCAGGTTTTTAGGAAGGATCAAAGAATACGGTGTGGAACCTGCAATTAAATTAAGGATTACTCCAATCTAATATTATATGAAGTATGAGTGAAAACTCTCTCAAGTCAACCAATATGTTGCCTCTTTCTAATGCAGTATATAATAATGGAAAAATATTTTTAAAAAGAAGTAAATACTATAGAATACATGATACTTGATTTACTTATAGGAGTGTTAAGTAGAATATATGTATATTACAAATAACTAATTTAAATATATATTTCTAACTTGGACATGTAATTTGCTGTTAACAATATAATTGAATTTTAAAACAGTGTCTCAGCAAGCCTAGCAGATTTCCTTCACAGATCAGTAATCCTATCCAGTGGTTCCAACAGCTGTACTATAAATATCAGAGGAGGTCACCATCCATCATAGGTGCATTTATATCAAGAGGACTCCTGGGTTATCATATGGAATCCACGTCAACATCCATGGGGAATGCAAAGCACATATTTTTGGAATATCGTGAGCAACATTGAAAAAATTATAGGTAGGCTATAAAGGTGATAGAATCTTGAAAAGTACTATAATAGGAAAAAACTGCAAACCTGGCAAAAACACATTACGTTTTAGCAAAGCACAAATATACTGTTTAGCTCAGCTGGAATCTTTAGTTACTGCCTTAGGCAGCTACCATACTAAAATGAACAAATATTTTTGTGGGGCCTGTTGAGATGTAGGAATGGACTGAGTGAGAAGAGGACAGAAATTAAGGAATGAAGGTGCTGAGAAAGGGGATCATAAAAGATAACCAAAACAATGCTATAGCTTTAGCAGAGAAGACAACAGGGAGGGCTTGCAGCGAGTATATACACCATCTAGGGTTTTATATATGCCAAGCTCAGGTTTTTAGGTTAGACAAATGATCATTATGATATAATCAAGACAGTTCTCATTCTGCACACTGTGACCATAATTTGTACAGCATGCCTTTGGAAATTACATCATTTGTAAACATGCTTCTGAGGGCTACTGGTCAATAAGTAGAGTTTCTTTGATTTGCCCTTTTAATCTATTGGTTATATACCATACCTTGCATTTTTCCTACAGCTGTGTGAGCATCTTTAATTTACAAGTAGATATATAAGATGCCATAACACCATACTTTCTGGTCATTTTTCATTTTGCTGCCCTCATTACCCATAAGTATATTATATTAGTAAGAAATAGCCAGCAATTTGCTTTAAAAACTAAGTCATTGTTCAGTTACAGAGCTAAGATAAGCCACCTGTTCAACCTGAAAACACAAGCCTGCAATCAGAGATGAAATACTTCTTCACTAGTTCCTAAATTCCAAATTATGGCCAGAGCCTTTGGAAGCAATGAAGGAAAAAGTTGTGGTGGTTGTAAAATAGTGTCTTTTGGGGGCAGGAAGATTATACAGATGGAAGGAAATAATGTCAAAGAATTGATGGCATTTTGCAAGCAACAACTTTGTTTCAGTATATAGAACATTTAAATGCAATTTTAGTTCATGAAAATGAATGCAGAGCATTTGTACACAGAGTTCGTAGCTATGATTAAAAGGAACATTCAGTCTGCTTTCACTGGAAATTGAGATATATTAGGAGTTAAAACTTTTCAGAGATTTAAGCAGACTTAGGGCAAACAAATTAGAGGGTAAGGTTGAAGAAATGTGGACTTCAAAAGAGGAAAGAAATATGTTATTTCTATGGAATATGGCCTCAAGATTCAAAGCTGGGTGAATATAAGCAAAAGGAAATTAGGTGCTTTAAATCTTTTTAGTATTTTGCTGAGCAGAAAATGAAAAAAGTTTTAGTATGGATAATATGGATCCAGTCTATTCAAGTTAAGGGACGATAGAATTTTCTTTTTAAAACTAAACAAAATTTAACTAAAAGTCCAGTAGTCTCTTGCTCAGGCAATATTATAAATCCATTCTGAATAAGACTCAAGAGTAAGAGGAAATCTCCTTAAAATAGGATAACTTCATCACAATGGTATGTTTGTCAATTTTGAAATCAAATTCCAGAGTAAATCCATTGATGGGATCATTGCTATAATTTTTACATTATAACTCAGATGTAGACATAATTTTTGTTATTTAGTGTAGAAATAAAGCATGCCATCTACTTATTCATTCATTCATTGACCCATTCTATGATTTGTACATCTGTGATTATTTTCAAGGTAAACCATTTAAGGAATATAGAGTTATTTTTCTAGCAAATAAAAAATAGCATTATTTTTATTTTGGCTGTTCTGCGTACTTCAGTAGACGGTAAAGACCATAAAAACAGCTAAGAGACTCCTAGAGGAAAGGTGGCTTAAGAAATGTTAGTAGATAGAATAAAAGTAAAATCTGTGCTCATTGTCCCCAATTCCCAGCAATTATTTCACAAGTTTCTCCAGTTAATTCATATTTATATGATACTAAAAAGAGGAGTGCACCCATTAGGTGAGAGCTTCTTTTTCAAAATTACGTGAGGGCAGCTTTTTCTTTTCTTTTCTTTTCTTTTTTTTAAGATTTATTTATTTTAGAGAGAGTGAGCTTGTGCAAGTCAGTCAAAGGGTAGGGGGAGCGAATCTTCAAGCAGACTCCGTGCTGAGCAGAGAGCCTAAGGGGAGCTTGATCTCAAGACCCATGGGATCATGACCTGAGCCAAAACCAAGAGTACGACGCTTAACCAACTGAGCCACCCAGGTGCCTCAAGGCAGCTTTTTCTAAATTATTTTTTGAGAGTAAGGAATTTAAATCTAAACCTTGAAGAAAAGCCTTAGCCATTTTGTAGAATCTCACAAAAAATTTGCAAAGAAGATAATGCACCATTATGGTGTTAAGAAAAATATGCTAAAAAGCATTAAATTATTTGTGATGTTCATGTTGAACTTGAATCCGTGTTTACCAGATGTCAAAATATATGTTCTTTTCATTAAGCTCCCTACAAGCATACTAATACACCTTAGGAATTATGTCTCTCTTTGCCTCTGTCTCTCTCAACAGATACTGATAGATCTGCTGCTATAGTTTATATAGAAGTTCTTTATAACACTGAAGTGTTTAAAAACAGTAATAATTATCATGCTTTTTATACTTATTTTTGCAATTATAGTGCAAGTCCTTGTGACAAAGTAGTCACTTGTTTTCTCATTCTTATCCTACTTCATTGCTCCTAAAATTTTAGTGGTTCCTTTCCCACCGCTGATACAGTGTGGCAAGTGTCCAGTATGGATTGTAGCCCAGCTCCCAGATTTCAGGCCCTGTCATTTGCTGTTTCTCCATGTCTGCTTTTCCTGGGTACCAGAGCTCAGCACATGCCCTAGTCAAATCCTTTCACTCCCCACATGCCTTCAAAATGCAATTTCCCCTTTCTTTCATTTCTTGGATTACAGCTAAAACAGAATTCAAGTTCATGATTACATATTAAGCATGTTTAGTTAAAAGCAAACAAAAAAAACCCTCAATCGTCCCCTAAGTGGAGTAGAATAGATCCACATTCCCCAAACTAAAACTTTTATTCTCTTACCACCCGGTCCTCATTAATGACATGTGTTATAAGACTGAAGCTCTAGAGGATTCTGGAGTCTTATGAGTGATTTCCTGGGTGTGGCTACTGTGGGGACCAAAATGCCTGGTATATGATAAAATATGATATATTTTAGATATGACTCTTTTTCATGACATCACCACCTTTCCTTTGTTTGCCCTGCATCCCCAGCCTCAAAATATTTTAAGCAGTTGAGTATCTTACTTATAAGGGTTTGTCTAGTGCTGACCTTTATAACTATTGCTCATTGTTTTCACGCCATTTCTTGTTACTACTCAAGGTAACTTTTTTTTTTTTTGGAATTGAATTCAACATAAAATACAAAAAGTTTTATGTAGCAATTTAAAATTAATATCCATTTTTATTAACTAGTGTAAACATCCATCGATTTGTTTTTGTTTTAAATCATGATTTTAGACAAAATATTGCATTTAAACTAATTTTATCTTTCTCTTTTTTCAGTATAAAATATTAACAGGATAATGTAAGTAGTATTGTGCCTATAGGAGACATAAATCTATAACTACATTAATAACCACTGCCCTGTCAGATGATAGGAATCAGTAGTTCAAGGAACTCATTTAAATAATATTATAAATATCCTGCAAAATATATTTTAATTCATGCCCAGGGCCAAAGGATTTTACTAGGGTAGATTAAAATAGCATTATTTCAAAATAAGGAAGTGATCATTTTGAATGAGGAAAACCTGTTTGTGTGATTTTCTATATGAACTCAAGCTAAAACTTGAGTTTTATCTTTTTTCTGTTTTCTTTTTTCTTGTCTGAATACAAAGGGTAAATATTAAGATCATCATACTACTGTGCCTATAGGTGAATGAAGGAAACATGATCTTAAAGATGAGCACCCTCTTTAGTAAAGCACAGCCTTTTATTGTTCAACTTTATACACCTCCAATCATGTGGAAAAGCCAAGCTAAAACACACCTAGACACAGAAGAAAAATTTAAAACAAAATACAGTGTATTAATTTGAAACACAGACACACACACACCCTCACAATTCCATTGATTCTTTTTTTGTGTGTGAAAAGTTCCAGAAGCAGAGTTTGATTAATTTGATTATCTGTAACTTCATTGTATAAAATCTTTTGAAAACTTAATGGTAATATCTACTAAGTTTTCTGCAACTTATTTTTATGACTCCTCTTTGTTTTCGGTGGTTGTTATTGAATTGAATGCGATTTAGCTGAAAATGGGCTAAACCTGATTTCACAAAATCTGTATATTATTCCCAGCCTGCCATACCAAAATATCCTGGCTCTAGATCTAATTTAGGAAGCATAAAATTGACTTCTGAAAGGATAGTTAATGATCTTGTGCCTTTGTGAATGTCCAATTTATAGACTGTTCACTGGGTAAATGAGATATATATTTTTTCTCAAATATTTGCAGTCTGGAAACTGGACAAATTCTCTGTTTGGAACATTTCATATAAGTTAGTTTTGATACTAGTAAAACGAATCTAGAAATGATGAGATTGATTCTCATTCATATTCATAGTTTTTATTTTTTTGAGAATATTTATATTTATTTCACTTAACTGTAATAGCTCGGATGCTATATTTGAAATAAGGGTGGTAAAATTTGCTTTCCCCAAATACGAGAAAATGGGTCATTATGTCCTATGACAGCAATGATACTGATGTTTATAGACTGACTTTTTTATAATATTAACCAAAGTTACTGTATATTTGTTTTGAGATATGGAGCAATTAATTTTTTCCTGGCTTATTGAAGAAATGATCAATAAATTCATCTTGAAATTCTCTTGAAATTGGTGTTTTGGTTTTGTTTTTCTATTCTATTATTATTATATTGTACATATGATTATATTATTATTAGCTCTATTTTTCAGTTTTAGGTAATTTTAATCTTCTCTTTTTACTCAAATCACAGGGGACTATTTGTTGTTATCTCTTAGAGCATGTTACTCTTTTGATTTGAAAAAGACAGGATTGCTAGTGTCTGCATTCATAAGGAGAGGAAATCCTGCCCATTTTAGAATGACTGGCTTGGGATATAAATAGTTTCCTTGAATTTAAGCATTTCCCTACCATAGTTACGGTAAACTAATTATTACCAGCTAAAATATAGCATGTAGTCAAAATATTGTCAATTTCAAACAACTCAGTACTATAAGGTGATTAAAATAAGAACCAAAAGTAAGTACTGTAAGATGATAAAGCAAGTTCCTCTACTTGCATAGCAATAGTACTGTGATCCCTTATGCTCAAAGTATTTCTGGTTTTTCATTGTCATCAGTATGTCCTAAATGTGCTCACAAGCATTCCACTGGTGATTGTCTATGTCAGGAATTCTCAACGGGGGATGATTTTGTCCCTCCAGGGAAATGTGGCAATGTTTGGAGATATTTTGGTTGTCACAAATGGGATGTGGGAAGGGTGCTACTAGAATCTAGTAGATATAAGCCAGGGCTGCTCAGCATCCTACAATACACAAGACAGTAAACCACAACAAATTTTCCCTTCCAAAATGGCAGTCGTGGTAAGAGTGAGAAACCCCAACATACATCATTCTTCATGCTCATGTCTGCTGCCTCAACATCCACTCCTGCAGAGACCTTCTGTGAGAATGTTTTCCTGCTTATGCTGCTCTCCTCCACTGATTTCTAGCTTGCATAAACTTCAAGGTAAACCAAATGGCATTAGAATATCTGCAAGTCTCTTCTTCACCGGAGACCTACTGCATTTAATTTGGAAATGGGTGATTGATTGCCTCTCTATCTAAAGAGCTTTTGGTGTAGTCCTAAGGGCAGACAACATGATCACTTTTTCATCTTCCTGGAAACTTCTGACTTTTACAGCCCTGGAAACTGCAATCAAAATGTCCCATTTTTGATACATAAAAATCAGCACCTATTGGTCACATACAAGTCAACTCAGGCATGAAGATGCAAGCGGGCTGCTGAATCATTATTACTTCAGACTTAGCAAAATTTTGAATCTTAGTTGAGACACAGTCATGGCCAGGCTACAGTTAAAGTTTTATTAAATTTTCAGCAATTCACTTGAGTTTGAGGTAAATTATGTTGTAGATGTCAAGTAGATTTTAATTTAATAATATCAAGGAAAATTTTTTTGACATAACTAATCTTTATTCAGTGTCTTCATTCATAAGGGTATGAATAATTAATTAACTTATACTGTTTTGAAGATTAAATAGCACACTAAAGCAGTGAGCTCTGAATTTACATATAGAAAATACTGAATGATACTTTTTTTAATATTAAAATTACTTCTATTCTAATTAAGACCAGAGAGTCTACTGGTACTTTCTTTGTTCCTCTAGTTGCTTACAGAGTATTAGTATGCATACTGATAGGTCTTGTAACATCTTTAGTCCTTAAAAATAACTCCACTGACCTCTCATTTTCTTCCAACTATTAACTAATTCATCAGCTAACACTCATAATCAAAGTTTTTGAAGAGTTGTTCATAAATATATCCAGTTTCTCATTTCTCTTCTTTTTTTCGTGTCACGAGAATTTGCTTTCTACTCCACATTGATGCAATAATCTTATTTATATAGACACCAATCATTTCCATGTTGTCAGGCCCAATGGAACCTTAATGCGCTTACCTTATTTAAACTCTGATGTAACTGCTATAGGAGGGGCCATCTGATTTTCTGAAGATATGCTCTTCTCTGGACTTCAGTTGCAACACATGCCGTGGGGTTTTTTGTTTGTTTTTGTTTTGGCTCTCCTCAGAGTCCTACAGTCATCCCTCCTCCTTTCTCACAGCTTATCCTTGTTACGTATCTTCTCTCTCTACTCAGTTACCTTATCCCCACGTCATTCCAGTGTCTTTAAATTACATGCAATATGCTGCCAACCCCCAAGCCTCTCTTGGTCGTCAGGTACCTAATGACTTAATGACATCTTTATCAGAGACAATGTGAACCTAATAAATTCCTAATAGAATGCTCTTTCTAAATATTCTTCAAGTATTATTGAATGGAATCTCCATGATGCCTCTTGTTCAGGGAGTAACCCTTATGATTATTTGTGATCTTTCCCTCATCTTCCATTTCTGAGTCCACTGTTTTATAAAAGGGTAAAATATTTCATTTTCTTTCTCCTTTGTCTTTACATGAATCCTTCCATTATCATCTGTCTACTAGACCATTGCTTTACCTTGTGTCTTCAGCTTACAAAGTTAGCTTTGTCTGGTCAGTTTTCACTAAGTAAAAGGAATATTTTTTTAAGAATAAAATAAGCCATATTATTCCTGAGTATATGACTCTTCACAAATTGCCATTTATAACAAATAAAATGCAAACTATTTTACGGTATACAAAAAATTCTACATGGGTAAGCCTGCCTCTTTCATTTGCCTCATTTCCTTCTCTTCTCCTGCTTACTAAGACTTGGTCTACTAAATTCCACTCAGTTTTCCTATGTGGCATGCTGTTCCTTCCTTCCACTCTTCTGTACATACTGTTCCATCTACTTGAAATACCTTTTCCTTCATACATCACATTGTTGATGTATTTTGTCTTCTTAGGGGCACCTGGTTGGCTCAGTTGGAAGGACATGTGACTCTTGATCTTGGGCTGTGGGTTCAAGCCCCACGTTGCGAGTAGAGATTACTTAACTAAATAAAAATTTAAAAAAATATTTTGTCTTGTTAGTTTCAATTTCTTATCTACAGAAAGCCTTCTCCAACCACCATATCTAAATAATCCTCCACCCAGCTACATTTTCAAATCTCTGCACTATTTTCTTCTCAGCATTAGAGTGAAGCATCACGTGTTATATGCATATGTATATTTCTGTACTTATTTACTTCTGTGTATATTTCTTACTTTAGGCTATATGTTCCATGAATCATGAATTAAGTCTATTTTGTTTACCTCGGTATATCCAACCCCTAGTAATGTGCCTGATATGCTACATACATTAAGATAAATATGTTATTTTAATAAAAATTAGCAATCTTACAAGTGCTTCAGAGAGAAAATCATCTACTCTTCTTAAAAATCTTTTTGTGAAATATTAGATAATCTAGTAAGAGCTCATGAAAAAACACCAAAACAGTAATAACAAGATTGGGGGTCACCACACTTACAAACTCATTCTTATTACCTGATACCCTTGTAAGATAACACTGAAAATATATTACATTGTTACTCTTTGTCTTAGTCTCTTAGGTCAGACAAACAGAATGGGATATTTTCCCATCACTATTTTGTTTTTATTCTTCATTACCTGATGTGTTTCATGTCCTTCTGGAGATTTCTGCACATTAATAACACACTCTTATTCAGAAATACAGAAAAATCTAATTAGTTCTCAAATGATAAGTTTTGACATTGTCAGCATGTAACAATGTCACAACTAGTAATATTACATTTTTATAGTTTGGAAAACTATGACAAGAGATGAGTTATTTAATCTGGATAGTCAGATTGTTAATTGTTAAAGTAGCATAAGTGATTCTAGACTGTTTTAGCTATTTTTTAAAAAAGTATTTGATAGTTTGGTTTTAGGGTTCAGAAGTGGTAATTTTCTTCAGATCATTAAATCCATAAATCTGAACATGTATTCAATCAGAATATAAACAAGTCAGAGATTGTCATTGAAAAGCTGCAGTACCATGTTAAAGAATTCATAATAGTTCTGCTCAGTTTTATACCTGGTGCAAACACTCTGGTTATGGTATATTATAGAGAATCCTTGGTGTACTGGGAAATATTTTTACTGGTTTTCAGATATTGTTGAGTTTATCAGGCAGGTATTGGTGAATGGAAAATTCACATTTCAAGGATTAAACTCCCATAGATTAACAGCCAGTTACTTCACGAGCCATTAATTAGATCAAATCTCTCTCTTCAGTTAAAATCTATACATGCTGTAAGAGGAATAAAAATAAAGACACAGTCAATCATCAAGACCTGTTATTTTATTTTCTTGTATCATTTGCCTCTCTACACTTCTCTTCTTTCCTGGAGCCACTAGCACAGCAAGGCACAGCATCCTCTCTCAGAATGCTCAATAATAGTAGGCAGAAATGAGTTGGGGCTCTGCCTGCCAAATTTCGGGGCATCTTCATTCCCCATACTTAGGTGTGACTTTCAGTGTTGTTTGATCATCATAATACTGGCAACTAAATATTTGGGATGTTTTCAGAATTAAAAACTACATAGAAGAAAACTTGGATCAAAGTAGACACTCTGTTTTTACTATTATTAGTAACTTTAATTGGTCTTCCAGCTTCCAGTCTTGTTCCTTTTCAATGCAGACTTATCATTTTATACTCTTTTGAAGTCCAATCATGGTGCTTCCAGATAGATAGATAGATAGATAGATAGATAGATAGATAGATAGATAGACCGATCCATATGTATCTTGTTTTCAAGGTGCATTTTTTTTCCCTCTGAGAATGTGGTATGCATAATTTTGATGAGACCAATTAAGAAGCTAGAGATGCATAAGTATCTTTTACTTTCTGATCAAAGGCTAGCATGGCCTGGTAAAATGAGTATTGAGGGGCGCCTGGGTGGTTCAGTTAGTTAAGCACCTGCCTTCGGCTCAGGTCATGATCCCAGGGGACTGGGATCAAGCCCCACATCTGGCCCCCTGCTCAGCGGGAAGCCTGCTTCTCCCTCTGCCCCTTCCCCTGCTCTTGCCCCCTCTTCCCCCCTCTCTCTCTCTCTCAAATAAATAAATAAAAATCTAAAAAAAAATGAGTATTGAGACTATGTCAGCATGGCAGCTCTGATGCTGACACCGTGTTCTTTACTTTTGAGACCTCCTTGAGATGACAGTTAACTCAGAGGTGCCTAAGCCTGCAGGATCCTTGTCACATTCCCAGACTCCCGCAGGCTTCCTTTCCTCAGCCTGTAGTATGGAAAGACAATGAAATAATAGGGGGAAAATGGGAGAAGTATGAATTCTAAGGTTTTTAAAAAATTCCTTTTCCTGGAATAAAGATGGTCCTCCAATCTGATGAAAACATTAGAGACTCGGCTTTGACTGATTTTCTCATGACTCAGGTAGCCACTGAAATCCACTGAAAATATATTTTGTAATTGTGCTACTGTTGTGTTGATGTTTTTAAATTGAGAATTAGAACTCAGAATCAGAACACATAGTAACTATCACTCTCTGGATTATAGTAAGCCTCATAAAAAGAGGACTACAACTGAATTTTAAAGCAAGTATAACTTACATGGAAATCCATGCTCCTTCATTTTTTTTGCATTGAGAACCTCTTTTCCTGTATATAATTAATACATTACACTGATTTATTATCCATGTCTTTATTAAAAATTGTGTATATAATATTATATTATTTTTACTATGTTTATTTTTATTATTACCCCCTGACTTTTTATGTTAATATCTATATACAATTAGGAATTATGATATAAAATCTTATTTTAAGATAAACATTTAAAGTGAATCAAAATTAAGAAAAATGGTTTTGAAAATGATAGTGTATGTACATTTAGATGTAGCAATACTCATGAAATGGTATTGGCGTGACTGGTGCTTGGGAAAATCTACCTATGTATCAGACACTGTGCTTGATTGACGGTAATAAAGGAAGTAATTATACCAATAGCATGCTGAAGGGTAGCAAGGAGGTATAATGTTAGATGACCACATAACTGGTAGGTAGATCTGGCCTTGGGTAATAAAAAGGGGCAACTAAGGTAAGTAGTCATGAACCATTTAACAGGAAAATCAGCATAAAAGGTGCCCCAATAATTATAAATAGGTGATACTTAAATGAAAGGAGGAAGAGAGGAAGATGTAGAGAGAATGTTGATGGTTCACTTTTACTTCGTAGAATTCATTGAGCATCCATTCAACTCGGCTCTTTGTACAAGTTGTTCCCCAAGCTTAGGATATATTTTCTGTATAATTCTTTCCCTTTCCTTTATTTAACTTCCCTTAAAGCTTATAATTTCAGCTCAGGTGTCACTTCATCAGAGAAAACTTATCTGACTCACCAGAATAGATGAAGCTTTCCTATAATATTTTTCCCTTACTCCCTATATTTTTCCTTCAGAGCATTTATTATATCAGAATTTGTAATTATACGTCTCTCTGATTGTTTAATGTGTATCATCGGCTATAGATGGTAAACTGCATGACATCAGGAACATCATTTTCCTTTTTTTTTTTTGGCTAGCAATTTATCCCCAGAAGTCTTACAGATCTATACAGAGTGCTGAATACATATCAGTTGAATGAATGAATGAAGGAAACAGTGAAATATTCTAGGCAGAGAAAACAGTGTAACAATGAGAGAAATGCATGTGTTTCAGGATGGTTTTATATTATCTTTGGGGCTTTGCAAAAATAACTGCTCCATAATACACTGTATTGCAATTCCCTATTTACTTGTCCTCTCCCTTCATTATTGTGAACCTGTGGATAGGAACTTTGCCTCATTCATTATACCTTCAGTAGTTATGATAATGTCTATATCAGTTAGAAACAGGCAATAAGTAGAAATCATACCAATTATTTTAACAGGGAGATTGGATATAAAAACCATTAACCAGACATTAGAGAATTGAAAAGGCTTCTAGGATGAGAGTGAGGTTTCAAGTTAATAATTGCAGAAAGCAGTTATATCCCCTGTGCCTGAGGAAACAAAGGGAAGGCTATGGTATTCTTAAAACTGAGAAGAGGCCCCATGGATCTGGGACTCAGATCTCAGAGGATGGGGAGCCAGCCAGCTATCCTGAGGAGATGCACCAAGGCTGGTTCTGATAGTGTGTGAAAACTGAAAACTGAAATCAACTGCTCTTTCTTGAATCAGTTATCATTGCCAAGATGAGAAACATTGCGGGGTGATTTATAGGTATAGGAAACAAAAAGGATGAAGCAAGCTCCTTCTTCCCTGCCATCCTTACTTTATCACTTTAAATAAAATCCCATATTGGCAGAGTCTAACAGAGATCCAGCTGATAAAATACAAATGTGGTTTGCAGAGTCCCATCACCAGCATTGCTGGAATATAAAAAGGTGGATTGAAGGTGAGAGTTAATAGGTAATTATCTAGAACAGCATCCACAAATATTTTAACAACAAAAACAACCTCTGATTTCTCTTAACAAGAGGCACTTTTCATTTTGTGCAACAAAATTACTCTTCCACTCTTCTCAAAATTATACAAGTCCTCACAATCAGTCAGTAGATCCATACCCAGGAGACAGTCACAGTGTCAGTCTGTAGGTTCCGTCAGTTGCTTCTCACATCCATTCACCGTCCCCTCTGAATATTTTGTATCTACAGAAAAAAACTGTAAAATAACCACTAACAGAGATCTTTATATAAAATAATAAGGGAAATGCAGAAGGCAAAAACAAAAATACACATAAAAGCATACATGTAGAGAAAGACACAGGTATAATAAGAACCAAAGGAAACTATGCATAACTGGTGCAGCTGTAACTGGTCATGCATCCATAGTTGATCTGTCACTATCCTTTCCTTTTTTCCATTTTTCTTAGATAAAAGCTCAGAAGGTCTAGTTCTTTACCTGCTAGAATGGCAAACATCTTCATTCCTGAAGAGACTGATTCCTTAATGGTTCTTTCTTTGTTTATTTGCTGTAATTTTGTATTAACTTTTACTATTGGACATTAAACTACTAAGAGGCACCCTGTAGAGATTCCAGACGTAATCTTCCCAGACCCCTATTGAGGAACAGCAATACTGTTTCCCCTTGAAATCTTAATCACCCAGCCAATAGAATAAACCTCTTCTTTGTCTGCTGGTTCAAGATCATGAAACAACAATGACAACAAATGAAAACAAAAAAGCTAATAGCTGAGTGGCAGTTTCACCATCCAATTTAGTAGAACAGTATTGCATCTTCTCTAAAAATATCCCTCTTAGGAACCGAAATCTCCACACCAGCAGAGCTCAAACCTGTGGGAATTAAATGGAGGGGAAAATCGGGTGAGATATTATGTGTAATCATGAGAGAAACCATTCTTATTTTTACTACTTCATTCCCAGACCAAAATACTCTGCACTGTATCTTGGTTGCTATTTCATAGGCTATACTACATTTTATAGGATAGGACCCCATCCTTCTGGATGTTATCTCCCACCTGGCATACATTGGTTGAGTCTTCAAAAAGCATGTACTTATTCCACCAGGCCAATTACTGGTAGCCAATGGGTCATTGTGCTAAAACCTATGAATTCTATAGGCGTGACCCCATTGCTATACTGCTTACGCTGTGAAATCTTTTCCTTTATCAAAAGCAGTTGTGTACAGATCTCTGTGGTAAATGAGGTAGTTGATAGTTCATGGATGGTAGTCATAAAAGTGGTATGGGAAGAAATGCAATTCTATATCCACAGTATGTTTCTGATCCTTTGAGGAAAAAAAAAAAAAGCTATCCTCCTGATGATATAACTTGTCCAATGTAATCAGTCTACCAGGAAATGGTTCCATATAGAAAAACAAGGTTTTTCAGGGCACCTGGGTGGCTCAGTCAGTTAGGCATCTGCCTCTTGGTTTCAGCTCAGGTCATGATCTCAGGGTCCTGGGATCAAACCCTGCATCAGAGTCCATGGTCAATGGGTAGTCTGCTTGAGGATTCTCTCTCTCTCTCTCTCTCCCTCTGCGACCTCTCCCCCCACTCACTTTCTCCTTCTCTCTCTCTCAAATAAATGAACAAATCTTAAAAAATGAGAAAACAATGTTTTTCTCAACTGTTAATAGGTTAGATACTTGATATAGCCTGGTGAAGGGAATTTCTATACTTACATCATTAACATTATGATATTTTTTAATTGGGTCCATTTTGTAAGCACAGGATGGCTGATGGCTGAATAAAGAAACTGTGCACCATTTATGTCGTCTTGTCCACCTTGAAAGCCTGCTCTGCAGAGGATGACCTTTGGGAAGTATACACATGGAACACAAATATGTTCACAGTCTCAGGTAATTCTGGGAGTTCCATCCCAATATTTCTTCCTCAGACTTCCTTGCTACCAATCTTCAAATCCTATTCAAGTCCTGATCATCCATCCACACTGTAAACCATTCATGAATCTCTGTCAGTCTTTACTTATGGCAATTTCTTAGTCCAGATTAAGTAGAAAACCAGATATATTGCTTGCATTTCTACCCACTAGAAAGATTTATTTCCCCCATAGTCCTTCAGGACCACTTCTGGATTGGGATGTGTCTCTGCATCTATTCAGTTATACTTAGAACTGTATAGCATGTAGACTATCTACAAATCAGGAACATGTCTTCTCCTCCTCAGTCAACTGACCATAAGATATTTTCCATGAAACCATAAGTCTGGATTAAAGAAGATGGACAATGTCACAGGGGTTAATATGGATGTAATATTGATGTAATATGTAATATCTTTCAGATTTTCTTGAGCTTAATTTCTTATCTACTATTTTTCAGTTGATAATAGATTGCTTCTTTATAATTCTTTATAACACAAGATTATAATTTGGTAGAAAATATAATGGCCAATTAATGAGCATTTCAATTCAATTCACATGATTATTGGTTTCTTATTATTAAACTTATAGTGACTACCAGTGTTGAGTAGAAGCCCAGGGCTATTTCTCAAAAGGACAACAGTTATCAGGAGAAAACATGAATTTGGTCTCAAAGTCTAGAAGTCTGTGCTGGTCTTTTTTTTTTTTCTTTAAGATTTCATTTATTTATTTGAGAGATAGAGCGAGAGAGAGAGAGAAAGAGAGAGTGAGAGAGCACAAGTAAGGGGGACTGGGAGGGGGAGAGGGAGAAGCAGGCTCCCGACTGAGCAGGGAGCCCCACTTGGGGCTCGATCCCGGAACCCTGAGATCATGACCTGAGCCAAAGGCAGATGCCCAACCGACTGAGCCACCCAGATGCCCCTGTGCTGTTATTTTCTAATTAGCGAATTCCAGAGGCTTCATACAACATTCATATCTTTCACAGAAACTGTATCATTGGGTATACTCTCAGTCTCTACCAGTGGTGAATAAAATCTAGGAGGTATTTCTTAAAAGGAGAATAGTTACCTTCCAAAGGTAACGTAGAGTTACTCCCAAATTCTGGAGGCCTATGCTATCATTCTCACACTGACTTCCAGAGATTCAATACATTATCTCTATTTGCCACAGTAACTTTGAGTATTATTGGATATGCTAGGTCTTAAGTCACTGGTGGAAGAATAGCTTCCCTTGACATCTGAACTTGCTGCCAAGACTTTTTTCTCCTCATCCCTATCCAAGACTGATAGTTTTATGAGACACTTTGAAAGTGGGTTTGAAGAGCACACTCAAATATCTCTTGGCAGAGAGTAGAGGGGTTTGTGTAACGCTGAAACAATACTGTGAAGTTGGACTTTTAGTTCTCCAGGGTAAAACTCAAGCTATTTTTAGCAATCTTTACAATTGGTGTAGAGGTAATAGAAACAAATTGCAGGTGAGCAGGTTCATACCAGATGCTGGGGCTGAAGCAATATTTTTCCACAAATATATAATATTTAGAACAGCAACCAGAATCGTCTGATTTAGATGATGGTAAGGCATTTCTTCTCCAAAATCCATATACTTTCTGCAGAAGTAAAAAGTCTTTCCATGTTTATTTATGTAGCAGCCCAATATTGCAACTTGTAGAAACCAATTCCATTTTTCCCCTCCATCCAGAAACCCAACCAATATCTATTTTCCACAACTCCATTCTTCCTTTTTGGAAATTGAGAAGGGAATTATAGCTACACTTTGATTAACCCATACATAATTAGCTCAGAACTATTTTAAGAGATGGCATCAGTCAGCTTTTCTGAAACAAAAACCTCTTTCATATTTTCCAGAATGGAACCTAATAAAGAAAATTCTCTTTACAAAACAGTTAAAAATCATGGGCAGTGAAAGTCAGATACTCTTGACTTTGCAGGCATTGCAGAAAGCCACCAGTGGTTTTCTTAGTTTCTATCAGCATGTAAGTAGTGGTTTGCAACCTTGTCCAGAGCTTTCTGCAAACCTTATGATTTGCCCCCTGCCAGAATGTGCTGCCCCTGCATGGAGAGTATCATTGGTTTTCTTTCTGTGATGACTTCCTGATCTTAAGGAAGAGCTTCTCCTTGGAGGAATTAGAACCAGAATCCTGTTATCAAGCTAGTATGCAAATAATAGTTTTTAGGGTCCATTTCTTGTGCATCAAGGAAGGGTTTAGAAAGGTTGGGTTGGAACTGAATATAAATAGATTACATCTGACACAGAAATCTTTGGTTGTTAGAATCTGTAAGTCTGACTGAAACATAAATTATTGGAATTTCTGAGTAAGTAAAAATTTGTATTTTACCTTGGCATCACAGCATCAGTCACTGAAGTTATATTGTAATTGCAATCCAGGAGGTACTCACCACACTACTCAGTGGCTATAAAGCAAATGACAAACAAAATAGTAGGAAAATATCAATGGTCTGGAACCAGGAGAAATAAGAGACTATCTTGTTGAACCTTTAAGAATCCTTTGGTTGGGGCACCTGGGTGCTTCAGTAAGTTAAGCTTCCAACTCTTGGTTTCAGCTCAGGTCATGATCTAAGGGTCATGAGATCAAACCCCATCACACCCCCAACTTTGGGTTCCACCCTCAATGGAGAGTTTGCTTTGAAGATTCTCTCCCTCTGCCCCTCCCCCGACATACACCAATGTGCACTCTCTCTCAAATGAACAAATAAATCTTAAAAAAAAAAAAAAAAAGAAGAATCCTTTGGTTAAGGGTAATGAAACTTTCCCTCCAGTTTCTTTAAATTCATATGGGATTGTAAAGCTTTTCTCTTGGCAAACCTTAGCAATTGTAAGAAAAAAAGCAAACTTAATGATCCAGAGGAGAAGTATTTGGAGAAATATTTTTAACAAAATATTCTACAAAGAAAAATGGAAAAGAAATTCACCATCAGTAGACTAAAAATTGTAGAGTCCTTAGAAAATGGAAAGTTAATTGGATATGATTAAAGACAGTTGGAATAAAAAAACAGGTCAGGAAACATGCAGAACAGAAAACAATAGCAAAAGATGTCCTGGTCCTTCAAATCTTTGCACCCCAAAATGCAGTTTATCCAAAAATACCATTTCCCTTAGAGAAAAAAAGGTGAAAATTAGGACTAACTTAGGGGAGAGGCTTACTAGTAGACTAGAACACACAATATTTAAAACTCATGTAGATTTCTATAAAGAAGAGACCACTTAATTGTGTATGTGACCAGATAATCAATTCTTGTCAGACTTTAAGAATAAAGAATTGAAAAGAAGAACCAAAGTAAAACCAATGATTACATAAAAACAATGTGATTCAGATAACAAAAAGAACTTTAAAATAATTCTAAGTTATGCTTCACATAAATTTGAAAGGCTATTGGATCTACAAATTAAAAACTTTCTGACTATGGAAAATACTTCTTAAACATGTATAATTCTTAGAAGTGATTAGGAATTTAATAAAATATCAAATGATAATCTGGAATATAAGTTACAGAATGGAGAGCAAAGAATGAAATTTAAAATATAGAACACGAGAGAAAAAGTAAATATTCTTTTGCCACATAGTTCTTCTAGCAATGTGATTAGGATGGAAATAATGTGGGTGGAATAGAATACAAGTGCATATGGTGAGGGTAGGTCAATGCAAAGAGGAAAGATCTGGGGAAGTTGGAGACAGTTGTGATGTATGCAGTGTTTGAGAAATGTATGTTAAAAACTGATCATGGGAATTGTAATAAATATTTCCAAAATATTGTTCATGGGGTCTAAGACAAGCAAGATGTTGAATTTTTAAGAATTTATTTAAGCTCCACAGACAGCTTTTTGACTTCATTCATATAGCAGGACTGACTCATGCAATGTGATTTGTAGGGAATTGTATCTATCACTGTGAAAATTAGAATCAAAATAAGTGTTTGGGGAATGACTAAATTTATTCATTTATTACATAAATGCTTATTGGATGTTTACTGTATCCTAAGTACTGTTTTAGGTGAAAAGACACAGAATTTACCTTGGAAAGTGAATATTTTAAACATATGATGAATTGGATGTGGGGAAAGTAAGGAAAAGTCTAGCAAGAGACACATCATTAAGAGATCCTCAAAAGAAAAAGTGAGGAGTTTTGAGTTTTGAGGAGTCTTTGTATAAGGGTTATAAGAGAATTACAGCACAGATTCCAGCAATGATTTAGAATATATTGAAATGTTTTTAATCCTTCTTTTAAGTAAAGGCATTTTGCTATATTGTATAATTCTTCAGCAGTGATGCTCAGATGCATCAGTACGAATGTATATGAATAGGATACTCTAAAATTAGTGTTTTCTCAGCTAAATGCAAAGATAATATCTTTAATAATGATTGCAAGGGACTAATCATAATGTGTGAGCCATAATATCTAAGCTGAATAAGTAGGAAAGAAGAGAAATGAAATGAGGGGTAAATTAATATTGGAGAAAGAAAAGTTCTGATAGTCTTGGTGAAGATGAAGAACTACATTGGTAGATGGAAGGATAAGGGGGTTTTTTGCTGTGAACAATGGAATATCTGAATGTATGACTTTGGAAAATTTCCAATTTTTTTCCAGTTTGTTTTTGCAAAGACAAGAGCTAGGAAGTAGCCATGGGATTCTAAAGAGGAATTCAAGAAGAGATAAGGTGCTGAAGCCACTGTGTGGAAGTACCCTCCATGTGAACCATAAAAACATTTGAAAGTGGTGAGCAGAATTGAGGTGGAGAGAAAAAAAAAAATTGAGGCCAGGGATTAAACATTTTTGTCTAAGTAAATATGACAAGACGTTTTGTAGAGTAGAGTAAGGATAGAGAAGGGGTGGTACAATAAAGTTATGTGAGCTCCAGCGAAGCATCGATTTTCAAAGGATTAACGTCAAGGAAAGATCTAAAAATGGTATTGAGGATCAAGAAAGACATGAAGCTAATTTTTTTGACCCTGATGTGTGAGGATTATGAGCTTTCTAGAACTAAGGTATTATCAAAGTGCAGCAAAAGTTTAATTAAGAGAGCCAGGTAGAGGAAACTAGTCAGAAGATTGTGAGTACCACAAGGGAATTTCCAGATTGTGGACTAAGGACAACGAAGCTCAGTGGAAAAAAATGGGAGTAAGGAGAAAGATGAAGGAATAGGTTACAGTAGGTCAGAAACCAAGAGACATCAAAATAGGCCCGTAAGTAATAACAGATGGAACTGGGAACTGGGGTGAAGTGGGTTTGAACTTCTAGAGATGACTAGTAGACACAGAGAGAAGATATTTGAGGGGTTGTTAGTAGAAGAGAAATATGAAAATAACATTGGGGCTCTGAAAGATCTGCCCAGCGCTTGATAAGAAATCAGATGACTCAGTAGGCAAGTATTAATTGAAGGAAGACAAGAAATCAGATGGCTAGTCGGGAAGACCCTAGGTAGAGGCATGCCACCTGAAAGCTCTAAAAACTATTGGAATCAAAGAATGGAGTCTTACTGAATGATAAGGGGTCCAGGTGGCTCCTGGGAAGGGCTTTCTATCACCTGGTTGGGGAGGTATTACCTGCATCTAAGTGGAGTTAGACTCCCCTGTGGAGTCGCCTAAATGGCAGAGAAGTGTGTCAGTAGCCTTTTTAAAGATTAAAAAAAGAAAATGTGGGGCACCTAGGTGGCTCAGTCATTAACCATCTGGCTTCGGCTCAGGTCATGATCCCAGGGTCCTGGATTGAGTCCCATATCGGGCTCCCTGCTCCGCAGAAAGCCTGCTTCTCCCTCTCCCAGTCCCCCTGCTTGTGTTTCCTCTCTTGCTGTCTCTCTCTCTGTCAAAAAATAAAATTAAAAAAAAAAAGAAAGAAAATGTGCCAATAGCCTATTGGCAGAAAGGCTCTTGTTTCTCTTGGCTGGTTTATAGCCTAGTGAATCAGAAGCCTACCTGTGGCCGGAGTAATTAAACACACAAGCTAGCAGAAAGAAAACTTTCTTATGAAGGCATTATTCGTTAATTATCTATGGAGTAGAGTAATATTTATTATAAATTGTAATTGTTAATAGAGTAATAATAAATGACAACAAACTAAAATCAATGAATATTCCATATGGTAATTTGTGGTTATCGCATAACTTTGTTGATGTAAAGATTGTTCTTCAGTTAGAATATTGGTATTCTTAATAAATACATAAATAAAAGAAACAAAACTGATAAGATAATGAGTCATATTTTCCTACTTTGAATTCAGTTCCAATTATTCAACTCTGGGTATTTTTCTACTCAGAGAAATGTCTGCATTTAAAGCTGACATTACATAATTATGAGGGAAGATATAGACTTACAATACCTCCCACTTTATGTACTTGGAGTACTTATGGAACAATTGGTATATTAAATTAGCTGGGAAATAAAGAAAAGCCTTCATAGTTATCTCAAAGAGTAGTAACGGGACTATACAATTTGCTACTCTATTTGCCTATCTGAGATCATTTAAAGTTAGGTGATAGAGAAAAGGAAGATTGTCACAAAAGTTTATTCTGACAAATAGATAAAAGTTTGAGAGATTTCAGTTAGAATGCGTGGTAAATTAGATTCCTTAGAGGTATAATCTCTATGACAACTGTCTATAATGCTGTTTGCAGATTGATCTCATGAACTCAGTAGTGTCTCGGGCATATAATTTACCCAGATCATGACCATAATAAGCATTTTTAACTGACTGGCACATGCTAATACAAGCATAGACATTGAGAGTTGACAATTCTCAATTATTCATTTTGTATTGGTGGAAGATGATAGGAAAGAGGATGCCAAAGTTGTGGAAATTAAAAAGTACTGAATAAATCAGAAAAGAGATATGCTTGCTGTCATAGGAAATAGCATTATGTATATTTTTTATTTTTTTATTTTTTTAAAGATTTTATTTATTTGACAGAGAGAGACACAGTGAGAGAGGGAACACAAGCAGGAGGAGTGGGAGAGGGAGAAGCAGGCTTCCTGCTGAGCAGGGAGCCCGATGCGGGACTCAACCCCAGGACCCTGGGATCATGACCTGAGCTGAAGGCAGACGCTTAATGACTGAGCCACCCAAACGCCCCTATGTAAATTTTTTTAAATCAGAAAGTCTGGATTGCCAACTAGTGTTTCCTTTGAGAACTCTTCTTGCTATCATAAATCTCCCTTTAATTAGTGTCTTGCTATTTAGACAGAGGATTTCCTACAAGAGCTAGCTCTCTGTAACACAATAATAATCAGCATCACGTTAATAGTTTGTATTGAGAATAATACAAGGACGTTACGAAGGACATGAGCTTTGGAATCACACGTATCTGGGTTTAATTCTTGAGTTTGCCACTTACTAGCTATGAAGCTTGGGATTGAGCACTGAAGCTTGACAGCTGCTTACTTATGTTTAAAAAGGGAATATAATATATATAATAACACAGGCAGATTTAAAGAGATTTAAAAGATAATACGTGTGAAATGTTTAACATATTGCCTAGCCCATAAAAAGGGGATTCAAAAAGAGGCAATTATTATATCATTAGCATTAATAAAATTTTGACCAAATTTATCATAAAAAATCAGTTAAAGTTCTTTTCCCTGGTCATCATGTTAGGTCTATGTATATAAGGGTAATGTTTCCCCTGTTTTTCTATATTAGTGACTAGATTCTTCCTACTGTAAAAGGTGTCTTTTACAATAGGAAATAATCAAAATTATGAGTATTATGAAATATGAAAATATTAATTTATACATTTTAGAGATTAATTGTAGAAAAATATCAAAAAGAAGAGGAGAAGAAATACTACAGAATGTTTACATTCCCCAACTTTATCACATACTGTATTGGTAAATGGTTTGCAGGCACACTGATTTTCATATCAAATAAAACGTGTGTATCATGCAGAAGAAAAGTAGGAAAAAAAGAAATACAAAACGAAGCTTATATTACTTTAATTTATTCATCTGCCTGATTTCCTTAGCATATCCAATGCCTGTTTTTGTGTTAATTAACATTAAATAATGTAACTGGGTTTAAAGAGCTGATGCTTTTAAATGGCTCTGTTATGAAAATATGTGCATAAAATCTTCCTATGCAATATTTCATATCTCATTTCTACATTTTGTTCTTTGTTCACTTTTGATTTTTTTAATTAGAAAAATAAGATTAATGTAAAAAGTTTCTTGTAAATATGCACTATTAAAAAAATATGCCATGGGAGAGCTAAACTTTGACACGGTCATCATGGTATATAAGAAAGCTCTTCCGTGCAGAACTAGCATTCAAACCCATGTGGGTGTCATACCCAACCTTATGCTTGTTGACCCTAAGTATTGACTTAATACTTACTAACTCCAACAACTGATCTTCAGTGCTACTAAAATGCTACTATGGTTTTTCAAACCACATTATTTAATATGATTTGTGGAGATGATGATATATAATATGACTTAACATGGAGATGATGATATATAATAATGACTTAAAGCCTCTACCTACTCGCCTCATTGGATTTAGTTATCAAAATTTCTCTAAAAGGAAGTAAAAGGAAGAGTGTAATAGCTTTTGCAGTGATGTGAGATATTGAAAGGACATCAGGACATGAGGGAGCTGCATGAAAAGAATCCAGGAATCCTGTTTATTCACTGCCAAAAAACTAAGATCGTGACTCATAATATCCACATTTGGCAAGATCTTCATAGTTGCATAACTATAAGACAAACTTTATTTGCCTTAGGATCAAAGGAAAATAATTGAAAAGAAGCAAATTGTGGCATATAATACTGAGAATATCTTAGTGAATGGTATTTGACAGCAGTCTTATTTGAATTTCTGTAATTTATTTATTTGAAATTGCAATGAAAGTTGCCTAGGATAGATCACAAATTACATCTAACTCACTGATTAAATGACAAGCTCTTGTAATCTTCAGTTATCATTATTTTTAATTCTACAGGATTACAGATTTTCTTTTCTCTGTATTTCTAGGTTACTAATCTAAATAATATTACCAAGAGTATAGCCATAATGAATATACATATGCCACTTGTAAGACCAGCATGCAGTTATCAGACATTAAAGGGGACACTATATTTCCATTGAAGAGTGTACATTTATGGGGCCCCCGGGTGGCTCAGTCATTAAGCGTCTGCCTTCGGCTCAGGTCATGATCCCAGGGTCCTGGGATTGAGCCCCGCATCGGGCTCCCTGCTCGGCGGGAAACCTGCTTCTCCCTCTCCCACTCCCCCTGCTTGTGTTCCCTCTCTCACTGTGTCTCTCTCTGTCAAATAAATAAAATAAAATCTTTTTTAAAAAAGAGTGTACATTTATAATAGAATTAAAAATATAGAGCCAGATTTCAGAGAAAGTCAAAAAAATTTTACAAGAAATCAGCAAAGCTTACTAGTGAGATATTTTGAATGTCATCATAAGTAGTAGGAAATCAATAAGAAATAGTGCCCTCACTTGATCTTTCAGTTTCATAGTATTAATTTTTCAAAAACTCTGCTTATTTTATTATTTTTGTTTTACTTCCAAATTAATATGTTTACATTGATTGTGTCTTTGCTTTACAAAAATCTCTTTAATTTCAACTCTTCAGTGAGTATCAAGTATAAATTATTTTTTATATGTTCAGTAAGATTGTTCCTTGACTAAAGGATAAAGACAAAAACATTGACTGTAACACTTAAAATACAGGGCAAATAAAGGTGGGATGAATTAAATAGAAAAGGTATCAATCATAGCAATAATTTAATAAATAAATATATAGAAAATAACAAAATTTTATAAAGACTTTAAATATTTTCAGGGCTCCTGTCTTCTCAGTCAGTGCTGCATGGGACTCTTGACTTCGGGGTTGTGAGTTTGAGCCCCACGTTGGGTGTAGAGATTATTAAAGATAATATCTTAAAAAAAGACTTTAAATATTTTCAAAATTATGCATTCATAATTTCTTCATGTTTATCCATTTTACTTTTACATGTGCTTTATTTTCCTGCAGAGGCTTACAAATTTTGTATCATAGTTTGTATTTCCTTTTAATCATTTTTTCCTTTATTGGTTTAAACAGCATTAAAAAGCCATAACCCATTTTCTGGTCTTTGCAATGTGACTGCTTCGAGTGACAGAAATCCAACTTGAACTAACCAAAGCAAGAAGGGAACACATGTTTGTTTGTGTGGCTAAGCTCTGAGAATGACTTGAGGTTGGCCTCAGAACTAGAACTAGAGGCAAAAGTGACTCCAGTTTTCTATTTTCTGCTTTTCTCTGTGCATGTAGACTTTTTGGTGTCCTATTAGAAATAGACTCTTACCTCCTCCTTGCAGAGATATGGCTGCTGACAATTGACTCTCAGCTTTAGCACCCTGCAGAAAACAGCCTCTTCTGTCTTCTGATCTAAGAATTCCAGGAATGATTCTGCTTGTCCTAGACAATGGCCAAAATTACATGGCCAGAAGAAGTAGGTGTTATGACTCTCTGTCTTTAGAGCAATCACTTTGCCTAACATATAAAGTCATATAGAAGACATTAATTTATATTTGGGCCACATTTCAGAGGAGGCAGCGGGAAGAAGATGGGGAGATACATAATACCCAAAGGAATAAGAAGAGTGGAATCACCCAGATCTGGGCTCTGGTGAAATAAGTCCTGTAAAATGGAATGGATACCAAGTTATATGCTTCATCTATCTGCTAAGATCAGATTATTGCCAATAGTAGCTTAGAGGATGTGGAAACTTTTATCTTATGAATATCCCTAGGGAGTAATTATCTGTGGTATAATAGGCTTATGGCTCTTAACATTGCATTTTCAGGGATCTTTACATATGTGATATGTTCCTATATCCTATCCTTTCTCTTTTTCTCACTTATATAAATGCTTCATTCTTAGTCCCTTTAGAAAGGAGGAGGGTGATGAGAATGAGTGACTTTTGCAAGCTCACCTAACAAGGCAGAGATTATTAAAATGTGGGCATTGATGCTACCCTGTTCTCAGTGTATCCTTTACTTTTAAGCTTCCACACGTAAGTCAAAGAATGACAAATCCCTCTGAAGTTTGAATAAAATTAGGATTCATGACATAAAGATTGCAAAATGTAGCTGAATCTAGTTTTTTCCTTTTATACTTTTCATTCCTTTTTTTTTAAATGATGTACACATCCATTTCATAACAGTAACAATAGTACCTAAAGAATGGAACTCCGATGTCTGCTCTTTGAATGTCTTCTACCTTTATAATAACGGGACTACAGATTGCCTTCAAATTCTCAATTATTTTGTTGTTCCAAAGTAGTGCTTTACATGTGTTCTAGAATGACTTCTTGTGTTGCATTAACCGGGACAATTACTCTTTCCTCATTCTTAATCTGTTCACAGTGGAATGATTTGGAAATTTTCTGTCCTCATCTCATCTTTCATGATAATGCTGATGTGCAAGTAAATTGTGCTTGCCAGACATTACAAAGGTGCAAAATCACCACATATCTGAGCAGTACTTGGGTTTGCTTGAGATTCGGGGAGAAGGCTGTTCCCTTCTAGACTTGTGCCCAGAGTAAACCATGTATCTTTTGAATAGTTTCATCAACCTTTTGTACTCATCTGCATAACCACAGGGATTCAAAAACATTACCAAAGCTGGGGTGGGAAGGTAAGCCATATCATTGTCTGAACTTTTTTATTTCCTCACAACTACTCATGTTGATAAGTCTCCCTTCACAAACGGTCACAAAATTAAGCTTCTACACTAATATTTCTTGTACTTGAGGAGGTAGGGATAGTTCGGAGATGCTGCCTATATAAGCAAAATCTGGGTCTTAGCTCACCAGCCAAAAACACCTCCTAACAAGAAAGTAATTCTCATTTAACCGCACCCCAGGATGCCCAAATATAATTTCTCAACCATCTACATTTGTATCCAATTGATTATTTTTACATTCACCATAAAATTTGTTTGAAATGCCTGTGATACTTCCATTTCTAAAAATATTCATTTATTCATTTATGATTATGCACAATTCACAACTTCAGAAAAAATTAGCATAGGGAAGGTTTTACAATAGTGGGCAACAACAAAAAAATAGAATAATCACATAGCAATCAACTGAAAACCAGTAATATTATAAGACTGCTGTATTCCTACATAAATGCAATATAAATCAGAACTGTATAGTTTTGATGTGCTGTGACCAGAATACGATTCGTTGTGGTAGTATTCAGAAAGTGGTCCCATTCACATGATCTCTCTACTTCAGGAACCAAAAATTTTATGGCAATTTTCTGTTGAGGTCAATTCAAGCCAGATGTTAATGTTGACCTTAAAAAATGAAATAGCCAGTTATTTTACTAGCAAAATTAATTTATTTGGGAATAGCAGAGGAATTGCAAATCAGTACATGCAAACTATGGTGAACCAAAGGCAAGTGCGAAGAGACAAAGAGAAGGTCAAATTTTACTAGGCTTTAGGAAGATATTGAGAAAGCTTGTAGTAAACAAACATTTGGACAAGAACGAGTTCTAGCTTGTGGCTAATACTTATTGGTGGTTAGTGCCTTGTTGCTGGGTCAGGGAGAGATCTACCTTTTCCTAAAAGCAGATGAAATTCCTCTGTGAAAAATGTTGTCCCTTGTCAAGATAATTCTTCTCTTCCTTCCTTCTGCTGGTTATGCAGGCTTCAAGCAGAGCTACCTGTGTGAGAGCACCACCTTCAGAGCTTCCCAACTCCACTTAAAATGACGTTTCCCTTATTTATTTTCACATTAGCCACACTTCTTGTTCACTGTTCAGTAAAATAGTGAATGTTGAAGGTATAATGAAGGAAAGCAATGAAATTGGAGCCAACTGGACAAAATTTTGCCAAACTGAGGCCTCAGTCGACCCTGCTTACATTATAGGGTTAATTTCAATGAATTTTAAATGTGATCAAATACTATTTTATAAGTGCTCTACAGTAGAAATTAATAAAGTGCCCAATCAAACCTAATGTATAAAGTATGCCATGCCTTTCTCATACATATACTATAGTTACTTTTAATTTTTTTCTTCAAACCTGCTTTTATGCCACATATTTTTTCATTGGACTGTTCAATATTTTACTAACTATAAATAAATTTTAATTTCAGTGTAAAAATACTCAAGAAAGGAACATTTGTAATAACAATGACAAAACTAACAATAAAAATAACATTTGTCATCTATTTACTCACTTCTATATTTATAGGGAGGCTTACTTTCTTCATATGTTCTATAAATTCTGATGCCCATGTACTTTATTTTTTCTGTTTCCCTAGTTGTTACTGTGTTACTTTTCTACGGCTAGGTGTATATTTATGGCTGGAAGAGGGATTCATCTTCAGATCACTCCAGCTAGAAGAGAGAAAAACATTTCAAATATGTGTAACTCCACACCTTCTCTTTGATTTTCTCAAAGAGATTTCTACTTATACAAGATATTCAATTGGTAAGACAACTTCACTGAAGACTTAAAAAGTAACAGATATTTTGATATATAGGAACAAAAATTCCTGAATGTAGAATATTTGACATCCATGTTCCTAAGATTTTAAGACCCTTGCCTCTTAGACTTTATCACCTAGGGGCTATATGCTTGGATCTCTGGTAATTATTCTCTGCTCCTCCATTTTCCACGCCCACCTTTTCAGATTGTTTTTGGGAAACACAGTACTATTCTATTATTTAAGGCAATTTCATTCTTTATTCTGTACTAGGCTTAGGGCCCACTTTTGCAAACCAAAATACTCATTAATGTGTTAAGCTAAACAAAGCTTTTTATTTTGATTCATTTCCAGTGCAAAACTTTAATAACTTTTGGTGATTTAGTAGTTTGTTGTTGTTGTATCTCTAGCAATATATAAGTGGAATTGAGCATTATAGAAATTTAGTCCCTACTGATAATAATTATACCATTGCACCCCTTGTCCTAAAAGTTTGCATCATGTAAACTCATTTTTAAAAAACTTAATAGGTGGGCGCCCGGGTGGCTCAGTTGGTTAAGCAACTGCCTTCGGCTCAGGTCATGATCCTGGAGTCCCTGGATCGAGTCCCACATCGGGCTCCCTGCTCGGCAGGGAGTCTGCTTCTCCCTCGGACCCTCACCCCATCTCATGTGCTTTCTCTCTCTCTCATTCTCTCGCTCTCAAATAAATAAAATCTTAAAAAAAAAAAACTTAATAGGATTTGCTCCCTGTATTAATCATGAAAAAAAATTGTTTTCAAAATTGTATAATGTGTAGTTATTACAAAAATGATCTTTTTCTCTAAGAGATATATATATCTTAAAGGCAAAATCTTCATTTCTCCATAATATTATTTTTAATTTTAAAATATTTGATTTTAACAGAGTATAATTGAAAATGAGTGTGCTATAACAGAAAGAAGCAGAACAAGAGTAGAGTGGATCAAAACATGTTGGTAGTTTTCAAGTGAGAGTGATCTGTGTTTGATTCGACGCACTCTAAAGAAGTTAATTTTGTTATAAGTCTATGAAATACTTTTTCATGAAATTAGAAAAGCTTTGTTGTACAGTGAGCAGACCCCAAAATGCCTTTGTTTTATAAATGAGAGATATATTCCAGGTATATTTCTAAAAGTGGGAACATTTTTTTTAGTTCAATGAAAGAGTCACTGAGGTCTTATAAGTAAGAAAAGTATAATCTGGACTATGTCACTGCATAATGTGTGAAAAGTATTAATGAGGTATGTTCTCCCTATGATTGCATGTTACACAATGAATGTGGCAGTTAGTGCTATAGCAGCAATAGAATAATGCAGTAGATTGTTCCTGGTGTCTGCGTTTATGAGCTTCGCTGATCAGGCAAAAGTGACTTGGTTTGGAGAAGAATAAGACTCAAGAAGTTAAATATTATTTCAATTTATGAGAAATCTCTTGTTTGGGAATTTTAGGCTTTATTTTCCTGTGTGACAGGATAATAAAATAAAATGGATTATGAAAACAAATGAAATAGTAAAGATTATAATGTATCTTCTAACATTTGCAATCCCTTTCAAATGAAAAAGGAGATAGGGGACTTACTATTTTCTAGAATTCAATTCAATGTAAGAAATACACTTCCCCTATTTTGTTTTGTAAAATAGCTCTTATGTTCTCTTCTTGCTTCAAACCTTTTCTTCTTGATTCATGGAAATAAATTTATATTAAAATTGAGCTGGTGAGGGGTGCCCGGGGGGCTCAGTAGGTTAAGCATCTGCCTTCGGCTCAGGTCATGATCCCAGGGTCCTGGGATTGAGCCCCACGTCGGGTTCCCTGCTCAGTGGGAAGCCTGCTTCTCCCTCCCCCTCTGCCTGCCACTCTGCCTATTTGTGCTCTTTCGATCTCTCTGTCAAATAAACAAATAAATTTAAAAAAATTGAGCTGGTGACATGCATTCCAATGTCTTTGATTTAACCATTTTTAATAATATTAAAAATAATATCAGTGATACTAATAATAATGGCTAATACTAATGTAGTATTTGCCATATTCCAAGCAGTATTCCAGGAATATTATATGTACTAATTTATGTAATCCTAAGAGCAATTTAGGAGATAGTCATTTAACCCCATTTAACTGAAGACAAACTGAGATGCCACAAATTAAATAATTTGCACAAGTGCACATGGTTGGTCAATGATAGAATCGGGCTTGAATCTAGGTGGCCCTACTGTTGAAAGTCTGAGTAATTAATCTGCATATTCTGTACTATTTAATTATGCTTTGATGCACAATTTTGGACTTAGTGCTATGTACATTTGTTTAGTAGCTATTGAAGAACCTGTGAAATATTTTATTGGTTTTAAAATATGCGATATATATTTACAGTTTGAGTTATTCAAAGTAAAAATAAGTTATCATGTGCAGAATGTCCAGAAAATATTTATGATATTTTTTCATTCAATAAGGAACTAAAAAACAATTTTTAAAATAGCAACTTTGCATTTTAAAAATAAAATAAACAAAACAAAAAAATCTACCCACTCTTTTTTTTTTTTAAGATTTTATTTATTTATTTGACAGAGACACAGCGAGAGAGGGAACACAAGCAGGGGGAGTGGAAGCGGGAGAAGCAGGCTTCCCGCGGAGCAGGGAGCCTGATGCGGGACTCGATCACAAGACCCTGGGATCATGATCTGAGCCGAAGGCAGATGCTTAACGACTGAGACACCTCGGTGCCCCAAAATCTACCCACTCTTCTGCAAAATTACCACTGTTAATTTAATATTTCTTTCATATTAAATAATAAAAATTCTTAATGCTGAAAAAACTAAATATAGTTTTAAAGGGGTATTCCCATTGCCAAAGTGGAAATCAGATATGTAGATTACACACTGTCTATGAGACATCATCATATAAACACTAAATCTATCACATTAAAAAATAAATAGAAATAATATATCATAAATAAATAATAAACATTTTTTAATTCATGAAACTGATTTTACCCCACAAAGTAAAAAAAATATCTGCAGCAATGTGCACATTTATGCTATAAATTTTTCAGTCCAAAATGCCTTGCTATCAGAGTAGCACAAATACAGGGAAAGCATAGTTCAAATGGCACTACTAGATGAGGCAAGAATGTCAGGGTCTTCTCCACCTGCTCTTGTAAAAGAGTGTAAATTAGTGGCTTAATTGATTATGTGAATTTCATTTCCTGTCTCTTCCAATCCCATCCCTTGGTAGAAACGCTAATGAAAAATGAAATGACTAGAGGGCAAAAAATAAGGAAGAGAAAAAAGTATGGTCCATGATTAATCACAAATTAAATTGTGCTTCTTTCTGCTGCCTTCCACTAACTCTGTCAAGTGAAAGTGGTCTTAAGCTTAATCACTGTCTTCTAACTAAAAATATCCTAAACATTTTCTTTAACGGAGATTTCTGCAGAACTATTTGTGGAAAACTTATGAAGGGAATTTCTTTTAATTAAAAGTCAATACTTCTGTATTGTGCCCCAAATATTGCAGTATTCCAAATTCTAATGTGTTTGACAGTTTTTACATAAAATCAAGTGCTGTTTTGTAAGTCAGTTATCAATGTAAGAATATTAGCATGCTAACTGAAAAATTAAAACTTCTTAGACTTCACAGGGAAAAAAGAGACTACAATAAAAATACCCTTACAAAATAAAGAATTACATTTTTCCCCAGAATGAAAAAAGAAATGAAGCAAACTAGTTTTAAAATAATTGTATGCAGGTTATTTGTAGTTTCGAATTAGAGCTGTAATTGCGCAGTACACTTTACACAGCGGACTTTGTTCAAAAATGGTCAGATTTTTTGGCTATGTGTAAGCAAGCTCAGCGTACACAATCTATAAATTCTGAATCTTCTAATTTTGAAAGTGTAAGAATTTTGTCATCCCCTTAATACGTGCAAATAGTTGTGTGGGTTATGTGTGTGTGTGTATGTCCACACACGCACTCAATATATAGTGCCTTGGCACTGTTTTTGCCTTTTGACTCTTTCTCCAGGGCCGTATATGTTACTATTTTCCTAGGCACTCTCAAGGGTCACAACTTTAAAGCATCGTTGTTACCCTCCATTTTGTATATTTAAATTTTTTCCTCTGAGAATATTAAAGGATTACATGATGATTTGCTGTGTAAATTACTTCTCCCATTAGATTTCAAAGTGAATTTCCCAAAGTTCAAGCTAATTTCAAATAAGATTTAATTTAATAATGTTTTAACCATTGTGTTGATGAAGGGAATATGCTCTCTAAGCTTCTGAGCCTATTCTGTCGTTTTTCAGTTGTCAAACTTTATTAAAATGAAACCAATTTATTGTTTATTTCCATAAATCTTAAGAGAATTTATTTGAGTCTGGGGCAAGCGTATATTTCAGAATTTGCACATGAACAAAATAGAAAAGTTTATCTTTAAAAAGCCACCACCATATTAAGCAAATTGTATATTAATATGATTGCTTTGATGAACAGAAAGGGAGGGCTGATCTTCCTATTAAAGCAAAGCATTTAAACTGTAAAACAACTAACAACAAAAGTCATACAATGTCAACATCTGCTTTTCCTTTACGATGAATTTCATTCCATTAGAATCAGAACATAAATGTAATTTCCAAACTATCTACTATAATAGAACAATTTTGGAATGCTTCAGAGAAGGACGATATACCTATTTGTGTAATAGTAGAAAACTTTTCATTTACAGGCACTTTATTTTTCAAATATGATATTCCTATGGAGTCATAATAGTTGATCCCCATTTAATGACACAAAGCAACAATCTGAGCTTTAAAATTTTATTTTAGAAAAATCCATTTTAATAAATGTTACTTATTATAAACATTGCAAATACACTTAACAAAATGCATTCTCTTGTGTTCATTGCTCTTTGCTATAGTGAATTATATGGGCAGAAGCACTTAAGCCATAATGACCAATATTTTTAGGATAGGCTTAAAACAGAATTTCAAGACCAATCACCTTACATTACAGGAGATTCTGCAACAGTATTACTTGCTTCAAAATTCTAAATAAATATCTACCAGAAGCATTCAATTTCACATATGTGAATATAAACATGTAAATAAGAAAAGTTGCCTATAAAATCAGTCTTTCCTGCTTCAAAGTGTTCCTTCCAATCTCTTTTCCGTCAAGCATTACTGAATGCAGAGGGGCTGTTGCATCCAGTCCTGTGTCCCTCTCCTGCTCAGGAATCCTAGGGTAGCCCTGGTGCTTATTGACTACAGCCAGAACTATTTGTCCTCACCCAAGGCTCTTCATACACTAGTCCCAGTTTATATGTTAAAAATGTCTTTAAATAATTCAGTACTTACTGTATGCCAGGATTTTCAATATGTATTTCACATATTTAATTATGTCCATGCATCAAATCAAGCTGGGTTGTTGCATGATGGACCAAACAGGAGAAAGTTACATTCAATTTCCTCGAATAATATATGCTTTTATTTGAAAATTCTATGATGGAACATTCTTTTCCTTTCTTAATTCTCCTATAAAGTGATACTGGAAATAACTAAATTATTGGGGTGCATCCTCACAACAAATTTGTATCTGTTTAATTACTAGAAATAATACATAACACAAACATTAGTGGAATGTGTTACACTTGAAATATGGGGACAACTATAGTTTACACAACTCATTCACTTGATATTCAGCAGTGCATTTTAGGAGTAGCTTTGCTCTGGTTCTCATTTTTGCACTTTGAAAATCACCACATGATGAATAGAATTCTATTTCCAGACTGACTCTTGACACAGGGTTGCTGAGTTATCAATTAAGATGCATAAGAGTAATTTTAAAATGTACTTCATAATATTCTTTAATTTAATGAGCTCAAAGATTTACTCCCATGGTCTTATTTAATCTTCAAAGCAACCATGAGTTGACCATTATTTTTATCCTCTTTTTATAAAAGAGGAAAGTGAAGTATAGTGACTTACACAGTATTATAACTCCAATAATGGCTGAGTGGGAACTTGAAGTCACTTTATTGTTAATGCCAATGCCTAACCACTACCTAATAATATCTCTCTAATACGCAGAGCCAGTTCTAGAAGCATAATCTGTGATCAAAACATGATTCCTGTGCATTCACAGTTGACTTCAGGAACTTTCAGATTGGTCCTTGAGATTCACACTGTATTATTTTTATTTATATTTACACATTTATATTGAGTAATGCTCTGCCATATTGCTTTCTCTCTTTAGGCAGAAACTTCTGGACTTGGCACATCTATGGTTTGCATCATTCTCCATTCGGAGCTTAATATCTCACTTGTTTCCTTTCAGGACTGTAGGTATATACTATACAGTTTGGCCCTTACAGTCCAAAAATAGGACTTAGACATTTTTCTACAGGGTACACTACCCTTGATTTTATGAAAATCAAGTAAATGTGACCATTAGTGGCAACTTCGTGGGTTGTAATAAGATTTTTCCTACTACTTAAGTAGCCAGATTTTCATGTTATGAATCAGACTGATTTCAAAATTGCCGTTACATCTTTAACTATGGGTGGTCTCTCTTTTTTTTTTTAAGATTTTATTTATTTATTTATTTTTTAAATTTTATTTTATTATGTTAGTCACCATACATTACATCATTTGTGTTTTTTAAATGTTTTTACTCCTTTTTTTTATGATGTTATGTTAATCACCATACATCATTGGTTTTTGATGTAGTGTTTCATGATTCATTGTTTGCATATAACACCCAGTGCTCCATGAAGAATGCGCCCATCACCAGGCTAACCCATCCCCCCACCCCCCTCCCCTCTAGAACCCTCAGTTTGTTTCTCAGAGTCCATAGTCTCTCATGGTGCATCTCTCCCTCTGATTCCCCCCCCTTCATTCTGCCCCTCCTGCTATCTTCTTCTTCTTTTTTTTAACATATGTTGCATTATTTGTTTCAGAGGTACAGATCTGTGATTCAACAGTCTTACACAATTCACAGCGCTCACCATAGCACTTACCCTCCCCAATGTCTATCACCCAGCCACCCCATCCCTCCCACCCCCCACCACTCCAGCAACCCTCAGTTTGTTTCCTGAGATTAAGAATTCCTCCTATCAGTGAGGGCATATGATACATGTCTTTCTCTGATTGACTTATTTCACTCAGCATAACACCCTCCAGTTCCGTCCGCGTCATTGCAAATGGCAAGATTTCGTGTTTTTTGATGGCTGCATTTATTTTCGAGAGAGAAAACGAGCACAAGCACAAGTCCAAACAGGGGGAGGGATAGAGGGAGAAGCAGACTCCCCACGGAGCAGGGAGCCCGACGTGAAACTCCATCGCAGGACCCCAGGATCGTGACCTGAGCTGAAGGCAGGCTCCTAACTGACTGAGCCACCAGGCGCCCCACGTGGATGCCTCCCATAACCCTTCTGAATCATTTCAATCCCAGTTTCTAGCTGGCGGTTCTATCTTAGTACTCTCTTGGGTCTCAGTTTACTCACACCTAGAAGCATAGTTTATCATTGCGTCATGGTTTAGGGGCTAACATGGGGTGGATGTGAAGAAATTTTGCCAGAAAAACACTATTGGGATGATTATATCTCTAATGAAGGAAAAAAAGAAGAATTCTTTTTTCTGGTCCTCTATTTTCCATGTGACAGCTTTCCTCTTTGCTATTTCTAGCTTGAACGGACCCAAGAAATGAGTATGTTTTCCACCTCTAGAGTAGAACACCAAGATACTTTGAAATTGGTTTAAATCCACTTAAATATCCTATCCCCTGACTGATTTGTGTGTGTGTCAGTTTTTGTCTATTTAAACATCGTCTCTTTAAATTTCAAGTTATCTGTTGCTTTCCAAATTTATTCAGACTTTGTACTTGGCTGTATATCATTTTGGTCTTCCCTAATCTTACAACACTTTAGCTAGCTCTCTTTGTTGTTTACAGTAATGGATACACTGAAGATTTCTGGCTCACTGTCTTAGAGTATGCCCTGCTTTCTGCTTATTTTCTGACTGTTCCATCTTGATTAGATTGATGTCAAACTCTTCTGGCCAACAAAACAGGAGGTATAGTGGATCACATCCTGAAACACATATTGTCATGCTACAGGACTTGGTAATACTCTATTTGGACATTTACATAAGTTGGTGACTTTTAGATTTCTCCTTAGTAAATCAAATATTTCCCTTTGTTAATGAATAAACAAACTGCAAGATTATAAATTTGTGATTATCTGACTCACTCGGTCACAAAAGTTTCAACTCGTAGTTTTAACTTCAGTTTAAGATCCTCACCTGAGTTGGCGCACCTGGGTGGCTCAGTCATTAAGTGTCTGCCTTCGGCTCAGCTCATGGTCCCAGGGTCCTGGGATGGAGCCCTGCATCGGGCTCCCTGCTCGACAGGAAGCCTGCTTCTCCCTCTCCCGCTCCCCCTGCTTGTGTTCCCTCTCTCGCTGTGTCTCTCTCTGTCAAAAAAAAAAAAAAAAAAAAAAAATCCTCACCTGAGTCAGTGATTATATGGGAGTTACAAGATGGCAATTGTCTAGTTCTATGATTTCTTCTACATATACAAACTGCCATAGCTGGCATTCTTCTAAAAGAACTTTTCATTCTTAGATTCTCCTCTCTAGTTCTCATTTCTTAAAACTATCACTTAGGACTTAATGGACTCTTACTGTTGTTTAAAATTCATTAACCTCATCATCTCATTATGCTCTGTGCTGCTCAAATTTTCCCAGATTTGGCCTACAGGAGCCCCTTGACAATGCTCTATTCCCCTTTGAGAAATTCCTTAATATGAACAGTCATGAGAAAAGCAAGGGTGGATGTCCTAGCAAAAGGTAAAAGAAATCAATGTTTCTAAATTTCTCTTCTGTCTAAGCTTCCAAAATGTCTTTGTGGCCTTGACTGGACAGTAGCACATGATAAGTCTGTCAACTTTGAGAGGTGACATAGTGGAGATCCTTATGAATCAACACAAAGGAGTTGAATGTTATTCCTTATGCATGGGGAGGATTTTACATGAGCAAGGTCACAGTAACTTTTGCATTTTTGAATGTCACTATTATTCTTCTTTACAGGTGGGGGCAGACCTGATTTAGAAGTGTTGGCTCCAGTGAAGGTAGAGAGCAATAGATTCATTATATGTTTTGTAGCAGAGCTGAAAGTACTAGCTGATGGATTGAAAGTGGGGAAAGAAGGAATCAGGAATGATGTCTGGGGTTTTTTCATGAGCAATGAAATTTGCTGAGTTTGAAGAGGCTAAAAGAGGAAAGATTATAGGGCAATGGGAGGGAGGAAATCAAGATGCTAATGTATGCATTTTAAATTACCATATGCCTACAAAATATCCGATGTAGAGCTGTAAGTTTCTGAAGATTTCTGCTGTAGAGATGTAAATTTTAGATTTATCAGAAAAAGTATAATATTTAAAGCCATGTGATCAAATGAGATGACTGTGAAAGGCACACATTGGGATAAATGCCTGGGATACTCTGTCACTTAGAAATATAGTAGAAAAGGAGAAGCCAGGAAAGAAGTTAAAGAAGGAGCACTCAGGAAAATGAGAGATGAACCTACAATCTCAGGTTTGTTAATTTGCTAGATACATTTTTTTAAAACTTAAAAATTTTATATTCATTTGAAACATCCAAATGTGGCATATTAAGGTTAAAATTGAGTCTCCCACTGAAAATATTTCACCTTTAGAGTTGAAGTGTCATCTAAAACTTAGCTTCTCAGGAGGTTAAAATGCAAACAATTCTTATTTGTCCACATTTTTGTTTTTTTAAAAATTATATGTAATTTTTATAAGCAAAACTGTATTACATCCATCATTACACTGTTAAACACTTCCCTCTCTTTTTAGCTATTATGAGCTAATTGATTTTATGGAGAGAAGAAACCTGCAAAGAGCAATTTTGGAGGGGATTGGAATCATCTGAGAACACTAAGCTTTTGTTTTAAGTTTTTTTTTTAAGATTTTATTTATTTATTTGAGAGAGAGAGAATGAGAGATAGAGAGCACAAGAGGGAAGAGGGTCAGAGGGAGAAGCAGACTCCCTGCTAAGCAGGGAGCCCGATGTGGGACTTGATCCCGGGACTCCAGGATCATGACCTGAGCTGAAGGCAGTCGCTTAACCAACTCAGCCACCCAGGCACCCTTTTGTTTTAAGTTTCAACCACACAATTGCAAAGACCTTAAGAGATGGTTTTAAAAGCTTAAAATGAAAATTGCTCTTGGGCTGAATGCTTATATGCCAAGTGAAATTTCACTAAAGTAAGAGTTTATAAGTGCTGACTAATCCTTAACTGTAGTGATGCTAAAAACATTACTATTATAAGAACACTACAGAAGCTATTAGAGCTCTCAAATTCCCCCTTCAGTGTTCACTTACTAAAGGGAAGCACAAATATGCAACAAAAGAATGGAAGAGGTATTATTTTTCAGAGGGAAGGACTATTGAAATTTTTAAAGTCACTTTGGGATATTACAGGAATTCAGCACAGGATGGAAGACTTTCTTCTGTGCCCATGGGGGGCAGGGGCAAAGCGGAAAAACTACAATGACACAGAGCTTTCTAAGACTCTGTTGGACTTCATAAACATTGTATTGTTTTATTAAAAGTGAACAGGCGGCAACTTAATGACCCTCCATACTGGGTTATAGTACAAACTTAAGGGCTCTTCTGACATCCTGTTATGAGGCTAATTTAGTAATTGCAAACACAAGCATATATATGAAATGCTAAGAAAAGTAGATCATTAATTGGCACATTACTTTCTATGATCCAGTAATCATATTTTCATCTTATCTACATTCATTTCAAAAGAGCAGTCTTAGTTCTTTTATTAGGAAGGCAAGTCTGATAACAAGTGTGCCATCCTCAGGTTCTGAAAGATTTCCCCCTTTTGCCATTATTCAGGAATTCGAGGTTATAAACGGCATTTTCTTCTTTCTTTATGAGCTGAGTTGAACTGACTGTTTCTCTGAAATCAGCACACACCTATCCCAACACATCTCAGTTTTGTGGTTCAGGAAAAGATTTATTTGGGTCTTAATATGGGCCTTTGGTTCATTGTGCCTTTATTCTCACCAGTAACCTCATGCACCTTTTGATTATAGTCCAATAGATCCACTCTTTCCTCTTAAATATACCAAACAGAAATCTGCAACAAACTAACAAAACTGTTCTTTACTTCTCTATGCTTATGGTCTTACTCCCTTTGAATTATAATTAGATAGTATTCTAAACTCTTGAATCCTTTGCATAAACATGCAGGCTTCCCCAGGTAACCCAAGAAACACAGGTTTATTTTAGCAAAACTGTGATGGAAACAATTTCTTGGCATAAAATCCTCAATCTTGGTGAGAATTTCAGACAAAATAATAGGCCAAAAGGGGATAGATTTTTGAGGTAGGAAGAGATTTTTGCTGCTTTTCAAATTACCACAGAGGAAACCCTATATATTTCAGCATCTCCCTTTCCATCAGCCCTTTCATTTCAGAATATAAACATATCCATTCCCTCCAGGCCATCTCATGTTAACACATAAACAAACAAACAAAAATATTTCCCACACATTCCCCTTTAAATCCCTTCCTTTGAACTTCTCTTTTAGTCAAGATTCCAAGTTACTGGTAATTCTTATTATTTTTATTCCTGAGGTAACTCCAGGTTCAACAAGTCAGTAGGGCCTATGAATTCTACCTATTTATTACTTCATTTATTTTTAATACGTTTTTATTTTATTTTTTTATACTTTATTTATTCTTGTGTCTTCCTTGGTTTTGAAGTTTTATCTTCCTCACTAGCCTGTAAATGAATCTGTGGGCTCATCATCCTCCGTATTCTTTCATTGGTAGTCTCCGGCACCTAAAACGGTGCCAGGGTTATAGATGACACTCAACAAATATGAGTTACATTAATGAAGTCTACATTTTATGGTTATGTAAGTTTGTTAAGTGATATTGTAGAAAAGTTCATACGTCCCGTCTCTATAACTGCTCTTCAAAGTAGGTGTTCTGTTATCTATTTTTAGAAAAGAAATGATAGCCATATTGTAGCATTACTTATAATAGCCAAGATGTGGAAGCAGCAGATGTCCACTGATAGACAAATAGATAAAGAAGATATCTACATACACACAATGGAATATTAGCCTTGAAAAACAAGATTTTGCCCTTTGTGAAAACACGGATGCACCTAGAGGGTGGAATGCTAAGTGAAATAAGTTAGAGAAAGACAAATATCACAGGATTTCACTTATATTTGGAATCTAAAAACAAAACAAAAACAGACTCCTAAGTACAAATAACAAACTGGTGGTTGTCAGGGGAGACTTGGGTGGGTGGGTGGGTGAAATGGATAAAGGGGATTAACAGGTACAAACTTCCAGTTCAAAAATAAGTAAGTCACTAATGTATGGTATTTAACATAACGTGATAAAAAAAAATAAGTCACAGAAATGAAAAGTACAGCGTAGGGAATAGAGTCAATAAACTGTAATAATGTATGGTGACCAATGGGGCCTACACTTACCGTGGTGAGCATTGAGTAATGTACAGAATTGTCAAGTCAATATGTTGTACACCTGAAGCTAATATTGCATGTTAACTACACTTCAGTGAAAAAAAGAAAAGAAAAGAAAACTAATCTTAGAAAACTAAGATCTAAGTAGCTTAGCCAAGGACATATATAAATAATTAGGATTTAGATTCAAATTCAGTTTAGTCTGACTCTAATTCCTATGCTTTCTTTTAAATGCCGTGCTGATAAAAAAAAAAAAAAAAAGAAGAATACAGCAAAGAAAAAATCAATACTGTTGTCCTCGGTTATCTCAATTGTTTCCTGTACTTCTCCCCCACCTATTTGATGTTGATGGGTCTTTGGGTTTCAATGGTTTCCCTGACTCCTTGGTCCCAAAATAAATTAGCCATTCCCAGGGTTGTTGTTTAAGCCTTGAAGGCTTACGGTTTTTGGAGTTGAATTTTCCATTAACTAAACGGACCGTGGGCCACAGTCACTTTGATTCCCCACCACATTCTGAGGACTGAATTTTCTTCATACAAGGATATAATTTGTAAACAGGTTTTATTTTAGTTAATATGACACTATTACCCTTTATATTGTTGGATGGATATTTCAGTATTGCTGAATGGCATAATATTCTATTTAAAAGATGTCAACATATAGATGCCTATCTATATCTTTTTTTAACATTGTGTTTGAGGCAAACGTCAGATTCTGAGAGGGAAAGAGAATATTAAAAAAAAACTTTAATGTAATTATTTAACGTAAAATAAACCTTTTCAATTCATAGGGAGATGGAATTTTGTTTTGTCTAGACAACAGATACATTGTAGATAATTACCTAAGAGAGGTCAGCCTGGTCCCGGGAGAGGAAGCGGTTACTTTGTGTACTTGAGAAGTAACATCTGGTTTATTTTCTATCGGTTATAATGGAAAATCTTTTAAACAGTGTGTCTTTTTTTATAACAATCATTAGAGCCTATGAGTAAATATTATATGATCACATTTCTGCACCTTGAATATTATAGAAGGGGTATAAGCCCAGCAAATATTTTTGAAAACTGACACTTTTAGCAAAGAAAATGTTTAGTGAGGGGAATTTCATGAAGCAGATGAAGTATGAGAGAAGGACACAGTTCCAGTCAGAAAGGACAGCATGTGCTAAGATGTAACATCATAAAGGACATCTGCAGAGGCTCACAGGCTCCACAGTGTTCGAACAGAACAGTGGCAGGGGAGAGTGGTGAGAAGGAGAGTGACCTGAAGAGAAAGAGATGGCATGGTCAAGTCTAGTTAAATAAACGGAGGTTCAGAGCATGCAAGGCCTATGAAATGTACAGGAGAGTATGTATTTTATAATGCACACCATGCAAACACAGTGCTTACAAGGATCAAGCAGATAGAAAAAAATAGGAGAATCAGGAATATAAGTGGAAAAGGAGTGGGTGGTCTCTGCTACACTGGATAAACCACAGGACATTCAAATTCTCCTTTTTTTAAATTGAGATATAATTGACATAAAACATTATATTAATTTCAGGTGCACAAAGTAATGATTTGATATTTGTAGACACTGGAAAATGGTCACCATAATGAGTCTAGTTACCAATGTTTCAAATAGTGTAGTGATAGGATAAGTTTTATATGTTCTTCAGAAAGTTAACTGAGGCAGTAATAGGGAGGAAGAGCATTGCAGTACAAGATGTCATGAGACAGTTATCCTACCATTTTCATAGTCACAGATGATTAAGGCTTGGCCTAAGTTAAAGCAGTAAGAAAGCAGTGGATAGGATATATTAAAGGAGAAATAAAGTGGTGAGAATAAAAGGAAAATATCATCCATTAAGTGGAGATAAGGCAAATAGAGAGATCTAGATTTTATCATGGGCAGCTATGTGGATAACAATAGGACAAGTTTGGGAGAAAGTGAAGCAGGTTATAGCGGGGAAGATACAGAGTTTGGTTTGAAAATACTGTTTGAAATCCTATAGGACAGCTCAGTGAAGTATCCAGAAAGCAATTTTTAACTAGGATATGGAGATAATATGACTTGTTTGGGTTAACATATAGATTTGAGAATCAAATTTATAAGAAATAATTTATAAGAAATAATTAAGACAAAGGGTCTAGAATAAATTGCAAGCAGAGATTGAGAAGAAAGCAAGCCATAAAAGCCCTAATTTATACACCTACTACAGGTATGTTTATCATTATTGCTTTATGCTTGAAACTACTTAAAAGCCTAGAGTTTGACAATGTGCTGTTTCTTTTTTTTTAAGTTAGGAGAATGGATGTATTTTTTTGTTTTATGATTTGTTTTGTTTTCTTTGGAATTCATTTAAAATTTCTGGTATTATTGCATCAAATTTACTTATGCATTCCATGTGCCTTAATGTCTGATCAATTTTGTTAATATTCTATGGTGCTTTAGAAAGTATTCTCTATTGTTAGAGTATATGTTTGGTATATATTCAAAAGAACTACCTCTAGATAATGTTGTTTATATTTTTTAGTCCTTATTTTTTCTCCACAAGCCCCGTTTTATGTGAGTGTTTTATTTTATTTACCCTTTTATCCCTTGCATCTTTCCCTGTGTTACTTTGTGCAAAGGTATTTGTGTTATATCTTTAATGTGGCATGGGCCTTTATGTGTTGATATTAAAATCGTTTTCTGAAATTACTCAGCTAAGCCTGTTGATATCATTATTGTAATGATTATTATCTTTGGTCTCAATTCTTTCATGTTTTATGTTCTAATTACTGTATTTAATATGTTATATTTATTGTGTATTTATTTATATTCTTTCTCTTTATGTGTTTCCTAATCTTTATTCCTTTTTTAAAAACTTTCGGTATTTAAGAAGACTTGCATTTTATGTTAGTGGTTACAATTTTATAAACATTTTTATAGTGCCCATAATCTGCTTTTTTATTACTTAATCATATACTATCTGTCAGTTTTAAATGGTGTACTTTTCCCCCCAGTTATTACCTATACGACTGGCATTAATCTTGTTCTAATTTACCTCTTTTTCTCTGTTTATGGTTGATTTGTTTCTGTTTTTCAGGAAAAAAAGAGTATACATTATTCTTCAACTCATGGCTGTATGACCTATTCTTGTTTTAATATTAGCCCTTCAACTGAATATGTGAAATTCCTGCAGTTGGTAATTTTGTAAATTGTGCCAGGACATTTGATTAAATGAAGCTGATTCTCTTGTAAAGAGTAGTCAAATAGAACTTTAAAAATGCTAGAAATGTTCTGTATCTCTATTGTCCCATAGGATAGCCACTAACCACACATGAGTATTGAGCATTTAAAATGCACCTTGTCATAGCACATACCCTCCCCAATGTGCTATGGTGAGTGCTGTGAATTGTGCAAGACTGTTGAATCACAGACCTGTACCTCTGAAACAAATAATACATTATATGTTAAAAAAAAAAAAAAAGAAGAAGGTAATAGGAAGGGTAAAATGAAGGGGGGAGAAATCGGAGGGGGAGACAAACCATAAGAGACTATGGACTCTGAGAAACAAACAGAGGGTTCTAGAGGGGAGAGGGGTGAGGGGATGGGTTAGCCTGGTGATGGGTATTAAAGAGGGCACGTACTGAATGGAGCACTGGGTGTTATACGCAAACAATGAATCATGGAACACTACATCAAAAACTAATGATGTAATGTATGGTGATTAACATAACATAATAAAAAATAAAATGCACCTTGTCTGAGGAACTCAATTTTAGTTAATTTAATTTGAATTAAATTTAAATAGCCACATGTGTCTAATGCTTACCCTATTGGACTGTGCAGCCTTAATAGATTCCTCAGGGATGGCACATATTTATAGTACTTACCAATTTCTGACTCATTGAAAATTGTTTCCTTTTGGTCTTAAAACTTGAAGGACAACTAATATTTTTGGTTTCCTCTTTTTCCCCCTTAAATGTTTTTGAAAATGCTGATCTACTACTGTGTGGTTTCTGTTATTTTTCATACAGATGATATCAGTGTAATTACCCTGCCTCTGTAAGTCATAAAAGTCACCAAATTTAAGTAAACAATTTCATGATTTTTTAGTAAATAACAGAGTTGTGCAAAAATCACCACAATCTACTTTTAGAACATGGGTGGCCGGGTAGGATTCTGATTGGCATTGCATTAAATTCACATATAATTAGGGAGGATGGACATCTCAGCAAACATAAATCTTTCATTCAGTGAATATAGTATATATGCAATACATTTAATTTAACCTGATCAGTTCAGATTGCTCCCTATCCCACAAGTTTGTAGAGTGGTGCAAGAGAGGTACCTTGTTATTGACAAAGTGTTAACCAAGGGACAAAAGTTTCCTTTATCCTTTGTATTCTTGGCTGTCCACGGACTTTTTTTCCCTAAGTTTTTATTTAAATTCCAGTTAGTTAACATACAGTATAATATTAGTTTTAGGTGTAGGATTTAGTGATTCATCACTTAAACACAACACCCAGTGCTCATCACAGCAAGTGCCCTCTATAATCCCCATCACCCATTTAACCCATCCCGCTGCCCTCCTCCCTTCCAGCAACATTCAGTTTGTTCTCTATAGTTAACAGTCTAGGTTTTTTGTTTTGTTTTTTTAAGATTTTATTTATTTATTTGACAGAGAGAGAGCACACATAAGCAGGGGGAGCATCAGGCAAAAGGAGAGGGTGAAGCAGGCTCCCCACCAAGCAGGGAGCCCAATATGGGGCTTGATCCCAGGACGCTGGGATCATGACCTGAGCCCAGGTCAGACCCTTAATCAACTGAGCCACCCAGGTGCCCCAAGAGTCTGTTTTATGGTTTGACTCTTTTCCCCCTATGTTTATCAGTTTCATTTCTAAAATTACATGAGTGGAATAATATGGTATCTTTCCCTGACTGACTTATTTCACTTAGCATAATACTCTCTAGCTCCATCCACATCATTGCAAATGGCAAGATTTCATTCATTTTGATGGCCAAGTAATATTCCATTGTGTATATTATACCATGGACTTTTATTTCATCTCAGTCAGTTTTACATGATCAGCATTTTGCTACTTTTGCAGTTTTCTCATTCGTATTTATTTTTCCACTACCATCACCTTGACCAAAGGTTAAATGAAATTCCTGCCACTTAAGGATTGAGTTTGGGGTTTTAATTAGTCCTAGTGAATGAAGATGAATGGAAAGTAAGTGTATCAGTTTATTTACTTGTTTAGGCAAGATCTTACAGAATTCTTTTCTTCCTTCTAAGATGATTGTGGAATCACATTTCAAAGTGAAGCTGATTAGCCTGAGACTCAGGACCAATGATGAGCAGAGCCCGGTGCTAACTTGCACCGGGAAAGTAGTGTGAACAAAAAGATAAACTTATTTTTGGGCACCTAGGTGATTCAGTTGGTTAAGCATCTGCCTTCGGCTCAGGCCATGATCCTGGGGCCCTGGGATCAAGCCCAACTTGGGGCTCCCTGCTCAGAAGGGAGTTTGCTTCTCCCTCTCTCCGCCTGCTGTGGAGAGAGAGGGAGATTCTTTTCCAAGCACAGTTCTCTGATGTCCTGGACCCTGAGGGGCTGCTCTCAGACCCAGCTACATTGTCCACCTAGTCAGTCATTGCTTCTTTAAAACTTCTTTGCCAGCTTAGACAGGGGGTGCATTCTGGGTGATAAGGCCTAGGGACCTTCTGCTTTCAAATTATTCCAAAATTACCCAGGTCTTTTCATCATGCCTTCACACACAGAATATGGGTGTAGCAGAGTGAGACAGGGTGAGGTACCTTTTTCAGAGACACATATGACATCTAAATTTATAGATCTCTCATCACAACTTGGTCTGCCACCATTTTTAAAAATTTTTATTTTATTTTATTTTATTTTTTCAATTTCAAAGTGAAGCTGATTAGCCTGAGACTCAGGACCAATGATGAGCAGAGCCCTGTGCTAACTTGCACTAGGAAAGTAGTGTGAACAAAAAGATAAATTTATTTTTGGGCACCTAGGTGACTCACTTGGTTAAGCATCTGCCTTCGGCTCAGGTCATGATCCTGGGGTCAATATAAAATTATTTATATTTTATTTTTATTTTTGAAGCTGCAAAAATAATAGTACAGAGACAAACTATGTACTCTTCACCCAAATTACCCCAGTGATAACATCTTACATAACTACAGTAAAATGTCATAACCAGGACATTAATTTGGTACAATGTTATTAACTAGATTTTATTTACATTTCTCCAGTTTTTGCATGCACTATCTGTGTGTATTTGTGTATGTATGTATGTGTCTGTTGCCCTATAAAATTTGATCTCATGTGTAGATTTGTGTGTCTACCACTATAAATAATCAATACACAGAACTGTGTTATCACCACAGAAAATCTTCTTCATGCTACCTGTTAATAGTAGTAACCATCTTTATCCCAACCTTAAATACTGGAGACCACTAATCCATTTTCCATCTCTCTAATTTTTGTCAGTTTTAAGACTATTATATAAATGGAATCATACTTATAAAAATTTTTAAGATTGTCTCTTTTTTATTCAGCCTAATATTCTTAAAATACATCGAGGTTATGTGAATCAATCAATGTTTGCTTCTTTTTATAATAAGTAGGTTTCATTGGCCAGGATGCACCATGTTTATTTAACCATTCACTTTTGAAAGACAACTGTTATTTTTTACAATTGTTATTACAAATAGAACTATTATAAACAGCTGTGAGAACATACATTTTAATTTTTCTAGGATAAATGACCACGAGTGTGATTTGTGTCATAAGATAGGTATATATTTAATTTTATTTGAAAATGTTGGGTGATTTTTCAGAGGGCCCATACCATTTTACATTTCCACCACCAGTTTATGAGATATACAGCTTATCCGCACCCTCTCCATCACGTTACTATCAATCATTTTTTTAATTTACTCATTCTAATGGATGTGTATTTTCTCCCAACTCTTTTTTTCATCAGATGGTCAACTTCAGGGGGAAAATTTGCAGTTACATATTCACTTATTTTCCCAACTGCATTTTTTATTCTTTGAACTTAATTTACTGAGATCTCTGCTTTGTCCTTATAGTGTTCCCAAGCTTTGCATTTACATCTGTTTTCTTTTGCTCAGGGTAAAAAAATAGCTCCTGCAAATTGAGAGAACTTTGTTTCCTGGTCTATTTAATTGTAAAAATGAAAACTGTTTCTGTTTTTTTAATCTCTCTGGATTCTTTTGGTGACCCTCCCCATTCCCTTATCAAGAGAAAACAAATACTCTCTGTGGCAATAATTGTTTTTAACTCAATGTTAAGAGGGTCTGGGTTATAAGGAAAATGCAGAGATGAGAAAATCTTAATTATTATACATAACTTTATCCTACATTATTGCTAATATATATCATAAGTGTCCAAGGAGGGGGTATATTAAGCAAAACTGTCTACACTTTTTTGATCACTGAATGCTTTAGTAGAGAACAGCTAATTAAGCGACTCACAGCAGTATCTTGGGAAATATTTTTGTAGGAATAATAATATTATATTAGACGTATTAGGTCAGCATGACATGAAACAACTGTTTTCAAATATTTGTGCATTGGAATCATCTAGAACACTTCATAAAAAATACAAATTCCTGGGCTCCAACCCCCGGGATTCTGAGTCAGTAAGACTTAGGTATACATTTATATACATATACATGTATTTACATATACACAGAGATACACATATGAATAATCTCACCTATATCATATGCATGTGTGTATGTCTGTATGTACATATGTGTAAGAAAATGTATGTGTAAATGAAAAAGTGCTAGACATATTTGTTGTGTAGTACTTGGAGAATATATATATGTATATATACACATATATGTATATTCACACATATATGTATATTCACGCATACATATGTGTGCATATTCACACATACATATGCACACATGTGTGTGTCTCCTCTCTAAGCAAATACATAACAAATATATGAAACATTTTTTATGTACATGTGTATTTTATTGCAAATGCTGGGAAATTTTAAAAAATATATTTGTCTTCTGTGATGATTGTGGCAAAGTATCACATACTGGGTGGCTTTAAACAACAGACATTTATCATCTCACAGACCTTCATTGTCTAGCCTTCTGGAGACTAGAAGTCTGGAATTAAGGTGTCAGTAGAACCATGCTCTCCAGGAGACTCTTGGGTAGAAAGGATCCTTCCTTGCCTTTTCTAGCTTCTGGGGGTAGCCATAAATCCTTGACATTCCTTGGTTTGCAGCTCTATAACTGTAATCTCAACCTCCATCGTCTCATGTAGTTCACTCATGTATCTTCCCATAGTTTTTTTTTATTATTATTTTATTATGTTAATCACCATACATTACATCATTAGTCTTTGATGTGGTGTTCCATAATTCATTGTTTGCGTATAACACCCAGTGCTCCATGCAGAACGTGACCTCTTTAATACCCATCACCAGGCTAACCTATCCCCCCACCCCCCTCCCCTATAGAACACTCAGTTTGTTTCTCAGAGTCCGTAGTCTTTCATGGTTCATCTCCCCCTCCGATTTCCCCCCCTTCATTCTTCCCCTCCTGCTATCTTCTTCTTCTTCTTCTTTTTTTTTTTTTTTTTAACATATAATGTATTATTTGTTTCAGAGGTACAGGTCTGATTCAACAGTCTTACACAATTCACAGCGCTCACCATAGCACATACCCTCCCCAATGTCTATCACCCAGCCACTCCATCCCCCCCACCCTCCACCACTCCAGCAACCCTCAGTTTTTTTCCTGAGATTAAGAATTCCTCATATCACTGAGGTCATATGATACATGTCTTTCTCTGATTGACTTATTTCACTCAGCATAATACCCTCCAGTTCCATCCATGTTGTTGCAAATGGCAAGATTTCATCCTTTTGATGGCTGCATAATATATATACAATGGAATATTATCCCACAGTCTTCTTCTAAGGACACCAGTCATACTGGTTTCAGGGCCTGCCCTATGGCAGTACAACCTCATCTTAAGTTAATTACATCTGCAACAACTTCATTTCCAAATAAGGTAATGTTTTGAGATACTGTGGGTCAGGACCTCAACATATCTTTGGGGAGATATATTTCAACCCATAACATATACTTTTTCTGCAAAGGAGTCTATGTCAGGATAAAGAAATAAATTTTTTAAATAATATATTACTACAGGTCCACATCTTCCAAAGTCTGTGATATTAAAGAACATGCACTAAGTTCTATGATGTTTTTTATTAAGAAAATATCTGTTTTCCCCAAAATGTTATCTACCTTTGATTCTCACTCATTAAATGACTATTGCACTAAATGCTTAGATGTACAATAAATAGGCTTAATAACCTAGGCCCAGCTATTTATTTTAACACAAGTCAAAAAAACATAAGCAACAATAAAGGGTTATAGTAATAGTCATATGAAAAATCAAAAGGCCAGATGAAAACCTAGCCATCCTCAAAGGAGCATTTTCACCTTTAAAATTAGTCATTAGATATATAAAGTAAATATAATTTACTAAATGTGGCTTTTATTTATTTAAAATAGTTTATGTGTGTTAAGGCACTTTTCTGCTATACAAGATATGTTGTATCTTGTCAACAAATGTTGATTTCTATCGCTTTAAAGCTTTATTTAAGCTTTATGATTTCTTAGCATTTCTTCCCAATGAGGAAATAACATGAAGCTATAACTCAATATATGTCATCTTTTTTATTAATTATCCTTTTGTCAATTTTGAAAACACAATCAACTTTATTAATTTCTTTTAGTAAGATATTCAGCCTATCTATTATTGCTACAAATTATAGTGAAAATATTGGATTATTACTGGTATGCAACATAAATTATCATCAAATCATTATGACACTTTATATAAATAAGATTTCTATGAACTATGTGTCTTGAGAAAAAATAAACTTTTTTTTTCCCAAATCCAGCTTGTGGCACTACATAAAACTTAGGAAAAAGTCAGTTATAAGATTGCAAGTGACAATGGGAATTTTGCAGATGTTGCACAAAAATATTTTCCAAGCTTTCAAATCAAAGATCTTACAAAAGCTAAGTAAGCAAACAGCAAAAAAAAATCTATTTGTTCTACCACTCTGATAAGCTTCTGCTTTTTTTTTCTAACAAGAGACAATGGTGTAGATTGCAGATTTTAAGTCTCTATCTATCTAAACTCAATAAATCATAGTATATAAGATGTCACAAGATTAAAGTGACCTTTTCCTGTAAAAGGATTGTTTGTTCCTGATGTTCCAGAGCCCTTCCCATTTCTGTTTTCACACTAATCTCTCCTAATAAAATGGTTTAACTAGTGTGAAGCAATCATTACCTCTTCCTCAACAAAACGCTCATGTTTTGACTGGCTTTACAGAAACTTGGTAGTTTGTTATTTGAAGATTGTTTTTTAAATGCAGTTCATGTTTTAATTTTTTTCAACTTATACCATTCATAATTGAGAGTTTAAAGAGATACACAATTGTACTTGCCTCCATTTCCCCAAGAAATATATAAACAGTGGAGGAATTATTTCCAAGTCAGATCTAAATGAACCTTTTTATTGTATCTAAAATGAGAGGACAAAACTTTCTTTACTGCACATAGGAAACTCTCCAAAACATATTGTTGAATTTGTGCAACATTCCACAAAATTACTTTGTTGGTGAATAAAGCAAGTAGTCAGCATGTTGCAGTGTATATTCAAGGGACAATAACATATTCTTACCAATCAGGTTTTTAAAGATTCTGAACTTTTTAAAGGGAATCTCCAAGGTATGCAAATAAGACTTTAATTTGGTGTATCAATTATACCAAGAAAATTGATACAAAAATATTATATTTTCAGTTCTCAGGAGAACAGAAGAACATAACTGTGGCCATATAAGGGAGTATAAGTACAGACTGAGTAAATCTGAACTAGAATAGACTCTCATTTCAGTCTTACCTGTGATAAGATAGAAAAGAATTGTTTAGAGATTTGAATATTATGTCAGAATCCCATGGTGTGTTGTACTAGCTTTACATATTTTTGCATAAAATTATTAAAATTATGACATCAAAAGATGTAGATTTAAATTTTCATAACTTTTTTGTCACAATATGGTTCTAATTTAAACAACCGCATAGTACAAGCTGGTTACCACTTACCCCTAAATGGCCAGAGTGTAAAAACTCTTAAAAAGCATCAGTCCATGCTAATACTGCTTTAAAGAAAAGAGATATATTTATGACTTGTTCAAACACTGTGGTACAACCTTGTGTGATGTAATTAAATAAGACAAAATTTAACTCTCAACAAATAAGAAATTTGTTTTACTTGTTTTCCAAGGAGATGTAAAAATGTGTACACATTACTAACTAGAGTATACACTTAAATAAGGACATATAAAGAGATAAGGGATCCTCAGGAACTCAGGAAGGATATTAGGGGAGGACCAGAAAGTTTTCACAAAAGCAAGGGGACAGGGAGTGGGGCTTAAGAAGAATGCAAATTTAACAAGCCAAATTAAATGATGAGACAGTAAAAGGAAATAAAGTGTTGACATAAAGAAAGCTTTTTTAACTACGTTTTTCATATGCAGTGAACTTTTCTTAGTTCTGCCTCATTAGATGGAAGGGACAGGTAATGCTTCTGTTGTCTATCTTCCATTTTGGAGAGTTTATATTTCTTTGTCTACAAATGCACTGATTCTGTCTTCTGCAGTATCTAAAGTGTTAATCCCATTCATTTCCATCTCACTGTACTTATCTTTATGTATTTGAATTGGACTTTTTTTGTATTTTTCTGTTTCTCTCCTTGTTCAGTCTTTCATCTACCTTTGGAATATACACGATGCAGCTAAAATAACTCTTTTTTAGAACTCTTTTAATGAAATTTTATTTTGCAACACTTCAAAATTTATGAACAGTTGCAAAGATAGTATAGGTGACTCTTCAACAACATGGATTTTGAACTACATGGATCCACTTTTATGCAGATTTTTTCAATAAGTATAGCACAGGACTGTAACTGAATTTTCTTTTTTTATTATTTTTATTAACATTTTCTTTTCTCTAGCTTACTTTGTCGTGAGAGTACAGTATATAATACATGTAACATATAAAATGCGTGTTAATTGACTATGTTATTGGTAAGGCCTTTGGTCAACAGTAGGCTATTAGTAGGTAAGTTTTGGGGGAGTCAAAAACGACACATGGATTTTCTTTTTTTTCTTTTTAAAGATTTTATTTATTTATTTGAGAGAGAGAGAATAAGAGGTAGAGAGCACGAGAGGGAAGAGGGTCAGAGGGAGAAGCAGACACCCTGCTGAGCAGGGAGCCTGATGTGGGACTCGATCCCAGGACTCCAAGGTCATGACCTGAGCCGAAGGCAGTCGCTTAACCAACTGAGCCACCCAGGCACCCAACACATGGATTTTCAATTGTGTGAGGGTGGATGCTTCTAACCCCTACATAGTTCAAGGGTTAACACCATACCCACATCTAATTTCCTCTATTATTAATAACTTACATTATGTGGCATAATTATTAAAATAATTGATACATTATTATTAACTGAAACTCATAGTTTATTTATGTTTCTTTAATTTTAACAAATGCCTCTTTTCTCTTTAAGGATTATATCCAGGAAGCATATTACACTTAGTAGTCATGTCTCCTTAGCCTCCTCTTAGCTGTGACAGTTTCTCAGACATTCATTGCTTCTCATAAGGTTTTGATGTGTACTCTTCAGGCATTTTTTAAATTTCTTCATTTAGGCTTTGTCTAATGTTTTTCTTCTGATTACATTGGTTTTATCTGTTTTTGGAAGAAGACCACAGAGAGAAAATGCTATTTTTATGACATCATATCAAGGATGCACACTATACAAATGATTTATTGCTATGAATATAGACTTTAATGACATGACTGTGCAAGAGTTTGTTGGGTTTCTGCACTCTACAGTCACTTTAAAATTTTCCCTTGATGTACTGTGCTCTTTGGAAGAAAGACACTATGTACAGACCGCACTCACAGAATGGAGAGATATTTGAAATTACTTTGCATGAGAGATTTGTCTCTTCTCCCTCATGTAGTTGTTCAACATTTATTATCATTATGGACTTATTGATATTTATTTAAGCTCATGGACAAGAACTTTATAATTTATTTATTTGGTTGTTTAAATTATTTCAGCTTTGGCTTTTGAAAGTTCTTTCAGTTGGCTTTTGTGTCCCTTTGACAGAATTCCATCATTGTGGGCTTTTTATTTGAACATTTCCTTAATTTCTGGCACTACAAAATGTTCCATGTTGATCCTGTGTATTTCCTGCCCCAGGTCTAGAATGAGCCCTTTATCCCAGGAACTGGTTCCTCTTAATTTAGAATGGTATTAAAAGCCATAGTATTAGAAATCATGGTGCTAGATGTGCTTGTGCTACTGGGATATTTTCCATTCTAGGCCGTCTTGTGGATAGAACAAAGATACACATGTGTGCATACTAAACCATGAATAGATGAATATTTATAGATGTTTCTATATGTAACCATCTGTATCTATATTGAGCTAAACAGGAGTTCTAGGATAGTTTGAATGTTTGTGTCCCCCCACCCAGATTTCACATGTTGGAATACTAATGCCCAGTGTGATGGTATCAAGAGGTGAGGCTTTGGGGAGGTCCTTAAATAATGAGAGTTGAGCCTTCATACTTGGGATTAGTCCTCTTATAGAAAGAGACTCCACTGAGCAACCTTTCTACCATGGGAGGATAGTGAAGTCTGCAACTTGGAAGAGGGCCATCACTTGACTGTGCTCCAGAATTGTGAGAAATAAATTTCTGTTGTTTATAAGCTACCCAGTCTGTAGTATTTTCTCATACCAGCCTGAACTAAGACAAGTTCATATGATAGACCCAATGCTAATATATTACTACGTGAATCATTCTAGCTTCCTTTCCTTCTCTATTTCTAAACTCCCACTCCAACAATGAGAAATCTGGCTAAGATCAATAGTTATTAATTACTTGATGCCAGGATACATTTATAGTGGTATCAGAACTATAAGCTCATAAATCCATGGGGAGCAATTTTACCAAATAGAGTATATGGGTTATTTATTGACAGTTCCTTTTGCCTTTAGTATTAAAGACTCCATTTGTTTCCAAAGTTACTTAAGCTACCACTTTCCCCTACCTCCTTCAATAAGGCAAGTTAATTCATTTGTATTAAAGTTAGATTATTTTGTCTGCATTATGTGTTTCATCCTTGGATCCCAGGTATCTAAATAATTTTTTAAAAAATTTTCATATGCTAATGTTCACTCATTATGCTGTAAAATTGTATGGGTTTTGGCAAATACATAGTATCATGTGGCCACTATTATAATATTTAACAGAATAATTGCACCACTAAAAAATGCCCTATGCTTCACCCCTTAAAAATTCTCTTTGTGCCTGGCAAACACTGATCTTATTATTCTATAGTTTCGCCTTTTCCAGACTATCATATAATTATAATTCTATAATATTAAGTCTTTTCAGATGGTCTTCACTCACTTAGCAATGTTTGACTGGTTGCTGATGAGAAGTCAGCTATAGTTCTAATTGTTGCTCTTCTGTCAGTAAGGGTTTTTTGTTTTGTTTTGTTTTGTTTTCTTCTGTACCATATTTCAAGTATTTTATCTTTCTTTTTGGTTTTTGGCACTTTGCTATATTTTTAGTGTAGATTTTTTTTCTATTTATCCTGCTTGATGTTCTCTGAGATTTTTGGATCTGTGGTTTGGTGTGTGTCATTAATTCTGGGAAATTTCTGGTCACTATTACTTCCAATAATTCTTACGTTTTTTTTTTTTTTTTCTTTCTTCTTTTTGTATTCCAATTATATGTATGCTATGCCTTTTGAAATTGTCCATAGTTCTTGGATATACTAAGTGTTTTTTTCATTATTTTTCTTTTGTATTTGGGGGTTTCTATTACCTTTCTTCAAGTTCACTATTTACTCAGCCATATGTAGTCTACTATTGAGACCATCAAAGGCATTTTTCATTTCTGTTTCAGTATTTTTGAATTCTAACATTTTCTTTTGATTTTTTTCTTTGAGTTTTCATCTGTTCTTAAATTACCAATCTGTTCTTTCATGTTGTCTATTTTTTCCCCATTAGAGCCCTTAACATATTAATCATAGTTATTTTAAATAGTGAATTTTAAATTCCCTGTCTTCCGACATCTGTGTCAGACATGAGTCTGCTTCTAAGGCTTGCTCTATTGTTTCAGATTTTTTTTTTTTTTTGCCCTTTAACATGCCTTATAATTACTTATTGAAAGCAAAACATGATGTATTGGGTGATAGAAACTGAGATAAATAGTCCTTTACTGGTAGGTTTTATTTTAATCTGACCAGAAGTTTGTGGTGTTTAGTTTTGTTATATGTGTAGGTGCCAGAGGCTTCACATTTCTCCAGTGCTCTAGTTCTCATCTCTCCTGTTGATTCTGGATTTCCATAAGTACTCCTCTGAGAGTTGCAGCTTTTTCAGCTGTAATCTATTATTGTAGTAGATCCCTGTTCTTGTTCTGGTAAGGTGTGTGCAAGGGGGAAGTATTCCATAATCGTGATTAAATCTCAGTCTTTTGTTGGTCTGTGTCCCTGGCATGTAAGCGTCACAAGTGTCGCTCAACACTTTTCTTCTACTAGATGAGACAGAACAGCTCCCAGGGGCAGCAACTGGAAAAGTGCCCTTCCTCCAAGTGAGCTAAAAATCTGGTAAAGTCTTTTTATTTCATGGTTATTATTCTTTCCCTTCCTCTGCCTGAGGGGAGACCTTACCTTTCTCAGATTTTCTCCATATGACCACACTGAGTTTCCACTGGTAAAATTAAGGGAAGTTTGGGACCCTTCCCCCTAGGATTTTTCACTTCCATGCCAATCTGTACTCAGTTTCCTGCAATTCATCATAATTACCATTTAATTGTTCCTATCAATTTCTGGCTGTAACAGCTTCTGCTTCAGCCAAGCAGATCTGGGCTGTGATTCTCTGGCTTCCCCCGTCTCAATGGATTTTAACATTATAGTTTGCATTGTGATCTCTGGTCTCTGGTGGGACACAGAGAAGGCATTGGTTTTTGTTTGTTCAGCTTTTTTTTGTAAGGATGGGAGTAATGCTTCCAGCCTTTTTACATGTCAGAGCAGAAGCTAGGTGTCTAATAGTCTAATAATGTTCTCAAAAGTACTTTCCTACTAAATCTATAATTTCCATCATTTCTAGTTCAGTTTCACTTGATTCTCTTCCTTATGGGCTCTATTGTTTTTTTTCTTTACAGGTCTGATTGGCTTTTTGTCAACTCAAGAGTTGCTATGTTATGTAGGTAAAAAGTTTAGTTTGCTGCAAGGCCTCCACTCCTGAGCAGCTCATGATTACTCTGTATAATACCTTATGAGTTATCAAATATTCCACTCTGGAGAATTAGAGCATGAACTAGTTCTGGTGTTGTGAGAGGTTTATACTTCTGCTTTTTTGTATGGTTCTTTACTGCATTTTGAGTATTTTCCTCACACAAATATCCTGATCAGTACTCAGGTAAAGACTCAAGGGGAGAGATCCTCTATAGATTATGGAGTTCCTCTAAGAAGCTGTTTTATCCCCATTACTTCATCAGACTTGAACCTCCTGGAATCTTGATAATTTAGAGAGATTTTATCAGGTTCCACCTGGATTCTCTTTTACCAAGCTGCAGTATGGAATCTCTCTAGGCAGTGAAATGTGGCAATCGCAAGACTCAGAATAATTTCCTAGGGCCACTATAACAAATTGCCACAAACTTAGATGGTTTAAAACAATAGAAATTTATTGTTTCACAGTTATGGAGGCTACAAATCTGAAATCAAGATGTAGGATGGTAATGCTTTCTCAAAGACTCTAGGAACATGCTTTCTTGGTTCTTCCCAGATTCTGGTGATTGTTGGCAATACCTGACATTCCGTGGCTTTGTGGTCCATAACTCTGATCTCTGTGTTCTTCATCACATGGTGCTCTCTTCATTTATCTCTGCCTCCAAATTTCCCTCTTGTTATGAGGACACTAGCTATGACCTCATCTTAACTTGATTGTATCTGTAAAGACCCTCTTTTTATGTAAGATCACACTCACAGATTGGAGGTGGACATGGATTGTGGCGGGGCACTGTTCAATCCAGTGCAGAGTTCTATTTATTTGCTTCCCATCTCTCAAGAATCACTGCCCAAACACTGCTGTTTTATATAGTTTGTTGGCTTTTTAATTGTTTCAGGTAGAAGAGTAATTCGGTTCCTTTTACTCTATCTTGGCTAAAAGCAGAAATCCTCCACATCATTTTTGCTTACCCAGCATATCTCCAATGTTTTAACTGGGGTTCAGTGCACAGTTTTCTTTTAAGAAAATGATCCACTGCCCAAAACCTGGCTTAAATACATAACAAAGGTAAAATATTTCAAAATAGTAGAAAAATTGTGGTAGACAAGTGTTGAATGCATTAATTGACATTAAGTGGATTTGATAAACAATGAGATTTCAAGGTTATTGAGGAGTAGAATGCATTGTGCTTAGACAAGGTAAATGTGACACATATGACATGGATATAGTGGGACAGCCAGAAAGTCAGCATTTCAAGAAGCCTATTACTCTAGGAGTCTAAGAGTTTGAACCAATATGGGGCAGTGTGATTATTAAGAAAGGATGAAGTCAAGTCACTGTTAAGGTTGGATTGTCATCATTTGCCAATGTACTAGGGAAAACAAAATGTTACAAGTTTCTAACACAGTGGTCACAGCTGAGTACTCAATACATATTGCTATAATGATTCATGATTGTAGTATAAGTTATATTTTCTGGCAATCTACTCATAAGTCCTTATGAAATGGTAAAATGGGGATAAATCATAAGCCATAATGAATTAGTGACATAACTGTAACTAACATATATTCTTACTCTCATAATTCTATGATGTCTTTTACTAGACAACTCTTTTGTTTTCTATTTTGTCAGACTTTTATGACATAGGGATTCTTTGAGTCATTTTATGAATATCAGAGGGAAGACAAAATACTGTCAGTGAGTGACACATTCTTTTAGATGTCTAATAAATTTTCAGATTTTAGAGTTTAGGACATGGTTTATATATTTATTCAGACCTTTTCTTAATCAATATGGAAAATTTGACAGTGTATGAAATACAGATGTTGACATTTCATCACTGGAGAAACATGACTCTTAAAAAATGAACCCAGACATTTGATTCATGTAATATCTTATACAATGGGATTTGGTATCAGAGGATAAGATAACTAGAAAAATTATTTTAATAATAAGAAGTAAATAAAACTTCTGTAAATTTTTGAGTGTTGTAAGAGTTGAACATATCATCAGAGGAACCTGTAAATCCTTTTATTTAGGTTTTCTTTATAGCTCTAACAAATTTTGAAATGTTTATGTTAATAATGAACCACAATTTCTAATTAGATATTCATTAGTATTCTTTAATACATTAAAATTAAAATATATTAATGGTCTATCCACAAATGATGTTAGAGATCACAGAATATACAGAATTTAAGATAATAATTATATACTGAGTATTCTGTTTGAAAATCTTTAATTACTAAGTGAGGTATAATACTAAAATATGGACCAGAAATTGTTCTTTTCAATTCAGAATACGCCATTCAATGAGTAAATGCGGCTTTATAAGCAATGGCTTTTGTAATGCAGTGTATTAAAGACTGCATTATGTGTTTGCAAAGTGGTGTTCTCACAGAGGATAAAGTGTTAATTCTGCCTGGTCTGGAAGGTATATTCTTTACAACCTTTAATTTGTGCCATAAGCAATAAGTTTGTATTTTCCTGGCAGAGATGTAGGAAATGTGCATTCAAGGATGAGAGAACAGAATTTTTAAAAGCATGGAAGTATGAAGTAGCACATGTTCAGGGAATGGCAGAAACACAGATTATAACAAGAACAGAGGAAAATGGCAGATGATAAGAATAAAATAGGTTGGAGTTGATGGTGAAGGACCTTGTACAGTATGTTAAAGAGTCCAAAGTTTAATCCTTTGTGTGATGAAATCCCCTATGAGGGTTATACCTGAACATGACAGGATTCTTTTCCTCTATTTAAATGTTATTGTTTGGCTCTTATGGTTGTAAGGAGCCAGAAAAATGAAATAATCAAAGATGTATCCAAGCTTTCCAGCTAAAATGACTGAGACGTGATTATATTAACTGATATTTTAAAAATAAATGATTCTAATTTGTTCCCTATCCTTAAAGTGAGATCAAGTGAGGTAAGTAAACAGATATCTAACAACTTTAAAATTGCCATACTAAAGATAGATGTAAAAGTAGTGAGATTTCAGTGATTATCAACTCCTTTTAAATAGGTATTATTCAGAAAAATATGTGAAACTATAAGTTTTATCCTTAGTTGTATATTTAGGATATAGGAACCTACCCTAGTCTAGATAGTATACAGAAAATTAGAAACTGACATTGGAAAATCATGGTCATATGATTTGCCACATCTTGTCATATCTTTTGTGTAACTATTCTTTATTTTTCCCTCCAAGTATAGATTTATTTATAATTTTAATGTTTGAATTTGGAATAATATTCAAATGCACATGCTTTGGAGTAAAATGGACACAGGTAGACTTCTCAGTTCCATTTACCTTTTGCTATGTGAAATGGACAAGGTCCTCTGCATCTAGGTTCTACTTTTTTTTTCATTGCTTAATTCAATTTGAAAAGTAGAACCCATATTATAATGTTAGAGGATATTTAAATAAAGTTATACATGTGAGATACTTATTTCAGCGTCTGGCATATGATAGCACTTTAAGAAATCATATTCCTTTGAAAGATAGAAGCCTGTAAATGAGTCTTGGCTTAGATTAAAAGTGTGTTTAGGTAGAAATAACTTTGAAACTGGATATGTTTTAATTCAACAGCTAGCTTTTTAAGTTACTATTTCAATGTCTTTTTGTGTAAAAAAAAGAATAAATTATAGATCTATCCCACAGAATGTTGACATTTTTGAGATACAAATAGAAAAAAATGGATAATTACTAGAAACTTAATATATTTTAGCTTTGACTTTCTTTTTTAGAATTTGTGGCCTGAGTTTTCACCATTTAGCACACATTTATTGGGCACCTATTATGGAGTAGAAAGCATTCTCTTCTTAGGAATTCAAATAAGAAATGACCTAGTGTTTGCACTCAAGAGATTTAGAGTCCAGTCCCTATATTAAAATTATGTTTAATTTTATATAGGGTTTTTAAATTAAAAAGTGCCATTGAAGTTTAACATTGTGATATATTAAGACTATCATGGAAATCAAGCAAATAGTGTTCCTAATGCCTAAAAAGTGAGATGTGGAATATTAAAGTGTAATTAAACGGAGCATATAATATTGAAAGAGGTTAAAATCAACATACAAAAATCAGTTGCATTTCTTTACCCCAACTACAATCTATTGAAAAAGGGAATCAGGGAAACAATCCAATTTACAATAGCATCAAAATGAATAACTCTAAGACATATGTGTGCCTCCATGTTTATTGCAGCATTATTCACAAAAGCCAAGACATGGAAACAAACTAAATGTCCATCAACAGATGAATGGATAAAGAAAATGTGATGTGTACTCGCACACACACATACATACCACTCACTGGAATATTGTTCAGCCATTAAAAAAAGGAAAACTTGCCATTTATACCAACAGGATGAAACTGGAGAACATTATGCTCAGTGAAATAAGCCAGACACAGAAAAACAAGTATCACATAAGTTCACTTACATGTGGAATCTAAAAAGTTAAATACACACAAGCATAGAGTAAAATGGTGGTGACCATGCGCTGAAAGGTAGGGAAAATGGGTAGACGTTGGTCAAAGTTTACAAAATTACGGTCATATAGGATGAATAAGTCTAGATTAGATCTAATGCATGAAATATATATGATTCTATAACGTATAGTGAGTATCCCACAATAAACATTCAAAATAAAAGATTTGAGTTATAGTCTATAAAATGTGGAAGTAACTATTCCAGAAAACTACATTGCCTTTCTCAGCAAACAAGCTAACCAGGACTGAATTTTAGGATGACCAAAACACAGTATATATGCTAATTTAATCTAAGGAGGATATTAACATCATCTGGCTAATGTTCTGTATTCTTTCTCCCTTATGTGAATATTATAAATATTATTAACTTTTCTCATTGCCTTTACAACAAAAATAATGATGTCAGCATTTTATGTTCTCTAACACCCTATGCCAAGCAACTGTCTTTCTTCTTGAAGTTCTCATTAAATATAATCAACCATTGCCTTACACTTCTAACTGTATTTTTAAAAGGCTGATTCAAATATGTGAGGAATGGGTATGTTTAAACATATGTGTTTCAACCAGGCCCCTCCATTTCTACTCTAACTTACTATTGTCTTCTTGCCTCAAGATTTGTGCTCTTCCCCAAAACCATTCTCCTTCCTTCAAAAATACTTTTAAATATAACTTGAATACATTGTTACCTAAAAGACATTTTTTTTTTTGTTAGAGACTCCAACATACATTCATTGAATAACATCCAAAACATATCCTAATCTGGCCTTACTTATTTCTCCAGCCTCACTGTTTTCCCTCCAGTCCTCAGATCCTGCATGTTGGCCATAGTGAAATGCTTGTATTTTCCCACAACTATCATGCTTTCTTGCTGTGGTACAGTTTCATGTTTCGCTTTTGCTCCAAATGTATTTATTTTTTTTACCCAGATAAGTCCATTACAGGATTTATCTTAGGGTTTAGTTTTTCTGGGAAATTTTTAATTCCGTTTTTTTTTTTTTTTCCAGTTTGGATTACTAGCAATTACCAAAATTTATGTACAAGTTTTAAATTATTAATAGTGGGTTTTTCAGTCAACTTTTCTATGTATAAATACTTTACCCAAGCTAACCCAAAGCTTCTGTTGTTTAAGGGAAAATTACAGAGATAAAGTAGACAGTAACATTAAATAACAATATTATATGATAGACAAAATCTTTGCAAATATGTTTTTGTCTTAGAATATTTTTCGTATTTATTTATATCCCAATTCAGTATAACATGGGCTTGGTTTAGATCAAAGGTTTTCTTGCTAATACAGAGAATTTGTTATGTTTTATGGTAAAGGAGATGGCATAGATGAAATACAATAATTTGCTTCATTTCTAAGCATATAGGAATTGTGATACAAAGAGAAAGATTAATGGGTGTAAGTATAGAATGGAACTACAGAGAACAGCATGCCTGACCTACTAAAGACTGTACCTCTAAGGAACATGGGGGACCTGAGGATAGCTTGATTTCAAGTGAAAGCCAGTCATCTAGAAGGCACTACCTGTCCCTGTGTAAGTTAAAAGGATCAAATATAATGGTATTAGTTGTCAAAATTAACTAGGGATTCTAGGAGGGTAAGCCATGCCTATATGAAAAAGGAATTTTCCCAAAGTTGTGTGACAGAAGACAGTAAGTCTCCAAATGCTAACTTGGAATCAGTTTGTCCCTACCCCTTGTTTCCACATGGGTGCATAAATATGGCCCCCTCCCTGAATGAATGAATGAATGAATGGCCTTATTTTAGGAAGAGAGGCAATGCTAAGTGTGTTTTCTTTTTTCCAAGTGAAAGTACTATCCTCAGGAAATGTTTACATTATCCCACATACTGTAATCTGATAGGGATATTTAATTAATTATCTTTATTCCCCTAGTGACTTATTGATAGAGAATTGGGGAGAAAATAGTATTAAAATAAACAAAAATCAGTGATCTTTATTTTATCTGTGATTTCGAGGTATAGCGTGAGTTAATATGTGAACCCTGCTATATAATCATCTCTTTTCTTGACAGTTTCCTATCTAAAATATCAATTCCTTAATTTATGAACCATGGCTTTTCCATCTATATATCGTGGATGTCTATTTCAGAACCAGTCCAATGGTTGTTAAAATAGCTGTTCACTATTAAATGTTGGTATAAAGAAATGTTGAATGAAATGGAGACAGTGGTTATAAGGCTAAGAGCATATATTACAGTCTAGGAATTATTTACAAATCTACAGTGATGGAAGTCTATTGAAGAAAAAATTAAGCAATGCAGTAACTTCACAATACTTAACATTTTAGTAAGGCTCTTCAGGCAGCAAGCAGTCAGAGAGTTTATTCTAAGGGAGGACTCCTGGAAAAAGAACAAAACTAGAAGACTGCTATGGTGATCATGGAAATAAATGTAAAATTTCTAAATCAGATTTTATTCACTTCACCCTTCTCGTCTTGTGGATGAAGATATTTATGGTTATTGATAGGAAATCTTTTATTTTCTTCTCTGAAATATATTTGCATGAATTTTCTCTTCCAAAAAGAATGTTTACAGAGTAGGAAAAAAATTTTATCATCCTTTAGGAGATGAAGAAAATGTTATTGAAAAACTAATTTCATATTCCAAATTACATTTTTAGAAGTCTTACATTTTAATATGGTTTTCCAAATTATATTTTAAAAACCCTAAAAGATTACTTTTAGGAATTGTAAAAATGTAGGGTAAGGAGTTAAATGGTTAAATATTTCCTTCCTTCCTCCCTTCCTTCCTTCCTTCCTTCCTTCCTTCCTTCCTTCCTTCCTTCCTTCCTCTCTTTTCCTTTCTTTTCTCTCTTTTTCTGGAAAAAAAAAACTTTTGAAATGAAATATCATCACTGGTGTGTTGATAAGTGATTAATAACCAGCTGAAGGTCAGCAAGAGGGAAGGACTGATTTGTAGCATTTGTTAATTATCATGGTGTAAAATACTGTGCCATGATCCATTTCCAGCTACCGACCTGATGTCAAATGTTAGCAAAATTCCTGAAAATTTAGCATTCATTTCCAAACTTGCTCCAGCGTACCACGTTCACTTGAGACAGCCTAGAGGATCCAAGTTCGAGACACCATAGTGACCTCCAGAGTGAAAGGATTATTTATGTAGAAAGAAAAGTATACTTCTTATCTTATCCTAGAAGTATGAACTTGTGTGAGTAATGAACAGTTACAGTTCCACCAAGGAAAAAAACAAATCCAAATCCAATTAAAAAAAAAAAAAATCCAAACCCCAGCCCCCACCAAAAGCTAGAGTATTTGGAGTAGTTCAACAATGTTCATCTACTTAACATTCCAATTTCTTCCCTTGTAATAGTGTTTACCAATTTGAAGGTCCTACATGAACTCTGTTACTAATAGTTTTTAAATACCATGAAATAGAAATTATCATTTGAAAGACAGTACTTACCCAGAATAGCGGTTCCGTTTTTGTTTCAAATTTTAACATGAATGAAAAATTTCAGGTTTTCTGCACAAAATCCTCTAATTATTTTGACTTTTCAGAATAGCCAATATAATTTTCCCTTTGTTAATACAGGGGATGTTTTCATTCAATCTCAAATAATATCTCACAATTGAACAATGGAAACATTCTAAAACTTGATAATCAAGGGCTTTGTGCTACTTCTGGTAATAGGTAATACCAATGAATATTTATTATGTTAATTTATCACTTCGTGCTTTTTAAAGGATTTTGACAATGACGTTGGCATATGTGTATGGGTTCCCTTTCTGGGCATTAAATGAATTTGTTACATGTGTAAATTTGTTTCTGAAATATATGCCTATGCTCTTCCTCTGTTGTAGTTTTAAAATGTATGTGATTCATTAATAAATAGAAAAATTTTGTCTAAAATTCTATACATACTGTGGCATTATTGGGTGTGTCATGGTGGAAGAAAGTCATGATGTGTAGCTTCAATATTTATTTTTGTAAAAACAGGTTTGGAAGAAAGGAAGGAAGGAATAAAAAAGAAAGAAAGAAATCTTGAATGCACACATATGCCACATAATTAGCAGCCTCCCTTTCCAAAGAAATATAATCATGAAGGCAGATGTGATGAAGATAAATCTTTTTGCTTAGTTTCTAAGTTTAGTGGTGCACTACATTAGTGATGCCGTCAATAGTCTGACTAACAACAGAGCTTTCATCTTTTGCAAGGAGCTGATGCTTCTTTCTGACTTCGCTCTTTGATTGTACTGTCTTACTTGGTGTTACAAATCAGTGCTTATACAGACATAGAGTAGGTCAGACCTCAGTGTTTTATCTGGGGACTGAGAAATGTAGAATAAAACCCTGGAGTGTAGCAGGCGTGCCCTAATTAACAGGGTGCATTTTACTTCTTCCCATATTGGTTGGTATATATTTGGGTGAGTTAAAGTATAGCACAAACTCTCACCTCTACCATGTAGGTCACTCATATGCAGGTCTTCACAAGATCTAAGTTTTTAAGTGCTGCAACTGTCTACATGATTAGGATGATATTTATCTTAGTTTGAAAAAATAAAAATATGACTTAAATTAGTCATTTATGTTAATTGAATATTCATTTAATTGAAGTGGTTATTTTATATATACTTTTGAAACATAAGAAACATATTAAAACTGGTTCAAAAGTCCTACAGTTAAACATTTTAAATACTAATTACATCTTAAATCAAGTTTATAGAGGTATATTTTTCACCAATAAAATGCACCCACTTTGAATGTACAATTTGATGAGTTTTGACAAATGCGTATGTCTAATTATCGGCCCAATCAAGATACACAACGTTTATATGCCACCAAGAAGTTCAATTGTGTATATTTGCAATCAATACCTCTACTCAAACACAACTCCAGACTACTACTGTTATGCTTTCTGTCACTTTACTTTTGCCTGCTGTAGATGTTCATATGAATACAATGCCAGCAACGTATGAGAGTTCTAGTTGGTCCACATCCTTGCTAAAACGTGGTAATCACTTTTCACCAATGATAAATGATTTTGAATATGTTCTGTACTAATTGGTCATTTGTATATCTTATTTTTGAAGTCTACTTAAAATTTTTGCCCTGTTAAAAATTTTGTTTGTAGGGGCGCCTGGGTGGCTCAGTCGTTAAGCGTCTGCCTTCGGCTTGGGTCATGATCTCAGGGTCCTGGGATCAAGCCCCGCAACGGGCTCCCTGCTCAGCGGGAAGCCTGCTTCTCCCTCTCCCACTCCCCCTACTTGTGTTCCCTCTCTTGTTGTGTCTCTCTCTGTCAAATGAATAAATAAAATCTTTTAAAAAAAATTTTGTTACTAGTCTTTATGGAGTTGTATGAAAATCTGCATATCCTGAATAAAAAATGTCAAATATATACCTTATGTACATATATGTGTTTCTGTATAGTATATATATATATATAGTATATATATATATATATATATATAATATTTACTCTGAGTATGTAAACTTAAGGGACAGAGGCCTTTAATTTTAATAAAGCATGATTGTCTTCTATGTCCTGTATAGGAAGTCTTTCTCAAGTTCATGAAGATTTTTCCTAAATTTTCTTCCTTCAGTCTATATCGATATTAATAAATATGTGTGACCCAACTTTTTTATTTTACAGGTATATAAAAATATATCTATATAAAATATAAGTATATAAATATGTATATACATATACATATAAATATTTATATACACAAATATATATATATAAAATATAAGTATATAAATATACGATTTTTTTTAAAAGCTCTACACCCAGTCTTGGGCTTGAACTCATGAGATCAAGAGTCGAATGCTTTACCGACTGAGCCAGCCAGATGCCTCTATATTTTTTATCTTTTAAGGTTGGCTATATAATTTATTTTGACATAATATGTATGATGTTATATAGGGCCTAGATTATTTTTTTCCTGTAAATATCTAGCTTTTTCAGCACTGTTTATTGCAAAGACTTTCTACACTAGTGTAACTAAGTGTACTTTTCTTAAGGAATAAAAAATGACCATATAGTTATAGGTTTATATCTGGATTCTATTCTGGTCCATTAATCTGTGTATCTGAGAGCCAATTCTGTGTTCTCTTAAAAATGTAGCTTTATATTCTCTCTTGAACTTAGAAAATTACTTTCTTTCTATTTTTTGCTCCCTTTCAAAATTATTTTGCTTATTTTAGTTTCTTTGCATTTCCATATACATTTTAGAATCAGCTTGCCAAATCCTACAAAAAAGCAGTATGAGGATTTTGATTTACAATGAATTGAATTTGTAAATCAAAATGGATAATAATATGGATAATCACGTTGAGTTATCAACTAATCCTATGTGAGTTCTGTGAATTATGCAGTTTACAAGTCTTTGTAGTATTTTTCTCTTCCATAGTGGTCTATGCTGATCACCTTCTCTGGTACCCTGTCCCACAAATTGCAGGCTTCTTAGCTTATGCAAATCCCACATGCTGATTCCAACAAAGTGACTCCTCTTTGTTTTGCTTGGGGTCCCTTCCTGTACTCCTATCAGAAAACTGCCTCCAGGCAGAATGCTTAGGTGATTGTGGTACATGCTATGGTTATTTTTCCTTTCTCACTGGTTATCACCAGTGTCATGGGTTAATAAAAGGCAGATAAAAAGTCTGCAGATTTTTTTTTTTTTACATTTTAAATTCACACATAGGCAGAAATTTCTTATTCTTTATTTCTCTGTTTAAGTAAAAAAAAAACTTCTAACATATTATTCTTTACTACATTTTAGCTACCAAGGAAAACGTCAAAATGTAGACACTCTTAACTATTCATAAAATTTCAAGATAATAAGATTTTATATTAATTAGACTTAAAATTTTATTGGTTGTAGAAATAATGAGTTGAAAATATACTTTTAGTGATTGGAAAAATGTATAAGTGTATATTCACAGTAAAGTAGTAAGTTTGGGCATATTACTAATTTTTTCCCATATATGAGTAAAACAAGGGTCATGATCCTATAGGAAAAAGTTTTCTGTAAAATTGGATGTCTTTATCTCATTATTCTTGATTTAACAGAATGATTTACACTCCTTCATCCATACTCATCACTAATGACTTCCAAACATCTACATAACGTTTTAAAGCCTTTTGATATTATTGAATACCACATGGGAGACAAACACACACACACACACACACGCACACACATATATATACATATATACCATATGGCAAGAGTTATTTTGTTCAGTAAGATAAAGTGTTAAGTATTCTATAGAAAAGATGATGAAGGAGTTTCCAATCTAGTTAGGGAGCTACAACATGTGTGGGGGCTTAGAAGAGGAGGTTTCAGTCTGATTGGGTGACCCATGGCATATTGTTTTAGTTTTCATTGTAGCAGTTCAGTTTTGGTTCTTTTCACTGACTTCCACATACTGGCATTTCACAAAGTTCTGTCTTCAACCTTTGCACTCTTCTCTCATTTATTTCAATGTATTTATGTATCTTTTCGTTGTATGTGGCTCATATATAGAACTACCCTATGTATGATTCAATAATTGCACCACTAGGTATTTACCCAAAGGATACAAAAATACTGATTCAAAGGGATACATGTTTATAGCAGCATTATCAACAATAGCCAAATTATGGACACAGCCCAAGTGTCCATCGATAAATGAATGGATAAAGGAGAAATGGTATACACACACACACACACACACACACACACACACACACACACACACACACACACACACACAGGAATATTACTCAGCCATCAAAAAGAATGGAATCTTGCCATTTGCAGTGATATGGATGGATCTAGAGAGTATTACACTAAGCAAAATAAGTCAATCAGAGAAAGACAAATACCATATGATTCCAATCATATGTGGAATTTAAGAAACAAAACAAACAAAAGGAAAAAAAAAAGAGAGAGTGAGGCAAACCAAGAAACAGACTCTTAACTATGGAGAACAAGCTGATGGTTACCAGAGGAGAAGTAGGTGGATGGATGGGTGAAATAGGTGATGGGGATTAAGGAGTACACCTGCTGTGATGAGCACCTGGTGATGTATGGAAGTGTTGAATCACTATATTGTACACCTGAAACTAATATTACACTGTGTACTAACTGGAATTTAAATAAAAATTAAATAAGAACTTTTAAAAAATAGACTCAGTTGTTTGAGTTAATTATTTAACAAACTGTGTCATCTTTGTAACATATCCTAGTTTTATTTTATATACTTATATATACTTATATTTATATACTTATATTTTATATATTTAGGTATATAAATATATGTATACCTATATATATGTATATGTATATACATATTTATATATTTATATTTTATATAGATATATTTTATATACCTATAAAATAAAAAAGTTGGGCCACACATATTTATTAATTTTTCCAAATCTAAAATTCTCATTTAATAATATATACAGGTATATTTCCATATTGGGGAATGTTTTGATGAAATCATCATTTAAATGTCATAACAAATAAATAATATAATAAATTTGTTAAAAGTATCTTGTAAACTTCCCCTACGTTAATCATTAAAGATAAATTTTCTTTTATGAAAAAAAAGAAAAGAAAACATACAAAAGAGGAAAGGAACCAAATTAATATATGTACACATTCTTTCTAGTTGAATTGGACTTTTGTTGAAGTATAGCATATCCTAAAGTATAATTTTGCCTCTGAGGTTTTATTCACACTTACTGAGCAGTAACAGGATATAGTTTCTAATAAGGGATTTGAACGTGGTTGCAGTGTAGCAAAGCAGTTAGTTCTGCCAATTAGATAAATGTTGTGGAAAGTGAATCTCCTACCACCCTGTGGTAGTTTAGAATCATTGCATATTAGCATACTTCATTTAACTCACTCTGCTTAATTGATGCTTTCTTAATGAATATGCATATCAAGCCATGTCTGTGATATACAAAGAAAGCACACGACAAAACCAAACGTCCTGCACGTTCTTTTTTGGGATTAAAAAAACCAACATATACAGACAAATTTTTGGTTCAGATCCAGCAATAACCCTTTTTTGCTTGTCATTGATAATTTAATCAGTAGGCCCCAGATGCCTTAAATTACATTCCATGATTTTAGAGATCTCTCAGAGAGATTATCACACTAAACCCAATTTATTTCCACACTGAATTATTTAAGAGAGAATAATCTCTTTTGGAATTTCCCTGAATTCTTCTTATCCTCTGTTATTGTTTTATTTCTGAATCAAGATAAATTGCCTTCTTTATTTTTACCAAAGAAAAATAAGAGAAACATTTTTTAAGTGTTAAAGATTATTGATTGATTTAGGAGAGGCTGTATAGTATTTTTTATATTTAATTTATGTTCTTATATGACTTTTGCTCAAATACGTAATTGATGGCCTAGTGACAATAAGCTATTAATATTTAATTTATATTTATAAATTATTATCGAACATTTACCATAATCAAGTCAGCATACCTGCTGTTGTAATATAAATACCATTCAGAAGCTGTTTTGTTTGTTTTTTTGAGAGATCCCAATCTCAAATGATACCAGGACCCAAACAAGTAATTTGGCTTAAGCAGGAATGAAGGGTGAAGACTCAGGTTGTTTGAAGCATTCATATTTTGCCTAAAATAATTACAATATTGCTTTAATTTCTTATTTTGCTATACATATGAGACCTGGGAGCTAATATTTTTTTTTATGTTTTCTGTCTTTATCTTATTCACATGCTTTTACTTTTCTCATCAACTCCTGCTGCTTTCCCAACTAGAGCTCTGAAGTAAGGCATGACATCACATCCCAAGAGAATTTATGTACCTAGAATTACCTTTTCCCTAAATTATGCATAATGCCTAAAAGTATAATAAAAAGTACAGCAGAATACAAAATAGACATATTCTAGGGTATATTTGAATGCATAAGATGAGTAGCTTCCCTCTGAATCTGGCAACACATTTCTGTACCAAGGCGCATGCTTTTATTCATATATTTAGTGTCAGAAAATGGCTGAAATTAGAAGCTATCTTTTTTTCCATTACAGAGTAGATATACCTATTTGGTTTATTTTAATAATTGTTTCTATACCCACTATCCATTCTTCCTCAGAAGGAATTGATGAGCTAAGAGTATACCAACATAATCTAGAAATTATAAAAATCTCCACTGTTTTCCTTCATATCTTTTAATTATTTTAATAATGAGCAAAACAAAATAAACTTTACATATGCAATTGCACAACTCTTTTAACTTTATTACTTAAGCCATAGGGTGCTTGGAAAGTCAACTTTTCCCTTTTTTGAATTTGAAATAGGTCACTTGATTTCAAGCCTACTGCTAGGAATTTGAGAACATAAGGTTTATGAAAATCTGGAGGATTTTGTCCAATCCCAGCCTACTTATGTTCCTAGTTTCTGGGATGCCATTGGGTTTAAATAGAAGCCTACGTAAAAGTGCACTTCTGAGGTTAAATAGTTTTCCTCCCCTTACCCCAGGTACATATTCAAGACCACTGAACTAAGGAAAAAAAAATCACTCTTTAAAATAACCAATGACAGTATGTGCTACACAAGTTGAATTTAGTTAAGACATGCATTACCAGACTAGTTTTAGTCAAAATTGTTTTGTTAGAAGCAAGAGCCAGGAAATGACAGAAAATTTTAAGGAAACTATTGTTTTATTTTCTTTTATTTCTCCATCTTTTTCTTTTTATCATATTTATTCCTCTAGTTATTATTAGATATATTTTATTTAAAAGAACATAGTCTATACAATACATTTGCATAGTAATTGCATTATAAAAATCTCAAACTCTGAAAAAGTAGTCAATGAAGAAATATTCTTCCTATGTCGCTATTAACTATAGCTACCACACTATGCATTAGATCTTTAGACTTGTTCATTCTACATAACTGCAAGTTTGTACCATTATGCTAAGTGAAAGAAACCAGGCACAGAAAGAAAAAAAACTACAGGATCCCCCTTATATATGGAATCTAAAAATGTCAAATACATAGAAGCAGGGAAGAATGGTGTTTCCTAGGGACGGAGGTAAAAGAAATGGGAAGATGTTGATCAAAAGGTACAAAATAGCCTTCTTTTTAAATTTTTTCTTTCTGACTGTTTTGTGTTTGGTGTGTAGAAATGCAGTTGACTTTTGTACTTCACTTATATCCACCCACCTTCTAAGTTCATCTCTTAGTTCTATAAAATTACCAGTACATTCCTTGGAGATTTCATATCTTCTATAAATAACATTTTCTGTATTTTAATCCTTATGAATTTCTTTTTTTCTTTTTTTCCGCACAGGCCATGATTTTCAAAGCAGTATTTACTGGAAATGGTGGTAGTAAGCAAACTTACAACAATATTGATTTAAAGAAAAATATTTCCAACAAGTCTGAATTTATTGTGTTGTTTTTCTGTAGGCTTTTATGATGCTCTTCATCAGGTTAAGAAAGTACCCCTAAGACAATTAGATATTTTAAAATGAATATATATTAAATTTTATAAATGCTTTTTCTACACCTAGTAAAAAAGTCAGATGCTTCTTTTATCAATTAACATAGTAAGATGCATTTATAAATTTTCTAATATTAATTTAGTCTTTCGTTTTTGGAATATATAGTCTTGGAGCATTCTCTCTTTTTATAATTTTGGATTTTGTTTGCTAATTTTGTTTCAGAATTATATATATTTGTGTGTGTGTGTGTGTGTGTGTAAAAATGTATCTTTCTGCAATCATATAATGCTTACTATCCCTTTGGGACACTGTATAATATTAAAACTATCAATATAGGTAATCCTTTATTTTAGAAAAATGTACTTTGATTTTTTATGATTTTATCTAATATTTTATGATTTAAAAATTATGTATCACTTTACCATTTTTTCCTTATCAATTTTAAATGTTTTATTTTTCTATGTCATATTCTGCTTTCCTATGTCAAGTCTATTCTTCTGGTTCCTGAATTTATTTTCCACAGAGCTTATTTGCTAATTACTTTGTGAATGCCCTATTTTCTGTTATTTTTACTTTTCATGTCTGTTCCTAGCTGTGCCAGTTCAGTTTTCATGAAATCACATTTTCCTGTTATATTCCCTTTGAATTCTGTTTGTTTTATGTTTATTTTCCAGAGTCCACGGAAAACATTTTTTTCATTATGTATATTAATTTCAGTTGTCTTACTTTTTTGTCATTTTTTTGGTAATTGTTCACTTATTTTAGTATCATTTCAATATAAGATTTCTTTCAGATTGCCATTATTTTGAGTGGGATCGATTCAAATTTATTTGGGGACTGTAAGTTTTATCTGTTTGCTATATTATGAGGAAGAGAGCCTGGTGCCTGCAACACTAAGAATTATAGATTTAGATATGTTGTTTGAAAATACTTACCATCATTCATCCTCATATATGTTTGTGTGTATTTCAATTCTGGACTAACAGCAAGAAGGGCCTGGACTCAAGAGGCTTACATGTTGTAGACCATGGTGACTGAGCATTTATTTCCCTTCAAAAGACAAGGTTAATAATAGTGGAGCAGATCAACACTCACACTTTTCCTATCCTTTGCACATCAATCTCTTCAAAAACACAATACATCAATTACTACTCTTTGCCCAGCTTTCGTGGACAATTTTTGTCAAACTACATTTAGAATGCTATAAAAAAAGGTTTTTTAAAAAGTGGTATTGGTTTCAGCTTTCCAAAAGTACAACTTAGTGTTCCCCAAGGTCTGAACCTAGCAGTGAGCTCTACAAGATCTAATTTATATCGTATGTGTCACTGTTTCTTTATAGATGGGATTCAGGGTAGTAGGTATTTTCTGCTATGAGCAAGGAGTTTCCTCTTTGCTACTCCCTGCTGTTAGTTTCAAGAACATTCATGAAGGACTTAATCAGTATATTTCCTTCACTATTTTATTATGACTGGAAAAATAAAATTAGAGGAATGGTATGCTAATCTTACCAGGTTAGAGTTGCTAGAATCAGTTTCACTTAGAGATAAGTCAGTCAAGATTTATTGACTCCACATTCTGATGAAGCACCATGCTAAGTGTACAGAAAGTGTTGCTGAGGATATTAAAATCTCCTGAAGGAGGGCACCTGGGTGGCTCAGTCATTACGTGTCTGCCTTCAGCTCAGGTCATGATCCCAGAGTCCTGGGATCGAGCCCCACATCGGGCTCCCTATTCAGCGGGAAGCCTGCTTCTCCCTCTCCCACTCCCCCTGCTTGTGTTCCCTCTCTCGCTGTGTCTCTCTCTGTCAAATAAATAAAATCTTAAAAAAAAAAAATTAAAAACTCCTGAAGGAAACCAGACACTTTTTTCTTGCTATATGACCCTGGGAAAGTTAATTGACCTCTTAAAGACTGAACAACTTCATTTGTAATAAAAAGATAATAATTTGTGCTGGGCTGCCGTTAAAGTGCTTATAATGTAATAAGGCAAAAAACCCCAAAACACTGACATTGCCAAAAGATATAGAGCATTTTCTCAACTTATGTGTAATAAATTAACAGATAAGAGAGACACATGATATGTAGGTGTTTTTAGTTAGCAGTGTCTTAGGAGATGTGAAAATATGATGTAATTCAAATAGTTGACTAATTGTACATATAGTGCGTACCACCTGACTGATTATGGCAAGGCTTATAGTTATACTATGTCTCACATTGTTATACACTCACTGACTAATTTCCGACTAACAAAATCCTCAATCTACTATAAAATCAAACCCAACATTATTTTAGTCTATAATCTACAACTATTCCATAACGGTAGAAAACTGATATTAATATTGACCAATTATAATAATACTAGATCAATGTTTTTTAGTTATTTTTAATAAAACACATTTATTTTTCCTATGAAGAATACTATGAAGAGCTACTAGGAAGAATATTAAAACATGAAACTGAGGTATGTGGTAGTTCATATTAAGAACATAAAGGTGGAGTGTTGTCCCACTAAGGAATAGACCTACCACTTTCTCAGTTTGTCCCAAAAATAATCCTTTAAGTGTGAGCTCAAGGACTAAAACTTTAGTTACTAATGCAGTTACAGAATCTATACTATTAACAATAAATAAATAATAAACAGTAAATAAATAAAAAATTAAAGTTTTTATGGTACTTGCTGGTTGCATTAAATAGTCCAAAGTAGGGACGCCTGGGTGGCTCAATCGGTTACACATTACAGAATCTGTACTATTAACAATTCTATTTTGTGTTACAACATATATTCTAGGACTTATTTTATACATATATAAGTATATATAAATATAATAATGTAATAATATAAATATATATATTAAAGATTATTTAAGAAAGAAAGAGAAAGAGTTGAAAGCGGGGGAGGAGCAGAGGGAGAGGGAGAGACAGTCTTAAGCAGACTCTGCACTGAGCATGGAGCCCCACACTCAGGGTCTCATGACCCTGAGATCATGGTTGGAGCTGAAATCAAGAGTCGGACATTAACCAACTAAGCCACCGAGGCACCCCATAGGTTTATTATATATTTTTAAAATTTAATTTTTAAAATACTTTTAGGTGGGCAAAGGAAGTGATATCAAAATATAGTGTACATGAAAATGAATTTCCTGAAGTCATCCAGGGCTTTTTAAAAATATTTTATTTATTTATTTTAAGAGAGAGAGAGCAAGCATGAGCAGGGGGAAGGGCAGAGGCAGAGGTAGAGAATCTCAAGGAGACTCCATGCTGAGCACACAGCTTGTCGTGGGGCTTGATCCCATGACCCTGAGATCATGATCTGAGTTGAAATCAAGAGTCAGACGCTTAACCAACTGAGCAACCCAGGTGCCCCAAAGTCGTGCAGCTTTTATTCCATGCCTGATGATATTTAAGATAATAATTCAGTAGAAAAACAGAACCATTGAAAAGCTGGACCTTTTATGTCATTAAAGTTTTTATGGTACTTGCTGGTTGCATTAGATAGTCCAAAGTAAGGATGCCTGGGTGGCTCAATCGGTTAAGCGTCTGCCTTCCGCTCGGGTCATGATCCCAGGGTTCTGGGATCGAGTCCCACTTCGGGCCCCTTTCTCAGTGGCGAGCCTGCTTCTCCCTCTCCCTCTCCCTCTGCCTATTTGTGCTCTCCCTCTCTCTGACAAATATATAAATAAAATCTTTAAAAATAAATAAATAAATAGTCCAAAGTATTTAAAAATAAGTTCCTGAGCATTATTACATTATTTCTCCATTAAAAATGTGAACCATTGTGTTAATAACACATAAAACAGTGACTGGGACACACTAGTATAATAGGTCCTTATCAAATGTTTGTTTCATACATGATAAATAAGTATAATGATAATAAATAAGCTAAAGATGGTTAAGAGGAAATTATAGCATTACCTTGGAATTAAGAAACGTTAACTTACTTTGTATTTGTAACCTAGTAAGAATACAAAGGTATATGAGGACAATGAGATTCTTAGTGCCCACACTGCCCAGTGTGGTGTTTGCAAATACCAGAATGCCTAACAGGAAAGGCCGGGAGCTGTGTGGAATTTTCAGTTAGCATTCAACTTAATATAGAATTTAACATATACAAAGTGGCTGAACAAATTCCTACATCCTATATTGACTTCTGAGCAGTTTTTCTTAAAGTCAGGAGCAGGAGTGTCCCTACCTAACACTGAGGAAATAGAGTGTAATTAGATCCCCGCATTGAAGGAATACTTATTATGACATAACTGTTCAAGGTCAGCATGTTTAGATACTTAAGAACCCAAGTGATTGTTGAATGGTAAATTGAAAGGATATTGAACATAGAGGATGGATTAAATTATTTTAGTAAATCTTGAAGCACAGTATAAGATAATTCAAAACACTAAGATAAATAGAAAAACAATTGGTTTAAAAAGATTTTTTTAAAGATTTTATTTATTTATTTGACAGAGAGAGACACAGCAAGAGAGGGAACACAAGCAGGGGGAGCAGGAGAGGGAGAAGCAGGCTTCCCGCGGAGCAGGGAGCCCAACATGAGGCTCGATCCCAGGACCCTGGGATCATGAACTGAGCTGAAGGCAGACACTTAACAACTGAGCCACCCAGGCGCCCCTAAAAAGATTTTTTTTTAATTTTACTATAGTTGATGCACAATGTTACACTAGTTTCAGGTATATGACATAGTGATTCAACATCTCTATACATTATACTGTGCTCGCCCTAAGTGTAGCTACCATCTATCATTATACAATGCTGTTAATAATACCACTGACTAGATTCCCTATGCTATACCTTTCATACTTTTATGACTTATTTATTCCATAAATGGAAGCCTGTACCCCTCACTCCACTTCACCCATTTTGCCCATTCTCCAACTTCCTTCCCTCTGGCAACCATCAATTTGTTTTCTATATTTATAGGTCTGATTCTGCTTTTTGTTTGTTTGAACATTTGATTCATTTTTCACATTTCACATATGAGTAAAATCAGATGGTATTTGTCTTTCTTAGTGTGACTTATTTCATTTAGCATAATACCCTCTGGGTTAATCCAAGTGGTTTGCAAATGACAAGATCTCATCCTTTTTTGACTGCATACTAATCGTTTATATATGCATATATATGTACATACCACATCTTTATCCATTCATCTATCTATGGACACTTATGTTGCTTGCATATCTTGGCTATTGTAAATAATGCTTCAATAAACATAGGGGTACATATATCTTTTCCAGTTAGTGCTTGTGTTTACTTTGGGTAAATACTTAGTAGTGGAATTATTGGATCATATGTTTTTTTATTTTTAATTTAAAAACAATAGTTGATATTAATAATGACTTGTGCTCAGACATAATATCCCTTCAGCAAACTCAGGTAAAATATTAAGCAAGAATTTATTTCACAGTTATCTTGTTATTTTTTTTGTTTAATAAGCTGCCACATGTTTTCACAATCTCTTAAATGCACAATAAAGCAATGATTTCTTACAGTAAAAGTGATATTATTAATAAGGGATTGGAATAAAGAGGAGTAATGTTCAATATTAATTGAGTGTCTACATTGAGAAGATACTGTGCTATTTTCTTCTTTGCATTTATAAGCTTATTTAATCCTTACTATAGCTCTGGAAAAAATGGATTTTATCATATACAATTTCAAGAAGTTTCAGAAATTTTAGCAAACTAGCTTAAAGTCACAGAGCTAGTCACTGGCAGGACTCTAGTCTTTAAAGCCAATGCTGTCACTCAACACCCAAAGAACAAATGATCCAATCAAGAAATGGGCAGAAGACATGAACAGACATTTTTCCAAAGAAGACATCCAAATGGCCAACAGACACATGAAAAAGTGCTCAACGTTGCTCAGCATCAGGGAAATCCAAATCAAAACCTCAATGAGATACCACCTCACACCAGTCAGAATGGCTAAAATTAACAAGTCAGGAAATGACAGATGTTGGTGGGGATGTGGAGAAAGGGGAACCCTCCTACACTGTTGGTGGGAATGCAAGCTGGTGCAGCTACTCTGGAAAACAGTATGGAGGTTACTCAAAAAGTTGAAAATAGAGCTGCCCTACAACCCAGCAATTGCACTACTGGGTATTTACCCCAAAGATACAAATGTAGTCATCCGAAGGGGTACATGCACCCCAATGTTTATAACAGCAATGTCCACAATAGCCAAACTATGGAAAGAGCCAAGATGTCCATTGACAGATGAATGGATAAAGAAGAAGTGGTATATATATATATACACAATGGAATATTATGCAGCCATCAAAAGGAATGAAATCTTGCCATTTGCAAGAAGGTGGATGGAACTGGAGGGTATTATGCTGAGCTAAATAAGTCAATCAGAGAAAGACATGTATCATATGACCTCACTGATATGAGGAATTCTTAATCTCAGGAAACAAACAGGGTTGCTGGAGTGGTGCGGGGTGGGAGGGATGGGGTGGCTGAGTATTAGACATTGGGGAGGGTATGTGCTATGGTGAGCACTGTGAAATGTGTAAGACTGTTGAATCACAGACCTGTACCTCGGAAACAAATAATACATTATATGTTAAAAAAAAAAAAAAAAAGGAAGATAGTAGGAAGGGAGAAATGAAGGGGGGGAAATCGGTGGAGGAGACAAACCATGAGAGACTAAGGACTCTGAGAAACAAACTGAGGGTTCTAGCGGGGCGGGGGCTGGGGGGATGGGTTAGCCTGGTGATGGGTATTAAAGAGGGCACATACTGAATAGAGCACTGGGTATTATATGCAAACAATGAATCATGGAACACAACATCAAAAACTAATGATGTAATGTATGGTGATTAACATTAAATAAATAAATAAATAAATAAATAAATAAATAAATAAAATAAAGTCAATGCTGTCTCTTGCAAGATGATAAATGATTCTTTTACATTACATCTATGTTATTTTATTTTAAAAATAAATGTGCATATAAAATGTGCATATAAAATAAATATTCACAACATGAATATTATATAATATATTCACACTTGGGACATTTGTATGTATAAACAGATACACATACATATATATGGATATATATATATGCATCTGGATATATGTATGTATGTAAATAAACTGTAAATATAGTTTATATATTAAATAGCTATATATATATATAGCTAAGGTACACACATATATTAGACCATATAATGTTTACATAAATATTTATAAATAGTTAAGCTATATATATATGCATTCACAAATGCTCAGAGTATAAAGTAATATATAGGGCTTAAATTATTTTCTCCAGATACTTCCTATGCAAAATAAAGTAACCTCCACTGACTAACCATCTCTAACATATTGATTACATATTGTCAAGATTTATAACTGCGTATATTTTGGTTTTATAAGTACACACCTAAGTAAATTCTGTTTACTGTGACTTAGGAAATCTCTGACATTATGATTAATATTATTATATATTTTTCTGGCCAGTTTATTCATTACCATATTTTTCTCAGTGATGAAAAAGGAAGAGGGTCATCACAGTGAAACACAAAATCATAATATACTGCAAGAAATATAAGTGAAAATCAAGGGGACCCTGTAACAGCTAAGGTAATTAAGGGGCTCTTCCACTATTTGTACATGTCAGTCTCTAAAAGATATTTCCCTGTGATCTCCTGCCCATGTACTAAAAGACACTATAAACTTTTTTCTTATTTAATGCATGAAAAGCCAAAGCTTCAGGTACGTGGTAGCTGATTTGTAATTTCTTTCTTGTATTTATTTTAATTCCAGTATAGTTAACATGCAGTGTTATCTAAGTCTCAGGTGTACAATATGATTCAACAATTCTATGCATTACTCAGTGCTCATCATGATAAATGTACTCTAAATCCCCTTCACGTTTTTCATCCATCCCTCCCTCCCCTCCACTAAGCATCAGTTTGTTCTCTGTAGTCTGCATTTTTATTTGTCTCTTTATTTCTTTGTTTCTTTTGCTTCTTAAATTCCACTTATGCATGATATCATATGATATTTGTCTTTCTCTGACTGGCTTATTTCACTAGTATTATATCCTCTAGATCTATCCATGTTGTTGCAAATGGTAAAATTTCATTCTTTTTATGGCTGAATAATATTCCATTGTGTGTATGTGTGTGTATATACGTGTGTGTGTGTGTGTGTGTGTGTGTGTGTGTGTGTGTGTGTGTATATATCACCTTCTTTATCCATTCATCTATTGATGGACACAGGCTGCTTTTATATTTTGGCTATTGTAAATAATGCTGCAATAAACAAGGGGTACATATATCTTTACGAATTAGTGTTTACTTATTCTTTGGGCAAATACTCAGTTATGGAATTACTGGATCATATGGTAATTCTATTTTTAATTTTCTGAGGAAACTCCATACTGTTTTCTACAGTGGCTGAACCAGTTTGCATTCTCACAAAGAGAGCACAAGGGTTTATTTTTCTCCACATCCTCACCAACACTTGTTTCATGTGTTTTTGATCATAGCCATTCTGACAGGTATGAGGTTATATGACACTGTAGTTTTGATTTGTATTTTCCTGATGATAAGTGATGTTGAGCTTCTTTTCATGTGTCTGTTGGCCATCTGTATGTCTTCTTTGGAGGAATCTCTGTTCATGTCTTCTCATTTTTAATTGGATTATTTGTGGGGTTTTCTTGGTGTTGAGTTCTATAAGTTCTTTATATATTTTGGGTACTAACCCTTTAGTGGATATGTCATTCACAAAAATCCTCTCCTATTGAGTAGATTGTATTTTAGTTTTGTTGATTGTTTTGTTTGCTGTGCAGAAGCTTTTTATTTGGATGTAATCCAATAGTTTATTTTTGCTTTTGTTTACCTTGCCTCAGGAGACATGTCTAGAAAAATGTTGCAACAGCTGATGTCAGAAAAATTACTGCCTGTGTGCTCTTCTAGGATTTTCTATGATTTCCAGTATCACATTTAGGTCCTTAATCTGTTTTGAGTTAATTTTTATGTATGGTGCAAGGAAGTGATCCAGTTTCATTCTTTTGCAAATAGCTGTCCAGTTTTCCCAATACCACTTGTTGAAGAGACTGTCTTTTTCCCATTGCATGTTCTTGCCTCCTTTGTTGAAGATTAATTGACCATATAATCATGGGTTTATTTCCGGGCTCTCTATTCTGTTCTATTGATCTATGTGTCTATTTCTGTGCCCCTACCCTACTATTTTGATCACTACAGCTTTGTGATGTATCTTGAAATCTAGGATTGTGATACTTTCCATTATATTCTTTTTTAAGGTTGCTTTGGCTATTCAGGGGGTTTTGGTTCCATACAAATGTTAGGATTATTTGTTCTAGTTCTGTGAAAACTTCTGTTTGTATTTTGATAGGGATTACATTAATTCTATAGACTGTTTTGGATAATATGGACATTTTAACCATATTTGTTCTTCCAATCCATGAAAATGGAATATCGTTCCATTTGTTTGTGTCGTCTTCAATTTCTTTCACCAATGCTTTATAGTTTTCAGAGTACAGGTCTTTCACCTCCTCGGTTAAGTTTACTGCTGGTAACTTTATTATTTTTGGTGCAATTGTAAAATGGGATTGTTTTCTTATTTTCTTTTTCTGCTACTGCATTATTAGTATGTAGAAATGCAATGGATTTCTGTCTTTGATTTTGTATGCTGCTACCTTACAGAATTCATTTATCAGTTTTAGTACTTTTTTGGTGGAATTTTTCAGGTTTTCTCTATATAGTTTAAGTCATCTGTAAAAAGAGAATTTTACTTCTCCCTTACCAATTTGAATGTCTTTTATTACTTTTTCTTATCTGATTGCTGTGGCTAGGTCATCTAGTACTATGTTGAATAAAAGTGGTGAGAGTAGGCATCCTTGTCTTGTTCCTTATCTTAGGATAAAATCTCTCAGTTTTTCACCATTGAGTATGTTGTTAGCTATAAGTTTTTTATACATGGCCTTTATTATATGGAGGTATGTTCTAAATCTACTTTGTTGAGGGCTTTTATCATGGACAGATGTATTTCGTCAAAGGCTTTTTCTGCTGATCATATGGTTTTTATCCTTTCTTTTGTTGATGTGATGTATCACATTGATTGATTTATGAATATTGAACCATCCATGCATCCCAGATAAATCACATTTGATTGTTGTGAATGATATTTTTAATCTGTTGTTGGATTTGCCTTGCTAACATTGTGTTGAGGATTTTTGCATCTATGTTCATGAAAGCTATTGGCCTCTAGTGCTCTTTTTTTTTTAGTGTCTCTGTCTGGGTTTGGTATCAGGGCAATGCTGGCCTCATAAATGAATATGGAAGTTTTCCTTCCTCTTCTATTTTTTGGAATACTTTGAGAATAGGTATTAACTCTTCTTTAAATGTTTGGTAGAATTTTTCTGGTATTTTCTAATGCTGTTTAAGTGGTAACTGGAGGGGGAATAAAGGAACAGTCTTCCAAATTAATACATCACTTTATCAATAAATTATGCCTAGTTTTAATAATGCTACATGTGTATAAGTATGTATCTAGAGGTAGCTGTAGCTAAATTAGATAATCCCAAATCCTTTGAATATTCTCCAATTCAAATAATAGACCAAGATTTATAATGAGAGAAGAGGTAAAATATAATTGAATTCATATCTACAGATTTCTGAAGTCCAGTTTTGTGTAAGGTTCATAGATATTTTTCTTTGACACTGTGGATGTAATCAGCTATCTAAGACTTTACCCAAGCATCTATTAGATAAGAATCCTGATCAAGAAACTGAATAAACTGAACAAATAAAATTATCTAATATTATTTTCAGTGTCCAACCATGAAAAAATAAAACAAATAATAGAACTCTAAGTCTTAAGTATTTAATTGATTGTGTTTTACTAAAATTTTTAGAATTGAAATGAAATAATCTATAAGAATATTGAGAAAAAAATTATGTAAATAGCCAGGTAAAAGCCCTTTCTTCTTTGAGTACAGTGAAACAAAGTTATTATTTTGCTATATCAGTAATTTAAATATATATTTTATCTGAGAAAAATTCATATATATATCAAAGTCTCTGCCTTTTAACTAGGAATAAAATTCTTGCAACTGATAATGCAGTGATTGTAAGCATGGTGGCCTCAAATTATATAAGTAAATAACAGAAGAAAGTTCTTTACTGTAATGGAATCTAAGAAAAAATATGAGCTCAGACAAGAGCTTTCTTAGAATAAAATACCCAATAAATACTTATGCATATTTCTGATAAGATAGACATTTTCAACTTGTCACTTTGAAATTAAAATACAACATGAATATTTGAGGGGACAGAACCTCTCCTAACACTTCCTATAGAAAACTAGATAGTGTTAAGATAAAATATGTAGCTTAATATTTTAGCCAGCTTTGTTCAAAGCCAAACACTATAATGGAAGAAAAGTATATTCTCATTAAGTAGTTGGGTGATAATATTGAAGTCCAGACCATATCTATCTTTTCTGTCATTACTCTCCTTCTCACCCACTAGAGTGGCTCATAGCAGGTGATTAATATGTTAAAAAAATGAGTAAATAATATATGTTATTGTTATGCATGGTTTAGAGGAAAGAGAGCACTAATTTGACATTGCTGATCTAAAAAAATGTTTTCATAAGAATAGTAGGTATTTAATAATTATTTGTATTTATATTATTTATCTATATGTAATAAATACCAATTTACAGAATTCTTTAATTGAAGTCATTCTTCACACATGGAAAAGAAATGTTTCCCAAACTCATAGCCTGATGAAAGTATCTCTTAAGAACATCTAGTTCCATTTGCTTGAATTAGATGATTACCAGTTTCTCATCTAATTTGGTTTCTACACCAGAACTAACCACTGTGAGGAAGTGACTTGTGCAGGCAACCAGTAAATTGAGAATACATAAAATAGCATTTTGGTTTATAAAGCACTATCATGAGAGCAGTTTTTGTGAATTTCTTACTTGGAGACTGATCATCCCTCATTACTTGTCTGTATTCTCCAATATATTTAGATACATGGGGGCCAGGGCAGAGCTTACAATTTTAACCCTTCCATGGCCATCTTAGCACAGTTAGGGTGTCATTATAAACATTTCATAAATATTTGCTAAGTGATCAAATAAATCAATAAATGAAAAAACCCTGCAAAGTTGGAGACCATATCCTTGCATGCATTATGCAGGGAGGCTTTGTCAATCACTAAATCACTTCTCTAAAAATCATCTCTTACCTGTTTTATTTAGTTCAAAATGCTATCATTTGGTGATCTGGTTCAATATCAGGACAAATTAATGGCCCTTCTGAAAATTTAAAAATATCTTTGTTTATTGACATCTTTCTTTATCCATTTATTCATTTTTCTAATGGATAAATCGAGACAGAAATAATAACTTCTTACTTTTTTAAAAAACACTTTTTAACCTATTATATTTTTAGAAGAAAATGCCAGATGCACTTCCCTGACCAACTTGTATTATACATAAGATCTTAACATAATAACTCATGCCCAGTATTTCTGAAGGAATCGAAGTAAAGTGGCATTACTAATATATATGGATATCTATACTATTTTACTTAGAATTAAAAAAATATTTATGAGTAGATATCACAGAGATTCTTTCTAGAAACCTATTCTGTAGAAAAGACAGTTGCCTCTTTTGATGACATTTTCTTGACAATATTTGGATAAGAATTCTCTGTACTGGTGAATGCATTGATGACTCACTGACTACCTGGAGAGGTTCTCACATTTCCCAATGATTAGAGAGCTTAGTTTTTATCTCAATACAAATTTAAAACTGTTCACAGGAGAACCCTTTGAGAAGTTAGCTTATTTTTTGTGTGTGTGCAGCTCTTGAAAAGAACATATTCATTTTGAAGAGCTCTATAAGACACTACAAAATCTTATTATTGTTTCAAAAGTGTATTCTTTGCTACCTTCAGTTTCAATGTAGATCTCATCAAAACAGTATGGGATTGGGCAAAATACATTTTTTTTAAGTCCACTCTGTCCATAAACTATAATTGTATGTATAGGGATCAAGCCCAGCTAATAGAACTGCAAAACTGGTCCTCAGTAATTCAGTTCATTAAATTAATGTTGTGACATCCCAATGCTTTGTAATTCTAACACTTCATCTTTCTTTCCATGGAAATGTTACCTTCTTGATCTTTTACTATGATCTCCGTTTGTTATGGAAATCAACATCTTTCTCCAATTTTAACCTCCCAAAATGCATTTTGTTTCCAACTATCCAGGGCTATTTGCCTGGTAGCATATTAGTAATGAATCTTTCCACCTGCCTTATATCCAAGCCCTGCTCCAAGGTCATGATACCCTATTTGTCACTGTCCCTTTGGGTGAAGACTTAGAAATCTGTTTTTTTCTTTTTTGTAATTTAAATTCCAGTTAGTTAACATAGAGTGTGAAATTAGTTTCAGGTGTACAGTATAGTGATTCCACACCCCAGTGCTCATCACAAGTGCATTCCTTAAATCCCCAACACCTATTTAGGTAATTTTACTTTACAAAGTTCTATCATATATGTGTGTGTGTGTGTGTGTGTGTGTTTGTGTGTGTGTGTGTGTGTGTGTGTGTGTGTATGAATCTCATATATGTATTCTATCATGTATATTATATATGATATTTTCTATCATATTTATCATCTATATTCTATCATGTATATCATATATATGTGTGTGTATGTGTATGTATATATATATATATATAATAAATTTAAGTCTAACAATGATTTGTTTTCCTGATACAGGTCGCTGGAGTAAGTGATGTACTAGGGACTGAAGTCAGCCATTGTTAATCATAATTTGTCTTTCAGAAAAAATAACAATCACAAAATGCATCTTTTATAAAGATAATAACAGTTGTATTGAAATTGGATGCAGGATAGAAATTGAGAGAAAGTGATACAGCAATTTAAATTTAGCCAGAATATTTTATATGTTGCTCCTAAGACAATAAGTCATTAAAGGCTAAATCTCCATACCACTTAGAAAAAAATAAATATATAAACAAACATACCAGTAATTATATTACAATTTACATTTTATGAAAAATAAATTTGAATGTAAAGCATATCCATATCAAATAATTGATCTTCCTTTCAAACCCCCACTAGTAATGCCTTTGCAATTTTGTGGTACTCAATTACAGATAATAGCTTACTTCTATAGTTTTATAAAATATTATCAAATAACTATGAAACATATAGTTTATTTCTAATAAATTCTCTAGTAAAACTCATCATTTAGATAGCCAATTATATTCAATATTATGTAAAAATTTTCCTATTAAAAATCTTGCCAAATAGTTTGATATGAGAAATAAAAAACATGTCTGCAATTTGAGATATCATTAAGATATTAATTTTCTCACTTTAATAAGTTTTAAAAATCAGAAAATAGAGGAAAAACTACCATTAATTTCTCTTAATTCAATAATTCAATTAAAACTTGGAGAGTATTTTTCCTTATATATTATAATAAAATTACATTCTTAATTTATGGCTGTTAATGTCAATGGTTATAATTACTTAAAATGTATGACAATAGAATTTGTTTTATCTTGTTTCTTCATTAAAAGTTATATATCATAAACCTGGATTTGGGTCCCAACTATTTATGAAACCTAACATTTCCTTTTGCAGAATCTATTAGTGGATTTGTGTCCCACTTACTCCTGCATGAATTTACTCATTTACTATCACACTAGACTGCTATGCAGGAATAACCTTTCTGGTTCCTGTTTTGAATAATGGAAACAATAACTTTCATTTTATAGTGCTTTAAAGATCACAAGATGGTTTCACACACATTATGTTTTTATTGTCACAAATGTTCTGGGAATCCTTATTGCTAAATCTTTTTAACAGATAAGGAAATAGAAACCAAAGGGTTATTTAATGTCATACTCCTCATAAGTTAAAAATTTTTAAAGCTATGAGTTAAACCAATTCATCTGATTTTGAATCTATTAATTTTGAATCTACTAATGTTTATTTTTCTAATACTGTACAATAACTGCAGAAGTGTAGATTTCACTGTTTCTCTCTTTTTCTGCGTTTTTTTCCTAAAAGTGATATCCATTCAAATATGATCTTAATCATTACCCTGCCAGCTTTGTTCAGCACCCTGCCATTTAAACGGCTTACCATCACTGGTTACTGGCTGATAGCAGGCATCCAAAAACATCTTTTCAAATTAATGAATGAAATCTGGAAAGTAACTTGGTTCCTGAGCTGCTACCATGTTCAGGAACCAACTGGGTTTTGTGGGGCATGAGAAGAAACTTATCAAGATTAAAGCCTGGGAATGAAAGTTGTTGTTGCTGCCATTATTATTGTTGTTGTTGTTGTTATTAGTTTATTCCTAAAACTGCAATCATTATTTACAGGAAATTGCTTAAAATAATAAGTTTTCCTTTTTGACGTTTCACATATGATATTCTTGTGAAAAATTTGTTATGTTGCATTGTAGTATCCACTTAGTAGGTGTGTGTGTGTGTAATGTTTCTTTTCTCTTTTTTTTTATTATGTTCAGTTAGCTGGCACATAGTACATCATTAGTTTTTGATGTAGTGTTCAATGATTCATTAGTTGCGTATAACACCCAGTGCTCATCACAACACGTAATGTTTCCTTTCAAATGTAATTGCCATAAAAACAAAAACAAGAGTCTGTAGGCACCTGGGTGGCTCAATCGTTAAGCGTCTACCTTCGGCTCAGGTCATGATCCCAGGGTCCTGGGATTGAGCCCCGCATCGGGCTCCTGCTCAGTGGGAAGCCTGCTTCTCCCTCTCCCACTCCGCCTGCTTGTGTTCCCTCTCTCACTGTGTCTCTCTCTGTCAAATAAATACATGAAATCTTTAAGAAAAAACAAAACAAGGGTCTGTCTTTGTTTATTCTTTACATTTAATATCTATTTTACACTATTACTTTTTTAGGCACCCATAGAAGGGAAAGAGACAAGTCAAGTCCCTGCTTTCCTCAAGTATACCTTTTAGTAAGTAAAAAAAAAAAAAAAAAATAGCAAATAAATAAAAGAAAACTCTGAATTTGTTCAGTCTCTTTTATTGAAGTCATGTCTATTTCTCTTTGTTTTAGTAATCTGAAGTTTTTTTCCAATTGTCATGTGAAATTTCTTGAAGATATGATTCAGCATTATTTCTCATCTTTTCTTTATTTCTTTGCCCCAGCAAGCTTACAACTACACTTTTTCTTTTCTTCATTATGTCCGGGAGGCTAAATCACACAGCAAATAATGTTTCATGATTTGTTCATTTTGAATGGTAGGACCTAAGTCTTGCTGACAACTTAATATGGAATATGATATATACTGGAGTGCCTGGATGGCTCGTTTGGGCCTCCAATTCTTGGTTTTGGCCCAGGTCGTGATCGCTGGGTGGTGGGATTGAGCCCCACATTGCGCCCTGCCTCAGGCTCTGTACTCAGCGCAGATAATAAAATCTTTAAAAAAAACTAACCAATATGATACATACTGTCATACCTCTGAATTACTGGTTGAAGTCATTCTACTAGTCAATCTTTTATTCTTTTTCATTGGTGTTGTTTATTGGATGTACATTCCAAATTTTATTGACTCTTAGACCTTGCTAATTATAGGATGCACTGTTAAGCTATATATTAATAAATAAGAAAAAGAAATGCTCTCGACTAAATTATGGCACCAGCCTCAATCTGAATGCACAATCCTCAAAGTGGTAGCATCACTTTTTATTTGCTTTGAAATTTCTTTCTTCTATTCTGAGGTATTTGGCTTTTCTCATGCCTTTAGCTGTTATTACTTGTGGGTGATAGGCTTCTTCTTGTAACCATTTTAAGAATAAAACATTGTCACCTTTATCTGTGATGCAGTTTTCCTTTTGTAGTTTCTGTAAAGCGCTTAGTTATTGCTTTACAAAAAAAATATGAAATTGCAGTCATTCTCTCGATAATGAAAATTTACTTTTTGCTCTCTTTCCTGGATTCTACAAGCCCTGTATGTAGTCTTATTGCTGAATAGTCTTGTAACATTTTTAAGACATTATAATTAGTAATTTAATCCAAAAATAAGTAAATATAACTCACTTGTAGTGATGAATATGTCACTAAGTCTGGCCCACCTTGCACATGCACAATGATAACTAAATCATGAGGACTGTTGCATAATTACAATTTTAAGAAATATTGGTGTCAGACACATGTTATTGTTAAATCTATGTTAAAATGTGAAATAAAATATGTCATAGAACTGATAAAATGTGATATTATGCTTATAGATTGTTTTGATAAGTATATGCTAGTACAATAATACTGGTTGTTAAAATATTCCAATAATCCTACTCCAATAGTTATTTAACCCCTTCTTCTAAGTTTCTCATGGGATCCCACCATATTGTCCAGCTGGCTGGTTTCCTAGGACCTGAGATCCTGGTTTTAAGGGTAAAACATGACTCAGCAAAACCCTCCACAGATATTATTTCAGTCTTATGGTGAGCATCTAGCCAGATTTATAAGGGTCTCCATTATCAATTGGCAAATATTTTGAGTATCACATTTGTATTATAATTATTTATTTGTACTTTGACTCATAATAAATCTTTAAGCTCCATCATACATATATATTCATTGTATACAAAGAATTTCTAAAATCAATAACAAAATTACAAATAACACAAAAAATATGGGGAAAAGACAGATATTTCATGAAGTAAGATATAGAAATGGCCGTTAAGTGCATGGAAAGGTACTCAACAAATTAATCATTGTAGACATGCACTTTGAATTAAAATGAGTTATTACTACACAAACACACTAGAAATTAAAAAATTGAAAACACTGAAACATTAAATGTTGGTAAGTATTCAGAGCATGTGACTGAACCACTTTGTAAAACAGTTTGACAATCTTGTGTAAAAGTATATATACATTTACCATATAATCCAGCAATTCACATCTGAGGTATTTACACAGGAGTAATGAAAATATATGCCCATGCAAACACTCGTACACAAATGTTTTTAGTGGCTTTATTCATAACAGCCAAACACTGGAAGCCAAGTATCCATCGGATACTTGCCGAAATGGATTTACTGGAACACTTAAGATCTGTACAACATGGAAACTATGCCTCTATTAAAAACTAAAAGACAATCAAGATAATAAAATCTCCTAGGGTCTAAGTGTAAATACTTAAAGCATTTATTAATGTGATCTAAATAGCCATTTTAGTTATTTTTCTCTATTGCCATCACACAGTACTTCCATATAGAACAAATTTAATATGTATGCATAACTAATGTATAAGACTATTATTTTGTTAGTAATGTCATAAATTTGGAACCCTTCAGCATTATATATATATTTTTTAAAGATTTTATTTATTTATTTGAGACAGAGAGAAAGAGAGAGCGAGCACATGAGGCGGGGGAGGATCAGAGGGAGAAGCAGACTCCCTGCCGAGCAGGGAGCCTGATGCGGGACTCGATGCAGGACTTCATCCAGGGACTCGATCCAGGGACTCCAGGATCATGACCTGAGCCAAAGGCAGTTGCTTAACCAACTGAGCCACCCAGGTGCCCTGGAACCCTTACAGCATTATAGATAATGGTAAGCACTTTGGAAGCTTACCATTAAATTAATGACCATCTGATTTATTTTATTTATTTATTTATTTTTTATTTTATGATCATCTGATTTAAATTCTAGAAAGTAAATGATCCTGTAGTGTCGATACATTTTCCTATTTGTTTAAGTTTTATTTGTTTATTACTTTCTGAAAATAAACTATAAAGGCATTGCAGAATAGATTGTAAATCTACTTACATTAGAAGCCTGGTTATAAATTATTTCTTTTGTTTCCTCTTGTATCAAAAAGGTAATATTGTTCAAAAAAGTTATATAAAGTTTCTGACATTTTAACAAATAGTTCAAAAGATGATTACTTTCAAACAGCTTTTTACAACCCCCCTTTATTTATTAGTAAAGAGTCAGCTTATTTTCATCTTCAAAACTAGTAAATTTTACTTTTAAATGAAAATAATTTTTATGCTTAATCATAAAATTAAACTTTCAAAATCCAGAACCTGGAAAATTATTTAAATTTTCCTGCCTCAGGAAAATAAATAAATCAGGCAGAGCCTGCCTCAGGTTCTGAGACAGTCCATGACCAGTCAGGTACTACTGTCTGTTTTATTGGAGAGACAGTAACTAGGGAACGAAGTAACGATTGAGAGGAACAAATTAATGGATTTTTGTGGAATAGTTTTATGGTTAAATATAGCATATAAAAACAGGGATTATTATTAATAATTTCAAAACTTCTGATTTCCATGGATTATTTTTGGAATAATCTAGTTTTGTTTTGTTTTGTTTTTTTGAAGTATCTTTCCTGGTAAATTCAACCTGAGTTTGAGTAACGTTGTGTAAGCATTGGTTAACGATGAATATACTAACAAATGCCTAAGTTTTGTTGGTTTTACAGAAAGTATGACATTGGAAACTTGGACTTTGAAAGAGATAGGAATATTCTGTCTACTTTAGCTGTTTTCTATTCCTGTGTTACAGTTTTAATTTAGGTAGCACTCTTGATTCAATGGGTTGTGTTGTATGATTTGAAATAGGATTGTTTTAGTAGTTTCCTAGATGTTGGAGTTCATATTTATTTTTGTGTTTCATAAATCTCCTTGAAAGGGCTACAGAGACTATGCATTTTTTCAAGTTTTATAAGTTCAATTTAATTTAAAAATTTTCAAAGATTTTGATGCTTCTTGAAATAATTTAAAATATATTAGTATTTTGATAGATTTTGTTCTGAGGTCTGAAAAAAAGTAAAATGTAGTAAACAAAGATTATAAAACCTGATGATGTTTGTTCTTTATAAAAGGAAAATTTCCCCTTGCTTGGAGATATCACAACTGAATAGTGTTTCGCCACAAATGATACTAATCACCTCAAGCTATTAAAAACAACAACAATGACAAAAATACCATGAACTTTGAGCACCCCATTGATGAAAGCTGAAAAAGAACTAAGAACATTGAGCATTCATGGAGCACCACAGTTTTAATGGACCAACACAGGAAGTTCTTTCCTGGCCAATGAATAAGGACACTTGAAATTAATCCTCTCCTATCCTGAGTGGAACCTTTCCATTCCCAAGTAGTATAAACTCCTGTGCCTTTTTAGAACATACTCACCCTCTACCCTGCATTTTCTCCTTTCGTGATGCAGTGTACTGATTTTCATTGTCATTTTATTGGTTTGTGTTCTCTTTCTTGACAAGTATATTGACTCAGTGTGACCTTACCCCAACCCCCACCTTCAGTGTTCTTTGATTTTTCTTTCACAATGTTTTTATCTAACTCCCTCTTGACTTTCAGATACTCCCATCTTTTTCACTTGTAATTGCTTGCATCATCAAAAAATAAAAAATCTCTCCCCACTTATTTTTTACCTTTTCTAATCTCTAGACTTTCTCCAATCATCTGTACTGTGACTGTTTTCTCACTCTTCCACTATCTACTGCTATACATTAAGGCCACAATTTAATGGATTAAAATAACTATTGTTAACTCTCACAATTGTTTGGGTTGACTGGATTCAGCACAACAGTACTTCTTGGAGTCTTTCATGTAGTTGCAAGCAGATGTCTGCCGAGGCTCCAGTGATCGGAAAGCACAGCCATGCTAGATGGCCAAGACAGCTGATTCACAATATTGACAGTTGATGGCAGCTGCTGGATGGGCTTCATCCGGTGATATTGACCGGAGCACCTGCATCTGGCTGCTCTATGGGACTTGTGCTTCTAACAGTACAGCTGCTGGCTTCTAAGGGGTAGTATACTAAAAGTGAATGTTCTGAGAGGCAAAAGGCTGAAGCTACCAGCCAATGAAAAGACGTATCCAGGTCTGGCATAGTATCACTTTCACCATATGCTGTTTGTCCAAGCAGACACACAGCCAACTTAAACTCTTATTTTTCCTAGTAACTAGTAACACTAGTAACACAGAAGAAGAGAGAGCAGAGGAGAGGGAAGAAGAGAAGAGGGGAGGAGAGGAGAGAAAAGGTAAGAGTCACCAAAATAAAGAAAAAAACAGTCATTTGGTACTGTACATTTTTGTTTAATACATCACTTTTATACTATGCAAATGTTCATCAACACAACTCTGTATTCCTGAAGATGGGATTTCTGTGATCATGGCAAGTATTTGTTTCCTTATGTGCCTGTAATGTTCTTACACTATAAGACAGCATCCAGAGTGCTCTACAGACAATAGTCACACATTCACAGACTTCACAATTTGGAGCTTATTTAATTTCCAATATCATTCTCAGAAAGAACACTGGTTTACAGCCAGTAAGTCTCGGATTCTGTAATCTCTGATTCTATCTTGGGAACTAATATTTTCTGCAACATTAGCCTCAAGAGGCTGACTATGCACATAGACTTATCTAGTTTCTTTGGGTGGTCAGTTATGGATCAACAGTCCATGAAATTGTCCTGCCCTTTTGAAATCAGACTATATTTCAGATCCTGATACCATTTTGGGAGTAATTTGTTCTGTGTATGATCTGTACATGTTCATGGTGGCACAGCATGCCAAACAATATTATCTAGATAGTGAATTTCAATATAGGACTTCTTAATGTTGGTGTGTGTGTGTGTGTGTGTGTGTGTGTGTGTGTGTGTTTTGCTTGATTTTTGTTTTATTTTGTTTTTTGGTATCTATCTGACAGCAACAGCATGTGTCGCTGGATTCCAGAAATCATGGTATTGATTTAATTTGTAAACAGAAAATTGTTAAAACTTTCTGTTTCTTAAGAGGTAGGTAGGTTTTCTGCAGAGGACTAAAGTGTTCACAGCATCTGAAGTATTCCTTTATAGTTACAAAAGCTGTTTAATCTTCAAGTAGCTGTTGCAATGACAGGCTGTGGTAGAATGCGACGGTCATTATCATTTTGTTCTGAACTGTGGCATGTCTCCTGTTATCAAAGCTTGTGGATGCAAGCAGCGGAAAGCTCTTGCTATGAATGAGCCAAGTTTTTACCTGTTGGAACGCTAAGAAAATGATGGTTCTTGTGTTTTTTGATCTTTGCTGTAATGGATAAGGCACTGTGCAAAGTGGCATCAGACACTTATTTTTTTCTCTAATTAACCTTGTTAGGGTTGAATTAGCCTGGCTTCCTGGGTTTTTACCACATATTCATATGTAAAAATTGAGAAAAATGCAATTTAAATCTTGTCATGTTAAACTTGAACATGCATTTAGGAAGAGGTAAATTTGTGCAAACACCTTTGAGATAGAATATTGTTAATTTTGTTTATAGAATGATTAACTTTGGGATCAATAACACTTAAAACCATTCCATCTCATTCCAATAAATATAATAATTTGAAGTTATTATATATACACTATTCTTAAGTCACTATCTCTTTTTTATACTTCTGTTTATTCCTATTTCTGTCATGCATAATATTTGCTTACATCCAAAATTATCACATATGCTAAATCCCATTGCATTTTCTATCTAGTTTTGTGAAAAGTTTACATGATGATAGTCTTGACATAATGTGAAAATAAACAGTACTTGGAAAATAGAGGATACATTTTCCAGCGATTGTTTTTGTCACGTTATACTTTCTTTGAATCTGAAACCAAGATATAATGCATTAATATGATTCTTGCTTTCTGGCTCTGAATCTTACACATTTAGTCTAACTTTTATATTTTATCTCAGCACATTCTGGCCAGCCTCCAGTCTTGCTACTAACTTATTAAGCAGTCTAATAATCAGTATGTTAAGTACATAATATTCAAATATACTTGGCAACTTGTATTTTGAGAGAGTACTTTCCTGTTATTTCTGATGTGGGAATTTTTTGATAACAGGGGCTGTTATTTACATTTTTATTCTCAAGCTATAACAGAGGGTCTAACTTATAAGCAGTGTACAATAACTTTGGAGAGATCTTTTAAAATGAATAGATACATTTAAAAATAAATACTATTTAGAGGCCTCTGACGAATGTTATTATGAACCTATAAAGACAATGCTTCAATTGTAAAGTAGAAAAATAATATAAAGCCTACTCAAATTTGTGTTATACTTCTCAGGTTTCATATAGTAGTATCCCCTATTTATATGTATGATTGGTTGCTGGAAGTGGTTGCATTTTAAAATTATCCTTTTCATGAAATATGAAAGCAGAAAGCTTTTTCATGCTTGTTAAAACATGCTTTTTTAAAACTGTTTTTCATTGTGTATTTTAGGGTTAAAATTTTGTCCCAAATTTCTTAAATAACAAGTAATAAATTGATACAAGCATTTGTCTTGTACATATGCCAATGCAACTCCTCCCACATACTTGTAGCTCAGGAAAATTCAAAGAGAATGAACCCATTTTACCATTTTTTAAATCTCAGAAATCTTGAATTAGTAGAGGTATCTTTCTGATGATCTTTTATGTGTGTCTACTTAATCCTTGCTTCATGTAGTAGCTAAAGATTCTTTAATGTGAAGAGAACTACTTCCCACTTTGGACCCACAAACCAAAGTTTGTCTTGTGGCAATGATAAATTTTAATTTGTTTCTTCCAAATTCAGAAGTTTCATAATGAGAATAAAAGCAGAAAAAAAAGGAAAGGGCAATTGAAATGAAAACTAGTATATGTACTTATATATAGTAGAGCAGGTAAATTAGTAATATGGTCTCTCAGGAAAAAAATGAATAAATACAGATATAAATAAAGAAAAATGAATTAAAGTCACGATGAATAAAGCAAAGACAATGGCATATTGTTTTTACATTGAGCAGGAAACATAAGCATAGATATAATGGGGCAACTCAGTAAAATGATAAGAAAATAAAAGTCAAAAAATACAAGAGATAGATCAAACCATACATTCAGTCCCATTCAGAAATGTGTGCTGTGAATTGATTTCATATATATATATATATAAGGAGGATGTGTGTGTGTGTGTGTGTGTGTGTAGTTTTGTTGTTGTTTTATCCGCACCCTGAACTCCAGTGGCAAATTTGGAATGAAAATACATAGGCAGAATTGAAGTTAGGAAGAACTGAAGTTTTATTTGTTTCTTGCATGTAAATAAATATTTTTGTTTCACTAAAGCACTATTTTTACATTAAAATTTCTACACATTAAATGCTAGTTTTTCATCCTCCATGTGGTTATTTTATATCAGCAAAAACACATTAGTTTTTGCTAATCATAGATCCAAACTACTCTCACTATATGTTTAGATAATATCTGATATCAAAGCACTGAGTGACTTTTTCTAATGCCTAAAATACTTGCCTTTCTTCCTCAGAAATATTCACTTTTTCTATAAGCTTAATCAGTATATATTGTTCCCTTCCTTCCTTCCTTCTTTCCTTCCCTCCCTCCCTCCCTCCTTCCTTCATTCTTTCCTTCTTCCTCACTCCCTTCCCTCCTACTTTTCTCCCTCACTTTCTCTTTTCTTCCTTCCGTCTTTTCTTTCTAGCTTCCTATGTTTCTTCCTTCAACAAATACTTACTAATACCCTGTATGATCCCTCCCAGTATGGATGTGGGAAAAATACAAACATAAATGAAAGGAAAAATAAATTAGCCATTTGCATGGGGGATATGAATTTCTTACAAACCCAGATGAACAAAGATATAATTTTGAGAAATGTTTATCAGAAAAATTTTCCCTACTTTGTTCTTCCATTCTGACTATGACATAAAAGTTGGTTTTATGTCATAAACCAACTAACTTGGTTTTGCTTCCATGTTAGTTCCATCATTATAGTAAAATTTTCGTTCATTTCATGTTTAATGTCAGTCACATTGAAGATTTTCCACCTTGTCTTCCTTCCTGCATAACTTAGATTCAGAGGAGGATTCCGTGGCATCATGATATCAGGTGAAAATTTTCATTGTTGTGTACTCCAGACTCATTGCCATGGATGAAATCCCTCTCAACTTAGGATATGAAGTTATTTGCAGCTGATGTTAGCTGATATGCTCACTTCCACATCCCACCAGAGGTGTATGATTAGGAAGATGAGAGTTGACCAAATCTCTGTACATATTTGCAATGGATCACAAATAACATCATCATAATTTAGCAGACAATTGTGCATGTAAGTGTCAATTTTGGAGTATAGTCTTACCATGCACCTTAAAATATGAGAGCAATTGCTTGTTTTATGCATGGTTTTGGTGAAAAAATATACACAGTCCTTGCGATAAGAGAAGATTTGTTGCTTAAACAAGATTGCTTCCTTGAACAAGATTGAATTCCAATGGGCCAAGAGAGATTTTCAGGATCCTCAAACTATAAGAGCAACTTTTCATGTTAATGTCCTAAATAAAACAAGTAGTGGTAATCTAGAAAGAATGAGAAAACATTTCATTTATTGTTCTGAGATACAATTTTGCTCTTTAAGGAAAACATTTTTATGAAAAGAACTGCTTATTTTGGAGAATAAAGTTATTTCTATATTTGAAAGAGAAAATGACATAATGAGAACAATAGCTCACATTTTGTATATAATTTGGCTTTTATAAATATTAAAATGAATGGAATATATGTACATATATACATTATGTTCCCATTATATTCCCATGTCACATATAATATATATTTGTGTGTGTATATTATACATGACACGGGAATGTTGGCTTAACAAACTATGACCTGATGGCATAATTCTTCTAATTAATTATGTGTGTTAGAGTCTTAACAACTGTCATGAATTAGCTGAATTTTAAGAAGTTTATTCTCCTCAGTTTTCTGAATGTACTCCTCATTTTTTGCAACCCTAATTTTTTATACAAGAGTTATGGGTTTTATAGCAGTCTGAGTCAATATTGTAACATTTTGGGGAAGCATGATATTTCATATAAAATTGGAAGCAAAGGTCTTATTTAGTTATGAGATATCTTTGCAGTTTCTAGTTGTGCTTGGTATAATGTTACTATTATGATAGCCTTAGGTGTTTTGATAATTTCTTGGAACTTTTAAAAGGTGGGATATTTAATGAATTTTATATTTTTGCAACTTCTGCAACTCTGACTGCAGAAGAAGAGATTTAGCTCCAAAAGCTCCAAATAGGCATATGAATCTGATCATAGATTTAAGCCCAAGCAGTAGAAGATTATTCTAATAATATTTCAGAGAGAAAGTATATTCTAATATATGTTGATACTTAAAAATTTTTGTAGACAGAAAGATTTTTTTTCCCTAAAGAATGAAATCTTGCCATTTGCAACGACATGGATAGAGTTAGAGAGTATTAGGTTAAGAGACATAAGTCAGTCAGAGAAAGATAAATACCATATGATCTCATTCATATGTGGAATTTGAGAAACAAAAACAAATGGGGAAAGGGAAAAGAAAGAGAGAAGCAAACCAAGAAACAGACTCCTAACTGTAGAACACAAACTGACGGAAACCAGAGGGGAGGTGGTATTGGGGAGGGGTGAAAAAGGTAATGGGGGTTGAGGAGTGCACTTGTGATGAGTACTGGGTGTAGTGTTGTATGGAAATATTGAATCACTATATTGTACACCTGTACACTATTATTACACTGTATATGTTAACTGGAATTTAAATAAAAATTTTAAAAAAGATTTTTTTTCCTGATGGCTTTGAATTTTCTAAGGGAAAAGGGAATTAATGGACTTAATGTAATGATTTTTTTAAAAATTTTAATTTTAAGAGTAAATTTTAAATGTTTGCTTTTTTCTCTCATTTTTTAAATTATGTTATGTTAATCACCATGCATTAATCATTAGTTTTTGATATAGTGTTCCATGATTCATTGCTTGCATGTAATACCCAGTGGTCCATTCAGTACATGCCCTCTTTAATACTCGTTACCAGGCTAACCCATTCCCCCAGCCCCCTCCCCTCTAGAACACTCAGTTTGTTTCTCAGAATCCATAGTCTCTCATGGTTCGTCTCCCCCTCTGATTTCCCCCCCTTCATTCTGCCCCTCCTGCTATCTTCTTCTTTTTTTTTTTAACATATAATGTATTATTTGTTTCAGAGGTACAGGTCTGTGATTCAACAGTCTTACACAATTCACAGCGCTCACCACAGCACATACCCTCCCCAATGTCTATCACCCAGCCACTCCATCCCTCCCACCCCCCACCACTCCAGCAAACCTCAGTTTGTTTGCTGAGATTAAGAATTCCTCATATCAGTTAGGTCATATGATACATGTCTTTCTCTGATTGACTTATTTAGCTCAGCATAACGTCGTTGCAAATGGCAAGATTTCATTCCTTGTGATGGCTGTGTAATATTCCATTGTGAGTGTGTGTGTGTGTGTGTGTGTATTTATCTATATATATATATATAGATATATACACACACCACATCTTCTTTATCCATTCATCTTGTCAATGGGCATCTTGGCTCTTTCCATAGTTCCATAGTTTGGCTATTATTGACATTGCTGCTATAAACATTGGGGTGCATGTACCCCTTCGGATTCCTACATTTGTATCTTTAGGGTAAATACCCAGTAGTGCAATTGCTGGGTCATAGGGCAGCTCTATTTTCAACTTTTTGAGGAACCTCCATACAGTTTTCCAGAGTGGCTGCACCAGCTTGCATTCCCACCAACAGTGTAGGAAGGTTCCCCTTTCTCCACATCCCCGCCAACATCTGTCATTTCCTGACTTGTTAAATTTTAGCCATTCTGACTGGTATGGGGTGGTATCTCATTGAGGTTTTGATTTGGATTTCCTTGATGCCAAGCAACGTTGAGCACTTTTTCATGTGTCTGTTGGCCATTTGGATGTCTCTTTAGAAAAATGTCTATTCATGTCTTCTGCCCATTTCTTGATTGGATCATTGGTTCTTTGGGTGTTGAGTTTAAGAAGTTCTTTATAGATTTTGGATACTAGCCCTTTATCTGATATGTCATTTGCAAATATCTTCTCCCATTCTGTCTTTTTGTTTTATTGAATGTTTCTTTTGCTGTGCAAAAGCTTTTTATCTTGATGAAGTCCCAATAGTTCATTTTTACCCTTGCTTCCCTTGCCTTTGGCGATGTTTCTAGGAAGAAGTTGCTGCAGCTAAGGTCGAAGAGGTTGCTGCCTGTGTTCTCCTTTAGGATTTTGATGGACTCCTCCTGTCTCACATTTAGGTCTTTCAAAAAACCCACAGCAAATATCATTCTCAATGGGGAAAAACTGAGAACTTTCCCCCTAAAGTCAGGAACATAGCAGGGATGTCCATTATCACCACTGCTATTCAACATAGTATTAGAAGTCTTAGCCACGGCAATCAGACAACAACAACAAAAAAAATAAAGGCATCTGAATCAGCAAAGAGGAAGTCAAACTCTCATTCTTTGCAGATGATATGACCGTTTATGTGGAAAACCCAAAAGACTCCACCCCAAAACTGCTAGAACTCATACAGGAATTCAGTAAAGTGGCAGGATATAAAATCAGTGCACAGAAATCAGTGGCATTCCCATACACCAACAAGACAGAAGAAAGAGAAATTAAGGAGTCGATCCCATTTACAGTTGCACCCAAAACAATAAGATACCTAGGAATCAATCTAACCAAAGAGGCAAAGAATCTGTACTCAGAAAACAATAAAATACTCATGAAAGAAATTGAGGAAGACACAAAGGAATGGAAAAACGTTCCATGCTCATGGATTGGAAGAAAAAATATTGTGAAGATATCAATGCTACCTAGACCAATCTACACATTTAATGCAATCCCTATCAAAATATCATCCACTTTTTTCAAAGAAATGGAACAAATAATCCTAAAATTTGTATGGAACTAGAAAAGACCCCGAATAGTCAGAGGGATGTTGAAAAAGAAAAGCAAAGCTGGCGGCATCACAATTCTGGACTTCAAGCTCTATTACAAAGCTGTCATCATCAAGACAGTATGGTACTGGCACAAAAACAGACACATAGATCAATGGAACAGAATAGAGAGCCCAGAAATGGACCCTTAACTCTATGGTCAACTAATCTTCGACAAAGCAGGGAAAGAATGTCCAGTGGCAAAAAGATAGTCTCTTCAACAAATGGTGTTGGGAAAATTGGACAGCCACATGCAGAAGAATGAAACTGGACCATTTCCTTACACCATACACAAAAATAGACTCAAAATGGTTAAATGTTTGCTTTTTTGAGACTATAGGGATTATGAACAGGGATAGAAGAATAACTTTTGATCCTATTATATAGGGTAAATGTGGGGTAAAAATTAAAATAATGTCCCTATTGATGTTTGATCTTTCTGGTAGAAGAGAGGGCTGTGCAAGTGGAAATATGAACCCAGCAGAAACATAATTAGCTAAATAATATTAGTGCATACAAAAGTAAAAAATAAAATTACACTGCATTACAATTAAGATTACATATCAAATATTTTACAATGAAAAAGTGGTCTTAAATTTACTGTAGTAAGGTTTAATTGATAAAAAAATAAATGCTGATATTACATGTTTCCCTTTTAACCTCTGTGAAATAGGTTCTCTTTTCTGAATTTAAAGAACTATTATGTGTGTGCACACACCCATACGCACCATGTTCTAATGCACCCAAGAGACAGTATAAAGCTATTAAATCCATCTTTTATGAAAGTGCTATTATACTGTACTTTAAGAGCTTTAAAATATACTACAATAGCTATATGTAGAGAGAGAGATAGATTTAACAGTTTTCTGCATCAACAAAAGAGCAGACTATGTATTGTATTAGAAAAGCAAAAAATTCAGTTGAATAAACAGTTGATGAATACCAATTATATATGAGGTAGTGTGATAACTTCTTGCAGAAGGCATAAACATGAATAATCCTTCTGTGCAAGAAGCTCACAATTTAGTAGATATGATAATGCAGTTTAAGAGTATTTACCCAAACTACAAAATGGATACATGGCCGAAACAAAGCAAAAAAATATTAATATAAGGAAAAAAGCTTAAAATATTTCTCATGTAGTCTTACATTCTTTTGTGTTCTATAAGCTATGCTCAGGAAGTATAAACATACATATGAGGTTTCTTGTTTGTGGTAGTTCTGACTCTATCCCATAGTCTAACGTATTTTTTCCTCAAATAGTATATTGATTGACAATCAAGGAAAACAATCGTGATCCACTAAACCGTGTGTTCATTTCAAAATGGTAAAAATTGACCTTGTTTACTGGCATATGCTAGAAGATATCAAAAGCATTGCTTTCAATCTACTTACCCACTTCCAACCAGAATCAATAGGTTGTTAAAAGCTTTATTTTGCTTCATGTTTAATAGTTCTTCCAAAGGTTCATGAGATATTCTTTTTTTAATATGTTAATATAATGGGTGTACTATTTTTAAGTTTACTTATTTTTTTAGTAATCTTTACACCCAACGTGGGACTCAAACTCACGAGCTTAAGATCAAGAGTCACATGCTCTCCCAACTGAGCCAGCCAAGTGCCCCTGAAATATTCTTTGTAAGTATGACCATGCTATTTTCTGCACTTGGATTGATCCTTCTCCACCTTCACTTCAGCACCTCTTTTTTAATCATTATCATTATGCCATCTAGCTTGAGAATTACCTCCTCTATGAAACCTTTCCTGGTCTCTACTCCTTTGAGTTACTTGATCTTGCCTTTGTACTGTACTTTAAGAGCTTTAAAATTGTATTAGAAAAGCAAAAAATGTTTTTATATTGTAATGTCACACGGAATGATAATGTGTCCCCCACCAGAGGAGGCAAGATCTGGGTCTTTTATTTTTGGCATTTGTTTTTAAGCTAGTGTCTGAACATAACTGACATTCAATAATTGCTTGGAATCAAGATGCTAGTAACACAGGTAAGGGCAGTAAGACTAGATAGAGATCCTACCCTCCTCCCACTGGATAGCTAAGGAAATTACTGTAAATTTATTGTCAATTTTGCACAATCCAGGACTGAAGTACAGCATATAAGTATTCTCTTCAAAGTGACCTTTCACATTTGGGGGCCAAATTTTAGCTTCAAAAGTTAATTGCATATATGTCTATTTAAGACTGTTGCTGCTAAAATTAATTACGTGAATTGAGTGAAAAGGAATTGAATGGCACCTTCTTTAAGCACTTTAAATGTAGACATAGATTAATGATAATCATTTTTTAGGGAGACAACTGGAAAAAGACTCTTACATAATTAGAAATTCAAATAAAGCACTTCTATATCTCTTTATAAATGAAATGAAGTTACATTTATTTTAGTTCTTTTCAAATAAAGCATATTAAATTTCCATTTGCTATGCTTCCTCTTATCCAGATACATCTTCAAACATTTATAGGTCTATTTCTTAAATGGTCATTTAAAAAATTGCCACTTGGATTATTTCACTAGGAATAATTGTCATTCTCCCAACAATTGTCTGTAATGGTGAGCACAGGAGTGGAGTTCCTTTGACAGTTTTTGCCCTTGGGAGTATAATTGGTAAGGTAAAATAACAAGTGTTACAGTGTTTAAAAGAAATAATAAACCCCAAGAGGATGTTAATATCTTCTAAAATATTTAAAAAATAAGCAATTCTGTATAATTCTAGCTATCAGAAAGCAAAAGAATGTCACATACCTAAAATAAAATGTTATTTTTTCTTTTAAGAAGTGATTTTTTTTGTAAATGGTATATTCTTTTTTTAGATTTTATTTATTTATTTATTTATTTGACAGAGAGAGAGAGAGAGAGAGAATGTAGCGGAGGGAAAGGGAGAAGCAGATTCCCCACTGAGCAGGGAGGCCGATGTGGGACTCAATCCCAGGACCCTGGGATCATGACCTGAGCCAAAGTCAGACGCTTAACTGACTCAGCCACGGAGACACCCCTGGAAATAGTAGATTCAAAAATACTAGATAGCTATCTAGCTTCTGATAGATGCCAGTTTCCATTGGAGTGCATTATTTGATTAATATTTGTAATATTTAGAAGGAGATAGACCCATATTAATGATCTGACTGAATTTTTCTTAAATAATAAATGGATTGTGGGGCACATGAGTAGCTCAGTCGGTTAAACATCTGACTCTTGATTTAGGCTCAGGTCATGATCTCGAGGTCATGAAATCGAGCCACGTGTCACATGGGGGTGACTCTGCACATTCAGTGCAGTGTCTGCTTGGGATTCTCACTCTCCCTCTCCCTCCATCCCTCCCCCTGCTTTTGTGTGCTCTTTCTCTCTAAAATAATAAATAAATAAAATCTTTTAAAAAATAATAAATAGATTGCTTATATTACAAGAAGTTTCAGGTAAGGATCAGTGGCAAGAATGATGCCCTCAAGGACACAAGGTCTTTCCATTCTTTTGCTCTCACCTTGGTGCACTCACTTTGCTTCAAATTGTATCTTCCAGTACCAACACCTCCTTCACCTTAACAGTAAGGAAATGTTTCCGAGGTGTGTGCCGCCACAGCTGACTTCACATCTGCTTGACCAAAACTAATCACTGAACCAGTGATTGGTCACAAGGATTCAATGGAATACTGACTTAGTTGAATCAAGAGCTACCCCTGATATGGCAATGGAGTAATTCACTTTGCTTCTGAATATTGAGGAGGCACAAAGGGTGACTGAATATAGCTGAATTTCCCTTAGCTAATTTGAAACAAATTTTTGTTTTGTTTTGAAACAAAACTATCACATGATAAGAACAACCTAAGAAACATACCTTAAAATAAATCGAGAAAGAAAGAAATCTTCCCAGTTCCCTAGGGACATTTCTAAAAGCTATGAAATCAAATAACTTAGAATCATACCTTGGCCTTTCTGGATCTTTCTGTAATTAACTAATGAAGTGCAAAATTCTGAAAGTATGAAATAGAAATTATTCTGCATGACAACACTGATGATTTATTGATTTTAGTATGCCCATTCCCTGATATTAGGGGAAAGCACGTGAAATTTCAAAGTATATAATACTACCATGTATGTTAACAAAAACTAGAGTTTTTCTTCATAGCTGCTTGAGTTATGCAAGACCCTGCAGAACTCTGATTGGATTTTATTTCTTAATATACGCAGTATACATAATGCATCATGAAAAGCTTCTAGCTTGACCATTTAAGATTTGAAATTGAATACATAATAAATGTCTTGTGAACTCATCCTGCTTCTGGAATGCCTTATCTTTCAATAACTAGCTGTAGCTACTGCTTTTTCTGAATTGTTTCAAGGGTTATTTCTGTACAATCTTTTGTCGGAAGCTAATTTCAGTAAGACCTTTTTACACAATAGCATAATGTTATCCTTTTCTACAATATAAACAACGAAAATTGCTGCTATGCTGATATTTAATAACATGCTTCACTGAATACAATGCATTCACTTGTTTTTCTGTTTTATTTAATCTTCAAAAGGTATAGATCACCTACAATTTAATATAATTATATTGGAGTATCTAAAATATAAAATATTAATATCACAGTAAGAAAGTGGGTAAGTATTTATTTTAAAACTTGCATGGTCTATAACAACTTTGAAAGATATTTTGTTCTTAGTGTATTTATTGTGCATGTGGTAACAATGCCTGAATATAATTCTGTTATCATAAAAATTTTACTGTCACTGGGTGTCTATTTTTTCATTTAAACTTGCAAACTTAATTTGAAAAAGCTTTAGAGCAGGCCTATGAATATTACATGTGTATATTAGAAGTAAAATAATGTAGTTGCTGTATACATTATTGAAGACTATCTTAGTAAGAGGTTGCACATTGAATAATTTTTTCTCTTCAGATTCTCCTCATTTTCATGTTAATGTCTTTGGAAATGTCACTTCAGTACTTTTGCAATTACAAACTTTTCAACAACTATCCATAAATAATGCATCAGTGACAATATTGTTCTAATAACTTATTTAGGCCTAATTAATTCACAGCTCTAGGCATATTTAAATAAGGGCCTTCTTTTAAGTTTGTAGCTTTCGGTGCTGCTTGTTTAGGCAATCTGAAAAAACAAAATTCAAAACCAAAATAGTATACTTCCTGTGGTTATAGTTTAGAATTTGCAATCTACAACAAACATATGCTACTAAATAAATTACCTGAAATATCTAAATCCGTGTAGGATGTTTTTCTCCACCCTCCCTTTAATTTGCTCTGGAGTTTTAATTGCCAACTATGGATTCTCCTTCCTTATTCCCTAATTCCCATTTTTCATGCAAAGGAGTTAATGGGGTTATAATCTCGTAATTAAAGAAGATAATTCTAATTTCTCTGATGACTCTTTATTATGATAATCTTGTTAAGATTATGGTGTTTCATTTGTTAGTACACGTGAACAGTTGGCTTTGTAGAAGCAGCCTTGCTACTGAGTAACTGAATAATTAAAAAAGCAGAACCCTCTGGCCTGCAAAGTCTTACTGCTAATGTAAGAACAAAGTTAAATTTAACTCTCTGTACATCTATCAAATGAACCGGATTGGACATATCACATATTTAATATGAGTCATCAAATAGAAGATAAAGCTTCATTAAGCAAGTATCTGATTTCGTATTTAATAAAGAATTGTTTTTTCTAGATTGATATCTTTTTATCAGTTGACACAGCAAGAAACATAAAGACAACTCATTAACTAATTTACCAAACATAGCAATGATATTAGAAAGTTCAAAAGATGCTTCATTCATTCGAATTAGCCCACATATGTAATGTATTACAAGTAAGTTTGCATTTAAGTTATTTCTTAAGATGTGCTTGTGAAAGAATTATCTTCTTTGATTGTACTGCAGTCCCCAGTGGTCTTTGAACATGGCTGGCCTTAATTTCAGTGATAACTGTCAAAAGCAACAATGCAATATGGGGTATCGGTATGCCTTCATGAATTATATATAGTAAGTGAATTTACACATTGTAAAATATATCTTGTCAGTTTAACATCTTCCATTTTTTGAAAGGATTTTTTGAAGTGAACACCTGGGTGATTTTTATAAAGCCTGCTATTTATGGAGGAGCAAGTCATAGAAAACCCAAGCAATTAAGACCCAGTAACTCTCTCTCTTTCTTTTTTAAGAATATTTTGAATGGATCAACATTTAATATAAGAGAGGAAATTAAATCACTTCTATTAAAAAAAAACCACTCTGAGTGGTATGTAGTAGGTTAGTGAGTTTTTTTGAATAAAATAGAATGATACAGGGTTCTTTGGGACAGTTTCAGAGTTATATGTGTATAACTATAAACCAGAGTTCACCTCAAAATGGATTTGTATCCTCAGTAAATGTCCATATCGGTTTCTTCTGTCTTTCAAACCTCTCTAATATCTGCTCTTCCTCAGTGGCCTACTGGGGAACTTCAACATTAATTTTCAAATACCACCATTTTGTCCATCACAAAATTTGATGGACAATAAAAATTATTACATGTTTACTAAGAACTTTTCAACAAAATGTATCTTTCCAGGATATGTTAAAATTTGGCTAAATCCTGACTTTTTATTGAAAAGATTGTAGCAAAAATGCAGAAAAGTTATAAACTCACAGATTTTTGGAGGATATAAAGAAATCTAATGCATGTTCCAGCATTCAAAAAGAAGGTGTCTAAACTTACCACAGACACTGAATAAACTGCTTTACCTAACATGCGTAGATTGTGCAATGCAGTCAAGAACTATTTACTAATTATTCACAAATTCATCAATCTACTAATCTAAATATATCAATATGAACTTCTAAGCATCTATCATTTTCAGTAACACTTTAATTCTTCTGTGTAGGAAATTAAGGATATTAAGGTGCTATAGTTAGAAGCTCTTGGTCTAAAAGTCTAGTAATCTGGTTGATATTGCAATTTTCATGCATTAAAAAGATCATTTTATTAATTCATGTATCTAGGTATCATATATCTTCAGGAACTTAAAAAAAAAAGATCATTGTGAATTAGTATATTTTGTAGATGAGATTTTTCCCAGTACAAGGACAGAGTTTGGGCAAGGGGCAAGAATATTCTTTGATTAATTTCTCCTTAGGTATTTGAGGAATAAAAAATAGTCATTCATTATAAACATCCCATTATGTTTCCATACATCACTTCAAACATTGTTGGAGAATTTAGTGGGGGCTACATTGAATGTTTAAATTGTTCCCTTTTATCAGATTATCTTAGTTGTCAGGAAAATGACTGTGTTCCAGGAAATCTTGAGAAGGCAGTGTGACTGACTGAACTGTTCGGTGAAGGTGTCAAAAGAGTGTATTCAGAAATATCTTCATTTCCAGATTGTGTTAGAGCAAAGGATATGTATACATTTTTGTAGTTAAGATGAGATTCAGGAAGAAAAATGAAAGAAAGACAGATGAGTTTATTTTGTGTTTTGTCCAGTTGAAATGGGAAGAGGTCCAAAAAGAAGCTAGACTTGTACACTTGGGGGCTAATGATGAAGTTGCAAGATACCTGCAAGAATAGAAATGCATCCTTTGGAATCTTGGTGATAAGGAGAACTGGAGGAGAGTGAAGTTATCAGGGAAGCTTCTTCGTTTTATGAAAGGACCTCACCAGAGAAAAGGGAATAGCTTGATTGTCTGCAAGGGGAATGAAGTAAAAAACCAGTTCATATCAAGTGGTTACTGCCTCTTTCCCCTTCTCTTTCCCCATGAGCTAGTCCTGGAGTTCTAAAGCCTTAGTAACCTGGCTCAGGGATGAGAGAGGAAAAGGAAAGGAACAGAGCAAGAGAGAAGCCCCAAACATGCTCCTTTCTATCTGCTGGCTTCAGCTTTAACCTAGTTAATTGACAAACCTTTAGCTAGACTCACCAAGAAAAAAAGGAAAGAGAACTCAAATATTTGTGCACTGTCAGTGGGAATGTAAATTGGTATAGCCACTATGGAAGACAATATCAAGTTTCTCAAAAACTTAAAATGGTATCATATTATATGATATGATGTGGCAATTACACTTCTGGGTATTAATCCAAAGAAAATAGAAACATTAACTTGAAAATATACCTGAATACACATGTATTTGTTGCAACATTAGTTATAAGAGCTAAAATGTGGAAACAACCTAAGTGTTCATCAGTGGCTAAATGGATAAAAAAAAATTGTGATATGTATATATGATGTATTTGATATAAATATTGAATATATATGGAATATTTATTTATATTTTTATGTGTGGAATATTATTCAGCCATAAAAAGGATGAAATCTTGCCATTTGTGACATCATGTATACATTTTGAGGGCATTATGCTAAGTGAAATAAATCATACAGAGAAGGACAAATACCACATGATCTTTCTTATAGGCGGAATGTTAAACCCATACACACAAACATAAAACAAAAACTAAGGTCATAGATATAAGGAACAGATTTTGGTGAGTGCCAGAGATGGGCACTTGATGGGGCTATGGGGAAATATATGAACATTTTTTTTTAAGTTTAAATAAATTGAATAAAAAATTTTTTAAGAAAAAATAGGAAAGGAGAGAATATTTCTTGTTAAGTAAAACTTTGGAATTTTGCTAACACTTTGTATAATGCATTTTATGAAACCAAACAGTAGTTTTCATTTAATAAAACCAGAATTATGTCTAATGAAAAGTTAATAGTCATAGAAACTGAGAGTATCTTCATCCAGATATAAGGTACAGTCGTTCCCTGAATAATTGTTAAAGGGACATCAAAAGATACAGCTAAGGTTGTGTTTTAATTCTATCATCTGTTATGCATGTTATAGGTTACATAATTTTCAGATGGTAGATTGAATGAGTCTTTTGTATTAATCTATAGAATTTGGATTTTATCTTAGAAGCAAGCAAGGACTATTACTAACCAAAGAAAGCAGGTACAATGGAGTACATAGCTGAATAGTTACATAGTTAAAAGACATTATGATATGGGACAAGAAATTAATGCATGTGATATAGTTGCTGGTGGAGCAAGAAATTATAAACAATTGTTAAATGCTATGAAACTATCTTTTCAGTACTGCTGAGCATCAAAAGAATAGATCAAAGAAGGGAGAAGTAATCACAGAAAAAATGATGAAGTCAAACGTGATGACTATTTATAAAAGGAAAGAATATTGTAACTGAAGAAATGAAATTGGCATGTGGTCTTACTATATATTGGTTATATATATATTTTTAAGTCAACAAATACTGAGTAAAAACTTTATGTCAGGAGTCATATTGTGTATTGGAGAAGCACAGATTAAAAGGGAAAGTTTCTTTCTGGTCAGAGAAAAGGAAATAATTAAGAATAATATTGAAAATAGGGTCATGTATTCAATAACTGAAGTTTATTAGGTAATCTGAGAACCTATAGGAGAAAATAACCAGAATTATTACAAAGTATTAAGTGAGCTGAATCTTGAAGAATGAGGAAACAGGAGAGGGAGAGCATTTCAGGAGAATGAACATCATTCAAAACTCTCTCTCTTTCTCTCTCTCTCTCTGTCTCTCTGTGTCTCTGTGTGTGTGTGTGTGTGTGTGTGTGTGTATAAATGTGAAAAGGAATGTATGGTTAGGAACTGCAAGCCATTTTATGACTGTAGTGTAGAGCTATATGTGAGCATATTTAGAACACCTTTGATAGTAGAAGTATTTCCAAGGAGTGAATAATTGAGCAGAAGTCAGATACTGAAATGTCCCATGTCATGTCTTCACATTGGAAATGTGCACATTGGGAATAAAGATAATGGAGACCTTGACTCCCTTCAGCGACTGCAATGCATTGGCTTTGCACCAGGTTGGATGTTGGTAGCGCAGCTTTCCCCTGTGAGCCTGCCAGGTAAAGCTTTTTTCATAGTCCATGATTTGGCCTGAAAATCATACATAGGTATTTAGCCAGGAGCCATCCTCCTCAAGTACCATTTGGAATATTGCCCTTTGTAAAAAAGAATCATTGACTTTTTTTTTATTACTTCTAATACAGTATGCGACATATAATTAAAAAATATTTAGTATCTGACTCCCCATGTATTGTATTTTATCCATATTTGTATCATAAGTGCCAAAGGAAGTTTTTTAAAAGTAGAAAGTGTTCAAACACAGTTTGGCTATGTGAACTTTGGAACCACACTTAACAGGCAGAAGTGCAAGTTCAGTGAATCATCAAAACAACCAGCTCAAACATAAAAATTTTCTTCAACATTTAAAATTTTAAGTGTTTATTACTGTAATTCAGGAGAATATTATGTTTAATATTAAATAATTTATGTTTACATGTCATTAAAGGTTCATACACAAAAAATTACATTCAGTGAGGGGTTTTCGCTGGCCATTTGATTTTCTTTATCTTGAAATAAGGAGACAGCAATAATGCTAACAGTGTCAAATACATGCATCTATATTAATGAATAAGTCAGTCAAAGGCCAGAAGCCTTTAATGGCAAAAGTTTTACATCATGTTATTCTTACAAGTATAATGAAGAGCACATTGGAAATAGCTCAAAGGTCTCGAAGACCTTTGGGTTTCATTGATTTTGAGTACTCCACTGAAAAAAATGAGAATATCTACTTTTAAAGTAATTCTGAGAAGATTTGTGTGTTTGCACTTTGGTTTGTGCATTAAAGGCTTAAATGTTTTAATAGTTTACCTAGTTTGAATTCAGGTTTTGGATACTCTCATACTCTGTAGGTAAGAATGTAAATGCAAATTTCTGAAAGGCAGTCAATATCAAAATTTAAATGTGCATGTTTTTGGACAACTAGATTTATATCAAGAAATGTTACATAATGAAATAATTTAACAGTTTTGCAAAGAAATATATAAAATGTTCAACAGTGCAGCTAGGAGTGAGAAAATAAGAGTGAAACACTGCCCATCAATAGGGAAATGTTTAAATACATTATATACATTCATAAAAGAGAACACTTTGTAGCCACTGTAAGTCATAATGTGTATTTATAATCTTTGATATTTAATACATGCATAATACACAGTTGAATGAAATAAAATGCTGTAAAACATTATTTAGAATACAGTTCCATTAAAATTACTTACATACGTATCAATAACAACTACTATTGCTATCAAATGAAAATAGTTTTAATACCACTACTTAAGCATTTTGAAAGAGCAGCAGGATTCATTTCAAGAATTGCTTTCTATTTATAGAACCATATTATAGCAGACATGTTCTTGGATGCCTACCGTATCCCACTCATACTTTTCACCTATGGTATTCATACCTTGTGTATTATCTTCCCTACCCTACCTGCAATGTAATAATTTATTTTTGCTTTTGTTTTCCTTGCCTCAGGAGACATATCTAAAAAGAAGTTGCTGTGGCTGAAGTCAGAGAGGTTACTGCCTGTGTTCTCCTCTAGGATTTTTATGGTTTCAGGTCTTGCATTTAGGTCTTTCTTCCATTTTTAATTTATTCTTGTGTATGGTGTAAGAAGGTGATCCAGTTTCATTCTTTGTATGTTGCTGTCCAGTTTTCCCAATACCATCTGTTGAAGAGACTGTCTTTTTTCCATTGGATAATCTTTTCTGCTTCATCAAAGATAAATTGACCATATTAGCTATGGGTTCATTTCTGGGTTTTCTATTCTGTTCCATTGATCTGTGTGTCTATTTTTGTGCCAATTCCATACTGTTTGATCACTACAGTTTTGTAATATAACTCGAAGTCTGGAATTGGGATGGTTCCAGCTTTGCTTTGCTTTTTCAAGTTTGCTTTGGATATTTGGGGTCTTTTTGTTCCATACAAATTTAGGATTGTTTGTTCTATCTCTGTGAAAAATGCTGTTGATATTTTGATAAGGATGGATTAAATGTGTAGATTGCTTTGGGTAGTATAGACATTTTAACAATATTTGTTCTTCCAATCCATGAGCATGAAATGTCTTTCCATTTCTTTGTGTCATCTTCAATTTCTATCATTAGTGTTTTATAGTTTTCAGGGTATAGAGCTTTCACCTCTTTGGTTAGATTTAATCCTAAGGTGTCTTATGGTTTTTAGTGCAAATATAAATGGGATTGATTCCTTGATTTCTCTTTCTGCTACTTCATTATTGGTGTATAGAAATGCAACAGATTTCTGTACATTGATTTTGTAAACTACAACATTATTGAATTTGTGTATCAGTTCTAGCAGGTTTCTTTGGTGGAGTCTTTCAGGTTTCCTATAGAGAATATCATGTCATCTGCAAATAGTGAAAGTTTGACTTCTTCCTTGATGATTTGGATGCTTTTTTTTTCTTTTTGTTGTCTGATTTCTGAGGCTAGGACTTCCAGTACTATGTTAAGTAAAGGGGTGCGGATTCACGTCCTTGTCTTATTCCTGACTATAGGAGAAAAGCTCTCAGTTTTTCCCCATTGAGGATGATGTTAGCTGTGGGTTTTTCATATATGGCCTTTATGATGTTGAGGTATGTTCTCTCTAAACCTACTTTGTTGAGGGTTTTTATCATGAACAGATGTACTTTGTCAAATGCTTTTTCTGCATCTATTGAGATGATCATGTGGTTCTTATCCTTTCTTTTGTTAATGTGATGTTTCATATTGATTGATTTGTGAATCAGTCTTGATCTAGACATTCTCCTTGCTTGCTCAATGAATAAGTACTCATGTTGGGAAAACCCACATAGTAAGGAATTGCAGGCAGCCTCCAGGAATTGTCAGCAGTTTCTCAGAACTGTAGGAGGACTCCACAGGCTGAGTGCAGTCTTCAGCTCACAGCCAGTAAGAAGCCTGGGATTTTATTCCATTGGCTGCAAGAAAATGAATTCTGCCAAAAACCTGAGTGAGTTTGGAAGTAAATGCTTCCCCAGTGAAAACTCCAGATGCAAAATCGGGTCTAACTGGCACCTTGATTGCAGCCTTGTAAGACCCTGAGCTGAGGACTAGCTAAACTGTGTCCAGATTTCTGACCATGGGCTCCACTGCAAAAATAAAATTAAATTAAATTAAAAATAATAATAAAAGTAATATAATAAATATCTGCTCTTCTAAGCTGGTAGTGTTATGTTAATTTGTTATGCAACAATAGGGACAAAAATTAAAATGTACTAAAACATATTTTGCTTAGGAGGGGAAGATTCAGAAGTAGACTGGAAAATAAATTAGGCAAAAGGAACCTATTTTCAATAAAAAATTAAAATAACATTTAGATTTTTCATATCTAAAAGCAGGGATTATAAAGATTGAGTTGAGTATATAAAAAAGGAAACTACTTCAAGCAACTTGTGTAGCGCCCAACACCATGGCAAAAAGTTAAGATGGAGCCCAACTTAGTTTTATTTTCTTTTAAATTGCAATAACTTCTCCCTGTTATTTGAAAACCCTGTAGGATGATCTAGCTAAGACTCTTTGTTTACCTTTTAGGAAAAGAATAGAATCTGGGGCCACAGGCAGAAGAGAGTGTCTGGTTTTCATTTTCACTTTCAACTCTATGTTTTCTATTGCAAGTAACTAACAAGATTATGACATGTTCTATTTTCATTTTGAATAACAAAATAGAGAATTTTTAATGCTTTCTAAAGTAATAAAATCTAATTATGTTCCTATCTGTGAAAGTCTTTAAAAATAATTGTCAGAAGAGAATTTTCTTATATCTTTTTGCCTTATAATTAAATGTTTGTTAATTTATCAGCATAATATATTTTCATATAAAACAATTGTAATTCAGAAACGTTATTGTTTTCTTTATATAGCAGGGACTGTTCTAGTTGCTTAAGAAGCATCAGTGAACATATCAGGCATTTGTAAAATGACAAAATCATTTACTGTCATTGAGCTTACATACAATGGAGTAACAAAAAAGAACAGATAGAGAAATGAGAATTAATCCAAAAACACAGCTTCATTAAATATGTAAACAATTGTTTTAACAGTCTTAGTCATTGTAGTTTCTACAATGTCTTCCACCATATATATTAAAATATTTATTTCCATTTCTAAGTAAATTTGTGAGAGAGAATGCTGATTATAGTCTTCCATTACTCACCTATCTATAAGTCATCTGTATAAGGGGAATAAAGAAAGATAAATCATTTGTCAACTTTATCACACTTGAAGCCCTTTTTAACATTGTAAAATTTTCAAGATAATATTTGCCACATTCACCACTTTTTCTCTTGGGTAAAATATATGTATGAGTTGGATATGAAGTGATAGAGTGATTTAGTGCATGGGACAGTGACCCTAAGCCTCCCCCAACCTCTCTAGAGTCTAGTAAAACCTACCAGAATTTCAATAGTTACTAGAAATTATCTGTTGTTTTTCAAGGACTTCTGGGTTAAAAAGCACTATTTTGAGAAGGAGTTTTTGCAGAATCTTACTTTGGTCTGCCAGGCCTTTTAACACATCTGCAAATATGATCTATAGATGATTTGAAGTCATATACCAAAAAGAATTATATGCTAAAATAAAAATAATAACATTTATACATGTAAGTGGTTATGAGCAGGAAATTTCAAGTCTTCTGCCACTAATATTGTAGTATCTCTACATGATGTTTCTTTTTAGTGGTTGCTATACTGTAAAGCTCACCAGTCAGCAAACTCTGCCCATACAAACAGCTTTCTAGTACCCCACCTTAATTATGAATGAATAGCTACATATTACAAACTTTGGAAGAAAGACTCTAACATGAAAGACAGACAGCAATACTATCTAAAAATCAGTGACTCATAGCAATGAAGGTAACAGAGATAATAGTGGAAAAAAAACAACTTCAACAATTAGTGTTAACAAAGAAGATATGTCATTCTTGAAATAAACCAAAATGCTGTACAAATAATGTTGAAAATTAAAATGCAATACTAGTGATTCTGGTTTAAGCTCCTGTATGTAAGGAGCTTAGAAGTAATTATTTCCATCCTCACAAAGAGAAAACAGCTGAAATGAACTGAAAATCAAAAACTTTACTTCGGCCCATCATAGAAATGAGGACACATGGCAAGGCATCATGTTCAAATTGAAGAGTCAGGAGAATAAAGGGAGATTCACAGTTGAGATCAGCATAGAAGCTGATCAGAAGCTGCTTGAGACAGTAACTGGAAACCAGGAACACTTACCTGCTAATTGATGGATTGCAGGAGGCTGAGTATAAACTATCTTGAGAGCTAAAATCTCCTGCGGGCCCAGTCTTAAGGACACCCCCACACTTTCATGAGTTTTTACCTTGAGAAGCAACAGAAGGTTATTATGGTGAGGAACAGAGAAATCTGCCTTAGAAATTAAGTAGATATCGATAGCAGATATCAGAAAAATCTGTAAATATTTGGAGATTAATCAGCACACTTCTAAATAACACATGGGTCATAGAAAATGTCTCAAGAGAAATTTTAAGATATTTTGAAGTAAATGAAAATGAAAATACAATTATGAAAATATGTTGGATATAGCAAAAATGCTTAGGAGAAATTTATAACATTGAGTGAATATATTAAAAAAATGAAAAGATTAAACATCAATAATTCAGGCTTCTGCCTTAGGAAAGTAGATAAAGATGAACAATATAAACCTAAGGAAGGAAAAATAAAATAATAAAAATTAGGTTAGAAATCAATGAAATTGAAAACAAGAAATCAATAGAGAAAAATCAACAAAACCTACATCTGTTATTTGAAAGATCAATAAAATTATAAACATCTAGGCAGGCTAAGCAAGAAAAATAAAAAAGAAGAAAAATTCTAATATCAAAAATTTAGAGGGCATTACTACTGAACTTAGATCAGGAAAATCGTTCAATTTTGAAATATTTAAACTTTTATTTCCTATAGCAAATAGTTGTGAAATTATTCTGGCCAAAAGTGACTATTTTATGATGCTGAATAATTTTGGTGTGAAATAATATATTAGGATATAATTTCATGGTGATTATAACACCAGAAAATTACCATACAATCCAGCAATCTCACTTCTTGGTATATATCCAAAGGAAATGAAAATAGGATCTTGAAAGGATATCTGCATTCCCATTTTTATTGCAGCATTATTCACAATAGCCAAGATATGGAAACAACCTAAATGTCAACAGATGAATGGATGAAGGAGATGCGGTGTATACATCCAATAGAGTATTATTCAACCACACGCATAAAAAGGAATTCCTGCTATTTGTGACAACATGGGTGGACCTTGAAGGCATTAAGCCAAGTGAGATAAGTTGAACAGAGAAAGATACTCTATGATATTACTTATATATGGAATCTAAAAAAGCTGAACTCAGAAACAGATTGTAGAATGGTAGGTTATCAGGGGCTAGGGGGTTGGGGAAATTGGGAAGATGTTGGTCAAGGGTACAAACTAGCAGTTAGAAGATAAGTAAATCTTGCAGAGCTAATGCACAGCATTGTGATTATTGTTAACAATACCTTACTATGTACTTCAGAATTGTTTTTTTTAAACTATCTTTTTTAAGATTTTATTTATTTATTTGACAGACAGAGACACAGTGAGAGAGGGAACACAAGCAGAGGGAGTGGGAGAGGGAGAAGCAGACTTCCCACTGAGCAGGGAGCCCGATGCGGGGCTCGATCCCAGGACCCTGGGATCATGACCCGAGCCAAAGGCAGACGCTTAAGGACTGAGCCACCCAGGCGCCCCTGTACTTCAGAATTGTTAAGAGAGTAGATCTTACATGTTCTCACCACAAAAATGATAATTATGTGACATAATAGAGATTTTAGCTAATGCTATGGTGGTATTCATATTGTAATATATGTAAGTATCAAAGCAGCATGCTGTATACCTCAAACTTAATGTAATATGTCGATTATATCTCAATTTTTAAAATTCTATGAAGTCCTTAAATAGAAGCTTAATAAATTTTAATGTCAGAACAAATGATGTGGAAAAATCTAATAAAGGATTTACACAAGGAAAATGGAGTAATTCCCATCTTTTAGTGAGTAAAACATCCTAGAAAAGTATAAAACTTACACTTTAATATTAGCTATAACTGTTTATGTTTTACATAAATGTGTAAGAAACAAAATGAAAACATATACAACTACAAAACGAAGCATCTAAACTAGGGGAAAGGAAATGGAGCAGATCTATTTTTAAACCATAGCTGATCATTTATTAATGTCTTAGAGAATAAAACTGCATGAAATATCTCCTAACTTGCATTTTTTTCCTTTAGCATTCTTGTAACCACAGAATTTATTTTGTATCACTAGCAAAAAAAGCATGTCCATGGAATACACTTAGTAGCACTCACTAAAACAGAATTTGCCTCAGTGGGAACCCTGTTTTTGGTCATAAACAAAGTGATAGAAATGGTTGAAAGCATAGTGCTCCTCACATTTTGTACTATATTTCTGAAGATACTTACAAAATATTTATGTGCTACTTAATAGAGGCAAACAACTCCTCTCTAATGCGTAGTTCATTGACCTTAAACTTGTTGAGATAAAACAACATGAAATAATGAAATGAAATATTGAAATGAAATGAAATGAAAAAAATTAAATTAAAATTTTGAAATTGAAAATTTCAATTTAAATAATTATGTGATTTTTTCCAGAGAAAAATGAAATATTAATGTTTTCTTCTTTTTATTTGCATTATATTTAAAACTATTATATTTTCTTCATTTGAGTTTATTTGCATTTTATTTAAAAAAATGCAGATGATGCACATATCCTACTGTAATATCTATCAGATATTATTATCACAAAATTGTGAATGTGTGTGGTATTTTTCTCAGCAAAGCCTAATATAATTTAGTTATAATGTAAAGACTATTGAATGATAAGTATGAATATTAACAAAACTAACTCAATTTTCAAAATTGCTTCCCCTCAAAGGTTACCTAAGTATTTACTGTATGTTTGTCTCTAAATTCCAACAAGAGTTAGAGAAATTCTTACTTGAGTACTCATTTCTGAATGTGATTTTTTCTTCTGGGCATCACCTTAATAGTCAACAAATGCTGTTACCTAGATAGGATAAAATAGGGCATTTTATACATTAAAATAAAACTATTTTGGTCAATTTAAGGAGAAATTTCATTTATGACGTTTTTAGTTCCTTGCAGTGAGTAGGATGCAAAATCCAAAAATGTGTAATCTCTTCCTGGGGTTGGGGGTTGGAGGGAAACACATACTGATAATTTCTTTATGCAAGCAAACTATCATCATCTGAAATTTTGAAATATTCATGATCTTTTTGCATGGTTTTTAAGGAGTAGGGGAAAAGAGATTTGTAAGAAACTAGTACATTTCCTGGTCTTTATTCAGTAAAGATTCTGGAATAATATTCCCTTGTATAAGTCTACCACATTTTTTGTTCCACAGAATTATATTTCTTTGGATATTTACAGTAATTAGGGAATCTCAAAACAAACAAAAACCCATGGTCATATTTATCTTCCAGTGCATTTGAGAAAGGTGAAGTAAAGATGATGTGTTTATTGACAGTAGGACTTAAAAAGCCTTTATATATTTTAAGAGATGAAGAGAGATATATTTCTAAAAATAAAAACGTGACTTTTTCTGAAGAATCTCATGTACCTAGTAACCTTCAGAACAAACTTTGGAAAAAAAGCTCTTCAAGCATATTCCACGTCCAGTATTGAAATTCCAATCCAAATTCTCCTAACCTGCTTCCCCCATAGTCTTTCCCATCTCAGTCAGCAGCAGCTCCATCTTCTATTTTCTTAGCAAAAGCAAGTACAGAAACAAACATATGTGTTGGCATTATTCTTTTTTTTATCTTTCTCTTTGTCTCACACTACAAGTGGCATCTGTCCAGAAATCCTGTAGGACCTATTTTCGAAATAAATGCTGAATGTGTTCATTGCTCAACTTCTTTATTGTAACATACTGTCCAGGCACTATCATCTAAGGCTGGATTACTGCACTGGCCTCCTTGTTATTGCAGTGGTCCCTCATTATTGAAGTAGGTGCTCGGTTGTTGGAGTAGCCCATGATTATTGCAGCAGGCCCAAATTATGGCAGTAGCTGTTCATCATTGTGTTCTTGTAGTAGCTCCTGGTTATTGCAGAGACCCCGATTATTATAGTAGACTCCTAACTGCTCTCCTTTTTTTCCATCATTGCTCCTCTACAATCTCTTCTGAATGCTGTAGTCAGCATGACTCTGTTAAACCTGAGGTCAGATCACATTATTGCTCTGCTGAAAATCCTCTAGTGCTTTCCCTTCTTATACACAACAAAAGCCAAAGCATGTATCATGCTCTACAAATACCTCCACCGCCCAGCAGTCTATTCTAGCCACACAGGTTTCCTTCATTTGTCTCAAGCACAATGAGAATTCTGCAGCCTTAGTGTTTGTTCATTTATTGGCTCATATCTAAATCATTTATCACCCCCACTCTCACCTCTGTTCCCAGTGTCCCATTCTCTGTGAGGTTTCCCAGAGTCCTATTTAGAAATGCAGCCCATTCTCAATACTCCATTTGATTTTTTTTACTTAGTACATATTATCTTCTATCACACAGGTTTTTTCCTTATTTGTTTTCTCACTTGTCCCCGAAGAATGCAAACTTCATAAGGGTACAGTTCTTGCTAGATCAAAAATTTTTAGACCCTAAAATATAAAGAACACATGCAAATAGGGACACAAGTGGGCATATAATAAATATTTGTTTTATGAGTGAATGCCTACATGTTATGATTAAAGGTTCAACTACAGAAAAAAAGTGACACATATCTGCTCCACTCCACCATGGCCAGGAGAGTTAAGGGAAATCGAACTTGTTGAGACGAAGCCCATTCTGGATAATTTTGATGGATTTGTAATGCCCAATCCAAAGCAGATCCCTGATTATTCTGTCAATACATCATCTTTCTCAACTCTTCTGCCTTTGAAATTTTAGCCTGAATAACTCAGACGCTGAGAAATATACTGCAGAAAATGGGAGCGTTCCTGTGCTTGTGTGGGAATACATGTGAGGAAGGGAGGTTAATATATTCTAAAGTCTGGACAATCTCTCTGGGTAGAAGGTGGATTGCCCTCTGGCAGTACACGTTTTCAACGTGGCAGTTTACAGGTGATTTGTTCTAAGAAATGGCTAGGTCTGAGGACAGAGAAGTTAGGAACTACTGTGCATTAGCAAGGATAGTTTTCCTTTGCACTGCTGGGGCTGTTACGTGAGAAGAGTTTCCATGCCTCCTACAGTGTGATTTCTTTGGGTTACTCCAATTTTTCAATCCAGTCTGATAACACAGAGAGTCCTGGGAAATAGAATAGTGAGGCACTAAAGGGATATTCATACCTATAAAAACAACACCGAAAAATACACATCCTGCCAGATGAGGCCATCCACTAGGAAATTATGGCAGAGTGGAGAGTTATAATCCACCATGGTGTTAGGAATTGTGCTAGGAGCATGTTGTGGGGTGGATGGCTCAATTTTGGACAGGAGAAAAAAAATCTTTTTTTCCAAAATATATTAGGAAGGGTAAATATTGAAAACAGTAGAAAACTGACAAGTGTTAAGAGACTACTTCTTCATAAGACTCGGTACACTCTATGTTGATATATGAATCAAAGGATGCTTTAGAATACATTCCCACTTTAATTAGTGAGGGCATTACAATGTGCTCATTTCTAAAATGTCAAAAATTTTTTAGGAAATCTTTCTGATAGAATTATGAAAGTAGGATAAGACAGTAGTAAGTAGTAGAGATAACAAGGAGATATGTAACATCTCTTTTATCTGGTAAAAATACAAAATCACTTCACATCTTTGTACAGCTTTAGGCTGATAATTCTCTGAAACAAATCTAAGTAAACAGGGTCCTCTCACACCTATAGTTTTAATACAAATGCACAAGAATAGTAGATTAATCTTAGTTTTTCATTTCTCAGACGATGCAGACAGGTTTGTGCTCCTTGGCTAATACTTCACTTTAATTTCCATACCAATTTTGTGGTTAAAACTTGCCTCTTTTAGTCCTTGTTCATTGATTTGGCACTATAGATAGTGCTTGAGTTCTGGTAAACAAAATAATCACGTTTCAGGGGCACCTGGGTGGCTCAGTTCGTTAAGCGTTCTGCCTTCGGCTCAGGTCATGATCCCAGGGTCCTGGGATCGAGCCCCACATCGGGAGGCCTACTTCTCCCTCTCCCACTCCCCCTGCTTGTGTTCCCTCTCTCTCTGTCTCTCTCTCTGTCAAATAAATAAATAAAATCTTAAAAAAAAAAAATCACGTTTCACAACCTGAACATTTTGCCAAAAATCCAAGGCCTCACAATTATACAAGGAAACAAATGAATAGACTACTTTGGCTAAGCATATTTAAGTTGATTTATGTGAACTTTGACATTTTAATTCTTATATTTTTCACACATGTTTGATATATTTCAATAATAAATAGGAGATAAAATATAGAACAGAATTTTTAAAATCTCATTAGTTACATTTAAAAGGCAGGTGAAGGACTGGAAGATTTCCACCATAGTTTTTGAGACTAAACATTGAGTTAAATTTCACATTATTTTGTCCCTTTTTGCTAAATTAACATGAAATTTTGATGTTATTAATCCCAAAGACTTTACAGTAATTCCCCAAATTTCTTCCCGTACATATGTTGCAGTTTTTCAGAATTCTGCTGCCTATCAGCATTTTATTATGTTTATCATATATACAATCATTAATGTTTTTCATGTATAGTGGCATTTTAAGATTTAGGAAATCTGAAATCAAATCCCAAATGACTCCTGTAATCCTCAAGAAACATACTTAAAACATTGATTTAGGCTTAAGCTTTTGATTCTAAGTATTTAGACAGAAAGAAGTTAGTATAGCAATTACTCAAGCTCCCTTTTAACAGTATTTACCCATCGATAATAAACTTAGGAGAAATGATAATTTAATTGAAATGACTCAAAGTGTGAGCATTAGGGGAAAAAAAGCATCACTGTCTTTTTATTATTTGTGTTAACGTAACTATCACTTGGAAGTAATTCCATTGATTTTGTTTTATGTGCATGAAAATCAACAATCAAAATAGTTAATACATAAGTGAATTAAATTTTAAAATTATAGGCTTTACTTGGGGTTTTTTGAATGTGTAGTTTTATCCTAAAACTTAGTGTAGGTTTATACACTTAGTGTAGTTTTATAATTTTAAAAATTACAGGCTTTAGTTAGGGTTTTTTGAATGTGTAGTTTTATCTTAAAACTCAGTTTTGTCCTTAGTGCTACTTTTTTAATTGTATAAAAAAGGTAAGAAATTTGTGAAATTTCAATTAGTATTTAATATTCACAGTATATTTTTGGTGTCATTACTATTCAAGCTCAATTATTTCATTCTTTAACTCAAGTCTTTTATGTAATTCAGAAAATTTTGGAAAATTAAGACAAGTTTTGGTTATTTCAAAGATTATTATATATGCTTTTTTCCTCAGGTGCTTGCAACATCTATAAAGGGAAAATATAGAAGTAATTTTCGAGTGTTTCTCTAATTTCCATATTTTGCCAATACTAGATGCTTTTACCAAAGCAGAAGATTGTTACATAATGTTAGTGTTTGAAAATAATTCAAGATATTTTAATTTGTCTTTTTCATAGATTAGAAAATTGAGACACAGAGACAGAAAGTCATTTGACAACATTACACAGCAAATTAAAGGGAAATTGATAACATACAGAAATGTGAAAACTTAATTGGACTTGGAAATTAAAGGATTGAAATAGCAAATAGTTAAATAAATGCATCCTATTTTTAGAATAGATCTCAGGCATTTTTTGTCATTTTATGTTCTTTACATATACTCATTCAATTAATTCTCACATTAATTTTCACTTAAGAAAACATTATCTTAATTTATGAGGTAACTCAAGTGCAAAGAGATCTAGATACATTTCCAAGTATACATTGCAGACCCAGGCTTTCAAATCAGTTTTGTTTGGTTTCACAGATTAACTCTTAAAAATGACTCTCTATACATCAAAATTTCTGTACATAGAATTCCTACAACTATAGTAAATGATGCCATCCTGCAGTTTTGTTTTCTCTCTGTAATCCCTGCCATACCTGCATTTCAACATTTATTTTCTTCAACCTATAACCTTTATATCCTTCTTCTTTCCATTATTTCTACAACTCCCCATCCTTGCAAAGTCATGGCTATTCCTAGATCATTAAATCTTGGAATTGGATGGGACCTTGGGGGTATGCTCTAACTCTTTCATGTTACATACGAGGAAATTGAAACCCAGATACTTAAAATTGCTTGCCTTAAGCCCTACAGCTAGTAGATGGTAGAACTAAAAATGAACGTATATCTTCTAAAAGTTCTATTCTCTTGACAATACACTCCTTTCCCTTCGTGTAATGTTTATTTCTACAGTGGTGGAAGCATGTCAGTCTAAAATTGTTTTAAAAGGATGTGTTACAACTTGAAGGAACAATTTGTTTTGTTTTGTTTTGTTTTCTTTCAAGAAGTGACTCATTAACAAACTTGAAACTACAAGCAGTAGAGTGAGCAATGACCTGAAAATACTGGAGAATTATAAGATATGGTTGCTCTCTTATAGTATATATATGAATTACAATTACACTACTAGGACCATGAGTGATAGCTGGTATATAAACTATTTAAAATCTTAATCTTGGGATCGTGAGTTCGAGTCCCATGTTGGGTGTAGAGATTACAAAAAAAAAAAAAAAAAAGCTTAAAAAATTAGAATCTTAGAGATGTAATGCAATAAATCTTTATTTCTTACTCAAGTCACAACTGGTTGACAGTAGATAACTACACCGGAACGCTCTCCTCAGTGGCAACTTAAGGAAAGAGACTTCTTAAATCATGCTGCTCCACCCTCTCCTGGGGACCCCAAAGAGTTGTCTTCCAGACTTTTTGCATTCTTCCAGCCAGTGATCAAAGACAGAGATTTGGAGGAGTCTGTGAATTGTTTTAGACAAGATTTGGATTCACGCACATCATTTCTAGCCTTACATTTGGCTAAAATCCAGTTTACGACCCCAGTATAATTATAAGGAAGACTGAGAAAGATCATCCTTCTATGTGTCTAGACTAAGGAAACTAAATTGGTAAACATCTTGTTAGTATCTGTCTCAAATTAAGTTCTGCTGTAGTCTATCCCCAAATGGAATAATGCTGTTAATTAAGACTATGCTTTTTATATATCCAAAGGAGCCAAACAAAATGAAGAGAATCACACAATTTAAAAAAATAAATTTTAGAAAGCTTGTAAGTATAGTTTATCCAGGCACATATTAGCCTTTGGCGCATAAAAGTACATGCAATTTTTATGGGATGCCTGGGTGGCTCAGTTGGTTAAGCATCTGCTTCTGGCTCAGGTCATGATCCCAGGGTCCTGGGATCGAGCCCCGTATTGGGCTCCCTGCTCCATGGGAAGCCTACTTCTCCCCCTCCCACTCCCCTTGCTTGTGTTCCCTCTCTTGCTGTGTCTCTCTGTCAAATAAATAAATAAAATCTTTTAAAAAAAAAGTACATGCAGTTTTTTCAGTTATACATATCCAAATGGTTTTACCAGGAAGGTCAGAACTGTCATTTGTATTTCAAACTCTATATGTAATATCTATGTTGCTTCAGTGTGCATCCTTGGTATATTTTACCAAATATGGCTGTGACTAAATTTGGGTTGGGAAGGATCGTATACCTTTCACCTCTTCCTGAATGCATACTCGATCCCTATTTATTTCTGATATTCATAAAGCTTAAATGTGGCCTGACCTTCTATCTGCCTCCAGAAGAATTTACCAAATGAAAGGAGACATTGTATCTGATCTCTAAACGTTCTCCTAATTAAAGCAAACCTCTTGGCAACTTGCAGATTTTTATAAACAATACTTTGCTATGTAAAACCACTAATTTTGTACTTTATTTATATACTTTATTTAATCAATTGTAATATATACTATAATTTATGGTTGTGAAATATCAAAATCATGGAAAACATTACAATGCTACAAATCTGTTAGAATGTTTGCCTAGCTTATAATGTATCTTTTTCCTCCTGGAAAATGAGTCTTACTCATAGGACTGAACCCCTAAGACTTACATTTCATCATATAACCTTTTCCTATGACTGTAGTTGACTTGGCAATGGTAGGGATTTGACATAATTTAAGCCTATCAGAATTTATATCCTGAAAATATGAGGCAATTCATGGACTTATATTTGGTTTTATTTTTTATTTTGTTTTTTGTGTGTGTGTGTTTGGAACTTTATAACTTTGGCATATAAACTATGAATATTTGAGCTATCCATATTCTGCCTTGGGGCTCTTTACTCAGAAAATGTGTCAATGGAAAAAAAAGGAAGTGAAGCTAATATAGAGAGAGGAGCATGAAATGTGTGAAAATCTCGCTGCTTTATCCAATGACGGAGTCTACTTTCTGTCTAAAATTAAGATCTGTAATATTTTCCTGTGGATTATTTACCTTATATTTATTTTTTAAAAGATGGTCAAGCAGGTTTCTTTACTTAAAACCAAAAGAGATTCAACTATAACAAATTCTACCTCAAAATATCTCTCAGATAAGACAAATTTAGCACATGAGTAATATGCCCATCTCAAGGTAACATGCATTTTGAATTTTGCTTTGACTAGCAAATATAAGAAAGTTAGATGTTATAAGTAGAATGATATAAATAAGAACAATCTTAGTCTTTAACTTTATATGACAGTGCCAATTAAAACTCTTTAAAAAAGGAGGAACATCTGGGTGGCCCAATTGGTTAAGCATCTGACTCTTGATTTTGGCTCAGGTCATGATCTCAGGGTTGTGAGATCGAGCTCTTCTCTCTCTTCTTCTCCCTTTACCCCTCCACAGCCCTCCCCCCACTCGCACACATGCTCTCTCTGAATGAAAGAATGAATAAATAAATAAATAACTCTAAAAGGTGGAATACATATTGAATTTCCAAGCAATGATAGCTCAGACATCATCAGCATTGAAATGATCTGCTTAAAAATCTATTAAAAAATCACAATCTATTTTCTGAATGATTTCCACATATTTACTGGCCTGGGTCCCTACCGAGAATAGAGCTTTTTTTTAAGAAGGGATGTAGTGCTCAGAAGGCTTTAAGTTGTTGAAGAATTGGCCTATAGAATCCATTAGAGGAAAACCTATGTTAGCCCACCCTGAATAGACATACACCAATAAAGAAGTCTGGTCTCAAGGTGCAAGAGTGTAATTTTCTCTTTGTTATGAGCCATAATTGGTGAATGTATTAATATTTGTGACTCTCAAGAAAAGGTACTATCACTTGTTACTAGCTTCACAAATATATGTATGTAATATGTATATGTATGTATATACATATATGTAATGGTGACCAACTCTTCACTCACTGGCAGGTTATGACATTTGAGTGTCATGATTTGTAGGAAAGAAATAGAATATTGTCCTTAGCTGGAAATGCAAACATTCCTTTAGCTAACAGGTTTCTAGCCAAAAATTTTCCCAAGGACACAATTACAGCAGCCTATTTATTTATCAGTGAGATGATTTTCTGTAAGGTGGACCTCTACCCTATAGGCAGCACACAAAATGCAATTAATTCCTTGATTTAAAATAAACATTATTTAGGAGATTAATAAATGCCAGGAAAGAAAAGCGGCTATCATTTCTGAATGACATAGTGGATTTTTATAAATACAAAATCATTAACAAAAAATGAATAAATGTGAAGAAAACAATTATTTTTTCCAAATTATTAGTGCTTTAGTTATTCACAAGTTTTTCCTCCTTACCATTTTTTTTCTAAATAAAGCCACATTTCTCCTCATATCCATTTCATTTAAATGTCTTACTGGTGGTCATTTGTAACTTGCTCCTAGGAACAATAAAAAAGACCTGTAGGTTGAATAATTGCTTAGATGGCTTAGATGACTTATTATAGATTCTTTTATAAAGCTGTATTCTTGGTTTTGTCTCCCCACCCCCATCTTTCCTGTGTACATCATTGATAATTTGTCCTTTTTCAAAACAAAGGATTTTGATTTTTTTTAATGTCAAGGAAAGTATGAGAAACTATAGTTTCAAAGGTTTTTTTTTTTCCTAAATTGGAAACTCTCATGCTGATATAAACCAAATTTAAACAAAACTCTACATCCCTGGGGCTAGCCCAGAAAGCTGCCTTGAAAATGTTAAATTATACTTGCATCTTTTCCATTCATTACATTGGGAGTTAGGTTATTCAAGGTAAGCATGTACAAATGAAACAATATTTAATTCTAGTGTTTATCTTCAGCGAATCCAGACATACCCACAGGTCTTTGGTTTGCCAGTCCTCAACTGAGAGAGTCATGTAAAAGTGACACTGCAAGAATAAGATTAAGCAGTATACCCTGAAGGACTTACTTATCCAGGAAAGCAGAGATTATGTTTTACTACCTCGGAAACATCAAGCTCAGATGAAAGATGAGAATAAAACTCTAAAGAATATAATGAAGTTCTGTGTACATGTACATATGTGCATCTTTCCTCAACTGGCTCCTTACTTACTTGGCATAACTAACTAGAAATTAGAAAATTTTCAGAATCCTGTATTAAAGAGCCAACTTGAGCCATACACTGTTCATCCTCATGAATTCTACAAGGTATAGTTCTCTGCATGAGATGGGTTTATCCTTGTGGTTGTTATCCTGTTATTTTTAAGGTTTAAGCAAAACATATTCGGAATATCATGTAATAAAATTGAATGACTCAATATTTCATGTTGATAATGGAATGGAAAATTTCAGTAGTTGCATATATATCTGGAAAGATATTCCTGAGTGTTTTTAAGACAGAGACCACTTTCCTTAGAAAAAGAGCCACTTGTCTTGTAGTCCAATGGCTTTTATTATTAACTTAGCCTAGCCATTATATTTTTGCCCAAAAATGAGCTATTGGGGCATCATCTGCCCCTTCTGATAAATGAAGAAACTGATATGAGAAGTTCCATGGTTCCTAGTATGTTTAAAGTGTTATTATTTTAAAAATCTATCAAAGTTATTTATGTTTATGGATTAAGAGTGTAAAAAAATCTACAAACATTTTTTTAAAGATTTTATTTTTTTGACACACACAGAGAGAGAGGGATCACAAGTAGGCAGAGCGACAGGCAGAGGGAGAGGGAGAGGCAGGCTCCCCTCTGAGCAGAGAGCCCAACGCAGGGCTCCATGCAGGGCTCAGGACTTGATCCCAGGACCCTGGGATCATGACCTGAGCCAAAGGCAGATGCTTAACTGACTACGCCACCCAGGTGCACCAAATCTACAAAGTTTTTAACCAGAAAAAAGAAGTTCCCTTATGCCTCTCCTCAGAGGTTATCATTTCTATTTTTAAGTTTTTTCTGCATTTGCCTCTATATCTTAATGTACTTATATTGCTTATTTTGTACTTTTTTTAAGAAAGAGCATAGACAATGCTCTTATCAATAGATAATTGACTAATCAATAGATATTTGACTCTCCACTATGAAAAAGTGAGATTTGTTATCTTTATATCTTCTCACAGCCATTGACATGTGGACATAAAGTATATTATCCTTCTCTGAGAAACTTTTTTTCCTGGAGAAAACAATGATCTTTTTGTTTCATTTGGTTAGTTTTCCATTCATTTAACCCAATTCATCATCAAATGCTCTCAATTATATGTGTGTGTGTGTGTGTGTGTGTGTGTGTGTGTGTGTGCCTGCATGTGATGCGCGTGTGTGTGTGTGTTTCTGTGTCACTGTTACCAGCAAGTCTCTCCCAGGAGCCTTTCAACTTTATAAAAGTGCCTTGGTTTGTCACTAGCCCCACTACACATCTGTGTTCCAGAGACCCACCACTGCCATTATTTCAATAATTGCACTCACATATCTCTTTCGTTTAAAGTCCTTTTTCCTGGAGGAGCCTGAGTGTCTCAGTTGATTAAGCATGGGACTCTTGATTTTGGCTCATGATCTCAGGGTTGTGGGATCTAGCCCCACGTCAGGCTCTGCACTCAGTGGGGAATCTGCTTGGGATTCTTTCTCTCCCTCTCCCTCTGCCTCTTCCCCCCTCTAAAACAAATAAATAAATCTTTAAAAAATAAATAAAGTCCTTTACCCTGGATCCCATATCTCCTGCTTTCTTGCTTGATTCCCAAAATTTTTTGGACACCTAATCTAGTTATTTTCTGGAAAAGAGTGCATGGTGTAAAATTCTTTGAGACATTAAATATCTGGAATTATCTTTATTTTACCCCTACTAAGTGCTAATTTGATGATATGTAAAATTCATGGTGGATAATAGTTTTTCTTGATTTTTGAGTTGTTGCTGCCCTGCTAGCTTCCAGGATCACTTGGTATTTTGATATTTTATATGCAAAACCTTGCTTTCTGTTTCTCTCAATATATCCTTGGTCCTAAAAACACTTGGCATGTTCTTTTTCTACACAGTTTGTGATATTTCTGTTTTCATCCATTGTACTTACACATAGTGGATCCTTTTCATCAAAAATCAGCTTCTTAAATTCTGTAAAATTGCTTTGCATTATTTCTTAATTTCCTCCACTTTACTTTCTTTGTTCTTTCTTTATAGAACTCTTGTTATTTATTTATGGAACTCCCAGACTGATGCACCATTTCCACCAATTTTCTGATCTTTTCTCTCCTATTTTTCCATATATTTGTTATTTTGCTTGCCTTTTAGGGAGATATCTTCACCTTCATCTTCAAATTTCCTGCAGAGTTTTTCATTACTACTTGCTTGTTTGTGTTCTCTGAGTGATCTTATTAGAGAGGATCCTGGTTTTTTTTTTCTGATTGTATTAGATTTCTTATATTTCTTATATTTCTGAGTATATTAATATGTATTTTGGAGGCTGTTCTTGTATAGCCTTTGTTTCAAAGTGTTGTCCTGTTATTTATTTCTTTTGTTTTGTTCTTTTACATATTATAGACTTTTCTTCAATATTTTGAGCTCCTCGTCTATATATACATACATGTTAAAGATAGTGAAGCTGAAAGCTGATTGGAAGTTCTAAATATGCAGAAGGTTGACTGCTGGCTTCACTCAGGTGTAGTCTGGCTGGCTGGTCCTAGGAAACTCTCAGGTCAATATAAGTACAGAAATGTACAGGAATTTGTAAGTGTGCAGTTTAACAAATTTTTACAGAGGTCACTTAGCCAGGCAACCACTGTCTAGGACAAGAAGAATATTACCGGCATCTAAGACATACTGTATCACTACCATGTTCCATCCCAGTCACCACTCCTCCACAGGATTTCTAATACTAAAAGGGGCACCTGGGTGGCTCAGTCGGTTAAGCATCTGCCTTCGGCTCAGGTCATGATCCCAGGATCCTGGGATCGAGCCCTGCATCCGGCTCCCTGCTCGGCGGGAAGTCTGCTTCTCCCTCTCCCACTCCCCCTGCTTGTGTTCCCTCTCTCACTGTGTCTCTCTCTGTCAAATAAATAAATAAAGTCTTAAAAAAAAGTTTCAGTTACAGTTCTAAATATATTTTATAACTTAATTTATATCATTGCATGATAAAAAATTGAATTAGTAATGACATTAATTATGTCATATCACAGCATCTGTCATATATCAGGGCATGAGTGTTAATGAATATAACTCACGCATGTGAAATTTTTATTTTAAAAATTACAGTATCACATACATTTTAAGTGATTTCATATTAGGTATGAAGGACAATACTGATAATTCCATATACTATTTTCTCTTTCTGCTATCTTAATAGCAGTTTGGAACAGTGGTCTATGCTTTATATTTTAGAAATTTTCTGGAAAATTCTCTTAACTAACAACACATTTTTTTTATTTGGGACTATAATTTATCCCAACTTTAAACAACATATAGGGTTGCACAATCAGAATTGCATTCCATTTCATGTAATTTTTAAAACTTCATATGGTTTGTTGTTCGAAATAAATCTTACATTAAATTTAATCCTTTTAAAAATTTAAGTCTATTGGGTTTAAACTCAAAACTTGATGAAGTCAGAACAGTGGAGCATGCAACTACAAATCATTGTATATTTATATAAGGTAGGCACAGTTCAACATACTTTTAATGCATTAAATTATTTAGTCAGGACCAAACACATCATCTATTTCCTACTTAATTGATAATTGTAGAATTATTTCATCAACATGAATTTTAATATTGAGAAAAAAATTTATCTTTTGGAAAATATCAATTTTCTAAAATATACTAGATATATACATTACTGTAATTTCCAAGAGACTGATCTAATTTGAAAAGTAACTTTTTTCTATATATAATATAAAGAAATATTCCAATCACAATATATATATATATATATTTCAAGGATTGTATTTAACCTAAATATAGTTTGTTCTAACACATGGATCTTAGTTATAGTTACATGAAATGGAAATCTTATGCTTGGTTTCTTAAAAAATATTTTATCTTCTTGCAAAGCACTGTAGCAAAAACAAAACAAGAAAAAACGAAGCTCATGCTATTATTTTAAGCTATTCCATTTCACTACTATGACAATAGTTTTGAGGTGAACTCATTTGGCACACATTTATTTTGATCCTACTGTACCTCAGGCACACTGAACAATGATGAAACACAGTTCCTTTGATTGAGTAGCACACTCATGTTGATCACAGTGTATCATAGTTAAATTTTGTTAAAGACCACAATATTTATGTGGATTGTATAATAATAAGAGCAAACAGATTATGATTATTTTATGATCATTTCCTTGTTCGTATAGATTCCTCTTCATTGAATTTACATTTTAGAATGAATTCTACCATTCATTTGCCTATTTGGCAGCAACTGGCAGATGGTATTGTGTTCTCGTTCTTGATAGAATACTGGAATATAAATAAAACATAAGGCTTAGACCTAGACATTTGGTCTCTTAAAGTGACTTCAGATTTTCGGATAGATTGTGATAACTCCTTTAACATAATTTTGAAAATTGTATGGATATTTTCTTTAATACGGTAGAAGGGAAGATTGATGGTGGTAGTAGTTGTGATATTTGTACTTCAAAGAAAAACTAAATATTTATTTCTCCTATTTAGCAACCTATTCTGTATAGGCTCTCTTCTTCATGCTTCTTATCTCCTCTATTTAGAATTGCAACTAAAATTTGTGTTCCTCTTCACCCTTATTGCTTATTATTACTCCAATCTAATGTTCTGATTTCTTCTTTTTAGTTGATAATATGACTTTAAATTCTATCAACAAATATCATTAGTTTAGTTTAAAACAATTTGGTTTGTATAAAATATTGTAAAATTAACCTTAACTGGCCACTGAATGTACTGTGTAAGAGTGCCCCCACAAACTTATTTTGTTTGTTTAAGAAAACTCCAATAAATTAAAAACAAATAGTCTCAAACTCCAAACATCCCTAAAGGCTTGTGCATTTATTGGAGAAGGTTAAGGAGTTCTGAAAAATACATTAGGGGTTAAATAGAGCAGTGTAGAAAATGAAATGGCCTAGAGGAAACTAGAATGAGGTCAGTTGATTTAACCTGGTGTGCAGACTCTAGAGCTCTGAGAGAGGAAGAAATCCTCCAGTGAAAACCTGTTTACATGTTCACAAAAATCGAACCTGCAGTTCACATAATCTCATCCTATGACTTCCATTTTACTGTAATTTCCAAGAGATTAATTTCATTTGAACTGTGATTTTTTTCTTTACATAATATTGTTTATATCATTTGCTGCTGTAGAACTTTGTATTTTCGAATATAAACAGTCCAGTTGTGAAATAATGCTAAATTATGATGATCTGAAAAGTGTTGATTATAAATATTAAGGTGTTTAAAACAGAAATGGATTAAAAAAAAGAAAACCATAAGAACCATAATCATTCCTAAGTAACAAATTAGTTGTTTTCCAATAGTTAATAATATAGTTGTTGTTTTCAATGTACAGAAAATTTCCCAAGTAAATAATGTTAAGAATTGTTATTTTAAGATATTAAAAATGTTGTGTTAAAATGCTAAGTTCCTAGACCACTAACATGAGTACATTTGAATCATAATGGAGCCATAATACATTAATAATCAATGATTATATTGATTAAACAAAAAACAATGAAGTAATTATAATATTCTCTTTTCAATTTATTGCCATTGCTTGAAGAAAACATTTTAAAAGGAGGATGAAGGCTCCTTAGGAAATTCTGAGGATTATCTGACAAGCTTTCAGATATTCTAGACGTTGATACCATAAATTATTTAGGTGGCTTAGTTTTTTTTTTAATTAAAGTATAATTGACATACAAAATCTTGTTAGTTTCAGGTCTACATTGGGTAGGTTAGTTTTGCTCCAAATATACTTTCTTTTCCTTCTCTTTGATATGGGTATACTTTTGCCTATTATCAAAACCTGGCTCTGAAACAGAAATGAAAGAGAAGATCATCCTTGATTTAGGGATGTTAAAATTAGTCACTGGGTTCAGGTGTCATCTACCATTATACATGAGCTTTTTTTTTTTTTTTGCTCTTATTTTTTCCACATTTATTAAGTGGAATTTTTTAAAGATTTATTTATTTATTTGAGAGAGAGAGAGAGCTTGAGCAGGGGGAGGGGCAAAAGGAGAGGGAGAGAGAGAGAGATTCCCAATCAGACTCCCCACTGAGCACTGAGCCTGGGGGCTCAACCCTAAGACCCTGAGATCCTACCTGAGCCAAAACCAAGAGTCAGACATTCAACCAACTGAACCACCCAGGTGCCCTTGAAATTTTTTAAATAAAGAAAAACTTTCCCATATCGATTACATTTGATAATTCTAAAATATAGTTCATATAAGAAAAACAAACAAAAGAGGCACAGTAGTTTTTCTTGTAAAACCTAGACAAAACTTTAAAGACAGAAGGGAAAACATGAAATGTTATTTAGAAATATTTAAGATGAATTATTAAAAAAGACATTACTAAGTTATATTTGATTCAGTGATCCTCTATTGCAGTTTATTGTTCCCTAAATATATTCAGTCTCCTATTTGATAGCCCAAAATCTATTTCATAGTTTCAATTTTGTGTTTTCTTCTGTATTTCATAATATTCTTTCTGTTTGTAATAGAAACAGATTTGATAGTTAGATCTTCATTAACCTTATACATATTTATTCCAAAATGGATTTCAACTTTTTTGACTCTGACAGCCTTTCATTGTTTGTCAATTTATAGCAAATGCTTTCTTATCCCTCTAGATTTCTGTTTCTACTATCACTGATATTAAATAAAAGGGGAATTATCTAGAAACACAATTCCTAAGAACCCATCTTTTGTACAACTCCTATTTCAGTTACTTTGGTTACAACAGCTATGAAGTTACTTGTTGCCTTTTCAGTTACTTTCAGAAATCCTTTACAAACCTCAAAGAGGGGTGTGGGGGAATGGGGTAGCTGGGTGATGGGTATTAAGGAGGGCATGCGTTGTAATGAGCCCTGGCTGTTATATGCAACTAATGAATCGTTGAACACTATAACAAAAACTAATGATGTACTATGTGTTGGCTAATTGAACATAATAAAAAAAATCAGTTTTATAAAAAAATGGCATAAACACAAAATTTTTCCCATGAATAAACTATTTGGAATAGGTTAAAATGATTTGTTGTAAATTAATATTGTAATCTGCTTTAAATCCTTCATTATTTCTGTAGCTGTTCATGCAGTTTTTAACTCACATACACAAGTCATTTATTGGAAGCTCTTTACAATAGGTGGAATAATTTCCCCCTAGAGATATCTACACCCTAATCTCTGAAACCAGTGAATGTGCTGCCTTCCATGGTAAGGGGGTGTTAAAGTGGCAGATAGAATTAAGATTTTCAGTTAATTTAAAATGAGATGATCCTGAATTATCAGGATGGGGAAAATATAATCATAAAGGTACTTAAATGTAGAAGAAGAGAGAAGAAGAAGTTAAGGTAGGTTAGGTGAGAATAGTTTGACTGGTAGTTGGTTTTGAGGGTGGATGAAGGTTAATGAACCAAGGAATATGGGCAGCTTCTAGCTCTTGAAAAGGGCAAGGAAATGGATCCCCCCCCACAGAAAGGAATGCAGCTGCGCTGACACTTTGATTTTAGTCCACTTAGACCTATTCTGGACTTCTGACCTTCAGAGATATAAGATAATAATCTGTGTTGTTTTAAGCCACTAAGTTTGTGGCAATTTGTTAGGGCAGCAATAGAAAACTAATACACTGCTCCTTATTAATGGAGGAGAGACTCTCTGCTGAAGATAATGAGAGGTTAGAAAGGTTACAATGTGTTTAAACTAAAAATATATTTTCCAAGAAATCATTATACTGAAATGTTATAAAATTTCATGTTTTTATCTTGCTGTTTACACCATGAATACCAATTGGTGTTACGGTTTTTAGTCGCAAACAACAGACATTGACTGGGAGATCTTTAGCAGAAGAATTTTTTTGAAAGCTATCAGGTTACTTCTGAATAGACAAGATATTTTGTCAGTCACAGAAAATATGCAGGAGCATATTTCAGAGCACTGCCACAGCTGGATTGTGAAGGCCACTCATCACTCCTCCTCCTGGATTCTTGTCATCATCCCTGCCACTGTGAGTTTTTCACTTGCTCCTTTGTCTTTGAGATATTGTTCAATATTCAAAGTCCTAAGTGTGAACTTCTGGAGAGCCTAACCTGAGGCATATACACATAATCTAGTTATAGAACTGTAGAAAAACTAGCAGCTCACCTTCTTTAGGAGAAGGTAAGTCCCTGTCTTCCTCCAAGACTCATAGAGGAGAGTTCCTTAAATCAAAGAGGAGTTTGTTATGCTGATTGCAGAACACCTCATAAATGTTCCATTAAATTTTTAAAAATTGTTATAATTATTGACATTATTACCATTATGATTATTCCATTGTAGTGATGAGAAGAATGAGCTCAGATTAATGTAATTTGCCCAAAACCATTTTAAAAGCTAGTAATCAGAAACAAACAATCTTCAGATGCATTTTTTGCAAACATGATGCTTAAAATTCAGCATCAATTCACCATATATGTCATGCACTAGAGTAAGAAAATGACTATTTTAAAACTTTAATAATAATTAAGGTCAATATTAACTTCAGAATCATGTGTATGGATTGCATCAATCAAATAAATTTTTATAATTGAAAATAATTTTCATCTTACATGTTAGGTACATACTTCTTTTACTATAATACACAATTATCACCCATATTATTATTGATCAAAACATTAGAACTCCTTGATTTTGAAAACTAATTGAAACTTCAACAATCCCAAGTCCTGACAATAGTGAAGAAAGGCTTAATCTTGCCCGTGGGACATGTCATGTATTTTCTGTTTACTTAAAGTTCAGTTTACTACCAAAGTTGTAAAAATACAGCTCTCTCAGCATTCTTTTCCAAGAGCTCTGTACAAAAGCAGAAGGTCACTGTCTACATGGGGTTTAAAGTCAAGAGTATGTGTGGCTACCCTGCATCCTCATGCATGTCCTCATGTATTCTGAGTCCTTGCTGACCTACAAGCATTCACCTATGCCATCTAGTCACTAGTGCCAGTCTAATGCTGGTGATACTCAATCTTTTCTCTCCAACTTCCAGTGACTGCTCTTTCTTCTCCTTGGTAGAGATTTCCTCTCTGTCATTCCCTTACTCCGTTACTGAGCTGCCATTTTGATGCCTTTTGTCCTAAGACAAAAATGGCAGGAAGTGTGAAGTGAAGGAATTAAACTTAGCCAAGGGAGCATTTATCAAGGGGTGTTTCTCAAAGTTTGTTCCACTGGAAATTATTTTTCTCAGAAACATATTTTTGAAAAGATTTTTTTTACCAACTGCCCACTCTAATGCCCACTGTATTAATTTCTCCTAGCAGTATTATCTTGTTATATATAATTATATGTGTGTGTGTATATACTTTGTATATGTGCTCATGTATTTTAATTCACTCATTTCTGTTTGCTTAAGTTGGATTACATATCCTTTTAGATAGGGTTCATGCTTTCTACTCTTTTGAATGTCTTACAAGGATTCTGCTTATAATTTTGGTCAGCATGAGATCTATATATAAATTAGAAAATACAGATAAATGAAAAAAAAACACCTGAAATAAATCATCCAGAGATTTTAAAAAATGGCTACTATTAATCTGTTATCCCAATTAAGATGGTTTGTGGTGTTCTCACAATATTTTCTTTACTTACCTTTTATGACATTGAACTTCTTTTTTGAAAATATCTATCTTTAATTCAGTTTCATTTTTACTTTGTTCAGGAGAAATTCTTTAAAGTGCATTTCAATTATAACATATATTTCTTTTCTCTATTTTTGGCTTTTATTGACAAAGTTCTCATTTTAATATATTTCTTTTCTCTATTTTTGGCTTTTATTGACAAAGTTCTCATTTTAATATATTTCTAGGAAGGACATTTGTATGTTAGTTATTACCTCATTATCTTTGCTGAAAATCCCTTTTGAGTCTTTGTAAGAAAGTTTTTATATCCTTTTATAAGGAAAGTATATTGCTTTCCTATGCAATCCTGGCTGGAAGTGGAAGATGTAAAAATTATGACTCTTTATTCATTCGATGTTGATAATACATATTCTGCCTAAGAATTTAATGTTAACATTAGAGTTGATTTAATTAAGAAATTGGATAGTTAAATCAGAATCTGTTTTGACTTATGATGGGGTTATGCCCTGCTAAACTCATCATAAGTTGAAAGTATCATAAGTTGAAATGCATTTAATACACGTAATCTATGGGAGTTCATAGTATAGCCTAGCCTACCTTAAATGTGCTCAGAACACTTACATTAGCCTACAGTTGGGCAAAATCATCTAACACCAAGCCTTTTTATAATGGAGTTTTGACTATCTTATGTAATTTTTTGAATACTGTACTGAAAGTGAAAAACAGAGTGGTTGTATGGGTGCAGAAGGATTGTAAGTGTATTGGTTGTTTACCCTCACGATCATGTGGCTGACAGGGAACTGTGGCTCACTGCCATTGCCCTGCATTGTGGGAGACTATGGTACCACATATGACTAGCCCAGGAAGAGATCAAAATTCAAAATTCAGTGTACAGTTTCTATTGAATTCATATTGTTTTTGCACCATTGTAAAAGTTGAAAAATTGTAAGTTGAAACATTGTAAGTTGCAGACTGTATTTTATAGAGAGAGAAATCAATTTTTCCACTTTGTACTTTGGAATGATTTTTTTTAAATTTACATTTTGCTTCGGAATAATAAACTATAATTTCTGATATCCCACATTAGATTCTGTTGCAAAGAAATATGCATTCTACGATATCCTTTCTTATGTCTCTGTCAAATTTGCTTTTTAAAACACATATAATACTTAGATTGTAGTTCATGTAAAAATTACTGAAGCTAAAATACATTAATATAAAACACTTTTAGTTAATCAGTCTTGTGGAGCTCTTATAACAAGTGCTTCTATAAAACTGCATCACATTTACATGCTGCTTCCATCATACACGCTTCACACTCTTTGTTTCCCATGAAGATTGATTGGTTTCTGCTGCAGTACAAAATGAAATTCAAATTTGTAATTTAAATAAATGTAACTTCTCTTATATTTTATCTACTTGAAGTAAGACCCTCCACCCTTATCTATAAAATCTTCCCCAAAGATAAGATTATATTTTTCTGCTTATTGAGGAGCATTGGGTCATCAAAATAAGGACCTTAGAAATGAAAAACTAATTGTAGCAAAGCAAGCAAGGCCCTTGGGGGGGGTACTGGAAAATCAGATTTCTTCAATGAAAACAATTACAAAGGCTAACCTTTGGTTTAATAGCATACAATTTTATTAAACAAAATTCTCAGAATGAGTTCACTTGGATGGTCTGCCAATGAGGTCAATCAATTAACAAATTAATCAGCCAATCTTCAAAGACTTTTGAAAGACTTACTGCCCAGATATACTCAGAATATTAATGTTATATTATGCAAACAATAAAAATAAGATTGTTGTTGACTGTTTAGGGACAGTGATCATATCTTGTTTATATCTTGTTTTGGTGGTTTGGAGATTTGGACATTTCTGGAAGGGGAGAGAGAATGAAGGATTTATGAAAAGCATATGAAGATGGATGGAGTCTCATGAACAGGAACTTGAGTGTTTGTGTTGATATGACCAGAGATATAGGCAAGTTGTGTATAGCTCTGGGAATCTTCAAGGCTGATCATATTGATGTTTTGTGTGTGTGTGTGTGTGTGTGTGTGTGTGTTTGTGTGTCCCTTTTACTTCTGCTAATGCAGTTCTAGGACTTGTGGAAAAGTTGTTTTCCTTGCACATATCTGTATTTTTATTCAAAGATTATTGATAGCTTCTATGAGGGACAGTTACATAACCCCCAAAATATTAAAGAATCAGTGGATGATTTTATCAACTCCTGGTTTCTTTGTTTCTATTATTATAGTTAATTCTTCAGAATGAATGCTAAGAGGCATGGTACCAACACATGAATCATTCCACCCTATGACAGTCTCAGATTAAATAAGTTACTCTTATGAATTCATATAATTTGATTTATATATTCTCCTTCTGTACTGCTATATTAGAAATTAGATTTCTAAGTTATGATATACTTATGGAATTGAGCATATATATACATTTAATAAGAACTTAGAAAATATGATACTTTGACTTGTTAAGATGGACTCCTTGAGACTATATTCTAAGTCCTGTGTTAGAAATGCCATATTGTGACCTTGGCAATATTTGGCTGTAATTATTAGTCCACTGACCTGTATAGAAAAGTATTTTTACTTCTGTGATCTTATAGAAGGGAAAATTCTGGTCATGCTGACATATTTTCCTAAATGATAAAAAAAGTGAAAATATATCATCTATATTTTTAAAAATTAAGAAATTAACCAACACCTATTTATTCACTTAATACAAATGATCATTTATTTAGTTTTCACTTTTGACAGGAGCTGCTTTCATTGATAGTCACATGTATCAATAAAAGATAATAACATGACTCAATTTAAAAGAAGATTAACTATATTTAAACTCTACAGAATTTACCATTCTTGGAATCCCAAAATGTGATAGGATTTAAGGTTGTTTATTAGATGGTCATATAAATAGATATTACAGTTTCCTGACAATGATGAGTAATAATTTTGTCTATAATTAAAAATATGGATTTCATATCAGTATTAAGATACAAGAATATGCATATATGCATTCTACAGACACTGAATATTGTGGTTTTATTTCAACTTAAATCAGTTCTCTCTTTAGTTAGGTAATACCAAAAGATTTTTTGGTTAAGTAATGCCAAAAGATTATTTTTAATACTAGGAGCACACACACACACACACACACACACACACACACACACACACACATATTTGGCTTGTGCTTATTATTTGGCAGTCACTTGCATAAAATCTTAAAACATTATTTTATTTAACTGACAACAATGCAGCAAAAAAGAAAGCTAATATTAATTTATTCTTTTTAGAAAAGGAAACTATGATGTAGGTTAGTTTTACAATTTGTATAAATTTACCCAATAAGAAATCATAGATGTCAAGTTCTGAATCCATGTTTGTTAATATATTTGTTACAATAAACAGATATTTTTATTTCCTTGGGTCTCCATTTCGCCATCCATGTAGGATCCTTTTTCTTCTTTATTTCATATAATTTCGCAGAAGCTAATACTCTGAGAAAGCAATTTTAGCACAAGAATAAGGACAAAAAGTAGCTTGTGATGGTCTCAGGAAGGGATGAAAAATGTTGTAGAGATGACACCTTGCACACAGAAATGTCAAGGCACTGGTGGCATGAAGGATCTTAAGTGTGTTTTTGTCTGAACTGAAAGAGTAAACAAAGAAAAAGAATAAAATTCATGAAAAAGAATTATGTAATAAAGAACATACTGAGGTAAAATAATAGAAGAAATGATTTAAAAAAAACAAAGCAAAATTCCCTTACAAAAGGCTAGAAAGAAAGGAGACAAGGAGTTAAGGAGAATTATGGCATCAGAAAATTATGATGTAGGGTATCTGAAAAATAATGAGGCAAAGGAAAGGGAAGTTGAATTAGCATGAATCAGATTGCTTTGAGCCCATAGCTACACCAAGAAGTGAAGTCTTGGGGCACCTGGGTGGCTCAGTCATTAAGCGTCTGCCTTCAGCTCAGATCATGATCCCAGGGTTCTGGGATCGAGCCCTGCTTCGGGCTCCCTGCTCTGCAGGAGGCCTGCTTCTCCCTCTCCCACTCCCCCTGCTTGTGTTCCTGCTCTCGCTGTCTCTCTTTGCTGTCAAATAAATAAATAAAAAATCTTAAAAAAAAAAAAAAGAACTGAAGTCTTGTGCTATAATAAAAGGCTTTAAGTGGGCTTTTAAGGACAATGCTAAAAGGTTTGATTTAAGCACTAATGTGGAAACTATGCAGCCAAATAAGAATAACAAGAATGACAAACGTCACTGGTTCATTTTAAGCCACTTTAAGTTTATATTGAATATTTTGCCTTTTGAGAGATTAATTTTTTAATCTACCTGCCATATCTTCTTGAATGACATGCATAGAGAACTGTCAAAATGCTGAAAGACTTTTAATTTTTTAATTAGATCCTAATGATTACATGAATGAAAACCTGCTTTTTTGTTTGCAATATGGTGCATTGTTAAATATTGCGCACAATCTTGTCATTTACCTAGACTTGCCAACTGTGTGCTTGCATAGATAAAAAGGATTTTTTAAGTTGCAGTAAATTTCAAGTTAACAGAGCTCTAAGTACTCTTTAAACAAAACCATATTTTGCCAGACATTACTAGTTCTCTCAAACAATATTTTAAATTAAAATAGAAAATCTATCTACAATATAATGTTTTAAAGGGAAAAGAAAACAAAGCACCCTTTTCTAAATATGTTTAGATTTTCTCCAGTTTTCTTCTGGTCAAACACTGGCCATCTGTGATCACATAAATGAAAAGGATCTATTTTTAATTGTAGAAAATGTAAAATTAATATAGTTCTAAATAGTCTTTAAACTCTTCTAAGACTTTAAAATAATAAAAATTACCTATACAAATAACATTTAAAAATAGAAAGCCCCCTTCTCTGGAATTCAACAACAGTGTTTTACAAAACACTGTTTAAAGCAATGAACCATTAAAATGCATTTTTAATTATAATAATATGTCGGTGGACAATTAACTAAGATAATAATATTGTGAAAATATCCATTTCCTGAGTAGAGGAAGTTTGTTGGCCAAAGGTATGAAATAGAAATGTCAGGAATTTTGAGGAGACAATTAGTTGAATGGTTAAAAGCTGCCATCCACAAAAACATTTTTGGAACTTTACCAAAGTGTTATTCTTAATTGCATGGATATACAAATACTTAAATGTTTATGAAAAAAGTATGACTAATCTCTAAATATATTGCTTTGCATATAGAAAGGGTTTTACAAGTGTGATGTATTTTTCCTGTTTGGAACTCAGCCTTTTACATGTTTTTATTCAGTTTTAATGTTATGTTTCATGCATATCAAAAAATATACTTAATGCGTATATGGAATATAAAGAATCTGTGTACTCACACAAGCCAATTTGAGAGTATTCCCGATATTGTTCACAGTCTTAACACAGATATTCTGAATATCTTATGCTTTCTTTTTTCCTTATAATCTCACTATATATATATATAGTGTAATTTTGAATTTGATATAAATTGGATTTTACTGTAAATTTCACTGATATTTTAAAACTTAAAATTATATTTTTAAAATTTGTGCAGCTACAATTGAGTCATAATTATTCACAATTAGAATTCATTGGATAAACATGTCAACATTTACATCATTGAGATGAAAACAGTTAGAAAACTATAGTACATCTAAAATTTGACCATTAAGATCTACATTTGCCTGCTGTCTAAACTTTATTTTAAGGATCATTTGTTTGCATAAAAAATAAGGTTATACATTTACTGTTTTTTAGAAATGTGAAGTTGCTTTATTATTTTATTAAAGAAATGTGAGGTCATACTGATGTATCTTGAACTTTTAATATTCTTTAATTACTGAAGAACACAGTTTTCTTAGGGCAATCGTATTTTTGGAAGTCCTCTTTATGGTTTGTGGTAACTGCTGCTTCTTTTAGACTTAGGGACTATAATGGCAACCACTCTCTCATCAGTTTTTAGCCCCCAGAGTCCTGTACAAACCCTTCTTGATTTTCCCAGATCCAGCCTTTGTAAATAGTCTCTTCCCTTTATTAAACTCTTTTCAAATTACCCGATTTCAGTATGCCATCCATTTTTTTGATGAATGCTAACTGAAACATCACCAAAAGTCTTCATTACATCAACTTCCCAGAAAATTAGTAAATCATCCTTGTTTTCTCTTTCACTCTCTGTATTAAATCCATCCTTAAATCCTGTTGGCTCCTCCTTGAAAATATATTCAGATTTTGATTGTTTTGCATCCACTCCCCATCTCTAGCATTCCACATCTCTACTTATTGCAGGAACCTGAGTGACCCTTTTAAAATTAAAGATAAACTATGTCATTTCATTCAAAACCTTGCAGTAGCTCCCTGTTATACTTAGAGCAAAGCCAAATACTCACCATGACCTGGAACTTCATCTGGTCCATATTTTCTAATACTTTCTCCATTCTCCCTCTGTCCATACTAGCTACACAGACTTCCTTCTCAACCCTTGACTACCCCAAGCATAGTTTCATTTCAGGGTCTTTACTTTGTTTACTTTTTGTCTAAAAGGTTCATCTCTTAGACATCCTCATGGCTGACTCCTTCACTTTCTTTAGATCTATAATGAAATGCCCCTTATCCGTGAGGCACTGGCATTCCTTGACAACTTTATATAACATAAAACCCATCACACCATTCTTTTTTACCTATATCCCCTGAATTACTTTTCCTCAAATATATATAAGACCTGATGAGTATATTACTTATTTATTTACCATTTTCAGTGTTCATGTTTTTTCTTCTGTAGATTCAAGTTTCTATTTAGTTCCTCAGCTTAAAAAAATATGTTATTTCTTATAGTTCAGGTCTGGTGTCAGATTCCCTAAGCTTTCAGTTACCTGAAAATGCATTTATTTTAACTTTAAAGTTTAAAGGATATTCTTTCTGAATATTGAATTATTGGATGAAAGGCAATTTTGTTGTTATTGTGCTTAGCTTTTTAAAGCTGTCATGTCATTATCTTCTTCATTATCTTCTGTCTTCAATTGCTTCTGATAATTTTTTCTACCATTTTTATCTTTGATATACTATTGTAATATACCATATTTCTGTACATGTTTTGAAGGTTTTCTCCTGATATTTGCCTGTTTGATCATGATGTGCCAAATTACTTTGTTTCTTAGACCTACTTGGGTTTATTAGATCTGTAATTGGATGGGTTTTGTTTTTGTTTTTTTGACTCAGAAAACTCCATTCATTGACCTCCAAATCTAATAAAACTAAGAGCTTTGCACAAGTGTTTTAAGTGTTGACCTTTTCCCCAATGCTCTGCTCACTGAAGTCAGCTCATTTTTGTTTCTGTAGCCTCTGTATCTGTTTTCTGAGATGCTAAGAGGACTTCGCATGTCCATTTTCTTCACAGTCTCAGCATTTGTGATCATCACGGGATGCAGAAGGAAAAAGCCAGAAAGACCCAGAACCTTCTCCACAGGCTTAGGTGGGCCCCACAGCTGATCCAATGCCGGATCTGGTCTAAGTTGAGAGCAACGATTTTCTCTTTGTGATTGTTGGGCAGTGGATCATAGGAGCCCAGCTGCTCCACGAAATGGCCATCCTTGGGACACTTGTTGTCAGCAGCCACAATGCGGTAGAAAGGCCAGTTGGTACAGCCACTCAGGGCAAGGCCGATGGTTAACTGGCTTCCGCGGTAGGCTTTGAACAGGACAGTAGTGAGCTGGACCATGGTGCAGCCGGCCTGCGCCGAGGCCTGTATGCCCTTTACCGTGCCTCCAAGCGCGCTGCTGCCCATCACAGATCAGAGCGGGGAGGAGGGGGGGCGGGGGGCGGCGGAGGACAAACGCGGAGAAGTCCACACTGCAACACCCCTGACCTCACCACCCCTCCACCCAAGCCCTAGCGCCCCGGTGCAGGACAGATCTGAAATTGGATGTTTTGATCAAATTTGGCATTTATTTATTTATTTTATTTATTTATTTATTATCTGTATTTCTTCTCCTTCTGGGACTCTTATTACATGTATGTTAGACTATTTAATATTACTCCAAGCTTCATAAACTTCTATTTATTTTTCTTCAGTCTTTTTTAATGTATATATTTTACCTCGGCTCTTCAGATGAGATATCTATTGATTCATTTTTTAAGGTCACTTACTTTTCCATCACTAACTACATTTATCTGCTAAGATATATATTCATTCAATAAAACATATTTCCTTTAATTCTTTGAATATATATATATATATTCATTTTTTTTAAGATTTTATTTATTGGACAGAGAGAGACACAGCAAGAGAGGGAACACAAGCAGAGGGAGTGGGAGAGGGAGAAGCAGGCTTCCCGCTGAGCAGAGAGCCCAATGCGGGGCTAGATCCCAGGACCCTGGGACCAGACCTGAGCCGAAGGCAGATGCTTAACAACTCAGCCACCCAGGTGCCCCTATATATATATTCATTTTAAAGATTTTATTTATTTATTCATGAGACAGAGAGAGGCAGAGGGAGAAACAGATTCCCATGGAACAGGGAACCCAAAGCGGGGCTTAATCCCAGGACTCTGGGATTTCGACCTGGGCCCAAGGCAGGTGTTTAACCGACTGAGCGACCCAGGTGACCCTATTTGAATATATTTATAGGGACCCTGGGTGGCTCAGTCGGTTAAGTGTCTGCCTTTGGCTCAGGTTGTGATCGCATTGAGTCCGGGATCAGGCTCCTTGCTTAGCAGGGAGCCTGATTCTCCCTCTGCATGCCACTCCCATGGTTTGTGCTCTCTCTCGTTGACAAATAAATAAATTAAATAAATAAATAAATAAATAAATAAAATCTTGAAAATAAAAAAATGAATATATTTATAGTAATTTTTAACATTTTTGTCTTCTAAAGGAAACTTTCTCAGCCATCTTGGGAACAGATTTTTATTGACTGCTTTTTTTCCTTGACTCTGATTCACATTTTCCTGTTTATTTACATGAGTGGGATTACTGCTTGTATAATGGACAGTGTGGATGATAAATTGTAGAGACTGTGTGCTCGTTATCTTCCTCTAGAGACTGTTGATTTTATTCTAGTTGGGGCATTAACTACTTCTGATCACCTTGAATTTGAATAGATTTGGTTTTGTATTTTCCTAAGGCAGATCTGTCTAAAACGCATGATATTACCAAAGTTCCTGTAACTTGGTGAGACAATCAACTTCCAAATTGTGCGCCCATCAATTTTTTGTAGGGATTTGATGTAGGCTTTGCTAGGGTAGGTCTGGAGCAGGTAGAGCTATAATCTTTATCTCAGTTTCAGGACTGGAGTGACAAAAAGATATTAACAAATTTTCACCCCTTGGGTTGAACCAGACCTTAAGTGGTTCCCAGAACTGTTTAACCTCAATTATTGTCCTGCTCTCAACGTAGAGATGCTGTCTGATAAACATTCTGTAGACCTCCTCTGCATATTAGAAGTCCAGTCCTAGTTGAGGTAAAATAGAGAATTTAGACCCAGATTGCTTCTCAGAACTGTGGGCAGTTGACTCCTCATAAAATTCCAATCACTGCCCCAATCACTGATAACTATTTCTTTAGTTCAGTGCTACTATCATATTCTGATTAGATTCAACCTCATGGTGCAGTGGTCCCCAAGGAGAGCTGTTATGATCATAAGCTTTGATCCATGAATTTTTATTCTCTAAGGACTAGAAATTTTGAAGGCTGTTATCCAAAGCTTATAAAAAAGTTGCCTTATACATTTTTTACAGTATTATGGTTGTTTATGTTGGGATGGCCAGTGTGTATATACACATGTGTGTATATTCTTGCTTGTTAAACTTTATCTTCAGAAGATAGGAGAGTTGGGTTAATAAACTATCCTTAGAAGATAAGATAGGAAGACAGTTGGGTCAACAATAACTAACATGTAATAACTTGATATGAGAAATTAAACCAGTAGATAAAGAGTGAAAAGCCATTATTTCTAATGTAACATGATGTGTCTGGGAGGAACAGCTTTACTTCTGGTGTTTTTATCATGATGCATAGGGTAGGGATTGGTGTGGATCACCCTCGGGGAGCCCACTTAGGTCTACAATTGGAAAACAGAGGTGAACTGAGCATATCTTTTTCTGCTTGTGTGATGCCCTAAGACCAGTACTCCTCCGCTAACTTTTTGCTTGCACAAGAACAACAGATATTGTCTAGATTCAAAGTAAATAATCTAAAATTTCCCAACTAAATCATTATTGAGCAGGTTCAAATGGTATAAGTCAGTTTCCTCTGGTTCAACTGCACCTGAATAATTAGAACAAATTGAAGCAACAACATAAAAAATGATCATAAATCACTGAATAGCAGTGACTTTGAGGATTTAATCTTATTTCCACATAATAACCTGATAGTGTTATTTAAAAAATTTTTTTTAAATATATTTTAAAATGAATTATCGGATACCCTAATTAACACTGAGTTCTGAGATCATAAGCCAAAATTAAATGATAATTATAATGATAATTTTAATTATAAATGTTTGAGATAGGTTTCTACAAAAACTGAAGGAGAATAGTAAACTGAACTATTTGTATAATTACTGTCTTAATCTGTTCACTCTACTATAACAAAAATACCATAGACTGGGTGGCTTGAATAACAAACATTTCTCTCTCATAGTTCTGGAAACTATGAAGTCTAAGACCAAGATGCCAGTAGGTCTGGTGCCGGTGAGAGCCCTCTTCCTGGCCTGTTGATGGCTGTCTCCTCACTGTGTCTTCACTAGGGAGAAAGGGTAAGAGAACTCTCAGGGGTCTCTTTTATAAGGTGCTAATTCCATTCATGAGGACTCCACCTGCATGATTTAATCACGCCCAAAGCTCCCACCTCCTAGTACTGTCATATTGGGGTTTTGGATTTTAACATATGAATTTTAAAGGGGACACAGTCATTCAGTCCATAACAATTAGTATGTGATTGGCATTTTTCATAAGCTATTTAGTTTTTAAATTATTTTATAACTCATGTTTTATTAATACCATCTTAAATATAAAGGTACAGGGAGGTTGTTTAGACTGTATATCCCAGTCTTAAATTTAAATTTTAAATTTCAAACTGTTCTGCATAAAAATTCCTGAGTGTGCTACTTTCTATTTCTTTGACTTTATTTGAATTACTTCATGAATCTGAAACCTGATTTCCTCATCTTTTAAATGTTCTAACAACAGTGATGAAAAATAGAAGCTTGCCAGGTAAAAGAAACTATTTTCTGTTTATTTAAAGTTCAGTTTGCTACCAACGTTGTATCTTTTCTCTCTCTCTCTGTCTCTCTCATTTTCAAGATCTGAGGACAAAGACCATATAATTTCATGCAAATCTTTAGACTGTATTCTGCATTCTCTCTTGTCCTCAATCACCACAATCTTTTTAGAAGTATTTTTTCTTAAATAAATGTTTTTTTCTAAATAAATGTAATCAATGTTTTTGCAGTTTGGCCATAGATAAGTGGACTAAATAAATGTTATGGACTGAATGTTTGTGTCCCCTCAAAATTTATATGGTGAAATGTAATGGTACATTACCTCAGTGTAATGGTATGTGGGATGGGGCAGTTGGGAAGAAATTAGATGAGGTCATAAGACTGGGTAATGATGGGATTGGTGCTCTTATAAGAAGAGACACTATAGATCTTGTTCGTTGTCTCTCTCCATACACACATACTGAGGAAAGGCTATGTAAAGACATAAGCCAGAAGAGAGGCCCTTACTAGGAATAGACTCTGCTGGCACCTTGATCTTGGTTTTCCCAAGCTCCAGAACTAAAAGAAAATAAATTTCTGCTCTTTAAGCCACTCAGTCTATGGTATTTTGTTATGATATCCTGAGCAGACTAAGAAAATAAATAAGACAAATTTTGTAAATAATTTATCACAATGACAATTTTCAGTAATTTGTTATTTCAAAATTTTATTTACTCATCACTGGCACTGTCTTTTAAGATCTGGGGTGTATATATCTCTCTAAGCTGGCAAGTTGTCCTGATGCTTTATCTTCTAGTTTTTCTTTCAGGTGTTACAAAAATTATTAGGCATACATCAAGATGTGTTGACTGAAACCTGCTTTATATTGTCTTGGCCTAACTTGGGAAGATTTGTCTATTTAGTTGTATTAGAGATTTTGACATTTGCCATCATTTTATAGGTATTTAACATGTTTCCCTGAGGCTAACTGGAAATAGAATTTCAAAATTACATTGTTAAATCAGAGACTGCTAATGATTTTAACTACCTCAGATTTGTGATATATTTTAGCTATCCAGTGTATTCACATGCCATCTTACTGTCAATTCTAAAATGATCATTTAAAATTTTTATTAGTTTCAGTTCTAAGCCTTATAGGTAAAGTCTAAATTTAGTTGTTAGCAATCCACCATCCTAATAAGTTCCATAGCTTCTCTAGGAAGTGTTTCTAGTAACATTAGCTGTATAAGTGACCATATGTTGAATCTTAATTATGTATTTATTCATTCATTTATTTACCAATATAACTTGTTTCTGTCTTGAACAAATTAAAAAAGTCTTTGTTATTTTCAAAGATCACAATTCCATAAGAGACTCTTAAGTATAGGAAACAAACTGAGGTTGCTGGAGGGGAAGGGCTGGGAGGATGGGGTAACTGGGTGTTGGGCATTAAGGAAGGCACGTGATGTAATGAGCACTTGGTGTTATACACAACTGATGAGACACTGAACGTTACCTCTGAAACTAATAATACACTATATGTTAATTAATTGAATATCAGTCTTTCTCTTACTTCCCCCCAATCCTTTCTTGCTCATTCTAATGCAGAGAGGAGAGCTGACATTGAATATCTCAATATACCCCAAGTAACATTTAATTGGATACTTTATTTTTCTAACCACCTTAATGTTTGGCTATAAATAAGTGGGCTTGACAATTTTTGACAGATTTTGACAGAGTTGATTGATTTGTAAAAGATCTAGTGAGCGGAGGGAGGCCCAGTGGTGAGATAGTTGTAGGAATTTTGAGAATAATTCTGAGTAACATTCAATTAAAAGCTATATATTTTTCAGGAAAATACAGTTTTCTGCCAATCACCCTTCTCATGGAAGTTCATTATTGCTATTCTATATGGTTTCCATTTGGAGCACATCTTCAAAGAGTTGGTGCAAGCTCTGAAACAAACAGCACATATGTTTCTGGACACCAAAGAGAATGGTGAATGTGTGTATGAGAGGGATTTCTAATGGTTTTGTTCAATGATTTGTTAAACAGAAGTTTGTCTTCTGCACTGGAGCTCTGGGCTCTGCTGGGTTTCTGGAATCAATTTCATGACACAAAGGACTGCTTCACCAGAAAGAGAGAAATGGTTCCAAAATAAAACTACCACAGAGTAGAGGGCTCCTGACAGTTTTGAAGTTTGGTAGATGAATCCCAGGATGAATAAACAAAAAATGCATTGAGGATATTGGCTTGGATAATAGATCCTGTTTATCACTAAAAAATAAAGCACATCTCACTTATTGGAGACTGGGTGGACTATGGGTAAAACTAGGAACCCCATGTTTTCTTTCTCATATTTGCATAAGCCCAAAAAGTCCCATTCTTGACTCTGGGTAAAGAATCTCATCTATCTGAGATATTATTCAAAGGCGATAATAGGTAGTGGAGAAGAGAGTTAATAAATACAGATATGTACCCATGAATAGTTGGATTTTTAAGACAGTGAAACTACTCCATATACAATAATTGTGGATAAATGTCATTATATATTTGTCAATACCAACAGAATGTACAACACGTAGAGTTAACTTAAATGTGAACTGTGTACTTTAGCTAATAATAACATATCAATATTCAGGAATTGTAACAAATGAACCACATTAATGCAAGATGTTAATAATAGGGGAAACTGGGTAGAGGAGGGGAGGAGTGCAGAGATATATATATGGGAATCCTCTGTACTTAACGCTTGTTGTTCTGTAAAGCTAAACTGCTTAAAAATAAATCTATTAATTTTTAAGTAAATACTAAGGATTTTATTCAAAGATCCTCTATGTGGAGCTAGATCAGTACTTGACAATAGTTGGGGTTCTCTCCCTTTAGGTAAGAGAGTAAATATCTACAAGGGGCAAGTGCCTTAATGATTTTACTTACAAATATAAAAATAGGCAGAAGAGAGTTTTTGGATTTTGAATAACAAAAATGGTGAAAAATAGTGACTACTTGTCATTTTTGCTGTTCAGCTCCAACCAGCCCCTTCTTCAGTGGGGCCAGTCCTACAGTGTGAGAAACAATAACCTAAATTCCTGAATCAGAAGCCTCTAATGGTGAAGATTAGCCAATTAGGATTCTCAAATACGGAAGTGTGAATATAGAAATTTTGATGGAAAGTAAAGGGAAATGTGAAACTGCTTCTGCTGGCAGTGAAACAATGTTTAGTGGTGACAGAAGGCCTAGCATTTTTCTTGGTAGATGTTCCTGTTGCCAAGTCTCATTTTTGCACATTTCCCTACCCTATGTTCTCTAACCTGTGACCAATATAGTGATTCCCCCATACACATCCAATATATCAAACTTTTGTTTTAAACAGTGAGAGTCAATCTCTGTTGCTTGTAACCAAGAACAAATAATGCCACTGTTATTTTATTATTAATTTTATTAGTACTTATTTTTCAGCCTATATAAGGAGAGGCAACAAGTGCAACATAATAGGAAAAAAAAAACAATTCTGCACTAGTTGTATATCTAACAAGCAATAAGTTAGCCACTCAGAAATATAAATATTTTGAAACAGAAATCCATAATTCCCACAGCTTAAAAATCCTTTCAATTAATAAAAACATATAAATGTGTACTTTCTTTTGTGAAGCTAGTAGTTATCATCAAGAACATCGTCCTCAGAAAAGACAATCAAAAGTTTTCTCATCAGTAAAGTTTCAAAGTCAGCTAAACAGTGCTCTGTGGGTAGCACTACTCATTAACCTTTTCATAATATATACAGCCCTAAAAGCCTTGCCATTTTACTGTTCACATATCTTCATTATGGAGCCGTCAATGCCTCTGCACACAGAACTCTTTTGGTTCTTTGGCAACAATTAAAGTGCTGTGATCACAAGGGGGAAAAGGTGAGAATAGACAGGCATCTTTTCAGGCTAAGATGTGGATGCCCACATATGAACACAATATACATTTGAACAAATTTAAGTTATAAAAATACCCAGCTTATGCTACATTGACATAAAGAACTCACTAAATGGACAAAAATGTTAGTTTTCAATCTATTTCCTTAAATAAGAGCAGATATATACAATATATTTATCTACTGGGAAATGTATGCTATAGTGACAAGCACTAAAAAGTCTCAAAATATAAAATTTCTACTTTATTAATATCATTATATGGAAATTTCTACTTTTTTTTTTGAATGCTCAAGAAGGAACTTACTAACATAATTCCACAGTTTGAAGGCAGAGATTAGATTGAGGAAGATATTATGATGAAAAGGCAAAAAGTTTAGTCCCATAAGATCCTAAAACACAAATTACTGATATTTGAGATTACACAGGGAATGATTCTAAATTGCTGTGAATGTAAATGAACTCAAATATTTATCCTTAGTTTTATGCTTTCTAGATAATAATACAAGGTATACAAGGGAGAACACTTTAATGAAAAGCAATATGTGAATACCTTGTAGGAATCCTGCCAAATATATAGTTATCTGATTGGAGAGCTACTGTAATGTTTTGGGATTTTTTTTTCTGAAATAATTAGGATGTTATGGTCATTTTAAAAAAATGTATAGTGCTTTTCTGTTTTTGTAATATTTGTAAATTCTATTTTCTCTTAAAGAGTAGAGAATCATAGAGGGCATGTCATCTCACTAGCAAAAAACAGAATTATAAGCTCAAAAGGGACCCTGGTATAAAAAAAGAAATAGCAAATACTATTTCTTAAAAAGGCATTAGAATAATAGATGTTTTATTTCTGTTTCTGTTTCTGTTTTTTTTAATTAAATTGCCAATAAATAGTAAATAAATACTCATTACATTCTGAATTAAAACATAATTCTACGTAACCAATGTCTTTTGTGAAATGTAAACGCATTTGAATAGCACTCTTTTAAATAATGGACATTCCAAAAAACAGTTTATAGTAGTTGGTTAAAAGTCCTCTAGGATATTCTGTATTAACATTAAAGACTCACCCAGGGTTTTTTCTCTAGCATTTTCCAAAATGTTCAACATGACCACTGAAAGATAAGATGGTTAAGTGAATGGACAATATAACACTACAGAGCTGCATGGAATTTTATTATTTGGGCCCATCATAATATATTTAATGATGTGTTAAATTGTTTAAACTTTTTCCAATATTTTAAAAATTTATGAAATAGAATTTTTGTTATGTCTGAATTTATGTTTATTATTTCAATATTTATTTTTAATCTTTCCAATCTACTTTTTGTTTCTCTGTTCTTTTCTTGTCTCACTTTGCAATATTTGAATTTTTTGAACTTTATCTTAATTTACAATCTTATTGCCTTTTATTTATTTGCCTTGCTTTATTGCAATTTTTAGGACTTATAGTAAAATGTTGACAAGAATGGATGAGGTTGGATATTCTTTTTTTCGGATATTAGAGAAAACGTCATTATATTACCATTCAGTATAGTATCAGCTATAGGTTTTTGATAGAAGCACGTTATCACATTGAGAAATTTCCCATCTCATGGGATGAATGAAAGTTTATAATTATGTAATTTTAATTATGCAATTTATTCAATAGTAAATAAATTTCTGATTTTTAATGGGATTTTTTAATAAAGTTGGGAATTTTATTTATTTGTCCAGCAAAAGATTCTTGACTAATAAATATGTTAAGTCAAAAATTTTAACATACATTTAGGGTAGGTTAGCACAAGTGCTAATCTTATGATTTATATGTTTGCATAAAGATTTTACAGTTATCTCTTTAACCTGATCAGATATTTAGAAGTAGTACCAGTACCACACACCATCTCTAATGAAGTTTTTGTCTTTGGTCACTCAATAGCTTTATTTTTTAAATAGAACAATTAGAATTTTGAATCTACTATTGTGATTTTTACTCCCTATTTCCTTTTTCCATACTTTTATTTTCATTAACTTTCAAGTTTAACAAGCAACCTTTATAAGGCTTTAATAATTTTAAAGCTTGCTTTGCCATGCTTCAGAACATCAATATCTCCCAAAGGGAGGCTTTATACACTTCTGCTGCCTTGATTTTTGCAGTTTCCCTACAGGGGAAGATTGTTGTTTGCCTGGCTCTGGAAGCCAGGGGCACTTGCCTTCCTGGTTACATGGGACGGTAATAATCAGTGTCACCAAAAAGGAGCCCATACCCCTCTCAAGAGCCCATACCCCTCTCCAGACCCCAATTTTTGTGACTACTGCCTGGGGTACCTCTACATTGCCGGGATCTGGTAGGCAGTGGGGCTTAAGCTTGTGGGTCCCATAGGACTGTAACTAAGAAAGATATCCTTTTTTCTTGTTATGGTTTTATTTATTTGTTTGTTTGTTTGACACAGAGCATGCATATGAGCACAAGCAGGGGGAGCTACAAGTGGAGAGGGAGAAGCAGGCTCCCACTGAGCAGGGAGACCAACACGGGGCTCCATCCCAGGACCCTGGGATCATGACCTGAGCCAAAGGCAGAAGTTTAACCAACTGAGCCACCCAGGCATTCCCAGAGAAAGAGATCTTAAACAGCTACCACCCCTAGGCCACAATAAGAGGCAATGGACCCAAGAGCTCTGTTTTTCTGTGAAAGAAATCTATTAGTTAATTATCATGACTGTGGCCAGAGAGGCAGTCTTCTTTTTTCTTTTTTTTGGAAATGAATAGGTTTTATTTATTTATTTTTATTGGTTTATATTCCCAGGGTTTTTTTTCTTTTTATTAACATATAATGTATTATTTGTTTCAGGGGTACAGGTCTGTGATTCATCAGTCTTACACAGTTCACAGCACTCACCATAGCACACACCCTCCCCAATGTCCATCACCCAGCCACCCCATCCTTCCCACCCCCACCACTCCAGCAACCTTAGTTTGTTTCCTGAGATTAAGAGTCTGTTATGGTTTGTTTCCCTTTCCGGTTTCATCTTGTTTCATATTTCCCCTCCCTTCCCCTATGATCCTCTGCCTTGTTTTTCAAATTCCACATATCAGTGAAATCATATGATAATTGTATTTCTCTGATTGACTTATTCCGCTTAGCATAATACCCTCTAGTTGCATTGACATCGTTGCAAATGACAAGATTTCATTTTTTGATGGCTGCATAATATTCCATTACACACACACACACACACACACACACACACACACACACACACACACACCCCACATCTTTTTTATCCATTCATCTGTTGATGGACATCGAGGCTCTTTCCATAGTTTGGCTATTGTGGACATTTCTGCTATAAACATCAGATGCAAGTGCCCCTTCAGATCACTACATTTGTATCTTTGGGGTAAATACCCAGTAGTGCAATTGCTGGGTCGTAGGGCAGCTCTATTTTCAACTTTTTGAGGAACCTCCATACTGTTTTCCAGAGTGGCTGCAGCAGCTTGCATTCCCACCAGCAGTGTAGGAGGGTTCCCCTTTCTCCACTTCCTCGCCAACATCTGTCGTTTCCTGATTTAATTTTAGCCATTCTGACTGGTATAATGTGGTATCTCATTGGGGTTTTGATTTGGATTTCCCTGATGCCGAGCAATGTTAAACACTTTTTCATATGTCTGTTGGCCATTTGGATGTCTTCTTTGCAGAAATGTCTGTTCATGCTTTCTGCCCAGTTCTTAATTGAATTATTTGTTCTTTAGGTGTTGAGTTTGATAAGTTCTTTATAGATTTTGGATACTAGCCTTTTATCTGATATGTCATTTGCAAATATCTTCTCCCATTCTGTTGGTTGTCCTTTGGTTTTGTTGACTGTTTCCTTTTCTGTGCAAAAGCTTTTTATCTTGATGAAGTCCCAATAGTTCATTTTTGCCCTTGCTTCCCTTGCCTTTGGTGATGTGTCTAGGAAGAAGTTGCTGTGGCGGAGGTTGAAGAGGTTGCTTCCTATGTTCTCCTCAAGTATTTTGATGGATTCCTGTCTCACATTTAGTCTTTCATCTGTTTTGAGTCTATTTTTGTGTGTGGTGTGAGGAAATGGTCCAGCTTCATTCTTCTGCATGTGGTTGTCCAATTTTCCCAACACCATTCGTTGAAGAGACTTTTTTCCATTGAACATTGTTTCCTGCTTTGTCAAAGATCAGTTGACTATAGAGTTGAAGGTTCATTCCTGGGCTTTCTATTTTGTTCCATTGATCTATGTGTCTGTTTTTGTGCCAGTAAGATACTGTCTTGATGATTACAGCTTTGTAATAGAGCTTGAAGTCTTCTAATTAAACACACATCTAGGGGCTGACTGTAATTTTTTTCAGACCTTGGAGAGGGTGTGTTACCTTCACACTTACTTTCTGCTGTTCTATAGAGTGCCAGTCTCTCCTGGAGAAGTGCTTTGCACATGTCCTACAGGATGCCCAGTTTTCCTGGGTCCCACAGGACTGTGGCAATCAGGGATGATTCTTGGAAGGCTACAACCCCCAGGGCACTGCACAGACAGCTAACTGAAGCACACCCTCTAGTTTTTCTGTGAAGGAGGCCACGTTGCTTAACCCAGAGCTTCAGACTGAGGCTCAAGATTTGGCACACATTTAGTGGTCTACCAAGCTACTCTCAAAGAACATAGGCTGTGGATATCATCTTGGAGCTATCCCTCTGCCTTGCTTTAGCTCACAGGTATCTTCCAGAAAGAATCTTATACTTATACTCCAGATGAGTATCTGGAGCACTGATTTTTACAACTCTTACCCTAGAGACACCTCCAAATCACCTACCTATGATGGCTAATGGGGCTTATGTTTGTGGCCCCTCAGGACAATATATATTTGCATACTTTTAAAAGCTGCTGTCTGCGGGGCTGGCTTCCAGTCTCCCTGAATTTAAGTGCTGTGATCTTCCCCTTTGGAAACACTGATAGGTCTTGGCACATCCTCAACTACTGGGAGCTATTAAAATATAATAGGCTGCTTGGATAAGCATTGAGGTTTAAGAGATGACCAAGAGCTAAAGCTGGGCTGAACAAAAGGCTCACCTCCTACATAGGGCCACTCCTTCAAGACTGGAAGAGGTGGTGGTTTCATCTACTGTATAGAAAACAACACAGAAAGGCAAAACAAAAGGAAGAAACAGAGAAGTATGTTTCAAATGGAAGAACAGGATAAAACCTCAGGGGAAAAAACCTTAATGTAACAGAAATGAGTAATTTACCTGATAAAGAGTTCAAAGTCATGGTCATAATGATGCTCACTAAACTGGGGAGAAGAATAGGTGAACACAATAGAACTTCAAAACAGGGGGACAATATAAGAGAGTACAAAATAAAAATCACAAAGCTGAAGAATACAATAACTGGACTGAAAAATACACTAGAGAGTTTCAAAAGCAGACTAGATGAAGCAGAAAAATCAGTTGATCCAAAGACAAAACAGTGGAACTCCTCCAATTAGAGGAGAAAAAGGAAAAAAAAACAAGTGAAAAAGTAGAAATACCTCCAGGAATTTATGGAACAGCATCAAACAAACTAATATTTGCATTATAGGGCTCCTGAAAAGAGAAGAGAAAAAAGGAACATATTATACTTGAAGAAGTAATGGCTGAAAACTTCCCTAGCTTGGGGAAGAAAATAGATATCCAGATCTAGAAAGCCCAGAGAATTCCAAAAAAGATAACCCCAAAACAGACTCATATTGAGACACATTATAATTAAAATGTCAAAAATTAAGGACTGGAGAAAATAGTAACAGTGGCAAGAAAGCACCACTTGTTACATACAAGGGAACCCCCCTAAGATATTGAGCAGATTTTTCAGCACAGACATTGCAGGCCAGAAGGGAGTGGCATGATATATTTCAAGTGCTGAAAGAAAAAGAATAAATAAATTAAATAAACTTCCAACTAAGAATATGCTACCTTGCAAAGTTATCATTAAGAATTGAAGGAAAGAGAGTTTTCCAGACAAGCGAAAGCTAACAGAGTTCATCATCACTAAACCAGCCTTAGAAGAAATGTTAAAGGGACTTCTTTAAGCTGAAAAGAAGGGACACTAATTAGTAACAAAACACCTATGAAAGAACAAATCTTACTGGAAAAGCAAATATATTATAAAAGTAATAGATTAATTATTAAGCTAGGATAAAGGTTAAAAGACAAAAGCAGTAAAAATATGGCTACAAAAATTAGTTAAGGATACACAGGATAAGAAGTTGTGAAATGTGGGCGCCTGGGCGGCTCAGTCATTAAGCGTCTGCCTTCGGCGCAGGTCATGGTCCCAGGGTCCTGGTATCGAGCCCCGCATGGGGCTCCCTGCTCCGCGGGAAGCCTGCTTCTCCCTCTCCCACTCCCCCTGCTTGTGTTCCCTCTCTCACTGTGTCTCTCTCTGTCAAATAAATAAAAAAAGTTAAAAAAAAAAAGAAATCCATGCCTTTGTGTGATAAGGAATTAAAAAGAAAATTGTGAAATGTGATGTCAAAAACGTAAAACATGGGGGGGGAGAGTAAAATGTTGAGTTTAGAATGAGATCAAACTTAAGCTATTATCAACTTAAAATATACATTTATGGATATAAATTATTATATGTAAGCCTCATGGCAACTGCAAAGAAAAAAAACCTATAGTAAATACACAAAAGAGAAAGAGAAAGAATATGAGCATACCACTATAAAAAGTCATCCAACCACAAGAACAAAAGAAGAAAGGAACATAGATGAACTATAAAAACCGCTAAAAACAATTAACAAAAGGGCAGTAAGCATATCCCTTTCAATAATTACTTTAAATGTAAATGGCCTAAATTCTCCAATCAAAAAGACATAAAGTAGCTGAATGAATTTTAAAAAGACCCATCTATTTGCTACCTTGATACTTTATGCAAATGGAAACCAAAAGAAAGCTGGAGTAGCTATATTTAAATCAGACAAAATAGACTTTAAAACAAAAACTGTAACAAGAGACAAAGAAGGGTATGACATAATAATAAAGGGATCCATCCAACAGGAGGATATAACATTTGTAAATATCTATGCACCCAACATAGGAGCAATTAAACATATAAGGCAAATATTAACAGACCTAAGAGGAGAGGTGGGGTTTGGAGAATGGGAGAAACAGATAAACTGGGTCTTTTTGTTTGTTTGTTTTTTGTTTAAATAAATTTAATAAAAATAAGAAACAGCTATTGAACACAAAATATACAGACAATCGTGTGCAGCAAACCATGGAAGAACCCAGAACTTAATACTATGCCCACTAAAAAACTTGATTTATAGAAATTTACACTTATAAATTCAGGAAACAATGAGAGTTAATGAAGATATATCTTTGAATATAAGATTTTGATGAATATGTCACCATTACTATTTTGGTCTTCTTTGTATCTTCATAAAGTTTTCACTGGTACTCTTCACTGACAAAAGTAATTTCAAGTAAAATAATAATATGGGGGGAACTTTCATTAAACTTTCCATTTTTATGAATTCTATAATATGTGAAGTCTCTTTTATAGCAACCTGGAGCAGTTTAGAGATTCCTTTTAGAAGGTTTTCTTCTAGAAACTTAGATTATCAAATACTTACATCCATTGCTTTTACTTCTCCTTTTTCTACAATAAGGTCACCATAGACAAGCGAGAGTAACTGTACTGTACAAAATAAATTTTCATATTTTAGATGGGTTAACAGAATTGTTCTATAATTTGAGATATAATACTGTTCTTAAAATGATAAAACAAAAACACACCCATAAAGTTGTATGTATGCAGTGTAAAACTAGAATGTTTAACATTTACTATTACTTTATAATTTCTGATTAGCTTTTGAATATAAGGGCATGCATTACTTCTCTCCTTAAAGAGCTATTGTTTTTGAGCATATTGACTAGGTAATCTAAATTTTAGTGGTCATCACAATAGCATGGAGAACTGGAACCCACCTCCAGAAAGTCATAGTAGTTTTGGGGTGCATCTCATTAATTTGCATTTTTAACAATATCCCAGTTGATGCTAATCAATACTGGTCCTCAGAGCCTTAAGTATCCCTGGGCTAATAGTGTAAGGTATGTGCTGTATCATTAATACACATCATATCATTTATGTTCTACTCAACGATTGTGAAATGTTTTGTATTAACATAACAAAAGAAAATATATTAATATGTTCTATATAAGAACTTAGATCTATGGTTGAACTTTTAAAATAAATACAAACATAGATACAAGTTGGTAACTTGTTTGGGAACAAAAGGATTTGTTTACTAGGTACCTTAATTCAAGCTACCATGAATTCTCATACAGTGTTCTGTAAAGAATTTCCCAACTGGCCTTTCTGCCTATAATCTCATTATTCTCTACTTAAATTTGCATGTCGTTCCCTGACTTTTTGAAAAATCTGACCAAAATTATAAAACTCTTTTTCCTCAAGATGAAGTCCAAATGTATAAATTTGGCTTAAAATATCTTTATGATTACATTCCTACTTCATCTCCCATCAAGCTCTGAATACTTTCTCTGCTCCCAAGGTTAGAGAAATAATTAGTTACATCTTTCTTTACTAACCAGGACTTTCCATAGATCATTCCTCAACCTGGAACTTATCCCATTTCCCAACACTTGTCCCTGCTAAATTTGTCTTGAGAGCTCCTTCTCATCCTCCAGATATTAATTTTCCCAAAAACACTTCCCTGTTCTTTCAAGACTAGGCTAAGATATTTCCATCATGGATTCCTGAGGCACCACTTATAATTCTATCTATATAATCCTCAGGCTGTATTATAATTTTCCATTTACTTTTATTATTTCTCTATTGAAAGCAAGAGTACTTTTATTATTTCTCCTTGAAAGCAAAAGTACTTTGATTTTTTACTCTTGCATTCCCAGAGGCTAACACAATATCCTTGTTAACAATAGATATTTTGCAAATAGAGAATGGATATATGAAGTGATTATATTATAAAGAATAGCACAAAAGAATAAAAATTAAATCGGCTAAAATAGGGTGAAAAAACAGTTCTTCAGGATTTTGTCATTATTCCCTACTATCTGCTCCTCAGATTTTAAACATTATCTTCCACAGATTTGTAAATTAAGACTAGACCTTGATTAAAATGTTCTTTCAAAGTATCACTGAATCTAAAGTTGAGACAAAAAAAAAAAAAACCCACAAATATCTGCACACACACACACAAAACAAAACAAAACTCTGAATCTAGCCTTCAAGAATCTAAATCACTTTTTGAAATTTGTGCCAGATCTTTGATTTTCTTTTTTGGGGGGAACAAACTTTGAATACAGATGTAGACTTAAAACTACATCACTATTTGTGACTGTGGGAACCTAGACATGTTTGTTAAGCACGTTGTGCTGTGGTTTCTTTGTTTACAAAATTAAACATAACATTTCAAAGTACATCACACTCTCTAACATAATGGCAGTAAATAATGTCTTTTTTCATTTACTTCTTGCTATCAAAACGTCTCCAGGCTAATTCTATAAAACCATAGTTGTAGTTTTCTAATCACTGGTGGTCCACTGATTCAACTGAACCTTTTTCTTTTAATAAAGACATAAGAAACCGCTTTAGTTTCTTTTTTTGATGACCATCAAGCAGATAGAAGATCTATAAAGATAATCATGGGGCTCATGACAAAATATATACACCAGTGAGTTGCCATATGGATCTATATACTGATATTTATACTTTTCTTATTGTACCACATTTTTTCTTTCTTTTACCTCTTTGTGTTATTTTTATTTTTATTTTTTTAATATTTTTTAATATTTTTATTTATTTATTTGACAGAGACAGACACAGCGAGAGAGGGAACACAAGCAGGGGAGAGGGAGAAGCAGAAGCAGGCTTCCCGCAGAGCAGGGAGCCCGATGCGGGGCTCGATCCCAGGATCCTGGGATCATGACCTGAGCCAAAGGCAGATGCTTAACGACTGAGCCACCCAGGTGCCCTCTTTGTGTTATTTTTAAAGTTAGAATATTCAAAACTTATTTTCATTTAAAATCTTATTGTTTTCTTAGCACTGGTTTGACTACAGTTGTTTTATAAAATGATTCACATCAATAGAATGTAGTTTTATCATTTTCATGATGGCCTGTACAAGATTCCTCTAGTACAAATGATTATGAAAAATCATAAAGGGGACTAGGAGTTACAAACTTCCAATTATAAAATAAATAAGTCACAGAGATGAAAAGTACTATCTAGGGAATATAATCAATAATACTGTAATAATGTTGTATGGTGACTATACTTACCAGGGAGAGCACTGAATAATATATAGAACAATTAAATCAGTATGTTGCGCAGCTAAAACTAATATAACATTGTTTATTAATTGTACTTCAATAAAAAAGGAAGAAAATTTTAAAAAGTTTTTAAAAACAGGAATTAAGGTACTGGAAGAGGGGCATAATTTTTTCTAATATTCAAATTATTTAATTGCATTATTTCCTACACAAACAGATGTATACAACTAAGACTGTCCATGCCTGCATATTTATTTGTCCTTTTAGATGAATAAGTAAGTAATGTTATATTTATGTTTAATGAGCTCTTACTATTTTTACCTACTTGGATCAATTTTTATATTAACATAATTAAAACACTAGGAATACAGCATGTCAGCCTTTCCAAATGCAAATCTTGACTGTATATTAATCAATGTCATACACTGTTAGCATTTATAATCAATACTTGGCGTTGCAAAATAAAAATAAATAAATAAATCTTTAAAATAAATAAATAAACAGATTTTAAGATAATATTCATTAATGAGAAAGAATAGGGAAAGGAAATGATTGAAATCAAGTGAACCATATGAAGTAGACCTTCCTTCATTTTTTTTTTTAGCAAATAGCTAATTACATTTCTTTTCACATATTTTACATTCCCAAAAGAAATATACTGTGTAAAGTTTTATCAAGAATTTCAATTAAGGGGCGCCTGGGTGGCTCAGTTGGTTAAGTGACTGCCTTCAGCTCAGGTCATGATCCTGGAGTACCGGGATAGAGTCCCACATTGGGCTTCCTGCTCAGCAGGGAGTCTGCTTCTCCCTCTGACCCTACCCCCTCTTGGGCTCTCTCTCTCACTCTCTCTTTCTCAAATAAATTAAAAAAAAAAAAGAATTTCACTTAAAGAAATTAAGAATAAAGAATTTCATTAATAACTGGTTTTCACTTAATTGTTAAAAATGATGAAAGCTTTCAAAAATATTATCTTCATTAGTATAATGCATTCATTATCTAATACATCAGTACATTATCTAATACAAATTTTCTTGTTTCAAGGAGTTTGTGATACTAACAATTTAAATCTCATGCAGTTCAAGCTTCTGTAATTTATCTTTAAGAGTAAATATATATTATGCATCCAGACAGTTTTTAACATTTTAATTGCCCTCCTCTTGTGTACATGGCACTGATCTAAGGCCTGAGGATACAAGAAACAGAACAGACAAGAGTATATGAGGAAAAATAAAAGGTTAAGAATTGTTGGTCTAGAATGTCAAGCAAATTATCCAGAAATGATACTGGGAGCTATTTCTATACTGAGTATATTATACAAAAGTGTCTTGAGCCTATGTATTTTCATATAATCTATATGTAAATTAATTAATTCCTTGGTATCAAGTAGATGGAGATGACATGCTCTTTTGTATTATATAATATCGTCCTAAATTTCAGGTTTTAAAAAAATTATATTCAAAGATTGCATTCAGTGTAATGTTATTCCTTGCTGTAAATGTAAGCCCACTGTACTATACAGAAATATATTGGCTTACATAGAAAAACTTTCATAATTGTGTTTTTAAACAAGGCCTTCAACTTGTGTGCAAACTAGAGACTTGGAAAATGCTAGTGTGCATTACAAATTTGCTGTTTTATTTTATTCAACCCTAATGATTTTCATTATCTCCTTAGTTGATAGAATCCACTTCCAAAACCAATAATCTCTTGAAATCCACTGAGCCACAAATTACTCATTAGAGAAAATTTTCAAAGATCATTACCTTTACCATAGATTTTCGTTTTTCATCTCCTGCATACTCACTTGTAATGCTTCTCATAATAAAAGGAGGGGAGATTATATAGTTACAGAGGGTGGTTTCAATAAAATACAGACCAATGCCTTGTTTACCATTAAAATCACTACATTTTATTAAAAGTCAATATCGCATCATGTTTAACCTTGATTTTGTATTTACAGATCTAATATGTTATCATTAAAATATAAATGGGCTCTTGATTACAGTGTTCCAATGGTTTCTGAGGTATCTTATGATTTTATTATAATTTTGGGAAAGGGACAAGTGTGTATGAATATTTGATGAACTTCCTTTTAAAGTTGAACAGTAATTAGTAAGGGAATTATTTAACGTATTTAACTTAGGACATTTCTTATGTAAGAATGTGATTTTACAAGTATTAAAGTTTCTTACTTATAAGTAAAATAAATGCTTCATTTCTTTAAAAATCATAAATCTATTCATGTGACTCATTAAGAGAAAAAATTATCTTAACATGAAGTTAATCACTTTGAATTAAATGAATGTTGCCCTCACAATCTCTATATATATTCAAATGCTCCAAATGCACGTGGGAGTGACTACAAGTTCAATAAAAATCTGAATAATTGTGTCATATAATAAATGTTGCTATTAAGAAAAATTACACTCAACTTAATGATGTCTTTGTGTTTCAAGGACATAGCTAAAGAAAGATTTTATAATCCATACTTTAGGAAATCTTGGTCTGAGTATTGATAGTATGCTTTATTAGCCTTGTGACCCTGGACAAGATATTTAGTTTCTCTTCCATTTTTTCACATACGGAACAGAAAATTAGGTCTTTTTTACAAAGCTTTTACCACAGTGCTTGACACATGGACATTTTGCTGGATGTGTGACTTTATTACTTTTGACCAACCAGGCCTACATTTTGTTTTCGGCCTTCTCTAAGTTGTGATTATTAACTGGCAGCAAACCCCGCCTCACACCATCAGGGTTGACAAAGCTAGTTGCTTGCTTCTCAAGGCTTCATTGCAAACAGTACACAAGCATGTGACTCAGGCTCTGGCAACCAGAGGCATAAGGCCAACTTGGGCTTAGGAGCTGCTGGTAGATAAAGATTAAGATCCATTACCAAAAGCACTTTGGGAATTATGGGAAAAGCTGGTGTTGGCCAATATATACCAGTATGTTTGTACTGGTCATTAAAATAAGGTTTGGGGCACTTTTCTTCTGTTTAGCCTCTGGCCTACTTCCCAGCCTTCCTAATGATTCTGTGAAACGCCCAATATCTCTTAATAAACTCCCTTTCTGCTTAACCCAGCAAGAACAGCTTGAAGTGCTTACAAATAAGAACACCCTCTGATGCAGAAAGTGGTCACTGAATGTTAGTTACTATTTTCTTATAAAGTAGAGCAAATGGTTCATAGGATTTATTCATTGGACATACGAAATCTTTCATTTTTTAAAGGACTGGACAAGATGGTCCTAACTTTACACTTTGTATCTAACAGAACCTTGTGATTCTGTGAGATACATCACATATGCCTGGTGGATTTTGAATATTGGTGCTAGCATGCAAGAGCAAATTATATACATATATAAATAAATAAATGGATGCTGCCCTCAAAATCTCTGGATGTATATGCGAATGCTCAGAATGCATGTAGAAGTGATTAGAAGTTTGGGGCGCCTGGGTGGCTCAGTTGGTTAAGCGACTGCCTTCGGCTCAGGTCATGATCCTGGAACCCCAGGATCAAGTCCCACATCGGGCTCCCTGCTCAGCAGGGAGTCTGCTTCTACCTCTGACCCTCTTCCCTCTCGTGCTCTCTATCTCTCATTTTCTCTCTCTCTCTCAAATAAATAAATAAAATCTTTAAAAAAAAGTGATTAGAAGTTCAATAAAAACGTGTGCCTAATTTTGTCATATAATAAATGTTGCTATTAAGGAAAATTACAGGAGTGCCTGGGTGTCTCAGTCGGTTGAACAACTGACTCTAATTTTCTACTCAGGTCATGTTCTCAAGGTCATGGGATTGAGCCCTGTGTAGGGCTCCACGCTGGGCATGGAGCCTGCTTGGGATTCTCTTTCTCCTTCTGCCCCTCCCCCACCTCATTCTAATTCTTTCTCTAAAAAAAAAGAAGAAATGAAAAATTACATGGCACTTAATATGAATATATATATATATATATATATATATATATATATATATATAGTTCTATAGTTCTGAGGTTCTACCTCTACCAAGAAGTGGGAGATCAATTATATACATCTATGTGAAAATTAAAAAAAAAAAAAACGTAAAATATTCTTGTATAACCACAAATGGGAAGGAAACAGAGGACAAAAGAAAGTTTGATTCTCAGCCTTGAGAAATAAATGGGACATACAAAGGTTCAGTAATGTATGTTAATGACACCTTACACTTTGCAGCTATAGTTTTGCTTAAAATAGAATAATATTTGAAAACATTCAAGAAATGGCTACGTTTTAATTATTTTTTGTCATGCTTACTCACATTAGGTAAAACAGCTTGTTTTCACATAATTTTCCTATATAGTCCTTGTGCTAATTAATCCGGCCATACAAAGCCATAAAACATACACTAAAAAGACAAAAAATAATTGACCTCCCTAAGGCAACGTTCATGGCTTTTCCTGGTAGGATATGGATTCATTAAAGTTCTTGCCATTACTTGTATTCATTAAAGGATGAAACAATCTATTTTGTCATCAACAAACCAAACAAACTCTCTAACTTCTCACTAGGTCCATAACATTTTATTGAATTGGTCTGACCCTGACTTTCCTTCAGGCTTTTCAAAGAAGAAAGTAGGAAGTTCCATGTGGAAGGAAATTAAGTGGGCCTGGAACAAGCTCCTAAAGTGGGCTGGTAACTGTAGATTGAGAATACAGGAGAGTTCAAGTGATGTTGAATGATAAGTAGCTGCTGGTAGACGTCCCAGCAAACAACAACAATTCTGGAGACTGTTAGCATATGTTTTAAACTTTTTGAGTAATAACAAAAGCTATTACATCAGTGATAATATTTATAAAGTGTTTCACAATATAAAATATTTGTAAAAATATACATGTAATACACATAGCTGACATAGCCTTAATATATTATTGTCCCTACTACATGAAGAGTAATGACTATGAAAAGGAAAAACACCAAAACAGCAATAGAAGAGTAGTTGAAGGACTTCAAGGAAGAAACACAAATTGCTGGTAAATACAACTATGTTCCAATGTCCAAGAAATAAAATACATACCACTGAAATTCATACATACCATCTTTTTTCCCTGTCTATAAAATTGGCAAACATTAGGGAAAAAAAGCAAACAGATAGTCAGTGCTGGAAAGCTGCAGTGGAATAATCAGTCTCATGCACTGCCAGATAGGATATAAAGCTGTCCAGGGCGCCTAGGTGGCTCAGTTGGTTGGGCGACTGCCTTTGGCTCAGGTCATGATCCTGGAGTCCTGGGATCGAGTCCCTCATCGGGCTCCCTGCTCGGCAGGGAGTCTGCTTCTCCCTCTGACCCTCTGCCCTCTCGTGCTCTCTATCTCTCTCATTCTCTCTCTCTCAATTAAATAAATAAATAAATCTTAAAAAAAAAAAGAGCTGTCCAGAAAACAAGCACCAGAAGCCCTTAGAAATGTATTGCCTATGACCAAGTGAGTATACTTCAAGAATTTTTTCTAAGTGAATAATTAAAATTTGGGACCCCATATTTGGATTCTTGTCTTTTTTTTAAGCAAAGAATTGTTAGATTTATAACAAAATTATTGCATAATTTAGTTTTAAATGAATAAAGCAGACTATTCAAATTTTTTATATAGTATGGTACATATATATACATACATATATATTTATATATATATAAAATCATCATGTACACACATAAACACCAATCTATATGTATGATTATGTGCACCTATTATGTGTGTGTCATACCTGAGCCTAAAAAAATGTTTAAAAGGAGTATTTACAGTAGCTCTATCAAGGAGGCAAAATTGCGGTTAATTTATGTATTTCTTTTTGTATTTCCAGTATAATCAGCACCCATTGTTATATTAGTTTTAGGTATATAATATATATAGCGATTCAAGAATTCTGTACATTATTCAGTGCTCATCTTAATAAGTGTACTGTTAATCTGCTTCATCAGTTTCACTCATCCCCTCACCTACCTCCCCTCTGGTAACCACTAGTTTTCTGTATTTGAGAGTATGTTTTTTGGTTTATCTCTTTTTTTCTTTGTTTTAATTCTTAAGTTCCACATATAAGTGAAATCATATTTTTGTCTTTCCCTGAATGCCTTATTTCATTTAGCATGATACCTTCTAGATCCATCCATGTTGTTGCAAATTACAAGATTTCAATTTTTTATGGCTCAGTAATATTCCATTATATATATATATACATATCACGTTTTTATCTATCATCTCTCTATCATCTATCTATCTATCTATCTATATGACTTCTTTATCCATTCATCTATCAGTGGACAGTTGGGTTGCTTCACACTTCGGATATTGTAAATAATGCTGCAGTAAACATAAGGGTGCATATATCTTTTCAAATTAGTGTTTTCATGTTCTTTGGGTGAATACCCAGTAATGGAATTACTGAATCATGTAGTAATTATATTTTTAATTTTTTTGATGAACCTCCAATCTATTTCCACAGTGACTGCACCAGTTTACATTCCCAGTAATGGCACACAAGGGTTCCTTCTCTATTCCTTGTCAGCACTTGTTGTTTCTTGTGTTTTTGATTTTAGCCATTCTGACAGGTGTGAGGTGATGTATCATTGTGGTTTTGATTTGCATTTCCCTGATGAGCATTGGTTCCCGCAGGTGTCTCTGTATCTAGGCTGGAGGGGCAGGGAAGTAGGGAAATGGCACCTGCCAGCTCCTTTGTTCTTGGAGAAGTCTCCCAAAGATCCCTGTCCCTCTAGCACAGGCCCTGATATTAGCAAACAAATATCCCTCCAGTTTACCCCAGGCATCTTTCAAACTGCTATTTCTATGCTGTATCTCAGGGTGGCTGTTTATTGTGCCATCATTCTCTGGCTCTCCCAAAACCAAGCCTGGTAATTTTTAAAGTTCCAGGTGTTAAGCCTCACTGATTGGAAGAACTTGAGAAGTTAAGCCCCTCTGGTTTTCGGAGCCAAATGTTGTGGGGTTTCATCTCTCCAGTGCAGGTTTCTCATGCATGGGGTGCCTGGTGTGGGTCTGCTCTTCTCTTCTCTCCTCTCCATGCCTGTGGCATCCCTCCCTCCCATGGACAATCCTGTGGGTCAGTTTGGCTCCCAACCATATCTCTGCTCCTTTTATTCTCTTTGATGTGGCTTTTTCACTACATTTAGCTGTGGAGAGTCTGGTCTGCCAGTCTTCAGGTTGTTCTCCAGGTTATTTACGCTTGTGTGGGTGTTATCTAGATGTATCTGTAGAGAGAGGTGAGACTAAGATCCTCCTTCGCCTCTACTACTACTTTTTTTTTTAACTCACTGCCTCCCCTCATCCTACCATTTCTTCCATCACCCATCACTTGAACACACAGGGGTGGCACACCCCCCAGTACACACACACACACACACACACACACACACACAAGCAGCCAGTACAACACCTGCACACCCACCTTAACCAATAGGAACCTAAAAGCAAGGCCAGATGCATCCAAAACTAATGATGTAATGTATGGTGATTAACATAACAATAAAAAAGCAAGGCCAGATGCAGTCAAAGTCCTCTGTAGGACACTTGAATTCCACTGACCAGAGCCCGGCCATGGCGAAAGGGCAGACCCATGGTGCGAGCACTGAGTGCAGGGCATTGAGCACCTGAGCACCCAGTGTGGAGTACAGCTGCCCTGGGTAGCCTATTTTTCTTTATAATTTTTTTTGTTTTTCTAAAATTTCCAAATTAAGCAAATTCTTCAATATCTTGTAAAACATATGTTTAATATGCTGATAAAACAAGAACTGCAATTCTAACATCTTTGAAAGAGCAAAGGTAAAAAAGAAGTTAATTTTCCAAAACTGATATGAAATTCAAATGCTGGGTGTGTTTTCGCTGGGACACCTTCCTTTCAGTAACACTTGCCCACTCTGTTGCAACACAGGAACCTGTGGTCATAATCCGTTTTTTAAGTCCTCACTCCTTACTCCAAAAGATTTAACATAACTTTCCCAACCCCCAAAATGTGTAGTTATGGAATCTGTAATTTTTACTTTAAATTTATAATTTGTTATCTGGCCCCCCAGTTCACAGTAGCAAAATGTGTGTGTGTGTGTGTGTGTGTGTGTAGGTGTAGGTGTAAGGGTGTGTGTGTGTGTGTGTGTGTGTGTGTTTAGGGTGGGGTGGGTGGGGGATGTGGAGAAAGTTCTGAGTAACAAAAGAGGCTATGGGGATAGTTTTATAAAGAAAGAGGACCTAAAAAACACCCTCCTTCTTTTTTCTTCCATTTCAAAAATCCAATGCAACTCTGTTCTTGTTTAGATAGTAATAGCACATATCTTAGTGATCTCTAAGTAAGCTGCAATAATTAAAGTTTTTAGTGATCTGTCCCCAACAAAGTTTCACTTTTCTTTCCCTACAACTCATTTATTCAATTATGAAATTGAATTACTTATGTTATAAGCATTTTTTTCTAGAAAAGCTTATTGTGTGCCTTTAGCAAACTCTGAGGTATAATTTATTTTCTAGAGCTCCCTACAGGATCAGGCTGAGACTGGGACCTCCTCTGAAAGTACAGCCTGGCTTGGTTTCTTTCCCTAACCTGGGAAACCCAGATTTCTTTCCGTAACCTGAGAAACCCAATGCAAAACACTTCCAGAGTGGAAAACATGACACAGGATGCCACTTTTTAATAGGGCTACAGCCTACTGTTCTACTTAAGTGGGAAACCAGAGTCTTGAATGAAATCATCAGTTATACCTGATGGACCCTTTTAACACAGGAATTTATCAATAACACAAACAAAAAATGATATAAATAAAAGGAATTAAGCACATGTTATGCAGTGAACTTTGTGAAGAATAAACAACCTAAGCATGTTTGATTGTTCCAACTCTCTCTCTCTTATGTCCTTTGTCATCTACCTCTGCCTTTCTCTCTGGCCCAGGAAGTTGACCTCCATTATTTCATCAAGAAGGCTCTGTGCCTCTGCATTTCAGTTGGGTATAGACAATGGGAAGCCTCATTAGGAGATTATAGGGAGCAAGGAGATGAATTAAACTGTTCATTCCCTTGGCTACCTTCCTATGAAGATTTTTAGGCTTCTAACTTCAATTCTTGACCAAAATCACATTGATTTTAAAACTGCTGACCTATCCAAAGTCTGTCCTTCTGACTTCCATGATATATCTCTGACAGGCCACTGTATCTGGCTTCTGAAAGAATTTGCTCCCTTTTTTTCCCCTTTGGGCTTGATGGTAATAGCTTGCTACTATCAACCCTGAGTTATTGTAATATCCCTGTGGTTTCCCTAAAACTACACTTTTGTAAACATTAAAATTGTAATGGAGTATTACTCACATTGTCCCACTTTCCGTGTGCCATCCTTTCCCTGTTATGATCTTAATAGAAGTATGCATCTAAATGTATAAATATTGTATAATATGTTCATCATTTTGAATTACTTTCTCTTATTTCTATGTAACTGGCACCAAATCCTATGTAAATATATCTTCCTTTATCATTTTAAATTATATGTATATGTCCAATCTCTGTGTTTTTTAATATAATTTTAAACACTCATACAGATTTAAACAACATGTAACAATATAATTTCGTCTGGTGTCAAGATTGTTTAATCTAATTATGGATATGTTGGTTTTCTTTTATTCATATATTAAGAATCGAGTTTTACTAAGTTATATTTCTGGAGCTATAACTAACACTATTCCTTCTAGATACTGTTTAATTTGAACAACATTGATTTTCAAGGATATGTACTCCCCTTTAGTGTGTTCTGTACAGTTGCTATAGTTGCCATTTTTTTTTCTGAGAATATTTCTACCTATATTACATCTCTAGGGCCATATGAGCTCCATTTAGAAAACTTTCTCATCTCTGCTCCAGAAATGGAAGAGTGTTTATAGTTTTATCTCTTTTTGATATAGAGAGAAAAGGTGCACAATTCATATAAAATTTAAGAAAACATCTTCCAAAAGGGAAAAGTACCTGAAATAAGAAGTAACTTGTTGTAGCTGCTTTAAACATTTTTTTAAAGATTGTATTTATTTGTTTGTCAGAGAGAGAGAAAGAGAGCACAAGCAGGGGGAGCGGCAGGCAGAGGGAGAAGCAGGCTCCCCGCTGAGCAGGGGGCCCCATGTGGGACTTGATCCCAGGACCCTGAGATCATGACTTGAGCCAAAGGCAGACGCTTAACTGATTGAGCCACCCAGGTGTCCCTGCTTGAAACGTTTGAAGCCCTCCTCATGTAAGGGTTAAACACACATGTTCGTAAATCCATGAGATCTTTTCAGGCAATCACAAATGCAGTTTAGATCTTTAATTTTTGTTTTAGAGTTCCATGTTGCATAATAAAAATTATATATTGCATTAAGTCATATCTAATTACAAACCTAAACTATTACTTAATTTGATTAATATATTCAAAATCTCATTATCTGGGAAAATTTTTGACCTAGTTAATCAGCTTATATTTATTGAGCACCTGATATATGTGAAGCACTAGATTTAAAGTAGTAAAAGAGGAAAACATCTACTCAACCTTAAAAGAAATTTTATGAAGTCTTGAATTTATTCATTCAGTCTTCAAATATATATTATATACAGGCACTAGGAGACAAAGAAAATGATTCCATGCAACTTCTTTATCCTTTATGATTTCAGAGTATTTTTACTTTTCATGAATCTACTTTGTTTATTTTATCTGTATTCCCCTTGGTACATTTCTTGGGCAAGGTTTATTATATTTTCCTTCACGTCAGGAGCCCTTGTCACAGTTCCTGCCCACACATAGTACTTGGTTCATTATCTTATTTCTTAATGCTCTAGTAATTCTCATCTATCTCAGAGTAAGAATCGTGCTGCTGGTCTTCCTTCCTCAAGTCAGAAAGGGAGAGACCTGAAAATACATTTCTTAAACTAACACCAAAAAAAAAAAGATAAATCCCAAACATTGCTTGAATTTTTACACTTTTTAGAGTCTTATAAATAAGAGAAAATTTAAAAAAGTAATTAAATCCTTTAGTATTCCTTCTATTTTTTGAGAAGTAGTAAATAAATAAAAGAATATATATTTTTAAGTTTTATTACTTTTGCATATACTTGCTTTCTGGAATTGATACTGGAGTTTGAGTAAATTTCAATCTTTAGTTTATGCCACATTATCAATATACCTCATGCAAAATCTCTCAAATTATTTATTTAGTCATTTATCAATTCATTTTTTTAAAGATTTTATTTATTTATTTGAGAGAGAGAATGAGAGAGAGAGAGCACATCAGAGGGGATAGGGTCAGAGGGAGAAGCAGACTCCCCGCTGAGCAGGGAGCCCGATGCGGGACTCGATCCTGGGACTCCAGGATCATGACCTAAGCCAAAGGCAGTCGCTTAACCAACTGAGCCACCCAAGCACCCTTATCAATTATTTTTTTTAGTACTTACATGCCTTAGCTTCATTTTCCTTCCTCCATAGAATAATTACATATAACACTTATCATCAAAGAGATTGTGAGCTATAATGAAAAAAAAGTTTTATAGCACATTTTCTAAAGAATAAAATTAAATTAATAAAATAATTCAAGGTTTATGATACACTTCTTAAATAATTTCTAAACAATAGTTTGAATATTGAGAACTTTAGTTTTTATGGAAAGCAATATTACAGAATGAACAGAGAGGACTACAGGGATTTTAGGAAAAATAAGACATTTAAGCTGAATTATTAAAAGTGGACAAATTTTAGGAAGGTGTGAGCTATAGGGAGGTAGACTAGAAAATGTGAGACAGTAAAATAGTTGCATTATATATGGACATTCTGAAATATTGAACTGTGAAATCAAGATAAGTTGAAAGAACAACTCAATTTAAACCAGACTAAACAAATATCTAATAACTTCTGACACTGGCAAAATAAATGGAATAAAATGTACACACTGAAACATTTCTCTAAATTATTTAGGACTTTGTCATTTGATTTGATTGTTTTAAGGCAAATTGAAATTGAGCAAAGCTTTTCTGAGTATATTCTAGCAACTATTTGAATCTTCAATCTGGGTGCAAAATTGAGTGGTTTATCCACAAGAGATTAAATTTAAATGACACAAGGTAGCCTATGGTTGCATAACATACACCCTTCCACATAACTGTATTTACATTATGTTTATACATATATGTCCACATTTAACAAGACGAGTCCGTTTTGAACGAGGCAACCCCAGAGAATAGATGCTAACTGCTCTTATTCATTGGAGTGGGAAGTCCAAACCACCTACAGAGAATTTTATGAAGGAGATACTTTTAACAGACATGGTCACTCTTATTTGAGTCCACACCTGAGATCTATAATTGAAAGAGTAATTTGGAAATTAAAGTGAAAATTTCATTTGGCAAGACTTGTCAGTGTGTTGTGAGTTCAGTCGCTCTCCACCAACCCACTCCACTCTCAGGGAGGAAGGACAGCGAGTACTGCTTGTCCTTCCTTTTTTCTCTCAAACCTGTTAAGAGAGTACCTTATACAAAACAACAAAACAAAACAAATAAAATAAAAAGAGTCCCTGATACAGGGAAAATTGTAAACCCCTGTGCAGGGAGGAGAAAGTTATCCTGGATTAAGATCTTACAGTACTTAGAGAATTTAAAGACAAAAGGTCATTCTGAGGAGTCAGAACTGGAAAGACACCGAGTGAAGGAAAGCAAGAGAGAACATAAGAAAGAGAGTGAGTGAGCTCATGAGAAAGAAAGAAAGAGAATTTCACTGAATTGAACTGTTGTCAGGGGCCACTTCATGCCATTCGCCAGTGAAGTTTCACACGGACCCACATTGGGAAGAGACCTATACTTGGGGCTTCATCTTCTGTGGTCAACATGTTTAAACTCATTATTATCTTTGAATCTGTGCTTTTAAGTGAAATCCATAGGACAATGGAGCATGTTCCAGGAATTTCAAGCTTCACATGTGACCCTGCCTCCTGATCTTCCCTGAGATACGTTCTTTGAAGCCAGTTTTCTTCCTCTTAGTGCTAAAGACCCCACCCAGCCTCCTACTTCCCACCCCTGCCCAGCTTCCTTTGCCACCTTCTGCCTAGAGTATGTTCCAGGTGTTATTGGCATGGAGAACCCTGTGTTCTGCCACTATGGTCTGCCCCAAATGGACACATGGATACAGTCACAAAGGTGGTCAAAGTCTGCTGCATGCGTCCTGTGGCATCTTGGGGTGGGGCATGCCTTGAACATCCTGCTCTGGGCTGTCAGCACCACAACACATTCAACTAGAGACTTAAAGTGGTGAGCTCCTCATGCACCCTGATCTAAGAACTTAGCATAGCTTAGTCCCTTGGTGATGGCTTGTCTGCCATGTGTGATAGGCCCACCTCCAGCCAGGGCACCAGCATCTGTCTAGCAGCCAATGCACAGCCCATCAAGATGTGAGGCGGGATCCTCAGTGCTAGTGAGATTTTGCATGTAGCCTCTGAGTGTCCCTATGTCTGAGGGAGCTTGACATTAAACAGCAAATAAAAAATATTATGACAGGTGGACAGAAAGACTGTGGAAGAAAGGTTTAAATAATAGATGATGGATGATATATAGATAGATATAAATTTAGTTAGTACTGTTTCTAGTTAGTTAGTACTAGTTAGTTTCTAGTTAGTACTGTTAAAAAGAAAAACCACAGACCCAAGACAGAGTCACTAATGCTAGGCAAAGCCACCAAACCAGGGCTTAGTACCTGACTTAATTATAATTTCAGCCTTCCCCAGAAATATCATCTTAAAAGGTCAATCAGGAGTTTTCTGGTCAACACCAATGAGGTAATCTGTTACATGGGCTCTTTCCATCCCCTGATGAGGTAATCTACCTAATAGGACCCCTTGTTCTTCCCATAAGGGAAGGTAAACAATTCTTTCTTTTCATTTATTAATAACTTGCTTGCCCCACTCTACTTCCTATTATAAAATCTTCCATTTTGAGGTGCCTGAGTGGCTCAGTCAGTTAAACATTTGCCTTTGGCTCGGGTCATAGTCCCGGGGTCCTGGGATCGATTCCTGCATTGGGCTCCCTGCTCAACGGGGACCCTGCTTCTCTCTCTCCCACTTGTGCTCTCTCTCTCTGTCAAATAAATAAATACAATCTTAAAACAAACACAAAACCTTCCATTTTGTACAACTCCTAGAGCTCCCCTCTACTTTCCAAATAGGATACTGCCCAATTCATGAATTGCTTAAGAAAGGCAATTAGATCTTCAAATTTACCTTGATTGTCATTTTTAAAAAAGATTTATTTATTCATTTTAAAATATGTATTTATTCATTTTGGGGCAGAGGGAGAGAGAATCTCAAGCAGACTCCCCATTAAGCATGGAGCTTGAGGCAAGGCTTGATCTCATGACCCATGAAATCATGACCTGAGCCAAAACCATGAGTCGGGCACTTAACCAACTGAGCCACCCAGGGGCCCCTTGAATTTCATTTTTGAACAGTACTATTTTCCTTCTTTTGGAACAATGCTTACACATTTAAATTACACACTATGGTCGACCCCTACTGGCTTATATCTCCACTGACTGCAGAGGAAAGGCTGCGTGAGTTTTTCTTCTTCTTCTTTTTTTTTTTTTTTTTTGGTTCTCACTGTTTCATTTGCTTTTTTCTTTTCTTTCTTTTCTCTTTTTTAAATTTAATCTGGTTACCAAATATATATCAAATAACAAAGAATGAAACTCTAGGCATCCTAAGTCATTCCCATGAGGTTGCTTAGAGAGGGCACTGACACCACCCCTTAAAAAATAAGGTGACCAAAATGCCAAAGTTCTCAGGGCTAAGAGAAGGAATGAAAATAATTACCAGAAAGAAAAATTGCACACATCAAAGGAAGTCTAGTCAAACATCCCCAGTGAGTGTTTATAAAGAACTCACAAATAAGCTTCCAAAAAAGCAGCTTGCTTTTCTTATCTGCCAAGCCAAGAGTGTGTCAGTTTGGTGATGACTAAGACCAGAGGTAACAAAGCCTAATCACACTGATGCCAGAAAAAGGAGACCTTTTTGCACTTTACCTGTCCTGCTTTACCATCTCCTTTCAACTCTGGAGTCACCAGAAGCAGGCTGGTTAGTGAGGAAAGGGAAATAGGAGACTTAGAGAGGTAAGAGAGATGAAGTTGGCACAGTTAACTTTTCCTTCCAAAAGACTTGGCACCAGGCTTGAGCTAGACTTGGTGAGAAGATTTAATTTGAAGCATGGAAATTGGTCATTACCATGGAATGGCTATATTGATTACGTAGCAATGTTCTTGTGACCAAAAAAGATGACAGGATTTTTTATTACTGAAAGGAGCTGAAGGCATTGTTAGATTTGGCTTAGATTTTATCACAATAGCAAGTGTCTGATAGCAAGTTCATAGGGGCAATTGTAGAAAAGGTAAAGTAGTACACTGTTATTCTTAATTGTTTAACTCACTGAGACATACTTACATGGACTTATCAACTACCTAGTGTATGCCAAATCAACAGCTTTATTAAAACAGTGTAAATTTAGGTAAATAGTGGATATTAAATTAATTTCTACATTTTAATTATTTCTAATACTGATAAGATTATTTATAACTGAACCTAAATAACAGATACACAGTAATTAACCATTTTCAAATTCACCAATATAAACATGGTTTTTATAACCTATTTGCATGCTAAACAACATATTGTTATTTTTTAAAGTTCTGAAACATTTGGTAACCATAAATATTACACATTGATTTATAACTTCCATTTATCTGTATAAAATAATCCATTTATCATCTATCCAGAGTGATTTTTAAATTTCTCAGGCTGTCTCCGCTAACATTTACCCCATGAGAACTAACTCTAAGGAGATGCAAATAAGAAAGAATTTATTTTTTCTTTAAATGGGAACTTTAGCCCCCATTTAAAGAATTTCCAAAATGTACCTGGCAGCTAATCCCACTGCTGACATTGACAGTTTTCTACATGTTTCTCGGTCTGTAAATATTTCTCTGAATGGGATTTTAGAAATAATTATTCCACCTGAATAAATATATCCTAGGCCTGTTCAAATATCTAAATATTTTGGACAAAAACATTTGCAGAGAAACTATATATACACACTCTGTATGCTAAATAAAAAAATTAAAATTAAATAAAAATTAAAATGATGGCATTACATATTTCATAAAATAAAAGGAAATTGCAGAATATTTACTGGAAAGTAAAATATTCATTCAGAAGGCACTGTCTTTTCAAGTAGCAGACATTGGAGTGGATGTGATAGACACATTAATGTTTTAAGTAACATTTAGTAGAATAAGCGCTATATTCAGACGTGCAAAATCTTTGGGGAATGTAAGGGAAATATTATTGGGAATGTAAGAAATAAAGAAAGGATCATGTTTAATGAAAGGCATTTGATCCAGACCTTAAATGGTAAAGATTCCCTAATAGGATATAAGAGAAAGACATTGTAAAATGTAAGTCAGTAAATAAATAAGTCAATAAATAAAATCAAATAATTAAATGGGCATCTTGACTTTAGGGAAATTTTTATAACATCAATTGTGTGCATAATGTTTGAGTGTGGGGAAGGTATAGAATAGAAATCAAGTTTGGCCAAAGATTGTCATTTATTTTGTAAGAGTTTTCTACTTTATCATATGAGACAATCAGCTAAAAATTTCTTTTCAGCAGATAACTGAAAACATTATGAAAAAGTGACTGCAGAGGTCAAGGGGTGGAAAGCAATCTCAGTTATCTGAATACTGGAAAAGACTACATGAAAGACCATTGTGAAATAATAATATTATGGCTAAGAAGGGATAGATTGGGGAGATATTTGCTTGGTGGCATTGACAGGATTTAGAAACTAAGGAGACGTAAATTGGCGGAGAGTGATGGAGAAAATTATGATTATGAACAAGATTCCAAATTCTTGTTGAAAACCAGGACATGTGAATTAATTAATAGAGAAATCCCTTATTCTCACATTATTTAAAATATTCTTTAGCATCCTCAAAACTCGGATTTAATTGCCATCCCCCATTCTCGTATTTTCTTGTGTTTCAGCTTGTCAGTTCATTGAAACATTCTTGGCACCCACCACTGGTGACAAACACATTTTCTTCAGTATTCTTCTTAGTCTCACTTATTACCAGGAAAAGGCACTCACTGATTTTATGTAGTTCTAGTCCCTCTACCTACATTCTTGGGGCATTTCTCTGTTTACCTTTCAATTTAATGATTATCTACTTATTTCTAGATCATTAGTCTCTCCCGCTCTACATATGCCACCCTATCATTAAAACATGTTCAGATCTCTCTCCTCTGAAGACTTGGGCGACATCCCATTTAGGTTTTTTGCCTTACCTTCCCATTTCACTTCATAGCCAAATTTTTCAACAAGTTGTCTGCATTCCGTGTCTGAATATTTTCATGATCACTATTTTTCACCTTTTAAAATCTGGTTTCTACCCCCAGAACTGTGATTATAATCCCCAAGTTACAAAATCCAAAGAATGCATTTTAGTTTGATGTATTAAAACATGCATGCATATTGCTGTATATCCCTTCCAGTTAAAAAACAAAACAAACTATTGGTCTTACTGACACCAGATACATTTTTTGGAACTTTGCAGGAAATATTAGTCTGATCTGAAGTCTGTTCACTATAGTTATTCCTTAAATTTTGGTGTTTATTAGTCCAAGCCTATCTTTTCTTTCTTGCTTGCTCTATCATTACATAATGGTGCAAAACATTGTCTTTGAGCCAAAACTGGACTGGATATTTATATTCAGTACATGGTGTTTTAAATAAAGCACTGATTACTTTTGTGGAGAAAATATTTAACTCACCATTACTGATTCTTCACTTCTCTTGGAGGAAGATCCCCAAATATGTACTGATGACAGAATTCAGTGACCTTCCTACCATCTAAGAAGGCAAAGTGGGTAAATCTACTTTGTACCTGCTCACTACTACTGGACACAGAGGTTTTTGCCATTGGATTGCCCAATCAGACATTCCCTTTGGGAGCTTTTAACCTGGAGTTAGGAAAGTAGAAATGGATCTAAGCTAATGTTCATTGGTTATATTGGAGATGTTTTAGTCAGATTGCTCATGAAGCCAAGCTCACTAAGACTCCTGGATTCCTGTCTACTTTGTAAGGCTGAAACACTTTGTAGCATCCCACCAGTTCTGTGAAGATAAATATCATTATAAAAATGCACCTTTTTCACTTATGACATTCAGAGACCATTTCTTTGTTTGCTAGAAGAATTACCATAATATACAAAAGACAATGTGTGTAAAATGTAGACATTTGGCTTCCCTTCAAAATTAGATGATCTGACAGTTCCCAGACCAGCTGGCTCCATTAAATGAAGCATGTGGCCTCCAGTTCTAAACCACCCTACTACTCTTACATTTGGAAAGCTTTACTTGTTTTCGTTATCTAACACCCAGGTGGTATTTGACTTTGTGAACTGCAATTTACACTTTTCCCCAAGACATCTCATTCATTCTCACAGCTTTGGATGCCATGTGTGTGTTAGAACTCTAAAATCTAATATATTGTATACAGAACATGTTTTTGAGCTTCAGATCTATTTTTACCATTGCCTTTTAGATATCACTTTCAGGGACCTAATATTAAAAATAATAAAAACTGAGATCATAGCTCACACCAAAATATCCCTGCTATTCTTTCTATCTTCACTTATGGGTTAAAGGTAAACATACACAGAGTTAGAAATCTGGAATGTATCACTGACTTCTTCCTCAATTCTATGCCTAATTAATCATGACCATCTCTCAGTGCCATATATAAAGTTTCTCATATTTGTTTATTCTTCTTCCTTATCCCATCAGCCTGGTTCAGGCCAAAATCATTTCTTATGTGAATAATGAATTTTAACTTCCCACATGGAAACTTGATTTCCAGAAATATGTTTTCTGAATCACATTTAGAGCACTCTTTGAAGATAAGGGAAATCTAACTAATACCCCATTACATAACTTCTCTTCTTAAAGTAATATCTAAAATTCTTAACATTGCTTAAATATCCTTATCTCATCTAACTCTTCTGAATATACCATTTTTAATTTTATATATCCAAATATAATGTATAGATACAGTTAGATATTTGTGTATGGAACCCAAACATGTGGATATAATCTTTATTTCTAAATCACTTAGGACTGAAAAAGTAAATTAAATTTGATTGGGACATGCAGGGTATTATTTGAGGTAAAGGAGAAGAGGCTATTATCTGCTCTTAAGCTATAATAAATAGGTGCTTAAGAGTGTAGGCATACGTATCCAAAAAGAGCCTCCAAAGTATTCAATAATATAAAGAAGTTTAAGAGAGAGAGAATCTTGATGTAAATCATGAGATATTAACTAATCTAACATTATGAGCCTTGCAGGGTACAACACTTACCTAGATCCCTGACATCAAGGAGCTTAAAACTTAAGAGCAGATATAAGCAATTATTTAAAAATCCACAAAAGTGGGGCACCTGGGTGGCTCAATCATTAAGTGTCTGCCTTCGGCTCAGGTTATGATCCCAGGGTCCTGGGATCGAGCCCCGCATTGGGCTCACTGCTCGGCGGGAAGCCTGCTTCTCCCTCTCCCACTCCCTCTGCTTGTGTTTCCTCTCTTGCTGTGTTTCTTTCTGTCAAATAAATAAATAAAATCTTAAAAAAAAAATCCACAAAAGTATGATAAAAGCTATAAGATTTGGAAAAAACAGGTACCCAAGGAGTACATATCACTTTATTTTGCCATATCAATCTTGAATATGCACCTATCCAACAGTTTTAGGTCTCTTTTCCCAAAGTGTGACACCACTAGAATGAGGTTATGAAAGATAATTCTTAGATGCTGCATAGCTATGAGCCACCCTAATGACCCACTCTGTGCACAGTGGACCTGAGCTTGGAGTGGACCAAGAGAAGCAGGGGACAGAAAGATCTGAGATCAAAAAAGTAATAAAGAATGGAAATATTTCAGATATGTTAAGTCATATTAAGACTTTGGATTTTACCATGAGTGATATGAGGAACCATTGCAGTTTATTGCAGAGGACTGTCATGCTCAAGATTGTAATTTTGAAAGAACATTATGTCAGCTGTTGATAATAAATTGGAGAACCATGGGGCAGGGATAAGATAGATCTAAGGAAACTAGTGAGAATGAATTTCAGATACCTGAAATGAAAGTGATGGTAGCTCACATGGGGAGTAGCAGTGGATAGAATGAGAAACGTGTGGATTCTGGACATACATTTTTTTTTCCTTTAGAATAATATATTTTATTTTTTTAATTTTTATTTTCCATGTTTTTCCCTAAAAACGAGGACATTTTCTTTAAACACAGTTGAATAATCAAAATCATGAAATTAACTCTGATACTGTACTATTTTCATATCTGTATATATTTTGGAGATGGAACCAACAAGATTCCTTGCTGATTAAAGCTCTTTATAAGTGAAGTCGCCTGGGTGGCTCAGTCAGTTAAGTGTCCAACTCTTAATCTCAGCTCAGGTCTTGATCTCAGGGTCGTGAATTCAAGCACCACATTGGGCTCCACACTAGGCATGGAGCCTACATTAAGAAAAAAAGGCAAAAAAAAGCTGTTTGTACGTAAAAGAGAGGATTAGAGGATGACTGTAATGTATTTGCTCTAAACAGATGGAAAGATAGAGTTGACACTGATGAAAATGGGTGGAGCAAGTTTTGGGTGTGGGGAAAATCAGAAGTTCATTGTTAAACATGGAAATTTTGAGAAGTCTTTTAACGTCCCAGTGGAGATATCAAGTGGGCAGTTTGATATATAAGCCTGACCTTGGGGAAACAGGTCTGGAAATTTGTTTCTGGAAAGGAATTGAGATTAGTCCCCCTGCCTAAGGAAAAAGTGAGATAACGGTGAACAAAGATGTAAAGCCACTTAATATTGGAGATAAAGGTAACTGGTTAGTTTCATGACAGATGTTCTCTATTTTGCCAATGAAATAGTCACAGAATAAATTTTTAGAAGTAGGTTTGGTAGTAAACAAGGAATGCTAACTATTTAGAATACCTTATAAAGGGAGAGAGGGAAAAATCACAAATGTGGACTACCTTTAATTTTTTAGAGATGCATTAGAAAGGAGAGAGTGGAGACTAAGAGTCGACAGTCAGAACTGAGGATCCTGGTTAAAGTGATGTACCAATGTATACAGGTTGGTTAGAAAAGAAAGGGAAGAGCAGAGGAAAATAGAAACATGATGGAAGGGGGAAAAAATGGTTAAGGAACTGGAAGAATACAGTAACATAAAAATAGTGAAATGGAGGCCCTGAAGTGGCCGAGCTGTCGGGAGGGGCCTGAGTCGGCGCTTCGAAGACCCAAGGTCAAGGGCCTCCCCCAGCCCCCAACCCTTGAATAGGAAACTGAAGCTCCAGCGAGAAGGCAGGGCCAGGTCCTGGGCGCCGTGGCCCAGACTTGGGGAGGCGCACATTCCCGAGCCCAGCCCTGCCAAGCCCTTTCAACAGCGAGGCGAATCCTGCAGGATTGTCTAAAGCCACAGGGAAAATGGTGAAAAATTCACCATCGCCATTGCCAGAAAGAGCGATTTATGGCTTTGTTCTTTTCTTAAGCTCCCAATTTGGCTTCATCCTGTATCTATCTCGTGTGGGCATTTATTACTGAATCTTGGCTAAACTCCTTAGGATTAACCTATTGGCCTCAAAAATACTGGGCAGTTGCATTGCCCATCTACTTCCTCATTACTATAGTAATTGGTTACTTACTCTTATTTGGAATAAACATGATGAGTACCTCTCCACTCAACTCCATTCATACAATCACGGATAACTATGCTAAAAATCAACAGCAGAAGAAATACCAAGAAGAAGCCATCCCAGCATTAAGAGATATTCCTATCAATGAAGTAAACCAAATGTTCTTCCTGGCAACTAAATAACTTTATGCCAAAAACTTAATTATATGTAGACTAACACCGAGCATTTACTATAATTTTTATATAATAATTTTGACCATAATTATTTTGACTCTTTCTCGTACCCAATATTGAAATGTAAACAAAGTAAGTTGATTCTTTTAGATTAAGTTATATTAATATTATAAAAGTTGTTGAGTATTAGTTATTAATGAACAGAATAAATAAAATACTGCATTACCATATAGCAGACTTGTTAAAAAAAATAAGTATCAGTAAAAACAAGAAGTCCCTCCAAAAAAAAAAAAAAATAGTGAAATGGAGATATGCAGGGATATCCAAGGGGCATGTTCAGAGAAGTATGGAGCCCTATGTTTCAGTAGTAGAACCGTTCAGACTGATAACATTGTCTAGATTGTATCCCAAGAAATCAGTTGTTGAAACGGAGATGAAGTTTCTTGAACTGGAGGATGCTCATTTCAGAAAATAGAATTAAGAATACCTGGCAGATAAAGGGCTAGTATCCAAGATCTATAAAGAACTTATCAAACTCAACACCCAAAAAACAAATAATCCAATCAAGAAATGGGCAGAACACATGAACAGACACTTCTCAAAAGACATACAAATGGCCAACAGATACATGAAAAAATGCTCCATGTCACTTGTCATCGAGGAAATACAAACCAAAACCACAATGAGATACCTCCTTATGCCAGTCAGAATGGCTAAAATTAACAAGTCAGGAAACAACAAATGCTGGCGAGAATGTGGAGAAAAGGCAGCCCTCCTACATTGTTGGTGGGGATGCGGCCAGTCTGGAAAACAGTATGGATGTTCCTCAAAAAGTTAAAAATAGAGCTACTCTAAGACCCAGCAATTACACTACTGGGTATTTACCCCAAAGATAGAGATGTAGTGAAAAAAAGGGGAACATGCACCCCAATGTTCATAGCAGTAATGTCCACAAACTGGAAGGAGCCGAGATGTCCTTCAACAGATGAACAGATAAAGAAGATGTGGTCCATATATACAACGGAATATTATTCAGCCATCAGAAAGGATGAATACCCACCATTTACATTGATGTGGATAGAACTCGAGGGTCTTATGCTAAGTGAAATATCAAGCAGAGAAAGACAATTATCATATGGTTTCACTCATATGTGGAATATAAGAAATAGCACAGAGGATCATAGGGGAAGGGAGGGAAAACTTAATGTGAAGAAATCAGAGAGGGAGACAAACCATGAGAGACTCTTGACTCTGGGAAACAAACTGAGGGTTGTGGAAAGGGAGGTGGGGGGATAGGGTAACTGGGTGATGGGCATTAAGGAGGACACAGGATGTGATGAGCTCTGGGTGTTATACACAAGTGATGAATCAATGAAAACTACATCGAAAACTAATGATGTACTATATGTTGGCTAATTGAATTTAAATTAAAAAAAAAAAGAACACCTGGCAGGGGCAAAATTCAAAAACAAGTAGGAGAGTAAGGGGCAGTTTCAGTTCTGCATAACTAATTTACTTAAAATATTTTCCCTGATGCAAAAAGGCCTAAAATCACATAACATCTACTTTCTCATTTTTTCCCTTTTACTACAGCTTTCAGAATATTTTCCCTTACATCTGAAGTGATTTTTCCTTCTTATGCTATTGAAAAATTTTCAGTTTCTATTTATTTGCTTCATTACCAAGTGAATTTTTTTGTATTCTTTATATCCACTGTGAGTCGATAAATAGAATCAAGTTTCAAGGTACTCTAATTTCACCCAGGAAGTATCTCTTTCAGCTAGACTATAAAAATGCCTGCCTCTTATCTTTATAAATTTGCATGCATTACATTTACATGATAAGCTGTGGTTCTCTGATAAGTCAACAACCCTCTAAAATTTCCAAACCTTATCAAGGCTCTTTCAGTTACTGAGTCTCCTAACTCCGAAGGAGGAAAACAAAACAAAACAAAAAACCCACAAAGATTTTACTGTTATACTACTAGCCTTACATGTAATTGAAGGGATATCTAATCTGGGTATTTTATTTTGAAATAGACTTTTTTTATCATGTTTTCTTCCCACTGGTAATCTTAGACTGGTATCTTCATCTGCCATGAGTAAAAGTGCTATTATTTGCTAGCACATCATTAATGTCCAGCAGGAGTATAACAAATTACAACTTTTCTCTGCAATTTTACTCTAGCACTATTTTTTTGTTGTTGTTAAAATGTATAAAACTGGACTTACACTTGGCACAAGAACACAGAGATATTCTATAACTGTCAAGGTCACTAATACATTTGCAATTGGGGTTATCATATTATTTTTGGTCTGCTTATAGAACAGGCCAACAAAAGAATCCCCAATTGGATATGGGGCAAAATCAGAATATGTGTGGAAATATGGCATGGCCCATTTGTGAATGTATTTACTAAAAACAGTGCAATTTAGCCATTTACAAACCTAGAGTGCTGGAGTCCAGTATTGTTAAATTATTCAATTGAAATATTCATAGTGGAGATATGGTGATGTGGGTCATAAGACATTTTTTTAAAGATTTTTTAATTTATTTATTTGAGAGAGAAAGAGAGAGAGCACAAGCAGGGGGGAGGAGCAGAGGGAGAGGAAGATGCAGACTCCCTACAGGCTCAATCCAGGGACCCAGGGATCATAACCTGTGCTGAAGGCAGACACTTAACCGACTGAGCCACCCAGGAGCCCCCATAAGGCATTTTTTATATCCTTGCAGGTTTCCTTACAAGGAGAGTTTTGTCTGATTTTGTTTTGGGCCAGAACTTTTGCAGGTAATGGAAGTATACGCTAACAATTTATTACATTGTATTTTTTCTGTAGGTCATAAGAAATAGAAATTGGGAAAAGCTATCAGGCAGAATCCCTGAGTTATAAGAATTAAATTTGGTCATATTTAATTATTTACTAGCATCCATCTTCACTCTTCTTAAGTTTAAATTTTAGAAATTTTGTGGGAAAACTAATGAATGTCAACTTTTCTTTTATTGTATTTCAAATTGCTTTCAAATTAATTGCCTAATTTTATCCTCAGAATAACTATGAGCTAATTAATATTCACATGCTTTCATTCTCTAACCTCTTACATATGGTCCATATGGTTAATCAACATTTCTTATCACTTAATTCAATAATAAGACAGACTGATCTTATTTTTACTCAGAAAATATCCCAACAGCCTCACTTAATTTTGCAAGCATGAAATCTGGCTGAGGTAGCTTTGGTGCTTCCTGGGAAACCCAATGTATCATGCATATTTGAAACATGGATAGTCTAGTATGAAATATATCAAATTTAGATAAAAAGTTATCCGGCCTTCCTAGGAAAGCTTCCAACTGAGATAAGCAATCTCATAGTACTTTAGTATAGTATTTATTATATTATTTTGTAACTTCTTGTTTACTTTTTTATCATAACAATTGATACTGATTTCTTAAAGGCAGAAAATATGCCTTTTAAATCTGCATTGTGCCTAGCAAAACTTATGGCACCTTTTTGATAAGCAATAAATTGTTGTACATGCATGATTAGAACTCTCTCCTCTTCACCCATGTCTCCCAAAGATATCTTTATTGTCCAGAGAACCATTTTGGGAATTCCAACTGACTCAAGGATCTTGAGACTTCTCCTAAAGGCAATTAAAACCCTGGAAAGAAGATAGTGGGAGAGAATTACCATGCTTTCACACTAGGAAACACTTGCAAAGCTTTACTAATTCCTCCATCTTTCTCTGCCTTCAAATACCACAATTGCCCTGCTTAGGGAATGGTGCCTTCATTAACAAAGATTATACCATATTCACAAGCCTTAGTTGCTGGACATAAGGTTCTTAAATTGTACTTATTAATCAAACTTGCTTCCTAGCTCTCACATGTCAAATGTGCCAAGATCCTCAGTTGCTCAAACTCTTCCTTGCTTATACTAATTTATAACTATGTTTACTCTGAATATTTCATATTTTGTATTTGGATCATATTCTGTAACTCTTGCATATAGTCCAATTCTCCTTGTTTAGAATATTACACTCCACTTAGTACAAGCTTTAAAATACTTTTTTTTTTCAAATTTTACGATGAATATTTTAAGCATATTTCACCCCTAGATTTTCTCAGTATTTTAACTTGTATTCCTGATAACTTGTGATTTGCAGTTCAGAGATTGAAAGGGTCTGTGAATGATTTAGTAAGTAGGATATTTTTCATTTGCAAAATTGCTTGACTTGTTTTTTTAATTTTTTAAATTTTTATTGTTATGTTAATCACCATATATTACATCATTAGTTTTTAATGTAGTGTTCCATGATTCACTGTTTGTGCATAACACCCAGTGCTCCACACAGAACGTGCCCTCTTTAATACCCATCACCAGGCTAACCCATCCCCCCAACCCCCTCCCCTCTAGAAACCTCAGTTTGGTTTTCAGAGTCCATCGTCTCTCATGGTTCCTCTCCCCCTCTGACTTACTCCCCTTCATTCTTCCCCTCCTGCTATGTTCTTCTTCTTTTTTCTCGTAACATATGTTGCGTTATTTGTTGCAGAAGTACAGATCTGTGATTCAACAGTCTTGCACAATTCACAATGCTCACCATAGCACATACCCTACCCAATGTCTATCACCCAGCCACCCCATCCCACCCACCCCCCACCACTCCAGCAACACTCAGTTTGTTTCCTGAGATTAAGAATTCCTCATATCAGTGAGGTCATATGATACATGTCTTTCTCTGATTGACTTATTTCACTCAGCATAACACCCTCCAGTTCCATCCACGTCGTTGCAAAAGGCAAGATCTCATTCCTTTTGATGGCTGCATAATATTCCATTGTGTATATATACCACTTCTTCTTTATCCATTCATCTGTCAATGGACATCTTGGCTCTTTCAACAGTTTGGCTATTGTGGACATTGCTGCTATAAACATTGGGGTGCATGTACCCCTTCGGACCCCTACATTTGTATCTTTGTGGTAAATACCCAGTAGTGCAATTGCTGGATCATATGGTAGCTCTATTTTCAACTGTTTGAGGAACCTCCATACTGTTTTCCAGAGGGGTTGCACCAACTTGCATTCCCACCAACAGTGGAGGAGGGTTCCCCGTTCTCCGCATCCCCGCCAACATCTGTCATTTCCTGACTGGTTCATTTTAGCCATTCTGACTGGTGTGAGGTGATATCTCATTGAGGTTTTGATTTGGATTTCCCTGATGCTGAGGGATGTTGAGCACTTTTTCATGTGTCTGTTGCCCATTTGGATGTCTTCTTTGGAAAAATGTCTGTTCATGTCTTCTGCCCATTTCTCGATTTGATTATTTGTTCTTTGGGTGTAGAGTTTGAGAAGTTCTTCATAGATTTTGGATACTTGTCCTTTATCTGATATGTCATTTGCAAATATTTTCTCCCATTCTGTCAGTTGACTTTTGGTTTTGTGGACTGTTTCTTTAGCTGTGCAAAAGCTTTTTATCTTGATGAAATCCCAATAGTTCATTTTTGCCCTTGCTTCCCTTGCCTATGGTGATGTTTCTAGGAAGAAGTTGCTGCGGCTGAGGTCGAAGAGGTTGCTACCTGTGTTCTCCTTTAGGATTTTGATGCACTCCTGTCTCATGTTGAGGTCTTTCAACCATTTGGAGTCTATTTTTGTGTGTCGTGTAAGGAAATGGTCCAGTTTCATTCTTCTGCATGTGGCTGTCCAATTTTCCCAACACCATTTGTTGAAGAGACTGTCTTTTTGCCATTGGACATTCTTTCCTGCTATGTCAAAGATGAGTTGACCATAGAGTTGAGGGTCCATTTCTGGGCTATCTATTCTGTTCCATTGATCAATGTGTCTGTTTTTGTGCCAGTACCATACTGTCTTGATGATGACAGATTTGTAATAGAGCTGGAAGTCTGGAATTGTGATGCCGCCAGCTTTGCTTTTCTTTTTCAATATTCCTCTGGCTTTTTGGGGTCTCTTCTGGTTCCATACAAATTTTAGGATTATTTGTTCCATTTCTTTAAAAAAGTGGATGGTATTTTGATGGGGATTGCATTGAATGTGTAGATTGCTGTAGGTAGCATTGACATCTTCACAATGTTGGTTCTCCCAATCCATGAGCATGGAACGTTTTTCCATTTCTTTGTGTCGTCTTCAATTTCTTTCATGAGTATTTTATAGTTTTCTGAGTACAGATCCTTTGCCTCTTTGGTTCAATTTATTCCTAGGTATCTTATGGTTTTGGGTGCAATTGTAAATGGGATCGACTCCTTGATTTGTCTCTCTTCTGTCTTGTTGTTGGTGTATAGGAATGCCACTGCTTTCTGTGCATTGATTTTATATCCTGCTACTTGACTGAATTCCTGTATGAGTTCTAGCAGTTTTGGGGTGGAGTCTTTTGGGTTTTCCACATACAGTATCATATCATCTGCAAAGAGTGAGAGTTTGACTTCCTCTTTGCCGATTTGGATGCCTTTGATTTCTTTTTGTTTTCTGATTGCTGTGGCTAGGACTTCTAATACTATGTTAAATAGCAGTGGTGATAGTGGACATCCCTGCCGCGTTCCTGACCTTAGGGGAAAAGCTCTCAGCTTTTCCCCATTGAGAATGATATTCGCTATAGGTTTTTCATAGATGGCTTTTATGATATTGAGGTATGTACCCTATATCTCTATACTCTGAAGAGTTTTGATCAAGAAAGGATGCTGTACTTTGTCAAACGCTTTTTCTGCATCTATTGAGAGGATCATATCATTCTTGTCCTTTCTTTTGTTAATGTATTGCATCACATTGATTGATTCGCGGATGTTGAACCATACTTGCAGCACAGGGATAAATCCCACTTGGTCGTGGTGAATAATCCTTTTAATGTACTGTTGGATCCTATTGGCTAGTATTTTGGTGAGAATTTTTAGATCCATGTTCATCAAGGATATTGGTCTGTAATTCTCCTTTTTGTTGGGGTCTTTGTCTGGTTTTGAGATCAAGGTAATGGTGGCCTCATAAAATGACTTTGGAAGTTTTCCTTCCATTTCTATTTTTTGGAACAGTTTCAGGAGAATAGGTATTAATTCTTCTTTAAATGTCTGATAGAATTCCCCGGGGAAGCCATCTGGCCCTGGGCTTTTGTTTGTTGGGAGATTTTTGATGACTGCTTCAATTTCCTTAGTGGTTATAATTTTGTTCAGGTTTTCTATTTCTTCCTGGTTCAATTTTGGTAGTTGATACATCTCTAGGAATGCACCCATTTCTTCCAGGTTATCTAATTTACTGGCAAAGAGTTGCTCATAATATGTTCTTATAATTGTATTTCTTTGGTGTTGGTTGTGATTTCTCCTCTTTCATTCATGAGTTTGTTGATTTGGGTCATTTCTCTTTTCTCTTTGATAATTCTGGCCAGGGGTTTATCAATCTTGTTAATTCTTTCAAAGAACCAGCTCCTAGTTTCGTTGATCTGTTCTACTGTAATTTTCGTTTCTAGTTTATTGATTTCTGCTCTGATCTTTATTATTTCTCTTCTCTTGCTGGGTTTAGGCTTTATTTGCTGTTCTTTCTCCAGCTCCTTTAGGTGTAGGGTTAGGTTGTGTATTTGAGACTTTCTTGTTTCTTGAGAAAGGCTTGTATTGCTATATCCTTTCCTCTCAGGACTGCCTTTGCTGTATCCCAAAGATTTTGAACAGTTGTGTTTTCATTTTCATTGGTTTCCATGAATTTTTTAATTCTTCTTTAATTTCCTGGTTGACCCCTTCATTTTTAGTAGGATGCTCTTTAGCCTCCATGTATTTGAGTTCTTTCCGACTTTCCTCTTGTGATGGAGTTCTAGTTTCAAAGCATTGTGGTTGGAAAATATGCAGGGAATGATCCCAATCTTTTGGTACCGGTTGAGACCTGATTTGTGACCTGGAATGTGATCATTTCTGGAGAATGTTCCATGGGCACTAGAGAAGAATGTGTATTCCGTTGCTTTGAGATGGAATGTTCTGAATATATCTGTGAAGTCCATTTGGTCCAGTGTGTCATTTAAAGTCTTTATTTCCTTGTTGATCTTTTGCTTAGATGATCTGTCCATTTCAGTCAGGGGGGTGTTAAAGTCCCCCATTATTATTGTATTGTTGTCAATGTGTTTCTTTGCTTCTGTTATTAATTGCCTTATATAATCGGCTACTCCCATATTAGGGGCATAGATATTTACAATTGTTCGATCTTCTTGTTGGATAGACCCTTTAAGTAGGATCTAGTGTCCTTCCTCATCTCTTATTACAGTCTTTGGTTTAAAATCTCATTTGTCTGATATAAGGATTGCCACCCCAGCTTTCTTTTCGTGTCCATGAGCATGGTAAATGGTTTTCCACGCCCTCACTTTGAATATGGGGGTGTCTTTGGGTCTAAAATGAGTCTCTTGCAGACAGCATATGGATGGGTCTTGTTTTTTAATCCAATCTGATAGCCTGTGTCTTTTGATTGGGGCATTTAGCCCATTTACATTCAGGGTAACTATTGAAAGGTATGAATTTAGAGTCATTGTATTGCTTGTAAGGTGACTGTGACTGTATGTTGTCTGTGTTCCTTTCTGATCTCTGCTGCTTTTAGGCTCTCTCTTTGCTTAGAGGACCCCTTTCAATATTTCTTGGAGGGCTGGTTTCGTGTTTGCAAATTCCTTTACTTTTGTTTGTCCTGGAAGCTTTTTATCTCTCCTTCTATTTTCAATGACAGCCTAGCTGGATATAGTATTCTTAGCTGCATATTTTTCTCGCTTAGTGCTCTGAAGATATCTTGCCAGTCCTTTCTGGCCTGCCAGGTCTCTGTGGATAGGTCTGTTGCCAGTCTAATATTTCTACCATTGTAGGTTACATATCTCTTCCCCCAAGTTGCTTTCAGGATTTTCTCTCTGTCTCTGAGTCTTGTAAGTTTTACTATTAGATATCGGGGTGTTGACCTATTATTATTGATTTTGAGAGGGGTTCTCTGTGCCTCCTGGATTTTGATGCCTGTTTCCTTCCTCACATTAGGGAAGTTCTCTGCTATTATTTGCTCCAATATACCTTCTGCCCCTCTCTCTCTTTCTTCTTCTTCTGGGATCCCAATTATTCTAATGTTGTTTCGTCTTATCGTATCCCTTATCTCTCAAATTCTGCCCTCATGATCCTGTAGTGGTTTATCTCTCTTTTTCTCATCCTCTTTATTTTATATCATTTGGTCTTCTATATCACTGATTCTCTCTTCTGCCTCATTTATCCTAACAGTTAGTGCCCCCATTTTTTATTGCACCTCATCAATAGCCTTTTTGATTTTGACTTGGTCAGATTTTAGTTCTTTTATTTCTCCAGAAAGGGTTTCTCTAATAACTTCCACACTTTTTTCAAGCCCAGCTAGTATCTTTAAACTCATGATTCTGAACTCTAGGTCCGACATCGTACTGACGTCCGTATTGAGTAGGTCCCTGGCTGACGGTACTACCTCTTGTTCTTTTTGCTGAGGTGATTTTTTTCGTCTTGTCATTTTGTCCAGAGCAGAATAGATGAATGAAAGAACAAAATGCTAACAGGTTAACAACGTCCCCAGCAAATATACTGTATACAAATCAGAAAAGACCTGAAACCAGAGGAAAAGAAAGAGAAAGAAAGAAAAAAGAAAGAGAAAAAAAAGATAAAAAAGATAAAAACAAAAACAGAACAATACAAAAAAAGCAGAATATGATCAAATATGATCAGGCTAGTGCATAGATCAGTGCCACACACTAGATTTTGGGCGTATTTTGGTCTGTTAGAAAAAAGTGCCTCCTAAAAATTTAAAGAAAAAAGACATATATTTACAAAATAAGGGTTGATACAATGAAGGGATGGAAGATGACTGTAAAGATGAAAATTATAAAAGATTTTATAAAAGGAATTGATAAGTTGTTTGAAAAAACAAAGAAGATTTAAAAAAAAGAAAGAAAAGAAAAATGGGAGAGAATGTGATCAGGCAGGAGACTAGAACAAAGCCATACACTAGTGATTTAGGGTATATTTTCATCTGTTAGAAGAAACTGTATCTCAAAATTTTAAAGAGAGAACAACTTATATATATATGCCAAAAATAAGGGTAACTAGTATGAAGGGATAAATATGACTCTAAAAATGAAAAATAAAAAATGTTTTTTTAATAAAGGGATTGATAAGATGTTGGTTTAAAAAGGGAAAAAGAAAAATTCAAAAAAAACAGTTAAAAAAATTAACTTTGATGAACTAATGAATCATGGTAAAAAAAAAAAAGCCATGAATTCTTTGTGCAGTGTTCCCCTAGCGCTGGAGTTGTCCCGTTCTCCTTGATCGGTAAACTTGGTCTTGGCTTGCTGGCTGTTCGTGCTGATCTTCTGGGGGAGGGGCCTGTTGCCGTGGTTCCCAAATGTCTTTGCCGGAGGCAGAATTGCCCTGCCCTTGTCGGTCTGGGCTAAGCAAGCTGCTCGGGTTTGCGCTCAGGTGCTTTTGTTCCCTGCAAGCTCTTGGTACAGCTCTGGAGGACCAGGGCGAAAATGGTGGCCTCCTAATCTCCACCCGGAGGAGCTGAGAACTCGGGGCCCCGCTCCTCAGTGTGGCCCTAGAGAAAAGCAATCACTCCCGTCTCCCTGGTCTCCGGCAGCACTCCGTGCTCACCTGGCCTGTGACCGAGCGTTTGTATCTCTGGCACCCGACCCCGTGTGGAGTCTCCAAACCCAGCAGATCCCTGTGGTGCGCTTTCGTGCCACTCCTCCCAGGAGAGGAATGGGTGTCTCCCCGGGTCTGCCGCTTGTTGGGTCCCTGCTGGAGGAGCAGTGGCCCGATTGTCACCGATCACAGTTTATGGCAACCCCGAGCTGAGAGCCCGCGCCTCGGCTCTGTCTCTGCAGCCGGCATCCCCACTCCGATACCTGGGAGCTCTGCCGCACTCAGGCATCCCCAGTCTTTCTGTGACCCCAAGGGTCCTGAGACCACACTGTCCCGGGAGGAGTCCATCCCCACTTAGCCACTGCAGCGACGTCCCTCAGCGGAGCCGACTTCTAAAAGTTCCGATTTTGTGCTCCGCGGCTCTATCACTTGCCAGAAGCGGCCTACGGAGGCCCCCTCCCCCGCCGTCTATCCTCCCGAATATCGCCTCGGATTCACTTCTCCACACGTCCTACCTTCCAGTAAGTGGTCGCTTCTCTGTTCAGAGAGTTGTTGCTACTCTCGTCTTCAATCTCCTGTTGAGTTCGTAGGTGTTCAGAATGGTTTGATCCCTATTCAGCTGAATTCCTGAGACCAGCCGAAATCTAGGTCTCCTACTCCTCTGCCATCTTGCTCCGCCTTGACTTATTTTAAAATTTGTGTTACATTTAAAGAAAACATCATATGTCATCAAGGGATATTCTGTCAAACATATTTCAGAAATTACATTTTGGCCACTAGCACTGCTAATTTTTATATCATATAATATTAAAGAATAACAAAGCAAAAATACAGGGACATGATTTTATTTATTTTTCAAATGTAGGGACTGTAGAGATGGTACATAGATCAGTAGTTAAAAGCTATTTACGGTGGGAAAGGCTAATAGGTGAAGGACAGAGGATTGTTTAAGGTGGTTAAAATATTCTGTATGCTATAGTATTATGGACACTTGACATTATACTTTTAGACCTTTACTGCACAAACTGAACGTTATCATATGCAGACTTAAAAATTTGGGGGGGTAACTGGGACATACCAGAATGGAGCACTGAATATGACAAAACAATCTAACTATATTACAAATACATGAAACACCATCAGTACATGGGGTTCAGATGGAAAAGATACTGACCTAAGTAGCTTTGGAAATAAGCGGATTCTGTAAGAATAAAGTCAAAAGTAACTGAACATAAGAACCCTACATTAATGGATAAAATTGTTTCTCATGGGATTTTGGTTAAAAACTCTGAAACCACTCTATGTGTATACTGGAACTGAACAATTAAGTAAATGAATGGCGGATGGTGGGAGCTTGGACATACGGCTGATTGTAGGACTTCAGCAGGAAATATATAGTATGAACTTGGAGCATCGTGATATGCCAGGAAGCAGGGATGTGCTGAATAACAACAACGAACAACAACAACACACAATAATGAGTTTGTGCCAAATATAAGAGCTAACTGAAAAAGCTACCAATAGACAAAGATAGGAAAATTTGAGCAAACAAAATAAATTCAAAATATTAGATTATACTGAAAGTATATAGTAAGTATCTATGCATCTACACTTACATAAATCAATGATAAAAGTAAATACATGGAACAGAATATACAAATCACCTGTGAAGAATTATAAATAATTTTTGAGGATATTTTATCTTCAAGGAGGTGATGCATAACTTCTCACTCTTTAAGTGTGGGCTCCACATAGGGACTTCCTTTCAAAGAGCATAGTATGAAACAGGAAACAAAAAACAGAATTTCACAGTAAAGAAACCTAACAAACACTATTTCGGCTTGGTGACCAAGGTTAACATCAACAGTGATAAGTCATGTTGACAGGTTGTACTCTTGATGTGATGGTGACACTTGACCTCTGTAGTAGTCCTCCTCAAACCCATAACCCACATTTAATCTTAAGAAAAATACCAGACAAGTCCCAACTGAGGAATAATCTACAAAATACATGACTTTTGAAGTTGTATTTTTCTTGACAATTGACATCGATACACATGAGCTTTTGATCCATTTGTAAAATCTCTTCTTTCATTAGGTTTATAACACTGTGTTATCCTCCTTTAGGGAGAAGTTATGTACCATTTTTTGATGGTTTTCCCCTAAGTAGTTCGTTTAAATTTAGCTATGATTGCTCATATTCAGAATCATCTGCCCACTGGCATTTTACTTCATGTCTAAAACTCAGTTTTTCATCTTATATATTTCTTCATTCTTCCTCACATTCACATACTTGCTCTTCCTGTTTTTCTATTTCATTTTTCCTCATTTGTTAATTAATTTAACAAATATTTTATTGAATACTCAATGTGCCAAGAGCTTTTCTGTGCAATAAGGAGATAAAAATTAACAGACTAATTTTTTTTTTTTTTTTTTTTTTTTGCTGTCTTGGAGTTTATTTCCATATAAGGTCTGGTGGGGATACAATAACAAGAAATTAGATTATACTATAATTTCAATCACAGTAAATGTGATAATTTAAGAATGAGTTAAAAGTTGGGGACATGAATTGGTTTTAATTTAAAATAAATTATAATTACACAAGACTTTAACAAGGTGAAGGATTAAAATATGTGATCCACATGGGATCACTCTCCACTTACTTCCAGGTTTACATATGTGTCAAAATGTCTGATTTAGTTCATGAAGGCATTCAATACAGGGGAAATAGAAAAACACAAGGATACAAGATGAGAGCTACATGATGCATCTGAATAAAAGTGCTATCATTTTACATATGTGATACTGACACACCTTTTTGACTAATTTCATATTTTCAATCTTTATACCATATAGTGGCCACTAATCACTATTGGTTGACTAGGTAAGTATGCAAATCAATGAATGATAGTCAAAAGAATGAAGAAGAAGCTTCCAATTATATATTAAATCTGATTATTCATAATGAATAAGTGAAAAATAATCTCAAAGCTGAAATGTATGTACAAATACCAAATGAAGCTAAGAGAGTTTAGTACACAGAATGACTGCAATCAATTTTTATACACTTTTCAGAGATAGGTTTTTTGAGTTTTTTTTAAATGGTTGATTGATTGATTGATTGATTGATTTGACAGAAAGGGAGCACAAGCAGGGGTAGCAGCAGACAGAGAGAGAGGGGGAAGCAGGCTTCCCACTGAGCAGGGAGCCTGATGAGAGGCTGGATTCCAGCACCCTGGGATCACAACCTGAACAAAAGACAGACGTTTAACCAACTGAGCCACCCAGGCGCCCCTCAGAGATAGGTTTTAAGCTTTCTATAAACCACTGTGGTGATTGGAAGATCACTTAGTAAATAATATTTCTGTTACTAAATCTAAGATGTTTCATCAGTTCTCATAAATTTTCCAATGTTTATTTTAGTTTACCCCATTATTACAAAGTGTTTCTTATAATGTGCTTTATATAATGGTGCATAAAATGCTACCAATTATTAGCTAAGAATGTATACTCCTGAATTTTCACAACATAAAATTTTATTTTGCCATTTGAATTGGTATTTTTTACCCAAACTTATGGGAAATAGGTTGGTCAGTCTTTGAAGTTAGGGCCCCAAATTGAAGAACGGTAAAATCCCAATCTTTGAAATACAAAAACCTTTTAACAGAAGGATGTCATCAGTGTTTCATGTACCTTTGAAAATTACTTGTGGAAGTTAATATGAATAAATAGTTTCTTTGATGTTAGAGTTTCTTATCTTTCATGTTGTTCACAAAAAGGGGGAAAAAAATATATCCCTGGAGTACTCCCCTTTTTTGCAACTATCTGGCAAAAAGAAGATGATGGCCCTGTTTAAAGCTTAGAGAGTACAGTAGGTGGTAAAAGAGGGAGCAAGAAGAGGACCAAAAATATCCCGGTAGGGTGGGTTTTGATCAGCATATTTTCTCTTAAATAACTTTTCATAATTTACTAGATGCTAAAAGCTATTCTGGGATTCCAGAGCAGAATGAGTTGCAAATGAAGGAACACATTTGGAAATGTCTAAGCCTTTTGTCTTTCCATGTTCCATTTTATCATCTTTACTCAAGAAACTGGCACAGTAGTCTTAAGATCCACTTTTTTTTCTCTGCAATGAATACTTTTAGGTGTGAACCACAGAAATAGAGTTAAAATGAATGTGCAAAATATGCAAACTAATCATTCTATATCAAAAATTCAGGATTGAGTATTGCACAAAATCCTCTGTCATTATTTCTAATATTTACTAACAAAAATGTCTCACAAACATAAAATATTTAACGAAGGATAATAGTCTTTCAAAATATACCACACTTCAGGGCACCTGGATGGCTCAGTTGGTTAAGCGACTACCTTCAGCTCAGGTCATGATCCTGGAGTCCCGGGATGGAGTCCCACATCGGGCTCCCTGCTCAGCGGGGAGTCTGCTTCTCCCTCTGACCCTCTTCCCTCTCATGCTCTCTATCTCTCCCATTTGCTCTCTCTCAGATGAATAAATAAAAAAATCTTTAAAAAAAATCAAAATATACCACACTTCAGTAATATATCTCAACATCAATAAACTGGCTTTTTGGGAAATATATATGTGATGTAATGTTTATTACATCCCTTTACCTTTATGAATTAAAAAATGTATTATGTATAATGCTTAGTATGTATAATTGTCTCACCATATCCAATTGTATTGGTGAAATAGGCATTTGTGGGTAGACTATTGGAATTTCTCTTTCTCTCCTTCCTAAACAGTACATGTTTATTTGTAAACCAATTTTATCATCTAATTGGTGCTGTTAACATTACTTACTAAAATTGAAATTCAAATAAATGAAATTAGAAGTTTTTTATATTAAGTCTGTTGAACTGAATATCATTATGATTATTGACAAGATCCCATTAAGAGTAATATTCACCATCTTAATAAAAGTGGTAACACATAGAAGGATAATGCAATAAATAATTTTTAAAAGTTGAAATGTAAATGCTATAGTAGAAAAAAAGGGAGATATTATTTCCAGCTAAGATACTTCAAGTGTGTCCTGTGCAGGACTTGGATTTGAGCTGCATCATAAAGATATGGTTTATTGTTTTAGATTTCATTGCATATACAGAAATTGATAATTTAACTAGGCAAGGATATGTATAAGCATTAAGAGACTTACAAATCGGAATAATTTTAGAGTAGCTGGAAGTACGGGTTCTAGGCTTAATTTCTAAGACCTCCTCTGAATTATCAGAAGTTACCACCTGATTGAAAGGAAATATTTATATTTTAAGAAGTTATTGCTTTGTTCCAAAACCATCTGGGTCTGCTTCATGTTTCTCTTATTAGTGTGTGCAAAAGAATGCATGGAGCATACATATCTGCAATAGATACTTTGGGCACAGTTAGAGCAAGACCAAAATGAAAAATCTGTCTGCACTTTATTCTAGAACAGCTAGAGAACCTTTTCTTGCTCAGGATACTTCTTTATGCTGAGGTTATTAGTGGTCATTGTATGAATGAAGAGCAATGCACTCAAATGTGGTGCATGTTACCTCCAAAGAGACTCAATCTGTTACTCTACTATTTTCTTATTAGTTCAGATCTCAAGGCAAAGCTATTTGTTATTCATTTTGAAGAGGTATACTAACATGCCCCTAATCTTGCAACACAGACATCTCAGGAGCATGGGGACAACTTCGAATTTTCATTAGTGATGTGGGCCAATATAATGAACGTCCATGCATATTAATTATGAACAGAATGGGAGTGTTGACACAGCCCTGAGCAAAATTGTTATAACTTTGAATGAAGGCACTCTGCTGTCCTTGTCATGGGAATGCTTTTCTTAGTTTTATTTGCAGAGATAAATCATTTACAAAATCATTGGTTATTAAACAGATACCAGGGATGTGTTGATTTGTCTAATTATCCCACCAAAGAGACTATATCTGAAACATCAGTTGCAACTGGAATCAGTGCCCCATTCAGTTTACAATAATCCACTATAATCCTTTAAGATGCATCTCTTCAGGAAAATCATAAAAGGATAATTAAGAGAAAGTAAAAGAAATCTTCTACCTTGACTTCTTTCATATATGTAAGGTGCTAATAAATACAGCTATTCCTACATATCTTTACTGTATTGTTCAATAATGAAGTGTCACTCCAAAAATTTCCCCATGGCTTTTCTAATTATATTCACATTCCCAACTAAAACTTACTTAGTAATGTAGTATAAGAGCCTGAGGAAGTCTGCAATGTAAAGCAAAATATACAAAAAAGTAATATTAGAGAAAATAATCATAAAGAATCTATCCACTTGTTCCACATATTCATAATAAAATTTCCAGTGTTTTAGAATAGAAAAAATGGAAGGAAATAAATTATTAAAAATAATAGAAGAATTTTTCTCAATCAGATGATAGTCATCATTCTTCTGCTTGAAAAGGCTGATGGACTGCCAAGCTAGTTAAAAGCAAACTAACCTAGAGATAGGTATGTTTTGCAAAAATATCAGAATCCTAAACATAAAAGATTGTAAAATCATCCAGACAAAAAAGTGGTTTGGTTACAAGAGAAGAAATACTAGATGGATATCAGACTTATATTTGTATGATTATAAACTAAAAATAATTAAGCCTCTTACATTTCCAAAAGAAAATCATTTTGACCCCAAATTTTAATTAAAACATACTTAAATATTTTAATTAAATATATATATAATATATTTATATAAAATATAAATCTGGTGTGAGAATGAAAATAAAGAAAAATTTTTTAAGACAATGATTTATACATTCTTCTATGGGAAAACAAAATTGAAAAAAAAATTAGAATTTTCCTGCAACCACTACAGCTAAGGACATTACATATCTCACTCAGAGGAAAAAGAATGTTTTGCATTCATATTTAATTTTAAAAAAAATATTTGTCTACCATATTTCCATTCATTTTCTATTTTTCTCTTATTTTCTTTTTGTTGTTCTACTTTTCCCATTTTCCTTAGTATTAATTTAAATATTTTTGATATTACATTTTGAATCTCTACAGTTTTGAGGCTATGAATAGTGGTATCTCTAGTTATTATAACATGTATCCTTCACTTCTAAAGGTTGTCCCTCACATAATAGAAAATCACTTTTTATATTATGTAAGAAGTATTACTCCTTTTACCCCACCCATTCTTTGTGTAATCATTGTCATATTTTGCTTACAAAAGGAATAAATTCTACATTGCGTTGTTTTTCCTCAATGAAATGTCCTTTAAATAGTTATTAATATTGAAAGAATATTTACAATATGTTTGCTCATTCTATTGCTTCTCATTCCCTCATAGATCTAAGTTTTTTTGGAAGTGTAAATTCCCCTGCAGAACTTTGCAACTGAAAATATTTTTTCCATCTGAATTTTTTCTCAATTGGTAGAAGGACTATTAAGATTCCCAGGCAGATCCACCCATATAACTAAACAAGTTGTGTTGATTCCGAAATGTAGTTCTTTTGTGTCTTGTATCCTGACTCACCTTTCTTGGCTCTGGTAATATATCTAACCAAGCAGGGAAGATCATTTATTCTTGTTGACTGTTTCTGATTCTGTTTTGTTTCTCAGCCAAGTCTGATTCCATTTTGTAAATGAGCATCATTTTGTTTCCTCTTTAGCAGAACATTGGGAGGTTGCCTTAATTATATTATGTGACCATATGGTCTTTTTTCAAGTGACAGAAAACACTGGTTGTATCTTTCTGTTTATCCCTTGTGTTTGCTTGTGTTGAGGACTCTGTTATCTCTTGACTTTCAGAAACTATTCACTTTGCCAATAGATAAGACTGATTTTAAAAGATAGATGGCTGATCTCTAATGCAAAGATGATAAAGTGCCCATATTACATATTAAATCTTTAATTATGTATAATCTGATTATTAGATAAACCCCTTAAAGTGTGTGTTGTTTGCACATTCTGTGAACTTGAGTCACTTTTTTAAACAGATTTTATTTATTTATTTGACAGAGAGAGAGAGAGAGAGCACAAGCAGGGGGAGCAGGAGAGAGCAGGGAACCTGGGATCGTGACCTGAGCTGAAGGCAGACACTTAACTTACTGAGCCACCCAGGCACCACTTGAATCACTTTAAAAAATTAAATTAAAAAAAAAAATCACTCAAATGAAGATCAATTCTTGCTTCAAGGAACATCTCAAGATTATTCATGTCTACCTGACTATCCCAGCCTGAAAATGAGACAGCTGATTGCTGATTTTGTTTGAAATACAGTTCCTTGTATTAACATTTGACCAATGGCCAAAGTTGAAAAACTGGCTATTGGTTCCCTGTGTTTCTTTGTGATGAGTGAAACTAATTTCTGAAACACTTTTTCCTCTTCAAAAAGAAGATAATTAGTTTTTATAAGTTTGCTTCTCATTGTAACCCTTTTGTGTCTATGACTGGCTCCTTTTTAAGACTTTTGGAGATTAATTGGTCATATAAATCTTTCATTTGTGTGTACTATAGAGTTATCTAATTAGAACAGATCTACCATTAAAAGGGTGAAACGTATGCAAAGTCTTAAAGATTGGAACCATTTTTGCATGGTTTAGAGCAGAAAGCTCTGACTTAAAAAAAAAAAGAAAAAATGATTTTCTTGGTTTGGATGAAAATTGTATGAATGAGTCTAAATTAGTGTCAGAATTAAATGTACATGAAATGAAAAAGAGTACTTCTAGCTTGTAAAGTGCTCTTTGCCTGACTTAGATATCAGAGGGCTTCTAATTGCATGGTTTTTGCTCATTTCTCTTGAAAAAAGCAAGACAGCCACACAGAAATATACAATGTCTAGGCAAGATGTTTGCAATAACTCTCTGGGTTTGTAAAAATTGTTAAACTTTATCTTGACCCAAAATCTCTAGACTAGTACTTTCACAAACAACACAAATGAAATTGGGAGATATATCCTCTGACCCTAAACCTCTTATCCTGAAATTCTCTGGCTTTTAAGCTCTGTACACAGAGTGAAGTGCCTACTCAGGGCTTAGTCCCAGATAAAATAGACTATAAACTACAGACAATAGCCATCTTCGAACTTCTTCTAGCTTACCTGATTAGTTCATAAGATTTGCTTTGTGTACGTGAATTTTTTTTTAGGGCTTCAAATTTATTATTCTAATTATCACTACTATTATTAATAGTATAACTCAATGGGATATTTTCTGACTAAACAACAGTACAACTCAAAAGGTAATGGGACAGTTGCTAAGGGTAGATCTTAAAAATTCTCATCACAAGAAAAAATTCTAAGTATTTAAGGAGATAGATCTTAACTAAACTTATTGTGGTAATGATTTCTCAATAGGTACGTATATAAATGATTATGCTTATACCTTGGACTAATATAATAGTATATAGAAATTATATATAAATAAAATGGGAAAAAAGGTAATGGTAGTTATGTCTCCCTTCAAATCACTGCTTAAACATACTGCCTGCCAATAGGCTTAGCTTGATTCTTGGGGAAGGTGTCTGGAGTCAGAATCTCTATAAAATTCCCAACTCTTTAGACAAAAACCTCATAAAACAGAAAGATTTTTAGCCTGAGGGTAGGCTAAAGAATTCCCAGATACTTCAAGTGTACCAATGTGAGAACTTGTTTCAAATTACTGATTTCAGTCTAGTTGGTGAATAAACTTGACACAGAAGTGTAACACACACGTATAAACTTCTGGGAGTCCAGGGGACAGGAACCCAGTAGGGGGGATCTAATGTTATTCAATCAATTCCATGCCATTCTGTAAGACAGGAATTAGAAGGAAGCATAGTAGTTTGGATAATATGGAAATGCCCAGCAAAAAAAATTTTGCATTAAGCCATAAATAATGTAATTATAAAAAAATACTTCTTTTCTTTTTGTCTTATTGCTGTGGAATATGCTATTTTTTAAGATGAAAAAGAAAAAAAATCTCCCAGTATTTTGGCCTAATGTAACTGAATGCAGCATGCTAATTTTGCCATTTGGTAAAGAAAACTAATACATAAAATATGCAGTTCATAGGTCATACAAAAAATATGCACTTATACCTCCTGCCCCCACATTGTAGTAACATCACAAATATGATTTCAATAATGGATTCTGGAGCCAAAGAAGCCCTGAGATTGAGGGAGAACACAATGTGGCCAAGGTAGAGCCTTCTTGGTTGTCTTCAGGAAGGTTATTGTTGAAGTAGCAGTTAAAAAAAAGAATTGTCAGACTTTAAAGATCAGCAGGACTTCTTGTATCATGAACCAAAGACCATCACAGAATTAACCTCTGTAGGAAATAATTTAGTTGTGGACAAACCCAGGTCACTTAATTTTTAGTATGTCCACAGTCTAGAATTTGCACATAACAAACTCATTGGTGGAGTTCTACCTGTTTCTTTGGTCTCAATCTTTCATGAGAATTAGAAGCCAGATCCAGAGGCTTGATCAGATTCAGAATTTATCTGACAAGACTCTTGGTGGTATTTTGTTCTTTTACTTGGAAGTATATAATGGTTGTGTTTTTATAACAGTGAGAGTCATGGATACTCAAATCTAGGTCCTTTACTTCATTAATACATTGTTTCTATTTTTAGCTTAAGTAATAATATAAGAAGATGGTTCTCTTCTTCTATTATTCAGTTATCCTGCTGTTATTTAGTGGTATAGTTGATATAAGAAAGGAGAGAAAAATCCTTGATTTTTTCCTTTTTATTTAGCAAGATATCTAGATAATGAATCGGTTTCCTATTATCTGAGAAGTTGCCCAGTTGGTTTTTATTTCTCTTAATATCATTATAAACTCATGAATTTAAACACATTTGATGAGTTTCAATTCATTGCACTTATTCTTAATGTTCAAATTACTTCTTTTGGCCGGTGGGAGTCACTTTACTTTGACTTCTAAATCCATTTTTCATGACCATAGAGTTTGATAAGTTTGATGACATCTTTAATTTCTGTTCTATTTGCACACTAGAAATGTTCATTGCTACTGGGTTGGTCATTATAAACTATCTGATATTTTTTAATTTTAAAACTCCAAAAATCATGTTTTTAAAAATTTTTATAAATAAATAGATGTGTATAATGAGTGAAAGTCACAAATCTGAATATCTTTACTTTTTCTGGAGTACCTGATTATACTCATTGATTATTTTTGACATTAACTGGGGAAAAAAAGGGCTGCATTACAATGTCTTATTCTGTGGTTCATATTAAACAGCAAATTCTCATAATTTTTACCAATTCTCTCATAACTCAGTGATTATTTATGTATTTTATTTAATAAAAATAAACTCCTCTTTTGAGCTAGGAATGAATATGAGTTTTAAAAGAAAATTTAATACCAATACTTTAATACTAATTTTTTTTTAGATGCTGAGTCAATTCTATGGCTTTAGAAAACATGCTTTTCCAAAATACAAATGTAATCCAAATTTGAAATTCATTCAGATACTGTAGAAATGAGTAAAGTATAGCATCCATTTTAATCAGTGTGGTGGTTAAGGGTAGAATAACAGCCATGATATTCTTTGTGGTGCACATAATTTGGTTAAAGTAAAATGTTTTCCATTTTTGCTAGAATTCAAATTGATGATATTAACATAGCTGTGTCAAATTTACCTTTCAAGTTCAATTTCATGAATTGTTTCATCAAAACTCAAAATCATTTGCATTAAAGAAGAGAAATGTGAATATAGTCATGCAGTTGTTATAGAATACAAATATCGAAAGACCAAGAAGATTAACAATCTCTAAATGCAGTTAAAAATTTTAAATCATTAAAAATCAAAGCAAAGGTACACAGAAACACAATGAACTTAGAAAGGTCAAGAAAATTGTTGTATATGAGCAAGAGTGATATCTTGAACATGTGAAAAAATGTTTGAAAATTTGGTGAGAGTGGAAAATCAGAAGTAGGGATAGGTGATTTAGAGAATTCTAGTTGGGGATGGATTGTAATGACTGCAAAGTTATTGTCCAGCTATCCACAACTTAAACATGGGAAGGAGAAGTAATGGGGACAGAACAGAAACCTTGACAGGAAGTAAATGGAAACGTTTATTTACAGCAAATTGCGAAAATGTAAATGAATGCAGCAAACAAAAAAATATTGGTGGGGAATGAAGTAGTATCTTTTAAAGAATCTAAATTGTGGGTATATAGCTCAGAAAATAACAGAGTAAATGGAAAGGAAGACAAGAAAAATGGTGACAAATTGTAGCCAGCCCAATGACAGCCATTCTAGCAAATACTGGAATGGTAATTGTTGGACAACAGGGGTGGTATAATGGCCACTTTGCTTTCCATTTCCTTTCCTTTCTTATTCCTTTTCTCATATCTATACATAAATACAGTCATGTTAAAAAATGCTGATATGGAGTGACCCAGCAATCTCCCTATAAATACTGAAATTACTGTGATTTGTTTCCAAATAGATTGGCTAAAACTCAGTGGTAATTTATCAAATGGTTTTAAAAAACTTTGTGTAGTTTCAAGAAGTATCTGTTTTACTTTGAGGGAAAAAAAATTGTTTCAGCCTGTCTGTGATCAAATTGATTGTCAACTTGGCGATGCAGTTGTTAGTTTAGGAATAAATCCAAATAACTATTGTACGTTCAGTTAGCGCAACTTCCTTTCTAGGAGAAAAGTCCGTAAATGGAAGAGCAGGGACTTCTCTCCTATACAGGGGAAACTTTTAAGATGTATAGTTGTACTTTGCTTCCCCCAAAGAAACCTGCCTTTTTAAACAAAATAAAGTCTATAATGATTTTATAGATCATATTATTAGGAATTGTTTTCTAACTGACATGATTGAAAGGTTTAGCACACATATTAAATAATTCAAATACCAGATCTATACATATTTTGTTATTAAACAACTACTACCTCCATGTCCTGAATTCTCATGCTTTTGCTTTTTTATGATATGTTTTGCTGAATAAATTTTTCTCATAAATTCTACCAAGTAGGCAAAATCAAAAGATGAAAACCCTTGGAATATGGTTTTAATTCAAAGGAAACTGAATATAAGATTTAATGGTTTGTGTCAAGTGGTACATCTCAGAAAGAACAGGTAATAATAACAGCTAATCCATGTACTGGCTTTGTTGCCAGTCAGGCAGTTTTATATTTTAAACAGCTTTATTGAGTTAAAATTCACAAATCATAAAATTCACCCATTTGAAGCGTGCAGTGCAATGGTTTTAGCATATTCAAAGATATATGCAAACACCAATGAGTCAATTTTAGAACATTTTTATTACCACATACAGAAAACCCATACCTTTTGGCTATCCTCCCTTTTCCTTCCATTCCTTGTCCTCCATCCTAAGGAACTATTTTATGTTTTTTCCTCTATAGATTTGCTTCTTCCGGATAATTCATGTAAATGAAATCATATAATATGTTGTTTTTCTGTGGCTAGTTTCTATCACTTAGCATATTTTCAAGGTTCATCCATATTGTAATATGTCTCAGTATTTCATTCCTTTTTATGACTGAATAATATTATATTGTGTGTATATACCACTTTTGCTTATTCATTCAACCTATTGGTGGATATTGGAATTGTTTCCTCCTTTTGGTTATTAGGAATAATGCTGCTGTAAAAATTCATGCACACTTTTTTTGTGGACATATTTTCATTTCTCTTGGATACGGCATTGGAAGGGAAAAGTGTCCCTTTGCCTAACCGTTTAACTCAGAAATCAGTCTTCTGCCCTTGGACTGGGACTTATACTCCTGGTTCTCAGGTCTTTGAACACAGATTGCAATTTACACTATTAGGGCTTCTGGACTCAGACTGGAACTACACTACTAGCTTTCATGTGTCTCCAGCTTATAAATGGTATATTGTGGTAGTCTCAGCCTCCCCAACCATGTGAGCCAATCCTTAAGATAGATGGATAGATAGATAGATAGATAGATAGATAGATAGATAGATAGATGATAGAATCTCATATTGGTTCTATTTCTCTGAAAAACCCTCATATATCCAGGCACTAGGGCTTCAGGATTTGTGATATTAACCAATATACCAGGCAACCTCATGCTCTAAGTTTTGCAAAATCTTCCCTCTTCCATCTCTATATTTGAAGATAGGTTAAAGTGAGATATTGGAGCATAACATAAAAGTTAAAGATTTTTGTAATCAGATATACCAGGAAAAAACTCCTAGACGTTTCTCCATATTATGTGTAAGCAAGTAAATAACCACTATTATGTAATTGCAAAATGGGGAAAATCATCATCTTTCAAAGATTCTATTGAGACACATACTTGTCTATGATATATAATGTGGTAATTTGGTCCCAGGGATGTAGTGTTTTGTTGACATAGCTCCAAACTCAATACTAAATAAACCCTTTGACAAGATGTGTCAGAAGATTTATGAATTAAAGGTATAGTTGGCAGGAAGGATTTTGTCATATATTGACACCCACAAGAGTATTTTATTAAGTGTCAGTTTACAGAAATTCAGCAACCAGGTATTCACTGTATTTCTGCTGCTTAAAAGCTTTCAACATCTTCTCTCCATTTACATATTTTGGGGCCAAGAGGTGTTGCCACTGATTTCAATAAATAATCTATAAATTATTGTACCAGTCATGCTTCAAACTGTGCAGTGGATAATGAAACTCCATTTTTAAATTTCAATTTTGTAATGTAGGACCTGCCCTTAGAAGATAAGTTGGTAAAATGAACTAAACACTAGACAGCATGAAGTGATATAGTTTGAAGAAAAGCTGTTCTGCTTCAGGGATCGCCACATATATCACTCTATTATCTTTTTTCTTTTCTACAGTGGGCCCATTCACTATCTAGGATTCATTGTCTTATGAGGTAACAAGAACTGTGCATCAATTAATTTATGCAATGCATTGTGGCTAAGGAGGTATGTATTTCAAGAAAAAAATCAATTCAAATGCTACTTTATTTCTACAATTATAATGTTTTTTTTCTCTAAACCTATCAGGTTGATAGTGTATACTTGGCATGTCTTAATGCAAAGACAAAGTAGCTCTATGTATTTGCTTTTTAAATGTATGCATAAAGCTGAATTCAATCCAGTGAATACTGAACTCTCTAGAGGATAGGACTGATACTAAATTGGAAATTGATAAAAAGATTTTTTTAACTGTAGCCACTTAAAAAAATACTACTTCATTTTCCTGGTAAAAAAGGTCTAGTGTCTGTAAGCATAGTCCTAGTTTTTTGCTGATTAGATCCACTGATTAAGTTTCTCTACCTGATTAGCTTTGCTGGGCTAAATGTAGGTCAAACTTGCACTAGAAGAATTTGTAGCATTTAACTCTTATTCTGATGCAATTAGTCTATAGGGCATTACTTTATGTTCCAGGGCATGAATAACTTGAAATTATCAGAAGTAGCTATGTTTATAAAATTGCAATTAATGCTAGATACTAAAATTCCCATAGCGACATGGTTCAAACAAACAAATTTCAATTTACAAAAGTTCCCAATGTTAGCATAGTACAACGGGCATAATCTGTGGGTTTTGAAGAAGTATACTAAGGGGAGCGCCTCTCTACTTGCTAGATAGGGTGCTACCCCATTCATGAATCATTAATAAAGTTGATTAGATTCAAATTTACTTGGTTGAATTTTGTTATTTAACAGATTTGGAGGCAGCAACAGGAACCAAAGCAAACATCAGCGGCATATGGAGGAGAATGAGAGACACAAGCCTGCTACCTGTGAATCCTTTGAATGCTCTTTCTCAATGTTTCCAAAGGGCTGTGCGTAAGCTCCTCTGGGTCTGAGCTCCGCTCTGTTTTGCGTTTGAGCTCTGAATCTAAATGGTTTCCTTTACAGGGGGGGTCAGCCTGAGCTGGTAGAAGGGTCTGCCTGAGCCAAGCCCCTAGCTTTTTTCATGCCACAATTACCCAGGTGGAAAACCTCAGTGAGGTTCCATAGGAATTGGTGGTGGTATGTACAGGGCCTTCTTATGGCCAGGACACAGCACTGCTGATATATTAAGGTGAACGTTTGTCTTTCTTGTTTTGTGTAAATAAAGGGCTATTGCTAGCGGGATCTCAGAGGCCAAAAGCTGCAAAAATTGGTGGGCATGGGTGGAGGATTAAAAAGCTCTTAGAGCACTAGCCACCTCACGAAGATTCCCATGGTAGGGAAAAGTTAGTTATGAAACAGATTAGATCGACACTAGGTCAACTACCAACCTCAAGAAAACTTCTGTGCAACAGGGAACTCAGTAAAACATGGACGATCCCCAACCTGGCAGCACATCCCTTTTAGGCATTAGTTGGGCTCTGAGAGACCCAAAGTTTAGCTAATGAGATCCTTAAATTCTAAAGAGTCGAGTCGGCTACCTTCCATCACACCTGCTTATCTTATGTCTAATGTTGGCAGACATCTAGCAAGATGAAAAAAATTTATTAAAAATAACTGAGAATTATAATGGCCATTAGGGAAGTGTTCTAATTAGACAAGATGTTTATTTAAGAGGTACACTTGAAAGTAAGGGTTCCCAAATTAAATAAACAGAATGGGATCCCTGTTTTAATTTGTCTACGGAAGGTTCCAAAAGCTTTACAGATTCCAAAATAGTCTTCTTGAAAGATTGATTGGGAAAGACTAATAAAATTAAAAACACAAGATGTACCTAAGGAAAATAAAAGAAGTATGGTAAGTTTCAGGTTTATTTTCAGATTCATTTTCAGATTTTGATTATTTGGGGTATTTTTCTCTAATCTATGAATGACATTTCTTCCATATGTATTAAATTCTGGACTTAAATTTTTAAATAATATGTCTAGTAGAGCATCATTAGAATACTTTCTAGGGAGAGATTTAATATTACAACATTCACTGCGTTAACTATTGGCTTTCTTTTTTGGTATTCTTTTAGTACAAAACCATGAAGGAAAGTTGGATTATTATGGAGAGAAGAGAACTGAACTCCTTTTTTATGAGGGAGAAAGTTGAGAAAATTTTCCAAAGCATTGTTAGGATAATGTTTTTTCCAGAATGTTTTTTAGTGCCTAAAATGTATCAGGTATGAATTAGAAACTAGAAAAGCATGTAAGAAATTCTCAATTTTATTAATCAAGAGGGAAATGCAAATTAAAAGCACAATAGGTCAATCCATACCTACCGAAATGGGAAAAACAAAAGAAAACAACAGCAGCAACAATAAGGAAAACAACTCCCACAATGTGACTAGGTTGGCTTGATTGCAGAACAACGGGAATTGTTATACATAGTTGGTGGCAAAGCAAAATTGTACAGTCATTTTGGAAAACAGGCAGTTTCTTATAAGCTTAAACATACACTTACCTTATGTTCCAGGGATCTCACTTTTAGATATTTACTCAATGAAATGCAAACATGTTCACATAAAACCTAGCTAGTGAATGTTCATAGTAGATTTATTTATAATCATTTTAAACTGGTAAAAACCCAAATGTCATTCATCTGGTGAGTCAATAAACACACTGTAGAATATCTATATAAAGAGAAAAAACTTATTAAGCATACAAAATCATGGATGAGATACAAATGTATCATGCAGACTCCAAAGTCTATATACAATATGACTCCATTGATAGGACATTGTGGAGAACAAAAAACTATAGGAACAGGAAACATCAGTGTTGCCAGAGGCTCGTTGTTGAAGAGGTTGACCACAACATGGCGTGGGAGAAGTTTGGGAGTAATTGAACTGTTTTATATCTTGATTGTGGTGGTGGCCACATAACTGTGAGTGCTTTTTAAAACTTGCAGAACTTTACACTAAAAATGGTAAATGTCATTTGTATGTAAATTAATTCAATAAAAATGATAAAGTGTTGAAGGAAAAAAATCCAGTATATGGTCTAGTAAATAGATGTGTTACATCTATGGTTGCTATACTTACAGAATTAAAGATTATATGACATTCAAAAGAAATGGGTTAATCCTAACAATACAATACTCAGTTAAAGAAGTAAATCCTAAAAAATACATACAGCATGGTAGCCATTTTATAAAGTCAACTAAGGCTAAGCAGCGTTTTTTTCCTTTTAGGAATTCTTATAGTTGTGATTCGTGTGTGTGAGTGTACATGCGTGTGTTTTTGTGAGTGTGCATTAAGTAAGACAATGGTCTACATAAGATCCAGGATTGTGGTTTCTTCTGGATGGTCAAAGGTCAACAGCATATGGGAGCTTCATTTTTAATTTGAGTGGTATATATGTGACTTTTTCCCTATGGTAAACTGTAAATATGTTACTTACCTTTATTCTATGGATGAAATAGTGCATAATAAAAATTGAATAATAAAATAGTAGCTTATTTACAGCACTTATGTAGGTACTTTAAATATCTTTTATTATTTAATTCTCAAGGACTAGAATCAGAGAGAAGACCTTCATTTAAAATTAGTTTTTGTACTGTTGTCTTCTGATGTTTCACAAAATATTTAGTTGACTTCAATAAGCCAAACTTTTTTTTCAGTTAAGTAACAGGTATTAACAGGTATTTAAACTTCTTAAGAAGAAGAAAAAAAAAACGATTTCATGCTAGAGTAGCTAAGGTCTCTAATTACTTGACAAATACAAATAATGCATTGTCTGTAATGGTCTTATTAAGGAGTTAAATTCTACTATAGCAGAACAGTGAAGATAATGATAATAAAGAACTTCATTATCTTTAAATTCATTTTCTGATTTTTCAATATTTTTCTCAGTTATCTTAATGTGTTAAATTAAAAAAATCATATTTAACTGAAATATTTGAGCAGATATCCTCATGAGATGTTTGCCAAGGATCAAATTCTTTGTTCACATTAAAAAGAGGAAATAACTTCAGGCATAAGATAGCTATGAATACAAAATAATTCCTAGGGAAATATGCACATATTACTTCAAATTACATTTTAAGATTACAAAATCATGAAAAATTTGCCTTTTGGAGTTAGGTAGTTTTTCCTATCCCAATATTTTATCTGGTCTAACTTATTTTTTCTTCTTCTATGTGTCTTGCAAAACTTAGTCAAAACCATGATTCAATCAGGTGGAAAGAAACTAATGTCATGCTTATGGCAAGAACTGTAATTTTCTCAAAAATGAGCAAACAAATTGGATTATTAGCACCTAGAAAATGTATGAATATTCCACTATGGTTTTGTCTTCTGTTATTTATGGAGAAATAATCTTAATGCATATTGTTTATCCTGTTAAGAAAATAATTAGTACACTTAAATACTTATTTTTCTTTCATAAGAAGACAGTGTTGGGGCACCTGGGTGGCTCAGTCATTGAGCGTCTGCCTTCAGCTCAGGTCATGGTCCCAGGGTCCTGGGATCGAGCCCTGCATCGGGCTCCCTGCTCAGCGGGAAGCCTGCTTCTCCCTCTCCCACTCCCCCTGCTTGTGTTCCCTCTCACTGTGTCTCTCTCTCTGTCAAATAAATAAAATCCTTAAAAAAAAAAAAAAGAAGACAGTGTTATTAAGCCAAAAAAAATGTAGTCTTTGCAAATGGATTTTGTTTGTTTCCCTCTGTTTTTTGTTATTATAATAATTAAACATTTGATATACAAATTAAGCATTTTGAAACAGAAATACCTAGAAGAGATTATAATTGTTTTAACATGAGAGATTTTCAAATCCCAAAGAATTAGTTTTTATATCCAAAATATTGTTTCATTTCTCAAAATTGTCCTTAGAAATTTTGAGTTACTTCATGTGACTGTAAATAATTTAACTTAATGGGGTGCCTGGGTAGCTCAGTCAGTTGTGTCTGCTTCCAGCTTAGGTCACAATCCCTGATTGAGCCCCACATCAGAGTCCCTGCTCAGTGGGGAGTCTGCTTCTCCCTGTGTCCCTCATCCCTATGTTGTACTGTCTTTCACTCTCAAATAAATTAATAAAATCGTTAAAAAATAATAACAATAATTTAACTTAATAGTATATAAAATGTAATTTGTGGATGATATGGTTATATGTTTATAAGTATTTTAATGATGTTTAAGTGAAATACGAAAATAAATGAATTATTTTTCAGAAATAAAATATTGCCTCAAATATTTTTATAAGCCAGATGAAAATTGGTTTTAGGATTTACAATGAAGACTCTAGATAATTACCTTTATTCTCTGATGCAATTTTGTATACTTAATTATATGCAATTATTTTCTATTATTACAAATATTTCTCTCTCTCTCTCTCTTTTTTTTTGGCCAATTTAATAACCTCAGATTTCCATGACTTTTGAAGCTTAAATATTAAAGACAGATTGCGGAGCCTGAGTGGTGCAGTCCGTTGGGCGCCCAACTCTTGGTTTCCTCCTAGTGGTGATCTCAGGGTTGTGGTATCCAGCCATGTGTTGGGCTCTGCACTGGGTATGGAGTCTGCTTGAGATTCTCTCTCCCTTTGCCCCCCCCCCAGCTAAAATAAATAAATCTTAAAAAAAAAAAAAGACAAATCCAAACTCTTTGTTGCCCTAGTCTTAGTATTATATCTATACCCAAGAAAAAGAAGCATTTTTATGATTCTTTCAGTTGTCCACAGTGACATAACCAATTAAACTGGTGACTGAGGGTCATAAATGCTTTTCTGTTAATTGTTGATATTTTTGTAATTCCCACATATAATATTCAACAAAAAAAATTGAGGCACTTATGGCTGATTAAGAAGTAGATCTTTTTATTTTCCTATATGTAGAAGGGAAAGAATATAAGAAGGCCATATCTAGCATATTATCTGTACTTGACAAAAATAGGGACTTTTGCCATAATATTAATTAAAAGAAGATCAAAATAGTGAAACAAAAATCACTGTACTCTCTTAAAGCAGGTTTGCTTTACATGTATATTTTTCTACTATTAGCAAATTGGGACTTGAAACTCATAGTTCATTTAAGTCTCTCTCACAACTACCCCCAAACAAATCTGAAATACATATTTAGTAACTTTGGAGTTTGTCATATATCCCAAGGTGTCTAGTCAACTCAGATTTTTCAACTCTTGTGGATAAAGAAGAATTTATAGTGCCAAGAGTTCACAGGATGGGTTTGGATCAGAAACACTCCAATACAAAAAGATAATGTTGTCAGCAATAATTTGTTTCTTAAGTTTGCCTCCAAATCCCATTTTCCCAAATAGACTTGGATGAGATCAGGGAGCTTGGGTCTCAGGAAGGTGAGGGTTATAGGAGGCAACATTGGAAGTTACTATAATTAAAGGATTTCAAAGAATATCATAAAATCCATAAACTCTGAATACAGCTTGATAAGGATTTCTTAACCCATGTGGTATAGGGTATGTCCAGGAAGTAAATATAATATTGCCAAATTCTATGACTATTGGTCTCTGCTTTAACTTACATGTGACTTTATAACCATAATATCCTGTAGGATCAATTTGGCTTTAATATGCTTATCTGGATTATAACAGAGGAAACTGTTTAAAAAACCCCCACTATTTATTGATGTTTGTTCAAGTGAACTATGCATTACCATTATTTCTAGCAAAGTTAATTTTCCAAAGGAAAAAAAAAAGTCTGCATATTAAACACAGAGAAAAATTTTATTACTGAGAATCTAGCATAGAAGTTGGGAGTAGATCAATTTTAAAAAAAATCTGGCTCACTTTTGTATCAAGGAGAAACCTTTCCTATACATTGGCAGCTAGATTTAGACATGACTGCCCAAAATACCATGAAATGGTAAAATAATGGCTGAGTTATACAGATTTCCCTCAAGTCCTTGGAAATAAATTTATACATTTAGGACACCAAAGTCTGTGGACCCAAGAGGGAACCAATTATAGTATTTGACATCAGCCCTAGGATCATTTCAAATTTGTCATTGAAACAATATGCACTCTTAGATGGAACCGTTTATCTCTGACATTCAAAGTAAAATTATAGCAAAAAGATAATGAAATCTCACTTTCATACAGGAATTGCTACATGCTAGGCATTGTTCTAAGCATTTTATATTATTATTTCATTTAACTATCTCAATAACCCTGTAAGATAGATAGGTTTATTATTTTCTTCATTTTCCTGTTGAGGAAACTAAAACACCAAGAGAATAAGAAACTTGCCCAAGGGGTCATAGCTAACAAATGGCAGTGCTGGGTTATGAACTCAGGCTGGCAACTCTCAGAAACTTGAGTTTTATTCAATGTACTACTCTTAATTTTATCAGAGGAAGTGACACTTCTGGAGTAAGTTTTCAAGGTTTCCTATCTTGTAACAATGAAATTCAAGTAATCAGAAATGAATACAAAAGAACACTGTAGCTTTTTACAATATTTTATGGTAAAGTAAAATAACTCTATATTCTAGAACCTGGGTTGTCATGCTCATAGAAGAAGAGAAAGTCATCCAGCTTGAATCCACCTACAAACTATTTTATAACCTAACACACCAAGATGCTTTTATTCCCTTACAAACAAAAAACATTTATTAAATATACATTAATTTATTATTGAAGAATAAAAGAGATTGGTGAAAATAATGCCTCTTATATGCTGATTAGGATTTTGCTATAGAAGCCCAGTTTTCACTGACCTGAAGAAAAAATCTAGCTTCATAATAAGAGATTCTGGTATATAATAAGAGGTGCTTATCTAGGGAGTTATACCAATTAGCACTTAGAATCTAGACTGATGAAATTCCAGCTGGTTGCAAACACTTTCTCCAACTCTTCATTTTCTTTCTTTTTTTTTTTTTTTCCTCTGGGGACAAAGTGGTAGCAGTAAATTAAAGTAAAGGGCATAGTTGTGATAATGTTATATTCTGTTCAAATTCATTTGGTCATTTAGGTGGAGTGCTTCTATTTAAGTTCAGCTTTGGGCTTTTGACATTTCATTACCTTGTTTTTCCTTTCAACACTCAACAATACAGATATCCCAAAATATATCTAGGTAGACTTTTAGTGCTTTTTCTACTCTAAATGCACTGAGCACTCATGGTTCTTTTTTTGAACTACACATATTAATATAATTTATTTTCAATTTGATTTTCCTAATAACCAATTAACAGATTTCTGGTCTGTTTTAGATCTGCCTTTCAATCATAATCAAAGGATTATTTTTTAACTAGGAGAAAAGCTGCAAAATCAACTTTGATTTGGCATTCAGTGAAAAACTTTGTGGATGTGACAAATTGATTTTATGGATGTATAATCATTATTAATCATCTTTCTACTTTTCATCATCATTGACCAGCCAAATTAATAAAAATTTCAGAATATCTCTGCCAACTAAATAGAAATCACAACTTTTAGTAATGCAAAACTAAACAGGTAATTTGAAAATATATGTATAGATTAAGATTATACAGAAGTTTTGTCTTAATTTGAGTGAAAAAAGGTGATAAAAGTAATATGCTTGACTATGAGAGAGTATTATGTAGTTCTGAGCAGCATATTTTTTAGATTTTTCCTTTATGTGCTAGGTAATTAAAATCCTTCATCAGTTCTCTTCCCCTTTATCACAGGCTCTTTTTATTTCAAGGACCATTTCCTAAACTTCATGGTGTTTTTGATCTAGTGGTTTATAACAAATTCCCAAAATAAATTTGGATCCATTGTAACATCCAATTTCTTGCCGGAGTGAGCCTGACCTATCTTATTCTCACTTATTCTGCTCAGCTATGTTATTTGCAACCTTTCCATCTCTGGTGTCAACAAATGTATATAAGACAGAATGCCCCATAAATGGCATATTGAGAATAAAGTGATGAACAGAATGATATGAAAAATACCAAGTTCCAAATATCCAGCATAAATGTTAATGAGTGAAACATGAGCTGTAAACCCATAAAAAATTTCACTTCAATCCAACTGGTTCTCATACTTGTTACCCTCAAAGTTAGTTATTTACCTATACAGTGTGGAGGTCACCGTTTTATAAGTACTCAATGATCAATATTAGCACAAATCAATAAAAAATTGCATCTGTTATACTGTCCCACTAATACAAGTTCAGTTCTATTTTTGTGTTAATTCATTGGCTTAATATTTTCCTACATAAGCTTATGTAATTTTATTTATTTTTAACTGATTTTGACATACGTATGTAAGCAAAAATTTGTTATATCTCGTTCAATATACAGAATGATTTGTTCAACAGGACAGGAAAATTCAGGAATAATAAAGAATAGAGGGTACATTTGATATTCTTACACAATAACAAAGAAAAACAGTGGAGTCTTCAGAGAAAATATTTAGTAAATTCAAATACTGGAAGATTTGCATTGGAACAAAACAGGACAGCAGTGAAACTTCATGCTTGAGTGAGTCTTGGTTTTGGTAGCTGCCTGACCTTCCTTCCACAGGCATGGTCACAATCAGCCTAATTAAACCACATTTTACTCATATAATTTGGTTCACAACCATGTTTAACTATACCACTGAGTGAAGCTATTCTTTTACTCAGGAAAATAAAACTCACTCTCCTATGGCTTTCATAACTGGTATAGGCTACTAACAGTTGAGGAAGATTACTACATGAATTATAATTCTTGCCTCTTACTACAAGACAGAAAAGGCAGGACCCATTTCTGAAGTGGATTGAGAAGGATTTCCCAAAAGAAGGAAGTGATTAGGAATGGGAACCATAATCCCAAATCCCAGGGCCTTTGTCTTCTTTCTCTTCCTACTCTTTCACTTTTGGGTGTTTTGCAAGAATGGTCAGTCCCACTAGCTAGCTCTTTCCTTTGATATCTTCAAATGAATATACAGGCTCTTTTAGTTTTAATGAGAATACTACTCATCCTTGCAGGGAAAAAGACAGGATAATATAATGAAGTGAGCAAGTTTCTGTTTCAGTCAGGACAGATTATGTTATGCTGTGACAACAAACAACTCTCTGACCTCAGCGACTTAACACTTAGGTAAGTCCTTCTACAAATCTAAATGGTCATTGGAGAAACTATCCTTTATGAGGCAACTCAGTGAGCCAGGCTGAAAGAGACTCCACCATCTGGAGACTTGTATCTAGAATACACAACTTTCTAGTTCTGTGCCGCTGAGAAAGAGTGATTGGAAGATTCCATCACTAGCAATTAAATATTTCCACCCAGGGGTGGCATATGTCATGTGCACTCACTATTTCTTAACCATAATATCATATAAACGTGCTAACATCAGGGCAGCATTATATTTCTTTGTATCCAGTGTAGAAAGGAACCAAGGTAATTTCTACCACAATTCTAAGTTTAAAAAGCCCCTTAATCTATAGCTTTGGAAAACACTTTACTACAATAAAAGTAAGGGACAGGTATGAAGTTCCACACATGATTATTAAAACATATGGTCTGGATGAGAATACGTAGGAAGAGCTAGGATATATAACTAGGCCAGAATGTAAAAGGCTATTCATTATTAAAAATGCATTGAAACCAATAATGTACTGTGCTTCAGAGGTAAATTTGTAAATGTGACAAAGTAACTCTTTACACTGATTTAGCTCATAGTCCAGTGAGTGATATACATTTCATAAGCCAGGCTAATGAGAATAGACATAATATTTTTTAAGGCAGCTGCTTATTTTTTTTTTTTAAGTTTAGTGAACCACCCAAACTTTAGATTAGCTAGGTCACAAAGTATAAGGTTATGTTAGCCTTTGTCAGGTGACCATAGTGGGTTGCCAGTCAGATGTGGAGACACAGAACAACAATACACTCTATTTTAATAGAAAGAACAATCTATTACACTTATATGTATCCATAAAAACGTACATACAGCAGGAAAGACATTTCTCCTTGTCTAAGAAGGGCCATCAAGTTCAAAGAAGCACCTCTCTATTTAAATGCTGCCTGATAAGATTAAAGGGTCTCCGTCATCCTCTTTGAGGAAAGGTTAAGGTATCAGGGTGAAGGGTATTAACATTCTCCTAGACTGCTTACGATGACTCTTACTTTTATGTGTGTCAGGCAATATGCCTTCTCTACATTTTACTTACCGACTTTTCCAGTAACAGACAACTCTTTTTTTTCCCTGTCTCCTTACCAGCTTACATGTGTGTGCATGCATGTGCACATGCACACACATATACACACACAAAACCATGACAAATATTTTGTAAATATACTCTCTGGACTTTGGAGTAGCTGTGGCAGGAATCCTAGAATAGGTTAGTGGTTCAAGTGAAAGAGGGGTAAGACCAAAATAAATACAAACTGTAGTTTTTTTTTTGTTTTAAGGCAAATAGGTACAAAGAGGAACATCTAAGAGGCTTCTAGGAGAGGGCCTCTGGCAAAGGGAGTCAGGCCTCTAGGATCTCTGAATACCACTTATAATTCAAAGAAAGTTTGGGAGGGTACCTGTTAATCTCTAACCCAAGTGAGAGTTCAGGATTAGGGATGAGGATTAGGACCCTGGACATGAGGTAAGCTCTACTGGTAAATTTCCCCAAGTGAGAGATTTCCTTACTCTTGAATCCACCTGAGTCAAGGCTCCCTATAGCATCCAGTCTCACATGCTGCCTAACAGATGGCTTACAACTGGTATGGGTTAGGAGACTCTTCATCTGTACTATAACTGGGGGCACCTACATGGGAGACCTATGGTTTGGTTACCTCTATCTGGGTCTTCTGTGTCTGCCATTGATCATGTGCTTTATAATCTTATTCTCTACTTAATTAAGCTTAAGCAGAACACTGGATTTGAGAAGGGAGGTTTCAACCTGCCAAATGCAGTAAGACCATATGGTAGTTGCAGGAAAAGAAAAAGAGGAAGTGTTATCAGGTCACTTCTCAGAATGGCACTCTTTAATCTCTTCCTTGGGCCCAGATACTGCAGCAAACCCCATACTAGATCTTACCTGGCTGGCAATAGCTGAACATGAAGGCCACCTCCAACTATTAAGCCATTGTACATTCTATAGGACATGCAAGTGTCTTGGAGTTAGTGTTAATATGGGAGTGAAGTTACTGCCTCTTGACATGAAGAATTATTAAGGACAATAGAAAAGTCAGTGGAGTCATTGCAAGTGGGATGAACAGCTTTTATGATGCTTCCTAAATTAGGGAAAATGTGATACTAGATCAGATGGAAAAATATGATATTATTATATTATATTATATATTATATATAAAACAACAAATGAGATTTCAGGAGATAATGCTATCTCATGCATTTGGCAGAGTCAAGGTCCAAAATAATGAGGAAGGTCTAACAGAAGTTCCTTAATTTGAACAGTATTAATCAGTTGTTAACAAGTTTAAGCACTTCATTCTAGGTTAAGAGGATCTTCAGAGACATAAAAAAGCAAAAGCCTCCTTACTTATTTTATATTATTATTTTTAAGCCGCTCCCTCTTTGCAAATGGGTCATGGGGCACCTCACAGTGGAACTAGAGTAGATTAAATGAAATTGTCATTTTCGTTAGCATCCATATCAACTTTGACCACATAGTTGTTGCCCTATCAACGAGGAAGTGGAATAAAGTAACTGATATGTTAACCTTATTTTCTTTATCCCACTAGCAGAAGTTAACTGCCTCTATAATCTCCACATGGGAATACCTATGTTCTATGTTCTAGGTCCACACTGTTATGATAAGGCTGGATAAAAGGGGATTGGGGAAACTGGGTAGAAGCCTACAAAGAGAAAATCCCTAGGGAGTGTACAGTGTCCATATGGTCAATTTCCTGTGGTACTTGTGTAGAACAATCTGTCAGGGAGAATGATATCTTTCCCATTTCTGAGAGTGCCCAAGGGCATCTCCAATTTCTGATCAACAGCAAACTAAGAGCACGTAAATTTTAAGAAACAAAAGTGGAAGGCTTTCCAATTCAACAATGGTACCCACTGGAGTAAAATATTCAATAAGAAATTGTAAGAGACATGAATAAAGATATGTGGGTTTTTTTGTTGTTGTTCTCAGAGACCACTACCATGAAATCCACAGTTTGTCTCACTGATACATCTGAGGGGAATAGTGTACACGAAGCAAAATACACATATTCCACAAAATTTCAAAATTTCTCTTACTTTAGTATGGTTTGGGCATATCCTCTCATATTCAAACCTTGCCAAAAAGATATGACAGCAGAAAGTGTGTGCAGTCTGTGTGTTTGTATGTATGTGTGCAGGGTAATGGTCATGGTAATAATATCAAGCTGAATATTAGAGGGAGTAATGGTGATGCTACTAAACTTTTGAAATGCATATTAAAGTAAGAAAGATTAATTCAGTTTTTTGTTTTGTTTTGTTTTTTGCGAAGGACTGAATAAAAAGTTAGGGATAAGAGTCCTAAATGCCCTGGCACCATGAGATTGAGATCGGGCTTTCATCTTGATATGCCAGGACAGTATAGATCTGGCAGATAAGGTAATTACAAAGGGTCCAGGAAATACAGCCTAGTGGCAGAGAGGAAGAAATGATATACAACTTTTATATTCATGTCAAACTTGCTTCAAGGAGAGAGTAATTCTTTTGAAAACTTCAGAAGTTATGTCCCCAAGTGGCTGGTTATTGTCTAGCTAAAAGGAGTTTGCTGGTTATACAGACCCAGAGTCTGAGATTGTTGTGGAGAGATCACATGCTCTATTATTCCAATATGGTGATACCCTTACTTATGGCTAATGATCCCTAAGAAATGTTCTGATCAGTAAGCTACTGAATGTGATTAACAAAAAAATGCTATTGAACTCTCAAAAAGGGGAAAGAAGTATAATTGGAATTTATAAACCATGTATGGGTGGTGAAATGTGTCCATGCACAACATGCTCAAAGAGCTGAATCACATGGAGTTTTAATTCTTTTTAACTTTTGTGTTAGGGTTTGTGATACATTGAGTTTTGCTGAAATTACTGTCACCTGTCAATTAAATTGGCCCTATGTTTATTTAATGTGGAATTAAAAACATGCTTCACTAGATTAATGAGAAAGTGTCTTCACACATCATCAAGGATTTTTAAATACTAGTTAGGACACATCAGTGAGTTGATTGATAGGTAGAACTTAGCCATACCTGCCATAATAGAAACAAAAGTAGAACCAATAATACAATAAGAAACAATGTGGAGAAATAAAACTATTGCTTTTGTATTCATATTCCCTCCCATCCACTGTCCCCTACTACCACTTAAAACAGAAAAAAAAACACTGCCTATATGGATTCCTTTCATCTGGGAGTTCTTTCTCTCTCTTTTGTTCTTCTGTTTGAAAGGAGGAAATATAATCACATGTATCTGTGACCATAAATTGGATTTGATTTGAACTACTTGTGGTTGATTTTGTCAGAAATGAAGGTAATTAATTGAATCCAAATCATTGTTCTCACCCATCCTCAAGCCTGAACGAGGCTTTGTATTTGCTCTCATTCATTGCTCTTGGCTCTTTTTCAAAATCAACTTTCTTCACTCTTGGTATGTTGGATTTGTTTCCTTATTCTCTGTGGAATTTTGAATTGAGCATTTATATATTTTTAACATTTACTCATCTTTTTAAATTGTTTAGTGAAGTATAATATAAACTACTAAAGAGTGCATATAAGAGTGTAGCTCACATAATTTTGATAAACTGACTTCATTGTGAAACTAGTAGCCTAGACCAAAAATCATTAACTCTTGAAAACCCTCTCAAAGTCCCTTTGTTTCTACCTTCTTCTAGATCAGTGTTCTGTATGGGATTCTACAGTATTTTTCCCAAATAGTGTATATTCTTTTTTTTAAAGAAAAGATTTTATTTATTAAATGGAGAGAGACAGTGAGAGAGGGAACACAAGCAGGGGGAGTGGGAGAGGGGGAAGCAGGCTTCCTGCGGAGCAGGGAGCCCGATGTGGGGCTCCATCCCAGGACCCTGGGATCATGACCTGAGCCAAAGGCAGACGCTTAACAACTGAACCACCCGGGCACCATAGTATATATTCTTTTATGTCTTTCTTCTTTCACTGGACAAAATGCTTATGAGATCTATTCATATTGTATGTAGTCCAAATTATTCATTCTCATTGTTGGAAAGTATTACATTATATGGATATGCTATAATTTAATTTCCATTCTAACATTGTTGGGCATCTGGGTAGTTTTAAGTTTGGAATAAATTAAAATAGTGCTGTCATGAACATTCTAGCACATGTCTTCGGGTCAATATATGTTGTAAATGTTTCTATTAAGCATGTACTTAAGAGTATAAATATTAGGTTAAAAGATACTCAAGTGTTCAACTTTTAAAGATACCATCAAGGTATAAACTTTTCCAAAGTGATTGTACTTTGTCACCAGCAGTATATGAATATTCTCACTGATACTTTTAATTATCTGCCTTTTCAACTTTTGCCTTCTAGTGGCTGTATAAGAGAAACATTTTAGTTTTGAATTGCATTTTTAGCTACAAATTTTCTTACAAGGGCTGGTTCAGTTTTGGCTCACATATTTTGGCATGTGGAGATTCCATAGGAATTATGTACTGATTATTTTTCAAATTTCCTTATTTTTTCTTTAACCCAGAATTCACTCTGTAGTTTGTTGGTTACCAGATATGAGGATTTTATAATATTTTCTCATTGATTTCTAATTTTATTGCATTCTGGTTAGAAAACATGGTTTTATGGTGTTTCTTTGAATATGAGATTTTCTTTTCTTTAGTGCATGGTTTGTTTTTAATACACCAAGTGTATTCCCTATTTGCAATACATAAAATTCTATAAATACACCAAAATTATTTGTGCAAGCCTAGACAGTTCCACCTTGTTGCTAAATAATTCATAACAACGTATACCAGTTATCAGAGGTTGAACCTCACAGAATTAGACATTAGCAGTGAAAAGGACAATACAGACTTTGAATTTTTATTCTAAAATTCTTTTACCTCTTCAAATTTGTGGGCAGTACTGGGTCTGATATTAATGTGCATTCCAGAATTGAATATATTTGCTGTAATAGGCCTGACCTGCAGTCCAGGTCCATTTGATGCGTATCCCTGTAGACTTGTTCTCTTGAGTTCAGTAGCCATCTGGAGTATGCAGTAATTTGGATCTCAAGATATAAGCAAATGATAAATTGATTTATAACATATCCTGCTTCAGCTTAGAAGATACTCCATGATTCATTGCACTTGACTTTAATTAATGTAGCTCCCAGTTAGTATAATTTAATATTACAAAATAAAACATATTTCTCCAAGCCACAATACCCTACTGACATAATAAATTTATTTAATGTTGATCATGCTTGTAATCTCATTGTAAACCTTACAGTTGGAACTTTCTTACTGTTTATCTTCCCCTTTCTAAGTATGTATCTTCATCTCTAGGTAAGATCACCATTCTGTTCTTGAATTTTCTTATCTGTTTCTTTATTTTGTCAATTAAGATGTGATCATCCTATGAGAGATCATAGCAGTACAACAGAAATGTGATAATCTTTCCACTTTTCAATTAATTATCTTCTGAGATTGTATTCTGGAATAATTATAAGTTAAAGGTGTTCTGCACTGAAATGCCTACACCACTCCCTAAAAAAATGGCTCTCAAACACCAGCATAAACACACAAATACTCCAATATCTGGGAGGAGGGAAAACTAGAACATAGGAAACCAGCTCCTGTGGTAAAATTTTGTTTGTGCAGAGAATGTGATTGACACATCATATGCCTGACCTTGGCAATTTTTGAATGACATGTGACTCACAGAATATTAAATAATTAAGACTTTAGAGTTTATTGCACGCTCACAACATAAAAACAAGAGAAAACAATAACACCATAATACATCCAAATACATCCAATTTTATAATATTATAAAATTATATTTCATAATTTAGATTTGCTTATACAGTTTCTACAGAATTCTATAGGTTTGTTTCCCAGATCCCACAGAATAAATATGAATTTGGCGTTCATGTGGTGAGCTGATAAAATATTGGAAACTCTATGTTACTGTGCACATGATTTAGAACTAAATACCCCCATTACAGAATTCATGATATGCTAATAGACCCTAAGTGCCTAATAAGAACTTATGAAAAATGAAAATTATATATGGATATTTTCTAATTCATGTTTTTTTAAATTTTAAAAACATGTTCTTTAATAAGGCTTTTCCCACTCGAAACTATGAAATGAAACAGAAAAAGGATACTGAATGTAATAATATTGGAAAGGAAAGTAGCATGTGACTAGAATAGCAAACAATGCCCAAGAGGTCAGAATTACAAAAACATTTATTTGCTATAAATGTCATTAAAATTACATATCAAAAGAATTACATGCACCATTTATTAAAAATGTAATAACCTAACAACCATAGAGAATGCATGGTGTCATGCTTTCTGTCCTTGATATCATTCAGAATATTTAATTTACCTTACTTGTTTTCTAAAAACAAGATGAATTCATAAACCATTTTACCATAAGAATTTTAGTGATAGAATTTTGCATCTTTTCCATATGGCAGAGCATTGAAAATCCAAATTATAAAAATATACAGAATGGCACATTCTGTCATGCCTTTTGTTGAATTTCTTTATTTATTTATTAGTTTGTTTTTCCATTTGCCCAAGACTTTCAGTTGTTTTAGCCTCTGGGAAATATCCTCACATTAAAAAACCCACATACAATTTAGAATGATTGACAGGTTCCGATGATGAGGGATCAAAACTGGACCAGTGGGGGCATATATGTCAACAATGATGCACAAATGCATCCCAGATATTCATAGAATTCTTTTATATATGTCTTACTAGACATACATTTTGCATCGGAGCCTAATTTGCTTAAATCTGAGAAAATATTTCATACACTGAAAAGAGTAAATAATGAAGTAAAACTGAAAGGGTAAAATGCATTGACTGAAGAAGGACAGATGATGATAGGAAGATGTGCTGTCCCGAATGTGAATAAAACAACAGAAGATTCTTTCAATACTTTTTGAAAAATAGCGTGATCAATAATAGAAAACTTTGTACCACTGAGGGATAATGGAAGGAATTAAATAAGAGCAGAATAGAATATGAACAGAAATAATAAGCTTCTTTCTGAGGTTATCAGGAAGGAAGTTGCAGATAAGATGTCAGAATTGAAAACAAGGCTTCACAGGAGCCACATGAATATTTTCTTGAAAATAAGCATGTGCAGGTGAAGACAAATACTGGAGAACACAATGAGAGTTCTTGATCATAAAATACATGAATAGATGTCACACATACTTGTAAGGAAAGTCTGAATGCAGAATGGTTGTTAGTTGATGAAGTAAAAGCTCAAGTCCTTAACTGGTTGTGAATATTGACAAAGTATTTCATACTATGTCTGGTAATTACACAGTAGAGCTGAATTGAGGATGCACAGAATAGTGAAAATTTGGATGTCACATTTTTTTTTTTCTCATTTAGAGCTCACTTTTCTCTAAAATTTTTCTGTGAGTACTTTCCTATTTTTAATATAACCTTATCATCCTTTACTGTGAACCTCAAGTACTTTATAAAGCACCAGTGCTGGTGGGTTAGGGTTTGCACACAGGCACAGCTTCAGGGGATATGGGCTGTGCATTCACCCAGGGCTGCCACTCGGAAAGGCCGGACACTCAGTTTCATTACTGTTGCCAACTTGATAATTCGTAATAATTTTTAAATAAAGGGGCCCAATTTTCATCTTTCACTGAGCACTGCAAACTATGCAGCTAGTCTAGCATGTGTCCCCTTAAAGTTGAAAATCTGTTCTGATCTTTTCTTCCACTTCACAGAGATGCATTTCAGGGAGATTCCATTGTCAGTATAACTCTCTTTAGAGTAGATTGCTATCACTCTTTCTCATTTCCTCTGGGTGGAAAATTTCTGAGGGATAGTCTAAATTGTCTAGAGATGTGACATCATATGATTATTATTGTTGCCTAAGGATCCCTTCTTATTGTTTTTCTCCAGGATTTTATTGCTATAGATTAAGTTAGAGGACTCAGGGCAACATAGATTTGTGAGGAAATGATGGACATAATGTTCTTAGGGTTATTGTGGGGCACTCATTGGGAAAGACCTAGGAGGCATCTGGTGAAATGGTCTGAGTTTAGGAGACTGGCTTAGGATGGGCATCGTCAGCCTTTATGATTTACATGAAGCCATGGCTGTGGATGTCAGCTGTAAGGATGAGTGCACCAGGCCAGATACCTGGGACTTGCTGACGTCCAGGGTCTCAGTGAGAAGCCCACACTGGACAAATAGAGCAAGAGAGAGGTAGAAGGAAAGAAGCAAAACTTGAGAGAGAATACAGCAACAATTCAGTTCAACTTCTTTATATGTATCTTGTGTTACTGTCAAATTGGACTGTGCCTCCACTTTTTCCAAGACATTTACCCTGTTTCCCATATATTCCCCACATTTTTGGTCAAGATCTTTTTTACTTTAAAGATCATGTTCAAATATCACTCTTTTGGTACTCTATTCTCTGATATTCAGACAGGGTTGTTACTCTTCTAATACCCCTAGAACTTTCTTTCTACTTCTCTTTCATCTCATAGTTTGTCTTTTCATTGAAGTTTGCTGTGCTTTTCTCACTTTTCCTACTGTGTTATAGATGGTTTTTATGAAAAATCCTTGCCTAAATATCTTTGTATCTCCATCAGAAAGTAATAGAGTCCAATATACATATGGGTATGCCTATGAATATATGTGCAATGAAGAATATATTGCTGGAATTGAGCTGAGCCTAGCCAGCTATGCAGAGCAGCCGGTGGCCTTGGACCAGAGCCTGTGAGTGCCTCCGGGCATTCCAGTCCAAGGCCTGCAGAGGCCATTCCCATGCAGGGATGTCACCACTGGTGCAGGCACATTGAGGGTCTTGACCCTTTCAGAATGCTAGTGCCGCGAGGAGATGCATCCCTTTCTCCCTCACCTTTAGGTCCAGGTAGTTTCCAGGTACAGAGTGGTCTTGCCTGCCACAAATTCCCCTGTACTCTGCAGTGTACTTCCCTGTCTTCTAGGACCTCCAGAGTGAAGCTCCTTGTGAATGGGATTCTAAGTTGGTTGGGCCATGGAGCAGAATGCAGCAAATAGCAATATGTATTTCAACAAAGCAGATTGTTAGATTCAACAGCAGGTCTGGGGCATCCATTCGTGGTACAAGTCAGTGTTAATCACTGGCCTGTTAATCACATCAACTAGCCAACCTAACATTGTCCAAACTGTCCCTTGTGGACAAGGTCACATCATCACACAAGAACCTGTTTCTGAGACACAGAATCTGTAGCAGATTTTGTTGGATCTGTAGAGATAAATCCAGGTCTGGGGAAGGAACAGAGGACAAATGTTGCAGGTGCAGGACCCCACTCAGCAGATCATTATTCGGCAGCCCCAGGAGGCTTGCAGTGCCAGCCAGACACAGATCACTGTCCAGGAGCAGCAAGTAGCACAGACTGTGGAAGGGCAGACCATCTTCTATCAGCCAGTTGATGCAGATGGCATCACTCTCTAGTAAAGCATGACCACCATCTCAGCAGCCAGTTTGGCAGAGGCACGGACTGTTCACACAGAGGCCAATACCAACAAACCAGCAATGGGCAAGGGCCTGCCATTGTAACTCTACCAGTGGCAGGCTATGTGATCAATTCAGGAGGGACCGTAATTAATGATAGCCACAGAGCCACCTCCAGGTGGCTGTCCAAGGAATCCCTCTACCTGGGACATAAAGAGGCTCTTTATGTGAATGCCAAACATCCCATCATCTTTGTAAGAAGAGGTAAGCCCGGGATAATCTAGAGGGAGAAGGGACATTCCAAAGGAAAGAAGGAAGTACCTACATGAGACATGTCAGCACAAAAGTGTGGTGAAAACGGGCAGGACGATTATTCTCTCCAAAAGGAAAGGATTGTCCCCCATATGCAGGAGCCACACCAAATAAATGAAAATAAAGCAATGGTACAAATCTTGTATGTATGTGATGTGTCTGATGGTCATGTGATACAGATGATCAAGATTGTATTTCTTGCTACTGTTTCCAACTGTTTTTAGAAAATTAATCGACTCTTTTGAAGGGATACTCAAAACCACATTCTGCCCTTTCATACAGAGCAGAGACCACTTAGTTTTTAATAAGGGTCTCAGTATTGTAATTGCAGCAACGTCTGGCAAATTGAAAGAGCAAGATTTTGTCTCAGCCTTTCAGTCCAGACCTATTTCAGACTGTGGATAACATTGACATTTCACAGATTAGGGTGAATCAAGGGAGCCATGCCAGCCCAGCAGTACCACATGAGGACTTATGTTGACTGGGGAAGCAGGCCACCCAACTCAGCAGGAAAGAATCTTCTCAACCTAAACTGTAATCAGAGAAGTCATAGCCCACTCATTCCCATAGGAATTGATTAAACAGCATCTGTCCTTCTGGTTAGGTAGCTCATTATTACTAACTGAACAGATATGTATATTCACGGATGGCTTCCAGACACAGAAATTATATTGTTACTTGGAAACAATAAATTCTCTGAGATATAAATACATACATACATACATACACTGTTTAGCTTAAAACTATAATTCTCAAAGAGTGCTTTGAGAAACAGTAGTTCAGAATATGTTAAGAATTGTTAATGTCTGGGAGAAGGGGTCCTGTGATCACTATGGTAATACCTATGTTGAAAACTAAAGAGATTTCTATACTGCAGGACTTATTAGACCCTGCAATGTTTTTAAGTTTTGTGACTATCTAAGAGGGAGGTAGAGTGTGCAGCACTTGCCAGAATTATTTGATATAAAGTTAATTTATTCGTTTCCAGCATCTAATGGAACCAACTTTTCTGTGAAATACACTTTAGGGGCACCTGCGTGGCTCAGGTGGTTGGGCGACTGCCTTCAGTTCAGGTCATGATCCTGGAGTCCCAGGATTGAGTCCCACATCAGGCCCCCCACTCAGTGGGGAATCTGCTTCTCCCTCTAACCCTCTCATGCTCTCTCTCTCACTCTCTCTCACTCAAACAAATAAATAAAATATTTTTTAAAAAAAGAAATACACTTTAAAGAATATCAACTTAAGATTTAATAATTTCTTTCATATGAAATAAAACATATGAAACTCCTTGCTCACATACATATAAAAAAATTGACATATTTAAAATAGTGAAATATTTCGTAAAAATAAATATATGTGATATTTGATCTGATTTCTCTATATTACTGGTATTTTCATTATATGAATAATATATACTTGGGATATTGTGCCTACTGGTTTTTGTAGTTCCATATTTGTATCTCTGAAATCATAACTTTCAATATTCTTACACACTCCTTTTTTCTCAGTCATTTGAACTCTTACAACTCCTAACTCTTCCTAACTCTTACTACTATAATCTCATTAAGAGTTCCTACTTTTTTTCCATTCTCTCCCACTCAATCAGATCATCCTTTCTTCACTGCTATCCATATTAACCCAAGAAAAGAGGAATACACCAAGGACTCTCTCACTGTGGATATTTGCCACGCTTAGTGTGGAGATTACTAAATAAATAGATAAGTAAACTTTTTTTAAAAAGGATAAAAAATAACATGTATTGGCAAAGCTGTGGAGAAAAGGGAACCCTTTTAAACTGTTGGTGGGAATGTAAATTGATTTAGCTTATGGAAAAACAGCATGGAGTTTCCTCAAAAATTAAAAATAAAACTACCATATTATCAAGTACTCCCACTTTGGGATATATATCCAAAGGAGATGAAATCAGTATCTTGAAGAGATATATACACTCCCATGTTCATTGCAGCATTATTTACAATAACCAAGATATGAAATGACCTAAATGTCCATTGACAGATGAATAGAAAAAGAAAATGTGGTCTATACACACAATAAAATATTATTTAGCATTGAAAAAGAAGGAAATTTTGCTATATATGAGATACTGGTACTTGCATGATACCACTTACATAGAGGTATAGAAAATAATCATTAATATAGAATTAGAGAGTAGAATGGCAGCTACCACGTGCCGGGGGGAGGGGCATGGGAACTTGCTGTTCAATGGGCATAAAGTTTCAGTAATACAAGATGATTAGAGTCTAGATATCTGCTAGATATCTATATCTAGATATAGATATATAGATATCTATATAGATCTAGATATCTTATATGTTTTAAGGTTTCTTTTTTAATATTCTTTCTTTTCTTCCACAACTGATATTTCTTCTACTTTCCTCCCGCTTCCCTCCACTCTGATATATCCATTAAATTCCAGTCTTACTTATCCTCTTGCCTTTCATTCTTTTCTGCTGCCAGTGTTTACCAAAATTTTTCATTTTGTAGAATATATAGAAAATAAATATTTTTGAGCCATTAGGTTAAAAAATTGCTTAACCCCAAAGATAACAGGTTCAGTGGCTACAACTGCCTTAAGCCCAACATCCACCATGAAGCCTGAAATAATATTTTGGCATGCTTCTAACACAACCTTAGCACACTTGTGTGCAATGACAAACTAGTTGGTGAGTTTGCTCACATTTTATCATGGATTAATCTCACTGAAATCTTCACATATCATCTATATGCTATCAGTTTCCAAATCTCTATCCCCAGACACAAACTTTCTTTTGAGTTCCAGATCTATTCATACAATCAATATTAAATGTATCCACTTGGATGTCCATCAGTAATCTCAAATTTAACCGTAACCAAAATTTCCCCCCAAACCTTTCTCACCTACTTTGACTAAACTAGGTTTTCTTAATCTCAGCACTATTGACATTTCGTTCCAGATAATTCTTTGTTGTGGGAGGCTGTTCTCTGCATTGTAGCATGCACAGGCCAGCATATGTGACTTCTATCCTAGATGCTAGTAGCATCTTCCTCAGTCATATCAATGAGACATTGCCAATGTCACCCAGTGGAGAGAGGGCAAATTCGTTCCCAGTTGAGAACTACTTCATTAAAGTTGTTTGGATCAGGAGAATAAAAGCCATTTTAGAGTCCTCTATATTATTCCCATTATTTTAAGTGTGTAATGATTAATTTATTCAACAATTATTTTAGTCTTCACTGACACTAATTTGCTTGAGACTTTTATCATCTCCTGTTGGACTGATTCAATTGTCTCCCAAACAGTCATCATCATTCTGTCTTCTGAAATTTGCAACGAATCATTGTCAGTTACATCAAAGTGGTATTTTTAAAGCACAGAATTGATAAAGATCCTAGTCAATTAAAAACCTTTCAATAGTTCCTAATCACTAAGAGGATAAAGACCTAAACATGGCCTTTGTCTTAGAATATATGAAAGTCATATATTAGCCTCTCCACTCCCAACTAATTGCAGCATCCTGTGGAAAATTCTAAAACATATACAGAAAAGATAAATATTGAGAACAGTAGTTTCAAAATTTAAAAATATGATTGAAAAGCAAAAAAAAGTCTTCAGTAGTATAGAATGCTATAGAGATATTGAGAAAACGAAGTTTGAAAAGTATACATTTGATTTATTAGATCATGCGATTTCATTGAAGAGATGAGAGTAGAAGTGAGAATTTAGTTAAGGAATAAAAGCTGAGGAATGAACAGATTGTGAGACAGCAAGAGGAGAAAATTCTTTCAAGGTGTTTGGATATAAGAGAAAAATAAAGTTTTATATAATGCTGATTGTAGAGTGGTTGATGGAAGTGTTTTTGTGTTTGAGATTAGAAATACTTGAACAAGTTTTGGGTCAATAGTAATTAACAGAAAGCCCAAATGGGGCAGATAATCATCCCATTCATCAAAAATAGAATTGCAAGAGGATAATGAGTTGAAAGTTAGGAAAGATAACCTCTGTTCCATTTTGGAAATGTTGAGTTGAGACATTTGTGATATATATGTTGGAAAAGCCCGGGAAATAATTGGCAGGGTGAATATATGGATATTCAACTTAGAGGAGAGGTCTGAGAACCACTAACATAAATATAGATATTAAAGCTGTCTGTTAAAAAAAAAAAATTCTAGCCCTCATTTTCTATGGAAGAAGAAGTATCCTTCCTCCAATCTAAGGATAATTTCTCTTTGAATTTCAGCCCCATTTGCTATAACAAGACACTTGTTTGAATAGTGTTCATATCATATTATCTTTATCTGTTTTTGTTTGTGTGTTTGTATTTCCTGGTCTGGATAGTGGAAAAAGTGTATGGCTAATTAAATAATATAATTGAGTTATATTACCTGAGAAGTCCTTTCTACCTTCTTTCTTCACTATTCAAGCAGCCAGAACACCGTTTGATGTACATTTTAATCAAAAGTTGGAAAACATGGTCAAATGAGTCAAATGAAGTCTGAATAGATATTCTACACCCACAGCAAAGAAAAAATACTGATTTTTTAAAACCTTGGTGTTAGAGTTACTTTGGGGCCCAGCATTGGTTTTGACTATTAATAGCGAAAAAGTCTGGGGGACTCAGAATATGGCTTTATCATGTGAAAGAATTTGTGGTGGCATAAGGACAGTCTCCGCAGCAAGACAGAGGAAGAAATAGAATAATATTAAAATGCTACTGGTACTTAACTGGGGCTGTCCCAGTGCTGGAAAGTAGAAACAGATATGATAGAAATTTTAAGATAGATTTAGGGAGGCAGTGGCAGAAGAGACTTCTTATTGTTTCTATTCTGTAATTCTTGGAACAAGCAGTTTCTCAGAATCACAGGCATGAATCTGGATAAAAGTTGTAGCAGAAAAAAATATCTGAGAGAGACTCAAAAATTTTTGAATGATTAAAAGCACTAAATTTATCAAAAATAGAAGAAATTATTAATCATAAGTAATGGAGTTTTCTTGACTTTTCAAAATTAGATATTTAGCCATTTAACAGAATTTTGAGTGTTTAAGGTTAGGGGGAGAAACAGGTCCAAACTTAAAAGCATAAAATTTGGGGTGCCTTGGTGGCTTAGTTGGTTAAACATCCAACTCTTGATTTCAGCTCAGGGCATGATCCCAGGGTGTTGAGATCAAGCCCCATGTCAGGCTCATGGAGCCTGCTTGAGATTCCCTCTCTCTCTCTTCCCCTCTCCTTCACGCATGTGCTCTCTCTCTCTCAAAAAAAAAGCATAAAATTTATACTACCCTTACATTTTTAAACATTTATAACATGCTTAGTATATTCTGGGGACTGTACTAGATTATAGAATTTAGAAGTAAATAGACCCATAAGATCCCAGATCCCATGGATCTTGCCGTGGATGAAGAAGGAAATGCACTAAATAAGTACTTATGCATTCAATCTGGGTGTTACAAGAAAAAAAATCAGGCTACTCTATGAATGTATAACAGGCTGACTTAACATGAACATGTGAGTTGTAAACAGCTGCCTGGCTAACAGTGACATTCTTAAACTAAGGCCTTAAGAGTGAATTAGAGTTAACTTGGTAAAATGAGAAGGTAGTTCCAAGAGAAAGAAATGGAAAAAAGGACCCCAAGAAATAGTATATTTTAAATACATAAGTAAGGTAAAACAGGAACATAGGAATAGCGGATCAATGTGGGACCACATGAGACCATTAGTAGTGTAATACACTGTAGTTTCATTTTGCAAATATTTATTAAGTGCAGCTATGTGTCAGGAGCTGTGTTCATAGTAATAGACAGGTTCTTCCATAGAGCTCCTCACATGCCAACACATAAATAGGCCTTTTATAATAATAATATTAGCATAATATTAATATTATATTAATTCTGTTCTATTAATTCTATTAATAATATAGAATAATAATATTCTATATGCTATACTGTACAGGTGTATAGATGTCTGGATAGCATTCTAGCCTATGGCATTAAAGAAGCCTTCCTCAAAAAGGAAGCATCTAAGCTAGTTGTGATTACTGGGGAAAAAAAACAAACTAAAACTTCAGGGCAAGGTGAAATAATGATCACAGATATTATAGCAAAAACATGCAAGTGCACGGAAACAAAAGAAGTATAAAAATTCATATAGTTTATAATCCTGCAATGTTGATCCTGAGGTATAGTAGAAAAGAACAAAAGGCACATGAGTAAGTCATGAGAAATATCATAAAAAATTTGGCATGCCCATCCATTTGATGGAACTTACACTTTTTTGCTGAAGTTCAGGGGTATTCTGAAAAACTTTAAGAAGTTAAGTTAGATTTGCTATATAAAGAGCACAGTGTAGATATGGATTGTAATTTGTGGACAAAATAAATTAAAAAGAAGAGCAGTTCAGAGTCATCACAAAATTTCAGGAGATAAATTATGAGTACTTGAGATAAAGCAATGGCATTCCATTTTGTGCAGTTGCGATGAACATAATTGATCATCTACCCAAGATTCATTTCCCTTTTGCACTATTTGAACTATTCAACTTTTTTTTTAAGAATCCCCCTTTACAGGAACACCTGGTGGCTCAGTCAGTTAAGCCTCTGACTCTTGGTTTTGGCTCAGGCCCTGATCTCAGTGTCCTGGGATCGAGCCCCACATCAGGTTCACCCTGGAGTCTGCTTGAGATTCTCTCTCCCTTTCCCTGCCCCTCCTGCTTGTGCTCTCTCTTTCTCTCTCTCTAAAATAAATAAGTAAATCTTTAAAAAAAAAATACCACTTCCCCATATATCTCAATATAACCTGGAAAAGTAGACTATATCCCCAGCTGGGAAGAGAGGGCACAGTTGATTTAAATGAACCAGTACTTTGTATTTCACTGGGCAGACACTGATTAAGTAGTGGGCATACACAAAATTAGGTGAGATTCGTTCTGGGAATACTGGAACTAATGGGCTTTCTCTAAGGGCACATGTAAGAACCAGAACCGCTGACACCATTACATTAACACTAAATACATGAATACTAAAACATGATCATGCACAAAGAATCATAAATACAGCAAAGCCATGACTGAACCATGACTTGCCACAGCTCTACTTAAAATTTAATCCACTTTGTGTTGGGTTTTGGTTACCTTCAGCAGGAACCATCCTGAATGATAAAACAAATATATTTGGAGTCATCTAGCTGATTCACAATTACATTTAGAACATTATTTATATCTTCTTTTAGAGGATCTTGTCTCTTTGCCCTCTGTAGGTTTTTGAGAATTATTACATTTTATAAAATCTATGAAATTGAATAAGGCAAATTTAGGCAGAAAGGGAAGCATTAACTTTCAATATCCTTGCTTTAGCCTATTTTATCAGACCCTTAAAGTTATTTTTATATTGTTTTGGTACTTAATTTTTTATAGCATGTGAAAACATATTTGTCTGCCAGGGCCCAGAGAGAATTACAGAGAAGGCTGACAGATGATTCTGTCATCACACTAAATGTCATTAGCCTGGCAGTTCTCTCCAGAGCAAACGGAAGTACATATATAAATGGGAAAAAACTGGAGGGAGTATAAATATTTTTGTAGTGATTTAATGATATCTAGTCACTTAACAAATAATGTTCTCTACATGCTTTTAATATGCAAACTAATATGAATGTTAAATGGTAGTTATTTTTCCTATGTACCATAATAAATATATTAACAATAAATGATTTGTATACACACAGCATGACATACAAGTTTTTACTCAAAAACTATGGTGAGTGACACATAATTTTAATTAGAAATGTTTACCAAGAAAGAGCTTCAAACTTCTAGTTAAGCATTTCACTGCTTTAAAATATGTAGCAATTGTACTTAGCATTGCAAACGAGAATTAAGACCTTCTCTAAGTGATAACAGTGTAGTGTCCGGCCTACACCTATTTTTTTCTGTTTTCCTTATTCATTCATGATGCTGTCATGATGTGTAAAATTGCAATTTTTAAAGAGGCGTACATTCATCTCCTTTTGTCATTTGTTTATCTCTCACTGCCTGAAAGGTTTTCCTTCCCACTTATTCTAACTTGTGAACTGCTTCTCATTTACCAGCCTTAGGTCAGATTTTACTTTAATCAAGTCTCAATTGACTCTCACAGGTGGCAGAAGTATTAGACTTCTTTCTCTAACATTTAATTAGCTGGTAACACTATATGAGAAAGTAACTTGACCAAATGCATTCCCATAATACTTTGTATGTATCATCATTATAATATTCAGTAACAGTGGTGGATTTACCATTACACAAAGGAACCTTAAGATGCAGAACCCCTCACTTGCATAGACTCCTTTGAAGTGCCTGTACATGGTTTTTAATTTTTATCCTGTAACATTTTTCTTAAAAAACACCCCTAAAATTATATAACCTTCAGACCCAGATATACAGTCATTTCTCACGTTGCCTCATACTTGTCTGAGAGATTTTCAATGACAAGGATCTTGTCTTATGCATGATTATTTCTTTAGTGATTATCACTCTTTTATATAGAGCAGAGTCAATAAAGATATTTTAAATAATTCATATCATTGACTTCATAATGGATTTGGGTATAAAAGTAGAAAAAAGATGAGAGAAAGATGGAGGAAATTCCTTTAAGAAGAAGAAGAAGAGAGAAGAAGAAGAAGAAGAAGAAGAAGAAGAAGAAGAAGAAGAAGAAGAAGAAGAAGAAGGAGAAGAAGAAGGAGAAGAAGAAGAAGAAGGAGAAGAAGAAGAAGAAGGAGAAGAAGAAGAAAAGTTGGTACATTTACTTACCTGACACACTAGAAGATAGGACCAGAAAATGCCATGTCAGTCTATACCGGTAGGCAGCCAATTTGACAACTAAGTTTTATTAAAAACACAGCTTCAAGTTTGAGGTAAACAAGGAAATTGGGTTGGTGGGTTCAATTTTTCAGCTGTGTGGTTTGTGTTTAATAAACAAAATCATTATCCCATATTTCAGATTTTGAGAAACACTCTATAAAATTATTTGAAAGTATACCTTGGGGAAGCAGGATAAAGTGATTTTTCTGACTCTGACACTATTAATATCCATAATCTGCTTTCAGGAGCAAAATTAAAAACTAGACCTTAGTTTCTACAATTCACAGGTTCCCATATTGGTACTGGAAGAAAAATTATCTGTTATTCGTTTATAAATATTCAAGTTCAAGGGTTGAGTTCAATTGAATTAGAAATATACTTCAAAAGATGTATGAATTGAGAAATGCATATTTTAACATTATTTTAATGAGATATTTGGTAATTATTAGTAGTTTATAATACTAGAAATCTCTACTAAAATTCCTGTGATACAAAATGAAGTGAATTTCATGATCTGTACCTTTTGTTCTTCATTTCTCCTCTCTCCTACTCTTCAGCCATTTTCTCTATGTACACTATCCTAGCACATTCATTATAAGTCTTTTCCCCTTTCTCTCAAACATATTGGTAAATTAAAAAGGAAAATTAGGATGACTGTTAATATTCTTAAATGAATTATTTTTAGTGATATTTTTAATTTAAGTATCTGTTTTAAGTTAATAGTTGCCACACATTCATATCTCTATTTTGTGTTAATTCTGGTTCACATTAATAAGCCACTGTTTCATGTGATAAAATGGAATAAGCCCCAAATTATTTTCTTACTTATTAAAATACGTCTTAGTTGTATTCTTAATAATGAGCTACATTTTATATAGGTATATACATATGTATGTGTGTGTGTGTGTGTGTGTGTGTGTGTGTGTATCACTATTTTCTGAGGTCTTAAATAAGTTGCATTTAGAATATAAGCCTGAACATAAGGGAACAGGTACATTTTGCATTATTACCGTCCCCTGTAAAGTATTAATAATATGCTTCACCAGTCTTAATTACTTCAATGACCTTCTTAATTTAACAAATTCAACTTTCTCCATTCGTAATTTTGCCAGAATAATTGGATAACTAGGCAATGCATGTACCTAAACAAATTAGGCATTTTAATAAAACTTCATTATTCACAGTTCATTAGACAAAAAGTCCAATTATTTTTATTAATTTCAATCATACCATAGAGTAAGAGTTCAACATTAAACACCATACTTTGTCCTTTTAGATTTAAATTTTTCACAATGTGAAATACAATCAATTTCAGATTAGTAATAAGACATTTATATTGTATTAGAAGGTATCATTTCAATTTCTCTGAATTTGAAAGAAATCAAAATGCACTTGATAAGAACTGGGTCACAGAACTAATGAAAATTTAAATATGCATTTTAGAATCTTCTTTTTTATTTGCATGCAGACTTGTATTATTTCATGGACTCTAGTTGGGCTTTCATAAGTGGTTTATGTCTGTTGACCAAGGTGACCATAATATTTCCCTCAGCTTGACTAAATTTTAGACAGTCTTCTTTTTTTTTTTTTAAAGATTTTATTTATTTATTTGAGAGAGAATGAGAGATAGAGAGCACGAGAGGGAAGAGGGTCAGAGGGAGAAGCAGACTCCCTGCTGAGCAGGGAGCCTGATGTGGGACTCGATCCAGGGACTCCAGGATCATGACCTGAGCCGAAGGCAGTCGCCCAACCATCTGAGCCACCCAGGCGCCCCTTTAGACAGTCTTCTGACTCTAAGCCCCTACCTCCCTTTTCTTAGAGCATTTACTTCAGAAAACTCCTCTTTCTCTGTCCCTTTGAGGTGTAAATCTTTTAAAAAGCCTTTTGCCAGTTTTATAACCCAAAATGTATTTTTTTCAAGGACCTGGGAGGTGTCTCATTGAAATGTGACCATCAAGGAATATAGCCCTCCATTATATCCCAGTTTCTGGATGAGGGTAAGTGCTTTACTGAGGCAGTCTCCAAAAAGGAGAAAAGTAGAGTATGTCCCTTCTGCATCAAATGGAAATTATGTCATAGGCTCATGATGTCAAGTTGGGAGTGTGTATGTGTGTGTGTGTTCCTCAAATTAATTATGATTATTTAGGAAACAGTGTCTGATGCTTCCCCTATACAAGTCTATTCCAGCCCAGAAAGAGGTCACATGTCATAAGTTCTGTATTGGCATAGAAGTTACTCATTCAGTCAACAACTGTTTATCGAGCACTTTCAGTGTGCCAGAAATTGATTTTACAACAAATAAGACTGACAAAGTCTTCACTATCTAGAAACCAACAATCTGTTCAGAAGCACAGCATAAAAAAGTAAAGTTTTTGAAAAAAAGTAACTAGATACTGTAACTGAATAGAGCCAGAATGTATACACTAGGTGAAGTAGTCAGAGGGCAGCCCTGAGTAGATGATATTTGAGTAGGGATCTGAATATTGAGAAACTTCCAGGCTTATTAAGATCCACGAGGAAGTGTTTTAGCAGGCAGTTAGAGGAAACTGGAGAATGGGGTAAGGTGTGAGCAGATCGAGGAAAACAATGATGAAACAGATTCTAATAGTTAGTAGTATAGATGTAAGGGTGGGACAGAAGGTCTTAGTATGAATTTTCTGTAATTAAGGAAGTGAATGATTTGATAACTGGGAAAGTTTAGGCCAATGAAAGACTTAAGAAAAGATCTGTACTTCCTCAAATATCCCTCCTCAACAGCTATTAGAGAATGAGATCACAGTTCACTAGAAGAAAAAAAATTGATACTGCAGGTTGCCAGACTCATGAAACTGCTCGTTTTATTCCTCAAAAACTGTTTTAAAATATCTACCACATAGGGAAAATGAAACAGTGAAACAACCCATTGTCTTTAGAACAAAGGTATCCAACACATTTGGAAGAGTATATATATAGTGCTTTAATTTATGTGCAATCAAGAATATAATGTAAGTCCCTAATATGTGTAGGATATGAAGATAATTTAAATCTATTTTTAACGCTTTTTATAATTTTATAAGCACACAAAGCTTTCCATTGTTTTGGCAACTTTCAACAATCATGATTATGATCTCTCTGCATTTCTTGAAGAACTCTGTCAGATGCCAAATTTAAACTTGGGCTAATAACTTTGCTTTCACTTTGAGCAGTGGCCGTTCTTTTGTCTCAGATTGGCTGAAAAATATACTGGTTAAAGCAAAAATAAGAAAAACAGATAAAGGTATACTAAAGGACAGTATTGGATAGGAGTTATTTGTAAGGGTATATGAACTTGAATTTATTTTTATTTTTACATCTTGCTTATGCAACTGTCTAGATTCTTAGCTTCCCCCACTAACGCCTATCAGTGCTTACTTAGCACTGTGGCAAGTTTAACAAACATCACATATATATAATCTAACAACCCCTGGATAGCTATCAGTTTATTAACTATTGAGAAAAGCGGGAAAAATGTTTTTTGCTTATCTGTTATATACCAGTCATCGGTAGCAATAGCCAATCTCAAAGAAATTATTGCTTATGTTTTCTTCTAGAAGTTTTATACTTGAGTTTTTTATTCACCTTTTGATATAGTTTACTATAGTGTATAGGACATTGATTTGGAATCCATGATTTTGGATATTCCTTCTTTTCTCTCTAAAAGAACTTGCAAAATTTGCCTAAATTTTTTGAGTATTAGTTTCCTCATTGGTACCCAAATCAAAGTGTTAATTTTAAGGTTAACTGCAATAACACATGCAGTTTGCTTAGCCTATAGGACTTAACTGAATATAGTTATTTAGAAAAAATATAAAAATCTTTTCCCTTTTTAAAAAAAATTCTCATTCTTTTTCATTTTCCTTCAGGCTATTAAAAAAGTAGACTTCACTATTAAAATATTTGAGAATGATCTATCTTTGTAATTGTTCGGAGTTTTATTTTACAATAGCAATTATCCTATCAGGTTATCCCAGTTAAAATCCTTTGTAACATGTGGAGGAACAATAGTTCTTGAGAACCAAAAATGGCAGCTAGAAAGTAAACTGAGTGTTTATTTGATAATTCTTGCATTGGCTACAGTTTAAGGCCTAGTTGGCTGTTTGTGATTTGTTGTCCTTAGTTTTGATTTCATAATCTTCCAAGCATTTACAGGCTGGGATTTTGGTTTGCTTATGTAGGCTACCACTGCATTAGAGCCACTTCAGTCCAATGGCCTTCTTGTTTAAATAATTTAATACTAATTACATGATATGTCAATAGTTAAATGAATTGTTGTCACTCAATAAGTACTGATAAAGGTGAAAATTAGGAAAACCACCGACACTGAAAGTAACAATCATACATAGAAGAGAAGAAAATCAAATCGGTAGCCAGGAAAAAAAACAAAAAACACAAACAAACCCATGAGTCATTATTTCAAAGTATAAGTTGAGGTAAATTCATGGGGTTGATTGTGTGGAGAATCTGTCATGTAGATTCCAGTACCAGGTAACTGTTAGTCATGTAAAAACCACTACAAACCAAATCAGAGGCAACAAAAACTACATGTTTAGAAGTAAAACAGAGAAGAGAAATGTCCCCTTGCATCCCTCAAATTCACCTATAGAAAAATAGATACTATCCTGAGAACTGATTCTCTTGCTAAAAGAAAGGAAAAGAAGGGTAGGGGGTAATAAGAGTTCAATGAATCACTGCTGTGCTAAAAGAACTTAGTTTTCATTATAGTCAATTTTTGAAGTCGCTACTGTTTAATCATTTAATAACTTTTAAGTTTATCTTTGTTATATTTTGAAAACATTGGGAACTATCACTTAGCTGTTATTGTTCATTCAAACACTGAATTTCTTCCTTGCTTGAGAGTCAACATTGACTACTCAGCTATCTTGAAGGACTCATTACATCCCTACTTTTTAAACTTACGCCAACCAAAGAGAGGCCTAAGGGTGGTTTTGAGCTCTTTCACACCAATCATTCAAGTAGCGTATTAACAAAATTTAACTGAGTAAATGTGAAAGATCTTATTGTCTTTCTTCAAAGATTCTTAATTCAGGCAGCATCCCATCTAGCAGATAGAAAAGGAGCTCTGAGGAGCCGCACAAAATGGAAGACTTCATTAGGCAGAAGGAGGCAGGACAAGGAAATTCCTAGCAATGAGTGGATTATTTCAGGCAAGGTCACCTTTCTTAGGGGAAAATGAGGGGTCTAACAGGCGGATTACTTCACGAGTGCTGACCAGGAAATTCCAGACTGATTGGTTAAGATTAGACTCATGGGAGAGGCTGAAACTATAATTAGGTTAGGTATTAAGTCATGATATGGTGATGAAGTTTGGCACAAATTGTCCCATTCAGGACCTGTTCTCTCTAGAGTCAAAATCCTTGCGAATCTCCTTTGTCAAAGGAAATCACCCTGTAACTGTAAAAATACATACTTTCTGTTGAGGTTTCCCTAGACTTTTGCTTCTGATGAGGTGAACATTGAGTACTCCATCCTTAAATTACCCATGCATCTTGTAGCACTAAGTTTTCTAAAATTAATATAATGAGAACTGCATATGCCATAAATCTCTCAAACTATAAAAATTGTTTTATTGTGATGGGTCATAAATATTAGAATTTATCCTATTTATTATTAAATAATTTATTAATTATTTAATATTTCTTTAGATGAATAACAAATTACAAATACTGAGTAGCTCTGGGAACGAGAACTTTTTTGAAATAAGAGAGAGGGTTTTGTTAGATGGTTTTCAATTTGAACACAGCACACACTTAAGGCATGAATAGAAAAGATTTTGACCATGATGAAAGTTCCTGATTAGAGATTATAGCTTGCTTTGACAGGGCAAAATATTCAGTGGACTCAATGACATTTGACAGGCACACCTCAGGATGATTAAAGCTCTTAGAGTCATTTCTTATGACTTGCTTTATAAAAACTTAAGTTTTCAATAAAGTAATCCTTTACAGAACTTATATGGAAAGCCATGTTGACATAACTCCTCATTATACTATCGTAGGGAATAATTTCAAAAATAAAAACATGCTCAAATGCACTGATATGGAATTATGCCACATTTTTAAATATCTAAGAGTGTCATCATTTAACTAAGATACTTGTTAATTTCTCTGGAAATAATCTTTTGTGAATATATCATGTCAGTAAGTTGTTTCCTTTGTTTTGGTTCTGTCTTCTAAAGGTTGTACGACATAATCCTTATGGATTTATTTTAGCAGAAGAAATTTCTTTATATCTTAGAATACAGTCTTTATGTACTAAAAGAAAGTGTGGGGAAAAATAAGTAAATGCATTAGAGACAACCTGAGTAATGTTCAGAACATATATAAATTTATTTTAAATATCCATTTATGTAGAGATAAAAGAAATTGAAATAATTTTATTAGTCATTCCATGGAATTTATTCTTGTTTTTGAACAGAATTACAACCAAAGCAAAGGAAATCTGGCAAGTTTAAGTAATCTCATTCAATATTATATTTCAGATGTAAGGACAAATACAAATTAAAAAATAAGAGTCTTAATTACCCTGTTGAAAGTAAGGTAAGAGTTAGAAAATTTGTAATCAAAAACACCTCTCTCTTTGAAATATATATAAATCTTTTTGAAAACTACAAAGGCCTTTTGTCAGCTTTATGATCCAGGAATGCCTTTCTCAAGGACTCAGAACCAACTCACAGAAATGGAAGCATCAAGGAAGATGGCACCCTTATCTCCAATTTTCTCTGATTGGGTAGAAACCTAACTTTAGTGGGCATTTTGTTGCAGGTTGCAAAACTATCTCCTGTCTTAAAGATACCAGAAATTTGTTTTTTCTGGGCACAAAACCAATTAGCTAAGACAGAACATAATCCCTTTTACCAGGTGAATCTAGGATGAATCTGTGTGGCAAATGGTGCTGTCAAATCCTCTTACATGAAGACTGGTTATTGTTTATCTTGAGAATACGTGTGTAATGGTTTTGCTCTCCTATGCTAATATAAAACGGTGAGATTTCTTTCTGTCTTTACAACCTCTTAGTGGATTGCCTATAATGTGTGTCACATTCAGGTTTAATGGATTTTCAATAAAACCATTTTCTCTGTCTACTACCTTTATGGAGAAGTTTTCTTTGTTGGGAGAAGATTTTGTTTCTGATTATGTTTCCCCAATACAGGTCATTCTTAAACATCTTTGTTTCCTTTTCTGTCCTGATTTGCTTAAGGATCAAAGGTACAAAAAGATCAAATGGTATAAAAACAGTGTAAAGAAATATTTTAACTATGTATTTTTCTTAACATCTATGGAAACTACCATTAGGAAATTTATATATTGGAAATAGCTTTTGGGGCACCTGGGTGCTCAGTCGTTAAGCGTCTACCTTCGGCTCAGGTCATGATCCCAGGGTCCTGGGATCGAACCCTGCATCAGACTCTCTGCTCAGCAGAGAGCCGGCTTCTCCCTCTCCCACTCCCCCTGCTTGTTGTGTTCCCTCTCTCACTGTGTCTCTCTCTGTCAAATAAATAAATAAAATCTTTAAAAAAAGGAAATAGCTTTTCTAGAACCACTGTTATAGAGTGTGAACTATAAGATTTATCAGTCATTTTTTAAAAGACTTTATTCTTTTAGAGCAGTTTTAGGTTTACAACAAAATTAAGAAGGAGTTACAGAGATTTCCCATATACTCCCTGCCACCACATTTGTATAACCTCTCCCATTATCAACATCACTCATTAGAATTGAACTTTTTTTCTCCCAGGGATAAACCAACATGGACACATCAAAATCACCCAAAGTCCATAATTTACCTTCGGGTTCACTTTTGGTGTTAAATATTCTATGGATTTAGACAAATAATGTGTGATGATTTCAGTCATTTTTAGGAGATTTTTCATCCTCTACAGAATCACACACTGGAATCAATGTAGATTCTTGAATTTTCCTTGTAGGTCTTGAAATTATCTTGTCACAACCCAGTGATATTTTTCTTTCTTTGACAGGTTATTCTTAGTAGTAACACCACACTCTTGGTCATCAATTTTGAGCCACCGAGATACAGTTTTAACCAAAGATTCAATTTCTAATGATTTCCAGATACCCCACATACCCTGCAAATAAACTATGCAAAATGATTTCCTGACCCCACTTCTGGAATAACTGAGTGCCTTCCCCACAAGAGATACCTCTTAGATGACTGACGACCCAATAAGACCCTTTACTATTACATAAATTTATTATGCAATCTAAGGTTACATAGTATAAATATCAAACTAGAAAAAAGAGCTCAATGATACCATAGATATTAAGTTAATAAAATGATATTAAAATGCTATATTCTGGGAAAAAATATTTTAAAAAACAGGTTTGAAGAAACTTTTAAACTTTAGTTCTTCCAAAGCAGATTCACAAATATATATGTATTAGAAGATTTATTTTAAAAGAAAAACTAGACTGCAAGTGATTTTCCCATCAGTCATTTCTTTTACATCCTGAGATGATTAAAGAAAGTAGGGGGTGGATGACAATGTGTTTTCACTTCCTTGTGTGGTTCACCTTTTGATTTAACAAGTCTAAACTGGAGAGAAAAGGAGATATACAAGCTTCATCATTTCAAATAGATAAGATGAAAACTGTGTCCATTTCCAATGGATAATATGGCACTGTAATAGTCAGATAAGGTTATTTTTAGCTGTAGTAATAACAATCCCAAAATATCAGTGACTAAACAAAATCAAAACCTATTTGTCATTAACATGGAAAATTGTTGGGGTTTTGTGAGGCTTAACTAGGAGTCTACCCCTTAAGTGATAGCTTATCATTGCCATCAGAGAGGATATCATAGACAATGTACTTGAATTAAATGTGTATCAAAAAGTTATTTCCCCAAGGTTTTATAAAAAACAAGTTGTAATTATTAAAATAAACTAATATGAATTTTATATTCCAGAATAGTTTAAGATATTAAGAAGCATAATCTACAGAATATAAAAGTATAATACCAAAACCATAGTTATCTTTAGATAAATTACAGTATTACTATTTAAATAAAGAAAATATATTGTTTTCAGTAAGTGTAAAAATTCATTTAAAATGTCCAAGAACTTTTTTTTCAACATAAATTTTTCTAACTCATGGTTTAATATTTCAATAGCAAAAGGGTTTTCTCAGACATTGTTATATTGTTTTATTTTAGATAAAGTAAATGCAAAGTTACTTTCTTTCACCTAGTTATCCAGTGAAAATTTTTGTTTGAACAACTGGGTAAACACTGATACATGCTTTTCTTTTCCTTTTACTTCCAGTCAACCAGAAAGTTGGAAGCAATCCTTTAATGAGAACATTATCCACTAAGCCCTTTAGGCTCACGCTGGCTACCTTTGTATCAGCTTTAAACTTTAGTTCATTTTTTGGCCCTCTCATCTCCCATGGGCTATGACTTCCGCCCATTATGAAGATTGCTTCTGTCCTTGCTGATCTTGTACTCATTTATGTTATCCATGATTCAGCTTGGCTTAATTTTGCTAGCAAAATCTTGCAAGGAAAACTTTGTAACAAGGGCCCAAATACATATACTTTGTGAAAGGAATACAATCCATTTATTAATAAATGAATTTCAATTTTAAGAGATTGCCCTACATAAGAAAATTAAAAGTATGAAACTGCTTGCCTGAATAAAATATTTGAAAGTTGAGAGCCCATTAAGTAATCAATGTATTCATTTATCACACTTCATCACTGTGAGAGTCAGAACAATTGATTCAACCTGGGAAAATGTTCATAGGTGTCCAGAAATTTGCCTTCAACTCATTCTACCCCCCACTTTGTGGATGAACATTGTTAAAAACTCCTGGGGATGAGAAGACTATACTGAAATGAAATCTTTATCAAGAGTGGCAAAAGAGAAGGAAGGATAAGTGACAATATTAGTAGGTCAAATGGTGGCTTGAACAACAACAATTTAGATTATTATTTATCTGTTGTTTGAGTCCAAGATGCTAGTGTGCCAATTTCATAAAAGATAATAAAGCAACGTTTTTGAATCAGTATTTTTGTTGTTTGTTGTTCTGGTTTACTTTGATTTCATTAACATGTCACAAAGAACAATCTGATAATCAGTTAAATAATGAAGAATAAGAGACTCAAAGCAAACACATTAACATGACAGCTCAGCATGTCAGTGAACACTCAAAGAAAATATTTCAGCATATTTTTTCTTTTGTAAATGAAAAAGACAACAGACTGTTTACAGGTTACTTTTTTCTCATCAACAAATATATACGGGATACCTATAGTATTGCTCATTCCAAGAACTTTTCTAAGGGAAGGGCTGTAGCCTAGTGATATAAAGAGAATGATCTTCAGACTGGGAGAAGAGAGCAAACATAGTTAAAGAATAATTCAGGGAGAAAGAGAGTGGTTAATAAAAGAGTACCTATCTGAGCTAAAATATTTCAAATTTTAGGCCTTTATTTGTTAAATGTCAGTGTATTAAAAGCATTGGCAAATGCAGTGCAATCCAAGCTTCTATCCATATTCCTCAGTGGGTCATAGGGTGTGAGAGATGTGTACAGTGAACAAAAATTAAAGTTTATTTGTGAGTTGTAAAATATTTACTCTCTAGAATAATGTAATGAAATAACCTACCATTACCATTATGTCCTTAAAGGATATAGTTTTTCTCTGAAATATATGAAAGCTACAACTTCAACTTAAGTTTTAAAATAAATATATTTGGGGGGCATCTGGGTGGCTCAATCGGTTAAGCTTCTGACTCTTGGTTTCGCCTCAGGTCATGATCTCAGGGTCGTTAAGATAGAGTCCTACGTGGGGCTCTGTGCTCAGTACAGAGTGTGCTTGAGATTCTTTTCCCCTCCTTCTCCCTCCTCCTCTGCTCCTCCCCCTGCTCATGCATGTGCACTCTCTCTCTCAAATAAATAAATAAAGTCTTTAAAATAAATAAATAAAATGTATTTATATTTGTCAAAACTAACCTCATATTCCTCATTTTTCTCATTTTGGTCTGCATATAAGAAAATGTTATTGTTTGGCATTTGGGAACTAATGACATACAGTGATTCCTAAAGTTATTTAAGATGCTACTTTGGGTAGCATCTCAAAGGATCTGCAGTTCATGGAACACACTTAGGAAAACACTTTTCTTAACAATATTTCATTGAAGTTTGTAATCAATAACTGTTATAAAGACACTGAACATGATTTTGCTCTGGAGAATAATACATCTGGAAGAAAAAAATGATATATACATGAAAAAGTTTTAAAATGCATGTTGGAGAATGAATTAAACTAACAAGTACAATTCAAATGTAGTTACAAATGCACATTCCTTTAATTAGGTGAAAAAGCAATTTAAAAACAGGATATAAATTCTATCTTTAAAAGAATTTAATGTAAAGATATTTTTATAAGAAGTGAAGTAGAAATAAACAATGTAATATATTATTAGGCTTGGGCAGGGATCACCTCAGCACTTGTTTTTCCTAAATAGATTTTTAAACCTAGCCATGTGCATTCGTTTATATAATGTATGACTACTTTCATGCTACAGTGTAGACTTGACTAGTTGCAACAAAGACCATATACTCACAAAGCTAAAAATATTTGTTGTCTGGTTTTTAACCAAAAATGCTTGCCAATCTCTGGGCTATATCAAGAAAAAAAATATTGTCTGGATCAAAAGAAGTAATAATGTCTATGTCCTTTATGTTGCTTCAAAAACAATAGTTAGCTCTTATTCATTCTTTAGATTTCAGGTCAAATGTCACTTTATCAAAGAGGCATTCATGACCCACACTCACTTAATCCATATAAGATTTCTCTTGTATAAGGTATCAGAGTACCCTGTTATTTTTTGTTTCAGTAATTATCACAATTACAAACAAACATTTTGGTGTGATTATTTGATTATTCCTTTCTCCCTCGTAAATCAAAAGCTCTATACCAGAGATATATGTCTATTTTGCCTACAACTCAATAAATATTTATTGAAAAAAATCAGTGGACAGTACAAAAATTACAAGGAGCTTATCAAATAAAGGTAAGTGTAATAAAAGAAGTAGAAACATTGTACAGCATGTTGAAATTATGGGAAATTACTACAAAAAAATTCAAACTAAAGCTAACCAAAAACTTTCTCACCCTCTGCCAGTCAGAATCATTCAGAAGTAAATAGAAAAATAAAGATTTGAGGGGCACCTGGGTTGCTCAGTCGGTTAAGCATCTGCCTTCAGTTCAGGTCATGATCTTGGGGTTCTGGGATGGAGCCCCGTGTCAGGCTCCCTGCTCAGCAGGAAGCCTGCTTCTCCCTCTGCCTCTGTCCCCAACCCCTGCTTGTGCACTCTTGCTCTCTCTCAAATAAATAAATAAATAATCTTTAAAAAAAAAAGAAAAAGAGATTTGATAAATGGGATTATTAATTTGCTAATACTTTATCTGAAGATAAAGAGACTTCTACATAGGCTCACTTGCTCAGTTGTACAACTATAAGATATCAGAGAAGTAAGTCATTCATAATCTAACAGGAACAGATCAAAATACAACTGCTCATCAGAAGGCATATCTAATAACAGCAAAAACAAATATTTTCACCAGAACTTTTAAAAAAATCACCATTCAGATAAATCACTCCTATTTCCCTCAGCAAAGCTGAGAAAGCAGTGAGAGGCCAACAGTTTTACTATGCTAGAAGTCACCCCAATGACAAACATGAAATCACAGAGAAAAGAAGCTTTCTCTTATACACTGGAGAATATACCACGTATATGTTGGTGCAGTTATTAAGCACACACACATTAAGGATTGTTATGTCTTCTTGGACACATGATAACTTTATGATCACGGAATGCCCTTCTTTATCTTTGGTAATGCTTGCTCTGAAGTCTACTTTGTCTTTAATAAGGTCTACTTTGTCTTAATATTTCCCCTCCTCTTGCTGGAAACATGAAGGTTTTTATTTAACTCCTTACCCATGAGAAACTGGTGTTTTCCCTAGGGTTAAACCCATAAAAGCATTGTTGCCCTCTAAGAATGAGGCCCCATGGAATCACTCCCCTCCAAGCTTCTCCACATTTTGCTGGCAGTAATTCATCAAATTTTCTGTTTCTGTGGTCCTGTTTGTAGCTTCAGTAGATTCTTCTCTATAGACAAGCTTACCTTGAATGTGATTCTCTGATTCACCTTTTTCTCCAGATTTCAGAATGACAGTCTTCCTTGTGACTTCAGTTCTCTGATTGATCCAAGAAAAGTCACTGATTAGTTTTTACCTTTTTTCTTGTTGTAACAGTAGCAATGATGCCTTCTGGGCTGCTTACACATTGACACTTAACTCTTTTTCTCTCTATTATTGTAATCTTCTCCTTACTTAGATTTCATCTATCCTTCATACAGCCCTGTAGAAATTGTTACTATGGTACTAACCCAAATTCTGATACTGTAACTATTGCTTTTGCTGTGCATAATAAACTTTCTTTGTCTCTGAGACAGGAATCTTGAGTCTTCTACCAGCA